>NC_056693.1:17345000-19745000 GCF_018350215.1 Panthera leo | reverse complement strand
AAAGATTTTTAAAAAGCAGGCCAGTAAACAGTGTTTTATACAGAAATGCCCAGCTAAAAGTTTGGGTGAAGCTTCTGGTGTTTACTAACTGAGCTTAAGAACTATGAGATGTACTCATTTGAGGCATTTCAGAATTCTGGCCCCAGGTTTTTTCCACTGATGTAGTTTTGGCAGTTTTGAGAAAAGAAGACAGGATAGTTTTAAGGTTCATAACATCGCTTTCTGAATTTCCAAGAGTAATTTGATTTCTTGCTGGACGTGGCTCAGCAGCTTAGTCAGTTTGTCTTGAAGTGGCCTCAGGATAGGATAGGTATCCTTTTGACACCTCTTGAGGCAATTGTAGGGGCCTAGTTGGACTCACAGTCATCCACACACGGCCAGTTTCCAAAACGGTGGCTTCATTTCTACGGGCGGCACTGCCGTGGCACTTGGAGTCGGCGTTTCCCCTGAGCCCCTTCTTCAGTGGGCCGTGGGTGTGGGCACTGCCGCTGCTCGGCCTCTGTCTGGCCTCAGCCCCAGGCTTGCTCTGCCTTGGATGCATCTTTAAGGCTTTTATGTCTTTCGTTGCGGTTCAGGTTGCCCATGTTTAGATGTGTTTATTACGTCAAGAAGAAAAAAAGCACTGTTAGAAGAAGCATGGTGGGGTGGGACAGCAGACTGGGTGTCTCAGAGCTCCTAAGTCTAGGATCCAAGAAACAAACTTAGGAAATCTATGTAAACTAGTTCTCTTTGAGGCAATAAATAAATAAATTAAAAAATAAATAAATAAAAACAAGCCAACACCGCCCGCCCCCGCTTTTCAGAATATCCCATAAAGATGTACTCTGGGAGGAGAGGCAAGTCCTCGATGACTCCGTCCCTGTATGTTGGCATCAGGAGTGTGCGGCGACCCTGATGAGTAGTGGGGACCAGGCGCTGCGCTGCAGTACGCTCGTTTGACGTGAGCGGACAATCGAAACTTTTCTCCCCTTCTTTGCAGGTGTCTCTTCTATCATAATTGAACTCAGGTTTTCCATGTTTAACCCAAACAGCTCATTTCTCTCTGGCAGATTGCCAAGTGCTATTAGTTCATATGTGCTACCTAATTAGCGGTATTCTTTTGTTTTTCCTTCCATTTTTGATAACAGTCGCAGATGGGTAGTACCCTCAGGGGTTCAGGTGGGCTGGATTTGGCCTTATGGTGCTTCTGTACTAACTCACCTTTCTAAATTAAATGATTTAGACTTCTGAAACATTGGAACAGTTGGCAGTTGCTGTAGACTTTTCTCAGCATAATCAATTAATGTTGGCCTGCTGTTAGGTACTTGCAAGTTTAATCTCATTTGATCTTGTCATTTCAAACATTTTAATGCAATTTATTTTTTAACTAGGTACATGTGAAGATTTCTTGGCAGCTTAGTGTGGAAACCGTTGATCACCTTGCCCTCATTTCTACCTGTTCCGTGTCAGCAAGAGAGCGTGCCCAAATGAGCAAGATAGCACAGCAGAACAGTACTCCTGGAATAAGTGTTATTCATACTCAGGCTCATGCCAGCGGCTTACAGCAGGTTCCTCAGCTGGTGCCTGCCGGCCCTGGGGGAGGGGGCAAAGCCGCGCCTCCGAGCAAGCAAAGCAAAAAGAGCTCGCCCATGGATCGAAACAGTGATGAGTATCGGCAGCGCAGAGAGAGGAACAACATGGCTGTGAAAAAGAGCCGGTTGAAAAGCAAGCAGAAGGCACAGGATACACTGCAGAGGGTGAATCAGCTCAAAGAAGAGAATGAACGGTTGGAAGCAAAAATTAAATTGCTGACTAAGGAATTAAGCGTACTGAAAGACTTGTTTCTTGAGCATGCACACAACCTTGCAGATAACGTGCAACCCGGTGGCACTGAAAATACAACAACTCCTGATAATGCAGGACAGTAGACCTCACCCCTTCCAAGTTCACGGTTTGTGGCTTGAACGTTAAAGGTGTGACTACCTACACCACTCGTATCAATGGCCGAACGTTGTCTTGTTCCATTATTCAAAGATCCATTGAAGGTTGTTTTCTAGGATCAGCACTGAAGAGTTGATTAGTTAAAAATGTTAGCCATGTAATTTGAATATCTAGTTTTAAATGATACGGATTTTTTTGTGGGGATAAAACAAAGTTTTAAGGTATATGGTAAAAAAAAAAAAAAAATCCTGGACCTCGATGTTTTTAATAAATCCTCACTTCCCAAGAAATGCTTCTTTTCTAGGTTGATAAAAGGAACGGGGAACCGGCAGGTCCTGCAGGAGGTTCTTGGTTTTACTGGAGATGGTTAATTGGACTAAGAAAGTTGAATGCCATTTGGTTGATCTATTTGTGATTTTTTTTTTTTTTTCTAAATTATGTACTAAAAATCCTTAGGGCTATAGAAATCAATCACTTTGTGATTTGGAGTGATTCTATGTATAGCATAACCCTTGTTTTAGCACGATTAGTATTGTTTCCCCAACAAGTACAAGTTTCTGAGTAGCAATGCCATGTTAAATAAAGTCCCATTGTGTTTTAGAGGCAGTATACAGCCAGTTGGCTTAAAAATACAAATAATTAGGAGGCGAATAGGTTTTTTAAAAATAAGAGTAAAGCATATTAGAATTATGCTTTTGGGACACCTTTGGGTTATTGAATCGGTGTTATTTTGTTTTCTAACAACAACAATAAACCAAAAGACAGCTCTGGTTTAGAGAAACTTGTGCACCAAAATTTTTGTTTCTGTAGATGCTAGTCAAGTAAGCATTTTTAAGTTACCATTTTGACAGCCAGGTTAGTAGACAGAATGCCTTGTTTACCGATTGAGATTTAGGTAGTTTCTTCTATGTCCAAATATCTGCAATGGGGCCATGATTTTTAAAGGCAGAAATGTCTTGGTAAGGATCATTTGGCATTTAATCCTAACCAAGTGATTATTAGAAAAATACATCATCAACTCTAGGCCATCTCCCCAAATAGTATAGTCTAAGAAAACTTGAAAATGTAAGGTTTAACCTTTAATTTATTTCACATAAATACATCTTTTTATATTGTTCTTGTGACATTTCTTTTTCTAGTTAGTGGGCTATTCTAGACTTTTTGTACCACTGCTTCTGTTTGTTTATTTGTATGCTTTGTATCCCATAAATTATTTTAGAAAGAAAATACTGATAAAACTCAGGATATTGACATTTTTGTCGAGACTAAAAAATGGCGATTACTAAAGTTGGGGAATCTCTAGAGTTTGGTTTGTATCAGTGTTGGTAGTTTTGATTGTCCGTGTTGATTTCTCTTTTTTCTTTCTTTCTTCCCTTTTTTTTTTTTTTTTTAGCACAATTCTAGCTCAGATTTGTTGGTGTGTGTGTGTCGGTGTGTGTGTGTCAGTGTCAGTCTAGGCTGGTGACAAGAGTCTGAGTCACCTCTGAGTCACCTCTGGTTAAAACATTTGTGTTACCAGGTATCTCATTTGAACATGGTCACCTTTTGGCCACATTGTTGTTTTGTGCTAGGACCTGGAACAGTTTAACCAGGATGTAACTCAGGTCGCACCCTTAGGTTGGTCTGTGCTCTTTTGGGCAGGCGAAGATAGCCCGGTGACCTGCGATTCAACAGAGCCATCACTGAGTCCATGGAGCCTCTTCCGCATGTGACTAGGACCCAGTGCTGTTCCAGGAGAGCCACCATCCCCGGAGGCTTCACTCCCTGGACAGCCAGGAGACAGGATCGGGGGTTCTATTAGGGTCCAACCCCAATGTACTTTGGCTGGAGTATCAGTGTACTTACAGGTTGATGGATTTTTTTTTTTTTTTGCCTAACTAGGAGATAGCCCCAGAATCCTACTGAATCTTTAATAGCTGACCCATGTTCTATAATTAACCTTATTAGAGGTACAGTTAGGCCACTTGAACCTTTAAGCACCTAGAAAGGTGTTACATTAAATCTCTTGTTTACCAAAAACTGTGTTTCAGAAGTTGATGTCCCTATGGAATTTATGGTTACCAATTATATGGATTGAGTTAACTTGGAAAAAGAAGTTGTAGGGAAATCATCAGGGGTGTACACTTGATATTTCAAATCAGAACATAAGATTGAAACTTTTGGAAAAATTGACTCAAGCTTTCCTGTTACCTATGCAAACAAGAACTTTAGCACAAACAGTCATTTATTCGTAGAACAAAAATGTTAACCGTCGTCTTGACTGTCTTACTGAAGTGTTTGGGATTGAAAGTTTTTAGTTTGATAGATTCATTAGTGTAAAATTGAGGGAAACCAAGTATGGGGAATGGGTACGTTTAGAGCTTTGGGAATTGTAAAATGACTTTTGTAACTTTTGTTCTGTAGGTTACATATGAACCGTTAGGATTTGATCTGCCTTTGCAGGCGGGTCCAGTGGTTTAGGAATTAGGCTTTCGTGTAAATTTCTAGCTGCGTCTGCGTCTCCGGAGACAGGCGTGCTCTGGCCGGTGTTGGCTGCAGGTGGGGAGATCGGAGCTCTTCTGCTGTCTGGCCCCTTTCAGTTATTGGGATGTGAGCTTAGATACTTAGGATTCTTACTAAGAAGTAGTAGGACGTTAACGGCATATGACCAGATTTTTGAAATTCGGGTCATGAGTGTGAAATTCTGAAATTTACGTTTAAAAAAAGGTAGTATGTGCAATTTAATATTTGGTATTAAAAGAAATCAGCTTTTGATGTTTCTTAATCCTCATTAGAGGCTTGAAACTTTGTACCTGAACCACCCAGTTAGCACTCAGAGTGCTTTTTGATGCCTTAGAAATAGGAAGCAATTTTTTGTTCGACAAAAGCTAGGGAGGAGAAAGTTCATTCTATAGCTGTTAGATCTGCCTCTCAGGAAAAAGCCCTTAACTTGTTCTTTTGTTCCTGGCTTTCCTCAGTTTGTGAGATTACTCTATTTTTTTAAATATAATTTTATTTCTTTCAATGAATATGAAATAAAAACACACTTTGGAATAATGACTGCATTTCATTGTGGGTTTCTTTATGTTCGATACCAGGGAAGTAGTCCAGGTGTTGGCTCTGCAGAGCAGGCGGTGCGGTCTCTCCCGTTTCCAGCCCAGGGCAGGGGTGAAGGCAGGGGAGCGTGGGGGACAAGCAGGAGTGCTTCTGTCCAAGCCTAGATTTCCCTGAATGGCCAGGAACATCATCTTCTGCGAAGATGGAGCGCCTCTCCAGTCACACGCTTTGTCGCGTGGTCTAATCCACGCGAGTGTGCTAGACTAGGGGAGGCCGAGCTGGCGTTTCCTGCGCAGACACCTGGTGTCTCGGTGTGTGGTTCCCATTCACACAGTGGCAGGAGGTTCGTTCTTTAGGCTCTGAGGTAGACGGGGATGTCTTTCCCCTAACAGTACAATTTGTGGTACGTACACCATCTCCATTTACACGGTGCCAGCGTCTACAAAAGTGAATAAATACTGAATCCGTGCTGACTTGAGTGTCTCAAGGGAAGATGTCATTTAGATACGTCTGTGATCCTTCAGCTATTCTCAGGTCTTGGGAAATAGGTTTCCACTCACTGCCTCTTAATGAAAATTGTAGTGCAGTAATTATTTCTGTGGGTAGGACGTCCTGTCTTGAGTTTTCTATAGAGGTGATTTGTGAAGGTGCCAGCTGTTTTTTAATAAAAGCACTTTTGGACCTGCTCTGTCGGTGTGTAGAGTCCATATAGCTTTTACTTGTCTTCAGACCACCAATCCTGAAGGTTCTTTCACTGCCACCCCCACTCCTCAAAGAGCTCTAGGCCTGCAAGTGAGGCAGGGGTGCCCCGGGGGGCTGGGGTTGCAGAACTGGGCTTCGTCGCAAAGGGGGTTGTGCTTGTTTGTAGCTCAGATAACTGGGTCTGGCCACACCCTCTGAAGCAGCTGTTAGAGCCAGGTGCCTTCCCACATCCCCGCCTCTCAGTCCTACCCCCTAAATGTGCCTCTCGAACCTGTCTGCTCCCCTCCCCTCCCCCGCCTTCTGCAGAGCCATCATCCGCTCTTGTCTGAACTTTGTCTCCTTGGACCATTGCGTGCTCTCCAGAACCTTCTGTCATTCCCCACTGCACCCAGTGAGGCCCGCTCTCCTTGCGATGTGGCTCCATTTGGTCTTGTTGACTTAACATCCCTCCATTTTCTAGCCCTCGTTTCTTTGCTGTGGCTGCAGGGCTTTTCCAAGCTCTCTTTACTCCTTGGAACAGCTCAGGTCTGGATGCCTCCTCTTTGCCTTGCTTTTCACTTTGAACCCTTCCTATCTCAGCCCCACCCTGGCTTTCTAGACAAGGTCAGTCCTGTTACTTCCCTTCATGGCACTTTTCAGTGTATAAGATCATGTATTTGCAGCCTCCTTGGGATTCTCTCTCCCTCTCTCCCCCTCCCCCGCTCGTGCGTACTCTCTCAAAATAAACAAACTTAAGAAAAAAAAAAAAGATAATATATTTGTGCTTGTTTGTTCAAGGTGGCGAAGTCTCTCAGTAAACTACAGGCTCGGAGAGCAGGGAATCATGTTTTTATACTACACTGGCACATAGTGGATGTTCAATTATTTATTGAATGAATACCTAGACCCTTCCAGGGTTTCAGAAAGCCTTGTTTAGTGCTGTTCAGCTTTCTGGAAGGGTCTCTAATGTATTTCTGAAGCTGTATGGATTTTTGCAGAGGTTTGGAGACTTGAGTTGGGTGCTCCCTCCGGAACACGGGGTGGAGGGGAGATCTGTTGCCACCCCCCCCCCCCCCCCCCCCACCCCGAGCCCTGCACCAGTAGAGAATGCCCTTTGCCTTACTGACCTGGGCAAAAGCAGTCATACTATGTTCCCAGTGTCCCTCTTGAACAAAGAACATTCAGTGACTGAGATTTTTCTTTATGCTTTTTGCCTTCTTGAGAATCATGGGAAATGGGCAGTTTGGAGAGGAGATGTCCCAAGGAAAGGAAGGACAAAGATATATAATACACTCAGCTATGTTTTTTAATGAACACCAACTAAACTATCCATTTACAGTTTCCACCTAACTGCCACTGATTCTATCCTGGCGGTGGGCGAATTGAAACCCTGTATGCCACAATGTGTCTCAGGTACAGCTGGGCTGGAGAAACGTTTGCTGAACTCAAACTCCTGACACTCAAGACTGTCGTTACTCAAACCGCTCGGCGTCACCAAGAACTTAGGGGCTGTCTGTGCACCAGCAGAAAACCTGAAAAAATGGTGGTTACAGATCTGAGAGGCAGGGTGCCTGGGTGGCTCAGTCGGCTAAGCATCTGATTCTCAGTTTTGGCTCTGGTCACGATCTCACGGTTGGTGAGTTCGAGCCCCACATTGGGCTCTGTGCGGATAGCGTGGGACCTGCTTGGGACTCCCTCTCCCTCCCTCTCTGCTCCTCCCCAGATCACACATAAGATAAACTTAAGAAAAAAAAAGTCTGAGAAGCAAACAGGAAAAATGGTTTCGTTTTAACTTGGTCACTTCACGAGCACTTTTGCGTGCCTGTCGCAGGAAGAAATCATCTGTACTAAACGCTTCAGTGGCTTTTCAAGGCGTCTAGCTTGGGCCACAGTTTTCCACCCCATGGTGGTTTCACCTCTGGTGTCCTGTCTTATGTGCCCTTCATCTTGGCTTGGAAACTCCTGGATGACGGCACCGTGAGGAGACAAACCTGGACCGGTTCGGCACAGAATCCCCCAGCCCTGGGTTCTGCGGGAGTGCGGAGCTGGGCCAGCAGAGGTAAGGACAGGCATTCTGCCCTCGGCAGGGACCAGGCCCCACCGGCCTTGAAGTGTCCCTGGCGGAGAGGAATCTGGCCCGTGGGTTTACACTTAGGGAAGACGTGGTCTCAGCAAACACGGAGGCCACGAGAAAGCTCACCTCTGCCGTGGAGCTGAGCTGGGGGGCAGTGTCTCTCGGGCAGATGCCGGCTTGGCCAGCACGTCCGGTGTGAAAAGGAAGTCAAGGCAGGGAATCTCTGCAAGTCTCAAGTTTTAACTATGCCTTAATGCCCCCTTCAGAAACGCGGCTTTGAGGCCGTAGCCGTATCAGAAAGGCTTCTTCCTCTGCCGCTTCACCTTTTCCCGTGCAAAGGCGCGTGGAGGCCGGCTCCAGCTACGCGCCCAGCACCCGGCGCTCTGCACCGTCAGCGCCCACGTCCTAGGTCCGGCCACGCGTGCTCATCTGCAAAGGGAGAAAGGACAGAGAGGGAGCCGCGCACAAAGGCCCATCTTTGGAAACTTTTTATTGCAAGTTCCATTCTGCATATTGATTTTTGAGAGAAAACACTGGAAATGGATCTTCCCTGAGCAGAGGAATACAAATGACAGCAAGACACATTTTAGTTGCTATTAAAGAACAGAACTGTTTTCCATTAGCATTTCAAAAGCCACTGTCATTCAAGCAAAGTAATAGCAGACTGAGGTGTGATCTTGCAGAAGGTTAAGAAAGATTTTCCCCCCCGAGGAAACAGCATGATCAAACACGGACCCAGCCACGTGATTTCTGAGCGCCCATCTGGCCTCCGGAGGGCCCGTCGTGAAGAAAGGTTGCCAGGCTGGGTCCCTGGTCCCACTGGGTGCTCCCAGCTGGCTCTATTTGGGGCCAGAGAAGGGAGTAAAGGCTTTGTCGCTGCCTGCCATGCACGCTTCGATCTCCTCCACTGTGCGGGGCACACAGGTCAGCAGTTCCATGCCGCTGTCGGTCACCACGACGTCCTCCTCGATACGGACCTGGCTCGGAACGGCAGACACTCAGTATTCCTGAGCTTGGCCTCGTGCACCAGATTAGAGGGTCAGAGGGGCCCCTTCTCAGGAGCGGTCTGTCCTGCCCCTGATGGAAGGGGCTGGCCTCCGGGCTTCCGGGGGAGGCCGCGGGGGGGGGGGGGGGCGGGGAAGCCTCCTCCCATGGGGCCATCTGCTCCCGCCACCTGCCCCCCCCCTCCCGTCTGCAACAGACCAGGAGAAAGGACGGCCCGGGTCCTTGTCAAGTGAGGAATCGAAGATCATCCCTCCTCCCGCTAGGGCTCCTGTGTCGGACCCGCGGCAGCGTGCGCTAGGGGGATGTTCTGGAAGCAGAGACCCAGGGCCTGTGGGCACTCACCCCGCCAAATCCGCGGAAGCGCTGCAGGACCTCACGGTTGAAGAAGCAGGCGCGGGCCGGGTCCGCCAGGGCCTCGTCCAGGAGGTGGTCGATGAAGTAGATGCCCGGCTCCACGGTGAGCACCATGCCGGGCTCCAGGTGCCGAGTGGTGCGCAGGCTGCGCAGGCCGGGCTCATCGATGCGCTCCACGCCCTGCGCAGACAGGGAGGCCACGGGGGCCTGAGGAGGGCTGGCTCCACCCCGAGCGTCTGCGCTCCCCGGAGCTGCGAGGGAGGCTTTGTGCTCCGGAGGGGCTCTGGCCCAGGCTGCCCCTTGCTGGGCCGTGCCCCGAGCGCTTCGGTAAGACCCTCTACTCCCTGCAGACTCTGCCCGCCTTCCCCCCCCAGTACCCCCGGAAGCGCCTGCGGGAGCCCCGGGGACAACCGGCGCGCACACACCCGGGGCCGCCCGCCCGTGCTGGCCGTGCGGCCGCCTGGGGTCCGGCTGCCCTCACGCAGGCCTCTCCTCGCCAGAGGAACGGCAGAAGCCAAACTCGTGAAGCCAAAAAAGCTCTTAGGGAGGCTGCGAGGCTTCCCGCACCACATCTTTTCCTTCCAGGCGGCTCACTTGGAAAGCGGCCCCGGCGGTGCTGGGCGCTGCTCCCCCAGACGCAGGTCTCCCGTGTGGCCTTCCAGGAGGGGGGCCAGGTGCCGTCAGCAGGACGGCCCCACGCACATGCTCAGATGCACGTGGAGGAGGCCACGTGGGCGCCCCTAGGGAACGGCTGCCCGCCTCCCTGCAGAGGCACCCTCTCCCCACAAACGCACACCTGGCCCGGGCCTCTCGACTCTCACGGCGTAGCCAACACCCGTGTCCCCGGGTCCCTGAGGCCCGGAGCCAGGGAGCAAGCGGGCAGCGAGCAAGCTCTGGGGCCGGGCTGCGGGCTTGCCCCGCCCCGTCCGCGGCTCTTCCCTGGAAGCCCAGCTGCTGGACACGGAGCTGTCATTTCTGACTGTTTAGGGGCCAAGAACATCAGACTTCAATTAGCGGTTCATGTAAGGTAACCAGAAACAGGCTGGCTCGGCCTCCACAGCTGGGCACAGCAGGGAAGGCTGTGACCGGGATTCCACGAGGGTGGGGACAGAAATGCGTGTGCTGCCACTCTGGCATGAGCTGGGCTGGGGCGGAGGTGATGAGGGGACGTTAAGGCACTGTGACCCCTGATGAGTCATGCTTTGGGTACAGATGCCTATCTGGTGTGGTACCGGGTCCCGTGACACTTTTTGCCCGGATGGGCTGGCGACACGGAAGGGCCCAGCCTGGAATGTCGGTCCCCGTGCTCAGGTGAGAGGTGCTTGCAGGGCAGGGCCTTCTGCCACCTGAAGTCTGTGGCTGCCCCCGGGCACCCTCTCCCTGTCCCTCACCTTCGTGCCACCCCGAGCACCTATCCCTTTCCCTCCATTCCAAGGGCGGCAAAGCCAGGGCCCTGGCAGAGGCAGAAACCTGGCTAGGTCGTGTCTCCCCGTCCTCCTTTGGTCACTGTGTGCCCGCACCGAGCCACTCCGTGGGTGTGCCCAGGGGAGGGGCCGTCTACGCAGGCTTCCGGAAAATTCCAGGACCACCACCCAGACTGCAGGTGAGGGGGGGGAAGGGACCCTGGGGGCAGGAGACTATGCCGGCCCCGACCTCTACCCCTTCAGAGCACTGGCTCTCAGGAGTCTCCCCACAAGAACGCCCGTCCGAGCGGGGCCGGGAGAAGCATGGGGGCTGGGCAGGGGAGAGCAGACCCCACGAAGGGGAGAGGCCGAAGCCCCGGCCCCTCCAGCCCAGGGACCGAGCCTTGTGGGGAGCAGGGGCGCCTGCCCGTGCCGCACCCACATCGGCTTCCGCTGGGGCAGAGGGCTGGATGGGGCCTCCGCTTTGACTGGGCTCTGAGCAGAGGGGACCCAGATGTGTCTGCAGGCCTGAAATAAAACAAATGACTTTTATAGGAAAAGCCATATTTTTTCTACAATGTTTATCTGTCAAAAGAATAGACTCTGTGAGCACAAAGGGCTGCTTACTGGAAAAGATAAAAGCAGTTTGCTGCCAATTTTCTCTGGTGGAAAAAAAGAGTCCTGGCGACTAATGAATAACGAACCTCAGTTAACAATGTCTGGAAGGCTCTGCTCTTGGCTCCCTGTACACAGTGTGATGGATAGAAATTAGGAAATTAAAACTGATTTTGTTTCTCCAAATTTAACTGTTTACACTTGAGGAAAAAATAATTGAATAATAATGCTTCTCTTGAGCAATTTTTCCCCCCAAAAATCGTTCTTGGTGCTTTCAAAATACCCTGCAGCCAACAGGCCAAGCCTAGTCTTGGCTAACTGGCTGGTGGGCCCCAGGGTGTGCACCGATTGCATAATCAGCCCCCTGCACCTTGGGCACCGGGCCAGGCGGCAGGGCCGGGCTCACCCCCACCCACCCGGGGCCCGGAAAGACCGCAGCCACCTGCCGGGCAGGGCCTCCCCAAGGCTGGCTGCAGGCACCCTCTGGGTGGTCCTTTCGAGACTCGGTTGGTAGGAGGGGGAGGGGAAAGCCTCATCTGGAAATGCCCACGGAAGCCTCCCTCCCCTGCCAAGGGTGCCTCGAGAGCCTGCAGACGAGGAGGCCACGGGGTGTGCTGGCCCAGGGGCTGGGTCTGCTGCTGGGCTTGTGAGGGGTGCCGGGCTCTGCTAGTCCCTGGAAGGCCCAGGGCCAGCCATGGTGCCTCACCACCTGCACCCGAAAGAAGCCAGAGGCAGGGGACAAAAGGGCCGCAGCGCCAGCCCCATCACTAAGAGCCAGCTCTGGGGTGCCCACTGCTCTCTGGGGACCCCGCGTGCTGCACACTGGCCACCTCCTACCCTTCGGGGCAGCTGTCACCCCCAGCGCACAGCCTGGGGCTCACCAGGCAGGGCACACCCAGCTGGCACTAGGTTCTGAGGTGGCAGCCACCAGGAGAGGCGCACTCCGGGAAACACCCCCGCAGCGCCTGAACCAGGACCGACCAATGGGTGGAGGGACAGGAGGGGTGGGGGGCCTTGTGGGACCCCATTCCTCCTTCCCTAGCCGGTCCCACTACACCACAGCTGATCCCAGAGCCCCGACCCACCGTGGGCAGGGCCAGCTCAGCTACTGCTCACGGGCAGGCCCCTGGCTGACGTGTCCACACTGACCTCGGGGTAGCCTCCCACGTCGTGCACGTCAATGCCCAGGAAGTGGCCGAGCCCGTGAGGCATGAACACAGCTCCCAGGTGGGCCTGGACCATGGCGTCGACGCTACCGCTCAGGACACCGATGCGGGCCAGCTCCTCCAGGTGGATGCGGTCAGCCAGGCGGTGCATGTCAGGCCACCAGACCCCTGCGGCTCCAAAGGAGGCTGCAATGAGCTGCGGGGACTGGCAGTCCGGCTGGGGCTCCCCAAGGGAAAGTTTGGGGGACACGTGGAGCCCTTGCACTGGCTGAGGCAGGACGGCCAGAAGTGAGTGGTGAGGGTGCCGCAGCTGGGGACCCCGAGACCCTTCCTCTGTCTCCGTTGTGCCCTCAGGGGCAGGCTCCTGTCACCCGGGGCCGGGCGTCCAGCTTAGGTCTACTCCCCAGCCCGTGGCGTGTCTGCCCGCGGCCAGTGCGTGCTTCCGGGGCCAGCGAGCCCAGGAAGGTTCCTGAGCATCAGGAGAAAAGCACATGTCCCCCACAGATGTGGGGCTGCCTCAGTGAGCCCCAAATCAAAGCTCAGGGCCTCAGGCTGTGGGGCGAGGGCATGGCTGCACACCCCCAGGCGGGGCTGAATCACCCCTGGAGCCACTGTGGGGAGCAAAGGTTTCGGGGTGAAGGTGCAGCTAGCACGAGCTAGCACGGCCTCGTGGGCTGGCCGGCAGGGGTCTGTGGCTCCGCCTGCCACGAGCCAGGGTTGACCGTCTCCACGGCAGCCCAGACATCCAGGCCCCAGACTGCTAATCCAACTCATCTTTGCCCCACGTTTCTGGGGCAAAGGTCACCAGGGAGAGCATGTCCCCAGGCACTGAGTTTCGAGGCAAGCAAGCTCAGGGGCTCTGTCCAAGGTTCTCAGGCAGCCACCCTCAAACAGCCTTGGCCATCGTGGGGGTACGCCGGCCTTCCCCACTGGGCTGGCGGGGTCCCACTCCAACCTCACTCCAGGGCACCGGGCACTCCACCTAAGTACCACACAAGGACTGAGGTTGGTGAAGCTCCCTGCCCCACGCCACAGGGCTGATTTGGGGGCAGGCCACATGCTGGCTAAGGCCGTGGGCCAGGACACGTGGGGCCAGGCAGCTGTGGGGGTGTACACCCCTGAGCAGTGATCCAGCCAGAGGGGGCCAGTGCCAACCCTTGCGGCCTCCTCCCTGTGGGGAGCGACACTGGCTCCCAAGTGGCACCCCCATGATGCCCTGCCCTCCACATCCACCAGCACGGATGATGGCAGCTGCAGAGGGGCGCCCTGGCATCCCGCACCATTGGGAACCTGCACGGACCCCGCGCCCGCAAGGGCTGGGCCAGCAGGTCTGGGCTCAGGGCTCCGAACCTCTGTGGCTGGCAGAAGGTAGCCCAAGGGCTCAATCCAGGGGTAGAGAGGGGGGGCCACTCTGGGACACAGGGCATCACCCTTCAGGCACTTGCTGGGCACCAGTCCTCCACCTGGGCCCCCTTCCCCGCCAGGGATGGAGACCCCACAGTTGGGGTCTTGGGTTGGCTGGAGGCACAGTGCTGACCCATCCTCCTGGATCCCTGAGGGCCAGGCTCTGAGCAGGTGGAGAGGGCTGCACCCCGGCCAGTTCATAGGGCGGGAGTCGGCCCAGGGCCCAAGGTGCAGGGAGGCCGAGGGGGGAAGCCCCGTCTCTAGAGACAGACAGCCTCCTTGGAGTCCAGCTCCTGAGGCCTGACCTGCCTCGGCCCACAGAGTGCCAGGGTAGTGGCGGCATCCTAGGGTCTGGCTTTACCCACTCAAGCAGCGGGGAGAGCCCGGTTCAAAGCCCTGACAGCAGAGTCAAGGTGGGCGGCTTTCCTCCGAAAGTTGGACATCCTGAAATGGAAGGCTGGGTACTGGATCCCAGCTCAGCTGCTAATGCACTTCTGGGAGCCTCAGATGCCTCCCTTTGTCAAACAGCTGCAATGCTGGCCCTAGAAGACTGGCCACAGAGACTCTGGCATCTACTGGGGGACCGGGTCAGTAACCCCCCGCAAAACTGTCGGCCAATATTCATCCGTTGCTTATGGCCCAGCCAGACCCTACTTCAACGCTGGATGTCCGCCGTGCTCCTGGGGTACCAGCCAAGCCTGCCCCAGCCTCGGCTCCCTGCTCCCCCGAGGCCGATGCACCCCACCTCGCCCTCCCCAGGCCGGGCCACCTGTTACAGCCGCACACAGGCCGCTTGGAGTGAGACCCACTGCTCAGGTCTCGACATATGTGGGCCCTGCCCTGGAGGGACCTTCCCGAGCACTCTCTCCACCGTCCTGGTTATTGCCCTCCTAGCACCTTGTTCCCTGGACGGGTCTGCCTGCTCGCACCTCAGGACCAGAGAGCTTGCTGGTTCAGGGGCAAAAGCACCGCAGCTCTTCCGCAAGTTGTGCTCCCGCCCAGATCCTCTGGGCCCGAAAGTGCCCCCAGGCAGCTCTGCAAACTCTCCCAGCCCGCCTGGCCCCGGGGCTGAGGAAGGGCATCCTGCACCCCGACTCCAGAGCAGCTCCGTTTCTCTTGGAAAGGGGCCTTTTCCGGTGGCCAAAGGGAAGCCCCAGGAAGCGGCCTGACGTCAAGCCTGGCTGGCTTCCAAGTGGGCTGCGGCCTCGGCAGAGGGGAGTCAGGTATAAATCATGCTCGGCCGGCAGCTCGGCTCCTCTCCTGTCCTCTTGGGGCCAGACGCGAGGGCCCGGGCGGTCCCCACGGCGCCTCCAGTCTTCTTCGCCTGTGTCCTCGGGGCCGGCCCTGCACACGCTCTCGTGGCTGGCAGTGGGGCTGCTGCCTGTGTGTGGTTAGGGTTGTGACAGTGATCCAACCTCCAGCAACTTGGCCTCAGCGTCTGGCCCGGATGGTGGTTACGACACCCTCCGCCAGGACAGGGGCCCTGAAGTGTGTGAAGGTTGCCGTCCTTGGGCTGGGTCGGAGGAGTGGATGCAAACCAGGGGACCTCAGGCTCCCCCACAACCTCAGCAGCTCACAGGCACCTCGGGGCCCATGTGGCCAGCTCGAAGCTCAGCGGTCCCCTAAGCCTGCTCAGGTTGGGGATGCCACACTGGGGACCACACTGCAGACTGGGCGTCGGTGGCCCTGCCCGCCCTCCCACCTCCGGCAAGCCCCAAAGCTTTGTCCCACCTTCCCTGAAACATCTCTGGAATCTAGACCCTGACCTTTCCTGGACTCCTGCCTGTTTCCTCCCCAACCCTTGCAAGGCCTCATTTCCCTGCATCCTGCTTAGAAACGCGGGAGCATCCTGCCCTGAGGACAGAGCCAAGTACGTGTACCTCAGCCCGGCCTTCTCCAGGCTCACTGCCCTCCACCCCTGGGCCCACGACCCTCGTGCCGGCGCTTCCCTGTGCTTTCCACCTGCTGGCCCCTCAGCTGGTACCACCTCTCCAAAGTCCTCACCTTCTCACACTCTCTCCTGTGAGCCTCTGTGTTAAGGCCTTCTCCAGGAAGCCCTCCCTGACTGCCCCTTCCTGTGCTGTCAGAGCTCTTCCCACCAGTGGACAGCACGCTGGCCAGCTGTGGCTTAGTCAAAGCCTCTGAGCCCTGGGAGGAGGGCCCTGTGTCCTGTTCCATGCCTGGCAAACGTGTGGCCTGAGCAGGAGCCCCGGCCCCCCTCATGGCTCTCTCCTGCAGCCAGTGCTGTGACCTCATGGGCCCAGGATCCAGGTGTGACCCCCTCACCCTGCTCCTCTGTGCACTCAGACCCTGGGGTGCCAGGGTAGCATCTAGGTTTGTGCCCGTAATCCGGCCGTTGGCTCAGAGACCAGAGAGCCCTGGTGCCCGGGCCCCAGGTCACAGGCTGATCTGTGCCCACCTGGCCCCCTTTCCCCACACCTTTCCCCAACGGGCCAGGGTCCAGGTTGGCCCCTGGGAGCCTCAGCAGCATCCCTCACCGCCTGAGGCCTCCCGTCCAGAGTGCGGCAGCCCCAGGGGCTCGGCCAGAGCTCAGCCAGGAGGGCCCGGAGAGCTGAATCCTCACTGCTACTTCCAGACAAAGAGCTCACTTCATCCAAAGACAATGGCCCTCAGGAGACCACGTGTGCGCCAGACCCTGGGGGTGCCGCAAGGAAGGCGCAGGGCCTGGTCCCAGGGCAGGCCCCGTGGGCTGCAGGGAGCCGTCTGGTGGGCCAAACTGGCGCAGGGCTGAGGGCCTCCAGCCCACCCCACCGCAGACCCGGCTGCTGCCAGGACCTCCGGGGACCCATTCACCCTGCGGAAGGGCAGGGGGCGGCATGCGCCCTGGGGCTGCAGGCGCCTAGATGCTGAGTGGAGTGCGGTTGCCTCTCAAAGTCTCCGCACGCTCCCCCTCCCCGCACCCCCCAACCTTGGCCAACAGCCTGAGGGAGTAAATGAGGCCAGGGAGGGCGGGAACTTGTCCACCATCCTCCAGCCAGCAGGGGGGCCTCTCAGGGCCCTCCCCAGACAGCCTCCTCTGTCCCGGCTCTTGCCACAGAGGGCGCCCGCAGACCGGGAGGCACACTGTCCCCGCACCCTTCCGCTCCTAGCCATCTCCAAGAAGGGGCCTGAGGGGAGCCCAGCCAGTCCTGTCCCTGTTCCCGCCCGGCAGGGAGGCAGAGCTGGCAAAGGCACCCGACCACAGGCCACAGCCGACACGCGTTGTGCCACGCGGGCCGGCACAGCTCCGGGTGCCCTCCTCCTGCTTGATCACCTGGTGGCTCCACAGCGTCCTCTCTTGCCGCCTGGGCTGCTCTGGGGGCAGTCTGCTTCTGACTCTGTGCTGGCTGCACCGGCCCCCGCCCCCAAGTGGCCAGAGCCCGGACACCAGCCGGGCCAGGAGCTGCACACAACTGCACGGGCGCAACGATGAAGGGCTTGTTCATACAGACCCACCGCTTTCACAGCCGTGGGCAGCGGGGCCCAGAGCCGAGCGAGCAGTCTACACTGCCTCTGTGGGGCCCTGTGGCAGTACGGGCTCAGGAGGGCGGACCTGTAGCCTAAGCGGGGGAGGCCAGGGCGGGCAGGTGAGCACAGTGGGACACGGAGAGGAATTGAGTGCTGGAAGTGGCAAGAAGTGTCCTCAGTGCTCCATGGTGGCCGGAGGGACGAGGGACGGAGAATGCACGATGGACAGCAGTCTTTGGGGCGCTCCTGCTTGGGTTCACCCCAGGCCTCCCTCAGGGGGGCTGAGGGGCCCCACTGGCACCCATGGAGACTCCCTGGTACCCATGGAGACAGGGTGGTCTGCACGGGGTGGGCCGCTTGCCCCAACACAGGAGCCAGGGAGAGTTTCAGTTCCACCCAGCCATGGCGGCCAGGCCCCTGCCGTAGGACTGGCATGGGGGGCACCTTCCCAGGTACGGCCCCTCTGAGTGGGCTCAGCCACCCTCCCCTGGCTGTCTGGGTGACAGGGAGGGAGGCCCCGACGCTGACCCTCCCCGACAGGGAGGGAGGCCCCGACGCTGTCAGAACACACAGAACGCCTTCGGGGTTCTGACCCGGGGTTCTGGTCCTTCTGTGCGTCTCCTCTGGGCATCTCACTGCCACTCTGGTGTCTTTATTTCCGCTTCCCTGGAAGGTCGTCGGAAGCAGCCGTGCAGTCTCAGCGGGTGTGTGTCTTGGCCCAGCAGCCAAACCCACAAACCAGGGGCATTTCCGCTAGGACAGGACATGGGGCTGACCTGGCCACGGCCTCCTCGCAGCTCTGGGGAGATGAGCTGTCCCCACGTGAGCAGCTCTGTGGGCACAGCTCGGCCTGCCTGGCATGGGACCCGACAGAGTCGGCCCTCGGGCACTGTCAGTTGTGTCGCGATCCCCAGTATCCGTGGGAGAGGCGGGGGCTACAGCAGGGATCCGTTCCCACCCCACACCCAAGGGAACCTCCAGGCCCCAGCACAGGCCCAGCCCGTGCCCCACTGTGCGTGGGGGAGGACCACCCCGCCCAGTCTGTGCAGACCAGCTCCGCCGAGCCCAGCCTTCTGCCTGCCCCCAGAGGGACGTGGCCAGGCACGTCCAGGGCACAGAGCACCAGGCCTTTCTCAGTGCAACTGGCTGGGGGCCCTGGGGACAGCGGGCCCGACTACTTTCTGGGCAGAATGAGGACCGCTTTGTCAGCCGTCGGCCAGGACGCCCACCTGGGAAGCGCTACTCAGGTGTGAGCAGACTCTCCCGAGGGTGGGGGTGCTGCCAGGTAGGCCGGGCTGGGGGCACAGTGTGGGGAGCACAGCGGAGGAAGCCCCTGGCCAGTCCTGGAGGTATGCCCGGGGGGTGCGGGCGGCTGTGCTCACAGACGCCAGGGAGCACGCCACAGCCCACGGCTAGTGTTGTTCAAAACGGAACAAACCCTAGTCATTGTGGTGTCGAGGGAGCAGGAAGGGCCATGCCCCTCGGGGTGACGGGTGACCGCTTCTCGAGGCTGGACCTCACTGGGAATAGGGGATGTGTTCCCTGGTTTAAAGGTCAGAAACACCCCGCGCCCACCAGCACGCTCTTCTGCTGCCCGGCTTCCAGCGCCCCTCCTACGCCTCCTCCGTGGATTTGCAGGCCCTTTTACACTTCCTTCTTTTACACAAAAGGGGACCATCGGCCACTCCATCCTCCACTTTTCTGACAACTCAACAACCATCCTGGAGGTTCCCATGTTAATACTCAGTGGCCGCCAAGGCTTTAAAAAAAATTTTTTTTTAAGTAGGCATCATGCCCAGCATGTGTGGGGCTCGAACTCACGACCCTGAGATCAAGACCTGAGCCAAGATCAAGAGTTGGACACTCAACCGACTGAGTCACCTAGATGCCCCGTGACCTCGGCTTTTTCAAAAATTAACAGAAGATACTGCTTCCTTCTGCAGCTGCTGAAATATGCAGGTCCCATCACCTCGTCACCCCAGCAGGAGCTTAACTTTTAAGCTTTCCTTTCGGGTTGAGCTCCCCGTATTGGGACCACCGAGCTCTGTTCTTGCTGGATGAGTGAGGGGGCAGGGCTTGGGCCCGCCAGTGTCCCTCTGTGGTTCCCTAACCTCTGGTGGGGTTAGGTGGGGGGCTCTGCGGCCAGACGGGGGCCATCCGGAAAGGCTCGCTCAGTTTGCCTCCGAAAGTGACAGTTGCTGAGGAACCCTCAAAAGCAGCTCTTGGCCTGATGACCGAGGCTGTAACTCATCCCAACAACGGGCAGCGGGGGCCCCGGGGCTGTTTAGCCAACACAGAGCCATCAGCCTCAAGAGGCCACATCCTGGGGATTTTATAGTTTGGGGATCTTTTCTTTTCCTGAATAAAGGCTCCATGGAGGGATGCCAGTCTGACTGCCATAGTCCCTCTGAGTTCAGAATGAGCTTAGAGTCCAGCCTTCGAGGGTGTCATGGCCAGGTCCCCAGAGGGCTCTGTGGCAGCCACTCACCATTCCCCAGACACTGGAGAGACACTCGGCCCACTCCAGAGCCAGCTGCGGCCTGAACAGAAGGGTGCCCTGACGTCCAACCAAATGCCAGTGTTGGCATGTGCTGATCAAGCCCTCTCTGGAGTGGACCCTGCTCCAGGAGAGGACAGCGGACATGCTGACATTCCAGTGGCCACTGCGACCAGGGGTTCTTGCTGGTGGAGAGTAGCAGGTGGGACTTGGGGTGACCTTGGGCTGAGCTCCCCGATTCCCAGCTCTGTCTCTCCTTGCTGGCCGGCCCCCTTTCCTAGGACTGCTCCTGGGGATCTGACACCGCCTGGAGTCTTGGCCAGCTGAGCTCCTCCGGTGACGGGGGACCGAGTCAGGCTGTGCAGTGCAGGACCTGCCCCACAACCACCAGTGCCCTCACCTGGCTTCATGGCGCTCATGACAGCGCGGCAGCTCCGCAGCACCGCCTCATAGATGGCCTTCTGGTCTGCGGTGAACTTGCCGTTGGCGGGGAAGGAGCAGGTGATGTCGGAAGAGAAGCAGTAATACTCCCCACCCATGTCGAACAGGCTGCAGGGAGAGGAAGGTGTGAGGTAGGGGGTGCCCTCCCCGCCTCCAACTCTCCACCGCGCGGCTCAAGGGCAGCCTGTCGGACCCTGGAGGCGCCGGGCGCTGAGCCCGAGCCATCTTGCTGGGTCACCAGCGCAGGAAGCAGTACGGGGCCTCCCACCCCAGTGCACCCTCACGGTGCCATCAGCAGAGACCTCTGACCCCAGAGCAGGGAAGCCTGGAGTGGGGCCGATCCCACACACGTACCCCTGCCCTCCAAGGCCTATGGACGCCCAGCTGTGGGGACTGACTTGGGAGAATGAGGAAGGGGCAGACAGGTCCCCAGGCCCTGACGCAGCATCTGGCCTCCATGCACTGCTCATGGGAGCCGTGCAGGGGCCGTGGGGAGGAATGCCCCCATCCAACAGACAAGTGGGATAAGGAGCACCACCCAGCTCTCTTGGGCCTTGGTGTCTGAGTGAAAGCTCAGCCAGTGGCTCTGTCCCAGCACGGAGGTCCCCCGACTGGAGGACCCTGCTGGGATAGCACAGATGTGCTCTTCCAGGGCCTGAGGGAAGAGCAGGGAGGACCTGGCAGAGGACGGTCCTCACACGCAGCAGGGTGCCCTGGCGTCCCAGTGGCAGGGGAGGGACCAGCGGGCACAGGCAGAGGTGGAGAGTAGGAAGGCTGCAGAGGCCCTGAGCCGGGGTCTGTGAGCCAGCAAGCAGGATGGCGCCAGAGTCCGGAGGACAGGCCAGATGAGCCTGCCCTCTGGACCCCCTGTGACAGGGCCCAGTGTGGCAGGGCTAGGAGGGGGTGGGGTGGGCCACTCCACCACCCTTGCTGCCTGCCCGGGCCTCAGGGCCCTCGCGGGTCAAGGGCAGGAAGGAATCCTGCCCTGCACCCCCATGGTGGAACGCAGCAGGTTATGCAAAGGGCTGCTGGGTCACCACGCCAGAGGGGCCCCGGATGAGAGCAGTGAGGGGGGCACAGACCGAGCCCCCCCTCCACATCCCATCCCACCCAAGCACCTCGGCAGGGTGTTTGGCAGCAGGCACACAGGGGGCCCCACCAGCACCCCCAGCCACTTCATCAGCCAAGCCATGACGCTCATGGTGACAAAACCGATTGAGGGCCACTGGTCTAGCCCCAGGCCCAGGATTCTGCTGAGTCTTTGGTGCCAGGTAGCCACAGAGTCGGGAGGAGCTGAGGGGTGGTGGGGCTGCCCTCTGCGACGGTGCCCGGCTCTGTTCTCAGCTTCTCCTGGGGGTTGGTCTGCAGCTGCACAGGTCCTGGCAAACCTGAGCCAGGGGCAGAGCTGTGCCTTCCACCGGGGCCTCTCCCCCAAACCCAAATCCTCGGGGTGAACACCACCATCCACAAACATTCCAGGGGCTGCCTGCGAGCCTGCCTTTGGGGCCCTGACCCCAAATGACAGAGCAGGGGGTCCCTGGCCCTGCTGTTGGAGCAGGGGGTCGGGTCATGTGGCCTGACAGGAAGCACCAGCTACTCCAAAGAAACAGATCTTTGGAGAAGAAAAACTTGAATGCTCAGGATCCCTGGACACTTTGCTGGAATCCAAAGTCCCCAGCCAGGCACTTTGTAATCTCCTGTCTTTTTCCTATTGCAAAACACCATAAACAGTGTCAACAGTGCAAAAAGCAGGAGATAACACCTCAGGTGATTCTCCGGGAGTGGGGAGAGCCCCAACCAGGATGGCACAGGAACTTCAGGCTGGGTCAAAGTCATAGACTCCAGCAGACTCTGCTTGGGGCAGGCTGACGGGGAGGACCTGGGCCTCACTAGAGGTGACTTGAAGATGAAACAGAGAGGCCTTGAGCAGACACGCCCAGGCATCTGCTCCCTGGGAAGCTCCAGATGCAACAGGGTGTTTGGGCCAACAGCTGCCCAACAGGGTGTTTGGGCCAACGGTAGCTTTACTCCTGCCAGGGGCACACTCACAGAGCTGGGTGGGAGGGCGGCTTAGCCCTAACCTGCTGGGAAAGCGAGGCTCTGAACACTGGACCCGCAAAGTTCCATGTCGGGGTCAGAAGCTCAGAGCCCAGGGATGGGCTCTCTTGTCCTGGCTCCAGCACTGGGTCTCAGGGCCTCAGCTTTGCTTCCTTTAAGATGACGATGCCTCCACGGCTGCAGGTTTGTGTCCTTTTAGGGCCGATGTATAGAAAGGCGTGGGGAGCAGGTCTGTGTGGGGCCATGGTCCAGTTTCACTCGGGGAGCAGAGCATTTTCATTGGGGCCCCTCAGAGGCAAGAAAAGAAAAATCGTTTGTGGTTTGTGGATTCAGAACGTCCAAGAATGGCCTGAGCAGACAGGACAGAGCCGGGAGCTTGGGGGACACAGACTCCTGGGGGCCACCACATCGGCAGCACCCCCCCCCCCCCGGCAGAGGGCTCTATTGGTCCGTCTGGTCTCAAACAAAAACAGAAATTGAACTATTTAAAAAACGAGGAAGCCCACAAAAGCGCATGGAACACTGGAGTCATCTAGAGCAGCAAAAACAAGACGCTTCTCCTCGGCAGACAAGACTCCTGACCAAGTTTTCCAAAAACTCTCCTCAAAAACACAGAACATGGGACAGTGGGTGCTGGGAGCTCCTCAGCCAGCCTGGACTTACTGTTCAGATTCTAAAAGACTTTGCTTGTATTTTTTGTTTGAAAATCATCTGCTTACTGTAGAAGGAAGTATACGCCCAGTCGGCCAGCTCCATCCTGCCCAGCGACGCTCGGGGCACGGGGCTGGAGTCTATTTTCGTGTTCTCAGTTCCCTATCTTTCTCTGGCCCCCCCCCTTTTTTTTCTAAACCCCCCTCAGAGTTCCTACACACATAAGTTATTCACATTCAAGCCGCTCTGGAATCCAGGGACGAAAGCTATCTCTTTCATAAATCATCTCCCTCCAGCTCCTCTGTGTCCATTTCATCCGCCCTCTGAGCGCAAAGTGACAATGGGGAATTCGGTCATACTTTGGCTCCACCAAGCGCTCAGGATCCCTCCTCCCCGGCTGCCTGGGGACACCCACCAGGGCCGCCACCATCTTTGGCCGAGTGAACGCGTATGATAATCTAAGACATCTGGGGAGATATTACACATCTCTAAGCAATACGCTGGCGTCTCTTTCCTCACATGTGTTTATCTGGTTCTATTTCTGGCCGGATGAGAGGTTCTGTCTGCCCTTGGCTCCTCCCCAGCAGCTTCATGCCCGGGCTACCCGCCACCATTGGCTCAGCCAGACCCTCCCTAAGCCCCTACCTCAGCTCCCCTGGCCCCACCGCAGAGGCCGGCCGGCTTGGGCCGCATCTTGGGGAAACGCTGCTGCGCACGGACAAGGCTCCCTGCGCTCAGTAGGTAGCTTCACTTCAACCTCCCGAGCTGTGGCCTAGCCCTCGGCCACCTCTCACTCAGGACCGGCACTGTGCATGCACACAGGCCTCTATGCGATGGCAGGAGCATTTCAGATCCCAATTTGCAGTTGCCCCAGCCTGCGTTCCAGGCGAGGCCAGGGGATTTCTGAGAAGTCGGAAACTCCTGCTTCCCTCCAGGCCTCAGGGTGAGAGAGGAAGACGTACTAGTCGCTTTCCCGCTGATGTACTCCAGCGGGCGGCCCCTCCAGATGAAGCACACGGGCTGCCTGCCCGCCTCCAGCCCAACCTTCTGTGGAGTGCCAAGGCCCTGACGGGACCAGCGGGGCAAAGGCCATCACTTGGAGGCCGCGGGCTGACTCATCAAGCAGACCTCTCCCCACACCTTCTAGGCATCCCTGCTCCACACCCTGCTCCACGGGGCGACTGCTCCCATGGGGCCCAGGCAGACAGGAAAGTTGCCCAAGCAACCACCCCCAGGAACCCAGAGCTGGTGATCCCTGGTACCCATAGTAACAAAAGCAGGCACAGGCTGGGGGCGTCCTGTGTGTCTGGAGAGAACTGCTATTCCCATTCTACGGATGACGTGGAGAGAAGCAGAGCACCAGTGAGGGGTCAAGTCCCCAGGAAGGACACTGCATGGCACCCGGCCTGATGTGTGGGCGGGACACAGCGCCCACCCAAGCCCTTGCCGCCACCGAAGCACTGTGGACAAAGCCTGGGCGTCAGGGCAGCGGCCTCCACCAAGGAGGGACTCGGTGTCACGAGCACAGCACATGGTTCATTTCACTTTTTTGGAGTGCAGTGTCCCATGATGTGTGTGAGCACCCAGGCTGTCTGGACCAGTGCTTTTCAAACTGTGGGTGGTGAAGTCAACAGAGTGTGGGGTACAGGCCAGGATGTAACAGACAGAAAGCATGTGGTAGGGGGATCTGATTATAACTGGGGCTGGGTTAGAACATCAAGGATACATCTAACTGGGCGGAAGGCTGAAGGTTACAGCCACTGGTCTGGCTGTCCAGGCTAGCAGGGCCTGTGCCCTCCTGACAGTGTTCTCTTGCCCTGAGGCCTGGGCACGTCTGTAAGACCATCAAAAACTCAGGATGGGGCTGCCGGCTGAAAATCAAGTGTTCCCCTGTGCAAACAGCAAGGGGAGAGGGGTCTGGGCTGGGCCTGGCACCAGGGAGTAGGCCCTGGAGGTGACACTTGTTCTCTGAGGTCAGCCAGGGCATCAGGCACCAGGACAAGTGGGGCCTAGAGCCCAGCCCAGACGTTCCACCAGCTGGGGAGGAGCCCCCAGGCACAGACTCACCCCTCCCTGTGGCCGCAGAACCGTCCTGTCAGCCTGTGGGATGCCAAGGGGGCGGCTGGGGCCCTGGATGAGCGGCAGCCCCCCTCCCCCATGGCCTGCAGGGTGTCCCATGGATGCAGGCTGCTGCCCATGGCACGGTGGCCCAGGATAGTGGGAGCGAGGTAGGGTCACTTCCCCAAGCAGTTTCACGCCTAGCCCACATCTAACCTGCAGGACTGACTGGGAATGAGACAAGGGAAGGAAGGAGTTGGCGGTAATGGCGCTGGTGGCAGGAAAGGGTGGCCAGGTAGGGAAAGAGCCTGCCTGGGCCATGGCCCCTCACAGGCCAGTCCCCTCATCTATGGAAGGAAAGGACGGGGCAGCTTGGGGCTGTGACATGGGCAGCAGGAGCAGTAGCATGTGTCACTGACATGCCAGCAATAGGTCAGAGGTCTCCAGGGGCTTCCCTGTGAGGAAAACCCTGATTTCTCCAGGCAAAAAGAAGGGGGCTTTGGCTACTGTGTGCTGTGTCCCCACCTCTGCGTTAGCAGGGTAAGGCAAGAGAGAACCACGGCTTCAGGCTGACCATCACCAGGGCAAAGAGAAACAGGGGTCCCTGTCTGCAGACAGGAGAGGAGAGGAGAGGGGGGGAGAGGATACTGCATGGGGCCGGACAGGCCTCTCTCCCCGAAAGTGGGCTGGCTCCCATGCCCCAGGGGCACACAGGAGAACTGCCGCCGGCAGGGAGGAGGCCCGCCCACACATCCTGAGACAACACTGCCCTCTCCTGGCCAGTGCTGGGAGATCCGGCTCGGCACCCACATGCTGCCTGCCGCTGGGCCACCCAGGCCTGGTGATCCTTAGGTGTTCTAGAAGGTTCTCAGAGGGAACACAGGGCATGCTACCTCAGGAACCATTTCTCCGCTCCCTGATCAAATGGACGGAAGCAGCAGCTGAGGAGGGGTGTCCTGGCCGTTTTCCAAATCAGAACCCACTGGAGGCACAGCCTGGCCCCCTCCTGCTGAGGGCCCCAGGGGAGGTGGGAAGGCTGCCAGGCCAGCCTCAAACCCAGGAGTTCAGCACAAGAGAGGGTCCAACCCTAGGTGTACTGCTTCTGGGTGGACTTGAACATGGACAGTGGTGCCCCCTGGGTGCACCTCCATCCACTTTGGGACTTTGGTTTCTGGGAAGCCAGTGCAGTACATGGGAGCTATGTCTCCCCTCACACCCACCTGGCAGGGGCTGATTTGGTGAGGAGGGGTCTTCTGGGGATCCCCCCAGGATGGGTGTCCAATGACAGTAGCCACCACCCCTTGTGTGAGCATGTGAAGAGCATTAATCAGCAAGTTTCCCACACTCCTGCCACCCTGTTTTACAAGGTCTGCCACTTGCCTCAAACTCCAAAACAGAAAGCAGCTAATGGCTCCTCTGGGATAGTGACAGGGAGATGGGGTTCCTGGTGAAAGGGCTCTAAGCCCAGGGCAAAGCCCCAAGAGGTCCCACAAGAGGCCTCACGGTTCTGAGTGAGCTGAGTACTAGGGCCCCAGCAATCTGAAGCCACATCAAGGTCACGCAGAGCAAGCAGGACAGCATCTAGCAGACAGAAATGGGAAGGGGCCCACGGAGTCGGCAGGCCCTTACTTCTCAGCTCTGGGTGACAAAGCTGATGTGCAGGGAGAAGCAGCATGCCTAACCTATAAGCCCCAATTCACAGGGAGACGACGGAGGCCAACAGCGGTCATGGCCCAGCTCCTAGGAAGGTGCTGGTACTGGAGGGACAGAGGCATGGGCGGTGGGCCGGGCCCAGCTGGCTTCATGCTCTACTTGGCACACACCTTGAGACAGGGCTGGGGCTGAAAACATACAACAGGCCTTGAGACTCGAGAGCTGTCTGGCTCAGAGTCTGCCGGTGGCTCTCCCCGCCAGTCTGTCATGGAGCCAGCTGCTGGAAAATGGGCCTCAGGGCCCCGGAGCACAGGTACAAGCCCCAGACTGCTGGCTCTGAGGATGGCCACCATCGCAGCTCTCACCTGCCAAGGCCATGCTGTGCCAGGCTCCCCACTTAACACTGTGTATTCTCCGAGAGATAGGTGCCCTATCACCCCGTGACTGATGGAGAAGCTGAGGCTCAGGGTACCAGCCACTCAGCTGGGGAGGGGGAGGGCAGGGGGATCATCACACAGCCCGGGCTCTCTAAGGCTCCCTGTAGGGGTGCGGGGGCACGTGTGGGACTGCGAGGGGAAGGATGGAAAGGCTGGCTGCCTCAGCCCTACCCCCACCTTCTCCAGTACAGCCTGACTGCCCCGGCCCAGCTCTGACCCCAAACAGCCCCTCACTAAACGTTCAAACATCTCTGGGGCATTTTCCCCTGACTTCAGGGGACTGAAGCACCCAGAGCGTGCCAGCCGGTGGGCACCTGGAATAGCCGTGGCTCTGGGAGACACTCAGCTTCAGGAGAAACTCTGTGCTATGCTCATATTTTGGTTTCATACCTTATGATAAAGTATTGTGGCTTTTATGTTGGGATAACAGAGTGATTTATTATTTACCGAACACAGTAGGCGCTCGGCAGATCAATTTCAATAAAACAATGGATTATAAACGCCGCCAGCAATCTGGCAGCAGCAGTAATCAACAAAACATGTTGTTCTAAATGCTGCATAATAAATTGACTATAATAAACTCGTAATTATTCTACTGGCTACATTTCAAAGTTAGTACGAGAAAAATAAAATCACCAATTTGGACTTGGCATTAACATCCGTGGGATTCCTGGATCGCTCTCCTCTCTTAGCTGCAAGTGGCAGATGCAGGTGCCATGTGCTCCCACGAGGGCCAAGGCCACATCTGGGCCGTGTGGAAACCTGATCTAGGCTGCGCCCCGGTCAGCCGGGCCCCACCCCAGCAGTGGCCACCCCAGGAACACAGCCGTGACCAGCCTCTCCTGGGGTGAGGATCGTACTGGGGGCAGATAAAGAGGAGAGCAGAGAAGCAGACAGTCCTCTGGGATATGCCAAACTCACAGAGGAGAAAAACTCATGGCCACATGATGCTGCCACAGGGCCCTCCGGCAGGCCAGAGCTGGTCCAATGACAGCTGAAACCTGCTGATAGGGCTAGGTCTCTGCCTCTGCCCGAGGACTGATTCCCACATCCTGGTCTCCAGGCCCAGCCAGAATGGGCTGCACAAAGAGCATTAGGAAATGTTGCAGGAGGCAAGAGTGCCTGGGGATGCCAGGTGGTTTCTTGGGGCCACGAGTGGCTCAGCCATGGCCCAGAGGGCAGAGCCCTCCCCTGTCTTTCCTTCGTCTCCAGCTGAGCCAAGTCTGAAGCAGTCAACTCCCTCCCCAAATCCTTCTGGCTCTGCACCTGGACCCTCCTTGTGTCTCAGTGACTTCACCTACACATGGAGATGGGCAGTGGGACACAGGGTGGGGACAGGGTGAGAAAATCTACCCAAAGGGGTGTCCCTGGTGCCAGGCACTGGGGAGACTCCTGTCAAGGTTTTTGCATGCCCTTGGCCCCTATGCCTTGAATGACTCGGGAAGGGTGCAGCCACTTTGGGTGCCCCCCTCTGTATGTTCTGGTCCCTGCCCTGCCGGCCCAGGCCCCCGGGAAAGGGCACATGAGCTCAGCACCTGCGTTTCTGACACGTCTCTTCTACCCCTCTATATAGTCTTGAGAGGCATGTGCCACCTCCACCAACAGAAAAGTAAACTGAGGCTCTGGGAGGGAGCTAAGTGACTCTGTTTCCTCCCAGAAGGCTGAGCTGGGCTCTTGCCAACAGTGGCCCTACCCAGAACATGCCGTCCAGCCGCTGACCCGGGTGAGCGCAGCTAGTCACAGAGCCTGCTGTGCCCCTGGCAAGGACACCCTGGGATTGGGTGGGCTTCTGCAAACACATAGCGACAGCTCAGAACATGGCTCATGCCCCCCAGTGGATGTGGACCAGGGACCCCTGCGTGCAGGCTCCCCTCCGCCCCAATGCAGGGCTGAGCTACACGTGCGTGAAGCCAGGTTCAGGTTCAGGCCAGCGTGCAGGCATTGCCAGAGCTCTAGCTCGGGAACTGAGCCCAGCAGGGCAACGCCCATACTCTGAGAAGCAGCAGGATACCGGCTGGAAGCAGGCTTGCTGAAATCTTGCTCAGGTGCCCTGGCAACCAGGAGGCGAAGGCACCAGAGAACCAGGTGGCACAGTCCATGTCCCCCACTCCGCCCATGTGTCGGTGACCACAGCAAAGATGCCTGCAGGCTAAGGCAGGGTGGTGACGCGGGGCTTGCGGCCTTTAACTGGTTCTCAGTAGCCCTGTGGCAGCCTGGGCTGACCCTGCCTGATATGTGGGTGCTGGAGAGGAGAAGCAGGGAATGCCCAGCGCCCATGAGCTGAAGAGAGAGCTGGTCCAGGTCAGCAAGGTGCCCACAGACCCCTCCCGAGGCCTGGAGCAGCTGTCTGGAGAGGAGCGGCATATGCTCAGCATAAGCCCTACAGACCGGGGTCGTGGGCAAGATGTATGATTCTGCCAACAGGGGCCAGTCCATCGCAGGGGTGGGGGCTGCAGATCCCGCCTACGCCTGCTTAGTCAGGGCTCCACGGGGTGCTGTGAGCACTGTAAGCTGTGCTCAGAAAAGCCCTGCAAACAGTCTTGAAGGTCAAGCACTGCCTCTGACCTCCTGGGCTAATGGCCATTTATGGATGGCTGAGGCTGGCAGGATTCAGAGGGGGCGAGGCTCCCTCCGGGTCTTCCCTGATCCAGACTAGGTGCCCACCCTCCCGGTACCGAGACAGAGGTGTGAGTGTGGCAGGTACGGGGCAGGGGCTGGGGCCACTTTGGGCCCCCAGCACAGGGCCCTCCACATCCTCTTTCCCTGATGATGGACAGAAGGTGCCATGCAGGTGGGGGGCCCTGGCAAAGAAGTTTGGGCCCGGGGCAGGCCTGGGGGCCTCACTGTGCTCAGCCCTCCCAGGGTGGGGACCAAGAGATCCCAGTCTGTTCCCCTTGAGGTGGAGCCCCACTGCGGCCCTGTGGGTCACACGCAGAGCCAGGGCAGGGGCACCTCAGGCTGGCCTCACTCACCACATGTCTCCGTCCTGGATGGTCCGGTCGTTGGGGGCCCCGGCATGTCCATAGTGCAGCACGGCCGAATTCTCACCACTGCACAGCAACCAGGGGAGGTCAACAGCCCATCTTCGCCCAGCAGGCCCCGGAGGGGGCACCCCACCCTGCCCCGTGGGCACTACCGCCCACCCTCCAGCAGAGGCCCAGCGGGGGCTGTATCAGGCCCACAGTCTGAGGTGCGGGCGGGGAGCACAACGGCCCCGGCACCTTAGCCATACAGCTGGTGGAAGCCTCTGAGTGCACGGTTCACAGCGCTGCCACCGTCAGGGCTTCCCCAGGTGAGTGCTGTTTGGGCAGGTGACCTTGGGCCCGGGGATGTGGGACTGGTGGGGGGGACAAGGGTCTGAAACCCAGGGAAGGGAGTTTGAGGAAGCCCTCTAGTCCTGGCGGAGGGAGAGGGGAGACCCATGTCAGGGGCCACCATGCTGCAAGGCTGGCTCCTCTGCTCGAGACTGCTTCCCTAATGAGCGATGCCTTTAAGAAAAAAAAAGGACTTTTAAGTCTGTCCAAAGGAAAAAAAAAAACCCACCTGGGTGTAATATTTATGGCCCTGTTCGGGAGTCTCAAGAATCATAAAAGTAGAAATAATGATTTTTCTCTCTATCCACCAGAGAAGAACATTTCCAAAGACTGAGATGTTCACATGTATTATTCATGTGCCGAGGACGTGCACATCAGCAGAGCTGCAGGCTCCGTCCTGGCTGGGCAGAGGCCAGACCCTCTGACCCAGGGGGGCAGAGCAGGGGGAGACTGGCTGGGGCGAGCCTGGGAGAGGAGGGGCCACCCGCAGCCAGGTTGTGCCCCTCAAAGACACACCTAGGGTGACACATGCAGACACACAGACACGCAACACGGCACACTCGGGAAGCCTGGGTGGCTCGGTTGGTTAAGTGTCCAGCTTCGGCTCAGGTCATGATCTCATGGTTCGTGAGTTTGAGCCCCGTGTCGGGCTCTGTGCTGACAGCTCAGAGCCTGGAGCCTGCTTCCCATTCTGTGTCTCCCTCTCTCTCTGCCCCTTTCCCGCTCACACTGTGTCTCTCTCTCAAAAATAAACATTAAAAAAAATATATAAAAAAAAATAGTGCACACTAACAACCATGAGCCGCCCCATACTCATGGTCATTTGTACCCCATGCCTCCAGCCACCATGCAGGTGACACACACACAGAGACTCAGAGCTCCCTGCCTCAGCCACAATGTGCCACATGCAGAGGTACCTAGAGTGACACCCCCTACTGCAGAGACCCAGACTCAACCACAGTGGTGATGTTCCTTACACAGCCACACTGACAACCATGCATGTGCGCGCGCGCGCGTGTACACACACACACACACACACACACACACACACACACAACCACGGCCTCCTGCACTGACAGAGCTCCTTCCACCTCTGCTGCACACAAAAGCCATCACAGGGTAAAGCCACATCCTGGCCCCCACACGCTGGGTGTGTGCTTGTGTGGAGGGGCCGAGGAAGGCCAGCCAGCAGCCTCAGGGGAGCGGCCACCCTAGAGGAGGCCAGGAAGGGCACGACAGTGAGGGGGCCACCCCGGCTGGGGGCCTCAGGAGAGGAGAACAATTTCCAAGAGTAAACGGGCACTCATGTGGGCACGGAAGTGAATAGGCGTGCCTGAGCTCAGGGGGGCAGCGGGGTCTCCTCGCCTTCTCACGACCTCCTTCCTCCATTGTTCCCACTTACCTGCCGCAGATGCAGGTGTAGGAGCTGTGGCGCATGCCACCCCGGGAGTAGCAGTAGTGCTCGAAGAGGCTGCAGGGGAAGGAAGGAAGGAAGTCAGGGTGCGGTTGCCAGAGCGTGCACAGCCCCCACCCCAGGAAAACCTTCAGCCCAAGCCTTGCTTGGCTGCACCCGCAGGAGGGCCTGAGTGACCCTGCATGGGTCCACGGGGCTCATAGCCTAGAGCCCAGGGTTGGCCACAGGCCACAAGAGCACAGAGGCCAGTGAGGACAGGGAGCAAAACTGGAGAAGCCACCCCGCCTCCTGGGCCCCCTGGGAAGCGGGGGCTACCGCTGTTTCTGCGGGTCTCCCTGTGACTCCCAGGTCCAGTGGCCACAACCCACCCCACCAGGAGGGGCTGGACACATGGCCAGGGAGGACATGAACTCTCCAGGCCCCAAGCTGGACTCAGATGGCCCTGGCCCTGACCCTGGGGAGGGGCACAGGGAAAAGAGAGCAGGAGCCACTGAGCGCTGGCCTGGAGGACAGGATTGAGGGGCAGGCCCTCAAGCAGACCGAGCAGGGCAGAGCCGTCTCTGGCCACAGGTAGAGGGGGTGGAGAGAGGCAGGGTCTGAGGACAGGCCCTGCTTGCCGTCCTCAGGCCAAGCAGCAAACAGGCTGGCCTCCTGGACCAGCTCCTAGCCTGGGAAGGGGAGGCCAGAAACAAAGTCTGGAGGGAAAGATGAGACCCTAGAGGGGGCAGCCAGCCCCCAGGCTGAGCCCAGAACCAGAGCCTGGGGAGGCCTCTGGGCGTGCAGGATGTCTGCAGACCCCTGAAAGCCCAGGAATGTAACAAAGGTCAGAGGGTAAGCCACCCTTGGCAGAAGTCTGGGCTCTGCCCCTGTCCCCCTGCCCCCCACCGAAGGCGCAGATCCTGGAGATGACTGCAGGGGCTATTGGACCCGACCGGCCACATCAACGCCACATTAGGAGCAATGAACCCCAGGGGGCCACGCTGCCAAGAGCTCTGGGGAGGCCACGACCCTGCCCATACCCCCACCATAAGCCCCAGGATCTGGGGTAGGAGCTCGTCTTGGCATGGGACGCTGTGCTCCAAGAGCTCAGCGTCTCCAGGCCTCGCCCCCTTCCTCAGGTCCAGCCCTCCCGCATCCCTGGCAGAGAAGCAGGTCCGGGGGGGGGGGGCGGGTGCCCACCCCACCCACCGACCACCAGGGCAGGGGACCAAGCACGGGGCTGTGCCGCTGTCCCTGTCCTCAGCACACCGAGGCCGCCCGTGGGCACGCTAAGCAGCAATCCTGCCCTGCGCATTCTAGGCCTGTTTTGGAGAATGTCTGTATGGAGAAGTCTAATCTTCCAGGCACTGTAAACACCAATTATGTATAATTGTGATGACTGGGTATTAAGTAGTTGTCATGCAGGAGTGGTTCTGCTACATTCAGTCGGCTTTCAGACTTGCTTTACAAACCTCCCGGGATAATTGGGTATCTGCGAGCGAACTATTTCCTCAACATAAAGGATTTCAGGAACTGTCAGGGAGGCGAGGAAGGGCGCACACGTCCTCTTATCGGTGCCCTGTATTCACCAGAGAAAGCATTCTGGTGGCTCTGGTGGCCGCCACCGACTCCCACCTCCGTCCCAGAGACCATGGGGGGGCGGCAAGGCCGAGTCACAGCCCTGAGTGTGGCCACAGCCCGGCCCGTTCCTCCATGGGGCAGCCTTGGACACCAGCGGTGCACCGCCTCTGCTCCCAGCCTAGAGACCAGGGCCTCGGACGCCAGGCTTCCACACGGCGAGCCCACAGTGAGTGGAGAAGGCCCGGGCCACCACGGAGCTGCAATGCTCCCTTAGCTTTGGAAGACACAACCGTGCCTGGTCAGAAGCAGACCTTGGGGCTGCACGGCCATTCTCCAGGTGATGGGAACAGCGGGCCTCTCCTGGGGTCGGGGGACAGGCAGACAAGTGCAGGCTGTGGGAGCCACCAGCGTCAGGAAGGACAGGCAGAGGGACAGCTGTGCCACCTGCACGTGCAGGTGACTAAACAGGAACATTCTGCGGCAGCCTGAGGACGAGGGGTGGGTGCCTTGTCTCCCTCCTCTGCAGCCAGACTCAGCGGCCTGCCATGTAATCTACTCAGTGGAAGCAGCCCTCGCGGCACGCCCCTGGCTTCCATTTAAGAAAAAAGGACTTTCGGGGGCACCTGCGTGGCTCAGTAAGTTAAGCGTCCGGCTTCAGCTCAGGTCATGATCTCACGGTTCGTGGGTTCAGGCCCTGCCTCAAGCTCTGTGCTGACAGCTCGGAGCCTGGAGCATGCTTTGGATTCTGTGTTTCCCTCTCTCTCTGCCCGTCCCCTGCTCATGCTCTGTCTCTCTGAGTCTCTCAAAAATAAACAAACATTAAAAAAAAGAAAAAAGAAAAAGAAAAAAGGACTTTTGGGTAAAAGGCGTAGCTTACAGAAGCACCAAACTAAGCAATGGCTGACCCAGTTTTCACCCGCCCGGCTCTGGGTCATTCTCCAGACACAGGGACAATCCCACACAGCGATAAGGAAGAGGAGAACCGCCACAAGCTGAAAAGTCGCTCTAGCTGAAAATGATTTGAAGTTCTTCAAAGTGGACTTCAGCACCTAATTTAACTTTTCTGATATGATGTGAGGACCAACTGGTGATGATAACAGGTGAATGCAACAGGCCCACATTTTCTGCTCCCACACCTAGGAGGCCCCTCTCTCTGGGACCTCGGGTGTCCAAGTTCTGGGACAAGTGCAATGGCTCAGGGGGCTCATGGAGAGATGTGAGTCCGACATATTTCTGATTTTCAAGGGGTAGGGGTGAGCAGTGGGTGCTCCAAGCTGGGGCCACATCGGTGACACGAAGTTCCTGCAGAGTGTGGTAAGCATCGGCCACGAGGACAGACCACAGCAGAGACACCTGTTCCCACTGCACAGTTCACAGACCAAGGTGGCAACAGAAGGGCAATTACTAAAGATCCTTCTAGAACCTTACGGAAAATATGGCAAACTGTGAACCGGATGAGGGTCCAGGCGACTTATAACCATAGGAGCTTAACTACGGACTGACGCAAGTCTACAGCCAAATTCGGCCATGGGCTACCGATTAGCCCCTCTGGAGCCACAAGGAGATGACAGCAGAGTCCGCGGCTGGAAATCCTCCTTCTCCCACACTCAGAGGTGCTACGTAAAAGAGAATACGCAGAGCCACGTTCATAGGACAGGAAGGAAGGTGGGGCCAGAAGGAAGAGGAGGCTGTCAGTCTCGGGAAGCTGGAGGCCTTGGCCTTGCACTGCCATGTGGGGCTGGCGACAAGGCCTCAGGGACGTAAGAAGCAGCGGAACAGAACTGAGACCCCGCCCCTACACGCGGCGGTGGCCCTGGGCAGGGATGCACCCTCAGCAGAAGGGCAGGCTTGGAGAAAACTTGCCAGCGTCATAACAGGCAATCAGGAAGCCTGCCTGGGCTTTGGGAATAAAACAAAATACATTGCCCTCCCTCAGAATTCATAGTGTAGGCCTGTCCTCCATGGGGTTCAGGTTCCTGGTTTTGGAAACCCCCACCCCCACCCCAAGCCAAGAAATGAGCAGAAAACTATGTTCCTGACTGGTGATGCCTGGAGCACCCGCACCCGGCAGGGGCAGACACAGAACCAACTGGGCCGTCACACCCTCGACCCAGGCCAGCCAAGATCTGTGCACACGGACACGCACATGCACGTGTGCGCGCGCGCACACACACACACACACACACACACACACACACAAACACTGAGGATGAACTCACAATCCGAAAATAGTCCACAAGAGTTGTCTTCTGCTAACAGAACCGTCAGATGGAGACTGTACCCATCGTGTAATATAACTGGCGTCTCAACATGGAGCAGACAGAACAGGCAGGGCTTGTGAAGAACCACAGCGAAACTCCTGGAGGCGACCAGTCTGTCCATAAGGAGACGGGGGCAAGAGGCCAGGCACTGGTGCTGGAGGCCCAGAGATCACCTCTGCTTGCTCTTTCCATCTGTGGCTCTCCCGTGTGTCACAGTGTCCTGCTGGGCCTGACTGCCCCGCTCCCTCCTGCTCTACCTGCACAGAGCACCTGACCAGGCACCGGGCATGTGGCCCAGCCACCACTGCCTCCCCCCCCCCCTCCTTTCCTCCCGCAGCAGGAGGGCTTCCTGAGGAGCAGAGGGATGCAGGGGGCTCTCACACACCTGCCACTCTGTGGCCCCTGAAGCTCCCCCAGCATGGCCATTCCCCAAACTGTAAATTTATACTCCTTGCCTATAAATATCTCCCAAGAAAGACACAAGTGGAAAATGCTTTGTATCCAGGCATCAATGAGAACCTTTCAGTAACCTGGGAGAGTCTGTGATGTGAATAACGAGGTGGATGGAGCCACCACAGCGACAGAGGGGCAGGCCCATTTGTCAGTGCCTAGAGTGACGAATGGGGCCGGGAGAGCAGATGGCCTCGGCCGGATCTGCAGGAAAGGTGTCTCCAGGGACAGCACTGGGGGTCTCCGCCGGGGCATGCAAATCCAGCCCGTGGAGCCTTCCTGGGCACACGGCCCAGCTCCTGCCCCCTGAGGTTTATCACCTGATGAGGAGATAGCCACAGACCTATAAAAATGCATGAGCTGACCAAGATAATGGCAGAAGGGCTGCCCCGGGCAGCTGGTGTCAGTGAGCTATCAGTGCAAGCGTGAGCACTGGCAGGCCAGTCAGGGAGGTCAGCGGGGGCCACATCAGCCCCCTCCCAGGCGGGGCCCTGATGCACGTCGGTTCCCGGGAGGCCAAGCCAGGAACAGGAGAGTGGAAGGGAAGCTGAGCAGGCTGGTGCAGGCCACTCGTCTGAGCTGCGGGTCTAGGAGAGTGAGCAGTGAGGACACAGGGTTATTGTGTGTGGGCCGAGGCACTCCGAGCTAAATGCGGGGTCCTCCTGGGCCGGGGTGCACCCCACACCCACTGTTACTGCGGTCTCAGGCGGGTGCCCCACGTTTTCTCCTGGCAGAGGCAGGTTCCAGTTGCTCAGGCCTGTTAGGTTCCCCACCCATAGTCCTCGCTCTGGGCCACATGCCTCCCAGGGCACTGTTCCGTACTGACACTGAAGTCAAATCCTAGCTCTCTGCCACTTACCAGCTGTATGGCCATTCCGTGACTCAGTTTCCTTATCTGTAAAATAGCATAAGAGTACCTCCCACAGAGTTGTTGTATCACTTAGGTGACATTATACATATAAAGTACATAACACACCAAGCCCTACGTACAGGACGCATTAGCTGTCACTGTTGTCACGGTTCAGGGGCCTCAAAGGGAGTCACACAGCAAGGATCCCTCGCTGAAGGAAAAGAGGCTGGGCTTGGACAGTCTCTTGCCTACTCCTTTAAAGCCAAACAGAATCCCTCCATGGCCGGACACTGGCGCCAGAATATTCCAGAGCAGCCAGGGTCTCTATGGGCGCCCACCAGCCCCACATGCAGGTGGACACGTGCAGCATCCCTATGACCGACATGCACACGGGGCTTCCCCTGACACGGGGCATCTCAGCCGCCTCTGTCCTGCTCACACATCCTGAAGTCTCCCCTCCTTGGGGAAGAACCAGGGCCTCGAGGGATAAGAAGAGAGAGGAGTGGGGGTGTCTCATGATGTCTGAGGCCAATGACTATGTTCTGTGCAGTTATCACAGCACTGAGTTACTTTTCATTCACATTTCTTCTGTTTAATTACTCTTAGTTTTGGGGTAGAAATGACCACAGCTGTGTAATGAATGTGATATTGCCTTTTGCAGATCTAGCTACTAAAAGATAATTCTTGATAAGTAAGGAAACCACAGTCCCACAGAGAGGAGTCATGACATCCACCCGGAGGCGACTGGAGGGTTTTCCTGTTTTCCCAAAGTGGAGGCAGCAGCCAAAGAGGATCCAGACCCAGAGGAGAGGTTTCTAGTAGGACGAGAACAGCTTTCCTGGGGAGCCGGAAGCACAGACCACATTGTTTTTGAATTTCCGGGGAAGGGTGGATGCTGCTTGGCTCACTTCTTCCGGGGGTGATCAGATGTCATCAGAACGCACCCAGCAGGAGGGCCCCCATCCCGCCCTCATAATTGTTGCCATGCAGCGTGGTTCCAGCCACCCATCCAGGGCACAGCCCAAATTCCCGGGGGGATCCCAGCTTCCGTGACGGAGTTCTCTGTGGGCCTTCTGAGGGGTGGGTTCCGGGCTCGGTGGTGGTGAACTGAGAGGCTGTCCTGTCCGTCTGCCTCCCCAGAACCCCAGTGAAGAAGGGCACAGGGCAAGCTAGGGAGCCACCGCCGAGGGGTTTTAAATGAGCGAGGAGCATCCACACAGTCTGTCACCAAGAGGGGACTGCCTTCAAGCCTTGGACTAAACCCAGACGTGCGTTAGTAATAAAACCAGAGCTCAAGGCACAGCTTGTGAGACTTGGCACCACCAGAGACACAGACCATGTGTAACGGCTATGGTGGCTGTCTCCGTCAGCAGCAGTTCCTTCTGCCTGATGCTCCCCGAATCCCTTCCTGCTGCCCCACCTGGGTCCCGGACTGGGGACAGTGACACCCTCCCGGCCAGGACCTCCCACGGCCCGTAACAGAAACTGAACAGTCACCAGCAGCCTTCAGTTTTCCACAGCTGTTGGTGGGAAGGAGCGATGTTCCTACTTTGTGGATGGAAGAATCTGTGGCTCAGACAGGTGGCGTGCTGTGGTCAGGGAACCCACCGCATCTGTGTCTGAGCTTGGCGTCTCGGCAGGGTTTCTGACCCCGATGCGCCCGAAGCCTCAGGCCTGTTAGTGGTGCACGTGCGGCAACAGTACCTGCCTCAGCGGGGCGAGGCGACCCGCTCTGCAAATGCTGGTGGCGGATGGTGCCACACCGCGCCTTCCAGGGCCCTGGCCTCACACGTGTGCACAGGGCCCCACCCGATCCCGGGCCAAGGCCGGCCACCCTGGGACAGCGCCCCAGGCAGGACGGTGCAACATGCGAGCTGGTGCTCCAGGAGAGGCCCCTGGGACGCAGAGGCCCCGCAAGGGAAGATTCCACCAACCAGAGGCAAGGGCAGCAGCAAAGACAGGGTCACGGCGGGAAGACGAGGAGCACCAGAGAGAAGCCACTCACTCTCTCCCCGAGAGCAGCGTTATCAAGGTACGAGATAATTAGCATTTTAATTGGATAATTGGGAATTCTAAATTGCCTATCTTGTATTAAGCATAACTGAGGACATAACATGACATTCAATTAACAAATATTCCTCTTTATTCTTGACATGCTTGATTATGTTGAATTTCTGAGTTCTTCGGTATCAGTTACTGGATAAAGCCCTGGCCATGTCAGACTGCTAATAAACGCATATGTATATATATGATTATATGTATATATATATATGAATATACATATATATATGTAAATATGGAAAAGATTTTAGAAATTCTCTACACAAAGAAAAAACTCACCCGTAATCTTATGCCCCAGAGATAACCTCTATCAGATATTTTGTTGACCATCCTTCCAGGCATTTTTTTAATGCAATAAACACAGATTTAAAATTTTTTTACATTTTATATTTCTAAAGCTTATTATTAATTTATTTTGAGAGAGAGAATGTACGTGTGAGTGGGGGAAGGGCAGAGAGAGAGAGAGAGAGGGAGAGAGAGAATCCCAAGCAGGCTCCACGATGTTGCAGGGTTCGAACTCACAAACTATGAGATCATGACCTGAGCCAAAATCAAGAGTTGGACGGTTAACTGACCAAGCCACCCAGGACACCCCTTAAACACAGATTTTCAAAAATAATAACTCTATACTAAAATAGTAAAACTGTTTTTTAAAAAAGTAACTTTTTGACTGATGTCTGATCTGACATGCATACAGAAAAGGACTACAATCGGGGCACCTGGGTGGTTCAGTAGGTTGAGCGTCTGACTCTTGATTTTGGCTCAGGTCATGATCCCAGGGTTGTGGGATCGAGCCACATCTGGCTTTGTGCTGAGTGTGGAGCCTGCTTAAGATTCTCTCTCTCTCTCTCTCTCTCTCTCTCTCTTTCTCTCTCCCTCCTTCTCTCCCTCCCTCCCTCCCTCTCTCCCTCTCTCCCTCTCTCCGCCCCTGTCCCCCACTTGTGCACTCTCTCTCTCTCTCTCAAACAAAAAATGAAAAAGAAAAGAAAAAGAAAATGACTACAGTCCTGAGGACCCAGCACGGTGACCTGTCACGAAGTGAGCACGCCCATCCAATGTGCCCAGCACCCAGGGGCCCCTCCCGGTCAGACCTCACTCCCAGGGGGGTGGCCTGACTTCCAACACTGCAGGTTAATTTCGCCTGTTTTTGAGCTTTATGTAAGTGGAATCAAACAGCATGGCCTCTCTGTCGGCTTCCTCCGCTGCTCCCCAGTAATGCACCACCGGTGCCGGGTGGTGGGTACTTGTCGTCGTGCGTTCTCATTGTCGGTAGCGTTCCACTGGTTCCGCTCTGCTGCTGCTGAACATTTTGGCCGTTTCCAGACTGCAGCTCTCACAGGTGGTGCTGCTGTGGACATTCTGGATCGGTCTTTGGGGGGCAGGGCACGTGCACCTCCACCGAGCACACCCCGGGGCGGACACGCTGTCACCGGATTTTGTGTGGGCTCAGGGTTAGCGGGTAACCCCAGTCTCTCCAGGTACTGTACCAATTTATTCACCGGCTCATAACTTCCTCCTGTGCACGGGGCCCTGTGCGCGGGGCCCAAAAGAGTGGAGAATGGCCCCACCCAGTCCTGGACGAAGGCTGGGATATTTCGGGGAAGGTTCTTGCTAAAGCAAGAATGTTTTCCCCTGTCAATAGATACATGTCTATACTATTTTTATTTTTAGGGCTGTCCCTCTGTCCAGAATCTGACTACTTCTCCCCACTAATGCTGGTGCGGGCCACGTTCTTCTCTCGCAGGTTGATGGCGACATTGGTGTGGCTGGTCTCCCTGCTTCAGCCCTTGTCCTCTACAGAGGGCTCCTTCTTCATGGAGTCCCGGCTTCCCAGGAGCTGCCCACCTTCCTCTCACTTCCCGGTCTCCCCTCATCTTCTCCATCTGTCTCCTTGCTATTCCTGGGACCGCTGGGCAAGCTCCCACCTCAGCACCACTAGATGAGCCCCATTCTCTCTGCCTGGAATGTCTGCCCCACAGATCCATAGATTGCTCCCTCCTTCAGGACTCTCCTCCAATGACCCCTTCTCAGGGACGCCTGTCCTGAGCTTCCTGGATAAAGGACTCCCTCCCCTATAGCCCTCACCATCTAACTTTTATCCATCCGGCCTTACCTCCATTAGGCTAGGGTTCTATTTTACGTTCACTCTAGTATCTCCTGGGCCCAGAATAGTGCCTGGCACACAGGCGCTTCTCGGTACGTTTCTGTTCAGTGACTGAATAGTAAAGGCTTGCGTGGGCAATACCACGGCCTATAATTTACTCAACCAATTTCACGCTGTTGGATATCTAGGTTGCTTCCACCTCCGTGTTACGATGGACACCCATGGCCATACGCCTGTCGCTGTCTTTGGACTAAATTCCTAGAAGGAGAATTACATGGGCACATTTGGAGCCTCAGAGCCTGTTGTGCCAAACAGACCCCAAAAGGTTCATAAGGATTTTCAGGGTCCTGAACGGTGCCCCATGGGGCCTGTCTGCCCACTGAACCGTGAATCTGGTGGGCAAAACACAAAAGTATTTTGTTTTTCATTGATTAAGTGGCAAGTTTACATGTTTATTTCCTCATATTTCTTCCTTGCTGAATGGCTCATTTCTTTTTTAGGAAGCTAGACGCTCAGTTTTCTCTTATTGATCCTTACGGGATTTATATATGAAGGATACTAGCTAATGGTTTTGACCATCATCTATGTAGCAAGCAGCCGGCCCATGCTGACCCTCTCTAGTGCCTTCTTGGATGATTCCCTGGAAGAAGGGCAGGGCAGCCGGGGCAGAGGCTACACACAAGGGCAGGGATGACTGGTGCCCTGAATGTGACAACATACAGGAAGACAAAACCTGGAGCCTGCAGCGCACGGCTCGAGTGGAAAATTCTATATCTGTGAGCCCCGACCCCTTTGGGGCTGACGTCTTGAACAAGTGAGAGGGCCCCAGCTTTGGGAGGCCCCTGGAGAGCTTTGTAAACGTTTACCGGTGTAACTGACAACGATCTGCCTTAATCTGGGATCAGTGTCTGCTCACATCCGACCCAACCTCACCAGCCCTTGCCGATGTCATCAATAACACCCTTTTCGGCCCCAAACTGAAAACTCTCCCTTGAAAAAATGCACCAGGCCATGCTAGGAATCATCCACAGAGGCTTAACGTATGACCAGGAAGGGGTAGAGGGAGATAATACTTATTCAACACAATCTAGAGGCTACTCTCCCTCCAAAGGATGCTTGCACCCCCACCTCCCCTCCCCAGAAAGATGCAGGGGAAGGAAGCAGGCACATGGGGCACCTTCGGGAAGAATGATGGGGGGTGGGGGGGCTTCCCGTGAGTTAGTATTTCCCACGGCATGACAAAAGTCCACGAGATGACATTATAGGGTAGACTGACAAACAGGTTTTATGCATTAGGTATTTATTTTAAACTGTTCCGCTCCATTTATGGCAAATTATACTGAGTTTCACTCACGACAGGGATATAAAGCTTTCTTTTAAAGGATATTTAAAGGAAAAAAAAAAAAAGCAAAGAAACTATTAAGCAAATAGTATTACAAGTGAGACCAGGATTTGGCAGATGGTGAGAGCGTGTCACGTGCCCGATGCTGGGGGTTTCTGCTTCTCTGAGGAAAAGCCCGTTTTTAGTTCTGGGTGGGAATATATTGGTCCAGAAGCTCCCTGCCAGAGAGCACCTGCTGGTCTTTGGAAAACAGCTGGTGGGAGGGACTCAAACAGAACCCAGTCTTTCCTGTACCCCCACTTGCTCCTGTCCCTGGCCCAGCAGCCTTGGACCCCGGGCCACCGCGGACCCCAAGGGCAAATGCCACACGGGCTCCTCTGTCCTTAGCACTTGGGGTGAGGAGAGGTGTCGGGGAACAAAGCCACGTCCAGCAAATCTGGCTGCCAAGGGCCTCGGACGAGCAGATGCCAAGTTCGTACCACGTTGCTCTGCTCCGCCACTGACTGAAGACGAGGAAGAGCTTCCCCGTGGCCTGAATCCTGGCTGGAGCCTTACTTGGCACTGTTTCCGCCTTCCTTTATTTAATAGCTCCTCATAAAGCCGGGTCATTAGACAGAGGCTGTTCAGGGCAATGACTCTCTCGAACGCCCACGCGGGACCACGGGTGAACAGCACCTCGGGTGCCTGGCGGCTCCCGCTCGCCTGCGGCTCCCTTTGGAGGCACCACTCGCCAGGAGATCCCACGCCCCAAATTCCCGCCACCACCAGTGGAAGAAGCAAAACTTGGGCTCTTTCACCACACGGGTGCTTCCTAAATACCAATCCTGCGGAAGACGAGGGTCCGGGATTCCACTCGGTGCACTAGGACAAGACCCCTTGTCATCCCTTCTAGAGAAAGAGAGGGCTTTGCTCCTTGAATGCCCCCAGGGTGGGTGTCTTGGTTCTACAGAGCCCGGTGCTACTTGATTTCCAAACATCGAATTTCTTTCTCAGTCCCATAATCTTAAAGTATTTCATAAATTTGCCGTTTCCCATGTAACTTTCCTGGAAAGCACCATTTCACGTCAATGCCTTTCTAAAGTGGCGGTCCAAAGTATCGGCTGGCTCTCCCCATCCCGTCTCCAGCTCTGGCCAGCCCTCTGGGGCTCACTCCCCTCTTCTGAATGAGTCACCCTTGGGTCTCACTGGTGTCCACATGTTGCCTCCCAAACGCCCTCTGCTCCAGGCTCTGACGCCAGCCGGGCCCAGCTGCGCACACACAGACCATTCGAGGTGTTTGAAGCACGGGACACTAAATACAGGGACCTGGCAGGGAGGATCACTGCGCAGCAGAAGGCTGGGGCCACCTTTAGGCGGGAGGACCCAGGAGAGTCCCGTCACTGCAGGATCCTGGTCACCTGCAAGAAGTGAGAAGCATGGCCGCCTCACCAGGTGAGCACTCCCCCAGGGACCTAAGACACAGTGTGTCCTCTTTGAGAACATTCTCCCAAGCTCCTGGGAACCACAAAGCCCAGGTTGGAGCCAAACCGGCAATGGAAGGAGGCCCAGACACCATCGGGCAGGCCTGGATGGGCCCTTGGTGGAGACAGCCCTTTCTACTCCAGCATACGGGCTACTCTGCCTGGGCTGCCGAAAACCCTCTTCTAACGAGCCTTCGCGTCCCCGCTCACAACTCCAAACGTTATTTCAGACACACTTGGCTGAAGGAACAACGGCAATGCTATTTATCACTTTGAAAGTCTTTATCCACTTAAGATGATAAATGGGGAAAGCATTCAGGCTGCCCCTGTAGAAAGATCAGCCCTGAAAAGAGGAGGCACTGCCACGGGGGACGCTCCACAAGCACAGGGCTGGGGAGGGGGGCGGACAACGGGGCAGCGGGCTCGACTTTCCCAGGCCCCAGGGCCTCAGCACCAGCTCACGTCACATGCGCAGGTGGTGGCTGGGGGGACGGCCACGGATGCTCTCCACCTGCTCCCAACCTGTTGCAGGACGTCCACTCCGGGTCCATAGGGAACAGGTGAGGTGACTTAAGAACTCGTTCTCCTACTCTGGGCCTTTCCCCTGCTGAGTTCCTGCAGATGAAGGGCAGGTTCCTGAAAGTACTCCTCCAACCCCCGTGAACTAAAAATTTCTGTAATGTAAACCTATTTATCAATAGCTAATTAATAAGGTCTAAGTCCTATGATGACAGGGTGATTAAAGGGTTTCTGAAATAATCCATTTTTAATTAAAATGCTACCCTCTCTTGGTTTCTGGATAGATTCAAAAGAAAGCCTTAACAGATGTCTTGTTTTTAAATACACATTATATGAAGCCAATAATTAGAAGAATTCATGCTTTTAATTATATTTTAATTATTCTTTGCCTATTGATGCAAAGTTAAATATTCTTTCTTTATGGTACTAATACTGCTAACCAAAGCCAGCAGACAGCTAGCAGGAATTTTTGCAGGTGTGAGTCCCATTTCAGAGAGCTGTGTAGCAGCAAAGGCACTTTGGAACTCTGCCCTCATCCGGATGGCAATCTACTTCTGGTGAACCGCATGGTCTGGAGGCGCTCTCCTGGCTGCCGGTCTGTAAGAGTCATGCTCCAGGGCAGAAGCACCAGCCACGTGATAGGAGGGTCTGGGTCTCCCCTTCTCCTGTCCAGCCACGAGGCAGAAAAGTCCCGTGGCTTCTCCATCCCCTTCCTGCACATACCGTGAAGCACCTCACCAGGGCAACCCACACAAGCAACCAAATCACCCGCCAAAATTCAAAAAGCTTACAAAATGCGATGAGAACTTGGAGGAGGGGGCAGAGGGAGTCACAGTGTCATGGTGTGCTTCCCCGTCTGCCATGCTGGCCACTGTGGGGAGCATCCCTACAGCCCAGTGTGCCCTGAGCACTCTGTTCCAGGGTCTCCCCGACTCCGGCGCAAGCCCCGCCCCCACTGCATCACGCTGTTGGCTCCCCTCCCACCAGGATTGCCGCAGCCCCACCTCGCTGGTCCCTTGAGTCCAACAGGCTGCTCTGCTGGCCTCGAACCAGGTCCCCTCATGGCCCACCTGCCTGCCCAAGAGGTGGTGGCTGGGGGGAGTTCTCAGTGGCCTCTCCCCCCTTTCACCTAGGTCAGCCTCCTTCTCTTCCCTCACCACACACCCTTCACGGCTTTCACTTTGGCATATGGCTATGCCACGGCACCTGTCCTTTTTCCTTACCAGTCTCGAAGGGAACCCCTAGACGTAGGCCCAAGGCACCCTATACCTGAGGCTGGGCACACAGTAGGTCCTCAGTAAACATCTGAGCAAAGGGTAACAGATGGCAGGGACAGCTGGCCTGAACATACCTAATGGTCAAAACAGAACACACACACACGAGCACATGCACGTGTACACACACATACACGTGGCATTAACCCCCAGCTTCCCAGGAGGTGCCCTGGGCAGAGACTTGGCTGTGTAGCTCACCTGTCTTCCTATAGTCAGTGGGACCACGTGATGGGCTCTCACCAAAGGGAGTATGAGCGGAAGTGACGTGTGCCGCATCCGGGCAAGGCTCTTAAGAGCGGATATAAGCTCTCCATGCTTTCTCTCTCCCCTCTCAACAGGGGCAGAGTTGGGCAACGGAAGCAGCCCTGACACTGGTGAAGGACAGCCGTGGGGCCTGCTTCAGGCTACAGCATGGCCGGGAATAAACAGTCACTGCGCTGATCCAGTGAGATTTGGGTTTTTGTTGTTAGTGCAGCAAAGGCTATCCTATGCTGACTAACACATGTAGTGGGCTCACCTGCCAATTCACAGGGGGCAAAAATGTCAGCATCCTTCTTACTCATTACTTTTAAATGCACTGTAGGTAGACTAAAGAGTATGAGTATAAAAAACAAAACCATGTGGATGCATGGATTTGTCATACTATCCACACCAGTGTTGAAATATTTCATAACTGTAAAGTTTCTAAAGAAACTCATAAAATCATAAGGATAGGAGAAGGCATATGCAAATAGTTGAATTGTTTAGAGGCAGCAGAAGAGGCCTACGTACTCATGCAAAAGACACCAACTCTACAGGAAAGGATGAATTTGACCTTTTATCAAATGGTCAAAGCTATGCAACAAACTAGGAAAAATATTTTGACAAATAAAACTGAACATGAAGAGCACATGAAGTGCTCTTACAGATCAGTAAGTCAACCACGAATGTCCCAATAGCAAATTGTGCCAAGGACAGACAAGCCACAAAGACAAACGCCAGAGAAATACCCGCAAGAGAAGTGTCACCTCTCTGGTCTGGTAATCATTGTTTCCCTTATCAGATTGGTAAAGATGAAAAACAATAAAAACAGCAGTTAACTTTGAGGGCCAAGTGCACTCGTGTGTGTGTGTGTGTGTGTGTGTGTGTGTGTGTGTGTGTACACCCGGCTCAGTGGTAGAGAGCACGGGTTCTACAGAGAGGCTGCCTGGCTCCTCCAAGACCCATCTGGCCGCTGTGGGATCGTGGGCCAGTTGCTGAAAGCCTTGGCCCTTACAGGCTTGGTGTCCGATCAAGTGCAGAAGGTAGGTCTCCTCGCCTCAGGGGATTAGATGAGAAAATTTCTAGGAAGCACACAGTATGTGCTCACCGGACATGAACGTCATTGACAGCTATGAGGGAGAACAAGTTCCAGAGGACCAGATGGGCTCCGTGCATCAAAATTTCCCCCAGCGATTCCACTTGCGGAACCTACCCCGAAGACATGACCAGCTGAGATGGAGAAGAGATGGAGAGATAAGGTCGATCGCTGCAGTGTCGTTCACACTGGGAAGCCACTGCCGGCGCAGGACCTGTGTGAGCGGAGATGGCGGGGCCCCCACAGGTCCGCCGTGCCCTGGCTCAGAGACGGAGGAGACAGCCACTTTGCACAGGAGGAAGAACAAACTCTGCCCTAGCGTGATCCCAGAAGATCAAAGTCCGTTTGTCTGTGCCCCTGGTGAGACCCAGAAGCATGTTTGCTAGAGCAACAGGGGTTAGCGAGCCTCTGCATCACAGGGTTTTCTCGTATCTTGTTCATAATGTTCTGTACTAATTTTCCTACTGGAACAGGTAATATCCTTTTATCAGACAAAGCCATTTCACTTTGAAAATATTGTTTTGGAAGAAACAGAAGCTCCTTGTTAAAGACCAGCTGGCCTACACCCAGCCTTGCCCTGCTGGCCTGCCCAGGACTGGCGATGTGCTGGCCCAGCGGACACAACCCACGCAGCCGCGATCCGGGACGACTCCGCGAAGCTGCCACAAGGGGTCGCCAATGCACACCGCCTGCCACCACTGGCACAGAGCATCTGGAGAAACCTTCAGCCAGGCTCGAGGGCCTGCAACGCAGAAACTAACTCTGTAGGCAAGACTCTCCGGTATGGGGTGTGGAGAATCCGAGCCACGAGAAGGTCTTGCCAACGAGCCCTGCTTCAAAAGCGCACTCAACTTCCTTTCTTCTCTGGAGTCAGATTCTGTGGCCAAACCCCTGTCTGCACAGAGGTCTCCCGCCTGCAGGGGGACACTTGGGGATGTCAGAGACTGGCTGGAAAACAGTGCTGCCTGCTTCTGCTGGGTGCCCACTGCACAAATGCTGCCCACCCCTCAGGGAAACACGGAGGGCTTGGGGCCCCCCTGGAGTGAAGGAAGCAAGAGACAGGATGGGGCCAAACGTGCAGCCCGGAAGGACAGAATTAAGACGCAAATCTGCCTCCCGTGCTCTCCATCTCCCCTAGGGGCAGAAGGAAGCTTCTCTGCCCAGGGGGACTGTGCTGCTCCACAGAAGCAAGCCTGCCATTGTAAACAGATTCAGCAGGCACAGGGCAAATCACCTAGAACACACACAACATGACATTCACCAAATGCTCCTGGAAAGAACTCGGATTCAGCAAACAGCTCAGATCTGAGTGGAATTCCATTCGCAGCTTCGGAATCCCCTAATGGAATGCACTGGGGCCTGGCAAAGGTGGGATGCCGGAGGTCCCTGCACAGGCAGCCCGGAGACAGTGGCCCTAACGTTGCCCGAGTCACAGGCACACATCCCCCACAGGCGCCCTGCCCCCGCCCCCCTGCCGTACTGACCCACAGCCACGCCGGGTGAGGGGTGTCAGCCCCCCAGCGCCTGCAGCAGGGTGCTGTGGGGGCAAACACTTGAAGGGAATTGTTTCTACCCCACTAGTTCTGGAACGACCAGGGATCCCCAGGGCCCTGGGAGGAGCTACACAAACACTTCTATCCCGTGTGAACTGGCTTGCCTTTCCTGGCCTTCCTCGCCTCGGGCACAGAACAAACTCAGCGAAGCCTCAAAGCGCCAGCCTGCCCGGAAACTTCAATAACTAGGGAAGGAGAGTTCTTTATGAAATTTTTGTAGTCTGGCTGCTAGTTCTCACCTCTTTCAGTGTGAGCAGGTGTTTTATCCTTAAACTACAGAGCCAGAGCTCTCCCTCCCTACTAAGGGGGCATTCCCACTGAACAAACACAGGGCACACCAAGGCCCTTGAGACGGTCTTAGAATAATGATGCCCATTTTGTACCTCCAGGGGACTTAACTAATTTAACAGGCAATTTTAATAATAAGTATATATTAATTCTACATTCCCTTTTTACCTATTTCTGTGACTATGAACTGTTAGGAATTAGGCAATATATTACAATAGGCTTCTAGGGACTTTTTATTAACTAATGCCCCATATTTAAAAACCTTCCTGTCAAATGAGAAACATTAAGAAATGCGGTCCCTTTTATAATTGCTTCTAATAGACTCAATATTCAGGTCCTGGCCTTAACAGACAGCCGGGGAGGTACTTCCCTAAATTGCATTTAACTTTTCATTTTCTTTCTGTCACTGGCCAACGGAATAATTCTGAAAGCACACAAATGGTCATTTTACTATGTCAGCCTGTAGCTCTCGAGAGGCCTATCAATTTGCAGAGTATGAGGACGGCTCATGATAAGGGACAGACAGCAGCCTTCCTACCCAGACTGTCACTGCAGTCACCCTGCTTTGTAGGTTTGCTCTTTGCTTTTTGGTTTCTTTGGTAAACCTATTTATTGAAATAGAACACCTACAGAAGAGTTCAAACATCTTAGGTGTCCCAGACTGATGACAGTTCACAAACAGATCCCTTTGATCAAGATCCAGAACATTCCCGGTCTGGCAGGTGCCAACCCCGCCTCTTCCCTCTGCCCCTCTGCTCCTCCACCGCACTGAAGTTTTGCCTGTTGGGGAGCTTCATGTAAGTGGGGTGATACAGCAGAGGCCCTTGAGTTTGGCTTCTTGTGCCAGACACGGCCCGCATGAGAGCTGTCCGCCCGTGGTCTCGTGCACAGCGACAACCTGGCTGTCCCCACCACTCAGCAGTACTCGTCGAATGAACACGCCACAGTTTATTCATCTCTGCGGGAAGGCTTTGGGTGCCCCCGGCGTTAGAGTACGCCCCGTCCGCGCACGGAACGTTCTCGCACACATCTCTGGCCGTGTCTGCTGTGTGCTAAGCGGAAACGCTGGTTGCCAGGCATGGAGTGCTCAGCTTTGGTGGATGCTGCTGGCTCTCTCCCAGTGATGGTTCCGGCACCTCTGCTCTTTATGTTCACTATTCTTCCTTAACAGGGAAGAAGGTTTCAAGCCCGTGCCTTTATGAACCAGAGGCTTGAACCTCTGGTGAGGCACCGGAGTCCCTGGGAGCTGCAGGGACCCTCCTCCTGCCTTCCTTGACCATCTTTCCCGGGGCAAGACCTTTCCCACAGGACAACAGCGCAGTGGCCTGCCCTCCACCCCAGGGCAGGACCACACATTTGTAAGAAACACAGAGCTGCGGATGGCTTCCGATGCCCCCTCGGAGGTACCTGTCTTTCCACCAGTAGACGCCTCAGCAGAAATGGAAACTTAATCAGGAATAAGGAAGGGGGAGTGAAACACACAAACCAGTTCAACTACAGAAGAAAGCTGCCAGCTGAGGGCACCCAGAAGTGGCTGGGAAAGGTCACGCCTCAGGAACAGGGTCAGGAAGGAGCCAGGTGGAGGAAGAGGACGCCCAGCAGGCAGCAAGTGAGGCCCAGTCCTCTCAGGCCTGCCCTCCCTGCTTCCGATAAAGGACTGAGATGGGGCAGGCGGGGGCTGTAACACTAGACGGTCATAGACATTTGAGGACAGCAAGGAGCCCAGACAGACACCAGCTCCCACGGGGAAGGAGCCCCAGGGCGCGAGTCTGTTGCACCATGAGGGACAGGGAGGGATGCTCAGGGGTGGGGTGGGACAAAGGAGGTGTTGGGGCAGCCAAGTTCGGGCAGCTGAGGTGACGTCTCCCTTGTCCACTCCGCACTTTCAGGCAGAGGAGAGAAAAGGCCCAGCCCCCCAGGACTGTCCCAGTAAAGCCACCAAGCTGAGGAGGATCCTTTGTTTTCATTTCCAAATTCAAAGGGCCCTCGGCTAGGCTAAGCCAGCGTCTGATCCTGACTCAAAGCCATAAGGGACCCTGGTGAGCCCAACACAGAGGAGCCTCAGCTGTGGCAGCCCAGGGGGCTGGGAAAATTGAGGCCCCAGAAGCCAGTTTCAGAAGTTTATGAATAATAAATGCAATTAATGTGATGGAAAACAGAATCTGGAAGCTAAGCTGAGGCCCCAGGGCGGGTGATTCACCAGGTCACCCTCCCTTGTCACATCTCTGCCCAAGACTCTCAGAATAGACAGGTGGTATGGAGGCGGGGCATCAATCCCTCATCTGGCTGTAGCCCAGAACAAAGGACAATTGAGGCCTGGGTCTGGTTAGAGGACAAAGGCTAGAGAACCACCCCCCCTTCTCTAGCCCCGGGCACAGTGCACCAGGTGGTAGGTTCCTAGCCCGAATATGTCTCTCTGGCCTCAGTTCCCTTCACTGTCAAACGGGGATGACAAACATACTTTGGATGTTGTCATGTAAGTGCTGACCTCAGAATCTCCAAAGGCTGCAAGCAGACGACTGCCCCGGGCCCTCACACGACATTCTCATGGTGTCCCCCACTTGGGCTCTGACACCAGCTCCACATTGAGGGCCTCCTGCTAGTCTGAGGCCCATTCGCATGGCGGTGTCCCCTTCAGGCTCTCAGTAGGTCCTCTGCCTGCCTCATGCAGGAGGAGGGGAGCAGGTGTGGAGGAAGGTGCTGGCCTCCAGGAAGCAGTGAGGAAGGAGACAGGCGGGAAGAGCAGGGGGAGGAGAGGAAGAACCTGAGGTTCAACCGGCCCAGAGCTCCCCCTGACTTCCCAACCCCAGGCTGGTTTCAGGGTTCTGCTCTGGCCTAGGGGAAGTGGGGGAGAAGGATGGGGTGGGGGAAGGGACGGGCTCTAAGTGCCTCACTTGAGGCTGGCACAAGCTTTCTTCCGTGTCTCCCACTGGCCCAGGGCAGGGTGCTCCTGCTTGACAGGCTGGGCACAGCCATGAGCTCCAGGCGGCCTGAGGCTGAGGAGACACCTACCCCACCACGGGCCACAAGCCTGGTGCCCCCGGGAGGCCTCGGCAGATGCCGCAGACCCTCCTCACTCTCCCCACGAGGGCGCCAGGGCCGCCCATGAAGATGGGTGAGGTATTACCAGGAAGGCTCTCTCACTTACTACAAATTGCGCCTTTATGGGAAAATCAATGACACTGCCTCCTTGGTCTTCCACACTTGTTGCTGGTCTAAAGTAATTACTCGGCAGGGCGACGGGCCGGAACTGGGCTGGTGTTCCCGGGAGCGCCCGCTGGCCCCCAGCCCTGCAGCCTGGGGAGCCCAGGAAGGGAAGCTGTCTGGAGAGTTCCATCCATCACACCCGGCTCTCTGTGCTTGCTCCTCGGGTCTGCTGGAAACACACGTACTGTGTGCCAGCCACGAGGTGCCGTGATCGTGGGGTGAGCAGGGCAGATCCAGGCCCTCTGTCCAGAGAGAGACAGAGGTTCCCTGAGTGAAGGTGCACAAGGCAGAAACCATGTGGGGAGGGGACCTGTGGGAAGACTCCCTGGAGGAGGAGGTCAGCAGAGAGGGCAGAGCAAATGGGGAATCCAGAGGCAGAGAGAAGTAGGGCATGTGAAAGGAACAGCAGCGAGGCCCGAGGAGACAGCCGGAGCTCGGGGGTGGCACAGAAAGCAAAGAGGCGGGGGACCCGAGGATGTGGCCTGGGAGGCCAGAGAAAAAAAAACCCCTTCCGCCTCCGAGCCTCAGAATGGCCGTGGCAACCCTTCCCGGCAAGGCCACTCTGAACGCTAACTTCTCGCTATAGTCTACCTCTTTCTTCCAAGATTTCTTTAAATGATAGCTTGTTTAACTACCAACATCAATTGGCCAGCAATTCCATGAACAAATGCTTCTCTGCTTGTCTCCAAGTTCAGCCACTTTTATTTGTCCCCGAGTATTTGGCAGGAACCAGTTACATCAATAAAGAAACGTCAATTTTTAACAGCCACATGAGATGCAAAAGCTTCAGATGGATTTTTCGTCAGCAAACAGGGCGCCTGGAGGAACAGTTATTAACAGCCATTGGAGACACACGGGCAGGCCCGGGAGACAGGGCTCCAGATTTAGCCTGGATTAAGGAGCCACTGCAGGCACCGGACCTCTCGACATCGTAAATAATGCTGAAATTTTACACTGTGGTTGAACTCCTCGTTGTCACATCGTTTAGTCGCGGGGTGTGTGACGCTCTATAGCAAAATGACAAATCTCTTTCTCAACTGCTAAGTGGATAGAGCCCATCGGAATAAATCCAACCAAATTGCCCGCTACAGGTGAGCAGGCAGCGACACGAGGGAGAGAATGTGCAGAGGGTGGTGGCATCAGAAACAGCTTGGACAGTGATTTCCGGAGGCACCTGGACTGTGCGGTGAGGGGCCTGTCTTCTCGGTGCCCCTCGCCACTTACTGCCACACTGCCTCATGGTTGGAAGAGGTGGGGTTGCAAACCCTCAATAAGACAGGAGTCTGATGCCCAGGCTCTCCCCCAAAACAACCAGGTCGCAGCTGAGCTAATGACAGGGCAGAGAAAAGTAATATAGGCAGAATAATGTAGTGATGTGTCTCACCGTGAAATATGAGGATGGGGAAGTGTGTTCATATAATGGGTGATCCTCCTGGAGAGCCGGAAATAACCCTCTGAGTCCTACAGGCTGGACCGCTGCCCAGACGGACGTCCCATGGACATCACTGACCAAAGAGACTTCAGGAAGCATTGGGGGAACTGAGGCAGGACCTCAGAGGGCAGCCCCTGGGCACTGGGTTTCTGGTACACACACTCAGCTGAGCACAGGGTAAAGAGACCCATCTGCTCCCTGGGACTGGAGAAGCGTCCCAGCGGCAGGGATGCTACACCCCAATGGGGCACCCCCTCTGCCAGGCCCACGCTGTGCCTGTTCGGCGGGAGAAAGAGTGCCCGTCTTACGATCCCACCCTGGTTCAGAGCCCCAACCAACACAGCGGGGTGCTTCCTCTCTTGGGCCAGACTGGCCTGACTTTGTGTCATCAGACAATGGAAGCTGCAGGGCACCAAGAGGCAGATCAAACGGTTCCACTGGCCCTGCAGCCCGATAACATGAAAAGGCCAGACCACACGGACAGCCCAGCTCTGGCAGGGCAGCTGTCCTGGAGGAAAATGTTCTTCCTACACTGGTTGCTCTCCTCAGAGTGGTAGAGTGGAGCCTCATAATGGCAGATCTCTGGGACTGACGGGTGGTGGTCCCTCCCCATTCTTTAACAGGAACACAGGCAACAGGCAGAATGCTTTCCAGCAAAAAGGCATCTGTTCTCCAGGACAAGCTGGTGGCACCATTCTCCTCCCTGAAGTGCAAAAGTGTCTGTTCTTGGAAGGGACCTGGAGTAGAGGTTTGGGGTCACGGCCCAAGGAGGAAAAAGTGTGGTATTGCTGGGGCCCCCATAACCTGGCATGTCTCACAGCCCCCAGAGTATTGGGGCTGGGGCTGGGTCCTGCACTTCCTGGTCCCACACCTGCCCTGGGCTGGGCTCTTAAGCTTTCAGGGGCCATGACCTCTGCCTGGATTGGGAGCCTCCAAATCCTCTCCCAGAGGGGCCAAACCTCAGGCAAAGTTGGGTCAGCACCAAGGCTTTCTCCCCTGTGCACAAGGGCAGTGGGAAGGGGGGCCCAGGCACGGGCAGGCTGGCCTCTGTGCAGACTGGCTGGAATGCCTATTGAACCCCCCCCCCGGGCATCTGGGTCTACTGCGGGACCCAAGCCATTGGTCTTAGCTTCTGAGAGCTCTCTGCAAAGGAGACGCTCAAGGTAAAAGGGACCTGGAGCAAACATGACCGCTACAGCTGGTTCCTCCTCTGTCTGCAGTCACGGAGTGCATCAGTGTCCTCCTGAAGGGTGGCTGGCGCCCCCGACGGTCAGCCTGCTCTGTGACTACATCGGCTCACTTCCTCTCAGGTGCTACGACCCTCGGGCTTCGATTAATGCCTCCTATAAACTCTCCAGGGCAAATGCCAAACTTTACAAGATGAGGTTCCAAGAAGTGTCCTTAATGATTTTATGCTGGCTTTTCCTCAAGCACAGCAATGGTCCATTTATAACGACTCTAAATGACATCCAGTGGGACCTGTCGTAAGATGGGTGACCTTGGCTGGAAAGGAACTTGCCCCACATGCTCCTCTGATCTTCCACTGCTGCCTCAACTTCCCCAGGCACAAGTGGTCTGGACTCTTCTTCCAGCGTTCCCCACCTCACTTAGTAGCAACTCTATCCTTCCACGTGCCCAAGTCAAAAACCCTGGAGTCACCCTTGATGTGACAGCAAATGCTGCTGGCTCTACCCGGTCTGGAGTGGATTTCCTGAGCATCGCTGGGCCACCAGGTTCACCAGGCCTGGCGTAAAATATGCCTAGAACTTGCCCACTTCTCCCCTCCAACGCTCTGACCCCAGGCCGGTGCCCTGTCACCTGTCAGCCCTTAGGGGCCTCCTCACTGGCCCCCCTGCAGTCAGCTCTCCGGTGACCACTAGACCAAGTCCCTCCTCTGCTCGACCTCCAGCCCCAGCCCCGGTCCCTCTTCTCTGCCACTCAGGCCTCTCCTGACACCCCAGGGCTCAGCCCCCCAGCACCTCCAGGTCTTGTTGGACCTCTACGCAAGGCCTTCAATGCCACCCTACTCAAAACCGCAAATCACTCCCAGGACTCCCTCTGTTATCTTTCCTGGTTTTATTCTTCTCTGGTATTTGCTACCACCAAAAATGCTGTACATTTTACTTATTTATTTTGTTTATCTCCCCTCTGGAGCTTCACAGACAGGTTTTCCTCTGTTCTGTCTCCCTGCTCCTAGAACAGTGCCTGGCAGCTGTAGTTACCCAATAAATTTTTATAACCCAACGAACTGGCACAGGCAGGCTGGGAATGAGCCAGTACTCACTGGCCCACACGTGACCTGCTTGCCAAGAACAGAGGTGTGTGGCAGGGGGTGGGGGGGAGGGCATGTGTCAGCCTGCTCAGCCAAGAGCTACAAGAAAGTCAAGAGAGCTTCTGCTGTGCTCCAGGCAAGCCATCTGCATGATCGAATCGGAGCTCCCTGAGCTGGACAACCCTAGGTGCAATTCCTAGCAAGGTTCGGCTGCACCGACTACATCTGGAAATGTTTTGGAAAATCCTGGTCTTGTACGGCCAATGAGTCCGGTTTATGCAGGTTCCATCAAGCCCACAGAGATCAGCTCTGGCTTTCCCAGACCTCCTGAGATGGCATTGTAAATCTGCCTTCAAAAATGCCCTGGCATTTCACCTCTTGCTCGTCAGCCTGGCTGGCCCTGGGACCACCTGTGAGCGATTGCCACACGTGCCACATTGCAACACCAGCACACGCCCCTTATCTGCCAGCGCAGGGGCACAGATCCAATTCCCCGATAACCACTGGGCCGTCGGGTTCACCAGGGCCGGTGACCACATCCACAGGAAGGGAGGCTGCCTGGAAGGGTGCACGGCCAGGGGTGAGGTGGGGGGTGGGACACGACCTTGTTCTGACACACATGACTTTGGCCCCAGTCGGGTGGATGCTACTTGGACCCTGAGTCCTCCGAGGGGTGAGTGAGGAGCCATCCTTCCCTACCACCAGAGGAGGAACAGGAACGTTTATTGAGCACCTGCTCTGTGCCAGGCCACCCTAGGCCCTGGGGCCCTGACTGCAGCCTGGAACCTGCTGGGCCTGGGCTCCTGGGACACCGTCCATCCCTGCCAGTGACCTCTGCCTACCCCTCCAGCTGCTTTGTTTCAGGCCCGTTACCTGTGCAGGGTCACAGACAAGAGGCTGCAGCAACCTCTGAAGGCCACACCTGGCTCTCAGGCAACGGCTCCTGGGCTTTCTGGCTGAGGCTGACCCTGGCCGGGGTGGGGACAGGGGTGAGCTAAGCCTCCTACCCCTTCCTAGGCAGGGGTGGAAACTTCTACCTTAGGGTGAGGTGGCCAGATTCTGCCCCGATTCTGGCTTTAGGTTATATATCACCATAATTCAGACCATTAACATTTTGTCCTTTCTAATTTTACAGGTGTTTTAAAAACCAGGACCCCTTCCCCCCCACCCCACCCCCCCAAACGAGACAACCGGCCCTCTGTGGTGCCCTGCGCCCTACAGTGGGAGCTGCTAGGCTTTGAATCCTGGCTCATCTGCCTGCCAAAGGTATGACCTCATCAAGTGACTCGGCCTCTTTGTCCCGCACTTTCCTGGCCCACGGAAGGGACTGAACAGTAGTCCCTACCCTTGAGCACAGAAGAGCAAGGGGCCCAGACCAGGCTGCTGTGTGATCAGACCTCAGAAAATGCTGCCACCACTGCCGCTGTCCCCGGAACTACACCCCACGGAAGCAGGGCCATCCCTTTGCGTTGTGTCCCCAGAGCTCAGGACAATGGCAAATGCTTGTGAGAGAGGAGTGGTCTGACCGAGGGGACATGCCCCGGCCTCATGGGTTTTGTGTCTTACATGCTGGTCCAAGAACTCCTCCTCAACCTCCCCTCACCACCTTCCTGTCCCCACATGTCACCACTGTGTCACTTCTACTACCAGAACTACTGCCCCTGGCTCCTCCCTGCTCTTCTACCTGGCTGGCAACCCCAGATTTGTACCCTGTCCCCGGGAAAGTGGTTGAGTGTTGTCAAAAGACCCACCTACTGCCTGCCCTGTTCCTGTGCCTCTCGCCCAGGGCCAAGGGGGACCTCCAAGGGCCAAGCCTGTGCACACACACACACACACGCCTGTGGCCCCAGGCAGGGAGTGTGAGGAGGTGTGCTTAGTGGGTGTGCACACCACACACACACTTGTTGGAGGCTGGGGCACTGAAATACAGCCAGGCCTGACTGAAAGTACAGCACCAGGGCCCGGGGGATCTCTCTCCCATCCAAATCCAAGGGCCTCATAAAAGCACAGCCCAAAGGCAGAGTCTCTGCCATTTTAGGCAGGAAATACGACTGGGAGGCAGGAGGCAGGACAGAAACCAGACAATGGGCGCCAGGGGGAGCAAAACCGGGTCTGCACAGCATGGCCCGAAGCCACCAGGCAGCCAAGCAAGAAGTGGGGGACTTACTGCCATTCTTCCTCTCCCCTCTCCCCACTGTCTGTGAGTCCTCAGCTCCAGCTCCAAACTCACCCCCCACCCGCCCTCTCCTCCCACAGCAGCCTCCCTGCTGCCCTCCTGCTGCCATCTGTCTACTTACCACCCAAAGCCACAGTTTCAGCTGGTCAGGTCCCTCCCCAGTCACAGAAACCTCTGAGGGGCATCTCACTGAGACCTCGCCCCGCCACCAACTCCTCTCTTAGCTGCCAGGCCCCACCCACTGTGCCCTCTGACCACCCGGCAAGTGCCGGCTAGCTCCTCGCCCCCTCTCAGTCTCAGCTTGAGGGTCATGCTGGGCCAAGACAGCTCCCTGTTCTTTCCTGGACTCCAACTTACCACCATGTGTAATTCTCCTGCTTGTCTGTCTCCCCCTCTGGAATATCAGCTGGGAATCTGCCCCCCACCACCCGCCCACCCCGGGCCAGCCCAAGCCCTTCAGAATGCCAGTACTGCTGAGTTACCTAATGAACCAGCAGACAGGAAACCAGGCCTGATTTCTCCAGGGAGCAAAGGCAGTTATGTATGGGCTGAGTTGTGTCCCCAAGAATTCTTATGTGGAAGTCTTAACCCTACTCCATCAGAATGTGACCGTATTGGGAGATGGCCCTTTAAAGAGGGGATTAAGTTAAACTGAAATCTTTAGTGGGGCCCTAATCCAGTCTGACTGGTATCCTTATAAGAAGAGGAAATTAACACAGAGACACCAGGATGTGTGCCCATGGAGGAAAGGCCACGTGAGGACACCAAGAGAAGGCAGCCTTCTGCTGGCCAGGGGGATAGGCCTCAGAAGAAATCAAATCTACTGACACCTTGATCTGAAACTTCTAGCCTCCAGGACTACAGGAAAATAAATTTCTGTTGTTTAAGCCCCTCCGTCTATGGTACGTTGTAATGGCAACCCTAGCAAACAAGGTACCTTCGGGACAGAGGGATGAGAATGGGCTCCAGAGGGAGGGAGGCTGTGGCCACAAACCACTAGGCCTGAAATCACCCATGACCTGAAAGCTGAACTAGAGTCCTGCCAGGGTCAAAGCCAAGACCTTGGAGGAGGGGGGAGGAGGGGGAAGGGGAGGAGGGGGAAGGGGAGGAGGAGGGAGAGGAGGAGGAGGGGGAAGGGGAGGAGGAGGGAGAGGAGGGGGAGGTGGAGAAGGAGGAGGAGGAGGGGGGAGGGAGAGGGAAAGAGGAGGGGGAGGGGAGGGAGGGGGAGGGGAGGGGAGGGAGAGGCAGAGGGGGAGGGAGGGGGAGAGGGGAGGAGGGAGAGGAGGGGGAGGAGGAGGCGGCGGGGAGATGGAGGATGTGAGGAGCCCCTCCCTCAGGCCAGCTCCAGCCACAGCTGTGTGGCCTGCAAGGAGGGGCCGGGATCTCTGTGGCAGAAAAGTGAAGTGGACCCACCGCCAGCCCGTCCCCAGCCCCACAAGGAAGGACTGCCAGTGCGGAGCGTGCAGACCGTAACCTCTTGGAGATTCATTTCTTGCCTCTTCAAAGCATTATAGATTGATTGCCAAGTCTTGCCGTAAATCAAAAGAAAGTCACTACTCATTACCTACTTAGAATTCCCTGAGTTCTTCCTGGGAAACCATTTCTCAGCTGTTTGATCTCTGAGCCACCAGCACTATCTCTAGGCATGCCACCCATCACGGCAGGCACCAGACACTTTCTTCTTCCAGGCTCCTTTCTCAGCACCTAGATGAATTTCCACCTTTCTCAGTTTCAAGAAGAGCTGCCAAGACAAATGATTCAAAGACTCCAGGACTCCAGCTCACGCTGAAAATATACGGACTGCGTACAGCCTGTTCGAAAACACCCCACGCCGGAGGGAAAGGCACGAACCACACTCGTGTCGGACAGGTCATGCTGGCGGCCAGGCCCCAGACTCACCAGGACACTCTCTTGTGTCCTTTTGCTTGTGGGACAGTGACACTTGTCCAGCTTCAGCTAGCAGCAGCTGCCCTTTCCCTGGTCAAGACCCTCCTACCCCTGAGCAGAATGTCCCCAAGGGCCCCAGGAACTCACTAGCTGGCCGGGGCTAGTAGGAGCAAGGAAGTGCCTCACTGGAAACTGTGCATCCAGGAGGGGCCTCCTTCCCAGTCCTGCAGCTGGTACCATCTTCCCAAGGAACCCCTGCCCCAAAAGGGCTCCTTCACCCCTCAAGAGAGCAAGTGGTGCTCGGCCGACATCAGCTTCCCCCACCCAGAGTGTCTGTCTCTACAGCCACCAGCCCGGCTCCAGCAAGAGCAGTCAAACCCCACTTCTCTTGCTGGGATGAACAGCAAGACAAAGTAACACAGCAAAAACCAAGTCCGGCCAGGCCCTGACCCCTAACAGCCACCAGGCGTGTGCTGTGGCAGGGCACAGGCTGGTCCAGCACAGGCTGGACGGGCAGGGCCCTCCACCAACGAGCCCCAGTCAGCAGGGGGCTGGAGGGCAGGGGACAGTGCACCTGGATCTTGCCAGGAAACCTGGAAGACCCGCCCGGGCAGCCCACAGTGCTGTTCCTGAAGGTCATGAAATGGGGACAGCCCCAGCCCAGGCCCAGACACAGGTCAACAACCACCACTCACGAACAGGGGAGCCAAAGTGCTGTCACACGCGCAATCCATTCAGCTGGCGAGGGTGTGTGGCACACTCACAGAGGGTGGCCCCAGGGGAAGGCACAACGCAAGAGCAGAGGGGGTGGGGGAGGTGCGGGCGCTTGTGCTGCGCCACCAGAGCACCGTCTTTTCTAACAAAACCGTAGAATAAACATGAACGCGGCCGGCTGGGCCTGTGAGGAGTGGTGCCGGAGCTGGGAGAAGCCAGCCTTCACAGCCGGGGTCTCGCCCAAGGGCAGTGGCTGCCATCTCATTCCGCTCGGAGAAGCGGGGAGCAGGAGAAGACCTTGGAGCACGGCAGCGCCAGAGGCCCGGGAGGAGCCTGCGATGTTCCACGGTGACAACGTGGAAGCCCAGACCCCCTGGCCTGCCACCACCAGCAGCCATCAGCGGCCTGGCTTGCAGATGCCTGCATCTCTCCTGGACCCAAGTACCACGTGTGGGGTCCCGCATCAGCGAGGGCTGCAGGAGAACAGCAGTAGAGTGGGGCAGAGCTGCCCCAGCCCCTCTGACCGGCCACCCCGACCCCGCACCCTCCTCCGGGGCGGCCGCAAGTGGAGGCAGCCGGAGCGAGGACGGCAGCCTGGCCTTCGATGACCACTGGAGGAAGCCGGAAGGCTTGCACTGACTGCGCGCACCATCTAGCCTGCACACCAGAGACCGAGGGGAGCCGTGACGCAGGCCAGCAGCCGGTCTGGCCCGGGGCTGGGGGCCCTGGGCGACTTGTGTAGGACACGAGCCTGGCTTCACAGAGAACCCAGCACCCAGAGCCTGTTGTTGGGGACTCTAAGTGGAAAATCCCTCTCTGTGGTTTCATCAAAAACTACCTCCAGGTTTCAAGAGCAGACATGCCTGCTGGCAGATAGGGAAACGGGCTTTCTGAGTTCCTGGATTCAACCCTTCATGACATCTACAGAATTCTGAGTTAGGAGGGGAAAACTCCCAGCCCAGAATAATTGCTCCCACAGGGAGCATCTTTCTGCACCAGCATGTAATAGGTCTGGATGAGAATTTTCTAAAGACCGGCACCAAACCTCACCATATGATCACAACTGTCTGCCTACTCTGGGCGCGTCACCCGGACAAAGGCTCCTACTGGACAGCTCTGCGCTGACGCTCCTGGGACTTGGGAGCCCTGCTCTCTGGTGGTCAGAACTGAACAGGACTACTCCCCCTCCCCGATGGACACGGGTCCACAGGCCGCATCCCCACCCCTCCTGCCTGCCACTGGGCTCCTTCAGGGGGTGCAGGGAAAGAAAGGCTCTTCCGGGGTGGGGGTGAAGCCTGGGGGCACCTAGCAGGTAACCTGTAAAAGACTGAAGCCAACCAGAAATTTACACACGAAACATGAGAAACAGTCTTTTTTTCCCCCTACAGCTCTCCCATTTTTCTTAAAATACATGACCCTTTGGCTCTTATTTTTCCTGCTTTTGATAGAGACGTTGGTATGAGAAATCTTTCTTGACTCTGAAAGCAGCTGCGGCCTCAGAGTGATGAAAAGGGTGATGGAAGAGGGCCGCCTGGGGCTGGGGGGAGTGGGGAGTGACAGGGTGGGGTGGGGTCTGTGGTGTGTGCCTGTAGCTACTCAGTGCCCACTGGGTTGCTACTCCTTGGGAACTCCAGCCCAAGGTTACCATCCATTTCAATTTCTAGGAAAAGCCAGAAAAGTCTCCTGAGTTTTCATTATTGAGGCTAAACAACCAGAACAAACCCAAAAACCCCACTGTGTGAGCCCAAGGAAAGCCGCCTATGTCCTAGAGTCTAGCCCAGAGGCTACCAGTTTACAAACTCTGGCCTCTGTCTTGCTAGAAAATTCCTCCTTGGGAGTGAGAAGTGGTGACACCCAGGGTCTTCCCACCAGGACCCTAACCTGACAGAAGCTTCTGGAAGCCCACGGGAGCTACAGGCAAGTCTCATATGGGCCCCAGAGGGGAAGGCAGGCCAGCTAATGGGGTGTGGCCAAAGCCAACTCAGCCAACTCAATGATCCGCTACAGAGAAGAAGAGGTCTCCTACCGCCACCAAGAGAAGGCTCAGCATTGCTACAGCCAGACTAAAGTCGTGGTAGCCAAGTCATAAAACAAGGATAATTAGTGAGCAGTAGAGACAGTGTATGGCAGTTACCATAAGTGAATGGGAAGAGAAGCAGGAGAACTTTCTACTGGTGCAGAAGTGGGAATCATGACAGAAAAGATAAGGGCCAGAGGAGGCATCCAGGGGACCCCATGCAGAGCAGGAATTTAAAAGGAAGATCCTGAAGTGAGGAAAGGTTTTATTGTTCAGATTAAAGAACCAGATCTTGGGGCGCCTGGGTGGCTCAGTTGATTAAGCATCGCACTCTTTATTTCGGCTCAGGTCATGATCCCAGGGTGGTGGGATTGAGCTCCATGTTGGGCACCGTGCTGAGCACGGAGCCTGCTTGGGTTTCTCTTTCTTTCCTCTCTGCCCCCCACCCCTCATGTTTTCTCTCTCTCAAAATAAAGTAACAAACATTAAAAAAAAAAAAAAAGAAAAAGAACCAGATCCTAGGCTCACAGGGACAACTCTAAGCCTGTCTGCATGGTTTCTGGCCCCCAAACAGGTCACCACATTAGCTTCTGTAACTGAGAAGGAAGCCACAGAGAGACTGGGGAGTGACGTCTGTCAGAGTGACATGATAAATGATAGTATCCCAGGTCTCGGATAACATGACCCAAGAGGATAAATGCCCCTGGGGAGTGACCAGGGAGATAACAGGAAACACACAGGCGTGATATTCCCACTTGAGTGTGCAAACAGCCACCACTGCTGGCCTGTCCTGCACGGACAGACCAGCCTCACTTGTGGCCAAGCTGCTCCTGACTCCACAGAGCTGTTGCTGTCATCACAGGACCTATCACATGGATCACAGTCAACCTGCTGTGTCCTCTACCCCATCTGGTCTGTGTGTGACGTATGATGCTCTACCTGCCACAGGCCTAAGTCAGAACACACCTGATCTATGTCTCGACCCTTGAACCGTGTGGCCCTCCGTACCCCCCAAGACCCTTGCTGACCACTGGCTGCAGAACTGTATGCTAACGCAAAGAGCTCACACTTCTTCTCAAGGGGACGCCTTTGCCTGGGCCTCCAGGCCAGCTGGCAAGGCCGGTGGGATTCTGACTCCCTAAGTACAGCTGGAGCCCAGACTAGCACCAAGAAACAGCACCAATCCTTGGGAAATCCCGTCACCCTCAGAATAAAGAAAGACTCCTATAAGCATCAAGGCAAGAAAATTACAAAGTTCCCTAGAAAGGAGAAAGAAGATGATTTGCTTAAGATCTCTGGCAACAATGGAGGGTATGGTTTCATGGGATGAAGATGCGATACCCAGTGAAACCATCCTTCACAGAGGAGGCAGCAGAAAAACTCTCCGATGTGCAAGGTCAAAGCGAAAGCATTCAAGGAAAGGAAAAACATGGTACAAAACAGGGGTCCACACTGGATTCAGTGAGACAGTGCTAATTCTGAACTGTTACAAAAATGATTATAAAACAACACAAATGTTGAAAATAACTGCTGGAAAGAGAAGTTAGATAGTAAAAAACTGGAAGGCAGAGGTGGTGGGGGAGGATAAAGAGTAAAACCATGCTGAATGTCTCATTTTTCAAAGTGAAGAATCGATATTTTTCACAGAGGTAGAGACTATAGAGAAACACAGGGCCTTTCTTCTTAATTTAAAAGTAACTCTACACCAAAAGTGGAATGTGTAGGACAAAGAAAACTTCACCAGCTTTCCAGAATGACAAAAAAATTTAAAATCCTGAAAGGTGGTACAGAGCCAGAAAGCACCAAAGCGCATGAGAGAGCAAACCTTCTGGTCATCAAGACGGATGCAAATGGCTCTCCTAACACCTAGGGGCCCTCCATCTGGAACACAAAAACTGCAGCTGAGAAAGTTAAAAGCAAGAGTAAGCAAAGATACACCAGGAAAATGCAAACACACACACACACACACACACACACACACACACACACACACATTTAATATCAAAACCAGTAGCAGATAAAGTTAAATTCAAGACAAAAAAGATTAATTAGGTCAACAGGGGTTCCTCGAAGCTATACAAAGGGTAAAATACACAATAAAAAACATAACAACCATGGAAATGAATAAAACACAAAAATCTGTTAAGAACCACAGAGGAATTCATAAAACCACCTCTCTTAATCCTAGAGAAAATGTACAAAATTAAGGGACGAGGCAGAAAACTGGAATAAGATGAGAAACCATACATCAAAGCATGTCCTCTAAAAATAAAAAATTAACATTTTCCAATAAATGTTTAATGTTTGATTTTATCCCACAAAATACTGACAAAAATAATTTTAAATAGGTCACAAAGAAAAATCTCAAAATTAAGAAAAATAAAATTTACATAGACTACACTTTTTTTTCTTAATTTTTTTTTTAACATTTATTTGTTTTCAAGAGATGGAAAGAGACAGAGTGTGAGTGGGGGAGGGGCAGAGAGAGAAGGAGACATCAAATCCGAAGCAGGCTCCAGGCTCTGAGCTGTCAGTGCAGAGCCCGATATGGGGCTCGAACCCACTAACCGTGAGATCATGACCTGAGCTTAAGTCGGATGCTTAACCAACTGAGCCACCCAGGTGCCCCTACATTTTCTAACTCCAGTGGAAACCAGTAACCAAAAGTTAACCAAGAAAATTAACCAACCACATCTATCTGGAAATGAGAAGAAATGCTCTTAGTCCATTTCTTAGGTCAAAAATCAAATCAGCTAAAACCTCTTAGGATATGGTAAAGGCAGCATTCAAAAATATATGAGCCAAAATTCATTTATTACTCAACAAGAAGAAGACTGGAAAACAATGAAGTTTCAACTGAAGAAGTTTAAAGACAGATGTTCATAACGAGGTCAGGAAGGGAGGAGAAAGGAACAAGCATAAAACTGGGGATCTAGGAGGCACATCAGCAGTGGAGCTGATAATTGCATCTGGAAGCTGATTGTATGAAGATACCATCAAAGTGGCCACACAAAGCTTCCCCATACAGAAAGAGCAGACAGTCAGGAACAGGAAAGGAAACACAACTAACAGACACAGAGCAGGTTTTCACATTTAACATAATAAAATAACCTGGTTCTAATAAGTTCAAAACTCTTGATGAGAATAAAAACGTTCCAAGAACTAGTTTAATATTACATGTCAACTATACTTCAATTTACAAAAATAGATAAGGGGCGCCTGGGCGGCTCAGTCGGTTAAACGTCCGACTTCAGCTCAGGTCACAATCTCGCAGTTCGTGGGTTCAAGCCCTGCATCGGGCTCTGTGCTGACAGCTCGGAGCCTGGAACCTGCTTAGGATTTTGTGTCTCTCTCTCTCTTTCTCTCTCTCTGCCCCTCCCCGACTCATGCTCTGTCTCTCTTACTCTCAAAAATAAATTAAAAATAAATTAAAAATAAATAAATAAAAAGATGGGGCGCCAGGGTGGCTCAGTCAGTTAAGCATCTGACTTTAGCTCAGGTCATGATCTCATGGTTCATGGGTCAAGCCCCACATTGGACTCTGCTGTCAGCACAGAGCTCACTTCAGATTCTCTGTCCCTCTCTCTCTGCCCCTTCCCCATTTATTCTTTCTTAAAGTAAATTTGAAAGAAAGAAAGAAACAAAGAAACAAAGAAAGAAAGAAAATGATAAAAAAGAAACACACCCTTCCAGGAAAATGTACTATACTAACTCTAAGAGGAATAAAGGATAAAGTCAGACTGAAACAATGCCTTAGGAAAACCTGAAAAAGTCGTCCAAGAAATCCTCCCGCCAAGAAACAATAAGTTCTGATAGTATCGAAGGATTTCTTTAAACGTTCAAGGAATAGACATGCCTCTTTGCCTTCTTTTTCTTTAATTTTAATTTTAATTCCAATACAGACAGCATACAATATTATATGAGTTTCAGGTGTACAATAAAGTGATTCAACAGTCCTATACATGCCTCAGTCCTCGTCACCACAAGCGTACTCCTTAATCCCCATCATCTATTTCATCCCCCTCTGGAACCATCAGTTTCTTCTCTATAGTTAAAAGTCTCTTGGTTTCTCTCTCTCTCTCTCTCTCTCTCTCTCTCTCTCTCTCTCTCTCCTCCCTTTGTTTGCTTTGCTAAATTCCACAGGGGCGAAATCATATGGTATTTGTCTTTCCCTGACTGACTTATTTCACTTAGCATAATACTCTCCAACTCTATCCATGTTGTTGCAAAGCCCCTCTGCTTTCTAAACTGTTCTAGAAAACAGAAAAGTGTGAAGAACTTCCCAAATCACAATCTCAAAAACCCTGTTCTCAAAATATGGCAAAGGGAGTTAAAAAAAAAAAAAAAAATGTGTAGCTCAATCCTCTACTTTGAGCCTTTATAGTAAAAGAGTAACAACAAAACAGTCCTGGTGATGCGGACTAGATGCCGGGCCTGCTCTACGTACTGTCCACATAATGATTCACTGGATCCTCTGAATCATCCTATGAAACGCTGTTATTACCTTTTTCCCAGATGAGGAAACTGAGGCACAATGAGTGGCAGAACTGGGATTCAGATGCAGGGTGCACCAGTCTCTGGAGGCTGTGCTCTAACCACCACTCTTCACTGCCTCCCCATCCCAGTCATGCGGCTTGTTACAGCAGAAATCCGCCGTGACGAAGCAGTGCGTGACACACGTCACACTAGCTCCCCACCAGGAAGTCCCCGCAGAAAATCCACCTAAGGTACACCTAGTGCCCGATCCTGGCATCTCATGTCCCGCTCCGATAAAAGGAACTGCGGCTCCTCGGAGAAATGGCTGATTCTAGGGCTGGAGCGGGGAACACACAAAATGAGCCTGGAGCATCCTGCCGAGCCAGAAAGTAAGACAGAGCTCAGAAAGCAAACTGACCGGGGGTGGGTGATGTCAGAGGGACACAGGAGCCTAAGTGAAAGAGCCCCCGATGCCCAAAGCTAGAATGATTTGAGCAAGAAAATAAATAACACCAGATTCTAACTCAAAGTAGAAAATAATCAGCTGTGAGTCCATATAGATAGAAAATAGTCCATAAATGAGTGATTCAGCAAATACATAAACGGAGAAGAAGAGACAAATCCCTACACAGAAGAATTACAGACAGTATATGTAGACGCGTCCAAACCAAGAGGACAGAGCACAACGCGGTACGGGAGGGGGGAAAGAGAAGCTTATGGTGGAGAAACTTGACAAACGCTGCCTGTTAGGTGAGGGAGGTCAACACCAGGGATAGATAAGTGAGGTTGACAGCACGGAGCCCTGATACGACACGATGCCAAGAGGCACTCTGCTTCTGTGGTCTTCCTCCCAATGACCCATGACCCCAGTGTAACCCTGAGAAAGACATCAGAAAAACGAAAACTGAAGGATCTTGTACAAAGTATCTGACCAGCATGCCTCAAAACTGTCAAGGTCATCAAAAGTAAGGGCGTCTGGGAAACTGTCACAGCCAAGAGGAGCCTAAGGAGACCGGACAACCAAAGGCAGTGGGTGTCCTGGGTGGGATCCTGGAACAGGAAAGGAATATCAGGTAAAAGGTAAGGAAAATGGAATAAAGTGTGGACTTCAGATAGTAATAATGTGTCAACGTTGTCCACGAGCTGTGACGAATGTGCCAATCATGTTAACGACAGGGGGAAATGGGTATGGGGTATGCCTGAACTAGCTAATATACTTGTAACTTTTCTGTGATCCAAAACTATCATAAAATTCAAAGTTTATCAATTCCTCGAAACACATATACACAAAAAGGCCAAGGGAGACGCCAAAAAGGCATCTGACAAAATTCAACATCTTTTCCTGATAAAATCTTCTCATAAGTCAGGAAGAAAATACTACTTCCTTAAGCTGATGATATCTATTTATGAGAAGTCAACGGTCAGAATCGGGTTCAATGGTGAAATACTACAGGAAAATCCATACAGATGCCTGCGGGCACCACTGTTACTTACCAGGATTCTCAGGGGGCAATTTCCCGGGCATTTGAAGAGTAAATGCCTATTTCTATTGGCTTTGTCCCCAAAAGCTCTAACTAGGGCTGCATCAACCAGGCTGCTTATTTGCAGGAAGCCTTTCTCTCTGGTTCTTTGTCCACATTTTCCGGCCGAATACCAGACCTGTTTGCACCCTAAATGCACCCATTTTCCAGTTACTCTTATGGGCAAAACGCACTACCTTGCTTTAAGCCTCAGAGGCCCACAGCCCCTCCACCACCAAGGTCCCAGCTACACTTTCAGACACGGGGTCTGCTGAACCTCACAGAGAGAGCTACTCCCCTCCCTCATGTCTGGTCGTGCGGACAGAGAAGGCTGGTGGGCACGCGGGACCTGCCCTGCCCAGTACGGGATGGCCCAGGATGAGGCAAAGCCTGTTCTGAACACTGAGGAATTGTCTCCCCAAGGTGGGCCTGCCTCTTAGAAAGGGCTTGCTCAGCTCACTGAGGTACAGCCAGCTGGGTGCAGTTTCGTGGGCTGCCTTCCTGAAGGGTGTACCAAACAGATGGGGGTTTCCTGACCCCTCTCGTGGTAGGCCGAGTGTGGCCTGCCTCCAACAGCCAAGGAAGTGCTGGCAGGAAACCTGCATCAGCCTCACAACACAAGGCAAAGAACGGGTTCCGCCACACCCAGACCTGGGGTCTCAGCAGGCCCTTTATGAGCCAGCCGTGCCGTGGCTTCATCCCTCAAGGTGGCCAGTGGACAGAGGATGTGTCTGCCATGGAGGGGACAGGACATGCCCATGACAGTGACCAGGCCCACAGAGAAGGTCTGTCACATCCGTTCTCACCCAGGGGGGCTCAGGGTCAGAGGCTGACTGGACCTACACCTGCCCCAAAGGCCCCGAGCAAAACTCTAGCACCTTCATGGAGGAAAGTAAACTGAGGGTGGCCTTACTGACACCCAGGCTTGCCTAGAGGGAGACCACATTAGGTCAGACCACTCCCAGGGGACTGAAAGCTATACATCTCCAGAGCCTCCAAGAAGGAGGAAAATACGGGCTTCCTGGTAACATCCATCACCAGTGAAACCTGGATCCTCTGCACGACCCATAAGGGGCACGGCCAGAGCCGTACAGGGCCATGTCTGACCACCACATCCAGCACGGAGAGCCCCTGGCAAGACCCAGAGCCAGAGTGGGGCACGCGGGTCCAGGCACCTGAGAGATGGTCCTTCGGGGATTACAGTGCACCGGGAGGGCTGGACAAAGAGGGAGCTAATCTGAGAAAGCCTGGCGGTCTCAGGACACCTGGAAATGCAGCCCCTGCAGATATAACAGAGAAGCCGGGGAGTCTGTGGGTCCTGTGGGGGAGCTGGGAGTGAGGGATGAGCTCGGGGGTCACCTGTGCCTGGTGAGGCCTAGGGCTCGGGTCAGGGGGCAGGACAGGGAAAAGCAGCTTGTCTGCGCCAGCTGCCTGTGTTTCTACAGCCATAATCGCCGCGAGTTAGTAGGCTTGTGGTTGTGGCGTTTTCCTGCAAACTCTCCCATCTTCCAATTATCCTCACTGCAGTTAAGCGTTCTAGTCCTCAGAAAAAGAAAAAAAAAACCGGACTTATTTTACAACTACACAGCAAGGGTTCTGCAACCTGCTCCCTGGGGTGGGTGAACTGAAAGACCCAGCACCGCACAGCTCACGTGGAGAGAGAGACAGTGTGTGAGTGTGTGAGTGTGTGTGTGTGTGTGTGTGTGGTGTATATGTGGGTGCAGGTGTGAGTGTATATGGTGTGTGAGCGGTGTGGTGTACAAGGTGGTGCACGATGTGGGGGGGTGTGTGCACAGTACTTTGTAACTGTGTGTGTGATACATGCGTCTGTGTGGTGTCAGTGATGGGGCGTGTAGTGTGCGCATGTGTGGCACATGTATGCGTGGTATAGGTGGGTGGTGTGGGGGGGTGTATAGGTCTGTGGGGAGTGTGTGTGGTGTCAGTGGGTGATGTCTGTGTGCGTGCACACACGGGCGCACAGCATCAGGGGAGGAGACCCTTCCGCTTGGCCCCCATCTCCCATGCCCGGTCTGGACTCAGAGGGCACACCGAGCGCACAGAATCGTGACTCACTCGGTCCTGCCAGAGGGCGGGGGAGGTAAGACGACCTCAGAGCGGCCAGCACAGCGGAGCGAGTTCTTCAGCAACCAAGGAGGCTACTGGTGTGGGCTGCTGTGGGGACACAACAGCAGGGAAAGCCCAGGCCTTGTCAAGGGTCTCCAGGCAGGGTCGGGGGCATCTGCCAAGAAGGACCCCAGCCCGGGGAGGAGGACGGACAGCCATGCAGTCCCCCAGCATGCCTCACAGACCTTCTGCCTTTAAATCCCTCCCACGACCCCCACGGAAGTGGTCACGGGAGAGCCCCAAATGCCCCATTCACAGCCTGGAGAGAAAGCATAATTTCAATTAAGGTCCCAGGCTGTCCAAAACATCGTTATTAATCTCCTTGTGGCAAACGTGAGCCGGGACCTGCTTACGCAGCCAATTGAGCCTGCTCTAAATTAGCGTTTGCAGGTAACTGGTTCCGCCACCAGCCCCACGCCAGCCGGCTACAAGCTGGTTACGCCTCTAACGTGAAATAATATGAGGCGGTAAAATGGACGGCCTGGTTGGGCCTGCACTCAGGTGCCCTTGGCGCCCGATTTACCCACACATTAACGTCTTCTCGCTTTAACACAATTTACTATAGCTCAGCTGCAGAAAATGATATTCGTTCCCTCTGAAAACCCTACTCACAGGCACAGCCCAGAGGAGAGGGGGATCCTAATAAACGCCATCAGCTCACTTTTTCTTTTAACATGCCCTCAAGATTTTGTAACAAACCTTTGATTATAAAACAGACAAACAAAGATGAGGACCGGGTTTCCAGGCCAGCATCTCTTTGGCCTGAGTCTGGGCACCACTGCCCTGATGGTCTGCCCTCTTCTGAGAAAATCAGCCCGTCTCAACCCCCCATCCCCTGCTCCCACCCTGCCCCCAAGTCCTGACACACAGGAGTCCTTGCTCGTCTTGCCCTGTGTCCCTCTGTGGGGCTGGTCAGGCTCCTGGCACAATGCCCAGCAGGTTCCAGGGATGCTCTTTTGGGCCCATGGGTCAGCAGCCTGCACAGGAACCTGGGCTCCCTGGGCCTTCCCGGGCATCGGTCCAGCCTGGCGTTAAAAGGGCCACACCCCATGGGGAAACAATACCTGCTTTAGAGAGGATTTTATACTCCCCACCTAGTTAAGAAAAGAATTCTAAAAGTTCATGGTGGCATAGAGGACAGCAAAAAATAGCTCAGGACATTTTCTTCTCTCTCCCATCCATCCATCCAACTCACCCACACATATCTCCTGACACCAACTGTGGGGCAGACACTGGGGATAAAGGAGACAGGACTTCAAGAAGCCTCCAGCCTCCCAAGGACGCCAACCACAAAACTGTGTCACAGAGTCACCTGGGCAATGACAGAGAAACGTGCCTGTGGGGAGGAAGCTTGAGGCAGAGAGAAGTCAGCCCATCTCACCACAGCAGGTGCCCCCAGGGGCTTCAGCTGGCACTGGCCTCCTCAAATCTGGCCTGGGACATCCCAAAGTGTAACAATGACAACCATCTTCCCACTGTCTTCGGGGGTGACACCCTCAGCCCCCAAAGGTCACCCTGCTCACCTGTCCTTCAGGAACAGATTCCGCCTCTTGTTCTCATCTTCTCTGCCTCAGCTTTTCCCCAGCACAGTCCCAATCCCCCAGTGCTGTGCCCCAGGAACGTCCCTGTTCTCAGCTCTCACGGCAGACACTGCTTCCCATGTGCACCTCCTGCAGCCAGCCGTAGCGTGTGCAAGGCATACAGTAGGTGCACGATAGCATGCACACCTGGTGCATCCAGTCAAGCTGAATTAATGCCACTTGGCATCCTCAGGACAGCCGCTCTGCTGTGAGCTTCAGGCTCATGTTTCTGATCCACAGAGGAGGCGGCCGTGGGGCCAAGGGACTGGAGGGCGGGGGCACTGAGCAGTTTGAAGACGAAGGTATGGTGTCCCCAGAGCTCAGCTTAACCAAGACCCCTTCAAAGAACAGCCAAACTCAACGTGGAGACTCCGGATCTTGATGCAAACAGACCAGCGTGGACTAGGTATTAGTAAGATTAAGGAATTACTGTTAATTTGGTTAGATGTGGTAATGATGTGGTGGTTACATAAAGGGAAAAAAACCCTCATCAGCTGAGACACCTACTGCTGTATGTACAGGTGAAATGACATCATGTCTGGAGTTGGTGTTAACTTTTTTTAATGTCTATTTATATTTGGGGGGGGGGGGAGGGGCAGAGAGACAGCGAGACACAGAATCCGAAGCAGGCTCCAGGCTCCAATCTGTCAGCACAGAGCCTGACGCGGGGCTCGAACCCACAAACCGTGAGATCATGACCTGAGCTGAAGTGGAACACTTAACTGACTGAGCCACCCAGGTGCCCCGTGGGGGTTGGTTTTAAATATAACTATAGCAAAACAAAAGGAAACACAAACTCTTTCAGGCTCTGAGCCTGAAAGTCTCATTATATTATTCTTTTCTCTTTTTGCATAGGGTGGTGGATTTCTGAACTTTCTCATCAAAAGAGAAAAAAAAAAACCCTGCACTGCCTTGGGTCGGGGAGCAAGGAGCTGGGGGAAGCATTCCGAGGGCCGCTGGCCAGAGCTCACACACAGGCCCACCTGGGCTGCAGCGGCCTCAGGCTCTGGACAGTGGGTGGGAGGGCAGCTCATGTCCCTCCCAGGAGCCAGCTTTGGAGCTGGACTTCCGGCAGCTTAGGACACGGGGCTGCCACCGCACAGAAGACGTTAGGGCTCCACCCTGGGGCAAGCTAGTCCTGCTCTAATTTCTGGGTTATTTTTATTTGAGGCATCAGCTATGGGCCAATTCAGCGGGGAACAGATTTGTGGGGCAGTGCCAATCTGGGGGACCGCTGCCCGGCCCACCTCCCAGGTAGCCCTGTAGAACCCCTCCTGGCCCTGATCCTGGCGGGGGGCAGGGGCCGCGGGACTACCAGAGCAGATACCGCACTGCAGCAGACCACGTGGAGGCAAAAGCTGGGACAGCTCTGCGTGCCTGTCCCTGTCCTCCTCCAGCGTGACAGAGCTGGGTCCTTGACGAAGCACTTGTTCCGTGCCCCCTCCTGGGACTGCACAGCAACAAGGGCCCTCAAGGCCATGTTAACCTCTCACTACTCGGGGTAAGAGGAGAGAAACACAGAGGCCCTCTGTTCTGGACTCCTTTCAGGGTTAGACTTTGAAAATGACGCTGATCCCCAAGCCACATGAGGTGAACAGAAATGCCCACAGCGTCCACTGCTGATTCTGTCTGCACTTCAGCCTCACCCCACACTGACAAAGCAGGCAGGCCAGAAAGGCTGAGAGAGGGACGTAGAGGCACAGCGGGCCCCGAGAGCACCCGGGTGGACTCAGCAAAGTGGGGAAGGGGTGACAGTACCAAACCCGTACAAGGGGCACCCCGCCATGGGGCGGGCAGGATAAAGGTGAAACTCTTTTCTGTGCGTACACTTCTGACACCAAATGTGAGTGACACCGAGCAATCTTCCAATTCTCTGTGGTCACCAAATGGACGTCCTACAATTTAATTCTGACATGAACGGCCAGGGTGAGTACAGACCTCCCAGTCCCACAAGCCTGCCCCCACTCCAGACACCAATCGCAAGTCCAGGCCTCTGGTACTTCTGGCTGACTGGCTATAAACTGGGGGTTCCTGTGACCCCCTCCCTTGGGTTTGATAATTTGCTAGAATGGCTCACAGAACCCAGGAAAGTGTTTTACTTACTATTACCACTTTATTAGAAAGGATACGACTCAAGAAGAGCCAAACAGAAGAGGGAGGCACAGAGCAAAGTATGGGGGGGGGGCAAGGAGCTTCCATGCCCCCTCCAGGTCGCCACCCTTCCAGCACCCCCCCCACGTGTCCACCAACCCCACCGTGTAAGGTTTCTATGCACGTTCCCTTCTGCAGGCACGACTGAGTAAATCACTGGTCAGAAGTCCACCTCCAGCCGCTCTCCGCCTCCCTGGAGTTTGAGGGGGGGCTGCAAGTTCCAACCCCCTAATCTCAGCAGTGGTTCCTCCAGCAACCAGCCCCCACCTTCCACAAGTCACCATATTAGCATAAACTCAGGTGCCCTTGAAAGGGGCTTATTATGAATAATTCAAGAATTCCAAGGGTTCTAGAAGCTCTGTGCCAGGAGATGGGGGCAGAGACCAAATATGTGTTTCTTATTATGTCACAGGGAGTGTCCTCTCCCCAGTGGAGCTTCTAGACGGTACTGTCACTGGCGGGAGACCCGGGACTGGGGGCCTCCTGCCCCAGGAACTGGGTGGGAGGAGAGCCACAGGAGCAGTTTGGGTCTGACCCAAGGGCTTCCTCATGCCATGGGCAGCAACCTGCTGACCCCTGGGTCTTGGAGAGGGGCTGAGGCGCTGGCCAGGCCACACCCCTCATGCTGGGCAGCCCCGGGAAGCGCTCCAGTGGGGCGCTATAGCCTAACTGGAGCCCAAGGTCAATGGAGTTCTCCAGAATGCTTTACGAGCCACTTAACCATTCCTCGACCCAGTCATCCAAGCACAGCAGACATAATGGCAGTGTTTACACATAAAAATGGCAAGCTTTCTTTACTAGCGGCTTTCAGAGTCACAATAGCAGCTATTCGGTAAAGTTTCCCACAAATTGCAGAAACAAAGTCCAAGAGTGGAATGATGGGGCACTAAACCATCCTGAAAAGTAATCAGAGACCATTACCATCAAACACTCCGCCGAGAGCCGGGGAGGTGGCCACAGTCGGAAGACAAATCCTCTGCCCACGATGCCAAAGCCCTGCTCGCGATCCCCACTCAATCTGTGCGCGGGGCTGCAGCGCCTCATCTGTTACTTGCTCAGGGAACATAAATTACTGTTTTTTACATTTTAATCTTTACCCAGAGAAACACGGCAGCTTACCTTTCCATCTCATATTCTTTCATTCCCACTTTTACAGCCTTCATTACCTGGAAGATGGATATTAAGCAAAGACATTTGTATTAAGGAGATAAGTAACACTGCCTTATAAATAATGTATAGCACTTTTTCAAAAGAATCTCTTCTTTGAAAAAAAAAAAAAGAGTGATATGTGCACACAGTGGTGCAGAAATGTAACAAATTAGAACTTTTTTAAAGCTCCGAAAGCCGCACAGTTTATTTAAACCACTCTGGAGCACTTCCATTTGGAAGCCAGTGGGCATCCAGCACCCAGCTCTATGGCACAGGCAGCGGCAGACCGAGGGTGGCAAAGACTTAATCCAGATGCCTGGTGAATACTTGATGCTCAGAGAGCGACAGTGACCATCCTAAAGGGTTTCCTTTGCTTAGCCGTCATAGAACGTGCAGAAAATGAAACGCATACAAGAGGCTGTGGCTCACAAATGCACAAAGCCACGACCACCACTAAGCAGGCACCAGGCCACCCGTCACCCTGACTGTCCTGCAAGAAATGCGCCTCCTTACTTGCTCTGGCTCCTCAGGTAAAGTGGGAAGGTTTGGGAAGGAGGACAGTTTTTGGAAAACGGAGGACAGTAATCCATGTGCTTGAATCATGGGTGAGGACGAGAGAGTCTTGAAAAGCAGCTGGAACCTGCCGGAGTGCTGGGAAGGAGAGCCCTGCCCTCTTGGAAGTGGGGGACTTGTGGCTGGGAAATGCCCTGAGGGTGGGTGCCTTAAGGTGAGGAAGAGGGGCAGAGCCTCTGTTGTCTCTGCCCCCACGGGCGAAGAGAGAAGAGCCATCATGAGTCTCTGCTGGAAGGGACACCTGCTGCCTGTTCATGGGGCACTTGGGACTAAAGCTCCCCAAGACCACCCATCCAAATGGGGCCCTCCTGCCCCGCTCAGAGCAACGCCACTCGCCCACCCCAGCTACCAGCACCCCAACGAGCCTGTGCCCAACTTACCTCCCGGTGGGCCTCACTGGAGATTCTGTTGGTGTAACGCAAAACCTCCAGCTCCATGTCCGTTTTAAAGACCCGGCTTCAGAGAGAACAAAGTGGCAGGTCAGTGACTCCCAGCAGGGGCTGGCTGGACAAGCCCCCTCCACCACCGCCTCCACCCCACGCACCCCCGCCAGGGAGACCTCGGGGCCCGTCACACCTTGCACAGCCTGGGAAGGACCACAGGGCCGGCTCGCGCCCAGCCAGGCTGCAGATGGGCCGCCAAGGCCCAGGACGGATACGCTGCGCTAAGCACCGCCCATCCTGATTTAATGCCAGCCTTGGGCGTGCAGGTTGTTTCCAGTTTCAAGATCTGGAACCCACCGTGGGTGGTGGAAGAGGCCCAGATTCTGTAGCCAGACACGCGCTACCTCACTGAGACTCAGTTTCCCCATCCATAAAAGGGATAAAATCTACCTGGCAAGGCTCTTAGACCTGAATCAACTGTGCTGACTCCGGGGCTCTGCCCAGTTCGCTGAAGAGGTCTCCTGTTTCCTCCCTACCCCACCCGCCTGCCCTCGGGGCAGCCCAGGAATAACCCCTGACTCTGAGCCAGGGGTGGGAGTGGGGACAGCAGGTGGTGCAGCCACTTCCAGCTGTGAGTGCAGGTAAGAATTGTGGAAACAGCTGGTCTGCAGAGAGGAGACCAGGAAGACACGAGAAGAGAGGGGGTGCTGTGTGGGGCAGGCAGGCACAACCCAGAGACCCTCCTGTCCTTCTGACACTTAGCTGTGCCTCCTGCCACTGGACTCCAGGGGGTCCTGGGGTCCTCATAGTAAATTCATGTTAGTTTTCTCAGATCTGCTTAGGTCTTTTTGTAATCGATCTCATTGCCAAGTAAGACTCAACCAGAGAAGCTACAGAAATACTGGTTGTCTACCCCTCCACTTCGAATAAGCAACTCTAGGCCATGGGCAGTGGTGGCCGCGACCAGTCACTAACAGCCCAGCATCCTCGGTGCATCCCCCATGGTCGGCTTCACCAAAGCTCCCCTCCCTCTCACGAAGGGGACACATTCGAGCAACCTCCAGATCAGCAAAGCCAGAGTGTCTGACGATGGCCCGCCCCTCTGTTCACAGCGTATGTCTCTCATCCGGCCGCCATCTGTGCCCTGAAGCCCGACCCGGGCCAAGGACGGCAGCGAAGTTGCCCCCACCTCCATCAGGGGCAGCAAACCTCTGGAGACTGCACGGAAGTAGCCGCAGTCAGCCACTGACTCATGCCGTCTGCATGGTGCCATCCAGCTGGGACAGCCAGCCATCTGTCACGGGGAAGTGACAAAGGTATCCTGGAGCACCGAGACGCCCTCCTAAGACCGTAAAGCTTTCTGGGGGATGTGGAAAATATAAACCCCTGAGCCCAGTGAGACTTTTCCCAAATGAACATCCTTTCTTTCTTGAGAAGGAGTCCCTGAAGGCTGACATTTGGCTCTTTATCATCATAAGGTGTCTCTGATTCTCCACCAGGACACTGGGAGCAGCCCACCTGGGGACCAGAAAGCTGCTTCCTGTGCCCTGGAGGTGAGGGCCCAAAGCCAGAGCAGGACTCAGGTGAGCGGCTCAGGCTCCTCAGGCCCAAATCCACTCACAGGATAACCTAGCAGCCTGATGCTTTGCTCCCCATTGCCGCCTGCTCGGTTCCAGCCTGAGCGACTGGTAAGCAAGGAGTGGGCCTCTCTGTTCTCACATGCGGTGATGACCAGAGTAACAACGCAGGTGGGAACCGGGCCCAGGCTGTGCCCGCCTCCAGCCCTCTGACCCTCTGTTGGGCTTAGACCTCTGGTCCAACCTGCCAGCTACCACTCCTGCCAAAATTCCAGACCCCCAGGCCCTGTGCCCACCCATCCGCGTGGCCTTAACCAAACCCTCATGAGGGATGAGCCAGAGCCTGTGCCTGCTGCCCCCATGTTCCAGAGCCATGAAGGCCTTGGGAAAATCCGCGGCCGAGCGGATGGCACAGCAAAAGCTCCCAGTCACCAGCCCCATCGGTCTCGCCACGGCCCCAGTTCTGCTGTGAGTTGCACGGGGGCGTGCAGGGCGGGAGGGCTCCTCTTAACTTTATCTCCCCAAGATCTCTCCCTTCCCCTCCTTGGGCCCCCTCCCCTGCTCAGTGCATAAATGCACTCCTCTCTCTCCCCTCCTCTCCAAATTCTCAAGCCTTCCCCTCCCCACTCACGTCCTCCTCCCCACCCACTTACAAGGGAAGGGGTGGATCAGGCTCAGCACCCCAACACACACCTGGGTTCAGAGCCCACGTGGCCCCTATTACCAGGAGCTCTACGACCACCCACTTTCCTCCTCCCCACCCCCCGTCCTCCTCCTCCAGCCAAGCTCTATCCTCCGCTACTCTGCCACGTTTCCGGAAGGGAAACCACAACTGTCCTTGCTTTAGGCGGGGAGCGAGAGGAGCTTTCGTGTTTGATCTCAGAGCTCTCCCCCAACCCCTTCCCTCCTCTCTCCCCTCTCCTCTTCTCCCTTCAGCCCACCCCTACCCCCTGCCAGCCCCCCTCTCACAATGTGTGGGAGGACCCCAGGCTGCCAAATTCAGAGGCCTTCCCTGAGTGCGGAGAGGAAGCAGCACAGTGACCCCCGCCTCCCCTGGCACCGCTGGGCTGCTCCCATCTCCCGATAAGGCCTCCCTCCCTCCCCCTCTCCACTCTACCTCTGCACCTGCTCCCGAATGGCTGTCTGTGGCACAGGCCTCTCAGCCGCTCCTCCACCCGCAGGTCCCCCAGGCACCTCCAGCTCGGCGGGACGCCAACTCCCCCACCTCACCCCACAGCTGCAGCGCCCCCCTGCCACTTACAACAGAGACCTGCGTGCCATCCCAGATCCCTTCCTGTCCCCTATCCATTGCTCCCACATCCAAGTGATGACCAAGGGCTGCAATTCCACCTCTATACCCTCTCTCAGACCCTCTGTTTCTCTCCATCCAGACCCTACTGCCTCCGGCCTGGACAACCTCTCTGGCCTCTTCGTGCCTCCAGGCCCAGGTGCTCAGGGACAGCGGCTGCAGATCTTTAGTAAACGCAAATGTGATCGTGCTTTTCCTTGCTTAAAAGCTTTGGTGGCCATTGGCTTCTCCTCCAAGGGGACCTGGACCGGAACCACATTCTCTTCTCATCAGAGACACAAGCACTTCCAGCCATGGAGGCCACGTCCTGTTTTCTTGCCCAATTTGAGTTTGTGGAAGATGACACATGAGGCTTCTAGCTGCTTTACTCAGGACTTACTTGTAAGTCATATTTTAAAAAAAGGGGGCTTCCTGAGTGGCTCAGCCGGTTGAGCATCTGACTTCAGCTCAGGTCATGATCTCACGGTTTGGCTCATGAGTTCAAGCCCTGCGTCAGGCTCTGGGCTGACACCTTGGAGCCTGGAGCCTGCTTTGGGTGTCTCCCTCTCTCTCTGCCCCTCCCCTGATTGCACTCTGTCTCTTTCTCAAAAACAAACATTGGAAGGAAGGAAGGAAGGAAGGAAGGAAGGAAGGAAGGAAGGAAGGAAAGAAAGAAAGGAAGGAGGAAAAGAAAGAGAAAAGAAAAGAAAAAAGAAAGAAATCAAACTGAATCGGGACAAACCATGCCACAAAGGCAGTTCTCCAACGAAACCAGCCTGGCCCACATGAATCCAAGCTTTAAAGACCCCAAGAACAGATGCCTGTGTGCTGGCTCACCTGATTATCCACAGGGCACTCTGGGCCTAAGTCTTGCCCAGGTGCTGGGCGTTCAGCCTGGCCCCCCCCTTATCTCCAGGACACAAGCACCAGAAACGGTTTTTAAGATTACTGTAAAAAAATAACAAGACTTTCCAGCATCTGGCAATTTCTCGCTATCTTCGGGAAGGACTGACTACCCTGAGCCTGAGGAGGCTATTTCCATTACTCGTGGGCAGGAAAAGATAAGGAAAAAGGGATTCCACCACGGCCCCGCCTCTGTTGTCCCAGTGGCCTCCGGGGTGAGGGATGCCTAGTGTCATACTCGGCCCCAGCCTTGTTTGGCCCCGGGATGTGTGGGGTGGCAACAAGCAATATAAGCTGCAAGTTTTCTATCCCCAGGAAAGGACCGAGGCTGCCTCCTCTACGAGGCATCAGAGGACCCAGGCTTAGGACAGGACAAGATGCAGTTAACAAGTCTGCGCTGGAAACAGCTCAGGCTCCTCGACTAGCAAGAGGAGGTGGCTGATGCGTGCAGGCGATGCGGCACTCGTGCAGAGTCCCCAGGCCTGCGGCCACACCCGTGAGCATCATCACAGCCAGCGGGCCACTCAGGGGGAAGGCAGCGCTATGGGCAGGGGAGCAGGAGTGGGGAGAAAGTCCCTTCACTACGTCAGGCCCAGAGTCCCCTGCAACAGGCCAGAAATGACAAAAACCGGACTAGGTTGAGATTTTTTTTGTGCAATCTGTTTTTTTTCCCCTTAAATATGCATAGGTCACAAAACTGCCTCTGGGCATTAAACCCAGGATTAAGGCATTAATGAACTGAGGTTTGAATGCTCCACTAATTAAAATAGTAGCAAGACAGAATGAAGTATTTCCAAAATCAGTGTCTAAGTGTCAAAGTGCCACCGTGTTGAACAAAACCCATCTGAAGGGACAAGTATTCCATCCCTCCTGGAGATGAATGTGCAGGGGATGGTTCTGCGGGAGCAGGCAGGCAGAGTTCAATGCCACAGGACCCCACATCCATTCCCTCTATGCCCCATGACCTGGTGTTGCAAAGGATAAAATCCCAGAACAACAGGAGGGACAGAAAGGAAAGAGCTAGTTGGAATTACATATCTTCAGGAGGCTCAATCAATAAGCCCTCTCAAAGAAATCAGAGCCATGAAGAAAATAGCGGTTTCGCTCAGCAGTGAGCTGAGTGTGCTTGAGTCGTGGCGTGGGCCGCGCGCAGGGGAGGCATGGGAGGGTCCACCTCTGCGTTTGCTGACTGGGGCCCGGCCACGCCTTCCCCTCTGCCTGATGTGCCCACACCCCATCTGCTGCCTTCTGGGGCACAGTCACTCTGCCCTAGGATCCCCACTGTCCACTTGGCCTTCCTGTTAACGTAGGGTTAAATGCCTCTTCCTCAGGAGACAAAGACAGCAACCCTACTGGAAGACTTTTCACGTACACACCAAGAATCTAGGTCATCATCTATGTATCTTTTCTAATTCGGGACATGTTACCGGGATGCAGGGTCCTGCTGTGCCATCCACACCTCACCATCTCCTGCGCACAGAAAGCCAGGGGAAGGAGAAACAGGTATGTTATCCCACTGCCGGATTAATACACGCAGGACACCTTCACTCTGTGTAATTAACAGTTCTAAAATCGGCGTGTGACTCAATTTAACACAGTCTCTCTTAAAACCCAACAAGGCACACGGCAATTGCTGACATGCTTGCTCTTCTGTGACGCTTCCAGTGGTACTTAACTGAAATCCAAGGCGCCGAGCTATTAAGACTGCACAAAAGTATCTCCTTTTATTTCCTAACCTGCCTTCAGATCAATTTAATCATCTGCAGAACAGGAAAGGAGAACCACAGCCTAAATTATGGAAGCGAGACGCCTGCTCTTAAGTTTCAACTTTTGACCTCCACATCCAAACTGCAATACCCAGCACAAGAAAAGAAATTATCAGTTATGATCTTATGTTTCTGGGGAAGAGTATGATGATAGAGGAATTTACAGGAAATCAAAAAGGCACTGCTTGAGAGAATGGAAAACAATAAAGCAGTCACAGAAAGGAAATGAATGACGCCCAAACAAACACTAGGAAGGAAGCGTCCTCTGTGCTAGCAGAGGCTGCTCCTTGCCTATCAGATAGGCTCTGGGAGGAATCCCAGATCCCCAGCCCAGCAGCTAACCAGGAGCCGGGGTGCATGAGTGGCAGGGGGCATGGTGCTGAAGAAGCCTTAGCCACACAGTCCTGGGCACCTACCTGCACATGCTGACCTCACACAAGATCCATGCCGGGGCCTCTGAGCACCGCTGCATCTGCAGTGGCCTAGAGGGGACTTCGAAATGGCTGAAACTCAGGCACCCCTCCCCCCCCCCCACTCCTCCAGGGTGCCCCTCAGATATACAAGGGGCAGCACAAGATCCGGGAACTACCGACCTGGGCTCAGCCCCTGGCTTTTCCTCAGGCAAATCATCTCCCTGTGCCTCAGTTTCCTTATCTGAAGAATGGGGATAATCGGAGCACCTAGCTTAAAGCATAAGCAAAATATCTCTTTGAATGAGGTGACATATGTCAAGTGCTTAGCACAGTGCCTTGCACACAAGAAGTCTCAAAAGGTGACATTTTATTAAGCTGAGTTAGCACTTGACTTCTACTCTCATTCAAGCCTTGAGCCATCATCCACCAAGGGAGACCACTTCTGTTTTGCAGGTGAGGAGACTGAGGCTCCATGCTATCGGCTGAATATTTGTCTTCCCCCACAAAACTGATATGTTGAAACCTAATCTCCAACGTGTCGGCATGCAGAGGTGGGGCCTTTGGGAGGTGATGAGGCCATGAGGGCAGAGCTCTTGTGACTGGGATTGGTGCTCTGATAAAAGAGACCCCAGAGAGCTCCCTGCCTCTGCTGCCATGTGAGGGCACTGCAAGAAAATGGCCACCTCGGGACCAGAAAGTCTGTTCCCACCAGACACGGAGTGTGCTAGCACTTGGATTTCCAAGGTTCTAGAACTGTGAGAAATACATTTCTGTTGTTTATAAGCCACTCCTGATGGTAAATGTTATGGCAGCCTGCATAGTCTAAGACACTTGGTGAATCTTCACAAGTTAGATATTACTACAAGCTCACTGACAGATGTAGCTGAGGCTCAGAAAAGTTAAGCGACTTCCCAAGGGGTGCAAGCTGGGGTGAGAGTTTGGAATAGCCTGCGTGGAGGGTTTTTGTGTCACCCCAGGCAGTCCCTCTCCATGGGGCCTAGACAGAGGGGGTGATGAAAGCATTCAGGACGCAGGGGCCCAAAGATGTGCCAGTGAGTCATAATTTAACATCACAGAAAACCCTCTCCTATAAATGAGGGACCAGCCTGCCATTGCACCCAGAATCCTTCCTTCGCTTATTTGAAGAGGGCAGTGATCAAGACCACCATGGATCTCACCCGAGAATGACTGCAGTCACTACAGAGGCCAGAACCCATGCTATTAAAACACACCCTTGAGGCAGGAAGGACAGTGTGACATTTCTAAAATAGTTCTACTGCCATCAAATGCCAAATAAGTCCCTTCTGCTGCTGGCTTTGATAAAGTTGGGAAGTATTCTTATGAATGCAGAATCCACCTCAGAGCCTTGGAAGTGTCACTAGAATTAAAGTGTGCTTGTTCCAAAGTAACGAGCTAATGGCTGATCCCTCAGGAGATGCTGGAGCGGATAACCCAGCCCGGTCCCCAAAGCACCCGAACTGTTAGCAGCCGTGAGGGAACGTCACCTGCGGGGTGTAAGTGGGTGCGGGCCCATTCCTGGGTATCCAGGATTTAGTCTTCTGTCCACTGGGAGCTACAGATGGGCCAGGCGTCTGTTACTTTCCAAAAACAAGAAAAGGAGGCTGTGAACGAGAAGGACCCAGGCCCCATCCTCAGAGGGCGCACGGCTGCTGACAGAGCTGGGCTGGCCGGCCTCCGGTGAGCGCTCCCAAGGGGTCAGTCCCGATGCCAGTCCCGACGGCCCTCGGATTTCCACCTCTGGCCCAGCCTCTCTCCCACCGGAACCTGCTTCAAACTCAACATGCCCCAAACAAGTCCCCGATCTGTCACGGCACCTGCTCTTCCCAGCCATCCTCATCTCAGTGACACACCACCCAGCTGTTTAGGACAAAAAAAACGGAGTCACCTTCAACTCCATCCTTCAGTCGTGTCACAGCTGGCTCCTCCCAGGGGCGTTCCCCTGGACTGCCCCGCTACTCTCAGCTCTGTCACACCGCCTTTCCCCTGCCACCTGGGCCCTGCAGCAGCCTCCCAGCTGGCAGCCTGTGCCCTCTCTTGCCCTAGAATTGAGTCTCCAGACTGAGGCCAAAGCGATCGTTTAAAACACAAACACAATCCTACCATTCTCCTGCTTAAATTCGTCAAAGGTTTCCCATGGTTCCCGTTTCTCTCAAGATCAAGTCCCAGCGGACACCGTAGCCAACCCAGCCCCCTGCCCATCTCTCTGACTGCCCTCAAGGCCTCGGAACACGCGGCCCCTGGACCTGCATCATCTCCTCCTTCTTCCTGATGGAGCTTCCCCTAGTCGGAAGGTGCCCAAACTCCAAGACTAGGTGAGCAAGATCTCCCAACCAGATGGGGAAACACGACCACAAGGTCATAGCATCAGACATGAAAGGTCCGCGCACCTCCCCGCTGTCAGGTGATGAGGTGCCAAAGGCCCCACCTCGCCGCTCTTCTACATTCAGAGTAAGTGCAGCCTTAGAACCAATAAAACACGTTTTATTGCTGAGCAACTCGATGGCTTAGGAAGAAAACTGGTGGCACGTCAGAGCTGGAGGGCCACTTCCAGGGCCCACGGAGGGGATGCCCAACCCGAGAAGGTTTGCCTTGCTGTGACCTAACAGAAACCAGTCGTGCTGCAGGACCGGGCTGCCGGTATCAGCAAGGGAGGAAACTAGGCAACACAAGAACACATACAAAAGGATGGCAACTTGTCAGGACACAGATGCCACAGGAGGAAAACACGTTTACCTTTCTGGTAATAGCATTATGGATGATGTCTGTTTTTACTCTTTTCATTATCTACTTTAAGTGAGCTATGTAAGTGTGGCTCGCTTAGGGTAGGAGTTTTTAAAAGACTGCTTAACAAAGGAAAAGATAAATTTAATTGACATTCAAGTGATTTATGCCCTTTCAGAAAAACAGACCAACTGGCGCGCGCGCACACACACACACACACACACACACACAGAACCAGAGAAGAGAGCTGTTCTGGGGACTGTCTTGTCTGAGGGGCTCTCTGAGATGGAGCAGGTGGCGACAGCCGGGTCTCTGAGCTTCCTGAGCAGAAGCACAATAAACAGCCAAAGCAGCCACAGGCAATACTTACCACTCCACGATCTCTGGATGAAGAATGGTGTTGTTGACGTTAAACCTGCAGAGGAAACACAAAGCAAGCCTATTAGTTCAATGGTCCATCATCTCCCAGCAAGAAATACCTCTTTCAAGACATACCAAGAGAGGACACGACCCAAAGAGGGCCGCAAACTATAACTCCACGATCCTCCGGCCCACAGAAGACCTGCCGCCCGCTGCTTGCAGCAGACATGCGGCTGCACCGAGCCCCCTAAGTGCTGTCACTTGGGAGAGCAAGCTGCTCGGCTGCAAAACTACCCTCCACTCTTGCCAGGCAGACCTAGCCTCCTCTGTCAAGTGTACCAACACACTTACAACAGGAGTCCCAGAAGAAAAGGAGAGATGAAGGAAAAGAATATTTGAAAAAAATAATAGCCCAAAACATCATCAATTTAATGAAAAACATTAATCTACACATCTATAAGGCCCAATAAACTCCAAACAGGATAAGTCCCAAGAGATCCACACTCAGACATATTATAACCAAACTTTCAAAGGACAAAGAGAAAATCCTGAAAGCAGTAAGAGGGGAAGAAAAAAAAAAAAAAAAAGCATGACATACAAGGAACCCTCAATAAGATTAATGGCTGATTTCTCATCAGAAACTATAAAGGCCAGAAGACAGTGGGATGAAAGAAAAAAAAGTGTCAACCAACATTCTATATCCAGCAAAGCTGTGTTTCAAAGATGAAAGAAAAATTAAAACATTCCCAGATAAACAACCTGAGAGAATTCATCGCTAGAAGACCCATCCTACCAGAAATACTAAAGGGAATCTTTCAGACTATAGTGAAAGAACCCTAGACTCACTCAAATCCACGTGAAGAAAATGAAGGCATTGAGAAAAGTAATTACATAGGCAAGTACAGAGACAGTGTAAATGTATTTTGTGTAACTCCTTTTTTCTCCTGACTTAAAAGACAACTGCAAAAAGCAACAATCATAAATCTGTGTGGACCAACAGAACATATGAAGATGCAATCTGTATGCAACAACGCACAAAGGAGGGGACAAAACAAAGCTATATAGAAGCAAATTTGTTGTAGACTACTGAAATTGACATTAATGCAAACTAGACTGTTATCAGTTTAAGAGGTCATTTGTAATCCCCCAGGTAACAACTAAAAATATAATTAAAACAAGGGCACCTGGGTGGCTCAGTTGGTTAAGCCTCCAAATTGGGATCAGGTCATGATCTCATAGTTCGTGAGTTCAAGTCCCACATCAGGCTCTGTGCTGTCAGTGCAGAGCCTGATTTGATTCTCTGGCTCCCTCTGTCTCTGCCCCTCCCCAACTTGCTCGCTCACGCGCGCGCTCTCTCTCTTTCAAAATTAAAAAAAAAATAGCTTAACGAACTGAGCTCATCAGCATATAAAAAGGATACACACCATGACCAAGTCCAATTTAGCTCAGGAATATAAGGTTACTCTGACAGACAAAAATAATCAGTATAATATGCTCTAATCTATTAATTATATTAATAATTTATATCAACAGAATACAGAACAAAACCACATAGATACAAAAAAAGGATCTTACAAAATCCAACAGCCTTTCATGATAAAAAAAACTCAGTAAACTAGGAAGAGAAGGAAACTGCCTCAACCTGATAAAGATATCTACAAGAAACCCACAGCCTACATCATAGTTAGCGGTCAAAGACGAAAAGCTTTCCCCTAAGATGAGAAGCAAGGCAAGGATTTCCTTTCTCTCCACTTCTGTTCAATACTGTACACAAGAAACATCTGTCATAGTGATCATACACTGGAAGTCTCAAGAAATTTCAAAGCACTGAGATACAGAAAATGTACACTGATTACAGTAGAATTAAACTAGAAATCAGTAACAGAAAGAAAACTATAAAATCCCAAATTGTTTGGAAGTTAAGCAACAAACTTCTAAAGACCCACAGTTCAGAAGAGAAATAACAAAATTAGAAACTAAAAGCACGAAAAATCAGAACTGGTGAAATGCAGCTAAAACAGCACCCAGAGGAAAACTGATACCTCTAAAACGTACTTAGTGGAAAAGAACACTGAAAACAATGATCTAAGCTCCCATCCCAAGAATGTCCCTTTCTTCTCTCTCAAGAAGCTAGAGAAAGAACAAACAAACCTGAAGAAATTAAAAGGAAATGAAAATGTACAGAAATCAATGAAATAAAAGGCAGACATAAAAATAAAGAAAAATGTACAAAGTCAAAATGTGTTCTTTGATAAGATAAACATAACTGACAAGGGGACCCCAGAAGACAAAAAGATCAGGTCGGGGTACATCATGTGTGACCCAGAGCCCAAGGTGTCAGTGGGAAAGCTGGGGAAGCCTGGCATGGCCCAGCACAAAGCACAGGCCTCAGCAGAGAAGCTCCAGCAAGCCTTCAACCCTTTGGATTCTGAGCCCTGCTCCATCTCAGGTCAGGATATTACACACAGGGCATGCTGGCTTGTGACCAGGCAAGGACTCTCCATGGCCCCATTACCAGGGTTTGAAAAACACCTATCTAATGCCGTGGTTGTGCAGCTGGTACCCCCAGTGCTGGCTGAGCCCATCGAAGAAGGAGGGACAGAGGAGAGAAGGGAGAAGGGGGCATTAGCAGGCCGGGAGGATTCTAGCTCTCCAAAGCTGTCGGGAATCCTAGCTACACAAATTCAAAGTCACCTGACTAATTCAAAGTCACCCGAAATGCTGTAGAATCAAAGCCCTACTTGTGAAATATCAAAGAGACCTCAGGCAGCCAACATGGTTTGGAGTCAAGAGCAGAGCAGCAAATGACATAAATCAAGACGACAACCCAGGCTCTGCCTCCCATTTCCCCAAATGTCACTTTGACATTAGGAAAAACAATGGCCTATCTACTCAGCAGGCAAACACAGCAGTAAAATCTCACTTTATAAAATGTACATACGTATGCACACATGCACCCGTGCACACACAAGCAGCAGAGTGACCCAGCGCACAGGTAACATGGATATAAAGAGACAGGTAAGATGAATACACACACAGGCAGGCATGCGCTTAGGAAGAGATGCACGTAGACACACACAGATGTGTATGCAACACACACACACACACACACACACACACACACACACACACACAGGCATGTAGACGCACCCAGACTAATACACAAAGATCCACCCCTAAATATACACACATAAACCCACAGATGCACACAAATGCACACTCAGATACAAAAACACTCGAGACAGGGGCACCTGGGTGGTTCAGTTGGTTAAGCGTCTGACTTCGGCTCAGGTCATGATCTCACAGTTTGTGGGTTCGAGCCCCACATTGGGCTCTGTGCTGACAGCTCAGAGCCTGGAGTCTGCTTTGGATTCTGTCTCTCCCTCCCTCTCTGCCCCTCCCCCGCTCACGCTCTGTGTGTGTGTCTCTCTCTCTCAAAAATAAACAGTAATAAAAATTAAAATTAAAATTAAAAAAACCCCACAAAACCAAAAACACTCAACACACACACAGAAGAGTCCAAAAGACATTCACCGCAGCATTGGCGGGGTTTAACTTGGGGTGATGAAATTTGGGTATTACCTCTGTATAGTCAGCATTTTCTATGATGAGCATGTATCAACTGGGTAAAAACAACAACAAACCCATCAGTGCCTATGAGGGTGGGGAGCGTGTATCCTAGAAGCAGAGGGTAATTCCCTGATGGGCTCTGCCTGAGGGACGGGTGACAAAGGGTGAGCAGTATGGGCCCAACCGTCCCTGTCCCTGTCCTCCTCCCTGCAGTTTCTAACCCAAGGAGGGAGGCGAGGCTTGCTGGAGAACAGGCCCTAGAAGGGCCCCCCACTTCCCACCCTTGCTAGGGGCTGGGGTGGGTTCCTATCTCCTCATGGAGACTCCATGGGCCATAATGAGAAGCCCACACCTCACACTGATACACAAGTTAACAGTAACCACAATGCCAAGTCCCCACGCCACAGACCGGCATTTTGTTGCGATCATCAGGTTTTAATAAAGTCCCTCTATTTCCTGGGTTTAAAAATTCACATCTTTGAATATTAATACTCCTACATTAGCAACCCCCAAATTCAGCAATTTCATATTTAACTGCTTATTTAAATGGAATTCATTTGTAACCAATTGTCTTCAAATATGCAAGGCAATTTAAGTAAATGCCAGAAGATAAGAGATATGCTTATCCCGAATAACCAGCTGATGTGAAATATCGACCATATTTCTCTCTCAGACAATGGCACGACACTGAGCCCTCAGTAACTCACTGCCCTGGCCTAGGGCTCCTGGGCAGTCTGCCTACTTTGAAGGGAACTATTTCATGCCAAGAAGGCACCCCCATGGGCCACTTGGCCCCCACAGATCATCTTCTCCTTCATGGTCAGTCTCTCTCTTTCTCTCTCAGGAAAATCTGCTCTAAAATCTACCTCCTCAGATGCTAACAAAGATTTATCACGCCTGCCTCTGCTCCCAGGCTACAGGAACCAACCTCTCCAGGCAGCTGTGGGAGGGAGCCCACGGGGAGACCTCACATCCCCCCACTCCTGCACAACCAGCCTCTTCACCTCAGCTCTGGCTCACCCCAGCCACAGAACAGTCCTGGCCATGCCCTCCCCAGGACCTGGCAAGAAGTACCCGACCCCACTCTCCAGCCAGAGCCCATGGGGTGTCTGATCCTTCGACATCTTCTGTGGGACTTATCCCTGCACCAGTGTGGCCACACGTGGAGCCGTGGCCTGCACCAGAGCCCAAACTCAGCACAAAGCCCAGCAGACTCTCCGCACCTGTTCCCGTCATCCCAGAGAGAATAGACACACTTCTCGGTGACCCCAGGGGCTCCAGGCCATCAGGAGGCCCCGGTGCATGTCTACCCTTCCCACCTCACCCTTGTCTTCCTGTTCCCTCTGCTCCTGTTCTCTACCATCACCACCACTGCGAGACCAGACACATTCCCCGACGTGGGTAGCAAGCGGCCTGACCCTGATCTGAGAAGGCTGGGACAGGTCTGAGGTCTCCCAGAACCAAACCCACAGCCCCACCAAGGTCACAGACCCAGAGGCAGCCAGCCCCCAGGAGCCATACTTGGAGAGAAGGTCGCAGGCCAACTGTCCACCTGGACCAGTGCCCAGGGGGTCTGGACTGGGTGGACATGTTGAGGCCACCATTCTACTATAAGCTCCTTCCTCCCCTCAGGCCAAGGGATAAAGATGGCCTGGGATGGCCCATCAGCATAAACCAAGAAGCGAAACCGGAACTTCTGCCACAGCAGGTCAATCAAAAATCCAAGATGCAAGGTGTTTCAGAGAAGTTCAAAAGGGTCAAAACCAAAACCGCCGGGAATAAGGTGCTTTATTATAACCAATGATAGAAGCTGATGGAAAGTAGGACAATAGCAAGATTCACCTTGCTTAGGAAACAGGCTATTATTAGCCCCAGCAAACAGCTGGAGACAAGGCAGGCAGGTGAACGTGGTGGCTGAGCCGCAGCAGCCCTCAAGGACAATGGAAGAAGTCAGGAGGAGGTAGAGTCAAGGCACTGGCAGCCAGGATGGTGGGAGGCAGGGGTCTGAGCTGCACCCAGAGCCCAGGAATATAGACATGACTTTCTGTACGGAAGCCACTGGCGGGCAGCTGGAGGCAGAGACTGGGGCCCAAGGTCATACCCATGGCGTGTGGGGTGGGGGCACCTACCACACAGGCTCCTCCCCAACAGAACCCCTGAGGGTGGAGCTGCTCAAAGGGTGCCCCAGTGGGATGAGAGGCCCAGAGGGAAGGGAGGGTGTACCACGGGCAGACCAGGGGACTCCAAGGCAGAGAGGCCCAGGGGAGGCCTCTCACCAGCAGTGCGTCAGCCAAGGCACACGGGTACGGAAGCCAATCCCTCAGCACCGGCATGCAGGAGCAGGCTCTCAGCCCAGTAGTGAGGGGCCTGGCAGTATCCCAGAGTCAGCCCCGCCTGGACTGGACTACAGATTAGAGAGGGCCCAGTCCAGTGCCTGGGGAGAACATGCAACATTAAGGCAGTCCTGGCTCTCCAAAAAAGCTTCCAGATGCTGACCGGGTGGGGTGGGGGTTTGGCAGAGCAGAGGCTCCTCTGGGCTCTTGGCAGGGGCTAAGGAGTCCCAGGGAGCAAAAGGGGACAGAGGCTGAGGTCTGCCTACTGAAGGGAGGTCATGTTCACAGCAGGACTCCTCCTAGCAGGGGAGGGGAAAAGGTCTCGGCTTCCACTGCCCCCTGACTGTGATGTCCCTGGAATCTCCCCACGCCTCTTCTCTGGGAAAACTTGGGGAACAGCCAGCAGAGCTCTGCTCTCAGGGGCTACATCGTGAGCTGCCTCCCAGGAACCATACCTGCCACAGCACCTGCCAGACCTGTTCCTGGGGTGCTAAGGAGGTTCTCGGCATCAGAAACTCTGGAGGGGGCAAAGAACCCACAGCTCACTGGTACTGGGAACCTTATAATCAGTGATCCTGAAGTCCACCTGGCTCACTACATAGATGGGGAACCAAGGCTCAGGAGGCAACGGGGGGCGGGGGGGGTGCTTGATGGGGGTGTGCTTGTGAACAACTGTTTACTGAGCACCAGCTCCGTGCCAGGCTCTGGGGGAGCAGGATCCCGTTTCACCCCCAGGGCAAGCCCAGACAACACCACGCTACACGTTGGGGAGCTGAGGCTCAGAGGGCAAGCTCTGTTTAGGTCATAGCACCAGTCAGTGAGGTGATCACCAGGGCTCCCTGCTCCCACTCAGGGCCTTCCCCACCAGGCGGAGACCGATGAGAAGCTGGAGGGGCCAGCCCACGGGAACACAGATGTTGGTGTTGGTCAAGATGGGTGAGCAGGGCAGCGGCACGTCCACAGTGCTGGGGGACCGGGGGAGGCTGGGCCCAGGACAGGCCACGGTGGGCTGGGCCCCACACCTCCCCCTCCGGGGCCTGGGGAGAAATGGCAGCTCCACAGCCAGCATTTCAGAGAGTGAGCGCGTGGCGTGGCCGTTCTGAGGAAATTCCCAGGAGGACGCAGGGATTTGAGCAATGAGAAGCAAACCTGATACCCGCCCCCGTCCCATTGCTCTGATCATTGGGGGAGTGATACATATTTATGAGCTCATAATCCTTCCTAATCACCCCTATATCACACAGCCGCACAAACTCCCTGTGGCTCAGGCTCATACATAATTATAAGGCACTTCCTCTGTCACCGCCTCAGTCCACCAAAGGACGACAGGACGCGGTGGCAGTGGTGCAGAGTTAGGCTCCAGTGGGGGAGGAGCTAGGAATGGAGGCCCAGGAGCAAGGCTGGGAGCTGTCCACACTCAGCAGCCTGTAAGAACAGGTGCCTCCATTCAAGGGCTCCTCTGCTGCAGCCTGGAGCCCCACAGACGCCCCAGGGCCAGGCACGAGCCGGCCCAGGGACACAGCACAGCTAGCAGGCGGCACTCTCCAGGGGCCTTGGCGTGAAGGGGACAAGGAGGGCAAAGAGCTCTCTCCGGGCCCCACATCTGCCTTCCTGCCCGGAGAGGCCCAGGAGGGGAAGCAGGGATTGAAGACTCTTCCTGGAGCTAAATGGGGGAGTAAGGGCAGGTAAGGGGGTCCCTGAGACTGGGGCAGCAGGGGACTCAGTCTGGGAGAGGTTAGCAGCCAAGAATAAGAAGGGGCTGAGAAGAGCAAAGACCACAGAGCTCAGAGCAGGTATCCAGAGGGAGAGCAGGCCCCCGCCTGTGTGTGCGCCCCAAGCCTGGGCAGGTCTGCACTTGCATTATGGAGCTCAACAGAGAAGAAGTTGAAGTGATTTTAGGCAGATTGTTTTCTAAACATTTCCTCAAAATGCCCAACTAACTCCTTAGCCTCTTCCTGTTCACGTACTTTACGTCTAGTTTGTAGACAGGGCAAGGCCTGCTGGTGAGATGTGAGGGGGGCAGGACGGAGACCATTCCGGGGGCCCCAGGACTCACCTGCTGATGCCCTCGAAGGAGGCCTCCCTGCAGACACTGCCGCTGTCGGTGTTGACACCACGCTGCAGAGACAGAGGGAGCGTTAAGGGTAGACTCGTCACACGGGGCCACGGCGCAGGTCCCCACAGCCTGCGTGGGAGTGCCTGCCTCCTCCATCCAGCCTTAGGACTGGGGAAGAACCTAGAGCCCCCACCCCTGCCCGGCAAACATATCCATCCCTTCCTGCCTGTCAGGTAGCTCCCAGCCAACCTCCCCCTCCCCACAAAGGCAGGCAGTTCCTTTCTCTGCCGCAGCTTGAAAAAGGAGGAAGGGGCCACACAGTGTCCCCGGGGCACAGGAGCCTCCTCTATCAGATCACTTTGCCGAAACCAGCTCAGGCTGTGCAGGCACAGAAGGGGGCGACAGGACCAGGCTCCACCACCGATCTGCTCTCCCGGGCCGGCCTCATCTCCCTCACACACATACGTGTACACACGCTCCCCACTGACGGGGTCCAAACAGCACTGTCAGATCCAGCCCTCCCGAGATGCAGGTAGGACCCAACTCAGGCATGACGGGCCCTCCCCGGTGACACGAGGAAGCTGCACTACATCCCTCTTCTTTCTCTAGCTGTAAGGAGACTCCAGGTGGAAAGGACAGGAGACAGACCAAGGGACTCAGAGAAGAGTGTGCCATCCCCACAGAGACAAGGCCTTCTGACCCACCCTCTGCCCTCAGGAACCGCAGGCCGATGTTTAATAACGGCCCCCAGAGAAAACACACCGGACCGTCTCTGACCACAACCATCTCACGGAATCTTCCTTCTTGGCCATCAAAAGAGCAGAGCGGAACACAGAGAACATGTGAAGGGCTCAAGTAAATAAATAAATAAGAAGAACCATTTCTGAAGAAGGATCGATTAACAAGGGAGAGAAAGGTCACTTTGGGAGGGAAGAAGGGTTGCACACTCTCCATATTCGAAACTCCCCAAGGTCAAAAAAGCGCAAGACAGCAGGCTTCTTCTCTGAGCCACTCCGCAGCCCCGGTGCCCCCACAGCCCTATTTAAGGCACCACAGGCCCATCGCACACCCCACCCAGCCCCAGGTGGCACCAGGGACCCACCACACACCCTGTCCCACGTGGTACTAAGGACCCACCATGCTCCCCACCCCACCCCACATGGTACCAGGGGCCAGCCGTGCACCCCACCCCACCCCCAGGCTGTGGCAGGCCCTCGGCCATTCAGTGTACCCGATTCTAAATCTGATGCCACAAGCCCAGCACCCTCGTGGGCAGATGCCACAGGTGCGTCTTTAAAATCCTATTAACAATGGAGGAGACACAGGGCGGAAGCACATTGATATTCTACATCCACGGACTCCGGGAGCTCAGCCTGACACAAATACATTCTCCGGCTGGGTTTTATTTTAACCCTTAGAGTAGGTATCTCGTCACAGCGGCCTTCTGCCAGAACACAGCACATCCCAGGGACACGGGAGAATTGAGGTCGTGACCCTGGACACGTTCAGCTCCCCCGGATGAGAAGGTGTCGCTCTGTGTCACCGATGACCATTCCTCTGGGTTCTCAATCCTCCCCTATGCCTCTGCTGGGACAGGCAGCTCCCCGAAACCCTTCCCCGTGGTGTCCGGTCCCTGGATACCAGCCACTTACCAAAGTGAGGAGCACAGAGGGGCCTTGTGATGTTAGGACACTGGCAATCTGAAAGGTCAGAAAGAAAAATCCACTTTTGAGCAACCGTGAAGACGTTTGATGGAGATGATACACCACCATTACTTAATCATGACGGCTCACATTTATGGAGCACAGTGTTAAAACGGGCAGTGACGTTGCTGTCCCCATCCTGCCACTGAGGATGCCGAAGCTCACAGAGGCCAAGGGACTTCTGAAAGCCACACGGCTATCAACTGGCAGGGATTCAAACCCAAACATGGCACACATTCCCACATGCTGCCCTACCTCCAGGCCCACACACATCCCAGGCTCCAAACCGCCAGACCTGCCCACACTGCGAGGCCAGCACCTCTGTCCATCTGCCAGTCCCGCCTAAAAGACCTGTTCGTAAGAGCTCTTAGGCACTGATCCCAACAGCCTCCTGTCCCCAGGGCAGACACTTTCCTCCCTGTCCCCTATTCATCTCCTAGACCCTGTCTACCCTCTGTCCCCCATCCTACATCCCTACTCTCCATCCCTGCTCCCCCTTGACCCATGCAGGCCTCTTGCCCCTGCATGTTGGTTGCTTTGCACCCCGACGCCATGAAGGAGCGTGTCCTGCAACCCCATCTCTCCACGCCTTTGCCTGGGCTCTTACCTCTGCCTGGCGCGCCTCCTCCCCACCCCATCAGTGCGTACTGAGAACCGAGGCCCTCTGGCCCCCCAAGACAGGCTCGCTCATTCTCTCCTCTTCTGCCCCATTCCTTCAGCAAAGCACCTACCACCCTGCATTAGCCATGACATCTGTACCCCAAGAACGCCAACCACCCCAGTGGGAGCGCTTTCTCCCTCTCCTGGCCCCCACTCCTCAGTCTGCCCTGCATCTTGGCTACTGTAGCTCCTACTGCATTTGAGCCACCCCCCCCCCACCCTAAACTCCTTCACACCCCGACACAAGGCGAGAGTGAGGAAGATTTGTTTGTGTCTTTAACAGCCTTACTGAGCTACCACTGACATACTCTATAACGCACATATTTAAAGTGCACATTTTGATAAGTTTTGACATATGTATATATATACATGATTTTTTAATACTGAGAGGCTCCCAGAGAAAACCTGGAATATACTGAAAAGTATAAGAAGATAAAATACACCTACAATCCCATCCCCAGAGACTTTTTTTTTACCTCTGCACATAAAAACAGAGATCCGTAATGACATTTGGATCATAAGGAGTTACACACTTCACTTATTTCCTGAGATTAAGTATTCTTCAGCCTCGTGACTCCCACCAGTCACTACTGCCGGGGATAGTAAACAGCCAATGAGCCCCTGATCACGGCCTGCGCCAGTCCTTCAGACATCATCTCATTTCGCCACCCGTGAAGCTGGTGCTACAAATGTCCAGATTTCACATATGAGAAAGACTATGGGTTCGCTCGTTTGTTGAGGTTCACAGTTCAAAAAGAGCAAGCCTCGGAGCTGAACATACGGCTGCCTGGCCCTCTCTCAATAGATATGGCACACGATTTACTTATTCATTCCTCCACTGGACACTTAAGTAATTTCTAATGGTTAACCAGTATAAGTAATGCCTGATGAACATTCTTCTACACGTGTTTATTTCCTTACCGTAAATTCCTTTAAAAATGTATTTCCTTAAAAACAAAATTAGACCCAGTGAGACTGCTAGGTGAAACGCCATATACGCCATATACGTTGACCTTTCTGATGCCACTGGCCAGGTTACTCCCCACACGTGCACCAACCGTCTTCCCACCATGGTGCACAAGGCTCCCTCCCCACCCGGACCCTCCCCTCTGACTCGGAACCGCTCTGAACACCGAATCCCCCACCTCTGTGCTGCACAGACCAACGGCTTGGCTGAATCCCCGCCACTCCCGCAGGCCCTCCTGGAGGAGTGGGGGGCGGGGGGGGGGGGAACTCATTAAAAGAACAAGAGCTGTGCATGTCAGGCCCCTGGGTGTGTTGTCACGTCGATGTGAAGGGTCTACATTCATCAGCACAGAATGATTCCGTCAATTACGGCAGCAGCACCGGAGAGCAAGCAGGCACTTGGGGATTGTATGTGCTACTGTCCTTGGGAGAGGGGAGCCACATAACGAATGTGTGGTGTGACGGTTTTTCTCTCGGCAACGGCTCAGGACGTGCCGGTTAGGAATAATGCAGAAAGCAGTCCTCTCGCACCGCCTGATGCGCAGGCGGGTCGAGCCCCGACACCGAGCAGGCTGGGCGTCTGCTACTTCTGGCAGGGCAGCGTCTTTCATCGATCACGGCTGCTTGAGCGGGCCCTGGTTACCTTTGCGGTTGCAAAGCCTCCCCCAGCCTGGCAGCTCCACCCGCCCTTCCCCACGGACACCCATTAGCAGTACATTCTCATCAGCAGACCCTGATTCCAGGCCTGGCGATGAAGGAGACGGGACGCGCCTGTGTGTTGCCAGCTCAAAATGCAGCTCCAGCACACGGGACGGCACGGCTCTGTCAACACAGGGAGTTGGTCACCACCGGAGCGGTGGTCACTGGGGACCCATCAGCTCTCACAAACCAGTGCCATTAAATGCCCCTGACTTGCTTCGTACCACGGCCAGCATCGATTTCCCGGGCAGCCGGGCCTCTCTGGCAGGTCGAGGTAGATGGCACACACAGAATTTAGCAGGGCCTTGTGCACAGGGACCCTCCCCACCTTGGGGACAATCAGAGGCTTCCCGAGGACATCTCATGCGCCTTCATGCCCAGGGCCCCAACCAGGCCTGAAGGCTACTCTTCATGGGTGATGATCCAGAGAAAGGGGCAGGACAGTCCTTAAATGGTGCTGGTAAGAAAGCCTGCGTTGCTCTAGGGAGCTGGACCCTGCAAGCATCTGAACGTTTAAAAATGAACTCTTTTCCATGGCAGTCAAAAACGGGTGCAACTTGGTGGCTGGGAATGCATTTAAAAATATGAACTTGGGGCGCCTGGGTGGCTCAGTCGGTTGGGGGTCCGACTTCAGCTCAGGTCACGATCTCGCGGTCCGTGAGTTTGAGCCCCACGTCGGGCTCTGGGTTGATGGCTCAGAGCCTGGAGCCTGCTTCCAATTCTGTGTCTCCCTCTCTCTCTGCCCCTCCCCCATTCATGCTCTGTCTCTCTCTGTCTCAAAAATAAATAAACATTAAAAAAATTAAAAAAATTAAAAAATAAAAAAATAAAAATAAAAATATGAACTTGTTTCTAAAATTTAAGTATCAGGAAAGATCACAAACCACATGGATTTGCAGGCACTCCTGACAAAACGAAGTTTCCAGCAACTCTGGACCAGCAGTCTAGATGTAGCAGCCATCCCCACAGGGCCCCCCACACCCCTGCCCTCAGACCCCGCCATTCCCTGATGCCTCTCCACACCGAGGCCGAGAGGCAGGCAGCATCTGTCTCTGTGCGGCCACAATGGTATCTCTTTCATCCATCCTGCCCGCATCTGAGCCAGTGACCCTGGCACCTCCCAACACGTGCCCGGCACCACAAAGGAGAGCAAGCGCACGAAACGTGCCCTCCACCCTGCAGCTGCCCTCCCATGAGGAATGCCAGCCTCTGCACCGCACTTGAGTGAGATGTCTTGAAGCACCTGCCAAGGTTCTCCTGAGCACCCCGTTCTCAGGGAGGCACCATTTGCTCTACCTTCCCAATAATTCACATCAGGTCGTCTATGGGGATGAAAGGAACCAGGCAGCCATGTTTCCTATATCAGACGCCTGCATTTTATACATGACGTCAAGTGACCAGCCACGGCCTGGGGTGCGGGCCTTCCTGCCTTCTTTCAGAAAAGACAAGTGATGGGAAGACTGCTTCCCATCTGTGATTTGTCACAGATAACCAAGGCTGCCCGAAGCCAGTTGGGGCTCGGCACCATAGAAGTGGCCTGAGGAGTCCTTTCCTGATCCAAGGGGCTTCCTGTCACTGTCTATGGTGGAGCAGGTCCCAAGCACCTCAAGGGCCCCCCAGCACAGGTGTCTTAATCCAGTAGTCTATATTGTCAGGCTCCATTTCGAGCCACAGAAAATCGAAGTCACTTGGGAGTCTAGGTCATCCCCTTTGTCTGACAGGGCAAATGCAGAAGTGGAGGGTCTCTGGGGTCCAAAGGTCCTGGGGTTGCCCCCTAACTCTGCTGCTTCCCCGGCTAAGGGCCCACAGTTAGGGCCTTTCACCTTGGCCTTGGCTTCCTCTGCAATGGGGCAGGGGCTGTGGCCTGCATGGGATAGGGCACAAGGGATGTTGCTGGAATCAGCAGGTGCCACCCCAGAGTGAAGCATTTGACCAGCTGTTAACAGTGAGCCTCGTGTCCAGTAAGAACCACAGTGGCCACAGTGATGAGAGTAATGATTAACGATGACAGCAGCGATGATGGGACACAGAAAAAGCTCCTGGACCTGAGATCCTGTCCTCTGAACTCCTCTGAAGACCTCATTTAATATTCTGCTTTGTACATACAGACTCAGAGTGAGCTGCTCTCTGGGGCTGTAATTCTACACTATCACTACCGGCTCTCCCGTCCCGCCACTCCAGACTCTGTTTCACTGCATTTGGAGGCCAGTTCTCCTCTTCTCCCCCCAGATCACAGTACAAACGGAGTTGAGTTTCCCCCAGCCATAAAAGCAAAAATGTCAGAATGCAGCTGGGGAGGCTGCAGTGAAGAGATGCTCTGACTTGGTGAGTCCCAGGCTGCCCCCTCCAAATTTCTGGAAAGGTCAAGGTCCCCAAGGACGATAATGTTAAAATGCAGTTTATAGAGGCAGGAAGAATGCACTTGCCAAGGAGAGGGTCAGGAACAAAATCAGAAATAAGGATGAGCGGGTCCCTCGCTCCCTGGTACTTAGAGATGCAAGGTAAGTAGCAAATGACCTCATTAGGAGCACGTGAGTAAATGTTCAGGCTATTTGAGATCCTATACCCAAAGAAATCAATAACAACAGGTCACAAGTGTATTAACCGACTCTTTAGATGCTATGAGTTGCCCCCCAGTAACTCAGTATTGAAATCCAAGGACAAAAAGAAAGATCAAAAGCCACCCTCTCTCCACAACCCAACCAGGCAGAAGGTGCTGCAGAAAACAGGTGCCCGTGGCCCTGGGCGCATGGGTGCAAGCCGCGCTCCTTCACCAAGGCCCCCCTGACCAGGCACCGAGGGCCACGGTCACCCTCTGCTCCAGACCGTGTCGTGGCTACGGAGTTCATCCCTGGGTCCCAGCAAGCTCTGATGCCCACACACCCCTGGGACATTTACTCAAGCTGGCTGGCTGGCTCCTCTGCTGCTTCCACAATGACCCCCAAGCACTTAATGTATGTCCACGTGCCACCTTGGTCTGGGGAAATTGGCATGCGAGGGCCCCATCCCGCCAATCCTGCCAGGCTGGAGCAGCTGTGCCTGACCTGGAGCAGCAGGCACTGACGTGCTTGGGGCACGGGGCCTGTAATACAGGCCTCCCTGTGTACCTGGCAGTGGCTGCAGTTGGAGGCCTCGGTCCCCCAAGGAGACCATGGGGGCGCACGGCTGTGCGCTCACCTCTGCCCCAGTCCTGCTCCATCAGCAATGAAAGTCAGGGGCAGCCCCTTGTGACTATCTGGATTCGGGACAGATGCAGAGTCCCAGAAGGACAGTCATTCACCTACCCAGGCCACATGACACCCCCGGGCACCCACGTTGGGAAGTAGATTAAATCCGGGGGCCTCCAACTGCACCCCACCCACGGGCCTCTCAAAGTCTGGGGTTTTTCTGACAGCAGCATCTGCAGCCGGCAATGGTCTATGGGGGAGCACCTCCCCACACGTGAAGGCCCGGGCTGAGCCCGAGGGGCGCTTAGATCAGACCTCCCAGAGCTGTCCTCCCACTGGGAAGCTCAGCAGCCACAACCCAGGTACAGAGGCCTCCAGCTGCCGAGTCAGGGCACCGCCCAGGCACCTCCCCTTCAGGGAGGTCTGAGGTACACACTTCCCATCTGCTCTCTGCAAACGTGGGCACTGCCGAGGTGGCTGGGAGCCGGGCGGTGGCATCCCACAACACACAGCCAGGCTATGGCAGCGAGAGGAAGGGGATGCCGGAACGGAGGGGTGACGGAAGCCCTGACCTGCACAGAGAGGAGCCGGCTGCTACTGACCTCGTCTGCATACTGGACGTCATCCACAGCATACTTCTCCTTGAAGTACTCCTTGGAGTGGATCCTCAAAGGGAAGCACAAAGAACACCAGGGTCAGGGTTTGGCCACACTCGGCACGGGCTGCCTTCCCGCTCTCAAGCCCAGACCATAAAGCCCCAGGGCCCATTCCCGTCCCGACACAGAGCAGGCACAGACTCGGATGACAAGGGGCACTGGGCCACAGATTTAATGCTGAACCGTCTGCCTCTCCTGACCTCCCCAGCTGACCTCCACTCGTCCTTGGAGCCCGTGACCCTGGCCACCTGCAGCAAGCATCTGCAGACCAAACTTCACCCTCCACCACCAGCAACAGCCCACCAGGCAGCCAGCCAGTATACCCTTTGGGGCATGAAATAAGCTGCCTCCCAGGAGCTGCCCCCCATGGAGCCTCTTTAAAGGAAAGTTTTAAAATTAACATTTTAAAGAAGTCAATATCAGTATTACTCATTGTGATGAGAACATTCAAGCTTACTCATCATCTCTGAAAAATCAGCCATGAGAAGACAGACAAAGGAAGGAGGAGGTTGGGCCATCTCCCGGAGGGCTCCCAGTCATGGTCATGGTCACAGTCAATGGTCCAGCCAGCACCCCCCCATCCCCCCGCCTCCCGGCAGGTGGGTGAGTTGATGTCACTGCTAGTGACAGAACTCACATGAAGTGGAGCACTAGCCACACGAGGGGAGGGTGTCACAAGCCAAGTCTATTGACGCACACACGCCATCCTGCGCCATCCCACGCCTGGGCACCACATCAGCACAGGGGATATACCCCCCAGGCTGCCTGTGATCACATGGTATTCTAGTCATCGAGTGTTAGATCCGAAAGCGGCCTCGGGAGAAAACAGCAGATGGTTTTCAGACTGTGCTTCCTGGACTCGCAAGGGTGAGCAGATGACAGGGGGTTGAGGGTGCCAAGGGCAGCGTGCCTGGGGACGCCCAGAGGGGGCAGAGGAGGGAGCACACTTCCAGACTTGGAGATGACCACCTCCAAGAGCAAGCTCCATGTGCCTTTAAGAAAGACATCAGTGACCAGGGTCACTGCCCGGGAAATGGAAGCCCACTACCCTCCCTGAGCCCTGCACGGCTTCCCTCTCCACTCAAGCATGCGCCAGACAGATCATGGCCAGGAAGCAGAGATCATGGACCTGGGGGGCAGATGGGTGGGCCTCAGGGATCAGCAAGGAGCTCACAGCCACACACGGCGAGCAGGGCTGAAGAGATGACAGTCTCACTGCAGCGAGCTGCTCGGTGCCCCAGAACGCTCTTTGCTTTATCTCTCTTTTGGCTTCTCTGAAGTAGGCACTGGGTGTCAAGCTCTTGCTGTTAATTAAATTTGCACAATCCAGTCACATTAGCTTCCACGCCTGAGTCAGGACTCAAACGTCAAATGGCCAAAGTCTGGCACCACCAGCAGTACCACCTGAAGGAGCTACGGGGCAGGAACAGATGACAGGCACCTGGATGCGGGAGGCCCCGGTTCTCCGCTTATGGCGGACAGCTCACTGACCCTCGGCTACTAAGCAGTGACACCCTCAGCCATGCGCAAAAGCACATGCCAGAAGGGAGGGGTGGGGCCATCAGTGTCATCACCACGTCCACCCTCGACCGCACCAGCTTCGGTCTCAGCTCCAGGACGGATGCCCTGCATCCTCGGCAGGTCCCCAGTCCACCTCTGGTCCCCAGCCACTTCATCGCTTGCAGCGGTGGCAGGCAGCCAACGCCAACTGCCAGCAGATTTGGGAAGTGCAAAGGACCTGCTTTCAGGGGATGCTCCCTACAGGTGGGCATCTCAGCCACTACCCCAGGGAATGTGTGCCTGCCTGCCTGCCTGCCCTGCCTGGGAGTCTCAGTGGTCAGGCTTCAGCACAGACCTAGACTGGAGACCTGAGAACATCTCCACACACTCGGCCTGAGGTCAAGGTCTTCGCGATACGGAACCAGGGGAGATGGAGGAGGAGGCGTAATGGCGAGGCAAACACGAGGTAGCTGTGACCTGTGGATGGCCCCAGGGCTGTGCGCTCACCTCTCCACCCCTCGCCTACCAGCCATAAGCCGCTCCACTTGCCACAGGGGCCGAGGAGCAGCCAGGGCCAGCCAGCCCACACGAGAGCCTGCTGCCGCCACTCTGATTATCCGGGAGGAAGGCAGGGCAGGAGTCAGTCCCACCACGTGCCCCTTGCCCTCCTCAAAGAAGTCAAATGACACAGTCCTGAGCACCCACTGGGCCTCAAGGATCAAAACCACTGACTAGCCACAGGCCTGGTTCGTAATAGGAACGACCACCTCACAGATACAATGTGAAAAGCATCTTTTCTGGCACTTCGCCTGCCTTTCTTTCCTAAAGGGCACAGATAATTAAGTTTGAATACTACTTGTTTTTCATGTTTTGAGGCTAATTATAGTAAAAATAATTTAAATGTCACCCTAAGGGAGACGTGTGCCAGGCCACCGCATCAAGCCAGCCACCAGAGACTCAGCCGTGATGACTTGGTGGGGTCGACCAGGGAAGGAGCGGCTGCTCCAAGAGCCCCGCTGGACAGGCAAGAGAGGTCAGCGGGCAGCTACAGGACCCGCTGGGGGCCAGGCTGGCGGCAGCCACACGGAGGGCCTGCACTCTGCCCTGTCTGGGGTTCGGGGTCCAGCGGGGCAGCTCATGCCAGATCCCATCACATGGCAGATCCAGAAAAAACCACTGGACCAGGGGAGAGTGGGTCAGCAGAGAAGCTGACCTCACCCTAGAAACTGTCCCTTCAAAGGGAAGGGACGGCTTTGGCAGGAGAGAAGAGAGAGCGCCCCACTCAAAGCGGTTTGTGACTTCACCACCAGCAGCCGGGGCCAGCATGAGTTAGAGGTGGCCTTTCCCAGAACTCAAGGTCAGGGTTGACACTGTGAGTACCCACGCCCCGTGCAGGGCCTCCTGTGGGAAGGAGACATTAAGTGAATGCCTGTGGTGTAGACACAATGGAACCCTTCAGAATATGAAATTTCCAAGCACAGGTCTTGCCAGCTAGCTGCCCACCTGTGTGCGGTTAATGAATAAATAACAGGACCAAATTACAGCAGTCACCATCAATTTTAGCGGCCAGAGTCTGCCTTCAGCCACACGCAACGCTGCTGCCTCTCATCCTGCTCACAGCACAGCGCTGGCACTCGCTCCCAACGTGGGTCGGCAACCACTGCAACATTCCAGTGGCTCGTCAGAGAACAGGTCTCTCCAAAGCAGTGCAGGTTCCTGATCCTGGGGATCACAGCCGTGAGGCGGTGCTGGGCATCGGGGGAGCCAGGGCTCCGGAGGTGATCAAAAGGAGGCCCGTGATCAGCAGAGCCAGAGCCCCGGGAAAGGTGCCCAAGGGTTCTGGCAAACGCTTAGCCAGGCCTCGGGCTGCCTGAGATCAGGCTCCCCCCACCCCGGACCGCCTGGGGTAAGAGCCAAAGGGGCTCCCTCAGCCTCCTCGGGAAGGCCTGCACCTCCGTCAGTGCCCCTCCCTGAAGACAGAGGGAGGGACAGGGTGAGGCCACCAGGTGGGCTGAGGCGGCCTCAGTCCTCCTGACCCAGGTGTGTGTACAGGGTGCGGAACGGTAGCTGTGAGAAACCGCTCACAACATACACAACCCGCAATATGCACACATACCACATCACACCCTACCACACGCCCCCGCACACCCCATCCCACACGTGCACATACACACCGCATACCGCATACACCCAAACCACACCCACCCACAACCACTCCCCTGGCACCCACACACACATCACAGCACATGCACATCAGCTCCCATGCCAGAAAGAGCAGGGCTCAGGCCCTGAGGCCCTGAGCCCGGGGGGAAACTCCCCCTCACCACTCCTGGGCAGGGCCCTCAGTAGGATAAGCACCCTCCTCCCTGCAAACCCCACACCAGGCCCACTGTCTCCCATACCAAGCCACAGTCTCAGCCAGGAGACAACAGGAGCAGAACACGGTCAAGCTGCAAAGGTTCTAGTAGGGCCCCCCAGACCCCGCAGGCCCAAAGTCACTCACCCTCTCTGGGCGCTGAGGCTGCCCGGTATTGAGTTACGGAGACAATTTTAGAGGACCCCAGACACCCCGGCAGCCAAAGCTGCCATCAGCTAAGCCTGATTCTGACAAGACATGATGGGAAACACTCTCACGTCCAAAGGCCCTGGACTTTTGTCAGCAAAGATTCCAAATGAAAACAAATGAGAAGCTACCCTACCCCTGTACCCAAAAAGGCCCGGGGTGAGGAACAGGCCGGGCAGCAGGCCTCGTTGTCTGCTGCCCTGACAACGGGACAGGCCCTCTGTGCAGGAAGTGGCAGATCCGCAGATGGGGGTGTTGTTTCCCTGGACGACTGTGGATTGCAGGATCTGCCAGATGGATTTTCAAAAGCCATCAGAGACTGAAAAGGAAGCTGAGGAGCTGAAGGTCAAATGTTCAGGCTGGTGGGTTTTGATTGCAAAGGCCAGGTAATCCCACAGCCTCGCTCCTGAGCCCTATTGATTATGAGTGTCTGGAAATAGCCACATGCAATCAGATCTGGCCATTCCCCAGCTCCAGCCCCCAACAACCAACTCATTTATCACTGCCCCACTATAACTGAGTCTTCTCTCCCAAAGGCTGGGGACATGGGGACCGGGAAAGGGGCACGCCAGAACAGAGGAAGGGGAAGGCCTGCCCAGGTGGCCACAGTGGGGAGCCAGGTCTGTAGGAAACCAGGGTCTAGCTCTCTGCTGTGGAGCCAGAAGGCCCCTGGGGACCAAACTGCTCATTCCGGCCCACCCAGCATGGAGCCTTTCCAACTGGGAGACCCACACTGCAGACCCATTTCTATACTCAAAGGCCGCACTAGCAGCTGTGTCTGCACCAGACAATCAGCTGGCTTGGCAAAGCAGGGACAGACTGAAGGAGAACTTTTAACAGTGGTCCTGAAAGTCAGCCATGACCAAAGCACAGAATATTATTCCTGTATTATTGAAGATTATGCTTCAGAATAGCCAACTGCTAACAGCTGTTCCCTGACCAATCAGGTCCTGGGTTTTAAACCCTCCAGTCAAGTGCCATGTGGCTCCCCAGATGGTGGCTGTGGGGAAACATAGTGAGATTTGCTCAGATTTTCCCACTGGATGGTAGAGTCCCTAAGGCAGGGACAGGCCTTTCCTCCCACTGCCCCAAAAGACGTCCACCCTCCAGGACAGGCACTCCCCAATTTCACACAAGAGTCAGCCCTACATAAAAAGCAAGCAGACAGAAGAGAAAATACACTCAGAGGCTCCCTACATTTCCAGACAGAAACTCCAGTGAGGCCCTGCTCACAACCTCCCCTAGCCCCCCCACCCAGGCCCACATCTCCGACTGCAGGACCGGCACTCCTGAAGCCAGTAGGGAGCCACAGGGAGGATCACAGACAGCCAGCTCACAACCCCGGGTGCTGCAGAGGGGCCCTGGCTCTTTGTGGGGTATGCCACTGGCAGCTAAGTGACCGCCTAGAGTGCAGGAAGGGTCTGGAAGGAATCCTCTTACCAAGACCAGACCTACACTCTCACCAGGAACCTTCTCACCACAGCTGAACCAGTCACCAGGGTTTTGTAGCAAACCATACTGACACTCTTCACTTTCATGGACCCTGAAGGTCTGGGCTTGTGACAGAGCCCAGAGTGGACAGCTTGTCTCTGCTCCACAAGGTCTGGGACCTCAGCAGCAGGACCCAAGGGCTGGGACTTGGGAGTCACCTGTTCTGATGGGTGGTCTGGCTGTCAGCTGGGCCTCCACTCCTCTCCATGAGGTCCCTCCTACATGGGCCCCCTCACGGCATGGCAGCCGGGTTCAAGGGCCAGTGTCCCTGAGCAGAACCACAGTGCACTTTATCGTCTGTCTACAAGATGACCCTGCCACACTCACACATCGAGGCAGTCACCAGGTCCTGATCCGAGTCAAGCAGGAGGGGACAGATTCCACCTCTGCATAGGGAATGGCCACAAATATTGCTATGGTCATTTTTGGACATTACAAGCTGCCTGTCCCTGCCATCTACCACCTCACTTCAGTGTCACAAATATAACCGTCCCCACAGTGACCATCACTCTGACGACAGCCCTGGCAGTGCCTCACGGGCAGCACTGTCACTGTTCCCCAGATAAGGAATCAGAGGCCCCAACAGTGGCGAGACCTGCTCCACAAAGGGGCCGTGCTGAGCCGTCCGGCAAGCTTCCAGCAAGACGGGCCCACAGGACCTGCACAGGCCACACCACCACACTGCTGTTTCCTTTCAAAGCAGGGCAGTTGTACGGATTCAACCAGGAATTTGATGAAGACTGACTATAAAGGCTACAACAAGATGGAGAGGTGGAACCCACCCTCCCAGGAGTACCCATGTCTCCAGGCCGGATATGCTGATCTAACAGGAGGAGGCGTCCAGGAAGAATGGACTGAGGAAGGCCTGCCCCAGGCCAAACCCGAGGCCAGTTTCTCTGCAGGTACAAGACACCGTGGCAAGGCAGGCAGGGAGGTCCAGAGGACAGAGCAGACATCTGCCTCTGTACTCCCCCACACACCCCCACCCAGGCCTGGGCGGTGTAGAGCCTCTGGGGGCTCTCACTGGGCCTGGCGCACCTTGACCAAGGTGCCGCCCCACCCCTCTGGGAAGAAGACAGTACAACATTCCGTGTCCACCCTGACCCGGGTATGGAGGCCAGTGGGAACCTGCTCGTTACAGCAGGGACACATTTACGCCATCTGCCCTGAGGCCTCTGAGAGGGCCAGAACCTACGTGGCTGTTCAGTCACGCACTCCAGAGGCCAAGTGGATCAGGCATGGCCACTTCCCACCCCCTCCCCCAGAGGCAAGCAGGAGAATGTCCTCCAGGGAAGCACAGCCCACTTCTCTTCTGCCGTGAGTGCTGCCTAAAGCTGTCTTTACAGCAAAGCTGAAGGCCTGGGGCCAGGAAGCCCCAAAGGAGAAACATTACCAACCTGTGAGCCTGGATCCCTTGCCCCAAGATGACAGAAGAGGGATCTCTCAGGCCAACCAAAGAAGCTATGGAGTCTGCACTGAAGGGCCAGTGGGGAAGGGTGCTGCATGAGGCACAGGAGGCCCTGTCCTGGGGTCTGCACAGAGCAGCTCCCTGTAGCAGCCACAGGCCCGCCAGCCCACCTGGTAATGAGAGATCGAGGACACTAGGCAGCGAGGGCTGCAATTCAGACGTTTGCCCAGAATGACCACCCTCCAGGCAGGAACGACATGCTGAAGGTGATGAGCATTTTCCGGGATCCCCTGAGCACCTCAAGCACCCACGGTGAAGTACAGCGTCTGACTCAGCACCTCTGTGCAGGCAGGATGGCTCCCAAGGTGGGTGGACATGGCCAAGGGCCCTGGAGCTGGTAGAGGCCGTGGATGATGGGGAGGAGGCCTCTGACCACAGCCTAGCCCTGGTCCCACACTCTTCACACAGCACAAGCCTAGAGCCACTGACCTGTCTCATGGGTGAGCCAACTGAGGCAGGGCCTCCATCTGAGCCAGAGACGGGCACACGACAGGCATCCCACAATGCCACATTAGCGATGGGCCTCAGAGAATGGTCCCAGGCTGCCCTCTCTGACCCGGGCCAACCCCCATGACACCCAAGGTGGGGCCGCCTCCCACTGATGCCATGCGGGAGTGATGGTTCACTGGGGCCACAGCCTCTGACATTTTAACAAAGCTGAGAATCCAGAATTTCAAGATTAATAAATAGTACCTCCAAACAAACATGACCACAGTCTGTGGCTCTGACACCCCTTCCCAACCAAGGCCGCAGGCTCTGGCCCTGAGCAGTCAATGGGCCTGACCACTGAACCCCGCCCCCCATCCCCGGCTACTCTTTCCCTCCTTGTCACCACAGGCCAGACCCTTCCCCCTGCCCCAACCCCAGCGGTGGTCAGCAAGCCCAGACTGCTCCTTACTTTCCCATCCAGGTGGCATAGCTGGCAGGAAGCCTGGGCACAAATAGGGTTGACTTCCCGGTGCCGACATCAATTGTGCCGTAGCAGCCTGGATCCGTGACGCCAAACGCCCAGTGAAAGAAGGACTCCTGTGGTGAGAACAAGGACCCTGGTTACCCGGTCAGCAGGACAAAAACATGAGGCACAGGGAGAGGTGTGAGGTGTCGGAGTGAGCACCGAGCACCCTGGAAAGTCAGCTCAGGGCCCCCCAGCCCCACACAGTTGTCCTTCTATCCACTCTGTCCGCTGACAGCTGCGGGCTGTCTCCCACTTCCGGGATTTGGCATGGAGCAGCCCGGCTGGCTCCTCCCACCCTGCTTTCAGCTTTCTCTGATGATGCACATTTCACGACATGCCCCAGCCCCACCTGCACCCCTTCCCGGCAACACCCTCATGCCCCCCCGCAGGGCACCCTAGGGCACGCCAGGACACGGGTGCCCATGAGCACCACGGGTCCGGCTCAGCCCTGCCCGCGCCTCTCTGCTGCCCCCATGCCCGAAGGTGGGCAAGATGCCACTCTGACTTAGACACCGAGGCCAGACATCTGCACGGAAAGGAGTCCTCCATTTAGGACTTCTTACTTCCTTCTCCCACCCCCGGGGCAGCTGATGACTTCAGTGTTTAGCAATAAACATTGAGCTAAAATAATGTTCGAAAGGTATGAAGTGGAGGAGGATCTCTGCTAAAATTAACCTTGCATAACAGCAGTCAGGGAGCCAAAGGCTGAATTTAGGAGATCGATTTTTACACCACAAAATACGTAAACCTCAGGAAGCATCAAGACTAGGCAGAAAAGCCTTACTGAGACCTCCACGTCTCTAGCAACCAGGGGACTGCAGGCTTGCAGCTGCAAGAACAATGTGGCATGGGGAAACGTGCAGCGGGAGCCACTTGCGGCATAAAAACACCACAATGGCTCTCAGCAGCCGACAGCCCATCTGTGTCCTGTGCAGGGGACACAGCCCAGCTGGGGAGGCCACCACTTGCCGCGCCTCCACACTCAGGTCCCCTTCACATTTCCCTGACTCCTCCTGGCCTGGATGCTGGACAGCCATGTCCCCAGGGAGGTTCCGGAGTTCCCAGGGTGCCAGGCCCCAGATCTGCAAGTGGCAGGGAGGAGAAGAGAGCCCTATACTTGGAGTCCAGAGATACGACTCTAATTAGTCCCAGCTCCCCCTCTGGCAAGTCATTTCCTCTCGGAGCCTCGGTTGCATCATCTATAGAGTGAGTGCGATGCTAAGATCGATGAGTGGGGCTGGCTCAGGGCGTCTCCGGCTTTCCGGGTGAGCCTCTCTGCTCAGTGCCTTTGCTCCTGTTCCTGGGAACTGAGTGATGCCAGCGATTCCCAGCCAAGGCCGCCACATCCAGGCTGCAGCTAGGCTACCCCTACTACCCTCCCCCGCACAGGGTTCCAGATCCTTAAGGAGTCCCTAGTCTACTTCCCAGGTCAGGAAACTGAAGCCCGGTGAGGGTCAGTGAGTCAGCAATGGCCAAACCATGATGAGTGTCTGGGCCTCCTACTCCTGCTCAGCACCCTGTTCACACGCCCCCTCCCGGACGTCTGCAGCCCCCTGCAGCCCCCGTCTTCCCTAGCACAGGAAGAATCTGGCCCCAGGAAGTCAGACCTCCCCATCTGCACCTCTGCCCAGCCCACCCTCTTACCACCCACTCCTGTGGACACTACCCTCCTCCCCAGCCTGGAACACCCACACCCAACTGCACTTGTCAGAATTCACCCTGGCCTTCAAGGGCCCACACCGAATACTGCCTCTTCCGTGAGGCCTTCTTGCCTACTTGCTCCCCCAAGAATGTCGTCTTTCTGTATTCTGACCTAAGAGCTGAGACTGGCTGGCATCAGCTCTGCCTTCAGCCACAGCTAGGAGGGATCTGCCCCTCCAGACTATTGGGTATGGGCTTCCTGGGTGCCCACGCCTCGACCTGCCCTCAGAGAGCCTCTGCAGGGTCCCCTTGGGGGTAAAGCTGCCCAGGGCCTACCAGGCCCGATGGTGGAGGAGGGCGGGCAGCCCACAGAAGGCTGGGTGCACGCTTACAGGAAGCTACCAGGGCGGGCTCACCTGGCGGAAGAGGACCCCGGTGTCGGTGCAGTAGCGCTGTGTCTCCTCCCCGCCCTGCAGCAGCACCACAGAGCCCGCCTGCACAGCCGGGTTCTTCCGCAGCCGCTCACACAGGCGCCGCCTGTTCAGGGCAAAGAGTGCCAACGGCACCTTCAAGGTTTCATTCCCCAGCCAAAACGAAGATCTGCAAGACACGAACACACATTGCCACATAGGCTCTGTTAGCGCCACCAAGCACATCCGCCACCCGTGGCCTCAGGTGACTGGAGGGCCGAGCCTGCTGTGGGACCCCCATTAGCGTGGGGCAAGCTGGTCTAACCTCAATCTGCCTGACCTAGAGACAGCCCCTCGCTGGGCTGCCGAAGACCACAGGGCCCCCTCGGCCGCACCCTCCCCTGCTGTCCCCGAGCGCCGGGCCCCGAGAGCAGATGAGGGAAAACTGCATCTGTTTAACCAGCTGGCAGGTGAGGCCCATGGAGGGAAGCCTACAATGGCTTGGAGACGCACTAGACTTCTGCCCTCAAGGATCCTACTATCCATGCAAGAATGAGCTGTAATCTGGCCCAGACAACACTGGATCCCTGCCCAGTGCCTTCATAATGCTGTCTTCTCAAGTCACAGACCCAGCATCCTGGGCCGGGACACCCACCTGGCCCCAGCACACACACACACAGGACACCCAGTACCAGGGCCTGAAGTGAGTCTGTGCCGAGGGGATCATGGTGAGATGGACTGGGCAGTGGCAGCCCTCAGGGTGCTCTCCTGAAGGACCCACATCACAGGAGAGCAGGTGGATGTCTCTCCCCACCCCCACCCCAATCCCCTCTACACTGAGAAAACAGCTCACCCTCCCAGCACCCACCCCCCCAAAGCCCACCTGCCTCCAGACCCTGCATCCCATGTCTATTCCCCGGTTGCTCCAGCATCAAGTTTTCCCTCTCAGGATCGCTCTTTGTAACCAGTGTACAGGAACCTCACCCTTGTAAAAAATAAATAAGTAAAAACACTTACTTCCCTTGACCGCAACGCCCCTCCAGCAGTTGATGTCTCTGTCCCCTTTGCAGGAAATATCCTCTGCAGTCACTCAAGTCCACTGTTCTACTGCCCATGCTCTCCTCGATCCCCTCCCTGGCCTTGGCCGGGTCACAGTGACCCCTGCTCCTGAACCTGCACCCAAAATCCTTATGTGGCTTCCCAGTCCTCGCCTAGCTTCTGGGTTCCTAGGCACCTGGGGGCCACTCTTTCCACAGCCACCCCCCACCAGGCTCAGGCTCGCTCCCCCCTCAGCGCCACCTCCAGCTGGAGGAACCCCTCTCCTGCCTGGACAACCGCAGGGAACTCTCCAGGCTCTCTCAGTCCCAGCTTCCCCCACCCAGAGGGACACTTTACAATGCAAATCGGAGCAGGCCCTCCCCTGCCCACCCCCTCTGCTACCCAGTGCACTTGGCCCAGAGCTACCAGGCACTGAGGGGATGCAGCCCCACTCTGCCTGCACTGGCACTCCAGTTCTTCCCCAAACGACAAGAACACTCCCCAGGGGCCTGGATGGCTCCCGTTCTCACTGTATCCGGGCCTCTGCAGAAACGGCCACACTTTCCAGAAGCTTTCCAATACTCTGTCCAAGACTTATCCCCTACTCTCCTCACTCCTCTCTAGAGCACAGGGCACTGCCTGACATCATTTATTTACTTGCTCATGGTCTCCCCAGGTAAAACGTAAGCTCTAGGAGGGCAGGAACCTCACCTTCTTTCCGAAAGAATGACCAAACGGAGGACAGGGGACGGAAGACAGAGGTAACATCCTAGCAAGTGTGTTGGGGGCTAGCTAGGAAGGCTGCCGGGCCAGGCCCAGAGGGCGGCAGGGGAGTCAGGCAAGTGCATGTGGTGTGTGCCCCAGGGAAGGGGGCAGCAGGTGAGCACGCAGGCCCAAGAGGGCAGAAACAGCCCAGAGCTGGTTGAGAAAGAAGGCTCTGCCAGGGAACACAATGAGAGCCGGGCACCGCACTCACCTGGCCATGGCCCCTCAGAGACGGGGACACGTGAGCAGGTGACACCCCCATGCACATCATGGCTTAAAAGCCACCGCATTCTGGTCTTCCCCGGCTTTCCTCTTTACACGTATAGCTCTCTCCTCTCTCCCCCCACTTAGCACCCTCCAGATCCACTTTCCCTGCTCTGCCCAGGTCCCCCTAGCACTTCAGTAAGGCTCCAGGTGGATTTAGCCGCTGGGAGGCAGGGCAGGAGACTAAAGGGTGGAGGGAGGACACAGAATCCATTCCCTCCTCTCCCTGGTGAAGCTGGAACCTGATGGCTGGTGGTCCCGCCCCGCAGGACCACAGCTTGGCTTCCCTGGCTCCTGACCAGCTTCCCTCCTCTTCTCTCCCAGGTCCCCTTAACCTGCCCACAGCTCTGTAAACTGACCCCTGCATGAAACTCTCTTCATCACCCCTTTGAGTGAGGCCCTGCCAGGTCCCTGGCTGAAATGACACATCTACCTTCTTTTTTTTTTTATTTTAATTTTTTAATGTGTATTTATTTTTGAGAGAGAGAGAGAGAGAGAGAGAGTGTGTGTGTGTGTGTGTGTGAGAGAGAGAGAGAGAGAGAGAGAGCGAGCGAGCAGGGGAGAGGCAGAGAGAGAGAGAGAGAAAGAATCCAAAGCAGGCTCCAGGCTCTGAGCTGTCAGCACAGAGCCCAATGCGGGGATTGAACCTGTGAACCACGAGATCATGACCTGAGCCGAAATCAGGTGCTTAACCGACTGAGCCACCCAGGTGCCCCGACACATCCACCTTCTGACACACAGGCAATCTGTATGTACTGGTGCTCACTGGGGGGGTCCGCCTCCACGCACAAGAAAGTAATCCCATGGAGACAGATCTGGGCCTGCTCTGGTCGCTGCCGCCCCAGTGCCTAGCACTCCGCTTGGCACACAGCAAGTACTCAATAAATATCTGCTGAGTAAACAACGGTCACAATGTGGGGCCACCCACACAGCTGTGCAGATCAAAAGTTGCCACGTCGGCTCCAGTGGGGCAGGAAGCAGGACCCTTGGGCCCACCCTGGCCCAGAAAGGGAGGAAGGGTCACGCACACCCCACACGCGTCGACAGGGCTAGAGCTCCCCACCCCAGTCCCTGGGCCTCGCCCTTACAGAAGGGTTGTACAGGGGCCAGGACTTCCTCTGAGCTGGGCTGCTTTTCTGCTGTGCTCAGCCACAAGGATCAAAGGGCAGAGGTGACAGCTCGTGAACATGCCTGCATCCCAGCTGGCCATGCAGTCAGGAACCGAAAGTGCAGCCACCAGCACCCGCACGGCCCCCCACACTCTTTCCCCTCACTCAGCAAATCCCAGGGAGGGGATGGCACAGGGAAGAACCTCATCTCTGCAGACTCCCCAGTGGCCCAGCGGGAGCATCACTAAGACACTGCTGCAGGTGGCCTCGGCCAAAGTCGCCCGGATGCACGAAGACTCCATAGCACAGCTGGCTGAAAATGCCCAGTTGCAGCCAGCACCCATCCCCTCGCCCGGCCCACCTCATCCCCCAACCCTCTCCCTGACCCTCTCTCTTTAAAAGCACCAGACACTAGCTCCACCTGGCCTGCCACCATGCCCCCACCAGGAAGGCTCTCAGAAGAAGAGCTGGGCTTCCTCTTGTCCAGAACCTTCTGAGAGGCCTACATGTTTCAGAGCATCTGGACTGGGACCTTCTGGCCCAAGGGCCAAGCAGCCCAGAACAAGACAGGTAACTTGCTAAGAATCCTGTCTAGGAGCGTCAGCTGTTATTGTGAAGAAAACGTGCAATACTCCCTAAGTCTCCATGGGGCTCAGGCCAAACGGAGAAGGGCAGCCCAGGCCAGCCCAGGAGATGCGGTCACTCGTTACTGCAGGGCACCCCCAGAATCAAGGCTTATAGAGATGCGCCCTTTGATTTTTCCTGATGTAAACCAACCCTCTCCCCCCATCCCCAACAGAACATGGGGCCCAGAGCCAGTGCAGGTGACTTCCCGCAAGCTCAGCAAAAGCAGCACCAATAAAACGTCTCCACCTGGTTTCCACTGGCGCTTTCACGGATCCCTAGAATTGAAAAGGCAAAAGCCAGGTCATCCCCAAGTGCCAGTGTAAATAAGCCAGCAGAGGCTGGCACACCAGCTCTGGGGCACCGGAGAGACCCAGAGAACAAACTCCGGTCCCCACAGGCCAGCCCACCCCTACCAACCGCCAGGGCCCAGGAAGCAGCCAGTGACCAGGAGTGGGGCCAGCCTCGGGGAGAGTGTGACGCTGTTGTCCCTCCAACCCATTCCTGTCCCCCAAACCATACTGAGCCACCCCTTCCTTTGCCTCAGTGGCCACCTGTGGGGTTCTCACCCACGGGGGATTCACCCATGAGGATTCACACACAGAACTTAGGGACTCCATCTTCTTGGGTGGGGAAAAAGTAGATCTTTCTTGCCTTTAACCTCTCATTCAACTGTATATTTTCTTCAGTTATTATTAATGTAAGGAACTAACCACAGCAGCATCAGCAGTGTATGAATCTGTCACCAGTAACAATCATATGTTTTTTCCTATCATATTACTGATGTCACGGAATCTCAAAATATCACTCTTGTTCATTGCTACTTCATAATTAGGGTGGTCATTAGGCCTGCTGTTTTTATGACTTAATGTGTGAATAAAGAAGCATATATTACTATACAGTAAATTTATTAACATTTTGATAACTGTATTTCAATGTAATTAGTTTCCCTTGTAATTCTCTGTATTTTATTTTATGCATTTAAAATTTTTTTTTCATGTTTATTTATTTTTGAGAGACAGAGAAAGAGAGCAAGCGAGCATGAGCAGGGGTGGGGGGGAGGGGGGCAGAGAGACAGTGAGACACAGGATCTGAAGCAGGCTCCAGGCTCTAAGCTGTCAGCACAGAGCCCGACTTGGGGCTCGAAACCACAAGCTGTGGGATCATGGCCTGAGCCGAAGTAGGACACTTAACCGACTGAGCAACCCAGGAGCCCCTATATCATGCATTTAAAAACATGTTGAGAAGGGTGCACAGGCCTCACCAATGGGCATGGGGTCCACGGCACAGAAAAGGACAAGATCCCTGCACTAGAATGTAATGCCACTTCTAGATGGGGCCCACACTGCTAAGTTCCCAGCAAGAAAGACCAGCCATGGGCCTCTGCTTCCTCACCCTCAGCCTCTGGCTTGGGCTGGGCCCCAAGCCCACTGGCTGGCTGTCAGCAAGGGCAACCCACTCACCCTGGCTGGAGGGGCCTAGAGGCAGCTGACCAACACTCCCCCACCCTGCCTCCCTCTTTCCCGGGAAGGGTCAGGGGGGTCTAAGCATACACAGAGACCGAGAGAGAGAGAGCTATGGAGTCAGGACCAGGCCTGGAAAAGAGCCAGAGGAGGGCAAAGGAGCACTCAAAGGCCAGCCTGCCTCCCACAGACCCACCCCTACCCACCCACCAGCGTCGGCCTGACACCTCTTCTCCAGAAGCAAAAGGTTCGTATCAGGGTGGGGACAGGCTTTGATCCAGAACCTGACTCCTCCAGTTACTTTCTCTCCCTAAAAATGCTGACTCCGGCATGACCTATGACCAACAGATACACACCGAGGGCAGCTCATCTGCTTTTCCTCACTGGCAAAGGCTCCCTGGGAAGCAGCTCCCTGGGAGCCACTCGGTTAAAGAATTAAAGGTATCTCTTGGGGCGCCTGGGTAGCTCAGTTGGCTAAGTGTCCGACTTCGGCTCAGGTCAGGATCTGGCTGGCTGGGAGTTCGAGCCCCGCGTTGGGCTCTGTGCTGACAGTTCGGAGCCTGGAACCCGCTTCGGATTCTGTGTCCCCCTCTGTCTCCGCTCCACTCCTTCTTGTGCTCTGTCTCTCTCTGTCTTTCAAAAATGAATAAACGTTAAAAAAAATTTTTTTAAGGTATTTCTTCATCTTACTTGGAATTCTGTCCCCACCCCCACCCCCCGCCACATTTCCTTTCCTCAATCACTGAGAGCCTCCTTGCAAAGCAGGACGGCACAATGGATTAATTTAAAGTTCCCCTTGGGGCGCCTGGGTGGCTCAGTCGGTTAAGAGTCCGACTTCAGCTCAGGTCACGATCTCACGGTCCGTGAGTTTGAGCCCCACGTCAGGCTCTGGGCTGATGGCTCAGAGCCTGGAGCCTGCTTCCCATTCTGTGTCCCCCTCTCTCTCTGCCCCTCCCCTGTTCATGCTCTGTCTCTCTCTGTCTCAAAAATAAATAAATGTAAAAAAAAAATTTTTTTAATTTAAAGTTCCCCTTTTATTCATTAGGCATCACGTCACCCAGCACCAATCACAGGGTGGCCAAATGGCCCTGAAGGTACAAAATGACCTGATCCCTGGGATCCAAGGATGCCAGAAGAGGCATAAAGGGAAGCAACATCTCAACCACAACTGGCAGGTGTGCTGACACGGAAAAGCATCCTGCCAGTGGAGAAAACTGGGAATCTCTGGAGTTCTGAGCAGGAAGCTTGTATCAGAGGTCAGGAGGGAGGGCAGTCAGGAAAGGTTTCTAGGAGGAGGAATCATCATCTAAGCTGGGCCTGCACGTATGTGAATAGTTACATCGGAGGCCAAGGGCACTCCAGGGCCAGCAGGTGAGTGGGCACAGCCAAGAAGAGAAAGGAAAAAGCCAGGTGAGGGAGGAGATGCAGGCAGCTCTGGCTGCAGCCAAGTCTCATCTCTGACCACGAAGGCTCAGGCATGGCTCAAAGAGGGGGCACCAAGTGCTATGGGATGAGGGGTCAAGCGGTGAGGGAGGGCTTCAGAGCAGACCCTCTGGGGGCTATCTCATCCATCTCATACATGACGTCCCTGCCCAAGCTAGTAGGACAGAGCGGGGTCAGCCCTGAAACACTCCCCAGGGGAGCTTTTTATTGCACCTGGTCTTCTAGTTGAATCTGAGATGCTAGTTTAGGGCTTCCGGTGCTCCCCAAATCACACGCAGCACACTCCAGTCCCTGAGACTCTCACAGCCTCCCCTGGCCCAGGCTCTGGAGGACCCTGCAGGCAACCAAATCCGACCCCCCGAGGAGCCCATGACCATGACTTGATGGCATAGTGCCTCATTACGTCTGACACCCTGATCTGTCCTGTGTGTGCAGATGGGCAGAATTTTGCTGGAAACACACTCAGAACCTACCCCCCTTAAAGAAGCTGCTAGGGTTTGACCTCAGATTCAAAGTGTCCGGCAGGATAGTCCCATACCACGGCCTGGGATGGCTCCTGCCAAGGAGGCCCTGTCAAGCTCCAGAAGCTCCCTGCACTTCCAGTAGTGCACCTCTCCAAGAACCCTGTCATTTTGTGTCACCTCCCTCACCATCCAGCCCAGCACCCCCCCCCCACCCCCACCGCCAAGGCCCAGAGGATCAGCTTTGCTGTAAGAGCCCTCCTTCCAGGATTCGGCCAGCTCCAGGCTCACGCCCATCCAAACAAGGAGTCTGGCTTCTCTGTACCTTCTCTGTACCTCTGGCTTGCTCTGAACCCAAATGCAGCCCCTGGAACTCGCTGTGGCCACCTAACTAGCCCAGATATAAAGACAACAGACCCACATCTGGACACTGGCCTACACTTGCTCACTCTGCTCCTTCAGACAGGGTCATAGGCTGGGTTCAAGGATCTGACCCTGGGTTTTTTAACACTCATCTGGGATTGTGCATGCACAGTTCTCTGCCTGAGGGGCACCCAGAGACTGGTACACACGTCATCCATTAAAGGTCGGCCCAGTACTGTCCCCAGAATACAGCAAGTGACCAATAAATGTTTGATTTGTATGTCCCAAGCTCTCTCAACCTTGGGGGCTACTTGAGGGGGCCATTTTCTGTTGCCATTCTCCCCGCCTTCCAAAAAGAGAAATGCAGTCAGTCCCCACTCTGATCTCAGTTCCTAGCACGGCATTTGGGGCAGTGCCCCCTAGCTATGACTTCCTCTCCTAGCCCCCAGCACCACCGGGCCCATTTGCCCTACCCATTACTGGGCCTCCCCTTGAACTCACACACAGTCCAGGGTAGCAATCGTCTAAAGAGCACATATGATTAGATTAAACACTTGGATAGCTCCAGCCCCTCGGGACAAAGTCTGGAGAAGCCAACTGGGACACCACGCCCTCCAGCACAAGGATGCACCCCACTCTCCCCTGTCCCCAGCAGTCTTAACTCTCAACCTTTGTCACTCGCCCTTTGTTCAGATGTTCCCTCCTCTGGTACACTCCTCCCAACGCTGCAATGAACCCATCTGTCCACGCTTCCTCCCAGCAGGACCACTCACCCATTTTTTCCTGCAGAATAATTTAGGAAGCACCTACTGCATGCAAGGCACTTACTAGTGAGATCCAGGAGTGAACCAGCGAGAGGCCCTGACCTTCCTTTCAAATGAGAAGACGAGAAACAAGTAAAATAAATGTACTATATAGTTTATCAGGAGGTGATAAGGGCTGCAGAAGTAAGATAAGTGCTGAGGGAAAGCGTCTCCGAGGTGACGTTTGGGCCCCGAAGGAAGCGGGAAAGTGGCCCTCTCGGGAGGGAATTCCAAGCCCTTTTCAAACACCGCTTCCTCCCGGGAGCACTGCGTCCCGGACTCCGGGGCAACGCCGCCTTCCCATCTGAGGGTCGTGGCAGTGAACGCGCCTGCAGACGCGAGCCCCTGCCTCGGCCACACAGCCGGGCCGCCACGCGCGCGGGTGTGTCTGAGCGCCAGGGTGATCCCGAGGACCACCCTGCAGCGGGCAGGGGAGCTCAGCTGCCCCTGACTCGGAGCGCGCAGCCAGCCCCCCGCGCGACGAAGCGCGCTGTCCATGGCCACGCAACTCAACCAGCGGGGCCGCCGCCCGGCGGCGGGGGCTATTGACCGGGAGACCCAGGCCCCTCTCCGCGCCGCCTGCCAACGGCCAGGGACAGGAGCAGCACTCACCCGGTGGCCGCCGCCATGTTCGCTCGGCACCAGCGTCACGTGAAGTGAGGCATCAGCTGAGCCCGGCCAGGTCCCACCGCCGGAGGCAGGGCCGGGGCGGGGCCGGGGCGGGGGCAGGGGCGGGGCCGGGGCGGGGCCGGTTGTCCACGCCCCGCCCCCTCCAGCGTCTAGCTCCTGGAGACCCGGAGGAACTGAGTCTGCAAGAGAGGAGGATCCATCTACTCACCGGCAACCCGCTGTACTGGAGGGGCAGGGCCGGAGTAGGGGGCAGGGGTCTTTCCAGGGTAGGAGGGAGTGTCCCCAGGCCACGGATACCTTGATTCAACCCCCACCGGGCGTCTCAGCGCCCACCGGGGGAGGACACCCTGGGAGAGAGAGAGACCTTGACCCAATCTAGGGACAGGGAAGAGGTGATAACTGTAGCTTAAGAAGGGAGATGACCTGAGCAGAGGCCAGGACTACCGGAGTAACCAAAAAGTTCAGTGTCCAGGAGAGGGGATGTGGGAGTGAGAGGTAAGACCTCAGAGGTAAGCAAGGGTCAGATCCTGTAGGGCTTTGGAGACGGGGCTGGGAAGTTAGGTCTGGTAGGACCTTTTCAAGCTCCCTCAACTGCAGGATGGAGAAGGGCCCAGAGGCAGGGAAGCCAGTGAGGAGGGCTGGGGAGAAGTGGACACAAGGAGGGCACAGTTCAGGAGGGAGAATCTACCAGAAGGTATCTCCCTTTGCTCTGCTGGGCACTGCTGTTGGGTGCAGGGTCCCCCAAAGAGTTGGAGGAAGGGGTGCCAAGGAGGGAGATGGGAAGCAGATGTTCTAAGGGAGCAACCTAAGCTGCAGGTGTTCTGGAATAACAGTAATACTAACAACTACTACCAACAGGTACAGAGCACTTACTGTAACCCAATGCTTTGCAGAGTTAGCTCACTGAGTCCTCACAAGAGCTCTGCGCAGCAGTCTCTGTTCTTAATGCCTTTTAACAGATGAGGAAACTGAGGCCCGGAGAGGCAAGTAACTCACTTGAGCTCACGCAGGAGGCGAGTTTATGCAGCCACACCCCTGACTAGTTACCCATGCTGGCTCTGTCAAGGAAAGGGGCCCAGGGCTGGGGTGGGGTGCCCCTGGGATCCTGGGCCACATGAGGGTGTGCATATGTGTGAGGTCAGGAAGTAGAGCCCAGCACAGGCCCACGGGGATCCTGACCCGAGCCCCCAACTGTCTCAAAGCTGGAAGTAGCTTCTGGTTGAAAGACTTGGGTTTGGGGTACCTCTTGTTTCTTTGACAAGGATGTGGGTCACTGTGGCCAGGCTGGGGGGCCCCAGAGGCTATGAGATGGAGAGGGAGAGAGAGCTACTATGTGTTCCCACAAAGCTGGGAAGAGAAGAGGGGCAAGAACCAAGCCAGACCATAAGCAGAGTGGGTGACACAGCATGGCCACTTTGGATCCCATCACCACCCCCGGTTGCCTCATCTGTCAGGTGAGATCTAATGGTACCACCTTGCAGGGCTGTTGTAGGGTTTCATAAGCAAACCTCCAGGCATCGTTAGCCTGTGGCACAGCCGAAGAGGTCAAAGCCGTGAGGAGGAAGGTGGCACCTCCAAACAGCTCTTCACACCTCCCTGACCCAGTTAAGACAGAGGAAAATTGACGGAAGAGGGGACCCCCATCCTCCCTCCCCCTTCCTACTACATATATAACAGTTCTCAGGGGTCTCTGTCCCCCAGGTAGGACTCCCCCAGAGAGGGTCTATCAGCCCCCTTGTGAGTTTCCAGGGAGAAGAGCAGAGGTACCAGGCTCTATAGCTTACCACCTGGCCCTGGGCCCCCGAGATCTTGAACCCCTCCTTCAGCAGTTCCTCCACCTTCAGCCAAGGAAACTCAGTTCCCTAAAAAGAGACACTTGTTAAAATTAACAAAGGGTGAGCAGAATGAGCTTTTCATGTTCCTTTGTAGAAGGAACACCTGCCCCTGAGATAATTACAACCCCTCCACCATTTCTTTTGACGTAAACTATGTCAAAATTAAGCCAACTGTCAGCTCAGAGTGTTTATTAATATGAAAAAGAAGCAATTATCCTAAACATCCACACAATAATAGAGGGAGGGCACCTATCAACTCAGTGAAGCTCCCTGGTGTGTGGGCAGTAATAGGAGGGCCCTGCCCGTGACTCCTGTACACCCAGGCCCGTCTGGACCGAGGCCTCTCCTGCCAGTGTCACAGGAGCCTGGCCTAGGGGACCACCCGTCACCACTCACCCCTCCCTCCCCATCAGAGGCTCTGGGAGGACTATTCCTCACCCCACCTCCACCCCCCACCATCTGAGCTCCGGCAGGGCTGGTCCCCACCCCCACCCTTCCCCATCAGGAGCCGGGGCTCCAGGAGATGCAGCCCTGGGAGTGGGAGAAGATTGCATAGTTACTCATGCAGGGCAGATCCGGACGCTGTTGGGAGGCAGGAGGCAATTGGAGAAAGATTGATTTTAAGGGAGTTGGAGCAGGAGTGTGTAAATCAGCAAGGGAGAACACTAGGCAGCACACTCAGGCCTTAAGCGATGTCATGTCCGAGGTCACAGGCCCTTGGCTGAAACAGTCTCCCATCGTTGTGACCTACGGTGTGTGTGTGGGGGTGGTGTTTGTGCTCGGCCATCTCAGCAGCCAGAGCATCATAACTCTCCAGAAGTGCCCTGCCCCAGCCAGACACTCACCAGAAACCTGGTCCCAGGAAGGCTCCTCCTGGGAGCTTCTGTGGCTCCTTTTGTCCCTAAGACACTGTGTCCTTCCAGGTTTCCCTGCTCTGCCCACCCCTCTCAACCTAGCCACATGTTCTTGCAGCCCCATAGACACTGATGACAGTTGGCTGCCAGGCGATGGCAGCCCCAGCAGCGTGGCCAGCCAGATGGACACGTGAGCCACCCTTGGGGCCTTGAAGGGGTGTCCCCTGGCAGAGCTGGGACATGGGCCCCGTCCATCTTCGGCTGCATACTGAGGACACTGGTCTGCTGGAAGGCTCTGTGGGACCATGCTGGAGGTGGCCTGGACGCTGGCTCTGACCCTGGCTACCAAGCTGTCCCCCTTGGTGCCACTCTGTGACTGGTCACACTATGAGGGGTCAAGGCCCAGACCCTGCCCTGGATGTCCCAGGACAGAGGAAGAAGAGGAGCCCACCATCACAAAGGCTGCTGTTTCCTCCTGCAATCAGTGGGGGGGTTCCTGATTCTGGGCAGGAAAGCAGGGGGGCCAAGCTCATGTGTGGGGCTCGAGCTCAGGAGGGTCACAGGATGGACCCAGAAAGAAGCCAGCAAGAGACCCTGTGCCAACCACATGGGAACACCAGCCTCAGGGTGTGGCATGTGACATGGGGTGTCATTTGGGGTATCCTTGATAGTTTTGCTTCTGCCTAGAATGGAAGACGGGGCTCAGAAAACCAGCACCAAATAGACTGAACAGAAGGAGTAGAGGGGGCGGGAATGGCACGTTGCTACCCGACCTCTCCGCCAGGGAGGAAAGATGGAAATGAAATGCCGGGAGGCTGCCTCTCCATCACCGCGCTGGCAGGTCCCAGCCTTCAGCCTCTGCAAAGTCAGCAGGGGTAGCAGCCGCAGGCCTCCCACCCACCCCACCCCCCGAGGCCTGCGTGGCCAGCCCCTTCCTCCAGGCCCACGCCAGGGTATCACCCCCATCCGCCAGCCCCCCACAGGAGCCCCCACATCACGGCACACTCCGCCTGCCCTTCCTCCCCACCTGCCCGCCTGCGTATCCGTCTTCCTGCAGAAAAGAGGCGGCAGCGGCTGAGGGGCCCTCCCTAGGAAGCCCGTCACCACGTCAGATGAAGTGGTCCCTGCTGAGTGCTTTGCCAGGGTCTACGAGGCAATTCAAGATGAGAAATGGAATGGTGGCTTCGGAAAGGCAAATCATTCCAACAGCACCTTAAAAACATCGACGGAAACAAGCTCTTTGTGTGTGTGTGAAAATGGGGAATATATTGTTTTTCACTGTTTGGAAGACTGTTTTCTCATCTTGAAATCACAAGCTGTTTTCTTCCAGAGAGACTTATAAATACATCCAATTATCGACATTCAATATAGGAAATAAAGTTCTGGAATGGTTTTCTTCCGTACACGCGGAGTGGGCCGGCCAGGTTGCGCAGGTGATAATGACTTTTATTTCTTGTGAGTTGCATCCGCGCAGAGTGGCTGGTCTCTGCACCTTTTATTGCTTTCACCTTTATTACATTTCCCGTGTTGTGCTGGGCTCTTCATTGGTGTAACCTTATTACCGCTTTCAAGATCTTGATAAAAATGAATGAGAGTCCTAATTTCAAAAGTAGGAGTGTGGGGTCCCAGAGCAAGGGGATTTGCTTAGGTGGCTTGTGTCCTGCAGAGAAATCTCCCTGGCGGGGGACGGCTCTCCAGCTGTCCAGCTCCAAGTACTGAACTTGTTCTGCTGACATTCACAATGGCCCTCTCCCATATTCCGGTCGGCGTGGCATTTTAAGGAGGGCACGTTTGGCCCTTCATGAAATCACCCCCAGACTGTGTCCCCAGAGGCCATTAACCTATCCATGCCACCGTTAAGGCTGGGGTCACCTGTGGCTCTGCCTTTTCCTGACCTCATGCCTATCACCCCTTTCTCTTCAGTGCCTTGTCCCTCCCATGCCTCTTCCTTCCTGAGGGCCTTTGTCACCACACCCCCATGTGACTGCCAAGGCTCCCCGGCTGCCTGCCTGCCTTCAGTCTCTCCCCATTCAGAGCCCCCATGCTCATTAGGATTCTTGGTAGCAAACAGCCCCTGAGTCTGTCTATCTCAAGCAGAAGAGGGATGGAAGGATGTCAGGCAGCACATTTGAAGGAGAGGAAGGCTCAGAAAACAGGCAGGAGCTGGGCGGTTGGTAGCCAGACCAGGCCACACCACACGCTGCTGCCCAGGACCCTTGCCACTACCTCTGCCCTTGGACATAAACTTGGACTGACACAGTATCCTGGCTTCCCTGCCCCCCATGGCCAAAGCCCTTGACAGGCAGTTCAGCCCATTACGAAGTCCAAGCCTTGTGCCCACTCTGGCTATCTCATCCCTTTTGGCTTCAGGGCAGGGGGCAGAAGGGGAGTGTTGGCTACCTAGCATCTCACCGAGGCCCATTCACCAAACAGGCGGGGGTTAGATCCTGCTATGTATACACAAAGCCTTATGACATACAGTGATGGCTCAGCTTGAGGACTAGCAACTCCTCCTCAATGAAACCTTGAGAAGTCCACAACTTGGACAGACTAGTCCTGAGTATTGTGAGCCAAAAGCCTAGAATGCAATTATTTCCATTTCAGCGCTGTGGGGAATAAGCTTAGAAATTCCCTGGGCTTACACCAATGGGTTAACAAGGCATAAAGAATTACAAAGCCATAGGGTGTTCTCACCCAAGCTTGAGTGAACAAGATAAGACCCCCAGAATGAAGTGGGGGGGGGGGGCGCAAAGTCCCCAGAATATGCCACAAAGGTATATGAGGTAAGCAAGATTAGGCAATTCAGGGCGAAAACGCCCCCCAATTTAGTACTATAGCAGAAAGCTGCTTTCACAGGACGGAAGGACCAAATTAGGTAAGCTGGTAAATAGGACTACAGACCGCTGCTGCTGTGGGTGATGCTGCCCAGAGCAGAGCTGATTAACAAAGGAGAAGGTGCCTTGATGACCCTGAGGTTATTCGCCCTATCTGTCTTATCCCCTAGGCTAGCTAAGATAAACAGACGCGGCGCCTCCTGTCTGCCATTAACAACCATCTGCCCATCTGCCCGGCGCCAGGATTTTGTTTTATATTGACCCAAACCCCAACACCGTATATCTTCAAACCCCCTTTTCCCTCATGCCCATGGGTTAATGTTCACCGATTGTCTCTTTGTGCACACCCATTACGTTTGTAAGCCTTCTGATCTTAATAAATACGGAACAAGGACCCTTATTCGGGGCGCTTGTCTTTTCCGGGACATTAGTCATCTCTCGCTTTAATCCTGCATCCCGCTCTTTAGCTTGACAAGAGAGAACTTTAGACTCAGAGTCTGTGACACAGCACAAGTGTGAATTTCTTGTTCCATGGTTTTTATTTTCAGTTTACATGGGAAGGTGTACAATCTTCACTTCTTCGGCTCTAAAGATCTTTCCTGGAAGCCCTGCCTCCGTCTCACCGACAAACAAAGATCCCCACATGCAAAGTGGCCCATTAGAAATCACGTCGTGTGGAAAGAAGCGCGTGGCCTTCAGAGTCAGAAGCTCGGTCCTCTGACTTCCTTCTCTGGTCCTCACTCTTTCCATTTGGAATTGGGCCCAAGATGCCTTTGCCTCCGTATGGGGCAGTTCCAGGGGTCAAATGAGGACTTGGGAGACAGTTTATACAAATGTGGCAGTAGTCACTTGCGTTATTATGATACTTCTTATTAGAGAACATTTACACATGGTGGTTAGGAATGTACAATACCAGGTCCAGTTCCTGGCTTTGCCGTTTACTCACTGTGTGGCATTAGGAAAGTTACTCAACCTCTCTGAGCCTCAGCTTCCTTGTTGGTCAAGTGGGGGTGATGGGTCTCAGCCTGGAGGATTGTTGAGGAGATGAGAAAGGGTGGTCCTATGAAACACAGCACAGCCCCTGGCTCATGATGGCCACTATCCTTACTTCAATGGTCAGGCAAGAAATAGGGGCATCAGGAAAGGACTAGGACCCTTATCCCATGCCCTGTGAGGTCACTCTCAGCCCTGTCCACCTACAGAACACTTTTACCCAAATAAGTGAATCTATAACCCCAAGGCCAGGTGGCCAGGGCTCACTCCCTTCGGGAGGACTGGCTGGCTGAGTGCTGGGGCTGCCTGGCCACCTTGAACCAGCCCTGGGCTCCCTGTATGTGGGCTGGCAGTCCAGCCAAACCCAGGGATATGGAAGAGCATCTTGCAGGGAAACTGAGTGAATGGGGAAAACTGCAGGACGGTGTTCCTGGCTGCACCCCGGACCTCTGACCCAGCCTGGAGCTTCAGTCTGCAGGGCTCCGCTAGGAGGCACGGATTTGCGTGTAGGGAAGAGGGTCTGACGGGAGGTTTGTGAGAGGGGCTAAGGACGTATAACAGATTGCAAAATTGGCCTCAAATTCTTGCTGCATCCACTCCCCTGCTTAGTGATGCTGTGACCCCTCCCACCTGGAAGTGGGGTCTATTTCACCAGCCCTTGAATCCGGGGTGGCCACTTGACTTATCTTGGATAATAGGACGTTAGCAAAAGCAGAGGCCTTCGAAGGTGCTCGCCTACTGGGGCTCACCCTCTTGCAGCTCTTGGATGCCCTGCCACCTTGTAAAGACGCGCTAGCTACTCTGCTGGAGTGTAAGGTGCCTGTTGGACAGCCTGCATACAGCAGACATAAAGGCTAGGTTGGCCTAGATTATCAGCCTCCAGCCAACCCGACGGCTGCGTACCGATGCACGAATGAGTCCAGCAGAGACCAGTCGAGCTGGCCTCTGGAATCCTGAGCTATACAAATGACTGTTTTGAACCATTACGTGGAGTGACCTGTTGTACCAGTTTATCAGAACAGACACAGGGCAGAGGGAGGAGATCCTGGGGCTCTCCCTACAGCCGGGGCCGCGGACAGATGCGGTAGGGGCTGTTTTCACAAGGAGCTCTGGGGGATGCAGGCCCAAGCAACACTGCGGTGGGGCCCTGAGGAGAAAGTGTGACGTTCACCTCACCCCTGCCTGGAGCACAGCCTAGCTTCAGCTTGGAGAAGGTTGCAGGGACGCTGATTCTGCCCCAGCACTCTGTGGTTGCACTACCGTGGGGGCCCCAAAAGGCACCATTTCCCAAAGCTGCTTTTCTGCAGGCGGCTGGGCAGTGGTAGTATAGAGAAGTGGGCAGCAGGCTTGAAGCACAGGAAGTGGGAGAACGCTGTGAGCTTCTGTAAGAATCCTTCTGGGGACCCCTGGGGACACCTGGAACAGATTTTCAAGGAGACTGGCAGGTCCATGGAATAGAGATGGGGTTGGAGCCAATTAAATTGAAATGATTCTGTCGATGGAACAATGTGTGCACCAAAAACCAATCAGTGAGCCTGGCCTGGGGGCTTGGCCTGTGCTGTCACATCCCAGAGCAAGGCTGGCATGGGGCGCCCACAACATGGGATTGTACCGGGTGGCCTGGATGCGTGCCTGAGACACGTGACAGTCAGCAGGGAGTTCACCCCTAGGTTAGCCTTGCTCAGACAGACTCAAACTTCATGGGTGCCAAGCATATGAAGACAAAGGTCCTGCTGCAGAGACACCTGCCTAAGTCTAAGGCTGGGACTGTCCAAGCTGAGCGCCCTCCCTCACCTCTGAGCACTAGCCACTATATTCTGAGCCTCTTTGACAGAGATTAATAGACACTCCAGAAGTTGCCACTGCTGTGCTCAGTCCAGACAGTAGCATGGTCTCTGCATCAGATGTCAAGTTCATCAGTAGTCCGATGAGCCAGCTGGGGTCTCGCTCCCCTCCCCATTTTTTTCTGAACATTCCATTCAAATAGGCTTTGGGAAAATCACAATTTTATTTCCAGATCTCAGAGATCAATATTTAGGGCTTGAGGGAGAATTTACTGGAAATCATCTCGCAGTGGAAACAGCAGAGGCAGGAGCTTCCGTCCATGCGGCTTCCCCGAAGACGCGTCTTGTCTCATTTCCCAGACCACGAATTCACCTGTAGGACCAAGCAGTCCACCAAGCACCGGGGGGTCTCCCGGCCTCCTCCCTCCCGGGTGGGCTGCCAGAGCCTCAGCACCAGTGTCGGTCGGGGGATGGCAGCCGGGCCTTTCTTCACAGAACTCTGGGAGGGGAAGGGACCGAAAACTTGCATCAGGCACCACCTCTGTTTGAGGGACAAAGAGGCCCAAACCGGGCTTGAGAAGAGCTCCTGAAATCTTTGTGGCTGTTCCCCAAACTCTGGTCTGCAGAACCGGCCGCACAGAAAACCAGTTTTAGCTTTGGATCTTGCACCAGGGGCAGACTTTGTCACTTCTGTCACTAGGGGACACTGGCTATGTGAAAATTATGGGCCCTTTCTTCCGGGTTCACATCCTCTGGGGACTTGGACAAGCTCCAAGCTCCTTCTGTGTGGTTTTGGGGGGTGGGGTTGCAGAGGCGGGTAACATTCAGGCCACCCCTCAGAGATCCTGACTGGCTGGGCTGAGGGGGGCCCTGCCGGCTGCCCCTCCAGGGATGAGGCGTAGGCCCTGGTCATCGATCCTGAGTTCATCGGCCTCCAGCACCCACACACTTATCCCCTTTCTTCCCCGCAGTGAGGGCCCTGCATGCCCAAGTCTCCCTCAAGTCCCGCTTCCCTGGGAGGCCCATTCCTGCCCTTCCCACGGCCTAGTCAAGAAAGTTCACTGGCCTGGCCAAGGCACCTGTGGCACCCACAGGGGGCCCCAGCCTGCTGGCCCGAGAGCCCGCTAGCCCATCACTCCCCTCCAAGACTGCCATGAGGTAAAGCTTGCTGAGACAAATGTTAAGAGGCTGTGGAGAAATAAATCGAAATGGCCTCTTTGGAGAGCACTTTAGAAATATCTATTAAAACCAAAAAAATTAAAACGAAGCTTTCTGACCCATAATTGCAACTCTCATGATCTACCCTAAGGCTCCCCCTCCACATGAGCGGGAGGAGATAGAAGCCAGAGCCCTCACTGCAGGATTATCTGTGATAGCGAAAAATTGAAAGCAATCTGAGTTCATAACTCTCACCAGCTCGCATGCTGTGAGAGCAGTTAGAGGGAACGTTCTAGATCTACAGGTATCCACGTGGAGAAATCTCAACAGCACTTTGTGGAGTGAAAAGCGAAGGCACAGAGCATACCTTGTTATGTCGTTAATGTTTACAAACCCATAAAACAATGGACTGTTCTATGAATTCTCTGTGGGCACACGTTTATGTTGTAAAAGCACTTACAAGGTCTGGAGGAAGATAAAAACCAAAGGTTGTCTTCAGGGAGTGGGGGAGGGTGCTGCGAGAGAAATCGAAAGGGAATGCAACTTTATTTAGTGGTCTAATTTCCTAAAAAGGAAAACATAATCATGCGTTTGTGTTGTCAAAAATAAATAAAACTACTTTAAAAAAGAAAATGCCTATCTCTGGGGCACCTGGGTGGCTCAGTCGGTTGGGCATCCGACTTCAGCTCAGGTCATGATCTCACACTCCGTGGGTTCGAGCCCCGCGTCAGGCTCTGTGCTGACGGCTCAGAGCCTGGAGCCTGCTTTGGGTTCTGTGTCTCCCTCTCTCTCTGCCCTTCCCCTGCTCATGCTCTCTCTCTGTCTCAAAAATAAATAAAAACATTAAAAAAAAATTTTTTTTTAAAGGAAGAAAATGTCTATCTCAAGGAGGCACCGCAACCTGTAGGGATCCCTTGCAAACTGAGGAGCTTGTTTTAATCCAGAATCTGTTGGAGGCTCCCAGCTAGCACCGGCACCCCCTACTCTGGCCCATCCCCACCACTGTGCTTCCCTCCCCACACCCCGCTCCTGGCTCTGAAATCACAGTCAGACTCTACCAGGAAAAGGAGGCTGGTTGGTTTGTGTTTTGACGGAAAAGGCCTGGTTATCATTTACGAGGCTCATATGCAGAGCGTTCCAGGGCAGTGCCCAGAGAATAGTTGTGATGCTGGCCGGCTGGGTCCGAGAACCCAGGGGAGGCTCCCACAGGACCAGCCAAGAGTGTCCTTGGCTTGACGCAGGGTAGATATCAAACACGAGCCAGAGAAAGTGAAAACAGAATTTATTGAAGAGCGTAAGTGACAGGTGGAGAATAGCACACGGCGCATCTTGAGAGACTTGGAGAGGAGAGGACACAGAGTCTCATCGTTGCTTGGGGCTGGGGGTTTATGTCAGGGGAAGGTCTAGGGTACGTGTTCCTCCAGGAATCCGGGGTAGGGTCTGGTCAAAGGCGAGCGTCAGGTGAACAAGCGACGTTACTCCGTAAAGCACGGAAGGCGGGTGTATTGATGCTGGTGTCAGCCGAGGTTCCATGATGTCCTGGCACATGTTTGGGATCTGGTTCTTCTTAGGTGTTACCAGGTGTTTGGGGCCTAGGATAAAACTCAGAGAATGATTAATTCTCTCGCTTCTCTCGCTTATTCAGAGGCATGATATGGGACACGAGTAAATGGGGCCTAACTGAAAAACAGCAGAGATGGGGCCTTTCTAAACTGGAATCCCTCGAAAGCTTCCCTACTTCAGTTGGGTGGTTGGGGCTGCTGGGTGAGGGGACCACTCTGGCTCATAAGAGCCCACACCCCATGTGCCACCCCTGTCCCCCGCCATGACTCCCCGCCCCACCCTCCTGCCAATCTCCCTCCTAATGCCATCCCCCAACCCCCGTTTCCCCTCTCCTCTCTCCCTATCCTGACCCTTGCCCCCCAACCCAGGGCCTGCAAACTCCTCCCAAAGAGAGAATCCTCCCGCCCTTGTTTTGCAGACCTTGAGTGAAACCGGTGGCCAGTCCTCTGGTGCAATGGCTGCCAGTGAAAGAGAAACAGTGTTTTAGGCATTTACTCATCAAGAAAGGGAGTCCTCCTCCCCCTCCCCAGGATTTGCAAGACAGAGCTCAGCCCCCTCCTCCCTTCTGATTTCCAGCTTTCTCTGTGGTTTCCATGGATTCCAAGATTGCTCCCAGCACCTGAGCCCAGAGGGAGGGGGAGGGGAGTGATGGAGCAGCCCAGACAGCCAGGGGAGGGCAGGGGAAGTTGCTCAGCGGCAGTCCCCCTCAGGCCCACCTGCCTGACCCTCCTCCCAGAGAACCCAGAGGTTGGAGGGACACCTGGGCTCCCAGGGGGCCTCACTGTCTCCTCCTCATTCTGGAAAGCCCAGGGCATTCCAGGAAACACGCCCTACCCTGAATGACTTCAAAGCCAGCTCACTGAGGGGCTGTCACTCCCAATAAGAAAATGCCAACTGTGGCCACAGCAAGAGGGGACAGTGTCCACACTGGCTGGTAAGGATCACACTATTAGTGAGAAGAGCCGGAGGTTTTAGGGAAGTGGACAAGGACATCCCTCGGTCAGTCTCTGTTCCGCGGGACCCAGGGTAGCAGAGAGCTCACTTGGGTTCCATGTTCCTGGGGCTCTAAGGGCTAGCTGCAGAATCTGGACCACCGGAGAGAAGGTAAAAAAAGGTTAATGATGGAGAATCACTGACCATCGTTCACCTGGGGGTATCCATCGTGCCCTGTTTAGTCCCTTCCAGAACATTCTTCACCCCACTCCCATCCTGCCAGAGCCCATGGGGCACTGTGACTGTGGCTGCTCGGCACCCCAACATCCTTTCTCCCTTGAGCACAACTGTGCAGACCCCAAGCATGGCCGGGCCAGTGCCCCGCTCAGCCAGAAAGGCTTCAGCGGGCTTCTGGAGCACTGCAGTCAGAGCCAGGGCGGGCAGCTGCGTGGGCTACAAAAGGAGCCGGTCCCTGTGGGGCCTCTAGGCAGAGGCTGTCCTTCCTGGGTCCTCCCCCAGCCTGGCCCCAAGTTCTGAGAGCTGCCTCACACCCTTCCAGTGAGGTCCTTGTCACCTTTGTTTGCCCAAGTCCACCTTTGAGAGCCCTGCCTGACATGTGTGCCCGTGGGTGGGTGGTCTCCACTGGTAGGTAGATGCTTGGGAATCCATTGTGATATCAGGGACCTGCCACTATCAAGACCTCTTCGTGTTCTGCCTCAGCTTCCAGAAAAATCTCCCAGAGAGTCTTTAAAAGCTCGTGCCTGGCTTCACCCCAGACCAAGTGAATCAGAATTCCTAGAATGGAGACAGCACACTGGGATTTTTGAAAACTCCCTGGTTGATGCTATTGAAAGTCAGGACTGAGAGAGCTTTGGAACAGAGTCTTCCCCAGATTTGTTGATGGGGACGGTAGGGTAAGGGTCCTACCTGACCGACTTCACAGTCAGTTCCCCACTGGGTCCACATCCCTCAACTCTGCTCCAGCCTCTGGAAGGCTGCCCCCGGGCCCGGCCTCCTCCTCTTCCTCCTCCTCCTTGTTCCTTTCCCTGAAATCCCAAATCCTTAAGGCACACTGCTTACCTCTGATCCGACAACCCCACCCCCGGGATCGTGCCCAAGGGGAAGCCTGAGCGTGTGTCTACCAGCAGGCACTGGCCAGCCTGCTGGAGGCTGAGCTGCTCCGAATAGAGCCGCAGACTGGGGCGACCCAGGGGCCTGTCAATGATAGGTTGGATAAATAAAGTCATGTTCTCATACAGAGGAATGCACGCCAGGAAGAGGAGGAATCTCAGAAGCACAGTGAGGAGTGACATCAGCCAGACACAGACGAGCACATGCTGGATGATTCCATGGCTGCCTTGCTCTCTGCAGTATTGAGTAACTGCCACAGAGACTGCAGGGCCTGCAAGCCTAAAATATTTATTACTTGACCCTTTACAGAAAAATGTGCCAACCCCTGACCCACATGGGAGGCAGAATGGAAAGAGACAGGGAGAGAAGCAAGACTTCTCAATGTGTACCCTCTTTTCTATCACTTTGTTTTTTGGGTTTTTTTTTAAAGTTTTTATTTATTCTGAGACAGACAGAGAGAGACAGAGAGACAGCACGACTGGGAGAGAGGCAGAGAGGGAGGGAGAGACAGAAGTCCAAGCAGGCTCTATACTGTCAGCACGGAGCCTGATGTGGGGCTCGAACTCACAAACCATGAGATCATGACCTGAGCTGAAGTCAAGAGTCTGATGCTTAACTGATTGAGCCACCCAGGTGCCCCTCACTGGTTTTTTGAACTTGTCAATCAATGTATGGCCTGTTTACTTAAAACAAAAAATACGGTAAAAACAAAATCAATGAAAAAACATTTTTAAAGAGCACTAGAAAACTCATCTAAACTGTGGGAAATACGAATAATGGCCACCCACGGCTCACAGGGCCTGGAGGGGGCATGGGAGAAACTTTGGACCCTGGTGGTGATACTGGGTTTAACTCCTCCAGGCGGCCCCATGGGCGCATTCGGTTTACGAAAACGCATGGGCTGCATAGGTAGGATGTATGCACTTTGCCCGGGGTACACTTGTATACACTTTTGCTAAACATAAACAAAACGTTGTAGTCATTGATGGGGATGCCCTCTGGGAAGATGGGGGAAGCATCTGCAGTCCCTCTTACTAAGGCAGGAAAGAAAAGGAACCTAAACTTTCAGGTGCATTTTAAAGTCAGCTGAATATTTGCATCCTGCTGGGGATCTGTCCCTCTCAGCCCCCAAAGCCACCTTGTACCCTACCACCTAGGTGCTGGGAGGTACAGACTGGAGGAGAGCCAGAGCAACCCAACCCCCGATCCTTGTCCCCCTGCAAGATCCAGGTGCCTTTCAACCTTGTCTTACGTGGCATCTTGACACCATGGGATGCTGGGGTCCACTCTCTCCTCCTCGAAACTCTCCCTGCTGTGTCTCCCACCTGCCTGCCCTCTGTGGAGACTCAGCCCAGCCCTCACACCAAGGGCACCCCCTCCCCGGGTTCTGCTGCAGACCATACGTCCTTGTAACTGCTGCCCGCATGCTAGCGGCCACAGCTTTATCTCCGGTTTAGATTCTTCCCTTGGTTCCATTTCTGTGTTGCCCAGTGGAATCATGGGGCCTCTCGGGAATCATCGGGCAAGACAAATAGCCTCAAACAGTCACTCCTTATCCTCCATTGTTATTCCCCACCTCAGTGACCGTGCAGCCAGCTGTCCACACAGAAATCTGGTGTCACCTCACCTTCATGGATACATCCCATCTGTCACCAAATGCAGCCAGCTCTCCCCTAAATATTTCTGGAATCCTCGCCCCTCCCACACCCACTGCTCTGGAACAAGCTCCCTCTCTCTTCACCAGGGTTATCGCTAGAACCTTCAACAAGGCTCTCCGGGCGGCATCTGCCCAGGAATCCTTTAAATAAAAGAGATCTAATCTTGTCCCTCCCGGCTGCTCACAGCACTTCAACCCTTAGGCTAACGCAGGGAGGTATCAGGCAGGGCTGCATTTTAGAATCGCCTGGAGAGCTTTTAACAATGTTGTATCCCACCCTACCCCAAAACCCCAACTGACCCCAGTCTGGGGCCCCAACCATTGGTACAACTCCTCCTGCTTCCTGCTGTCGGCCCCGTCTTTCTCTGGGCCCACCTCACCCCCTGCCCCCCCTTCCCTAATTCCACATTCCTGGCACCCTGACTCTTATGGTGCCAACACTCACCCACCAAGTACGCTGCTCTCCCAGCCTCGGACGCTCGTCTTCCCTCCACCCCCTGCAGGGACCACCTGGACCCTTTCCCTCCTCCTGTCTGCTGAGGAGTCCTTCCCCCGTGTACCCCCTGCTCTGGTCTTTTCCTCCTTATCCCTCCCCGTGGGCCCTGCTCTCTGTCCTCCCCACTAGGACCGCACTCCGGGAGGGCACTGCTCATGTCTGCCTCCGTCTCCTTGACAGAGACTCTCTCTTTGCCTAAACTCCGGCTCCTCTGACCCCCTTCTCGACTAGGCCCCAACCCTGGCCTGTAAGGGCTGCAGACCACCCCCCATCCCACCCCCACCCCACCCCCCCCCCCCCCCCGAGAGACTTGAGCACACTCTGGCATGATTTCTGACAGCTCAAGGCCCTAGTCCTGCACAGCCCAGCCTCCCTTAAGCTCCTGCCCGGGAAAGCTGAAGGCTGCCTTAGAAATGTGCCCTTTGCTCCTGCCAGTGTCTGAGGGTAGGGCCCCCTCTCCCAGTTTCTGGGGGAGGATAGGAGCCTATTTCAGTGAGCTCCAGTTAGCAACAACCACCTGCTTTTGGCCATTTTGCACTTCCCTGACTGCCCCAGCCCTGCTTGCTGGCCCTCCCCATGCCTCCCCCTTTAAACACCCAGTCACCTCCACCCAGAGGAGTTGAGCTCAGTTATACCCGCGGCTCTTTCTCCTTTTGTAGTGGCTACTGAGATCTGTCTTCACTGTCTTCACCTAGCCTCCCTCTGTCTCCCTTGTGCATATTCTGCTACCTTCTCTTGAGAGAAAGGCAGGCAGGGTGTAAGCAGGCTGGTTCCCACGTTTCTGTTGAGGATCTGAGGCCCCAGGCTCTGCACGTGGCCAAGCCCACTCAGGAGGGAGTGCCCCTGCCCCTAAGTGAGCACCCCAAGGATATTGACCTCCAAGGGCTGCTCTAACAATTCACCACACACGGGGTGGCTCTAAACAACAGAATTTGTTCTCTCGTGGTTTGGGAGGTCAGAAGCACCAAATCGGGCTGTCTGTAGGGTTGGTTCCTTCTGGAGGCTCTGAAGGAGAATTGTTCCATGCCTCTTCCCTAGCTTCTGGTGGCTTGCGGAAGCCCTCGGCCTCCTTGGTTTGTGGTGGCATGGCTCCAGTCTCGGCCCCCGTCTCTCATGGCCTTCTTCCCTGGGCTGTGCCTTCTCCCTTCCTGTCCCTTATAAGGACACTTGTCATCGTGTTTAGGGCCCGTCTGGATTCAGGATGATCTCGTCTTGAGATCCTTAACTTAGTAAACTTCACAAAGACTCTTATTCCAAATCTGGTCACATTCTGAGGTTCCGGGTGGGCATGCCTTTTGGGGACCACCATCCAACTCACTAGACCTAGGGCATGGTGGGCACCCCACCCTCCTTGCTTGTACTCACACCAGCATCACCAGGGAGATAAGACAGATCCATGGGGGAGAGGGCCAGGCAGGGAAGGTCTCAGGAGTATGGGACGGCCTGAGACAGAGGGTCTGAGAACCCCACATTCCAGCAGACAAACCCTCCCATCCTCTGTCAACTCCTCCCCAAAGATGAGCACTCAGCTCAGACAGAGTCAGGACACCTGGGTTTGAGGCCTGGCTCTGCCCGTCTACTCACTGTGATCTCTGGCAAGCAGGTCCCCTCTCCAGGCAAGATGAGCCCCACCCCCCGCCCCCACCCCTTGCAGCTTGGCTCCAGGACTGTGAATGCGAACCACAGTACATCCTTCTCACATCTCAGAGAGTCAGGTCTCCCCCACACATCCCAGCCCGGGAAGGGGGAGAAAGAGTGGCTGGGTGTGCCTGGGGGAGGGATGTGCCTGAACTGGTCATGTGGCATGATTTGGGGAGCCCTAAACTTCCCAGATGGTCGTGTCCCCACCGTGGTTTGTGCAGATGGCTTCTTCCAGCATCCACTGAGTCCCCTGCAGACAGCAGGGGAGGACACATGTGGCCAAGCACAGAGCAGGATGCAGTAAGCCAGACACCATGGGGAGTCCTCTGGGAACAAGGGTGGGGTTGTGAGCCCACTCAGCAAGGTGTCCTGGAAATCCATCAGTGGGGTTTGATGTCCACACAGGATATCAGGGGACTCGTCTGCACAGGAGCCCATGGGGCAGAGAGAACCCAGATGGAAACAAGAGATCCGTACCCACGACACTTGCATGGACCCCAGACCTGTCCTAAGATGTGCAGAGGACGAGCACATACCTGTCCACCCTCACCCCCACACTGAGACATGTGACCCTTCTGGTTCTGGGGTGATGCCAATACCCAAGATTGGGCCCAGAGTTGGGCCATCCACATTCTCTTGTTGGAATATTCAGGTCATGGAGGGCAGCCACGACCAGGGTGTGTGTGGCCATGTTTGTGCAGGGGCTAAGCCGGGGTGGGGGTGGTGGGGGTGAGGTGGGGGGGTGGAGGGAGAGGACTGATACTCATTCAGTTCCAACTCATTTCGGTCTCATAACGCACTGATGACATAAGTACCATTAGAATTCCCATTTTATAGATGAATACACTAAGGCTCAGAGAGTCTAAATAACTAGCCTAGGATCACACAGCTCTTCAACAAATAAGAAAGGCTTCCAACCTGGTTCGTCTGGCTTCCAAGTTGCTCTTTACCACCTCGGCCAAGGCCCAGGGCAAGCCATGAATGGCATAATGAACACATCACATGGGCTTATCAGCCAACACCAAAGACTCTGCCATGATGGTCCCCAAATAACATTTTCAACAATGGTTGTATTAGGGTTGTGGGACTGTAAGGGACATTCTTCTCTGTTTTCCAAGTGTTTGTTAATGTGCTGATGTTATCTTTAAAAAGCTAAACATTGAAAAATTATCTCCCCAGTTGCTCTTGTCGAGAGTACAGCTAGGATAATTATCATTCAGAAGCGGGTGCTCAGGGGACAAGCTGGCCATTCACAGATTCTGCAAGCCCTATTTCCCCCATTTCAATTCAGAGCGCCAGAAGATTCCACACCAGTACTGCCTTTCTGCACGTTCACGCAGAGCCGTTTCTACCAACCCACAACTTAATGCTGTGCCCTCAGTTTCTGCTGAGGATAAATAGACACAATCCAAACGTGTAGATAGTCTCTGCATTTTCCATAAAACTGCTCTCACAGACACCATCTGCTGTGTTGTTCACATCCCTTGCAAAGATCCAGTTGACAAACCCCAATTCGTAGTGGGAGGAAACACTCTCTTGATCAACCTGTAAACTCCTGAAGAGCTCAACTATGCCTGTTTCATTCACATAGTTTTCATTGTTTTCAAATGACCAGTGCTACACTGGGCATTTACTAAGCACTCAAGCATTATTTGTAGAATGAAAAAAATAATAATGTATTGACTTGCACAACCAAGAAGTCCAAAGGTATGTCTTGCCTCAGGTACAGCTGGATCCAGGGATCCAAATAGTATCATTAGGTGTCCACCCTCCCATCCTTGGTTCTGCTTTCTTGTGTTGTTTGCCTCCTTTCTCAGGAAGGCTGAGTCCTTATGGCAGCCAAGACAGCCACAAGAATTTCCAAAGTTATTTCTACACACCAGCTTGTGATCCCATAGAAAGAGGGTACTTCATTCCCCCAAAGACCTAGGGAGGACTTTGGTCAGCTGGCATGGGCCACATGCACATCAAGAAACCAACCAGGATGGCTAAGGGAATGAGGTCCTCTCATTGGCCAGGTCTGGGTCATGTCCCACCCCTGAAGCAAGGGGGAGGAGTCAGCTGCAGACCACTCTGGGACACAGAGCCTCTTCTGCCTAGCGAGGACAAGCTCTAGCACTAGAAGATGTGGAGGGAAGCTTGCTGAGTCGGGGCCACCCCCAAGCCCTACAATGCCCCAACCCCGACTCCAGATTTTTCCCCCTCTGTCCTGTACTTCCCCATCCTGATAAATGGTACAACCACCAACTATTCAGTTCCTAGAGCCTGAAAAGTTCAGATTATCCTTTGCTCTTTCTTTCCCTCTCCTGTGGGCTTACAGAAACTTGAGGCATGTGGCCACATGGGCCCAGCCACCCAGCAGTCCAGCCTTGGCCCAGCAGCTGCTTGACCAGGCCTTTCACAGCCCAGGGACAAAGAAATCATTATGCCCATTCTATGGATAAATACACCAAGGTCAGGCTGGGCTAATGATGCCTCTCCTAAGGATATGCAGAACCAAGGCAGAGTCCAGGTCTCCCAAGACTGAGTTGAGAAATACACCCCCTACTGCACCACACCTTGGCTTGTGGCCCTGTTTGCAAATGACCACCTGTACCAACAGGCCATGGCCCAAGGTCTCTGGCTTGGGAGCACTGGTTCTCTCACTGTGGGATAGGAGGAGACAAGGCTCCTGTGTGGACAGGGACTGGTGGCCACCACTGGTTGGCACTGAGCACATCTTTCCTCAGGAGCTCCTGGGCTTGGGTTCTGAGGCTAGCCATCACCATAACAGGCTTCTGGACACCCGGGAAGCTGCCAGATGTGTCTGCACACAGGCTAGGCTCTCAGTAAAGCATGACCCCACATGGTGGAGGGTAGGAAGGCCTCCAGACAAGGCCAGTTGTTCCTGGAGACAAACATGCCTTTGCTCATGGGCTCCTTGGATTTGGGGGATTTTAGTCTCTGATACAGAAGAAAGGCTGTACTTTGGTTTAGAGAATCCAACTCAGCTCACATCACCTGAGCCCCACAAGGTGTCTGGCAGGTGCGAGGTGCAACTCTGGGCAGTGCTGCGCTCAGTTCCTGTGCACGGTGACCCCGGGAGTTGTGCATCCTGGCCTGGCATTCTCATTTACATTATTACATATTACATCATTACATTAAATTATCTCATTCCAACCTCCCTGAAGCCCCATGATAGCCTGGTCATCTGGGCCAGTCGGGTTCTCCAGGAAGTGGAAACCGAGATGGAGTTAGGGGTGCAACAGATTTATTGAGGGCAATGTCTGTGAGAGATAGCAGGAGATGAAGTGATTGGTCAGGGAGAGCCTCAGATCCCAGTGGAGATGTGGCAAGATCTCAGCCAACCTTACAGGGAGCTGCACAACAAACACCGCCCACTAGCGGAGTCCTGCATGGACCCAAACAGCCAGGTCCTGGTACCCCTGCTGTGCTCGGTCACAGCCAAGGGATGTCCAGGAAGAGCCTGGTTGTGGCTCGCAAGTTCTTTGCAGCTCAATGACAATCCCTGAAGGGGACAGGAGGACTTTCATGGCAGCCTTGTGACCATTTTGCAGATGCAGATGCCTGTGCCAAGAGAGGTGAGTGACTCCCAGAGACGTGTAGCTGGCAGGTGGCAGAGACGGGCCAGTGAGGGACTGCCTGGCTCAGACCATGCTCTTGTCAAGCATAGGCTATGCCCGGCTCTTAGCTGGTGAGACGCCATTTTCTGCCATTGGTCAGGACTCCGGGACACATTCCCTTCCCATTCTCTGGAAGAATGACCACTGCAGCCAACTGAGGCAATGGCCTGTCAAAGGCCCCAGGTCCCTGCTAAGCCTTGCCCAAAGCTCCTGTCCCTGGGAAATGTGAGCAGGGTCAACAGGCAGAAATTCAGTCTTCCTGAACATCACAAAACTCTTGCTGTGTAATGAGAAGCCACTTGGATGTGGAGGCTCCGGTTCTAACAGGGATTCATCAGAAAGCCGTAGTATTCCCCCACTCTTCCCAGGGCCATTCTGAGCCATCTACCTGTCACCCACAGAGGTGTCTTCTCACTCCCACCTGCCCTACTGCCTGTGACACAACACGAGAGGTGATTTTATGGCTGCCTTTTCACCCTACCCCGTTGCCAGCTGCCATGATTGTCCAGAAATGCTTCTGGTTTGGGTTTTAAGAACTGGGGAAGGCAAAGCTTTTGATCCCCGTGTGTCCCACAGATGGAAAGCTGACTCCTCTAAAGGGAAGCTCAGACACACGTAAGTTCATTCTCCGACCCCAGACTTTTTTTTCCAGCCCCCCAATTCCCCCTTTCAGCAAATGGTTCCACCCTCACCCCATTGCTCAATCTAAAACTCAGAAGTCAGTACTACTCCCTCACCTTAGCTTCCCCTCCCCTGATCTCAAGGAATGAGGAGCAGACCAGCAAACCCTGTGGTTCTGCGTACCCTGGGGTTACCCCTCTCTCAGCGGCTCCACTGCTGGTCTGCCTGCTTCAGCTTGAAACCTATGAGGCCGCTCTTCACCCTGGAACTGGAGGGGCCTGGTTACATTTTACATCCGGTCACCCTCTTATGGTGGGTCTTCTGGTACTCACAGTGATAGCAGACCATGAGGTCCTCAACCCTGCAATTCAAAATTGCAATGTCAGGATCTCACCCCTGAAATTGGTCTGGAGTGGGGCCTAGACCTTGGAATTTATGAAGCCCCGGGCGCCCGAGTGGCTCAGCTGGTTAAGCATCTGACTTCATCTCAGGTCATGATCTTGCAGTTCATGAGTTCGAGTCCCACATTGGGCTCTGTGCTGACAGCTCACAGCCTGGAACCTGCTTCAGATTCTGTGTCTCCCTCTCTCTCTCTCTCTCTGCCCCTCCCCGACTCATGCTCTGTCTCTCTGTCTCTCTCAAAAATAAACATTGAAAAAGATTAAAAAAAAAAGAATTTATGAAGCCCTCCAGGAAGGCTAACTTTTATGTGCATGCAACCAGGACAATGGCATAGAGCACCATGCTCAAAGAGGGCCCCGTGCTTGGGGCTGAATCTCTGCAGCCACTGTCTTGAAATTCCTAACAATTTTTATCCTTGAACTGGTGTTTTATTTTGTAAATCAAGTCCAAAGAGACAATGGCAGGCAAGTGGTGGCTCAGTCGGTTGAGCATCCAACTCTTGATTTCAACTCAGGTCATGATCCCAGGGTGATGGGATTGAGATGCATGTCAGGCTCTGTGCTGAACATGGAACCTGCTTAAGATTCTTTCCCTCTCTCTCTGCCTCTCTCCCCTACTCGCACACCTACTCTCCCTCTCTCTCTCTAAAATAAATAAATAAAAATAAATAAAAATTTAACAAATTAAGTGTTTCACCATGCGTATCTTCTCTTTAAAATGTGACAATGGAACATGTGCTGAGGGCTTGGAGTGTCCCACTTTTATCATCTCCCCACATCCCAGGACGAGTTCCCAGATGCCTACTCCCCAGCCCCACCCAGCAACTGCTGTCACCTTCCACTCCCTGGGGGCCTGAGCAGAGTCAACGGGGGTTGGGAGTCAGTGTTGGGCTGCAGGATGGGGCCTGGGGGCCTCTGAGGATCTGCATTCATCCCACAAGTATCGCCTATGTCCAAGGGAGGGAAGCATTAAATAGCAAAATAATAAAAACAAACAAACAAAAACCCATCAAGAAAGGAGGAAATGTTTCCTGCTCTTTGAGCCAGCTTGCTTGCTTGCTTTCTCTTTCTTTCTTGCACTGGGCCCTGCAAAAATGTAGCCCTGCCTCCAGCGGTCGCTGTTAGTGCTGGTACTCACCATCTGAACTTATACTGGATCTCTCTACTGACAGCACCATGGCGCCTTCCCAGAGGCCTTTCTCTGGGAGAAGATGGGGCAACCACAGCTGCAGGAGAGTCCCTGAGGGCCTGAGCACAGTCAACGGGGAGAGGGGGGAGTGTCAGGGTTGGACTGCAGGATGGAGGCCTGGGGGCCTGTGAGGATCTGCATTCATCCCACAGGTATCGTCTATGCCCAAGGGAGGGAGGCATTAAATAGCAAAACAATAAAAACAAACAAACAAACAAACAAACAAAAAACCATCAAGAAAGGAGGAAATGTTTCCTGCTCTTTGAGCCAGCTTGCTTGCTTCCTTGCTTGCTTTCTCTTTCTTTCTTGCACTGGGCCCTGCAATAATGTAGCCCTGCCTCCAGGGGTCACTGTTGGTGCTGGTGCTCACCATCTGAACTTATACTGGATCTCTCTACTGACAGCACCATGGCGCCTTCCCAGGGGCCTTTCTCTGGGAGAAGATGGGGCAACCACAGCTGCAGGAGAGTCTAACAGGGCAGATGGAGGACTATCACCCTTTACCCCCTTGTCTGTCAACCTCTCTGAGCTCCAGTCCTCTGCTTCCCCCTCACTCCCTACCCATCAACCCCTGGCCTTCTTTCCACCCTCTCCCACCCCTCTGTGTCCCCTTTGCTTGGACTGCTCCTTCCAGCCTTTTCCATGGCTGGCTCCTTGGGCTTTCTTTCAGAGGGGCCCTCCTGAGCCCTGTTGCATTTCCTCCACGGCTCATGACTATCTCTGAAAGTCTATTTCATTATGTGTCTGTGGGTGCTCTGCCATTATATGTCTTTCCTTCCCTGCTTCCTGAGGGCAGGACTCTTTCTGTGTGGCTCACTGACATGTCCCCAGCACAGCGCTGGGCACAGAGTCGGAGCCCAGTAAACATCTGGTAAAGAGACAAGCGAGCAGAGGACTAACTTAGCATTTGGGCTAAGCTCCATCTAATGGAGACTCCATGAGTTTCCATCTAAGGAATGACTTCCAAGGTGCTAGGCCAAGACCTGACTGGACAGACCCTGTCTGGCTGGCCCACGCAGGGTGCGATGTGGAGCTGACCAGACCCACTGCGAAATGTTCAGCTCATGCCATAACCCACTCTCGGCAAGGTGGCGGGGAACACCAGCGGCCCAGAGGGAAAACCACGGCTGCTTCAGCTTGAATGACGAGGGAGGAGGTGAGGTGTTGGATACACTCAATTATTACCCCAAACCCTATCATCGCTCATAATCTGCCTGAGATAAATCACAGGCAGGTAATTATTATGTCAGGCCAGGTAGCAGGGAGAAGTTTTAAAATAGCAATCAAAGAACTTCCTGGTTAATTCAAATCTACCCTGACTCCCTCCAGGGGATAGAAGTGCTTTGGCTGTAGAATTGGCCGGGCGCGGAGAAACGCAATTGCTCAATGCAAAACGGGGACTCCTGGACTTAATGTTTCTCTCTGTCAGGTTTCAGACTAGCACACCTGTCAAGAGTCCTAAATCAATGATCACCCATCCAGAGTAAATCATATTGCAGTGGAGTCCTATATTTTGGGTGTCAAACCCATACGTCCCAGCCTGCTTGCCAGAAGTCACCTGCCTCTGCTCCAGTCAGGCCCCAGGACGCAGGCCCCTCCTCTTAGTGCTACCTCTGGCCTTTGGCCCCTGGGTTTCTCACACTAGCATGCCCTCCCCCCCCCCATCCAAATGCCAGCTCAAGCCACCTGGGCCCTGGGCATCCTGTACCCCAGGCCTGTACCTGCACCCCAGGAGCTCCCACGTGCCATTCCTACCCTCAGAAGACAGTGCTGGGTTATCTGCCCCTGGTCAGATACTGGTCAGAACCCTGGGCTTTTCTAGAGCTGAGGCTTCCCATTCTCGTTCACTTGAACAATACAGCCCCCTGGGACTGGCTCTGCCCAGCCGCAGAAACCAGTGTGGGCTAACGTAAGCCACAAAAGAGGGGCGGGTTGACTGGAAGGGTGCTGGGCAGGGAAAGGTCTCGTGGGGTGGCAAGCACAGAACACCCAACCCACTCTGGGCCAAGGAGACCCTTTCCAGGCAGGCAGGCCTCAGGCTGGGCTGGATTCAGCCACTATCTCTGGGCTCTGGGCTCTGGTTGACTCTCCTGGTGGCATTCCTGGGCTCCACGTGGTGGCAAGGTAGGTGTTCGCACCTGTCCAGGTGCAGGCCCACTAGGACATGGTGGACAGTGCTCCCCCTTACTCAGATGAAAGCCCTGGGGTTAGTTCTAGTGGGACCTGTGTGGCCAGAGTCACATGTGCGCCCCAGAGCCAATCACCGCGGCACGGGAGAGCAGGGTTCTGATGGGTTTGGGCCCTGGGCCGCATGCTGTCCTGTGACACAGCCTTTAGGCTGAGAATGTGGGACAGCTGGGGCGTTCCCAGAGAAGGGGGAAAGGGCTTTGAGCCGGCAGGATGCTGTCCCCGCTGCAACCCGGCCCGCCTGAACTTTGTTTTCCAAATTAATAATTACGTGGTTTTCCTTGTAGCTTGTGCTGTAATTCCATGGTGGTGAATTATCCGAGTGGAAAAGTGCCCTTGGAGTGCATCCTCCCCTGGCCTGGAGCTCGGGCTAGCCAAAGGCACTGCAGCAACAAGGGGGTGGGTTGTCCATTTTCTCCCTCACCGTCGGGTGGGGCAGAATTTACCCGGGATTTGTAACTGGTCAAATCTGAATGCCGCTAAGCGAGGGGGAGTGGGCAATCCCACAGAAGGCCATCAGTACCCCGGCCCCACCCAATGGCAGTGATTTTACGCACAGGCCTGAGCCCCTCACCCTCAGCCTGAGACCCTCCAGATGAAGTCCAAGCCCATTATTTCGGTCCTCCAAAGCCCCCATCTGCCCGCAGCCCTGTGTCCTCTCCAGTCCAGCCTCAAATCCTACCCTGGCCGGACCCCAGATTTGGGTGGTCAGTGCTCCTTTCACACCTCTGGGCTGCTGTTCCTTCACCTGGCATGTTCTTCCGGACTCGTCCACCAGGTAACCCCTACCTGTCCCTCACCACAGACCCAGGTGAGAGACACTGCTCTTACCTGAGCCCAGCAGCACCCCTGCCAGCCCCCCATTCCTGGGTCCCCCCCCAGGAAACAGACAGGAGCTTTGGTGCCATTGGGGGGCCCTGCAGCGAGTCTTGGCAGGTGTGCATGCTCTGGGGGCTCTTAGGGACCCATCTCTGGGGCCCCCCTGAGAAGCTGGAGGTGACCTCTCTACCCACAGACTTTTTTAAATGAGGGCTCTTGGCCAACATAGTAAGACTACAAATAAAGAAAGAGAAAAGCAGCACAAAGATTAGAAAGGAAGAGACAGTATTATCATTCTTGGCAGACAATATGTTTATGTTTACCTAGAAAATCCATGCCCATTAACTGCACAACAATTAGAGCCACTGAGAGAGCCTGGGAGAGTGGTTTGCTGGAAGATAAATTGGGAAAAATCCACAGCCTCCCACACGCCAGTGGAGGGCCGACTGGAAAATGAAATGAAAAAGGGGCCTCGTTCACAACATTGATGAAGCTACAAATTCTGTAAACTTGACACGACCCACGCAGGACCCAGAGGAAGAAACCATACAACATTAACAAGGACAATAGGATGGGCCTGGTTGGAGAGAAATGGTTTTTTTGGACGGGGACACCCACTATTGTAAAGATTCCAGCGCTCTCCACGTTTATCTGTGTTTTTACTGCAATTCCACTTAAAAAAAAAAAATCCCAAAACAAACTTGCTGGCGTTTGAGAGGAAAATGCACAAGTTCATCAGCAGCCATAACCCCCCCGCGGGGACACCACGGCCAGCGCCCCTTACACGACCACGTGGCACCGTGGCACCGGGGGTGTTCTGGCTCCATGACCTCTGGCCTTGGTGCTGTCCCCTGGGTGGGTGACCCAGGACAGACAAGGTTGCCTACAGTGTGTTCTGAATCTGTGATGGGAAGGTGACAATCTCCTGAGGGAAAGGGTGGCGGGCCCAGGGGAGGGGACCCCATGGTGGAGTCTAGACCAGGGAGGATGGCTGCCTGGTGACGATGTCTCTTCGGGCCCTCAGGGCTCCCAGCGCTGTGCAGATGTGCAGGGGAGAAGCAAGTAGGTCAGGGCACAGAGGACTCCACCTCTGTCCTGACGCTCTTCTGCGGCTTCCTGACACTGGGAGGCAGAGATCGGATCCCCTTGGTCTGCCACTCCTTTAGTTGTGACCCTGGACCACTGTGCCCCTGATGTTTTTCCGTCTCCCCATCTGTAATATGGCGGGTGGCTGCATCTCAGGGACTGGGGCTCTCCAGCAGGGCCTCCTTTCTTGGCAGGTGGAAACTGCCTTCGGATAAAGGGGAATTCGGATGTCCAGCTGGCTGGGGGGTTGGGGGGAGGCGGACCAGAGCTGAAAGCCTGGGACAGCCTGGGAGAGAGGTCCAGAGCAGGCCACTCATCCTTCTACAGAGGACAAACAGGCTGTAGGGAGGGGGCATGGACTGGTGAGTGGGTCTGTGTCCTCAACCCTACATCCGGCCTTCCGGAAAGCCTGGAAGATCCCGTTTTCCCGATAAGCCTGGGAACTGCGGTTGGAGTTGGGGCTTTGTACTGGTGGCTCAGGGAGCGCCCCTTCTTTCTCTCCCCTGACCCGCTGCCCCCATGCTGGAATTGGGGACGTTTTGCCGCAGGATGCATGATGGGGCTGGGTGGGGGCTGCAAGTTCCGCCTCAGAACTTAGGTTACTCTCAGATTCATGGGAGCCGTAAACCCGCGCCCTATTTCTGCTCTAATTGAGGCTATTTGTATTGTGACTAAAATAATCAGAGACAATTTTATTGGTATGTTCTAAAAAATAATTACATCCCATACATTTAAGTTACGTAACCACAGTGACAATCCGACTGGGGACCCCAGGGCCCCAGCTTGGAGGCTCTGTGCCAGAGGAGCCCTGTCCCGGCTCCAGCACCCGACAGCTTCCCAGAATCAAGAGCAGACGTGTCACTGACGGAAATGCATCCCTAAGACCTGCGGCACAGTCAGGGGCCCTCCAGAAGACGGCCAGTAAAGATTTGAGGGCGGGCATGCCAGCCCAGTGACCCCAGAGTGCTGCAGGAAAGCAGAAAGAGGGGTTCTCTGGATCCCGCCCAGACCTGGGCCCGAATCTCGCCTTCAGGGTGGACATCTCAGCTTTGCCGCTCCGCAAGGAGTCATCGGCCTTCTGGTCACCCCGTTCCCGTCTGGGGACCCCCCCCCCTCACTCTTTGCCCTCCAGCTTCTGCAGCAGCTGACTGTCCCGCCAGCTCTGGGGCAGGCCAATCAGAGCGTGGTATTCCCCAACCATGGCAACCGGTTCAGCGTTAGCTAAGCATGTTACCTACTCAGAGACCTGGAGCCCCAGGGCTATCCCCGGATTTCTCCCATACACGAGCCAGCGCATCCCACTTTGGGTTAAGTATGGTCGAGCTGGGCTTTTGTCCCTATGACCCGAGGAGTTCCAAGGATGTGATTTGCATAAGGGAGGGCAATAGCCTTCATCCATGCGGAGATGCGTGGAGGTGAGTCACGTGCAGCGCCAGGCACAGCGCCACCATAAACAGTGGCTGTGACTGTTGTCAGGGGCATCATGGAGCACTCGTCACTGGTGCGAGGAGATAGGGAGGGGCTCGGAGGGCACCCTGCAGCCCAAGAGGGGCCTCTTATTGGGAGGTTCTGGCCCACGTGTTCACGGGAGGCAGGAAGGGTTTTCCTGCTGGTTTGGCTGTGCCCCTTGCTTTCTTCCTCGGGACCCTCCTGCGTGGGCCTAACACAGCCGATTGTGCTCAGCCGTGGCCCTGGGTCACCGGAGGCCCTCAACTAGGCTCCTGCTCCCCTTTCCTCCTCAGCATCCCTCAGCTCTCAGCAGAGCTGACTGATGGACGCCTCGGCATTCCCAGTGGGCGCCGCGAAGCCCTCTGGGCCCTGCATTTGGAGCCGAGCAGGGTCTGGTGCGTGTGCCTGCCAGCCCCACAACGCTACCAGAAGCAAATCTAAACTCCCAGCTGCTGGGAGCCGGCTCTCTCTCCCACAGCAGCCGCTCCCCGACTCCCCAGGAAGCCACATTTGTCAAAGCTGCTGGCAGATGGTGGGAGCCTTGCCACCCTGCCCAAGAAAGCCTTCCGTCTGCTGGACTCAAACCGTCTTGATCTTAGGGAGAAAGCCCACTGTCTACCTGGTGGGGGCGACACCTTCTACTCCCGGGTCTTCCCTGGTGGGTCCACTGCCTGGGGAAGGACCAAGAGACATGCTGGGGCTGGAACACCCCTGGGGACCCCTAGTCCCCAAGACCACGTGGTTCAGTGGAGACGCTCACGCTTGCACGTGTGCATACTCACGTGTGCACACCCATGCACACTCACATGCCCCGAAACTCTTGCTTGCTCTGCCCACACCAGAGCAGAGAAAGTTCGGCAGGCAGCCCTCTATGGAGCTCCACAGCACCCACATGCCCCGGGCTCTATGTGATGTAAGCCCAGGAGACCACCTGCTTCTGGACGTCCTTGTCCTCCCTGTCCTCGGGGTCCCCAGCCTGACGGGTGGGTTGTAGCTACTAGCATCCTTGGTCCTTGTGAGTGTTGGGCCCACCTTCTCCATGGGACATTTTCTCTTTCCAGCCGCAGGAGCCTTGCCAGAGATCCCTGATTTCATTCCTTCCTGTGGTCAGCCCATACGTGCCACAGACGGCTTTGAAACTCCAGCTACCCTCCCAGGCCCAAATGTGAAGTGCAGAGGACTCCAGGCCCACGGCCTCAGGGAGACATGCAGACCCAAGGTACCTTTGGTACAACCAGTCCCTGGAGTTCAGTGTGTGTGCATGTGCGTGTGTGTGCGTGTGTGTGCGTGTGTGTGATGGAGGCACCCTCACCTCTGGGTCTGGGTTACAGGCCTCCCCTTCTTTGGGTCCTAGAGGGCACAGCCTGGCAGCGCACATACCCCTCTCTCCCCCACCAGCGGCAGCCCCTTCCTCCCAGTGATGGCCTCAGGGATTCCCCACTCCTACCTACCTGCTCCCACAGAGCCGTCCTCCAGACAAGGGGACTCCTGGACAACTTCCCACAAGGATCTGCTCACCCAGGACAGGCAGTGCCTTCCTCGAGCCACAGTGTAGGGCTCCCGTGCCCTGTGTCGTCTCTGATCATGTAGAACATGAGTCTACCTGACCTTAGACACTACAGGGGGCACCTGAGAGTCCGTTCTCAGGAAACCTCCCCTCTCCAGCCCAGTGTCAAGGAGCCAGGCCCTTCCAGTGCAGCCCCACCAAGTGGGACCCTTGTGTCTCCTGCCGATAGCCTAGTCAGCCAGGCCTGCTCAGCTCTTCCCTGACTTAGCTGTGCAGGAATCGAGAAAGACGGGAGTGCCCTGTGGGCCCAGAAGAGCCAAGAAGCCTTCATGCAGGAAGCCCTCTGCCTCCTCCCTTGGCCTCCAGGCCAGCTGGAGACCTGGGTCATGGTCAACCAGAACCTGGAGCATATGCAGCCTCAGGCAGTGGGCAGGGGGCTGGGCCTGCAGGAATGTGGAGCCCCGAGGTCCTGTCTTCGGGCTGCCAATGTGCACCCCTCAGGGGGCTTTGGGAGACACCATCCTCGTTCCCTGCTGGTAGAAGGGTAGCACAGACAACCTGGAAAGATGTAGAAGAGAGGAGGAAGGAGGGAGGAAGAGAAAGAGTAGGAGAGGGAGAGGGAGGGGAAGGGAGGGAGAGAGGGAGAGAGAGAAAGAGAGATTGAGAGTCCCTCAGAGGTATCTGGGGAAGCTGCCAGGCAGACTGGGAGCTGTCAAGGAGCAAGGGGAGTCCAGGTGGGGCTGCTAGAGGGACAGACAAACAGCATCTGGGTCCCACAGGAGACAGATAGGTCCACCCTAAAAACCAACCTTAAGACATCTGTGCGAACAGCCCTAAAGACCTCACTCCACCCCGTCCCCACTCCTTGTTCATTTTTGTTAATGTCTATTTATTTTTGAGAGAGAGAGAGAGAGACAGAGAGAGAGAACGAGTGGGGAAGGGGCAGAGAGAGAAGGAGACCACAGAATCTGAAGCAGGCTCCAGGCTCTGAGTTGTCAGTGCAGAGCCTGACACGGGGCTCGAACTCACGAACCGTGAGATCATGGCCTGAGCCAAAGTCGGATGCTTAACTGGCTGAGAGGCCCAGGCGCCCTCCCCCACTCCTTGTTCAGAGGAGGAAACTGAGGCAGATGGAGCTGTTCCAGGTTCCACTGTGGGCCGTGGGTGTTCCAAAACCCAGATCTCTAGACTCCTAGTCCGGTGCTGGGCTCTCGCCAGCGACTGCCCCACACCACGGCACCCGTCCATCCCTCCACTCTCCCTCCATCTGCAGGATGGGGGTGTCGAGCCAGAAAGTTGCAGATGCCCCTTCTGGCTTGGATATCCAGAGACTTCAGACCCCTCCCTCCGAGTCTTTGGGAGCCCAGCAGGAGCTCTGGCAGGTCCAGAGTCCCCTCCCCTCTCATCAGTCAGCACCGGATCATTTTTTCAAATTAGCTCTGTCAATCACAAAAGTAATACCTGCCGGCTCGTTAACCTATTTCACACAGCACAGAAAATACAAGGTGGAAGCTGGAAGTAAGTGCCTCCCACCCCGGTCTGTCTCCACTAGGTGCCAGGTGTTCTGTGCAAACAACGAGCAAACCCTTCTCTATCTCTTTAGGCTCTTCTTCCTGCAGCATCAAAGAAGACAGTCCGGAGTGGGTGAGCCAGGGACAGTCCTGAGGCCAGGCCCAGCGATCCCACACCCGAGCCAGCCCCTGCCCCCTGCCTGCACCGGCCCCTCCCCGCGCCAGTCCCCTGCGCTGAGCCCAGGGACAGGGGCTCATTATCCCATCCTGTCTGCCTTGGATGCCGCAGAGTGACAGCTGTTCCGTGTTTAATTACTGATGGGCTGCGGCTATGCCAACCCATGAATAAAATTACAAGTTGTTCTGCAATGCAAATACCACACCGCTAAGTCTGAGGGTCTGTGAGGTGCTTATTTTGATTGGCTGGCTTTTTTAATGAGAAAAGTTTCATTACACTTTAAAGAACATTAGTAATGATGAAACTCACACACCTAAAGATTTATATAGCACCGCAAACAAGTAGCAAGGAGAAGGGAAGTTATTTATAACTTCAAATATGCTCCTGCTCGGCTGATTGCATTGTTTTAGGGAGCAGAGCATTTTTAGCTGATAATTGCTTTAATGATAAATGTGGAAACTCAGGAACCAAAATATCTGAAGTGTCTTTAAAAGGCAAAAACCTCAGCTAAGATTGGGATGAGCTGACCTAATTTAGGGGAGGGGGCTGGAGAAAGGGGAGGGTGACCTCAGCAGGGCACGGGGGGATAAGAATAAATTACAAACCGTGGGCACTGGGGGGACTAGCCACCTGTGGGTGCCACCGGGGACAAGTTCAGCCTGTGGAACTGAACCGGAGTCGTGAGCTTCTCCTGTTGAAGCTGCCACTGCCTGGACCGCCGGACTATTTCTCCTCTGTGGTTGGGCCAGTCCCTTCTGAGTGATGCACCCACGCTCTGCGTGACCAGACATCTCCTCTGAGCCACAGCTGGATGCTAATACAAAGTGTGGATACGTGATCTAAAATCCACAGAGATCTAAAGACAGAACATCTGATCCGGCTCCCCCTCTCCCCGCGAACATGGAGCTTCCCCTGGGAAGGTGGGAATTCGCCGATTCATGGGCCTGGGAGTTGTCATTTCCCTCACTAAGTTTTCCGCGGAGATCCTTCGCTCTGCCGACACAGCTGAGCAGCAGTATAGCTGCTCCCGCTGGCCTGGGTCCTCGTCTCCAAACGGAACAGAGCTGACAAACGTACATTCTTTGTACCAGCCTCTGGTACATTCTTTTGCTCACTCATTCTGCCAGCGTGTGTTTGTTGGGGGTTTACCATGGGGCCAGACGAGGAGGATAGAGCCTGAGCCTCCAGAAGCAGCCAAATGGGGACGGCAGAGACAAGCCGAGCCCCATTAGGGGGCGATAATGGAGGTATGGATGCCCAGCTCAGGGGCAGCAGAGGAGAAGGACCCAGCTCTGCCTGGCGGGAGGAGGGGGCATCAGGGAAGGGGTCATCCAAGCCAGCCTAAGAGTTTGCTGCAGGCACCCGCCGTCTCCAGGGCTGTGGAAGGGAAGGGGACTTTTAGGCCAGGAGCACAGGGTGGTGTCTGTGAGGGGGGTGATTTGGGGCGAGGTGGAGTGTCAGGGCAATGCACCATGGCTTGTCCTGGAGCACACCTTTGCAGCTCAGAGCTGGGGTTCAGAGAGGCCCGGAGGTGGCTCTGATGGGGGCAGGGAGGGAGCCTGGAGAACGGGGCGGGCCAGCGAGCAGACCCGTTTAAAATAGTGAGAAGGCAGAGTCAGTGTTTTCTGCCTCCTTTCCCCGAGAGGTCAGCCAAGCAGGGTGTCTCCTGTCCCCTCGGCCAAGGACCCCATCCTGGCACAGAGAAACGGAAGAAAATGGGGCAGAGATCCCAAACCAGCTTGGGAACGTGTGCGCCTGCAGTCTTGTTTCTGTGCATGCGTCCACCTGTGTGCATGTCCGTGTGTGTATTGTGTGTGTGTTCCCACGTGTGCGCACGACCGTACACGCTTAGGTGTGTGCGTGGCGTGTGTATGCATGTCTGTGCAAAAGTGTACGGGGTGCCCACATCTGTGTGAGCGTGTGTGCGGGTGTCAGTGTGTGTGTCTCTCGTGTGTGAGCGTGCACGCTGTGTCAATGTGTGCCCGCGTGTGTATTTGAGACGTGTGTGTGTGTGTGCGCGCTAGCCAGAGGATCCACGTCTAGAGCAGACACTGCGTTGTTTTAATAAAGCCTGACACTCTGGGATCAACACCATCTGACACCGTGTTTGGAGCCTCTCAAATGAATCTGGTGCAGCCACGCACACAGCTCGTTCCCTTGGGCAGCTCAGGTTGCCGGAGTCTCCTCGGTGAGGGAAGCAAATAACCCGTAACTACCACTGCTGCCCCTGGGACAGCCCACGCCAGGCTCAGGGGAAGGCAAGGGCGAGAGGGCATCTAAGGAGAGCCGGACCAGGTCCCCCCACCCGGGCCCACCCAGCCTTCAGCCTCAGGGCCCCTGAAGACAGGAGAGGTGCCCCAAAGCCCAAGTGTCTGTGTACGTGCACATGGGTGTGTGGGGCGTGCACACACATATACATAAGAGTATACGTGTACAGGGGCTCCTGGGTGGCTTCAGTTGGTTGACTGTCCGACTCCTGATTTCAGCTCAGGTCATGATGTCACGGTTCGTGAGTCTGAGTCCCACGTTGGGCTCTGTGCCGGCAGTGAGGAGCCTGCTTGGGATTCCTTCTCTCTTTCCCTCTCTCTGTGCCCCTTTCCTGCTCACGCTCCTTCTGTCTCTATAAATAAATAAATAAATAAAGCATTTTTCAAAAAGAGTGTACATGTGCATATCCGTGCAGGGTGTGTGTGTGTGTGTGTGTGTGTGTGCGCATGACCTGTGTTTCCTAATCCAGAAACAACCATCTTCGTTGACCACAGATTTACTCAAAGTCACGTCCGAGGGGCGTGGGGAGGGGGATAGCTCTCTGACCCCCCAGTGTCAGAACTGCCCAGGCAACAGAGAGGTTGCTCCGTGAAATCAGGACAAGCCCCCGCCCTGTGCACCATGCCACGGTGGGAGGGGACTTCACGGCCCGCGGTGGAGGCCTGGTCTCTTCCTACTGGCTTGTTGGAGGTTAGCGGGCAACAAAGCCCGCAGGGACGGGGTCATTATTGGCTTTGAGGAGTCTTTCTTGGGCGGCAAAGTCATGCGAGCTTTGTTTCCTCTTCCCTCCTCAAGGCTGGGGCAGGCGAGGGGCTGGGAACCAGGCTGCGGCTGAGGGATTGGGAGACTGACTGAGTGGAACTTGCTGATTTTGGTGACAGCAGTGGGCCGCAGTTGTGACACAGCGGCCTGAGTGGGCCGAGTATCAGGGATGCACTAGACAGAGACAAAAGTGTAGACCACTTGCCAAGCCACCAGAGACAGAGGGGAGGTAACCCGGTGGGCGGATGGACAGAGCAGATCCAGCTACGGAACACCTCTCACCACAGACCGTCTTCACCCAGGAGCGGTGTCATGAGCTCATTTCACAGGCAAGAAACCGAAGCTCAGAGACATTGTACAGTGGCCTGTGGCCACTCAGCATGCCTGCTCAGAGCTCTGGCCTGCACTGAGATCCTGAGCCCACGGTGCTGCCTCCTCCATGCAGCCCTCCTCTCTTGTCACTCCAGCCAGGTAGTAGAGCCAGGAGGGCCAACAGGACCTTGAGCTGGAAAACAAGGTTTTCCTTTCACCTCAGCCCCAAGCCACAGATCCTCATTTGCTGAATGATCTTCATTTGCAAATTGTGCTCTAAGGGGGGGGGGAAAATGCCTTACTTTGCATTTTAAGGAAAGGCAATAGTGAAGTGGTGGGTAGAGGTCTGGGCTGTGAGGTTGCATTTCAGAGGCTCTGCAAGAAGAAGAGACTGACTCTGGGTCCCAAAGAGGAGCCCAAATTATACTCAATTTTGTGAAAGGATAAAATATTAGGTGTTAATTAGTCCCTCTAAAGTCACTACCTGGTATGTATGTGTGTGTGTGTGTGTGTGTGCGTGCACATGCCTCGTGTATGCATATAAAAACACGTATGCATATATCTACGTGTATATATGTATATATGTGTGTGCATATATATGTGTATATACATAAATTATTATTCCTAGATGAGTTTGGGGCGAGATTAGTTTTACAGCATAAACCTAAATAGCATAGTGGTGGTTTTTTCCCCTCGGAAGTAATATGCTTATCCACCAATGTTCTCTAGTAAAAGCTTGACTTTGAGGTAAAAAGATAATCCCAACCTTAGGCTTTCTGTATTTTCGAGACTTGCTGCATGCATCCCTCACTGTAAATATGGAAACACAGAATGCGATTTCACCATAACACAGGATTGAAGCAGGGACGTCAGGTTGTAACAGGAATACGAGTGACAACTTTTATTCTGATAAAGAAAGCCTAAGCCTCACTCACTGATCTCCTCTGATCGAAAGGCTTTGCGGATATTCATTGTCTTAATGAATTCAAGCCATGGAACCTGAAGTGGCTGTTAGTTTTCCCGTCTTCAGACAAAGGAGCTGGGCCTTCTTTATCTCCACATTTCCCAGAGACTTTATCATAAGAAAAATATGTTTGCCCCTTGTTACCGTTCACAGGGGGTTGGGGGGAATGACTCCTCAAACCCTAGCCATCGACGCGCGTGGTGAGGAAGTATTCAGAGGGTCTTAGCTGACGGAGCACGTTACTTACCAGGCGTGGGCTGTGTGCGCGGAGATGGTGGTGCAAGGAGGCCTCAGATCCCTCCCCGAAATGAGAAAAATGTAAAGACGCAGACTGGAACGCCCTGCTGATGTTCAAGAGAAGCCGCAGCCGTGTTTTGCAGACTTCCGAGGAGTTTCTGCCGGGTGCTGGGCAGCTGAGCCAGACGCGGTGGTCGCTTGGTGTGGACCCAGAGTCCTCCTTCCTGGGTGTGGAAAGAAGTGAAAGAGAAGGGTGGTGACAGGGAAAGTGAGCAGATGCTGGAGGACATGATACATGTCTTCTGCTCTCCGGGGTGAGGCTTGCGGTGAGCGCAGTCACCGGGAGGTGGGGGCCAGTACCTGCTACATCTCCAGGCCCCTCGGGGGCCCCAGCCACAAGGCCATGAGCACATCCCTGGCTGCACCAGGACAAAGCCCTGGGTGCTGGGTGGTTTATCTGACCTGGGCATTAACTGGTGTGGAGGAACTCCTTCCAGCACTTTCTAACTCAAGGAGCACCTCTTGTCCCTGGGGCCACCAGCCACGAGGCAGCTGTGCCGGGCCTGGACCGCCTGAATGTCCACACCATGCTGAGTTCTGTAGCCGGGCTCTTGTCTTAATTGCCCCTTCCCCACTGCGGTGGGCTTATCTGTTCTGGAGAACGCCTTTCCAGAACAAGAGGGATGCACCTCATTCACGCAGTGGGATGAAGCATACCCCAACTCGGAGGCAGAGACCCGGGAGTGAGGGTGAACTCCGTCACACAACAGCTGAAGAAAAGGTGGATGGAACAGAAAACCATATTGTGCTAATATCAAGGAAGGAGAAGGAAAAAACCAAACTTTAAAAATATTTACTCCAGTGACAGTAAATATCTGGAGAGGCCCCATGGACGGTTGACTCGGACGAGTGACACGGAGAGTGAGTTTGAGAGGATTTTTCGGAATGCAGCAAAAAAGGACCAGACGAGGGAGAGGTAATCAGAGAAGGGACGACACCATGGAAGGCAAGATATTGGGAATCCAGTAAGGGTGAGGAGTGCCAATGAAGAGTAGAGCACAATTAGCAGAAACGAAAAACCTTCAAAAATGCAAAAGAGGAAAACTTGCTGAATCGAGACAGATGTGACCCGTGTGTTGAAAGGGTTCCCTGTACACCTAGACAAAATGAATAAACATCAAAGGATGGCTGGTGGAAGGATCTAAGCTCTTGGATTAATGTGGAATAAGGGCCTCCCGTGACAAACATACCGGACTGGCCTCACATTGTCCACCTTCTTGTCTTCCTTGGAGTGAGCCTTGCCCTGACCTTTTGGCTTCTCTTTCTCGGCTCTCCCTGCCCCTGCCGTCAACCCATCATCACTAATCCCAGTGCAATGTACTTGCACTTCTCCTGGCCCTGCCCCTGGGCTGCCCAGAGGCCCCAGGTGGGACATGAGTCCTCGATGCCCAACAGGCAGAGTCTCGGCCAGTCAGGCTTTCCCAGACCAGGACCCCTATCTGCAAGTAGGATCTGGGTAGGCAGAGGGGAGAGACCCATCCTTCTTTAAATCTGGATCAATCAATGGACAAACCCTGAAGAGCAGAAGACACATAACTATTGGACCACATTGTAGACCAAATGTGTGACCTGCTTCCCCAAGTCAGTGGGGGTGTGCCCAGGCTAAGCCAGAGGCCACCAGTCAGGGCTGCCAAGTCCCTGACGATCTACCTACCTACCCCATGACCCAGCAAGGGAAATGGGCTGCTCACCAGTCTCTTCCGCAGCAACTGTCTCCCAGAAGGACGAGAAACAAAATTAAAATCTCAGGTGCCTTTACCCAAGGGTCATTCCAGCTGGAGAGCCTAAATATCATACAGTGTATGAATGTGCTGCATTTATTATTTTCACCATGGAGACGTCCAAGGAAACTGACCTTTTCAGCTTCAATAAAAACGGATTTTCCTGTAGGTCCTTTGACAGCAGCTGTGATGGTGAGCCAGGCTGAAACTCAATATTAAGCACCAAAGAACAGAAAAGGAGGTGCCTTCTCTTGGCCTGGGGAGGGTGGTGGGGAGTTATTGACTCTCATCTGCAGTTACATATGGGAAAGGATGTGGGGGCCTGAGCCCTGCTCTGAGGAGAGGCCTACCACTCCTCTTGGACCCTGATTGTTTCGACACCCCTCAGCATCAAAAGTGCCTGTTATTCAAGCACTTGGTTCAAGGAGGATTATATTCAAAACAAAGCCACAATAGTGGGCTGTTTTGGAATTCAGAAGGGCTGGGTCTGACTTGCTCAGGATGCAATATCCCCTCTTGTAAAGTGCCCGAGAGCCCCCAGATATCCGACTTTGACCCATATTCCCCTAAAATGCAGCCTGGGGCTGGCCATCTTTCTGCTGCTTGGTCACACTGATGGGAGAAAACCTTGCAGACTTTCTGCCCCACCATAATAGCCAATACACAGAGGAAAAATTAACAGTCAACTGGCAACAAGGCTGCCTTGCACTGAAACAAGATGTTTAACAGTAGCAAAACCTGGATTTCCTGTTAAAAATCGGTGGCTTGGTTGGGGGATGGATGACAGTTCCAGAGTTACCGCAACATGATACTCAGAATGTCTAGGTCTCCACGAAAAAGGTGAAGGAGATTAAAAAGTAAAATCTTCCAACTATAAAATAAATAAGATGGCAGGGGGCGGCTCCTGGGTGGCTCAGTCAGTTAAATTTCTGACTCTTGATTTCAGCTCAGGTCATGATCTCATGGTTTGTGAGTTTAAGCCCAACATAGGGGCCACTGGCAGCATGGAACCTGCTTGAGATTCCCTTTCTCCCTCTCTGTGCCCCTCCCCTGCTCATTCTCTCTCTCTCTCTCTCTTTCTCAAAATAAATAAATAAAACTTAAAAGGAATAAAAATCAAATAAATAAGATGTGGGGATATAAAGTACAGTATAGGGAACAGAGTCAGTAACATTGTAACAACTTTGTATGGTGATGGTTGATAACTTAACATTGTAAGAGGACCATTTTATAGTGTGTATAAATGTCTCATCACTATGTTGTGGACCTGAAATTAATACAATATGGTATGCCAATTATTCTTCAATGAAAAGCAAAACAAAACAAACAGTGGCTTGACCTCAGGCATTTCCTCCTCCCCCTCCCAACCCAGCCACAATGAAAGTGAATAAATTTTAAAAGGTAAAACCAACAAGGACAAACACAGATGAGGAAGTAAGAGCAGTGAGGGATTTCAGTGAATTCTGCAAGGCAGAAAGAACAGGAAGAGTGAAATCTGAGAGAGCAGAGCAGAGAAAGTAACACTGGAGGCGCCTTGGAGGGGACACTGGTGAGCATGACTCCACAAACCACAGGATGCCCAAGCTCAGGTGTGGAGGAGCTGTGTTCCTGGAGCTGGGAATGGGAGAGAGCTGTTTTAATGGGGGATTAAAAACAGGGCAATTGAGGAATATCACAGAAGATGGCAGGGTAGGAAGCTGTCCCTTCATCCAAGTAACTATTGAGCTGTCAGGAGCTCTCTGAAACTGCTGTCATGAAGACAACAGCCCACATTTATGCTCCTGGTGTGGCTTACAAGTGCCAGGGTGGGCAATAAGGAACTTGTCCCCTAAACATCAGGGTTGTGGGGTTTTAAATTTTTTTTTAATGTTTATTCATTTTTGAGAGACAGAGAGAGACAGAGGGTGAGCAGAGGAGAGGCAGAGAGAGAGGGAGACACAGAATCCCAAACAGGCTCCAGACTCTGAGCTGTCAGCACAGAGGGCAATGTGGGGCTTGAACTCACGAACCACAAGATCATGACCTGAGCTGAAGTCAGACACTTAACCAACTGAGCCACCCAGGAGCCCCCAAGGTTGTGTATTTTGATTGCTGATTGCTGCTTTAGATCACTGAGGTACTGGCAAGTCATTGCTTGAAACTCCGTGGGCTGAAGCAGTTTTCCCATCATGAGAGAATTTAAAGAGATAGTACTCCACCCCAGCCATTTAACTGAATGACCACAGAGACAACAGAATAGAAACTTTAGTGACCATCCACAATAAGGAATACACACTTTGCAGAAATAGTTTGGGAAGCTCACACGTTTATGCTCCCAGCCCTCAAAAAGCAAACTTCAATGATCTCTGGGGATTGGGAGAATTAAAGTTCCAGAATTACTGTAACATAATATTCAAAATGTCCAGTTCTCAACAACAACAACAACAACAACAAACTACAAAACATACAAAGAAATGAGAAAGTATGGCCTATTGACAGGGGAAAAAAAATAATTTAATGGAAACCATCTCCAGGAAGACCAGGCATAGGAATTATTAATCAAAGGCATTAAATTGATCGTCTTTAATACATTCAATGAGCCAAATGAAATGTGCAAAAGAAATAAAGAAAACAAGGGAAATGATGTAGAAAACTTGAGACTATCAACAAAGAGAAATTATAAAAAAGGAACCAAACAGAAATTTTGAAGCTAAAAAATACAATAATTGATATGAAAACTTGCAGGAGGGTTTGACAACAGATATGAATAAATAGAAGAAAGGTTCGGTGAACTTCAAGATGAGACCATTGAAATTATCCATCCTGAAAAGCAGAAAGAAAAAAGAATGAAGGAAAATGAACAGGGCCTGAGGGACTTGTGGGACACCATCAATATAACACAGAAGAGAAAGGGGCAGAAAAAATATTTGAAGAAATAATGGTGAAAACTTCCTAAATCTGATGAAAGACATGGTATAAACACTCAAGAAGTTCAACAAACTCCAAGCAGGATAAACTCAAAGAGATGCACACCGAGACATATTATATTCAAATTTCCAAAGACAAAGAGAACAAATTGGAAGTGACTAAGAGAGAAGTAAATGGTCATGTACAAGCGTTGTTCTCTGATTTATCATCAGAGATCGTGGAGGCCAGGAGGCACTGGGATATATTTAAAGTCCCGAAAGAAAAAAAAAAAAGCTCAATCAAGATTTCTATACTTGGTAAAACTATTCTTCAAGCATGAGGGATAAATTAAGACATTTATAAATAGAGAAAATCTTTACCAACAGACCTTCCCTATAAGACATGCTAAAGGGAATCCTTCAGGTTGAAATAAAAATACACTAGGTAGTAACTACAAGCCATAAGAAGAAATAACACCAGTAATTCATAGATAAATATAAAAGCCAGTATTATTATAGTTTTGATTTGGGTTGTAACTTTTCCTTTTTCTTATATGATTAAAAAGAAATGCATAAATTATTAATAGTAAATCTATATTAATGGGCATACAATGTGTAAAAATATGATCTGTGATAGTAATAATGTAAAGGAGAGGGATGGAGATGTATAGGAACAGAGTGTTTATATACTATTGAAACTAAGTTGTTATTATTTAGATTCTTATAAGTTTAAGGTGTTAATTATAATCCTCAAGGTAATCACTAAGGGACTAACTAAAAAATATACAAGAAAGAGAATCAAAATGGAACACATGCAAAAAAAATCAAACTAAATTTAAAAAAGGCAGTAATGGGAGAATTGAGGAACAAAAACATGTCAGACATATAAAGAACAAATAGACACATATTTGTTTCTATTTACAGAAATGGAGAGATTATAGAAAACAAATACAGAAAATGGTAGAAGTAAGTCCTTCTCTATCATTAAATGTAAATGGATCAAATTCTCTTACCAAAAGACAGACATTGGAAAATTGAATAACTAAAATAAGAGCCATTAATATACAGTCTACAAGAAATGCACTGTAGATACAAAGACAAAAGAAATAGAAAGTTAAAAGATGGGAAAAGATATTACAGCAAATAATAAGTGAAAGACAGCTGGGAGTCTATATTATTGCAGACAAATGTGACAAAATTTTATCTAAACTAAGAAAAAAAAGTGACAAGACTCAAATTTCTAACATAAGAATTTAAAGTGGACACATTTCTATAGATTTTATAGAAGGAAAAAGTGTTTTAAAACAATACTGTCAATGCCAACAATTTGGAGAACCTAGACAAAATGGAAAAATTTCTGGAGGCACACAATCTACCAAAACACACTCAGAAAGAAATATAAAATCTCAACAGACCAATAACTAGTAAGATTGGATCAATATTCAAAAATCTCCTAACAAAGAAAAGCCCAAGACCAGATGTCTTCACTGGTGAATTCTATCAAACATTCAATGAATTAACACTAATTTTCCCTAAACTCTTCCAAGAAATTGAAGAGGAGGGAATACTGCCTAACTCATTCTAGGAGGCCAACACTATACTTACACCAAAGTCAGAAAAAGACTCTTATAAGTATCATGTCAAATTCTCAATAAAATAGTGGTAAACTAAAGTCAGCAGCGTATTAAAAAGCTTATACATCATGGCTAAGTAAAATTTATTCCCAGAATGTAAGGATGGTTCAACATACAAGAAAGAAAATCAATCAGTATAATACACCATATTAATAGAATAAAGGAAAAAACATGTGATCATCTCAATTGATGTAGAAAAAGCATTTTACAAGATTCAGCATGATCAAAACACTCAATAAACCAGGAATAGAAGAGAAGTTCCCCAATATGCAAAAGGCTATGCAAGAAAAACCCACAGCTAACATTATATCCAGTGGTGAAATACTGAAAACTCTTCTCCTGAGACCAGAAAGAAGACAAAGACACCTGCTTTTATCATGTCTATTGAATTGCTATTCACAACTTCTATTCAGTTGTAGTGCAGGTTCTAGCCAGAGCAATTTTGTAAGAAAAAGAAATAAAGGCTATTCATATTGGAAAAGAAGAAGTAAAATGAATTCTGTACACAAATGACAAGATCTGATAGGGAGGAAATTCTAAAAATACACACAAACAATTAGATCTAATACAAATTTGGAAAAGAGTCAGAATCTAAAATCAACATGAAAAAAATAAGTATGTCTGTATACCTGTAATGAACAATTCAAAAATGAAATTAAGAAAACAACTCCATTTACTATAACACCAAAAAGAATATTTAAGAATAAGATTTGTACACTGAAAACTATAAAACATTGTTAAAATAAATTAAAGGAGATCTTAGTAAACAGAAAGACATCATATGCTTATGGATTTGAATAATATTATTAAAATGACACTACCCAAAGTGAACCACAGATTCAAAGTAATCCCTATGAAAATCCCAATTGTATTTTTTATAGAAACATGAAAACCCATTCTAAAGTTCATATAGAATCTCAAGGGACCTGAAAAGCTAAAACAATCTTGGGGAAAAAAACCGAAGCTGGAAGACCCACACTTTCTGAATTGAAAACTTAATAGAAAGCTACAGGAATGAAAAGAGTGTGGTACCTCCTTAAGAAAAAACATTAAGACCAATGCAGTAGAGTAGAGAACACAGAAATAAACCTTGAATGCATGACCAGTTGACTTTCAGCAAGGGTGCCAAGATGACTCAATGGAGGAAAGGCAATGTTTTCTTTCTTTTTTATTTATTTATTTATTTTTATTTTTTTAATATATGAAATTTATTGTCAAATTGGTTTCCATACAACACCCAGTGCTCATCCCAAAAGGTGCCCTCCTCAATACCCATCACCCACCCTCCCCTCCCTCCCACCCCCCCATCAACCCTCAGTTTGTTCTCAGTTTGTAACAGTCTCTTATGCTGTGGCTCTCTCCCACTCTAACCTCTTTTTTTTTTTTCCTTCCCCTCCCCCATGAGTTTCTGTTAAGTTTCTCAGGATCCACATAAGAGTGAAACCATATGGTATCTGTCTTTCTCTGTATGGCTTATTTCACTTAACATCACACTCTCCAGTTCCATCCACGTTGCTACAAAAGGCCATATTTCATTCTTTCTCATTGCCACGTAGTATTCCATTGTGTATATAAACCACAATTTCTTTATCCATTCATCAGTTGATGGACATTTAGGCTCTTTCCATAATTTGGCTATTGTTGAGAGTGCTGCTATAAACATTGGGGTACAAGTGCTCCTATGCATCAGTACTCCTGTATCCCTTGGATAAATTCCTAGCAGTGCTATTGCTGGGTCATAGGGTAGGTCTATTTTTAATTTTCTGAGGAACCTCCACGCTGCTTTCCAGAGCAGCTGCACCAATTTGCATTCCCACCAACAGTGCAAGAGGGTTCCCGTTTCTCCACATCCTCTCCAGCATCTATAGTCTCCTGATTTGTTCATTTTGGCCACTCTGACTGGCGTGAGGTGATATCTGAGTGTGGTTTTGATTTGTATTTCCCTGATAAGGAGCGACGTTGAACATCTTTTCATGTGAAAGGCAATGTTTTCAACAATGTCTGCAACAGATGTCATCCAAAGAACCGGAAGTGAGAATGTTATCAGACTTTTCAATAATAACAGTAAAAACTAGAACACAATGGAAGAATGTTTTTAAAACTTTGAGAAAGAATTCTTTTCAATCTAAGATTCTATACCCAGCCATGCTATCGATCAAGAATGAAAGCAGAATAAAGACATTTTCAGACCTTCAGACACTAAAATTATTTTCCAAATACCCTTCAGGAAGCCAAAGAACATGGCACTGAAGAACATGTCCCAGCAAAATGAGAAAGAACAAAAATGGCATCACAGGATCAAGGGAATGGGGGATCCACACAGGAGAAGACTAAAGGCTGCTCCTAAGCAACAGCTTCACAGAGATCGCAGCAAGAGGCAGAAAGTTCCAGAAGGGAAGTCCTCAGGAATGAGATAGAATGAATGTGTCAGAGCTGAGGCTCCCAGATTTTCTTGGTTTGTGGTGTCCTTGTCTTGGTCATTTTTTTTCTCGGTGCTCTTAGGCTAAAAGACACACCTAACATTTCTGTTTATTAAATACTTAGGCCCAAACAACATAATCAATATTTATGTCCTAACAACTGAGTAGCCATTTGAAAAACTAATGCACATTAATTGAAAGAAAAATATTCAAGGGTGCCTGGCTCAGTCAGTTAAGCGTCCGACTCTTGATTTTGGCTCAGGTGATGACCTCACGGACGTGAGATCCACGCCCTGCCCCTTCCTGGTCTGCTGTCAGCACAGAGCCTGCTTGGGATTCTCTCTGCCCCTCTCTGCTTCTCTCTCTTTCAAAATAAATAAATAAACATTTAAAAAAGAAAGAAAAATACTTGAATTCCATTATTTAATAACTACAGTTACTTCTTAATGGGATGTGTGTCCCTGTTGGACACTGCACAGCTTCTCGAACCTTTGACTCAGGTATACACCTCTACCCTCATTTTCTGTTTTGCATCTATATTTGCCCAATGCTTGCTTTCTATCATAGTAATTACCAAAAACCCAGCTTTGCAAACATGGGGCATGATTGAAAGGAATGTAGTTTACACTATCATTGAAACAGTGAACTACTTTGTGCTAGTAGTTTGTGATATCTAACAAACACCCAGTACCACTGTGTTGCCCTCGAAACTTTAAAATGTCCCATGGTGCTTCTGTGTATTCACTACAACATCCTGGGGTGCCTTGGTGCAAATTGGGAATTGTGATATTAAAGTGTATCAAAAATATTTTCGATAGGCTTGTGGCAGGAATTTCAAAATATGTGGAAAAAAATAATGATGGGTGTACTGAACACCAGGCAAATGAAAAAGTGAAGCAATTGCCAACTCTAGAGGGAAAGCAAAGTTTGGACAAGAAAGGAGATGAGGCGATACTCCTTGATTCAACAACAAACAATACTTGCAAAGTCATAATAACATAAATACTGACTGTAGTCTTAACCAGAAGAGGGACCCGGGATGGTGGAGAAACAGTAGGGAGGGGGGCCCTAGGAACGCTAGAAACTCATTCACACGGTGGGATATTAATACGGAACAACAGACCCCATGAATGAAGACAGAGCCAGGTTTGGGACTGCGGATTGGAAACATGGAGGGAAACACGGGGGGGAGCAGGCGTAAGAGGTAAAAGTGTTGTCTCTGGGAGCAAAATTGGGACGTAGGGAAGTAGAATGTTGTTCCTTATTATAAATCTTTTCGTAATACTTGACCTTGGAACTATGTGCATGCATTGCTTTGATAACAACATTTAAAAATTAAACAAAACAATACTAGAACCTAACAGATGTAACCCAGATGCCCCTTACGATCTGGATAATATTTCATATGCAACAGAAAGTCTAGGAACTCTCCTGAGATTTGGGCGGCTCTGAGCCCGAGAGTGGCAGAGATGGATTATATTCTCACGGTGCTCCAGGCCCCCGCAGCCGCTTCTCTCACTTGTCCTCTGCTTGCCATCCCAGCCCGCCTTCCCCAGCTTCCCCAGCCTCTCCAAGCCAACAAGGCCGAAGCCTGTGAATGTGTGGACCTCTGAAGAGGGGGTGCTGATTGGACACCCCTTTTTTCCACGCCAGGCCTGGGCTCTCCCACTCCAGCTGGCCCTCTGACCCTGAACCTCCCACCCCAGCCTGTGCCGACGACGTTAGCCCCCAGTAGCTCGGCCCCCAGCCCACTGCGGCTGTGCACAGACATCCACACAGACACATGCACTTGTACCCACACACAGGCTTCTGCACAAAGAGCAGACCCTCTGAGAAGAACCTGGCATGGTCATCTTTCCTTCGCCGGATTCCAACCTCCCAGAAGAGAGTGGTGGTTTGAAGCAGCAAATTTTTCCTCCACTTCAGTCATCCCCCCGACACTGCTAAGCACAAGAATAACAGTGACTGTGGGCTGTGACTCACGGTGGTCCGACAACGTGATGGTAACAAAGCTCTTCCCTGGCAGCTCACGATCCCCAGGCTCTGCGTGTTTGCACGCAGGGAGCCACGCAGAGAGCCACGCAGGGTGGCCTGGCCACCATCCACTTTAACCGAATACAAGATTAGCGCTTAATGCACTTACATTTCCGCGATCCAGAAATGCAGACTGACTCACTTGGTGGGATCCTGATAGGAAGCCTGTGGTCAGGTGTTTTCGGCGTAAGGAGCTGTGCCTCATTCACCCAGAATAGCTGAGCAAGGACTTGCAGCCCCCGATGAGAGTCTCCTTCCCGTGTGGGCCAAGGACTCTGTTCGAAGGGCAGGTCTGTGCCTATGGCATTACCCCAAGCTCTTGGGAAACAGCACTCTGCATTTCTCTCCCATCTCCCCGGTGGCATTGTCACAGCCCTGGGGAAAATCTGGAGTCTAATGCCTCTTCAGGGGGTGGCCAGGACCCACCTTTGGTCCTCCTGGCCCTTCCTGAGGACACTGTCCACACAGATGTTCCAGAGAGGCGCTGCCTCCAGCTGGGCGTCACCAGGATGAAGCTACAAGTCTCCCCACGGACAGGGCAGCCTGCGGGAAAGGACCCGCTGCCCTTCCATGTGACCCATACTGAAGTGATCCTCTCTACTCTGCCATGTGGGGCCCTGAGGAGAGGGCAGTGGAGGGCTCCAGGGAAACGTTCAACCTCCATGGTAAAGCCAGACCTCCAGCGTCGGCAATGAAGTCAGCATCCTTGCGACAACCAGTGACCACTTGACCTAGCCACACCGACCTCCAGTTGAGCCCAAGTGTGGACGCATGGCCTTTCCCTTAGGACTCCAGAGGACGGAGCTAGGACAATAAAAGAGGACAAAGGCCAACACACCCAGGCAGCTTGGGCTCCTTCTTGGGCCTGAGGGCTTTGGGCTCTCCTCCCACCTCCTGGGCCATCTCGTGGGCATCATCATCTTTGAACCTGTCCTCTGGAGGCCACTTGTCGGAGTTTTTGCCTTCTTTGGAATCTGCCTGCCCTCCCTCTCCACGCCCCTCCTGCCTCCTGCCTGGGCAGACACAGCCTTCTCCTCTTGTCCAAGGTTCCCTGAATGAGGCCCTGAAGGACACTGAAATAGTCCTCTCTTTAGGTGAGCCTCCACACTCCCACCCCCTTCCCCCCCGTGCCAGGACCCCCTGAAAACTCAAGTGCCACAGGTCAGAGGAAGGGGAGCCAAGAGTCACTGAGGATGGCATGCCAGAGTCCCATCACATCCACATCTCGAATATTCTCCCTGGAGCAGGTCAATCTTGCAGCCATCACCAGAATCCTGGGGCATGTGGGTTGGTGTCATCCTACTGAGGCAGGATATGTGCGTTGGGCAGGCACTGGGCCAGGTCCCCAGTGCTCTCCTGAGCTAGATGCACAAGGACTGTTGCCTCCCACTTCCTGGAAACCCCCTGCCCAAGTCCTCCATGGAAATTCCCTTTTGCTGGGGGCCTGGCCTTGAACTTCAAACACACCGGCTATGACTGCCTGAATAGCCAGCCCTGTGCCCTGGCCGAAGAACAGTATGGCGGGGAAGCACATACTGTCCGGAGACGTTCTGCGTCGATTGAAGCCTTCAGTGTCTGGGAAGCAGGAAATGCTGTCTCCTTCCACAAGCGAGTCTGGTCCTCACTGGTCTCAATGCCACCGCAGGGCCGGGATCAATACCGGTGAGAGTGGAGATGCGTCCTGAGTTGTTAGTTGTCCTTCTTGGTTTGGAGCATAATCCATAATGCTCGGCTCCCGGTGCCTGGCTCCCCACCAGCTCTGGGGATTACTGAGGAGTGGGGCATCCAGTCAGGGTCGGGGCACAGGGTCCTGGGGGCAGTTCTGGGAGAATAAGGAGGAGCAGGAGGCTGAGCTGACTGTCAGCCGCTCCAGCAAGGAGCCTGGCTGCCCCTGATCTAGGGGACACACTCATCCTTCTCGCCCCAGCACCAGGTGCCCGGCCCCTCCCCAGACCTCCTCATGCAGCTGAGCAGCCCACACATCCCTGTCTGTCAAACTTGCCAAGGACAATTTGTTAAGAACCGTCTGTGCAGCCATAATGAGACTTGGCCCTTCCGCTCCAGTCCTGGTCGGGGGTGTTCCAGGGAAACAGGCTTTCCAGGGATGCTTAGGCATGGCCGTGCCGTATCCTGGCAACCAGACCCAAAGCCAAGTTCTCCTGAGACCCTGGCTCCAGCCCAGCGCTGGGCAGAGTGGGGACTGGCAGCGGTGCAGGGCTGCCCTCACTGCCCACCCCACCCCTCGGCTGGACCCGACCGGTGCAGGAGTCCACACCCCTCCTTGGGCAGCCGGCCACCCCCTGCCCTGGCCTGCTTTTCCACCATCTCCTCTCTGGGCTCCCGGGGCTGTCCTGGGGGCACCCCCGTAAGGGGGTTGGAGGGGTGACACTATTCCTCCAGTGCCCACCCACGGACCCATGGCTCCCTAGCTGCCCCCACCCTTCTGCCACTTCTCATTCTCTGGACAATTTGTTTAATAGCAACAGGTGACCGGGATCAGCAGTCGAGGTGACTGTGGTGCCTGCAGACCTCCAGCCACAGAGCTCCCTGCCCTCAAGGCAGACCTTGTCTCTAAGCCCGGCCAGGCCATCTTCTGTGGACACCTCTGTCTGCCCTTCTGATCCAGGAGCTGGAAAGGGAAGCAGCATGCTCCCGGCCACAGACCACCCACCCTCTGTGGGAGGACTTCTCAAGTGGGTGACGCTGCCCACAGCCCATTCAGTAGCCCAGAGAGGTGCAGGCCCCTCGCTGCACTGCAGTCCGCCTGCTCAAGCCCACTGACCAGTCCATCAAACTACCTCCCCTCCTACAGCAAAGCTTTGGGGAGACAGGCCCCGGGCTGGAGCGGCACCCCCACTCCAGGGCTTCACGTTTGGCCTCTAGTGTTCCCACTCACCAGGCTTCTGAGAGCATCTCTGATATCTCTGCCGTAGGCAGCTCTGCCCCCAGGGTCTGTGGTGAGCCCCCCCACCCCCACCTCCTCTGGGCTCCAGGGAGAGGACCTCCTGGTGGGGCGGGCCCACCCAAAGGCCTCTGATCTGTTGTTCCCTGGGCTCCCCCTCAGCCCCTGTCCTCGCTGAGTCACAGCAGCTAGGAGCCTGCAGGAGAGGAGAAGGCCCATCCCCATGGAGTGGACACCATGGCGCTCCATCCAGACCCTTCTCCAGGGCTGGTGCGCCCACCTCGGCTGGGAATATTGCTGTGTACTTCCCCTGGAATCATCTCGGCAGCCAAGATGCACCTCTTCCAAGGTTATGCCCCTCGGGGGCGATCTTGCATTCTGGATGAGGAGGGGGTACAGAGGCCTGTTCCTTGCCTCAATTTGGGGTCGACTCTGAAGGGCACCTCTGGTGCTTTCTGTGGGACTGGCTGTGGGCCTCACTTGTGACCCCACTTCTCTCTCTGCCCACTCCTGCTCCCCTCATGTCCTTACAGGGGTCCCTCCTGAGAGCCCTCAGTATAAACCATGTGCCCCAAACTCCTCACCTCAGTCTGCTTCCAGGAAACTCAGCCTAAATGGCACTGGGCTCTGGGGCCAGTGGGTCATGGGGATGAAGGGCTTGTGCTCCCACCCTGTTGGAATCGTCACTGCAAGCTCAGAGTTGTAACTCCAGGTCTTGACCTCCAGCTAACCAAGGTATGGGCCTGACCCCCAAGGGCCTGCCCTGGCTCACCACCTCTGTGAAAGTCTCCCTCCGTGGTGAACACTATTAACGCTCCCCCAGACCCTCTGTGATCCCCTTTGCACATCTGGGCATTGGTGCCCCAATTATAGGAGCTGCACCAGCAACTTCTCAAAGGGCTGCCCCAGGGGATGGGAACTGCTTTGCCCACAGGCCCAGGGAGTCCGTGTTCCTTGGGTAGCCCTTGGGGGTTTGTTGTTGTTTTACAAACACAAGAACAAAGCTTTCAATATCTTGTAGCTAAAACATTCTGGAAGGGAAATCAGCTCTTACAGTGCACTGACAACCAACCCGCCTGGAGTCAGCCTCATCCAGTCCCTGACTTACAGCTTGCAGGGGCCAGCCAAGCTCTTCTGTCATCAGCGGGGAACCCACGGAGGTGGAGGGAGGAAGGCCCACCAAGGCCCACACAGTGGCTGGGGCAGGAGTGTGAAAGCCCAGCTCCTTGCTTCAAGATGGCAACAGCTGGGACTTTGTCCGAGATGATCGTCTTGTCTGGCCCCCTCCCTGCCCTGCCCTCTTCCCTTCCAGCCCGTCCCTGGGACCACGTGTGTGCTCACCTGGGGTCTGCTCCTGAGAAGCCCCACGGGAGACCTTCTTTTATCAGAGAGAAAGCAGAGCCCAGAGAGGACTCACACACACACACACACACACACTCAAGCCTGTGGGCCTGTGGGATTTCCACGTTTGTGTCACGTAGGGAAGAACTTTCTCCCACTCAAGGATCCACCATGTGAAGGTTGCTCGCCCACGTTTTCCTCCATGATTTTTGAAAGCTTCGCTTGTTATAATTAAATCTTTAATCCACTGCTTGGAATTTATTTTGGTGCATAGTATAGGAAAGGAAACCAATTTAATATTTTTTCATAAACAGTTAACTAATTATCACAGCACTGCTTATTTATTTATGTGGTTTTTAAATTAAAAATGAATTAGTACATGAAATGATTGCCAAGATATTAAGTAAAAAAAAAAATAAGAAAACATAGTGCAGAACAGTGTGTATAATAAGCCCTTATTTGTTTAGAAAACGACATGCATGGACAGTTCCTTAAAGGATTTATAGAGAGCCTTTCTATAAACCGTTAATGGTCGTTGCCTCCAGAGAGAGGGACAGGGGTCTGGAGTGGATATCTACTTTTCACTGAATGCCCTTTGACTTATTTGAATTTTTTATCATGTGCAGCTATGACCTTTTTAGTAAAAAATAAATTAATTTTAAAAATTCAAGACTCTGTAAGTTGCAAGCAAGAAAACATAGCTGAGTTAACTTAAGCGTAAAGGGACGCCTATTTTGAAGGATGTGGTGATCACCCACAGAGCCCAAGGGCAGGAGGGCTGCCAGTGTTGAAATGCCTGGAACCAGGGATGCAAATCTAACAGGACAGCCCTTCCTGCCTGTCCAACTATCCCCATCCTAGATCAGAGCACTTTCTCCCAATGGAAAGTGTCTAAAACCCACCTGTCCCTGCCCTCTCCTTCACTCAGACAGTCACAAGGCTCCTTCTTCTTAGAGCCCACCTTCCTTTCACAGGGTGCAGGTCATTTAACTACTCTGTCTGTGCCTGGCTCCTGTGGTGCCACCCGTAGGCTCAGTGATGACAAATCCCATGGAGAGTGGTAGGTTTCATTTAGAAGAGGTGACATGTTAAGAATCTTCTAGAACAGGACTGCACCCCACTCAGTTGCCAGTCTAAAGGAGATACCATTTCTTCCTGCCTAGGAGGAATACGGGGGTGATGGGACCAATGAATTTTTGCCTTCCACAGATCTCCGGTGGCTTGCTTCCCTGGCCAGCAGTCGCCCCAAGGTCATGAGGGGAATTTTCGACCCAGTGTTTTATGGGGTCATTCCAGAAAAGAGCACTGGGGAAGATCCCCTTGAGTAGGCCAACTGCCTTGATAGTTTATTCCCAGCTAGACCCGGAGGTGAGAACTGTGGATTTCCTGAGGGACTGAGAAGCAATAGGCTCCTGTTGACCAGGTTTTCTCTTTCCCAGCAATACATCTCTTGTGAAAATCTGAGCTGTGCAACTGCAGGAGTCCCTTATGGCTTTACTCTCTGTTGTCCCTTCACCCTAGACCCAAGAGCCAACAAGCATTAGAGGGGCTAATATGTAGCTCCTCTAATGTTGACGGGTTTCTCAGTGTTAGGCGTGAAGTCCTCGCTGTTGACTTCCTCACTCACAACCTGCCTCAGTCAGCTCATTGTCTTTCAAGGACTGTCTACTTACAACTCCACTTCTGGTACCAAGGTTGATATCTCTTACTATTCTTCTGATTACACCATCCAACTAGAATAGGCTTAAACAAAAATATAGTTTTTTAAAGGCTGTAGAACTAGGGAACAGAAACGCAGGTCTCAGGAAGATCCACCACTCAGAGCCTGGACTTCCATTGCCACATGGTTGAAAACATGGCCGCCAAACTTTCCTGGCTGTTTAAGTTACAGATTTAGTCACATGAAAGACTGACTTTCTCGAATTCCTGGCCAGAAGATCTTGACAGGCCTACCTTGGGTTAGTGCCCACCCCAACTCAACCCCTCAGGCAAAGCTGGAGGTAGGGTTGAGGGTTGGGGAGAAGACAGGCACATTGTACAAGATGGCTGCTAGGCACTCACCAACTCTGTCAAAATAAGGGGCTACGACTGGAGATTATTTCGAGCTAGAAGACACCTCTCAAAGATGGACAAAATCTAATGGAATAGAAGTTTGTTTTTCTATATGTATGAGAAATATATGTGAATTACAGAAAAATCATTGAATCCAGGAAAACAGGAAACATCCTTGGTCTCATCTACTGAAACAATTACCATTAACAGCTTAGTGTTCAACTCTCTCGCCCCCTCCTCCACTACATCCTTGGGTGGACATCCTTCCAGTCTTTTTTCTCTATATTTATAATAAATTTTACGTATATGTCATACCACAGTATGAATGCTCAGTCAGCTTTATTAGAGAATCTAAAGTCTTTGATCTTTTTTCTCTTCTCTGTTGCATTAGAAACGGAATGCAAATATTTCATCTCTCCTGCAGGAAGGTTTGCATATTAAGCCCTTCCTGCCCTTGAGAAAAGAAAGGGTAACCAGGTTTTTGGCTGCTAAATGATGGGCTTAATGGCTCATCAAATCAAGCCTATTGTGAAAGAATGAGAGAAGATGAGGGGTTTGTTGGCATTTGAGGTGAGCAATAAACAATACCCTTCTCTCCCCATCAAGTTTTGAACCAACCGAACAATAAAACTCAGTAATCAGGCAGATGGAGATGAAATTGTCAGCTTCAGTTTTGATGAGGCTGATGTGAAGTCCCTAGGCTCTGCAGCCCCTGTGGGGTTTCCTAATATTACACCCACCACCAATCCCTTCCCTACCAGCTAGAACAGTGGTTAGTGACATCCCCTTGCATAAGTATCTACAAAAATGGATCATACCATATTCACTTTGCTCTGAAACCTGCTTTGTCCTTTATCAATACCCTTTGCTTTATAAATCTTTAATTGGGGTGCCTGGGTGGCTCAGTCGGTTAACCAACTTCAGCTCAGGTCATGATCTCATGGTCCTTGAGTTCGAGCCTCACATCGGGCTCTGTGCTAACATCTCAGAGCCTGGATCCCACTTCTGATTCTGTGTCTCCCCCTCTCTCTGCCCCTCCCATGCTTGTGCTCTCTCTCTCTCAAAAATAAATAAACATAAAAAAAAATAAATCTCCTTTAATTGGCATCTCAGTTGTTTTAACATAGGGACTACTATGAACATCCTTATTTATATATTGTTTTTAACCTGTTTGATGATTTCCTTGTGATAAATTCCAAGAAGTGGATTACATTAAAATTGTGTATGCATATTGCTACAATGGTCTCAGAAAGATGGTAACAATTCAGAATCTGCCTAACAAGGTATGAAAGTTCCTGTTTCCCAATAGCATTGGTAATTATCCTTTTTTGCTCTTTGCAAATAGAAAAGACCAGAAATGTATTGTTTTAATTAAAAAAAATTCTTTTATTTTAGAGAGAGAGAGAGAGTGGGGGAGAGAGGCAGAGGGGGAGAGAGAGAGAGAGAGAGAGAGGGAGAGAGAGAGAGAGGCTCTTAAGCAGGCTCCATGTTCAGTGCAGAACCCAACACAGGGCTCAATCCCATGACTCTGGGATCATAACCTGAGCCGAAATCAAGAAATCGGACACTCAACTGACTGAGCCACCTAGGCGCCCCAGAAACATATTGTTTTAATACATATTTCTAACAGTCGCTAAAGTTGAATGTCTTTTAATGTTTATTGAGGCTTTTTTGAGTAAGTAAATTTTTTAAAGTATAATTTATTGCCAAATTGGCTAACATACAGTGTATACAGTGTGCTCTTGGCTTCGGGAGTATATTCCCGTGGTTCATTGCTTACGTACAACACCCAGTGCTCATCCCAACAAGTGTCCTCCTCATTGCCCATCACCCATTTTCCCCTCTCCCCCAAGCCCCCATCCACCCTCAGTTTGTTCTCTGTATTTAAGAGTCTCTAATGGTTTGCCTCTCTCCCTCTCTGTTTGTAACTATTTTTTCCCCTTCCCTTCCCCCGTGGTCTTCTGTTTAGTTTCTCAAGTTCCACACGTGAATGAAAACATATGATATCTGTTTTTCTCTGACTGACTTATTTCACTTAGCATAATAGCTTCCAGTTCTATCCACATTTGCTGCAAATGGCATGATTTTATTCTTTCTCATTGTCATGTAGTACTCCATTGTATATATAAGCCACATCTTCTTTATCCATTTGTCAGTTGATGGACATTTAGGCTCTTTCCATAGTTTGGCTATTGTTGAAAGTGCTGCTACAAACATTGGGGTACGTGTGCCCCTGTGAATCAGCACTCCTGTATCCTTTGGATAAATTCCTAGTAGTGCTATTGCTGGGTCATAGGGTAGATCTATTTTTAATTTTTTGACGAACCTCCACACTGTTTTCTAGAGTGGCTGCCCCAAGTTTCCATTCCCACCAACAGTGCAAGAGGGTTCGCATTTCTCCACATCCTTGCCAGCATCTGTGGTTTCCTGAGTTGTTAATTTTAGCCACTCTAACCAGTGTGAGGTGATATCTCAGTGTACTTTTGATTTGTATTTCCCTGATGATGAGTGATGTTGAGCATCTGCATTTCTTTTGGAAGATTGCATTTGTCTTTTCATTGTTTTCTCATTGATTTTTAAGAGCTCTTTATATGTTGAGGACAATAACTTTTTGCTCATTGTAATGTATTGCAAACCACGTCCCATATACACTCCCTGTCAAATTTTGTTTTCTGGTTTTATGGATGGTGTATGGGAATCATTTGGAAATTCTTCACCATACACATGTTAGGTACATTTATGAAGTATTTACTATATACCAGGCACTGTTCTAATTGATTCACATGTATTAAATTATTTAATCAATACAACAATAACCCCGTGAGGTATATACTATTTTGTACCAATTGTACAGATGCAGAGACAGGCACAGAGAGGTTAAATAACTTGCCCAAGGGCACATAATCAGGAATTAGGACTCAAGTCCATTGCCTGGCTGTGAAGTCCTTGATCTAATCATAACCTAATGCTGCATTTATTTACTGTAAACCCTGGAGAATCTGAAACATTTCCTTGGTTTGCGGCTGGCATATGAATGTTGAAAGTCTCCCCAGGCAGTTTTGTCATACCCCAAGGATGAGCACCAGTGATTAGTGGTGTTTTATTTGTGTTTTGCCCTACAGAAGTTTTAAGTTTTCATGTAGTCAAATTTGTCCTATTTCTATTTTTCTTTAGTACTGCATTAAGAAAAAAAAGCCTTCCTCAGCCCAAATCTGTCAGGTATCGATTGCTGCACAACACTTCACTCTCATGCATAGTGGCCTAAAACAATAAATATCTATTAGTGTTTATGACTCTGTGGACAGCATTTGGGCAAAGCTCTGCTGGATGGTTTCTCTGCTGGTCTCACCAAGGATCACTCACGTGGTTAAAACTGGCAGTTGGTTCTGGCTTTTGGCTCAGATGCCTTGGTTCTCTACCACATCACCTGTCTTCCTCCAAGAACTTAGGCTGGCCTCCATCATGGCACAGTGGTCTTCTAGCTATGAGAGGGCTAAGTGGAAGCTGCCACGTCTCTTAAGGCAGAAGCTCCAGACCGGTCCAGTGACACTTCCCTACACTATGCTGGCCAAAGCAAGTTATGAGGCCAGCCCAGATTCAAGGGGTGGAGAGACAGACTCCACTTGTTGATGGAAAGAACATCCAAAGAACATTGCAAAGGGCCACAGACACAGGAAGATAGATTCATGGGAGGACACTGTTGTAACAATCTACTGTAAGATGTTAAAATCGCTCTTCTACCGTGTCTTCTAGTACTTTTTTTGAGGGAAAATTCACACAACATAGAATTAACGATTAACCATTTTAAAGTGTACAAGTCAGCGGCATTTAGTATATTTACAGTGTTGGGAAACCAACATCTCTATCTAGTTCCGAGATATTTTCATCACCCCCGAAGGAAAACCCATACCTACTGATAGAGCAATTATTCCTTAATCTCCTTCTATGCAGATCCTGGAAACCAATGCATTCTGCCTCTATAGATTTACCTATTCGGGATGTTTCCTATAAATGGCATCATACAACATTTGGTCTTCTGCATCTCACTTCTTCCACGTGGCATCATGTTTTCAAGTTTCATGCACGTTGTGGCACATGACCGATGCTCCATTCCTTTTTATAACTGAATAAAATTCCATGGTATGGACATGCCACATTTCGTGTATTCATTCAACATTTGGCGACGTTTGGGTTGTTTCCACCTTTTGGCTTTCAAGAATAGCGCTGCTAAGAGCATCTAGCACTCTTGATTCTTCTCACGTTGAAATTTTGCCCACATCTGGGGTTCAGTTGTACACAGTTTGAGGTGGAAATCAGGTTCTTCCTTTTACCCCAATGGCATGTGTTTATAGACCATCCTCCTTACACCAGTGTTATCTGCCACCCTTATTGTCATGTGATGGCATGTGCCCTGGGCAAGTTGCATAACCTCTATTGTACTTTAGTTTCCTCATCTGTAACTTGGGGTAGTAGTAGTAACCAACCTCACAGGGTTATTGCTGGCATTAAGCAGATTCATACATGTCAAATGCTTTGAACAGGGCCTGGGATGTGGGAAGTGCCCGTTATTATTCTTAGTATTCCCAAATTTCTACATATGCAAGAATCCACTGTGGACTCCTTCCTGTCCAGTCATTTTCTTTGTCTGTTTCCATTTGTAATGAGCATTGATTTATATTTGTTTTAATTTCCCATAAACCGAGACTACCTTCATTGTTCTTTTTTTAAAAAAGTTCTTAGTTTATCTTGGCCTTTTGGAATTCTTCCAATTGAATTTTATCAGATTCTTCCCCCTAAATCCTGCTGGGATTTTTATTGGAGTTACTTTTATAGATTAATTTAGGGAGAATTGAAATATTTTTATTACCAAGTCTTCCTATGCCATAATATGTATCTTCACTTATTAAACTCTTATTTTATATATCACAGTACAATTTTGTAGATTTTTCCATATAGATATTATAGATTTCTTTTGGTTTATCCCTAGATATTTTATATTTTTGTTGCTATGGTAAATGGGATTTTTTTCATTATATTTAAGTAGTTACTATTTGTATACAAAGAAACTATGGATCTCGGTTTTTGTGTTGTTGATGTTCTGGTGGCTTTCACTTTTTTTTTAAAAAAGCATATCTTTGGGGTGCCTGGGTGGCTCAGTCAGTTAAGCATCTGATGTCAGCTTAGATCATGACATCACGGTTCATGAATTTGAGCCCTACATCGGGCTCTGTGCTGACAGCTCAGAGCCTGGAGCCTGCTTCAGATTCTGTATCTCCCTCTCTCTCTCCCTCCCTGCTTGCACCCTCTCTCTCAAAAATAAATAAACCTTAAACATTTTAAAAATATATAAAAAATTAAAAAGCATGTCTTGGAACAATTGCCTTCTTTTCTATTTTTTCCATCATTTTATCTCTTTTTTTTCTTGACTTATTGCACAGACTAAGCCTCTCAGGTAACAGGCATTGCAGGCATGAGGGAGTATTGAGGAGTGGCAGTGGGTGGCAGTGAAGGTGTTCCAGTGGAACAGTGTGAATGGGAATTTGCAGGAAGAAAAGTGGTGGTGTGTTTAGAGAATGGTGCAAAGAGAGGAGAAGCTGGTCTTGAATGCTGGGGTGAGGATTATGGATTTGACTTGGCAATGGTGGACATCAGACTGGTGTGGTCAGGTTGTATTTTGGAAGCACGGCTCAGACCGTCTGGCAGGTGAGACCCAGACAGAATGGCCGGTTAAGTCCTCAGGGATCATCAAATGAGTGGTGGTAAGGACGGGAGCTGGGTAAGAGCGTCTGCTGGTGCCCTTTGTGATGAGGGACACCAGGTCTTCTGTTGGATCAGGTCCTACGACCCTGGAGCCCTATGTAGTCTGGGGAGCACACCCAGAATGAAAGTCCATGCTTCTCCTAAAGAGGTTCAGGTTTGTCAGAACCAAGCTAATGGCTCTGCACCCCCTCTAGAAGAATGTCTACACTCAGTTATGCCTTCTAGAGGGCGTGGGGTTTTGTGGGTTTTGTTCTTGTTTTTGTTATTAATTGTTGGATGTAACATAAAGAGCAACCATAAAAACTCAAGATTCCAGGCCTCAAAGGGATATGGCTCCACCCTTTAGGGTAAACTCATCTCACACACCAATGGTGGTGACTTCCTCATTCTGAGGTCAAGGCATCTCCAGTCCCCTCCTCCATTATCTGACTTTGGTTTGCTCAGCCCCATAAGGGTCTGGGATCACAGTGGTCATCTCCAGGTTGGTGGGGATGGCTGGGGAGCAGGCCTGGGAGACAGTGACCAATGTGGGACCAGTACTTCCCCACTACCCCCCCCCCCACCTAGTATCCCCAGGACAGCCATTCAGACTTCTTCCCTACCCTCCTTATCCAGCCGTCATCAAGCAGAAGGGCATGAGGTGGTCAGAGGAGGAGCCCCCATCTGGAGACTAGAGAGGAGAAGTCAGCTCAACACCCATAGTAGCAGGGGCAACAAGGAGCAAATAGGCAACTAATAGGCAAGAAAAGAAGGGACAGCTCTGGGGCCAGAGGAGAGCAGGTTGATGGGCACTGGGGTGGGGGGGGCCCTGTGAGGAGTTTGGGCAGCGGGTCATGTGCTTAAAAATGGGAGTTTGACTGGGAAAACAGGAACACTTCAAAGTCCTCAAGGGAAATCAACATGGGGGAGGACAAACCCTGGTGGAGAGCCCTTTGCTCCCCTGACCCCAAACTCCACTAAGGAACCCGAGCCCTGGTGGTGAGGAGCCTACCTGGACCACATTCTCAAGCCTCACCCTGGTTCTGCTGGGCTTTCTGTGGGGTCTGCCTGCCTTTTGTCATCTTGATTCACACAAGCACGAGAGCAATGCAAGTGTCCCTGGCTTCTGGGACACCAAAGCCCAAGAGTGATGGTGGACAGGGGACAAATCCTGATTTTCTGCCCAAGCCTAGCCTTGGATTCCCAGCTGGGACTTTGATTTGGTAGGTGGCAAAATGGTATCCAGTAGAGATTTAGGTGATGGGCTGCTGGGTAGGCAGGACTGCTCCACCCACACCTGCTGTTGCTCAGCAGCCCCACCTGGTGGTGCTTGAGCTTCACCCAGGCAGGGTAGAAACCCAGCTCTATCTCTGGTAACAGAAGGTGTAGAATTTTCCAGGTTATCCTGGGCAGACCCCAGACTCCAAACAAGGTGGGAGGCCGTTCACCCCTCAAGCTGCTCATTCTGATTATGGGGATCCTGGACCCTGCCTCAAGGAGGTCACCAAAGTTGCAGTCCCTCTTTCCATGACAGATCTGGGCTGGCAGGCCATGCTCCCACCCCATCTCTGCTTGGCTGGTTGCTCACAGTGGATGAGAAGACCCAATCCAAGCCTGGCGCCACAAACGCGTTCACATTTGCTGGGAGGAGAGCCTATCGGAAATCAGCACGGACGGAGCATTTTAATTAACGGAGCTGGTCTGAAACATTAGGCTGACGCAAGTTTGCTCGGTGCTGAGGATGATCACAGTTTAACGTCAGGAGAGAAAAAGCAATGAAGGAGATAGATCGGATGAGGCAATATTGGGAGTTTACGAATCCTGTGCATCTTCTTGTGGCTTCGCAGTGATCGCTTTTAAACTGGCTGTCACCCACGCGTGAATTATCGTCTGAACCTGGGCGCATGGGGAGGCGGACAAGACATACACCCTCACACAGGACATGGACACCCGCCCGGCTCATAATTCTTTCTTATGCTGCAGAAGTGGAGAGTGCTGCGATAGCAAAGAGAGATGTGACCCTTGTGATGTCTTTGGAAAAAAAAAAAGAAGAAGAAGAAGATAGAAAAAAAAACCAACCCCGAGGGCAGGAGAGGAAAGAGGAGAGCTAAGAAATAAATAACAAAGCAGGATGCTATTTACATACCCAGAGAAGGCCTCTGAGACTGAGCTCAGTGCCTTGGATGTCAGTAATAACTTGGTGATGGAAATAAAGAGACTACTGCAAACCCACATCACCCGAGATGGTATCAGCACTGTCTTTGCCTTTGTTTCCAGGCAAATTCCAGCACAGCAGTGGGCAAGACAGGCCTGTTTCGGGGAACAGTGAGGTGGGTGGGGGTGGTGAGTCCAGTGGTCCCCATGAAGACTCAATTATGTTGGCTGTGAAGAGATTAATTAGAATTGAATTTCCTATTGATGTAAAACTGCCTTTTGCACCTGCTGCTGGCATCCTCATTACTGGTTTTCTATTACAGGGGATTATAAGATGCAGTGCAAGAAAGTTTATGCTTCCTGAGCGATACTTTTAAAGCAGGTTTACTGTACTTTAACTGGTGGAGAAGAGGGTTACCTGGGAGAAATAGGATTGAACCCATTTTCTCCTTCTCCTTCTCCTTCCTTCTCCTTCTCCTTCTTCTCCTCCTTCTTTCTCCTTCTCCTTCTAGACAAAGGCACCTCCACCCGCTTCCGGAAATTTAAGGCACAGAGGTTTTAATGTCCGCTGCCCCGGTGATGAGCTGTGTGAGGGGAGGTCCGGGCTCCTCTTGCTCACTCTGTGCCTTGACACTTACCAGGACGATGAAGTGGGTGGAATCAGGGGTTCCCTGCACTCGGAGAAGTCACGGCGAGTGACTCCCTGGAAGAGAGCACCCAGAGATCTGAAGTGGGGAACTGGAGCCCCTGGGATTTCTGTAAGGGGCTGGAGGTGCGTGTGGAGGCAGCATCTGTGGCCTGGGGAGAGCTGGCAAACAAATGCCAGGTGAGCGAAAGCTGCCTCCTTTTGCTCGAACTACGTGCTCCTCCCTTCCAAAGTCAAGTTTGGGACGCACTGCTTGGGAGTGGGACCATCCCTGCCCAGATTAGGCTCAGGAAATGTGCATTAAATGGGAAACAGAGGTATCACCCTCAAGAGCCCTTTATCCTCTCCAACTGGGGTAATGACTAACCTCTTGGCCTCTTGTCCTAGCTGTTAAGTGGGTAGAAACCAGGATGGAGGAGGCTCTGGGAAGCAAATAATTCTCAGCAATTTTGTGTAAATCTGAATTTCATTGAAATCACCGTAAACGATGCTACCTTCCAAACATGCCCTGCATTTGGGTCTGAAAGGATGAAGGCAGTACCTCACGTTCTTAACACCGGTGCACCTCACATCCTGGTTTTCTTGGGGCCCCCAGGAGTGGGAGTTGGGGGCCTCGATGGGAAGCAGGAGCAGCAGAGGGCCCGCCCACACCTGCACAGACCTGTGCTATCTTTCCCTGGTATTTGGGGGATGAACCCGTCTTGAGCCCCAGAGCCTGCAGATGTCCTTGCTTCTTCCGAGTAGCCATCATGGTGAATTCCCAGGGAGGGGAATTGGGGGTTGGCCATAGTCCTTGCCTCTCTGAAGCGTCACCAAACTCGCTCAGAATTAAGGCAAAAGGACTATCCGGCGCCTCCCCTGGCTGGGCCAGTCCCTCTCTGGTCTTCCTCTGGAAGCAGCAAGGCATCCTTCGCAAAAGCGGTTCACCGAGGAACCTCCTGCAGCTCTTCAGCCACCTGGCCCAAGCGGTGGGAGCGCTGGTATCCAAAAGGGTCAGGAAGCGACCTCAGAGATAAAGATACGACTCACTCAGAAACAGAGAGGAGCCAAGCTCTTGTGGTGGAGTTGCGGTGTCTTTTATATGACTGACGATACTATACTCTTCACCCTGTCAAAGCGAGACCTCTGTCATGCAGTCATTCGAGGAATATTGAGCACCTACCAAATGCGGGGGGAAGCCAGGAATACAGCAGCGAACGCGGCAGACACAGTCTCTGAAGTTCCCGAGCTTATATTCCGGTGGGTCAGTGGGGCCTTCTAATTAGACAACGCGGTGTCCTTACTCTGGAGCTAGAGCCCTAAGGGAAATCTGTCACAGCCACAACCATTGCCTCTGGGCTTGTGGAGGATGAAGAAGCTGTGGAATGAGAAAATGCTTTAAAGAAATATTTTTATTGTAAAATGAAGCAGACAGAAAAAAAGAAGCCAAATAAATGTATAGCCTAAGGAGTTATTATGGAGACCATCACCATATCGAGGAACAGAACGTCACTCATGTCCCCAGAAGTCCATCACGCACCTATCAATCTCAACTGCCTTCCTCCCTGGAAAAGTGACCCCCCCCCTCCCCCTGCTGACTCGTGCTCTGTTCTCTGGCTTTCTTTATAGTGCCTCACTTGAGTGTGACTTCCTAGATGTATGAGGTAGTCTTGCCCATTTTAAGAGGTCAGATCTAAGGATGCCTGGGTGGCTCAGTCAGTTAAGTGCCCAACTTTGGCTCAGGTCATGATCTCATGGTTTGTGAGTTCGAGTCTTGCATTGGGCTCTGTGCTGACGGCTCAGAGTCTGGAGCCTGCTTCTGTGTCTCCCTCTCTCCTTGCCCCTCCCTGGCTCACGCTCTGTCTCTCTCTCACACACAAATAAATAAACATTTAAAAAACTCAGAGCTACCTTTTGATATATTTTTTTTTAATGTATAGGTTTCCCCCTTCCCTTTCTTTCCTTTCCAATTTATCTGTTGACGAATCTGAACCTTTTGGCTCACGGTTTCCCTCAGTTGGGATTCTGCTGATTGATACCCTGGATGCCATTCAAGAGCGTTCCTCTGCATTTCCTGCAAATTGGCAGCTGAATCCAGAGGTTAGATCAGCCTCAGGTTCAGTCACTTTGGCAAGACCACAGGTAGTGATGTGTTCTTTCATCAGGAGGCACGCGATGTCTGTTCGCCTCTTTTTGTGGAGTTAACGGGGCCTGCCGGCCGTTGCTTCTCAATACCTAGATCTGTTCCTTCACCGGGGGTTTTGAAATGGTGATATTCTAATTTCATCGCTTCCTTTGATATGTCAACTTGAGTACTTCTATAAAGAGACGCTCCCACTAGTCTCCCCTGTGGCTACCCAGTGGTACAATTCACATAATAAAGGCAGGATAAATGTTTCTTTCCTTTTATTTACCCGTTTTTGAGAGAATACATTTGTTTCTTATCCTCTGAAGGCGGTGGTGTTTTAAGAAGTGTTATGAATTAAAGGTTTAAATATATCTGATGGGTTTGATCCATTATAATTATAATCTTCATTGAAGCTCAAATGGTCCCATATTTGGCCACTGGGAGCCTCTCGCAGACGGCTCACGTGTCCTTTTGACACAATGTTTTAGTCCCTGCTGTCGTGCTACCTGTTGTGGCAAGATGTGTCTGGCTCATCTCACGCATTCCTCACTCCAGACTTGAGACGCGATCAGCCATGGAGAAGTCACACCTGGAGAAATCAGCCATTTCTCCAAGAAGTCATGGTGTCTATTAGCGGGGAATCTCTTTTTTTAAAAAAAAAACAAACAAACATGAAACGTCAAGAGTATGAGAAGACAAGCCACAGACTGGGAGAAAACATTGTAAAAGACATATCTGATAGAGGGCTGCTATCCCAAATATCCAAAGAAATAAAAAGAAATGAGCTATCGAGCCACAAAAAGACATGAAGGGAACTTAAATGCATATTGCTAAGTGAAGGAAGCCAATTTGAAAAGGCTACATCCCTCTGATTCCAACGATATGGCATTCTGGAAAAGGCAAAATTATGGAGACTGTAAAAAAAGATCGGTGGTTGCCAGGGGTTAATGGGGAGAAAGGGAAGGAAGGGGGGATGGAGAGATAGAGCACAGGGGATATTTAGGGTAGTGAGACTATTCTGTGTGATACTATGAGGGTGGATATGTGTCCTTATACATTTATCAAGACCCATGGAACACACAACCCAAAGAGTGAACCCCAATATAAACAAGGGACTTGGGTTGACGTTAGTCAATATTTGGATGTTGATTGTTGTAAATATACCACACCAACGCTGGGTGTTGTTGGTAGGGGAGGCTGTGTGTGTGTGTGTGTGTGGAGGGGATTTAGGGGAAAATGTCCTTTCCACTCAATTTTGCAGTGAACCTAAAACAGCTCTAAAAAATAAATTCTGTGAATTACTAAAAAAAGATAAAAAACCCCATGAATGTATACTGATTCTTAAATTCAAATTCAGAGTTATTGGGTATTTTTCTAACCTCTTCTTTTTTATACCTGAATTTCTTTCTCTCCCCCAAGACTCATTTCACCCTGTAGCATACACACAACAGTCTCAGTGTAAAACATTATTACTTCCTCAGTCAACATCTTCACTGAAAACAGGTAACATTTTTCCCTGTGCTACCTCATTCTCTTATCCCTCCCATTCAACAGGGGAGGGGCAGAACGAGACAGGGAGAGAGAGAATCCCAAGCAGGCTCCACTGTCAGTGCAGAGCCCAATGCAGGGCTCGAACCCGTGAACCATGAGATCATGACCTGAGCCGAAATCAAGAGTCGGACGCTTAACTGACTGAGCCACCCCAGGCAGCCCATAATTTATTTATTTTTAAGTAGGTTTCATGTCCAGCATGGAGCCCAACATGGGACTCACAACTGTGAGATTAAGACCTGGTCAACTGACTGAATCACCCAGTCACCCCTGCTATATGCTTTCTTTTTTAAATCCTCATTTACTCTTACTTCTATAGATAATTGTCTTAAATCTTTATTTATTTTTGAGAGGGAGAGAAAGAGCAAGCAGGGGAAGGGCAGAGAGAGAGGGAGACACAGAATCTGAAGCAGGCTCCAGGCTCTGAGCTGTCAGCACAGAGCCCGATGCAGGGCTCGAGCTCACGAACTGCAAGATCATGACCTGAGCCGAAGTTGGACGCTCAACCGACGGAGCCACTCAGGCGCCCCTAGATAATTTTTTAAAAGTGCTTATTATTGACAGAGAGAGAGAGAGAGAGAGAGCACATGCACGTGCATGAGCCGGGGAGGGGCAGAGAGAGTGAGAGACAGAGGATCTACAGCGGGCTCTGCACTGACAGCAAAGAGCCTGGCGTGGGGCTCGAACTCACAAACTGTGAGATCGCAACCTGAGCCAAGGTGGGAGGCCCAACCGACTGAGCCACACACAGGCGCCCTCTTCTATAGATAGTTTCAATTTAATGTTCACCTCCTTATGTTGATGTCACTCTTTGGCCCTCTGAGGCTCATTTCCTAGTAGATTCCTCAGGAAGTTCTCATGGGGACAATATTTCCTGAATTTTTGCATGTTGGTGTGAGTTTATACCCTTTGCACTTGACAGTCAGTTTCCCTAGATATAAGATCCTTGGTTCATATTTTATGTTCTTGAGTATCTTAAATATAGTATTCTACTTGTTTGTGGCATGTGTTGCCATCAAAAAGTTGATGGTAATCCAATCTGCTAAATCGTGCTATTTTCGCTTAGCTACTTGCAGGATTCTTTTTCTCTAAAGTCTCATATTAAACTAAAATTATGGCTCGGTTTTGGTCACTCTGGGTCAATATTTTCAGGAATGTGGTGTGACCCTTCAATATGTAGTTTCAACCCTTTCTTATTCCTGCAAGATTTTCTGGGACTATGGCATTTGTTATTGGTTCTATTCCCTGCTTGCTTGCTTTTCTTTTTTTCTTTTTTTCTTTTTTTGTTTGGTCTTCAGGGACTCCTATTCTCTGTGTGTTGGGTAGTCTTTACCTAGCTTTAAGATTTGTCACTTTTTCTTAAATCTTTGTTCATTTCTTTTTGATTTCTCAACAGTTCCATTCCCCCCCATATCCTCTACTCCTGTCGTGTGTGTCCATCCTTGTATTCTTTCTAATTTAATTTCTCAAAATTACTTCTTTTAGACCCAGTCCTTTCCTTAGTTTGTCATTTCACTTCTGAGCTTTCTGTTTCTGACTTATGTTGTTTGTTCATATATCAGTTCCTTAATTTATTCTAGCTCTTTTTGAAATAGTAGGTTATAGCTTTTTATTTGCTTGGTAGGCATGCCTTTCTGGTTTGCTTTTCACTGTCTGTAGAGATGGCATTCTACTGCTCATTCTCTTTTTTCTTAAAACAACTTTGTGCGGGATATGACCTTGATCCCTTTCTCTTGCCCGTTTTTGCAAAGGTGAAATTAATTTTTCTGCGCTTTTAAAAGGAGGTTTTGTTCGAGATAGCTTTTCTAACTTCCAACTTTCTAACTTCACAAAGCTCCCTGTTTCGTTTCATGCAGTTGAAAGGCAGGTCTCCACTTTCATCTGGCTCTTCTGTTTGCTTCCTCTCTGTTCTTGCTCTGTTCAGTTTTGATCCTTCCTTCAGCAGGGTCTCCCCAGTGTGGGGCCCTGTCCTGGAAGGAGGACCTGGCTGGTCGGCTTCAGGACTTCCCAGGGGCTGGGCTGCTCCGTCCCCTTTAAGTGTTCTTACCTGATGACCCTTCGCACTTGCACGCTCTCAGAACGGGCAAAATGCCTCCTGGTTTCAGCTGCTGTTCTAAAACCGGAGCTCTGGGCTTTCCAGTGAGCACCTATTGGCTATTTTGGGGCGCTTCTGTTCTCAGGCCTGACAAGCACCCCGTTTCTTCCTTTCGCCACTATCCTGATGTTTTGGGGGATACATTGCCCACGAGTTTCATTGTGAATGTTTCCCACAGGTGTTTGTTCTTCCTACCGAGTCGGGCTGTTTCTATTAGGGGATTCAAGGGTATTCAAAATTATAATCCCCTAGCACTGCCACCATTTCCTCAGAAATACCCCAGGGAGAACTTCTAACGTCGTCACTTTAATACCACCAAGGCGTGCTTTATCACAACCAGACCAGAGGAGAAGAACTATGTAAACAGTAATTTATGTAGAACGTCTTGTGCTGATGATGACATTGTAGCAGGCCCTGTCGATCCCCTCAGCACATCCGAATTCAACCCAGGGGACAGTTCCAAACTCCAGCTTCTACACCTCTCCTCATCTCTCTCTAGAGCTTTCCCTGGTACCACCAAAGCACATTGGCTTGCTTTATGCTTCCTGAGATCACTCTCAGATAAAGTACCTGAGCCTGGATGCTTGTCTTGGGTCTGCCTTGGGGGGAATACAACCCAAGACAGACACTAAACTGTGTTCCAGGAGCCTTGCCTGTCTCAAACATCTCTTGTGTGGTATAACCTGCTTATGATTTTCAAAAATGGAGTGATGTTGGCTTAATATTTTCAAGAGTCTTTGGTGAGAGATATTTTTATTCTACACAAGTGAAATGCTTGCCTCTCCTGTCTACACACCCCTTTATTCCCTCAAAGGGCCCTGGTTGATTAGCTGTTTCCCCTAGACATTGTCTTTCCTAAATGCTAAGTCTGTTTTCTTGAATTCGGCAACCCTATTCTCTAATCGTAGAGTCTACCCTTTTTCTGGGCATGAAAACGAGAGTCCTTTATCTTTAGACATAGAGTAGTCTTTGTGTTTAACCAAATGTATATTGAATTATCTCTGGTTCTTTGTGGCCGGAAGTCTTATGAATGAGGTCAGGCCAGGTGAGATAGGTCAGGTCAAATGCCACCTCTTCCATGAAGACCTCACTGATGCCCCAGGGAAGACCACTCAGCCATGTCTCTCGTGCCTCCACCATAATCTGCCTTGCATTCTAGTCTGTCTGTCTGCCCATCTGTCTGCCTTACTCCTTGACTGTGAGCTGCCCTCCCCTGTCCTGGCCCTAGCAGGCCCTCAACAAAGGCTTTGCTGGGCAGTCTAAGCCTAAAGGCAGGTGGTCCAGACACCTGTACAAGAGGCTGGGGCTTCACCCTCGAGCCTGCCTCCACCTGGTGCACCATGTCAAGCACGCCCCTAACCAGGGCTGAGCCGGGCCCCTGCCCTGCTCCCCTGATCTGGGGACAAGGCACCAAGTCTGGAACAGGCACAAAGGGTGGACTAATTTGAGCCCAAGCCATCACCGCTATGAGCAAGCAGACAGGAAGCTCTGTCTGAGGACAGGATGGGGAACAGAGTGTGACAGGCTCCGTGCTGGGACCTGCGGGGCTGCCTTCATGCCACAGGGCCCTTCGTGTGGTGTCAAAAGAGGAGATTGTTGGTTTTTTTTTTAACCTAACTTTAAACACTATTGACAGCAAGATGTCTCCAGCACGAAAGCCAACAGGGAGGCAATGGCTCTGTGTTTCCATAGCTACCGACAGGACGCCACTGGGCACTGCTCTGAACTCTAGAGCATCTTGGGCTCTGCCTGTAGGATGAAGTTTCCTGGGCTCTGGGAGAACTCAGCAATGAAGTGGCAGTTGCTTAGCTCAGTTGCTGCTGCTGCTGCTGCTGCCGCCTTCTATTTTCAGTGACCGGGTTTCATTTCTCCAGGTGTCCAAGGATGTCCGGTCAGAACACTCCTGCACCCAGGAATCCTGGGAAGCAGGAGATGTCCCTTGCCCCACAAATCTTCTGCAGGGCGTGGCATCTGCTTCCAAAGCCTGGTGGCCTTGGTGCCTTCTTGGCCCTGAGGGGTGGTTTGGCAAGGCTGGGAGGGCAGTTTCCTGGGTGGCTGGCTGGCTTTCAGTGACGGGTTGGGCACCGGAATGGAGAAGCGGATGATACGTTTTAGCATCATCTGCTTCCAGTCTGGAAAACCCTTTGGAAGGACTACAGAACCAAACCCTCTCGGGCTTTTCCGGTTTCTCCTTGAGACGGGACCTGCAGGTGCTTCTTTCCAAGGATACTTGGATATTTCCCGTGGAGGCATCTTCACACAGAGGAGTGGGCTGCATGGGGACAGGCATTCCCGATCTTCTGCCCTCGTGTGTCCCACAGAGAGACATGCCGCCTGATTGACGGGCTCCTTCTGGTCTCGTTTCCTTGGATGCGTCATGCACCAGGCTTTTGTTTTGAGTCCCGGTAGAGAGATTCATGCCGCCAGGCGTTGTGTGGGCTCCCGGCACAGTGTGAAAATACCACTTGCTCAGGATCGCCTGGAGAAGCAGGGAGGTACCTGTCGCTGTTTTCCATCTCTGCTCAGGCCGCCCATGTGCACTGTGTGGCTCGACCTGCCTGTGCTAAAGGGGTCTGAGAAACCCTTGAGCAGAACTGACTGCTTTGGGGAGATTTTTGTCTCTCCCGGGACAAGCAACAATCGCTACTGATCTTAGTGACCCCTTTGCTTTTCCAGCTCTGAGGACAAAGACCTGTGGCTCCTCCAGAATGAGGTCCCCCGCCTGGCTGTGAAATTGCCACGTGTGTGACCTCTGTCTTTGTGTCACATTTCTGAGCTCATCTGATTATAAACCTCCCAAGTCAGGGAAGTCTCAAGGTACATATCCTTACCCGATGGCATGCTCCCAGTGGCATTTGATAAAGGTTTTTGGAATGTTCCTATGGCAATAGTTTGTTCTGTTCAAAACAATCCTTTCTTTCTTTTTAAAATCTTCAAGCCCAATTCTTAATAGTAAGCATTAGATGTAGAATAGCATTCAAGTTCGCATCTAAAAAAAATGCTTTTAGCTAGCTCAGGAACTCAGAAGACACTTAAGCCCCACTTTCCTACCACATGATAGAAAGATGTGAGTGGATTTATAACCCTTGATAAGAGCACAAGGAGTTTTGAAACTGCGCTCTAGGCTGATGATGCTGGAGAGGCGATCCTGTCCTGAGAGGCCCCACTGCCCCTCTCAGACCCCACGGAGCACTTGGTGATGTCGAAAACCCTGTGCAACCGCCGTGCTCTGGGGAGCGACCAGCAAGCTGAGATGTGCCCACCCGGGCGAGGCCAGAGGGAGACCTAGAGAATCAGCAAGCTCTCCCAATTAGGCAGCATTTAAAAAGAAGGGCCATGGGGCACCTGGGTGGCTCAGTCAGTTAAGCGTCCGACTCTTGATCTCGGCTCAGGTCACGATCTCACGGTTTGTGACATCAAGCCCCACATCAGTCTCTGTGTACTGACCTCGTGGAGCCTGCTTGGGATTCTCTCTCCCCCTCTATCTCTCTGCCTGTTCCCTGCTTGCTCTCTCTCTCTCTCTCTCTCTCTCTCAAAATAAATAAATAAACTTAAAAAAAAAGAAGTGCCATGAATTGATTTCATACAGTAATCTCCTTATTTTAATAGTCACCTCAGTTAATAATGAACAACACAACACATAGCCAGAAAAGGAGGGTCAGCGATGTCAAGGTGATGGAATAGAGAATTATGCATAATGAGCTTGTTTGTATCTGGATGTAGATAGATGCACGGCACCACCACCGTGGCAACAGCAGTCAAAGCCGTTTACCATCTCGGTAGAGGAGACCGCCCCCCTGCAAGCCTAATTCCCACTGTCTTTGACAGTGAAAAAGTCAACTTCAGCCCCATCCTGCATGACACGACTGCTGAGTTAGTTTGGTTCCAATGAAATACCACTAACCGAATTGTGCCGTATAAATAGTCTGGAATTTTAAATTCTTTACCCCAAAGCAAAAAAGAAAAATCTCTGGACCGCTTATGCTCAGGGTCTCTTGGACCCCCTCTTGCAGGGAACCCCCACCTTTGTGTCCTCTCCCCATGATGGACAGGCCATCGGAGGAGGACTGGGCTCAAGGATCTGCGGGAACTGAAGGAAGGGGCAGCAGACCGCCCCAGTGGTGTTTTGTTTTGTTTTGTTTTAATTAAGAAGCACTAAAATGAACTTGAGCTTGGCAAGACCTCAAGACCTCAGGCTGGCTCTGAGCCCAGTTCGCACGGATGGGCTGGACTTGGACTTGGGCCTGGCTCCCTCCTGGGCTGTGGGGTCAACAGGGGCGTGTCTGTAGACCCTCTCATCTTCGACCGGGGGAGGAGGGCTCCCTTCCTGGAGACCCCAGGGGTCCCCTAGCCCTCTGGCCTGGTTGCTGCCGACCTCCCTCCGGATGCTCAGCTCCCCACTTGGCTCTGTGAGACACCCTCCCTGCCCCCCCCACCCCCACCCAAAGGACCTTTCAAGAAGTCCTTTTTTGCTCAAGGCAGCCACAGTTTTTATTACACGCTACCCAGAAAAGCCTATCTGCTCACCAATTCTCATTCGTGTTAAGGGTGGACACTCGCATCACTGTAGCCTGTGGCAGAAACCTACTCTTAATTTTATTTATTTATTTGTGGGAGACAGAGAGACAGAGTGCAGGTGTCTGGGATGTGGGATTGCCTGGAACCCCCAGCAGCATTGCTAATGTAAAGGACGTTCACACCGGCATCCTGGCATCAGGAAATCTCAGGCTACTCAACAAAGAAGGAAACAAAGGGACCCGTTCCTTCGAACTTCTCCAAAGCCCAAGGGGTGACAAGAAAGGCGAATCGGGTCATAGGGAGAGGAGGAAAAGGGGCAGGGAGGGGACATTCATCTAACATGGTTCCACATGGCCAAGGGAACCTCTCTGGGCCTTCCTTCAGGTGAAGGATTTTTAGGAATTGTGGCATCACAATGCAAGCCTGGAGGGGTCTCAAGAGCCTGGGCTATACTCCCCTTGCTGCTCAAATGGGAAGGAAAGGCTTGGCCACCGTCCCACACCAAGGCCACAGCAGAGGCAGTTGGGGAAGGCAGCTGTGTCCCCAGGGAAGGGACTCCCATCTGAATGGTGCCATGGTCAGCATGTCACAGTGCAGAGAATTAACTTTGGGAAGCCCCGTGGTCACAATACTTCAGAGGCCAGTACAGGACAAGATGTTTGACACCCACGTCTTGAGGGGGCTGACCTGAGTGACCCAGAGCAGGCCAGCCTTGCGATTCTGCTTTCCAAAATGTTCTCACACCCGTCACCTTATCTGTGGGTCCCTGCCGCCCTGAGCAGGGTGGAGTCTATTTTTGCAAATAAGGAAACAGGCTGGGAAGGGCTAGGAGACACGCACAAGACCACCCAGCCCATGCCTTGGAAAGCTGAAACACCCCCCACCTCCAACCCCCCGTCCATGCCTTTATTCTATTCTTTCTCCCATGGGATGCAAGGAGATAAGGTGTTCTGGGATCTGCTGCTCCAGACGGCTCCCACCCCTTCCCTGGAACCCTGCTCTAATTCTCACAGAATGGAAGGTATAGGACTCAGGACTCAGCCTTGCCACCAGATTCATAAGCCCTTCATCAAACACAAGGTGCTGCCCCACTGTCCTGCCTGCAGCTCCCCCGCCTCCCCCACAAAGGTAGGCGAGAATCTTCCCTCAAGGGAATGGTCCGGGGATCTGGAGCCCAGGGAGGGGATGGTTCGCCTGCCACCCTCAGCCGAACCTGGTCGGGCCCCCTCCTCCTGCCTCTCTGACAACAAACAGAGTGGCTTCTGAACCTCTCCGTGACCTCCTCTGGGGCCTGGGGTGTGGACTTGTGGGGGGATCTCATGTAAATGTCTTTTCACCTTAGTTGGGATGAAGGGAGAAGTTTGCCACTAATCTTACAGCGGAGACACACGTGTCAGAAACTGCAAGCAAGCACACAGGGCTTCACGCCGGAAATTTACAGCGTTTCTCCGCCTCCCTCGCTGCAGAGGCCAAACCTGACTTTCAAAAAAGGGACACGCAGCCCTTGGCAGACCCCGAGGAGGAAAACACAGGGCATGTTGGTGCCAGGGGCCTCGGGCCCACTTTGGGGACTTCCCTGAGGGCCTCTCAAAATAAGAAGCAAGTCTGAGTGACGAATTGAAAATGTAGCGTATGTCAAAGGAACGCAGCCCTGTTGATTCCTAGCAATGTCTGCCTGAATATTAGATGCAAATAAGTGCTAATAAGTACAGTTGGAAGCGCTAATGGAAAAACCGTCCTTCCCAGGAGGATCACTGCACACAGATGTAGGGGGAGCTGAGAGGGCCTGGCGGGCCCCACTTGCTGCTAGCTTGGTCCTGGTAAAGCCTGTGTAGACATGTCCCGTGCAAGTGGAGCTTGTGTGGACTCATCCAGGGGAGGCGCTTGTGGTTCAGAGCCTCCTCCTGGCTATAAGGCTGGGCTCAGGGGATGGGAACCCCTCTCCCCATTCCCTCCCCGCTGCCTCGTGACTGTGTGTGTGTATTCGCCTGCAGGAGTATGCATGGAACTGAAGACGTTCCCTGGACCACCAGGCTTCTTTGGCAGGTGCCCAGCCAACTAGTGGCCGGGACCCTGGGTGGTGAGAAGGGACAGGGACTGGAGGTGTGGAGACAAGGGGGCCCAGGGGCAGGTACAGGGCCAGTGTTCTCTGGGCTCATTAGGCAAGTAGCTTTCTGCTCACTTCACCCCCACCGTCGCCTTTGTTCACCATCTTCTTTCCTCCCAATCTGCTCTGATAGCTTTTGGAAAAGGATGCCAGTGCCCTGTCTTTCCTGACACTTGAGTCCTTGTCCCTGATATTCTGTTCATCCAATCTATACCTGACTGAGGAGTAGGGCACTTTCAGCCACACACATACCCCACCCCTTCTATATGCAAACACAACACACATCCAGTGGTGCACGGCTAGGCCTAGCACCCTGGGTGTGGAACAGTCTCTGAGCTCAGGATCTTGGAGAGGGCATCCCACCGAACCCCTTCCACTTTGGAATCAGTAGCCCCACCCTGGCTCCAGCACCGTCCAGAGGTGTAGACTCCAGCAACCTGGTGGCATCCTTGTATCTTGGTTCCCTCAACCATGAAACGGAAGTAATAGTGCTTACTTTGTTGTTGCAAGAATTAAGGAAGATCGTCATAGCGTTGGTCCGCTAAAGTTTGTCTTCTCACCTTTCCTGTTCTCTCTTTGAATGTGCTGAACTCACCTGGGGCATTAAGGAAGGCTCAGGGCTGCCCTGGGCAGCCTGGGTGCCACCCAAGCCTTCCAGAGCCCTACTGCTGGGGGCTCCCTGGCCTTGCTCAGGAGTGGCTCTGCTCCCTGCCAGGTCTGCCCCCAGCTGTCCCCTCCCTGGTCAGTCAAAGGCCATGAGCGCACCCCACTCCCCAATTCCATCCTACGCTCTGAGTCAGCAGGGTGGAGCCATGAGGCCAATCAAACAGCAGATACAATGAGAGGAGGGTGAACATCCTGTATTTTACTAAAGCTTTCTCTGCAGCTTCTTCAAAATACTGGGGTTCCCCTAAAGATTAAGGGGTGACTGATTTTACAGTTTCATCAAGTTCCCATGAGAAGCCAGCCTGCCTTCCTTTCCAGAACCTGCTTGCCCCCTGCAGGTGGGGGCTGCCTCTTCTCAGGAAGAAAACAGGACTGGAGTCAGAACCCCTGCTCTCTCCTTCACATCCCTGCTCTGTCCTGGTGCTCTGTGTGGCTGTGGATCCGTCGCTTCCCCACTGTGTTGTTGATGGCATGTACAGGGAGCAGTCGGCTGACCCACCTCTTTCACGTTGACCTCGTTCACGACTCCCCTCCCCCACCAGATCTCAGGACGTGACCCAACCAGGACTTCAAGAGGTAGCCCTCGAGGGAGAGCCTGGGTCAGCAGAATCCAGAGCCCAGGAATTCAGGGAACGGTGAAGACACTCGGGACCGCCCTGGACCTTGACCAAATTCCACTGAGTCTGAGGCCCAGGGATCCCCCAGAATGTACCTAGGGATCGGTCCTCTGCGTTTCACCAGCCCCACGCCCCCGCAGCGTCGGGTCCTGAGCGTGCGCCCCTGCCCAGCGGCGGTCACGGCCCGCTCCGGTGACGCCTAGTCATTTTCCCAGGTCGGCGCCGGCGTGCGACCCACCGAGGCAGCGGCGGCACTCTGGCCGCGCTCTGGAGCCAAGTGGCAGCCTCGAGTCCGGCTCTCAGGGAACCCGGGAGACGGGCGAGGCCCCCAACACGACCGCCCCCACCCCCGCGGCCGTTGGACCGCGCCCAGCAGCGGCTCCTTCGAAGCGCGCGGCCCGTGGGGCCGCGGGAGCCGCAGAGCGCGCGTGGGCGCGGCGCCCGCGAGCTCCCGGGAGGGACCCGCAGATCGCAGGAGTGATCCCCTCTCCGCCCGGCCCCCGCCGCCACCGCCACGGCGGGGCGGGGCCCAGGCCGGGGGCGGGGCGCCGGGCGGGCGCGGCGTTATTTCCAGCCTTTTGCCGGAGGCTCCGCTCGCACTTCGCTGGGAGCCTTCCCGGCGCGCTAGCCGGTTCCGGCGGTGCTGTGGGGAGAGAGGAGAGGGCGGCGGCTGGAGGTGGGAGGCGGGGGACGGACCCGACCCCGGGCCGAGGAAGAACACGCCACCGCGCCCTCTCCCCCTCCCTCTCCTGCGCGCTCCGGCCGCCGGCCCGCGCCGCTCGCCTCACCCACCGCACCGGGCTCCGCCTGGAGCGGGAGGAGGCCCCGGGCCCGAGCTGGGGCGGAGGTCCTCCCTGCCGCCCGGGCGTCCGGGAGCGGAGGATTCGCCGTGGAGTACCGATCCCGGGCTGGCGGCGCCCGCGGCCCCGCGAGCGCCGGCTGCGCCAGGTAAGTGCGCTGCGCACCCCCTGCCCCAGCCCTGTCCCCGCCCTGTGCAGGCTCCCGGCTGGGAAGGGCGCCCCGAAGGGTCCCTGGAGGACCCGGGACTGCACTGCGTCCCGGCGCCGAGAACCTACAGGGTTAGGTGTCCAAATCCGCGGGCGGAGACAGGGCGCGCGGGGTTCCGGTCCGGCCGCGCTTTGGGGACCGGCTCCAGTAGCGGGAACTTTAATTAGACTTTTGCTCCGTGGCTTTCACTTGCCGCCGCGCGTCTGTGAACTGCCGCCCCTCGGGCTCCCTCGGTCCCTGCGGATGCTCTGCTGATGTTCCCAGCCCTGGGTGCCGGGCGTGTGGAGGCAGCGTCGGCAGCGGAGAGGGCCGGGCTGGAGCGCCAGGGGCGCCCAGGGCTTTCCCGCGCGTTCGGGTCTGGGACTCGGGGGCGGGTTGCCGCGGGCAGGGGCGGGGGAGGAGTTAGGAGCTGCCTGGGCTTCCTACGGAGTGGCGGAAGGTGCCCCCGCGCTCCGTAGCGCGCGTCCCCACCCCGCGACTCTCCTGGGCACCGGCCTGTTTTGTACTCGAGGCGAGTGTGTGTGCGTCAGTGATCGTGTGAAGGTGTGTGCGTGCGAGTGTCGGGGAGGGAGGGAGTCCGAGCCTCAGGCGGCTCTGGTGGGCGGGGGAAGGATCTGCTTGGCCGCCGGACCCAGCCGAGCCCGGCAGCGGCTGCAACTCCCAATTACTAGCTTCCAGGTTTGCACGCCAGCTCTGACCTCGCGGGAGGCCGGCCCCACCAGGCGAAGGTGCGTTGGCGGGTTTTGGTAGTGCCAGTGTTGACGCTCGGGTCGGAGGGGACCCCTGGCCTCTCCCAGGCGCAGGACTCCCCGCCGCCCTAACTTTCGCCATACATCTGGGCCCCAGGCCCCGCGACCCCGACCCGGGGCTAGCGCGGCAGCCTCACAACGCCCTCGGCTGTGAACCCTGGCTCCCGGGTTGCTCTCACTGAGAAGTAGGGGCCGATCCTGGAGCTCAGAGTCTTAAGCTGTTTAGGGTATGGGGGGTGGGGGGGGACACCGGGTCCTTGAAGCGCCTCCCAGTTGGACCCTGTGCAGTGATTGGCTATGCTGGGGAGACTGGGCGGCAGAGCGGTCCTGGGCTGGCCCTGTAGCAGAGCTGGAGCGGGAGGCCGTTTGAGGGAAGGGACGGTAGCCCCCGCGGAGTGCGTGGTGGGAGAGGCGGTGGCAGAGGGATAAGGGGCAGACTAGTCCCTTCCCCATTTCTGGGATGCTTACAAGCTGCACTACTAAACCCACTTTCTTTGGGTAACCTCTCACATCCGAGTTCACCTCGACCCTTGCCTATGGGTGGGCAACTTCTCTGAAGTCCTGCCCTAGAGCAGCGTAGCCTCTCCAACGGAGTGCGAGAACCCTTTTTAAGATTTCCCAACTCTCATGGCCTCTCTTGCCCACCCTCTGTCCCTGTCCCACAGGCAAGGCAGACAGGCTGCAGGAAGAGGTGACATTCTGCTCCCTGTGGGAGACCCTTTTTAAATCCAGATAATCCATCACAGAGGGCAGGACAGGGGCTGAGGAGCCCCCTTGGGGGGGAGTTGGAAACACAGTTCAGGGCCTTCATCAGACCTACCTCGGTGAGGTGACCCACAGAAGGGATAAAATGCAGACCCTGAACGAGATTGAGTCTCTTAGGGAGATCAATAATTTAAAAGAGTTTGAACACAGAAAAACCTCAAAATCAGGCCCCATCCCAGAGCCTAGCCCATTCACCCTGAGACACATCGATGGCACAGCTTATTTATTTATTTATTTATTTATTTATTTATTTATTTACTTGGAATCAGACTCCACAGAGTGAATTATGTTCCCCTGGTATTGATTTTTAAAAAGACCCCAAATTAAAAAGTCAAGGCTTTCTTAAAACAAGGTCAAGGATTAATTATTTATAGAGAGACATCAATCAGCTGATGTGGGGGCTCATTTATAAAATGCCTGAGCGGGCAAAAAGGAGCATGGGCTGATTTTCTCTGGCTCCGGCTGGGAGAGGAGCAGGCTTTTCTGAGCTCCTGGCCTTGGCAAAGCTTTCCTGGATTGTGACCGGAGGAGGATCCTTTGTAACTCAGCCTGCTGTTTGAGAAGCCTTTTTAATCTTGTAGCCAGAATACCACTTGGGAAATTTCATGCATATTTGCTGTGTTTCCATAATGAACATTTACTGATTACAGAGTATCAAGGGAATTTCATTTTTTAAACATTTATTCAAATGTCTGTTTATGTAAGCTAATAAGTCTGGGAAAGTTGGGCAGCTACTTTTTTGCCGGATGGTTGTTGGGAAAGTATGCCTCGTGGGCTCACTGCAGAATTTGCGCTGGATTCATTGAGAAGGTGGGAAGTCAGAGTCTCCTGGTTGGAAACGCCCTGCAGACTGCCTCACTGCTCTTCACTGAGAGTTTGTGCCAGCGGCGACCTGATAGGCTTTTTGTGGTTTTGCTGATCGAAGAGATGGGCGCTTAAAGCTTTTATAGTGATTTTGCTGATGCATTTTGGTTGGAGGCACCTGTGGTGGGCGCCGGAGTCTTATGGGGGCCGGTGGGGGGAGGTGTGATGCCCCCTCTCCTGCTGCCTGGCCTCAAGTGTGACACGTCTGCCTTAGCTGTACTTGCAGTGCCTCCCATGTGTGGTAGCTACATTGGAGAGCCGTGGCACAGGGAGGGAGCCTATAGGCAGGAATGTGGACCCAGGGCATGGCAGTGCCTAAATGAACAACTGTGGCAATTAGATCCAGTAAACACTGTGTAAAACAAGGGCCCGGCCTTTCAGCTAATCAGAAGGTAATGAGTTAGAAACAGGAGATCTATGTAGTCCTGGCCCAGGGAGATCAATGTGGCCCTGCTGTGGGACAGTGAGAAATTAAAAAAAACAAACTGAACATGGTTGTCTGGATGTGAATGCGGGAGATGGTGTCCTCGAGCCTCAGGAGGTGTGCTGGGAGCAGGCAGCCTGTGTGGTGACAGCACGGGGACAGTAGGCTCCCTCGCACTGTCTTTGAGGTCACAGCCAGGACTAGTCTGACCCCAGAGCAGTTGTGTTCCCTCCCTCCTTGGAAAAGTCTGCCCAAAGGCAGAGGGAAGCCCTGCATGCAAACAACCAGGGGACAGGGCTGCATTAACTCAGGTGGCAGAGGACACAGGAGATGCCGTCTCATTTCTTCCCGGCTCGAAGGCGTGTGACCCTGCGGTCCGCAAATCACCGTGGCAGAGGATGAAACTTACAAACTGGTTGTGGGAAACCAAGTTGTGACTTTTCCCCTGTACAAAGCTACCTGTCATTTGTGATCTGGGGCTGTAGCGTGCACCTGCTGGCCCAAATACAGCCTCGGTCACCACCGGCAGGACGGGGAAGCCTGCATCGGGGGGGCTGACCCCGAAAGCAGCCCTGATTCCCTCTCAGAAGCCACCTTCCAGGAAGTCCTGGAGTGTCCACACTCAGGCAAGGAGCTGGGTCTCCCCACCCCGGCTCCTTACCTTGAAGGTGGGCCGTGCGTTTCTGGGAAATGAGTGCTTTTTGCTGCTGGTGACTGAGGGCCAGAGGTGGCCCTGGCGAGCAACAGTTATTTGAACTGAATTAGAGTTGTCGACATTGAAGTCTGGAGCCAGATGACCCCATCCCACATTCCCATGGTCGGACCCATTGTGGCTGTCCTTCCTTCTGCCATCAGTGAATGTTTGAGGAGCAGGCGTTAGGTGTCTGTCTCTGCGCCAGGCTCCGGGGACAGAAAGTGAACCAAACTAAAGAGCAGCCCCTACCCTTGCGGACAGCCATTCCCTCATGACTGATTCATCACTCCCTGATTCATGGTCTGCCGGGCGACGCCATTACTGAACAAATAACCAACACGTGTGGTTCTAGGCTGTGAGAAGCATATAAAGGAAACATCTGGGTGTTTCTGAGATGCAAATAGAGTGATCTGAGCTGGACTGGGGGACAAGGACCTCCCCGAGGGGGTGACACTTCAGCTGAGGCCTGAAGGAGGAGCCAGAACTAAACAAGAAGGGGACGGACAGAGGGAGGGAGAGAGCTTGGCAGGCATAGCGTGCGAATGAGTGACAGGGAGCGTGGAGGGCCAGCCAGGAGCCGTGGGAAGGCCCATGTGGCCAGCACAGTGGAGAGGTGGATGCAGTTGGAGGCACAGCCAGAGCCCTGCCCATACAGGGCCTTGAAGGCTAGGGAGAAACTTAGGACTTGACCCTACCAGCTGCTGCAGAGGAGGGAGCCCAGTGAGGAGGGAGCTACGGCAGGAAGGGGACGGAGGTCTTAAAGAGGAGCAGACCGAGGGGAATCTGCCAGGGCTTGGTGTGGGATGGAAGGTGGTAAAGGCCATTGGGACCCTGACTTCTGGGTCACCAGTGGGAGCTGTCAATTCCCTGAAGCAACAACTCCCCCCCGCCCCCAGCCCTGCCCCGCCAGACCAGGAGTCCCAAGCTCCTGTCCCCTCTGGTCGGGTTTTGTCCTCCCGGCCTGGGGCTCAGGCAGCTGCTTGTGTAGCCCTGCCTCCGTGCCCCTGCCCACATGGCCCAACTTCTAGCTTTTCTGTATGCTCTTGGGCCTTCTGCTACCTTCCTGCCAGCAGGCAGTGAGAGTCAGTAGTGACAGTCCAGTGCCCCGTGCTCTCTAATGAGGACAGGCTACTTTGATGCCCACTCTCCTCCGGAGCTGATTGTCTGCAGGGCTACCGACCAGAGGTGGCCTTGGCCTGTGTGTCATCCCCTGAGCATCCTGGGACGCTGGTAGGTACTTTATCTGCCACCCACTTGTGCCTGACCTGGCAGCTGGCCAGCACCAGAAGGATCTCCTCTCCTGTGCCCTTCCCTCACTCCAGCCTTCTCTCCTCCCTTCCTCCCTGTGGGAGCCAGTCTGGACCTGCTCCTGCCCTCTGCTGGGGGCTCTGCCCCAGGCTCAGAGCTCCCCCGCTCCCTCCCATGTCAGCGGATTCCCTGTGGCTGTCTGCAGCTCAGCTCAGCATCCCCACAGACATCGACTCCGTCCACCCAGCTCTGCAAGACAGAGCTGGGATGGGGGGGAGCGGGTCTGTGAGTCACCCCGCTTCCCGTTGTGCCCACGCTGCTGGCTGTGGGCCCTGAGCCGAGCGGCCGCTGAGCTGCAAGCAACAGCCCAGGTCGCTGTCACCTTGTCCTCACTCTGCCTGGGCCTGAGCCAGCTCCTCCCCGGCTGGGCCTGACTCAGGGACAGGAGGGATGAGAGCCAAGGAGAGGATGCTAGGAGGTACAGATTACTCCTCGGGCCCCAGGCCTTTCGGGAGCTGATCTCTCCAACACTGGGACCCTTTGCTTGGAGGGTGGCCTCCCCGGACTGGCCCTCCTTCGTATTCTGGCTGCTGCCTCACCACCATAGACCACCAGACGTGCCCAGGTGCTCATCTGTGGGAATGTGGCACAGGAGAGCCCTTCTGCCAGCAGCCCCTAGCCCAGGTTGACTCACACTTGGCAGACTAGTCATCCCCCCCTTCGAGGCTGCCTCTTCTTGGGGGCTGACTCATCTCCCTGGACAAGACCCATCTGCCCAAGCCTCTGAGCAGTGAGACCCTCCTCCAGCCCTGAGATACGAGGGCTTTGCTTCCCGTGCTCCTGAGGGGAGCATCCCAGACACCCAGCGGATACTGACTACAGTCCTTCTATGGGCAGAGCCGCCTGCCACGCCCCGGGGAGGCTGAGTGAAGGTACAGCAGGTGTCACTGCCGATACGCATATCTCTGGCTGTCTTGGCCATGATGAGCTCCAGAGAAGGGACTCGGTGATTGCCGCTGGCAGGCAGAGTGAGCACAACCGTGCAGTCTGGCTACACTGCTGGAGCCACTGTGTGATGCAGGCACTCTGTCTACGCTAGCTGAGCCAGTGCATGGTGCAGGTAGTCTGTCTATACTGGTTGAGTCTAGGGTGTGAGTGCTGGGACCTTCCATTTAGCCTGTGCCAGCCCCGCTCCTTGCAGGACTTCGTACGAGGTTCAGAGCTCTCAAAGTCTCTGTGGCTTCAGGTGCTTTCCCTGCACCCGGGCTCTCTGACACTTCCCTTCAGACACTGGCCCTGTCCATGAGACTCTGTGTCCCAGAGCCGAGGTGGTTGAGGCCCATGCGCAGTGCAGTCAGTCCACACTGGTTGAGCCCAGTTCATGGTGTAGGCGGTTTGTTTGTACTGGTTGAGCTCAGCACACGACTCAGGCAGTCTGTCTACACTGGTCAAGTCATTGCATCATGCAAACCATCTGTCTAAAATGTTTGAGCCGGTGCTCCAAGCAGGTACTCTGTCTATACTGGCTGAGCCAGAGGGTGATGCAACCAGCCTGTTTTGGCTTCTTTTGCTCCTTCACTAGGAATATTCTTTTCAGCCCCTTCCCATGTACACTTCTGGGTCCGATTCGAATCCTCCTTCCAAGAAGGTTTTCTTGACAGCTCCCTCAGCTTTCCCACATCTTATTCCAACCCCCTTCGCAGAGGCTGGCGCCACGCTGGGAGCAGTGTGGATGTGGGGCCTGGTGATGCCTCATCATCTCACCCGGATGTCCGCTCCCCGGTTTTTGTGCTGCGGGCTGAGCCTGTTGCTGCCTCTGGGTGCAGAGGCTGCCCACGATCAGCGGTCCTTGCCACCTCACCGTCGTCACAGCAGCCACACACAGGCCTTTTCTCACAGGAGTCCCACGGGCGGGGATGACTGCCTCAGTGTGCATGGTAAACGGCCTTTCTCCAGTTGGGTCTGTCTTGCCGTCTCCTGCTTAGATTTGGGGCCTCTTTGTCCACTGATGTCGTCTCACCTCCTGAGGGTTGGTCTCATATGCACATTTAATGTCCATTCATCCCTGTGAAAGCACTATCTGTGCCTCTTATTTATCTCTTTAGTTCCCTGTGCCATGAATTGAAGTGTCAATGGACAGCCACGACGGCTGCCATGTCAATGCAGCCAGCTCGGTGTTATGAAGGATGCCAGCATCTGGGGCCAGACTGCCTGGGTTCAAATCCCAGCTTCACCACTTGGTCACCATGTGAGCTAGAGGCTCAGTTTCCTCATCTATAAAATGGGGATGAGTAGAATCCACCTCATGGGCCATCGTGCTTCACATACGGCCAGCCCCAAATAGTGGCAGTATTATTACCAAAATTATTATCTCCTATGTTTGTTCTCTTGGCTGAAGCTTATTTAGCCCCTTTCTATCTCTAGTGCGAGGAAGCATGTCGATCGGGACCCTGCCTGGTAACATGACACATGCTTAGGGAGCATGTGGCCCCACTGGCTTGTGCCCTCTAGAGTCTCGCCCTTTCTAGGCAGGTTCCCATCCATATCTTTCCCTGTCCTGTATTCAGGACCTTTTAAAACTTTTGAAGTATAGTGTGCCTACCAGGATTGTGCAGTGCAGTGAAAATCTGCAAGCCAAACATGCCTATATGCCAGCACCAGAGCAGGACCATTGGGGCGCCTGGGTGGCTCAGTCAGTTAAGCACCCAACTCTTGATTTCGGCTCAGGTCATGATCACACAGTTCGTGAGATTGAGCTCTACATCAGGCTTTGTGCTTTCAGCATGGAGCCTGCTTGGGATTCTCTCTCTCTTTCTCTCTCTCTCTCTCTCTCTCTCTCTTTCTCTCTTTCTCTGCCCCTCCCCCACTTGCTCACATGTGTGAGCGTACTCTCTTTCTCTCTCTCTCAAAAATAAATACATAAACTTAAAAAAAAAAAGGATCATGGGGGCACCTGGGTGGCTCAGTTGGTTAAGCGTTCAACTTTGGCTCAGGTCATGATCTTGTGGTCTGTGAGTTCGAGCCCCGCGTCAGGCTCTGTGCTGACAGCTCAGAGCCTGGAGCCTGCTTCGGATTCTGTCTCCCTCTCTCTCTGCGCCTCCCCCCCACTCACACTCTGTCTCTCTCGAAAGAGAACAAATGTTAAAAAAAAATAAAAAAAAAATCATGACCAGTGTCCCGGGGGTCCCTGGGTCCTCTTCCAGACGCTTCCCCTCTGCCCCAGGTAACCTCTATCCTTCCTCGGAAGGGCACTGATTGGTATCCTTGTTTTAAAACCCGATGTAGGTAGAATCAAAAGACTGTATGCTTTGGGGTCTGGCTTACCATCATGTTTGTGAGACTCACCCATGTTGCTGTGAGTGGTTTGTTCACTCTTGGGACTCCATGGTGTGAATATACCCCAATGTGTTTATCCATTCTCCAGTGGATGGACATTGGGAGCCGGGCTGCTGTGGACACTCCTGCACGTGTCTCTTGGGCGTCGGTACACATTTTAATGAGCATATACCTAGAAGAGACTTGCTGGGTCTCAGGATGTGCGTTTGTTCGTCCCATGTAGAGGCTGCCAATTTTCTAAAGTGGCTGGCTAATCCCCTCCACGCTGACACCAGTTAAATATGAGAGTTCCAGTTGCTTTTTGTCCTTGTCGCTACCTCATGTGGTCAGTCTTTTTCATTTTAGCCACTCCATGAGTATGTAGAGATATCTCACTGTGGTTTTAATTTTATATTTCCCAGATGGCTAATACAGTTTATTTTTTATTTGTATGCTAAGGATATGTTGAACTTGAAAACGTTATGAAGCAAATTTGAACATTCACTTCCATCTCCAAATTGTGGTTATCTGGAACGTCTGGGGGTGCTCGTGGTTCCCTCTGCGGGGTGGGTTTGAATCTGCCACGTTGGAATGGAGCGTGGAGTAGACAAGCATTTCTCTGGATGAGGCTGGGGACCCGGCCACTGGCCTCAGAATCACCCCAGGGGCCGTGAGAGATGCAGGTGCTGGGCCTCTGCCCCAGCCCCCAATCACCAAATGAATCCTGGTGATCTGTCATTCTCTCTGTGGCTCATGTTGCCCTTCACAAATTCCATGAACATATACCACCCTGTCCGTCCTGTTCCCTGCTGTGACTCAGTACCTAGAACAGTCCTGGCACTGAGCGGGCGGGGGGGAGGGGGAGTGCTGAATACGCACTGAATGAAGGAGCAGAAGATAAAGCCTCCCGTTGACCTTTGCCTTCTCCCACCCCAGCTGACTTGACCGGGATTTGTTGGTAGCCTAGGCTGCCGTGAGGAGGGCTCTGGAAGTTGGGCTCTTGGACTTTGGAGGGTGTCCTGTCCTGGTGCTCTGTCCCTTTAAATGACCTCCTTATCCCCAGAGCCAGCTTCCGACCGATGCCTTTGGGTCCTAGGTTCCAGGCTCTCTGCTGGCGCCTCCAGAGCCATGTTCACCCCCAGAGCTCCAGGCACTGGCTGTTTAGGAACGTCTCCCTGGGTGACCTTATTTCTGATGGGCTTGTCTATCTTTGGGTCTCTCTGGAGGAGCCTGAAATCCGCCCTTGAATGCAGCACTCCACCCCTGCACCGTGCAGCTTCCTCTGCTTTCTCAGCACCACGTTTTCACAAACGACATGCCCCTGAGCCAAGTGAAGGCGAGAGGGTCAGGTCAATTACCGTCATGCATTCGGGCTTATCGAATTTTGATGGGAACCCTGATAAAGCCCCCTTTCTCTGGGTGTGGCTTGTTCTGATATTTGTTACTGTAGAAAGCAGCACAGCCTGGGGGATGAGAGTTCTGGGTCAGACCCCTTGGGTCAAGCCAAGGTTCTGTTCTTGTTGGGTTTTGTGACCTAGACCTTGCCCCCAGGGGACAGAGGCAGATTCACACACAGGTCAGGCCACCAGCAAAGGGGTGGCTAGGGTCACTGAGATCTCTGAGGTTGTGGAGTGAGGACAAGGGATGCTGGCTGGGGCGTCTGTAAGGGGGCTTCATGAAGGAGGGAGGCCTCGGCTGGTCCTCAAAGATGGGGAGGGGAGAGGTGGCACCTCTCAGTGTGAGCCCTACTCCTGGGGGCCCGCAGGGAAGGAAGTGCACTGAGCCCCCACGAGAACATAGTCTAGTTTACCCAACACACAAGGGTGTAGAGCCATGATCAGAGTTCATTGGTGAGTTACGGAAGGCTTCCTGGAGGAGGTGAGCTTGGGACTGCATATCAAATGCCAAGAGTGAGAACTTTATCCTGGTGCCAGTAGAAGTTCTCTCCAAACTGCGGGATCATGGGGGCACGGACAGCGTGAGCCAAACGCCATTCACTTGAAAATAGGGCAACAAAGAAACCATAACACACACATTGTTTGTGTGATGTGGAGGCGGGTGTGCAAAGACGAAGAGCTAAAAGCAGTTAGGGAAAAACAACACCTTTTTTTTTTTTTTTTTTTGGTGGAAAGACAGATGAGAGAGGTTGATGCTCTTCTGTGATAACTAATATGAAAGGTTTATCAAAGTTTAAAAAAAAAACAAAAAAAACCCTTGACACTTTCTCCAAAATTGATTTGAAGACTTGGCAGATTTGAAGAATCATTCAGTAGCGTTTTATGGGTCGATGCTAATTTGAATCAGCAGACCCGTGCATCGCGCCAATTTACTGCCAAACCAACATTAAGCACGGACCTTTCGTGCAAGGTTTATAGGCGGACAGCTCATAAAGATGCATGCTTGACAAGTATTCTGCTTCTCTTAGGATGTGCAGTATGAAGTGTTTATCAAAAACCAACTAAATCGTCCTTGCCTTTTCCTCGTAAACAATCTCCGGGGACTTCAGGCCTGGATCGCAGGCGATATTTCATGCAATATTTCCTGTGCAATATTTCACCACTCCGGGTACTGATACATTGGGAATCTTCGTCTCCAAAAGCCCCGGGTAGTGGTAGGAGAAGGAGCCCTTTGGGGTGGAGGATGCCCTTAGGGACCGCTTTGGAAATAACTTGTAACCCGGGCCATGAGAAAGCTGGTGACATTCTTTCTAATGGGGGTCTCCTAAAAAGGAATCAAATGGCATCTGTGGCCCCAAGGAAATACATCTCCTGCTTTCGTTTTTGTTTCTTGGGCTGATGTGTGATGGATGATCGCCGCATGTCTCTCTTGGTTCAAATACGCATCAGAACCTCGTCCATAAGGAGATCCCTGAGCTTTATTTTGCACGTCAGAAAGTGCTTAACGATGAAAATCACCGAAACTCCTGTCTGTCATCACTGAAAAACGCAGCTCATAGTGGCCACAAAGGAAAAGTGGACTTGGGTGGTGCTGGGCTTGCTACTCTGCACCACTCCAGCCCCCCAGTGCCGCCCAGCACAGTGGTAATCACCTGGACTCAAATGAAGCAGGTTGCTGGAACGAGGGGGGTGCTTAGCGTGCAGACCGCCGGCAGCACAGAGCCTCGTGGGTTTTCGCAAGGGGAAATTTGATCTTGGGCAAATGTCAAGACGTTTTTGAAATCTGTGTTATGATATCAGCTCATTGCCAGCGTAGGGCTTCATCTGGATTTCATAAATATTGTATGGACCTCGGCCAGCTGGAGAACACAACAGCTACCCCCGCCCCCAACACGCGCGCGCGCGCGCACACACACACACACACACACACACACACACCATCAAAATTGCAATCTATTGCTGAGTTGTCATGAAAAGCCAATTGGTGATATTTCAATCACAATGTTCTTGTAACAAATTCCATTCAAATTCCTTCCGAAAGGGAGCTGAGCCTTCCTCCTGCTGCTGAGAGAATGGTATGCTAAATGTAGCTTCCTGGGGCCCTGGCAGCCATCCAGGGCTTTGTAATTTATAGTTCTCCTTCGTGGTTCTCCAAGTGACCTTGGAACCTCCATGCTGGTGGATTCCTTAGGTTCACACGTTGCCCTCCATCCTCTCTTGTGAGCACGGTCCCCAGGCACGCTTCCAGCACCCAGCAGCCTGGAGCTTGAGAGAAAGGATGTGAGCAGGGGCGCCCAGGGAGCACATGGCAGGTGATTGGAAGATTGCTTGTTGCTTGTGACCTTTCCTCTGAAATTGATGTCAGCCACGAAACAGTCCAATATTGTGTTTAAAGGCAGCCTGCAGGTGACAGGAGCCTCTCTCCAGCCCCAGCACACAGCAGGTAATCCTGGAAAAGAAGGGAAGGGACACTCCACAATTACATTTCATCAGCTATTTTTGGTTGGGGAATAAACAAAATGGCCCAAAGTGCTGCTCTTACAGATTCTAGCAGAGGAGTGGCATGTAAGAAAGATTAATGTACAATTAAAACCCATGTACGGGTAAATTACAGGGTGACAGCTATCTAATGCAAACACCGCAGACGTGTAATTAAGAGGAGTTACGGGCTCTCGAGGATGGATTTGCTGAGGAAAGTGTGAGGGAGCTGTCTGTCAGAGCCGGCAGGACAGGGCCAGGCCGTCGGGACAGCCTGGTGGCTGGGGAGGTGGTGGTGGGGGCCCCACAGCCATTGGGGGGGCCGCCCAGGGTGTGATGGGAGCCACAGCCTGCCTCCTCAGCTGAGTCTTGTTTCAAGCTCTCAGCCCTTTCTGGGGCCACCCTCCTCTCCTCCTCCTCCTCACCTTTGGCTCTGTGGCAATGAGTGCCATGGATGTCTTCTTTTACGTTTTTAATTTCTCCTGCTTTGTCAGCTTTTTAAGGAATATGTTACATTATGTGGAAATTGGATGCTAACAAGATTTGTATGAATAAATTAGACTCTTAACTTTTTATGTTATTACAGAATTGAAATGGACTCTAATGACAGTCAGAATTAATGTTCTGTTTCAAATAAATGCCGGGGATGTGACTGAATTTTCAGTGCACTCTCCTGTCTTGAGTCTCTAGCCCTTTTCTGCGAGGCCTTTCGGGAGAGAGTGAGTCTCTGGGAGACCTCCCGGCCTTTCCCATGGGGCAGACTTCTCGCACTGCCTGATAACCGCGGGGCTGCTGGGAAAATCTCATGCTCCCGCTCCCCCCGCAGTACCTACCCCCAATAAGCCTGGCCCTTGGCCTGGGGTGGGGGACTCCTTGTCCAAGATTACACCCCATCCTGTGTCCTCCAGCCCCAGAGCACCCTGTGGACCAGCTGAGGTCTCATTGTGTTTCCCTCTGCTCACTCCTGCCCTCCTCACTTCCCACAGGGGTCTCCCCAGAACCCTCCCCAGGGAACTCAGCCCACAGCACTGCCTCTTAGGGATTTTGGATTTCCTACACCAAGCCTCTGCCAGGTGGGTCTCTTCTGCTGGAATCAGAGTCCCCAAGGACCAGCATTGTTCTTTCTGCCCCTTGTCGCCTTCTTGAACCCAAGGCTGGGTGAGTTGCTGACCAGGTCTTGGCCTCCGTCCTGGTCCCCCTGAGTAGGGTTTGAATAGCAGCTCTCAGTTGGGCGCAGATTTAGAGGGATTTTCTGTGAAAAAACTCTGATGTCCCAAAGGGGCATGGCATAACGGGTTGAGGACACTGGGTTGTGGAGACTGGTTCCCACAGCTGATGGTGGGAGGGAGGAAGGACCTGGTAAGGTGAGCAGAGAGCGGGAGGCAGCCCAGACATGGAGCATCACATGTGGGAGATTCGTCCCCCACTGCTGCCAGGACTCACGGCAACAGACAGGTGCCGTCTGGGACTCCAGGAACCTTACCCCTTGGAAGGGGGCATCACACCTCAGTTCCAGCTGTCCTAGCAGGAAGGGGTGGGGGCCCAGGGTGGCCAGATCTTTGAATATTCAAGAACCAGGCAGATTTAAAAAAATTTTTTTAAGCTTATTTATTTGTTTTGAGAGAGGGAAAGCACACGTGTGCACACACAAGCAGGGGAGGGGCAGAGAGAGAGAGAGGGAGAGAGAGAATCCCAAGCAGGCTCCACGCTGTCAGTGCCGAGCCCCACGCGGTGCTCAAACTCACAAACCGTGAGATCATGTCCTGAGCTGAAGTCAGAGGCTCAACTGACTGAGCCTCCCAGGCAACCTGGAACAGGCAGATTTTTGTGTAAAATCTATTCCTTTAGAGTATGGAGACTAATTCAGAATTTAAAATCAAAGTCTCACGCTGACCAAACAATGTTATCTGTGAACGGCATCTGGCTTCTGGGCTGGAGGGATTTGCACTCCAGAACTTTATTGGCAAGGTGGCCAGTCTTCCCTCTGGAGGGTGAAGGCCAGAGCCCTGGGAAGTTACAGGAACTGTCAAGACCACAGGCCATGGCTGCAGAGATGGGGGCCTGCAGGCAGCGGTGGCCTGCCCAGATGTGGCCTCTGTCCTTCCCCCGCCATCTGCTGGGAAGGAGGTCCTCGCCGTTGGGGTTTGGGCATCTGGGCTGCTGGCTGGGCCCTAAGTATGGTTGGATTCTGGCAAGCTTAGCCTTGCCCAGTCGGGCCACTCAGCTTGGGGCTCTCTGGATGCGTGGGTAGCAGAGAAGTCCATGTGGACCTTTACCCTACCTCTGAGGACCTCACCTCAGCGTTCCTGTCTCCACCTTCACTAGTCCTAGAAAACCCCTGCAGCAATCCTTTAACAAGAGTAAAAATAAGATTAAAAAAAAAAAAAAGTAAAAATAAGAAAATAAAAGTCTCACCACCCACTCAGCCCATTTTCTGGAACCGGGGTTCCCATACATTGTTACAGAGAGGGAATATCTTATGTTTATATCTCTTTCTGTGCATAAACCCATAAGTCCTATTCATTTTATAAAAATGCAATAATTTTTATGCCTATGCGCATAACCTGCTTAATCACTTTATATATCACAAACGCCTTTCCGGGGTAATGGATCTATTTCCATCCTGCTTGTGACACCTGCACAACATTGCTTCGTAGGAATTTATCATAATTTACATAAACAGTCCCCCTTTGGACATTTTAGTGGTTTTCATTTTTGTTTTTCGATTTTAAAGAATGTTGAAGCGAACATTCTTGCTGTATTCCTTTGTGTCACTTCAGGATAAATTTCTCGAGGTAGAATTGTTGGCTCAAAGGGTATGCTTGGTTTTAAGACTCTTAATATTTCCCTACAAATCACCTTCCAGAAAGACCGAGCGGTGCACGAGTGTGCCGTTTTCACACCAGCGAATCTTCCTTTTTTAAGTCTTTGTCAATTTGGTAGGTTAAAGAGGGGCATGCTTATTGCTTTTTAAAAAATATTGAATTTTCATCAAAGTAATACATCTACATAGTTTTAAAAGCATACGTAAGAAAAGGCTTGTCATAAACCCAGCACTTCTCCGCTTCATCCTTTACCACTTCTCCCAGTCCTGCTCCCCAGAGGCAACCACCTAGGACTCTTCGAGCCACTTCCCTGCCATGTATTACTACCTCTATATTTCTGCATAACATGTATACTGCAGGTGTAAAATGGCCAGCCAACTATCACAGTACCGTTTATGGGGCACTCACCCTTTGCCGACTGATTTTCAAATGCCAGCTTCCTCGTTTGCTTAATTTTTATATTTCCTGGGGCCATTTCTGGACTCTTCTGTTTTACTCTGCCTATTCTAGGACCAGAACCCATACATCGATTAACGTATCATATGAACACCTTTTTAATATCTTAGAGGGCAAGCGTTCTCCCCTTATTCTTGTGTGATATTACATTTTTATTGTTTCAGGTGCTCTTTAGAAGTATTGGGTCAAGTTTCAAATAATACCCCATAGAGATATGTGTTGGGATTGTGCCTCATTTATAGATAAACTTAGGACACTTTTGTAGATAAACTGGCCTTTTAACACATTTGTTTGTTATGTTTTGCCATATGGAGTCTCGTGAGCCATTTGTTCAGCACATATTTCTCGAGAGCCAACTGTGTGGCAGGCACTGTTCTAGGCATTGGGTATACACCAGGAAACAGCAGGGGAAGATCTCAGCTCCTATGAAGCACCATGCTAGTTACTTTGAAAAGCCAAGCAGGGTAAGGGGGATTGGAAGTGGAGGGGGGGCAGGGGGGTGGTCACCATTGTGAAGGTGAGGCATGAGCAAAGATGAGATTTGAGGGGAATGTTGGCATGGACCATGCAGATGATCCAGACCAGCGGTTCTCAACCTGGGGCAGCTGTGCCTCCAGGGGAAGTTGGGGGGTGCTACTGGCATCTAGTGGGTACAGGTCAGGGATGTTGCTGAACACCCTACAATGTACAAGACAGTTCCCACAACACAGAATTGTCTGGCCCCAAATGTTGATCATGCCAAGGTTGAGAAATCCTAATCTAGGAGAACATCTGCCAGGCAGGGAGGCACTTAGTGAAAAGTCTTAAGCAGGAGTAAGGAAGAGAAAAGAAGTGGAGAGAGGGAGGGCAAGAGCAGCTGGGAATGAGGCCACAGAGGTAGGGGTGGGAGGGAATGGGGAGAAGGCCGAAGATTTGGGCCTTGTAGGGCAAGGTAAGTAATCTGGCTTTACTTGCAGTGAGGTGAGGAGCTACTGTGGGGTTTTGGACAGAGGAGTGCCATGATCGACTTGGGTTTCAAGAGGATCACTTTTTTCACTGCCATGCTGAGGGGCAGTGAGAGATGATGGTCTGAGCCAAGATGGTGGCAGTATCGTGGAGCAAATAGATAAGATTCCAGATCTATTTTGAAGGCAGGATTTCCTCATGGGTTAGATGCGTTGTGAAGAAAGCTTTTGGTCTGAGCACCTGGAAGGATGAAGTCACCCCCCAGCTGAGCTGGGAAAGACAGTGGGCAAAACTGGTGTTGGGGGGGTTTAGACGTTCAGTTAACGATAGACGATATTTGAGATGTCTAACACACATGCAACTGCAGATGTTCGATGTCTGGTTGGATATACGAGGGCGGAGCTCTCGAGAGAGGTTAGAGCTGGAGATATAAATTTGGGAACCGGCAGCACACGGTTTTTGAAGCCACAAGACTGATTGAGATACATAAAGGAGTGAGTGCAGAAAGAGAAGAAAATAGGACCAATAGCTGACACCTAGAATATTCCGACAGGAAAAAGTCAGGTTGATGAAGAGGGACCAGGAACAGAGGTCCAGAAGTGACCAGTGAGGTAGGAAGAGAGCAGGAGAGTATGAGTATGGTGTCCTAGAAGCCAGGTGAGGAAAGTGCTTCATGGAGGAGTGCATGGTCATCTGTGTCAAATGCTGGTGGCAGGTCGGGTAAGATGAGGACCAGTGGTTGACCAATGGATTCAACAGTGTGGCCTAGGAAAAATGGCTTTGGTGGAGTTCTGATCTAAGTGGGGCTATGAGAGAATGGGAAGAGATGAGATTGTGAATATGGTAACAAGATGCTTTGCTGCAAAGGAGAGCAAAGAAATGGAAAGGTAGCTGCCGAGGGAAGGGGGTGCCGAGAGGGTTTGTTATTGCTTTTAGGATGGGAGAAATCACAGCATGATTTTATGATGATGGGAATGATCCAATAGAAGGTGGAAAATTCTGTAGGAAGGAGAGGAGAGACTTTCCAGAGTGAAGTCCTCGAGAAGGTAAGAGAGAGCATTGAATTAGGTGGAAGTAGAGGCACTGGCTCTGGGAGCACAGACACTTGAGCTCTGGAGAGAGCCAAGAAGGCAGACCAGTGGTACCAATATGGCGACTGGAATCTGGGAGTTCTCTCTCTCTCTCTCTCTCTCTCTCTCCACCCACTCCGACTTTCTTGAGATATAATCACATACCATACCATTCACCCATTCACTTATTTTTAAGATTTTTTAAAATGTTTGTTTTTGAGAGAGAGAGCGCAAGCAGGGGAGGGGCAGAGAGAGAGGGAGACACAGAATCCAAAGCAGGCTCCAGGCTCTGAGCTGTCAGCACAGAGTCTGATGCAGGACTCGAACCCACGAACCATGAGATTATGAACTGAGTGGAAGTCGGACCCCCAACTGACTGAGCTACCCAGGTGCCCCCCCCATTCACCCATTTAAAGTGAATAATTCAGTGCTTTTCACCATGTTCACAGAGGTGTGCAACCATCACCACAAAAGGAAACTCTGTCCATGTTAGCAGTCACTCCCTACTTATACCTCCCCAGTCCTAGGCAACCCCTCTTCCACTCTCTGTCCCTATAAATTTGTCTATTCTGGGCATTTCATGTAAATAGAGTCATGTAATATGTGGTCTTTTTCTCTTTTTTCAGCTTTTTTTTTTTCACTTAGCTTAATGGTTCCCAGGTTCATCCGTGGGTGTGGTACTTTATTCCTTTTCATGGCTGAATAATATTTCACCACAATTATTTTATCCTTTCATCTATTGATGAACATTTGGGTTGTTCCCACTTTTTGGCTATTATTAGTAAAACTGCCAGGCACACATTTGTGTGCATGGTTTTTGTGAACATACGCTTTTGTTTCTCTTGGGTACGTAGAGAGGAGCAGAATTTCTGGGTCACTTGGTAAGTCTATGCTTAACCTTTGGAGGATTGTTTTCCAAAATGGCTACACCACTTTACATTTCCACCAGCGCTGTACTGGTGCTCTAATTTTCTTCATCTCCTCACCAATACTTATTATTGTCTGTCCTTTTGTTCCTAGCCATCGTAGAGAGTGTGACGTAGTATTTGATTTGTGTTTAGTATTTGATTTCACTATAGTTTTGATTTGCATTTTCCTAATGAGACATGATGTGGAATGTCTTTTCACATGCTTATTGGTCATTTGTACGTCTTTGGAAAATGTCTATTCAGATCCTTTGCCCGTAAATTGATTTTGTTTTTTAAGTTATGGAATTGTAAGAGTTCCTTTGTATATTCTGGATACAAGTTCCTTATCAGATGTATGATTTGCAAATATTTTATCCCATTTTGTGTATTGTCTTATCACTTTCTTGATGGTATCATTTGCAGCGCAAAAGTTTTTAATTTCTGATGAAGTCTGACTCACCTATTTTTTTCTTTTGTTGCTTGTGTCTTTTGTTATTGTGCCTGAAAAGTCCTTTCCTAACCCAAGGTCATGAAGATTTACTCCTTTCTGCTTTTTTATTCGTGTTTTTATTTAATTTTTCTCTCTAGTTGAATTGGCAAGTATTCCCAGGATAATATGAAATACTAGCAGGTTTCCCTTGTTCTATTCCTGACATTAATGTTTCAACATTAATTATGATGCTGCCTATGGAATACGATTTTTAGAACTTAAAAAAATATCCCATGTACATTTGTGTTTATAAATAATCAAGGGCTCCTTCCCCCCAAATTTATTTGATCTCTCTATGGAGATAAACGTGGTTCTTCCCCTTTGACCTATCAATGTAATAAGTGGTACTAATAGATATTCTAATATTGAGCAATTCTGTATGCATTTCTGGATTAATCTTAATTTGTTGGGGTACATAATTATTTTATTATACTGCTGTTTAATAGCCAGAAGTTTTATAATTTCCTTTGTGACTCTTTGACTCATGAATTAATGAGGCTCTTAAACATTTCAGGGGCAGTTTTTCCTTTTCTGCTTTTCAGTTTTATTGCATTGTACTCAGAGATTGTGGTTTGCATGCTATTAACTCTTTAATTTTCTTTTTTTCTTTTTTCTTTTGATTATTTAATTTTAATTGAGAACTGTTTTGTGTCCTGGTTGGTATATGGTCTTTATTATTATTATTATTATTATTATTATTATTATATTTTAAAGGATACATACCCTCTAATTGTTGGGTGTAGCATCCCATCTATATCATCTATATATACCTATATCCAATCTTTAGCTCAATCTTGTTACTTGTATTGTTTGTATCTTTTTATATCCTTATTGTTTTGATGCTTAATTTATCAATTTCATAGTGAGAGGTATTAAAATTTCCCACTGTGATTATGAATTTGTTAATTCTTTTTTGTAATCTTATCAACTTTTACTCCATATTTTTTAAAAGCTATATTGTTAGTTGTGTATAGGTTCAAGATTGTTATATTTTGTTAGTGAATTATTCCTTTTTTCTTTGTGTAATGACTCTTATAATCCCTATTGATGCTTTTTTGCCTTCCATTCTATTTTGCCTTATATTACTCTTATAAAAACAACCTTTGCTTTGTAATTTACATGATATATCTTTTTAGTATCTCTTGACTTTCAGCACTTCTGCATCATGTTTTGGAAGGGTCTCTCACAGCGAGTTAATCTTTTTTTCATGGTTACTGGTGTATTTGCATTCTTTTGTTTCTTTTGTGTTTTCTACTTTCCTTGATTTTTCATTTTTTCTTCTGTTTTAAAAAATATTTTCTGAGTAATATTCCATTTTACATATATACCACATCTTCTTTATCCATTCATCAGTCAATGGACATATTATTACACAGCCATAAAAAAGAATGAAATCTTGCCATTTGCAATGACATGGATGGAGCTAGAGAGTATCATGCTAAGTGCAATAAGTCAGAGTAAGACAAATACTGTATGATTTCACTCGTATGTGGAAGTTATGAAACAAAACAAATGAGCAAAGGGAAGAAAAGAGAGAGAGAGGCTAAGAAACAGACACTTAACTATAGAGAACGAACTGATGGTTACCAGCGGGGAGGTGGGTGGGGGGATGGGTTAAATAGGTGATGGGGGTTAAGGACGGCACTTGTTTTGATGAGCATGTATGTAAGTGTTGAATCGCTAAATTGTACACCTGAAGCTAATATTACACTGTATGTTAACTGGAACTTAAATAAAAACTTAAAAAATATTTTCTGCTTTCTCAAGGATTAATTGTACTTTCCCGCCCCAGCCATTTTGCTCCCTCTACTGATTTGGAAGCTACACATTCTATTTTTTATTCTTTCAGTGATTACTTTTACATTTTTAATGTGCATACTTGACTTAATACAGTATGAATAGAACCAAGATTTCTACCTTCATCCATGACAACACAATGATCACAGAACACGTCAATTCTGATCATATTCCCATCTCATGTCTTTTGTCTAGTTTTAGCACTATATTAATAAACTCCCCAATCTTTATCATTATTAATGTTGTTATTATTTACAATTAATGGTTATTTAGGTTGACAGCTGTTTTCCAGGGTCTTCGCTCACGCTTGCTGATTGCATCCTGTCCCTTCTCTCTGGGTTCTGTTTCCAACTGCTTCACAGAATGGATACTACGAAAAGTATTTCATAGTTCTTTCAGGCAAGACTGTGGAAACTCTCTTGGACTTTGTTCTTTTCAATATGATTTTGCCCTGATTGGTTGAGCTGGGTCTAGAACTCCGGGATGATAAGTGTTTTCCTTTAGTCTTTGGAAGACCTCATTTGTTATTTTCTGGTCTCTACTATTTGTCAGAGGAGCCTGGAGTTGGTCTACCAGTCCTTCATGGATAATATCTTTCTAGATGCTTTTGTGATTTTCTCTTTGTTTTGATATTCCTCATCTTCACTCAGATATATCTAGGTATATAATTTTATTTCCCCTGCTTGGGAGTTGAACACTTATTTATTCAATCTTATGGCTGTCTCAAGTTCTGAAAAGTTTTCAGTCATCCTCTCTTCAAATAGGTCCTTTCCTTTATCCTCAGTGTTAGCCTTTGAGATGCCAGCCACATGCATGAGGGACAGTGTGGCATGACAGGTAAGAACATGGACTCTACAGATATCTGCATGGATTTGACTCTACTTCAGTGCTTATTAGTTGAGCAAAATCACTTAAACTCTCCATTTCTCAGTGTTCTCACCTATAGATTGGCATGGTAATATTACTAAACTCTTAGGTTGTTGTGATAATTAAAGGAGTTAATATATGTAAGGTGATTAAAATAGGTCCTGGCACGTGGTCAGCTCTATGTGAGTCTTAGTTACTAGTGTTCCTTGAAATGCTCCAGAGACCCTGCACCGACACTAACATGTTTACCTACAGATCATGATTGTAAGTTTTCTAGATGGATCTGACTTTGCTTCAGTCCCTGGGGATGCATTTCTGCCAGTCTCCATCATCATTAGTATTATTTTGGACCTTCTCATTTATTCTCTTCCTTGGAACCTCGGTGTCATATTTTCCCTGAATGTGTGCTGGGTGGTTTTGTGAGATTTATGTCTAGTTCACTGCATCTCCTGGCTTACTAATTAATCTGTTATTAAACTCTTGTATTGTATTTTTAATTTCAATTGCCCTTTTTTTTTTTTTTACTTCTAGAAATTCTATGGAGATTTTTAAGACCTCTGTGCTTGTGTTTGTAGTTTCCTGTTCTTTCATTGTTTTTAGTCCTTGTACTCAATAATTGAAAACATAATTATATTATCTTTTTGGGTTTTTCCTTTTCACAGGTTCATAGAGTGCTGCTAGTCCTTATTGTTTTCAGCTGATTTTCCTTCCTGGATCATTTCCTTGGGCAGATTATAATTTCTATATGATATTCTAGGGAAGCAAAAATTATCCAAACTAATTTAAGATTGGTGATTTTTTTTTTTTTATGGTAGCCTTGTGCTTCCTGAGTCGTAAAAGTGTTGCTTCAGAACATTTCAAAAATTGTTTCTGCTGAGAATCCCGTGGATGCATCAGTTGGGACCCATTTTTCCCATCATTTCTATATGTGTGGATTCTACACCACACAGATAGTGTAAATCTGGACTCCATGGCCATGGGCAAGGTTGGGACTTCCATTCTTTCTGGAAACTGCCCACCCCCCAAGATTCTTTGTGTGTCCCCAGAGTAGGGTTGAGTGTTCCCACCCCCATTTCACTCAATGGGATGCTTTCTAGAGACTGAGTTTTGTGCAGGACCTCCCTTCCTACTCCTTGTCACCTTTTCACAAGAGGGATGAGAGCCCAGGCTGGATCCCTGTCCCTTGTGGACACTGGCGCCCCTGTCCTGGCCTCTGGGGTCTGCCATCTGTCGCTCAAGGCCTCTGGGGCACCAGCTGACAGTTTATGCCTCCAGCTCTCACATCTCTTCATTTTTTGCACCTGAGGATTTCCTTTTCTTTCCTTCAAGGTCAATTACGTATTTAATCATTTTATATTGTGTTCCATCCAGCATTTCCATGCATTTGGAGCTGGGGGTGATGATGATGGGGAGGGGGACTACATGTCTGCCATAATCTTTTATTTAGGGTTTTTACATCTAGAGTGACAAGCAAGATTAGTCTGTGATTTTATTTTTGTTTCATCTTTGGCAGGTTTTGGTACCAGGGTTATGCGTTATTCATAAAATTAATTAGGAAGTTTTTCTCCTTTCTTTATCCTCTGGAACATTTTAAATAGCATAGAAAATTTCAGTTCCTTGAAGGTTTGAAATTTTCTGGTGAAATCTGTCTGAGGACTATGCCTCTGGGGGTAGGGATGATTGTTTTCCACACTTACTTTCTAGTTGGCTTTTCTACTTCTTAAATCGGTTTGTATAACTTCTGCTTCCCTAGACTATCATACGTTTAATCAAGATCTTAAAACTTATTAGCATAAAAATTCCATGTGGCATTCTTATATTTTAATAATTTTTTTTGCATCTCTGGTTATATCTCTTTCCCATGAATGCTTTTTTCCTCTTTTCTTGATTGGACTTTGCCAAAGATTTATATATTTTATTGACCCTTTCAGAGCAACAGCTGTTGAGTTTATTTATTCATGCTGCTATTGAATTCCTAAAAATCAGTACTTCCTCCTGTCATCTTTAATCCCCTTTTGAGGTTTATTATCTTGCTCTTTCTCTAATTTTTTAAGTTAAACGTCTAGGCCATTTCTTATTTTTTTCTTTAAGAATGGAACACTTAAAGCAATAAAACTTCCTTTGAGTACAGTTCTGGCCACATTCCATACATTTTGGTGTGTGCACATTGTTACCGTCATAATTTTTCCCAGCCGAAAATTGCTATTTTTATCTCCTCTTTGAGTATTTCATAGCTTTTTCATTTTCCTCTTGTTGTTAATTTCTGGTTACATACTATTGCATCCCATACATTTGATAAAAATGACAATATTTTCTTGAAATCTAAATGATCTTGATTGTAACTCATACCCTTATTTTATGTTCCACAAAGAAAAGAAAAAAAACTGCCACTTCTAACATCCTGTCAATCATAAGCTGTATCTTGGTTTCAGAGATGATGTGAAGAAGTACATCTTAGAATGTCTGAAAGGTGGAACTTATCACTCATTTTAAATTTAAGTACATCGAGGTTAGAGAATGTGACCTCTCTTGTATTAGTTCCTTGCAATAGATTTGAACCTGGTATGCAGTCTGTTTTTATACATGTTTTACTTGTATTTGAAAATAACGTATCTTCTCTATTTGATGGCTAAAGGAATATATACACACACACACACACACATATATATATATACACACATATATACACTGCACACACTATATATATTTCTGTATGTTCCGTATATATATATGTACACTCACACACATGTGTATATAAAATCAATCTTGAAACAGTGCTTTTTCAAAATTTCTGTATCCTTGCTAGTTTTTGTTAGTGGCTTGATCTTTTCCATTTATAAATGAGACCTGTTAAAATCTTCCACTCTGGAAGATTTGTTCACTATCTTCGTGACTGCCACTGTTTGCTTTAGAATTGACCCTTGGACAACGCAGGAGTTAGGGGCACCTACACCCATGCCGAATATTTCAGTGTAACTTTTGACTCCCTCAAAACTTTGCTAATAGCTTACTGTTTAGCAGAAGGCTTACTGATAACATAAATAGTCGATGAACATATTTTGTATGTATGTTATCGTACCTCACTTTTCCTTAATGTTTTTGGTATCTATAGGCTGCATGGTTCATCTGGGAGATTTTTCAAATTGTCACAAATCTCTCAAAAATCTCTAATATATTATTTGAAAAATCTTTGTATATAAGGGGTGCCTGGGTGGTTCAGTCAGTTAAGCGTTTGACTGCGGCTCAGGTCACGATCTCACGATTCATGAGATCGAGCCCCGCATTGGACTCTGCATGGAGCCTTCTTGGGATTCTCCGTCTCCCTCTCTCTCTGCCCCTCCCCTGCCCTTTCCCTCTCAAAAATAAACTTAAAAAAAAAAAAAAAACTGTTCCTGGCCATGGGCTTGTTTTGAGGATTAAAAGACATGGTACATGTAAAATGCTTAGGCCATGGCTTGGCATATAGGAAGCACGACTAAATGTTAGATGGGCTTAATCCCTTACCATTTATCGTCATCACTGATATTTGGGATTTATTTCTATCACCTCATTTGTGGCTTCTGTTTACTTCTTTCCTTTCTTGTGCTCAGTATAATCAATGTTTTATTTCTTTTTTTTCCCTGTGTTGATTTGAAAACGATAGATTTTTTCCTATCCTTTGAGTACCCTTAAAATGTTAATGTACACATTTAACTATACATTTTTTAGCATGTAGAAAGTTATCATCTCTGTCGTCCTTCAAAACAGTCAAGGATCTTCACCTGCAGGAACTGCACACTGAATAGTCTGTCCCTGTATCTTCCTCCTTGTTATAGTTGAGGATTTTTTTGACCTTAATACAAAACAAGTATTGTCAATAGATAGAGTCAATAGTTAATTCAGTTTGCTGACACATTTCTATCAATATTTGTGTTTTTTAAATCCTGCTCATTTCTCTCTGGGTTCATTTTTCCTGCAGAAATGTATCCTTGTGTAGTTTTTTCACTAAAAGACCCATGTTTTTATTTTTTTAGTTTTTCATTAAAAAAATAGAATGACTTCTATTTACCTATAGCACTTAGGCAAAATAAATTCTCCTTCACTGTCTTCTGGGCATCTCTCTCTCTCTCTCTCTCTCTCAAATAGATCTCTGTATGTTTGTTTGTTTGTTTGTTTGTCTTGAGAGAGGGTGCAAGTGGGGACAGGGCAGAGACAGAGAGAGAGGGGGAGACAGAGAATTCAAAGTGGGCTCCAGGCTCTGAGCTGTCAGCACAGAGCCCGATGCGGGGCTCAAACTCAGAAACTGTGAGATCATGACCTAAGCCAAACTCGGACATCCAACCAACTGAGCCACCCAGGTGCCCTGGGCATCTCTTGATGCTAAGATGTCTGCTATTGGTCAAACTGTTGGTAGATAATCTGTCTTTTCTTTCAGGTAGACTTTAAGATTTTTGGTTTTGGTTTTGGTTGTACCAAGATGGGTGAATTTTTTTTTTTTAATCTTTACCCTGCTTAGCAGTGTGTATACATTTTCAGTATAAGAAATCATGTATGGGGCGCCTGGGTGGCTCAGTTGGTTGAGCGTCCGACTTCGGCTCAGGTCATGATCTCGCAGTCTGTGGGTTCGAGCCCCGCGTCAGGCTCTGTGCTGACAGCTCAGAGCCTGGAGCCTGTTTCGGATTCTGTGTCTCCCTCTGTCTCTGACCCTCCCCCACTCATGCTCTGTCTCTCTCTGTCTCAAAAATAAATAAACATAAAAAAAATCATGTATTTCTTCAATTCTGGAACATTCTTAGTCATATCCCATCAATTTATTGCTTTTCCTGCCAGTTCCCATTCTCTTCTTCAGAAACTCTGTATTCAATGAATGGGATGATTCTTTCCAACAATTGCGTAAGATTCCAGTGCTTGGATGGACCAAAACTTAATTAAACCTTCTGGTACTGATGGGAATTTATATTTTTCCACCTTTTTTTTGTTCTATTAAAAACAATGCTGTAGCCAGCATTTTAATCTCTCTCTTTTTTCCTTAGATTGTATTTTTATTGCATTCTGTTAGATAATGACTTCTCTGAGGTTTTTTTTTCCCATAGTGTAATATAAGCCTATTTTTCTAACTATTCTATGAGTGATTGAGAAAACTATATTCTATTGGTTGAGTTCAAAGGTATAAGAGAGAGTGCAGAGTTTAATTAGTCAAATCTTTAATATTCTCATTTAACTTTGCTTGCATAATTTGTTCACTTAAGAAGTGTTAAAACCTTTATGACTGGGGATCTCTCAAGTCTCCTATTGCTCTAATCGTTTGCTTTATAGACTCTGAAGCTATGTTGTGAGATGTATCGGTGCCTATGTGTAGAGATCACTCCATGGGATTGACCGCCCAGTGTCCACCGAAGCCTTTTTGGACCTCCTTCATGGGCACTCAGGTCTGCCAGGTGCCCTGACCTCCCAGTGCCTGCCCAGTCACCCATCCTGTGCCCGCTGCTCTGGGTTTTCAGGGATCCCTGGCTGCACCTGCTTTGCTGCTATACCCTGAGCAGCTTTCCTCCCTGAATACAGGCTCCACGCCCCCACCTCATTTTTATATCTGTTGGAATCCTTTCAGTGGAAATTGGGTGGGAAAGGAATTAGGCTGTTGGTGCCTGTTGCCTGTGCCCTTAACACAGAAGTCCCTTTCCTTCTGGTAGCAACTTTCCAAGCATGAAAGTTCTTTCCCTTACTCGGCTGACCTCCTTCCTTCGCTCCAGCCTACCCATGTGTCCAGGTGAATGCTGTCCATTTATACATGCGTTCATGGTTGGAAGGAAGGTTTCCAGCACCCTTGGCACCTACATGGGGACACAGAAGCTGTGTGGGGCTGACAGCCTGGGCTTGATTCCAGGAGAGAGGCTTCTCTGCTTCCCGGCTTGTTAACAAGGCCCGGGAACTCGTTCTGCTGATGAGATGTTAGCGTATGCCAGCAGTGGCATCTGCTGGGTACCTCCGGTGGGCCCGGCGCTGGGTTGGGTGCGTTCCCGCGTGACCTCATACATTCTCATGGCAAAGCCGAGAGAACTGCTAATGAGGAGGAACCCAAGGTTCAACCCCATGGGTGTGGTCTTCCAGCCAGTCAGGGGTCCAGAGGGATTTTCACGCAGGTCCTCTATTCCTGGCCACCTCGTGAATTTCAGCTGGGGGTAGAGCTTAGCACTCCCTGGAGCCCCTTTCTTAACCCAAGGGAGGGTTAACGGAGCGCTTTGCATGAGGGACAGTCTGGCCTCCACGGCTGGACCATCAGGGGAGAGGCAATGCCCACTGCCCAGCCACATTGTGCCCTGTGGCCTGCACAGCACCTGCCCCAGCCACATGGGGGATCCTTGCTCCTTTGGCCAGGTGTTTACCCAGTGCTACTCAGGCTGCCTGTGGGTGGGCAGAGTGGACAGATGGATGGCTGCCTCCGAAAGATCTCTTCTCTACCAGCAGCCAAGGTGGATTTTTTTTTTTTTTTTTTTTTTAAGAAAACTGCAGGGGTGCCTGGGTGGCTCAGTCGATTAAAGCGTCCAACTTCAACTCAGGTCATGATCTCATGGTCATGAGTTCGAGCCCCACATCGGGCTCTCTGCTGTCAGCACAGAGCCTGCTTCAGATCCTCTGTCCCCTTCTCGCTCTCTGCCCCTCCCCCACTTTCTCTCTCTCTTCCTCTCTGTCTCAAAATAAATAAATAACTTTAAAAAAAAAAGGAAAATTGCATACATCTGGTGGGAGAGGTTCATGCCCCTGCTACCAGACTTTTGCTTGGGGGAACCCCCACCCCCATCCCTTACTGCCCCTCCTTCAGTCCCTATGCCACACATTCTAGGCACAGCAGCCTTTCTTTGGCCAGACTCAAGCCGCACACCGCGGTCCCTTGCTTCAGGACTGTCTGCATCACTGGGAACCACGTGAGGGTGTGGGAGGTACAGGCTGGCACACAGTAGGTGCAATGCTCAGTGAGGGCTGGCAACCAGGGGGTGAGGTGAAGGTGGGGAGATGGTGAAGGCAGGGGGAAGAGGAGGAGATGAAAAGGTGGGGGAGGATGCTCTTGAGCCAAGCACCAGGTTCTGCCTGTTCTGAACGCCTGCTGCCTTTGCTGCACTGTTCCCAGAGGGTGCCAGCTCTGAATGCCTGTTTAAGTCACTCCACGAAGCTCAGCTTCTCAATCTGTTTTTTATTTGCAAGGGCCAGATTCATCTTCCTTTTTTAAAAGTCAAGCTTCTGAGAAAGTCATTTAAATTCACAGTGATTCTCCTTTCAAATAGCTTCTTTGAATGGGGTTTTTGGAGTCATGGATCTTAGGGGCTCTGCCAGGAGAGGCTGAGGGTCGTGCAAAGACTCATTGACAAGGGTGCTTATTGTAGATGAGGCCCCAGGGGTCCTCAGGGTGGGAGGTCTCTTCACATAATGGGGTGTGTGCCAGGGACCTGCAGTCCGTCCGCTCAAGGTCACTTTCCGAGGTGACCGATGGTTATTGATTCTCCTGGGAAGAAGGAGAGCTCGGGCAGCCACCACTCCTGATGTTTGCGTTCACTGAGATCAGAGTTTGCAACGCCCACACTTTGGAATATTCTGGACAGCTAAGAAACGAGGTAGATCTGTATGTACAGTCTGGGAAACATGTCCAAGATGTGTATTTTTTTAATGTTTATTATTTTTGAGAGAGAGACAGAGAGCAAGCAGGGGTGATGCAGAGAGAGAGGGAGACACAGAATCTGAAGCAGGCTCCGGGCTCCGAGCTGTCAGCACAGAGCCCGACGCAGGGCTCAAACTCATAAACCGTGAGATCCTCACCTGAGCCAAAGTTGGATGCCCAACTGACTGAGCCACCCAGACACCCCCCAAAATGTATTGTTAAGTGAAAAAGCCAAGTGTGGACAATACATACACATACATTTATGGCTAAAAAACACATAGATGTAAAAACGCCACAACTATATATTCACTATTTACATATCTGTAAGTACATATCTAGAAAGGAGTCTGGAAGCAATTACAGCAAATTACCCCATTGTGGAGTGGCCTGGATTGGGCTGGCTTTCAAAGGAATCTTTAATTGTACTGTTTGATTTTTTTCTGTGAGAATGTATTCGTGTGTGTGTGTGTGTGTGTGCATTTGTGTGTGCATGCGTGTGTGTGTGTGCATGTGTGTGTGTGTGTAATTTAAAGAGATGTGTGGATTTGGAATTGAGGCTCTTCGTGATTTACCCTGAGTTTCTGGGATTTTCATTTTTATTTCTTCAAGTGATGGTGTTGAATGGCTTACCCAAAGTTTATTGGACATCCCCAATGGTTATTTGATGATTGATAAATAAATCACATGTATAGTTTAGGTCAGAGGTCAGCATACTTTTTCCTAAAGGACCAGATAGTAAGTATTTTACCAAAAGGTCTCTGCTGAATCTGCTTAGCTCTGCCACTGTCACATGAGGCAGCCATGGATGTTATGAGGATGAATGGGCGTGGCTGTGTCCCAATAAAACTTTATTTATAGAAATAGGTGGCTGGTAGGTTTTGGCCTGTGGACTGATGGTGGCTGATCCCTAGGGGTTTAATTGAACCTCAAGGCACAGATGGGTATGAAAATAGAGAAAAATGGCAAATGGAAATACTTCAGGAATTTAATCAGAACTGTCATGTTGAAAGCATTGTTTGAGGGGCCACAAAATTAAAAACAAAATAGTGTGGCTTTTCTCAAGCACTGTCCTGCAGCCTCTTCCAGCTGGACCAGGGTGAGGGAGGGGCTGCCGGCACCCAGGAGAAAGGCCCTTGGATGAGTGCGTTCTCTGTGGCTGTGGCAGAAGCAGGCCCCCTGGAAAGTGCCCCAACAGTTCCCCGATCCTGTGCAAGTCTGCGAGGCGCCTTATCTTGCACATGGTTGGCCCTCAGCGAGCTTTGGTAACGTGAACAGGGCTCCGAGTGGCCCGGAGGAGGCGGTAGACAGGGTCCGACTTGGGGCAGATGAGACACATTGCCAGGTTTGGGGAGAGGCTTGGCATCCCTGCAGCTGGATGCTGGGAGCTGAGCCTCTCCCGGGCTAGCCTCTGCCCTCCTGGATGGGGTGTCAGAACCGTTGTGCCTCACTCAACTTTCTCCTGGGTCACGGGGCTGAGGTTAAGCACCACGGGCTGCTGGACAGGAAAGACTCATTAGCGCCCAGCTATATAGGCCATGCTAATTAGACACGTAGCTGGGGATGGAACACTTGTGTCTGGCATTGAGCACCTCACACCCCACGTGACTTGGAAGGTCAGGCGACCCATAGAGAGTGCGTTTCCTCTTGTCCACACCCACTGCAGCCTTCCATGCTGAACCATTGTGTGTGTGCACGCGCGCTTGTGTGTGAACAGGCACACACATACACGTGCAGATGGGTGTGGTGGAAAAACAATCACTAACACACAAGGACCTGAACGTCCTCTCCTCCCAGCTTCACAAGGGGAATTGTGCCTGCCCAGCATTTCCCAGGTCTCTGTGTGTAGTCAGGGTGACGAGAAGAAAAACAAATCCCGTGGTCCTGGAACAAGAGGGGACAGGGTTACTCAAGGAGGAGCAGAGTTGTCACAGTGGAGGAAAGAAGGGAGTAGAAGGAGGGGGGCGGGCAGTGGCCAAGGAGGCCGAAAGCTGGGTGTGAGGGGAGAAGGGATTGGGGGTCGGCTGCTGTGCATACACGGGAGATCTCAAGGCAGGATGGAGACAGGGCTCTAACAGGCAGCTGGGCATTACCAGCGGGATCCCTTTTGTTACCTTGGGGAGCTTTAGGGATAGATTTAATTAGAGGTTGGTTGTTAAATGGGTATTTTTAAAATTCAGTTTGTTTAAACTATAAAAACAAAAACAAAACCAGTTCGTCTCTTCCACCCCCCACGTTCCCCCACCTCTGGCAACCACCAATCTGTTCTCTGTATCTATGAGCTTGTTTTTTCAAAAACCTGTTTATGTATGTTTAGATTCCACATATAGGAGAGATCACATGGTGTTTGCCTGTCTCTGATTTATTTAATTCAGCATTATGCCCTTGAGGTCCATCCCTGTTGTCACAAATAGCAAGGTTTCATTCTTTGTTATGGCTGAATAGTATTCCGTGTGTGTGTGTGTGTGTGTGTGTGTGTGTGTGTGTGTGTGACCACATCTTTATCCATTCAGCCATCGATGGACAGTTAGGTTGTTTCCATGTCATGGCTTTCGTAAATAATTCTGCAATGAACATGGGGGTGCGTGTATCTTTTCAAGTTAGTGTTTTTCATTTTCTTTGGGTAAATACCCAGAAGCAGAATTGCTGGATCATATATGGTAGTTCTGTTTTTAATTTTTTGAGGAACCTTCACACTGTCTTCCACGGCGGCTGCACCAGTTTGCATTCCCAGCAACAATGCACAAGGGTTCCCTTTTCCCCACATCTTTGTCAACGCTCGTTGTTTTTTATCTCTTGGATGATATCCATTCTAATAGGAATGAGATGATATCTCATTCTGGATTTGATTTGCATTTCCCTGATGATGAGTGATGTGAAGCATCTTTTCATGTACCTGTTGGCATCTGTATGTCTTCTTTGGAAAAATGTCTCTTCAGATCTTCTGCCCATTTTTAATCCGATCGTTTGCTTTTTGCTATTGAGTTGTATGAGTTCCTTATGTATTTGGGGCATTAGCCCCTTATCAGATGTATGATTTGAAAATATTTTCTCCTATTCAGCCCTTTCATTTTGTTGATGGTTTCTTTTCTTGTGCACAAATTTTTTAGTTTGATGTAGTACCACTGGGTTTATTTTTGCTTTTGTCATTTTTGCTTTTGGTGTCAGACTCAAAAAATCATTGCCAAGTCCAAAGTCAAGAAGCTTACCACCTATGCTTTCTTCTAGGAGTTGCATAGTTTCAAGTTTTTCATTGGAGTCTTCAATTCATGTTGAGTTATTTTTTGTGTATGGTGGAAGAAAGGGGTCCAGTTTCATTCTTTTGCATGTGGCCATCCACCATCATTTGTTGAAGAGCCTGTCTTTTTTCCCATTGTGTGTTCTGGGTCCTTTGTCATAAATTAATTGACCATAAATCTGTGGGTTTAATTCTGTGCTCTCTGTTCTGGCCCATTGATCTATGTTTCTGTTTTTATGCCAGTACCACAATGTTTTAATTCCTATAGTCTTATAATAAAGCTTGAAATCAGGGAGCATGATAGCTCCAGGTTTGTCCTTTTTTCTCAAGATTGCTTTGGCTACTTGGGGTCTTTTTTTATAGTTCAATACAAATTTTAGGATTATTTTCTCTATTTCTGTAAAAAATGCCATTGGAGTTTTTATAGGGATTGTATTGAATCTGTTGATTGATTGCTTTGGCTAATATGGACATTTTAACAATATTAATTCTTCCAACCCGTGGGCATGGAATATCTTTCCATTGGTTTGTGTCTTATTCAGTTTCTCTTCATTATTGCCTTACAGTTTTCAAATATACAAGTCTTCAACCTATTGGTTAAATTTATTCCTAGGTATTTCATTCTTTTTGATGTGATTGTAAATGGGATTATTGTCATAATTTCTCTTTCTGATAGCTCATTATTAGTGTATAGAAACACAACAGATTTTTGTGTATTGATTTTGTATCCTTTAACTTAACTGAATTTATTAGCTGTAACATTTTTTTTGATGGACTCCTTAGGGTTTTCTGTATATGAAACATTATGCCATCTATAAATAGTGACAGTTTTACTTCTTCCTTTCTAATTTGGATGCCTTTTATTTCTTTTTCTTGCCTAATTGCTCTGGCTAGGATTTCCAATATTATGTTGAATAAAAGTGGCAAGAATGGACATCCTTGTCTTGTTCCAAATTTTAAAGGAAAGGCTTTCAGCTTTTCACTGTTGAGTTTGAGGTTAGGTGTGGGATTGTCATATGTAGCCTTTGTTATGTGTAGACACATTCCTAAACTTGCTTTGTTGAGAGTCTTTTTTGTTTTTATCATAAATGAATGTTGAATTTTTTCCATTGCTTTTTCTGCATCTGTTGAGATGATTATATGATTTGTCTCCTTTGTGGTATATTACATTAACTGACTTATGAATATTGAATCATTCTTGCATCTTTGGAATAAATCCCCCTTGATCATGGTGTATGATCATTTTAATGTATATTGAATTCAGTTTGCTATATTTTGTTGAGGATTTTTGTGTTTATTTTTATCAAGGATATTGGCCTCTAATTTTCCTTTCTTGTGTCATTCTTGTCTGGTTTTAGAATCAGAGAATTGCTGGCCTTGTAAAAAGAGTTTGAAAGGGTTCATTCCTCTTCTGTTTTTTTGGAAGAGTTTGACAAGGATTAGTATTAATTCTTTGAATGTTTGGTAGAATTCACTAGTGAAGACCCGTGGTTCTGGACTTTTGTTTATTCGGAGGCTTTCGATTACTGATTGCACTTTCTTGCTAGTAACCAGTCTGTTCAGATTTTCTATTTCATCATGGTTCAGTCTGGGTAGCTTCTATGTTTCTAGGAATTTATCCATTTATTCTAGGTTGTCAAATTTGTTAGTGCATAGTTGTTCATAGTAGTTTGTATCTCTGTGGTATCAGTTGTAACATCTCCTTTTTCATTCCCGATTTAATTTATTTAAGTCCTCTATTTTTTTTCTTGGTGAGTCTAGCTAAAGGTTTGTCAATTTTTGTTTTTTCCTCTAAGAACTGGCTTTGAACTTTTCATTGGTCCTTTCCATTGTCTTTTTATCTCTGTTATTTATTTCTGCTTTAATCTTTGTATTTCCTTCCTCCTACTAACTCTAGGTTTCTTTTGTTTTCTTTTCTTTTTCTAGTTCCTTAAGGTATAAAGGTAGGTTATTTATTTGAGACTTTTCTTGTTTCTTGAGGTAGGCATTTATTGCTATAAACTACTCTCTTATACCTGCGTGTGCTGTATTTCATTTATTTTGGTATGTTGCTCCATTTTCATTTGTCTCAAGGTATTTTTTCATTTCTCCTTTGATTTCTTTTTTGACACATTTGTTGTTCTGTAGCATTGTTTAATCTCCACATATTTGTGTATTTTCCAGTTGTATTCATGTGATTTCTAGTTTCATACAATTGTGGTCAGAAAAGATGTGCAATATGATTTCAGCCCTCTAAAACTTGTTAAGACTTGTTTTCTGGACTAACATACAGTCTATCCTGGAAAATGTTCCATGTGCACCTGGGAAGAATGTGTACTGTGTTGCTTTTGCGTGGAATGTTCTGTAAACATCTAAGTCTATCTGGTTTAATGTGTCACTGAAGGCTGATATTTCCTTATTGATTTTCTGTCTGGAAAACCTATCCATTGATGTAAGTAAGGTATTAAAGTCCCCTATTACTACCATAATGCTGTCTATTTCCCCCTTTAGGTCTGTTAATATTTGCTTTATATATTTAGGTACGTATATGTTGGGTGCATAAATATTAACAAATATTATATCTTCTTGTTGGATTGACCTCTTTATCATTATGGCGTATCCTTCTTTGTCTCTTATTATTGCTTTTGTTTTAAAGTCTGTTTTATCTGATAATCCTCCAGATTTCTTTTGGTTTCCATGGAATATCTTTTTCCACCCCTTTACCTTCAGTCTATATGTGTCCTCACATCTGAAGTGAGTCTCATGTCGGCAGCATATAAATGTGTCTTTTTTTAAAAATCAATTCAGCCACTCTATGTCTTTTGATTGGAGAATTTAGTCCATTTACATTTAAAGTAATTATTGACAGGTATATGTTTATTGCCATTTTGTTTGTTGTTTTCTGATTATTTTTATAGTTTTTTGTTCCTTTCTTCTGGCTCTCTTCCTTTGTGGCTTGATGACTTTCCTTAGTGGTATGCTTTTATTCCTTTCTCTTTCTTTTTTGTGTATTTTCTATAGATTGTGCTTTGTGGTTACCATGAGGCTTACATATAACAACTTATATCCTATTTTAAGTTGATAACAACTTAGGTTTCATCCCATTGTAAGCTCAACATTATTATTCTCCCTCCCCCAATGTTTTATGTTATATGTCTTTTTTCTTTTTTTTAATTTTTATTTAATTTTTTTAAATTTAACGTTTATTCATTTTTGAGAGAGAGAAACAGAACATGAGCAGGGAAGGGGCAGAGAGAAGGTGACACAGAATCTGAAGCCAACTCCAGGCTCCGAGCTGAGAGCACATAGCCAGACACAGGGCTGGAACTCACGAACTGCGAGATCATGACCCGAGCTGAAGTCAGATGCTCAACCGACTGAGCCACCCAGGCACCCCTATACTTTTTTTTTTTTCATATGTATCTATCCCTTAACTAATTGTAATCATAGTTATTTTTTACTACTTCTGCCTTTTAACCTTCATACTAGTTTTGTGAGTGATTAAAGTGGATTGAGTGGGTATTTTTCTGAAAAGGACCTCAGGGTTGCCAAAGGCAGCCTCAAGGGCTGAGCTGTATGTGGTCACGGTGGCGCACACGCATATGTGTGTGTGTGTGTGTGTGTGTGTGTGTGTGTGTGTGTGTGTGTGTATCTAGGTTTGGACACACGACATTAGCCCAAATGGGTATAGCCAGCATCATTTCACCTTGAAGAATGATGTCCATAGGAGGAAGGTGAAGAGTATATTCATTTTTTTCTGTGTCCTGGCAGGCAATGGCCAGCCTCATGTGGATGTCACCCAGAGCCCTGGGTCTGGACTTGGCTGTGTGAAGGGCAGTGGGAGAAATGACATTGGAGAAAGCCTTAATGCAGCACCCAAACGGAATTTCCTCCCCTGCTGGAAGTTAGATCCAATTCACACCCTCGCGCAGCTTGAAGGCTGGCGCTGGCTCTGTTTGGTAACATCACAGCAAACGGCTGCCTCGTCTCTATTTTGGTTCTTGCCACTGCAGCTTCTTTCTGCACCTTTCAAAAAGTGTTCCTTCCTACTGGAAGGCTGGGGTGCCAAGCTCCCCCAGCTCCTTCCCATTTTGGTAAATTAAGGAACAAATGGTGCCAAATTGTCCTCGTCTCTTTCACAAGATTATTCGTAACCAGCTTATTTTCTTTTCCTCTATTGAGTGAACGCATTAAAACTAAAATTAAATCATTACCCGAAGCACAGACTACGATCCCTTTCATAATTACATCCTCTTAATTGGCATCTGAGGGCCCAGCTCATTTTAATGCTTGCTGGAAAATGTCTGAGACACGTTTAATTTTTTTTTTAGGTTTAAAGGTCAACAAGAATATCTTACCTTAATTTGACAAGTGTGCAGGAAATAATGTAAGACTGGTTTATGTTCAGGTAATGCACAAAGAAATCTATAAATCAAGCTGGGCGAATATTAGATGATGCCATATCGGAACCATCTGCCTTCATTCTCAGAAGAATCGATACCACAAAGAAAGCGCCGAAGATGTAGTGATTTATGCCCTTGTGTCGGGGGAGAAATATTGGCCATTTTTAGAGTCACTTCATATCATCCTAAAACAACAGGGCCTGAGGGAAAGAATGAGAGTGGCCATAACCCCACACATGTCAAGGAGCAAATCTGATGCTTGGCGTTTGATTGCCTCTGCTTGAGAAAGGATGATTCTGAGGTCCCTTCATGCCACGACTCTGCCTTCTCTGCTATTGCGTGTGGGAAGGCTGCCATGAACGCTCAGATAGTGCGGACGGGAATTAACTGAATTGCATCTGGGTGATTGTTGCGGGGGGTGGAGGCTTAGAGCTAAGGGACCCTGGGTTTTCCATGCTAGCATGCTGCTTAAAGCCCTGCCTTCCTTTCAAGAGCCTTCCCTGGCCTTCTTCATCACTGGGCTGGGAGAACACACAGCCTCCAGGAACTCTACCCTCTGTTACATTGGATGTTGGGGCTTGGCCCCAACCAAGATGTCTGAAATGGGAGGAGGTGCCGCGGCTTTGGGTGGTGGAAAGGAAAGTCTCTGAGCAGTTAGGATTTGGAAAAACAAGTGACGTTGTCTGACCACCTTTCCCAGAGGTGGTGGTCGACGGCAGGACTTCTCCAGGGAGACAGAGGAGGAGGAACAGATCAGGTGAGCATCAGGCAGGTGTATCAGTCTCTGGGGAGGGAGAGGAGGATTTGTAAGGCTTGAAAAAGAACATTTCATAATTGGAGAAATATTCTTGGCGGGGGGGGGGGGGGTGATTCCAAGCATCAAATTATATTTTCAGACTCAAACTAACAGCAAGTAAAGCTTTTCACAATTTATCCTGGTGGGTGGGGCTCTGCAGACTATGGAATAAAAGAGACTTTGGCGATTTCGCTCTGTGATACTTGTGTCTGATACACTGTGGACTGTCACTGTGCGTTTCTGTTGCCACGTGGTACTCCAGTTCCCGTTCCGTGTCATAAACAGAAGCGTTTTCTGTTTTAAGGTGAGGATGGGCTTTGAGGAAAAGTTTGAGTTTTCTGTTTACTACAGAGCAGCACAAAAAAGGGACTGCGAGCCTGTTACATCTCCAGTTTTATCCTTTCCAAGAGTCGAAGTTGCTCCTAACACTACAAGCTGGAAATCAAAGTAGGATCATTTCCATCGCCACAGGCGCCAGTACACTGTGCCCATGACTTTTTGCGCTAAACAAACCCACAGACACATCCTGCTTCTCGGAGCCTGGGCATGGCTGGATGCCTGGCCCGCTACACCTCCCTCTGGCTGCCGGCCGTGGAGGTCACGTTGCCGTCTGCAAACCAAAACTGAGCATCAGGACCCTTGGTTTTGCTTTTCTCTGTCTCTTTTGGGGTAGCTGACGATGCTGGAGGCTCAGATCAAGAGCAGTGCATATCTGTTGCAAAGTTGAGGCACACCTTCCTTGAGGTGTTGGCACGCTCTGGGCAGCGATGCCAAACCACCCTCATCCCTTAAATAGTATTGGACCAAGATCACATGTAATGTATTCTAAAACCTGTGGGTTTTATTTTTTTTTTCTGCAAAACACCATTCTCTGCTTCACAGGAGAGGAGCTGATAGTGGAACACATCAGGATCTGAAATGCTTGTCACCTGTCTGTACGAACCCCTCGGTATCTTTCAGGACACAGCCCCTCTCGCCCCCATGGGGAAACCCCCATGAAACCGGCACAGGGGCAGCCAGACCTTGCCTGGGAGGAGAAGCTGAGAACATAGCCTGGTGGAGTTCATTGAGAAGGCCAAACGAGCGACTTAGCAAGAGGAGCGTGTTGAAAGTCTTGCAAAGAGTCAAATCTAGTATTTGGCTATTAGTTGTGATGAGTGGATGATAAAGGACCCCAGGCACAACCACCTGGGTATAGGTGACACATGGTTAAAAAGGTGATCTGAGGAGATGCTGTTTGTCTGAGCCTTGGAGACCGCTGATAGCCTTGGTGATGTCTCTGAACCGGAGTCAGGTTTCTTCGAAGTAAATGAGCTTAACTGGAAAGTAATATTAGACTTCCATTATAGGTGTTCTTGCAATGCCCAAATCAAGACACGGACTGTGTACGTATCTGTGTCTGTGTCTGTATATGTAAATAAAAAGGAAAACTTTACAAATATTTTCAGAACATGCCCCATCATTCCTCGCCAAAGCTTCAGCTTCTAGAATCTTGCCGATTTTTAAGGAAGACTTCAACCTCGCTTGCAAAGTAATTAATTACGTACACAGATAAAAGAAAAAAAAAAAAAAACTGACCAAAACACCCACCCAAGCCCAAGGCATCGAATGCCATGCTGTTTTCCTAATTCTGTGAAGATCTGAGCGTCCGTGAATCCACAGTGCATACTGGGTTCTTTTGGTCCAAACTGAAATTGTCAAAGGTACTTGGTGACTATATGAGCTGAAGGTAGAACTTACCTTATTTTTAATCATCAGGGAAAAGACCAATTGCATTCAACTTTCAAGATGGACCATTCTGACTTGCTTGGCACTCAGCAGACAAGATTGAAGTAGTTTAGCAAACGCGGAACGTCAAAATAAATACCAGCCCTTTTGCTCATCGTAACACATGCCAGTAGAGGTAGCCCAAGGCCGTCACTGGCTGCAGAGGCATAGTGCTGAGAACGGCTGCTCGCTTTCCCTTCTTGATGAAGCACTCGATGGCCAGTTCCATGGAAGCCCTTCCCAGGAATGTCCCGGTTCTCTGTGGGTCTGCCTGTAGCCTGAGCTCCTGAGATATTTCCCAGAGACCCTCGTTAGAAGCCTCCCCAGCTCCTCTTTACCGGCCTCCATGCTTTGCTAGGTGATGTGCGAGAGGGCATTGTTGCTCCCGCCCCAGGTGGATGGACTTGCCCGGGAGAGAAGCACTTTGGGGAGCTCTGGTCACTTTCCCAAAGTAGTCACTAACATGATGGAGCACTCCCTGTGTCCCTTATTGCTCGGTTAGTCCTTATAACAACTTGTGAGGTAGTCATTATTAGCCCCATTCTGCAGGTGGGAAAATCGAGGCACTGAGGGCTTAAGTATCTTGCCTGGAGTGACACAGTCAGTGAGTGATGGAGCCGGGATTTGGACCAGACAGCCTGGTGGCTCTAGGGCCCTCTTCCCACTCATCACTGTGTGTCTCACTGTCCTGTATACCAAGCCACTGAGCTTCCTGCACTTCCAGCCATGAAACCAAACAGGGAGGGCAGGCTTCATGTTGAGAGTGACTTACAGCTCTTTCAGGATCCAGAATACTCACATCAGAAAATCTCATGGCCAGCAAGTGGACCTAAGACACATTGATGCAGAGCATCAAAGTAAAAACGTGTAATTTTCAACATCAAAACAAAGTCCCCTTACAAAAGTGCCAGTTCTTGTAAAATGGCAGACACGCATGTTCACATCGTATCCAAAATTTCCCACCCAGACTAATTTCTTCCTTGGCCTTCCTGCTTCTGCCTACCTCTGTGGCCGGAGGTGTCCTGCTGCAATCCAAGCCAGATAGTGTCCCCGTTTTACTCAGGATAAAAGGCACCTTCTTGCCAATGGCCCACTTTTGGGTAGTAATGGCCCATTACTTCCCTGACTGTGTCTCCTTTCCCTCTTTATGTTCACTTCTCTCCAGATACACTGGGTGTAAAGGTATGCTCCCACTCCAGGGCCTTTGCCCAGGCTGTTCTCTAGAATACACATGGTTCAAATATCACCCTCTCAATGAGGCCTCCTTCTACCCACTTAGGTCTTGAGCCTCCAGTCCCCCCACCGTCCTCCTCACCCTGCTCTGTGTTTTTCTTTTCTCCATAGCATTTATCACTCTCTCTTGTCAAAATAATTTGCTCATTTCTTTTGTGTATAGCACTTCTCGTCCTGGCTGTCTCTCTCCTGGTTGGTATTTAATTCTGTGAGGGCAGGATCTTTATCTGTTCTGTTCCCGATGGATCTCGATTGCTTAGAGCAGGGCCAGGCACATAGTAGCTGCTCATTAAATGTTTACCACAGGTCTGGCTACCTCTAGAGGGGAGGGAGCAGGGGAAGTAACAGCATGGGTACTAAGGACACTCCAGATATTGATTATTGTTTTATTCTTTAAGTTGATGGCGAGTATACTGGTTGTCCCTTCCATTCTTTATATAAAAATTTTTTTAAAAATATTTATGTATTTTTGAAAGAGAGAGAGAGAGACAGAGTGTGAGCAGGGGAGGGGCAGAGAGAGAGAGGGAGACAAAGAATTGGAAGCAGGCTCTAGGCTCTGAGCTGTCGGCACAGAGCCTGACGCAGGGTTCAAACCCACAAGCTGTGACCTGAGCCGATGTCAGATGCTTAACCGACTGAGCCACCCGGGCGCCCCTTCACATACATATTTTGTATATCTGAAATATTTCATTTTGAAGAATCAAGCAGGGTCAAAAAGGCCAATTGTTACATGGTTTGTGTAAGTGGGAGAGTCCCCTTCCCCATGTGAGCATAGTGCCTCATTTTGGGGTATTATCTTAAGTCAGTGGCCGAAAATGGAAGTGCTCGGGCAGATGCGTTTGTAACGGGGGGAGCTGCAGAGGGATAGAAAAAAAGGTGGGGCGGGGACTCTGACCATTAGGGCAGCTTCGCTTGGAAGGTAAACACAGTGAAGGGCACCCGAGCTGATTTGCAGAACTGACTGTCAAAGCGTATTGGGGACAGAGGAGAAATGAGACAAGTCAGCTAGGATCACAACTGTCTGGGACTAGCTTCCCAGGGCAGGGTGCCTGGGGGCGGGTGTCAGATGACTCTTGGCCAAAGGGCCTGCGTCCCCTCTGTTGGCCAGAGGAGAACTGGAAAGAGGAGTGATGCTTCCTGAGCCACCAGGAAGGGCAGGGCCAGACCTGGAAAGACCTGGGTTCGGGGATCTGGCCAGAGATGTCAGACGGTGGACCCTTCTGGGTTGGGATTGACCTGAGCAGGACAGAACTCAGTGCTTAGCTAGGTGACATCCCGTGGCCCCATCAGATCCCCAAATCCTCCAAAGGAAATCCAGTTTTTGGATGTGTTTTTACTCCCGTTCCGTTTATGTCTGTGACACTGAAAGAATGAGCCTGTCGGCCTTGGGGAAACACTAGCCCTGACCAGGGCCTGTGGTCTCCGGGTGAGGCGAGCCACTACCGGCTCACAGCTGGGTGGACACATCTCGTCCCTGTGCATGCTGGGCAGCTTCAGTGCCTCTGATGAGCACGACTCCTTCAGAGGAGCGGCATTGATCAGGCCGGATGGAAAACAAGTGGCCAGGACTATGATGAGTGAATATTCATTTGGAAATGTCAATGCGCAAGGGGACATTATGCGTGCCGTGACTTGCCTGGCAGAATCGATTCAGGACCTGAGGTGAATCAGCTGTCTATGGGGGCTGAGGTTTCTGGCCAGGGACCCTGGGTAGTGTGGTGGTGGGGGGGGGGGGGGCGGAAAGGAGCCCGAGAACGTCATGAACAGTGAGGTCAGACATTTCCCATCCATCCCACCCCTCCACAGGACTGCCTGCGTTATAGGGTGTGGGCATCTTGTCTGGGCCCTTGTCTTCAGGGGTCCCTCCCCGCACAGCGGCCACCAGGCCTGGAGACATCTGTGTGCATGGATAGGCGTTGAAAGCCCTGAGGACACACAGCTGCTGGGGGAGAGGGGGACCTGTTGAGCCTTCCTCAACCCAAGGGTCCTCCTCCCTCCTGGGCACACTGCGGGGAGGGGCTTCAAGATGTCCAGCTAGGGGCGATCTCCAGTCTCTAGCTGAGACCCTTCTCCCTGCTTCTGTCAGCACATCCCACCTCTGCAGAAGTGGGGGCCAGGGCCAGGGGAGGCTGGGAGATTTGGGGCCAGTGTCTTGTCTCTTCACCCTGCAGTGGGAGGATGGATGTTCGGATTCACCCGCTTCACCCTGGGAGCCCTGGTCCCTGGCTGGAAGCTTCCTGGACTGAGGTGAGAGGTTATCACTCTTGGCCTGGGAAACCAGGAGCCCTGCCAGGTGCACTGTCACCTGGGTGCAGTCCGCCTCTCCCCCCAGCCCCAATTAACCATCTGCAGGAGCTGCTATCAGCATGGGGGAGGGCTACGGTCCCCACTTCTCCGTGCAGACTGCTCAGCTAATGAGGGGGTTTGTGAAATTTTTAATTATGGCTTCCATGCCTGGCTTAATTATTTGCATATGGCTTTTACAAGTGAGAAGAGGGCGCCTGCGTGCCGTGCTTCTCCTCAGCCCCACGTTTGACTTTAATTAAAGGCAGAACCTGAGGTCTTTCCATCACTAATGATCGTGGAAAATTAGCTTCCAATTCCCAGGGGTCGCCAGAGTGATGCACCCTGAGGCGGAGAGGGGACGGAGGGGGAAGTGGAGCGGGAGGTACAGATGGCAGATGGCCCTGCTGGGCTGCCACTTCTGAGCCCCTCTCGGCCCACCCTCCCCCCGCCCTCGCCTGCCCTCCAGACCCCTATGGAAAGGGGGGCCTTGTTCTCCTCTGCCAGGAAGGAGGGCTCACCCCAGGCAGCAGCGGGCGGCAGGGGGAGCACTTCTGAGCTTCTCATGGTCATTGTCCTGGTGGCTATAAGGCAGAAGGATGAGAGCTTCTGAAATGCCCACATGCGTGCTTACACACACAAACACATGTCCCCTCACACACATGCTCACCCAGACACATAGACATGAGCCCTCACCCTCTCCATTCACAGGATGGCGTCACAAAGACACACGTGCATGCTCATCCATGCATGTGCACACACACACATTCACAGATGGGTTCACATGTGAGCCCAGGGCCCTCTCAAGGTCCTTCTTTGCTCTCACGGTCCCTCAAGGTCTCACTGAGGCCGGGGACCACTTGGGAGCCTGCGGGCCAGTGCTGCAGACAGGAGGTAGCTGTGTGGGGAGGGCAGGCCAACAGAGCAGGCTCAGAGAGGGCTTCTGAGAAGGATGGAGTGGCCCTCACCCCCTCCCTGCTGACAGACCAGGTCTGTGCTGACGTGGATCCAGAGTGTGCCTTCCTGGGCCACACGCGGCAGGGCTAGTCCTGGGACACAACACGGGGAACGGCAAACAGCACTTCCTTTGTACTTAGACCTGAATTCAAATGCGCCTCCACTGCTTCCTCACAGTGTGGCCTTGAGCAAGTCACTCAGCCTCTCTGAGCCTCATCTGTAAAATGGGGTTAGTTATTCATGCAGCTTTTGTACAGAGCAAAGGGAAGAATGCATAGGGGACTCAGTAGCCAATTCTATGTCACCCCTTCCCCTTGTCTCCTAGTCTTTGAGTTGGGGGTGCTGACCTCTCAAGACCAGCTCCAAGAAGGGCAGCTTCATCCCACTGGTCCCAGGCCTGCACCTACCAGCATGGGGCATTCCCAGCCCCTGGCATTGGGTCAGGGAGGTGCCGTCGGCTCAGGGTCCAGGAGTCTTATCTCATGGTGAGGGACGGGGCTCCCCCTCTCCTGCAGGACGTAGCAAGGATGCCTGTAGGCTGGACTGTGGCTGTAGCCATCAAGCAACCATGTAGAGGCCATCTGAGGATAAAACCTGCCCAAGGACAGAGGAGTGGAGCCTCAGGAAGGACCCGGGTCCCGATGACACTGTGGAGCTACAGGATTCCCACAGCACATCCTGCTTGTCACAAGTCCTGTGTCAAACGCTGGCCTGACATTGTCTACACACAGTTGATGACAAGCACTGAAGCAGGCAAAAGCTTGTCTCCTGGCAGCTTGCCAGGCATGCTCATCCCTCCCCCTGCCCCCCAGACACTGCTGCGTTGTGCATGCCAGGGCTGAGCCTTCTCTACAAGGGCTGTGCTACTTTGCTTGGGCTGCTGTAACAGAATACTACAGACTAGGGGGCTTCAGGAGCCGAAATGTGCTGCCTCTCAGTCCTGGAGGCTGGGAGTCTGACTTCAAGGTGTCAGCAGATTTGGCTCCTTCTGAGGGTGGTCAGGGAGATGTGTTCCAGGCCTCTTCCCTGGATTCTGGGCATTTTAGGGTAATCTTTGGCATTCCTTGGCTTATAAATCTCTGTCTTTATCCTCACATGGCATTCTCTCTGTGTGCATGTCTGTCCAGATTTCCCCTTTTTATAAGAACAGTAGTCTTTTAGGCTAGGGGCTCATCCTAGTGCAGTGTGACCTTGTCTTAGCTAATTATCTTTGCAATGACCCTTTTTTCAAATTAGATCATATTCTGAGGTACTGGGGGTTAGGACTCCAACATGTGAATTTGGCAAGGGCAACACCATTCAACCCAAAACTGGTGCACATGAGTGTGTGTGTGTGTGTGTGTGTGTGTGTGTGTGTGTGTGTGCGCGCGCGCGCGCGCGCCATTGCTGGTGGATCCTGTGCCACTGCAGTGACTGTCCACCAGGCAGAGGCCAATGCCCTGTGCTGGAAGCCTGTGTTTCTGCATGAGTGCCATCCACTTACAGAGCGGTAGGACACAGCTCCTGACCAGCCAGGCTGCTGTAGCCTCTCTCCTCACCAGCTGACTCATAGGCTTTTTCTCCTCTCCGCTGATTTTGCACAAAACTCCTTGAATCATTTTTATCCAGAGGTCAGGTGCCTTTCCCCAATATGGACTATGTTTTTCATGGCCACGGTGGCAATGGGTGGACCCTAGGTCAAATACAGCTTGGACATGAGTTTTGATTGGCTCAAGTCAGTTTAAAAAATGTGTCTTGCTTGCCAATTTGAGAATCAAGAAATTTCTGATTAAAAATCTAGGTTTCCAAACTAGAAGATCTGAAGGCCTGGATCTGCTACCAAGGGTCATTGGCCATGTCATTCTAAAAATAACTTTCATTTTTATAAAGTGTCATATAGTTAGTATTAGAAATGGGCTTCTTCAAACAAGTGTTCACTGAAGAACAATGATTGGCCACTCTGGTTCTCATTATGAAAGTGTATATTTCCACTTGTATCTTTCTCCTTGCAAATGCAAGACGTTAGGGCTTAAGTGCCCCTTCATTTGACACGGTGACACAAGGGCATGAGTGGGATCTCTGTGGGTGCCATCCTGCTATGGGATGCTCCCAGTCAGCTGACTGCTGCCTACATCCTTGCCCTAGCACTCCAGCCTGGCAAACATACCGAGGAATACCATGTCTAGGGATCATTAAAGACTTAGCACATTTTCTGCCTGTGTCCTTGAGGCCAAGAAATGAGAACGCATGGACATGTGACAGCAGAAAAGAGGCTGAAGGCTCAGGGAGAGAAAAACCAGACTCCCTTGTGTGTTGTTTTAAGGTAAGCAAACAAGTCTGCAAAGCCATTTGGAGACAAGGGCAAGACCACTGGGGGGAGCATGTGCCCTGCAGGGAGAGGACTACCCAGTGGCCTACCCCACCTGTCCTGAGCCTCTTCCCTCTACCCAAGGACAGTAGTATTCGTCACAAATAGCCCTGTGGTATCAGTCCACCAAACCAACTCACTGTTGGGGAAAACTGAAGCTCAGAAATGTAAGATGATACCCAAAGTCTTCTAGTGAGAGAATGTAGTGCTGAGTGGCAAATACTTGGAGCCCAGGTCTCTTTCCTTTACACTAGTCTCTCACTGTTACCTGTGTTAGAAGAAAGCCCAGGGGCTCCAGGAATCCACGGGCGAGTGTCACAGCTGACCTGGGGACCAACAGGGGATGGTGAGAAATGAGACTGAAGGCAGGAGAGCAGCAGACGGTGGATACTCAGTGGGCCTTGTGGGATATGCTAAGACATTCAAACTTGGACCACTGGGCAATGGGGGGCCCTTAGACCCTTTTGAACAAGAGAGTGGCAGCTGCTGTCCTATGGCCACTCTTGTGGAGGTAGGGAGCTGTCCAGGCCCTCGGTGCTGAATCAGCCTCACTGAGGGCTTGGAAAAAAAAAAAAAAAGATGGACAGGACACATGTAGGAGTGGGGAGAGTGGGGAGTGAGGGTTAGGGTGGACCCACATTTCTGACTTCCCAACACCCTGTGGTGAAAGAGGGAGAAACCATTGAGGATCAGTGGGGTAGAGGAGACCCGAAGCACAGGATGTCCCCTGGAGAGAGATATGAGGCAGAGACGCATGGAGGAGGCAGGCTCCCGTCTTATGCATAGCCACTCATTAGAAGCTCCAGGTTATTCACAGCCCTGGCCCCCTCCCAGTAGCCTGAGGGAGACCCAGTTCTCCACAGAACAACCAGGACAGGGCCAACAGACTTGATTGCTCTGCCGTATTCTTAGTCTTTGAGCCCCCAGGTTGGAAGACACCAGCTGTTCTGAGGAGAGCTCCAGGGTAAATCATGCTGGACTCGTGGGGATCAAGAATGTGATGATTAGCCATGGAGCCAGCTTAGAGAGGCCAGCCTCTCCCAAAGGGGATGGCTGTGCATGTGAACTGTGCAGACCCACAGGGTACACCTGCTGGACTCCACATGACCTCAGCCCAAAGGACCCAGCTGGTCCTAGTGTGCAAGGATCCCTCCCCCTTCTCCCTCCTCTTACTATCTCTCTCTTTGCTCACCGCACATTGCCCAAGCACCTACTCTGTGCCAGGCATTATTAACAGCTGGGAATACAAAAGCAAGTCCTCTGGGGCCTCCCTGTGCCAGCCACAAGGAAAGGGATTCCCTGGAAGGAAGCCAAACCTCCTTGCCATTCTCTCTTCTTCTGGAGTCTATGGGTTGCTGTTTGCAGCTTGGAGGCAGCTGCACCCTGCCAGGGGCCAGGGCATTCTAGGTTTACTCATACACTCTTTTCTGTCCATATTATACCCCAACTTTCAATTTTGAGAAGTAAATATGCAATTTTTTCCCTCCCTATAATTTTCCCTGCTGTGGCTGTGGATGTCAGAGCAGCTGGAAAATGTGAATAGCTCAGTGCTTTCTAAAAGTAAAAGAAGGCCGTGCAACATCATACATTGTCTGCTGCTCTTGGCAAAATCCAGTGGCTCTGTTGTGGCGGGGGAGGGGGGGGATGCTCTCCAGGCTGTACTGTCAGGGGAACTTTTAACCCAAATAATCCATGCCCCCACCTTCCATTAGCAATTAGATAATCACCAAGAACTAAGCATGTGTGTGCACACACACGTGCATGTTGCAGGGATGTTAGTAGAGGTGAGGTGAGGGTATCTGCTTACGCAGTCAGACTTTCTGCGTGTTCCCCTGGAGACTTTCAGACCTTCATGTCTCAGTAGCTGAAGGTCAGGACAGTCTGATCTATGCTTTTGTCTGGGAGAAGCGGTGAATGGGGAGTGGGAAGGCAAGATTTGAGTCAGGCAGATCTGGGATGGCTTATGGAGAGTGTAACCTTGGCCATGTTTAGTCTCTCTGGGTCTTAATTTCATCATCCGTAAATTGGTGGCAAAGTTGGGAGATGTGCTGTCCAGACCCCCTTCCAGAACACACTGACCACCCATGAGATTTGTGGTCAGCAACCATCCCCCAGCTGTCAGCTCCTTTAGGATCTTCTTTGGCTACAGCAGTAACTGTCTGATCTGGGGTCATGCCTTTCTCTGGGCATGCCACATCCAGGTACTGAGTAAGGCAAGGCATAAAGGTGCAGCCATTTCTGCCTGCTACAGGACACTCCCATGGGCTACACCTACTTCAGAGCTCCCTGCCCAGCCTGGGTTGGACCAGCATCCCTGTCTGCCTTCTCCTGCTCACCTTGGCTTCCTCCCTTTTCCCTTCATAGGTGTTGATCCTTAATTAACATCTTGCACCCCAGACTCCATCTCTGCATCTCCTCACAGAGAACCAAACCTGTGTCAAGTAGGGAGAATGATTTTCACTTCAAGAGGTTATTGTTCAAGGGGCTCCTGGGTGGGTCAGTCAGCTAAGCATCCGACTCTTGATCTCAGCTCAGATCTTGATCTCAGGATCGTGAGTTCAAGCCCCACATTGGGTTCCATGCTGGGCATGAAGCCTACTTAAAAAAAAAAAAAAGTGGTTACTGTTCAAAAGTGAAATGGGATGTTTATATAGTATTCAGCATGGTACCTGGAAGGTTAACAAAGCATAATACACGTCTATTCCTTCTCCTTTTCTTTCCCTAAAAACTATGACACTAAATCCCATTCCAGACCTTGAGCAGTTGTTCATAGCCTGTGCTTTGTAATATTGGCTTGGAGAAAGTGGCCCTGAAAGTCTGTGCTGCCTGCTAAGTTTGAGGGCCTGGTGGAGGACTCTGAAGCCAGTCTTGTCCCTGTGAAGTTCATTATCCATGGATCACATCAGCCCTCTTCAAGGTTCCTCACTGAAAAGAAATTGAGCATGCAAATGCTCTTTTATCATAATCACCACGTATCCACAGGGTAATTCATAAAAGAGCTGGAAATATATTGAAATTCAATATTGTTTGAGTCCAAATCAATATTAATAATTGTTTGCATTTTTAAAGTGCAATTTGCAATTGAAAAATGCACAAAGATCAACCAGTAGTTGCTAACACATCAAATTTTCCTATTAAAGGCATAGTCCCTTAACTTTAAAATGTTTCTTTACAACAAAAGGTGGCACTGATCCATGAAAATGGTTATCTATTATTTACATGCACAACATTAGAATTTGTTTCCATTATGCATGAGTTGAAAGGCCAGTTACTTTTACTTTTAAGTTCTTGTTTTTTAAAAAATTAGACGTTTCATTTTGAGATAATTTTAGATTCACATAACAGTTGTAAGAAATAACACAGAGAAATCTCACGTACCGTTTTTCCTGTTTCCCCCAGTCCATCTTATAAAATTATAGTACAATATCACAATGAGGATATTGATATTGATACAGTCAAGATACAGGACATTTCCATCACCACAAGGGTCCCTCATGTTGCCCTTTTAAGTTCTTTAAAAATTAAAGATTTTTAAATGACAAAGGTGATGATGGATACAGTGGGATCCCCATCATTAGCCTTGTGTCGATTTCTGCCTTGAAATGTATTCTATCACTAAATGAGGCACTGTCTCAGCTGGGCTCAGTGTAGATGTTGAAACATGGAGAGCAGTGGTCATCTAGGGAGGGAGTGGCCTCAGCTGGGAATCACCTCAGCCAGGCAGGCCTCAGGGGAGCAAGACTTTGTGGCTTAGAAAGAACCTGAGAACACAATTTCCAGATTAACACTTGCATCGGAGCCCTTTGCTCCCTCCAAAAGGTCAAAGTGGTCTTAAAGGGAAACAGCTTGGCAGCTTTGGTCCATTGGAGCCCAGCAGCTATCCAGATTTGTGGCAAGAGACAGGTGGCAAGTGTGGATAAGGGATGTCCTAGCCAAAGGATCTCCTGCTCTGCCTGAAAGAGGCCTCGTGTGAATGAAATTCACAGAAACGCCTTTCTGTTTTGACATTTGTCTCATACCAGAGCTGCAAGGAACTTGAGAACTCATCTACAATGGATATTTTGGATGCAGACTGACTCTGAGATTAGTGAATTAAGTCATGAGGGTCCCACAGCTGATGGGGGGGGGAAGGGCAGCCAGACCTAGAACCTGGCGTGGGCTCCCACTCTGAACCTGCTGTCCATCTCATGATATCTAGCTGCTTTGTTCAGGCTGCCCGAGCCACAACCCCAGCTCCCCCATGTCCTGGTCATGTTTCACATGACCATGAACTTGACCATTCTCTGGTCCTCAGCTCCTGGGCCCACATGCAGTCATCTGTGGCATGAGTGAAACTTAACAGGAAGAGGGTGATTTTGGCTCAGTATCAAGTTTTAGTTTGCTTTTGTTGATTTTTTTTTATTGTGGTAAGGTACACATGATATAAAATTTACTATTTTAATCATTTTTAAGTCCAGAAGCATCAAATACATTCAAATTTTTGTACAGCCATCACCACCACCCGTCTCCAGAATCTCTTTCAACTTCCCCAACTGAAACTCGGCCTATTAATTAACAACTCCCCGTTCCTCTCTCCCTCACGGCCCCTGGTAACCACTATTCTGCTTTCTGCTTCTGAATTTGACTGCATGGAATCATACAGTGTTTGTCCTACTGCAAATGGCTAGTTTCACACAACATAATGTCCTCAATGTTCATCCGTGTTGTAGCATGTTGTGTTCATTGACTTGTCATGTGTTTGTTTTGTCTTTAGATCCATATATAAATGAGATCATATGGTATTTGTCTTTCTCAGTCTGAATTATTTCACTTAACATAATATCCTCTTGTTCCATCCCTGTTGTTGCAAATGGCAAGATCTTATTCTTTTTTATAGATGAATAACGTTCCATCATGTGCTTGTCTGTATGTGTGTATACACACACACACACACACATACATATATATATATACATACACACACACACACACACACACACATATATGCGCACAACATCTGTTATCCATTCACCTATAGATGGACACTTGGGTTACTTCTATGTCTTGGCTATTACAAAAATGCTGTAGTGACTGTATATTACCTTTTCGAATTACTGTTTTTGTTTTCTTCAGGCAAATGCCCAGAAATGGAATTGCTGGATCATATATGGTAGTTCTATTTTTAATTTTTTGAGGCACCTCCGTACTGGTTTCCACAGTGGCTGCACCATCTGCATTCCTACCAACAGTGCAAGAGGGATCCGTTTGTCCATATCCCCCCCATATCCTCTCCTTGTTGTATCTTTGTCTTCTTGCTTATAAGCTTCTGGCTTATGTGAGGTGATAGCTCATTGTGGTTTTGATATTCATTTCCCTGCTGATTAGTGATGGTGAGCACCTTTTCCTGTGTTTTTTAGCCATCTGTATGTCTTTCTTTGGAAAAATGTCTATGCAGGTCCTTTGCCCATTTTTTAATTGGATTATTTGTGGGTTTTTGTATTGAGTTGTATGAGAGCTTTACATATTTTGGATATTAACCCCTTATCAGATACATCATTTACAAATATCCTCTGCCATTCAGTAGGTTGCCTTTTCATTTTGTTGATGGTTTCCTTCACTGTGCAAAAGCTTTTTTGTTTGATGTAGTCCCAGCTGTTTGTTTTTGCTTTTAATTTGCCTGGGGAAGCATATCCAGGAAAATAATGCTAAAGCCAATGTCCAAGAATTTACTGCCTGCGTTTTCTTTTAGGAGTTTTAGGGTTTCAGGTCTTATGTTTAAGTCTTTAAGCCATTTTGAGTTTATGGTTGGTATAGTGAAAGAAAGTGGTCCAGTTTCATTCTTCTGCATGTAGCTGTCCAGTTTCCCTAGCACCATTTATTGAAAAGACTATTCCCTGTTGTTTATTTTTGCCTCTTTTGTTGAAGATTAATTTATTATATAATTGCAGGTTTATTTTTGGGCTCTTTATTTTGTTCTGTTTATCTATGTGTCTATTTATGTGCCAGTCCCATACTGTTTTGATTACTATAGCTTTGTAGTTTAGTTTGAAATCTGGGCTTGTGATACCTCCAGCTTTGTTCTTTCTCAAGATGGCTTTGTCTCTTTGTGGTCTTTTGTGGTTCCATATAAATTTTAGGATTATTTCTTCTGGTTATATATAAAAAATAATATTGGTATTTTGATAGGGATTACATTGTATCTGTAGATTGCTTTGAGTAGTATGGACATTTTAACAATATTAATTCTTCCAATCCATAATCATGGGATATCTTCCTATTTATTTGTGCCACTTTCAGTTTCTTTCATCAATGTCTTATAGTTTTCAGAATATAGGTTTTTCACCTTCTTAGTTAAATCTATTCCTAGGTATTCTGTTCTTTTTGATGCAATTATAGATGGGATTGTTTTCTTGATTTCTCTTTCTGTTAGTCTGTTATTGATGTATAGAAACACAACAGATTTCTGTATATTGATTCCATATCCTACAACTTTACTGAATTACTTTATTAGATCTAATAGTTTTTTGGTGGAGTCTATATACAGTATCATCTGCATGTCATCTGCAAAAGTGGCATGCTTCTTCCTCACCAATTTGAATGCTTTTTATTCCTTTTTCTTGTTTGTCAAATGTTTTTTCTGCATCTATTGAGATGATCATATAACTTTATCCTTCATTTTGTTAATGTTTTGTATCATGTTGATTGATTTGTGAGTGTTGAACTATACTTGCTTCCATGGAATAAATCCCACTTGATCATGTTGAATTATCCTTTTAATGTATTTTTGAATTCAGTTTGCTGATAATTCACTGAGGATTTTTGAATCTGTGTTCATTAGGGATATTGGTCTATAATTTTTGTTTGTTGTAGTATCTTTATCTGGCCTGGGTATCAGGATAATGCTGACCTAATACAATTAATTTGGAAGCATTTTTTCCTCTTCTATTTCTGGGAATAGTTTCTGAAGGATAGATGTTAACTCTTCCTTAATTATTTGGTATTGCCAAATTCACCTGTGAAGCCATCTGGCTCTGGACTTTTGCTTGTTGGGAGTTTTTTGGTTACTCATTTAATTTCATTACTAGTAATTAGTCTGTTCAAATTTGCTATTTCTCCCCGATTCAGTTGTAGAAGATTATACGTGTCTAGCAATTTATGCATCTCTTCTAGGTTGTCCAATTGTTGTCATTTTTTTAGTAGTCTCTTATAATCCTCTGTATTCCTATGCTACCAGTTGTAACTTCTCTTATTTCCAATTTTATTTATGTTGGTACTCTCTTTTTCTTGATGAGTCTGGCTAAAGGTTTATCAATTTTGTTTATCTTTTCAAAGAAACAGCTAATAGTTTCATTGATCTTTTCTAATTTTTTTTCTAGTCTCTATTTCATTTATTACTGCTCTGATTGATCTTTATTATTTCCTTCCTTCTGCTGACTTTGGGCTTTGTTTGTTCTTTTTCTAGTTCCTTTAGGTGTAAGGGTAGATTATTAGAGATTCCTCTTGCTTCTTGAAGTAGGCCTGTATCACTATAAACTTTCCTCTTAGAACTGTTTTGCTGTGTCCCAATGATTTTTAACCATTGTGTTTTCATTTTCATTTGTCTCCATGCATTTTTTTTTGTCTTCTCTTTGATTTCTTTGACCTCCTCTTTGATCCATTGGTTGTTTGGTAGCACATTGTTTAGCCTCCTCATGTTTGTGTTTTTCCCAATTTTTTTTTTTTTGTAATTGATTTCTGGTTTTACACCATTGTGGTTGGAAAAGATACTTGATATGATTTCAATCTTAAATTTATTGAGAATTATTTTGTGACCTAACATATGATCTATCCTGGAAAAATGTTTTATGTGCACTTGAAAGGAATGTGTATTCTGCTGTTTTTAGATGCAATATTCTGTATATATCTGTTAAGCCCATCTGGTCTAATGTGTCATTCAAAACTGCTGTTTCCTTATTGATTTTCTGTCTAGATGATCTAGCCATTGATGTAAGTGGGATGTTAAAGTCCCCTACTATTATTGTATTACTGTCAATTTCTCTCTTTATGTCTGTTAGTATTTGCTTTATGTATTTAGGTGCTCCTGTGTTAGGTACATAGATATTTTCAATTGTTTTATCCTCTTGTTGGATTGATTCTTTTACCATTATATAATGCCCTTCTTTGTCTCTTGCTACAGTCTTTGTTTTAAAGTCTTATTTTGCTTAAGTATTGCTAACCTAGCTTTTTTTCCTCTCCTTCCTTCCTTCCTTCCTTCCTTCCTTCCTTCCTTCCTTCCTTCTCCTTCCTTCCTCCCGTCCTCCTTGTTTCTTTCTTCCTTCCTTCCTTCCTTCCTTCCTTCCTTCCTGACTTCCTTCCTTCCTTCCTTCCTTCCTTCCTTCCTTCCTTCCTTCCTTCCATTTTCATGGAATATCTGTTTCAGTCCCCTCAGTTTTCATCCCCTATGTGTCTTAGGTCTGAAATGAGTCTCTTGTAGGCAACATATAGATGAGTTTGCTTTTCTATACATTCAATCACCCTGTGACTTTTGATTGCAGCATTTAATCCAGTTACATTTAAAGTAATTATTAATAGTAGGTGCTTGTTGTCATTTGTTAATTATTTTTGTGATTGTTTTGTAGTTCTCCATTCCTTTCTTGTTCTCTTGCTGTCTTCCCTTGTGTTTGATGACTTTTAGTGTTATACCTGAATCCCTTTCTCTATTATAGGTTTTTGATTTGTGGTTACTATGAGGTTCATCTATAACATCCTATGTATATAGCAGTTTATATTAAATTGATGGTCATTTAAGTTTAAACACATTATAAAAGCACTATTTTTTTTACTCTCCCCTCCACATTTTATGTATATGATGTCATATTTTGCATCTTTTATGTATCCCTTGACTAATTTTTGTAAATATATAATTGATTTTACTACTTTTGTGTTTTAACCTTTATATTAGCTTTATAAGTGATTGATCTATTACCTTTGCTATATGTTTGTTTTTACCAGTGAATTTTTTTCTTTCATAATTTTCTTGCTTCTAGTTATGGTCTTTTCTTTCTTCTTTCTGAAGAATTCCCTTTAGCATTTCTTATAGGCCAGGTGAGCAAACTTTTGTTTGCTGGGAAACACATGATCTCTCTTTCCATTCTGAATGATAACATTGCTGGGTAGAATATCCTTGGTATAGGTCTCTTCCTTCCAACACTTGGAATGTTTCACGCCATTTGCTTCTGGCCTGCAAAGTTTCTGCTGAAAATTCAGCTGATAGCCTTATGGGGCTTCCCTTGTAGGTATCTTGTTTTCTTTTGCTGCTTTTAAGATTCTCTCTTTATCTTTAATTTTTGCCATTTTAATTATTATGTATCTTGATGTGGACTTCCTTGGGTTCATCTTGTTTGGGGATTTCTGTGATTCCTGGACCTGGATGTGTGTTTCCTTCCCCAGCTTAAGGAAGTTTTCAGTTATTATTTCTTTGAATAAGTTTTGTGCCTCTTTTTCTTTCTCTTCTCCATCTGGGACCCCTGTCATGTGAATGTTATTATGCTTGATGTTGTCACAAAAGTACCTTACCGTATTTTAATTTTTAAATTTTTTTTTCTTTGTACTGTTCAGTTTAGTTGTTTTTTTACTACCCTGAATTCTAGGTCACTGATCTGCTCTTCTGCATCCTCTGTTCTGCTGTTGAATCTTCTAGTTAATTTTTCATTTCACTTGTATTCTTCAGCTCCGACAGGTTCTTTTTTATATTTTCTATCTCTTTGTTAAAGCTCTTACTGAGTTCTTCCACTCCTCTCTTAAGTCTGGGGAGTACCTATAGCCATTAATTTGAATTCTTTATCAGATAGATTCCTTATCTCTGTTCTGTTTAGCTTGTTTTCTAGGGTTTTGTCTTGTTCTTGTGTTTGGATCATATACCTCTGTCTCCTCACTTTGTCTGACTCTCTGTTCGTTACATATGGATATATGTGGTGCTCCCCTAAGTGGGCTGCAAGCACCCTCCTGTTGTGACTGGGCTGACTGCTGAGGGTGCAATGGTGGGTGGAGCCAGTTTTCAGTCTGACTGTCTGCAGGCACACTGGTGGGCTGGGCTTGCCTCACATGCAGTGGGCTGAAAGAGCCAACTGAACTACTGTGCACACTGGTTGGTAGGGCTCATTCCCCACTCCCTGGGTCAGGATTTGCTCTGGAGGTGTGCCAGTTCTGACCAGAGCTGCCTGCTGGGTGTGGCAGGTGATAGTCACTCTGGAAGGGCACAGATCCTGGCTGGGGCTGCCCAGTGTGAGAGCCGCTTTGGAGGGGCACCTGCTGGTGGGTTGGGTTGAGTGGGGCTAGTCTGCAGGGCAATTTGGGGGCAGGGCAAGATGCTAGCAAGGTAGAGGGAGAATGTCAGAACTGGCTCCCACCAGAGTCTGCCAAAGCAGAAGGAGGACAAGAGAAAGAGTACCTGCCAGCACTTCCATTCCTGGAGGAAACTCCTACATATCCTGAACCCTCCAATATACATCCTAAAATTAGTCAATAAGTCCCCTTCATGAATACCCCAGGCACTTTTTAAACTGCTACTTCTGGGGGCGCCTGGGTGGCTCAGTCGGTTGAGTGTCCGACTTTGGCTCAGGTCACGATCTCGCAGTTCATGAGTTCGAGCCCCGCGTCAGGCTCTGGGCTGATGGCTCAGAGCCTGGAGCCTGCTTCGGATTCTGTGTCTCCCTCTCTCTCTGCCCCTCCCCCGTTTATGCTCTGTCTCTCTCTGTCCCAAAAATAAATAAACGTTAAAAAAAATAAACTGCTACTTCTGTGCTGGGTCTTGGGCCCAATGATATAGTGCATTGGCCCTTTAAGACTAGAGACTCGGTTTCCCTATAACCCTCCAGCTCTTCTGAAGGCAGGCCCTGCTGATTTTCAAAGCCAGACATCGTGGGGGCTCATCTTCCCTGTGGAGGTCCTCAGGGCCAGGGGTGCCTGGTGTGGGGCTGGGTCCTCTCACTCTGTGCCTGTGTTGTCCCTCCTGTTCATGGGTTGCCACATGGAGGGCTGCATTCCCAACTTCATCTCTTTGGCCTTCTTTTTATGTCTTTAGCTCAGGAAGATCTGTTTGGCCAGTCTTCAGGTTTCCAGAGTGAGCTGTCACACATGTAGGTGTTGCCTTGGTGTGTCCACAGGTGGAGGTGAACTCAGGATCCTCCTTCTCCACTGTCTTCCCCCACTCTCTTCACTGACTTTTGATCAACACATTCAAACTTTAATTTTGTGTAGGGAGTTTCCTAGTGTAATCCATTTTATGGCATCTAAATGACTTGTGTATTTGTTTGTACATATATAATATGCATTAATACATGGGCGTGTATAGCGATAGAGTCCACATTTACCTCCACGAATGTATTAGTCTTCAAGCCCTGTGATTTGAAATCTGCCCTACCAGACTGAGGATACAGAAGTGGCATCCTGGTGTTGAGTGTGTGCTGGGTATGTGGGAGCTTCCAGGCTCCATCAGGCTCTCTAACGGAGCTCACTTCCTTGCCTCTTTTCTCACAGGATTGGGCTACTCTTTGGACGTAATTCTAACCCAGACCTGATCAAAACAAACCCACGGCTCCCTAAAACATGCATGACATTTTAGAAATTCCAGGTTCATGGAGTGCCTCTCTTCAGATGGCCCAGACACCTCCATCTGTTAATCCACGCTCATGTCACACGAGGCACAGGTTATGTTGGTCCCATTCCCTGTGCCAGGCACTGTGCAGGGAATACAAAGATGAGAGATCTCGATGCTGCTCTCAGGGCTCTGAGGGTCTGAGATAGGTGTGTGAACACTCTCCATGTGGTAGGAGAAGGGCTGTAATTGAGGTACACATGCTCACAGGATTGGGGGTGCTGAATCCCCATCCCAGATTCTGCCAGGGTAGGACTCAGTTTCTCTACCTACTGAATTACTATCCCCTACCCTGCTTCATAAAATTCCCTGAAGTCCTGGGCAAGAGACTGCATCCATGGTGTGGTCCTACCCCTGAAAGTAATCAAGGGCATTGTAGCTTATGGCACCTTGACTGGGCTCTCAGGACCCCCTCGCTGCAGCTGCGTGTTTGCAGGCTTCCCTTCAGGCTCTTTGTGTAAGCAGTGGTGGGAAGCCATGCGGTAGCATTCCTAGTGGGTCTGTGGGGACAAGGCTTCAGGGCTGTTTGAGCCCGACTTATGCCTTGGCCTCCGCCTTAGGGCTCCCTTTCCTCTCCCCCTACCCCCAGAAGAAATCATGGGGGATTGGAGAGAATCCCTGCCTTGTAGTGGGGAGGATTCTGGCGGGTGAATTACTTCCCCCAGGAGTGGGGTACAGCCCTGTGCGCTGGGGTGTGCTGAGGCTGGGCCTAGGGCATTTCAGGACCTAGGTCAGCGCTCTCCCGTGTCCAGCAGGGCTGGAGTCTGCAGCCCCGCCCCAGAGTCTGAGCACTTGCAGCCATTCGTCACCCTCACAGAGCATTGCAACTTTATGCCTACGCATAAAAACTGGAGGGACTCATCCCAGAGTTTGCTGCCGCCGCTGCCGCCGCTGCTGTTAGAACAGTTTTAATTAGCTGCAGGATTTTAATGAGCTGAAATCAAGAAGAACCCCATCTCAGAAGCAAGCAGGAGCCGCACACACGGAAGAACTCGTCTGACAAAACAGATGGAGGTGGTGTTCTCAGGGGACTGGGCTGTGTGCTCCATTTCGGTGAGGAGCAAATGAGTTACTGAGGCCAGGAGGCTGCGGAGGAGAGGCGGGAGGTCAGCCCCAGCGCAGGAGCCTCGGCAGGGGCAGAGCGGAGGCACAGCCCCCTCTGCCGCTCCGGTGGAATGCTTGGTGCCGGATTCAAGGTGACGGCAGTGCCTGGCTCCATTCTCCTCAAGTTGCCATAGCAGCCTCTCTCCCGATGAGCAGCTCCTCCTGGAGCCCTCAGCCGGGAGGGACGTCATTGTTCGCTCCTGCCCGTGCAAGGAGGAGACTGACTGGACAGAGAACTTTCTGGGGCCCGGGGTCCACACACCAAGTGGGTGCTCCCATGGGCACATGGCCGGATGCCTCCGGCTGTCTCCAGTGGGGCACGGGAGCGGGTCCTCACAGCCAGAGGGGGTCCTCTGGGTGACTGGGGGAAGCATCCAGGCCTTGGAGCAGCCGCAGCCAAGCGTGTCCTTGGAGCCATCCGTCCATCCGCCTGCCGGCCTGTCGCCACTGGAGGTGCGTGTGTTTTGGCTGAATTCCCAAGTCCTTGCTTGTGCCCTAAAGTGAATTTTCCCAAGAGACAAATTTTTAAATCAGATAAATAAGGAAATGGGAGGAATCCTTGGCCTTGACCTGTGTCCCAGGAGGTGTTTACAAGATTAATTGGATTTTTTTTTTCTTACAGTAAAAAATTGGCAATGCCATTCAGCCCTCAGGGAGAGAAAGCCACCGGGAAAACGAGGGATTGTGAGCACAGGACCTTCTGGAAACTGAGTGGGCTGTTTATTTTTCTTGCCTCACTCCTCCCTACTCCACCCCCAGTTATTTGAATTGTCTTATTGTCTGTTGGTCTTGGCAGAGAGGCAGGGAGGAAGGGGAGGGTCTTCCACTTGTCATTGGAGCCGAGTGCGATGCAGTGTGTCCCAGATGGGAGCAGAGGCCTGTGAATGTGTTTACGGGGCCCTGGGCAGCCTGGCCCCAGCCTGTGACGGATCATAGGGTCCACTTCCCAGGCAGCAGCTGGACTCCCAGGAGAGGGAGGTGAGCAGCCTTTGGACCAGCATCTTCCCATTGCCTTGAAAATAACGTGTGACTTTGAAGACAAGGACCCTCACAGGAACAGTAGGGGATCAGACGTGCACACTCTCTGAAGTGTCTGGTGATCTCCTAGCTCCCCTCCACCTGTAAAGGAAGGAGGTTCCTACAGATTCTGTGATGTTGGCCCCCTCCTGGGGCATTGAAGACCCAGCCAGACTGCAAACCAGCGACCCAGGAAGGGAGGCATGCTAACCTTTTGATTCCCATTTGCACAGAGCAAGGAGTTAGCTGGGTAGGTGGTCTCCAGTGAGAACAAACACCGAGAGGAAGGTCTCAAAGGGGAAGGCTGAGGTCTGATGCTTAGGGCTGGCCAGGGAAAGCCATGCATGGCTCTGATACCAGCTTCCCTCCCTTCACAGAGAGGGTGCTGCGTTCTCTTGGAGGGGGGCGGGTGTAGAGGGGTCAACAAAAGGGAGGGTCTCTGAAATCAGACTCTTGAGTCCCTGATGCTCTGGCCATGGTGAAAGTGCAGGTCCTGGGGCTGGTTTTCTTCCCCTCTCCCCAGATTTGGGGGCAGAGATGTGGTCCTCATCCTGGTTCCACGCACATGGGCTGCTGGGGCCTGGTTCCACGTGGTGGGTTTGGTTTGGGTAGGTTCAGGAACAAATGAGGACAGGTCGTTGCTGCGGGACAGGGGTAGTCAGTACTGGCTTGTATGGTGACAGTGTGACAATTAGGGAGAAGAGGGGGCTGGCCAGTTCTTTTGTAGTCACTTGTGCAGTGCTATTGACCATAAATAATGCAATGATGATCGCATGTGCTTCTGAGTCCCCCCCCCCCTTTTTTTCCATCAAATAGAGCCTTTGGGTTGAGATTGGGTGGCATTTTATTAACAGTTTTGCCAGGTAGCCCTGTGCCCTAGCCATAAACTTGCCGTTCTTTTTCCCCTCCTTCCTCTCTTTCCCTCGCCCTAGGTCAGATTGGTCTCCTGACCACGTCTGTCTGACTCAGGAGGCTGGTGTGGCTGCAGGCAGTGTGTCACCACCACGGCCAGGATAATCAGGGTTTTGCAGCAGTTTCTTTACAGCCGGGGCCTTGCTGGGGCCTGTTGATGGAGTGTGTGTGCCGTGGCATATGTGTGTGTGTGTGTGTGTGTGTGTGTGTGTGTGTGTGTGTTAGTGCGTGTGCCTCTGCTCCAGAAAGGTCTTGAGCTGCTCCCCTTGCTCCCTATCTGAGGGTCTTGTCCTTGATGAACCAGTGTGTGTGACATTGTTCCCACTCTTCTGACTCCTTTCTGTGACTGCATGGGCCCCCCCAGGGGTTAAGCCAACTTCTCTGGGGCAGGAGGGCCCAGAGTGAGGGCCAGAGAGAGCAGCTCTGTCTCCCCCCATCCTCTCCCACACCTTGGGGCTGGCCAGGGTGGTCCCGGCACACAGTGCCTATCATTACGAAGGGAAGGGCTTGGGAGACCTTGGGACACAGGGCATCCTATGGGCAGTGTTGAGAGTGACCTTGCCCTTCAGTGGGGCCTGGGCCTGCATGGCTGCACCTGTGTCTCTGCAGGACAATGGGCCAGGTCCCCAGGACCCATCCCGGGCAGCCGTAGAGGGAGAAACCACAGGCCCCCACGAGGGACTCCAGGGTCTGAACCTTTGGGGACAGGTGGCTGCCTGTTTTTACCCTGTGTAAGCCCCGTGGGTGTCCCTGGCAATGGCAGGAAGCAGCAGTCTTTCTTGGGGTGGGGCGGGGGGGCGGGGCATTGGAAGGGAAGTCAGGGCCAACTTCAAACCTGGAGCCAGCTCCAGAGACAAAACTGAGCCCTGCTCAGCGCTGCCTCCCAAACATCAAAGCTGGGAGGTCGTGGGAACCACCTGCTCAGCACAGCCCAGAGAGCCCGGCGTTCAGGCGCGTTCCCCATGCATAGAGGCCTGGGGCAGGTTAATTAAAGTTAACTGAGTGAAAACATAATTACAGTGACTGCAGAGGGGAGAAACCCAAACCTGCAATTTAACACTCTTCAGCACCAGAGCTTTGCTGAGGACAGTCTAGTCCTTGGGAATCTTTGTCTGGGCCTGGGAGGGAAGGGCTCCTCTTACCACTTCCTGCCTCCTGCCCCCCAGGAGCATGAGGACACAGAGGGACCATAGCTGGGGCTTCCTCCCCCAACGCCTGGGTGCCTGGTCAAGAATGGGCTCCCTGACCAAATTACTGTGCCTGAGAAGACCCCCGGCAGGGAAATGACCCTGTGCCAAGCAGCACATCTGGCCTGGGGTCCCCACCACCCAACTATGATCTCAGAGGCTGCTGGAAGCTGTCCCCCTGGCCTCTACCTCCCTGAGCACTGCCCTGTGCCAGGGCTGGGGAAGCTTCCTACAAGCCTGTTTTTGTAGAAAGAGGGTGGTATCTCTAAGCCCGAACTTAGGAAGGGGCAAAGACGAGGGCACAGAGCAACCTTCCACCACCAACAGGGGAAGTTCTGGAATGCCATGTAGCATGGCCTCCTGTGCAGATCCCTCTCCGGCCCCTATCCTGCTCCACCCATGCCTCCCCCTGCTGCAGGAACTTACATCCTTCCTATGAGCAAATGGCCTTGGGGTGCCCCCCTCTTGACCCACAAGCTTGGCCCATTTGGAGTCACTGGTTGGTATTTCTGTGCCCTTCAGGAGGAACCAGGGGGAGGGGCAAGTCACCTGGGCATGCTCTGGGTCTGCAGTGGCCAGAGCAACAGGTGTCACAGGGATGTTGTCACCGGTCTCTGAGCCTGGGATCTGTCAAATTCAAGTCAGGCTGCCTCAGCTCCAGGCCAGAGGGCCTCATAGTGGGAGTAACTGTGATCGGGCCAAAGCTTCAGTTCCCACTGATGTGACGGAGTATCCGGTGGGGTCTCCATCCTACCAGCCCATCCGTGGGTCAGGGCGGCACAGCTCTGGCTGGTGAGGGGAGCAACCAGGAGGGGGAGTCTCTGTCCCTGGTAGCCTCTGGGCCTGGGAGGATCCTTCTCAAAGTATCTCGCTCTGTGGAGACACTTGTCCCCAGCATCCTGCAGGGAGCAGCCAGGGCAGAGAGATCCAAGAGCTCCTCTGTCCACCTGGACAGTTATAAGGGACAAAGGCCCAGATTGCTGCCTCTTCTAGGGGCGTAGACCCTTTCTAGGGAGCACACCTGCTCTGTTGGAAGCTCAGAGAGCCTGGACAGTGCGGGGCCCATTACAGGCTCTGGGTCTCAGGGCTCCAGCCTGGGCTTCCCCAGGCAGAGGCCGGGGAGTGTCTCTCTCCATGATTTTTCTGGGGGTGCAGATACAGGAGACCCTGCTGGGAAGCTGGTGTCCCAGCAACAGGTAGTGACTGGACTTCCCTCAACCTCTTTGGGCTTGAAGGATGCAAGGGACATACCTGAGTACATTCTAAGGGATGGAGGGATCCAGGGATCATGCTTGGTCATAGGCAGTGACTGGGGCCTCAGCCCACGTAGGATGCCCTGTGCCTCAGTGATGGACCATCTTTCTCCCCATCTGCCCTGTAGACTGTGGCCTGATGGACGCTTGGTGTGGATGATGAGGGAAGAACGCACCTCCCACACCCGAGAGGTGAGCCCGAAGCAAGCCCCGGATGACCCCACGAGCCGGAACGATGCGGCTGGCCTGCATGTTCTCATCCATCCTGCTGTTTGGAGCCGCAGGCCTCCTCCTCTTCATCAGCCTGCAGGACCCCACGGAGCTCTCCCCTCGGCAGGTGCCAGGTGAGCCCTTGCGCTCGGCCCCGCCGCCCACTTGCCCCAGCTTTCCTGTCCACAGTGCAGGCCTCCACGGCTGCCCTGGTGCCCAGTCTGTGCTGAAGGTCCCCGGCAGGCAAAGGAGGGGTCCTGGCCTTCTACTGGCAGGCATCAGCCTCTGGCCTCTGGCCTCTAGCCTGTGGTCACTCCTCTTGAAGTGAGGGCCAGGCTGCCTGTCTCTCAGCCAGTTGTTGCTTTGGGTGAAGCTGAGGCTTAAAGAGGATTCCGCCATCTCTTGGGGCCTCTCCCACACTGTCTGGGACATCAGAGGGTGAATGGCTTCTCCTTGAGCCTGTGGCCCCCATGGGACTCTGTTTCTCTGCCAGCCCTGGAACCCCTCGAATCCAGCCCCTTGGCCTGGGCCCCTCCTGCCTTTGTGAAGCTGAGATTACCCCACCTCCCACCTGCATCCCACACGTCCCTCGTGAGCCACTGAGGGGAGCACCCTTCATGACTTACAGAGGTCTGCTGAGGACAGGTGGGGTGCAGCGAGGAGACAAGGGGAAGGATGGTTCTGGAGCCTCAGGCAGGCAGAATGTGGAGAGGGAAGCTTAGGAGGGTGTCTGCTGCTCAGACACAGCCCTTACTCGTCTCTCAGCTGTGGGCCTGGGGGCCTTTAGCAGGGAGGTCTGTGAAGACACCCATGTGCTCCAGGACGAGGACAATATGGAAGAGTAGAGGCCGTGGATTTAGGCAGAGAGATTCCTGCACCACTCTTGCCTGCAGGGCTCACCCTATAGGAGAGCAGTGCCCAGCCCTTCCCCAGCCCCACCCTCAGCTCTGGCTGCCTCACCCCTCCTAAGCACAGATTGAAGGCCCATAGGCATCAGGTAGAAAATCAGAAGGGGCACAAGGAGACTAGAGCAGGGGCCCTGGGCCTGGCAGCTGCTACCAGAGGCCCCGGTCGGGGAGGCCAATGAGTTCATTCTTTCATCAACTAGAGGCAGCCAGGGCAGTGGGACCCCAGGAGACAGCAGGCAACTCACTGACTCACACCTGGGCTGGGGCCTCACAGAGGGTGAGGGAGTGGCTGTCAGAAGTGGTTCTGGCTCCTCCCCGGCTTCTGAAGCAGCAAGGACATGTGACCAAGCTGGCTCCTCTGTGGGGACCTCACAGCCTCACCTGAGCCTTAGAGTGGCTGACAGCCCTATGTCGGCAGAACCTGGCCCCATGGGTCAGGCAAGCTGAGATTGGCATCCCCAGTTGTATGTTATCTGTGCAGAAATGAGGTCCTGAACAAGGGTCCTCAAGTATGGCTTGGGGTAAATGGTGTATCCTTGGGGGTGACCCATGGATCTTTGGTGCCTGTCTTGGTGCGTGTGTGGTTGGGGCACACACATGGGCAGAGGGTCTTTGTGTTCGGGGTCTGTGCTCTGTGGGACAAGCCCGGGAGGGAAGGCGTGAGCGTGCCTTTGGGGCAGGGCCATGCCCCCGTCCATGGTACACTGCTGGGACAAATGCTATATTCCTGGGTAGAGTTGGGATCTGGTGGCCGGGATGTGTGTCCTGCCATGTTGCAGCCGGCCGTCAGATCGGAGTGCTTGATCTTTGTGTGTCCTGTGAGTGGCAGATTCTTGCCCCTCACACCAGCTGGCCTTGCCCTGCACAGCTGTCCCTGAGCATGTGGATCTTTTCCATCACCAGTGGGGCCAGGGCCCACAGGACGGCTAGGATCCAGGGTGGAGTGACGAGCCAGTAGAGAAACCGAGAGCCTCGGGCTGGCAGGGTGTGTGGGATGACACGAAGCTCAGAGGAGTGTCCCCCTACAGTGGGGATAGCGTGGGCCTGGCAGACCGCGCACAGAGCACACTTGGGGCTCGAGCCGTGTTCTTCTGGCTGTAAATGGAGCTGGACCACTTTCGCCACGTGGTGGGTGAGAGGCAACCTTGACGTTCTACGTAAATCACATCAAACGCAGTCATAAAACTTTAAGTAATGCTTATGTTACTTTCCCTGAGCAAAGTGTTCCTGACACAGGCTGTTTGTGTTGATTTGTTACTATTCATTTATTCTTTCCCTGTACTTCTCACAGCAGCCTAATTGTGATTCGGTACCAAGAAAGCAATATCAAAGTAATTTTCCACAACATTAGTTACAATTTTCTTCTGATCTTTCAAGTGAAACAATCCCATCCTGTTGGCTTCTCTGAGCATATAAACCTTGATTACATTTATCTGTTGGAAACCAGTGCTTACAAAGTGTCTGTATCCAGTTGCATGGGTGGGTGGCCCCCAGAGCCTGGACAAGCCTTCTCCCTGTGGATTTCTGCCTGTGGGAGGTACAAAGTCAGGAGGCTGCCCTGCCATCCAGATTGGGTAAGGCCATTGGGAATGCCATCTACAGAAGAAATTCCACACAGGCTACACTGGCTGTCACAGTGGCAGAAACTTCCCTGGGAACGCAGTGTCCGGGAGCCACTGTTGGTGGCGTTGACCACGGCAGAGGGCAGAGGGGTTGGGGCGGCAGGTGAAGATCCAGAAATAAGCTTGAGAGTGGGAAAAGGAGCCTTTAGTTGCTTGTGGCCCCTCGGAGTCGGGTGTTGTTCAGATTTCTCCTGCAGAGTTATTAGGTATTAATAGCATCTGAAGCTCTCAGGGACCAGACAGCAAACCTCGCCTGACTCGTGCACTCGATGGAATCATATGGGCTTGCCAACTTTTGTAAATCAAGCCATTTTTCCAAAATGTTTGCTATATTTTAAATCGATCAAACCTCTTGAAACGTGAATCGCTGCTGGTTAACCTGTTGGGTAAGATTAGATTTTGGTGTGCATCAGAGAATTCACCTATCCAAATGATTTTCCAGTCTCTAACATTGCCAGGCCACAAGGCCTCAGGAAACTCGCTTCTTGACTCAAGAGACTAGAATTGCCCCTTCTGTAAGCGGAAGACTCAGAGAATAGGCCAGAACCTGGAATAACACATCCCAGCCTGCTGGTCCTGGAGAGGCAGAAGACAGACTCCACGTGTGTGGCTGGGCAGACTGAAATTTTATCAGGGGCCCCTCTTTATGAGCTTTTTCTTACAGAGGGTTTAGAACCGCCCAGAGTCGGTGAGAATAGTACGATGGCTCCACGCACCCAGGACCAGCATGCTCCAAATGCAGTCAGGCTGCCGCACCTACGGCCACATCCTCATCTGTCCTGATTTTTTTTTTAATTTTTTTTTACACTTTATTTATTTTTGAGAGGAGAGAGAGAGAGAGAGACAGAGCACAAGTGGGGGAGGGACAGAAAGAATGAGAGAGAGAGAGAGAGAGAGAGAGAGAGAGAAAGAGGGAGGGAGAGAGGGAGGGAGGGAGACACAGAATCCAAAGTAGGCTCCGGGTTCTGAGCACAGAGCCCGACGCGACATGGGGGCTCGAACTCACAAACCGCGAGATCATGACCTGAGCCAAAGTCAGAGGCTTAACTGACTGATTTTTGAAGCCTGTGCCGGTACCATATCAATTCAGCCAGAAATGTCACGATATATTTCTCACTTTAAGAGATAAGAACTCTGTTTTAAAACTTTCAATAATTCTTTACTATCCAGCGTTCAAATTCCTAAATTGAATCCCAACTCTTATAAATACTTTTATTTCCACTTTGTTTTATCCAGTATCCGGATACAGCCCGCACGCTGCAGCTCAGAGGATGAGTCTTTCAAGTCTCTTTCAATCTGTAATATTCTCTCCTCATCTTGATTTTTCTCTTGCTGTTTATTGGAGGAAACTGGGTCACAGGTCCTACAGAGTTTCCCACCGTTGGGATTTTTTTTTTTAATTTTTTTTTTTAACGCTTATTTATTTTTGAGACAGAGAGAGACAGAGCATGAACGGGGGAGGGTCAGAGAGAGGGAGACACAGAATCCGAAACAGGCTCCAGGCTCTGAGCTGTCAGCACAGAGCCCGACGCGGGGCTCGAACTCACGGACCGCGAGATCATGACCTGAGCCGAAGTCGGCCGCTCCACCGACTGAGCCACCCAGGCGCCCCCCACCGTTGGGATTTTTGTTGGTTTTACTCATTTGGTGTCGTTGTCTTCTGTTCTTTGCATTTCCTGTAAATTAAGTAAACCTAGCAGCTTGAACAGATAGAGGCTTCTTTTCTTTTCTTTTCTTTTCTTTTCTTTTCTATTCTTTCTTTTCTTTTCGGCAAGAATGTCCACGTGGTCATATGTGCTTTCATCAGGAGGCACACATCTGCCTGGCTCTCTTTTACAATGTCAACTAGCCACTGATGATGCACCTAGATGTATCCATTCTTCCGGGGCTACACAATGCAGTGCTCTGAGTTCATCATTCCTTCTTCATTCTTTTAAGTGGGATGGATTTTGTTTTAATGGGACGAGGGGAGTCGTTGGTAGTGACCCAGGAAGCCAGGGTGACGGTGGATTGATTGGTTTATTCATTGGTAAATAAAAAAAATTTAAAACTTGATCTTCTGATACAGATTCTGTTGTTAACACACTACGAGTTCTTTCATTTTTTTGATGTTTGGTTTCTAGGGTGAGTTTTCTTAAGGCAGGGCCACCCCATGTTTCAGGGAAGTAGCTCTTTGCTTTCCTGAAGCCGTGGAGGTGTGGGTGGTGGAGCTGGGGACTGGGCTGATGCTGGGGTGTCAAAGGGGGAGGCAGCTACAGTGACAGCAGGGGTCCCTTCCTGCTCAGGGGCCCCGAGTGCAGACAAAGGGACTGGACAGCCCCTGGTGACTTCCTGGTCTACAATAACCTGCCCCCGGGGCATTCCTTCCGCAGCACAAGGGCATCCAAGGATGGTAATAATAACAAACATTGACCAGGCTTTTACCATGTGCCAGATCTTGTGTCAAGCACTTTACAGGTATTAATACGTATAATTCTCATAATGACTGATTATTCCCATTTACAGGCGCAGTGCCGAGCGGCCGCTTGTGTGGACACACAACGGCATTGCTGCCACTCGCAGTGCCACTCTCAGGCACCTTACGTGTGTTTAGTACTCACTGAATACTTTCAAAACCCCAGGAGTTAAGTACTATTACACCATCTGACAGATGAGACTACTGAGATAAGAGAGGTTGAGAGCCATGCCTGAGGCCACACAGCCTTGGGGTTCAGAGCCAGGATTTGTCCTTAGACAGCAGGCTGTCGCCACTGCACCTGCTGCCATCCTAACAGCTGTGATGCTCCATATTGTCTGCTCTGGGCCCAGAGCAGAGCCTGGGCGGAGAGAGAACCTGGATGAAGATTTGGAGGCATGAGGGAATTTGGCATGGGAGGAACTCCTGGTGGATTAGGGGCAGGAGTGTGACCCGGGGATCTAGACTAGTACTGCAGACATGGCCAGTCCCGGGGCCCGTAAGCCCTTTTTTGGAGCATCTCAGAGGAGCGAGCCTTTGCTGCAGGCTGCGGGGAGCCCCGGGGATCCTGAAGTGGGGGCGGCTGTTAGAAGGCTCACTTTAATGGCTGCGTGTTTGGAGCTGTGGGCAGGAGCAGGGGAGGGGAGGAGAGTGCGAGGAACCACAGAGTGGTGTGGGAGAGAGGGCAGGGACTGGAGAGGGTAGATTCGGGGTGTTGGGGCAAGTACACAGGGGGGATGGTGATGAGGGTGAGGGGGGCTGTTGTCTCAGTTCAAGATGCCTCTGGCTCTGGCAGATCGAGACGGGGGTACCACTTACCGAGGCAGGACACGCCAGATGGGGAGCAGTTTGGGGCAGGGGGCCAGAGACCACACGTTTTGTCTTGGGCAGGGGCATCTGAGTTGCTGGGTGGAGTTGCTCTGGATTCCAGACACACAGGCCGCAGGGGACGAGAACCAGCAATCCATCCCCCCCCCCCCCCCCCCCCCCCCCCCCCCCCCCCGCCAACCCCATCCCTCCTCCACCTGCACCTCTGCTCTCAGAACGCACACTTCGCTCCTTTGGTCTCAGACACCTGAGGGCAGTAATGGCTGGAAGAGCCAGGAGGGCTGCCTGGAGGAGGGGAACTGTGGTTGTTAAGAGGTGACCACGTGCTGACCTACAAGCAGAGAGTAGTGAGACTGTCCTGGAGCCGGGGTCTCTCTCCAGAGCACACGGTGCTGAGCCATCTTGCCTAGTCTCTTACCGCTAGAAATCAGCAGCGCCAGAATTCCCACGCCCATGGGCCCGACCGACTCCCGGGCTCCTGTTTTTGTTCCCTGGAGGCGGGGCTGTGTTGGCTGGAGAGAGTGTGGCCTTCACTCTTGGTCCCGTGGTTACCAGGGACGCACAGCCCTGCCTGTGCCAGATACTTGTCTTGTTTGTCTTGTTTCTACAGCAACTCTTTGTCCAGGTATGTCCCCTCGGAGCCCTGAGAACACCCCGGGTGGGTCAAGGCCACAGGAGTAACTGCTGAGGGGCTCTCAGAAACTCCCCACTGTGAGGCTGATGGGGCAAGCAGAGGTATGGCGGCTGCCCCGCCTCTGCCCTGGCACCTGGGCCAGGCTGGTCTCGGGGGAGGGGCAGCCTGCTGGAGCCAGGGTGTCTGAGCTATGCTCCTTCCGGGCCATGGGAGCCGGCAGCCCCTCCAGCTTCCTGGAACCATCTGCTTTCCCCGGGCAGGTGGGTTTTATTGGAATCCTCTCGAGTCTGTTTCCTGAAACCATTTTCTAACGGCATTGCGGAACATCATATATATTTTCCACAAACCTTGCGAGGCTGACACATCCTTGTTGTGACTGTGAATATCAGAAGTGACATATAATTGCAGTGATCCATCCTGTTAAGTAGCTGGCAATATATCATTGCAAAATCAGCAGGGCTGGGACTCTCAGAACCCGGTGTTTCTGAACAATGCACCTGCAGCATGTTCAAACTCTCTTACCAAACACCGCCGAAGGCTCATGAGGGCCGCCTCGCCCTCCCTCATCTTGCTTTTCTGTGACCACAGCAAAGAAAATTTTACTCTAGGTAAAACCACCCTCTGAGTTTCCCATTCTTCGGAGTTCCCTCTCCTCGGCACAGAATGCATTGGGGTCAAAGTCAAGGCTGGGGGTCAGGATCCTGGTAACAGTGCTCCTTACAAGCATCACCCTTGGACTTTTTGGGCCCCCCCTTTTCCTTGTAAGCTCCAGGGCAGCTCTGTGGGGTTCCTTCTGGTGCCGTGGGGTGGGCAGTGAGCCGGGCAGCCCAGTCACCGCTGTGTCGGCAGGGGAAGGAAACCCGTGGGCTCAACAATTGCAGGATTGGAGACCCAAGTGGCCAGAAGCCCAAGGACGTGATGGCTGAGCCCACCTTGATGGGGCGGGTGCACTGAGGCAGAGTCTGCCTATTTCGGGGTTACTACTCACACTTTGTTCTGTGCTAATTCTGGGGTAGTGCTGACTTAGACTCTGGGGTGAAGGGTGCCTTGTGGATGTGCAGAGGGCAATACTGATGGAGGGACAGACATAGGTCCTGCTGGAAAAGGGGGTATGGTATTAGGACACACAGCCCTCGAGTGTGGCCACCTGGAGCCCACTGATTTGGTGGGCCCCGGGGTGCTGGCTTTGGAGCTGAGTCCGGAATCTGCTTTTGGAGGTGGGGCTTCATGACAGACCCTCCCTCCTGCCCTCCCTGGGAGGCCATGTAGGCCCAGTCTCTACAGGGAGACCTTCTCTGTCCCCACCCTCTCACACTGAGGCTGGGGCATCCCCAGTGGCACCCCCCGGCCCACAGCTCCCCAGCATCTGCTTCTCTGACTGGGCCTCAAACATTTCCTCCCCTCCCTGCAGAAGACACCCTGGGGGTCTCCAGCCAGAACCTCACTTTCCTTTGGTGCGTTAAAATATGCTAAATGAAAAATAATGAGCCTGTAGGAACTAATAACAGGAATCACCTAATTAAATTAGGAAACAGACATCCTATCGCCGTAATCTGAAAATTGATATTAATAGAAAGTGGTCCCAGAATTGTTATGCTAAAGGTTCCTAGGGGTGGGGAAATTAAAAAGGAGAGCTGAACGGAAAATTGGGACAATCGTATCCAATAAGAGCAAGACTTAGGTTTTATAGGAACTAAAGGAAAACGCTAAAAATAGAAGACAGGATCATTGTGTGGATCTAATGAAGTAATGGACAAACATGGCTTTGAAAGCTACAGAGCTCCACGTGCGTGTATGATGATCATTTTTTAAATGAGACAACGTAATTAAGCTTCAGTGTGCATGAAACGTGGTGATAGTTACCGTTTATTGGCGCCTGGCACTGTCCCCAGTGCCTTTGCTTGTTCCTCCGCCTGTGAGGCAGGCATGATTGTCCTCAGCTCAGACTCAACAGAGGGTAAGGTGGTTGCCCAGAGTCCTGTGGCCAGAGTGGCCCGAGCCAGGATTCAAACCCAGATTTAGCTGGTTGCAAAGCCCCTCCCCAGCTCACTCTGCCTTCCTTGCCCGTTGCTACTAGTTGGTGTCGTGGTCTGCATTTCTTGTATCTTCTGATGTTTTTCTGCCGTTTCTTCAAAGTGCATTTCTTGCTAACACCCAGCGGCAGCCCCAGCCCCAGGGCTCCTCTGGTGGCTTGGGTAACAAAGCCCACACAAAGCCACCTTCTGAAATTACAGTCCAGCTGGGAAACTGGGTCTCCTATTGTGTCTGGGCCTGGGCGGGGGCCGCGCAGGGCCGCCAGTTCCGATGCTCAAGCCGGCTCCCGGAAGCCCCGGTTTCAGGTTGCGTGTCCACAGCACCGGATTGTTCCCCTAGGCCCCCTACTTGGAGGGGTGAATCAGGCTCTGTTCACCTGCGACGTGAGTCATGGCTTGGCGGGCCCAGAGCGGGGCTCGGGTGTGGGGTGACCCTTTTCCCACTCTGCCCGGCCCAGAATGAATTGGAGGGACCCAGCGGGGACGGGAGGAGGGGGTCAAGATCTGTATGTGATATGCCCCAGCATCACATTTGGTCTGGGACGCTGTGACTGCACCTGGGCCAACGTTGAGCCCCAGGAAGATTAACCCAGGGTGACAGCGGGGGGGTTACTCCCAGGACTGAAATTCCTCTCCCTCCTTGTGTGCCCCATCACCCCCCCACCCCTGACCCCATTCACCAACCAGGCATCTTTAGTGGGGGCCGCCTGACATCAGAGCCAAACCCCCCACTCAACTCAGGGGTTCTGCCAGGAGAGCAGAACTCCAATCCCGAGGGGTGGCCCCCTCTGCCTGGCTTGCTTCCCTCTCAACCACATTTGGCCTGGGGGCTTGGGGCTGTGGTGGGAGAGGGGGTGCTCAGGACCCCCTCAGATTCAGATTCAGTGAATCTGAACATTGCACTCCCTGCCAATGTGGGGAAGGGTCCAGTGGGGTCCTAATGTGTGCTTATGGAGTCCCTCTCACCTTTCTGAAGTCCTGCCTTGCTATTGTGGGCAGCAGAGAAGTGATTCTGTGCCAGAGAAGGGTGCAAGGACAGGGCTGTTGCTATGGTTGCTGTCCTTCTCCATGGCCACTGGGTGGTTCTTGGCTTTTTAAACCCTGAAAAGGTCATGGTGGTAGTTATGACAACAGAACCACCGGGGAGTTGCTTCTGAAGGCCGATGCGGGTCCACAGTGAAGTGAGCCCGTCAGGGACACTGTGGGTGTGGGCTGGGGCCCCGCATGCCTTGGGTCGGGCCTCGGTGGGGCTCTCACCGGGACCCCGCCTGCTGGCCCCTCCTGCTTATGGTGACACCTTCCTGGTGGCCTGAGGGTCAACGTGTGTCTTTTCCCTCCTGAAGTATTTGCAGGAAGTCAGGAGCTCAGGCAGACCCCATCTAAGCCACAAGCTCACTGTTACCTCTCTGCTGATGTTTTCATGATAAAGCTTATTTCGGGGATTTGTGGCTCTGAAGTTTTGACTTGAATCATGGTGGAGCTCAATGGACAATTCTATTGAGGAGGGCACCTTTTGGGATGAGCACTGGGTGTTGTATGGCAACCAATTTGACAATAAGTTTCATATTAAAATAATTAATTAATTACATGAAATACTATACAATCATTAATAAAATAAAATAAAATAAAATAAAATAAAATAAAATAAAATGTTTTGTTTAGATGGGAAAACTAGCTTAATGGGTTCTGTTGCCCCCAATAGCTGAGGTCCTGGAGCCCCTGCACAGCCAATGGCTCCTAACGGAGGGGTGAGAAGCACCTGGGGCGGTCTTCCCATTCTCATGGTCTGGGGTCCAGACGGGACACTGAGGGCTGCTTCTCACCAAGCCCTCGGTCCTGGCCATGGCATTTTCCAGCCCTCCACAGACGTTCTGAAGACCATCTATAGAGTAGACGGGCCCCCATGCAAGCCCCGCTGCCCCCAGCTTGGTTGTACCCAGAGCAGGTCAAGCGTCCAGTCCCTGGACAGTGGTTCTCAGCCCAGGTGGTTCTCAACCTGGGTTGGACCGAGGGAGTGGTCAGTGTACCTTTCACCACATTTTGGTCGCATGTCCACGCGTGGCTCATCCTGGGAAGGAGAAACCTACAGACATTTGTGAATGCATTCGACCTTTGCCCTCAGGGTCTGGCCTGCCTCCCGAGAGAGGGAGATGGGGAGAGAAAGGATGAGGTGGGATGTCACTGAAAACTGTGTGGGGTCACTAGGTCCATCAGAAAATGCATCCAGGGAGGGGAGACTAGGGAACTGGGCCACCACTCAGCTCCAGCTGAGTTCTGGGCAGTGTGAGCCCAGAGTGCCCAGACCCTCTTATTTTATTTTTTCCAAAGAAGCTAGGAGCCTGTACCATATTTCTGTGAATTCTCCTGATTTTTAAGTGGCAGCTCAAAGTTTTGAAGTTTAGAAGACTGTTTCAGGGTCGGATAATAGTTCATGCTTGGTACCTCCTGTCGGCTGGATGGACGGGAAGGAGAGGGTCTGTCCCATATCCCATACCTCCCTCGGGCTGAGAACTGCCCCCTCTTGCCCTCCCTGTGCAACCCCCGCCCCCCAGGACAGAGAGGCGGTGGGTCTTCCCGGTGGGGAGGGAATTGGTTAACTATTTCCTGCCCTGGGAGACTTACATGAAGCCAAACCCTAAGCAAGTCATGGATAGTTTGTCTGGGTACGTCCAAGGGCCCTTGTCTGGTTCAGGGGCCAGGAGCCCTGCCAGATAACTGTTCATGACTTCAGCACGGGGACTGGGGGACGAGTCGGCAGAGGTGTGGGGGAGACAAGGGCCAGGGGTAGGGGCCTGGGGAGGCACACACTAAAAACCTTCCTTCATTCGCACACAATTACTCATATGCAGGTATTTTTACCACTAACACCAGCAAATTGCTGTGAGTAAAGGATCATTTCTGGACAAATCTTCTTGCAAGGGTGGGCCTACCAAAGGGCTGGGAGTGGGCTGCGGGCACCCACTGGGGTGGGTTTGGGTTAAAAAGGATATCCTGTTTCTCACAGTGATGCCAGGGATGGCCACGCTGGCCTTCTTTGTTTCCCACCGGGGATACTGTCTGCAGTAGTCACAATCTGTCAAGGGTCTCCTGTGGGAGGGACCAAGGCTAGCCCAGCATGGGACGCTTTGCACTTCCCTTCCCTGCTGCCTCCACCCACGTCAGGGATGACGCCACCAGGGCTGTGAGTGGGACCAGAGAGTTCGGGAGAATCCTGATAGCATCCAGGGAGTGTGGTCTGAGCAGTGATGACGATATATGAGTGCTGAGCGCCTGCTGTCTACCAGGCACTGCACTCTATGTGCTTTGCCAATACCCTTTCGCCGAAGCCTCATAGCACCAGGTCTCTATTTTAACAGATAGGGAAACCGAGGCACAGAGAGGTGGAGTCATTGGCCCAAGGTTACACAGCCAGGAAATGGCAGTGCCTTAAACTAGATCCCAAAGATGCAGGGTCTTATTGGTGACTCTGACAGCCACTCAGCTGAGACACAGTGTTGGAGGCCAGGCTGGGGGCCCGCACCACACTGCCATGTTTGGGGTGTGCACCATTCCTGTGTGCTGCAGACTTGTTCTGGTCTGTGCATACGCGTGTGTGGGTGGAGGGATGGGACCTCTGTGAATGTTGTGTGGGTGTCTGGCTCTCGTCTACAATTGTGTGAATAACCGTGTGCACGCACAACCATGGGGTACAGGTGTGTGTACTTTGGGCTGTCAGCTCTCATGGGAAGCACTTTCATTTTTTGAGTGCACACTGATGCTCACACCTGCCATGAGCAGGTGTGGGACGCTCGGTCAGGGCCCAGGCGGGGGCAGGTGACTTTGGCACCACAGGGCGAGTGGCCTGTGTGTTGTCAGTCACAGAAGTGGGTGAGAAATCGCCATTCCCGTAGGAACTCGGTGAAACCAGTTCTTGTAACCCCCTTGCCTGAGACCTGGGTAGACCAAATAATGAAATTACATTCATAATATTTCAGGTCGAACGATCGCTGTTCGAATTAGTTCCTTCCCAGAACCAAGCCAGAAGTAGCAGTGGTAATTAAAGGATTTGTGGACTTAAACCAAGTCTGCTCGTCGGGCATGTACAATATACGGAGCTTGGAAGATCTGTGTGGGCCTTGCATCCCCCTGGGGAGTGGGAAGGACAGTCAGTGAGAACAAGAAGCCCACACGCCAGAAGGAGGTGGGTTCTCACTGCTGGGGGCACTTTTCCACTTTCATCCATTTATTTCAGAAATATTTACTGAACTGCAGCCTGGCTGGGCACTGTGATTCTGCAGAGAGGAGGACCACGGGTACCCTGCTCTAATGGAACTCACAGGGAGTAGGTGGTGGGGAATTCTCAGTGTCCACCCTGACTCCTTCCCCAGCTGGCCTTTCAGCAGTGTCCCGGGAGTGCTGTGATGTCTGATCCTCCTTCCACTTCAGGGCTTGCAAGTTAAGTTCTGAGCCTGGGACCCAGCTAGGACTTCCTGGTAATCAGAGAAAGAGCAGGACGGGCATTTGTGTGGCTTGGCCCCCACCTAACGCATCCTGTGTCCTAGAGGAGGGTCATGGGAGCTGGGCCCCACGGCAGAAGTCACACCCAAGGCCAGAACATCCCTCCACCCAGCCAGTTTTTTATTTCTTCCATTTGCTTCACTGAGGGGAATACACAGCCCCCTCCTTAGGGAGCAGAAAGTGCCAGAATCCCATGAAAGCAAATACCAACAGTGTGGTCAGCCTCGGCAGTATGGCTGACTGAGCCGATGTGCCCACCCATCCTAGATAAAAAAGGACCTAAAACCTCTTTAAAATCCAAGAAAGAGAGAGAAATCCCAGGAGCCAGAAAATGAGAGGGATTCATGAGAAGCAGTGAGCTCTAGGGGATGCCTGCCACCGGTGCCCGGGGCTAGGGCTTTAAAAACAAAACAAAACAAAACAAAAAAACCCAGCTTCGTTCAGGTATAATTCACATGCTGTAACATTCACCTATTCAAGGTGTACACTTCAGTGATTTTTAATAAACTTAGCCGTGCAACCATCACCACAATTCAATTTTACGGAATTTCCGTTGCCCCCCCCAGAAATCTCTCATGCCCATTTATAGTCACCCGCTGTTGCCCCACGCAACCACAAATCTGCCTTCTGTCTTTATACGCTTGCCTTACGTGAACGTCTCACGTCAATGTGATCATACGATATGTAGTCTTTCACGTCCAACTTCTTTCACTTAGCATGTTTGTGAGATTCATCATGTGGCAGCATCTATCAGTAGTCTGTTCCTTTTTATCCCTGAGTAATATTCCATTGCATGGCATTATGGTTTGGCTATTCAGCAGTTGATGGACATTTGAATTGTTTGTATGTTTTTGGCTATAATGAATAATGCTGCTGTGAACATTTACATGTCTTCATGCAGACCTATGTCTTTATTCTCTTGGGTGGATACATAGGAGTAGAATTGCTAGTCTGTGTAGTAAATTTATGATGAATTTTTTGTTTATTTTAACTTTACTTATTTTGAGAGAGAGAGAGAGCATGAGCAGGGGAGAGTAGAGAGAGAGGGAGAAAGAGAATCGCAAACAGGTTCTGTGCTGTCAGCACAGAGCCTGACACGGGGCCTGATCCCACAAACTGTGAGATCATGACCTGAGCCAAAACCAAGAGTCAGATGCTTAACCGACTGAGCCACCCAGGCACCCCAAATTTATGTTGTTGAAGAAACTGCCAAACTGTTGCCAAAATGTCTCCACCATCTCCTTTCCCCCCAGCAATGCACAAGGGCTCTGATTTCTTCACATCCTCATCAACACTTGTTATTATCTGTCTTTTTAATTATAGTCATTCTAGTGGGTGTGAAGGGATATCTCATTGTGGTTTTAATTTGCCTTCTCTAAAGACTAATGATATTGAGCATATTTTCATGTGCTTATTAGCCATTTGAATATCTTCTTCAGTGAAATATCTATTTGAATCTTTGCCTATATTTTAAATTGAGTTATTTGTCTTTTTATTGAGTTGTTATTCTTTATTTTACAGATCCAAGTACTTACTAAATTTGCAAGTGATTTCTCCCATCTGTGGTTTGTCTTTTCAGTTTCTTAATGGTGTCTTTTGAAGTGCAAGAGTTTTTAAATTTGGAGAAGTTCATTCCATCAATCTGTTTTCTTTTTTGGATCATGATTTTGGTGCTGTATCTAAGAATCTTTGCTTAACCCTAAGGTCAATAAAGACTTTCTCCTATGATTTCCTCTAAAAGTTGTATAGTATATAGTTACATGCCACTTATATAACTCTATATAGTATATATTATATATAGTTTTATCTCTTACATCTATGCCCATGATCCATTTTGAGTTAATTTTTGTGTTTTGTGTGAGATCATGGTCTATCATTTTTGTCTGTGGATATCCACTTGTACCAGCACAACTTATTGAAGACTGTCTTTTTCCCATTGTATTACCTTTGGTCAAAAATAAATTGCCCACAAATATAAGAGTTTCTCTCTGGAGTCTCAATTCCATTCTGTGGAGCTGTATGTCCATCCTTACACCAATAGGACAATGTCTTGATTACTGTAACTTTGTAAGTTTCGAAATCAGAAAATATAAGGCCTCCTGCTTTGTTCTTCTTTCTCAAGATCATTTTGGTTATTCTGGGTCTTTGTAAAGACCATGTAAATTTTTATGTGAATTTTACGATTTGCCCATTTCTGCCAAGAAAAAGCCTACTGTGATTTTGATAGGTGTTGCATCGAATCCAACAAGCAACAATATTGAGTCTTCCAATCCATGAACATGGAATGCCTCTCCATTTATTTAGGTCCTCTTTAGTTCCTATTAGCAATATTTTATACCTTTCAGTATACAAGTCTCACCCTTCTTTTGTTAAATTTATTCCTAAGTATTTTATTCTTTTTGATGCCATAGTGAATGAAATAGTTACCTTAATCTTATTTCTGCGTTGTTCATTGCTGGAAATACAATAGAATTTTCTGTATTAGTCTTATACCCTGCAACCTGTTAAGTCTAGTAGTTTTATTGTATGTGAATTCCCCAGGATTCTTAAATACAGGGTCATGTTGTCTGCAAATAGTTTTACTTCATTTTCAATCTGAATGCCTTTTTTTTTTCTCTTACCTGACTGCACTGGCTAGAACCTCTAGTACAACATGAAATAGAAGTGGTGAGAGTTGGGGCGCCTGGGTGGCTCAGTCGGTTAAGTGTCCGACATCGGCTCGGGTCATGATCTCACAGTCAGTGAGTTCAAGCCCCCGTCAGGCTCTGTGCTGACAGCTCAGAGCTTGGATCCTGCTTCAGATTCTGTGTCTTCCTCTTTCTCTGCCCTTCCCACATTCACGCTCTCTCTGTGTCTCTCAAAAATGAATAAATGTTAAAAAAAAAAAAAAGTGGTGAGAGTGGACTTCCTTGCTTTGTTTCCAATCTTAGGAGGAGAGCTTTCAAGTTTTCACCATTATGGATAATGGTAGCTATAGGCTTTTTGTAAATGACCTTTACTAATGTGAGAAAGCTTTTTTCTACTGCTAGTTTGTTGAAAAAACATTTTTTTACCATGAATGTCAGGTTTTGTCAAATGCCTATTCTATATCTATTGAGATATTTATGTGGTTTCATCCTTTACTCTGTAAATATGGCATATTACAGTAATATATCAACCTTGCATTCTTGATATAAATCCCGCATGCTAATGGTGCATAATCCTTTTTATATGTTGCCAGACTCAGTTTACTAGGATCGTGTTGAGTAAATTTTTGAGGAATAGTTGTCTGTAGTTTTCTTGTGATGGCTTTGTCTGGCTTTGGTATCAGATTAATGTAGGTTTCAGCATGATTTGGGAGGTATTTACTCCCCCTTTTCTATTTTTCTGCGAGAGTTTGTGTAGGGTTGACATTATTCTTTAAATGTTGGAAAGAATTTGCCATTAAAGCCATCCAGAACTGGACTTTTCTCTGTGAGAAGATTTTTAAATTACTAATTCAATTTCTTTACTATAGATCTATTCAAACTTTCTACTTCTTCTTATGTCAGCTTTAGTAATTTATGTCTATCTAAGGTTTTATTCGTTTCATTCAAGTTGTCTCATTCATTAGCATAAAGATGTTGATAGTATTTCCCTGTATTCGTTAGTGACATCCCCTCTTTTGTTCTTGAGTTTAGTAATTTGTGTATTCTTTTTTGTTTGCAAGTCAAGCTAAAAGTTTATCAATTTTGTCAATCTTTTCAAAGAACCAACTCTTAATATCATTGCTTTTGTCTTTTTTTCTGTTTTCTGTTTCATGGATTTCTATTCTAATATTTATTATTTTCGTCTTTTTGCTTACTTTGAGTTTAGTTTGTTCTTCTTTTTCTAGTTTCTTAAAGTGGAAGCTTAAGTAATTGATTTGAGATCCTTCTTTTCTAATAGTCATTGTAGCTATAAATTTCCCTCAAGCACTGCTTTATCCACTCTCATGATGTCCTGAGCCAGAGCTCTCTTGCAATATCTGTCTGATCTGTAGGTCTGTTGCTCCCCACCCCCCCCCCCACCCCCCCCCCCCCGCAACTTGTATCACAACCTCAGGCTAGCTGAGATTTTGGAATTACTATTTTCAACAACATTCCCAGACATGGGATGTTTCAGACTTCATGGCCTACTCTACCTTGGGAAAACTTCAGTCACTAGGGAACTGGGTGGGGGTGATGGAAACAGACCCAGGCTAAAATGCCATAGACTCACACTCTTCTTCCTGAGGTTCAGTAGAATTTCTTGAATAAATGCTTCTTCTTATGTTTTATCTTTGGTTCATTTCTAGAAGTATTAAATGGTTAGGTTTTTTATGTTTTAATTTTTTTCCTGCTCTGTCATTTCTTTTGGGGAAAAGAATTTGCCAACCTCCTCACTCAGTCTTTCCAGAAGCAGTACCTTCAGGACTGGGATCATGATGTCTACACAGACAGGAGATGAGGTCTACGGCCTGACCAAGGTGCTACCCTGGAGTGCAACTGCTCTGTAAATAGCACCCTCAGAAGGCATCGGGATCCCTGCCCACTGGCTCAGTTTGCTTAAGACAGCCCCAGTTTATACCTGTGGCCTGGTGTAATTATTAGCAGTGTCTCTCCCACACTTAGAGGTGACTTAATTTTGATGACAGATCATGGCATAGATGTCATTCTGTAAGATGAAAATGTAGCCAGAAAGCATGGGATGCAAGAAATAATGCTAAGAAAATAAGTTGTCAGTATGTAGATAAAAATAATAATAAGCACTCATTTTGGGGGGGAGGGGTTAGGAACTACAATGATGTGGAAGTTCAGATGGGGGACAGTAATTGGAGTTAAAAATCTAAGGGAGTCTAAGTCTGTTAGGGAGGAACACTGGGATCCTAATAAACTTTGGACTTTATTTTAAAATATGGCTAGGGGCGCCTGAGTAGCTCAGTTGGTTTAAGCATCCGATTCTTGATTTCAGCTCAGGTCATGATCGTACGGTTCCTGAGATCGAGCCCCATGTCGGGCTCCAAACTGACAGCATGGAGCCTGCTTAGGATTCTCCCTTTCTGCCCCTCCCCTGCTTGCATGCACGCCTGCTCTCTCTCCCTCTATCCCTCAGAATAAATAAGTACTTTAATCACCTCCTGTTTGCCTCACCAGAAGGGGTGGATTCCCAGCCAGTGGTTATGAGGATGGCCAACACTCAGTACTGGACAGATGAGCTCAACAGCAGTTGATGAGTCACGTGTGCTCACAGCCTGAGGAGGCCACTGCATGCCATGCAGGGTCACAGGGAGACTGAACAGCAGGAATCAGCTTTGGGAGGCAGACCAGTAGTGTCAGGAGGGCGGGGTGCTCCCTGGTTCTCGCAGGAAGATGCCACTAGCTATTTGAATAATTCCATGAGCTGGTAGGGCATTGATACCTGTCCTCAGGTAAGCAGGAGCTGTGTCTGGTCCCCTTGATGAGGATGGTTGTTTGGCTGGGGGACCTCATCTGCAGGAGCAGAGTGGAGAGGGAACTTGCAATGATGCCTCCCATATTTTACCAGGTATCAAGGCAGCACATGACATTGAGCCTTACTTGTAGGCCTTATGCCGTGGTGGCAGAGTGTCCCACAGAACCGAGTAGAAGAAACATGTCATCCCGAGTGGGGGCTGCCTTGAGTCAAAGTGAGCTGGAGAGGAGGCTCCTGCCCCAGTCACAGGACTTCCCCAAACCCAGCTAGGGTGCCGGGACCCTGGTCATCCTCTGCCTCTCCACTCTGCCTGTCTGCATGTCCATCCCTATTGCCACCATCTGTCTGTCTTTGTTTACAGGGACATAGTCCCAGGGTCTACCTTGTGCCTCCTTCAAAACCAGCATAGCTGGAGACTGGCCAACCATGTGACCTCACCCCGTGGACAGCCACCAAGTGTCAGCCATGAGGCCCTGAGCCCAGCATTGATGTTTCTGGCACTGATATCCCCTACCTGCCCTAGGTAACCCCAGTGCACCTGGCACAAGCCTACCATCCCTGACCCACACAGGGAGTCTGTAGCCTGGCAGTGCTTGCTGCCATTTCCAGAACCAGTATAGTCCAGTGGGTGGGTGAAGGGCTGTGTGGAGGTCCATAGCTAGTGTCTGCTCCCCCAGTGTAGGAGTGATGACTGGTCACCCCTGGCAGGCACTGCTGCTTGGGACCAGCCCTGGCATACTGGTCAACAGGAAAGGAGAAACAGGTTCCCACCTCAGGCGTCTCTGAGGCACTGTCTCAGATGCGCCGTGCAGGTAGGGGCAGATGTGTGGGCAACACATTCCTCCCCACTCCCCACTCCCCACTCCCAACTTCCTGGGGTCTCTATTCCTCAAGGCATGTGGCTACCCAGACAAAACTACCCAAGGCTACCCAAGGCAAAACCCAGACATTTTGGGTTATTACTGCTGCACAGGCTGGGACTGGGGGTTTTGAACCTGCCGGTTATTTTGAGCCACAGATTCCCCACAGAGCCTGGCTGGGGAGTGCAGGGCTGGATGAGAACATTTGGCTTCCATCTACCTAGAACCAGGAGGGGCAGCTACTACATAGATAACTGTTCTCAATCAGGCCTGTGGAGGTGTTAAAAACCTGATGCCCCAGCCGCCCCCTAGACCCAGAAAATCTGAATCTCTGAGAGAGTCCCTCAGTCAACTCCATTGTGCAAGCAAGTTGGAAAGCCATTGGATTCCGAAGAGCGTTTCTTGACTTTAATGTAACTACAAATCACTTGCATAACCTGTGAAATTGCAGATTCTGATTCTGTAGATCTGGGTGGGGCCCAAGATCCTGCATTTCTATCAGCAAGTGCCTATAATGCTGGTATATATACCAGCAAGCATATATACTGAGAGCTTCCTAAAAATGCAGGCTTTCAAGGCCTGACCCTAGATCTGCTGAATTACAATCTGCATTTGAACAAGATTCCCGGTGGTCTGAATGCACTTGAAGGCTGAGAAATGCTGGTTTAGACTTTAATGGCCCAGCAAGCCTAAGAGAGTGAGAATGCTTTCAGCTTCATCAGGGATCAAAGGCAAACATGTCTTCGTTACCAGATGACAAAGCCTCTGGTCCTTTCAGCTGCTGGCAACTCTTTTCAGGAATTAGGACCCAGCTGAATGTGGCTGTCCCTTTGTCCTCCCCAAGCCCCCTGCTCCAGCCTCTTCCTTCTCTATCCCACCCTGGTATGAGATCCTGACTCTGGGCTTGCCCTAAGCCTCTGAACTTGGCTCAGCTTTGTGAATCAGCCCAGCCCATGGGAAGGACTGTGCAGCCTACTGAGCACATAGAACCCTCTCCAACACAGCTTACCGCCCCCAGTCCACCCTGGCAGACACCTGACCCCAACATCAAGGCCACAGTCACCTTTTCCCACACACCCACTTCTCTCTAGATGACTCATCCAGGATGCTTGCTCTGTTTTCATGTTTGCCCAGCTGCCACCTGAGCTGTAACCCCCTTCTCCAGCCAGTAAAAAGCTCCAGCCTTGCTCTTGAACAAAGTCACTCCCTCTCCTTGCACCTCAGTCCTTCCCTTCCCCACTCACCCAGGGCTGCTGTTTGGTCAAGGCCAGGGGTGTGCTGTGAATGGCCTGAAGCTCCTGATCCACTGTCCAGCACTTGTCCCTGATCCACTGCCTTGTCCCTGATGTGGTCTGAGTCCCACAAGAGCCCAGACCCAGGCCTCTATTCCCTGGCGTGGATAACATGGGGATCTTGGCTGGTGTGTTGCAGCTTCCCCCGGACCTGGGGTCAGGAAGGGAAAGTAGATCCAGAGGGCCAGTTTCTGAACTGATGGGGATAGGCCTTGAGGGAGCACTAGTAGGTCTGTGATTTAGTAAACAGAATACAGTACTTTCTGGGACTGTCAGCTCTGCATCCCAGCTCACTTCTGGTTGCCTTGGCAACTCAACAGGTTCAACTTCTTTTTTGAGCATCAGTGTCTGCTCAGACAGGAGGTGACAGGACCCCTGGAGGTGTACAGATCTTCAGATGGCAGACAACTTGGCACTCAGGATGACCTTCACCTTCCTGCTGCATTATCTGGCCTTGGTTGTCTCCTAGCTACCTGCACGATCGTATGATCCTGCCCAACTACCTATCCATCCATTCATCTGTTTATCCAGAAGGTAGTTGTTGAACACCTGCTATGTGCCTGGCCTCATGTTGGCTTCCTCAGGCAAGCCTATGAGTTCCTGGCCCTCCAGGTCAAACAGGAATGTCTCCGTGGGTCCAGAGGTACCTGGGCAAGCTTGGAGGTCAGGAAGTCCATGGGGACTTTTTACCAGCACATATGGGAGCCCATTTAGAAGATAATGTGCACTGCAAGCCTGCCTACCACCTTCTGCCAGACCCTTCTTATGTACATGTAATTTGCATAAACACAATCACAGTCCACATACTGTAATCTGTTTTCTCTCGCCTATCGCTACACGGTAGCCCATTTTTCACATAGATCCATGTAGATTTTTTTTTTACGCCTTTCAGCAGCTTGATGGTATATCATTGGTTTGTTTAACCAGCTCCCTACTGATTGATTTATGCTTAGGCTGTTTGCAGTTTGGGGCTAGTTCATGAATCATTTCTATTTCCTCTGTTGTCATCTTTTTCTGTTTGCTTCTCTTGGTCTCTCTCATGTTGGAGGCTGTCCTCACATGCTTGGTGGCCCGTAGATATCTATTCATAGTTGAGAGCAGGGCAACAAGCACCTGATTGATGTGGTGTGGACGGCAGGGCTTCCTTCGTAGTGTGTGGTGAGAAGTCAGCCATCTTGCTGGAGATTTCCAAGGGTGAGAATGTTAGTTCCCTCTCACCACCACAAACCACCATAGACCGGAGGGCTCAAACAGGAGACGTTATTCTATCAGTCCTGGAGGCTAGGAATCCACGTTCAGAGTATCGGCAAGATTGCTTTCTTCTGAGGCCTCTTTCCTTGGCTTATAGATGGTGTCTTCTCTCTGTGTCTTTACGTGGTCTGTCCCTGTCTGTGTCTGAATTTCCTCTTGTGAGGATATCAGTTCCTTTGGATTAGGACCCACACTAGTGACCTCATTTTAACTTCATTTCCTCTTTAAAGACCCTGTCTTCAGTTGCATTCAACTATCTGTCCCCTTGAGCCCGTGGATTCTGTTACGACCCTCCAACCACTTTCTGACTTCCAAAAATGTATTGGAATCTGTGCCATCCTCCTTCCAGTTCTCTTTGTTCCCATGGGCATCTGTTTTATTCCTTTGCTGTCATTACACTGGGATTTAGGAGGAAGATGAGACAGATGTACGCATTCGGTCCACTCTGTCCCCCCGCAAGCCTCCTGGCTTCTCCCCAAGAAGAGGGATAAGCCGCAGCCTGCAGTGGGGGGCTCTGAAGCAGGATCCAGTGGGGAGGGCTTGCAGTTGCCTGGAGCTTGGTGCACCTATGGAGCTGCCCTTTGAATCCTGAATCCCTGTTGCTACTCAGAGAGGGAAGGAGCCTCCCTGGGAGGTTCGGGTTCCCAGGGCCTGGCACCCGCCTTCCTGCCAGCCTTCTCTCCCCACCATCAGTGATGTCATAGGTGTGACACTCTCGAACCAGAGACAAGGTGGGTGTCTGACACCTCCAAAATAATACGTGTTTTCCAAACTGTTGCTGAAGCTGCTAAAATGTTTTTTAAAACCATTTACACTTCCCTTGGTATGAAGCAAATACCTTCTGTCAGCCGGGCACGGGTCGGGAGGGGGCGCGTAAGACTGGAGAAGCCAGATCAGAGCAGCCCTGGGCCTCAGTGCTCCCTGGGGCATAAGGGTGGGTATGGGGGAGACCCAGGCCTGGGGAGGGGGGAGGTGTCCGCCCTGTGTCTGTGAGGGAGGGGGCCTGCAGAGTGGGCAGAAGGGGCCACACGGCAGTTACAGGGTAATCCGTGGTGGCAGTGATCTGTGTTTGGTCCTGATGAAGTTTTCCCTTCCAAGGCCTCTCTGTGCCCTTGCAGGGGAGCAGGTTTGTATCTGAGGGTACACCCCCCACTTCTGGCTTCTGTTTTGGAAGGTCTGAGCTCATCGAGGCGTTGTTCTAAGGAAAAGGGACAGAGGGGATATCTTTGAAAGACATAAGGCAGATTCAGTGACCAAAGCTGAGAGCAATGGAATTTGCCCAAGGCTAGGAGGCGAATGGTGTTTGGGGCTCCCTGGGTAGTGGGTGACAGGCCCAGGGAGGTGGACCTGGGGAGACTGGACAATGCCAGAGGGTTATACCATGTACCTGCTTATAGTGATCAGGGGGACCAAAGCAGCAGAGGGCCCTCCCTGGACACCCTGGACTGTCTAGGCCCAGTGGCCCAGCGGGGGTGGGGGTGGGGTTACTTCACGGGACCCCAGAGAGGGGGAGGGGCCATGCATGGCTGAGCCTGGGGCTAAGCTGCCCTTAGCAGGATGGGGCCTGGAGTGATATATTTTGAGTTACAAGAGATAAAGAAACTTGTGCAGTGGGACCCAAACGGTTCACAACAGGCCTGGGCTTTACATGGTGTGTGACCTCCTCCTGCAGGCAGCACTCCGGCCAGCCAGGGAGGTGACACTGTGTGCCAGGGAGGCTGGCTGACCTGTGTTGTGACAGCGCCACTGATGCAGCCCCACGCACACTCATATGTGTCGGCTGCTGGATGACTGCGGGAAGGCTTAGGGCCGCAAAGGGGACACTTCCCTTTCTGAGAGCTTCAGCACTATTTTCTCCGTGGGCAGCACTTTGGTAGGAGGGCAATCCTGCTGTCTGCCTCAGTGGCTCACTCCTGCAGAGGCTGGGAATTTACCCCCATGAGCCAGGCCTGGCCAACCAGAGAGCCCTCCAGTCAGGGGAGGGAGAAGACCCAGAGGTTTCTGGTATGTTGGGGAGTGGCAGGGACGGACTGTCTGGGCCCCGTGCCATGCACACCACACACCACCCACCACACCACCATCCCGTGGGCGTCTGTTCCCCAGCCAAAGTCATGCCCAGCTGACTCTCCTCCTCCAAGCCTGGCGTGTGCTCACTGAAGAGGGGGCAGCCCTTTCCCCACCTTCCCCCCTCAGGGGCTCCCGCAGGACAGAAGCACCTCGTGCTGATAAGAACCGGGTAGCTTCTCCATCCCAAAGCTATGGGGAGGCAGGAGGTGGGGAGCAGCAAGGGTGTGCAGCCTAGGAGCTTCCAAGGGCAGGACCCTGCTCACTTACCCTGAATGCTACCCCTTCGTTCCTCTCCCCCTGCAGTGGTCGGCCTAGCCCGGGAGCTGGGGCCACAAGTGGGAGAGCCCCCATCAAGGATGACCATGGCCATTGTCGCGGAAAGCAGAGGCAGCCGGCCCTGTGCTCTGGCCTAACCTGGACACAGGGAGGAATGGTGCTCGGACCCCAGCAGACGCAAGCCAGGGCAGCCGAAGCTTGGTCTGATCCGAGATGCTCTCTGCCTGTGCTTGGCCTATACCTATGGCCATTTCCAGGCTCAAGGCCATTTGGTCCAGATATGCCTGCTCTGTGGCAACAGGAAACCCAGAGTCCACACATTCACGAATGAAACCCCTGTGGGAAGTGATAGGGCCTGACAAGAAGGCTGCGGTCTCTGGAGACCTTTCCTGGGGTCCCCGTGGCCACTCCTTAGAAACTCACTTCAAAGGTCCCTAGAGTTCTGTTGGCATTAGAGGTGTGCACTTGGTGTGCCACCAGCAGAGGGTGCCCTGAGCCAGCTCACGACATTCTAGTCTGCCCTCAGTCCTCTGAGACTGGGCACCCCGAGGACAGGACTCGGGTCTGTTCCTGTCTCTGCCCACCTCCAGCCACCTACCCACCTCCCATCACCGTAATGGATGCAGGACTAGCACATGCTTGGTGCTTAATAAATATCTGTTGAGTGGTTGCGGGGATAGATGGATGGACAGGTCGATGAAAAGGAAAGGAAGAAAGAGGGAGGGTGGAAAGGACAAATGGATGGATGTCTGCATGAATGGATATATGGATGGATAAACAGACGGATGGGTGGGTGAGTAGATGGACAGATGGATGGTGGGGTGGTTGGACAGATGGACAGAGTATGGACAGATGGCCGGGTGGTTGGGTAGATGGACAGAGGATGGACGGATGTCTGGGTGGATGGATCAGTGAGAACGTGGATGGGTGGACAGATAGCTGGGTGGACAGATGTATAGGTTAATGCATTCTAAGAAGGAACCAAAAGGTCAGTAAAGGTTTATTGCTGGACTGAAGCCATGGCCCCAGCTATGGATGAAACTCTCTTAGGAAACAGAGAACACTTAATAATACCTCCAGAAAAAGGACCCAGATGGTGATATTTTCTTGCAGGTCTCATGCCTGATATTCCTGTGTTCTTGTCATCAGGTTCTTGCTCTGTCCTCCCTGTTTCCTGGGTACAACCCTTCCCCCCCTCCACCGTGGACAGGGCATTCAGGACTGGAAACCGGAAGGGGCGTGACTGCAGAGATGAGGTTTCTGGGGAGAAACTACTGTTTCCCACCCGAGTGTAACCGCCGGCCCAGCCTTTGCTGGCAGCACACCCTGCCCCTTACCTGGACACGGCCCTTCCTTCCCCTGCTTCCTGTGGTCTTTAGCAGGGGTTCTGGTATGAGTACACTAAGTGGATCAATCGCGTGTCAGCCCTTTGCCAACAGCGAGCCGCATCAGTCAAGTGCTGAGTGACAGCTAATCATTTTCCACCTGGTGTTCACCCTTGCAAAGATCCGAGGGCTCTGCTCCCAGACCTGCTGGAGACCAGGAGGCTGTCAGACTCTGCCCCACTCCCCTGCAGTCTGAGGGCACTCTCCCGGCTGCATTTCCAGCCCCAGCATGTGATCACGCGTGAGTGTAAGGCTTAGTGGGAATCTGTGCCCACCCAGGGCCTGTGAGCACACATGTGCCTGTGAGTGTGCACAGATCTGCATGTGTGAGCATATCTGGAGGGTGAACACCTGGCCCTTGGGACATGACATGCCTGAGGGCCCATCCGCCAGTGTGTGCATATGGCTGTATTTGTTTGAGAATGTGCCCGTCCCTATGTGTGTGCGTGTCTGTGTGCACATCCGTGCACATCTGAGTATCTGTGTGAGTGTGTGCATGCACAGGCATATAGGAACACATGTCTATGTGAGCATGTGTCACTGTCTACATAAAGGGGTGTGCTAGGTGCCTGTGTTTGTCATCAGGGTGCTGCTGTCATCAGGGTGCCAGAGGCTACAGCCCCCTTGGGTACTCCTGAGTCCTCTCCTGCAGGATGCCCTCCTTGTACCGTCTCAATGTCACTCCCACCCTAGCTGGTGCCTGGAAGGGAGGAGTGGTGGCCAGAGCCCTATGCTCACTCATTGTCCCTTTCCTGCTGGAGAAAGCAGGTGCCAGAGAGAGGAGGGCAGCTGGAAGGGAGGAGGGTCCTGGGTTGACAGGAACAATTGAAAGGGATGGCATCAGGTCAAGCTGTATTCAGGTGCTGTCTTGGTGTCATCAGAACTCAGCTTCTCCATTCCTCCCCTCTGCTTTCCGCTATGGGCTTCACTCCCAGACCACCTTGCGCCTAGAGGTGGCCCTTGCATCTCCCAGCCTCCATTGTCACCCTAACTTTGTCACCTGATGCTCCATGAGACAATTCCTATGGCTGGGGGATGGACTAAGCCACTGGTCCATCTGGATCACATGCCCCTCGTGGCGTGTGTGGTGTCACCCTGTCTAAACCACAGGGTCCGAGAACAGGGAGGGGAAACCAGGGACGGTGGGCCAGGAATGGGAGATTTGGTGGGCAGAAGCTGTGCAGGGGCACTTTGCTCCCTGCCGTTGATCTCATGTCCCAGGCATTAACAGTGCATCCCAAAGGGCACCGGGCCTGCCTCCTTGGTGCCCCCAGCCCCACCTGGGGGCTCACAGCAGCTATTACACAGGCCCTGGGGGAGGCCAGCCATTCTGGCTTTAGGCTTTCAATGACCCTGGCCTCTGACCGCATGCCCTTGACCAGGCTCCAGTGGTTTCCAGCCACCCAGGCCCCGAGCTGGCTCCTGCCCCTGAAACCCAAACCCTGGCCGGGCCCCATCCACCTGCTCCACTGCTGCCCTACCTTCCCGACTGACCCTAACCCGCAGTCAATATCTGCCCTAAGCAGCTTCTCAGAAGAAGGGCAAGGGGCTGGGCCAGGCCCCCACCCCTGGGGCCAGGTACCGTGTGGGAGGGGCTCCCCCATCCTAGACGAGGACACCATGGCTCCTCTGGGTCACAGCCGTTCTGCAAAGTGCGACTGCAGGGTTGCTCACAGCAGGCAGGCAGCTCTTCCAAGTCTCCATGAATAATTAAAAACACCTTAAATGTGCGCCTGCAGCATGGAGGACGCCCCCTCCCCCACTGTGTGTAGGAGCAAGCCCAGCCAGTGCTGCCGGGTGGGCCCCATCTGCCTGGGATGGCGCTGGAGTTCGGGGCGGGGAGCGCCCTCTCTCCTTCCCCATTTCCCTCCCCTCCAAGCCCCCAGGGCAGGAAAGGGTCAGCTGGGAGGGCTTGCTGCCGAAGGCAGGCCTGGCGAGCCTACCTGGGGGCTCAGGGTGCACCTAGAGGCCTGCTCTGGGGTGCGGGTGGAGGGTGGGACTGGAGAGGAGGACTCCGGGAGGACTGCCTCGGGGCCATCCCCGGGCAGCCCCTTCTCTGGCAGCTGCTCTAGGAACCCCAGACGGAGGTGCCACACCTGGGCAGACCCCAGCCAGGGGCCTGGCTAGAGCATAGCCAGCCTGCAGCTGTTCTAAGGCTTATCTCTGGAGGAGGGACCTGGCAGGTGACGGGCAGAGGGGGCAGGTAGGTAGTGATTGCCCTGAGCTCCAGGGAACTGTGTGTGTGTGTGTGTGTGTGTGTGTGTGTGTGTGTGTGTACACATTGAGGGGGGCAGATGTCATGAGGGCCATGAGCGTGTGTGTATGCAAGTGTGTCACATGGTGTGGCTGGGCGTGGGGTTGAAGGAACACACCTGAGTCTGCACGTCTGTGGCTTTGCATGTCCGAGGTCCGATCAGGACTCAGAGGCCCCAGAAAGGCGTCTCCCTCTGGCTCCAGGCTGACCCCCGACAGCTCCAGGGCATCCTGCACCTGAGCTCTCTCCCCTGCTGCTCCCAGTGGCTCCTCCCAGCCCTGGAGTCCTAATCCCTCCAACCTGGGATTCCTGGTAATGACATTTATGGAAGGTGAAAATTGAAAACCAGCTGCCACATCCTTGGGGCACTGGGCCTGCCCGGCTCTCTGCTGGGCCCTGTGTGGAGTCTCGGGGGCCACACACAGCCCTTCTCCTGACTGTTCCTCCTTCCTCATTAGTAGACAGGGGTGACTCTTCCTCATCTGTTCCAAATGCCACAGGAGCAGGAGACAGGATTTCGCCCCCACCCCCAGCTCTCCCCTGTCCTTACCTGGGACTCCGGGGTCTCAGTAGAGGGCGTGCAGAGGGAAGGGGTCACGGTATGAGGGGAGCCAGGAGAACCTGGCTGGGCAGTCCGCTGCAGGTCACCCCCACCTCTGGCCCCGACCTTCCCTGTCCCCGGTGTCCCCTTGCGTGCCATCATCCAGTAATGCTAGATGCTTTGGGGAGGCTCAGGCCAGAGTGGCCTAGGCTCTCTCCTGATCCTGTCCCTGAGAGCCCACAAAGCAGCCACCGGATCGGCACAAATATAGGTGTTCTGCACTCTCTGCCCTCTTCCTCTTCGGACGTGGAGAGGGTGATCGGCTGGGGGTAGAGTAGCTCAGCTCTACCGTGACCCCTTGGTGGATGGGGCAGAGGGCCCTGGGACCACTGATCTCTTGAGGCGACTGTGCTGCCCACTGGGAGTGGAAGATGGGGTGTCGGGTAGGGCAGGGGACGAGGCGAGTTGCACAGCAGGTCACACAGACCTGGCCGTGCTGGGTAGGGGCACTGAGCCCCTTAAACAGGAAACATCTGGGTCCGCTTCCCTGGAGCAGAGAGAGCCACCAACTATGTGCCTCTCGACAACAGTGCCGAGCTCCAGACTTGGCAGCGGAAGGACTGGGTTTGCTTCTTCATCCCGACTGTCACAAAGGAGGGAGCTGCCTGGTAAGCAGCGAGGGAGACTGAGCGCTGTGAGCAAAGCCAGTGGGAGGAAAATGTGACAGCAGGCCTGGCCTTCGGGCCCGCCCACCTGCCCAGCCTCGGGGCCGCGGCTCCCACCCTACGCACTCTAGCCTGTCCATGATTCCCAGTTTCTCCTGACCTGAGGTCCCCTTCCAGCACATGCTGAGATGATGCACTTTGTCCAGAATCACCTGGGGACCATTGACGGCCGCGCGTCTGGCTCCCAGATGTATCTCACAAATCATGATCCCCCACCACCCCGTGTTTCCTTACTCCGAGGCTGTGTTCCCTGCAGGGGGAACACCGGGTATCTTGGGCATGCCCCCCTCCCCAGGAAGCCGTCCATCTGTAGAGCTTGGGGTGCACAGCCTCCGGGAGGCTGGACCGGTTCCCATGGAAGCTCTCAGCACCATCCAAGAGGTCCCCGCCACGTGGGACCTGGGGACAGGAGTGGGGGGTGGCGTGCGTGCATCTGTGTGTACACTGTGTGTGCCTGGGCTTCTGCAAGCCTGTGGGCATGCGCATCCACGCCCATGAGTGTCTGTGCACATGTGTGTGCCACACAGTCCCGGAGGGGGCCACAGCAGGGCCCAGAGTCTGTGGCTGGTCGGGCTCCTGCTTCCCACCCGAGGGGCGGGGCTGCTGCTGGCTGGGGGTTGTGCATCTTGTCGCGGCCGACTTCTTTATTAATCCCTTTTGTGAGCAGACTCAGGAGTTCATGTTGTGAATCTGGCCATTTGCTCCCGTTTCGTCTGTGCCCCCCGGGAGGAGGAACACATGTTAAATATTTGCGGTTTTGCTGCGTTAGGTTTTAAAGTTCAGCAGTAATTACCGTGACCAGGTGCCAAGTGGATCTGCTCCCTGGGGAAGGCTCCTGCCAGAGCGGGCTGGTGGCTGTTCGCCAGGCCAGCCTCTGTGTGCTGTTCCCGCAAACCTGTGCGCCTTCCCTTCCGAAGGCCCCTCTGCCTTCCCTTCCGGACCCCACCGCCTCACCTGAGCCCTGAACCCAGCCAGGCTGACCACCTGTGGGTGGGGCACAATGGACGCCCCACGGTGGGTGCTCTCGCCAGAGGGCCAAGGGCAGGGCTGTGGGCCGCCGGAGCACCAGGGTGGGGGTGCCGTGAGCAGGGTCTGGGGGGCCGGCAAGCCCTTTATGCCCCATAGCAGGTTCACAGCTGCACCTGTGACCATGGCAGGCAGAACTGCCTTTATTTCCAGAATAGATTTTCATCGTTCAGCTCCAGACCCCCAGCCGGGCTTGTGTTGGACTTCCTGGCTATTCTGTCCGGTAAATTCAGTCCAACCCGTGATTTCTTGGGCAAATTCAGGATAATGAAGACAGTGCCATCCACTTCAGAAATCGCTCTGGGCACAGGGCTGGGTGGGGGGAGGTGGGGGTCCGTGTCCTCCGTCTGGGTATAGGTAGATGCTGCTTTTGGGGTGGCTCTGTTGGCAGAGGTGGGTCCCTTATGCTTTCTGGGTGGCAGCTGCTTCGCCCCTTGGCTTTTCCCAGGACCCCATGTCACACCCCCTCAACAATGGATCCCTGAAGGGTAGCTGCCAGCTCCCAAAATGGCTGGGGGGACAGGTGCCTGGTGCCAGGCAAAGAAGGGGGCAGGTTCAGGCCAAACCTCCCATAAAGACATCCCACGGGCCTCATGCAGTCCCAGGAGGGAACTCCTTGCCCAGATGCCCTTCTGACCATCCTTGGGCCGACTGTAGGCATCCAGATGTGCACCTGCCCTCAACAGGCTCACAGCCCACTGGGGAGAGAGGTGTGGGAGAGCTCAGAGCGGGGGAGGGAGGCAGACCCCACCCCTGACAGCTCCCCGAGTGGCTGTGAGCTGGAGGCAAGCGGATTTGGGAAGAGAATGCACCGTGAGGCAGGCTTGCCCCATTGAGGGAGCCTTGGGCCTCTGGGCAGAGGCCAGCTCACAGACCACATGCTATTGGCTGCACCAGTTCAACTTCTGGGCTTGCCCTCAGTGGACCACATCCTAGTCCTGTGGGAGGGGCTGGGAACAGACAAGAAGGCGTCTCATCAAATGCCAACAAAGCCTTCTGGCACAGGGAGCCGCGGGAGTGGGAGGGAGGGGAGATGGGCCCACTTCCGTGCTGTACCAGAAGGCCCTGCCATTTGGACATCCCCAGAGCTCCAGGGGAACTTAGAGGGAAAGCCAGTGGAGGCCCAGAGGGCGACAGGCTTCAATCAAGGTGCCTCTGGGGCAGCAATCTCATCTGAAGGTCCAGCTGAGGGTGCATCTGTTTTTAAGCTCAGCCAAACGTCTGCTGGCAGGATTCATTCCTGTCAGGCTATTGGCCTGAGAACTCCCTCACTCAGTTCCTTGCCGTTCGAGCCTCTCCCTAGAACAGCTCGCAACACGGGAGCTGGCTTCTTTCGTAGTGAGTTAGCAAGAGAGGGCAAACAAAACAGAAGGCTGGGCGTCTTTGTAAGTCGCTCTCAGAAGCGACATGCCGTCATGTTAGCTGTGGCCGGCCCACACTCACGGGGAGGGGGTAACAAGGGCAAGTTACCAGGCAGTGAGCTGGGGGGATGTGATTGAGGGGCTTTCGGGGGGGAAATGGCGTGTTCTGGTTTACAGTGCAGAAGGACCACTCTGGCTGCTGTGTGGAGAGAGCTGAAGCCAGGGGACCATTTTGGAAAAACTTCACTGGGAGTCTCCCCATGTGTAAGGTGGGTGTAAGGCTAGTAATAGCGCCTTCCTCAGAGAGCAGCATGAGAACCAGTGAGACAATAAGGGACCGTGCCCAACAGGGGGCTGGGCAGACGCTTGGACGTGGTGTTGTCTCCCCTAGGGTCTGGCATTTGCCACTGCCCCCTTCAGGCCAATGGAGGTGTCTTTAACGTGTCTTTAGGAGTGCGAACAATGACTGGAGACTGCTTTCTTTTTCTTCTTTTTTTTTTTTTTTTTTTTTTTAATGTTTATTTATTTTTGAGAGAGAGACAGAGTGTGAGCAGGGGAGGGGCAGAGAGAGAGGGAGACAGAATCCAAAGCAGGCTCCAGGCTCCGAGCTGTCAGCACAGAGCCCGACACGGGGCTCAAACTCACGGACCGTGAGATCATGACCCGAGTCGAAGTCGGATGCTTAGCTGACTGAGTCACCCAGGCACCCCGGGGTTCAGGTTCATTCTGGAGCACTCCAGGCCCTGTGGGTGGGGTGGGGGGGGCAGCCAGGTTCTCTGGTTTGCCCGACTTGGGCAGAGGAGAGGTTTGAAGCCCTGCTATTCTTCTCGAGGGCTGCCTAACACTCCATTTCCACCTGAAGCAACTCACGGCTTCAGGGAAACAGGAGGGCCATCTCAACACCTCCACTGTATGAGCAGAGATTGGGACACAGGCGGAGGGGGTCCCTTATCCACGTGCTGGGACGGCAGGGCTTCCACCACACGGAGGGAGGGCCGAGGCCGTGTGAGTTCGGCTGAGAGCCGAATGTGTTCTGTTGTGTTGCTGCCTCTTTCTTGAGCGCCTCTGAACACCAGCCCCCCCGGGCTCCTGATTGCCCTTTAGGGACGAGGTCAAGCACATCCACCCGTCCTCTGGTCCTCAAGCCAAGAATCCTCGTTCTGCGCGGGCTCTTGGGAAGCTCCCGCTCGACGTGTGAACCCTTGTTCTATTTCTCCCCGAGCTGGGGTGTTACTGCAATACAGTTCTGCTGCTAACGCCCAGAGTTAGCATCACACCCCACACACCTTACTGCGGACACCAGCCACAGTGGGGTCTCCAGGCCACCCGCACTGCTGACCAACAGGCCACAAATGGAGGGGTTTCCGTGACCTCCTCCGGTTGGATAATTCCCTACAATGGCTCACAGACCCTGTGAAGTGCTCTGTTTACAAATTAGTCTTCTTATGAAGGATACACATAGGGCAAGGTCTTTGGGAGGGTCCTGAACGCAGACTTTCCGTGCCCTGCCTCCATGGAGTCGGGGCACATCCCTCTCCCAGCACGTCAGCGTGCTCAACTCAGGGGAGCCTCGCTGTCAGGAGTTTCTATGGAGGTTTCAGTAGGTAGGCATGATTGATGAATCATTGACCGCATAATGGAACTCAGTCTCCAGCTCCTCACCCCTCCTCAGTCAGGCGCTGAAAGTTCCAAGCCTCTAATCAAGTGGTTGACCTTTCTGGTAACCAGCCCCCACCCTGAAACTGTCTGGGCGCCCCCACCCCCAGTCACCTCATTAGCATAACAAAGACAGTGTCACTCAAGAAATTCCAAGGGTTTGGAAGCTCGGTGTCAGGAGTCTGGAGACAAAGATGGGTTATATTCTTTATTATACCACAGCCCGTTCCCAAGTGAACGCGTCGTTGTGAAATGCAACGTTAGCCTTCTTTCCGGATCCATTTATAATCCCCTTGTTTTTCCCTCTCCCATCAGTCCCGCTTTTAATTTATGCTATCATTTCTTGTATGCCAAGATGGAGTGGAACAGGTAAATTATTACTGGTTCTAGCTTCAGCTCCAAAAGGACATGTAGCCGAAGAGCAGAGACTTCCTCTGTGTGTCACATTTAACATGTAGGAGCACTGTGCTCGAGGGCCCCCCTCCACATCTGCAGCAGACACTTTCGTCCCTGAGCTTGTGCATTTTCCAAGTCAAGCCTCCTCTCTCTGGGAGCAGACAGCAGCAGGGACCCACTGGGCACAGGGGTAGAGATGAAGGGACTGCGTGGTGGCTAGCTGGGCCAGACCCTGGGTTCCGAACTATCAAGAGAATGCCCTTCCCTTGTCCCCCCAGCTGCAGGAGCTCTGTGAGGGGACAAGGGAGAGGTAGAGCACTTACTCAGAGCTCAGGCCAGGAAGGCACCAGCTGTGGAGTCCGCTGGGAGTGGGGACCCACATTCCTCACCCAGAGCTGCCCCTAACTGGGCCTCTCCTGCCCCCTTCTGCCATGCCCAGAGCACCACCCTGGGAGCTCAGGCTTACCTAGAACACCTTCCCTGCCTGGTAGGGCACGGGAGTGGGTGAAGACCCTGTAGGGTGAGTTGGGGTGAGGTCACAACGACAACCATGAAGGATCGGAGGTAGGTTCCCCAAACATCCCCCGCCCCCAGCATCAAGCCGGGCGGGCCGGTGAGTGGGCGGTCTCTGTCTCTGTCCCAGGGTCCTCGATGCTGTCCCAGGCAAGGCCAGAGACTGTAGCAAACATCAAGGCAGGGAAATCCTGGGCCCAGGGGAGAAGGAGGCATCCTTTAAAGGCATGAGCTTGCTGGCAGCCAGCAGTGCTAAGCCTGGCTTTGGATCAGAAAATCCCAGCTGTTGGCAGAAGCCAGACACTCCCTGGAAACAGCCTGGCTGGGGAAAGATGGAAGAAGAGAGGGGCGGGGAGAACTCCAGGCCCCCTCCCCCGCTGGCACACAGCCTCCCGCCATGGTGGCCACCATGGCCGCCTTGCCTCTCAGCGGGGAGTGAGGGGCACATCCAGGAGAGGCTTAAAGTGCCTCAGACACAGAGCAAGCAATCGAGCCGGAGAAGAGAACTCACAGATTGATGGGGAAAGGCCCACAGCAGCAGGAGGACGTGGACCTGAGAGGGGGTGATGCCTGCCTCCAGCCTAGTGCTTCCCCTTCTGACTCCCCAGCCTGTGAGCGGCCTGAGGGTTTGCTCTAGTGCATTCTCTCCTGCCCCACCCCCCATGCACTCGAGCTTGCACACACACACACACACACACTTTGCTTTGCTTTCTACAGCAGCCATAGGAAACCATCCTCTCTCCCTGCGGCCAGAAGGATTGCTCACGCCTGTAAATGGAATAGAGTGTCCCCTCTCTGTTTCTAATTGAGGATAGTGTTTTCTCAAGTACCATCCCACCTCCTACAAGGAGGATTGCTCCGTGCTGAGAGGCCTCAGCCCAACAAAGCCAAGAACTTGTGACCAAGACAGACATGGGGAGGTGGGGGAGGGGGGCACGCCTGCTAGGATTGTGGGCCCAGCTGTCTCTTGGGAGAGCCTCTTGCCGCACTCCCCTGCATGGACCCTCCTCTGGGACCTTCTTGGAGGCTGTCTCTAAAATTCTTGCCTGAGCCTGTGCTCCACTGAGTTTGGGGAGTCTAGCAGCACCCCAAGCTCTGCTCTTGGGCTGTATGATTTGCATTCGTTCTTGTCACTCTCAGTGGTGCTCACTAAACTGAGCCTGGGCCCCTGGGAGGCCAGAAAGGAGGCTGGAGGATGGCTAGGGAGTTGCTTCAAAGTCCAGGTGTGCTTTGGAAGTCGGCAGTGAAGAATTAGCCAGGAACTCAGCACTGACCTGGGGTCCCGCGTGCCTTCCCCGGTGCCCTCTGGGACCCCCTCCCTGTCTTCCCCACCCCACGCCAACTCCTGAGGGCCCGTATTTATTCACAAGTGTGAGGATGGAGGGAGTGGAGGAGGGGCCACACCAAACTCACACGGGACTCTCCCAGATCCTGCCGACCAGAACGGAGTGCTGGGGCTGGGTGGCGATTCCTAGCTGGTACTGATTTCAGTGCTCCCCGGCCTGCTTCCCCCTGCCCTGCCTGTGATTTGCACCTGGCTGCTTCTTTAGTCTGGGACTGCCATCTCCAGAGAGTGAGACCTCACCTTTACAAAGAGGGTCCCTCTGAGGGCCCTTCTGGGGCACTGTGGGATGTCTGCTTGAGTTCAGACTGCATACACAGTCCAGCGCCTCCCAGGCCAGCTGGGGTGACCACTTACCTGGCAGATGAGTGTGTGGGGGCAGCTTTGGGGACATGATGCACTACAGGGCATCCCATGCCCTTGGGGCTGTGGGAACGTCCTATCCAGACTTCCTTCCTGTTCTTTAAGAGATTGACGAGTGCCAGCAGACACATCGGCCCCCACCCCATGCTCCCAACCCCATACCATGGAAGTTATGGGTCTGTGGCCACGCAAGATACAACCCACAAAGCTGTCCCCAACACATGTGAAAGAAAGAACGTGTGCTGTGTCATTGTCGTTCCACACCCAACTGCAGGGCCAGTGGGACGTGCGTTCAGAGCTGTCCCCAGAAGTGGGGATTGGCCGGGGTAGGATTCGTCGTGGCCACGATTAGAGCTGAGACGAATGGAGGAGACAGTTTGCCTCCCCATGCTATCGGGCTTCATGGTCAGCTTTTCAAAACCCAGGAAATAGCCTTAGGACAAAACTCTGGGGAGCAAGGGCTTGGGCTTGTCACACTCTCCTCTGAAGGCTGGCCGTTCTCCCAGGATGGACACCTTAGTGGACCCTTCACTTGGGCGTCCCCTGGGCCTTCTGCAGTTTGCTCCCTGCCCAGCTGAGTCCCCTTGCCTGATCCGAGCATCTCACTGTCCCCGTGACCGCTCGTTATGTTGCTTCTGCGTTTGATGGCCATCTACCTGGCCCTGGGCTGTGACTCGGTGCTTATCTCCAAGTTCTGGAGAATTTTCTCCTGTCATCCTCAGCAACAAGTAGGTGCAGTTTTCATTATCATAACACACACACACACAAAAAAAATGTAGCTGAGAAAATAGATATGTGCCTTCTACCCTACACTGGGAACATCTTGACATTTAAATCCAATTACCCTTTTCCCATTCTTGATGAGGATATGACATGTAGCTAGAGAACAGTGTGCTAGATAAATACATCATATTCTCTGATTGCTTAAAACTTCCCAGGACTGATGTGGGGACTGTGTGTCCCCCCCCCCCCCCCCGCCCCCGGTCACCATCAGCCTGTGGGAGAGGCCAAGGTCATGGACCGGCCAAGTGAAGAGCCTTGGCCATGGAAATGTTTGAAAAATTTGGGCTCATTTGACCCCTGCCCTTCCCTGAGCCATTAATTGGGGAAATGGAACGGCAGGAGCAGGACTCCCGGCAGCCTTTGTAAAGAGCCCGTGGTCATTCCGAGCTCCCCATCCCTGGGCTTTCAGCAAAACGCCACCAACCAGTCGGTGGGATTAATTAAACACATTCCCATATTTCTTCAGAGCTTGAGTTGTCTCAGAAGCAAAGAGTAATTGACTCCAGATGAATCAGGAAGCCAGTAAGGAGCCCTTGTGCTATTATTCGGATGTAAATACTGGTTCTCTTTGACATCCGGAGAGAGGGGAGGCAAAGCTCCTTACCAAGTGCACAGACCCGTCCCTGGCTGGAGAGAGACAGCGGGAGGAGAGGAAATTGCCAGGATTAATTAAGGCCGCAAGAATCCCGCCTCCTCTGCCTTCCAGAAGGGCTCCCTGGTATGGGCTGTGTCTGAGGAGACCAGGCAAAGCTCTCCACCCCAACCCTGCCCCCCTGCAGAAATCCATTTACAGCTGAAGTTACAGGGTTTGCCTTGACTCTCCTCGCTCGCTCCATTTCCATCTCCGAGAGACAGACAGACAGACTCATTTCAACTTGGTTCCAACCACCTGATCTCTTCCCCAGTCTTGACTCAGCAGCCAGAGCTGACGTTTGTCTCCACCCACACGAGGCAGAGGGACCATCAAGCAGAGAAAGGTTACCCCACCTGACTTCACCCATCCCCCAGAAGTCATCCAAGCAGAAAACCTTCCCTCCCTCCCCTCCCATCAGGGCTGGGTGACCAGCTCTTTCTTCCCCAGAGGAGTAGATCATCCTCAGACACCCCACACAGCTGAGTCCCAAATCAACACGGTTGTGGTGGGCTCTGTGCTCAGCACTGGTTCCTAAATAGAAATTAAGTCCTTCATTTACTTTTTGCTGCAAATCACAGTGTGAGACTCGAGTGGCACTTACGTTTGTAAATGCGTGGGTGTGATACTGTTCATCTGCTTGTGTGCTAAATGGAATTCAAGACTCACTCCATCAGCCCTAAAACACCTATTCCCAAGGGTTCACATGTGTTTATGGATTCTTACAAAAGCACGTTTTTGTCTCTTGTAATATTGCCTAGGTAAGAGTTGAAAATGAGATCTCTCTTCTCCGACATCCAGGCTCTAGGCATCTCTCAGAAAGAGACGGTCAAAGGATCTGATGAGGTCTTGGCTGACAGACAAGCCCACCTTCTGGCAAGTGGCACCTCACACTCAAGGCTTTGGTCTGGTGTCGTCTGGTTAGAAGTCAATCCTCAGAAGCAGGGGTGATGATGGAGACCCTGTTATTTTCTGTATAAGTCCTTACACACTGCTTTTGAAAAGAAAGTATGTGTTCTAATATGTTTTCTAAGTCAATTTGTGATCGATTCCTGTAACTTGTCCTGGAATTCGATGCCAGTAGGAGGCTGTGCTCGAACCATCCAGCAAGCCAGAGAACCCCTGAGTGGAGAAACTCAAACTGGCTCATAGGAGCAGCTCCCTCCAAGAGTTGCCTCACAATAGGTGGTGGGATTCCTTGGTAGATATCCCCAATCCCTGAGGCCAAGGGGAACCCCTCCAATGACCCGCTTTCTCAAGGCTCTTGTATATTTGTGGAACTGTCTCACAGAAACCCCATGCCATACTAAGTTCAAAGTCTGAGCACCTGCCAGGGTAGGAAGACTCGGGTTTCCCTGTGGACTTTCAGCCTGTGTGGCCATGGGCCATGGGAAGTTGGGTCTGGGACAAAGACAAGCTGCTGGACTGAGTCACTTCAGAGAATTGGTGGAACAGTCTTCCCAGGGAGCAGAAAATCACACTGAAACTGATCAAGACTGGCTGGTTAAGGCATATTCTTAGACTCCTGTGGTTAAGCCACAGCGTGGAGCTTCAGCCAAAGGTCCAGACCAGTGGATCTTAGCATTTTGGGGGACCCCTCTTTCTCCTCCCCACACCTCTCTCTTACACACACACACACACACAGACACACACACACACACACTTTGTTCACCATTTGAAGAGAGTCCAGGACCCCTAAAGGCCATTACATGTTCACCTCCTTGCACAGTGAGCCCCTCTGGAGATAAATTATTTATTTTGGTATCAGCTCCCAGACCTGGTATCTTCTGCATGTGCACATCTTGGCTTCTGAGCTTAGATTTGGACCTTGAGGAACTGTCTGTAATGTTAAAACTCGCTTGTGACCATTTCGGTGAATCATGATGGCCACAACCTCACATAGGCTCTCCAGGGTATCGACAGACTTCACATCTTCCATTTACAAGGGCCCCTGGGAACCGGGGAACAGAGCGTGGGGTTAAACCCCCACCTAAACGTTAGGTGCTGCCCATTGTCCTGAAAGCAGCCTTGCTTCTTTCAGCTGGCCGAGCTGCCTCCACAGGGTCCCATTCTCAGAGAATTCTGTGTGCCAGGACTCAGTCTGGTTTTGATCACTTAATCGCTAATTGCTCTGTTTCTTGGTCCGGCTTAGATCCCAGCCAGAATATGGTCTTTTGAGCTCCTCAGTCTGACGTGGTCCTGCCTAAGTCAGCTCTGCCTGTGACCTCAGTGCTGCCGGCCCCTGAACTAGGGTTGGCCTCAGACCGCAAAGCTATATTTCTTTTTTAGCCTGTCGCCTGTTGGGTTCCTTGGGAAAGCAGTCTCTGAGACAGAGATTTGTGTGCAGGAAGTCTATTGGGACAATATTATAGCAGAGGAGAGTTAAATTAGCCTCGGAGCAAATTATAAATGTCTTACTGTTGTCCATTCCAAGTCAGTGTGAACTGTTTCTGATACTCCTTTTTGACAGGGATGGAAAAGAACCTATTTGTTAGAGCAGTGGTCACATACCTGAGGCCACATAATCTTCTCTAGCTCAGATACCACACCTGCCACGGTGGTTACGATTAGAGCTAAAGCTTGATAGAGTTCATGGTCATCTGTCTTCTTCCAGAACCCATTCATCTTATGTAGGGACAAGACTGGTGAATTTTATTTTATTTTATTTTATTTTATTTTATTTTATTTTATTTTATTTTATTTTATTGAGAGAGAGAGAGAGCACACAAGCAGGGGAGGGGCAAAGAGAGAGAAAGAGAGAGAATCTTAAGTAGGCTCCACGCCCAGTGTGGAGCCCAACTCGGGGCTTAATCTCACAACCGTGAGATCATGACCTGAGCCAAAATCAAGAGTCGGTGCTTAACCAACTGAGCCACCCAGGTGCCCCTGAACTTTTAGGTCTTTAGAGGTAGTACTAATCTCTGCCATTCCTCTAGTAATACTACCTTTGATTCAATATCCTGGTTCAGGGGATGAGTAAATTTCCAAGGCTTCCACTAGGCATTCCTGACCATGATAACTCTTGTCCCAGGGGTCACGGACATGGGCGTTCTGCCAATTATACATCCAGGGACTGGGGGAAAATGATCACTCAGTAGGGAAGTTTGTGAACCCAACTTGGGCCATTTTTTACCTGACCTCTGTATGCTGTCACTCTACCAGGAGGCTATAGTGACCCTACAGATTCCCAAGGATCAAATCCCCATGTGTAAATGTCAATTCTAGAAATGTTTGGGTGTACCCCTTCCCCCACAGTGTATACTTAACCAAATAAATGGCTACATGTCACTTTGGGGAAGGACTGGGGAAACTTTACTTTTTACACTTGCCATGATGTTATAGACTTCTTCTTGGGGACCTAACCTCTCCTTAAGTCATTTGGTTCTGGATCTGAAAACTGACCAAGGGATCATACATACCCTTTTATTAGGACAGCTGCCCTTAGCCTCCTGATTCTTCATCCCTGACTTCTTTTGGTTTTATGTGTGGATCAATACCTTTAAGGGCATCTGGGTGGCTCAGTCAGTTGAGCAACTGACTCTTGACTTCGACTCAGGTCATGATCCCAAGGTTGTGGGATTGAGCCCTGCATCAGGCTCTATGCTGAGTGTGGAACCTGCTTAAGATTCTCTCTTTCTCTCTCCCTCTCCCTACCTCTCTCTCTCAATAATAATAATAATAATAATAATAATAATAATAATAATAATAAATTCCTTTGTTGGCCACGCATCTTTCCTGCCCTTAGGGTGGTCATGTTTTAGTAACTATCTTCATAGCTCACTGCAGGTCAGTTCCTCTTGGCTGCCACACCGACAGTGCTGCTCACTAAGATTCATTTATGTTGGCCAAGTACTGCCACGTGGCTTCTATCATTTCAAGATCGTATCGTCCCCCCTTGTTATCTGGGAATCCAGGTCTGCGATGGCATCTCCCACATTCAGCCCCGTCCTACAGAGGAGAGCCGCCTCTGAGCTTCTCATCGATGCTGGTGTCGCTCTCACCAGTGAATTCTCTATTGCTTTAGCCAAGGGGGTAGCCTCCAGGACCTCCCACAGAACATCATCACGTGGTGGGTTGACCAGCTTTTCATGGATCACCTCTGAGAGTGCTTTGATCTCCTCATCCAGTGTCTGCCACTATAGCTCTGTCATTTCTGCTTCATTCAGTGTGCGCCATGGTCTTCTCTGTGTTTCCAAGAGCATCCTAGCAGTGTGTTACCAACATCATCTGGGGTCCTTGCCATGCTATTAAATCCTGTATGCCAGGAGAATGCTCCCCTATGAAGTATTCCTCCTTATCCAACTTTATGTTCTGCTTGCTTATCTGACACCCTCAGAATCAAGTTTGGTGAACACTCCTGGCTCCTGCCAGCACCTGTTTTCCAGGTCCTTCACCTCTTTCTGGGTGTGGTCCCGTTCCTCTTCACATACAACAATCTAGGTGTCTCCACCCCATTTCTCAGGGTCCCAGTCCTTCTTAATCAGGCACCTGACACTGCTGAGAATTCACCTTCTCTGCAGCTCAGCCACTCTTACCATTAAGCCCCGCAACTGTCCTCTTGCTGCAGAGGACAAGTCTCTCGATAGCGTGCCAAAGAGGCAATAGCCAACCAATACCATTGTCCCTCAATTACCATTTGCCCCATATTTCTCAACATTTTGATACATTTTGGGACACACCAGTGCACTTCCGCTGGCATGCCGTCCTAGTTCACCCGCAGGAAAAATTTTGACAGTCACATTCCTGCGTCTTGCCAGGGGCTGCCTGTGCTCCACCTACAGTCAGGTCTGGGGTCCTCATTGGTGGCTGGTTGCCAGGCGATTCTAGTCTAACCTTAAATCTTAGCATCTGCGTTTTCAGACCACTGGCACCGAGTGCCACATTCCTGGGGAGGAAGACTCAGAGGAGGTGCAGGGAGTGTATAGGAGGGGGTTTCCGATGGAATTGACACCTGTGGGGGGAGAGAAGGAAGCAATCGGGCAGGAGAAGAAGCTGGACTGTGACGTAGCCAGCCAGTCCTACAGGGAGCTCTGGAGCTGGGTGGGCAGGAGAGATGTCCTGAATTGATGCAAGAGGTCTGAGCCTTTTTACTCCACATCAACCCATTGTTGGTTACAGGCAGCCCCCAGGATAAAAATACACCCTCAGTTGAGGTGACTGACCTCTGGAGGGAAACGTGGCTGTGCACCCCATCATCCCCCCCAGTTTCATGACTGCAACCTTCACCTCCGGCTCCCAGCCCCCACTCATCTGGCCGCTCTGTCCCACCTTTGGCAAGGATTGCCCAAGGCTTTGGTTGCAGAGGGGGAGGGGGGGGTATTTTTTCCGCATTGCTTTGCTTACTCAAGGATCATTGAAAGTTAACTGCAGCTGATGTTATTGAATTCGGTTCTTTTTTCAGTTCTATAAAAGCTTTTTCCTTCCAGGTATTGCCGTTTGGTTTCTGAGATACAAGCACGACGTCTGCAAAACTGAAATAGCTTTTTTTTTTTTTTTCACACGGCACTTTAGAGTTCTCAAATCCGCTCATACAATTTTTTAGCAATTTAATTGAGGTATAATTTATATATAGGGAAACACCTTCATTGTGAGCTTTGACAAATGTATACCATCACCCCACTCAAGATATACAACATTTCCCTCACCCCAGAACCTTCCCTCGTGCTCCTGCTCACCCCTTTCTGTCCCCGTCCCCCGCGGCACCGATGCGCCACCTGTCTTATTCTCTCTCTAGGGATCAGTTTCGCTTGTTGTAGAACTTTGTGGGTGAGACCCTACAGTGTGGACAGTGTGGCTTCTTTTGTTCCGCATGTTTGTGAGCATCGTCCTCATTGTCACATGTGTATATTGGTAGTCTGTTTCTTCTTTATGGACAGGAGCATTCCATTGAACGGAAACGCCATACTTTTTATCCATTCCCCTGCTGGTGGGCATGTTCTTAGAGTTTACTGTCACAGCACATCTGGACACAGGCATCGCTGTCCTTATTGAAGTGGTGCTGGGACCTGCACACAGGTATGTGGCCAGGCGTGGCCAGGACCCCAAGAGCCAGGAGGCCAACGGCTACCCTGCACTCCAGCATCACTTTACGAAGGAACCCTAGACAGCAGCGATCTGACCAAAGCCCTGGTGCATTTCGTAATTTCTTCCAAGCCATGTATTTTTCCAGAAGATGCTCTAGGCATTTTCTTTGGATGCTACTTGAGCTAGCATCCTGCCACACAGTATTAATTCTCCTTTTTAATTCGGGGTAATTTGTAATTGAGGGGCAGACCTACAGAGCCATCGTTTTTGGCACATGCACATCAAAGGGACAATATATCATGACATCAGACATTTTGAGAAAATTGCTTTTCCTCCCTGAATGCCGAGTCATAAATAATTTCAGGTTGGGAATACCTCTGGTGAAAGCATGTGATTGACTCCAGGGAGTGGCCTGTAAATACTGAGCCCCAGAATAAAAAATGAGTGGACTGATTTGTGGGGTCACTTCAAGTTTGGACCTTGGTATCACTCATAATAGATGCTGTGGGTGCCCTGCCCAGATCTGCTTTCCTGGTGGGTGTGCCTGTCCCCCGCTGCTGTGCAGGCTGCTAATGGCTCACAGCTGTGCCCTTAATCAGAGACTTGACCTCCGCCGACAGGAGCTGCATCTGAAAGGCGATGCCTTCCTCCTGGAGGTGGTCTACAACCAGCCATGTGGTGGTTAATGTGCTTTGGAGGCAAGGGACAAGCACATGATGGCATTTGCTCATTTCTGTGGTGTAAATACTCCCACTGTAGCCAGTTCTAAGCTATGTTGCAAAAATAAATGATAGGGGCACCTGGGTGGCTCAGTTGGTTAAGCATCTGACTGCGGCTCAGGTCATGATCTCGACGGTTCGTGAGTTCAAGCCCCACATCGGGCTCACTGCTGTCAGCTCAGAGCCCACTTCGGATCATCTGTCTCCCCCTCTCCACCCCTCTCCCATTCGTTTTCTCTCCCTCTCTTTATCTCTCTCTCTCTCTCTCTCGTTCTCGCTCTCTCAAAAATAAACATTTAAAAAATGTAATAAATAAGTAAATGATAAGTTGCTTAGGGGTACAAGCACATGCAAATAATACTGTTTAATAAGTCAAGAGAATGATTAACACAGAATTCAGTGAGTACCCCCGTTTGGAGAGGGATGGGATGTCTGAGAGGGGCACAGAGGGGTCCTCCGTGGTATGATAAAGCTCTGTTTCTTAAACTGGGTGACTAAGACCTGGGTGTTTCTGTTCTTATTCTTTTTACTTTATATGTATATTCCTTTATGTGTATATTTTGTACACTATGTATCTTTTTTGCATGAATGAAATGTTTCGTGAAAAAACAATTCTAAGGAAACCCTTTAAGCCTTGAACTTGATTTCCCCTACACATCTTTGGGGCATGGCTCTTTGGTGGAGACGCAGAGGCAAGTTCACGCTCCTGACGAGCTCTGGGCTGGGGGAGCGGTGTGGCCGTGGATGGAGCCCGCCATTTTTCCTCAGCGTGGGCAGCAGGGAGAAGTGAACGAGGGGCCGTGGATTGTCTGGTGTCCCCTCCCACCCCGGCAAAGGGGAGAGCTGCCCTCTGGCCTGAGCCCAGGCCTCCCCTCCCACCCACCCCCCCCCCCCCGACCCCACATCCACGCAATTCTTCTTTGGACCTGGTGGGGCTGTTAAATCCAGGCCATCGATACATTTGGACCTTGCAAAATCCGCAGTCTCAATTGCCCCAGGCACTCTGCTTCCCACCTGCTGTGGGTGAGGAGAAGCTCTCTCAGGTCTTCATTGCCATCAGTCTGTCTTCCACATGCACGTTGGGTGTGGCCCCATAGCCAGCGGGAAGCGGCTCCACAACTTGGGGCAGGACGGCTTGCGGCTCTGTCCCTACCAGCAGCCCCGGTGCCCCTTCAGCAGAACGTTCCTTCCTCAAGGTTCCACTTCTGCTGGCAGCCTGGGCTGGGGTCCCAGCTGAGGAGGGGGGAGATAGAGCGTCTGGCCCACATCGGGACACCCAGGGGCTCTTACTGTGTGAACACACCGGGGGGTTCCTGTGTGTTCCTTCACCAAGCCCGTGCGTGGGCCAGGTGGTTCACATCGTCCTATCCTCTGGGAGACACATTTGTCTTTGGGAACAAAGCCACTGATTCCCCATTATAGAGATGGTGAGACTGAGGCCGCAGACAGAAAACTTGCTGCTGGCCACCGGCTCTATGAGGATGCTCGGTGCTCAGGCCACCTTCATTAACTGGGGGCCGGTGCAGGGAGGGAGGAGGGGCCGCAGTCAGAAGGCAGCCAGGACCGAAAGCAGAGGACAAAGAGAGTCTAAAGAAAGAAGTCAGGCTGGGAAGCTCAAGTCCCACAGGTACGCACAGACAGACACCTGAGGGCATCAGAGAAGTTCCGGAAGCTGTTTCTGTTAAGGCCTGGGCTGAAACTGGAGGGAGAGCCACAAGGAGAATCCCACCCCGAGGGGAGCACTCGAGAGGCCCCTGTGGGGAGGAGGGGTGCTGAGCACTGAGGCGAGGAGGCGAGGGCAGCCCGCGTCCCACGCTCAGCAGGGCCCCACCTTGCCGCCACGAGCCCAGCGCCATGAGAAAGCAGCAGGTGGCGAGCACAGACCCTGGGGCCAAAGAGAACTGGGTTCAAATCCGGGCTCAGCCATCTACCAGCTGTGCACCCTTGGGTGGCTTAACATGTGTGCATCTCGGTTTCTTCCTGTGTCCCATTGGGTCAAAATCACACTGACCTCATGAGCTTCTGTAAGAGCCCAGGGCTACCAGGATCTTTTTGGCTACTGGGGCTTGGAATCAAAGCCCTCCACGCTGACCAGGACAGCTGGGTGGGCGTGAGAGCAGAGAGCGGTGGGGCTGGTCACTCGGGCAGGTGCTGCAGCCTCTCCTCCGTGGACAAGCAGGCTGGTGTCCTGAGGCACCGTGGGTGTGGTGAGTGGGTGCACCTCCCGGAGGCCCCGGGCTGCGGAGACAGGAGACCAGCCTTCTAGGCCAGGCTTACACTCCTGGGAAGGGAGCAGGAGCCTTTGTGGAGGGCACTGTGCCTGGGCTCACACAGTGCCAGGGTCACGAAAGGGCCGGGGTCATTGCACAGGTCAGGCAAGGCGCCGTGGCAGGCACTCTGGATCTCTGAGTGGTTCTTGCCCTCTATGTGTTCACGAGCTGCATCGCATGAGTCCCGTAGGGCCTGAGCGCCTCCGTGAAGCCTGGAGCCGGTGCTCATGGTGACCCCAGGTCCCAGGTTCCCTGATGTGACTGAGGGTCCACATTGCTCAGAGACATGCCAGTGGGGTGAGTCCTGGAAGGACCCAGCCCCTGCGTCAGGGGGCTCTGCATCAGGCCTGCCCAAGAAATGGGGACCCTCCCCGAGAAGGAGAGGCAAACAGGTCTGGAACCTGAGAGAGAAATGGGACCCAAGCAGGGTGTGCTGAGGGGGATGGTGACAGCATGGGTCACTTAGGAGACCCTCTAGGAGTCAGTAATTGGGATCATAGGGGTCACAGTGAGGGTTGGGAGGATGCGAAACTAGATGCCTTCGTCGGGGGCTCTGGCCCCAGCAAAGTCACCAAGGGGGACAGACCGCTGCCTCCTGGGAGTCTGTTGCTCATTGCCCTCTGGGATTACCTGGGCCTGAGGGCCTGTTCCTGAGGAGAGGCCAGAGTTACCGGCCGCCTGTGTCTTAGACCACTCCTCCCTCTGGGCCCCCACCCCCAGGCAGTCCACAGAGGCTACCCAGAGGGAGAGAGAGCCGCACCCCCTCCACCCCCCGCACCAGCAGCCAGGCTCCGGGAGGCCCACCTTCTCAGTCTCCCTGTCAGGGGTCCAGAGCTATTCATCCTCTTAATTGGTTGCTCAGAGGAGACCAAAGGAAAAAAATAGGCGAAGCAAAATAAAACCTCCTTTGTAGTCTTCCACAAATCTGGACACCAAAGCCTCATGGTTCTCCCATGAGACGCTGGACACCAGGCACCCACCCCCCAGGGAGAGGAGAGGCAGTAGTGGGCGGTGGGCCGAAGCCCCTCGCACTGAGCCTCCCTTCCAGAATAGCACCCGTCCCTCAGCAGGCACGTGCACCCCCACCAACCCCTGCAACCCTTCTAGCCGTGCCAGGGAGGGCCCGAGGATTTCATTATGAGCTCAGATTATTATCAAGTACAAGGGGGAGTGAAGGGGACGTTATAAGCTCTCCTTTTAATAATGAATCCCATTTCCTCTTGCATTTGGTTTTCTTGCAACAGATGCTGTTGCAGAAAATGGAACAAAATGGAAAAGATAAAAAGGCGAGTCATTAACTCGGCCCGAAAGCCTTCCCACCAGATGTCAGGGACAGTGGGGCAGGGTGCCCAAGGCCCGCCCACCGCACCCTCGCCTGGCACGGCCGCCCGGCGGCTGCTTCGGGGACCCATATGTTCGGATGATTCTCGGCTCGGCTTGGTGTTGGGGAAGCATGGAGCCGCCCCCCTGCTGTTCAATAACTGATGACCATTTTTCTCCAATTATACTGAAATTGAAGGATCCTCAGACTTAGACACCCAAGTAAAATAATTAGTGCTTAAAATGTTAATCGTGCTCAGATGTGCCTTTGCCGGTGGAGGCTGTCTGCAAGTGAGGGTGCCGGGAAGCAAGCTCTGCGGAGAGGACACTGCCTTTGCACCTCCGCCTCCCCCCCACCTGCCACCGCCCGCCAAGCTGGCCTCCTGAGGAACCCCTGGAGGAACCCCCGGTGCCCGTTCGGACCTGTGATGGCTGTGTTGAGACCTCTGTGACCTCCTCCCTGGCCAGCCCACTGTCCCCCGAGCTACCTGATGGTTAGAACGAGGGCACAGAGTCAGGTATGGCCCCGACCCCAGCTCTGCCACCCACCCAGCCAACCAGCGGTGTGGACAAGGGCGGGACACCCAACCTCCCTGAGACTCATTGCCCTCATGCAGAACAGGGATAGTAAAACCAAGCCTGCTGAAATGCCTAAGAGCACAGAGCATTCCTTTAGCCGCCCTTCTGTCCTCAAGCACCACCAGGCCCCAAATGAACAAATACAAAAGCAACACTTCCCCTCCACCAGGGCCAGGTGGGTTGGGGGTCAGGGCAGAGTTGTCCTGTTGTGGATAGTCCGGGGGCCACTTCTGTGCAGCCTGCTGGTCCCCGGGGAAGGTCCTGCAGATCGCGCCCCAAGCGGAAGGGCTGTGGGAGCCTCCCACACCCGCCACCGTCCCCCCAATCTGCTCACCCACTGGGGAGAAACACCTCCCTGCCCCTCGGAGAGGAATTCACTTTCCCTGCTTGTGACTTTACCCATGTGTGCACCCCAGGTCCATTCTCTGCAGAGACGACATGCCTAAGAGGCTTAGGCTCCTTTATGCTGTGCATCCCAAGGAAATACGCTTAGATATTCCGTGTTCCCTGATCCACCACATAATAAGATTCCTTTATCTCTCGTTGTCATGGGAAGTATATATGAGCTGATTAATATTAATGTGTTGGCCGATTAATATTAATATCGGAACCGATTCATACTTCACAAGGCAGTGATGTTGATGAGCACCGAGAAGCCCGGACAGCTGTCGGGTTTGGCAGTTCCCAGGGGAGATGGCAGAATCAGTGGTGACCCCATCCACCGTGCCTCGTTACGGACACCGTCATTAGCAGTGTCTGTCAGAGCTGGCATGGAAGTGTGTGTGGACTCTGATCGTGGCAATTAAAACCCTTGCCATCCGAGACAGCATATTTTATCATTTAAATAGCATTTTACATTCTCCTAACATATTTTCCCAGTAACATTGTTAAATTAGGTGATAAAAGGTTATTTCTTGCTTCTGAAGTTGAAATAACGTTACCATTATTTCTTATCTGCCTGGAATTAGAAAGGTTTCGGTATTATACGTTCTAAGGGTTTCATTATCAAAATTTGCCAGACTTCAGAAAACAAACAGCATTTTATTTTTGCCCTCGTTTTAATCAAAGATGGACAGAGCTTTGTCTTCTGCCGTTGGAGATGGCTTCTGGTGTTTGGTGAAAAGGGAAGGGTCATTTTTCGCAACAGCGAGACACGTACCCTCAGGGCTCAAGGGGGTCACTGGGGACCCTGGCTTACCTTCGATTTGGAGCTGTCCCTCTTGCCTACAGGGAAGGCACAACGAGAGGCTGTGCCTTTAGCCAGCGGGGCTGGACTGGAGCCTGTCTGTGGCCCCATCCCTGTCTCCTCTCCAGCTACCCACCTGTCCAGCCCTAGTGCTTGCCTGGCCTCTGTCTCAAATCCTTTCCTCTGGACCTCGAACCATCTACCCACCGCCCACCATCCACCCACCCACCAGCCCAGCTGCCACCAGTGTGCCACCCACGTGCCGTCTTCCCATCACCTGTGCTCCATCACATCTGACGTGGAAGACACCCCTTGGACAACACACGAGACTCCCCCCACCCCCACTTGCCAGTTAAATGTGCCGTGAGCAGGGGCTGGGGCCACACACCTGGTAGTGGATCACTTTCTCCCAGTGCCCAGCATTCCTGAGTCACCCTGGAACACGACTTCTTATAGGCAGTGTCTCTGATGTGGCATTTTAGGCCATGGGCTCTTCTGGGGACACATCTCTGCCTTGAAGAGACGTGCTGTGTTCCCCTGGGGTGAATAGACCCTCCCTGACACTTGATCCCAGTTCTACCTCCTCCCATCCTCTTTCCCAGGGCTTAGATGCCAGGGACAGGATTAATTTCACCAAGGAGGAGGCTCCTGCTCTCACAGACTTCTGGCCAGAACACAGCGGTAGCTGGTTGGCGGGAATGGTCCTGCTGCACTGTGCCCTGTCCCCTGCCCCCCCCCCCCGCACCTTCCCCAGCCCCTGCCCTGCCTCACAAGGTCAGCCTGTCCCAGATGTTGGGGGCATGGGTGACAGCGTCTCTGACAGAATACTTCAGCCAAGGACGGGAGCTGCCAGTTTCTTCCTGAACCTTGAGGCTGACGTCAGTGTTCCTCTGAGCTCTTCTTGGCAGGGTGAGGTCTCAGTGGGAAGCGATCACTCTCTACTGATTGTCTGAGTGAGAGATGCCAGCCCAGGGGCGCCTGTCTGCAGCCAGATTGGTCCTCACTCTCCTGAGGAGCTCAGCCCTACAGAGCGGCTCTAGCCTGACCCATCCTGCTCCCTCCCCACCCAAGACAGGGCTGCAGACTAGAAGATGGCCCCGGTGGATTCCAGAAGCTGTCCTGAGCGCAGAGGAAAGGTGTCATCCTTGGGAGGATGCGTTGCCCTGACCTCAGCTAGCTCATGCTCTTCGCTAGTGATGCAGGTTGAAAGCTGGAAATGACATTCTCAGGAGGTCCGCCACCCATGACTGCCCCCAGCACCCAGGGTAGTGCCCTTCCTGTACACGTCCCGGTCTTCCAAAATCCCCGCCGTCTCCAATCGCAAATTCTCACAAAGCCTCGGGTATTCAAAGCCTGCTGCACCCTGTTCACGCTGCCCACTGCCCCCACACCCCATGTGTCCTGTGCTCTCCCTGTGCTCCTACACAGCACCCCCTCGCTCTGTAACCACCTCCCGAACAAACAGAAAACATGCTCGTTGCCGTTTGTAAGCAGCCCCGGCGTGATTTATTGCCATCATCACAATATTTTGTTTGGAGCTGTAAACCTCCAGACATAAATCAAGTCATTAGAAGGAATGACGTTTAATCCTGCAGAAGACGCCTCGGTGGGCTGCACAGCTCTCGCCCAGCTCGCGAATCATTAATTCTAGAGTGGACGGCCCATACACACACCTCCACCAGCAGCGCCTCATACGCACCACACACAGGCGTGGAAAGCCGAAGGCACAAGCCGGGCTCCTTTTGTTTCTTGGAATAGCATATTCACAACTGCAAAGAGGTGCCCAAAACACACGCCGGGTCGTCTGGAAGACGGGAGAGTCTTAATTCCGCAGGAAAAACACGCAGCCGGGTGGGGCCGTCTCGGTGCCTGCGATGGCTCACGTCGTCCTGAGAGCTGCTGCCGGTCGGACTTCAAAGGAAGCCGGAAAACAGCTCAGGACCGTCACCAGCTCCTTCTTTCACAGAGACCCCCACCACCTTCGAGCAGCCATTACACGGGACCAGGCTCCATCTGCAAGGCCGGCGGCTCTCATTTCCTGAAGACACCTGCTGAGCTTGAAGGGAAGGTTCAGAGACCTCAGACAGTGCCTTCCAGAAGCCCGGCAGCCCCGCCCCACCCTGGCAAAGGGCATTGGGCTCCCAGCAGATGGGGCCTCTCATAGTTAAGGAGGTGTCCCCCCAAAACGCTGGAGACGGGAGGGGACCCAGGGTCTCGGCCGAGAGGTTGCCTTAAAGACTTCGGCAAGTTCTCAGTGCACACCACAGTTGTGAAAATTCTGGATGACATTTGCAGGGTTTGGTTCTACTTAATATTCCTGTGCTCAGAGCTAACGAGGGTGTTGTTATGCGGCGTTATGTTGGCTGTGCTCTCAAGGATGCTGGAAGGCGCAGGGCTGGGCTGCATGGTTTGTGTCTGGACAGTTTTTACCCACACTCTGCACTGTTGCCAGCTGAGAGCTTCTGTCTGCGAGCCTTACTCAATCTCGTGTCTCCGCGTCGATATGGCCTACCTCGGGGTCGGGTCTTCTCCCCTATCGGCCCTCTGTCCCCCTGGACCTCCCTGTGACAGTGTGTGGGGGGGGACAGACATTTTCCTACCCTCCCCCTCACACACCGGCTCACCGAGCCCTGCAGCCCTCCCTCCTCTTCCCATCTCCCCACACTGCCTGAGCTCAGGCACCCCATTTCTCACCTGTGTTAGGATGTAAGAATCCTAACCAGTTTTGCCCTTCCTTTAGGCCTTACTCTTCTCTGGGCCGTTCCCCAGTTGCCTCTAGAAAGACCTTTGAATATGCAGCTGGCAGGGCCCTCCGTCTTATCTCAGCCATGCTGTCAGTGCCTCAGAACTGGTCACCTTCCCTGAGCCGGGGGCTGTGAGTCTTTGTGTGAGTGTGTGATGTGGGTGTGGAGCCCAGCCCACCACACAGTGGTGAGAGGATAGGATGGCCTGGGGTTGCTGCGGTCAGGCCACAGCCAGCCCAGTGTGGCCCTCGGCTGGCCGGACCCCAGGGCACCGGGCTGGGCAGAAGCAAGGGCTGGCCCGCCAGAAGGGAAAGGAGGTGGGTCTTGGCTGGATGTCCAGCGACGGTGGTGTCCCCTACAGTCAGCATCCACCAAGGCCAAGATTACTGCTATACTCCAGGCCTTGCCCCTCAGAGAAGCTGGCCAGAGGCTCCCTGAGCTGCTGGGGGCCCAGTCCTTGGTTGGATGTGACTCGACATTCAAGGCCGCGCCTCGGGAGTCACATCTCCTCTCAGATATGGACTGCAGCTACCCAGGCGCATGGCAGGGATCAGCTGGACGGACTGCCAGCTCCTGCCCGCAAGTGCTCCAAGCAACTCCAGGCTTACCCTGGTGACCTGTGAGTTGCCAGAGGCTCTGTTCTGCTCAGGGGCACACGGGACGATCCCTGAAATGCAGCTGCCGTTCCACGGTCTCTGTGGTACTGGAGAGCCTAAAGCTGCAGCTGCCGGAGTCAGGCTGGGAGGGAGGGCTTGCTGCCCAGGCTCGGGGCCCCTCTGGGTGCAATCGGTGGGCAGTAGGTGTGACCACGTGTGCACGGCCTCTGGGGCGCCTCCGTCCCTGAGCCCCCTAGGCAGCCCCTTTGTGGGCCCGCCTCCAGGAGCCTGACTCCCCCACCCCCACCCCTGGGGGGGCCTGGAGTGCGTCCCTCAGGACAGAGCGGCTCTTGCAGCAGGCCCAGGGTGGCTGGGGAGTGGGGAGCTCCAAGGAAGCATCGGCTAGAACGGATTTACTTATGCGGCTCTCAGGGTATATCGCAGGCAGCGGCTGTGACGGGTCTGACAGCCACAGGCCAGCTCAGTAATTGACGCCGCAGCCGGAACGACACATCCTGAAGCCAGCCAGAGCTGGACCGATCATTATCTTGTGACGGGGCCACCACAGGAATGAGGCTGCCCCGCCGGCGGCCTCTGATGGCCCAACTGGGTTCCAGTGAAGAAGCGCCCGTCACGGGGCTGGGCCAGTTGGTGTCGCGGGCACTTCCCCTGCAAACAGGCAGCCTCAGGCTCCAGCATGACTCACTCATTTTTATTTCTTGGAAACCTCTGGTGGGAATTCACCAATACTTAGACCAAATTAGGCCCCCGCCAGCCAAGCAGGAGGAGTGCCATTTGACCTGGCCACAGTCGCCCAGAACCTGAGTCCGTGGCTCCCTGTGGGCTCTGGACAAAAGGCAGACTCTGATTGGCTGCCGCAGCCCGGCTTGCCCCTCCTCTCACGCACCCTCACCAGGCCCGGGACAACCCCAGGCCGGGACGTGCTCCTGCACACGTACGTCCGCCCAGCTCATCCCCTTCTCCCGCATCCTCCGTTCTGCCCTCTGGACGTCTACGCTTGGGAGACCCCGTAGACCTCTCAAACTCAATGTGGATCTGCACCCCCTCCCCAGGAAATGGCATCAGGGTCCCACTGCTCAAGCCAGAAACCAGAATCTTCCTTATTCTGCTCCCAGTCAGTCCCCAGGTGGTACTGACCCAGAGCTGGCTTGCACCAGCAGCCCACAAGGGCCCAGCCCCCCGTTCACATCACTAGCTTGAAATCGGTCATGGAGAAGTGTTGACACCACAGGAATCCGCAAGCACTACAGAGTTGCTCCTCCCCACCACGCAGGGGGCCAGGGTTAAACATTCACCGAGCACCACCCTGCTCATTCTTCCCGAAATACTCGCCACGTCTTCCTCCGCCTTCTGCCATGAGCGCCGGCATTCAGGCCTCACACGTGTCCTCCCTGGACGGTGGCAACAACCGTGGACCACCCTTTCTGCTTCTGTCTTCCGCTCTTCATCTCAGAATGGTCCTTAAGTTCCAAATAGCTGCCAGCTTAAAGCCTTTGTAGACTCCCCTTGGGCCTCAGGAGATAAGATGAGGGGTCTTTGCCAGGACGATAGGGCCCCCAGCTTGCTGCCCCCCCCCCCCCCGCCAGCCACAAGCGTGCTACCATTTCTCGACACCCTTCGGTCTCTCTGTCCCTTCATCCCGTAAACCCTGGTCTCATGGTGCGAGGCGATCTCCTACAGGAAGGCCCTCATTACCCCCAGGCGCCGATGACTTGTCACTACCTTAGGGAGACCTCACCGATACCCCTCCCCTGTCACATGCCACCTGCTGATGCACCTCTGCAACCATCACACGTGAACTGCTCAGTGCCTCATTTCTTGGCTAGACCGTAAACTCCACAAGGGCAAGGGCCATGACTGTCCCATTCATGGCCAGGACACAGTCACCGGTGTGTAAGACTCTGCCTGGCATGCGCAGGTGCTCAGTCCGTGTGTAGAGAATGGACAAACGGTGCTGGCCAGCATGCTGTGTTCTGTCGCCTGCAGGGGAGGCAGAGACGGGCCGCCAGGGGGCACTGGGGCTTAGCCGGCCAGTGTCAGGAACTTCATTCTCTCTCCCCTGCAGCAGCATTCACAGGCTCCTGCTAATCCTTCCAGGCTCATGTGTTGAAAGAACACACGAAGGCAGAAAAGGCATGACCTGTTCTAAGCCATGCGCCACGTACTCTCTGAAGCTGTACACGGACGTGAACACACACGCTCCCCACCCAGAGCACGCTGCGTCACACGGCAGGATGCATGCACGGAAAAGCAGTGTGATGCACCCCCTCAGTGTGCATGCTGTCCCTCGTTGGTTCCATGTGACATGCACACGTGGAGGTACAGTGCAGTGCGTGGCCCCTGTGGGGGGGGGGTGCACGACCCCCCCCCCAACATGGTAGGAATTGCCCCCAGGCTCTGACAGAGGAGAGCTTTGGAGCAGGAGCTGGGGACCCCTTCCTTGTGGATAGGCAGGCATACTGGAGTGGGGGGAGATGCTCAGGGACATCCCTTCAAGTGATGGGCAGATGGGTGACTGTGGAAAAGCAGAACAGCTGTTGGGTTTGCAGACCGGCTAACTGGCTGGCTGGTTGACTGACAGGCAGCTCCAGTGCCCCACTCTGACAGCCGTACGGGAATTCACCGCCCAGGCTGAGCTGACAGAGAACCACCCGGTTGAATCGTGGATCCTAATCACGGAGGCGAGGGAATGGAATCGCTAAACAAAACAAGTAGTGGTCAGAGCCGTCAGGTGCCCATCAGCCCGAGACGGGAAGATTCCTGCTTCCCTCCTCTGCAGACAGGTCCCAGAGTCCCCGCGCCGGTGCAGGAGCTGGGCTCAGAGGAACTCAGCTGCTGTGAAGGTGACCCAGCGATAGGAACCCCAGGCTCTGGCGGCCTCCCTCCCATGGGCTCTCTGTGCCAGGCACCGTGCATGTTTCATTTGCACATTTATGGACCTGCAAGATGGGTGTTTTTATCCCATCTTACAGATGAGGAAGCTAAGGTTCCGTGAGGTCGAGGGATCTGTCCAAGGTCACACAGCTGTGCTCTTGCTCTCTTTTCTTTTAAAATACACGACCCCTTGTTGAAAGCTATGACTCCGAGTGGTGTCTCCAGGAGAAGGGAGGGGAAGCCCCTCCTCTGGTCTGGGCCAAGGGTCAGGGGTTACTGTGTCGCCTCACCATGAGGTTGGTGGTCTTCGAACAACTGGAAGAAGCCCACCCACAGAGGCTGAGGCAAGAGGAGAGGGTCCTGCGGCACCACCCACCCCCCTGCCGGGGTGGGAGGCGGGGCGCTCCTGGCCTGGCTCCTGGCTCTCCCTGAGGTCCACACTCTGACCGCAGAGCAGCCGGGAACCCTGTCTCCCTGCCCTGGGCCTGGGGCAGCAGAGGCGGGCACGGCTGTGCATGGAGCCCGAGCAGAGAATTTAATGAGTCGGATTTTCCTGTGATCACAAGTGAGAATTTAAGACCCTTCTGTGAGGCTTCCTCCATCTGAATTCTGTGCCTTGAGTCCAGGCTGCCCTCTAATTGCTGAGTGTGTTTAAACTTCAGTTTTGCATCTCATCTGCATAAATTAACAACCGGCCCAGAGGAAGGGAGCGGCTCACAATGAGGCATCAGAGGCCGATGAGGGGTTGGCCCCTCAAAAGGGCAGAGCCTGAGCTGGTGGGAGAAGAGCCAGAGGAGGTGTGGCCACATTGGGGCCACAGGCCTGGCCTGGTGCCCCACAGATGGCAAGGGGAGGCCGCCAATTGGGTGCGTCGTAGATCTAACCACCCCTCCTGGGTGGCGTGGACAGGCTGCTAGACCGAGCTGGAGAAGCTCCTCCAGGGGCAGCTCTCAATCCAAGCAGCACCAGCCTTTCCACGGGCATTTATTGAGCTCCTGCTGTGTGCTAGGCATTTTGCCAGACTGTCCGACCCAGAAAAGACATGGTCCTTGCCCAAGAACATGGAGAACTAACACAATCTACTGATCAGCCGGGGACATGTTTTCTCACCTCCTCCAGACTCTTCCTGCCCTGCCTCTAGAGTGCTCTTAAAGCCCCCTGAGGTCACATTACCCCCTGCTAGGGGTTGAACTGTGTCGCCTCCCCCAAATTATGTTGAAGTCCCAAACCCTGGGACCAGTGAATATGACCTTATAGAGCCCTTGCAGATGTGATCAAGTTAAGATGAGGTCATTAGGGTGGGTTCTAATTCAAAATGACTGGTGTCCTTTGAAGAAGAAGAAAAGTGACAGGCACACACAACGGAAGATGGGGGCAGAGGCTGGTTTTCAGCGGCCACAAGCCAGGGAGCGTCTGGGGCTGCCAAGAGCTGGAAGAGGCTGTGGAGGGAACACGGCCCTGCTGACACTTCCATTTCAGACATATAGCCTCCAGAACTGCGAGAGAATTGTGTTTGTTATTTTAAGCCACCCGGTTTGGTGGTGCTTTGTTACCGCAAGCCCTAAGAAATTATTATACCCCTTGTGACAGTTAATTTTGTGTCAACTTGACCAGGCTGCCGTGCCCCGATGTTTGGTCAAACACCAGTCTAGATGTTACTGTGAAGCTATGTTTTTAGAAGTAGTGGATATTTAAGTCGATAGACTTAGAGTAAGGCAGGTTACCCATAATGTGGGTGGGCCTCGTCTAATCAGTTGAAGGCCTTAAGAGAAAAGACTGAGGGCCTCCAAGGAGGAGAGAATTCTGCCTCCAGGGGACCCTCAGACTTGTCCTACGACATTGACTCTTCCCTGCCTCTCCAGCCTGCAGATTTTGGTCTTGCCAGCCCCCACAATTGCATGAGCCAATTCCTTAAAATAAACCCCCCGCATATATATGGCCTGGTCACGGAGGACGAATTGAGCCCCTCATTCAGAGCCCTTCTGTACTTCCTGCGGAGTGGGGCCTGGCAGTTCCCTCAGGGCTTTCTCCCCTGATCCCAATGAGCAGCACACCCTCCTGGCTCAGTTTCTCCTGCCAGCATCCCTGCCTCACTCCTTGTGGCTCATCACCACTGCGTGAGGACCCGAACGCTGCCGGGCCCTGCCGGCTGCCCCACGGCACAGAGACCTTTCTCACGGCGCATGTGTTCAGTGCGGGAGCTTCTGTGAACAGCAGAGCAGGGCAACACTGTTCATCCGGCAGACACGCCTGCCAGGAGTCTGGCGTGGGACCGAAGCTTGGACTCTGTATCTCATACATGGGGGAAAGCAAGATGCAGTGGGGGCCTCGTTTCCAGTGTCTTCCCTGGCTCAGGCCAGCCTGAAAGCCCTGGGAGTTTCCTGGCCTGTTGGGCAGCAGAAGTGGACCCGTGGGTGGACAAAGCGGATGATGGTGGCCACGCAGGCACAGCCACCGGAAGATCCAGGGTACACAGTTCGATGTAGCTCTGAGCATCCAAGGACCACAGGTCTGAGAGTGCACAGAGCAGGGACTGTGGACTCACACCCATGCCCCAGGGCCCTGCTGGCCCCTTCCGTTCTCCCATCTGTTTCCCTTTGCAGGTCTGACTCCTTTGGGGCAGCCCTGTCTGCCCCCAGGCCGCAGCGTTCAGGGTAGCAGGACCCTCTCTCCACTATCAGGACCTGGGACTGAGATTTGAGCAGCCAGAATAGCAGTCGCTGTCCTCAGACGTGGTCAACCAAGGGTTCGTGTGGCACTTCCAGCCCTTTCCAGGGACTCGGATCCTGTTTTAACTCATGTCAGTGTCGCCGGTCTACACAGCCTGACCCTCTGTGGGTCCTGGGCATCAGAGATTAGGGCTTTAGAATTGAACCCAGCAGGTCTCTCTCCTGTGACTCGGACAAAAGGAGGCAGCAGCCCATGTGACCATGAAGCCCCCTCCGCAGCTCTGCCCCAGACCCAGGCTTCACAGCCTAATTATAAGAAACTGGGCACATACACCATCATCAGCCTCTGCCTCCCCTTGGCAGGTAACCAGCAAGCTTTCAGCCAAACACTCAGAGGAAAACCCTCAGCCAATGAAGAGTTCACAGTGTGGAGCCCACTTGGCAGTCTCAATAACTCACGCCTTGTTTATTCTCACCAATGCTCACTCTTACCGTACAGCCTGTGTTTCAACCGCTCTGCAAATGTCATCTGTCCAGAAAGAGAAAGTGGTTGTTTTTTTCTCACCGTGCAGGGGATGAAGCTCCCTTACAGATTGTTAACATTATGTTGAAAGGAGAAGACAGGTAACTCAGACGCTGAACGTGGAGCATGTACATGACCGGCCTTGGGATTCCTCTGCCGCAGGGTGGGGGTGAGGGAGACCGCGGAGGTATGCGGCAACATTGGTGACATCAAATGGAAAAGGAGGCTAGGGGTTGTGGCTTGTGTTGCTCAGCAAGCCCACTGTTTTTATTTGATTGCGTGTCCATTCGAGGGCTTGGGAGGGGCTGGTGGTGGTTATATTGAAGCCAAGCGCCGCCGCCCCCCCCCGGCATAAGTCCCCCTATAGCACTGAGTCTGGTGGCTCCTGGTGGCAATACCTTCTTCATGGGTGCAGCAGACGTAGGACCCTTAGCTCCCCTTCCCTGGTCACTCCACAGAGCTGTCCAGTGTCCTGAATGCAGCCCACTGTGGGGTATGCAGACCCCAGCCTCAAGGCACCCAAAGCCTTCACTTGCTCAGAGCTAGGGGTGATCTTTGTTTTGGCTTTTATCCAAGCAGTGCATGGAAGAGTGGCTTCTTCCACAGGAAAAGTAGGGCCAGTGGGCCCCTGGCAGGGGGGAGAGCCTGTTACATTTCCTTCATTAACTTCCTGTCTTTCTTCCAAAATGGCATATGGGAGAGGGTCAGTCTTTGCCAAGTGAGCTGCGGTAAGTTGAAAGGTTGAGAACATACAGCTTGTGGCAAACTCGGGCTCCACATAAGATCTGTTGTTGGGTTTTCCACAAGACAGTTATTCTTTTCAAAGGGGGCAGTTGCAGCCGAGTTGACTTTATTGGGTAAAAGTGGCCAAGAGGTCAGGGACTCCCCCAGACCGGGGCTCTGTCCAGCAGGAATGTTCTCTCCAGCCTTCAAGTGGGCCAACCTCGAAAACCCCCTTGAGGCTCAGCACCCTTCTGTCCAGTCTGCACAGATAAAATGGGACAGGTCCCACAGCCCACCGCCCTCCAGGCCATGAGGACAGGGCCAGCGGGAGATCACAGCTGTGAGGGCTGACATCTCCATAAGGACATCCTTGTCCAGCTCCACCGGCTGGCAGGGTGCCTTTTGAGAGCAGCTTTTGAGTCCCACTCTTGGCCAAATCTGGCATGACTCATTTGCTCTAGAAAAGGAATATAAATAAGTGCCACCATACCTTGACGAGTTGACAGGATTGACAAGCAGAGTAAATTCCCGTATCTGAGACTCTGAGGAGGAGAGGTGATTTAGCAGAGCCAGCTGCCGTCACCAGAAGAAAATAATTAAGGAAACCCAGCAGTGTGGAGGAAAACTGAACGTGCAGTGAGTCCCTTTTGGTGAAGAGACTTGTGATCACTGGCTGCAGGAGGAAACCCGCGTGTGTCAGAAAGAAAGGAGCTGGAGAAGCTCAGGCTGGAATGAGGCAGAGCAGAGTAGGGGCGGGGGGAGGGGGCTGGCAGGCTCTGGGATGAGAAGGGGACCCTGGTGAGGACCCCTTTTCAATGTGAAAAGACTCCTGTCTCAGGGTCAAGTACCCACTGCTTGCATCCCATGCCCCAAGGGGTGCAGCCGGTTCTATGTGGAGCTCCCCCTCAGCCTCCGTGGAAGAGTCTGGAAGCCCTGTTTCAGGGCTCCCCCACCTGTACACACATATTGCCCATAAGCTTGGGGATGCCCAGGAAGGTACGGACACCCTGTCCTCTGCCCAGGGAAGGGCACACCCCTGTTCCCAGCCCAAAGGGATCAAAGAAAAGTATTGCAACAAAAGAAACATGCAGCGTGCCCACATTCCACCTTTGTGCCACGTTTGGAACTTGAGGAAGTTCCCAGTAGGCCCCGGGAATGTCGGCTTTCCAGCCCAGGGGTGACCTCGCGTCCCCACCTCCTCGGTAGCTGGTAAATGAAGGAGATGTGTAGGCACATCCTCAGACTGACCAGTATGAGGTCAGGGTCATAGCAGTGGCTGAACCTGTAAGACTGGACCTCGTGGAGAAATCGGCAGAGTCCCTGGGTCAGGGACAGAGGACCTGGATGTCCTCTCAGCAACTGGGCTCCAGCCACTGGACCTATACCATGTATACAGAGACGGCAGGACCCCCATGGGGCCCCATGCTGGGCGCCCAGGACATCTCGCACACACAGCCCAGCAGCAGCCAGAACTCGGTCAGGTGTGCCCCATCGTGCCAACTGGAAGTTCAAGTCTTCGCTTGTTTAAAGGGTGGCTGGTTCCGATTGTGACTGTGGCCTTTGGCAAAGCCTCAGAGTAGAAACCGCCGCTTCCGTGGCACCAGAGCTGGAAAAGCCCTGATGCCTCGGTGGCCAGGCAGGGACGGGGGAAGGAGGCCGAGACTCCGAAATAAGTTCCCCCAAAGGAAATCCTCTTGTTTCCCTAGGACCTCCTTCAAAACAAACCAGAGTGTGAAGCAGAATCATCTTCTCTGACCAAAGGTTCACTTCCCCAGAGCCTGTTATCCCGGTGACTTTGGCCTCCGCGAAGCTCAAGGGAAGGGGGGGACATTGCGGAGTGTGGTCAGCAATGCACTGATCTGTCTTCATCTTCCTCCAGTGCCAAGTGCTTGCCGGACAATCACTCCACGCCTGGGCTCTGCTCAGCCCTTTGGGGGAGACCAGCGTGAGCAGGAGGTGGCCAGCTCACGCCAGAGCCCCAGGGCCAGCCGAGTTGGCCAAAATCTCGAAGTAGATGCCTAGGTTAGAGGACTCCCCAGAGCCAGTGGGGAGGCACATCCAAGGGAAGGCATGTGTTCCACTCCCAGGCCTGTGTGTGCAAAGGTGTGGGTGTTTGTGGGATTCCGAGTACAGAAGCTCCACATGGACTAGATCGAGGGCTGGCCAATGCATAGAGAGGATGGGCAGAGCTTTCTGAAGGGTCCTTGCCCCATGGCTTAATGATAGCGTGAGGTTGTGTGGGGGTGCGGGGCAGTGCTATGAGATTCCTGGCTGTTCCACTGAGCAGATGTGTGGACACACCTGGGCAGGGCACCTTTCGAGACCTTCCAGGTCACATTGGGAGGTAAGATGCTGAGAAGTCATCAGCTTGGGAGCCTGTGGGACCACATCTTGCTGCACCCTCATTTTCCATGTGGGTAGAGGAGTTGAGGGACACTCACATTGAGCCATGCCTGCTCCTCTCTGCCCCCCTGAACTGCCTTTTCGCAGATCCCGCCCCCAGTGCCCTGCAGCCCGCGTGTCCAGCATCAAGAGCCTGTGAGCGGGTCCTTGGGAGCCACATGGTACTTCTGCTGCTAATACTGTCCTCTCTGCTTTTCAGGAATAAAGTTCAGCATCAGGCCACAGCAGCCCTACAACGTGAGTTCTGAGAGTCAGATAAATCTCAGCACCGGCAGCCTGGGGAAAGTTGGGGAGGGCAGGGGAGAACACTGGGAGCTCATGTTGAATTCATTCTTGGAAAGAAAAATGCGTCCAGTCCTTCCCAGGGGCCTTGGGAACAAAGCCCACGGCTTTGGCCCCATGAATTTCCCTTTCCTGTCGGATGGCAGCTTTGGGCTTGTGCTAATAGAGGCAGTAAATTTGCGCCAGCCTCCTCAGGCCGCCGGCTCCCGCCGGCTTGCCTCGCCGGGTGCAGGTTCCTGGGAGGCCTGCGCCATCTCGTGGCTGAAAAGATACCTGCACCTCTGCCTCAAGACCATGGCCCGCTAGGGGTGGGGGGCCTTTGGGGACCGGACCTAGGCTCAGACCAGAGGGGTCAAATCCCACAGGGTCAGCTAGTCTCTTCCTTCACCCGGAATAAACTCAGGCCACAGAGGGGGCAGGGACCCCGGCCACTGTGAGCATCTGACCTGTGAGACCCTCAGCGCCCAGCTGCCGTGTCCACCCTGATAACCATTTCTCTTCTTGACTCAGGATCTCCCACCAGGCAGTTCCCGGGATGGTGACTTGAAGGCCCCTACGGAGAAGGTCACCCGAGACTTATCCAGCCGGGCCCCAAGGGGCCTCAACCTGCTGGTACCCGACCGGCCTCGAGCCCCCCGAAACATGGGGGCCCGTCTGCGACCCCGGCAGCGCCGCCGGCGGCTGCTCATCAAGAAGACGCCCGCTGCTGCAGCAGCCGTCCCGGCCAACGGCTCGGCCGGTCCCTTTGTGCGGCCGGCGCCCTGGGCCGCGGACGGCCACTGGGTCACCCTGCACCGGAGCCAGCAGGAGCGCAAGCAGGTGATGCGCCAGGCGTGCGCCAAGTACCGGGCGAGCAGCAGCCGCAGGGCGGTCACGCCCCGTCACGTGTCCCGCCTCTTCGTGGAGGACCGCCATCGGGTGCTGTACTGCGAAGTGCCCAAGGCGGGCTGCTCCAACTGGAAGCGGGTGCTCATGGTGATGGCCGGGCTGGCCTCGTCCACCGCGGACATCCAGCACAACACCGTGCACTACGGCGGCGCCCTCCGGCGGCTGGACACCTTCGACCGCCAGGGCATCCTGCACCGCCTCAGCACCTACACCAAGATGCTCTTTGTCCGCGAGCCCTTCGAGAGGCTGGTCTCCGCCTTCCGCGACAAGTTCGAGCATCCCAATAGCTACTACCACCCTGTCTTCGGCAAGGCCATCCTGGCCCGGTACCGGGCCAACGCCTCTCGCGAGGCGCTGCGGACGGGCTCCGGCGTGCGCTTCCCCGAGTTCGTCCAGTACCTGCTGGACGTGCACCGGCCCGTGGGCATGGACATCCACTGGGACCACGTCAGCCGGCTCTGCAGCCCCTGCCTCATCGACTATGACTTCGTGGGCAAGTTTGAGAGCATGGAGGAGGATGCCAACTTCTTCCTGAGCCTCATCCGGGCGCCGCGGAACCTGACCTTCCCCCAGTTCAAAGACCGGCACTCGCAGGAGGCCCGGACCACGGCACAGATCACCCACCAGTACTTCACCCAGCTCTCGGCCCTGCAGAGACAGCGCACCTACGACTTCTACTACATGGACTACCTGATGTTCAACTACTCCAAGCCCTTTGCAGACCTGTACTGAGGGGCGGGGCCCGCGGCCACTCACCTGTCCGCGCGGGCATCCCACTGTCCGTGGTCCCTCACCCGAGAGCTGACACGTACCCGGAGCAACAGGGCTCTGCAGATGTGAGGAGCCGTGGCTGCTCCGTGCCGCTGGCCCGAGGTGGAGGACAGAGGCCCGGGCGTCGGGTGGGGACTCTGGCCCTTGTTCCATACCCACTTTCTCACTCCTCCGCTGAGGAAGATGCCGGGGGCTGAGCAGGACCCCAGGAGTCCTAGCTGCATAGGCCTAGCTCGGCCAAGAGTCAGGATGACCAGGGAATTCTGAGGCCCTGAGGACGAGGGCCCCAGCGGTAAGGGATTTCCTGCAGTCCCTTAGCCATTGCCTTGTACCAAACCACGTGGTTTGCAGCTTTTCTATGACCCGGGGGGAGGTTCCCTCAGAATGAGGTTCCAAATAAAGCACATGGTTTCCAGAGTAGCGGTGTCTACACTTTGTGTTGGTAGGGGAACACACGGGCCCTTCCCCAAGCTGTGGGGGCTCTGTCTCCCTCCCCAGGACAGCCTGAGCCGGGCACCCGCAAGCCCCGCCCAGGGGAGCCCAGGGTGGGAGTGGCCTGTGCGAGAGGGGAGCTCCCGCTCACCTCCCACTCAGGCTCCAGAGGCCAAGACTCCATCAACAGGGTTCTCTGTTATCAGTACCAGCACATTCATCCTGAAAGGAGAAAATAGACCTATCCCTGTGGAGGCCCACTGGGGTCCCTTCTTGTCACTTTGTGGGGGCCCCCTGAGGACGGCCAGAGCTCTCTGGGCAAACCACTGGGGTCAGCGGGGTGCTGCACAGAGGTCTTGGGGGGTGTGGCATTTCCGGTGGGGATCGCTGCTATCCCTCTCCCTAAGCAGGGCTTTATCTCTGTCATCTGCAGACCCCCATGACCTTGGCCTTGGCCCCTGGCTCCACTCACCTGACCAGGCCACCTTAGAGCTTTCAGGACTGCCCACCCCTGAGGGACCACATTCTGGGGGAGGAGCAGGAGAAGCCCACGGGGGAGCGGGGGACGTCTCCCAAAGTATATATTTTCATACACAGAAGTGGCTCTGAGATGGTCAAAAGCCAGGGTGATTCTTGAAAGGTCTCAAAGTGTGTTGGAGCTTTGAGCGCGGCTGTGGCCGTTCCTGTTGGGGGTCTCGTCTGTAATGGAAACTGCTGCCTATTTGTAAAGGTCTGTCTGTCTGCTTCCAGGTCCCATCTCTCTGTCAGTCACATGCCCTTCTGACTCTCTCTGTGGGTCTCTTTGCGGATCTCCCCAGGAGAGTGCTCTCAATCGGTTCCCATTTGCTGGGGGAGAGGCTGCTGGGGCCCAGGAGGAGGGGACATGCTGGTGCCTGCTGCTCCCTCCTTTGTGTCTCCACCATGGGCTCTGGAAACTTAAAAAAGTAGGACGAGGAACTGAGGCTGCCTCCCACCTGCTTGGGGTCACATGCCTCCAGGAACCCTGAGCAGGGTGAGCGCCCCCTACCAGGTTCCAGCAGGAGGGGCTGGCCATCTGGCGGGAGGAACTCACAGAGGTGAGAAGGAGGCTGTGGTCAGGGCCCGAGGGGCTCTTGGGTATGGAAGTGGGGAGACGGATGGATGCCTAGGGGCTCAGAGAGCCAGAGAGGCTAACCTGTACCTCTGCCAAGGCCAGGTCAGTGTGAGAGGAGGCAGGGAAGGAAAAGGGAGATGGAAGTCACCACGCGAAGCTAGTGTCTCTGGTCGTGGACGCATCTGGTGAAGCCTGAGGCAGTGTCACCATGTCATCTGATCAGCAAAGGGAACTTCTGGGAGCCTGAAGGACACTTCACTCATGGCTGCTGCTTGGAGACAATTCGGGTTGTCATGGGACCATCCCCCCATGGTGTGTGTGTGTGTGTGTGTGTGAGAGAGAGAGAGAGAGAGAGAGAGAAAGAGAGGGAGGGAGGGAAGGAGGGAGGCATGTGTGTGGGAAATGGGAGCAAAAAAAGACGTCTTGACTTCTGAAGAGTCAGAGACAACCAGGCCTGAGTTGGGCAGATGTACACACACAACATATCCATCCAAGAGGGGCTTTCCTTCTGGGTGGTGACAAAGAATCCAGCCAATGATCATGATGACCACTTGATGGCCCCCAGCATGACCTCCAACTGTAGGCCAGAGGCCTGAGCCCCGAGACCTCCCCTACCTCCACCGAGGTGGTGCTGAACCTCGACGCCTCCGGCCCCCAACCCCAGACTCAAGCCTCATGTAGCCTGAGGACTTGAGGACAACACATGAATGAGTGTGGGTGTGTGTGTGTGTGGGTGTTTGGGTGGGTGGGCAGTGGGGTAGAGTGCTTCCCCCCTGGGGCCTGTGAGCCGCAGAAACCCTGGAGTCCCCTGGAAGGGGGATGTGATGTCCAGCCAGGGGGTCAGGTGGGAGATTCGGGCACCACTGGCCTCTGCGATGTGGCCAAACCTTCCCCCCTGCCCACAACCCCACAGGCTTGGCTACACACACAGGGGCCCGGGACAGACATAGTCAGGCGTAGATGGAGAGTCTTCAGCACCCACGTCCCCTCCCAGGCCTTTGCCAACTTCATCCTCTGGGTGGAGCCCATTGGTGGGGCTGGGAGCCCCAGGAGAAACCCAGGGCCAGGAGGTGGCCTGCCCTCACTCCCCCAACTCCTCCTCGGCCTTTTTTCTCTGGGGATCACCCATGGCCGATCACGGGGATTTCCTCCCGGTGTCTCCCCACCACCCCAGAACTGGGCACCAGGGGCTGAGGGAGACCATGGGCCCCAGAATGGACCCCATAATCTCCAGGAGCTGGGGGCAGGTGGTGTGGGGCTGAACAGGGCTGGAATAACGCTGTCCCCGTCTCTGGGGGCCCATGCTGATGGTACAGTGATGCTGAAGAATGAACACACACCCTGGGGTAGACAGACTCACAGAAGCCTCGCCTGGGGAGGGGAGGGGAGAGGATGAAAGGTGTTAGCCTGGCTGCTCTGGCTGGAGGGGTCCACTGCTCAGGCTTGGGGGAGGAGGGGTCGGTTGAAGGCAGAGGTGGGGGGAGGGGAAGACAGCATGGAGAGTCCTGAGCTCTGCTCCATCCCGTTGGCCTGGACTGGCCTGGAAGTGAGGCCTGCTTGCTGCGCGCCGACTTCACGGGGCCCAGAAGGGCCTTTTTGCACCGGAGTCCCCGCTGTGAGGCGGCAGCAGAGGGTACCCAGGAGTCTGGCTGGGCTGGGGCCGCTTGCGAACAGATGCTTCTGTCCTCGCCCTCGCCTGTGGGCCTGCCTCCTGAAGCAAAGGCGGAGACAGTGGGCTGCAGGGCTGCTCTCCAAAGCACATGAAACCTTGGGCAAGTGGCAAGGGTCACAGGTCAGAAGTGAGTCGTTCCAACCCAGGGGCGCCTAGGGCCTGCCAGCCCGACTCAAGCGCCATAGTGGGCCAGGCTGTGCAGGCCTCTCCCATAACTGCCCGATATACCCCTCCCAGCACCCCTGACAATATGCGCGCCTCGCCCTACTTTATAGGTAAGGAGCCGAAGCACAGAGAGGTTGTCAGAACTGCAGAGTGCCAGGACCCAGAGCTGGGATCCCACCCACGCGGTGGGGCTGGGACCCCTCTTGTGCCATCACCGCGCCCCCAGCTCCCACGACTGTGCGGTATCGGGTTGGGCGCTGGGATGTCGCCGGTTTCCGCCGGCAAGGCAGCACTCGGCCACAAGGGGACGCTAAGTCCTCGCTCTTGAGCAGCGGCCCGGGCTTCCCCAGCCCGCCCACGAGGTGGCAGCAAAGCTCCGACTGCGCAGCTCTGGGCCCGGTGGCGAATCCCTCACCGCCGCCGGAGACCCGGTCCCCGGCCTGCCCCCCCCCCCCCCCCGCCCCGCCCCGATTGGCCCGTCTTCTGCCCTTTCTCCTTCCATGGAGTCATGGGGGTCCTGCCTCCCCAGATATCTCTGGGCAGACCCCAAAGGCCACTTCCAGAGGACCCACCGGCCCTAACTCCAAGTCCGAAAACAGCCCCAGTCCCCCCACCCCGCACCCAGCCCACCTCACATGGGCCTAATGGGGCTGGAAGGTCCCGGGACTCTCTAGAAAAGGCAGACACAGGGAGGACGCAGAGCATGGAAGGGCCACGTGTCACCAGGGGTGAGGAGGGAGCTTCCACTGCCCTTGCTGGCTCCACTCTTTGGCGACAGGCTTAGACTGGGAGCGGATCCTGACCTGCCTCAGGACCTGTAACACTGCCTCACTCCCCCGGCAAACCCCACCCCAGCCAGCGCCCCCCTCCAGCCTGACCACCACACTGCAGGAGGACATGACAACAGTCGGGAGCACAAACGACACGGGCCCGTTAGCAACCTGCTGTGTTCGTTCTCCCCCTTTCCTCAAGGGTGACCTCAGCACGCATATGTGACACACTCATGCAGGCATGTCCCTGCACACACACTTACCCATCCTCGTGAATACACACGCACACAGAGATACGGATGCACACACACATGCAGATGCACACATGCTTGTGAACTCACACCTACACACACACACAGACCCGGGTGTACGTGGACACAGACACACGTCCACACACTGACACAGACACACAGAGAAAGGTGCACAGCTAATGGCGTGCCTCTCGCGTGCCTCTCGTTCCTGAAAGGAACGGGAGGGACCAGAAAGGCCCTCACTGTCCTCCGTTGTATTTTTGCTCCCTCTGTCCGGCTCTCCTTCCCGCCCTGTCGGAGCCCCCACTCACTCTTGCATCTGAGCCCTTTGTCTCTCCTTCAAAGACGTTGCTCACACACTCACCCCTCCTTCCGTATCAACAACCCATCTTTAAAAAAGAAAAAGCCAGGGGCGCCTGGGTGGCTCCATGGGTTAAGCATCAGACTCTTGATTTCAGCTCATGTCATGATCTCATGATTCGTGAGTTCAAGCCCCCACATCAGCCTCTGTGCTGATGGTGCTGAGCCTGCTTGGGATTCTCTCTCCTTCTCTTTCTGCCCCTCCCCAACTTGTGCTCTCTCTCAAAATAAATAAATAAACTTTAAAAAAACATTTTAAAAAGAAAGGAAAAAGCCACAGCCCTACATCCCCTCCAGCTCTTGCCCTGTTTCTGTTACCTCCTGCCCTGCAAAATGTATCCGGCTGCCCCATGCCTCCACTGGCCTTTTGCTCTTGAACCTGCTGTGGTCTACCTTCTGGTCCCGCCACCCGTGGAAAGAAACGGCCCACTTCCGCGTCTTCAATTCTCCCACCTTCTGAATTCGACATTCTGTCTACACATGCCCTGGATGAGCTCAGCAGTCTCACATTCATATGATCCCTGACCTCCAGACCCCCATGGTCAGCAGCCCGGCCCTCGCCTCTGTTGGCAAGTGTAAGGGCACATCCCTCCGAGCCCCGAATTTCTCCCCTGCAGGCCTCCCCAGCCCCAGGCTTCCTGTCTCAGGCCTCCACCCCTGCATCAGCCTGGACTCTCCCCTTCACACTCGTTCTCTCTGCCCCCCAGCCCTGAGTCCACGGGTTGCCTTCCCCCTCCAGTGCCGTCATCTTAACCCAAGCCACTGACATCTCCTTCCTAGGCTCCTGAAGCAAAACTGCTCTAAGCATTATATACCTATTAGTTTATTTAATCCTTACTACAACCCTGTAAGGTAGATGCAATCATTATCCTTCTCCATTTTTACAGATGAGGAAACTGAGACACAGAGAGGTTGAGGCACTTGCCCAAGCCCACACGGCTATTAAGAGGATGTTCCAGGATTCGAACCCTGGCAGTTTGGCCCTGGTGTCCACCAATGGGCCATCCTGCTTTTTGTGCAGCGTGGAGGTCAGAGCTCGGCTCTCCTAGAACTATGTGGTGGGTGGAGGGAAGCGGACAGAGATGGTGACCCAAGGGGTCTAGACTGGACAAAGAGGAAGGGCTGCTGGGCACAGGGAAGGTGGGAGTTGGGAGTCTGTGAAATTGGAGATGATGCGGCTTCCTGTGGCAACGAGGGCAGACTGTGGCCAGGGATGGGGGTCGGTGGCTGGCCAGGATGGGCAGAGGGAAAGGTTACTGGACAGAGATGACCTCAGTTCCAGAACTGGCAGACAAGTCATGTCCCACAGACATACCCCCTTCTCCTCCTCGGGGGTCCGAAGATGCCATCATCCTACACCCGTGTTGCCACCCAACTCACTCAGATCACGCCTGTCTCCTGGAGCAGCCTGTGTCTGCCCGACTGTGCTCCATGACTGTCTGTATCTACCTGTCTGGCTCAGCCCATCTGTCTGAGGACGTGGTGATGCCAGGGCCACAAGTCAGGCCTCCCCTTGGGGTACAGAGCCTGGGAGCCGGGGATGAGGGGGTGGAAACCCGGGCTGCTGATGCTGGAAGTTGTTCGCGGGGAGACCTGGGTGCACAAAGGGCAGGTCCCACAGACCCAGGGGAAGGAGAGAACCCAGGGGTGCAGGGTAGGCAGGGAGGGCCAGTGCAGGCCAGCAGGGAAAGCTACATTCTTACTCTGCAAGCCCATGTGCTGAATTTTACTTTTCCTTTTATTTATTTCTTCTTCTTAAATCCTGTTTCTCTCCCTGAGGCATCTAATCTATTATTTAACATTGGATTGTACGATTGAAACTCCCAGGCAAATTGAAAATTATTTGTGTTTGAGGTTTCAGGCATGAGGCAGAGGCAACCATTTCTGGGAGATCCTGGGCACCGAGGTGAAGGAGAAGAACCCGCAGCCCCTCTCCTTCAAGGGGCTGGGTGGAGCAGGGGGTCCGCAAGGCCCAGCAGGCCCCTCCCGGGGGCTCTCAGCCTTGCGCACCCAGACCCCGAAGCTCAGGGGTCATTAATCTCCACGTGGCATTTCACTTGGGAAATGCTGTCAACACCTCCCACTGGCCAAAGTCCTCATAGGCTAAGCAGGTGCAATCAGTCACCCCAGCCCCGTGCCCACCCGGGGGGAAAGGCCTCGGTCACAAGAGAATTAATGACACGGGGACAAGGGCTCACCAGCATTTTTCAGGGGTTAGGCTCTCCCGGAATTGCAGCCAGGCGTTGCTGGCCTAATGGGGTGCCCAGGGGTGAACTGAGGTGGGTGGGAACCAAGGGGCGGGGCTCAGGGTGGGGCTGAAGTCTGACAGGCTTTGAGAAGGGGAGAGGTGTGGTCGCATTTGCATAGCAGGAAGGACCATTAATGAGGCAGGGAGGCCATCAGCAGGCATCCATTCCACATTTTCTGAGCGGTCACCCGTGTCAGGTGCTGTGCGAGGCACTGTGACCACCTGATGATGGCACACATACTGTCCCAGCCCAGAACCAGGGCCCAGCATCGGGGATAACGGTGAGGCTGAGCCCGGTGAGGTTTCCCCACATGGCCCTTGGCCACTCAGGTACACTGGAGCCTCCATTGCCCCTCCAGGAACACTGGGAGAGGCAGGGGGTCACAAAGGACCGTCCTGGACCAGCCGGCTGCCAGCCCCTTCCACAGATGCTGCCAGGACTCTGAAGTTGTGCCCCCTCCGTCCCTCACTCCTTTGTGCAGCGACACCCACCCTGCACCCACCCCATTATGTCCACAGACATCTCAACTCCTGGGCAGTGTCTGGCACCAGGACTGAGCCGCTACGTACGCTTATCCATTTTGCCTCCTGTCCTCCCTCCTGTGACCCAGAGCCAGGCCTGGGGACCCAGCCTGGCCCCCACCAGGGCCAACAAGGGGCTCGCGCTAAAATGCGTGTATTTAGAATGAATATAAGTTTGCAACCCGCAGGGGGTGGAATGTATGCAAAAGCTTATATCACACCCATATGCACACACACACACACACACACACACCTCGGTTTTCAAGGAGGGAATGTAAAAAGCCACATGTTTAGACAACAGCGACAAGGACTCGAACTTGTAACAGCCGGGCCCTTTTGGTAGCAAGTATAACGAATCAGTAGCTCCAGCTTCCGATGAAGGAGGCCCTTCTGAGGCTCCGATACTGCGTGGGCACACAGCTGAGCCGCAGGACCTCAGAGCCTGGGACCCTGAGTGCCACAAAGCCTTTCGATATCAGGCTCAACCCTCCCCCCTCTCCCTCTGCGGGATGTTTCATGCTCCTCTGTCCCATTAGGACCCACTTCCTCTGCTGTTTCTATGCCCACGGCAAAAACACCGGCGGAGAGCTCGCTGTGGCCCCCGCTGGCCTGGGTGGCCCCTCCATGCCCAGTCCTGACCCCAGGAGACTCCGACGGCCCCGCAGAAATCTGTCCTGCAGAAATATCAGGCAGGGGTACAAGAAGGTGTGTGGACGATGTTCACTGAAGCATGATGTGAACTATCAAAGCTCTGCAAGCAGCCTAAATATCCATGAGCAGGGGAATGGATGGACAAAGCGAGATCCGGCTCTGGCTACCTGATACAATGTGTCCATTAAAAAAAATGTTCCAGTGTTTATTTATTTATTTTTAATGTTCATTTATTTTTAAGAGAGGGAGACACAGACTCCAAAGCAGGTTCCAGGTTCTGAGCTGTCAGCACAGAACCCGACGCGGGCTCAAACTCATGACCGTGAGATCATGACCTGGGTGGAAGTTGGACGCTCAACCGACTGAGCCACCAGGCGCCCCAATGTTGATTTATCTTTGGGGGGGGAGGGGCAGAGAGCAAGGGAGACACAGAATCAGAAGCAGGCTCCAGGCTCTGAGCTGTCAGTGCCGCAGTCCTTCTCATTCATTCAGCAGACACCTTCTGAGTACCTGTTGTGAGAGACCCACCATGCTCAGTGGAGGGGACACGACAGTGAGCGAGAACAAACCCCAGCACAGTCTATCTGGGGAGTCGGACTCTAATGAAATAGTAGCACCCAAAGGTGCAGCGTCAGGACCCTCAAAGAGCTCTGAAGACAACCCAGACAGAGAAATCAGGGAAGGCTTACCAGAGGAAGTGGCAGTGGAGCGAAGATGAGGACAAGTGGGAGAGGATGGGAAGAATATGTGCAAATGTCCCGCGGCGAAAGATTCTATGGCCGGGCCAGGGACAGAAGGAGATTGCTGGGGCTGGGGCTGGGACAGAGAGGCTGGGGTAGATGTCATGATGTGCCACCCAGGTCCCCTTCAGGGAAAAAAGATTTCCAGTCTCTAGATTGCTGCTGGCAGACGGTCCACCACTGCCAGGTCTTTTAAGGGATCACCCAGGCTAAAGACAACTGTCTGCCTAAGGTCACATCACGCCTAATGACAAGTCAATATGGGAATAGAAAGGCCCTGTGTCCTCACAACAATTCTGAAAAGTTATCCAATTCCAAAGCTCCACATGTGTAGACAGAACAATGGCCCCCCGAAGATGTCCGTGTCTTAATCCCCAAAACTGGTGAACGTGTTGGCTTGCACATCAAAAGAAATTTTGACATGGATGGATGCATGGATGCTTGCTGATGGCCTCCCGGCCTCATTAATGGTCCTTCCTGCTATGCAAATGCGACCACACCTCTCCCCTTCTCAAAGCCTGTCAGACTTCAGCCCCACCCTGAGCCCCGCCCCTTGGTTCCCACCCACCTCAGTTCACCCCTGGGCACCCCATTAGGCCAGCAACGCTGGCTGCAATTCCGGGAGAGCCTAACCCCTGAAAAATGCTGGTGAGCCCTTGTCCCCGTGTCATTAATTCTCTTGTGACCGAGGCCTTTCCCCCCGGGTGGGCACGGGGCTGGGGTGACTGATTGCACCTGCTTGGCCTATGAGGACTTTGGCCAGTGGGAGGTGTCGACAGCATTTCCTATGATTAAGGATCGTGGAGAGATGACCCTGGATTACCCAGGTGGGCACAATGTAACTCCCTTAGAAAAAGGAGACAGTAAGGGTCAGGGTCAGGGAGGGGATGGGACAACGGAAGCTGAGGTCAGAGTGATGGCAAAAAGCAGCCGTGAACCAAGAATTCAGGAAGCCTTTAGAAATTGGAAAAGGCAAGGAAACACATTCTTCCAGAGCCTCCAGAAGGAAGACAGCCCCGCTGACCCATTTCAGACTTCTCAACTCCAGAGGTGTAAGATATTAAATACGTGTTGTTTCAAGCCACTAAATCTGTGACAAAGTGTTACAGCCGTTAGAGAAAACTAACACAGCATCTTCTCCAACTTTTCTCTCTGCCCAGTCCCGCATTCTTCCCCTCCACTCCACGCAGGTTGATCCTGGGAACCTTCCCTAACCAGTCTCTTGCATGCTAATGAGATCTGATTCCTGGGAAACCCCCCCTACGGCACTGAGCACCCAGTGTTCTGAGAAAGCTGAGGTTGGGTGGGATTTCAGAGCAGATTCGCCCCTCCTGACTGTCTAGCAACAGGAGCAGGTGGGGCGCAGGCTGTCATAAGGTGACCAGGCAATTGTCAAAACTTTCACCATTGGCGAATTGGGGTTGTTTTGCCCCTGGAAGGAAATGCAGTGGTACTTGAGAAATATCAGGGAAAAGTGAAATCAGTGGAATTCAGTGGCTATGGCTAAATTCGGCTAACACTTTGATAAGAGATAAAAGGCTGAGAACCGTTAAGAGCTAAGTGTGCCAGCCGGGAGACCTCTGTAGACCAGAAGGGGGCCCTCTGTCCCCCTGCAGAGAAAGGGCAAAGGACGTGGGGGACCGCAGAGCAGCCAAGTTCCAAAGAAGATTGGGCGACCTAAGCAGGTCTGCTGTGCCAAGGCCATGCTCTGGGTGGGACAGAATGGCACGGTGACATGTCAGATGGGACATCTGAACTGATGCACCCCAAAATCTGAGATCTCAAGATTGCCTTGAGCCCTCTGAGCCTGCAGAAAGCGGGCCAGTCTTCCCTGTCAAGGACTAATGCTCCCCTATTCTTTGAAGAAGAGCAGAGGCCTCTGCTCTGCAAGACAGGATGCAGCTCCTCTAGGATCTGCCCCATCTCTCTTCCTGGCCGCTAGCCTTGTAGTCAGGGATCAAGTCACAACATAACTAAGCCAGAGAAGTGCTGGGTTTGATAAGGAAGGAAAATAACTACAGCCCAAAGGAGCTCCAGGGCCTGTAGCCCACGGGTACTGGCAGGAGCCAGAGAACCCAGGGGGGACTGGTTTCTGAAGGAGCATGGGCCGAGATCACATGGCAGGGAGGGGTGGAGGGGCAGGGGCATAGACTAAAATAGGGTTGCTGAGCTTATCAATACAGAATTCAGTATCCTAGCAAGGGCTACAGGAGATGGGGCAGACTGTGGCAGAAGCGTGAACAAAGAAATGCCCGAACTTCCGTGTTAGATGATGGCAGAAGGTCCAGCTAATGCTGGAGTGAATGGAAGACCCAGAAAACAGTCGAGACCATGCCCTTTGGGGGCCCGATGGGCACACCGTTTGCCAAAGCAACAGGGGATGGGCTGGCTAGAGTAGCACCAGGGTCACCAAGGGCAGGAGACAGCTCGCCTCTGCAGGCCAGGGCTGCTGGTAGGAGAGGCTCTCATAGCAGCAATGAGGACAAGAGGACCCCGACCACAGAGGGCTAGTGGTGGTACTTCCCCATCACAAGCACGGTGGCTACGGTTATTGCAGTGAATGGTCAGGTCAGCGTGGCAGCTGAAGTGGCCTGGCCTGTGGAGAGACAGGGAGCCAGTCGGTAGAACAAGGTGCTCCCTGGGGGCAAAAATAGATGGGAAGCCAACAACAGTGCTACTCGGGGTCGGTACAAAGAAATCAAGAATGGATGATCCGGAGCCTGAGGGTAATCTTCCCAATAAAAAACAAAAACAAAAACAAAAAAAAAACAAAAACAAAAACAAAAACAAAAAACAACAAACCTCAATGACTCTTTGCCCGGTTCTGGATGTAAGCCAGTTTTCAGGCTAGGAACCCGGCGACTGAAAGAGAGGTTGAGCCCCCAGGATAAGCCTATAACAGCAGAGCCACTACATCTAGTAATTATAGTCCTACTTCTTCCCCAAAACGTACACTGGAGAAATAGGACACCCAAACAAATCTAGGACTTGATATTGATATGGTGAGGTCTGGTAGGTCATGGTGGCCTTCCTTTACAGCGGGGACATATAGGGCCAGATAATAAATGGAATGCTGGCCCAGGTCTGGCTTACAGTGGACCCAACAGATCCATGAATTCACCCAGTGGTCATTTCCCTACTCCCCAAACGTGTAATTAGAATAGACATACTTAGTTGTTGTCGCAACTCCCTCGTTGACTCTTTGGCCCGTAGTGGGGCAGGCCAAGAGGAAGCCTCTGAAACTGCCCTCTGCCCACTCCCAAGATAGTAAATAAAAAAAACACATTGCAGGGGCACTTGGGTGGCTCAGTCGGTTAAGCATCCAACTTCGGCTCAGGTCATGATCTCACGGCCAGGGGGTTCGAGCCCCACATCGGGCTCAGAGCTGGAGCCTGCTTCAGATTCTGTGACTCCCTGTCTCTCTGCCCCTCTGCCTCTCTCTCTCTCTCAAAAATAAATAAACATTAAAAAATTAAAAAAAAAACATATTGCATCTGAGGGGGTGGCAGATATTGGAGTTACCCCTCAGAACTTAAAGGATCCAAGGGTAATGGTCTTCAGTATAGCTCCATGGAATTGACCAGTTTAGCCCCTGCAAAAACAAGAGGGATCCTGGAGGACAGACAAGGGATTATTGCAAACTCAGCCAAGTAGTGGTCAAAATTACAGTTGCCATGCCAAATATGGTGTCTTCGCTCGTGCAAATTATCATGACCTCAGTACATGGTCTTTGGCCATTGATCTGGAAAATGCATTATTTTCTATCCTTATCAGAAAAGAGGATCAAAACCAGCATCCCTTCAGTTGGAATGGGTAACAGTATTCATTTACAGTCTCGCCCCAGAAATGTGACTCTCCAGCCCTCCGCCCAAGCACAGGCCCAAAAGATCGGGACTGGCTAGACAGTCCAGAATATCACATTGGTCTGCCATATCAATAACCTCACGCCAGTCAGAATGAATGGGCAAGGAGCACCTAGTACACTGTGGCCTTAGTGAGACCCATGCACTCCGGTGGGTGAGAGGATAGCCCAATGGCGTTTCCGGGGCCTCTCATATCAGTAACAATTTTAGGAGCTGCAGGGGTCTGGGGCATATCCAGGACAATCAGGGCAGAGCACAAATAGCGGCATCTTGTACCTTACCTCAAAGAAGGGAGCACAACGCTTGGTGGGTCTCTTTGGGTTCTGAAAACGTAGTTCACATGTAGGAATACCCCAAACCACATACCAGGAGACATGAAAAGCTGTCAGCTTTACGTTAGCCCAGAGTAGGAAAGGGCTTTGCAGCAGGGGCAGGCTGTGTGACAAGAGGTGCTGGCTTGGGCTTTCTGACAGAGGAGACCCTATGGTACTGGAGTATCAGTATGGAGTATCAGTAGTAGAAAAAAGATACCATGTAGAGTTGTGGGCAAACCCCAAGGAGAGAATTCTAATGCAGAACTTAATGTTCTGTCCCCAGGCCGTGCCACGTGGAAATTTACACATCTTTTGAAAACCGCTTCCTGGCATGCTGTGGACTTTGGTATAGACGGAGTACCTGAATGGCCACAAGACACTGTGGCTGTGCAGCTGTAATCACCTGTCTTGGTCCATTCAAGCTGCTATAACAAAATAGCATAAACAGGGTAGTTTAGAAACAAAAAAAATCTCTCTCACGGTTCTAGAGGCCGGGAAGTCCAGTTCAAGATCATGGCACCAGCAAGGTTGATGAGGGCCCTCTTTCTGGTTTATAGTTCACACCCTCTCACTGTGTCCCCACATGGGGAAGGAGCTAGGGATCTCTCTGGAGCCTCTTTTATAAAGCACTGGTCTCTTGAATGAGGACTTAAGGACTTCCTAAAGGCCCCACCTCCCAGTACCATGTTTGAGGGTTAGGATATCAATATATGAGGTGGGGGAGGGGCGCCTGGGTGGCTCAGTCAGTTAAGCGCCCGTCTTCATCTCAGGTCATGATCTCCCAGTTTGTGAGTTCGAGCCCCGCGTCGTACTCTGTGCTGACAGCTCAGAGCCTGGAGCCTGCTTCGGATTCTGTGTCTCCCTCTCTCTCTCTCTCTCTCTCTGCCCCTCTCCTATTCATGTTCTGTCTCTCTCTGTCTCTCAAAAATAAACTTAAAAAAAATTTTTTTTGATGAAGTGGGGGAAGCACAAACATCAGAACATAGCACTGCCCATGATAAAATGGGCTCTGTCCAACCTACCAAGTCACAAGGTCAAGTGAACCCAGCAGCATCCAGTATAAGACAGAAGTGGTGCCTCCAGGACCAAGCGTGAACGGGACGAGAAGCCACACGCAACACGTGTGAGCATATAACCCAGGCTCTCTTTTTCTTCACCACTATTGCAACAACGCTTCTCTTTTCTCATACCTATAGCCACACGGCAGGGGATATGGTCTGCTAATGAAACAGGGAATAGCCAGAGCTTGGTTCAGAGGGGTATCGGCTTGTGGAAGCAAGTTAAAAAATGTATGATGTCTGCACTGCCGCCCCACTCAGGGGTGGTCTTGCTAGATGGTGGTGAAGTGAAATCCCCCCAGTGGGTACAGCTCCGGGAAATGCCCCTGGTCATCCCCTTCGGTAGAAAGAGAAGCACTCGTGGGCCCAGAAGGAGACCAATTAGAAGAAAGGACAGGGCTGCGGGGCAGTCATGGTGATGGGATGTGGCTCAAAGTGTAAAGCTTGCTCTCTCACATGTGAACATTCATTGGAGAGCACCCATCATGGGAAGGGCACTAAACAACTAAAGCAACAGAATGACTTGGCCAAGTGACATCACCCAACTGCTGGCACAAAGAATACAAGAAAGGAGTAGCCGTGGGGGCAGGGATGAAGGGTATGAGAAGTCTAACACGTGGGATCTTGCTCACAAGGCTGATGTAGCTGTTGTGCTGGCTGCAATCTTCCAGCGACAGAGCCCAACAGTAAGTCCCAAACCCAGCATCATTCCTTGAGGACACCAACTGGTCACCTGGTGGTAAATTGACCACACTGGATCCCTTTCATTCTGGAAGGAGCAATGATTCATTTTATTAGGAATAAACACATATTCTGGGTACAGGTTTGCTTTTCCTACCCACGAAGTCTGAGCCAGGCTCCCATCCAAGGACTTATAGATGCACCAGCACAGGACCCCACAAAACATGTGTTAGATGAAGGGTTACAGCAAAGGAGGTGGGGGATGGGCACACGACCATAGGCTACACTGGTCATATCACTTACTGTAGCACCCTGCATCTGTCAGTCAGATAAAGCAAAGGAAGGGACTATTACAAGCACAGCTAAAGTACCAGCTCAGATGTGATATTTTGCAAAGATGTGGTCCCATTCTCGAGAGCAAAGTGTACACTTTGGGGTTTTTTTAATGTTTATTTATTTATTCTGAGAGAGAGTGCACACACATGAGTGGGTTGGGGGTGGGGAGGGGTAGAAAGAAAGGAGAGAGAATCCCAACCAAGCAGGCTCCATGCCATCAGCACAGAGCCGGACGCAGGACTTGATCTTGCAAACCGCGAGACCGAGATCTGAGCCAAGATCAAGAGTTGGACACTTAGCCAGCTGAGCCACCCAGGCTCCCCAAGAGCAAAGTGCACACTTTAAAGCAACAATAGCTTGACATGGGTCTACTCCTATGTGATATGCAGAATAATGACCCTTTCCCCCAAAGATATCCATGTCCTAATTCTAGGAACCTATAAATATGTTCCTTCACGTGGCAGATGTGATGATGTTGACCTTAAGGTAAGGATATTATCTTGTATTACTAAATGAAAGAGGGAGGCAGGAGAGTGTCAGAGAGATCCAGTATGGGAAACACTCAACCAACCATTGCTAGCTTTGAAGATGAAGGGGAGTCACCAGACAAGGAAAGCAGCCAGCCTCTAGGAGCTGGAAAAGGCAAGGAAATGGATTCTCCCCTAGAGCTTCCAGAAGAAATGCAGACCTCCCTGCACCTTGATTTTTAGCCCAGTGAGACCTATTTCAGACATCTGACATCCTGAACTATATATAAAATGACAAATTAGGTTGTTCTAACTCACCGAGTTTCTGATAATTTGCTATGGTAGCATTAGGAAACAAATACACTAGATCATAGGCAAGATGTGCCTGGGAGCCAAGGAGCAGAAGGGTGTCCTGCTTACCAGCCATCTACTTGGGAAATTTGGGATTCCCATTCCCACACCCCTGGCTCCTAAGGGTCTAGAGATTGGCTTCTTCCAATGAACACAGCAAGAGTTTCATGAGCTATAAGCTATGGATGCTGCCTGGGCACTTTAGGCAACTTGTGCCAAGGGACCAGCAAATAAGAGTCACCATCTTGGCAGGGGTAAAGGACCCTGATCATCAGAAAGAGGTAGTTGTGAGATACACACACACACACACACACACACACACACACACACAGTAGGGGCAGGAAGAAATGTATTTGGTGTTTGGTGAATCCACTTGGGTCCTTCTTGGTACCTTCCCCAAGTTTGACGCTAAATGGACAAGTGCAGCAACTCTGGACTGAGGTCATGTTGGTCAGGGTTTCAGAGCTCAGGGCTGAGGGTCTGGTTACTCTGCCAGGTAAGCCATGGAGGCCAGGACAGTCATCAGCTGAGGATGGGGGCGGGGGGGTGGTGGCGGGGGAAGAGGAGAATTCCGAAAAGATCACCAAGGTGAGGGAACGTGAGTACATCTGTAGCCTCAGACCATGTGCAGCAGTGGGGGTTGTCATTAGTCCCACTGAGCTTCCTCTTCTCTCCCCCAGGGACAGGCACACCAGGACCCTTGAGGGGCTACTCCCCGAACGTGTATGAAGAAGCAGGGCCTGGTCGTGCAGGAGATGGACTGTGTTGGACACTGTGGTCCAGGACCCAGATCCCCCTTCAGTAATGAAGGACTTACCTCCCCAGCTGGTGGGGTCTGCAGAGAGCCTTCTGCCAGCAGCTCCCTTCAGAGAAGGCTCCAGGTGAGGAGTGCTGCCTGGCCCAAGGTCCCACCCCCATCCATGACACATCCGGTGATCAATATGGTGACACAGAGGCCCAGCATGCTCGCCCCAAATGAGAGACAATCCTGTGCTCCTTGTGAGGTCAAACGTGGCCACCGTTGGGACTGTATGAGAGTTCAGCTTCTCCCCCGGCTCACTCCTCCCTTGCTCTCCCTTTTACAAATGTCAGTGTGAAAAAGCACCCCCTGATAAACCTGCAATAACCTTCCCCGAGTCTGCTTCCCAGGTTGCTGTGAGACGGGGCTGAAGAAGAGGTGGGCCCGTCCCCACACACCACACGGGATGGTGTTATCCTCAGATGGAGGGAAGCCTTGGCCTTGGTCTGAAGCAACAGCTACATGATCTTTTGAAAAGATCTCTTTGGCCACCAAGGAGAAAACAGATTGTGAGGGCAAAATTGACAGCTGTGAGGCCAGATGAGTGGCCGCAACAGACATCCAGATGAGAGGTGATGTCTGGACGTGGCGTGGCGACAGAGAACCGTGGGAGGGGCCGAGGAGTAACTGGATAGGCCGTGGTGATGATGAGAATGGACAAGGGGGTACAGAAGGGGGCGGATCCTGGGTGACTGACTCCCCGGCTGTCAGCTCACACAACTGAGTGGTGGGGGAGATGGGGACACTGAGGAGGAGGCCAGGCTTGGAGAGGGCAAGATCATGAGCTGGAGTCGGGACATGTTGAGTCTGGGAAGCCTCTGAGACACCCTGGGTGAGGCATCAGGCAGGTGGTGGGATGTAAGTCTGAGGGTCACTGATGCGGCAGAGATGCAGGAGATCATGCAGGGAGGAAGTGAGGGAAGGGGAGGGAAGGGGAGGGAAGGGAAGGGGAGGGGAGGGGAGAGAAGGGAAGGGAAGGGAAGGGAAGGGAAGGGAAGGGAAGGGAAGGGAGGAAAGGGAAGGGAAGGGAAGGGAAGAGAAGGGAAGGGAAGGGAAGGGGAGGGAAGGAAAAGGAGGGGAGGGGAGGGGAAGGGAGGGAAGGGACGGGACGGGGAGGGGAGGGGAGGGAGGGGAGGGGAGGGGAGGGAAGGGAAGGGAAGGGAGGGGAGGGGAGGGAAGGGAAGGGAGGGGAGGGGAGGGAAGGGACGGGGAGGGGAGGGGAGGGAAGGGACGGGGAGGGGAGGGGAGGGAGGGGAGGGGAGGGGAGGGAAGGGAAGGGAGGGGAGGGGAGGGAAGGGAAGGGAGGGGAGGGAAGGGAAGGGAAGGGGAGGGGAGGGGAGGGGGGGAGGGGAGGGGAGGGGAGGAGGGGAAGGGAGGGGGGAAGGGAAGGGAAGGGAAGGGACGGGGAGGGGAGGGGAGGGAGGGGAGGGGAGGGGAGGGAAGGGAAGGGAAGGGAAGGGAGGGGAGGGGAGGGGAGGGGAGGGAAGGGAAGGGAAGGGAAGGGAAGGGAAGGGAAGGGAAGGGAGGGGAGGGGAGGGAAGGGAAGGGAAGGGAAGGGAAGGGAAGGGAAGGGAAGGGAAAGGAAGGGAAGGGAAGGGAAGGGAAGGGAAGGGGAGAGGGGAATGAATCAGCAAAGCAAATTGAAAAGCAGTGAGCTGAGTGGGAGGAAAGGGGATAGGTGTGATTTCTGCTCTGCAGAGGTCAAGTGCGACAGGCAGTGCAAGCAAAGTTATGCTGCAGACACGCATGCCCCTAACATCTCAAAGACCTAAAAAGGCAAAAGTCTATTTCTCCCTCGCCGTGCAGGTCCTGCGTGGGTCAGCAGGGACTCAGCTCATCATGGTCAGTCAGGCACCAGGTTGATGGAGACTCCGTCTCTCAACCACCTTCCACGATTGCCCAGGCAGAGAAGGGGCGTGGGAAAGGCACACTGGCTCCTCGGGTCTCTGCCTCACATTTTGCATGGCTTCACCTAACTTCCAAGGCGGCAGGGAAGGACAGTGCTGCCCGGAATCTACGGAGGAACAGAGTGGGGAGCTCTTGGTGGCGCTACCCTCCAACACACCGAGGAGAGAGGAGTGGTGGCTGAGCCAGATGTCACCGAGGCCGGGGAAGGTGCAGGTGGAGAAACGCCCTCAGAATGAGCAGACATGGGTCCCTGTGACCTGAGAAAGAGGTGACATTGGAGACTTGAAGGGACTAAGGCTGGAAAGTGAGGACGGACTGGAGGTGTGTAGGAGACAAGAAGCCCCTTTCCAACACGTCAGCTGGGATGGGTGGAGGGAGGCAGGGAGGAGGCTGGAAGGGGCTGCTTAGACTAGAGTTTTGTTCTGGTAGTGGGAGAGAACAGGAACATGTGTTGAGGCCAATGGGAGGATCTATTGAAGGGAGAGGCTAACTCGGCAAGAGAAGACAGGGTCAGCACTAGGGTAAGGGGGCATATATGTCTGTGTGTACCAGTGCACCTGAGACCCTGGGGTTTCCTGAGCTTACTGCCAGGGCCTGCTGGGCATATGCCTCGGGTCCTCGTCCTGAGGGGGGACAGCACCCACCAGTGTGTGCATCCCAAGGCCCAAGGGGTGGCCAAGGGGCTGCCATTTGTGGGGGATGTGCACACAGTATGGATGAGGCCCCCGACAGTGTGGGACAGAGCCTAGCCAGGTGAGACGGGGTGGACTCAGGCCAGCTCTTCCCAGGCCGCCAGATTCCAGCACAGTACTCCAAGGGATCCAAGAATTCCAACTGAACCCAACGTGCCAGTTGGGTTCACAGTAGGCCCCCCAACAGTTAAAAATCTACATATAACTTTTGCTTCTCCAAAAATTTAACTACCAGTAGCCTACTGTTCACCAGGTGCCTTACCGATAACGTAAACAGTCAATACATATTGTGTATGTTACATGTATTAATAACTATATTTTTTAAGTAGGCTTCATGCTTAGCAGGGAGCCCAGTGGGGGACTTGAACTCACGACCCTGAGATCAAGACCTGAGCTGAGATCAAGAGTCAGATGCTTAACCAACTGAACCACCCGGGTGCCCCAATATACTGTATTCTTACAATAAAGTCGGCTGGTAAAAAAGGAAATTCAGACTATCATAAGGAAGAGAAAATACACTTGCTGTACTACACTGTAAAAAAAAATATGCTATCAGTGGACCCATGCAGTTCAGACCCACGTTGTTCGAGTTGTTCAAGGATCAGCCCTATATACATTCCCACACAAATTAGATTGGGAGTGCACACACACACACACACACACACACCCAGAAGGATACGGTTTGTATCAGTCAGCTTTTGCTGTGTGACAAAGAAACACAAAATCTCAGTGGTATACGAAAAGGCATTGATTTCTCATGCATCTGTGGTAGCTCGTGTGGTCCCCCCCCCCCCCCACATGTCTCATTCTGGGGCTCGGCCTCGAGGATCAGCATTTCTTCCTACTGCCGTGGCAGGAGTCCAAGAGGCAAGCTCGGCCACAGGACTATATTTCAGGTCTCTGCTCCTGCCATGTCCGCTAACTCCCCTTCGGTGAAGCCCAGTATCAGAGAGCAGAAAAGTACATTCTGACAAGCATAAAGCTACAGCAAGGGTAGAGATGTCTAAAGCTACTACGGGGCAGGGAAAAATTGGAATCGATAATTTAACCTATCGCATTCCAAACTGAGGCTCCCCTAGGAGGAAAATGAGATAGCTGGAGGGAGGGGGGTAACTTGTCATTAATTCTAACTACTAAAAGAATAGGTGTTTTAATTTTTTTACAACATACATGCGTTCTGATATCTCTTCTGCAATAAAGCAAAAATAAGGAGACCTTGATTCTCTCCAGTTCCAAACAAAATCCTAATAGAAATTTTTTACTAGTTGATTCACCTAGAAGACTGGCTAGCCATCTTCAAACAACAGATTCTGTTTTAGATCCTGACCTCACACTATAAGCAAAAGTTAATTATAAAAGGATAAGGGACCGAAATGTAAAAATAGAATTGTAAAACATCCTAGGGAGATCATATTTTGAAATATATCAAGATGTCTTTTCTTTTTGCACTTCCTTGGGTGACCTTCCAGCTTTTCAGCCAGAGGCTTGTATTGCCTAGAGGTGGAGGAGGATGGAAGAAGGGAGGGGAGGAGGGAGGGAAGGAGGGGAGAGAGGGAGGAAAGGGCGGAAGAAGCTGGGGAGAGGGAGAAGAAGAGGGGGGAGAGGAGGTGGAGAGGAGGCGAAGGAGGAGGAGAGGAGTGGGGAGAAAGGAGAGAGGGCAGCAAGCAGGCAGGAGGCGGAAGAGAGGAGGGAAAGAGTGGACATCACCTGCCAGGCAATGCCCTCTTCCAAAAGCAGTCTGGTGGGAGGTAGGAGGTGGGAGGTGGGAGGTGGGAGGTGGGAGGTGGGAGGTGAGAGGTGAGAGGTGGGAGGTAGTCTTTCCTTCCCTCTGACAGTGAGAACACACCAGTTTCAGTAAATGCATTAAAGACCCAATTCAGACAGGAGAAGCTCTTTGGGGGCCTTGGCACAGGAGACACAGAAAAGCTGGCTGAGGGAGGAGTGAGGAAGGAGGCAGAGGCCAGGCGTGCATCAAAGAAGGGGCAAGGGAGGGCACCCACCATGCCCAGTCACGTGGGGAAGTGAGTGGCAAAAACAAAATGCAAGAAGATACACATGTTGACTATCATTTATGTAAAAGCTTAAAGCTAACACAGATGTTATCACTGTTTTATAAATACATTCATGTGTTGCAAAAAGTATAAAAATGTGCTCAGGAGGGTTGCAACTAAGGGAGAGGAGAAGGGAAGAATTTTAAACTGGTCTGTATCATTTCATTTGATTTTGATTCTGAAGGAATCAGAAGGAGAGAGGAAGAGCAGAGAAGAGAAGAGAAGAGAAGAGAAGAGAAGAGAAGAGAAGAGAAGAGAAGAGAAGAGAAGCGAAGCGAATCTTAAGCAGGCTCCATGCTTGGGGTGGAGCCCAACGTGGGGCTTGTTCCCACAGCCCTGGGATCATGACTTGAGCTGAAATCAAGAGTGTGACGCTTAACCGACTAAGCCACCCAGGCTTATTGGATTTTCAAAAGAGGCATCTGAAGCAAATATTCAAAAGTGTAACATTTGTTCTATCTGGGTAGTGGGTATAGGGGTGTTTTCCATATTTTCTATACTTTGAGATAGACAGTAGGGGAAAGACGGGCTGTCGATTAGTATGAATGGTTTGATGCCATAGTTCAAAAACCATGTGCACCTGTGTCTTTGTGCCTGTGGTTCTATGTGACTCTATCCGTGTACATTACATGTGTGTGCCATGTGTCCCTTTGTGTGTGCCACTTGTGTGAGCATGTGTGTATCTGTGTATCTATGTGCATGTATCTGTGCAACTGTGTGTGTTTCTGTGGCTGTATAGGTCTGTGACTTTGAGTGTACATATGTGTGCGTATCTGTGTGAGTCTGTGTCATTGTGTGTCTGTGCATGCTTGTGCATCTGTGTGTATGAGCGGGAAGAAGGATGGCTGGACAAACACCAAATCATTGACACGTTTCTCTCTGGGAAAAGGGAACAGGATTTTGGTTTCCCCTTCATACATTTTACTCTGTGTGTGTGTGTGTGTGTGTGTGTGTGTGTGTGTGTGTGGGTTTTTTTTTTTACAATGATAATGTATTCTTTATTAAAATTTCAAAATACTTTGAAAAAGACAGTGAAGACTTTCACAGTTTGAAAAATGAAAAGAATTTACCAGCAGATCGTTGATGCCTTCCAGGGTTCCTCTTTGCTCCCTGGGCCCCAGCCTGGTGGGGTGGATTCCATCTATCCCCCAGGGCCCTGAGGACACTTCCTAGCTCCGCCCCACGGGCATGGCCCAAAGCAAGCATGAAATTTCTCTGAAGTCTTGTGTCTTATCTTTAAACGTTAGGCAACTTTTACGTTCTCCTCTTTAATGTATACATGTTTATCTTAATTATACAATCACGAGGTTTTAACCCCCAAGTCTTGGAGCCAGGGGGCCATTCAAGGGGGCTCCCTCTCCTGCACGTTCCGCAGCTCCCATGCATCTCCTGTTGGAGGGAGGGGGGTACGTGCCTAGCCAACTGCAACTCGAGTCGTGGGGGGGTGGGGGGGTGGAGGGGGTGTAACCACAGTCTGCGGGCGGCTCTTGGAAGGTCAGCTGGAAGAAGTGGCTAACCATCATCATTTCAAGAGCATTTACACTCTTGCAAGTTCTTTGCACCTGCTGTCACACTGAATTCTCCCCGCGTCAACTTGGTATTGTTATAGCTCTCTTGTTCTACAGGAGGATACTGAGACTCCGAGAGATGAGGCCCAAGGTCACCCAGTTGGACTCAGACTTCCAAGTTCACGCAGTGGACTGACTGTCTCCCTACAGGATAGGCCCAAAGAGAAGGGATTGCCTGTGCCAAGCAAGAGCGTACTGAGCTTTGGCCGGAGGAGGGGGGCCCGGGGCAGGGTTTCTGACTGACCAAAGGCTGCTTTCTTCACTGTCTCAACTCTTTTTTTACCCTTGGACCCGTGCAAATCCATCTGTAGTGAGTACCCTTTGTGCCGTGAGTCCAGGGTCACTTCAGTGGTCACCTGGAGCCAGAGTGGCAGCCACACAAAGTCATTTGCGGGCAAGACTTGGCATTTAAGGCCACAGACTAGGCTGACACGGACTGAGTGACCTGGTGAACCCCAGAGAGGGCCTCACAGGTCTCCAGAGGCTCCAGAGGCTGCAGCAGCTTCGTCTTTCTGGCAATCTTTTTTGCACCGGGAGAGCAGTCCTGGGCGCTGCTTCTGCACCTCTCCCCAGTGTCGGAGGCCAGGCCTCTGTGGAGACCCACTGCCCTACTGACCAGATGCTGCTCAGGGAACAAGGAACAGCCTCATCCCCCACGTCCTCCTGCTGGGAGGACCTGGCACTTTACTAATGCAGCTGGAAAGAAGAATGAGACCTTGGAGGAACCTCAAGGGGAGGTGGGCTGGGGGCCTGGGGCCGGCGGCCGGGCTTGGCTGCCTCCACGTTTGGGTCTCGTGTCTCCGGGGGCCACAGAAGGGCATGGATTGGCATCGCTATTTCAAGCTTCCCTGGAGGTGCCTTTGGGCTTTGGGGCTTCCCTTCCGCCTTCCTTCCAGCTCAGCGTTTGGCAGGCCCCAGCCCCCAGAAGCAAGCCCATTCTCTCCCCCTTCCCCCAGGCAGAGCCCGGCTGTGCCCAGCGGGCACCTTCCTCCCCAGGGCTCAGGACAGACTAAGCCCCAGGCAGGACAAGGGCTAAACCTGATTGGTCCGAGCTAATGCTTTTCCCGGGGATTGGCTTGTAAATTGGCCAATGGGATCATTTCCCTGCTCTCCAAGAGTGCCCAAGTAGGGGTGAAGCGCGGAGCTACAAGAATCTTGAGACCAGAGAGGAGTGGCCTGAGGGCAGGCCAATCAATGTGCGGGGGACCGCAGACAAGTGGAGAGAGCGTGGGTCCTTGAATACTCTAAGGCCCCTGGATCGACACCGGGGCCACTCAGCCTCCACTTGCCCTTATGTGAGAGAATCAACTTCTCCCATCTTGAAGCCATTCGGAGGTAGCTTTGGTTTTGTTTTTTTGTTTTTTTTGCACCCACATTCACATAGACCCTTCGAGAATCTGGTAGAAACACTAAAACTTCCCTTGGAAAAAACGCTCAAATGCAAAGTGGTGAGCCATTTGCGGGTTTGGGGGGGAGGTGGTTTCTGGTCCCCCACAAGCCATCCACAGGCCACCACTACATAAGAATGCCTGGTCAGGAGAGCTCAGTCTTGTGTCATTCCTGTCACCCCGATGCCGGCGCACAGGGAAAGAAGGCTGATTTGGCTCTGAGCAGAGCGCCAGGGCTACAGGAGGAAGGCAAGAAGGGTGGGGTGGTCTGCAGCATCCGGAGGCAATCCCTGCTCTCTGTTCCCCCAGAAGCTGTAAGTGCCCATTGAGCATAGTGCTGGGGACTGGGCAGAGTTCTGTGACAGCTGGCTGGTCTTGTTTTATCCCCTTCAAGGACAGGCAGGGGCAATCTGCAACCCCCCCCCCTCCCCACACACACACACACACACACACTGCCACCCCTCAGACACATCTGGACCTCTGCTCTCCCAGGAGTGGGTCTCCAGCTGACAGGAGACCCAGTTTGGAGTGGGGACGTGTGTGTGGCAGAAGTCACATGACTCAGCTTTCTGTTCGGTCTCCAGGTTCTCTGAGATCCTAACCAGGAGGGTTTCTGGGATGCAAGCCACGTGGATGTCAGACTAACCTCTGGGCCAAGCCAGTTTCCATCCTATCCTGGTCAGGGGACATCTCTGAGCCTCGAGGTGGGCACAGACCTAGGAGGGCCAGGCTTTCAGCCCAGGGGAGGTCTGGAGTTGGGGGAAGAGCTCTGCCTTAAAACCCCAGCACCTCCCCCGACCCCTCATTTTGAGCTCATTTTACTTTCCTTATTGGGGTCCTTGTTTCTAAACATTGTCTGCAAACAGCAACAACTTAAATCACACTGGAAGCCACTAGGAAGCATCTGGAGACTGAGGTCTTGTCCGCAGCACCTGGACGCAGGGCCTGACCTACATCATGCTTCACATGAGCACCCGTGGAGGAACCCCGAAGCAAGCACAGGTTTGAACCCACTTTTAACAATATGAACTGTAATGGTTTAAGCTCTAGTCAAATCTACTGATAGGGCAAGTGACATTCTGATTAGACTAACATCCAATTTAGCCTCTTGGACCACAGTAATGAAACAAGACGCATTTTACAACATGTTTCAGTGTTTTCAGTCCTAATTATACCTCTTCAATTAAAAAAAAAAAAAAGCCTCACCCTTGCGTTATATACCACAGATCATTAAATGCCTATCACAGTCCATGCCCAAGTCTCTCAATGTAAAAGACGGTTGACATTTAGCCAGGAACTTTTAAAACACTTGAGAATAAATTATGACCCAAACTTACTCTTCTTAATGACACGTATAAAGTTCAGCTCTTTAATAAAAGGATTCAGGAATATGAAAACAAAGTTCCCAGCAATATTAAGGAAATAAAGGTCCTGCAAAATGGTCAGTTCTCGTTTCGATTAAATTGTGCATTTTTAATATAGTTGGTATAAAGTGAAACTCTTAAAAAAACATGGAGGAATTTAAAATAAAGTGGAACATCCTATTTTCAGGGTCACCAGTACCACAGTGAGATTTGTCTCTTAAACAATGACACTTAGTATCTCTGTAGTTCCATGAATACTTTTGAAGTGTCATATTAAAACCAATCTCATGGCCTTGAGGCAAAGAGAAGCAATTAGTCTTGGAGTTGTGAATAAATAAAAATCCATTTATACACCCGTCCTTGACATGTACCTTGCAAATCTTAGAAACTTCATCTAGTGGGAAAAGAAATGTTAAATCATGAATACCAATACTAATCACACCGCCATGTGGCTTCCTAAAACAGTTTGGTTTATACCAATCTTTCAAGTATGAATTTATATGTATATATTCATCCACATTGAACAAAAAACAAAGACACTCTAGCAGACACCTTAGGAGAGAGTGGGAGAGGAGTGAGGGACACTAGGGGCCACGAGGGCCATGACAAGCAGGTTTTCAGTGGGTCTGCCCCTCAAACACCAGCTTCACCAGTGCATTTTTCCTCATGCTCCCCTTCGCCCCAAGCACTCAAAAGCTTGGAAAGGGGGTAATTTCTGTCCCTGAAGTAGTCTGGGGTACCCACACCCTACGCCATTTGTGTTCCCAGCCAGTATTTAAGGTAGGGCACAGGAGATCAAAATATTTGGATACTTGCTTCGTTTTTTTCTTTTTGGGCCATTCCTTCAGGGCCGGGTGGGGTTAGCGTTGATGGAGGCTTTGCTGTTCCGTGGCCCTGCGCAGCCCTGGAGAGATTGGGGCCTCCGCTCCGTAGCAGAGCAGACCTCCCGGGCCTGGCTTGGCCACAGCTGGGAGAGCAAAGAGTGCTGCTGTCAGGCCAGAGCTGGGAACCAGAAGCCCGCAGGCGCCAGGGCGTGGGGAGCTGAGTGGGCAGCCCGTGGGCCGCGCTGGAGCTGTTGCACAGATCCCTGACCTACTTCCAGGCCCCCTTTCTGTTCTAGGAGCAGCTAAAAATCCATAAATTAAGGAAATTAACTGATGGGGCCTGCGGCATCTTTGTAAGCTATTTAAATCTATAAATTTACAACATCTTCTGCATATATCAAGTAATTGAACTAACTGCAGGGATGTAACTTTAATGAGAAAATTTCCCCCTTCTCCTGTAGTTCGAGCTCTAAAATAAATAAATAAATAAAACCTTCCCTTAGGAGGAAAGTTTCTGCTTATTCCCGCGTGGAGAAGTTACAGAAGCGCGGTCCGGGCGCTCTTTCCACGCGCCAGGTGCCCTAGTGAAGGGAAGCAGGCCCTGACTCGGTCCTCCTGCCACCCGCGCCCCCCCCCCTCCGCCCCCGCCCCGAGCGCCCCCGGTGAGCGAGGCCGCTAGAGGGCGTCTAGGTCCGGCTGGAGCTCCAGGAGGGGGCCTCCGAGCCGCTCCCGGCCGGAGCGCACCCGCCCTCCAGCGGGAGCCAGGCTCCGGCCCGGGCGTCCCCGGAGCCGGACGGGGGCGCAGTGCAGGCCAGGCGCACTAGAGACTCGGCGCACCGTTTCCTAGGAGTCGGGAAATGGGAGTTGGGGGGGGGGGGGGGCGGGGGATCGGGCGGGGCGCAAGGGAAAAAGCGGAGCGGGAGGAAGGTGGGGGAGGAGGTAAGAGCGGAGGAGGAAGGGGCAACGGACCCCGGAGCCCGGGAGGGACGCCCCGGGCGCTGGCCGCGGCGCCGCGGGGAGTCTTGGCCGCAGAGCTCTCCACCGCGCCGCGCGCGGAAAGGAAATGGCGCATCTGGCCGCGGGCTGCGGGCCGGGCGCCCCCGCGCGCCCCTCCCCCGCGGTGGCCGACCGCGTGTCCGCAGACGTCACGGGCGGCGCTGCTCCCCGGCAGAGGGGCAGTCGGGGCCGAGACCCGGAGAGGGAGGCCGTGGAGGGGGAGGGGCGGCCCTGGCCCCCGGCTCCGCTCCAGCCCCGGCCGACTCGCAGCCCAGTTTCTTCCCAAGTCCCGCCCCCTACCCCCGGGCGCCGCGGCGGCGGCTGCTCTCCTCTTTGTAACCGAAGAGTCAAGAAATGTGAGAAACGTGCCCTGTGTTACTTATTTGGGAGCCGAAAATTTATGCCCAGCTGAAAGCGCCCGGGGAAATATTACATCAGATGAAATGACAATGATTAAAATCAGCTTCTCCCCCGCCCCCTCCCGAGCCCGGAGGAGGCCCGGGCGCCGCGTGGCCGGCCGGCGGGGGGCGGGGGGCTGGGCGGCGGAGGGCGCGGGGGCCCGGGCGCACCGCTCCCGGGAGGGTCCTGGCGGAGGCCCCGGCGGGAAGGCTCGGGCTCCGGGAGAGGCGGGTGGGGATCGCCCGGCGAAAGGAGGGGAACCAGCGCATTTTTGTCGCCGAGCGCGGCAGGCGCGGGCGCGCGGAGCTAATTGCGACTCTAATCCTCTGCCCCGCGGCGCAGCCGAGCCCCGAGCCAGGAGTCGCCGCGCGCTCCCGCTCGCGCTCGCCGCGCTGGGTAATTTGGAGCCGGATCGCTGCCCTTTGCGTCCGGGCTCGGCCGCGACGGGGCGCGGGCTACGGGCTGGGGTGGGGGGCTGGTTTTCTCGCCAGCAATCAGGGAAGGCCGCTGGAGAGAGAGGAGGGAGGAGAGGAGGTGGGAGCGGCGGGAGGGCAGCCGGAGAGCGGCGCGAAGAGGAGGCGGCGGTGGCGGCGGCGGCGGCGGCCGCGAGGAGGGGAGGAGGCGAGGGGAGGGCGGGGAGGGGAGGCCCCGGCGCGCCGCGCCGCGAGGGGCCGCGCGAAGCGGGGGCCGGGGCGGGAGGGGTGGGTGGGGGGAGGGTTGGGGGCGAGAGAGAAAGTAACTCCAGGACGAGACCGGAGCGACCCGCGCAGAGAGCATAGGCGGCCAGGCTGCGCCCGGCGCCCGAGACCGGCGGCTGCGGGGGGCGGGGGCTGCGCCCGAGCCCGATCCGCCGCTCCGGCTCCGAGGTAAGCCCCGCGCGGGCGGCCACCGCTCGGCGCCGCGCACCCCTGTCCCCAAAGTGGCGGTGATACCGAGAAAGTAGCTCGGCCGGGGTTCGGACCTGGGTAGGGGCGGCTGCTTTGTCCCGGTGCCGGGCGGCGGGGGCTGGCGGCGCGGGGGCACCCAGCACAAAGGCCTGGCGCGGGAGGGGGGGGTTGCCCACGTGGGCTGGCCCTGGCCCTGGCCCCGGGTGGACCCTCCCCACGCGGGCGGACTCCGAGCTTCCTGCCGCGCGGGGCGGGGTGTGGGGGTGGTGGTGTTGCAGGTCCCGGCACTCGGGCCTCAGTGCAGGGCCGAGCGCCCTGCAGGGCCAGCGAGTTTCCGGGGTCAGCACCAGGCTCACGCCTCTGGGGCTTCGGGGCGCACAGGGCCCGGCTTGGCGCCCAAATCAGAGAGAAAAAGTCTCTAACGGGACAGATGTGCGTCGTCTGACGCCCACCACGCGAGTCCGAGACGGGGCGGGGGGGCCGGCGAGCTGGTGGTGGTCCCAGGCGCGCGGGCTTGGCGGCCCCGGGCGGGCCTTGCGGAGACGCCTCGGGCTCCTGCTGCCCGCGGGTACCCCCTGACCTGGACGCGCGCACGGGGCACACATTCGGAAATGCCCCTCTCCCGCAGCCCAAACGCCTTTCCGTCATCCCTTGCCCCCCACCTCGACTGCAGAAAGATAAGCTTCAAGTTTTCACTCCGTGTCTCAAATGTGCATGAAGGAATTTAACTGCACGAGTGAATAACAGCATTAGTTTCAATTAATTTTTTTTTAATCCCGGCAACAATAAACTTTGAGAACAAAAGCGCTTTTACGTCCTTAATTAGGCGAGCTTCCCATCTGTGGTCTCTAAGTGTCTGCCTCTTGATTTAACTTTGTCCTCCGCCCCGCCCCCGCCGTACACCCCTCCCCGCCCTGCCAGGCACTCCGGTTCCGTGGCCACCCCCGCCCCGCGGCGCCGCCGGCCTCGGCCCAGCCGGCTCCGGCCGCCCCGAAGTTCACACCGGCCGGCGGGCTCTGCGGCGGGGCTGGCGCGCACCAGGTGGCATGCCCGCCTCCCTCCGCCGCCCTCCCCCTCCATCCCGGACAATTCCGCAGGCCCCTGGCACTCTCGCCCGCGGCTGGCGCCCAGGGCGCAGAGCTGAAGGGAGCTCGCGAGGCGCCTTCTGTTTACCTTTTATGGTTAAAATAACAGCTTAGCAAAGAAGCGACTTCACGAAGAAGCGATTTAGTGAAATCGTCTCAAGCTGCCGCAGCTCAGCCAGTTTAATCACCCCCAGAGAGCTGAACAACTGCGAACACAATGGGACACAAAATCATTTTGTGTGTAAATGAGCGTGGCATTCTGCTCGCTTCCCTCCGCTCGGCGGGCGGGGCGCGGCGGCGGCGGCGGGCGGGCGCGGGACCCGGGGCTCCCACCGCAGCTCAGGGAAGCGGGTCAATACCTAGCCAGTTTGGAGACCTGCGGGCCCTGGAGCACGCTACAGCGCGGAGACCCCTGCAACAGGCGGTTTGGGCGAGCCTCGGGAGGGCCGGGGCGCGCTGGGGCTGGGTGGTGGGTCGTGGATTTGCCGGTGATGTTGAAGAAATGAACTTGCGTCTCTTACTGCACCCACTTTTGTGCTTCTGACCTCAGCAGTGGTGTCGGGGGAAGGGTCGTTGTCCAGCACAGATGCGTTGGCCGGAGGCAGCCCTGGAGGTTCTGGTGGAGGCGTAAAGCCTGGGGCTTCCAACGGTGAGTTTTTTGGTTTGCCAGTGAACATCAGGTCGCGCTTGTGATGGAGAAGAGGCTGGATGAGAACAGGATTGAGCAGCTTCTGTGATGGGTACTTGGTGTTAAATGTCACTTGAGTAGTGTCCTGGTAGTGGGGAAAACATTGCTCAGTCCGCTTTGATAGAATTTCCATTGGAATCCCTTCCAGCACACTTTATCCTCAGTTGTGGCTTTCCTTGTGACTCCTCCCCCAGCAGAACCTCCCAGGGCAGGAAAACCCATCCTGAGGTCTGTTTTGGTTTCTCAGAACTTCCTTGAGATAAGTGACCTGCATTTCTTTTCTGAGCTGGCCAGAAGTCAGGAATGCCAAAAGCCGCAGACCCTGAGTAGCTCCCCAGTGAGAGTATAAATTAAACATCACTGTTTAATCGCAACCCCCACCCCAGTTTCATGTCAGGGAACCTTCCAGAGCACTGAGGGCAGAACAGATCCTAGGATGGTAATCTCACTTAAATTTGCAGTATTGACGTTCGTTGGACCTTGGTCCGTGTTTTAAAATTGGATGTTGAATTTCAAGGCACAAAGTCAAACCTGCGACGGAGAAGTCCAGGTTAGGCTTGTGGGAGCCAGTGTGTGTGTATGTGTGTGGGAGGGGGTTGGTGTTCACTGTGCCCTATGAGACAGCCTCAGGTCAATGCAGAGGTCTGCATAGACCTCTTCTCCCCCCTCCCCCGCCCTTCGGCAGGGTCCTAAGGTGGCTTCTAGTGACTGAGAGACAGTCTTATTTCAGGTGGTCGTGGCACACAGGAAAGTCACTAGTGGAGAAGAGCAGAACGGAAGGTCCGTTTGCTGAGCTGCTCTCTGTTTCCTTCCGGCCAGCTCTCTAGTGCCTTGGGGGGGTGTGATCCTGAGGGGGTCTGGAATACATTAGGCACAGACAAGACCATTCTGGGGGTCTGGGTTGAAACTGCAGAGGTGCAGGCCAGGCAAACAAAGGCAAGTTTCCTCTCTTAGGCGCCCTAGGGGAGAGGTGGCTTCCTAAGTGACTTTCACTCTTCCCTATGCCCTGGCTTCTGCCTAAAGAGACTTCTCTGTGACTGGCCATTCTCACACTGCATCTTAACACCGTGGAGACGGTGTTCAGAGTCCTGGGCTCCCGAGCCCATGGAGGCTGGGGGATCCTCCCTGAGCTGTGGTCCACAGGGCTCTCTGCTGATGCAAGAGGAGACACGGTTGGTAACATGGCTCTGAACCAAAATACCAGGAAAATCAGATTTGTTCTGAAACATTTTGGGGCAATAATGGTGAGCATATGTTTCAGCACTGTCATTAGCCGAATTAGCAGACGTGGAGCTGCCCAGAAAACACGTGTGTGTGTGTGTGTGTGTGTGTGTGTGTGTGTGTGTGCGCGCGTGTGTGCGTGTAAGCTGCTACGGTTTTGGAGCGTGGGGATAGGGTAGTGGCGGGTGGAATCTGGAGAGGGCTGTGTGGTGGGGGGTCCCAGAGAGAAAATGCAGAAAGGAGGATTCCAAGCGTCTTTGACTCTGGGAGACCCAGCGCCCATGACTCCTGAGGAGTAAAAGCCCTATGGTTTTGTCGGTGCTCCCCACAGATACTCTGGGCAGCGATGGAAGCCTAGATGCCTCACCGCAAGGAGCGGCCGAGCGGGTCCTCGCTTCACGCCCACGGCAGCGCCAGCACTGCGGTGAGAGCCAGCAGGGTGGGCTGGGGCAGCGGCCGGTGGCCCCCTCTCTGCCCTTATCCCCAGCGCCTGCCTGCTTACCTGCCGCCCTTCCTCCCAGCCGCCGCAGTCAAGAGATGGCTGTTGACTGGCTGTGCGATTATGTATTTTTTGAAACAAAAATGCTCTTAATTTGATGTGAAATTTACTACATGTATAAAACTCAACGCCTTAGGTGCTGAGGAAGTCACTAATTTAGAGGTGTCTCGTTACTGAGACAAACTTGCAAAAACCCCTGAATCCCAATTCACAAATTGGTGATTCGTTTGTCAGGGGATATTTCACATCTAACACATAAGCCCGCGACCTTTAATTAGAATTTTGCAGTTTGTTTTATGCCCCTGGAGGCTGACACCTTGAAAATTTTTTTTCTTGATTTCTTATTGCTAATAAGCATCTTTCTTTTTCCCTCTGGTTCTTTGAAGAAAATGATGCAAATACACTTAATTACAGTGGTGGCCATAATTTGTCAGCTGAATATGTGATCAGGCACAGGCAGAAGTGATCTGATTAGATCTGTGATCACATTGGCAATAAAAGGGAGTGCACAGCTCTGTTGTGGAGAAGCTCTCGTTTTCACCTTGTTTCCATCTCCAGGAGGGAGGAAGCATGTCCCGGTTGTCTCTTACCCGGTCGCCCGTGTCTCCCCTGGCCGCCCAGGGGATCCCACTGCCAGCCCAGCTCACCAAGTCCAACGCACCCGTGCACATCGATGTGGGTGGCCACATGTACACCAGCAGCCTGGCCACGCTCACCAAGTACCCTGACTCCAGGTAAGAGCTGAGCCCCTTGGAGCACCAGGCGCACGGTGGTTGTTGGTCCCATCTGCAGCCCGCTGCCAGTGGGCTCTGTCTCCTCTGTCAGCCGCTCAGGCTCTCCAGGGCCCTCCCACTCTCCTGGACCTGGAGGACTAGAGTTTGGGAGGCCGAGTCTACCTCTTAAAAGATGCTTTCTACAGGGACTTGTGGCCCTGTGCTGGTGGTATTGAAAGTGCCCGGTGGAGGGGCGCCTGGGTGGCGCAGTCGGTTAAGCGTCCGACTTCAGCCAGGTCACGATCTCGCGGTCCGTGAGTTCGAGCCCCGCGTCAGGCTCTGGGTTGATGGCTCCGAGCCTGGAGCCTGTTTCCGATTCTGTGTCTCCCTCTCTCTCTGCCCCTCCCCCGTTCATGCTCTGTCTCTCTCTGTCCCAAAAATAAATAAAAAACGTTGAAAAAAAAATTAAAAAAAAAAAGAAAGTGCCCGGTGGAGCTCCCGACCCACCGGCAGAAGCCCCTGACGCAGGGCCAGCCCCGCCTGAAAGTGGCCAGCAGCTGGCTGGGGAATCTCAGGTACCTTCAGGGTCCCCTTGAGCGAGCCTCAGGCCTGGCCTTTGCAAAGGATCATTTGTGAGCCGTGCTGCATACTCCTTGGGATCCTGGGGGAGAGAAGTATTTAAGCCCGTTTCCTACTCTGACCCTTGGTTAAGTACACAAGGGGGAGGATGAGGGGAGCTGCAGTTTCCAGCTTTGTCTGTCCGCGTGGCCACTGCTAGACCCTCGGGTGTAGCAGCCGGCTCCCTTGGGCAGGGGTGGGGAGGTAGGGGGAGTTGCAGATGAGGTGTCTCTGAGCAGGAGCATCCCAACAGTGCACCCGGCTCTCCGCCCAGCTCCTGGAGCTCCTGACTCCCGGGCCTATTTGTGGGAGGTGCTGGGCGCTGTCAGATCCCCCGCTCCCGCCACTTGGGCACATCCCTCCCAGGGACCTGGTTTCCCATTGGCATAGGAGCAGGGCGGACCAGAGACGGCTGGGTCTCTGAGCACCCCCTGGAGATGGTACAGCACGCTGCATGCAGAGCCCACGACTGCTTGCTCCTGGCACAGCGAGGCGGCCACCGCCCAGGGCTGAGCAGCAGGAGGGCCAAGGCTACAGGGTATCGCCCTCGTTTTATACATTTAAAAAAAAACAAGAGGAGTTAATTAATCCCCCAGACGCCAAGGGATCATCTCTGGGAAGCCTTCTTGTCAGTCTGCCTTATCGCTGGTGTGAAGGCTCGTTGTGGAGGAGTCCTAGCGCATGGCGGCTTGATGAGGGCCAGGGCGGAGCCCTCCACGGGGGCAGGAGTGCTCCCTCTGGGAGCACATGCTGGAGGTGGATGTAGAGTCCAGTTCAGAATTTGGGGAGTCTGGGGCACAGATGGCAGTTGGGACTTCATTCCCTCGGCCCAGCAGAGGCTGAGGCCTGGGGCAGGCACTGGTGAACTTGGGGCCTCGCCGGGGCCGCAGCCACGAGGCCACGCTGGCGGTGGCGGCCTGCGAGCTCTGTCTAGGATGGGAGATGGATTCTGCTTATTTAATTTCAATTTTGCCTTCTGCGGCATTCCCGGGTTGTTTGAGATAGATCATCCCTTAATCGGTTGGCGACGTTTGTGAGTGAAATTCATAAAACCCTTGCCCACAACCTCTCTGAAGAGTGTTTCTTGAAATCAGACACTTGCCTTTCTAGAGCCATCGCAGCTCAGGCCTGCAGGGAATGGCTGCCTCATTCGCGTCTCCAGGCTGCTGCCTGGGAGCAGCAAGGACAGGGGGGTGGCCCTCCCCTCCCATACCCACAGGGCAGCTCATCCTTGCCCATCGTGCTGCTCTGTGGTGGGGCAGGCCTCCTCACCAGGGAGCCGAGGCCACGTGGCTCGCGATCTGGCAGGTGGGACCCTCGGATGTGCCTGGAGGGGGTGGCAGTCTGCGTGCCTTCCCCGAGGCTGGGGCTCTGCGATGAATCTGTTGTTCTTGCCTGGATGGCTTCTGGCTCAGGGCAGGGCTGCTCCCTGGGCCTGAAGCTTCGGCCTCGAGGCCAACGGGCGGCGTGACCTGTAGGACAGTCAGCGGACAGTGAGTCAGGCCCGGCCTGGGAGGTGGGTGGGGCTGCTGTGCTGGCAAGAGCCCCTCAGATCTCTCTCATCCTTCTTTCAGTGAATCATTAAAATTAAAAAGAAATGTTTTTCACCAATTCCGGAAACCAAGATCAATCCCTCTCCCACTGGCATTGATGTATGAGTCACCAAGCGATGGAGAAGATTGCTAAGGTCACCGAGGAGGCAGGGGGTTCTGGGTATCAGGAAAGTCCCACCTCGGGCAGTGCTGTGAGACCAGGGGGCTAGTGCCCTGCACCCTCGGGGCCCGTGCCCACGGGACTATATCTGGGCTTCTGGTTCTTGGCTCATCAGGGAGCAGGTGCTACCACTGGGTGGCCCAGGGAAAGCCATCAGCCCTTGCCCATAAAGAACAGAGCACGGCTGCCCAGGGCTGGAAATGAACTCCAGGGGCTGCCACCTCTCTCACCCCTGCCGGACATCCGTTAGCTGCTGCCATCACAGTCCCAAGCTGGTATCCATGCCGGCTGTGGGAAGCCGCAAATTACTAATAAAATCTTCCACCGAAACATCCAGGAAATTGGAGCCAAAGCTTAAACAAAAGACCTCCATCAGCTGGGGTCAGAGGCGCCCCAAAACCCTGTAGCCTCTCTCTGAGGGTAGCCCAGAAAGGAGTTGGCTCCCAAGACCCTGCAAAGTGATGGGGGGTGGGGGAGGCGGGGGTTGTCCTTTTGTGACCATTGTCCTAACCTGCCCTAAACTGCTCTCATCCTTGGTAGCCTCAAATCCTGAGGGCATGGAAGGCCTTTGTCCTTTGGAGAGACACTGATGGTAAGGTCTAGAACCAGTCTTAAAGTAAGGCGGATTGAGAACCTTCTAGCCATGGACCTACAGGACAACCTAGAACCCAGCCAGCCCTGGAATGTGGGTGACCCAGGAAGCCCTCTAGACCAACAGGATGGTGTGGAGCCCCAGCCAGCCGTGGCCTAGAACGTTGCTTGCTGCACAGAGTGTTTGAGCTCAACCAGGAACAGGAGAGAAAGTTCCACAGGGAGGCTGAGGCCGTGGACTTGCTGGCTTGCCTGTGGATGTGGCTCTTCCTTCTTCCTGCTGGTGCCATGTTTGGGCCCTCGGCTGTCTGCTGCCGAGGACTGCCCACGGGACAGGCAGTGTTGCCTCGTCCCATCTGTCTCTAGGGTGCTGGATGGCCCTCATTCTGACATCTGAACGCCCAAGCTCTGTGGAGGTCAGGTTTTGGGGACTTGGGCAGCTGGAACAGGCCATGAAGCCCGTAAGGCTTTCCAGCAGGGGCTGCGTCCCCCGGGCCTGGGGAGGTGAGAGGGCTCCATGGCTTGAGGAGTCCCGAGATGAGTCGTATCTGGGTGACGGCAGTGCCGGTTCCACAGGCTGGGGCCTCTCCACGCCACATCATAGACTCTGAGCGGCTCACGCGCGTCCACGAGTTAGCCTTGCCTTTTCTACGGCCCCACTGGGACAGGGGCTGGGCCATGTCCCCAGAGGGAGAATGTGTGACTGCATGGCTGCTGCACACCTGAGCAGGCCCTCCCAGCCAATGCCTTGAGTGTGCCAGGCCACCAGAGTGGGGGACAGTATAGATGGGAGGCTCTGGGCGAGGCTCTGGAGACTCTAACCCCTCCGCTTCCGCCCGGCTCACGTGCACTGGCACACAATGCTCGGGCAGAGCAGGGCCTCAGGAACAGTGACTTGGGGTGGACGGAGGACTGGGCTGTTGGCGGAGAGGGGAGTGTCCCTGGAGGGTCCTTGCTGGTAGGGGCAGTGAGGCAGGAGGCTTAGGCACCAGCTTGTGCGGGCTGGGCTAGGAGGCCTCAGTCCCAGACCAGGCCACCGTTCTCCCGGGCTGTGCCTACAAGCTGCCGCCTTGGCAGGGTTTAGCCGGTGTGGGGCCCCGCCTGCTGAAGGATGTCTGGGGGTGTCATCGCTGAGGGGACACTGCCAACCTCCCACCTGCTCCTGAGTCAAGCTCTCGGCTGTCCCCACCCCTCCTGGGGGCTCCTAACTGTCCACAGCTGGGCCTGGGGGCAGCCAGGGAACCAGCCAGATGGGGCCAGCCACCCTGGGCGTCGGAGAGGCCCCAGCCCTGGCCCTGAGGCCAGGGTCCTCCCTGGAGCGGATGGGGACAGGTATCGGGGGCTCCCCGCGAGCATCCTGCAGGTCCTGTGTTTCTGTCAGAACCAAGTGCCCTTCAGAGGACAGGGTGCCGGGATGGGACCTGTCCGTGTGCATCCGCCAGCGTGTGGGCACACTGGAGTGCGTGCCTCTGTGTAGACCGTGGTGCGTGCAGACGCGTTCACACCGCAGCGTGTGTGCAAGCACGCTGTTGAATGCACGTCTGCTGTGGCACATGCTGTCCCTCCCGCCTGCCTCTCTTCCTCCCCCAGGCCCCCCTGAGCGGGTGACTGCATGGTCTGCCTGTGAGTTTGTCCAGTGCAAATGGCTGTGTCTCCGCTCGGTTCACGCTGGCCGGCGTGTCCTTTGCCTGGGCGTGTCCGGGTCTGCGTGTGATTTGTGTGTTGCAAGGGAGGGGACCGTGTGAGCCTGTGCCTCTCGCCCAGGTGTGTCCCGTGTGCCGCTCATTTGTGTGGCTTGGGCGAGGTGTGGGACCCAGGACTGTCTTGCCGGGCTTACACGTGTTAGCTGGGTGTGTGGCCGTGGGCTGGGGTATCTGACGGTCAGTGGGAGTTTTCGGTGGGGGGGGGCGGGGTCTGTCTGGCAGGGGTTGGCGTGCATGGGGCAACGAGGCTGTGTCTTTGTCTCACTGTAGTTTTCCAAGCCTGTCGTGTCCGCGGGTGCATGCAGCCAGGCGCGTCTCTCTCTGGCTGTGGCTTGTGAGTGTAGGCTGGGTATACAGCGTGTGCCAGTGTCCTGACTGCGGCCTGGCTGCCCTTGGTGTATGCGGACATCCGTCATGCCTGGCACAGTCCCAGAGTGACCCATGTGAGGCCCCCCGCCCCTCCAGCAGGGCAGACCCTAAGGGGTGGGGGCAGGGCAGGTGGCCTGGCCCTTCCATCAGACATCCCACTCTCTCTCTCTCCCAGAATAAGCCGCCTCTTCAATGGCACTGAACCCATCGTCCTGGACAGTTTAAAGCAACATTATTTCATCGACCGGGATGGGGAGATTTTCCGCTATGTCCTGAGCTTCCTGCGGACGTCAAAACTGCTGCTCCCGGATGACTTCAAGGTAAGTCTGCAGCCGGCAGCTCCCCAGCGATGCCTGTGCGGTGGCATTACACAGGGGACGCTGTGACTTAATAAATGGACCCATGGTCGTCATGGCAACCATAAAAAGTTAAACGATGAAGCCGAGGGCTAAATCAGTTTTTCTAAACTAATTTTGTTTTCTCACGTTTTTAGCTTATTTATCAGGGTGTAACAACAATTAAGCAGTAGTGCTTACCCCATTTCGTTTGCCGTGTTGAGGGACAGTCGTGCATCAGAGTTACGGGACTTAGAGGTTCCCACGTGTGCTCCTTGTCAGCAATTTGCAGGGGGAAGCCTGGTGCAAACTCAATACCTTTTAAATGAAAGGTTATCCCCCGGTCTTGGGGTGAGCCTGTCCGGGGCAGCCAATCTGGCTCTGAGAGGCTGCCTTAGTGCTGGGCCCCTCCGTGGCTCCGGGGATCCCAGAGGAAGGAAGCTTAGACCTGCCTTGAACCAGCAATTGTCCCTCCCTCCCTCCCTCCCTTCCTGCACCCAGAGGACCAATGACCCTGGGGCTGTTTTGTCCTCCATCCAACTGATGCTGGGTGCCAATAACCAAAGTCAGGCCGAAGATACAATGAAATCCGGGGCAGACACGGGTCCTGTCCTCATCGCACTTACAATCTAGCGAGAAGACAGATGTTCAACAACAGTGAAATGCTTGAATCCCTTGGTGGGGGAGCAGATGTTTCCTGGAAGTGAAGCGTGGTGAAGGGGAAGCATGGAGAACCTGGCCCCAGGGGGGTTGGAGGGAAGGATGCTTCTCTGGATGGCGAAGGAGGAACAGGGGCAAACAGGTGTGAGGGTCTTGGTGAGCGGGCAGGGTGGCAAGAAGCTTGGTACCGTCCAGAACCAGAGAGGAGGTGTCAGCCTGGGGCTGTAGGAACAGGGACGGGAAAGGAGGCTGCTGTTTGAGGTGGGACCTTGGTGGCTAGCTCGGCATGTGGCTGGTGGCATTTTACCCTGAACGCGGTGGCAGGGATGTGAGCAGGGAATGACAGGTCTGCTAGCCTTGGCTACTGTGTGGAGAAGGAGGGTGAGGGGCGGGAGCAGGAGGCCAAGGGAGTTTCCTGAAGGCCTTGGCCCTGATTGGAGGCAGCAAAGATGGGGCAAAGGGGCAGACTGGGTTTATGTTTAGGACTTGGCCATAGAAGGCCGTGGCATGGACCGGTGGGGGGTCAGGGCATTCTTGAGGCTGCCTCCTGGTCTTTGGCTTGCAGCCTGAGTGGATGCATGGAGGCCCAGGGGTGGAACGGGCTGGAGGGAGTGTTACACCTCACTCCTGCGTGGAATTGGTGGTGTGGCATCGGGTGGAGAAGTTCTGGGCCATAAGAAAAAATGTGTGCCGATATCGTTTGAAACCTCTGGAGTGGATAGAGCAGATGCCCAGGATGGCACCCTGGGGAGCCCCTGTGGAGGGAAATTGGGCTTTCCAGAGGCTGGGGGGCCAGCAGCGGGAAGGAAGGGGCTTAGGGCCTATAGGATGGGCCCTGCTTTGGGGGTTGGGCCTCCTGACTCAGCCTTGAGCTGAGCCCCAGTGACTGGCCCGAGTCATGGGTCCTGAGCTACTCAGGGCCAGGGCACATATGGGTGCACATGTGTTTGGGGGACAGATGGCATGAGCATGCCAGCCTGGGAGTCGGCTGCCTGGGGGTGGGCTTCCCACTCCCAGACACCTCCTCACCTGCCTGCTAGAGCGGGGTGGGCCCGGCACCTGGCGCATTTTGTTGTCCTTTGGCCCTCGCCCCCTTCTCTGAGACGGGCGTTTATGTCCATTTTATAGACGAGGAAACCGAGGCTCTGAGGAGGTAACTGATGATCAGAGGCCTCAGAGCTGGTAGACAGCATGCGGGACATCCAACCCAGGGAGGTGTGCCCTGCCTCCCTGCTGGGCTGTGAGCTCCTCCGGGGCAGATGAGGGTGCTGCTGCTCTGTGCCCAGCCTCACTTCTCTGGGATTCTAAGGCAGCAGGTCTCCAGACATAGGCACAGCCTCAGGCTCCACTAGTGCAGCCCCCTGGTCTTTCCGGAGGCCTCTCTCTGCTCCAGGGGTTTGGGGCCAGATGGAAGAGAGCGAGTGTGGGACTTGTGGGACGAGTCTGGCAAAGGTGGACACCAACTGCTGCCTTTCGGTCAAGGCTAGACTCCCGTGCCTGTACACATTCACCTGAGCCTCATTTCCCCCATCTGTACAATGGGTACAACCATCCCAGTCCACGCTGAGCCCTGGGGGTCGCAGCTCCACGGTATTGCATGGGGCCAGGCGGGCGGCGTGGGGGGCTGGCCTTGGAAAGACCGGCCCCCACCTCCCACCATCCCCTCTGCGCATGCCCACAGGACTTCAGCCTGCTCTACGAGGAGGCGCGGTACTACCAGCTGCAGCCCATGGTGCGCGAGCTGGAGCGCTGGCAGCAGGAGCAGGAGCAGCGGCGCCGCAGCCGCGCCTGTGACTGCCTGGTGGTGCGGGTCACGCCGGACTTGGGTGAGCGGATCGCGCTCAGTGGCGAGAAGGCCCTCATCGAGGAGGTTTTCCCCGAGACCGGGGACGTCATGTGCAACTCTGTCAACGCCGGCTGGAACCAGGACCCCACGCACGTCATCCGCTTCCCGCTCAACGGCTACTGCCGGCTCAACTCCGTGCAGGTGAGGGCTGCGTGCGCGCGCCCCACCCGCCTCACCCCTGCCTCCCCACAGCCCTCCGGCAGCAGGGATGGGTGGAGGGAGGCGCGGTCCCTGAAACGGTGAAGCCCTCCGTGCCATCTCACAGAAAAGGCAACAATGTGTCGATGCATAATTTATGTCCCGCTCATAATTAAATGATGGCGCCTGGGGGATGGACTTAAAAAAATTGATCCGTGCTTTTTTTTTTTTTTTTTTTCCAAAAGGATGTTCTATAAAAATGGCCCAGAGTATTTTCAACAGAGTGTGCCTCATTTGACACCCAGAGTCTCCCTTTCGATTCAAATTGAACCCAGGCCATAGGAGCGGCAGGTCAGAGGCTGAGTGGAGGTGGCCTGGAGCCCCCTCACGCACCCTGCTGACCCACACAGCCGCAGGCGCCCAGATGGCTGCCCAGAGCCGTTCTGAACTGGCCTCCCTCCGATGCGTCTCAGAGCTGGAGAACCCCAGATGGATGGGGCCTATTCTGCACCAGCTCTTTCAGACCTAAGAGCAGACTCCTATTTCTGCCTGAGGGCAGAGTGGGCATTGGGGGGGGGGGGGGGGGCGGGGGGAAGAGTCCCATCCTCCCCCCTCAATGCACACATTCCCCAGGCTGTCAGTCAAAACTTAACTACTTGTGGGACACAGGGGTCAGACACAGTGACAAGACCCCCCCCCCCCCCCAGAGGCACAAACCCACGTGGACATGGAGGCTGGTAGAGACTCAGACCCCAAGTGGGCTCCTCCTTCTCCCCACCCCGAGTTCCCTTGAGCTGATGAGCCCCCAGGCCTCAAACCATCTGGGACTCACAGCTCAGGGAAGCAGGTGGCTGCCCAGAGGCCAAGGGCAGAGCCTCTGTGGAGTCAGGCCTCAGTGAGGCGGGGGAAGGGGCTGGGACCACGCCTCCGGAGAGAGGGGGCAGGTTACATCATGGCGAAGAGAAGGGGCCCAAAGACTCTCTCTGCCTCTGGATGAAGGCTGCGGACCTCTGAGCGCAGCAGGGTAGGGCAGCCTTCCCAGGTTTGGTCACTCAGGAGGACCCAGGGTCTGGCTGCTCCTGTCCCTCCTGTGGTTGCTCAACTTTGGGCTGTCAGGAGAGGGTGGCCTTGCCCTGGCTGATGCCTACCTGCCCACAAGGCCCAGCCAGGCAGACTCTTGCAGCGAGGCATTGCTGACCATCTCTGTCTTCCCTGGCAGGTCCTGGAGAGGCTGTTTCAGAGGGGCTTTAGCGTGGCTGCATCCTGTGGGGGTGGCGTGGACTCCTCCCAGTTCAGCGAGTACGTGCTTTGCCGTGAGGAGCGGCGACCGCAGCCCACCCCTACTGCGGTCCGGATAAAGCAGGAGCCCCTGGACTAGGCCCTGCCTCAGTGCCCACCTGAGGCCGTGTGGCCCTGGGGAACCCCCCGGGGCCCTGGAAACGGTGCTGGGGAGTTCTGCCTGTGCCTGCTTAGCAGTGGGCGTGAGACTGAGGGTGGGGCTGGAGCGTCCAAAGCCAGCCCAGGGAACCCCAGGTATCATGGCAACAGAACGTGGGGCGCCGGAGGCATGCCCGCGGAAGGACCGTTAATGTGACCCAAAGATGCTGCGGTGGGGACAGTTCTCGGGGCACTGCGGCTCCCCGGCCTGGCACAGCGTTCTCCGAGGCAGGGTCAGCAGAGGCCTCCCGGCCCACTCCGGAGGAGCCGTTCATCCTTCTCCACGCGTGGCAGACTCCGCGGGGTCTCCTTGCGTCACAGATGGCTTATTTTTCTACAGTATTTAAGATGGAAGTAACTAACTGCACAAGCCAAGAGAGGCCGACAAGGACCAACGCTTCTTCATCTGGTGCTCAGTTCTTAGCCGGACGTGTGCGTGCCCCCGTGGCAGAGGAGCTCCCGGGGGCCGGGGCCCAGGTGCCCGCAGAGTGGGGCTGGGGAGACCTCTGGTCCCTGTTCCAGAGACAGAGGCAAGAGTGGCAATACCATAGGAACGGAAGCAGGGCCCCCACGGGGCAGGGCTGCTGGGAGGAGGGCTGGATGGGTGTGGGGGATGGATGGCTCTGGAACCATCCGAGACCCTCACCTTTGCTGCCACCCAGGGTGCAGGCCACACTTGGTGAGTCACCTGACCTACCAATACCCTGGGGCTTCCAGTCCTGAGTGTACTCACACCCGGGCTTCTGCAGAAGTCTCTCCCCATCCAGACCAGCCACGGGGCCACACCGCATCCTTACCTCAGGAACGGGCCCCACGGTGAAGGGGCCCATGTGTCAGCGTCCTCTGGGTCCCCAGCTCAGGAAGCCGTCCCCAGCTCCGATTTTCCCACACTAATATGCACACTGAATTTGAGTTAAACTGTACCACTAGCCTGCCAATAAGACTGGGACACAAGGCATACCTGGGGCTGTTGGCCCCGGATTCCAACAAGGACTGGCCCGAGGGGTGCTCACAGACCTGCTCCCTCCCAGACGACAGGCCCAAAGATGGACACCCCTGGCCTTGTCACCCTTCCCTGTGTGCTGGCTCCACCCAGGTGGGGAAACCTCGGAGGGGCGCCCCAGCCAGCCCCGCGCTGTGTAACAACGCCTGTAGACTTGTATATGACTCCTTTAATATTGTAAAGATGCCGATGTACAATTGTCGTGTGTTTGTGTAAACACATTACGTTCCTAGTTCATGCCATAAATGATGCTATAAAGCGAATGACTCAGGCTCCGTCCTGTGCAGAAGCGACAGCCGTATCCCGCATTCCACGTAGCGTGGGGTGGTTTGGGGGCGGGGTTCGTCCCTGATGCGGGAGAACCAGCAGACCCTGCAGAGGTAGCTGGGGGAGGGGGAGGGGCAGGGTCCCGAGCGGGCCGTTATTTATTGCATTTGGGTGTTTCCTCTCTGCTGTGCCTGTCGCCTCTGGGCAGCACAGATTCTGAATTCTGATTCACAGTCCCTAACCAGATGCGAGCCGGGAAAAGGCAGACAGAAGGTGTCCGACGGCTTTTGAACCCAGTCAAATGTTTGAGAGTTTCCCCTCTCTGGCTTTTGGTTGAGGCTGGCGTCCTCTTTAGAGCCCCACGGAGCAGTAGAAGGTGGCCAGCCACGGAACTTGCAGCCCCCAGCCTAACTGCCGGTCGCCGGAGCGCAGAACAGGACCTCGGTGGGTCTCTTTCCAGGGGTGCCCCCTCCGTTCTAATGAGTCTTTTTGTGTTTTTCCTCAAAGTCCTTATGTTCCAACCCAGAGGACCCTTTTCCATGCCCGGTCAGGGACACCAGCTTCAACCTGCCTGCAGGACAGGAGCACAGAGCAGCCTCATCCCGTCTGAGGCCACAGAGCAGACGCCATCAGACAATCTAATTTGCTGGACAGAGTTGCTAGCCTTTTCCTTTGCTTAGCAACGCGCCTGTGGTTGGCACATCTGTATTTGGGCATCTGAGGTTCACATCTGAGAGGAGGAGAAAGTGTGTTTATTAGAAAGGAAGTCTTGTGAAAACAGCTCAGTGCCGTGTGCGTTTTTGGATTTTTTTTTTTCTGGTGTGACTGCGGGAGACTCCCTGACATTTTCAGGCAAACCATCTTTTTGATTAAACCGTTGTGCTAAAAACAAAAAGAGTAACGACCTTACTGAATGTTACTCCCGTTTCTTTACTAATTGAGTAAAATCAGGAAGTCGATTTTGCATAAATCGGGGAATTTCAGACTTTGGAGACAAAACTGTGCTCCCGTAGTAATGCTAAAATTCTAATATATGCAGTCCCTTAAACAGCACAAATTATTGATTCCTTTAAAACATTTTTGTACTTCTGGAATGAATATATTCTAAGTAATCTTTTGATCAAATACCAGCAGCCTAAATGTTTCTTCTGTTCTTCATAAGCCTCAAAACTGATTATTTCTTATAAGCCCATGCTGCCAAACCTCTAGCAGTGCAGGGTGAACTAGGCAGCCCACAGCAGGTGGCTTCTGTCACTGTCCTCACATGGGCTCAAAGCCAGGTCATAGGGGCACCTGGGTGGCTCAGTCGGTTAAGTGTCTGACTTCAGCTCAGGTCATGATCTCACGGTTCTTAAGTTCAAGCCCCACACTGGGCTCTGTGCTGACAGCTCAGAGCCTGGAGCCTGCTTCCTATTCTGTGTCTCCTCTCTCTGCCCCTCCCCTGCTCATGTTCTCTCTCTCTCAAAAATAAGTGAACATTAAAAAAAAAAAGCCAGGTCACAACACTAAATATCCTTTAAAAAGTGGTTTGTTTTTTTTTTTTTAAGCTACCACTTGACTGTGTTCCTTAGAATAAATAAAGGCTATTTTATAAATTACACACACAGCTTGACTGCTTTGTTTCTAATCCATTGAGGCAACCACAAGAAGGTACTCTGGCTTAGATGATTCTGAAACCAGCACTCCTCACACTTGGACTTGGCTTGGCCAATGACTAGCCCCGAGTAGCCCAAGTCCCAATTCCTGACCTCATTTGAGGAGCTGCTCGGAGGGCTGGGCCCTAAGCGGCTGCACGGTCCCCAGGCAGCCCAGCGTGCACCACGCTGGCAGTCCTGGGAATGAGGGCAGTGAAGGCATGGGCTTCCTTCACCTCTCCCAACCCCCCAACCCTGACCCCTGTGTCCAGGGTGCAGTGGGCCTTTTGCACTATTGTGTGTGTGTGTGTACCAAAGCAGTACATTTAGAAAATGGGCAGAGAAACACAGATGTGAGCAGTGGGAACAGCATCTCCATTGAGCCCCGACCGAGGGAAGACTAATCTGGCTGAGCCGAGCAGAGCCTATGGCTATGAGGTTGGAGGACTACCCTTTCTCCCAGCCGGGAGGCAGACCTGCGTTCTCTGGAAAGATGGACTACCTGCTAGGATGGCCCCATCCCACTGGGCCCTGTCCTCCCTCCTGACTCTCCGGAAACAGGAAAACAGCTACAGCGGCCCTGGAGGACACAAAGACACACAAGATCGGAGTTTCTTCTGAAGAGGTGACAAGGTGGAGCATACAAAAATGGGAGCAGCCAGAGGATCTTCCGTTTGACCCTTGGTCCAACCCAATGGGAGATCTAGACAGAGGGACAACTGTTGGCCACACAGGGCAGCCTGTAGCCTTGAGCCTGACACCTAGGCTAACGCGGGGTGTTGCAGATACTAATGTCCAGTTTGATGGCCATAACTTCCATTTGGCTTTAAGGTGGCTGGGCCACAAAGCTCAAGACGGCTACATAATGGCGGGCTTGGCCAGGTCACAACACTGATGAGGACATGGCTGTCCCTCTTTCTGCTTACTTCACCCCCATCCAAAGGGGGTGGCTCCAGGTAGAGAGAAGCCTCACTCTGCCTGGAGATGGGGGCCCGTGAGGTAGCCCTTTCTGGACCAACAGAAAGAGAAAGGTATTGGTGGCAGGTAAGAGCAGCATCCTGCTGGGAGCCAGCCTAGTTCTAAAGTGGCCCAAGTGAAACCCAACCGCAGTGAGAGTTGGAAGGTCAGAAAAGGAAGGCTACCCAGGAACTCTCCCTGGATCTCACAGCCCCTGCCTCAGTCCCTGCCCTCAAGGCCCAGGAAGGCCAGGTGCATTTTTCTGTGAGCTTTCAGTGGAGCAGAGACCACGGCCCCCTGGGAAGCCCTTCCAACCCCATCCGCTGCCCGTAGCTGATCTTACTGGGAACACAGGATGTCAGCCCTCTTCCCCTAAACCCCAGAGCCAGACAAGCAACGTACCTGCCTGAGCCGTGTGAGTTCAAACCTCTGAGCTGCAGGCGGAGTGAGAAGCCGCCAGGCATGGCTGCCTGTTGGTAGCTGTTTACTCACAGGGACGAAGGCCTCCTTTGTTTCTCATCCCACCCTCCTACCCCCAATGGAAGGATGTCTTGGAAGCTACTTGTGCTATTTTAGGCTCATATAACTTTGACTTGAAGAGTGGGCTGATGTGGCTGCTGAGGCTTTGGACATCGGCTAGCAAAAGGGTCCCCGCTTCCTGCAAAGGTCCTCATCTTCCCATCCACTTGATGAGCGCCATTGATGGATGGCCAGCATGTGCCAGCCACTGCGGGTGCTTGGGGGACAAGACGGCCCAGGGGACGGAGAGAAAACATTTGTTTTCCCACAAGGATTGTTTACTCGAGGTTCTGTAGAGTTATCAGGAAGAGAATTTCCCCCAAATCCCTTGATTTGCACATAGAGCCAACAAGCTCTCAAGCTAGCACCTCCACAAGCCGCCTTTGAAATTCTAATGAGAGACCCAGTGGCAGAGGCGGGGACAGGGGACACTCCCTGGAGGGAACACAAAGGAGAGGGCTGGAGGTCAGCTGCATTTGGATTTTCGTCTTTATTTCCATTACACAGAACAGCCAGTCCTGACAGCCATCTCTGGGCCTGGTGGCCATGCTGGACAATGCTCTTCCTGGACCCAGAGCCATGACTCGGGGATGATAGGGGCTGGGTCACCCAGGGCCTCCCTCCCAAGACCTCCTCACACAGCAATCACAGACCAGGACAAAGTCTTAAAAAGCAGGGGCGGGGCCAGGGAGGGGCCAGGACGCCCAAGCCAAGCGCCTGGGAGGATGCCCTCGGCGCCTGCCCTGCCCCCACCCCCACCCCCACCCCGCCACCCCCCATCCCCTTCCCGGGAGAACACAGGTCCTCACGTCCCTGCCTGGACAGCCGGAGGTGCGCCACCTGCCAGCTGCTCGAGCTGCTCCGGGCCAAGCCTGCTGCTCGAAGCCCGTGTCTACAATGTCACCAGAGCTTCCTCTTCTGTGTCCTGGACCCGGTCCAGGGCTCCCGAGGAAGCTGCGGTTTGGGGTGAGCAGTCTGCACCAGCAGGGCGGGGCGGCCGCTCCCACTCCGGACGCGGGCCACGCCTTCTTGGACGCGAACACACCCCCATTTCCCGGGGCCCACGGAGACACGCCTCGCCCTGCAGCCAAACAGCAGGAAGGCAGATTTGTACGAGTATATACAAGGTCCTGGAATTCTCGCCCGGTTGCCACACAGTCTACGGAGCATAATTGGGGGAGGTTGTGCAACTGCCCGAGAAGCCAGGGCTCTCCACGTTCTCATCACAGGTGTCCAGTGAGCCCCGGGACAGGGCCAGACGCCAACACTGCCACCTTTGGGTGGCACTGATGGCCTTGCTCCAGCAGGCTCTGCCTAGGGTTAGGGAGCCCAGGTCCCTAGGAGCTGGGCCAATGGGAGTGTAAGTTGGGGAGACGGGACAAGGCCTGCAGCGCACCCCCCCCCGCCCCCCCCCCCCCAGCCTTGGTGGTGGCAACAGCCCTGCCTGGCAGGCCTGTGAGCACAGGGTTGCCCGGAAGGCCCCCAGGCAGGACTCACACCGGTCCTCTTGTAGGGGAGGGGTCCCAAGGGGAAGCCCCACCCAACTAAAGCCACCTTCCCCACCCCATGGGGCCTGTGCCCAGCAGCTGGGCTGCATTCTCAGTCTCTAGGAACCCCATGGGTGGGTCCTTCCCTGGGGCCCAGTGAGTCACTTCCCCAGGCCCCCGAGGCCTTAGTTGAAGGTGCCTCCCTCTCCAGCAAAGCCTTCTTTGTTCTCTTGCTGGCGTCACTTCACCACCCTCTCCTCCCCTCTCACTTGCAAACTCAGGTCCTGCGGGGTTTAGGGGGCACCAGCTGTGAGCGGCACAGAGGTAGGCAAACATGCCTCCTGGGAAGTGGTCTGGCTGTGCGGAAAACTGGAACTGTGCTCTGGCTTCCTGCGTCCCTGCCCTTTCAGGGCTCAGTCTCTCACCCTTCCCCAGGCAGCTGGGGAAGCCCCTACCTCCCTACACAGGTGGTGGGTGTGCAGCCTGCAGGGCACCATTATTGGATGTGCACCAGGAGGCAGGGTGCTTTGGATGCACTCACCCTGGTCAGCACCACCCGGAGCTGCTGAACTGGCCCCTGACACTTCTCTTTCATTAGGGAGAGGCTTCCTCCGCTCAGATGATGGCAGTTACCATCACTCACTCTCCTTGTTCTCCCTTTCCTTGGTGTCCCTTGCCCTGGTGGAGGAGCCCAGTGGAAGCCCAGCCCAGGAAGGGAATTCAGTAAAGTGCTTTCAGACACGACTTCCAGTCGGCCTCCTCTCCCCTCCCCACCTGCCAGCCCCAGCCGGACAGGCCACCTGGCGGGCTCACTGTCCTGGGAGGTGCCCAGCTGCCGGGTGAGCTGGACCACCCTGTGCTAAAGGCAGCTGTTCCGCAGTGCATCTTGTGTGTGTGAGCACCAGCCTTGCAGCCAACTTGGGCTCTTGTTTTGAAGAAGTAGAAGATAATTTTTTTTTTAAAGACTGCATGCACATGTAAATTTTATTTACAATAGTAAAAAAAAAAAAAAGAAGAAGAAGAAGAACAACAACAACAACAACAACAACTTGGGGAGAAAAACCCCAGTGTCCTAAAAGCAAAGGAAAGATGAAGTCCATTATGGAACATCATTTGATGAAATGTATTTATCCTTCCACCGATATGTATTGCCTACCGTCTCCCAGACACTTGCAGGGCCTCTGGTCAAGAAGAGGGGTTACAGGAAGCCAGGCCCTGAGCCATGTGCATTTCACCCATCAGCTCACCAAATCCTTAAGCTACACCCATGATGAAGGAACACTCAATAGTCTTGTTTACACAGAAGAAGAAAGGTGTGAGGTCCCTCAGCTAACAAGGGCCAGAAAAGCAGCCCCAGCTGGCTCCAGAGCCTGAGATCCTGCCATTAAAAACAATGGCTAGTGTATTAGTTTCTTATTGCCACTGTGACATATATCTGCAGACATAGTGGCTTTAAAACAACACAAATTTATCATCAGACAGTCCTAGAGATCAGAGGTCTGAAATGGGTCTCATCGGGCTAAAATCAAGGTGTCAGCAGAGCCATATTCCCATCTGGCGACTCTAGGAGAGAATGCGTTTCCTTGCTTTTTCCAGCTTCCAGAGGCTGCCACATTCTTTGACTCATGGCTCCTTCCTCCATCTTCAAAGGCAGTAGAGTAATATCTTTAAATCTTTTTGACTCTGACTCTTCTGGACTCATGATTACATTGGGCCCACCCAGATAATCCAAGATAATCTCCCTATTTTAAGGTCAACCTATTAACCTGAATTCCATTTGCAACCTTAATTCCCCCTTGCCATGTAACCTAACATATCTAGATTCCTACATTTAGGATATAGACATATTTGGGGCATTATCCTATTTACCACAGCTAGGTAGCAACTTCATCCACTCAAAAACTACTTATTGAACACAAGCTACGTGCCAGTTGAGGTTCTGCTGGGGATACAGCAGTGAATGAAGAAGACAGAAATCCCTGACCTTATGGAGTTTACACTGCGGTGGAGGGATATAGACAATAAATAAAGTAAGCAAAATGTAACAAAGTTAGATGGTGCTAACTGCTAAGGGAAAAGGTAAAGCAGGGAAGGGGGTAGGCAGTGTGTGTGTATTGCTATTTTGGTCAGTGTGCTGGACATCTGTGATGTGCTCCTCTCCCTGCCCTATGCCTGGCAGTTGGTATCTATGAACAACACCAAGAGGTTCCCTTCCCCTCTGGCTTTCTGTTGGGCACGGATGGTGGGAAACACCTTCAGGAGACTGGAGGGATGCCAGGGAGGTCAGCATCCCTCATTCTCCCTCCAAAGGTCTCAGCTCCTACTAGGAAGCTTCTCCTACACAGCCCACACCCAGCTCCAAGAACAGCTTCCTTTCTTTGCTCCTCCAGGCCTAGGAATGATAACTGTGGCTGCCTTTACTAGTCCCAGGGGGATTCACTACCTCTTCTGCTTTTCCTATCCAAACCTTTGTAAATAGTACTTTATTAAACTCCCCTCAGATAGTCCTCCCTGGAGGCTGCCATCTGTTTTCCCTGGAACGACTGGCTGTGCTGACAACATTTAGAGAAAGCCCCAAAGAAGGTAAGGTGGGAGACATGCTGGTGGGAGAGCCTTGGGGCTAGGTAGTATAAAGGCCCTGTGGTTGAAGCACGCATGATGTGTTCGAGAAACAGTAAGGAGGCTTGGGTGGCTGGAGTAAGAGAGTGTAGAGTGGCAGATGAGGTCACTGGGATACCTGGGGTAGGACAGATGTCAGATCACGTAGGGCCTTGGAAGAGGTGCTGTGAGTGCCCTACCTATACCCCCTCAGCACTCCCCACTGGATGCACACAAACTCTGTGGCTTCCTACTGCTCCTGCAAATCTCTGTCTGAGGGCCTTTGTGGGCCACAGGTATACACCCTGGTGCATGGACCAGGCCAGGGAGTTAATGCTCCTGGGGGTATCCCCCAACCTACGTGGAGCTGGTGAATAAATACATAGGTGCCTTGCCTCTCGGGTTTGACACTTGTGTGGCGTGCTCTTGGCAGATTCTCAGAGATCCCCGGGGGGGGGGGGGGGGTTGAGCTCCAGCTACCCACAGCAGTAATTCACTTATTAACACACACTGTACTGGCCTCCTTCCTTTTCCCTGTCTCATTTCCTTGTTTATCCCCACCCCCGCCCCATGCTCCCAGAATCACCTCTCAAGTGAACTACCTATACATAAGCCCTTGTCTCAGTATCAGCTTCTAGAGCATCCCAATGTAAGATATCCTGCGGGCCATTATTAGAACTTGGGCTTCTGTGAGAGTGAGAGAAGTGAGCAGAGGAATGACGTGGGCTGAAGGGGGCGAGGGAGAAGCAGGGAGACCAGCTAGATGCTACTGTAATAGTTCTGAGGACTGAGGATGTGGCTTGGAGCACGGTAGAGGCAGTGCAGGTGGTCAGAAGTGGGTAGATTCAGGGTTTTCTTCAAGGGAAGAACCCCTGTTCACCTGTGGGATATGAGAAACAGTAAGGTGTCTAGGGTGATTTCAAGGTTTTTGGCCTGAGCAAAAGAAGGACAGAGTTGCCTTTTACTGGGATGAGGAAGACTGTTTGGGGGAGAGCAAAGTAAACAAGGCTGGGAGCTCAGTTTTGGACATGCTGGGTTGAGATGCCTGTCAGACGTGTGAGTGGAGATGTCCAGCAGGCAGATGGTCAGGTGCACCAGCAGGGAACCAAGGAAGGAGTCCAGGCTGCAGGGAGAAGTTGAGAGTCTTCAGTGGCATGTACAGGCAGGACTGGATAAGGGCTCCAAGGGAGGGAGTGTGGAAAGAAAAGAGCAGAAGCCCCAGGACTGAGCCCCGGGCACCCAACACCCAGAAGTCAGAAGAGAGAAGATGGGACCAGCAGGGGAGTCCAGAAGGAGCAGCCAGTGATGGGGGAGGAGGGCCAGGAGGCTGAGAGTGGAGAAAGAGATCAACTTGCCAGATGCCACTGATGAGGCAGGTAAGATGTGGTCTGGGGCTGGATGGCTGGATCCAGCAGGTCAGCTCATCAGTGACTTTAATACCAGCTCTGTCAAGTAGAATGAGGAGGCAAGGACCGAAAGGGAGATTATTCAAGAGAGAACAGGAGAAGAATCTAAACATACATGGACAACTCTATTTCAAGTTAGTTTTGTTTCGGGGTACCTGAGTGGCTGTTGGTTGAGCGTCCGACTTCGGCTCGGGTCATGATCTCGTTGCGGGTGAGTTCGAGCACTGCATCAGGCTCTGTGCTGATGACTCAGAGCCTAGAGCCTGCTTCAGATTCTGACTCCCCCGTCCCTCTGCCTCTCCCCCCACTTGTGCTCTGTCTCCCCTCTCTCTTTCAAATATAGATAAACATTAAAAAAAGTAATTGGTTTTGTTTCATTTTTGCAATAATCCCAAATTAACAAAACAAAATTGCAAGTGCCAGGCAAATTGGTTTTTTGATGAACCGCTTCACAGTAACGTGTTGGGATGATGCTCCATCACCCCCCAGATACTTCAGTGTGTTAGAAAGAGACCTAAAGAGTTGCAAAGAGGTGACAGAACAAATACTTGTATAGCACTATTCACAACAGCCAATAGGTGGAAACAACCCAAACATCTATCAATGGCTGAGAAGATAAACAAAATGTGGTATATCCATACAATGGACTATTATTCAGCCACAAAAAAGAATGGGTAGTGATAAACGCTACCACATGGATAAACTTCAAAAGCAATATGTGTAGTAAAAGAAGCCGGTCACAAAAGACGCACATAATGCATGATTCCATTGACATGAAATATCAGAATCAGTAAATCCATAAAATCAGAAAGCAGATCAGTGGTTACCAGGGGCAGGGGTGGGAGAAAGGGGGAATGGGGAGTAACTGCTTAATGAGTATGGGGGTTCTATTTTGGAGTAATGAAAATATTTTGGAACTAGACAGGGGTGGTAGTTGTATAACATTGTTAATATGCCGAATGGCACTGAATTGTTCACTTTAAATTGGTTACATTTAGAGGTGCCTGGGTGGCTCTGTCTGTTGAGCATCTGACTCTTGATTTCAGCTCAGGTCATGATCCCAGGGTTGTGGGATCGAGCTTCATGTCTGGCTCCGTGCTCAACATGGATTCTCTCTCTCTCTCTCTCTCTCTCTCTTTCTCTCTCCCTCTGCCTCCCTGCCCTACTCAAGCTCAGTCTCTCTCTCTCTCCCTCTCTCTCTGTACCCCCCACCCCTCTCCACTGCTTGCACCCACACACACCCTCTCTCTCTAAAATAAAAAAAATTTAAATGGATACATTCATGTTATATAAATTTCACCTCAATTAAAAAAAAAAAAAGACTCAGATCATGCATCCTCGGCAGGAATATCCAAGAAGGGTCTTTCTGTTCGTCTCATTGGTCCTATGAGGTGACACATGGTTTCTATTTGTCCATTACCAACGGTGCTTATTTTGATCACTAGATTAAGACGGTGTCTACTAGGCTTCCCCTCCATAAAGTCACTTGTTTTCTCTTTGTAATTAATAGCACATTGTGGGTGGCTGCTTTGAAACTGTAACACCTCTTCCTCATAGAATTTTCCATCTATTCATTTATCTGTTTAGGTCAGTGACTTCCTACTCATTCATTTATTCTACTCAGGGGGTTATGATCTGTTACTTTCATTGCTTATTTTGGTGCTCTAACTCGCCCAGATTTGGCCAGTGGGAGCCCCCTTAGGTTGGCTTTCATATTCTTTGGACACATCTGCCTCATTTTTCTAGTACCTCCTTGCCTACTGGCACAACAAGCTCATCTTGTGTTTTCCCTGTTCTAGTCCTGCAGTCAGTCCTTCTGGCAAAGAACACTGGTTCATCCCAATGGATACTAATGGAAAATAGTATTTAGAAGCCAAGATATAGGGTCAGGTGTACTCATTACTATTGAGGTGTCCACCTTCCCAGTGGACAATCCCAGGGAATACATGGGCGCATGTACACATATATACTCATGTTTTTATGCATGTTATTTCTGTATATATAGAAAATCATGAGTTCTTACCAATACTTCCAATTCTACTCCAACACCACATGTCTCAGTCTCGTGTTCTCCTGCTCATATTTGAAGCTCTTTTCTAGCAGTGAGAAACATCGCTCCCATAGCCTTAAAATATCCAGTCAGTGCCCTCCCCACAAACACTCAGACGCCTTTCTCATCCTGCTTGGGCTCTGACACATGTGCTAGGTCACACCCCTGCACAGATGCTCCCCGTGCTAGGTCACACCCCTGCACAGATGCTCCCCGCATCCACTGTGGGTTCACAGCCTGCCCCCCCCCCCCAAACCCCTGTGCTGAGCTCCTCCCCCATGCAGATGTCCTCACCGTTCGGTTTGCAAGCACTGAGCTTTGGACCACCACAGCTTCCTCCCTTGCTCAGCTCCACCTAATAAATTTTGGCCTGAATTGTTCAGGAGAGAAAGAGAGAAAGGAAGCACTGATAAAACATCATAAAAAGCAGATGAACAGACCCCATACGTTCTATATTTACAGTTTTGAATTTCGCATGGAAATAAGACTTGTAGAAATCAAACTAAAATTATCATTGGTATGGTTGTGGGTTAAAATTATGACGGCTTCTTCTTCTTTTCCCTGCTTCCCGAATTATCTGGAATATGGTTGCGTTGCTTTTCAATTAAAATATTTCAAGGAAAACATAATTTAAATTGCACTCCCTACATCAGCTCAAGCTGCATACAGCACGCTCAGGATTCATGCTGATGGTCCGAGAAGAGGCCCCCAATTTTAATAGAAGACCTAGAGAAGAGTAGTTTTATATCAAAACAAACCTGGATCAGAACACAAAGTTCTCATGAATTCGAAAAATAACACCTGAGTTCCAGTTCTGGGGGGAAATGATACTCTTCCCTGCTTCTCCCTGTGTGGGAAGGCTCAATATCATGTGCTGCCTTGACATCAGGGGACTTCGTGCCCTAACCGGAAGTTTCCTCCTCAACTCCTGCTCATAAATTAAGTTCCCCAGCCAGACGACTCTCCTTATCAAAGTGACCGGCACAATTCCTGTTCATCCCTGATTATCAGGTTTCGGTGCCCTACTAGCTCATGGAATTATTGAAACAAGCTAATCACATCCTCCTGCAGGAACCAGGGGGTACCTCAGTCTCTTGACACTCTGTAGCCTGCCTCCTGTAGCCCCTGCTGGTTCATTCTGTTCCCAAGTGCAAGCCCCATGTGACCCTGTGTAGCATGTGGTGTCCTCCAGGCTATGAGTATATGTGACTATTGATCTCACTTGCCCAGTCTCAGCGGTTGTGTATTCAACCATCCCCACAACCCTAAGGCAGGAAGCCCTCCCTCACCAAGGGGGTAAAGAAGAGGTGATCAAAACATTGCTCTCTAATTACAACTAAATATCCTGGAAACTACTTAACAGACAATGAATAGAAGACTCTGAAAGCTGGAAAGCAGAAGATGGCCTAGCCAGGGACCCCAGGACTTGAGGGACAACAATGTAGTTAGTGCCCCAAGGACTGGGCACTGAAGATTCCTTCAACACAGAAGCACCAGTAGGCACAAGCACAAACAAAAACAAACCAGAAAAGCCTGCTTTCACTGGACCAAGGGCAAGTAAAGGAAGAGTCCAGAGGAGACCTAGTGGGGACCCTCAATGGCTCCTCCACGACAGAGGCACCAGCAGGCAGTCTGATCCACCTGTAGCAGGTGTACAATCAGAGTACAGGTTGGTGAGCTGGTCCAAATGCACAGGGGGCATCAGCTGAGCCCTGTGTCTACTTACCCTAGTGGCATAAAAAGACCCAGACCCAGCAGCTTCTGTCCCCCATCCCCAGCCCTCCAACGGAAGAGAATGACCCAGCAACACCAGGTACCCCTGAGAACGACACCAACAGATGACACCAACAGAGACTAAGCCCCAGCAGTTCTGGAAGAAAAAAACCTAGAAGACAGGAATCACATTGGAAGGTTTCTGATAACCAAACCATCATAAATATATGCATACCAGAACCTATACATTAAATCTAAACAGAGCAACCGCCCACTAAAACAGATTTAAATAGGTCAAGAGTGTCATAACATAATATCCAAAATGTCCAGGATACAACTGAAAATCACTCGTTTCCCAAAGAATCACAATTTGAATGAGACAAGGCAATGGACTCCAGTATCTAGATAAATCAACGTTGGAAGTACCTACCAAGAATTTTAAAGCATTAGCATAAAAATGGTTCACCAAACACTTACAAATTCTCTTGAAACAAATGAAAAAAAAAATCTTAGCAAAAAGTAGCCATAATTAAAGAGAACCAAATGCAAATTACAAACTGGAATATACAACTGAAAAGAAAAACCTGCTGGATGGACTCCATAGTAGAATGGAGGTGATAGAAGATATAAACAATAAACTTGAAGACAGATCAACAGAATTTACTCAATCTAAACAACAGATGGAAAACAGCCTGACAAAGAAAATGGCGGAGACTCTGTGGAGTTCTGTGGGACAATAGATGTAACATTCATAGAGAGTCCCAGTAGAGAAGAGAGTGTGGGTCTGAAAAACAGTTGAAGAAATGCTATAAAAAAAATTAAAATAAGGGGCACCTGGGTGACTCAGTTGGTTAAACACCTGACTCTTGATTTCAGCTCAGGTCTCAGTCTTGGGGTCCTGAGTTCAAGCCCCAAATTGGGCTCCGCACCGGGTGTGAAACCTACTTAAAAAAGCAATTAATTAATGTATTAATTAATTAAAAATAAATCAATCCCATGCCAAAATGTATTATAATCAAACTTCTAAAAACTAAAGACAAAGAAAAAAATCTTTTACAAAGCCAGAAAGAAATGACACACTACCTGTTAAGGAACATCAGTTAGAACGAGAATGGTTTTTTCATCTGAAACCACAGAGCCCAGAAATAAGTGGCCTAATATTTTTCAAGTACCGAAAGAAAAGAACCATCAACTGCAAATTTCTCTATCCCGTGAAATTCTCCTTAGAAATGAAGAGAAAATAAAGTCATCTCAAGCAGGGAAGCTAAGAGAATTTGTTGCTCGCAGCTCTATCCTTGGAGGAAACTCTCCAAACAGAAAGAAAAATGGTAACAGAAGAAAGCCGAGACATTCAGAAGAGAAAGAAAAACAATGGAATGGGTAAAAAAAATAAAGGTAAATACAATAAACTCGTCGTCACCTCATGAGTTTCTTTAATCATATTTTGTGGTTAAAGCAAAAGTTACACTATGATCTGATGTGGTGTTCAATATAGCGAGAGGCAATGCTTGCAACCATTATGTTTAAAAAGCAGATATAGTAAAACAAATGGTTTTTACACTTCACTTCAAGTGGTCAAACAATGACACCAGTAGACTGTGATATGTTATATATGTATAGTCAGTCCTACAGCAACCACAAAGAAAACTATACAAAGTAATATACTAAAAAAATATATCAAAACATCAAAACGAAACTTACAATGCTCAAATAGCCCACAGGAAGGTAAGAGCAAAGAAACAGAAGGATGAGAATCAGAGGCAAAAAACAGAAAACAAATAATAAAATGACAGACTTAAGCTCCAACATATCAATAAATACTTTAAAAATAAATGCTCTAAATTCACAAATTAAAAGACAGAGATTGACAGAGTATGCAAAACAAAACAAAACAAAACCACAACCCAAGGATATGCTATCTACAAGAAACTTACTTCAAACATAATGACATACGAAGGTTAAAAATAAAAGGATGAAAAAGAGACATCATGCAAACACTAATTTTTTTGAAAAATTGACAATGACTTTTTGGGTTTAACACCAAAAGCAAAGGCAACAAAACCAAAAATAAGCATGCATCAAACTAAAAGGCCTTTGCACAGCAAAAGAAACCATCAACAAAAATGAAAATGTAACCTACAGAATTGGAAGAAAATATCTGCAAATCACATGAGTTAATATCCACAATACATAAAGAGATCATATAACTCAATAACAACAACAACAACAATAATAAACAACACACAAACAATCCAATGAACAAAGATCAGAGGATCTGAATACATATTTTCCAAAGAAGACATATGATATTCAGATGGGCAACAGGTACATGAAAAAGTGCCCAACGTAACTAATCATTAGGGAAAAGCACATCAAAATCACACTGAGATATCACCTCATGCCTGTTAGAATGGCTGTCATCAAAAAGATAAAACAAATGCTGGAGAGGATGTGGAGGAAAGGAACCCATGTACAATCCCCCTGTTAGTAGGATTGTAAACTCGTACAGCCACTATGGAAAACAGTATGGAGAATCCTCAAATTATTAAAAATAGAACTACCATATGGTCCAGCAATTCTGCTTCTGGGTATTTATCTGCAGAAAATGAAAACACTAACTCAAAAAGATATACGCAACCCCGTGTTCACTGCAGCATTGTTTACATCAAATGTACATTGATGGATAGAGGGATAAAGAAAATACGGTATAGTTGGGGCACCTGAGTGGTTCAGTTGGTTGTGGGTCCGACTTCGGCTCAGATCATGATTTCTCGGCTTGTGAGTTAGAGCCCCAGGTTGGGCTCTGTGCTGACAGCTCAGAGCCTGGAGCCTGCTTCAGATTCTGTGTTCCTCTCTCGCTCTGTCCCTCCCTTGCTCGTGCTCTGTCTCTCTCAAGAATAAATAAACTTAAAAAAAAATTTTTTTTTAAAGAAAATATGGTATAATGGTATTCCATTATATACGGAATATTACTCCACTAAAAAAAAAAAAAATGAAATCTTGTCCTTTGTGATAACATGGATGACACCTTGAGGGCATTACAGTGAGCAAAATAAGTCAGAGAAAGACAAATACCGTATGATCTCACTCATATGTGGAATCTAAACAAGCAAACAAAGAAAATACACAAATTCACAGATACAAATAACAGATTAGTGGGGTTGTCAAAGACAGAGGCGCGGCTGTGGAAAATGGGTTACAATAGTTCTTCTATTTATAAAATACTTAAGTCCTGAGGATGTAATGTATAGCATGGTGACTATAGTTAATAATACTCTATTGTATATTTGAAAGTTGCTAAGGGAGTGAATCTTAAAAGTGCCCAACACAAGAAAAAAATTTGTGACTGTGGGTGATGATGGATGTTAACTAGACTTATTCTGGTGAACATTTTGCAATATATACAAATATCAAATTATTATGTTATATATCTGAAGTCAATATAATGTTAAATGTCAATTATATCACAATAAAAATAAATAAATAAAATGATGGAAGAGATATATCATGCAAAAATTAATTTTTTAAAAAAACAGGAGTGGCTATATTACTATTAGATAAAGTAGACCTCAGAGCAAAAAAGGTCACTAAGCACAAAGAGGGACATTACTTAATCCACTAAGAATATCTAGCTATCTTTAATGTATGTGCACCAAACAACAGAACCTCTACATACAGGAAGCAAAAACTGACAGATCTAAAAGAAGAAATAGACAAATTCACAGTAATAGTTGGGTACTTTAACAGCCCACTATCAGCAAATGATGGATACACTAGACAGAAAATCAGCAAAGATATCAAAGAACCATCAGGATCTAATTGCCATGTGTAGAATATTCTACCCAACAACAGCAGAACACATTATTTTTAAGTGCCAATAAAATATTCACCACCATAGATGATATCTTGGGTCATAAAAGAAACCTTAACAATTTTAAGAGAATTGAGGGGTACCCGGGTGGCTCAGTTGGTTAAGCATCTGACTTCAGCTCATGCCTGGATCTCACGGTTCATGAGTTCCAGCCCCACTTCCAGCTCTGTGCTGACAGCTCAGAGTACGAAGCCTGCTTCAGATTCTGTGTCTCCCTCTCTCTCTGTCCCTCCCCCGCTCACATTCTGTTTCTCTCTCTCTCAAAAATAAATAGACATTAAAAAAATAAAAATAAAAATAAAGGAATTGAAATCATTCAGAGCATATTCTCTGGCCATAATGAAACCAAACCAGAAATCAATAACAGAAAGACAGCAAGAAAATCTCCAAACACTTTGAAATTAAACAACATACTTCTGAATAATCCATGGGCCAAAAAACAAACTCTCAAAAGAAATTTAAAAAAATATATATCACTGAGTGAAAAGGAAAACACAACATCTCAGAATTTGTGAGATGCAGCTAAAGAAGTGATGAGAAGAAATTTTAGAGCCCTAATGCTTAGATTAAAAAAAAGAAAAGCATCAAATCAATTATCTAAGCTCCCATCTCAAGAATCTAGAAAAAGAAATTAAAAGTATACACATTGGAATGTCAGAAATAAAACATTCTCCATGCACAGATGACATGTGTCTGTGAGTGAAATCCCAAAGAATTGACAAAGCAAAACAAAACAAAACAAAACAAAACAAACCTTCTAGAACTAATAAGTGAGTTCAGAAGGTTGCAGGAGATAAGATCAACACCCACAAATCAATTGCATTTCTATATATTAACAATGAACAAATGGAAATCAAAATTTAAAAATGCAATACCATTTAAAATTGCTCCAAAAAATTAAATAATTAGATATAAATCTAACAAGACATGTACAAGATTTGTGATGTTACAAATCCTGATGAAAGAAATCAAAAGATGTAAATATGTGGAGAGATATACTATGTTCATTGATTGAAAGACTCAACATCATAAAATGCCAGATCTCCCTAAAATGATTTATAGGTTCAATGCAATGTCTATCAAATTCTCAGCAAGATTTTTTTGTAGCAACAGGCAAAGTTATTTGAAAATTTATATGGAGAGACACAGGCCTTCTCTTGGCCAAAACTATTTGAAAAAGAATACAGTTGGAGGAAACGTTCTCCCTGATGTTAAGGTTCGCTAAATAGCTACAATAATTAAGATAGTGTGGCTATCGGCAGAGAGATAGACACATAGCAGGACAAAGTAGAGAACATCAAAATAAGATTCACACAAAATGCCCAATTCATATTTGGCAAAGGAGTAAAAGCAATTCAATGGAGTGTTTGCCTTTTCAATAAATGCTGCTGGAGCAATTGGACATTTCCAAGCAAATAAATAAATAAATAAACTTTGACTTAAGCTTCATTCCTTATACAAAAATTAACTTGAGGGGTGCCTGGGTGGCTCAGTCGGTTGAGCGTCCGACTTCAGCTCGGGTCACGATCTCGCCGTCCGTGAGTTCGAGCCCCGCGTCGGGCTCTGGGCTGATGGCTCAGAGCCTGGAGCCTGCTTCCGATTCTGTGTCTCCCTCTCTCTCTGCCCCTCCCCCGTTCATGTTCTGTCTCTCTCTGTCTCAAAAACAAATAAAATGTTAAAAAAAAAATTAAAAAAAAATTTAACTTGAAATGGATTGCAGACTTAAATGTAAACTATAATAAACTCACAAAATATCTAGAAAAAAACATGGGAAGAAATGTTCAGGACCCAGGATGAAGGAACAAATTCTTAGAATGACATTAAGAGCACGATCCATAAGAGAAAAATTTGATAAAGTATACCTCATCAAAATTAATATGAGAAAACCTTTGCTTTGCACAAAGCTCAGGATGAAAAATGCAAACTACAGACTGAAAGACAATATTTGCAAATCATTTATCAAATCACTTTATACAAAGGACTAGTATCTAGAATATATAAAGAACCCTCAAAACTCAACCATCAAAAAACTCAAAGAATCCAATTTAAAAATGGAGATAAAAAAACCACACAGACATTTCACTGAAGAGGACGTACAGATGGCAAACAAGCACATGAAAGAATGTTCAGGAATGGGTGATGGATGGAAGTGTTGAATCACTATACAGTACACCTGAAACTGATATAATGCTGTATGTTAACTATACTGGAACTAAAATAAAAACTTAAAAAAAAAAAAGAATGCTCCACACCCTTAGTTTTTGAGAAATGCAAATATAAACCCCACTGAGGGGGTGCCTGGGTGGCTCAGCTGGTTAAGCGCCCGACTTCGGCTCAGGTCATGATCTCACAGTTGGTGGACGTGAGCCCCGTGTCGGGCTCTGTGCTGACAGCTCAGAGCCAGGAGCCTGCTTTGGACTCTGTGTCTCCCTCTCTCTCTGCTCCTCCCCCGCTCATGCTTTGTCTCTCTCTCTCTCTCTCTCTCTCTCTCTCTCTCTCTCTCTCAAAAATAAATAAACATTAAAAAAAATAAACCCCACTGAGATATTACTATACATGTAAATGTATAAATGGCTAAAATAAAATTGCTGCTGAGTATGTGACAACCGAATCACTCACACAATTGCCACTGGGAAAATAGAAAATGGTCAGCCACTCTGAAAATTAGTTTGACAGTCCCTTTTAAAACTAGAAATGGGGGCGCCTGGGTGGCTCAGTCAGTTGTATCCGACTCTTGATTTCAGCTCAGGTCATGATTCCACAGTTCATGAGATTGAGCCCCACATCAAACTCTGCACTGACAGCACAGAGCCTTCTTGGGGTCTCTTTCTCCCTCTCTCTCTCCCGCACATCTGCACTCTTTCTCTCTCTCAAAATAAAGAAATAAACTTAAAAAAATAATAAAACTAGAAGTGGACTTACCATACAAGCCAGCAATTGCACTTCTGGGTATTTTTCCCAGAGAAATGAAAACGTATTTTCATGCAGAAGTGGTGAAACACATTAAGTGCTCGTAAAAGCTTTATTCATCATAGCTCCAACTTGGAACCTATCCACATGTCATTCAGTGGGTAAATAAACAAACTTTGATACATCATCTCATGAAATATTACTCAGCAATAAAAAAGAAAGATCTGTTGAAACACACAACAGCTTGGATGAACCTGAAGAAATTATGTTGAAACAAAAAAGTTAATCTTAAAAAGATGATACTGCATGATTCCACTTATATAACATTTTTAAAATAACATAATTATAGAGACTGAGAATAGATAAGTGGTTGCCAGAAGGGATGAGGGGAATGGGGAAGTAGGGGTGGGAATGTCTATAAATGGGTAGTTCCATTGTGATGGTACAGTTAATTATCTTGACTGGGGTGATGGTTACATGAAGCTATCCATGTGATAAAATTGCATAGTTGCATAGACACACACACACACACACACACACACACACACACACACGTGTACATGTATAACTGGCAAAATCTGAACAAACTCTATGGATTATACTAACATCAGTTTCCTAGTGTTTTACTGTATATAGTTATGTAAGATGTCACCACTGGGGGAAACTAGGTGAAGCATAGACAGGCCCCTCCCTATATATTTCTTTGCAACTTCCTGTGAATCTGTAATTATTTCAAAATAAACATTTTTTTAAAAATCAAAACAAAACTTGAGGCTTTGAGCTCATGCCGCAGGCCATGGGGCTTCTCCTCAGACTCTGGGAGGCTAGTCTCCATGCTCTGTTTCCTGCTCTGAAAGAAGCTCCCCATTTTATCCTATGCCCCTGGCACGGTGCCTATGAGGTGTTCAGTACATGTCTGCTGAAGGATTTCACGTGACTCCAATGATGCAAACATGGAAAGAACACCAAACAGGAGTCTGATCCTTTGGCATTTTCAGTAAGAGCAGGCAGGTGACAGGAGCGCAGAGCTAAGGTGCTGGTCATGCAGAGGGTTCATCACCCATTTTCCTAGAGGGCAGGCAAAGGAGGTCTGCTGTTAGAGAAGTGCATCAGAAACCAGGTGAGGCTAAAGACACAGAAATGTCATGGTGGGTGGTGAGGGCATCAGGAGAAGAGGCAGGGAGGTGTGTACTCAGCCACCACATGGCCCTGAGAAAAGACGGAGGCTTCTGGCTGTGGGCAACACCCCCAGGCGGGCAGATTTCTGGCTTCCTGTCCCCAGCCCCTGAACCTAGGGGCTTATGCCCCATCTGTGGGCAGGCAGGGGCAGGCTGTTTTGCATTCTCGCCATCTTTTTTCTTCCTCATCATGGCATACACCACCTTCTTTCTCTTCTTCCAGTTACAAAACGAGAGCTCCAGTGCATACACAGCAATAAATGTAAACAGTTGTTGAGATGAGAGTAGAGGGTCTGGGTGGACATTTCACATGGGCTCAGCACACAGGACCTCTTGAATTGTAAACAGACGTGCTTTGGGGCATCCTCTGGCTTCTGCTCTGTTCTTGGCACCCACTGTGGGCCTGTCTCTGGCCAGGGGCAGTGACAGGGAGCATTTTCTTAAGTTCCCACTCAGTGACTGTTTTAGAGATGGAAATGCTACCCAAGTGACTCCAAAAGGAATTCTAGTATGTGCATGGGAGATCCTGCTTCTGCTGGAGCTGCTGGCAGCTTCCTTGCCTCTGGAAAAGCCTACAAAGGAAACAGATGCCCAGGAGAGAGAGCTGAGGGCTGGAGGAGGAGTCTGAGACCTGATGAGGGTCTCTCCTGCCTCCAGCCATGTCTGAAGCAGCCTGCTCCACTGCCCCTGGGCTTTTCAGTTATTTGAACAAACAGATTTCCTTTTCTCTCTTAAGGCAGTTTGAACTGGGTTTTCATTGCCTTGCAACATAGAGTCCTGACTGATAAAAGGATTATCTACACTAGTATTGTCATGGGCCCAGTTTAGTCAGCCAAACATGATGTAAATATGGATTTCCAGGATCACATCTACTGCCTAGCATAATAGGGAAAACTCCCCATTACAATGATAAACTAAAAAATGGTGTGAGACTAGCCCTCAATTTCTTATAAAGGGAAATCTCATCTGAGGAGTAGATAGCAGAACTGAATGGAACAATGTTAATGATACCTCCTCAGAATTTCAGAGACTAAAGATGAGGATAAGTTTGAGGCAGTTATTAAAACTTCTAAGAAATGTATTCGGCCCTGGAATACCCAGGATTTAGGATTTCTCCCACAGTGGTCCAAGAGAGATAGGTAAGAAACGGGAAAAATGATAAAGATCTAATTAATATTCATAATTTTGAGAGGTGATTGCACCTAAAAAGGGAGAGCAAGAAGTAATGAAAATAGAACAATCTGGAGACAGAAATATTCTTGGAAATGAAAAACAGATTGGTTTTTCTATGAAGCCATGAGAACAGAACACTCAAGTTTGAAAAAGAACATAATTATAAGCCAGTCTTATTTATGAACATACACACAAAAATACCTATAAAGTGTTACAAACTAAATAAATCAATTTAAAGCCCATCATAACCAAGTAGGGTTTAACCCAATAATATATGGAAGGTTTATCATCAAAAATTTTGATGCAATTAACTAAAAATAGATTAAAGGAAAAAAGAAACACATAATCACCTGAATAGATGCAGAAGAAGCATTTGATAAAATTCTATATGTACTCATTATAAAAATTAGGATAAAAGAACTACAGCAAAAACCTACAGCAAAGATTTTACCTAATGGTAAAATCCCAGGAATCTTTCCTTTAAAGTCAAAAGACTATGAGGGTGCCTATTATCACTGATCCTATTTAACCCTATACTGGAAATTCTAACCACCTCAGTAAGGAAGAAGAAGAAGAAGAAGAAGAAGAAGAAGAAGAAGAAGAAGAAGAAGGAGGAGGAAGTGGAGGAGGAGGAGGAGGAGGAGGAGGAAAAGTAGAAGGAGAAGGAGAAGGAGGAGAAGAAGAAGGAGAAGAAGAGGAAGAAGAAGAAGAAGAAGAAGAAGAAGAAGAAGAAGAAGAAGAAGAAGAAGGAGGAGGAGGAGGAGGAGGAGGAGGAGGAGGACAGGGAGGAGGAGGAGGGGGAGGGGAAGAAGTAGTAGTAGTAAAAGGATTGGAGACATCATAATTACCTACATGGGGAAAAAAAGCTGGAAACAAGTAGAACTGATGAGAGAGTTTAGCAAATTTCCTGTAAGCCTAATCAACATACAAAAATGGCATGACCTGATGCCAGCAACAAACTATTAGAAAAAGCAGTTTTAAAAAATACCATTCACAACCACAACAAAACCGTAAAGTACCTAGAGATAAATTTAACCAAACACATGCAAGATATTTTGGAGAAAAACTTTACAGAAGGACATAATAAAATACTTAAATAAATGGAGAGATGCATAAACAGTGTTCATTGATGAAAAGATGGCATCGTGAAAACATTTGAATTTGCCTATATAAGCATTAAACACACTGCGTCTCCAACTAGAATGCCAACTTTTTTTGTTTTGCAACTTGAAACACTGATCTTAGAAGTTACATGGAAAAGGTAACAAATAGACAAGAAAATTATAAAGAAAAACAGAGAAGTATGACTGGTTCTACCAGAAATAAAGGCTTATTACAAAGTTATGGTAATTAAATCAATGAGGTACTAGCATGGGTAGAAGAGAAGAGCCAAAGGGCCGGGGCAAACAAAATGAACTGACGAATGTAAATATAAAACCTTGGCATATCACAGAGGTGACTAAAATGAGTGGGGGAAAGAAACTATTTGGTAAGTGTTGTTGGGACTACTGGCTACATAAATAGAAAAAAAATAAAATCACCTCCTCCCACCTTCACACTATATATAAAAGTAAATTCCAGAAGGACTGAAGTCCTAAATATAAAAAGCAAAATGTAAAATCTTTTCAAAAGATAACATAGGTGAATTTCTACTCCTGGTCATCATACATCATAAACAATTAGAAAACTGGACAAAATATATGAATCAACTGTTTTCTGACATTGAACAACAAGCAGTGTGGGACTGAGAGAAAGGAAACAAATGAAGTGGGCTCTTATAATCACCTTGGCTTTCTGCTTGGAAGCATTTTCTGGCCTGTGCCACAAGGGAAGGAATTCAAACAGAGCATGGCATTCCTATTCAATTGAGAAGACAGAGACAGAGACAGAGTTCAGAGAGGCTAAGGGGACTGGAGTTTGCAGGACACAATAGAGGCGAAGAAGGAACTATGCACAGAAAAATCTCTAGAAATATGCATAGGTGTCCTCTTCAGTCTTTAGCTGTGCATATATAGAGTGAGACTCAAAGAGGCTAGATAAGGAACAACTACCAGGAAAAGAACAACTACTAAGGAGTAATAAGTGGAACAATTCCCAGAGCTCACAGAGAGCTGGGAGACATTGGAATTCTAACAGGCAGAGTGGAAAAAATTTATTGAACACTGAGGCCATTCAGTAGATACTCCAGAAGAAACACAGTGTGATATTAAGGCTACACTAGCCCTAGCATAAAGACTACTATAGATTCACCCTAACAACTTTTAAAAACATGCCTCAAATGATCCATGGGTTATTTAGTTGGCTGCCAAAACAAAACTTAACTCTTTTTAAAGGAAGAGAACAAAATCCAGGCACTAAACAATGTCTAGCATCCAATAAAAAATTACTAGACATGTGATAATGTGAACTAGAACCATGAGGAAAATGAGTCAATTCAATAGAACAGAAATAACAAAGATGATAAAACTATTAGACAAAAATTTAAACACTTATTTTAAAAAATTCAAATATATATATATATATATATATATATATATATATATATATATATATATATATATATTGGCCAAATAGAACTTCTGAAAATGAAAAACATGCATTTGAAATGAAAATTTCACTAGATAGGACTAATATCAGAATAGACACCAAAGAAGATATAAATCAGCAAACATAAAGACATAGGATTTTAATACATAGAATAGAAGCAAAGTAAAGCAGAAAGAAAAAAAGACTTAAAAAAATGAACAGTCTTAGCAACTTGTGGAAGAAAATCAAGCAGTCTAAAATAACTATAAAAGGAAACAAAGAAGGAAGTGGAGGAGGGGCTTTTTGCCAGGAAATGATGATCCAAAACATCCCACATTTGAGGAAAAATGTCCACGCTTAGATAGAAGAATCCCAAACCCCCAAAGAGGATAAGCATAAATCATAGTTAAATAGCTAAAAGCAAGTGATGAAGCTATTTTATTTACTTACTTACTTACTTAAAGGTGCATTACAACATTACATACAGAGATTACAAAGATAATAGCTAATGCTAAAAAAAAAAAATAGTTAACGCTGACTTCGGTCAGAAACAATGTGATCAAGAAGAAAATTGAATAACATCTTTAAATGCCGAAAAAAATGTCAATTTGTAATTCTACATCCAACAAGATAATCTGCAAAGTTGTTTGCTGGAATCTGTCTTTATTTTACTTCCATCTTGAAGGTTACTTTTGCTGGAGATAGAATTGACCTATTTTGGGGCTCCTGGGTGGCTCAGTCAGTTAAGTGTCCAAATTTGGCTCAGGTCATGATCTCACTGTTTATGGACTCCAGCCCCACATCGGGATCTGCACTGACATCTCAGAGCCTGGAGCCTGCTTCAGATTCTGTGTCTCTTTCTCTCTCTGCCCCTCCCCCACTCATTCTGTCTGTCTCTCTATCTCTCTCTTAAAAATAAATAAACATTTAAAAAATTGACCTTTTTTTTCTTTCAGCATTTCAGAGAATATGTCACTTAGCAGACCTTTGCCTCAAGAAAAGGTAAAAGAAATTCTACAGCTGAAGGAATATGACACTAAATGGAAATCTGACCAACACAAAAAAGGGAAGAGAGGTGGAAATGGTAAATAGGTTGATAAATATTAGCTCTCCCTTTTCTTGTTTTTTAAAAAATTTCTTTGGGACACCTGGATGGCTCAGTTGGTTAAGTATCTGACTTCAGCTCAGGTCATGATCTCACAGTACATGAGTTTGAGCCCCACATTGGGCTCTGTGCTGACAGCTCAGAACCTGGAGCTTGCTTTGAATTCTGTGTGTGTCTCTCTCTGCCCCTCCCCCACTTAAATATTTTTGTCTCTCAAAAATAAACATTAAAAACATTTTAAAAATTCTTTAAAAGATATTTGATAATTTAAAGCAAATTTGAGATTTATAACATATATAGAAGTAAATTATATGATAACAATTGTACAAAGCACATGAAGAGGTAAAAAGGAACTATGCTATTGTATTGCTCTTCAATTATACATAAAGTAATATAATAATACTCGGAGGCAGACTGTGATAAGTAAGATGCACCAATAAACCCTAGAACATGACTAAAAATATAATGAGGAAGTATAGTTAGCCAACATAGAGTGGAATAATAAAAAAAAATACTTAATCCAGAAGAAGACAGGGAAGAGGAACAAAAGAACAATGGATATGGAACAAGAAGAAAACAAATAGCAAGATAGCAGATTTAAACCCAACCATATAGATAATTACTTTAAATATAAATGATCTAAACACTCAAAGGCAGAGATTGTCAAACTGTATAAAAAGGCAACATAAAACTATATGCTGTTTAAGAAACACTTTAAGTACAAAAACACATATAGGTTAAACATAAAAAAGAAAAACATATATCATTCAAATATGCATAAGAAACCTGAAGTAACTACATTAATATCATACAATGTAGACACCCAGAGAGAATATTATTGTAGATAAACAAGAACATTACATAATGATGAAAGGATCAATCCATCAAGGAATCATAAAAAAATTATATACACTTAATAATACAGCTTCAAAATGCCTAAAGCAAAAATTAACTGAAAAGGAGAAATAGATAAAATTACAATCATGGCTGGAGATTTCTATATTCCTCTCTCACTAAGTACATAGAATATCAGTAAGGATATAGAAAACTTGAACAGTATTATCAACCATCTTGACATAACTGACCTAGAACATTACATTTAATAAGGATACACAGTCTTTTTAGTGTATATGCACCATTCACCAAAATAAACTATTTGCTGTTATACAACACAAGTCTAAATACATTTTAAAAGATTTAAATCATAGATGTTTTCTGACCACAAAATATTAAAGATTAATAGCAATTAGATATTTTTTCACAAATATTTGAAATTAAACAATAGTTTTAAATAATCTATGAGTAAAGAAGAAATCACAAAAAATTAGAAAATATCTTGAATAATAATGTAAATGCAACACACTAAAGTATTGGTACACATCTAACGTGGAGTTGAGTGCACCTACGTGGTGCTTACAGGAAAACTAAGAGCTTTCAATGTATATATTTAGAATACAAGAAAAGTCTAAAGTCAATGATCTAAACTATAACCTTAAGAAGCTAGAAAAAGAAGAGCAAATTAAACTTAAAGGAAGTAGAAGGAAGGAAATAACATAAATAAGAGTGGAAATCAATAAAACTAAAAATGGAAAATAATAGAGAAAATTAATGAAATAAAAACTGGATTCTTTGAAAACCTCAATAAAACCTATAAACTTATAGTTAAACTGATCAGAAAAAAAGAGTGAAGGCACAATTACCAACATTAGGTATAAAAGAGGAGTCATCGTTAAAGATCCTACAGACATTAAAAGAATAAGGAAATATCAAAACTTTAATGTTAGTAAATTTTAAAATGTAGATGAACTGAGCAAACTCCTTGAAAAATACAAAGTATCAAAACTGACCCAGGAAGAAATAGAAAGTCTGAATAGTCCTCCATCTACGTTTGAAATTTTCGTTAATGATTTTTAAAGCTTCTAATAAAAAAAAAATCCAAACCAAGGTGGCTTCACTGGGAACCCCTATCAAACACTTAAAGGAAGAAATCACTCATAAGTATACATAAATTGTTTCAGAAAATAGAAAAGGAGGGAATACTTCCCACAACTCTTATTATGAGGTCAATATGAACCTGTTAACAAAACCAGACAAAGACATTACAAGAAAACTCCAGACTCCTATACTTCATTAATATAGATGTATAAGTCTTCAACAAAATACTAACAGATAACTCCAACAGTAGATGACCAAATGAGGTTTACCCCAGAAATGCAAGGCTGGTTTAACATTTCAAAATTAAACAATGTAATTCACTGTATTAACAGAATAAAAGAGAAAAATCCATATGATCATCTCAACAGATGCAGAAAGAAGCTTTAACAAAATTCATCATTCATTCATGAAAAGAAAATGCTCAGCAACCAAGGACTGCAAAGGAACGTCTTCAACTAGTAAAGGACATCTGAAGAAGCGATAGCTAACATCACACTTAATCATGAAAGATTTGATGCTTTCATCCTAAGATCAGGAATAACAAGATGTCCATTCTTACCGCTTTTTGTCAACATTGTATTTAATATCTTAGTCAATGCAATAAGGCAAAAAAATGAAATGTATTATTTTTTTAAATTTCAGTATACCTGACACATCATGTTACTTAGTTTCAGGTGTACAACATATGATTCCACACCTCTATATGTTATTCTGTGCTCATCACAAGTGTAGCCACAATCTGCTTGCATGCAACACTATTATGATACCATTGACTATATTCCCTATGCAGCATCTTTTATTCCATAACTAGAAGCCTGTATCTCCCACTCCCCTTCACCCATTTTGCCCATTGCCCCTCCCCTTCTGGAAAATGAAATTTAAAAAATAGGCAGCTTGTATATGAAGAAGAACATTTTCCTTTCTTTAAAGATGACATGATAGGGACACCTGGGTGGCTCAGTCAGTTAAGCGGCCAACTTTGGCTCAGGTCATGATCTTGCAGTTTGTGGGTTCAAGCCCCACATCTGGCTCTGTGCTGATGGCTCAGAGCCTGGAGCCTGCTTCAGATTCTGTGTCTCTCTCTCTCTCTGCCCTCCCCCACTTGCACTCTTTCTCTCTCTCTCTTAAAAATAAATAAACATTGAAAAAAATTTTTTTAAGATGACATGATAGTTTACATTTAAAAAATCCTAAGGAGGGGAGCCTGGGTGGCTCAGTCGGTTGAGCGTCCGACTTCAGCTCAGGTCACGATCTCACGGTCCGTGAGTCCGTGAGTTCGAGCCCCGCGTCGGGCTCTGGGCTGATGGCTCAGAGCCTGGAGCCTGCTTCCGATTCTGTGTCTCCCTCTCTCTCTGCCCCTCCCCCGTTCATGCTCTGTCTCTCTCTGTCTCAAAAATAAATAAACGTTAAAAAAAAAAAATTTTTTTTTAAATAAAAAAAATAAAAAATCCTAAGGAATGTCCAAAAGCCTTCTAGAAATAATAAATAAATTTAGTGAAACCTCAGAGTTCAATTTCAATGTGAAACAAAACAAAACAGTTCTCTCCATACTAGCAGCAAAGAATTGAAAAGAAATTTAAAAAAATTGTAATAGCATCTAAAACCATGAAATTATATAGGCCTAAATTTAACAAAACATTTGCATGACCTTATACTTGAAACTAAAAAACTTTGTTGAGACCAATTAAAGAAGACCTACGTAAGTGGAGAGTGGATACATATTCCACGTTCATGAATTGAAAACTAAATAGTCCTAAAATGTCAATTCTCTTCAGGTATACCTACAGATTCAAAACAATCCCAATAGAAATGTCAGTAGGCTTTTTTGTTTGTGTGTTTGTTTGTTTGGGTTGAAATTGACAAGCTGTTCTGAAATGTATATGGAAGGATAAAGGCCTAGAGCATCCAAAGCAATTCTGAAAAAAAGAGAAATCTGCAGGACTTTACTACCGGATATCAAGACTTTCAGTAAAACTATCGTAATCAAGGCCATGTGGTACTGGTGTCAGGACAGATCAGTAGATATAGACTCTGAAATGCAGATCAGAACAGAGGTGCAGAAATAGACCCACACTTATATGGTTATTTGATTTTTGACACAAGTGCTAAAGTTTTTTGAGTGGGAAAATGACCGCCTTTACAGGAAATGGTGCCAGAACAATTGGACATCCATATGGGAAAAAATGAGCTTTAACCATTACCTCACAGCCCACACGAAAATTCACCTGAAACAGCCCTAAATGTAAAATTTTAAATTATAAGACTTCTAGAAGTAAATATAAGAGAAAATCTTTGCATACCCAGGGTAGGCTAAGATGTGTTAGACAAGACACATTTGTATTCACAATAGAAACATTTGATCAATTAGACCATCAAAATGAAAAAACTGCTGCTTTCTGAAAGGCACTGTTTAAAACTAAAAATCCAAGACATAAACTGGGAGAAAACACTCTTTTTGAATGTTTATTTATTTCAGGGGGGAGGGGCAGGGAGAGAGGGAGAGAGAGAATCACAAGCAGTCTCTGCACTGTCAGAGTTGAACTCACAACTGTGAGTTCATGACCTGACCTGAAATCAAGAGTCAGACACTTATCCGACTGTGTCATTCAGGTGCCCTGAGAAAATACGCTTAATACACATTTCTTATAAAAGACTTGTATGATTCCTTACAAAGGACTCAATAATAAGACAAACAACCCAATTTAAAAAAGGGCAAAAGATTTAAATAGACATTTCACAGGCTAAGAAGCACATGAATAAATGCTCAACATTATCAGGCATTAGAAAGAGAAAACATAAGTTAAGATACCCCTGGGGCGCCTGGGTGGCTCAGGCTTAGGTTATGATCTCACGGTTTGTGCGTTCAAGCCCCACATCGGGCTCACTGCTATCAGCACAGAAGCTTGCTTCAGATCCTCTGTCCCCCTCTCTCTCTGCGCCCCCCCCAACTCAATTCCTTCTCTCAAAAATAAATAAATATTAAAAAAAAAAAGTAAGATACTACATAACACCCACTAAACTTGGCTAAAGTTGAAAAGACAGTCAATATTAAGGCTTGGTGAAGCAACAGAACTTTTGTACATCTCAGAAGTGGAAGGTGGTTCAACTACTTTGCAAACAGCTTGGCAATGTTCATAATGTTAAACATACACTCACATATGATCCAGAAACTCCACACCAAGGTACTCAACCAAAAGAAAGAAAAATGTGTATATGTGACCAAGACTTGTACACAAATGTTCATAGCAGCTTTATTCATAATAGCCCCAAACTGGAAATAACCCAAGCATCTAACAACAGATAAATAAAACACACACACACACACACACACACATACACACACTATGGTTTATCCACATAATTAAAAACTAGTTAGCAAGAAAAAGGATGAACTCCAGTACATGGGACAGTGTGGATGAATCTCAAAAGCATTATATTGTGCAAAAGATGCCAGAGGAATATGACATTATTCCATTTAAATGAAATTTAGAAAAGGTAAACTCATCTATAGTGACAAAAAGCAGATTAGGCATTGCTTGGGGCCAAAGGGTAGGAAGGCAGATTGTCTTGGCAGGGGTGAGGGGACATTCTATATATTCTGGGAGGGGGCATACATTTGTCAAGAGGCATCAGATTCTACATTTAGAATGTGTGCGTTTTATTGTGGGTAAATTATGCCTCAATCAATTTGAATGAAGAAGAAAAAATACAGGAAAATATTTTTATGTCATCGAGGGTAGAGAAAGATTTTTTTTAATAAATGTAAAAATTAGAAACCACAAAGGAAAAGGAGAATTCCATTACATTAAAATTCAAAACCTCTGCACATCAAAAGACACCACCAGCAATCCAGCAATGTTTAAAAAAAAAAAAAAAAAAACAGTCCACAGACTGGGAGAAGATATTTATAACCCATATAACTGAAAAAAAGATTAGTATCGAGAATATTTCACAAAGTGTTACAAATCAATAAGAAAAATACTAACAATCTAATAGAAAAAATGGCCAAGATACCATCAGGCAAATCATAGGTGAGGAAAAACTGGATAGTCCATAAACCTGCAAAGAGATATTCAAGCTCACTATTAAACAGGAAAATATAAATAAGAATGGCAAAATGTGATCGTCTGATAGCACCAACTGTTGGCAAGGATCGGGGGAAATGGGGACAGTTTTGTGTTCCCAGGGGGGATGTATCTTCCTACAGCAATTTGGGGAGGAATTTGGCCAGAACTAGGGAAGTCACTTCCCATCACCTGACAGTTCACTGTATACCCTAGAGCCCTCAAGTCTAGGTGCATAAGGAGACATTATAATGTGCTGAGCCCAGCATTGTTTATTAGTCCCAAAGTGCGAATGTCATAGATTTCCATTACTTGAGCAACGGGTAAATAAAACGCAGTATAGTCACATGACGGAATAAAGTCAGTAATTAAAACAAATAACCTAGATCTATAGATGTCAACATGACAAGATCCAGAAAGTATATGTATCTCTATATTAAATGCACATATTTAGAGAGAGAGAAAGTAAAAAAGCAAGCTACGAAAAGATATGGGCTGCCTAGAAAGAGAGGTGCTTAGCAGCACCCTAAGAAGGGGGTTCCCACTTTATGGAGATGGAAGGGGGCGGTGTTGGGGTAAGCAGGTGCAACCTGCCTGCGGAGGACAAGGCGTCTCCCAGGCCCTAGGACTTTCCAGCAGAGACCCAGTACAGGCTTTCTATCAGCAGTACAGGTCTTTTGAATGTGTGGGATGCTGCTGCCCGTCTGTGTCACCCTTGGCAATAAGATATGAAAAAGCGATGGAAAGCGTTGTGATCCCACAGCCCGAGCGCGGCAGAATTCGAGATGAGCAGGCCCACAGGGCCTCCAGCACCACCCCGCATCACAACTTGCCTTGTTTTTCTTCTCCACTACCATTTCACTCACTTTGGCTCCATGGACTTGCTTTGAGGTTTGGCATTTTCAGATTCTTAATATAAACTCAGATTCTTAAAACACCAGCATCAAATCCGTATATATATATATATATATGTATGTATGTATATATAAATTCTCAAACCCTACTTCCTAATTTTCCACCTGCCCTTTGTCTCCATAAAAACACATCCATGTAGGAACAGTATCTTGTAGGTTGTCACCTTTGTCCCAACCAAGAAAAGCGAACCCTGTTTCCTCCTTCTCACACACGCCAACCTCTTTAATCCCAAACCAGTGTGTGGATGAAGCTTGTGACTTTTGATCCCCTGCTGGAGACTGGCTGGGGTGTGGGAAGGCGGGAGGTGGCTGTGTCTGAGGTTTGTCTCTGACCATGACCCTACCCTGCCAAGTCTGTCTTTGTCTGCCTTCTATGGGGAATTTAAAAAAACATTAGTATTTGAGCTGCACAGGATCAACAAAACTGACGAAGGCTCTTTTTGTACAAATGAGAGAACACTGCCGGGTGGGAACCACTTCCCTTTCTTCTCCCAAGAGTCAAATGTATTCTTCTCTGCTTCGGAACCCCCTCCACCTGGCTGTCTGCCCTCTGGGCTGGCCTGTGCAGACACAGGGATGGGCTCCTTTGCCTCTGGTTTCTGGTGGGGGCCAGCCCCTGGGATTCTCCTGCCCTAGACAGGAATGAGAGAGAACGGGGAGGGCATTTATTCCCTACGGGGCTACCCTCGTTGAAGGTCACTGCTCAGAGGGGCTATCACACAGCCCTTGTTTTCTTTCATGTTCAAACTTGACTTGTGTGACAACATCCTAAAAGGGAAGTAAACCTGCATTGCCATTTTCTCAGCAATCTCTCTCCCTCTCTTTCTCTGTATTAGGGAAGAAAACCTCAGTCCTTCCCCCTCCTGTGTGTCTCTCTCCTGTGCTTTCACACAGAACATTTCACTGCTAACACTTCCAAGTCACCAAATGTGTGTGTGGCGGTGGGGGCGGGGTGGGGGTGGGCGGGAGGGTTCCCACAAGAAGCAATCCTGTGACACCTGCTGGGTGTCCTACAATTTAACTCTATTCTGACGCTTTCTACCTGGAAGAGCTCCAGACCCCAGAGGTTAAGGGCTCAGTCCTACAAGGCTGCCCTCCCACTTCAGGTGCTAATCACCTATAGCCACCTGTGCTTCTGGACCCATCGGCTATAATCAGAAGTTCCCATGACCCCCCCCCCCCCCCCGGGTTCAATTAATTTACCAGAGCAGCTCACAGAACTCAGGAAAACAGTCACTTACAATTACCAGTTTATAAAAGGATGATATGACAAAGGACACAGATGAACAGCCAGATGAAGAGATACATGGCGGGGAGGTCTGGGAGGGTCCCTGGCACAGAGCTTCTGTCCCCGTGGGGTTGGGGGACACCAGCCTCCCGATACACAGATGTGTTCACCAACCTGGAAGCTCTGTGAATGCTATACTTTGGGGATTTTTCTGGAATTTCATCACATAGGCACAATCGATCATTAACTAACTCTATTTTCAAGAGAATGAGGGGTGGAACTGAAAATGGCAAGCTTCTAATCATGGCTTGGTCTTTCCTGTGACCAGCCCTCATCCAGGAGACCACCCTCAGTTGCCTCATTAGGACAAAAGACACCCCATCACCCAGAATATTACCAGGATTTTCAGGAGCCAAGAACCGAGGGGCAGAGAGACCAATTTGTATCTTTTATTCCCTCAATCTTTACTTCTGTCTCCCTCTCCTTGTTCACTCACAGCATCTGTTTATGCCACACCTATGATGTGCTAGGTGCTGGGGGCAGGGGAGGGGGGGCGGTGACAGCGAGGACCTGGACATGGGCCCTGCCTCCAGGGAGAACGTGGTGTGTCCAGCAGAGAAGTGCGGGTGCAGAGCTGGGAGGGCCAGGAGAGGAGTGTTTCTGACCGCCTGACCATCCGAAAGCTGGCCTCTGCGTCTTTCTGTACCACAGAGTAAGGACTAAACGACAAACGTGACTAACAATCACTTGGCATTCTCAGTAATACCAGTCAGCCAAGATTTACTGAGCACTTGCCTCCCATGAAGCCCCTCTGTGTGGGGACAAGTGCACAAGCTGGGGGACCACCCCTTCCCTGCCTTCTTGAAGATTAGCATCTATTGGGAGATGTCCAGTGAAGGGGGCCATCTGAGGGGGAAGGAGTCCTTTCTTTTTTTCTTTTTTGAGAGAGAGATGGGGGGTGCAAGTGAGCAAGGGGCAGGGAGAGAGAGAAAATCCCATGAGGGGCAGAAAGAGAGAGAAGCAGGCTCATGTTTTACCAGAAGCGGTACTGTAGATCACCCGATGCGGGACTTGAACTCATGAACCGTGAGATCAGGACCGGGGCTGAAGTCAGATGCTTAATGACTAAGCCGCCCAGGTGCCCTGAGGGGGAAGGATTTCTGAGTAATTTTCAGGGACAGGAGGGGAAGGCCATAGAGGAGGGATTTCAATAAAGCTCTTCTCATACCAGAACGGGCTTCTTTAGTGAAAGTCCATGAAAGTGGTTTTTAAAAAAACATGACACACTACCGCTGGACTCCTGAGTCATCCAGTGACGCATCGGTTCCTGACTAGGCATTCAACTGCCAGGATGTCGCCACCTGTTTCCCCAGGGAGTCTCCGGAGCAGCTTCAGACCAAGGACCTGCGAGCAGGCCCAGGAGTGCTGGATGCGGGCTGCCTTTATGGGAGAGCCTGGTCCCCTCTTCCCCGCCATGAAAGCCAACAACTAAACCCATAATCACAAACCAGGGTATCCCTATAGACCCTGCCACCCTCACCCCTGCTGCCACCTGCCAAGGACCCTCCCTGCCTTGAGGGCTCCCTGCCCGCAGCCGGCAGGAAACCAGCATTGACCGTGCAGAAAGAATGGCAAAGGGAGGGGGTGATCCCATCCAGTGGAGGTGGTCAGTGGGGCAGGGACAGAACCGGGCCCTGAGGCTGAGTGGAGCCTGGAGAGGTGGCGGTGAGGACGAGGATGATGAGGCACAGAAAGTGTGAGCTGTGCAAAGGGCTCCACGTCAGTTAGCAAACTCAGTCCTGCCTGAGCCCTACGGGGTAGTCATGGTCATCCCCACTTACCGGGGAGGAGACCAAAGGTGAAACGGGTAAGTGACCTGCCCACGGTGACCCTGAATGGGTACTTTCGCCGTGGTGCCAGACAGGCTTGAGAGAGGCAGGGCACAGCACGGGTGACGGCCAGGGCCAAGGGGTGGGACAGCACAGAGCAGGTCTGGGGAGAGGCAGGAAATCAGCTGGGTAGGAGCAGAGGCCTGGTGAGGGGTTTTGAGAGACAGGGGAAGCCCCAGGGGGAGGGCTTCCTGGGTCAGGCTGAGAGGTCAGGGCTGGAGGGGGGAGGTGGGAGGGTGGGGTGAGGACAGCCCTGCAAGCTAGGGTGCTTTAGGCAGAAGCACAGCCCCCAACATCCCCCTTTCATTCACATAAAGCTGGGTTTGTTTCCATTTATCTGCTTGACTTTTCAGCCAAGATGCTGTTAGAAAAACATATTGCTCTAATTTAACCCACATGTGCATCCCCAGGACAGAGTCTGAAAGGAAACTTCGGGTCCTGAGTCCTCTGTCCCGTGGAGGTGGCAGGGAAGGGCGCCAGCCTCAGGACTGGCCCTGACCCACCTCTCACGTACCCTCCTAAATCAAGTCCCCACTCCACCTGTGTCCTGGGCAGGCAGGAGGGGGCTGTCGTGGGAAAGGAGGTCTGCCTCCCGCAACTGCCCAACGCTGGTGGGATGGAAACAGGAGGAAGCCAGTGGGCACGGGGTAGGGGTGGAGCCTGGGCGTGAGGGGCCTTCGATCCCCTTCCGCAGGATCAAGGTCTCAAAACTCTGAAGCAAGCAGAGGTGACAGGAGGCAGTTTATCCAGTCACGTGGGGGAGATGCCGTCTGCGAGACGGAAACGGGGAGAAGCCAGGCCCAGGGCTCCGCGACGGGGCACGAGACCACATGAGATTTCGCCCGAATGTCTGGCGCGCGTGACCGGCATGGTTTTGGAAACTTGTCCTGCAGGCCCCACCTCGCTGGCAGAGGGCCAGCAGGGAACAGAGCCAGTGTGCTCATTTCAATACTCTCCACAAATTCTGCTCCCGTCCCATAACTTATTTTGAACGTAATCATATTATTTGGAAGAACTGATCGCCAAAACTTAGGAAATCAAACGAGTCTCACACAGACTCGGATTGGAGACACAGCACCAAAGGGCAGAGCGGAAGTGTCTCACTTTGATTCAGGACCTAGTGCTTTCTTGGTGGCTTACAAATCAAGTTCTTGGTGAATTAATCCACAAGGAGATGCTGATCTGTCTTCCCCAGGCTTGCCACCTCCAGTGGGGCTCTGTCTACAACGAAACTCACCGTCCATTTGGTCTGACCTTGATTTCTGAGCAAAGGCACTTTTAAATGCTGGTGCATGAAGAAACTGATGCCCGAGGCAGTGTTGGAGTGAGCGTTCACACGAGCAGCTTACATCTGTGACCCTCAGGGGCCCCTCCCACCCTCCCACTCTCTGGGGCTTCCAAGAGTTGAGGCCCCAGACCCCTCAGCTAGGAAGGGCCAGGAGCAACCTCAGAACCCACCTGGGTTGGCATCTCAAAGGATGCTGCTGGAAAGAAGGGATTGGGGCAGATTACAGGGTTGTTTTTTTTTCTTAATGTTTATTTACTTTTTGAGAGAGAGAGGTGGTGGGGGTGGCTGGGTGGAGGGGCAGAGAGAGGAACACAGAGGATCCAAAGCAGGCTCCACACTGAGAGCAGCGAGCCTGATGCGGGGCTCAAACTTGTGAACGGTGAGATCGTGACCTGAGCCGAAGTCAGATGCTCAACCAACTGAGCCACCCTGGTGCCCCAGGGGTTTTGAATGATACAAAAATGTATTTCTATCAGAAACAACAAAAGAAACGGAAGTGGTAGCTCAGAACGTCAGCATGGAATGGGTTTGCATTTACTGTCCACAGACTGGAGAACAGCTCTTGTTCAAGACTGTGACTGGTGGTCCCTGTTCATGTCTGTGACTGGACAGTCCTCCTAGGGTCCCCCCCCACCACCACCAAAAGCAGGGCAGGGCTCCCTGGGGTCTGATACTGAAAGCTTTGGAATCTCCCAGGCTACCAGCTATTCCCCTCAATCTCAAGACAGAGGTTCAGCTGGTGGCCAGAACGAAGCTACCAGAAGCTTCCTCAAGGCTGGAAGGGTCTGGGAGGTCCACCCGAGGCACAGTGACGCTCCCTTGGTGCCCTTCACAGATGAGCAAAGTAGGGAGGCCATTCTGGATTTTGCAAGGACTGGTGTCTACACCAGGCTTGAGCTGCTCTGGTTCTATGTGTGTGTGTGGCGGGGTGGGGGCGGGGGGGGGGTGGTGGTGGTGGCACTCAGCCCATTTCCCGGCCAATCCTTTGATGAACCCCATGCAGAGAAGCTGGTGAGCTATCACAGCGGAGACACTTAGCAAGAACCCAAGGCCATGAGCAGGCAGAGAACACAGACATCCGAAACATTGGATCCACACAAGTTCAGCCCTGCACTGACATACAGAAGTGAAGGCCTAGGACCCTGCACCTTTTTTTTTTTTTTTTTTAAGTTTATTTACTTATTTTGAGAGAGAGAGAGCATGAGGAGAGGAGGGGCAGAGAGAGGGGGAGAAAGAGAGGATCCCAAGTGGGCTCCACACTGTCAGCGTGGAGCCCGATGTGGGGCTTGTTCCCATGAACTGTGAGATCATGACCTGAGCCAAAATCAGGAGTCGGACGCTTGATGGAGTGAACCACCCAAGTGCCCCAGGCGTCAGGTCTTAGATGTCACTTTACCTCTTAGTTGCGGCTGGGCCTGAATTTGGGTTTATCAGATTGGTCTTTCCAAGTCCCAGTGACCAATTAAGCTGAAACTGCCTTTCACCATTAACAAAGTTGATAACTACAGCACAAACGTGTGCCAGGTTCCCCACTCACAGTCACCAAGGCCGCCCATGTGCCTCTGATGGAAACTTTTTTATGGTTTGACAAGAATTTGATGTGATTCTCTTTTTCCACAAAGGGCTGGGCCTCTGGACACAATACTGTACAGTAACCCTGTAATCTTGGGACTTAATCAAAACATATTCCAACAACTCATTCTGGTGCTACAAATGAATGTTTATTTTAAAACAATTTGCTATGGCTTTTTTTTCTTCTTCTTCTTCTCCTCGGAGCTAGATTCCTCCCTGCCTTAAGCTGTTCTCTCCCCCTCGAAAGACTGTGTCATATGCTCAGGTCGTAATTAACCACAGAGCTGTTTCGGAGAAGGGGACAACAAGAGGACATTTGACAAAGAGTTAACAGATGTCATCTCGGAGGCTGCTGGCCCACTGCTGTTGGGTCATTTGTGGGATGGAAGCTGATTTTGCTGCTGTTGTCAACAGAGAGTAGTAATAATTATATGCGGGCTGCATTAGGCATAACAGATTGGATGTGGAATGTTCTGTGAAAAACCAGCTCATACCCTGTTTCTCCTGAGATACAATGGAGACGACCCCTGGTTCCTACTTTTAAAGTCGTCCCCAAGGATTCTTACAGACTTTCCAACAGAGAAATAGGTCATGTTCTTCCATGGCTAATTCTGCTGAGGTCCGGGGACGGCAAAGAGATCGGCTCCGGAACAGGCACACTTCAGTGAGCCAGCCTCACCGCACCCCAGAGCTGCCTTTTTCCATTTGAAAAATGAAAGAATTAAATTCAAAACAAACAACTTCAATTTAACACCAAACTACAGGATAACCAATCTTAAAAATGTCACAGCGTAATGGATCTTAATACCCACAGAAAACACAAAAACAGCACCATTGTTCCCCAGCAAGGCAGAGCAACCTCGCAGAATTTCAGTGAAGGAGAAAGAAGGGAAAAACACCTTATTACTTCCAACCCCTGCGAGCCATTTTGGTCTCCAAAGGTTTTAGGCTGCCCGAGGCCGTGTGTCTGCAGTGTTTCGGGAAATGACTTGCCTTTGCACGAACGCAGCTCTGTTCTGCAGCGAGGCTGCTTGCCCCGGAGCAGCGCCGCTCCATTTCTGGTTAACTCTTCCTTTCCGGGCCCGCCGCGCGCAGGAGCAGTGCGGACAGGGCTGGCGGCGGGCAGGGCCCAGGGACGCCCAGGCCACCGCAGCCCGGCCTCCTGCAGGGCAGCCGGGACTCGCCGGGGCCAGGAGCGGCTTCTCAAAGGCGGCGTCTCCCCCAGGAAGGCCAGCTAGCCCCCTGCTCTTTAAAGAATCTATTCTCAAACCAAGCTAGAAAGCAACTATCATAAAACACACAACACAGCAGAAGCCAGAGGACAGAAGTGGGACCTTGTGAGCCGAGACAGGCAAATCCAGCCTCAGGATCCCCAGGAGGGACAGATTCCCGCCTCTGCCACAGGCCCCAGGAAGAACACTCTTCTCGTTAACACGGTGCCCAGCAAGGGTCCAGTCGGCTAGCGAGCGGGACAGGACTTGGGCCTGAGGACGCTTAGTTCCCCGGTGACACTGACCGAGGAGAAGCAAAGTGACAGAAACACGTCCGGCTGCACTTCTGAGCGGGGAGACGACAGAAAACCACTTAGCACTTAAAAGGTTAATACAATTCCTAAGTGTTCGGCAATCACTGCAATTTAGTGCCATTTCGATTATTACACAATAAACAGACCCTGTTGTCTGGAAGCAAATTTTTATGAGTATAGCTGAAGGGGCTGCAACTTATTTAGCTGCTGAAACTCGAAGGGAAGGAGCATTTCCGAATGCTAAGACCACGGATCAGAAATGCAGGTAGCAGACAGGGGTTATTCTTGGGTCACTGCTCTGGCAGCTCAACACCATGACCTTTAAAATGAGTACATCGTTAAAAGGAGATAAAGTTCACCCAAGTGTTCTTTATAAACAGAACCATTTTAATGACAATACTATTGAGTTTCCGAGTGAAGGATTTGGGGATTTTCAGAAACATGTTATGTTCGGGAAAGAACATCATGTTAACATGGACTGGGAATATGTAAACCATTTGCCTACCTCGAATACACATTATACACACATGTACGTACGTACACACACACACACACACAGGCATGCATGCACACCCAAAGCAGCCAGTTCATCCGTCCTGGCCACTCTTTCACAGGTCCTTGAGTGCAATGATTACAAACTAGATCAAATTCCCAATGTAACAAGAGACTCAAACATTGAAACATTGGAGAACAGGAAGGTGGGGAGATACTGTTGCTCACAAAGCCTGTGCAAAATTTCACTGCACGCTCATCTCCAACACACACTCCCCACCAAGGCACACAGGGGTTCAGCTCTGGGGAGGAAGAAAGCCTTGCCCCAGATCCACTCATGGAGGAAGGAAATCACCCAAAATAAACGTCAAGATTCAAGGTTAAAATGTGCACAGAGGCTTTATGTTTGCACATTTTAATACGTGCAAAGGGCTCTCGCCTTGATGAGGTGTGAAGCAGCCTCTGAGTGAGGCAAGGAGGTTATTTTTACTCCCATTTTACAGATGACATAACTCGGGTTCCACCTAAGAAGAACCAGCTTTGCTTGCCCACACCAACAGCTGGTATATTCCAGGAACCCCTTCCAGAGTGGATGAAATCTCAGAAGGAAGGTCTAGGCTCCCTCCTTTAGGGGAACTGGACAAGCTAATAGTTAACCTACGGGAACCACACAAGGTCCCTGGGACCCGAGGATCTTAATGTGGGCAGTATGGGAGTGAGGGCAAAGCTGCAAAGATCCACCCTGATCGCAGGGTAAGTGAGCCTGCTGCTGAGAGAGATGGGTCTGGGTGACAGAGAGGGCATCTCATGCCCAGGAGGCTGGGATAGATCCTGGGACTGTGTTAGCCCAGCTAACACAGGTGGTACAGAGACAGGTAAGGGTTTCCACCTTACCTCAGGTAGATCAGTATCAAGTGGTCAGAGGAGCACGCCTTGAGAAACCTCAATTTTAAGGCACATTTCTTTGTGTGTAGCATCCTTCTTGGGTGTCTCAAAAATGCTGATTCCTTGAACTGCTTCTGATACAGTTTCTGATGCGAGTTTATGAGATACTCTCAACCATCCTCCAATCTATTTGCTCTTCCATCCCTCCATCCACTCATCCCTCCATCCACCCATCCATCCATCCACCCATCCGTCCACTCATCTGTCCACCCATCCATCCATCCATCCACCCATCTGTCCATCCATCCACCCATCCATCCACCTATCCATCCACTCATCCGTCCATCCATCCATCCATCCATCCATCCATCCATCCATCCATCCTTCTGATCAACAGATCCTTCCAGACACCTATTCTGTGTCAGGACAGGTTCTAGGTGCTGGAGTGACAAGACGTCCCAGCATGTATACGAGGGAAGAACTTCAAGAGGGTTGGAGACTCAGAAAGGGGACTATGAGAGACTATGGGAGACGCAGAGGTGGGTGAGCCACCATGGTCATACACCCTGATGGCCCCCATGTTGCTTAGACCACTATGAGAGATGGCTTACAGCACAGTTTGGGCCTCTTGAGCATTAGTCATCTCCTCAAGGGGTCAAGTCGCCTCTCCTCTCAGAGGAAAATGCAATTCATAATCATTGCACGGTAAGAGAGAGAAGGCAGTGTAGGAAAGGCATGTAGGAAAAACAGGAATAGGAAGACAGTGACAATGGCAGCCACAATGAGACTGCAGAAAATTCTTCATTGGAGACCCTTTAGAGACCCAGGCAAGGCCTATTAGGAGCACAGAAGGCACCAGGCTTGGAGCTGTCTCGTCCCCATCCTGCACCCCTATTCTGAATTCTCTTTGAAACATTGCTTGGAGTTAGCTGTTCAAAACAACCCTGTACTTATAAAGCCATCACCTATGAGGTCCAGGCTCAGAGTAGCGTCTCAGACAAAGAAACACAATCCACCAACTGAAATGTAGACTTGAGCCTTGAATAATATGGGGGTTATAGGGGTGCTGACCCCCCGACACAGTCAAAAATCTGAGTATAACTTTTGACTCCCCCCAGACTTGAACCACTAATGGTCTACTGTTGACTGGAAGCCTTAACAATAACATAAGCATAACATAACACATATTTTGTATGATATTTGCATTATACACCATATTCTTACAAAAAAGTATGCTAGAGAAAAGAAAATGTTATTTTAAAAAAAATCATGAGGAAGAGAAAATACATTTACAGCACTGTACTGTATTTATTGAAAAGAAATCCGTGTATAACTGAATCTGTGCAGTTCAATAGTTTGAATTGTTCAAGGGTCAGCTGTCATTTCAAACTAAGCCAGCTTCAGTCTTGACATTTGTCAATCAGAAGGAGATACAGAGACCACAGCACTGCTAATGAAACCTGTCCCTTCTCTCCTGCTTTTCCCCTGACATACTTTTCAACACTCATCAACACTGTCCCACAGGCCTCTCCCTCTTGGCCCTAACTTTCTCTCTCTTTCCCTTTCTTTCTGATCCTGCTACACAAAACTCCAAAGGACTGGCTGGCCACAGAGAGAAGTTGCTGGATGATCATGGGCTCCTTGGACCCATTATATGAAAAGTGGGGATAAGACCACAATCTCATGGGTATGTGGTAAGAATTAAATGGAATAATATAAAGAAAACATTTAATGAAAGAATTGGTACACGGTGGGCAATTAATGAATAGCTTTTCATCCATGAAAAGCTAAGTGTAGGAAGAAAATCATTACAGGTTTTATTATTTCAAAAGTGTTCATGGGGCGCCCAGGAGGCTCAGCCGGTTGAGTGTCCAACTCTTGATTCAGCTCAGATCATGATCTCATGGTTTTGGAGTTCGAGCTCCACATCAGGCTCTCTGCTGTCAGCACAGAGCCCGCCTTGGATCCTCTGTCTCCCTCTCTCTCTCTGCCCCTTCCCTGCTCATGCTCTCTTTCTCTCTCTCCCTCTCTCTCTCTCTCTCTCTCCAAAATAAACAGACATTAAAAAAATTAAAATTAAAGAAATTGTTCATTATTTCACAGAAAATGATTCTTTATGTTGGGGCCCTGAGTGGCTCAGTCGGTTAAGCATCTAACTCTTGATTTCAGCTCAGGTCATGATCTCACAGTTTGTGAGATCGCGCCCCGCATCAGGTTCTGCATGGGATTCTCTCCCTATCTGTCCCTCCCCTGCTCTCTCTGTCTCAAAATAAGTAAATACACTTAAAAGATGATTCTATATATTATAAAAATTAATTTAGAAATTTGGGAGAATGTTCTCCCAGTTTATGGCAAGGAGAACTGGAGAGTAAAATTACTATTATGCAAGGTTTTCCCCCAAATAATTCCTGTATTAATATTCAAATGAAAATGGGCTCCCCAAATTCTGCATTTTTATCATGTGTGTCTGCGCTAGCATTTATGTTATATTCTGAGTTAACAAACATCAAACGCTAAAAAATTACATATGCATAAAAATGGGGAAAGGGATATGCATCTTTTGTAAATCTCAGTGGAACAGACTCAAACCTCTAGCCCTACCAGATACTCCCAGCTCAAACCACATGGTAATTTTGGAATAAGGAGCGTTCTGTTAATGAGTACAAAACAATAAGAAGGCTGTTTGGGCATGTGCTAAAAAAAATCTTTAAATCAGGCTGTCCTTATCATTGGGTGCCTACTAATGAATATCATTCTCAGTAAAGAACCTTCTGGCTCACTCATGTTCTTCCTGTTTGTTAACATCCACTCAAGTCACTGTATGTCACACGAAGTTAACGCAAATCCAAAACAAAATAAAAAGGAAAGAATGTCAAAAGAACAAACTTTTAAACTCTGCACTTTTCATTATTAGACGCTCTTCCTAACTTGTTAAAATTGATCAAATAGAAGGCTGTGAAAAGAGAAAAAATTAAGCCAACTAGAAAAAGGGTGACTTGGATTTAATATTTTATAATTGCCAAGGGACATACTGAGATCAATGAATTTTTGCCTGAGATGAACGTCAGAAAGAGATGTACTTCAGTCTTTTAGGGAACATTGGTCTATTTAATTCTTGTGTCTGATGCATGTGAAGTAGGCCCTGCCTGGTCTTCTTTCTTTGCCTGGGGCATCGCCAGCAGCGGACATTACCACTTTTAATAGGCCGCTGTCTGAGGAGTGGCAAGGGATCCCATAACCCATCGACTCTAATGGATCTGCCTGTGTATTCACTTACACCTTTTTTCCAGCTAATTTTAGTTTTGCATGCTGAGTTGTTTCACTTTGAATTAAATGAAAAGAAACAAAGGAAAAAGCCAGTGCAGCTAATAAACCACGATTATGTTCATGGCCCCTCTCGACAGGCTTCTCCACACACCAGGTATGCCAGCTGAGAACGGATTCGCTGTGGCATTTTCTCCACTTGTTGACGAAATGAACATTTTATTCATGCTCGAGTTTAGGGGAAAAATTAGATTATTCAAATCACTTTACGTATAACGTGCCGTTGTTTGTAGTAGATCTTAATGCCCAGCCTCGGGCCCCAGATGTCCTCAGATTTCAGACACTGGCCAGTGACTTTTCCTACCTGGGGAGTCACTCCAGAGCTTTCTGCAGGGTCACACAAACAGGACAAATGCCCAAATGCTTTGCTTTGGCTAATGGAAAACCAGAGAGACACAGGGGGACCGGGGCTGAGTGTCCTCTAACAGAAATAACAGAAGTCGCTGGTTTAAAAAAAATCTTCCCTTTCAAACTCTCTCCTTATGCCTAGAGAGCTTCAAGAATAGTCCAGAAACTTTTAGACTGATAGCTGCCAAGGAATGCGAGAGGGATAAGGGTGTCCAATATAGGAGAGAAGGAAAAATAGAGCCAGCTTCCCCATATTTTCTGAACAAGAGCTATTTTCCACCTTGGGATTTTGCCACAAAGATCCCATATGCGGAAAGGGTGGGCAGTGCCCAACTGTGCCCCATGGAGACTCCCACTGATTCTTTGTGGTCCCGGCAGATTCCAAGGGCTGCCACCTCCCCACCACAGGTGGAGTCGGCCTAGGTGTGAGGCCGGCGGCCTGAGCTCCAGAAAAGGCATCCTCTGTGTGAGGGGAGGGATGATATTCCCCAGAGACCAGAAGATTCACCCCTAAACAGCTCGTGCCCCGAGCTAACTGCCCCAAGGAAGACGCCATACTGGGTGGCCGACTTGTCTCCTGGCAGAGAATTACTAACATCATTGCCCAATCAGAAGCTAAGATGATTTACAAAATAATCTGGAAATTTTTGAGGGAAATTTAGACTAGCCGGGAGGAACAGAACGTGATCTGTCATGGAATCTAATAAAAACAGGGCCCTCCGAGTGTTAACCAGAATGTCAACAGCTATCTGAATGAAATCCCTTTCAGACGAAACAATAGCCTAATGCCTACTTTTGCCCTCACGCAATTAAAACAGGGTAATTTTTTAGCCTGTTTCTCTCAGCTATAATCTGTCACTATAAGAAAGGCCCTTAGCGTCCCAGCTGCATCCAGTTTTACACAATGGCTTTTCTTCTCCTACCAATTCTCAGTGCAGCCGGAAGTCAGGCAGCTCACAGACTCCGCAGCCCTGCCTTTCTTGGACTCACAGTCCTTATGGGTGATTTCTTCCCCCACAAGCCCCAAATCGCCCAAACAGGCTTTCCTTCATTCAGCGGGATTCCGTCAGCAAATACGCATTGACTTCTACCATATGCAAAGCGTTGGACTGGCGCTCAGATGCATGGAGCTGAGGAAGACGGGCTTCTGTTTGCTAAAGAAATGAAGGAATGCAGTGCGAAGGGTCCCCAGCTTACCTCCCCGCACAGTGCCATTCAGTCCTGCTGTTCAACCCAGGGTCAATCGGGCTCTCTTATCAACGCACAGCTTACAACGAAACAAGGCACAGGTCCACAATATGTGCCTGCAAGGGTCACCGCAAGCACACCCTCGCCACGCGAGGAACCACGCAGCCACCGAATAATTATTTTTCCCCTCCATTCGTGTGTGGGACCTGGATCTTCCCTCTCAGACCCGGTGTGCAAAGCAGACGGGGAACAACAGACTCAAGTTGGAAGTGATTTACTTCATTAGCCGGGATTACAAGTTTAACTTACAAACCAGAGGTCAAAATTTCTCATTAACAAGGGGGCCGTGAATCGCTGCAGGCTTTGGTTCAAGAGGAGACCACTCTTATTACTAACTACACATTTCAATCTGTCTTTGATGTTCTCCTTCTTCCCTCCTCCCTTTTATTTTTTGGCAGAGGAGCCGATTTTAATTGTGGCACTACAACAAGGCTCCCTCCATCCCGGGGAGCAGCCTCCTGTCTGCTGCTGCGGAGCGAGGCTGCAAGATTGGGTGCAGCCCATCGCTCAGGGCACATTTTAATGGCTCCTCTTTCCTACAAGGCTTGGATTGTTTTCCACGTGATTCTGGTTAATTTCACTGCGGGAAAGGGCATCGGTTTTCCTTGTGAGCTTCTGATCCGTCTGCCTCAGAGAGGTGAAATATATTAAAACAGAGAAGGAGGCGTCATTCTAACTGTCCCAACTGCAAGGACCAGACCCGGCACATTCTCGGCACCCGGAACAGAGGAAGGAGTGTGACAGAGACCACTGTGCTATATAAAAAGTGCTCTCTTGGAAAACCTCAGCTCATGCTGTTTACAAAATACTCAGACTTGTTCTTCACATGCCTCTTCTCTTCACAGCCGCTGCCAAGGGTTAAAACAAGCAACTCAAATGAGATGAAGTCTTTGCAGAGGACGCTATACTTGGAATCTCAAAATCCAACATGACACAGAACCCTCCAAATAAGAACACGGAGAAAATATAGCAGCAGCTCACGGCGTGGGGCACAGATACTAGATCGCCGAACTGTGCACTTTCTACTTCTAAGGACCAGGACCCACATGCAGGCCATGGTGGCACAATGACCATTTTAACTGAGACAGGGCTTCGGTCGGAGTCACTGATGGAAGTGATTACAGTATCTAATTATTTAGTAGCACGGCAGTTATAGAGAATAACTAAATTGTTATTCTGGTCCAGTCTGGTAAGAAGGTCACATTCAAACCACATAAGCTCTAAATACTCCTCAGTTACTATTAATGTGCAGGGACGTTGCTGTTAATGTTTGTTCTCCCTGAGAAATGTTTTCTTAGTCGCTGCATGAAGAGCCAGCGCACGGGTGCCGCAGAGGGCACGGGCGCATGCCCAGTGCCCAGCCGAGAGGTGGCCGCGCTGCCCCCGATTCAGAAGGTACAGTCGGCGGCCGGGATCCGGGCTGGGCCACTTGGCTGCATCCAGCCACAGCCACGCTCCAGGCCAGGCGGTTTGCTGTGGGGAAGAAAACTCACCGTGCAAAATGAGCCCGACAAGCGGGACTGGGTGGGGCTCCTGCAGGGGACCAGCCGGTTCCCCTTCTGTGTCCCTCGGGGGCTTCTCTTCCTGGGAGGGATGACTACTTTCTTTGCTTTTTCTGCTTAAAGGGTTTTTGTCCCTTTACGTCTCCAGTCCCCTTTAACGAAAACACTGGTTAGAACTCAAGGAATCTGTTTGACCTGGAGGTGAAGAGAGGTCCTCAGCTAGGGACAGTCAGCGGCTCAGACCTAGGAAGCGTCGGTGGCTCTGGGTCGCAGGGGCCCGAGGCAGCCTGACCATCTGGGCTAGCTGACACTTCCTGCCGCCCGGCAGCACCCCGGGCCAGGCCAGGCCCGGCGGTCACCTTGACCGGGCTGCTGGGTGTCTCCCCCACTCTGGGGGGTTCCTCCGGCGGCCTTTCAGCTTCAACAGGGGGCTATCTTAACAACAAGACATCTTAGAAAGGTCATTATTGCTGGTCTGATTTCACATAGGCACCACAATGAAGGGCTGTCTTTGTGTGGGATTAATTTTAAAACCTCAGGATTTGATGTCAGTGGGAAAGAACCAGCGTGGGACTCATACTGCTGCCTTCTCCTGCTTCTGGCCAGTGCCGGGGGCTCGTTTCTTAGGAGATGAAAACTCTGACAAGCCCTTCAGTCAAGCTGAAAGCAGGCAGTGGTTCAACAACACCCACAGGCCTCCCGGGCATCCTGTGACCCCTCCGAAAAGTCACATTCACTTTGCTCTTGAGAAAGGAAAAATAATGCTGGAGGCACTTTATTTTAAACCATGTGAAATAAGGAAATGTGAAGATGTGAAAATGAAGTGAAAAAAAAAAAAAGTTAGAATTCATTTCTGTCCTTTGCAATGGCTCAGAAGCCAAACTCGTTCATTTTGAAAGAGTGTAAAAATCTGATCCATTCACCAGTAGGCAGAGACTACAAAATGCTTAAGGTAAAATATGTAAATATGTAAAATTATCTGTTGAAAACCATCTCCTTTTGTGCTTGAAAGAATTTTTTTTAAAGCATCTTTATTTCTATTCTGCATTAATATACTGTTGAACAGAAAAGTTACTTTCTGGCAAAACAACAAAACCAAGGTGCTGAAAATAGAGCCAGTCTACAGTGAAGTCTATAGATAAAGGGAAGGACAAAAAGGATTCTACCGTGTCGTTCACTTATATGGCATTTTTAGTAACAATTTAAAGAATATCATTAATATAACAAATTACAGAATCCATTTGTCAAAAAAGCAGTGTTTGCCCGAAAGCTTGAAACAAAAAACCCACCTCCCAGCCTACACTGTTTTTTCTTTTGGAAGTGGGGTCCTTCTCCCTAGATTCCTCCACCTCCCCCTGACCCCGCACCCCCATGTCCTTGTTGGCAGTACCCGAGGCCCCTCAGCAGTGCATTTTGACACATACTATGAATAATACGCCACAAACAGCTTACCTCATTTCTAAATATTCTCAACTTCATTTTTAAAAAAATACGCAGAAGAGAGGCAGAAGAAATGCGTATGGTATACGACCATCATTCATTTCATTTGGGTTAAATAGATTTTATTGCCCACAGAAATGGTTTTTGTCTAACTTGCAGAAATAGTTTTGTGGGGTGTTTTTCTTCCACCTAATTCCATCCCTTTGGGGAGGGGTTTAACCAACGAATGGAGTGTCTCATCAAACGAACTTCTAGATTGCCATGTTTCCTGTCTCTTCCTGGGTGGAAATATGCTTGCCAGCCGGACATCCAGCCCCATCAGCCAGGGATGGAGGGATGTGCCTCAGATTGAGAACGGTGTGTGTCTGAGAGCAAAGCATCTGAACTTTCAAGCCGGGTGTAAAGAATGCTCAGATCCTCCAGGGGCAGACATGATATACACTTGAACCTGTCCTTATTTATTGCAACAGCATTGTTGGGGTGGTGGGCGGGAAGGCACTTAAAACTGAAAAATTGCTCTTGGTTTTGCCAACCCTTGGGTATTTTCTGAAAGATCAGACAGTAGAAACTAGAAGGCTTCCTTAGAACAGTTTGCAAGTCCACTTTTTCTACCGTAGGCTCTCATGTTCCTCTCCCTTACTTCCATGCTTTTTTTTGAATAAATCTCTCATTTCCTCAAAAGGGTCACTAAAAAACAAAAAAATTTTTTTTTAAAAATTTAAATCATATACAAACCCTCAAAAGATACTTGCCCAGAAAGGGTGCCCAGCTCCTACCCATGCTGATCAAGGCCAAATTCACAGAGCCTAGCTCCCAGCTCCCTGCCCTTGAACCAGGGCAGACCTAGAGCTGACACCAGAGAGCCCAGGAAGGAGGAGGTTAGGAGCCTGAGAGCCGCTGATGGGTCAGTAAGATGGGACTAGGAGCCAGGTGTAAAGGCTCACATTTTGTTCATCATAGAAATGTTTTTCATTAATTCTTATTTTAAAAATACGCATTAAAATATTTATCTCGACTACTGAGTATTTTGGCATTTTCTTAAATTTTTTCCAAAGGTAAGTGCCTTGCCCACCTCTCTCTGATCCTAGCCTTACTGTGGGGAATGGATGCCCCACCAGCTGAGCAGAATCCTGCCTGGACCAGCCAACATGGCGGAGGAGCGGCCATTTCTCCCTCCCTAGAGGGCTGGAAGCAGTTTCTCTACTGGCCCTTCTCAATCCAGGCTAGCTGCTCTCTCTCTTCTTAGGCCTTATCCCTTCATAAAGATTTCTGAAACAATGAAACTTCCAGAAATCCAGGATGGGAGGGGCATCAGTTGAACGTCCGACTTTGGCTCAGTTCATGATCTCACGGCTAGTGAGTTCAAGCCCCAAGTGGGAATCTGTGCTGACAGCTCAGAGCCTGGAGCCTGCTTCAGATTCTGTGTCTCCCTCTTTCTCTGCCCCTTCCCCACTCATGCTCTGTCTCTCTCTCTCCCTCTCTCAAAAGTAAATAAACATTAGAAGAAGAAGAAGAAGAAGAAGAAGAAGAAGAAGAAGAAGAAGAAGAAGAAAAGAAACCCACGATGGGAAAGAGTTACTGAATTAAAATAGAATTTTCTTGTACACGACACTAGAATATATTATTCTAAGTACTATCAGGAACCACATACATAGTGTGCAAAGGTTTGTGTTCCGATAAGGGTCTTAAAAAGACAGGAGAAATATAATATTAGCATCATTATTAATCAGCCACCTCCATCACTTCCTTGGTGCCATTCGTGGAGCTGCAGGCTCTACATGTTTATTTTGCTTAGTTCCCAGCAATGCGGATGGCAGATCTGAGGTTGCACACAGTTAGACACACTGGCCATGGGGCACAGCCAGGGTGTGAAGTCAGACTGGACCGCAAAGCCCACATGCCAAGGAGCCTTGGAGATAAGTTTAATTTTACTCTCTCTTGCACATTTCACTGGCCTAACTCTGGGCACGGATGCTGAGCCCAGGGCTGAAAGTTGGCCAGGTATCTGCAGTCGAGGCTCTCCACTACCACTGCCCCACCACCACCCTGTAAGCCTGGGGCTCCACAGCTGAGGGGCCCTGAGCATCACCCAACAGAGGCCGTTTCCCCATCCACAGGGCCGTGGGTGGAGGCAGGCCCTTCTGCCCGGCTGGGCAGTGCTGGATGGCAAAGGCATGCCCAGGACCGGGATCCACTTCTACTGGATGATGTTTCAGGAGCAGCCATGATAAAATCATCCATCAAAAATCAGTTTTTAATTCTGGAAGCTTATGCAATAATAATCAAGACTAGGCAGTAAGATAAACAGATCTCCAGCTTAAAAGAAGGATAGGAGGGGCACAGGGAGGAATGTTGGATGTCGAAACCAGAAACCTAAGCATCAAGAAATGCATTTCTGTCAAGCTTCCAGCCTGACAAAAATTCATCCGGGCTAAGATGGAAACAGTCACCAACCTGGGCTCTTCACTTTCCCTCCTCCCTGGGAGCCCTGTCTGTGCGTCCAGGCTCCCTGTCCTTTTCTCCCTTAGGTGAGCCCCACAGGATAGTGTGCTCCTAGTGCCCTCCCTTCCATTCCTTCTTGGCTATTCTCTCAGCTTTTCACCTTGTATTCTGCCAAGAGCCCCCACCTGCACTATCGGACCCCTCCCCAACCAAGCCTCTTTTAAAACTTAACCTCCATCCACCATGGGGTACGATAACCCACATGCCTCCAAAAGACCTATCACATTACACAGAAGGCTCAAGTCTCCCTGGAGTCCTAAAATCCATGACTACCTCTCAACCTTCTCAAATGTAGGCTCTCAGTCTGTATACAGTTGACCCTTGAACGCCACGGGTTTGAACTGTGTGGACCCAGTTATATATGGATTTTTTTTCTCGAATAATGCAGTACAGTGCTGTAAATGTATTTTCTCTTCCTTACGATTTTCTTTGTATTTATTTATTTATTTTGAGAGAGACAGAGCATGAGCAGGGAGGGGCAGGGAGAAAGGGAGAGAGAGAATCCCAAGCAGGCTCTGCACAGTCAGCATGGGGTTGAACTCATGAACCACAAGATCATGACCCGAGCTGAAACCAAGAGTTGGCCGTGCAACTGACTGAGCCATCCAGGTGCCCTTCTTACTTGTGATTTTCTTAACATTTTCTTTCTCTTTTCTTTTCTTTTTTAATGTTTATTTTTGAGAGAGAGAGAGAGAGAGAGAGAGAGCAAGTCAGGGAGGGGCAGAGAGAGAGGGAGACACAGAATCTGAAGCAGGCTCCAGGCTCTGAGCTGTCAGCACAGAGCCTGACACGGGGCTCGAACTCACAAACGGCAAGATCATGACCTGAGCCAAAGTCAGATGCTTAACCGACTGAGCCACCCAGGTGCCCCTCTTAACATTTTCTTTTCTGTAGTTTACTTTATTGTGTACAATACTGTATATAATACAGCTCACTTTCAAAACATGTTAAGCAACTGTTTATGTCATCAGTAAGGCTACCAGTCAACAGTAAGCTATTGGTAGAGAAGGTTTTGGGGAGTCAGAAGTTACACATGGATAGTCTACTGTGCAGGGATGTTGGTGCCCCTAACCTCTGTATTGTTCAAGGGTCAACTCTGTTCTTTCTGAAATTTTCTATGGTTTTACAACATGCATGGGACTCCATTAAAACTATGTAGTATTAGTTGTTATTGATGAACTTTCCATATATTGTTATACAGAATGTTGGGTTTTTGGGGTTTTGTTTTGTTTTTTACTCAACGGTACATCTGCAAAATCTATTGGCATACATCTAGATCTATCTCAAAAGTTGCTGTATAAAACTCCATGCTGTGAAGATGATTCAGTCTACTTAGGCATTCTAATATTTATGGGCATTCAGGTTTCTTCTGCCCAAGGTCCTGCAGTGACCCTCTACACATATATATTTCTTGAGGAGAGATATGGCAGAGGGGAAATTGCTGGGTTGCAGGGTGGGCACATGTCTGAAGGACACCAGTAGGCCCTCCAGGGAAGGTACACAAATACGTGGTCCAGGGGCATCTGAAAGCAGTATCCTGACATCCTCACTGTCATTAGATGTGTAAATTTACCATTAGATGTGTAAATTTCTGCTCATTTGACGGAGTGACAAATGCATTCAATTTGCATTCCCCTTAAGATTTGGCAGGATTGAGCATCTTTTTGTAATACATTTAGAAGACATTTTCCACGCCTCTTCTGTGAATTGCCTGTTCTTATTCTTTGCCCATTTCAAAAAAAAAAATGAGTATTTTGTCTTTTCACACCACTCACGCTTGCTTCCCCACTTGAGCACACAGTCGGTACTTAGGACACGTGGGATCTCAAGTCACCCACACACTTTGTACAGGGGCCCGGCAGCCTGTGTCTCTGACATATTTCTTTGAACAGGATCAAATATCACCTCCTCTGGGAAAACTTCTCATATTTCCATGGCATTTGTGGATCGCTGATCCTGAAGCCAGGGGTGACATGAGCTAGCACTGAAAAGGAGCCCCTTAAAGGCAGGGGGACTCGGAACATGCCACACTTCAGCCTCCACAGCCCTGCCCCAGCAGTTTTCTCACAACCAGTTGGGGCTTCCCCTCTGGATCTGTGCAGCCACCTGCGGGCCAGCCCCAGACTTGGCCTCAGCCCAGTGTCCGGGGTTCTACAGGGCTCCACTTGCAGGGGCCCTCCCTGGCTGAATGCCTACTGTGTGCAAGCACTAAGCAAGGTGGTCCCCAACTGCCACTTTGTTTAACCCCCTATATCGACAGATGCCACGTTCCACGAGTGGCTCCAAAATTCCCAGGGGGCCTTGGGAAGACGGATCTGAACTGAGATCAGCCTGCCTGCAGCATCCATGCGCTGCTGATGGCACCATCTGCACGCCTGGGTGGGCTGCTCGTGGAAGCTGAAGTGCAAGCCAGTGTGATCAGGGCCCAGCCACAGCATCCAGCACCCTCACCGAGCACCCACACCGTGTGCATGGTGCAAGCGCCCCTGTTCCATCACATGAGCCGCTGTAGGCAGAGTACTGGGGAGTCTGACTTCTCAGTGAGGAACCCCTTGCCTTCCCCCTCCCCATGGCCCCACCTCAGAGGATACTGAGTAACAGGTGCACAGGGGAGAGACATCCCTGAGCTGACAAGGGCTTTGGGGAAGGGCCAGAGTCAGCCAGAGACCCAGCTACCCTGGGTGCCCCTGCCCTGAGAGCCCAAGACAGAGAGGGGATGGGCACGGTTCCTGAAGGCCAACACACCAAATTTTGGTCAATTCTAATAAATCTTCCACTCAATATTAACATTAAATACTGAAAAGTACTAACGGTGACCTGATTCCCTCTTTTGAATTCCAGCCCTCTCAGATAGGCTATCTCTCTAGGTGACAAGCCAGTGGTACCTGAATTCATTACTGCCTGATTAATTATGCTGCCTTTGTACAGGGGAAACGGGGACTTCAATCAGCCGCAGCCACCATCCCCAGGCCGCTGCCTCATCAGGCCGGCCACTGTCAGAGAGCCTGGCCCCTCGCCCGATGCGGGGGTGGCCAGGAAGCTGGGAGTGGTGGCTGGATAGATGTGGCTGCCAGCAGTCAGAGGGCCTGGGATTTAGGGCCCTTTCTGGAAAAAAAAAAAAAAAAAAAAAAAGCAGGAGGGCATTTGAGCAGTCAAGGGAGGGAGGGCTGAGTCAGGTCCAGAGGCTACAGAGTGGAGATTTCTGCTCTGTCCCAGGAGGAGCCTGACCAGGAAGCCTCCTCCAGATTCTCTGGAATTCAGTGTCATCCCATCAGGAGGGGGCACAGGGTCTCAGAAAGTGCTGTTTAGAGCAAATGTACCCCTGGGGATACATGGACACTTGGTAAAGGTGAAGGTTAACTTGCCGGCTACCCAGACCTGAGGGCGGGCACAGCTCTGGTGGGCATCAAAGTGGAGTCTCAACATCCGGGGTGGGGGGCGGGCAGCTCCAGGCACCCGGGCAGGCTGAGAACCACCACCTCCCAACATTGCTGGTCTGTTTACCTGCCAGGGTGTTCCTGGCGTGGCCCCCGGTCCTGCACGTTCTGCATTTGTCAAGGTCTACAAAGCCCTTTGCAGTGTGGAGAACAGATGAGCCTGAGTGTCCTGTGAGCCTCATCCTCAGCAGGTCTGGTTTTGAATCCTACCCTGTCATGGATGTGCTGTGTGACCATGGCCAAGACACCTAACCTCTCTGAGCCTTGGTTTCAGAGACAGCACTGCGTCCCACAGGGTGGTTGTGAGAGTTACGTAAGAGAGCATGCATGAAACCCTTGTTTTTGCCCCAGAGGACCTCCTTGATTCAGCTGTTTTGGTGCCACTTTGTCAAAGCCAAGTAGTCAAAACATGCAGTGCTGATTTTCCTTGCTACGCTGTGTGTGAATCCACCATCCCACTGGGAAGCTCCAGGGGCCGGAAGAACACGCAATACAGGGCAACTTTATAAAACCTTGTTTCTAGGCCACAACAGAGCAATCCACACCCCTGCCAGCTCTGTTCAAGTGCCCCACCCGGCTGCCCTCCCCGGAGGCTTCACTGGCCTCCTCACAAGCCACCTGGCAGGTGTGGTCACAGGGACACCCCCGCAGGGTGGGAAGGGAGGACGCAGGCCCCAGGAAGGCCCGGGACAGTTGCTCACGTCCTGGGGAGAGGCGGGTGTGTGTAGAGGTGCAGCTAGGAAGGCCATGAAGAGTCTGCAGTGGTTCAGGAACACTAGGAAACGGGGCAGGAGCATCACCAATCAGACGCCAGACCTGGCGTTCAGTCAAGGGAGAAGTTTCAGTCCAGCCTGGTCAGAAGCAATCACAAGCTGAGCACCAGGAATCCTGTGTGGGCACCCCCACTCCAACCACGGTGTGGGCCCAGCAGGGCACGGCTGGGCCATCTGAGCCTCTGTTTGGAACCCTAAAGCACACAGGGCGAGGTCCCGCCAGAGACCCAGAAAGAAAGATCTAGTAGCTGGAGTCTGCTGAGGGCAGAAGGGAAGGGGGCTGGGTCAAGGAGACTGAACTAAGTTCATCTGAAAGCAAAATGGGGCAGCAGCCTCCCATAGCATCTCCGTTTTCAGCTGCTGAGCCCACAAGCTTCAAACTTGGGAGGTTTGAAAAGAAGTTGGAAAGCTATAAAAGATACTAAGTCCACTTCATCAGTGACTTGACCTTCAGGCAGGAGCAGCAGCCACCTTCCTAGGTTTCTGGGTGTCTGAACACAGATTCTACACTACCTAGGACATATGCCCCCCACCTCCCAACTCACTTGGAGAAAGCGTGCAGCTGCTTGAGGCCCCTCCTGATTCTGGCCATGAACTTGCCAAAGGACCTCTGAAAAGATAGGGGGAAACGACAGCCCACAGGGCAGCAGCCCTTACTTGCTACCCCTTTGGAATCACAATATACTCATTACACTGGTAAGAGACTACGAGACTTGCCCAAAGGCAAAAAACCCCAATAGTTATGGACTGAATTGTGTCCCACAAATTTCATATGTTGAAGCCCTAACCCCTAGCATGATAGTATTTGGAGGTGAGGGCCTTTGGGAAGTAATTAGGGTTAGATGAGGTCATGACGATGGGGTTTTCATGATGGGATTAGTGGCCTTATGAGACATCAGAGCTTGCTCTCTCTTTCTCTTTCTCTCTCTCTCTCTCTCTCTGCCAAGTGGTGACAGGAGGCTCAAACTACTGAGCCACCCAGGTGCCCCAAAAGATTTGATGTGTATAGATCAGCTCCTCAATTTTAAACTGGGACCTCAGGGCAAGTTGCTTAAACTTTCTGTGCCTTAATTTCCTATCTGTAAAGTGTACCCACACAGCCAACATCAGGTTATTATGGGATCAGTGAGATAACAAATAATGGGGGCTCTGTAGAGGTTGGTTTCCTTTCCCCTTTTTCCTACCTTGGCATCTGCATTTGCCCATTTACTTTTTTTAATTAGTTAATTAATGTATGTATGTATGTATGTATGTATGTATGTATTTATGTATGTATGTACATATTATTCATTTATATGTTTTTAAAATAGACTCCACACTGAGTGTGGAGCCCAACTCAGGGCTTGAATTCATGACCTTTAGATCAAGACCTGAGCTGAGATCAAGAGTCAGACACCTAACCGACTGAGCCACCCAGCTGCCCCCATTTGCTCTTAATTTTACCGGTATTTCACAGAGTTCACTGACCAGAGAGAAAAATCTTCCCCACCTTTTTTTTTTAAGATCCATAGTATTTTATTTTATTTTATTTTTTTAATTTTTTTTTTCAACTTTTTAAAATTTATTTTTGGGACAGAGAGAGACAGAGCATGAACGGGGGAGGGGCAGAGAGAGAGAGGGAGACACAGAATTGGAAACAGGCTCCAGGCTCCGAGCCATCAGCCCAGAGCCTGACGCGGGGCTCGAACTCACGGACCGCGAGATCGTGACCTGGCTGAAGTCGGACGCTTAACCGACTGTGCCACCCAGGCGCCCCAAGATCCATAGTATTTTAGAAAGAATATGAGTCTTAGAAAATGTTGACTAGGCTAGCACATGGTAGGTATTCAATAAACATCTTAAGAAGGGGGAAAGGAAGGAACAAAGGAACTCCCCAGGGAGAGTGGGTCACTCTCTTAGGCTCCTTTACCTTCACTACAGGACGCACTCGATTTGGGGGACCTCTGCACATGTTGAGACCTCTTGGGGGTTGTGTGCTCCACGAGGACAGGCGCTGCCCAACACTAAGCCTGAGCTCTGGAAAAGCTCAGCAAACACAGGGGGAACAGAAAGGAAGCTGTCTAGTTCCTAGAGTTTCTTCCCTACACACAGATTGTCAGACCCAACAGCGTGGTTTTCCAGGCTCTGTGCACCTGACCATGTGGGTACAGATGGTATAGTAGGGAAGATGGAGTAGGACCCCACTATAAGAAAATGACTGGCCTCGAAGGCATACTGGAACAGCTGATTTTATTCAGTAAAAGTCAAAAAAAAAAAAAAAAAAGAATACATTCACCACTAACTGCTATTGATAGTGGCAAATTTGTGTGGTCATATCAGAAATATTTACCTGTCTCCTACATACCTTTTTTCATCTTTGCAATTTATACCTGTCTTACCCTTACACCTAACATATGTCTCAACACGTAATTGGGTGTGGGTTATTTATCCTTTCCAATAGGCTTTGTAGTTTGATGGCAGTATTTAGTTCACTTACATTTAATTTAATTACTTATGTGCTTGGGTTTAAATCTACAATGGTTCTATTTATTTTTCTGTTTGCCTCACCTTCTTTACCTTCTTGTGGAGTGATTATTTTCATATCATTTCCCCCTTTATTATTAGCTTGTTAGTTATATCTTTTTACCATTCCTTTAGTGGCTATACCCTAGAAATTATGTGATGGATTGAATTGTGTCCCCACAACAAATTCCTATGTTGAAGCCCTAATGCTCAAATGTTTGAAGATAGTGCCTTTAGAAGTAACTAAAATCATAAGGGTAGGACCCTAATCTGATATGCTTAGTGTCCTCATAAGAAGAGACCCCAGAGAGTTCTCTCTCTCTTTTCCTGCATATCTAAGTTTCCATTTGTGATAATTCCCCTTTTGCCTCAAAGAATTTCCTTTAGCATTTCTTTTAGTGCATATTTGCTGGTGACAAATGTTCTCATTTTTTTCCCCTATTTAAAAATATCCTTGGGTACCTGGGTGGCTCAGTTAGTTAAGTATCTGACTCTTGATTTTGGCTCAGGTCATAATCTTGCAGTTTGTGGGATCGAGCCCCACATCAGGCTCAGTGCTGACAGCCTGCTTGGGATTCTCTCTCTCTCTCTCTCTCTCTGTCTCTCTCTCTCTCTCTTTCCCTCTCTTTCTCCCTCTTTCTCTCCCCCTCTCATGTGCATGGGTTCTCTCTCTCTCTCTCAAATGTTTTAAAATAATAATAATAAAATATACAAATTTAACTTTCATATTGAGGAGTATTTTATTGGTCATGGAATTCTAGATTGACTTTTCAATGCTTTAAAGATGTTATTTCATTTTCTTCTTGCTTTCATGGTTTGTTGAAAAGTTACCTATAAATCCTACATAGCTCCAGTGGAGGTCATTTGTAATTTTATTTGGCTACTTGTTTAAAAAAAAAATTTTTTTTTAATTTATTTTGGGAGAGAGAATGAGGGAGAGGCAAGCAGGTTCCTTGATGTCAGCACCAAGCCCAACATGGGACTCAATCCCATGAACTATAAGATTATGACCTGAGCTGAAATTGAGAGTTGGATGCTTAACTGACTGAGCCACCCAGGTACCCCTTTACTTGGCTACTTTTAAGACTATCTCTTACTCTTTGGTTTCTGGTGGTTACACTATAATGTGTGTAGGTATGACTCTTTTTGTATTTACTCTGCTTATGGTTCTACAAGGCTTCTTGAATCAGTGGATTTACTTCTCTCATCAATTTTGGAAAATTCCTGGCCATTATCTATTCATATATTGCTTCTGTTTTATTATTTCTCTCCTTGCCCTCTTCTAGAACTTCAATTACAATTATGCTAAACATTTTCACTATGTCCAAAATACAACACACTCTTTCCATATTTTCCATTCTTTTTTCTTTGTGCTTCAATCCAGATATTTTCTTCTGATATAGCTTCCAATTCACTAATCCTCTCTTCATTTGTGTCTGATCTGCTTTTGAATTCATCTAATATGTCCTTAATTTTAATTATTTTTTTCAGCTATAAATTTCCCATTGATTTTTAAAATAAATTTCTGTTCTTTTGTGGAATTTTCCATTTTTCCTTTTTATCTCCTTGAATATATCAATCAGAAGTTATCCTGAAGTCTATCTGATAACTCTAATATCTGGATCTCCTATGGGTCAGTTTCTATTATCTATTTCTTCTCTTGGTTTTGGATCATTTGGTCTTGTCTCCTAGTATGCCTAGTAAATTCTGATCAAATGCTACATGTTGTATATGAAAATTATAGAACCAATGTGATGCTGTGAATAATGCTATCTTTCTTCAGAGATTTTCTTTTCTTTTTGTAAAGCAGTTAGTATGGACACAGACTATCTTAATCTGATTTGAGTCAAAGTTGTATCTTTGTGGGGCACCTGGGTGGCTTAGTCAGTTAAGAATCCAACTCTTGATTTCAGCACAGGTCATGATCTCACAGTCATGGAATGGGGTCCTGCATCAGGCTCCATGCTAAGCATGGAGTCTGCTTGGGATTCTCTCTCTCTGCCCCCGTCTCATGCACATGCACTCTCTCTCTCTCTCTCTCAAAATAAATAAATAAACATTTTTTAAAATGTTTTTTTAAAAAATTTAAGGGGTGCCTGGGTGGTTCAGTCAGTTAAGTGTCTGACTCTTGGTTTTAGTCCAGGTCATGATCTCATCTTTTGTGGGTTTGAACCTTGCGTTGGGCTCCACAATGATAGTGCAGGGCCTACCCAGGATTCTCTCTCCCTCTCTCTGTGCCCCTCCCTTGCTCTCTCCCTCTCTCTCTCTCTCTCAAAATAAATAAATAAACTCAAAAAAAAATTTTAAAGTATGTGTCTTTGTGAGAATTGGTCCTTTTTCATATGCCCTTACTACTGGTATAATCTTCAGAGGTCCTAACCAAAAGCCTAGGATATTATCAGGCACTCTCTGAGATTGTCAAAGGTTTGCTCATCTTCTTCTTCGCCTTAAGTCACTGCTCTTAGAAATAAATGCCTTGGAGGGAATAATAGTGTTGTTAGGGACTAAATGTTTGTGCCTCCCATCCCCCAATTCATATGTTGAAGCCCTAACTCCCAATATGATAAGGAAGTGAAACCTCTGGAAGGTAATTAGGTTTAGATGAAATCATGAAGGTGGAGCTTGCATGATGGGATTAGTGCTCTTGTAAGAAAAATAAGAAGCACCAGAGCTTCCCTCTCTCTTCTATGTAAAGCCTGTTAGCCAGGAAAAGAGCCCTCATCAAATCTTCCACTACCTTGATCTTTGACTTCCAGCCCTCATTACTATGGGAAATAAATGTCTGTTGTCTTAGCCACCCAATCTACGGTATTTGTGTATAGCAGCCCAAACTGACTGAGGCAAGTGTCAAATGTCAGGCTCACTTTTCTATGCTTCCTTTCTCTCCAGGATCTTGCCCTCTGAAGTGCTTACTGCAAAAGTAGATCTCTGATGTTTTAGGACAGAACTTTAAATTAGCTGCTCTAGTTGTTTGAGGTAGGAGGCTTGGTTTGCACCAGGCTGGTGTTCCAGAGCCAGAAGCCAAAGTCTCCACTATTCCTTTCCCATAATTCCCCCGCTATAATCACGGCTAGCACAAAAATTAAGGTTTAGGGTATTGGCTTTGGAGTAATAAATTCCATCTGGGTGGGTATAAAAAAAAGTACAAATTAGCTCAACTGATTGGAAAAGGTAGAAAATTATAGTTTTCTATTAAAGTAAATTATTCTAATTAAATTGGCATATGAGGCTTTTGAGCTTTTGAGCAGTCCCTCGAAACACGCAATATATCACAGCTAACTTCCCAATATTTTTTCCTACAGAGAAGTGTACCTTTGGTTTATAGCAGCAAAAATTAGAGAAGCTCCTAACATTCCCAGCCTTCCACGAGGCTTTGAATCACACTGAAAGATGCTTGTTAGGTCCGTAGGAAGACAATGTGTTTGACTGCATCTGAACCCAGGAAAACTCTTTCAACAAACATATAGCAACCAAATTTAAAGATTCTTATCTTCTCCAGAAGTTTCAGAAATTGTTCTTTTAAAGTGTAAATGTCCATTAAAACCAAGATTATAAAAAGAATAAATAGAAAAAACCAAACATAATTTTCCATAATAGAGATGTGATACAGTCAACTACTTGTCTGTTGACCACGGCCATTTCAAGCCTTGCCCTAGCAGACGGTTCATGTCACATGGGCAAAAGGGCCATCAAAGCACAAAGTTCAACCTGTTATGGCAGAGTATCAAGATAAACTAGTTAACCAGAAGGCCAGGCTGCATGCTGTATCTTGAACTCCATGTTTTACAGGGACAGAGGGACGATAAGAGCAGTTGGGAAAGCTCAGAGTATCGATGGCAGGCACTCACATTTTGATAAGCAAATGATCTTTATTACCAACGCTGGGCATAACTGCCAGCAAATGTAAAGCTAAGGTTACTTAAGCGAAATGCCTTGGGAACTAGATGGATGGAAATAAATCTGCGAGCCTGAGAGACCACTCCCTAAGAAGGTTATGGACTGGCTAATGTGATAATGCTTTGGTCTCCAAACACAATTGAGAGATTCAAAGCCACCAGCTCAAGTTGGATTGCTTTGGCTAACAAAATAAAGGATGATGGCGGGAAGTCCATGGGGGTCTCTCAACTCCCTGGAGGGACACACACGGGGGGGGGGGGGGGGGGGGGGGGGGGAGGGGGGAATGGTTATAGGCAGGTTATAATCACAGAATCTATTAGGTTAGGACTAAGTAGATCCTTGTAGATCCAGTCTAACCATCTTATCTTACAGAAGATGAACTGACACCACCCAGGGAACTCCTTCCCATCTGTCAGGACTCATATCAAACACCAATTCTTTTGCAAAGGCTTCCCCACCTCCATCTGGAGGCATCCTTCCTTATCATTTTCTAACCTAGCGTGTGAGCTCCACAGTTTCAGAAGCTCAAGCAGACAGAAAGCCCTCCATGTTTCCTAAATGGATAAGTGAGAACCAGTGTATGTAAAGTCACAGAGCAGGCCATGGACCAGTTGTCCTGTGCTCCAGGCCAGACAGTTCAGTCAGGTTTCAATGCCAGTTCCCAAGTTTGAATACACTGTGCAAAAAGTAAAAGATTAAACGATTCAAACATAAGAAAAAATAGACATAATAATATAATAAACCATCATGTGCCCATGACTGATGTCCAGTCTTGTTTCGAACTATACCCACTTTCCTTACCACTGCACAAAATGACTTAGGAATAAATCCGAGATGTCATATCATTTCATCTGTAAATATTTTAGCAGATATTTCCAAAATACATGAAAAATATCTTAAAATAGTTTTAAAATACCTCAAAATGTAACCATAGTATCACGCTGAAATAATGTAATAACTTTTTAAATATCAAATATCCCATCAGTGTCCAAATTTACAAGTGTTCTTTGAATGTCACTTGTTTTTCTTTTTGCCACTTGTTTTACAATCTAAATGTGATTATTTTCCTTACAATTAATTATTGAAGAAGTCGGTCACTTGTCCCGTAGCGTCACATGATCTGGATACCTGTGATTCTGTTCCCATAGTATTGTTTAACAGGATCCCCGTACTTGGTGTTTCACGTAAGCTGGTCGTTGATCTACTTGAGGCTGGATCAGCTGCGGGTTTGATTTGTGTGTGGGGACAGGAGCGTGTGGAACGTCAATACTACACAATCGGTGCTGAGTTTTTCCATTAGAAGGCACATCATGTCAAGTTCTCTCTCCTTCTCTCTCTCTCTCTAATTTTAGGGAGAGAGAGCACAAGCAGGGGAGAGGGGCAGAGGGAGAGAGGGAGAGAATCCTAAGCAGGCTCCACCCTCAGCACAGAGCCCGGCGAGACCGTGGGATCATGACCTGAGCCAAAATCAAGAGTCAGATGCTCCATCGACTGAGCCACCCCGGGCACCTCCCAGGTTCTCTCCTCAAGTCGTCAGTAGCCAGGACTTATCCTGCCTAGATCTGTTCATTCGGTAGGGATGCAAAACAGCAAATGTTCTATCTGCCATTCTTTGTCTTCGCTTAGGAGCCGGAAACGCTTTTAAAAAGAGAAAATTCCCCTCATCTGCCACCCAAGATCAGTTTTAAAACTGTTTCACCAAGACCATGCTTTCTCTCAAGTTAAAATCCTAAGTAGGGGCGTGAACAATTTTAAGCAAACCTTCATTTATTCTTTACTTTCTAGCCAAGAACTAACTGGAAGACGGGAGGCCTGACAGCTGCAGAAAAGACATGCTTGCTTCTTCCCTCACCACTCGGCTGAAGACCTGCCTGCCCTGAGATTTTCTTTAGAAGCATTTGCTCCAGGGCTTGCGCTAAAAGGTCTACCCTTTCTCTTTGAAAATGTTTTCTCCTATAATTAAAGGAGTTTCTAATTTGGGGAACAGATACAAATTCATCAAAATTATATATGTTTTAAAAAGTCAGAATCCTGAAGCTGCCACGATCCGGCTCCAGGGAAATCCTGAACTGAGGAAGGAGGCTAATCGGGACAGAATGTAAGACAATAGTTTATATAATCTTTCATTCCCAGAACTGGGAATATCCCAAGGAAATGCCAAGTAAAAAAGTAAAATCGGCAATTGATTTTGCATCTTGAGAAACTGACCAAGTTTCCCCATCAAATGCTCATTGCAAGTCTGACTCAAGGTTGAACAGATAAAAGAATCCTCCAGGGCACCCCCACTCCTGGGTCTTCGCATGCTGTTATTTTGAAAAACCAGATCCTGGCAATCAGAGACCTCACTAGTTCCACCGCTGAGGAAATGAAGGATGTTTCGCCTCCAATTCCTGGCTCCTGTTAACATGCCCTGGGGTCCATGCTGGCGCCAGGCTGGGATGGAGAGTGGTCCCTGTCTTGCTGTCTGCAGAGGTTAAACGGAATCTCTGCTCTTCGGTTGAGGAAAGAAAGGCATCATTCTCATTAATTTCATGAGGCCGGGACCCTGGCTGAGATGTGGCTCTGTCCATCCCGTGGAGCTGTCCCGGCAGCGGGCACGCAGCCCCTCCTGGGTCACCTGGCCCCTCTTGTCTAGCCCAGACACCCCAGGACTCAGGCCCGGGGGAAGATCCCGGCCTCTGTCCGGTAGCTCTTCCTAGGCTTTCCATAGGCTCCCTTATGGTTTGCTAACTCATACAGCGGCCTTGGTACAATCTGTTTGTGCCTCAGTCTCCCCAGGTAAAGTAATAAGGTTGGACCGGAGCTTTGATTTGCAGACTCACTGAGGAAGCGTTTCCAAAACGCTCTGTTAGGGTGCTCCTGGGGCCACACGGGATCCGACGTCAGACCGGGGGCTGAAAAGGCCCCGGGAGCTCGCCGCCCCGCCTGGGACCCAGGAACCGGGTTCTCCCGCCTCTCCCTCTGGCGGCTCCACCTTTCGGCCTGGTCTCGCCGTGGGCCCGGGCGGGGTCGCGCACCGCTCGGGGCGGGTTCCGGGAGGCTGGGCGCGGCGGCCCGGGCTGGGTAGCCCCACCGGAAAGACTCGTTCCAGCCGGAGCGGGCGGAGGCCGGGCGGAAGCAGACTTGTCGTTCCCCCGCGGGGCCCTCCCGGTCCCCGCCCCCCCGCGCAGGCCCGCCGGGGTCGGGGACACGGCGGCTTGCAGCGGTGGCGCGCAGGTCACCCCCTCCCACGCCGGCCCCGCCCCCAGGCCGCGCCCCATCCCCCAGGCCACACCTGGGCTCCGCCTCGGGTGCGGGGGCGGGGACTCCGGGAGCGTCGGAGGGGGAGGGGATAGAGGCCGGCCCGGGCCGGCGGGGCCGACCAGAGCAGGGGACCCGTTGCCAAGAAACGGGACCCCCGCCTCGGGGTCCGACAGCAGCCTGGCGCAGCTGCCTCTTCTCCCCACGCCGTCCCCGTCCCCTTATCGTGCAGAAAGACTTCTGGACCTGTGACGCTCGCTCAGGCGACCCCAGGCGGAGACAAGAAAGAACCTTGGACGGCGGCTCCGTGGCTGAAAGCCCCACGGGCAAGCCGGACGGCCACCCCCAGCCCCGCCGCGCCTCTGGGCCCCGGGGTGGGGCCGGAGATCGGGCCGCGGCCCTGCCCCCGCCGGCTGGACGGCCTCCTCCCACCCCCCCTTCCTCTGGTGGCCGTCGCCTGCAAACGCGGCGCGCTCGTGCGGAGCTGTGAGGCGGCGGGACCAGTCCCTTGACCCAAGGGCCGGCCAGCTCGGGTGGGGGCCGCGCACGGGCGGGTCTGGGGCTTGCACGAGCCGTCTGTCAGCCGGCACGCGCAGGGTCCCAGCGTTGCCCCGGTGGGTGTCAGGGCACCGGGGAGGCCAGCCCCTGCCCGGACTGCAGCCCCGCTGACCGCGTGGACGAGGCACTGTCCCCTCTCCGCAGAATAGGAGCCCTTTCCTGCGGGGGAGGATGGGCACGCCCCAGGTCTCTGCCCACGGCCTCCCTGGGGCCACCACGACAGAGGATGGGACATCCAGGCGTCCCACAGGCCCTCCTTGAAGAGGGAAACCTGGATGGCAAACAGCCCTTTCCTTGACCGCGCGCAGATGGCTCAAATCTCTGCTCACCTGCTCAAAAGCTCTTCGGGATTGTGCCTGGAGAGGAACACTGATGGGGAAGTATTATTGTCTGTAAAAGTCCCACAGAAACCACGGGTGTCTTTACTGCCAGGCTAGGTTGAGTCGGAAACCAGACTGGGGACCAGTTTAAGAGAAACAAACGCAATCCCAAAGCAGGTGGGGGCCAGTCTGTCCCAGCCGGAATCCTATGTGACACTGGTCAACTTATTTAAAATCTCTGAGCCACACAGTGTTCTCACTCATAAAAAGAATCTGTCCTACCTTCAGAGTACCGTCAGAACAAGCGGGACAATAAACACAACTCATTGCCACCTTTGGAGCCCCATACAGGAGGCGAGTTTTCTCAGCACCTGGAGAAGAATGTACAACCGCCAAGATTTGTGGGAGGGAGACAATCCCATTCCTGCAGGAAGAAAACTGAAATAAGTACACTATTTTCCCTTCTGTACAACCCAATACTGGAGAAATGTAAAAATCAAGGAGTTGTCAGAGGCCATTTGCTGGGTTTTAACTTTCTATGGAAGAAACAATGGGGTGGGGGGACAGGCACGCGGGATGCTCTAGATCTGCGGGAGTTAGCATCAATTGTAGAATCACACACTGGTGTCCTGCTTCTATTATTTATCAGCACGGTTACCATAGAAAAGTGACTTAACCTCCCTGGGCCTCAGTTTTCTCATCCGTAAAATGGAAAAAATAGTAGCACCAAGCTACGGGGCTGTTGAGAAGACTGAACGAGATAATGAATACAGAAGTGCTTGGCACAGGGCCCGGCACACTGCAATACAAGATAAATGCTAGCTAGTGTGTTTTCTATTATTCACAGTGCTTTCTCTTCTTTCCTCCAGCATTCTACTGTAAACATTTTCAAATGTACAAAAAAAGAATGGAAGCAGTTGTAGACTGGCACACTCATGCACGTTTCACCTAGATTCTACAATTAATATTTTACTCTGTTTGCTCTACACGCATCTGTCTACCAGTCCAGCCCGCTATCCATTTAGCAATCCATCTGTTCTGGTTACTACTGTGGAGCAAACTCCACCCAAAACGTATAGTGATTTGACACAACAGCTATTTTGCTATGCTCATGGATGCCGTGAGTTAGGAATTCAGGCAGGGCATGGTGAGGTTGGCTTGTTATTGCTCTATAGTGTCTAGGGCCTCGGCTGGGAAGACTTGATGCCTGGGGGCCAGAAACATCTGGAAGCACCTTCACACACATGTCTGGGGGTGCCAGCAGAGAGCCTGTGTGTGGTCTCCCCATGGAGCCTGGACTTCCTGCCAGGACGGTAGACTCAAGGTAGCCAAACCTCTTACCTGACAGCTCCGGGCTTAGTGTGAGCTCTGGCAGACAAGGCACAAGTTGCATTGCCTCTATAACTTGGCTTGGAAGTTGCGGAGCATCGCTGCCTACCGGTCGAAGTAGTTATAGATTCAAACAGAGGAGACATAAAGTTCTCCCCCGCCCCCCGCCCTTGACAGTGAAGTGGCTAGGTCACTTTGTAGAAGATCCCGTGGATGGGAGCTCTGGTTGCAGCCATCTTTGGAGGTGCCATATTTGCCCCTTGGTCGTAACAATTCTTATGCAAAATGTCCAGCCTAATAGCTCCCCAAAGTCTCTTTCTGTGAAAGCTATCAGTGAAAGGCTCAGGCTCAAAGTCCAAATTTCTTTTTATAAATCACTTCCAGGTGTGAAATAAGGACCCTCAAGTATGGTCCCTTGGGTACTCTATTTGAAGACCTGTGAACTAAATGGACATGTTATCAGCCCCCTCCCCCCCGCCCCGGCCCCTTCACATAAATGGGCAGAACAGAAATAGGATAATTACCACCGATACTCCTGTTCAAAAAGGGAGAAAACGGGAGACACATACGCAATACTGGACCAAAACAATTCTGAAATCTAGCTGGGTTGCCAATTCCTTGGGACTTGCTTGCCATGGTTCTTGGCTCTGCCCTTCTGAGTCATGCTTCCTTTTCCATAGGAAATGGCCTGCATTTGTAACTAAGCCTTTTGAACCCGCTCCCTGCATGGGAGTTCAAAAGCCTGTTTTCATTTTGAATTGTCTCCTTCCCTTTCAGTCCAGTCTAATTCACCTCCTTTAAAACCTCTGTGGAGGGGCACCTCGGTGGCTCAGTCAGTCAAGCGTCCTACTTCGGCTCAGGTCGTGATCTTGTGGTTTGTGAGTTCGAGCCCCGTGTCAGGCTCTGTGCTGACAGCTCAGAGCCTGGAGCCTGTTTTAGATTCTGTGTCCCTCTCTCTCTGCCCCTCCCCAGCTCATGCTCTGTCTCCTTCTCTCTCTCTATCTCTCTCTCTCAAAAATAAACATCAAAAAATTAAAAAAGAAAAGCCTCTGTGGATTTCTTCTGTATCAATCTGTAAATCCAGTCAATTAAACAAAAGCCATATTTACAAATCTCTTCAAAATAAGCCCTGCTCTACTTTTGGGTTCTCCATGAGGTCTCTGCGGGACAATTCCCTCAGGATTGCTAGGCGTTGTATTGTTTAATGCGCACGGTCTGCAAGGTATGCTGTTCGTATCTTTTAAAGACCTTCTGTCTGGTTGGAAGGGTCTACCAGGCACCACCTGAAGCCTTCCTGGTATCTTAAGAGTTTTACAGGTGGGCACTTGTGCTCATCTTTATCCTGAGATGTCTTGGATTTATTCTTGGGTTTATTCTTTATTGGATTTATTCTTTCCTCTAAAACTCTTTCTCACTTTGAGAATCTTCCACTGGGAGAAACTTGGAATGAGAAATTGTTTCTGAAGCCAGCTACTCCTGACTTCCAGAATCTTCTGAATTTAATTCTTGAAACTGAGTATTTCCTTCTTTAGTTCATCTCTAGCCACATGTTACCATGCACAGCTGAGAGGTGCAGGTGCAGGTGCAGGTGATCCATTCAGGGTTCTGCTTGGAAATCTCCTTAGGCTGAGGTGACTTGATGGGTAAGAGCTGGAATTAGCAGGAGGGTCTTTCACTCGCGTGTCTGGCACCTGGTACAATGACTTGCAGACTGAGGTGACAGAATGGAATGACTACATGTGGCCTGTCAATTGAGTTGGCTTCCTTGCAACACAGTGGACTCACTGTGGTCAAACTTCTCACCAATGGCTCAGGGCTCCACGCACAAGTGTTCCTGTAGAGTCACGGACTTTCCTGACAGGCCTTGGAACTCACACAGCATCCTTCATGCCCACTGAACTCCATTGTTCAACAGTGACAAACTCACTGGATTCCAGGGGAGGACAATCAGACTCCATGTCTACAAAGAGGACTGGCCTTAGCTCCCCTCACCGGCCATGGTCGTACAAGAGCAGGTGGGAAGGGAGATGTTGCTGTGGTCACTTTTGGAAAACAAATTCTGCCTCGCTATCCACACACTTTGATGCTTTTTTTTTTTTTTTTTTTTTTTTTTTTTTTTTGAGAGAGAGAGAGAGAGAGAACAGGGGAGGGGCAGGGAGAGAGGGAGACACAGAATTCGAAGCAGGCTCCAGGCTCTGGGCCGTCATCACAGAGCCTGACGTGGGACTCGAACTCCTGAATGGAGAGATCGTGACCTGAGCGGAAGTTGGACACTTAACTGACGGACGATGCATTTCAAAGTAAGTGACTGATATCCTTATACTTCCTCACCGAAATGGGTGAGATTGCCCCACATCCTTGCCGACATTTGTAGCTGTCGGTCTTATGTTTTCATTGGTGTGGTGGGTATCTAGTGTGGGTTAGGTCAGTGTGGAGTTAATTTGCATTTCTAGCTACAGACGTTGAATACTTTCTCACATGCTTATTGACCGTCTTCCTCTACGAAGTGTCTTTTCAAATCTTTTGCCCGTGTTTTGGACTTTCTATTATTGAGTTAGTAATAACTATATGTTTTATGAATATTTTCATATTTTTATGAATATTTTCACAGATGAGTCTGTGGCTTATCTTTTCATTTTGTGATGGCATTTTTTTTGACCAGCAGAGGGTTTTCATTTTGATGAAGTCTGCTCTGTCAGTTTGTTCTCCTATGGTTTGCTTCTTAGGTCGTATGTGAGCTATCTACTGCACGTTGTGAAGATGTTTTCCTGTGTTTTCCTCTGGAAGCTTTAAGCTTTAACATTTTTTTAATGTTTATTTATTTTGACAGAGAGAGTGTGTGAGCAGGGGAGGGGCAGAGAGAAAGGAAGGGAAAGAGAATCCCAAGCAGGTTCTTCCTGCCAGCACAGAGCCTGACACGCGGCCAATCCCACAAACCGTGAGATCGAGACCTGAGCCAAAACCAAGAGTTGGACACTTAACCGACTGAGCCACCCACGCAGTCCTAAGCCTTAGCATTTATACTCAAGTCTATGAGCCACATGGGATTAATCTTTTAATGTGGTATGAAGTAAGGGTCGTGGAAGTTTTTCCTGTGGCAAGGAAGTTAACTAAGCTGGCACCACATTTCCCTTCCCTGTGTGGTTCCAGGTTTGGGATGAGCACAAGAGGAATTTGCACCATATTTGGAAGGTGGAAGTAAAGGAAGGGCCATCTTTTTTTTTTTTTTTTTTAAACGTTTAGTTATTTTTTGAGAGAGACAGAGACAGAGTGTGAGTGGGGGGAGGGCAGAGAGAGAGGGGGACACAGAATCTGAAGCAGGCTCCAGGCTCTGAGCCGTCAGCACAGAGCCAGATATGGGGCTCGAACTCATGAACTGCAAGATCGTGTCCGATGCTTAACCGACTGAGCCACCCAGGTGCCCAGGAAGTGCCATCTTTAACCTCCAGTGATCCTATGGAGCCAGGCACATTGTCATTGACCTGCTGGATCACGGTGTTGACCTTGTCCACTCCTCCAGCTCCACCGAATTGTCTCCTCTTCTCTGAGTCCTGGGCCGAAGAGCGATGCTGCATGGTGAAGGGCACCAGCTTCCTGCAGGGCGTCCCCATCACTGAGGTCAGCAGTGCTGACAGACACATGCAGCTTTCAATTCATCCTCATGGGTTCCAGTCTGTCCCTGTTCTCCCCCTCCTCACATCCATCCTTCCTGCCTGCCTACCAGTCCCGCTGATTTCAGGCCTTGTGTCTAAGCAAAAGCAACCGCTTTCCGTAGACTGTTTAACCGGCTCTCACAATTGGTACGGTCTAATTCCTATAATAAAACCCTCATTCTATATCACTCACAGTGACTCTGATTCTCTGATCAAACCCTAACTGCCACCAGGGTTGAGGTTCATTTTTTTTTCTCTATGGATATACCATAGTCCCAGCACCGTTTGTGAGAGACCCTTCTTTCCCTAATGGATTGTTTTGGGATTTTGGTCAAAATCAAGTGACTTCTGGGTTCTCTACTCTCTTCATTAATCTATTCTTCAATCTTGTCACCGGTACCACACTTGATTCCTATAGGTCTTGATTCCTATAATTTTATAGTGAATCTTAAAGTTCCCATTCTTTCTTGGGTAATAAGATCCCTTTTTATTTTTCACTTTTTTTTATTTTAAAGTTTATTTATTTTGAGAGAGAGAGAGAGAGAGCACGCGCACAAGTGGGGGAGGGGCAGAGAGAGGGAGAAAGAATCCCAAGCAGGCTCTGTGCTCCCAATGCAGAGCCCAATGTGGCACTTGAACTCACGAAACTGAGATCATGACCTGAGTCAAAACCAAGAGTCAGATGCTTAACTGACTAAGCCACCCGGGTGCCCCCAGAGATCCCTTTTTAATACACAGAATATTGCTGACCTTCAATACAGCTGCTGTCTGTCTAGTGTGTATTGATTTAGCAAATACAAAACATTAAAAGAATTTGTGAACACTTTAAATTAACCTTGGACCTTATTAATAAGAATGACAACTGCAGATACCTGATAATCAGGCACCTGTGTGCACATGGCCATGCACCCTCCAGCAGGAGGCAGTGTCGGCCCCCGGTGTATTTTTCTGCTATGGGGATTACTTGTAGCCAAGATTTCAGGTGAAATTCCCATAAGAGCGGGAAGATCATCAGTTTGAGTTTTCCAATTTGTCCAGATTGAGGCTCCTTCCAGGACAGAGCAAGACACACAGGGAAGGGAAAAGGTCCTCTCTGAAACATAGTCTTGCCTGAGACACTAGATCGGATGTCCCAAAAGGACGGTTACGGGTGTAATCGTGTCCCCCCACTAATCCCCAGCACCTCAGAATGGGACCCTATTTGGAAATGGGGCCACTGCAGCTGCAGTTTGCTAAGTTAAGATGAGGTAATGCTAGAGTATGATGGCCCCTGATCTAATACGACTGTGTCTTTATAAAAAGGAGAAATTTGGATGCAGAGACAGACACGCCTAGGGGAAAGATGGTATGAAGACGTAGGGAGAATACTGGCTATAGCCAAGGAATGCCTCAGGCTACAGGAAGCTACCACAGGGCCCTGAAACACATCCTTCCCTCCCAGCTGTCAGAAGGAGGTGACCCCTTGATCTCAGACTTCCAGCCCCCAGAATTGTGAGAACATACACTTCTGTTGTTGAAAACACTCAAACCCTTTCATTCTCAGGTGCTCATGGCCTGCCCTGCGGTGGGCAACCAGGCCCCTCTTTTCCTTTGGGAACTTGCCTTTCCTACTTCATGCGGCTCTGGTGGGAAGTCAAATCCAGTACCTGCTTCCTGGCCGAGGGCTCGGTCCGACACACACCCCTTGCCAGGAATCTGAGTTTTAAATGGAAAGACCCAGGAAGGAAAAAGGTTTGTGCTGAGCCATTCCCATGGCACTAACCCCAAATCCTTCCTACACCCCCACGTCCTCAGTCCACCTTGGTTCCCAACCTACCTGTGGTTGACTAGCTTTTATTTGACTCTTTGTGTGGTCTCAGGTCTTTTTCATAATAATTATTTCTTTGGCTTACATTAGCCACAGTAGGTTTCTGTCATTTGCAATAAAGAGCCCCAGTTAGGCCTATCATGCCCTCAGCCTGGGATCCGGGAAGACCCAAAGCCCACAGGGAATCCATCTCCCGTGTCTCCATCTAAAGGCCACCAGGTGAGGCCCAGGGAAAGTAAGCATCTGCTGTAGCCTGGGGTGGGGAGCGCCGGAGCCCAGGGGGGTAAAGGGGCATTCGTGAAGCCTGGTGTGGGGTATTAGAGCCCCAGTGAGATGAGGGGGTGCCTGGGAGGGGGGTAGCAGTGGCAGTGGCCTGTCACCGGGAGCGGGATGAGGAAGGTGCCCAGAGTGAGGGACTGGAGTCTTTGTGGGATGAGACAGGTGGCTGCATGGAGTGGGGGTGGGGGATGCATCTTGGGGGTTGTTTGACCCCAAGGGGGATGAGGAGGGCCTCTGCGTGTGGGCCCACGTGGCAGCTGCAAGAGATCGGTACATATAGAGGGCACTGATCTAAGGCATAAATGTTATGGCTATAATGGGAGCCAGATTTCTCACTGTTAGAAAAGGGAGTTTTAAGTATGAAAGGAAGAGGGGGGCCTGGGCAGCTTGGCTGGTTGAGCATCCGACTCACAGTTTGTGAGATCGAGCCCTGCATTGGGCTCTATGCTGACAGAGTGGAGCCTGCTTAGGATTCTCTCCCCCTCTCTCGCTCTCTCTGTCCCTCTCCTCTGCTCTCACTCTCCATCTCTCTCTCTCAAAATAAATCAACTTAAATAAATAAATAAATAAATAAATAAATAAATAAATAAATAAGAAGGGAAGAAAAAACTAGAATCGACCCATTATGGGCTGAGACATGTCTTCTGCCCAAATTCATATGTTAAAGCCCTAACCCCCAGTACCTAAGAATGACTGTATTTGAAGACAGAGTCTCTAAAGGGATAATTAAGTTAAAATGAGGCCCTTAGGGTGGGCCCTAATGCAATCTGACAGGTGTCCTCATAAAGAGGAGATTAGGACACACAGAGAGACATCGGGGCACCTGTGCACAAAGGGACGCTCTCCTGAAGAGACAGCAAGAGGGTGGCCATCTGCAAGCCAGAGAGAGAGAGAGAGACCTCAGAGGAAACCATCCCTGTCGGCTTCCAGCCTCCAGAACTGTGAGAAATTAAACTTCTGTTGTTTAAGACACCCAATCTGTGGTATTTATTATGGCAGCCCTAGCAAACTAATATAGAATGCTTTAGGATTAGAGGAAAATTTGCATTGTCCATACCTATGCATGGTTTCCAATACATAGACAGATATAAAAATAAACACAGATGTAAATGTGGGTGTGTGTATATAGATACGTGTATGTAGGTTTGTCTGTATGTATGTGCATTCATGTATTTCCTCCTGTGTTCACTGAGAGAGAGCAGTGACACCCCAAAAGCCATGAGCTCCCCTAGTATCCAGGTCTTACTTCCTAAATATCATTCTCCACAAAATGGATGGGGCAGGGAAAGCACACGATGAGCCTGGAACATGTTGTTGCCCCAGAAAATAAAGAAGTGCTCAAAGCATGATGGGGCTTTGTCAAAGGATGCCAGAGGCGCTCCCACTGGCCAAAGGTGGGGCAATTAGGATCCACTGACTGAAACAGACATCCATGAGCCCACGCTGATGTAAATGAGTAAATGAAGAACCATAGGATGCTTCCCTGCAGTAGGATAGGGGAGCCAAGTGTATAAGGAATGATCGAGTGAGAAAATCATCCCCCAGCCACCACGGTAACTAATTCATCCAAGAGTCACCAATGGATACTAGAGCCAGTGGATGGAGGTGTGATGGGAAGCAAGATATTTACTTAGTCTCAAAGTACCTCCCCATAAAATGTTCATTAATTACAAAAGTAAAAAGAGTACTTTTGTAGCAAAAAAAAAAAAAAAAAAAAAAAAAAAAAGCTTGGCAGATACAGATACACCTTAGTCAAGTTACCATCATCAGTAATGGGACAAACAAGTCAGATGCCACCTGGTAAGATGCACTTAGAAGAGCACAGTGTCACTTCTGTGACATTCCGGGCAAAAATACAAAACCTGAATCTAAATGTGACGAAACATCAGTCAAACCAAATGGAGGGAGAGTCCACCAAATCACTGGAAATACACATTGAAGTTTTAGGCAGTGACAGGGCATCAAGCCAGCAACTTATCCTCATACTGCTGAAGAATAATGAAGTTCTTCATGCTGCACTGGCCACTTGTCTGTTGGCTTGAAATTATTTAAAAATAGGGGCACCTGGGTGGCTCAGTCGGTTAAGTGTCTGACTTCCAATCAGGTCATGATCTCATGGTTCACGAGTTTGGGCCTCACATCTGGCTCTGTGCTGACAGCTCAGAGCCTGGAGCCTTGCTTCAGGTTCTGTGTCTCCCTTTCTCTCTCAAAAATAAATAAACATTAAAAAAATTTAAATACAATACAAAATAAAAAATATCTCTAGAAGATATACAGATGGTAAATAAGCCTATGAAAAAAATCATTAGTCATTAGGGAAATGTCAATTACAATAACAAAGCAATACAACTGTACCCATACCAGAATGGCAAAAATCTAAAAAATTGATGATACCAGTTGCCAATGAGAAGATACAGAGCAACAGGAACTCATGCGGCAGGCGGGGATGCAAAAATGGCATCTTGGGAAGACGGTTTGGCAGTTTCTTACAAAGCTAAGCATAGTCTCATCATACCACCCAGCAGTCGTGCTCCTAGGAATTTATCTATTAAATCAAAAACTTAAGTTCACCAAAATAGTCTGTACATGAATATTTACAGTAGATTAATTCATAGTCACTTCAAGCTGGAAGCAACCGAGATGTTCTTCAATAAGTGAAGGGATGGGGGCACCTGGGTGGCTCAGTGGGTTAAGCGACTGACTTTGGCTCAGGTCGTGATGTCACAGTTCATGGGTTCAAGCCCCATGTCAGGCTCTCTGCTGTCAATGCAGGGCCTGCTTTGGATCCTCTGTCCCCCTTTCTCTCTGCCCCTGCCCTGCTAGTTCTCTCTCTCTCTCTCAAAATAAATAAATTAATTTTATTTTTAAAATTTTTTTTAACATTTATTTTTGAGAGACAGAGAGAGACAGAGCATGAGTGGGGGAGGGGCAGAGAGAGAGGGAGACCCAGAATCTGAAGCAAGCTCCAGGCTCTGAGCTGTCAGCACAGAGCCCGATGCGGGGCCCGAACTCACAAACTGTGCGATCACGACCTGAGCCGAAGTCAGAAGCTTAACCGACTGAGCCACCCAGGGGCCCAAGATAAATAAATTAATTTTAAAAAAATAAGTGAAGGGCCAAACAGTAGTAGATCTAGTCAGTGGAATATTATTTAGTGATAGAAAGAAATTAGACATGTAAACTCATGAATGCGTATTAAATGCGCATGACTAAATGAAAGAAGCCAGTCTGAAAAGGCCACATATTATATGACTCCGTTCATATGACATGTTGGAGAAGGCAAAACTACAGCGACAGTAAAGAGACCCATGGTTGCCAGGGGTTGAGGGAGGAAGGAGGCTCAGCAGGGGAAACACAGGTGATACATTTGGAGGAAGTGAAATTCTTCTGTATGATGGACAGATGACATTATGCACGTGTCAAACCCATAGAATGCTATGGCACACAGAATGAACCTTAGCTTGTATAAATTTTTTTTAAAAAAATCCCTTAGGAGTTTGGAAAATCTCAGGATGGAATACAGACAATGATAAATGAATTTAATTGTATTACAAATGTATGAAATAACTGAAGGGGGTGCTGACCTACATAACTCTGGAAATGAGTGAAGCCTGAAGACAGAAGGCAAAGGGAACCAGGCGTAGGTACAGAACTCTAGCTGGTAAAGCATTTCCCATGGGGGAGGGCTTAGCAATCGTACAGCCATGATATATGAACTGAACAATTAAATAAATGCTTGGAGGATGGTTGGAGCCGCTAGAGTAGGAGGTCACAGACAAGCAAGGGGAGGGAGCTAGAATGACCCATGTGTAATACATTTGAGTTGGAGACATCAGTATGACCCGTGTTTAGCTTACTGTAGACACATCTGGCTACCTACTGAAGTATTTACGGACGTGTGTAGATACACAAGTTGTATACACACATATATTCCCTTGCTTTGCCATCTGAGAGGGCCCAGAAGGGCGAGACCCCAGTAGGAATGAATGCACCTGTTGCCCAGATCTTTGTTTGGAATATCATCCTCCGATAAAAAGGAACTAGGGTTCTTTGGAGAAACGGCGGGCACCAGGACTGAGAAATACAAAATGAGCCTGGAGCATCCTACAGGGCTCGAGAGTAAGGAAGGGCTCCGTAAAGGCACAAGGGTGAAGCTAGGGACCAACTGAAAAAGTGGCAAAGTTGGCACAATCTGATCAACAAAATAAGTAGCCTAGTAGTGGATTATAAGTCAAAGTATAATAAAAATATTCATATAACATATGAGTGCATATATGAGCCCATATGAGTCCATATAATACAAATAAATTACTGATTAAATAAATGGAGTAGAATCAACACATCTCTATGCAGAAGAATTCCAAATAATTTACGTATGTAGTCTGCCTTAACGAGGTGGGGTATAGCTGCCCACCCCGTAAGCATCACGACTTCCTTCCAAGAAGGACAGTATGGAAAGGGTGGGGAGAAAGTTTATGTGGAGAGGCCTGACAAACAAACAAACCTGTCAGGTGATCAGAGTCAGGGGAATGGCCTGTACCCTCGATAGGGTGTAATGACCAGGTACTTCACTTCTGTGGTCCTCCTCTCCACAAGCCACAAGTCTGATCGTGAGAAAACATCAGACAAATTCCAACTAAGGGATTCTACAAAATGCCCGACCTGTTAAGCTTATCAAAAACAAGGAAAGTCAGAGAAATTGTCACAGGCAGGCGGAGCCCTAGGAAATACGACAACTGAATGTCATGTGGTGTCCTGACTGGGATCCTAGAACAGAAAACAAACAAACGAACAAAAAACAGGACATTATGTAAAAAAAAAATGAGGAAATGTGAATGAAGTATGGACTTTACTTAATAGTGTCTCATTAATTGTGACAAATGTACCACACTGATGCAAGATGTCAGTAACAGGGGAAACCAGGTGTGGGGTACATGGGAACTCTGTCCTACCTTCCCAACTTTTCTGTAAGTCTCAAACTAATCGAGGGGCACCTGGGTGGCTTAGCCCTTAGCTCTGTGCTCAGAGCCTGGAACCTGCTTCAGATTCTGTGTCTCCCTCTCTCTGTCCCTCCCCTACTTGTTCTCTCTCTCAAAAATTAGGAAACGTTTTTTTAAAAGTCTCAAACTGGGGCACCGAGGTGGCTCAGTCGGTTGAGTGTCCGACTTCGGCTCAGGTCATGATCTCGCTGTTCCTGGGTTCGAGCCCTGTGTCGGGCTCTGTGCCGACAGCTCAGAGCCTGGAGCCTGCTTGGGATTCTGTGTTTCCTTCTCTCTCTGCCCCTCTCCTGCTCATGCTCTGTCTCTCTGTCTCTCAAAAATAAATAAACGTTAATTTTTTTTTTTTTAATTTCAAACTAGTGAAAATAAAACCTCTATTAAGAATTCTTTTTAGAAGTTTTCAAAGTTTGATATTACGATAGAACAACAATCATTACCTACGGACACTCTGCCACTCAACTGCAACGCTAGACAGAGGTCGTGCGAAAGTGTGGGAAGTTGTACTGGTCAGGCCAAGCCTGCTGGTGCGGCTGCCTTGCCTTCGTTAAGGTATCCTTCCCTGTGCTTGCCTGAGGCTCGGGTTTAGCCCCTTCCTCTGTCCCTGGATGTGGAGATGTGGTTCCTGAGAGCGCCCCCCGCAGGCCTGGTGCGGTACTGCAGACGTGCTTCTGAGTGCTTCAGAGGCTCTACCCCTGCTTCCCTTGCGCGTGTAGTTTCCCCCGTCCTTTTGCACTCGCTTGCCACTTTACACAATCGTCTCTGAAAACGTCCTTGAAACCTTAGATGTGGACACGTGGCAACGGATCCGTGTCATTGCGTTTGAAGTAATCAAATAATCTCTGAATTAAAAAATAGATAAAATGAAGTGGTCAAGCTATGTGTTCTTTTTCTCAATATTTTTTTTAATGTTTATTTATATTTGAGAGAGAGACAGAGAGACAGAGACAGACTCTAAAGCAGGCTCCAGGCTCTGAGCTGTCAGCACAGAGCCCGATGTGGGGCTTGAACTCACTTGCCGTGAGATCATGACCTGAGCCGAAGTTGGATGCTTAACCAACTGAGCCCCCCAGGTGCCCCGTCAACCTGTGTTTTCCTTGAGGAAAGGCAGAGCAAGGCAGACCACGGCCCCCATCCCTGTCTTGGACCTGAGCTCCTGTATGGTCCCAGACTGGCTTGGGTACTATGGATTGTCATTGGTGAAAGCACCAGGTCAAAATAACAAAAGTAAAAAAGAAAAGGCTCTTGTCCTCTGATCTTCTTCAAAAGGCTGGTGATCTAATGGAGACTAAGCAAAGCAAAACCTCCCAGGTGAACCTAACTGGAGAGGTGGGAGGCCACCGCTTAGCTTCAGGGGGAAGCTTGCATGGGTTCGCGTTTACGCAGAAAAGTCACTTTACTAATCACAGCAATACTCCTGAGAGTTGGCCGTGGCTGATGTCACCCTCTCTTTACAGAGCAGCGGGCTGAGTTCAGGAGGGCAGATGGCCAGTCCGTTGTCAGAGGACCAGGAACTTTCCATTCGCCCTCTCCGTGACAGGCCCAGGCTGCCTTGACCCCACGTCAGCATGGGAGAAGAGGGGATACCTGGCAAGGCTCCCAAAGACATGCCCACCTCAGGATCCTCACTGAGTGAGGTCAGGGACAGGGTGAGAGCCGCCTCCACCCCACACCACAGACAGCATTCGGGACAGGTGCATTGATAGGAAACGTACATTCTTTGTCACTAGAGTTTAAAGTTGGTTTGGCAAGCATGCCAGAATACCTGCTACACTCTTGTTCTGGGTTGGTGCTAGCCATCCATGTGGAATGTTCCAAAACTGCCTTGGGCTTCAGCTAGAAGGCAAACTCTGGGAGGCCCTTGGTCCTTAAGAGTCTTCTTTTTAAATGAACAAACTTGATTTTTAGAGCAATATTTGCTTTGCAGAAAAATTAAGTAGAAAGTACTGAGAGTTTTGATCTACTCCCTCACTCCCACACAATTTCCCCTGTTATTGACATCTTGTATTACTGTGATGCATTTGTACAATTGATCAGCCAATGGCAATACATTATTGTCAATTAACAGCTACATAGTATACATTAGGTTTCACTCTCTATGCTGTACATCATTCTATGGGTTTTCACATGTACCCACCAGGACAGCATCATGCAAAACAGTCTCAGTGCCCTAAAAACCCATGTCCTCCACTTACTCATCCCCCCTCTCCCCCTGAGTCCCCCCGAACCCCTGGAAACCACTGATCTTCTCACTCTCTCTGCACCTCTGCCCTTTCCAAAATGTGATAGTTGGAGACAGATGGTGTGTAACCTTTTTAGATTGTCTTCTTTCACTTAGAAGTATGCATTTAAGGTTCCTCCATGTCTTTTCCATCTGGAATATACCGACAAATAGAAATGAAATGGTCGGGGAGTGGCTGGGGGAAGGATGGTTGGGAGAGGGCTGCAGGGCTCCTAGCTCTGGTGGCCCTCCCTCTCCAGTAAAGAAAAGAACCCAGAAGTCTCTGTTTAAATGTTGCTAAGTCAGGGGCACCTGGGTGGCTCAGTCAGTAAGTGTACGACTTCAGCTCACGTCATGATCTCATGGTTTGTGAGTTCGGGCTCTGTGCTGACAGCTCGGAGCCTGGAGCCTACTTCAGATTCTGTGTCTCCTCCTCTCTCTACTCCTCCCCTGCTCATGCTCTGTGTCTCTCTGTCTCTCAATAATAAATAAACGTTAAAAAGAAAAATTTTTTTTAAATGTTGCTAAGTCTGAAGTACCTTTGGGGTGTCTGGAAAGCAATGTGTTCCTTGCGAGGACCCAGTAAATGATAGCAAGTGCTTCCTGGTTCCTGGGAGTGCCCAGGGTTCTAGCTGGTAAGGGGCAGGCATGCAGGTAAGTGGCCCAGCAAAGACCCTTCTCCTTTTCCAACCTTAGTATTAAAATTTCTTTGATGGTCCAGTGGGCCTTGGATCCAAGGATGGAAAGAGTTCATGAAAAACAACTCAAAGAACTAAAAATAACTCCCTTATTTCTCAGCTGGACTGGCTTTGCTCAAGTCTTGGGAAAGGCAAGGAAAAAAAAAAAACAACTTGAGAGTGGAAATCCATGGCAACAAGCAAGTTCTGTTTATGGATAGCATCCCAGGGAAATGAAGTGCCTGGCTGCTACAGAGGAGAAGTGAAGGTGAAGTCATACATATCCATCTACTTTGCTCTGACTGAGCCAACAGGAAACTCCTACCTGTTCTATCCATCCACGAGAAATAAATTCTTATATTTTCGTCTGACAAGACATATGCCATACTGTCTCGGGACTTTCGAATAAAGACTATAACATACCACTCTGATCTCTGACCTGGATTTCAAGCTGGCTTTATGTAGCCATATGGATCACCAGGAACAGGGGACAGAACGAAAGCGGTGAGTGTCAGTAGATGTAGGCTGTAATTTCTTTAAATTTTTTTTTAATGTTTTATTTATTTTTGAGACAGAGAGAGACAGAGCATGAATGGGGGAGGGGCAGAGAGAGAGGGAGACACAGAATCAGAAGCAGGCTCCAGGCTCCGAGCCATTAGCCCAGAGCCCGACGCGGGGCTCGAACTCACGGACTGCGAGATCGTGACCTGAGCTGAAGTCGGACGCTTAACCGACTGAGCCACCCAGGCGCCCCTGTAATTTCTAATTAAAAGTCTTGTCGCTGTTTCATTTAAACCGTTGACTGCCTTCCTCCTTCGACTCTCTTTCGTAAATTTTCCAATAGGTTTCAAGCAGACAAAAAAGTAGTGATCCTTCCTCAACTGTCTCTAACTATTTTAGACACAGTTCAGAATCTTTTTTCTTGTTGTCCCATTATTTCTGGTTCATTCTTCTGTTTGCTGCAGCTAGACGCTCCCCCACGGTGGTTTGCAATTTATGATCGTGAATTCGACTTCAGTAGGGGCTCCTTTGCCCAGGAGTCTCATGTGCCTTGAGGTACAAAAGAGGTACAAAAGGGGCCTAACGGGAGCCTCTGCTAGGGGTGCGACCCTGCCACCCGAGATCCTGAAGCGCAGCTCTCGTTTCCGACCAAAGCCACTCTCGGAGTCCATCAAAGACACCATTTATCGACATCTATGTCAGGGCTCGATCCCCGAGAGATCCACACTGCCCACAAAGAAAGAGCCAACACCACAGGTGACCACATGCGTTTTTGAAGGCATTTCCCCTTCACCCGGCACCGGTGACCATCCTGAAAGATGCTTCTCTGCATGAATAAGGACATTCACATCTTCTGCTTCCTCCTGCTGGGCTCTTGGCCGATCAACGCTTCCATCAACTGATATTCCTCACAAGCTAAAGAATCAGCTCTCACACCGTATAGACAAATAGGGTCTCCTTCGTGGATGTGCTGGCACTGTCCATGTTCCACAGCCTGGTGGTTGTAAACATTAAAAACAAAAACAAAAACATGCTTCTGGAGAGCGTGGCTAGAAGAAAAACATCCCTTCTATAGACAAACAGGATAGTCTGACGTTAGCCATGACTCACCCCACCTTCTCCGGCCACCATGTGGGGCTCGGCTAAGCAAGACAGATGACAGAGAGATGGATGAGGGAATGACCACCAGAAGCTTTGGAACACGGCATGGAAGGTAAGAAAACAGGAGAGACAACAAAACCAGCCATCCCTGGCTGGTGAATGATGACTCTGGAAGTCTAGAAAAGGAAGGAACCAGGAGGCCAGAGGGGCAGCACAGAGGATGGGAGGGTAGACGATGGGCACAGGTTCCAAGTGGGTGGGCAGGGGTTGGGGTGGGAGTCCAGGAGGCAGGCTGGCATCCTGCGAATGAGGCCAACCCTCTGAGGCCCCGTTATCTGACACCGCCGGGGTCCTGGCTTTGGCCGGGAGGTGGCCGTCATTGCGCACCCCCTCCATGATGCAGAATCCTAGGACTCCAACACCACTGTTGCCACCACCATCAACCCTGCTGACACAGCACATCGGCCCAAGGGCAGGCCTCAGACTGGAAGACTCTTCTAGGCTCGGCAATACAGCAGCTTGGAAAAGCTGGTGATTCACGGTGGAGCAGAAGCAGCCCAGCCAGGGTCCGTGTGCCTGCTCCCCTCAGCTAGGACTCCCTGTCAAGGACACGTGTTCCTAAACCCCTTGGGCCATGCAGGTTAAGTGAGAGATCATGCCTACAGGCGTGCGAGCAGCAGAGGGAGGGGGAACAAAATCCCAGGGACAGGAACCACATGAGGCCCTGTCACCCAGAAAGGACTCTGCCTGCAGCATAAACAGCAGGACAGGACATCTGTGATCAGGACCAGGTGACTGGAGGGGCACCTGGCATGCATACACACCCCTTAGATCCCAGATTTGGCGTTGTGAGGTGAGGTGAGATTTTCAGAACACCTTGTAGCTGTGAACACACTGATTCTTTTGTTTTTTTGAGAAAGAGAGAGCGAGTGCATGCACATGATACAGGGGTAGGGGGGTGGGGGTGGGGAAGGGATGGAAGGAGAGAGACAGAGAGAGAGAGAAAGAATCTCAAGCAGGCCCCATGTTCAGGATGGAGCCCAACGTGGGGCTCAATCCCACAACCCTGGGATCATGACCTGAGCCGAAATCAAGAGTCAGACTCTCAACCGACTGAGCCACCCAGGTGCCCCGAACCCTTTGATTCTAATCCACCTTCTAAACACTGAACACATTCAAATGGTGTGGTTTTCACGTGGGCCAGGGCTGCCCACGGTTTAAGTGCAGAGCACACATCAATAAGTGCCTGTGGCCCACACCTCATGGTTCTAATAAACATGTGCCCACTATCCAGTTAGTCAAGTATTTAGAGCATCTTCCAAGTCACGGGCATGGTTCTAAACATATGGGGCCAGTGTGAATGAGACAGACTTGGCCATCGATCTATCCTCCAGAGATTCACGTCCAGGCAGGGAGAAGTAATAAAGCAATAAACGAACAAGATAAGTTCAGAGGACAATGAATGCTATCAAGAAATTAATAAATGTCAATGGTATACAAAGGCACAGGGGCTGGGGGCCAGGACAGAGTCGGTGATTAGGAAAAAGCACGTCTCACAAGGTGGTTTTAAGCTGTGATCAAAATGACAGGGAGAAGACAGGTGTGAAGTTAGAGGCAATAAGTTTCCAGGCAGGAAAAATAGCAAGTGCAAAGGCCCTGAGGCAGGAAAGGGCTTGAGGAGTTTCAAGGACTGGAAGAGGCCAGGGTGGCTGAAGCTTTTGGGAAGGAGGAAAGTGGAATGAGAGGGGCCGGGCAAGGGCAGGCAGGCTGCGTTCTGCTCCAAATGCAATAGGAAGCCATTGGAGGGTTTTAAGTGGGGGCATGACCTGCCAAATCTTCTTCAACATAGCCCCTTAGGCTGTGTATGAGGAATGGGCCCTGGGGGGACAAAAGAACAACTGGGTGCCTGCTGGAGCCTGGTGCATTTGTCAGGTAAGAGGGGATGGAGGTGTGAACAAGGACAGGGCAGGGCACCTCCCTCTCTCGGAGATGCACAATGCAAGGAAAAGAAGGCGGTTTTACGTGGTCCGGCCCAGTGCTTCCCAAACTTCCCAGATGATGAAACCCTTTTATCCTGGAACTCCCCTTCACCCACTCCTGCATTTCATGGAACACACAGTGGGAAATGTGGCTAAGTTCTCATTTACCAAAGTCGTCTGCTTTGCTGGTTTTGCCCCAGCCGGGTGGTCTGGACATGAGACTGTATTATATTGACTTGGCTACAACAATCGATTGTTCCAGAATCTTGGGGGCACGTAGGTGCTGCTTTTCCCTTTCTTAACATAAGGAGTCCAAAAAGAATTTAGAAAAGGAACCAATTCCCAATCAAGCATTCATCATTTACAGACACAGGTTCCTGCCTGTCCCAGAAGATGCCAGAAGCGGGGATAACACTTTCTGCCCACGAGCAGACTCCTGTCTCTCCCTTTGGGTTTTCTGGGTGTCTGTAGGATAAGCAGAACTCTGCAAAAATGACATTACCACGGAGGCTAAACAGCGAGTTTAAAAAGTGCAAAGTCCTCGCTTTCAAAATGCAGGCCGTTGTTCTCATCAGAATACTGTATGCGCCAAGACAAAGGAGAAATGCAAGAGATACAATCTGCCTGTGGTGGGATCAATTACCATACCTCGCTGTGCACTTCCTTCATTCACGGGAGCAAGAGATTTTGCACTAAAGCTTCTCACCTAAATGCTACTGTTACATACCATTCGCAAAACATGACACTAATGTAAGCATCTTCGAAAACACTTACATGTACACATGTTAAGAGTGGGAAAGTAAACCACACTCAAACCGGCAAAGTCGCTGCTCTTCGGGGAGTGAACAAAAAGGTAACTGCAAACAAAGGTGCAGAAGAGACGTCCTCCCAGTCAAGATTTACCGGCTCACACTGTGCACGGGACTCGTGCCGGATGATGTCAGGGGCTCGGGAACACCGGTTCCCTGGATTCTGGCTCCAGGTTCCATTCCACTGCTGGGCCCAGGGACTCATTTTAGAGCCCACCCAGACAGCACACGCAATGCATGGGATCCTTCCCGCTCGACATGATGTTTGGGAATTAAATCAATTGCTTCAAACTGTAATCCTTGGATGTACCATAACAGAGAGATCTTGAAATATGCCGTGCTCACGTTCCCGGGGCCTGCTAGAATTTGTCCTTTAAAACCAACTATGACAACCAGAAAGGTCTAACCTCTGAGATTACGGTCTCTTGTTCTAGAAATAAAGGGAGAGGACAAAGGAAGCACGTGCTTGGTTTTCACCGCATTTCAGAGGACAAACACGATGCTTAGGCACGGGGCCTGGAAGAAATCGTGTGTTCACATGTGCGCACACACCTCCACCTGGAGAAAGGGCTCAGGTGACTTCAGCTCATGGCTTTTCAAGGGCGGACGATGCTGTTCGGTCGTTCTCCTTTGCTGCAGTGGAACCAGCTCCTGTTTCTGCATCCGTGGCAAACAGAGTCATCCTCCAAATTCCCTTTCCAAGTTACTGTAAGACTCTCAACCCACGTGTACTCGTGACCCATGGTGGGGGGGGGGGGGCACCGCCTCAGCAGCACCTTCCAGAGACTTCCACGGCAGGCCAAAACAGTGGTTTGCTTCACACTCTTCATGTGATTTAAATCGTAAAATCTTAATGACAGCTTTCGCTTCTGGGAACATTGGTGCTTTCGTTAAGAATTCTGTTAGCGGTTGATCCACAGAGAGACACCAGCAGGCCAGCCATGGGAACAAGCCTGATTTGCCAGCACAGATTGGCTTATCCCCTCACCAGGTTTCCTCTTCTAGTCCTGGGGCGCCAGGTGTCTAAGAGCCAAGGAGAACTCTTGTAGGTCGGTAGGGGAGTGGACGAGGAGGAGCCACGGTGTCTATAAAGATACTCAGGGGCTCAGCAGTGCAGGGACAGGCTAGGTGCTGAGCCCTGAGCAGGTACCATCCCTACTGTCTGGAGGGCTCAGGGGAGCCGGCACAGAGGTGGGGCTGGACGGACATGGACAAGGGAAGAGCAGGGGTGGTGATGGGGGGTTCTGGGCCATCATATGGTGGCAGCTGATGCACTGGTGCCCAGGAGGGTCAGCCCCAGTGAGACTGGCCTGGCCAGAGAGGGGAAGGAGGGTGTAAGAGAGAACCAGTGGGCTCCAAACCTGGGCTAAGGGATTCTTAAAGAAACCCAAGACAGTGTTAGTGGCCGACAGCCTGAAGACCACTGCCCGGAAGGAAACATGTCTCTACTGCCTAGAATAAGATCCCGGAAAGGCCGACAAGAGTAACCTCAGTGACACAGTCAGCACCCTGACCACAGACAAAGGTCACTCCTAATAGCAACGGTTCAAGAAGCAAAGAGGATGACATCTCACCATCTCCAGCAGCCTTTCATTGCCATCAAGAGGGTGGGTGGAACAGCCTTCTGGATGGACTGCTCACCCCTGAAATGCGGGAGGCCTGAGGTCCTGGGGGGCTTTATGGCTGGCCTTCAGCCATCTGTCCCCAAGCAGCTCCAGGGGCCTCAGCGTGGCTTAAACGCGCCACAGCTGACTTCTGATTCAGTGACTCGGACCCTGGGGATGACTTGGGCATTAAATGGAAGCTCCAGGCAAGGCTTGCTCTGGCCTCCTCAGGAAGAACGCTTTACTCTGTGGCTTTCTCAGGCTTCACGATCAAAAGCTTAGTGTTTGAGACCAAATGCAGTGACAAAAAAAAACAAAAGAAGAAGGAAGGAAAGGAAAGGAAAGGAAAGGAAAGGAGGAAAAAAGAAACTTCTTTCCGACAAATAACAATTTTTATCTACAGGTCTAAAACTTCCAGGGATATGCTGAATTCAGCCCAGGAGGATGTGCTGGGGGAAGCTGTGTCAACAGGCTCTGAAGCAAACAGACATCCACAGAAGCCAGGACTTAGACAAAGGAGAGCGGGTGTGAGGGGACACACAGGAAGTGTCCCCAGGGCAGAAAGTCTACACGACCTTTCTCTACAGGCAGCTCCTGGCCAGTTTTCACCTGGAATATCTTTGGCCCACGTCCAGGTTAAATGCCAGTTAGAAAGCTCTGCCCACTCGCTCTTTCCGGGCAGACAGCAACAGTGGTGAGCTCTAATCATTTACAAAGGTCACGATCGGGAGCGAGCCCCGGAGCAGTCATTTAAAATTCGATTGATCCCTATTTGTAGTCAAGGAAAGAAAATGGGCACTTGGACTGTATTGTAATTATGGGGCTTCCAGGCAACCGTAAATAGATGTGCAATCTCGATACTGGCAAATACCTGGGAGAAGAAATTATTACTCTGGTATCGCACGTTGCTAGGAAAGGTCGAAGATAAAATTGCGCATAAAAAAAATCAATCATCTTTTAGCTAATTTGCCCTGCTCACCACCCATCAGGGTTATCACAATTATCAGATGTCTGCCGAATATATTAAGGATGAGGGTCTACTTGCGAAAAACGATCGCCAGGCAAGTGAAGGCCTCAAAAGCAGTGGGGACTCTGCAGAGCTGACAGCTGGGTGGGCTGCAGGGGCCACAGCTCAGGGACAGGGTAGCAGAGCTCTCCAGACCATCTCGGAAATGAGCTTCAGTGCCCTCCCCGAGTGGGCACTGCAAACACCATCCCTATGCCCACTCTGCTGATGACGGGGGACAAAGGGCCTCCCCAGCCCTACTGGAGAAGGAAGGTCTGCTTGTCCTGGGAGTGACAGAGAGAGGACCAGTGGCTAGCACCTTCTGTGCAGCTTAGTCCCAGCAGGCTAGGCCTGGAGCTTCGACATCCATAAGCTTAACCCTTGCCACAACACCTGGAAATAAGCATTAGCCCCATATCACTGATGGGGAAACAGGCACACTGAGGTTCAGACGCGTGGCTGAGGCCACATGGAGGGAAGTGGCAGAGGGGGGCCCAGAGCCAGCTGGAAGTAGTGACCAGGTGGCACCTCATCCCATCTCAGGCGGGGCCGCACCAGCACCTCCAAAAGAGCTGAGGGAAGGGGTGGTCATGCCCACTCTCCAAATCTGCGTCTGCCCCTCTTCCACACCCCTGAAGAATCTGTCCCCCTTTGCATCCTTAGGAACCACAAGGCACTAGGCAAAGATGACACTTGCTGGGGCAGCTGGGTGGCTCAGTTGGTTGAGCATCCCACTTTGGCTCAGGTCATGATCTCGCAGTTCATGAGTTCGAACCCCATGTCGGGCTCGCTGCTGTCAGCCTGTCAGCGCAGAGCCTGCTTGGGATCCTCTGTTCCCCTCTCTCTACCCCTCCCCCAACTTGTGCTCTCCCAAACGTAAATAAAATATTTTTTAAAAAATGACACTTGCTGGACGGCAGACATTCCCTCTGTCAACTTCATGGGAAGCAGGGCTGGAGGGCTGGCTGTGGTTCTGCTTGGGGATGGTCTCTCACATCTGCCCCCTCCCTCAATCCCACCTTCACGGTCATTACTTACTGAGCTTGGTGTCCCCGGAGCTTAGTGACGGCCACCGTAGGGACTGGCAGCACCTCTCTCAGGAGTGATGCATATAAAGTCAAGATAACCCATTTCCCATTTCCCCACGTGGAAATAGCAGTGCTGGGACACCAGAAGTGGGCTGGGCACAGACGGAGGTGACAAAGGTACAGCCTTTTCTGGGAATCCACCTGCTGCCATGGGGCAACCTCTAACAGTATACTCACTTCTACAAATCTACACCAGGGAAATGATCAGGGTGTAGACAGATTGATGCACAAAGATGTCGACCACAGTGTTGTTTATAATGTGAAAAACTGTGAAGAACTTAAATATCCAGCGTTTGGGATGGGTCAAGTGCATTATGGCACTGGGTAGAATAGTAAGGGCAATTGCAGTGCTTTGTATAAAGAGTTTCTGGAGACAGGAGAAAACGTTCATGAAATGACACCAAGCAACAGCTATCACAAAACCCACGTATAAAATGATATAAAACCTTATGAAGAAAACATTCACAGATAATTTAGGACTATGGGGGGGTGTGGTTCTGCTTCCATTGACATCTGTTCTCAAAATTATCCACGCGGAGTCTTCCTCTTCCCCAAGCCCACAGCAGCCCCAGGAGCCCCATTCAGTTTCATCAGCAGGTGCTATTCTGTTTAATTGTTGCAGTAAAATACATGTAACACAAAATGTATCATTTTAGCCATTTCTAAGTGTAGGGTGCAGTGGCATGAAGTAAGGACATTCACATTGTTGTGCAAACATTACCACTACCCACCTCGGAACACTTTCCATCATCCCAAACAGAAACTCTTGTGCTCTAGTCTACTCTCTGTGGATTTTCTGTTCTAGGGACCTCATATAAGTGGAATCCTACATTTGTCCTTCTTCGCCTGGCTGCCTTCATTTAGTCCAACACATCTTCAAGCTTCATCCAAAATGGTGCACCCTCCCCACCCTTACCTCCACGTGGTCAGCGGTCACTCCCATTTGGCAGCTGAAGAAACTGAGGCTCACGAAGGTAGAGCGGAGACTTTTCTTCAGTTTGACTGACTCCATCGCTCGCGGCGGGCGGCAGGAAACCTGTTGTAAGAGGTCCAGAGTCAGGCAAGGGGCAGTGGTCTGGCCTCTTCACACTGAGTTATCTCATGCTGAGCTTGCATGAAGGCACAAACCCCCAAATCCAGAGAATAAATGGCACACTCCAAAAGCTTGCCTCGGGCCGCCAGTGTGTTGCACAATATTCCCATCCTTCTGGGGAGCTGGTCTCTGGCACCCTGGCCTTGCCACCTTCCTCCCCTCCACCCCCCCGCCCCTGCGCATGGGCACAAGGTGAGGGGACAGCCTTGCCCTCCAGGCCAGCTGCAGACCAGCTTATACTCTCCTTTCAAATCAGTCTTCTGGGGCCACTTGGTGAGGGTCAGGACAGTCAGGACTAGTGGCCCCAGGAACTGGTCTTTCCCCATCAACCCCGGCTTTTTACTTCTGCCCGGGAAAGCGCCCCCACTCTGAAAACTCCACTATAGTCACCAGCGAATCCTTGAAAAGTCGACCTCTGTTAAAGGTGTTTTCCATGACCCAATCACAACAGCTAATTAATTGATACAGTCCTCTTAAACAGGTATAACACCTGCTAACAACACACATCTGATAGAATACAATACCTGTGAACTGGTGCTAGGCAATTATCAAGTTCCTACTCTGTTTAATACAACATATTACATCATACTGTGGTACAATAATCTTACAAATGGCAATCTCGTCCTGCTGTGTATCATTTTAATCCTAAAGTGATTATAACCGAAGATCCGGACAGGCCTGTCCCTGCAACCCTGGCTTTGCTCAACTCTCTCCCACTATCCCCAGCTTGAACAACCACAGGGCCTCCTCACTGGCCTCCTTGCCTTCCTCTTGCCTTCCTTGGGTCTATTCTTTCCACGAGAGACAGAGTGACCTTTAAAAAATGTAAATCAGATCATGTCATTCCCAGCTTCAAAAGCTCCAAGAGCTTCCCATGGCCTGCAGGCTGTGCCCCAGCGGTGTCCCAGTCTCATTCTCCCCACTGGCCCTACAGGACATGGCGTCTTCCCTCTCCCTTGAACACCTGCCCCAGGGCCTTTGCACTGGCACACCCTCCTCCAGTTCTCTGCCCAACTGGGTCTTTCTCATCACTCACAGTCAGTGCTGCTGTCACCTCCTTAGAGAGACTTTCCCTGACCAGTCCAGCTAAAGTAGCCCTGTCACTCTCTGTCACATTGTCCTGATGTATTTTTTCATGCATCTTATCCGTATCTAAAATTATTTATTTTTCTTTTTTAAAATATTTTTTAATGTTTATTTATTTTTGAGAGAGAGAGACTGAGTGTGAGCAGGAGAGGGGCAGAGAGAGAGGGAGACACAGAATCCGAAGCAGGCTCCAGGCTCCGAGCTGTCTGCACAGAGCCCAACGCGGGGCTCAAACTCACAAACTGTGAGGTCATGACCTGAGCCGAAGTTGGACGCTCAACCATCTGAGCCACCCAGGCGCCCCAAAATTTATTTATTTTTAATTACATGTTTACTCTCCAAGGTTAAACTCTCCGAGTCTGTGTTGATAACTGCTATGCCCTCAGGGACTATCACACATGAGGCACTCGGTAATGTTTGTTGACTGACTGATGGAATAATCTTGTTTTTAAGAAGTCCCTTTTGAAAGTATTTTTTTATTGAGTATAGTCGATACACATTACATTAGTTTCAGGTGTACAACATAGTGATTCCACATCTCTATTCATTATGCTGTGCTCACCACAAGTACAGCTACCTTCTGTCACCATACATCCCCATCACAATGTCATTGACTGTATGTCCTATGCTGTGACTTTTATCCCTGTGACTTATTCATTCCACAACTGGAAGCCTATGTCTCCCACCCCACTTTGACCCTTTTTACCCCTCCCTACTCCCCTTCCCTCCCGTAGCCATCAGTTTGTTCTCCATATTTATAGGTCTGATTCTGCTTTTCGTTTCTTTATTAATTTGTTTCGGTTTTTTACCTTCCACATGTGAGGAAAATCATATGGTACTTGTCTTTCTCTGTCTGACTCATTTCACTCAGCACAATACCCTCCAGGTCCAACCGTGTTGTCACAAATGGCACGCGTTCCTCCTCCTCCTTTTTCATGGCTGTGTAATATTCCAGCTACATCTTCCTTAGCCATTTATCTAACTTCCTTTTACTCTAAGGCTCCCTCAGCCTCCGTCTTATGATTCTCCTCCTCGAAGGAGTTGCCTCCACTTTGCCACATCTGCCCCCTCCCCCAGTTAGATGCTGCCCTCTCCCCTCCACCCCACTGCAGCTGCCTCTACCGAGGCCACAAGGGTCACCTGCTCTGGTGGCTTCCAGAGCCTCAGCCATGCCCCCAGGTCAACCTGCCTGGATATGCAAACCCCACCCAGTGCTGACTGGACTGAGCACCGTCCCCTGCCCCTGCTCCTCTTCCTAGGCTCCCCATCCCAGCAGGTGCCCAAGCCAGAAACTCAGGAGCCTGGGGCATGTGCTTTCCGTGTCTTTGCTGCCTCCCCTGGGCACATGTGATTCAGCACAGCAACCACGAACAGTCTCATGCACACAGCCTGGGTCCCATCTCAAATGCCTCAGCACCCGCCAGACTTTTCAGCGCCCACGGGTGGCCATTAGCAGGACGTGGAGGGATAATGCCCCTGGGTCACTGTGATGGTTAGGTCTATGTGTCATCCTGACTGGGCCACAGGGTGCCCAGATGTTTGGTCATACTACTTCCGAAGGTATCTGTGAGTGTGCTTTCAGATGAGATTAACACGTGCGGTTGGTAGACGGGACAAAGAAGACTGCCCTCCCTCATTCAGGTGGGCCTCATCCAACCCGTTGAAGGTCTGAATAGAACAAAAAGACTGATCCTCTCATGAGTAAGAAGGAATTCTCCCTGCCTGACTATTTGATGTCCCTGCCTGGGACATCAGTTTTTTCCTGCCTTCAGAAGTGAGCTGAAACATTTGTTTTTTTCTGGGTCTCTAGCTTGCTAGTCACAGATTTTGGAATGTCACAGAGCCAATCTCCATATTCATGTGAGCCAATTCATTATAATAAATCTCTTTATATATATCTCTCTCTTTATAATAAATATTTTTATAATAAAAATTATTTATATTATATCTCATATAATAAACCTCAATAAATCTCTTTATATATCTCTCTCTTTATAATAAATATTTTTATAATAAAAATTATTTATATTATATCTCATATAATATACCTCAATAATCGCTTCTCGGCCTTTTGGCTAAGATCAAGTGTAGTATCTGTTCTTATCAGTTTAATATACCTCAATAAATCTCTTTATATATATCTCTCTTTATAATAAATATTTTTATACTAAAAATTATTTATATTATATCTCATATAATATACCTCAATAAATCTCTTTATATATATCTCTCTTTATAATAAATATTTTTATAATAAAAACTATTTAAATTATATCTCATATAATAAACCTCAATAAATCTCTTTATATATATCTCTTTATAATAAATATTTTTATAATAGAAATTATTTATATTATATCTCATATAATATACCTCAATAAATCTCTTTATATATATCTCTCTTTATAATAAATATTTTTATAATAAAAACTATTTAAATTATATCTCATATAATAAACCTCAATAAATCTCTTTATATATATCTCTCTTTATAATAAATATTTTTATATTGAAAATTATTTATATTATATCTCATATAATATACCTCAATAAATCTCTTTATATATATCTCTCTTTATAATAAATATTTTTATAATAAAAATTATTTATATTATATCTCATATAATATACCTCAATAAATCTCTTTATATATATCTCTCTTTATAATAAATATTTTTATAATAGAAATTATTTATATTATATTTCATATAATATACCTCAATAAATCTCTTTATATATATATCTCTCTTTATAATAAATATTTTTATATTGAAAATTATTTATATTATATCTCATATAATAAACATATATATATATATAGCTGTCGTATTGGTTCTGTTTCTCTGGAGAATCTGACTGATACAGGCAACCACCAACCAGTGGGAAAAGGGAGCAAGTGGATTAATGCCTCAGCTTCCTGTCCTTCTGAGGGACAATTCTGAGGAGTACCCCATGTGGTTTCTCTGGCCACCGCAGTCTCCAGCCCAGTCATGCACCTGCACGGGAGTCTCTCCCTTCCCTGCTCTGCTCCCTCTGTGCTCACCCTCTGCTTCCTGGACTCACTCCTACACCCACAGCTGAGTCTCAGGCTGGCTCACAGCAAGACCCAACCCGGACACGTCCTAGGTGCTGCCAATTCCACCAAAAGACACATCCGCTCAGCCCCTGGTCTGGGGATTCCACCCACAGGTCTGTCTGACGGTGTCCGTACGGCTTCCTGTGGCTGCTCTAACAAATTACCATGAGCTTGACGGATTGAAGCAACAGAAAGGTATTCATTCTCCCACGGTCCTGGAGGTCAGAAGTTACGAAGCTGTGTCCCTGGGCTGAAATCAAGGTGTCAGCGGGCCTACACTCCTTCCAGAGGCTCTAGGGAACGATTTGGCCCATGCCTCTTTCAGTGTCTGTGGTCATTGGCGTTCCTTGGCTTGTGGCCACATCGCTCCTGTCTTTGCTTCCATGGTCACATTGCCTCCTCCTCTTCTGTGTGTGTCAAATCTCCCCCTGCCTTCCTTTCATAAGGATACATGTGATGGCATTTAGGGCCCACCTGGATAATCCTGGATAATCTCCCCATCTCAAAATCCTTAACTTAAGCATGGCCATAAAGCCTTTTTTTGCCATTATAAGGTCACATCTGATATCTTTTTTTAAGTTTATTCATTTATTTTGAGACAGAGCATGCAAGCAGGGGAGGGGCAGAGGAAGAGGGGGACAGAGGATCCAAAGCAAGCTCTGTGCTGACAGCAGAGCCCAATGAGGGGCTTGAACTCACAAACCGTGAGGTCACGATCTGAGCCAAAGTCGGACGCTTAACCGACTGAGTCACCCAGGTGTCCCTAGAATCTGGTATTGCTGAAGGGCCATTATTCAGCTATCACAATCTTACCATGACCAGTCCTGTGACTATTGCAGAAGGCCTCCTTTATGACCCCATCAAATCCATTCTCCAGGCTGTCACCAGAGATACCCTTCTGGAAGGCAAACTGGATGGTCTTCTGCTGCCTGCAGACCGGTGCTGATGGCCTAGGCAAGGCCGCAGCCCCCTTCACTGCCTCTCGCTCTCCAGCTCTAGCCCCAGATGCACCAGGGGCCGGGAAGGCTCTGGAGCCCTGTGCACACACAGAAGGGCCTGGCTCCAGGGTACTGCGGTCAGGCAGGAATGCAGATGCCAAATATTTAGGAGAGCCCAAAATTCCAGGTTTGTCGGTTTGGTTTTGAATGTAAAACCTCTTAGTGTTTAAATGTTGGCAGCTTATTTAAAAAGAAAATGTAACATAGTATAGGCCACACAAAGCGGTCTGCAGGCTGCCCTTCGGCAAACTCTCTGCCCAGCAGCTGGACCATGTTGCTCCTTTATGGCCCCAGGCCTTTGCCTGCTCTCACCCCTTTGCTGGAAACACTCCCCTGACCATCCCGCCCCAGCCTCAGTATGCTCCTTGTCTGACAAATCCCTGTTCTCCTTTGCTCTTAGCTGGCACCTCTGGTGGCCTGAGTCCTGCCCCAGCTTACATCTGCAGGGATGGTGCCTGCCCACGGTCTCTGTCTCCCTCCAGACCCTGATCACCTCACGGATGAAGACGCATCCCCTGGTAGCAGAGAATCTGGCCCCTAGGGAGCACTCAACAGATATCTGCAGTATTATGACCATGTCTTCACCCTTAAGAAAACATCCAACGTTTTATTTTCAGAACATAGCCACAGAATCACCAAATTTGGAAGTATAAATATGGGTTAAAGTTGTTCCAAAATGAGCTCTTAAATTTAGACTTCAGGATTGTTTGGTCTACTCTGGCAAAGGACAGACGGGAACAAAATAGCTGTGGCCTGCATTTTCTGGGCAGATTCACCACTCACCGATTTGTACGTGGTCGGCTGAGAGCACTTGGCAGGTTGTCCCGCTGCTCAGGAAGCGGGACCCCTGCTCCCACCCGCACACCCCTTTATCCAATACACCAACACTACTGTGAGCACCACCAGTCATTCTTATGAGCGTGAATGGCGATCACTTCACTGTCTTGTGTAGACCAGCTTGACCTCACTTGGCCTTGTAGCATCCCACACCCCCCACTAGGAAGGAGATCAGGTGTCACCGCAATAGGAAAGTCGAGCTGCTGGGAGTTTACACTCTTGTATTAACTATTAGTGTAAAGGAACACACCATAAAGCATAGAATGCTTCCCTCATAATAACCAATACAGAGTAATGAAGCCAATGAATACAAAGTAGATTGCAAAATCAATCGGAGCATGGTCTAGGTGGGATTCAGGGAGGGGCGGGCAGCATACATTTGGCCCAAATGAGCTGGGAACAGCCATTCCTGAAACAGAATCGAGTGGCTTTGCGCTTTCCAAGCTGTCTGCCATCGGCACACATTACCCTTAGAACCCAGTAAAAAGATGAACATTTTACGTGTGTGGAGAAACTGTTAACTCCAATTAGCAGAGGCTTTCTAAGAGCCCACAATGCCACTGAACTTGGGAGTGGGGGTGGGGGACAACGGGAGGTGGGCAAGACTTTGCCCTCCAGGAATTTGTCACACACTTGGCAAACATGAGCATCACGTGTGGCACTCAGCCCACAGTGGGGGCCACGCTTGGTGGGCACCCAGTGGGGGTGGCGCGGGCTGAGAGGGCCTCATGTCCCGGGAGAGAACTTGACGAGGCTTTCAGTTGCTATTTTCATACTGCTTTCATTTCACTCTGTGTGTGTGCGTGTTCCACATCTTCATTTTCTTGTCACTCATGTTACTGAAGCAAATGACTTGCTAAATAAAGGAACAAAGTCTGGCACCAAAAGTGTTCTTTACGTTCACAGAGACCCGGGTTTCTGTCGGAGCACCGATGTGTTTGCGAGAGGCCCCAAGCGCGTGGCCCCTCCCGAGAAGCATCTCCCAGGCACACTGGCTCTCTGAGGGACCATTTCAGTGCCCGGCATACATAAATGATGCTGATTAAATCTTGATGGATTACAGATCAATCCACACATCTTCTCTAACCCTGGACAGCGAAGCCTGATGGCGATGGGAGCATCCTGGAGACAGTGGAGTCATGCCTCCTGACTTTCCCCAGGTAGAACGCACTAAGCAGATTTGGGGGCTGCCGAACTCCTCTAAGTCAATATTGCGACATCACTGTGAACTTGAGCCTCATGCGGTGACCTGAAATGCTCGCTCCATAGACAGGACTTATCTGAGAAGAAGGTGCTCTCACCCATGGAGGTGAGCTGGGGCCCAGGGATTCCTAAGTTAGAAAGGGGTCCAGATCTGGGTCCCCTGGCTCCGCCTCCTGCCTGGCGCAAGCCTGACCACCCACCATAGGGAAGAGGGACTTTGTTTAAAAAAAGGGGGGGGGGCATACCACATTAGGGTTGGTACAGCTTGCAATTGTCATTTTACAGCCAATTGAGAAGCAGCAGTGTATTCTGGTGGTGACGAATTCATCGTCATGTCCAACACCACCTGGACGGTGGGTGTGAACGTGTCTGGATTTTCCATTCTGTAGCTAGAACCCCGTAAACTGTGAAGGAGGAAGTCTCACATAGCTACAAGCCACAACTGCTGGATCTACAAATAGGAGGCATTAATTCACTCTGATGCTTAGTCCCTAGGCTGGCAGCCTCCTCCCAGGCAGCCCTCACCCTCCCATCCCCCAAGACTTGATCGTTGAACCTCAGAATCTCCTCCCAGTCTGTACTGGTTCAGACCTGGCTGGCTCTTGCCATGATGGTAAAAAAGCCTCTGCCATCGGATGGCAGGATGCCTTGGAAAGCATTGTGACAGGTGCCCCTGTTGTACACCTGGGTGGCAAAAGCCTCCTCTATATATTCAAACCTGCCCTAAATCCTTCCATCCTCTTCACCCGGGGCCCTCCTGCAAACCCTCCAGAATCATTCCGAGTGGGAACCTGGATGAGTCCTTGCAGCCCCTGAACACACTGTGCACATTCGCATCTCCTTGCTGTGCACCTGCTGCTCCTTGTCTATCTTCAGCCCCATTCATCCCGTAAGACTCCGTGTCACCTCCCCCGTGATGCCACCCTCTCCCGGCTGCTGCTTTGGCACTTAGCAGTGTGTTCCCTATATCTCTGCAAACATGCGTCACTCTGCCTGTCTCTCGTAAGCTTCGTAAAGCCAGGAGATGGTGTCTTTTTCATCTTTGCATCCCCGGTTACTTGCACTGACCCTAGCAAAAGGCAGGTGCTCAAATCCCGTTTGAGGAACCGAACCGAGTGTTCGGGAAGTACTGCGTGCCACGCTGCCGCCCGAATCTTCGGCACAATTCTCAAGGTCAAACAGGTAGAGGCTCTCACAGAGGCGGCTGGTTTTGCCTGGGAAGTTCCTGGCCGACTAGTATCCACTGCCAGCTGTGTCCCTGCTCCCTACATCGGACGGTTCCTGCACCCAGGGCTGGAGCTGTGCGGAGGGCCAGTGTGCCACAGAAGCCAAGCACACTTCTGCATCCTCCCCTAGAGTCCTACAGACCTGCTCCTGCAGAGCCAGGGGGCCCGCCTGGGGCTGACACACATTGGTATGAACGGTGTGAACAGTAATAGTGCAGTGAGAAACACCCCGCTGACGTCCAGGATAAAAGGCTGGCCTTCGGGACCCGACTGCTGTTCCCTGCCCCTGCAGCTGTCTCTCCTTTCACTCACTCACTCTCTAGCCCTGGCAGTCCAGTCCCTCACACCCCCCTGCAATGGGCTGGGCTGTGCGTCCCACACATTTGTGTGCACGGTGTTCCCCGCCTTCAAGGCCATCTCCACGTGGCAAGTTCTCTTGCTCCCCAGCAGCCCTTGCAGACATCCCTCCCTCTGGGACCTCAGTCCCAACTCCCTTCCTCTGTGCAGGCTCCAGATCGCCCGCCACTCTGTGTGGTACAATTTGCTGCTTCTCTGGTTCTTTCCTCCATCTGCATATGGTGTCCTGAGGACGGAGATGGTCTCTGCATGCTGGGGCTTCCCTCAGGGCTGGGGCAGTGTTTGGCATTCAGCAAGTGCTCAATGTGTGCTTGTGGGCACAAAAATGGATATTCGTGACGGTGGAAAAAGCACTCTAGAAAACAGCTACCATGGTGTGTGCCCTTCCCAGGAGGAGCAGGTATAAAATTTTACTTCCTAAGAAATATTTGAAAATCTTTCGCCTGAATCTCTGCAAGTGAGCATGTACGATTACTGCAAATGCTATGGATGAGTGGAAAGGTTAACCGTGTTTAAGATATTAATTAACCACAAAGACTGATAATGGGGTTCTTTAATCAGGCTCCGCAGCAGAGACACCTAGATCTGGTGGGGTTGAGCCCCTTCCTTTCTTTACTTTCTCTACCCACCTGCCTTTCAGCCAATGAGAGTTCACTGCCTCTTCCTATTCTCCTTTGACTGGAATACTTAATTTTCACCAAGTAGTTGGAGAGGAAGCCGCTGAAACTGCTTTCTAAAGGGCCGTATGCAAGTAGGAAAAGGAGGCAACATGTTGTTTAAAGATACTATTGTTTCTGGGGTTGGATCCATGGTCTGATCAAGCCAAAATATCATTTAAAATTTTTAAATCTTCTTTTAAAGGCACACGAACACATCTAAACCCCCAATTCCGCTAAGGGGGATCTCTACTACAAAAGAATTACCTGCTGTGCCCTGTTTCTTCCCCAGCAGGCGGGGCCCAGGGGAGGCTGGGGAGAAGTTTCTGGTCAAACACCCTCCTTGGAGGCCGGGATTTCAGAGGCTTCCCTCCCTCTGCGAGCGAACAACAAGCCGCCAGACCAGGCTCCGAGAGCTCACACAGAGCAGCTGTGTTTCTCACTCAACACCCTCTTTCGCCAGACGAAGGACACTGATTCACAGAGAGGAGACACACATGCCAGGCCATTTTTCCTACACTGACAAGAAGTAAATTAGGAAATCATGTACGTACAATACAGGAGTCGTGCCTTCCTATTGATCACATGTGATTTACATCTTACAGAGATGTGAGTTCTCGTATTCTCACTCCACAAGGAAAATCTCAATGATTTATTCATTTCAAATAAAAAATAGAAGGTAGATGAGAAGAATGACTTCACAGACGCCTCGTTCTCGGGGCACTGGTGCGAGGCTCTCGCGCGCACTGCCCGAAGGGCTCCGTGTGCAAGTCCCTCTAATTAACAAGGTGAATCAGGCGGCAGCTCTCTAATTAGTGAGCATGACAAGCCGGCGGAAACAGGCAGACAGACTGGTACACAGAGCTGGCCAACAAAGGCACAGCACATTCCGAATTAAAAAAAAAAAATGCAGATTTCTGCCAAATAACTATTAAAAGTAAGATGTTTGGCGGGGGGAGAACACCTCATTCTGATGCTCGCGTCTCATGTGCACCCCTCACCCATTCTCAGGGATTACCAGCTCTTTGGCAAGACAGGGTTTCCCTCAGCTCTTTGTGCAACATTTCCAGGCAAGGCGGGCATTTTTACTTGAAATAAGAATCAACATCTTCATTTGGGAGTTCTGATCGATTTGTGTGTGTTTTAGCCCAGGAAGTAGTACCTGCCACTTTTCATTCCTAATTCTTCCAAAAACTGGAGATGGCTGATGCAAAACCCTCTCCGGAGACATACTCAGAGCTGCTCAGTCCCACGGGACCTGCGGCAAGGAGGCCCCAAAGGGCAGAAACAAATGGAGACTCCCAACTCTCCAAAGAGGGGCAGAGCCCATGCAGGGCCACACCTGGTCACTGGCTTAGCCGCAAGGGGAGCCTCGGCTGCAGAGGGCATACCAGCCGCTTGCCCTGGTTTTACCCGGTTAACAGCCGACGATGGTTAGCTAGTCCTCTGAGCGTGCCCAGCAGCTGGGGAGGGGTCTTGAGGGCAGCTGCCAGATGAGCTCCTCTCCGCGTCAGCTCAGTGCAGCCTGAGGTCACCCACAGCATGACTGTGTGTCGGTGGGGACACCATCATTCACGTCCGCCTCCTCGTCGATGGCACCTTGCAGCCTGGTGGGTTTGACCTCACTGACGACTGTGAATGACCTTGCACTCTTTCTGTTCCGGCAGCATCCAGTGTAGCTCGAAAGGTAATTTCTTTCTCTCTCTTTTTAACGTTTATTTTATTTTTGAGAGAGAGCGAGCAGGGGAGGAGCGGCGAGAGACGGGGACAGAGGATCTGAAGCAGGCTCTGCACTGATAGCAGAGAGCCCGATGCAGGGCTCGAACTCAGGAGCCATGAGATCATGACCTGAGCCGCAGTCAGATACTTAACCGACTAAGCCAGCCACCCAGGTGCCCCTCCAGAGGTACTTTCTTTAGCAGCAGGGATTAGTTGTTAGCTAACTGCTAAAAACAGTCTTCTGGAGGGAGAACAGACTGACTCTGATTTGGATACCACACCTATTGGACACGAGTTCTGTGCCAAACACGGTACGGGGCATTTCTGCTGCAGCGGGCACTGACGTTACTATTGTGGTCAAGTCATAGCAACAGGGCATCAGGAGGGTGAAAAAGTGTGCCATGAGTCCTTCAGAAAATGCTTCTGCAGGGGCGCCTGGGTGGCTCAGTCAGGTGTCTGACTCTTGATCTCAGCTCAGATCTTGACCTTACGGTCATGAGTTCAAGCCCCACATTGGGCTCTATGCTGGGCATGAAGCCTACTTAGAAAATGCCTCTGGGGCGCCTGGGTGGCTCAGTCGGTTAAACTCCCGACTCTTGGTTTCTGCTCAGGTCATGATCTTGCAGCTTCGTGGCTTTGAGCCCGTCAGGCTGTGCTGGGAGCGCCAGAGTCTGCTTGGGATTCTCTCTCTCTGTCCCTCCCCAACTCATGCTGTCTCTGTCTCTCTCGAAATAAATAAATAAACTTAAAAAAAAAAGCCTCTGAAAGCAATGAATTCTGGGTTTATACCCCAATCTGCACCTCTTCTCCCTCTCCTTCCTCAGACTCATGTTCCTGGCACTCGACTGGCAGGCCAAAGATGCCACTTCATGAGACTCCCTGCACTTCTCAAGCAAAGGCCAGTCACAACAGTAAACTGTAAGACCGGTAAGCAATCCAACGGTTCTTTGCATTGGAGAGTCGTTCTGCCTCTCTCCAAAGAGAAATAAGAATGACAGGTTTAGAAATGTGGGGGCCTGTGTAAGGGCAGCCCTCCCTCGGCACCATCGCTCGCCCCGAAACACTGAACCTCGTGAAAGATTATTTCAGGGTGGGTATCTGTGAAAAAGATCTGCGTGGCAGTCAGGAGAAAGGGGCCAGGCAAAATAAGAAGGCAAAGGGATGCTGTGGCCCACTGGAGGACACATCTGCTCCACTCCACTGTGGCGGGGGGTCCCTTCCTGCTGTGGGCCTCGGTGGCTCCCGGCTTAACTTTTCTTCTGGCTTCTCTCTGCATCCACGCAAACACCCCTCCACACGCCCTCTCTGCCTGCTTCAACTCTTGATTCACAATTGCATAGTCTCTCGTCCTACGCACGAAGTCGGCGCTGAAGAGTCTCCAGCACACGCTGGCCACAAGGGCAGCAGTGGCCAAGGGGACAATAAGGACAAGCCTTTCTCCCCTTCCTCCATAGTTTCCCCACCGTGGAGGGGGCTTCATAGCCCCCCTTCCTGGAAAGCTTCCACGAAGCTTTCCTGGTCACCCTCATCACCAACTCTGGATCCCGTGGGGACCTCATGGCACTTTTTTTTTTTAATTTTTTTTTTAATGCTTATTTATTTTTGAGACAGAGAGAGACAGAGCGTGAACAGGGGAGGGTCAGAGAGAGAGGGAGACACAGAATCCGAAGCAGGCTCCAGGCTCCGAGCTGTCAGCACAGAGCCCGACGTGGGGCTCGAACTCACGGACCGTGAGATCATGACCTGAGCTGAAGTCAGACACTTAACCGACTGAGCCACCCAGGCGCCCCATCATGGCACTTCCTTGATGCTTGTCATATTCGGCTTCGTACCGCATTGCCTTCCGTGCAGCAGAACAAAATTATCCATCCTTTCAACCAAGTCAGACCTGGGCTCAAATTCTGCCCCTGCCAATTTTCGGCCACACCACTGTACTTATAGGTGACATCCTTAAGTTTCTGTTTCCTCAGCTGGGAAAAGCAGAAATAACCCTCCTACCTTGCAGAGGACGAAATGAGATAAAGCTATGAAGTGGCTTCGTGTGGAATCTGAAATAGAGTGGGTGCTAGGGAGTGATTTAGCAAGGATTCTTTTTGTTGTGGGGACTGCCTGGTATAATTTCTTTATAATGATGGATTTGAGTTTCACTTAGGTCTGGTACCAACCCTAAGCAGTCAGAAACTAGCTCTGTGACCTTGTGCAATGCAAGAAACCCCTCAGAGCCTCAGTTGCCTCCATAATATGGGGTGAGCCAGACCTCACTCACAGGTGTGGTTTAGTGAAGTAGTGGGTGCTGGGGTACTCAGCACAGGGATCATCTGATAAACGTGAGTCAGAAGCGAGAACTGTGTCTCCTTCATCTGCATGAGCCCAAACCTGACGAAGAATTCGAGCGCGAATGCCGCTCTCAATCAAAGAACACTCGTGGAAGGAATGAGAAGGCAAAAAGTGTGATAGATATCTGTTCCTCTTGCAATTTGTATTCTTTCTGGCTTTGGACAAGAGGCCTTTCCCGGGCCTCGGCATTTTCAATCCTTAAAATGGGAGACAACCTGTCAACCTCACTGGATTGCTTCTAGAATTAATCCTTTAAAAAATGGAAGTCTAGAAAAAAAGGAGGTCAGACTACGAAACAAGGACTATTTCAGAAATTCAGGTAATTATTTCACGTGGAGTGACTATGATAGACAATATATATGACATTGATTATAATCCCATGTTTTTACTTGGCCAAAATTGGTGGTCACTTTTTTTGCTTGATACTAATCAAAAGGTATCTGCCTTTTTAACCTGTGGAGGCAAGCCATCTGAGGTAATCTGTGACAGCTGTTTTTACATTCAACAAGGGAATTTTAACATTTCATTTAAAAAACTGCCATTTTGTGCAAATAGCTTTAAGTGTCTGAACTTTCTTACTGGAAAGTTAGTACACAGTTAAAAAATAAAATTCCAGGGGCACCTGGGTGGCTCAGTCGGTTGAGCGGCCGACTTCGGCTCAGGTCACGATCTCGCGGTCCGTGAGTTCAAGCCCCGCGTCGGGCTCTGTGCTGACAGCCTGGAGCCTGTTTCGGATTCTGTGTCTCCCTCTCTCTGCCCCTCCCCCGTTCATGCTCTGTCTCTCTCTGTCTCAAAAATAAATAAATGTTAAAAAAAAAATTATAAAAAAAAATAATAAAATTCCAAAGTAAATTTTTAGGGATCGCAAACCATTGAAATAAACAGCCTAAGTTTACTTAAGTTGGGGGCAGAATGATAAGAGACGCATTAAGTAAATTATAATTTGTCTTTAGGAATATCTTTTGGTGCTAACGTCTTCTACCTGCATCGCTGAAATGCTTATTTTATCTGAAAACCACCTAGAAATAAAAAAGCACTAGATGATACTTGTTCAGCCCTGCGGAACACCTGTCCCCGCTCGTAGAAATCCCCCACGGCCAGAGACTCTGTGACAGTCACACCAACCATACCCATGGGGAGTTCATATTCTTAGGGCATTGCTTTTCCAGCAACAGGTAATGTCAGGGACCAGGGCTAAATGGGGGACTCTTCATGAACAGCCTTACTTCTGAGTCCCCTGGTGAGAAGTCCAGCACCAGGTATATTCGCTTCCTAGCATTGCTGTAAAAAAGTTCCACCAACTGGGTGGCTCAAACAACAGAAATGTATGGTCTCCCAGTTCTGAGGCCAGAAGTTCTAAATCAAGGGGTCAGCAGGATGGGTTCCTTGAGAGGGCTGTGAGTCTGTTCCTCACCTCTCTCCTAGACCTGGTGGTCTCAGTCGTTCCTTGGTTTGTAGATGATGTTCTCTCTGTATCTTCACATCTGTGAAGTCCAAATTCCCCATTTATAAAGACAGCAGATTGGATTAGGGTCCACCCTAATGATTTCATCTTAACTTGATCATCTGCAAAGACCCTATTTCCAAACAGGATCAACATTCACAGGTACTGGGGCTAGGACTTCAACGTCTTTTAGGGACACAGGGAAAATTGTCAAGAGTCACCGGTTTTAAAGTAAAGTCTCCAAGGCTGAGGCTGAGCAGGGAGCTGAAGTGTGTAACTGAACCGCTATGGCCTGACCTCCTGGGAGGCCGCTGACAGAACTGCCTCGGGGTGGGGTCTGCCTGTTGGCCCTGCAGGCTTGGGAATGGCGTATGGCTGGCCTGTGGAGAGCCCCTTCTTTCAGGGGCTGGGTGCCATGAGGCAAGTTCTCAGGACTGCCGTAAAAAATCAGCAGGCCCATTTATTGATAGAGACCACTCATAGGGAGAATAATGTTTGGGTCCACATGACCTGCATATCTCCACCTCCCCCCCTCCCCCCCGGCTGTGAGAAGAATGTGGATTCACGTGTTGAAGGACAACCAGCCTTGGCCCCATCTCCACAGCAGGGTCAGCCCTGCTCAGAGGATGAGGTGACTATAGGGGCCTCTCATAGTCAATCCCTGCCAACTGTGAGTGGACCAGACACATCTTTTTTGACATATTCCCAGGAAAGCTCCCTATTGACAAGCTGACTCTGAAGAACTCAGCTTTAATACAATTCTTATAGATTTCATCACTTAGCTCTGAGGTCATTCTCTCCATCATTTCCAGGTTCTTGGGGAACCTCACTGTGGTCCCCAACTACACACCCACAGCCTTTCTAAAATATGTTTGCCTGGGTGCCTGGCTGGCTCAGTCGGTTAACCGTCTGACTCTTGACTTTGGCTCAGGTCATGACCTCACGGTTCATGAGATCAAGCCCTGTGTGGGGCTCTGTGCTGACAGCGCTGAGCCTGCTTGGGATTCTTTCTTTCCCTCTCCCTCTGTCCCTCCTCTGTTTGCTTAATTGTGTGCTCTCTAAATAAATAAATAAATAAATAAATAAATAAATAAATAAATAAAAATTTTTTTAAAGTTTAAGAAAAAATTAAAAATAAATACAATACGGGCATCTGGCTGGTGACTCTTGATCTCGGGGTTGTGAGTTTGAGCCCCATGTTGAATGTAGAGATTACTTTTTTAAAAAATTAAAATTAAGGGACACCTGAGTGGCTCAGTCAGTTAAGCATCCAACTTTGGCTCAGGTCGTGATCTCACGGTTCGTGAGTTCGAGCCCCACGTCAGGCTCTGTGCTGACAGCTCAGAGCTGGAGCCTGCTTCAGATTCTGTGTCTCCCTCTCTCTTGCCCCTCCCTGCTCACACTCTGTCTCTCTCTCTCTCAAAAATAAATAAACATTAAAAAAATAAAATAAAAAGGGGCACTTGGGTGGCTCAGTCAGTTAAGCGTCCAACTTTGGCTCAGGTCATGATCTCACAGTTTGTGGGTTCGAGCCTCTCATTGGGCTCTGTGCTGACAGCTCAGAGCCTGGAGCACACTTCAGATTCTGTGCCTCCCTCTTGCCCTCTGCCCCTCCCCTGTTTGAGCTCTGTCTCTCTGTCAAATATATAAATATTTAATTTTTTTTTAATTTTTAAAAAAATTTTAAAAATCAACATTCATGGGCACCTGGGTGGGTCAGTCGGTTAAGTGTCCCAACTCTTTAATTTTTCTTAATGTTTATTTATTTTTGACAGAGAGAGAGAGAGAGCGCATGAGCAGGGGAGGGGCAGAGAGAGAGGGAGACACAGAATCCAAAGCAGGCTCCAGGCTCTGAGCTGTCAGCACAGAGCCTGACACAGGGCTCGAACTCACAGATGGTGAGATCATGACCTGAGCCGAAGTTGGAGGCTCAACCGACTGAGCCACCCAGGTGCCCCTAAGTGTCCCAACTCTTGATTTCAGCTCAGGTCATGATCTCATGGTTAAGTTTGTGAAATCAAGCCCAGTGTAGGGCTCCCACTGCTTTGGATTCTCTTTAAAAAATTTCTCTGCCCCCCCTTCCCTGCTCATGCTCTTCCTTTCTCTCAAAATAAATAAACTTTAAAATCATCGTTCTAAATGAGAAGTTGAGATCATGGACATAAATAACTAGTTTTTTACTAAATATGAGGTGATTCCTTTCATCTAGGCTTCATTTCATCTACATCTTCCTAAGAGTGAACATCTCGATCTTTACTGTCTTGTTGAATACAATTAACACCTGATTCCTGCTTTTTAAGTTCAGACTCACTTCCCATTTATATCTCTGACACCTCCCTACAGCCTACTTGACTTGTCCAACACATTTGTCAGATATTAGGGTCTTGCAGAAGACAGATTTCTTACCCTTTGTGGTAATTTGGGGACATTAATAGACTTTTGGGAGGCTTGACATGTAGATACAGTCTCTGGCCAAAAAAAAAAAAAAAAAAAAAGGAGTGGAAAAAGTTATTAAAATAGAATTATCACTAGTTTTAAAAATAGGAATACCTCAAAGAAGATTTCCCCAGATATTGATATATTTAAAGATTTTTTTAAGTGTGTCTGTGATTCTGTGATATTTGTACATAAGAGCAGAAACTGCACACCTGATAGATCCTCTTTATCCTGCCCCATAGAAATAGTAAAGTCTATAACCAAGAGCTAAAGAGAAGCCATTAGAACTAAGAATCTGTATGATCTCACCTTTGAAGAGACCAACAAAGGACTCTACAATAACAAACAGAAAGGCATAGAGGTTAAGAACATGGGGCTTTTGAGTCATGTAGCCCCGGGTCTGACTCCCAGTTTCCCTCTTTCCCCTCATTACTGCTCCCTAATTACTGTCAACTTCAATTTTCTCATCTGCAAAATGGGATTAAGTACAGTGTTGTTGAAACAATTCAATAAGGTCAGGCCTCCAGAATGCTTAGTACGGTGCCTGGCACACAGTAAAAATGCTCCAAATTCTTAGCCCAGCCAATAGCTCTACCCATCGGCAGAGCCAAGCTGGTGACCCTGTCTTCCCAGGGAGCTTGGTAGGTAGTTCTGCCTGATTTGGGTTCCCAGACAAGTTTGACCAGATGTAGAGCCTGTTCTAAAGCCCTGTTCAGGCAGGGAAGCAGATTTGAAGCCTGCCTACTACTGAACATAGCTCCTGTGCTAGCCCAGCCAGTGGTCTGTTGGAGTACAGAGCGACTGTATGGCCCATCTTACAGTCCACTTATAGTGGCACCTAAGCAGAGAAACCAGCAAACACCTCTGTCCACATGCAGATTCAAGCCACTGGGTAGTTCTGCTTGATTCAGGTCCCCAGCCAATGAACCATGCCAGCCTTTGAGCCTGTTCTGCTGGTTCTCCCCAGGCAGGGAAGCAGGTTCATGGCTCCACCTACTCCTGAATGTAGCATTCAATCCCGCCTGACCAGGAAGCTTGTCCAGATCCTCTGGTCCTATAGCTATACTTGGACAAGGAACCCAGTCAGCAGTCCTATCTGATTAATCCTAACCAGCAGCATCTCCATGACCTCAGAGCTTGGGCAGTGGCCTTGCCCAAATAGAGACCCTTATGGTAAGCCCCACCACTTGACCCAGCCAGAACCCAAAACTGAGCTGACCAGGGAAGAACTATCTCTGCCAAAGCAAACCTATAAAGTCTGGAAGAGGAGGCAGCTTACTCAAATGTGCAGATACCAACTAAGGAACCAAGAATCGTGAAGAATTAGGAAGGTATGCCATGACCAAAGGAAACCAGTAATGCTTTAGTAACTGACTGCAAAGAAATGGATATCTATAAACTGTCTGATAAAGAATCCAGAATGGTCCTCTTAAAGAAGTTTAGTGAGCTACAGGAACATACAAACAACTAAAGCTTAAGAAAACAATGAACAAATGAGAAGGCATGAACAAAATGAGAAGTTCAACAAAGAAATAGTAATCCCCCCAAATACCAAACAAAAATCCTAGAGCTGAAGAATACGATGTCTGGGGGCACCTGGGTGGCTCAGTTGGTTAAGCATCCATCTTTGGCTCAGGTCATGATTTCACAGTCTGGGAGTTCAAGCCCCACATCAGGCTCTGTGCTGACAGCTCAGAGCTGGAGCCTGCTTCAGATTCTGTGTCTCCCTCTCTCTCTGCCCCTCCCCTCCTCACACTGTCTCTCTCTCAAAAATAAATAAACATTAAAAATTAAAAAAAAAAGAATACAATGTCTGAATTAAAGAATTCAATAGAAGGTTCACTATCCGACTTGACCAAGCAGAAGAAAGAAGCAGTAACTAGAAGATAGATTCATCTGAAAGTATCCAGTCAGAGAAGCAAAAAGAAAAAGAATGAAAAAAGCAACGAAAGTCCACATCCCAAGCGACTAATGGAACACCATTGAAAGGTATAATATACATGTTTTGGGAATCACAGAAGGATAAGAGAAAGAGAAAGGGACAGAAAGTATATTTAAAGCAATAAAAGCTGAAGAACTCTCAAACTTGGAGAAATAAATAGACATCTAGATTCATGAGGCCCAAAAGACCCCAGATAGGTTGAACTTGAAAAGAAATACACCAAAATACCTTACAATTAAATTGTCAATGAAGACAAAGAGAGAATCTTAAAAGCAGCAAGAGAAAAGCAGCTCATCACATATAAGGGAACCCCCATCACATGATGGGCAGATTTATCAAGAGACACTTTGCAGTCCAAGAAAGAGTGTGATGATATATTCAAAATATTGAAAGAAAAAAACCTGTCAACTAAGAATACTACTGGAGCAAGACTGTCCTTCAGAAATGAGGGACAGAGGCACCTGGGTGGCTCAGTCAGCTAAGTGTCCGACTTCAGCTCAAGTCACGATTTCCCAGCTTGTGGGTTCAAGCCCCACGTCAGACTCTGTGCTCACGGCCCAGAGCTCTCCCTCTGCCCCTCTCCCCCACTCATGTTCTTTCTCTCTAAACTAAAATTTAAAAAAAAATTTTAATGCCACTTCGGATTGTCTCTTTCTCTCTCTTTCTCTGCCCCTCCCCTGCTCACACTCTGTCTGTCTGTCTCTCTCTCTCTCTCAAAAATAAAAATAAATAAACAATAAAAAAATTTAAAAAAAGAAATGAAGGACAAGAAAAGACTTTAAGTTTTTTTTTTTTAAGTTTATTTATTTTGAAAGAGAAAGAGAACACGAGCATGGAGGGAAAGAGACACAGAATCCCAAGCAGGCTCCACACTGTCAGCGTGGAGTGCAATGTGGGGCTGGAACTGACAAACCATGAGATCATGACCTGAGCCAAAATCAAGAGTCAGATGCTTAACCAACTGAGCCACCCAGGTGCCCCAAAAAGACCTACTTGAATAAATAAAAGCTGAAGGATTTCATCACCACTACCCCTGCCTTACAAGCAATGCTAAATGAAGTTCTTCAAGTGGTAATAAAAGGATGCTGATTAACATTGTAAACATATGAATGTATGTATAAAACTCACTGGCAATAGTAAATATGCAGCCAAAGGCAGATTCGCTAATATTGTAATGGTGGTGTATAATTTACTTACAACTCCAGTTTAAAAGTTAAAAAACAGGGGTGCTTGGATGGTTCAGTTGGTTAAGCATCCTACTCTTGATCTTGGCTCAGGTCTTGACCTCAGGGTCGTGAGTTCAAGCCCCGTGCTGGGCTCCATGCTGGGCATGAAGCCTACTTTTAAAAAATTAAAATTAAAAAGTAAAGTTAAAACACAGACTATTAAATATAGAGAACAAACCAGTGATTGCTAGAGGGGAGGTGGGTGGGTGGATGGGTGAAATATGTGTAAGAGATTAAAAGTACACTTATTGTGATGAGTACTGAGTAATATATAGAATTATTGAAGTGTTATATTTTACATCTGAAACTAATACAACACCATATGTTAATTATACTTGAATTTTTTTAAGCTAAAAAACAAATGTATTAGAAGTAACCATAACTGCCATAATTTGTTATAGGACACATAATAAATGTAAATTGTAACATCAATAACCTAAAATGTGAGAGGGGGAAGTAAATGTATAAAGTTTATGTATACTATTGAAGTTAAGTTGTTATCAGCTTAAAATAGGACATTATTGGATATTTTATGTAAGTCTCATGGTAAAAAGTCTCAAAAGAAAAACCTACAGTAGATACACAAAAGATTGTGATAAAGAAGCCAAAGCATACAGCTACAGGAAGCCACCAAATCACAAAACAAGACAGCAACATAAGCAAGAAACAATAAATCTACAAAACAGAAAAAAATTTAACAAAATGGCAAGAGTAAGGCCTTACTTATCAATAATGACTATGAATGTAAATGGATCAAATACTCCAATCACAAGACATAGAAAGGCTGAATGTATATAAACACAAGATCTAACTATTTGCTGCCTATAAGGGACTCTAGCTTTAATGGCACACAAAGATGGAAGCGTCTGGGTGGCTCAGTCAGTTGAGCATCTGACTCTTAATTTCGGCTCAGGTAATGATCCCAAGGTTGTGGGATTGAGCCCTGTGTGGGGCTTCATGCTGAGCATGGAGCCTACTTGAGATTCATTCTCTCTCTCTCTCTCTCTCTCTCTCTCCCTCTCCCTCTCCCTCTCCCTCTGCCCCTCTCCCCCACTCATGTTCTTTCTCTCTAAAATAAAATTAAAAAAAAATTTTAATGCCACACAAAGACAGAGTGAAGAGACAGAAAAAGATATTTCATGCAAATAGTAACCAAAAGACAGCATACCAGACAAAATAAATTTTAAGCTACAAATGGTCAAGAGAGACAAAGAAAATTATTATATAATGATGGGTCCATCCATCAAGACAATATAACAGTTGTAAATATTTATGTACCCAACATCAGAGCACCTAAATATATTAAAGCAAATATTAACAGAACTAAAAAGAGAAAGAAACAGCAATATAATTTATAGTTGGAGTCTTTAATAACCCACTCTCAAAATGAATAGGTCATCCATACAAATAATCAATAAGGAAACAGCAGATTTCAACAACACTATTGACCAAACAGACATACACAAAACATACCATCTGGCAACAACAGAATACATATAATTCTCAAGCGCACATAGAACATTTTCTCGGCCAGGTCATATGTTAGGTCACAAAATAAGTCTTAGCAAATTTAAGAAGGCTGAAATCCTTCCAACTATCTTTTCCAACCACAACATATGAAAGTAGAAATCAATAACTGGAGGAAAGTTAGAAAATTCACATACACATGGCAGTTAAACAACAGACTCCTGAACAACTAATGGATCAAACAAGAAATCAAAATGGAAATTTAAAAAATACCTTGAGATGACTGAAAATGGAAACACAACAAATTAAACTATGAGATTACAGCAGAAGCAGTTCTAACAGGGAAGTTTATAGTGATAAGTGCATACATCAAGAAAAAAAAATCTCAACCTGACTTTACACTTCAAGGAACTAGAAAAAGAACAAACTAAACTCAAAATTAGCAGAAATAAAGAAATAATAAAGATTAGAACAGGAATAAATGAAATAAAGAATAGGAAAACACTAGAAAAGATTGACAAAACCAAGAGTTGTTTCTTGAAAAAATAAATAAAATTGACAAAACTTTAGCTAGACTAACCAAGAAAAAAAGAGAGAGCATTCAAATAAATAAAATTATAAATGAAAGAGGAGACATTGCAACTGATACCACAGAAATTAAAAGGGTCATAAGAGACTACTGTGAATGATTATATGCCAACAAACTGGACAATCCAGGAGAGATGGATAAGTTGCTAGAAACATATAACCTACCAAGACTGAATCATGAAGAAATAGAAAATCTGAACAAACCAATAATGACAAAGGATTAAATTAGTAGTCCAAAACCTCCCAACAAAGAACAGCCCAGAACCAAATGGTTTCACTGGTGAATTTTACCAAACACTTAAAAATTAACACCAATCCTTCTCAAACTCTTCCAAAAAAATCAAAGAGGAGAGAATACTCCAAAACTTACTTTAAGAGGCCAGCATTACCCCAATACCAAAGCCAGATAAGGATACTACAGGAAGAGAAAACTATAGGCCAATATCCCTGACAAATATAGATGCAAAAATTCTCAACAAAATCCTAGCAAGCTAGAATTCAATACCACATTGAATTCAACATCACATTCATACCCTGTGATTAAGTGAGATTTATCCCTGCTCTACAATAATGGCTTGTTCAACATATGCAAATCAACAATGTGATATATGACATTAATAGAGTGAGAGCCAAAAATCACATGATCCTCTCAATAGAGATGCAGAAAAGGCATCTGACAAAATACAACATCCTTTTATAATAAGAACTTTCAACAAATTGAGTATAGAAGGAATGTATCTCAATATAAAAAAGGCCATGTATGACAAGTCCATGGCCAACATCATACTCAATGGTGAAAGACTGAAAACTTTTGCTCTAAAAATCAGGAACAAGACAAGGGTGCTCACCCTCACCACTCTTTTTTTTTTTTTTTAATGTTTATTTATTTTTTAGAGAGAGAGAGAGACAGAGTATGAGCAGGGGAAGGGGTAGAAAGAGGAAGACACAGAATCAGAAGCAGGCTCCAAGCGCTGAGCTGTCAGCACAGAGCTCAACATGGGGCTCGAACTCACAGACCATGAGATCATGACCTGACCCGAAGTCAGACACTTAACTGACTGAGCCACCCAGGAGCCCCTCACTCTCACCACTCTTATTCAGCATAATACTGGAATTCCTAGCTATAGCAATCTGGCAAGGAAAAGAAATAAAAGGCATCCAAATGAGAAAGAAAGAAAGAAAATTGTCTGTTTGCAGATGACATGATTTTACATGCAGAAAACCCTAACCACTCCACACAAAAAAAAAACCTGTTAGAACTAATCAATAAATTTAGTAAAGTTGCAGAATACAAAATCAACATACAAAAATCAGTAGCATTTCTATATACTAATAAATTATCTGAAAAATAAATAAAGAAAACTATCCCATTTATGATAACATCAAAAACAACAACACCAAAAATACTTAGGAATAAATTCAAGGAAGTGAAAGATATCTACACTGAAACCCATAATACATTGATAAAAGAAACTGAAGGAGATGTAAATGAATGGAAATATATTCTGTGTTTATGGACTGAAAGAATAAATATTGCTAACATGTCCATACTACCCATCTATAGATTCAGTGCAATTTCTATTAAGATTCCAACAGCATTTAAAAAATTTTTTTAATGTTTATTTATTTTTGAGAGAGAGAGAGAGAGAGAGAGAGAGAGAGAGCAGGGGAGGAAAAGAGAGAGGGAGACACAGAATCCAAAGCAGGTTCCAGGCTCTGAGCTGTAAGCACAGAACCCAATGTGGGGCTTGAACCCGCTAACCGTGAGATCATGACCTAAGCTGAAGCCGGATGCTTAATGCACTGAGACACCCAGGTGCCCCTCCAACAGCATTGCTTACAGAAATTTAAAAAAAAAAAAAAATCCCCAAACTTATTTGGAACTACAAAAGATCCCAAAGAGTCAAACCAATCCTGAGAAAGAAGAATAACTCTGGAGGTACCACAAGTCATGATTTGAAACTACATTACACAGCTATAGTCATCAAAAGTGTATGGTGCTGGCATAAACACAGACCCATAGACCAATGGAGCAGAATTAAGAGCCCATAAATAAACCCATGAATGTGTAGTCAGCTGATGTCAGACAAGGGAGCCAAGAATACTCAACGGGGAAAAGACAACCTATTCAATAAGTGGCACTGGAAAAACTAGACATTCACAGGCAAAAGGGGGAAAGTGGACCCTCAACTTGCACCATTCATAAAAATTAACCCAAAAAAGGGGCGCCTGGGTGGCTCAGTCGGTTGAGCGTCCGACTTCGGCTCGGGTCATGATCTCGCAGTCCGTGGGTTCGAGCCCCGCGTCGGGCTCTGTGCTGACAGCTCAGAGCCTGGAGCCTGTTTCGGATTCTGTGTCTCCCTCTTTCTCTGACCCTCCCCTGTTCATGCTCTCTCTCTGTCTCAAAAATAAATAAAATGTTAAAAAAAATTAAAAAAAAATAACCCAAAATGGATGAAATACTTACACATAAGACCTGAAACCATAACATTCCTAGAAGAAAGCATAGGGGAAAACTCCTTGACATTGCTCTTGGCAATGATCTTTTGGATATGACACCAAAAGCACAAGTAACAAAAACAAAAATAAACAAGTGGGGCTACGCCGAACCGAGAAGCTCCTGCACAGCAAAATAAATGATCAACAAAATGAGAAAGCAACCTACCAAACGAAAGAAAATATTTGCAAACCATATATCTGATAACAGGTTGATACACAAATATATAAGGAACTCATTCAACTCAATAGCAAAAAAAAAAAAAAAAAAAAAAAAACCCAAAACCAAAACAAAACAAAACAAAACAATCCAAGTTTTAAATGCAAAGAGGATCTAAATAAACATTTTCCCAAAGAAGACATATAGATGACCAACAGGTACCTTGGAAGATACTCAACATCACAAATCACCAGGGGCGTACAAGTCAAAAGCACAGTGAAGTATTGCCCCACACCTTACTAGCTGTTAAAAAAAAAAAGAAAGAAAAAGAAAAAAAGAAAGTAACAAGTGTTGGCAAGGATGTGGGAAAATGGCAACATTTGTGTACTGTTGGTGGAAATGTAAATTGGTGCAGTCTGTATGGAAAACAATACGGAGGTTCCTCAAAAAATTAAAGATTAAACTACTGTATGATCCAGCAATTCCACCTCTGGGTATATATCCAAAGGAAATGAAACACTGTCTCAAAAGCTACACCCCCACCTACATAGCAGCATTATTTACAATAGCCAAGATATGGAAACAACCTAAGTGTCCGTCAATGGATGAATGGATAAAGAAAATATGGTATATATAATAAATTATTATTCAACCATAGAAAGGAAGGAAATCCTGCCATTTGCAACAACATAAATAGCCTTGAGGGCATTCTGCTAGGTGAAATAAATCAGACAGAGAAAGGTGACCACTGTATGATCTCACTTATATGTGTAATCTTAAATAAAACCAAACCCATCAAAAGAGAGAATAGATTGGTGGTTGCCAGAGGCAGGGGGTGGAGAGTGGGGAAAATGAGTGAAGGTCGTCAAAGGGTATAGACTTCCAATTATAAGATAAATAAATTCCTGGGGATGTAATACACAGCACAGCTACTAAAAATTAACAATACTGCATTGTATATTTGAAAGTTGCTAAGTTCTTAAAAGTTCTCGTCACAAGAAAAAAAAAGTTGTAGGGGCTCTTGGTTGGCTCAGTCAGATCAGACTCTTGATCTCAACTCAGGTCTTGATCTTAGGGTCCTGAGTTCAAGCCCTATGGTGGGCTCCATGCTCCTGGGTGTGAAGCCTACTTAAAAAAATTGTAGGGGCGCCTGGGTGGCGCAGTCGGTTGAGCGTCCGACTTCAGCCAGGTCACGATCTCGCGGTCTGTGAGTTCGAGCCCCGCGTCAGGCTCTGGGCTGATGGCTCGGAGCCTGGAGCCTGTTTCCGATTCTGTGTCTCCCTCTCTCTCTGCCCCTCCCCCGTTCATGCTCTGTCTCTCTCTGTCCCAAAAATAAATAAAAAACGTTGAAAAAATTTTAAAAAAAAATTGTAACCATATGAGGTAATAGATGTTAACTAAATTTAGTGTGAGAAGCCTTTTCCAATATATACAAATATGAAACCATTGCAATTTTATATGTCAATTATATCTAAAACAAAAAACTGGAAAAAATGTTCAAAATTCTTTAGCCATCATCAACTGCATCATGAAAGGTATGTTCCACTGATCTGTAACAGTCAAAGCCAACTACAGTGGCTGAAATCCAGGGGCACTGGCATCTGCTCTATACTATGGCTATGCGACCCACGACTCAGGTCAACAGGGCCTCATCTCCGTGCGAACATTTTAAACCTTTACTGTCTTTACTGCTTCTCTGACTTTCCACATATTCCTTCTTCCCGTTATATAAACACTATATGCCTATTCCACATCTCCACTTGCATGTCTAAAATCCAGTCAAAATTAACACATCCAAAGCTAACTCCTGAAATTCTTTTCCCTAACCTGTCCTGCCCACGATATTCCCCATCTCAGTTCAACACAGCTCTATTAGTTCTGGCGCTCAAGTGAGAAAGCTTGGAATCACTCTTCATTCTTTTATCTCAAACTCCACAACCGGTTCATCAACACATTGTCAGCTCAGTCTTCAAAATACATTCAGAGTCCAGCCACCTCTCTCTCTCCCTCTACCGCTGTCTCCTGGTGCAGACAGTCATCTACTCTCCCAGGATTATTGCAATGGCCCCAATCAGACTTCCGCCCGGGACTCGATGGTTATTGTCAATGCAGCTTGACCGGATTTGTGATCAATTAAGTCAGATCGTAATCCTTCCACTGGTCAAACTGTAGTGGTTCCCCATCTCAACCAGAGTAAAATCTGTTTATGTTGAAGTCTCAGATTTATACATTTGTTATACTGTTGTTGCGTTTAGTTCCCTGCTGTGGTTTTTGGGGAGACGACAGTGGCCTGTTAGCGGTAGAAATGGAGGGGACTTGGTAGATAAGAACTTGGTGGATAAAACAGGGAAAGGGGAAAAACATATGCAGTCAAATCCAAGAAAAATGTTTCAGTGTAATAATTCTACCACTCTTCGCTTAGAAAGGCCTCCCTTCTCCAGAGATTTGATGAATATTCAGTTGAGATTTTCATTTGCTTCTGTCTTATAGGGTGAACATTTTTTGTCTGCTGCTACTATCTCTGATATGCAAAGATCTTATCAACTCTTTGCTTCCACTGAGCCAAAAAATCTTTACAGAAAAGAGGTAGAGCAGGAATGGGGGATGTCATTTCCCTCAGTTGGTTAAGCATCCAGCTCCTGGTTTTGGCTCAGGCCATTATCTCACGATATGTCATGATCTCCGCACTGTCAGCGACAAGCCTGCTTAGGATTCTCTCTTTCTCTCCCTCTCTCTCTGCCCCTCCCCTGCTAGTGCGTGCTCTCTCTCTCTCTCACTCAAAAATAAATAAACTTAAAAAGAAAGAAAAATCTTAACATTATGCCATATTTGTTTCAAGTTCTTTGTCTTTTGTTTTTGTTGTGTAGGAAATAAAACATTACCACCAGAGGTGAAGTCTCCATTTTCTTTCTCCATCCCCAACCTCCGCTTTTTCCCTTAGAGATAACTGCAAGTTGGTGTGAATCTTTTCTGCTCTTTCTGTTGTTATATCTTTACAACTTCTATATATATCTTTAAGGAATTTAGAGTACTATTTTCCTTACTTTTTTTTTTTTAAGTTTATTTATTATTTTGATGGGGGGGGGCGGGGGGGGTGTGTGTGTGCAGGTGAGGGGCAGAGAGAAAGCGAGAAAGAATCCCAAGCAGGTTTTGAGCTGTCAGCATGGGGCCTGATGCGGGGCTTGATCCCACCAACTGCAAGATCATGACCTGAGTCGAAATAAAGAGCTGGATGCTTCACTGGATGCCCCTACTTTCCTTGCTTTTAAACTTTGCATTTTGTCATATTGTACACATTGCCGTTCAACATGTCCTTCTCCTCATTAATACAGTCTCAAAATGTATCCATGTTGATGTACACAGACACAGTTCAATCAATAATTTTAACTGCTTTGTACTAATCTAGTATATAAAATATCTGTTTTTTAAAAAATTTTTATTAGTTTATGTTTAAAGAAAAAATTTTTAACGTTTATTTTTAAGAGAGAGAGAGACAGAGGGCAAGCAGGGAAGGGGCAGAGAGAGAGAGGGAGACACAGGATCTGAAGCAGGCTCCAGGCTCTGAGCTGTCAGCACAGAACCTGATGCAGGGCTCGAACCCACTGGCCATGAGATCGTGACCTGAGCCAAAGTTGGACACTTAACCAACTGAGCCACCCAGGCACCCTAGTTTGTTTATGTTTTGAGAGAGAGAGAGAGAGGAAGAGAGCAGAGGAGGAGCAGAGAGAGAGGGAGAGAGAGAGAATCCCAAGCAGGCTCCACACTGTTAGCACAGAGCCTGATGTGGAGCTCGAACTCATGAACCGTGAGATCATGACCTAAGCTGAAATCAAGAGTCGGACACTTAACTGACTGAGCCACCCAGGCACCCCTAAAATATGTTTTAAACCCATTTTCCTATTGATGGGCACATATGTTATTTCCCATTTTTTATCACCACTAATGGTACACAATAAAGACCCTGATATAAGTCTCTTTATGCACTGTTTAATACCTCAAGGGTTTATAACTAGGTTTGGGATGGTTGAATCAAAAGGAGTATTATTCAATTTTCAATAGATATTGACATCTAAAGTACAGCGGCTTTAGATGGTTTAAAGAACAATGGGCCGTTCTCATTTGTAGTCTGGTTTTTGGGGTGACTTCCTGTCTCTCCAATATGTTTCAAACACCTGACAGATTTTTTTTTTATACTATGATGGACATGAAACATTTCACTGCTTTAGTTTTGAATTCCCTGATTATTGGTGAGGTAAGCATCTTTTCAATGCTTATCAGTCATGAAAGCATCCTCTTCAGGATCATTGTATCTTTTGCTATTTTTTTCTTGTTGGGTTTATTTTTTTAAAAATTTATTCTGGATACAAATCTTTGGCCAGTTATGAAGGTTTAAAAATAATTTCTGAAATGGGCTTGAATTTTAACCTCAGTTTTGTCAACTTTTGTTCTTATAAACTTTCTATTTTCTTTTTATCTAAATTCAGCAATTATTTCCCTTAGGTATGCTTTCTGGGTACTTCTGTCTTAAGCATATCAGGATAAAGTCCTTGATTTTCTACTAAAAATCAAAAAGCTTTACTTTTCTTATTTTGGCCTTTAATTCATGTTGAATATACTATTGTGTATGAAGTAAAGTAGAGATTTACTTTTCTTTTTTTCAAGAAAAGTCCATTTTGAAGGAAAAGAATAAAGCAAAACACTTCCATTTCAAGTAATGGTAGACTAGTTCCCACTAACCCTACCACAAAAGAAATGGGAGAATCTAGAAAAGTAAAATAAAATCTACTAGCAAGCACCAAAGAGCTCCACCATGATAATAATGAATTGCCAGGCCAGGATCTAGGAAAGGATGAAGACCCTGGGAGTAAAGCATGGCATTTGGGGCCACTTTCCTCCAGGAGACATTTGCCAGTTCTGAGGTGGGAAAACAGAAGCCAAGAGATTAGGCTATCATTTTGACAGATTTGAGGGTGAGAGGGATTGATGTCCAGGCCTGGCAAGCACATAGAAGACTAGTGAGCCTCCAACAATTTGGTTTTACACCACAAAAGTCTCTGTTCCGGGTGTAAGTACGAGCCGTAGGTAGAGTCCAGCAAGGACTTCTATTCAGCTATACATCCTCTCAATCCCTGAAATTTTATTAAAGTGGTCCTGAATGGCTAGTATCCCCAGCTATCTGGCAGAAGTAAAAAACTAATCTACTCTGGAGTAAACTAACATGATCCTAGTCCTCAAAACTGTCTACAAACAATATTGCACATACAATGTCCAAAACACAATAAAAATAACCAGACCATAAAAAAACTAAGACAATGAAAATTAATAGAAATAATAGTCAATAGAAACAGACACAGAAGCTCCAGACACCGAAGCTCCAAAATAACTATACTTACTATGTTCAAGCAGGTGAAGATAAGATTTGAGAATGTCAGCAGTGACCTAGAAACAAAATAAAAAGGAAATTTAAGGGTTGCCTGGGTGACTCAGTCAGTTAAGTGTCTGACTTCCGCTCAGGTTATGATCTTGAGGTTCATGAGTTTGAGCCACGCGTCAGGCTCTGTGCTGATAGGTCAGAGCCTGGAGCCTGCTTCAGATTCTGTGTCTCCCTCTCTCTCTGCCCCTCCCCTGCTCTCTCTCTCTCTCTCTCTCAAAACTAAATAAACATTAAAAAAACTTTAAGGAAATACATGAGTTGAAAAATAAAATAATCTGAATTAAGAACTCAGTAGATGGATTATTCAGCAGTCTATGCACAGATAAAGAAAGAATTAATGAACTGGCAGATAAAGCAGAAGAAAATATTCATACTTAAGCAGGAAAGATAGCAGTTTGTAAAAATTTGAAGAGAAGGTAAAAAACATAGAAGACACAGAAAGGAGATCTAACATACCAGTAATTGAAATCCAAGAATAAGAGAGAATGGTAACAGTGACTAAGAATTTATCAAAAAATTTTAAAAACATCAATCCATCAACTCAAGAAGGCATAAGAATACCAAAAAAGATAAATACAAAGAAATCAATACTAGGGGCACCTGGGTAGCTCAGTTGGTTGGACATCTTGATTTTGGCTCAGGTCATGACCCCAGGGTTATGGGATCAAGCCCCACATCAGGCTCCGTGCTGAGTGTGGAGCCTGCTTAAGATTCTCTCTCTCTCTCTCTCTCTCTCTCTCCCTCTCCCTCTCCCTCTCCCTCTCCCTCTCCCCTTCTCCCCCACTCATGGTCTCTCTCCTTCTAAAAACAATTAATTAATTAATTAATTAATTAAAAAAAGAAGTCCAAACCTAAATCCATCATAATAAAACTACTAAACCAAAGACAAAGAAAAAATTTTTAAAATAGGCAAAGAAAAGACAGATTGCTTTAAAGAAGCAATGGTTAGACTGATAGATGACTTCTCAACAAAAACAATGAAGCCAAAAGACAGTGAAATAATATCTTTAAAATTCTAGAAGAAAATGACTATCAGGCTAGAAGTCTATATTCAGCAAACTGATCTTCAAAAATAAAGGTGAAATGGAACAGTCTCATACAAACAAAAAGGATTGAATATCAGTAGAGTTACACTAAAGGATATATTAAAGAATATTTTTCAGACAAAAAGAAAATAGTCCCAAATGGAGGTCTGAAGGTACAGAAAGGAAGAAAAAGCAATATACATGTGGTTAAATAAAAATGAATATTGGTTGTATTAAACATAATAATAATAATAATAATAATAATAATGTATTATGGGAATTGTATTTTATAGAGAGAGAATTAAAATGTTAGGCAACAGTGGCCTTTAAGCCAGTAAAAAGAGTTAAAGAGTTCTATGATTTTTGTATTTTTCTGGGAGGAGATAAAGGTACTAATTAAATTAGAATTATATAAATCAAGCATACATATTATAAGTAAACATGTATATATTTGCGGTAAATAGCAAAGGATAAAGCACTTTAAAATTGTTTAAAAGAGTGTATAACATTTCGGCTAATTGAGGAAGAAATGGAATCATAGAAAACACTTGATGAATCCGCAACAAAGCCCGAAATGAGAGAAGTGAAATACAGACCATGCAGGAGACATACAAAGTATTGAGTAAGGTGGTAGACTTAAGCCCTGATGCATCAGTAATGAAAATAATATAAATAGATTAAGTTCTCCAACATTTAAAAGACAGAAGGCACCTGGGTGGCTCAGTCAGTTAAGCGTCCCAACTTCTGTTCAGGTCATGATCTCATGGTTCGTGAGTTCGAGCCCCACATCAGGCTCTCTGCTGTCAGCACAGAGCCCACTTTGGATCCTCTGTCTCCTTCTCTCTCTGCCCCTCCTCCTTGTTTGCTCTCTCTCTCTCTCAAAAATAAATAAACATTTTTTAAAAAGACAATTGAAAGACAAAGATGAATTAAAAGACAAAGAAGTTGGGGCACCTGAGTGGCTCAGTTGGTTAAGTATCCAACTCTTAATTTCAGCTCAGGTCATGGTCTTGCCATTGTGAGGTCAAGCCCCACGTCAAGCTCCATGCTGAGCATGGAGCCTGCTTGGTATTCTCTCTCTCCCTCTCTCTCTCTGCCCCTCCTGGGTTCATGTGTGCGTGCTCTCTCACTCTTTCTCAAACAAACACTTTTTAGGAAAAGACAAAGAAGCATTGAATTTTTTTAAACCAACTGTATGTTATTTACAAGAGTTACATCTAAAATGTAAGGAGACAAGAAAGTTGAAAATAAAAGGATGGAAAAAGATATACCCTACAAATATTAACCAAAAGAAAGATGTATGGCTATGTTAATATTAGTAGATCAACAAAGGATACATTAAGGCAAAAAGCATTACCATAGATAAATATGAAAAATTCATGATGATACAGAGTTCAATTAATGGGGCAGAGGAAATAATTCTAAATTTGCATGAAACTAATAATAGACTCAGAATATATAACACAGACTTTGAAGGGACTCTAAGGGGAAATAGACAAATTGACAATCACAGTAGATTTTAACACACTTATAAGTGTCAGAAAAGGCAGACAAAAAATAATCAGTGAATGTACAGATTTGAACCACACAATAACAACCCTTTCTTAAGGAAAGGGTATAGAACACTGCATTCAACTAAAGAATACATTTAAAGCAAGTGTCAACTGATATCATTTGATGTCTGAAATCATAGAAGATGTTTTCTAATCATAATGTAATCAGGCTAAGAAGCAGTAAGAATAAAACTAGAAAATTCCTATATGTTTGAAAATTAATAACCTATGAGTCATAGAATGAACTACAATGCAAATTACAGAATAATTTGATTAATGAATGAAAACACTACACACCAATGTAATTAGGTGTACCTAAAACTATATTTAAAGGAAATTTTTGCTTTAAATGCATATGTTAAAGAAAAAGAAAGCCGAAAAAAATCAATGAACCAAGCATCCACCTCAAGAAGTTAGAAAAAATTAAATCAAAGGAAAGTAGAAAGAAAGAAACAATTTAAGAGTAGAAATTAATGAAATACAGAATCAGAATACAGTAAAGAAAATCAACAAAGTCAAAGTTATTCTTTGAAAAGGCTAATAAAATAAACTCCTAACAAGATAAAAAGGAAGAAAGTTACAAATAAGTGCTTTCAAGAATGAACAAGGGGATGTTACCATAGATCTTAGAGATATGTATAGAGAGAATATTAGCATGACATGAATAATTAAATTTCTAAAAATGTAGGGATTTTTCCTGTTATCTTTTCAAAAACTCATGTCTAGCTTAATTGTAATGTTGAAAGAAAACAGATGCTATATGAAATCAATCCTTTGAGGGGCGCCTGGGTGGCTTAGTTAGTTAAGTATCCGACATCAGCTCAGGGCATGATCTTGCAGGTTCGAGCCCTACATCGGGCTCTGTGCTAACAGCTCAGAGACTGGAGCCTGCTTCAGATTCTGCCTCCCTCTCTCTCACACCCCATCCCCCCCGCCCCAGCTCACACTCTCTCTCTCAAAAATAAATAAACATTTAAAAAAAAATTTTTAAATCAATTCTTTGAAATTTATGGCTCAGTATGTGGTTAATTTTTAAAAATATTCTAAGTATGCTTGAAAAGAATGTTTATTCTGCAGCTGTTGAGTATAGGGTTTTTATAAGACAAATTAAATCAAGTGTATCAACAGTCCTATTGTTATATCTTTCTTGGTTTTTTATGCTTGTTCTGTTACATAGATACTAAGAGATATCCTAATATCTCCCACTATGGATGAGGATTTATGCATTTCTATTTTTGTCTATTGACAAGTCAACCTTCAGTCCAACTGTCACCCCTTTGAAAGCAATCTTTATTGTCTTCTACAGCTGCTTTTAAGATCTCTTTGCCTTTAGTTTTCAAGTTTTTTAACATATATATTAACAGAATATATAATATATATTAACTTATTATCTATTTGAGGGTGTATATATTAACATATCATATGCATATATATTTGAGGGTGTGATTTTTTTGTATTTATCCTACTTGAAGGTTTTAGTCTTCATGAATCTACAGCTTGATGTCTTTCAACAAATTCTTAGCTATTATTATATCTTCAAGTAATTACATATATGTTGAACTTTGTCACTATATCTTACCCTTTCTACTGCATTTCCCCTTCTTTCTGCAGTTCACTGTAGACATTTTCTTCCAACTTATCTTCTAGCATCTTACTAATGTTGCTAGATGCAACACTGGCATCATCTGGGGGCTTGTTTGAAATGCAGAATCTCAGCCCCAACAAAGCCTACTGAACCATCGATAAAGGAGCATTGAAATCTTCACCCATTATTGTAGATTCGTCTATTTATTCTTGGCAGTTCTATAAGCTTTTGCTTCATATATTTTGAATCTTTGTTATTGGGTGAATAAACGTTTAGAATACTTATTTCATAATGATAATCCCTGTTATTATATTTTAATGTGAAATCTATTTTGTCTGGTATTAATATAGCCACCCCAAATTTCTTTCAGTTAGTGTTAGCATGGCATATGTTTTTTCATTCTTTTACTTTTAGCCCATTTGTGTCTTTACATTTGAAGGGTGCTTCCAATAAACAACATATAGTCGAGTCTTGCTTTCTTATTCATTCTGAGACTATCTTCTCATTGAGGTGTTTAGACCATTTACATTTAATGTGATTATTGATATGGTTGCATTTAAGTCTATTTATTATCTTGCTACTTATTTTCTATTTTTTCCTTCTGTCCTTTCTTCCCTTTTCCTCTTTTTCTGTCTTCCTTTGAATTGAAGGCTTTTTATGATTCCATTTTATCTCCTTTGTGAGCTTATTAGACGTAATTCTTCATATTGTTAGAGTTTATAATACGTATTTAATTTATCACAATCTGCCTTATAATGCTATTGTACCACTTCATATATAGTATAAAAATCTTACAATAGTATACTCCCATTTCTCCTTTCAAGATCTTTATGATGTTGTCATACATTTAATATAAGTGTACATTACTCTATAATCTTTGCTTGTCTGATTCTGCTTGTATTGTTTCTGCTTGGTTTTTTTATGATGGCTTCTCTCTCTCTCTCTCTCTCTCTCTCTCCCTTTCTCTCTCTCTCTCAATATACTTTGTGTATGTTTTTGTTTGTTTAATTATACTGTGTGTTCATATTTTTTTTTAGTACTTCACCTAGGTAAATTCTTTGAGCTCATAAGGAAGGTAGGTTCCTCCAGAGAGGATTTTCAATTGTTTCTGAGGCAGAATGGAAACATTTTATACTAAAACTTCAGATTGAGATTTTTTTTTCAGATTATATAAATAGTATGAAGTTTGGTAACAAACTTGTATGAGGACTTGATTGTGATTACATTCAGGAGAGACTGCTTCTCATCCTATCTTAGCACTGTATTTCCAGATTGGTAATTTTCTGTGAAATTCCCTGAGGGTAGTAGACCACCCTGCTTTCTTTCTGGTTTGTCCTTACTTTAAGGGTGTAATTTCTGGCATCTCAGTTATATGATGTAGGTCCCCTATTAGACTCCATATTTTAGATCGGCCCCAAGCTGTGTCCTGAACTCCATAGCCAAAAAGGAAATAAAAATCAAACTTTAAGTTCATCTTCTTTAGCAAATGCCCCGAAGATAAAGAGGAAACATCTATGCTTCTCTTTCTGAGCTCCTTTATTCACCTGGTTTTTGGTTTCTTACTTTCTTGCCAGCTCATTGATTCATTTAATAATTTATTTAAAAGCTGCTTTCATCTGGCATTTTTAGTTGCTTTCAATGGGAAGGTTGGCCAGAGTATCTCATCCATTGCACTGTCTATAACGGACATCCTCTAGAGTGATGTTTCTGAAACACCAACTAGATCATTTTACTTTACTGTTTAAATGTCTTCAGTGGTTTCAATGTTTTCACAATAACATGGAAACTCCTTAGCTTGCTACCCAAAGATTTTCTGATCTGGCCTCTGATCACCTCTCTAACCTTACCACCTGCACAGCATTCTCACATCTCTCTGTCTTTTGTGTGTAATCTCTTCTCCCAGCTTAGCCACTGCAGAAAACCACCAAAAACTCAGTCCGGGTACACGCTCTCTTGATCTGTTCACAAACACTACACTGCTTACCCTCATTGCAGTGTAAATCATCTGTTGCTAGATTAATCCCTACAGAAACCACAGGATATAATTTTCCAGCATAGGCGATGGCCCGTAACAGGTATTCAACAAGTATTTCTTAAGTGATTAAGTGAACAAACCATTATTGCTATGGTCCTGAGGTTACTGAGTATTAGAATGGACTAAGATTTCATAAAAGATAGGGGATATGAGTCAGAATACTTCATAAAATTTAAACTTAGAAAAGATCTAGATAACCTTAATCTGATACTAATTTTCCAAAAAGTTCAAAGTCTTAAAATTTCTCACAAGTCATATGTTCTGAACCTTTTCTTCAGAAAAACCCCAGGCAGTTAAATTAGAGCATTGTCTTCACAGGTTTGCATCTTCCTAACAAAATTCTGAGCAGCATTGGATGTTCATTTCTTGCTTGGAAAAACAACACAAGCCAGATCAGGTCTCAAAGAACAGAGCAAAATGAAGAAGTGATGTTGGGGGGTGGGGTGGAATTGGGGAAGTAGGAGGAGATTTGGCCTTTTTTAATAAACATGATGATTGATTTGTACCTGAGTTGACCTGAATATAATCTAGTCAGTAGCATTAATCTTTACTAATACTGGCTATAGAGAACTGTCCTTACATTTCCTCTTCCCTTCCAGAACTGTCTCCAACTGCATTTTCATCCTCTGGGATAACCCAAAAAAAACCAAAAAGTGCCATTTGAAATATAAAACCAAGAAACACAAAAATTCCAACTGGAATAAGAAATCAGATGCAAAGACATTAATTTTCACTGTTATTGTTCCAGCTGTTATACTGTTAATTGATACAACCTATTTATTCATAAATAAATGTATTCATAGCAAAAATATGGATAATCAAACCTGATGTAACCGTCTGTCTAAAGATTCAAATTTCTTCAAACTTAGAAAATTCTTAACTGCAATTATTAGTCAGTGCTGGAAAAGAATCTTTCCTAACTTACAGTACTTTCTGCAGTTTGGTGAAGGTAAAATTTCTTTATTTGGTAATTTGGGTGGATTAGTATCTTTTCATGCTCTACAGCTAAAGGGTTAACATTAATTAAGGATGCATGATTTCAATTATTATGCCAATATATTTATTAGGTAGCTACAAAAATGCCCCAAAAGAGCTCCATACATTTGATGTAATAAAAATTTTGTATATTTAAATTTATGGTTTCTATATTGCTACTCACTAAAAACCAAGAGCAAATAAAACAACCTCAATACCCAAGAGGTGAACATGATAAAATGGTGTGTTCAAAGCTAAATGATGCTGAATCACAGCTATGCACTCTGTAGGCCAATCTCCTTGAGACATCTGGCAGTTCAATTTGGGCCACTTGCCAAGGCTATCTTTAAATAGGGGGTACTTTAAAATGGAATTCTGGGGGCGCCTGAGTGACTCAGTGGGTTAAGTGTCCGACTTCAGCTCAGGTCATGATCTCACAGTTCGTGAGTTAGAGTCCCAGGTCAGGCTCTGTGCTGACAGCTCAGAGCCTGGAGCCTGCTTTGGATTCTGTGTCTCCCTCTCTCTCTTTGTTCATCCCAGCTCATGCACTGTCTCTCTCTCTAAAAATAAACATTTATATGAAAAAAAAAATGGAATTCTGCATCACAAGTGGCTGCCCACATCCCAGCCAATACCTCATGCTTTTCAGGGGACATGGGATCCATGAAAACAAGGATATGACAATTGTTCCCCGGGGGGCATCCTAAGATACTCAGAGAGGCTGGGCTCCCTGCTCCTGGCAAGGCTCACACCCCAGGTTGTCCCTCTGCAGCCTGTAGCAATAAAACTTTACTACACCTATGTTCCCAGTGAAATATCAGCATAAGTCTTGTTTTCTCTCTTGCATATCTAGAAACTAAGGAGACCCACAACACAATACAGGCAACCAAACTTAACTTCTATTATTTTAGTATAACTGATCCATTGACACTTTGAGCATGATGTTAATCTTTTTGCATCATAGTTTCCTCATCTGTAAAACTGAAAGCAGCCCACTGGCCCCACAGAGTTGTTGTAAGGAACAGTCATGAAAAAGCTATGCAGCTCACAGTTCCCCTATTGATATGGCAGATCTTGGGGACAGGGACTCCCATTGTGCCTGACACTTGTGAAAGCTGATAGATATATGAAATAAATGTTAGGTAAATGCTCTAGTTATCTTTTTCTGCTTAACAAATTACCAAAAGCTTAGGAACTTAAAAACAACAAAAATGGGGGCACCTGGGTGGCTCAGTAGGTTAAGTGTCCAACTCCAGCTCAGGTCATGATCTCATGGTTTGTGGGTTCAAGCTCTGTGTCGTGCTCTGTGCTGACAGCTCAGAGCTTGAAGCCTGCCTTAGATTCTCTGTCTCTGTCTCTGTATCTGTCTCTCTCTCTCTCTCTCTCTCTCTCTTCCTCTCCCCTGTTTGTACTCTCTCTCTCTCTCTCTCAAAAATAAATAAACATTAAAAAAATTAACAACAACAAAAAGTGTATTACATCATACAGGTTCTGAGAATTGGGAATCTGAAAGATTAGCTGGGTGGTTTTAGTTCAGAGTCTTTTATGAGGTTGTAGTCAACCTGTTACCTAGGGTTTCCATCATCACAAGGCTCAACTGGCACCGAAGAATCCACGTTCAAGTTCATTCACACACTGTTGTTGGGCCTCAGTTTCTCACAGGCTTTTGGCAGGGGGCTTCAGTTTGTCTCTACATAATGCTACCTTCAGACTGCTCACAACATGGTAACTGGCTTTCCTCACAGCAAACAAGGAAGAAAGCAAGAGAGAGCCCCCAAGATGGAACTCACAGTGTCTTTATGACCTATCTTAGAAGTCACACACCTCCACTTCTGCCATAAGTTTTTGGTCCCACAGACCAATCCTGGTATAATATGGGAGGAGACCATACCAGGTAATGAATACTGGGAGGTGGGGCCCATTGGAGACCATCTTGGAGCTGGCCACCACATTAAATTAATGAATAAAAATGCCCCTTAGGAAATTCCCATGCCCTGTTTATCCAATTTCTATGAGAGCGTTCCCCATAAACTTCTTATCCCACACTTTACTACTTGCCTCATCTAGGAATGGGATACAATGGTGGGTGCTAGCCACTGGTCTACATTTCTTCACTGGGTGGAATTAATCTATTTGAACTCAGAGTAAAAATGCCCTCTTCCTTCTGAACTCGTTCATGGCAGAAATCCTGGTTAAGTCTACTCTGTGGACCTGAACATTCCTTTGGATGGACAGTTCCAAGGTTTAAATTGGCTACAGAGAGTCAGAGAAGCCACCTAGCCAGGATGTCTGGCCACTCTCTTCAATGTATCATCACTGTAACAAAGTGATATTCAATCTCCATCCATGTGATTCTCACTTCTCTCCTTGGTTGCTTTTGAACTCAGGCAGGGAACAAGAACATCCTTTATCAGCAAGCAGTCAGATCCCAGCAAGAAGGAACACCATACCAGAATGAGGCAATTTCATGTAATAGTACTAGGATATTTTATATAATTACAATTGAATAGGATCAATCATCATTTTAGGAATTTTATTCATTGATTCCCCTCAGTGAGATGAAGAAAAATTTTAATAGAGTAATTAGGTTACTTTTTTTCCTGGAAATTTAAATCCTTAATGTTCTTTATCTTTGTAGGGGTATTTATTCCCTACAGAATGCTAAATCAGAAATTTAGCCATGGCATTGTAATGCATTCAGGGTTTTAGTAACTTACACTCAAACTGAAATGGAATAACCATGAGATGCTAAAGGATTGCAATTTTACAAGGTTCAGTCACTTCTGTTTTTACACACCACTGGACTCCAGCTCAGCCTACTTTGTGATGTGATTCTTGAGTTCCTGTGAGATACAAATGTACTTCCTCAATTTTAAGATACATTTCCCCCACATTTTAATGTTTCTGTGATCAAGATGTCGAAAGAAACTTGACAGTGCTGTCTTTTTGTTATTATACGTATGATGCATTCTAAAATTGGTGGTGTTTTAGAATTAAAAAAATGTAAATTTATGGCACCTGGGCTTATGGAAATTTTCCAGCTTGAACTGTCCAGGTGAAAGTTGTTCAACACTAACATTTGGTATGCTTTACCTGATGGTTTTTGATATGTGATTTGCCTGTGTCTCCCGGCAACCCTGATTGGCTTTGATTTTTTGGGAGATTTGGGGAATACTAAACCAATGACATGTCTAGCTGAATAGGCCATTAGCACCGACATGAGCAGAGACTTCACAGAGGGCACACGATATCCTTTATTCCTAGGTTGTCCTGGATGCCTATTGGGGCTACCTTAAGGAGTGAGCTCTTCTACTTGTGTCTCTGAGCCCTGGAAATTGAACTTAATTGTAATTCTTCCAGGGTGAGGTAGGGCCGGGACATCCAGATAGGTAGCAGAGGAAAGAGGTTGCTTGTAACATCTAAACGATAGAAGCACAGGCTAGAGAAAGGGTCCTTGACTAAAGTGGTAGAATATGCTAGAATACTGGTCTAAGAGAAAGGGAAAGCAGCAGTGAGTGATTCTGTGAGAAAAAAAAAAAAGGATGGAAAACAACAAACTTCAGCCCTTGGGAGTTTAGTGTATGTTTTATATGAGAATTAGCAATGATGTGGAAGTGAGCTGCTGCTAACATCTTCAACCACACCAAATATTTCTTTAGGTCACCAATACAAGAAAAAGAGTCAGTCAAGAAAAAAGATTTTGGGGGAAGATTAGAATCATCCCGTGAGAATAGAATCCATGGCTTCATGTTGCTGGCTAGGAAATATGCTACCCTTGTTTGAAAGTATTTATATTCAAAAGAATTTCTGTATTGGCTTTATCTATAAGCCCAGGCAGAGGTGAAGGTGAATATAAATTAGAGACAAATAGTCTGCTATAAGCCATAATATGACCCATGGCAAGGCAAAGGATCCACTGGTGATAAAAATGCACTACACTGTCCAGAGAAGGGCACAACCTCAGGCCAAATGTTCTCACAGCAATTTACAGAAGCCCTAATTTGGAGGCCCGATGTAAGGGCAGTTAGTCTGTGCAGTTATATTGTTGCATGTATAAAATGAGTCCTTATCTAGTCCCTGTAGCTTCATGTTATTACTGCACAGTCATGAAGTGTAAGGAGAATGCCCACTCCATCTTTCAGGGTGGCACCCACCCCTAGCAAAAGGTGAACTCCTAGCAGCCACGTTTGTACCACCTGACCAGGATCTCTGGCCACAGCTGGCTGGATCAGAGGGTGGACAAGTGTCTAGCTGAGCCAATCTGATGCTGAGAATGATGAGTTCGATTTGGACTATTTCCTTGTATGATGGGACATGAACCTGGAAAATAGAGTGTGTCTATCACCGCCTTTGAGGCAGGAAGAGAGGAATGAAACTGATTCTGCAGGAAAGGGGGAGGCAAAGGACCCAGAAAGAGGGACACCATAGGTACAAAGAGTCCTCGTGGGTCCTGGTTCTAGTCCTTTCTCAGGCCTTAGCCTCAGCTCCATTAAACGGCCTTCTGTGTTACAATGGATGTACCAGTTCCTTCTGTTTGCTTATGAGTCATTAAGATAGGACCATAGATTTAATATAACTTAATATACCTCGTATTTCTCTGGTCTAAGTGTGAACCACATGTTCCCTGCCATCCACCCCCTGTCCAGAGCAGGCCAGAGGGATGAAGGACTGGGAGGCATAGTGTTAATCTAAAGGTGGCTCTTGTGGTAGAGAAAAAGATAACTTCTAATATAGAAGAAAAGAATTATGACCTCCTTATTCCCTGCTAGCTATATTCCCAGCTTTGGAGCAGTGACTTACACATGGCAAGTACTACTAAATATTTGTTCAACTGAATTTAAGTAGGCTGACTGAATTTAATGTCTCAGACTAATGTCCAACACTAAGCATCATACTTTATGTGGTAACATTAGAGGCATCCTCAGTGAATGAAGAATGAGGAACGGATAGATGCTATTTCTGTTATTATTTGATGCTATCCCAGAAACACTAGCCAGTATGCTAAACAGGAAAAAGACAGGACGTAAAATGCTGTATAAACTTCTGGGCAGATAGAATAGATGTACTCTTCCCTAGTCCTCCAGCGAAGTACAACTAAAAACCCTTGACATTATATACAAAATGAACATAATACTCAAGGTGGAGAGAAATAAGCAGACTGGCTAGGGACTTTTGGCATGACCACCATATTGTCCTCAAGGAACCACATGGTAGTTAGTTATCTGGATTTTCTTCTGCCTTAAATATCTCGGGCTTGCATCTCAAGAAGCTGCACCCTCGCACACCGAGATACACAAAGAAACAAACAAAACAAACAAGAATCCCCTTCAACGCTCTGCTCTTTCTAACCAAAAGACCAGGAAAGAGACTAGAAAGACAGGACAGGTTTAGAAAACAACTGTTCTACACCAGCTAAGTGCCCTAGGAAAAAAACATGGCCCCACCTGCCAGCAAAGGGTGAGTATAGAGCCTAGACTTCCAACCTCACTAGGCTGTAATGAGGTGCCTCAAACCCCCTGTCTGGGTGGTTCCAGAAAAAGACTGAGTGGGGAGCTGGGATTCCACACCCATCCTCTCCCCATAGAGGCAGCATTAGAAAGATCCAGGACTTCCAACACTGTCCAGTGCTAATGAGGCTAGTGCACCCCTCCCCCTGTGGTATCAGTGGAGGCCATGTAGACAGTAATAATATGCCACTCTTATACCTCCCAGCCACAGTGGTGTCAGTGAAGCCCTACTGGGGAGCCAGAACCCCCACCCCCGGCCAGCAGCAACAAGGAGCTTCTTCCCTTTACAGATACCAATAGAGGCCAATTCTACCACTGCCTGGCAGGAACAAAGCAGCACCACCTTTTTCCTGGTGTCAAAAGAAACCAGCTAAAACAGAGGTTTAAATGAGATATAGATTCTCATAATACCCAAAATGTCCAAGTTTCAATCAAAAACCACTCATTATATCAAGAACGAGGAAAATCTCAACTTGAATGAAAAAAAGACAACCAATAGGGGCGCCTGGGTGGCTCAGTTGGTTAAGCGGCCGACTTCGGCTCAGGTCATGATCTCGCGGTCCGTGAGTTCGAGCCCCGCATCAGGCTCTGTGCTGACAGCTCAGAGCCTGGAGCCTGTTTTGGATTCTGTGTCTCCCTCTCTCTGACCCTCCCCCATTCATGCTCTGTCTCTCTCTGTCTCAAAAATAAATAAACATTAAAAAAAAATTTAAAAAAAAAAAAAAAAAAAGACAACCAATAGATGCCAATACCAAGATAATAAAGATGTTGTAATTATCTAAGGAATATTTCCAAGTAGCCATCATCATATGTTTCAATAAGTAATTATGAACAAGCTTGAAACAAGTGAAAAAACAGTAAATCTCAGCAAATGGTAGAAGATAAAAGAAGAAGTAAATGGAAATTCCAGAACCCCAAAATACAATAACTAGAAATTTGTTTAAAAACTCAATTTGTCAGGGCACCTGAGTGGCTCAGTCAGTTAAGCATCCACCTTCAGCTCAGATCATGATCTCATGGTTCGTGGGCTCGAGCCCCACATCAGGCTCTGTGCTGACAGCTCAGAGCCCAGAGCCTACTTCAGATTCTGTGTCTCCCTCTCTCTCTGCCCCTCCCCTGCTCATGCCCTGTCTCTGTCTCTCTCTCTCTCTCTCTCTCTCTCTCTCTCTCTCAAAATAAAATAAAACATAAAAAAATTAATAAAAAAAATAAATAAAAACTCAATTTGTTTAAAAGCTCAACATGGAGGGGTCAGAGGAAGAAGGTAGGAACAAAGGAAAGAATCGATAAACTTGAAAATAGAAAATAGAAATTACCCAATCTTAACAACAGAAAGAAAGCAGACTAAAAATAAACAAACAAACAAACAAACAAACAAACAGAACCTCAGGAGCCTATGGGACTATAACAAAAGATTTAATATTCATGCCATCAGAGTTCCAGAAGGAGAAGAGAGAGTATGCCCAAAAACTATTAAAAGATATAATGGTTAAAAGTTCCTCCAACTTGGCAAAGACAGAAACCTATAGATCAAAGAGGCTTTTTTGACCCCTTATCCTAAATAGGATAAATCCAAATAAATCCATGCCAAAACACATAGCTGTCAAACTTCTTAAAGTTAAGGGCAAAGAATATATCTTCAAAGCAGTGAGAGATCAACAGTGCTTTAATTACAGGGAAGAGAAATTTGGATGACTGCAGACTTCTCATCAGAAACCATGGAGACCAGAAGGAAGTGGAACAACAATTTTCAAGTGCTGAAAGAAAAGGACTGTTGACCCAGAATTCTATACCCAGCAAAAATATCCTTTAGGAATAAAGTAGAACTCAGGACATTTTCAGATGAAGGAAAAGTAAGACAATTGATTGTCAGCAGACTTAACAAAGAATGGCTAAGGAAGTTCTCTCAACAGAAATGAAACTATTAATGAAGGAAATTTGGAACATTAGGAAAGAAGAAAGAACAATAGAAAGAATAAAATATGGTTAACTATATTTCCCTTCATCTCTTAAATTTTCCAAATTCTTTTAAAGAAATTGTAATACTGTCTAATGTGGTTCTAAATGTACACACAAGAGGGGCAACTGGGCGGCTCAGTTGGTTAAGTGTCAGACTCTTAATGTCAGCTCAGGTCATGATCTTATGATCTATGAGATGGAGCCCCACGTCAGGTTCTGTGCTGACAAGCACAGAGTCTGCTCGGGATTTTCTCTCTCCCTCTTTCTCTCTGTCCCCACCCCCCACTTACATACACTCTCTATCAAAATAAATAAATAAACATAAAAAAATAAATGTATACACAATAAATACTTAAAGTAGGGGAGGGGAAAGGGACATAAAGGGAGATAAGGTTTCTATGCTTCATTCAAAATGGTAAAATGTTGGGATGCTTGGGTGGCTCAGTTGGTTAAATGTCTAACTCTTTTTTTTTTTAAGTTTATTTATTTATTTTGAGAAAGAGACAGAGAGACAGAGAGAGAGAATACCAAGCAGGCTCTGAACTGTCAGCACAGAGCCTGACGTGGGGCTCAAACCGTGAGATCATGACCTAAGCCAAAATCAAGAGTCAGATGTTTAACTGACTGAGCCACCCAGGTGCCCCAAATGTCTAACTCTTGATATCAGCTCAGGTCTTGATCTCAAGGTTATGAGTTCAAGCCCTGCATTGGGGCTTAAAAATAAATTAATTAATTAGTCTAATTAATTTTATTTATTTATTTATTTTAAAAATTGTTTTATGTTTTTATTTTATTTTTTGAGAGAGAGACAGAGCGCGAGTGGGGGAGGGGCTGAGAGAGAGGGAGACACAGAATCTGAAGCAGGCTCCAGGCTCTGAGCTGTCAAGACAGAGCCTGACATGGGGCTCAAACTCACAGACTGTGAGATCATGATCTGACCTGAAGGTGGACGCTTAACTGACTGAGCCACCCAGGTATCCCAAATTAATTACTTTTTTAAAAACTGTGTTGGGCTCTGCAACTGAGCATGGAGCCTGCTTAACATTTTCTCTCTCTTCTACCCCTCTACCCACTCTCACTCTCTCTAAAATTAATTAATTAATTTTTAAAAATACAATTATACTCTGAGGCCTCAACACCTCTCTCTCAAACATTAATAGAAAAACTAAACAGAGGAGCACCTGGGTGGCTCAGTCAGTTGAGCATCCAACTCTTGGTTTAGCTCAGGTCATGATCTCACGGTTTCATGAGTTCAAGCCCCGCATCTGGCTCTGAGCTGGCAGCATGGAGCCTGCTTGGGATTCTCTCTCTACCCCTCTCTCTGCCCCTCCCCTACTTGCACTGTCTCTATCTCTCTCAAAATAAATAAAATTTTAAAAAAAGAAAAACTAAACCGAAAATCAAGGATACAGGCAACAATACCATCAACGAACAGAATTGAAACATTTATAGAATATTCCATCCAACAACAGCAGAATACATATTCTTTTCAAGTGTCCATGGAATATATACCAAGTAGACCATATCCTGGGTCATGAAACAAACTAACAAATTTAAAAGAATTTAAATCATACAGGGTGAGTTCCTTGATGACTGTGGGATCAAATTGGAAATCAGTAACAGAAGGATGAGGAAAACTAAACAACCAATTTCTAAATATTCCATGGGTCAAAGGAGAAGTCTCAAGAGAAATCAGAATAAAAGAGAACTTTTAATTTTGCAAAGTGGCCAGTTATAAAATAAATACGTAAAAAGCAGTAACAATATTCAATTAAAATATGACAAAATAATCCTATTCACAGTAACAATAAAGAAAATTAAAATCTAGGAATATACTCAATAGCAAGTGTGCTGGAGTTATATGGCAAAACAAAAAAAAAGAACATTAAACTTGACTGAGGTATGAAACTTGGAGATACAGACAAGCATACTCTAAAATTTATATGGAAAGGTAAAGGAACTAGAATAGCTAAAACAATTCAAAAAAAGAAGAAAAGCATGGGAAGAATCTGTCTACCCAAGTTCAAGACCTATTATATAGCTACAGCAATCAAGGCTGTATGTGATTTTCTATATTCTTGGATGAGTAGTTTTAATATTGAAAGAAACCCATTAATTGTCAGATAAATCTACAAATATAAAAGAATTCCACTAAAATCCTTATGAAATTCACCAGGGAAAAGAAACACCTGATTCAGCCAAGAATAGTTTGCAGAAGAAGGGTAATGGGGTGAGACTTACCATACCAGATACTGACATGTATCATATAGTTTCAATAATTGAAGTATTTTACTGGTGGAGGATTAGACAGGCAGGCCAGTGGAGGAGAACAGAAAGTTCGTAGTCAGAGCTATGCATATGTACAAATTTAGTGTGAGTTTTTGTATGTAGATGTATGTTTCATATGCCCATAAATGTATGGTTCATACATTTTGACCTATTTTCTTGTTGTCTGTGGCAGAAGGAAAATCAAGCCCTGCGTCTCCCATATGCCAGAAACACACATCCCTGGCTGCTTTCAGAGAATAGACCGTAGGGGGTCTGGGCCACAAAGGGGACACAGCAGTGGAGCCCTGTGGTAACCCAGACAAGAGCTGTGGTTTGGAACAGGAGTGGCAGAGCTGTGAAAAGTGCTTGGATTTGAGTGGATTTTGAAGAAAGAACCAACAGAAGCTGCTAATGGATTTAGCAGGTGTGGGTGAGAAAGAGTGGATTCCAAAAAGAACGAGCGACTGCAAGAACAGAGTCCTGAGCTGGGCAAGCCCGGAGATGGTACAGGTTTCAGGGTGATTCAGGCTGATGTATATTTGACATCCAAGTGAAGCTACTGGATAGGCAGAAAATACAGAGCATGCCTATGAACACACGTATCTGTGGTTTTCAAATTCTCCACAATGAACTATACTATTTTTAATTATTACTGTTATCATGTATCACTATAATTATTTAATTATGCATTTATTAAATATGATAATATTTATTTATTGCTATCTAATACTTATTTCATCCAAAAAAAAATGTGATTGAAAAAGCCACTGGCTATTTCACTGAATCCAGAACCTCAGAATCCCCTTCATTTCTAAGTTAGCAGATTCACCCCCCTCAGCAGTTCAGAGATTAAGAAACGCATGTGAGGCTCCTCAAGGAAGCAGAGGCAGTTCGGGAGATGACTCCCTGGAGCCCTGGACAAATCTTCTGCAGAAGGAAAAGTGGGCCCAGCCTTAACACTACCCAACACAGTGACAAGATCCAGTGCCCTAAGGTGGAGGAAGATCTTTCCTCACTCTGCCTAGGAGGACAAAACGGCAGCTTAAAGATGTTGAAGACTTAGGGGCGCCTGGGTGGCTCAGTCGGTTGAGCAGCCGACTTCGGCTCAGGTCATGATCTCACGGTCCGTGAGTTCGAGCCCCGCGTCGGGCTCTGTGCTGACAGCTCGGAGCCTGGAGCCTGTTTCGGATTCTGTGTCTCCCTCTCTCTGACCCTCCCCCGTTCATGCTCTGTCTCTCTCTGTCTCAAAAATAAATAAACGTTAAAAAAAAAAAAAAAAAAAGATGTTGAAGACTTAGACCTGACATCCAGGTAAGGAAGTGGGTTTAATCCCACAAACACTGACGATGGAGCACTTGCTACTTTCCAGACATGGGAGGCACAAACGGAAACATACCAAAGGGTCTGCAGTGCAGGAGGGGAAAGAATTAATATCATGAGCAAGAAGGGAAAGGAAAGGAATGAACATTCATCAGCGACCACTCGGTCGCCACTTACAACTAGGCTGTGAGACAGGAGTCTGAGTTTTTGCACAGGGGGGTGTAGCAAACACTCCAGCACAAATGCCTGGCTGCAGGGGCAGGTCCAAAACATGAGCAACAGACTGGGGAGAGCGTCCCAGCCAATCCCCAGCCCAGGCAAAAGGTGGGTAAATCCCCTGAGAAATGAACTTGCACTTTGTCCTAAAGAATAACCAGAAGTTTCTTACAGGGAAGTAACCTTCCTGGCTTTTGTTTTCCAGACACCTGAGCTCCTTGAGTGGCAAGAGAAGAAAGACTAAATCTGTGGGGATGCAAAAGTGCGCAGAGAGAACACAAGCCACCCATCTAGGGAGGGACTGAGTCAGCAGGTGCCATGAGCAGCGGGGAGAGTACCACTCACTGGGAGGTACCAGCCCAGTGTACCCCGAGAGGCTGGAAGCTGGCCCCAGGCTCCCCTAAGCTCTCATGATCAAGCTCATGATACAAGCAGCACAGCCATGTGCCCTCAAGGGAGCTTGGAAATGAGGCTACTGGGGTGACTGAAAAACTAAGATGGGCCTCTTCCCACATTGTCCAGGCACCAAACAAGCCTCCCAGATCTTTGTGAGACCCTGGGAGGGAGGACGCTTTATTCCCACTCCCCAGGATGAATAGGATCAAATTTCCCTCCAACCCAGTCATGTGGGAATTCAGAATTCAATTTATTTTGATTTAAAGGAAATAAAGGGAAGCTTCATTTCTTTTACATGGGGGGTCTATAGACTAAGATGAATATCCTTCATAGAGGTTTCAGAGCCCCCTAGTCATTTATTTATGGAGCAAAACTGGATGGGGTCAGTAGAAAAGATGTTCAACTGGGGCTGTGGTTTTATAGCTCGTAAGGACAGCTTCCCTCATTATACACATAATATTTTCACTTCTGCTCCAGGCAGCCTCTGGACTGGCTGCTGGCAGCACAGACTTAACAACGACACAGGCCCTGCCATTAGGGACATCAGTCCATAGGAAGAGGCAGATGTGCCCACAAATGATTCCTGAAGTCCTTGGAGCTGACAAAATTCGAGTCCAGTTCGTCACTATTCATCTGAGACCAGTCCTGCGTGGTCAGTGGTCAGGAACAAAGCATTGCAACCCAGAGGTGGGTGCCTGCACTGTAAGCTACAAAGTTTCCAGGACCCACACTCAAGGGTATGCCTGTATAATTCAATCCAGTTCAGCACTTGTTACAACATTTCGTATGGGACCCCTGCTCTCTAAAGGCCCCCATGACCAATAAGTATTGTGAAATTATAGGAAGACCCCAGGATTCCCTAACAGTGAACCAGAGTGGTAAGAGAGGATTAGGAGCTGAAAGTTTTAGTTCGGTACTAAATACATTCATACATACATACAGTCTACATGGAAAAGTTATGTGCTTTAAAAGCTAAGATTCTCTGGCCCGATATAGTGGACGAGGCATATATGATTTACGTTTTCTTTGCATCAGCCAGAGAATCCCACCTGGGAATCAAAGCACACTCAAACAGGACCAATCCAGGAGGGTTTAATAAAGAGATTATTTACAAAGAGGTGGGCAGGGTATAGGTAAACCACAAAGGATGGGCAGTGGCCTATGGCCAGTAAGACTGGGATCCTTTGCCACACCTGGTCTGAAGAGGCGAGCGAGGCTACTATTGTCTGGAACCAGAGGTCTTTGTGAAGAGGGCCACCTGCTGAAAGCTGTGTCTTTTCTTAAGGGACTCAGCCAGCCCAGGGCAACCTCACTGGGAGAAAGCTGAAGGAATAAATACCGTGGCCTCACTCTCCATAGGAGAATCTGATCAGGCTTTATAACAACAGAATGTGAAAAAACAGAATTCAAGGGAAAGAAAAAAGGAGAGATAACTGAAACTCTAGGAAAAACTAACAGCAAAACCAAAACTAACACCATAAACTCTAAGAAAAACTAACAGCATAACTAAAACTAACATCATAAAGTCATAACAAAATATTGTGAAATCAAGGCAGATTTGAACAGAAGTTGGCAGATTTGAAAAAAGAATGGAATAAATTCTGAGTAATGGATAAAATGACCTAGAAGATACTACTAATATAATGAATAAAATGTGGTTTTTCTTTCGTGAATAAAGAAAGGGAAGTGGCAGAGGGGGTGGGGATAAATACACCAGAAAGGTATGACCTAAACAGAACGTAGATGAAAACATGATGTGACTATGAGCAATTAGTTGAGTATAAAAACAAATTCTTTTGAGCATTCTTCTGTGAGTAGCACAAGAGTAAGGTCACTGGAATCACGGAAAAGGAATGTAATCATAGTCTTAGCTCCAAAACAAATAATATTTACTCTTTATAATGTACATGGCTTACTGCCTACAACTCTCTTTTCCCAGATATCCACATAGTTGATCCCTTACCTCCTTCAGGAATTTACTCAAATATCACCTTTTAGACAGACCTTTCTATCTAAATTACAAAACAGGTGTGCACACTCACACACACGCCCACTACATATAGCTTAATTTTTTTCCCCTAAGCACAACTAGCATACTAAATTTTTTTACTTTTTCATCTTGTTTATTTTCTGTTCCTCCCACTAGAAAGTATGTTCTGCTAGGGCAGGGATTTTTTTTTTTTTTTTTTTTTTTTTTTACTATCGTATTCACTGCTGTTACCCCAGCACCAAGGAGAGGGACTGGCTATGGTAGGTCCACAATGAATATTTGTTGCATTAATAAATGTTGAATCAAGCCATAAGCAAGTCAGAGAAGCCATGATCGTGTTTCTGTGATAGAAATTAAATGCCATTGTGCTTGGCAATGCAAAAATAAAGGCACAATTCACAGAAGTTGGGAGGGGTGGAAAGTCAAATAAGAAGAAGAAGAAGAAGAAGAAGAAGAAGAAGAAGAAGAAGAAGAAGAAGAAGAAGAAGAAGAAGGAGGGAGGGAGAAGAAAGTTTAAGAGGGCTAATATTCTTATTTTACCACATAGATAATCAAGATGCTGGTCAGAGGTGATGAAATAAGAAATGCAGGTTTAAGAAGGTTCTTTCTTTCTCTTTCTTTCCTTCTTTCTTTCTTTTCTTTCTTTCTTTCTTTCTTTCTTTCTTTCTTTCTTTCTTCCTATTTTTTTAGAGAGAGAGAATGCACATGAACAGGGGGAAGGGGCAGTGGGGGAGACAGAGAGAATCTTAAGGAGGTTCCACACTCAGCATGGAGCCCCCCATGGGACTCAATCCCACAATCGTGGGATCATGACCCGAGCTGAAATCAAGAATCCGACATTCAACCAACTGAGCCACCCAGGCTCCCCTAAGAGTATACAAAGTTGCATAGGTATCAGTTAAAATAACAAAAAATAGTAATGTGACCATATTGGTATGAGTGAACCAGAGGAGGCAAAAGAAATATAAACTAAATTTTATCTAACATAACATAAATCCACTAGATTATTCTGAAGAGGAGACATTCAGAAACATAACTATAAGCATAGTATTTATAGTGTGGAGATAATCTCAGAAGACCTTATAGTAGAAATGATTAAACATGATTGCTGTGAAATTGTGTTTTCAATAATAAATAACCACATTGTATAAGACTACCACTTTCTGTAGATAACAATGATAAACCCTGGACAAAATATTTTTAAAAACTATTTGAAGGCACTAAAAAGTAACCCAAAACAGGCATAAAGAGCAAAGAATCCAACCCTTGAAAGAAGGGAATTGCACTGTAAGATCTATATTCTTACTAATTTTCCCAAAAGTCACTTTGTAGTCTGCACAAAGGGAGCATCTAGAAACAGAAAGCCTGAATTGGCTTGACATGTTAGGGTTTAAAGCATCCAGAGAAGTAGAAAATTGAAGGGAAAAAAGCCAGGGGTTAAAAAAGAAGCCACAGAATGGGGAGTCTCACATTTGTGTAAAAACTTCCCTCAAATCCTTGGCTGGCCCTGAACTCTAAGAATCCTGCTGGAAAGCAGCAGCTGGAAGACTGGAAAAATTGAACAGAGATTTCAGCTGTCACCCACTTCAGGGGAGACAGTTTGGATTTGGAATCCTCCCTAGTCAGGGGAACTTGATAAACACTTGGGCTTTCCATTAAACCCACAGAAGGGTCCTACTTTGAAGGCTATGTCCCAAGACAAATAATTTGCCATAAGACTAAGGGGAAAACTGAAACACATTCACCCTAACAAAATGTCATCTTAAGAAAATAAAACAACCTTAAGTTCAAGGTGACTGACCACTTGACCACTAATTAGACTATTTAAGAAAACAAAAAGAAACACTCTTTAAAGAACTATAACAGAATCCAGAGTTTCTGCAACATATCACAGAAAATGTCAGGTATACAATTAAAACAGAAATTAGACATACAAGGAAACTACAAAATGTGACTAATAGTTAATGGAAGAAAAGCTCTAGTCAATAAAAATAGATCCCAAGATGATCCAGATGTTGAAATTAGTAGATAAGGACTTTAAAACAACTGTTATAAGATATTCAAAGAATTAAAGGAAATTTCAGCAGAAAATGGAAACTTGACAGAAATTTTAGAACTGAAAAGTACATCTGAAATGAAAAATGTACTGAATAAGCTTAACAAAAAATTAGATATGGCAGAAGAGAGGTAAGCATACTTTAAAATGGATCAACAGAAAATTTCCAGTATAAAAAACAGAGATAAAATCTGAAGAAAAAAAAAAGTCTCAGTGAACTCAAGAGATAATATCAAGTGGTCTAACAATACAAGCTATTGAAGTCTTAGAAGGAGACAGTGAGGAGCAGACCAATATTAATAAAACAATGACCAAAAATTCCCCAAGTTTAGTAAAACAAAAACAAACAAAACAAAAACAAAACTTAAAGGTTCAAGAAGCTCACCATCTACCAAGGAGAATGAACAAATCACACTTAGTTACATCATAATCAAATTTCCAGAAGCTAAAGATAAAAGGAAAATACTGAAAGCAGCCAGAGAAGGGAAAAGAGACATATCACACATGGGGTACAAACATAAGATTTTTCACTGATGTCTCACTAGAAATAATGGAGGCGAGTTGACAATGGAATGACGTCTCTCAAGTGTTGAGGTAAAATGCTGTCAGCACTGAATTTTATATTCAGCAAAAATATCCTCCAAAAATGAGATGCAATAAAGATATTTTCAGATAAATGAAAGCTAAAAGTATTTGTCATTAGACTTGTAACACAAGTAATGCTAAAGGGAGTTCTTTGGGCTAAAGAAAAATGGTACCAGAAGGAAACATGAATCTCAGTAAGGCATACAGAACAGTAGAAATAGCAAATTATTTTGTAAACATACAAGACTTTTTTATTCCCCTATTTACTTTAAAAATTGTTCAGGGGTGCTTGGGTGGCTAAGTCAGTTAAGTGTCCAACTCTTGATTTCGGCTCAGGTCATGATCCCAGGGGTCGTGGATCAGGGCTCAATCTGATGGAGCAGAACCTGCCTGGGATTCTCTCTCTCTCTCTCTCTCTCTCTCTCTCTCTCTGCACCTCCCCTTTCACATGCACATGACCTCTCTCTCTCTCTCTCTCTCTCTCTCTCTCAAAATAAATAAACATTAAAAATGATAAAAATAAAAACTCTTTAAAGCAAATAATAACACTGTAAGATGGGCCTTATAAAGTACATAGAAATAAAAGATATAACAACAATGGCATATAGGATGGGGTGGAAGAGTTTATAAATGAAATGATTTTATTTTGAGGTTACTTTTATGAAGTGTAAATTATGAACTCACATGGAAAGTATAAAGTGTGAAATGAGATGTGCCAGATGTGAAGCATTAAGTGAACAGAGGTACAATATAATTTTTTAAAGTTTATTTTTATTTATTTTGAGAGAAAGAGATAGAGAATGAGCAGGGGAAGAGCAGAGAGAGAGGGAGACAGAATCCCATGCAGGCTCCATACCCTCAGCACAGAGTTGGACACAGGGCTTGAACTCACAAACTGTGAGATCATGACCTGAGCTGAAATCAAGAGTCAGACACTTAACAGACTGAGCCACCCAGATGCCCCCAACATAATTTTAAATAGGATTTTATAAGGTAAGGATATATAATGCTAACCTTTTAAACCCTCTAATATATAATAAAAATTGGAGTAACTAAAAAGCCAATAGAAGAAAATTAAATGAAATCTGGAAAACATTCAGTTAATCCAAAAGAAGGCAAGATAAAAGGATTAAAGGAATGATGGCCAAAAGAAAAAAGATAAATAACAAGATGACAGGCCTACTCTCAACCACACTAATAATTGCATTAAATGTAAATAAAATATATACTTCAATTAAATGGCAAAGAATGTAAGACATTAGATAAAAGCAACCCTCATCTATATGCTACCTATAAAAGATGCACTTTAAATATAAAATAAAGTGCAACCAAAAATAAAAGTGTGGGAAAATATATACCACGCTAACACTAAGCATAAGAAGGCTGCCATGGCTATTTTAATATCAGAAAAGTAGACTTCAAGACAAAGAATATTACTAGAGATAGGATGCAATATTTCATAATGATAAAGCAGCAACTCATCAGGAAGACATAGCTATCCTAAATATGCATGCACCTAATAACAGAGCTTCAAAACGCATGAAGCAAAACTGACAGACACAGAGGGAGAAGTTGACAACTACACAAAAATTAATTTGAAATGGATCATGGACCTAAACTTGTAAGATAAATTACAAAACTGCCATAGAAAACAAAGGAGAAAATCTCCATAACCTTGGAGTAGACTGTGATAGTATAATAATAAATTATATTATATTATATTAAACTTAATAATATAATATATATAAATTAAATGACAATATGTAATATAATAAATTATATTTAATAATAAAGTAAATTATATTTGGTTTTCATCCCCATCTCTGACACAGAGCTCCTAAAACCCTCAGAATTTCCTGTGATGACAGTGATAAAGAGGTCTCTTTTGTTATTGAGGTGATTTGGGGAAAGCACCTAAGGATGGGGACTGGTTACCAGGAGAACTAACCACATGATTAGAGGGTTGGAACTTTCAGTCCCACCCCCTGGCTTCAGGGGAAGGAGAGAGGCTAGAAGTTAAATCAATCACCAATGGCCAATGATTTAATCATTTGTGCCTGCATAATGAAGCCTCTATAAAAACCCAAAAGGAAGGGGTCCATAGAGCTTCAAGGTTGGAAAACAAGAATGCTTCCACATGCTACCATGCCAGGCCCAAATTCCAGGACAGAAACTCTTTTGTTCAAGACTTCACCCTATGTATCTCTTCATCTGGCTGTTGATTCATATCCTTTAATACCGTTTGTAATAAACTGGTAATGTAGTAAGTAAATGTGTTTTCTGAGTTCTGTGAACGGCTCTAGCAAATTAATCACCCAAGGAGGGGTTATGGGAACCTCTAATCTGTAGCTCCTGGGGTCGGTCAGACACATAGGTAACTTGGGCTTAAGACTGGCATCTCAAGTGGAGGGCAGTCTTATGGGGCAGAGCCTTAGCCTTTGGAATCTGATGCTATTTCTGGGGAGAGAGTGTTGAAATTGAGCTGAACTATAGGACACCCAGCTGGTGCCAAAGCATTGCTTGTTGGTGTGAGAAACTGTCTCCCAGTTGGGATTAGGGTGCAGAAGAAATATAGGCAAAATCTTCTTAGAACACAAAAAGCGTTAACTGTAAAGGAAAAAAACTTGATAGTATGCACTTTACAAAAATTGAAAATCTCTGCTAACCAAAAGGCTGAATGCTTTCCTGCTAAGATTGCCAACAACACAAGGATGTCTACTCTTACCACCTCTGTTCAACATTGCACTGGTGGTTCTGGCCAGGGAAATTTGGCAAGAAACAGAAATAGAAGGCATCCAGGCTGCAAAGGCAGAAATACAACTATCTTTATTCTCAGACAGCATAATCTTGTATATAAAAAATCCCAAGGATTCCATATTAAAAAAAAAAAAAAGAGGGAGGGACTACAACCAATAAGTGAGGGCAACAAATTGGCAGCATGCAAGATCAGCATACAAAAATCAACTGTACATTAGCAATGAACATCTGAAATGAAATTAAGAAAGCAGTTCCATTCATAACAGTATCAAAAAGAACTCAATACTTTAAATACTTTTTTTAAAATACTTTTAAATATTTTTAAATACTTTTGCTAGGGGCGCCTGGGTGGCTCAGTCGGTTAAGCGTCCGACTTCAGCTCAGGTCACGATCTCGCGGTCTGCGAGTTCGAGCCCCGCGTCGGGCTCTGGGCTGATGGCTCAGAGCCTGGAGCCTGCTTCCGATTCCGTGTTTCCCTCTCTCTCTGCCCCTCCCCCGTTCATGCTGTGTCTCTCTCTGTCTCAAAAATAAATAAACGTTAAAAAATAATAATAATAACAAATACTTTTGCTAAATAACTTTAGCAAAAGAAGTGTAAAACTCATACTCTGAAAACTACAAAACTTTCCTGGAAGAAATTAAAGTAGATCTAAACAAGTGGAGAGACAATCACATCTGCATGGATTAGAAGGACTCATTTCTACCAATTGATCTAAGACTCCTTGCAATCCCTATTAAAACCCCAGCTGGCCTCTTCTCTTTTCTTTTTTCTTTTCTTTTCTTTTCTTTCTTTTCTTTTATTTTCTTCTCTTTTCTTTTCTTTTTTAAAAATTTTTCTTTAACGTTTATTCGTTTTTGAGAGTGAGAGAGACAGAGCATGAGCAGGGGAGGGGCAGAGAGAGAGGGAGACACAGAATCTGAAGCAAGCTCCAGGCTCTGAGCTGTCAGCACAGGGCCCAACATGGGGCTTGAACTTACAGACTGCGAGATCATGACCTGAGCTGAAGTCAGACGTTAACCGACTGAGCCACCCAGGTGCCCCTTTTCTTTTCATTTCTTTTCTTTTCTTTTTTCTTTTTGCTTCTTTTCCTCTCTTCTTCAAAAGGATTGAAAATTCTTTTCTTTTTTCTTTTCTTTTCATTTCTTTTTCTTTGCTTTTCTTCCCTTTTTCTTTTCTTTTCGAAATTGACAAGCTGGCCTAAAATTCATTTGGAAATGCAAAGGGCATAGAAGAGCTAAAACAATGTGAGAAAAGAAGAACAAAGCTGGAGAAGTTACACATCCCATTTTCAAAACATTCTACAAAGCTACTGTCTGTAACCAAGACAATGTGGTACTGCTGTAAGGATAGATGCTGAAAGAGAATTGAAAGTCCAAAAATAAACCTTTACATTCATGGCCAACTGATTTCCCAGAAGGGTACCAAGACGAGTCAACGGGGAAGAGAACAATCTTTACAACAAATGCCACGTGCACAAGGATATATTTGGACACTTACCTCACACCATACACAAAACTTAACTTAGAATGCTTCAAGGCCTAAACGTATGAACTAAAATCATAAAACTCTTAGAAGAAACCATATGAGTAAATCATAGTAACCTTGGTTGGGCAATGATTTCTTAGATACAATATTAAAAGCATAAGAGATCAAAGAAAAACACGGATAAACTGGACTTCATTACTCCCTCTAGTGGATCTAAAATATAGCCTTACTCATAACTATTTCATCTTTTTTTTTTTTTTGAAACAACAGTAAAAGAAATTTGTGTAGCAATCACTGACCAGTGGTCATGTTGAGTCACTATGGTGAACCAATTTTGACAGGAAGAGGCATGAGGGGATTGTCTAGGGTTGATAAAAATGATCTGTATCTTGAGTATGGTGGTAGTTACACAACTATATCAATTAATCAACACCAATTTATTTGATGACTTTGTGCATTTCACTGTATGTAAATTTTGCCTCAATAAAAATTTTATTTTATTCATTTATTTTTTGAGAGAGACAGCGTGAGTGGGGGAGGGGCAGAGGAAGAGAAAGAATCTTAAGTAGGCTCCACACCCAACGCAGAGCCCAGCATAGGACTCCGCCTCCTAGAGGAGATTATGATGTGAGCTGAAATCAAGTGTAGGACGCGTACCCAATTAAGCCACCCAGGTGTCCCCAAAATATTGTTTTATAAGGTGATCACTTGGATGCGTGACCTGAGTAGAAAGGATGAGCCTAGTGGTGTGCTTTTCATTTTAAGCCCTTCAATACTGCTTAAAATTTGTAAAAGCAGGTGTATGGATTACTTTACATTCTTTAAGTTTGGGGAAAGAAAACGCATTCAAATTTGAAGTTTCTTACTATCGTTACTTCATAGAAGACAGAAGATGAGAAGAAATCTCCTGTTTGGGAGGGTATAATTTACACTCTCCCAACCCCCACACCCACCTCCACACTCTCACACCCACACCCCAGCCAGAGCATTGGTCAGGAAGACCCCCAGGAGGTCTGGGGGCAGGGTCTCAAGTCAAAAGACTTGCTCTTGAAAGCCACTACAGAAACGAAGTTGTAATCATTCACTCCCTATTGAGAGGCTACTGTACCAAACACGTAATCTCTAAGAAATGAAAGTCAAAATCTCAAAAGCTTCCCTTTTTTAAAATGCTAAAGCTTATTTGCATATCAAAATTGCCTCGGGAAAGTAAGCAGAATTAGAAAATTAAGGAATTACATTAGAAGGGACAGAAAGAAGTAGGACAAATGTGTAGGAGTACAGAGCTACTCCCCTCTGTCACCGAAAAGCTGGTTTCAAGTTTAAATCAACCACCCAGCAATGTTCATAAATAAAGAGCAAGACTCTAAATATAACAGCTGTTGAATTTTGATAATACTATTAGCACAAATGTATTTGTTCACTCAATGACAAACAAATCTTTTTCATTAAAAAATACACATCTGTACAGCATCACTCCCTCTAGTGGATCTAAAAAAAAACCCCATATTTATAGCGATTTCATCTTTTCTGGAACAATAGTAAAAGAAATTTCCATAACAATCAATCTGATCAGTGGTTCTCTGAATGGTCACTACAGTGAATTAATTTTGCTTTCTTCTCTAGTATACTTTTTTCCATTCCCTATCCTCTAAGGAAAAGGTACTTAACATTTATCTGAATAATTAACCACTCATAAATCAGAAAACGATGGGCACTTCAAATATTACTCACAAGGATAAAAATGTGAAAACTACTGGAGGTTGTATTACACTCAACATAAATCATAAATATTCAGAGAATTTTACAGTCACCTTCGAGTAAAGCGCAAACTCCAAGAGCCATTTCAACAGCCCATTTGCCCGTGTGTCACTGCAAAGTGCTCAAAATTGGGTTAGTCATCATTTTGTCCTAAGAAATAAGTCAAGGTTCATATCTACTTATTTCTATAAGGCAAAATTTCAAATGTAATCTAATCAGTCATTAGACCCACAAATCTCAAATGCGGCTTAGTTTTTTGTGAGCATTTTGTCATGCCATGCCTACATTTTGCAGCTGGGGACGCCCACATAACATATAGGGAACAGAATGACATGTTTTAGTTGGCATGACTTCTGTTTCTAGACATCTGAGTTCTGCAACTCAATTAGCTGCAGATGCCACTGCCAGGAACGGGTTCCTTAAAGAGAGCAAAGATAACGACATTCAGTTGAGCTGATCTCTATAGCCTAGCCCAAGTGAAATTTTAATAACTAGACAGCAAGCCCTGTGCTGAGATGATGTGGGACCAGTTTTACTATTGCAAATAACCAAATGGGGTTTCCTGTATCTTTTCAAAATGAAGAATTCGAAATGGCAACACATCTTAGAAGCGTGGGCTCTCACAGTTGTGAATGTAGGTAAAATATTGATGACAAGGTTTCCTATGTCTAAGAAATAACATTTAATGGCAGGTGAAGGCTACATTTCCCACCAAAATGGAATGCCACTGCCATCAACAGCCCCACAGAGGCTCAGCTACCTAAAATGGAAATGAAAATATAATGTATGGAAATATTCTCTTAGAAAACTCCTTAAGGCTTCACATGTATTAATGTATTAGTTTGCAAACATTAAGATCAAAGCCAAAGCAACAAATACATCCTAAAAAGTTTTTCGTCAGATTTTTATTAACGATATACAAGTAGCAGGACATAAAAAATTAATAGGCTCAAGCCTTGAAATGTCAAACCCAATGATCTCTAGCCATGCTCACCTCCTTTGCCTTTTGTTTCAGTGTTGATGGCTCTGGGTCTTCTTGCCTGGAGCGACTCTACATGGTTAAAAAAGGAGAAAGAAAAGGTTAACAGATGGTTTAAGAGTCCCTCATCTGTTGCAGCAAGTTAAAAAATAGCAGAGGAAGGAGAAAAGGAGCCAAGGTGTCAAAAACGCAAGGCCTAAATTCATAGACGTGTAATTTCAAGCCTTTAGGCTTACCCAATAAGCTGTTAAATATTCAGTTTTAAACAAAATCTACTGTAGGTTTAAAAAAATCCACCTACTTTACTTATAATATTGCTAACTCTTAAGTTTAAAAATAAGTTTCTATTCTTTTTTTAAGTATTCAGGATGCCATACACTGAGTGCCCCACACTCCTCAGGCCTTCTGTGTGATTCCATGCCCCCAAATCTTTTCTTTCCAGGAGGCCAAGTCATCTCCCAGAGAAGCAGCCACTATAAAGCAGAGAAAGAAATGTGCATGATGCACATTTCCCACTTCCTGGATCCCCAAATATCCTGCAGTGCCAAGCTTCCAGTCCCCAAATCTCTTGGACAATGAAATCAATCCTTAATCGCTAACAGATCCTTACACAACTATGACAGAAATACGCCAGCAACACGCGGTAGGATTCCCTCCCACTGTGTTGTTTTGCATGGGTCGATGTACTTAGGACCTAAAGAGCGACGTGAAGAAGAAAAAAATTAAAAATATTTGACTTGAAAATACAAGAAATAACAAATACTGGCAAGGATGTGGAGAAAAGGGAACCCTGGTGCACTGGTGGTGAGAATGTAAATTGGTGCAGCCATGATGGAAAACAGTAGGGAGGTTCCTCAAAAACTCAAAAATAGAACTACTGTATAATCCAGTAATTCCACCTCTGGGTATTTATCCCAAGAAAATGAAAACACTAACTCGAAAAGACATCTGCACCCCGTGTTCAACGCAGCACTATTTATAATAGCCAAGATGTGGAAACAACCTAAATGTCCATCAGTGGATGAATGAATAAAAGATGTGGTATATCTATATACAATGGAATGTTATTCAGCCATTAAAAATAATGAAATCTTGCCATTTGGGACACATGAATGGACCTTGAAGGCAGTATGCTAGGTGAAATAAGTCAGACAGAAAAGCAAATATATGATCTCTGATCTCACTTATATGTGGAATGTAAAAAAAAAACAAACAAAACAAAACAAAACAAAACAAAAAACCTCATAGATATAGAGAACTGATTGGTGGTTGCCAGAGACAGGAAGTGTGGGGGAGGAAACTGGATGAAGGGGGTCAAAAGAACAAATCTCTAGTCATAAAATAAGTAAGTCATGGGGATGTAATGTACCGCACAGTGACTATAGTTATAGTTAATACTGTATTGCATATTTGAACTTGTTGAAAGTTCTTCTTAAAAGTTCTCATCACAAGGAAAACAATTCTATAGCTATATAAGGTGACAAACGTTAATCAGATTTATTGTGGTGACCATTTCACAATATATACAAATATCAAATCATTATGCTGTACACCTGAAACTAATATAATGTTGACATCAATTATACCTTGATAAAAAAATTTTTTAATCACCAAAGAAATATTTGACTTGATATTTCAAAAGAAAAAACTTGCCTGTTCTAATCTGTATTTATTAGCAACACATTTTAGACAGACAGAATGAAGAATAACTATGCTAAAGCCCAAACACACTCACTTAAACAGAGAACAATGACAGGGACCACCATCAGAGGAACCTGAATGTGGACCCTGACATCAGTGTGAAGTTCTGATGGGAGGGAAGAAACCTCACCATTTGCAGAAGAAGGAGCCACTGGCACCCAACTAACAGGGGCTCTCCCTCTCTCCAGAGAGGAGCCCTGAGCTTCCTCATGACTGCCACCAGCACCTGCCCCCAGTCCTGTCTGCAGTGGCTGGACCTTCCCCACCAAACACAGCTTCTGATGTAGCAATGGCCCACACTCACTAGCTTTTCCTTCATTAGACCATCTGCACCAGATTCTCTCCGTTGTGGCAAGATCTGCCCAAAGAGATCTGCATCTTGTCTTCCCCCTTCTTCTTGCCATCCCCCCAAGCCTCCTTGCTTTGCCTCATGAACCAGGTGGGAAGACGAATAAACTGAAAAGAGAGGAGTAAGGAGGAGAAATAAGAAATGAGGTCACCATCTGAACTTGAGGAAGGGAAAGAATGTTAAAGATTGGGGGAGGGAAAAAAAGGCATAAAATAGAGGTCTTGGAAAGTGGCAGTGTGACCCAGCTGGGGAAGTGGATTCAGCTGCTGAGCTGTGCTAAGGGCTCCCTTGACGTTGTGGTCATATAATTAAAGTAGGGCCAAGTTAGTGTGGGGTTGGGGGGGGAGGAGGAGGGACAAGGAATTGGGAGGATTCTAAGGACAGTGTAGTTATGGACCACACACACAGCTCTATTTCCAGTTACCTAAAAAGGGATTTAAATTAAATGAGAAGAGAGACTGTCTCCAGGAAGTGGAATTATGGGTAGCCTTTGCTAACCTCTTTATATTTCTCAGGATTTTCTCAAGATTTTGCAAAGAGTATATATTTCCTTTTATAAACAGACAAAAACAATAAAGCTATCTCAAAAACAAATAAAAAAATCTAAAATCCAGCAAAATGAGGTTTTGTTAGGAAAGAAAGCAACTAACCCAGTTTCCTGTAGGAAAAAAAAAAAAAAAAAAAACAACACTGCCCTAAATTTGGATGCTTCCTTGACTATTAATTTGGATATTTAATGATAACCCTGTACACAGGAAAAATACTAATGAGTCACTTGGGGAAAATGAAGAAAGGCACAGTACTAGAAAAACACATCTGCAAAGCTACTGAAAACACAACAAAATGTCAACAGGGCCTGTGTGTCCTCTTTGGAGATTTCCAGGTGAAATGGTTAGAGATCATTTTCCAGCCGTCCCTGGAAGGTGGTGTCAAGAGGGAGAGTTCCCTGCCGGGTCAGTCCATGAAGTAATACAGGGAACAAGGAGGGCAAGCTTAGGAAAGGGTGGTGACGCGAGGATACCGTCTGTTTCCTGTTGTGTGTGCGGCCTACTCAGCTCTATGAAGGCTCGGACACAGTGACCCCAGAGCCCCTTCCCTGCCACACGGCAGGCTGAGCACAGGGGTCTGATCTGAGAGGGAATGTGCTGCCTCTGTCTTTCTGGGCCCTGCAGGCCAGCGGAGGGTGAGAGTCCTGCTTGCTCCGGGGCAGCCACTCCAGCTGGTGGCTGGTGCCCTCAAAAGGCCCTCTCTGTCTGCTGCAGTTGATTCATCTAGAAATCAAATCTTCCTAAAGCATCTGTGTTGTTGAGGATCAACGTCTACAGACTTGATCAAGTGCGTCAAGAAGGACCGCCCTTTGGGCTTTGCTAGAAGGAAACGCCTGACAAGCATACACAGATACGCCACACTTGAGTTTGTCCCCACGAAATCTCCACTTTCGGTTCTTGTTGGAAGACACGGGAAAGATAGTTGACTGCAAGACCCTTCGCCTCCTCCCACTTTAAATTTTAGGGATGATAAATTACCATGAAATTAATTTGGTTTGACTATTACACTTTTACTGTGAGGCCTGGGCCAAGGACATTTTTATGTTAAAGTCTTTGTAGATGTAACATTTTGTATGCCTGAAATACATCTGTGTATATTGGGAAAATCTATTAATATTTTGTAAAATGACACGTCTGGTATAGCATTTGACTTTTTATCTGGAGGAAAGGAACATAATTCTACAAAACAGTAGAAACTCTGAGTGGACTGCACAGGCATGACAGGCTAATCCCAATGGGTCGAGGTGCTCGTGAATGTGAAGCTATCGTTTGAAAAGATCATTTCCGATATAACTGACAATTGGAGGGGAGGGTCTTAGGACTCTCCATTAAAAAAACATGTTTCTGGGTACTTTGCTTTTTACTCAGGAAAAAAAATAAATTAACTCCGAAAGCCACCCCAGCTGACGTGAAGACTGTAAACCAGGGTTTCTCGCTAGGATTTTGTAATAATCAGGTTCAGCGCATTCCAGAATGGTGTTTGTTTCAGACGCTTGGCAACTGAATGGGGTTGGTAAAAGTGAGGAGGGAGTCTGCTTTGCCTGACCTCATTTAAGAACAAGAATACACATTCCTTTAGAGTTTGAAACCCTGCGTGTTCACGCTTTCATCTTTCAAACACCCACCTTCCCAGGGCACCCTCGGCTTTCATCAGTGCTTTTCTCATAGTTATGCCTCTTTATAGTTTTATAATTTTTTTGAAGGTAATACTGAAGGAGTTTAAGGCATTAGTATCCATTTTTCATTAAATAAAGTGGCAAAACTCCCGATGCTGTGCTATAGAGTCACCATCAGGCCAACAGATTCAATTTTAAACCCGTTTCCCCCATTCTGATGACATTAGAACTTCACCCATGGCACTATTACCTTATAACTTTCATTTTTAATTAAAGAAGTTAAATTGGCAACAGAAAACACTTCGCTTCCGCATTAGCTTTGTTAATAAAAAGTGCAAGTTAAAAGTACCTGTGGATAAAATCTAGTTCCAAGCTTCAGTTTCTCCTTTATCTCATGAAGTTGGCAAGTGAAAATAAAAGAAGCAGGGAAGATGAAAATATTTTTAAACTATTTTGACTAATGACTAGTCTATAAACTGGAACAGATCTTTCTATTCAGCAAAAATGTCACAGTTCCACAGATATGCCTCAAAATGGTTAAATTATTAGCAAAATGGGCAGCAAAAATTCCAAAGAAAATGAAATAAAAAGAATTATTCTCAAAAAAAAAAAAAAAACCCATGGTAGATGTTGATGTGTAAGAAGGAAACCCTGCAATTATCAAATGTAACTAAAGAACTAATATTAAGGTATGAAAGCAATATAAAGCTGTAAAGTGTTTTTCATCACAGCATGAACAAATGAAAATACTTTGGGGGCACCTGGGTGGCTCAGTCAGTTAGGCGTCCGACTCCTGATTTTGGCTCAGGTCATGATCTCACGGTTTGTGAGACTGAGCCCCAAGTAGGACTTCTTGCTGTCAGAATCCCTACCTGGGATTCTCGCTCTCTCTGCCCCTCCCCAACTTGCGCTTTCTCTCTTTCTCAAAATAAATCAATAAACTTGTAAAAAATAATTTTATTAGGTTAACACAAAGGGGAAAATCTGGGTGTCTTCTTTATCAGTTATCAGATATATGTATGTGTATCTTCTAAAATGGGAGAAAAGCTCTATTTCAAACAAGCTGACAAAACAAAATCAGATTTCCAATCAATTCTTTTAAAATTCATTCTTCTAATAGTATCCCATTACCAAAAAGCAAACAAAAACCCTAAAAGCTTAAAATGGACTAATAAATCTAGTCATACTAATCAAGAAAAGCAAGAAAAGGTAGTCAAAGTTTGCATACGGCAGAACTTTATTAGATATCATGAAGATAGAGAACTGACCACCTCCTTTCTCTCTTAAGATCATACTAAAATTGTAAAAAAAAAAAAATTTTTTTTTAAATAAAAGTGTAAGTTCGTGGAGACAAAGGGAACTGACAAGAAATTGCCAAGTGTCAACAAATGTTTAAAAGACAAAGGGGATGAAGGAATTCTGGTTCCAGTAAGATAGAAAAGTATAGACCACCCTGTCTCTCCCACTGAATGCAGCTACAAAATGTAGACAGAATGCCTGAATCAGCTATTTGAGGACTCTGAGAAAGAAATGATAGATTGGGGAAAAAAGAACACGGTCTGAAGTACTGTCAAACAGGTTTTTTTTTTTTCCTTCCAGTAGCCTCTAACCTAGCTGCAGCACAGCTGGACACTGGAATGGTCACCGATGCAGAGAAAGTGCCAGGACACGCCCCCTTGTTCAGGCTTGAGGAAAAGGAAAGGGGTCTACTGACATTCAGAGTAAGTACAAGAAATAGTGCCTCTTTTCTTGTTCTCTCTTCCCTTCTGCCTCAGCCCAGTGTGCGGCAGAGCTAGATACATAAAGCTTCAGTTTTCTGACCCCAGAAGACTGAAAAAGAAATACCCAGGAAACATGAAAGTATCTGAGAGATTGTGAAAAGGCAGAAGCTGGAAAAAGCAACCTCATAAAGCTATTCATGGACTCCTGGACAAATCACTGAGTGGTACATACATACATCGAACACTAAACTGTCCACAGCAGACTTTGCAAAGGGAAAGGCAGGATAAACCACAGGCAGGGTCCCAGACCTTTGGTGGCAGACCTCAGACAGATCCAATAGTACTGCAAAGGCTTTGTGAATGGAATTGACATTGGAACCATACCCCATAGATCTGATTGGAACTTGCAGGTTAAATCCCACCTGGGTAGATGAAAGTTTAATACAAAAGGTAACTATAACACGAAGGGGGATGGATAATAAGACCTATATGATGGTAAGTTTCTATACTCTTCCTAAAGTAGTAAAGTATTGATTCTAAATAGACTGAAAAATTAAGTAATTTTTATTGTGATCCCAAGAGCAGTGAAACACACAGATATTGCCAAAAACAAAAGAGATCAATTAAAATGAAATACTAAAAAATGTGTAAATATTACACGAATATTCATAGCAACTTTATTTGTAATAGTCAAAATTTGTGGGTTTTTTTGTTTGTTTCTTTGTTTTTCTGGTGAATTGTTATGGTACATTCTTTTTTATTCTTTTTTATTTTTTTTATTTTTTTTTATTTTTTTTATTTTTTTTTTAATATATGAAATTTATTGTCAAATTGGTTTCCATACAACACCCCAGTGCTCATCCCAAAATGTGCCCCCCTCAATACCCATCACCCACCCTCCCCTCCCTCCCACCCTCCCCTCCCTCCACCCCCCATCAACCCTCAGTTTGTTCTCAGTTTTTAACAGTCTCTTATGCTTTGGCTCTCTCCCACTCTAACCTCTTTTTTTTTTTTTTTTCCTTCCCCTCCCCCATGGGTTTCTGTTACGTTTCTCAGGATCCACATAAGAGTGAAACCGTATGGTATCTGTCTTTCTCTGTATGGCTTATTTCACTTAGCATCACACTCTCCAGTTCCATCCACGTTGCTACAAAAGGCCATATTTCATTTTTTCTCATTGCCACGTAGTATTCCATTGTGTATATAAACCACAATTTCTTTATCCATTCATCAGTTGATGGACATTTAGGCTCTTTCCATAATTTGGCTATTGTTGAGAGTGCTGCTATAAACATTGGGGTACAAGTGCCCCTATGCATCAGTACTCCTGTATCCCTTGGATAAATTCCTAGCAGTGCTATTGCTGGGTCATAGGGTAGATCTATTTTTAATTTTCTGAGGAACCTCCACACTGCTTTCCAGAGCGGCTGTGCCAATTTGCATTCCCACCAACAGTGCAAGAGGGTTCCCGTTTCTCCACATCCTCTCCAGCATCTATAGTCTCCTGATTTGTTCATTTTGGCCACTCTGACTGGCGTGAGGTGATATCTGAGTGTGGTTTTGATTTGTATTTCCCTGATAAGGAGCGACGTTGAGCATCTTTTCATGTGCCTGTTGGCCATCCGGATGTCTTCTTTAGAGAAGTGTCTATTCATGTTTTCTGCCCATTTCTTCACTGGGTTATTTGTTTTTCGGGTGTGGAGTTTGGTGAGCTCTTTATAGATTTTGGATACTAGCCCTTTGTCCGATATGTCATTTGCAAATATCTTTTCCCATTCCGTTGGTTGCCTTTTAGTTTTGTTGGTTGTTTCCTTTGCTGTGCAGAAGCTTTTTATCTTCATAAGGTCCCAGTAATTCACTTTTGCTTTTAATTCCCTTGCCTTTGGGGATGTGTCAAGTAAGAGATTGCTACGGCTGAGGTCAGAGAGGTCTTTTCCTGCTTTCTCCTCTAGGGTTTTGATGGTTTCCTGTCTCACATTCAGGTCCTTTATCCATGTTGAGTTTATTTTTGTGAATGGTGTGAGAAAGTGGTCTAGTTTCAACCTTCTGCATGTTGCTGTCCAGTTCTCCCAGCACCATTTGTTAAAGAGACTGTCTTTTTTCCATTGGATGTTCTTTCCTGCTTTGTCAAAGATGAGTTGGCCATACATTTGTGGGTCTATTTCTGGGGTTTCTATTCTATTCCATTGGTCTATGTGTCTGTTTTTGTGCCAACACCATGCTGTCTTGATGATGACAGCTTTTTGTAGTAGAGGCTAAAGTCTGGGATTGTGATGCCTCCTGCTTTGGTCTTCTTCTTCAAAATTACTTTGGCTATTCGGGGCCTTTTGTGGTTCCATATGAATTTTAGGATTGCTTGTTCTAGTTTCAAGAAGAATGCTGGTGCAATTTTGATTGGGATTGCATTGAATGTGTAGATAGCTTTGGGTAGTATTGACATTTTGACAATATTTATTCTTCCAATCCATGAGCAGGGATGTAATAGTCAAAATTTGAATCATCCTAGATGTTCTTCAACAGTTGAATGGTTAAAGAAACTGGGGTACCTGCATACCATGAAATATTACTCACCAATAACAAGGAACAAACTATTAATGCAGGCAACAACTTGGATGAAATTTATGAAAATTTCAGAAAATTCAGAAAATTCCAGAAAATTATGCTGAGTGGAAAAAAAACCAATCCCAAAAGCTATATACTCTATGATTCCATTTATGCAACATTTTTGAAATAACAAAACTTTAGAAAGGAGAAAGAGAGGAGAGATTAGTGGTTGCTAAGGGTCAGGGCAGGGGGAGCTGGAGGAAGCTGTAAATATGGTTACAAAAGGGAAACACAAGGGATCCTTGACTCCTTGTGGTGTTGGAACTGTGCAGTATCTTGACTGGGTGGTTGACACACAAATATATGTAGGTGATTAAATTGTATGTACCTTAATACACACATATACACAAATGAGCACAAGTAAAACGGGGGAAATCTGAATAAGCTAATGGGCTGTATAAATGTCAATATCCTGATTATATTATACTAGTTTTGCCAATAATATTATCATCGGAGGAAACTGAGCAAACTGTACAAAGGATACTATTTGTATAATTTCTTACAACTGCATGTAGGGCTACAATTAATTTTACAAAATTTTCACTTAAAAACTTTTAAACATTTAGGTAACCCAAAGAAGGCAGGAAAGTGTAAGCAGAGCAAATTAAAACACAAGGAACAAACAGAAAACAATAGAATGACAGGCCTATCAACATATGTCAATAATTACATTAAAGGTAAACAGTCTAAATATACCAATTAAAAGATATTGCAAAATGGAAAAAAATGATCAAACAAGATGGTGTTTATAAGAAACTCAAATATAATACTATTGGTAGGGTAGAAGTAAAAGGATTTGGGCACCTGGGTGGTTCAGTCGATTAAGCATCTGACTCTTGATTTCAGCTCAGGTCATGGTCATCTTGATTTAAGCCCATATCATGTCAAGCTCCATGCTGGGGATAGAGCCTGCTTGAGATTCTCTCTCCCCATCCCTCTGACCCTCCCCCACTTGTTCTCTCTCTCTCTCTCTCTCTCTCTCTCTCACCCCTCAAAAAAAAAGTAAAGGGATAGAAAAAGATATAGCATAATAACACTAACAAAAAGGCTGGAATAGCTATATTAACATTAGACAAAGAAGATTTTAGACCAAAAAATTGTCTTAGATAAAAAGAGACATTGCATAATGATTAAAGGATCAACTAATCAAGAAAACATAACAATCCCAAATGTGTATGCACATAACAACAGAGCTTCAAAGTATAGAAAGCAAAAACTGATAAAATGAAAGGAAGAATAGACAAAACTATAATTACAGCTAGAGACTTCAACATTTCTATCTCAGTAATTGATAGAACTTGTAAATAAAAAATCAGCAAGGATATAAAAGAACTGATCAGCACCATCAACTACATGGATCTAAATCTACAATTGTTGATTTCTTCACCCCAAAACAGCAGAATACACATTCTTTCCAAGTGCACAGAATATATTCACCAAGGAAGGCCATAACCTATAAAGATCATATAATACAAATTTAAGAAGAATTTAAATCATATTCTAGAGATAGATGATAGATAGATGATAGATAGATAGATAAACTATATTCTCTATAACTGAATTAAAAATAGAAATCAATTATGGAAAGATAACAGGAAAACCTCCCCTCAAAAACCTTAGAAATTAAACACCATGCTTACAAGTGATCTCTGGGTCAAAGAGAAAATTATAAAGGAAACGGAAAATATTTTGAACTAGAAGAAAATGAAAAAAAGTATTTCAAAATTTGTGGAGTGTAGCTAAAGCAGTGTTTAGAGGAAAGTTTATGGCATTAAATGCTCATATTAGAAAAGGAGGTCTTAAACCAATAATCTAACCTTCTCTTTTAGAAATCAGAAAAAGAAGAGCAAAATAAGTGCAAATCAAACAGCAGGAAGGAAAAAATAAAATTAGAGAAGAAATCGATAAAATTGAAAAGGAAAAAGAATAGAGAAAATCGACATAATCAAAACTGGTTCTTTGAAGCAATTAATAAAACTAAGAAACCTCTAGTAAGACATGCCAAGAAATAAGAAAGAGGATACAAATCACCAATGTCAAGAATGAAACAGAAGATATCACTACAGACCCCACAGACTTTAAAATGATAATATGGGTGGGGCTCCCGGGTGGCTCAGTCAGTTGGGCGACCGACTTCAGCTCAGGTCATGATCTCGCAGTTTGTGAGTTTGAGCCCCGCATCGGGCTCTGTGCTGACAGCTCAGAGCCTGGAGCCTGCTTCAGATTCTGTGTCTCCCCCCTCTCTCTAACCCTCCCCTGCTCACGCTCTGTGTCTCTCTGTCTCTCAATAATAAATAAACATTAAAAAAAAATTTTAATGATAATATGGGAATACTATGAACAACTCTACACACAGAAACTCAATAACTTAGATAAAATGGGCCAATTCTTTAAAATCACAAATTATCTAAACTTGCTTAAGATGAAACAGATATTCTAAATAGTTATTTAACTATTAAAGAAATGGAATACATAATTTAAAAAATCTTCCAGGAAAAGAAAATCTCCAGGATCAGATGGTTTCACTGGCGAATTTTTTTTGAGAAGGACAGAGAGAGAGCAAAGGAGGGGAAGAGGGAGAGGGAGAGAGAGACTCTTAAGTAGGCTCCATGCTTGGTGCAGAGCCCAGATGCAGGGCTTGTTCCCACAACCCTAGGATTATGACGTGAGCCAAAATCAAGAGTTGGATGCTTACCTGACTGAGCCACCCAGGTATCACTGCACTGGTGAATGCTAACACATATTCAAAGAGGAAATGATACCAATTCTACTCATCTTTTCTAGAATATGGAAGAAGAAGGAATACTTCTCATTTTATGAGACCAGCATTACCTTATACCAAAATCTGACAAAAGCAATATAAGAAAACAACAGTCCAAAGCCCTCATGAACATAGACATAAAGATCCTCAACAAAATATTAGCAAATGAAATACAAAATATATAAGTATATTAAAATAAAAATATTAATAAAACCACAATCAAGTGGGTTTATCCTGAGCATCATGGCTGATTCAATATTTGAAAATCAATGTAATCCACTATTTCAACCACCTAACAAAAAAAAACACACAATCACATCAATTGGTATAGAAAAAGCATTTGACAAAATTCAACATTCATTTACTTTAAAAACTCTAAGCAAATTAGGAATAGAAGAGAATGTCTTAAGCTTGACAAAAGGCATCTACCAAAAAAAAATTTTTTTAAGCAACCATCATACTTAATTGTGAAAGAATGAATGTTTTCCCCAACCAATGGAAAAGAGGCAATTATGTCCACTCCTACCACTTCTAATCAACATTATACAGGGGGTTCTAGCCAGGGCCATTAGACAGAAAATTAAATAAGAGGCATTCAGTTTGGGAAAGAAGTGAAACTATCTCTATCTGTAAATGACATGATTTTATATAGAGAAAATCCTAAGTAATCCACCAGAAAACTATTGGTACTAATAAACAAGTTCAGCAAGGTTGCAAGATACAAGATCAATATACAAATTCAAATGTATTCTCATACTCTAGCAATGGACAATCCCAAATGAAATTCCCAAAATGAAATTAAGAAAATAATTCTAGGGTTGCCTGGGTGGCTCAATTGGCTAAGCATCCAACTCTTGATTTTGGCTCAGGTCATGACCTCAGGGTCATGAGATAGAGCCCTGAGTCAGGCTCCATGTAGAGCATAAAGTCTGCTTGGGATTCTCCCTCTCTCCCTCTCTCTCAGCCCCTCCCCCACTCATTCTCTCTCTCTCTCTCTCTCTCTCTCTCTCTCTCTCTCTCTCTTTCTCTTTCTCTCAAAATAAACTTAAAAACACAGAATATAATTCTATTCACAATACCATCAAAAAAAAGAATAAAATACTTAGGAAGAAATTCAATACATTAAGTATGAAACTTATACTCTGAAAACTACAAAACACGGTTGAAAGAAATTTTCCAAAGCTAAATAAATGAAAATACATCCCAGGTTCATGCACTGAAAGATAATATTTAAGTCACACCTATTATGTGTTTAAAAGTTTGACATTTAATATTAATTTAACATTAATATGTTAAGATGGCAATACTTCCCAAATTTAGTGCAACCCCCAACAAAATTCCAGCTGAATTCTTCGCAGATATTGATAAGCTAATCCTAAAATTCATATGAAAATTCAACGGGCCCAGAATAGCCAAAACAATCTTGAAAAACAACAAAATTGGAGGATTCACACTTTCTGACCTCAACACTCAACTATCAAATAATGGTAATCAAGACAATGTGGTACTAACACAAGGACAGACAAGGTTATCAATAAAATAAAATTGGGAATCCACAAGTAAACCCTCACATTTACAGTCAACTTATTTTCAACAGTGGTGCTGAGACAATTTAATATGGAAAGAATAGACCTTTCAACAATTGCACTGAGGCAACTGGATAGCCACATGAAAAGAATGAAGTTGGACCCCTACCCCACAGCATACACAAAAATTAATTCAAAATGAATTTAAAGATGTAACTTGAATGGGGCGCCTGGGTGGCGCAGTCGGTTAAGCGTCCGACTTCAGCCAGGTCACGATCTCACGGTCCGTGAGTTCGAGCCCCGCGTCAGGTTCTGGGCTGATGGCTCGGAGCCTGGAGCCTGTTTCCGATTCTGTGTCTCCCTCTCTCTCTGCCCCTCCCCCGTTCATGCTCTGTCTCTCTCTGTCCCAAAAATAAAATAAAAAACGTTGAAAAAAAAAAAATTAAAAAAAAAAAAAAAAAAAAAGATGTAACTTGAAGAACTAAAACTATAAAAACATAGGTGTAAATCTTAGAAAAAACATAGGTGTGAATTTTCATGACCTTGCTTAGGCAATGTTTTCTTAATTTTGACACAAAAGTATAAGCAACCAAAGAAAAAGTAAACTGGTCTTCATCAAAACTCAAAACTCATGTGCTGGAAAGGACACCATTAAGCAAGGAAAAAGACAACCCAAGAATGGGAGGAAATATTTGCAAATCATGTATCTCATAAGGGACTTGTATCTAGGTATACAAAGAACTCTTACAACTCAACGACAACAAACAACAAATAACCCAATTTGGAAAAGGATCTAAATGATTTAGGCACACTGGAAAATAGTTTTTCACTTTCTTATAAAGTTAAACATATCCTTAACAAGGTGGCCCAGCTATCCCACTCCCATGCATTTACTCTAGAGAAATAAAAACTTGCATGCAGACAAAACCTGCATATAAATGTTTGTAGCAGTTCTCTATTCATAATTGTCAAAACCAGGAAACAGCCCAAATGTCTTTCAATAGAGAAACAGATAAACTGTGGTACATCCATACAATGGAATGGTATTTAGCATAAAAAGAGACAAACTTGTTTCAGGCAACAACTTAATGAATCTCAAAGGAATTATGTAGAGTGAAAAAAGACAGTCTCAAAAGGTTAAACCTGTACAATTCAATATTTTTGTTTTGCTTTTTGTTTTGTGGGGGGGGGGGGGGGTGAGAGAAAGATGGAGAGTGGACCTGCACACGCACACAGAGGAGGGGCATAGGAACAGCAGGCTCCATACCTGACACGGGGCTCATTCTCACAGCCCTGAGATCATGACCTGAGCTGAAATCAAGAGTCGGACACTTAAACTGACTGACACTTACCCAGGCACCCTGTACAATTCGATTTATATGACATTGTCAGAAAGAGAAAAAGGATGGAAAGACGGTCTGACTACACACAATAGCATAAGATTCTATATATATGTTAAAATTTATAGAACTTTATACTCCCCAAAAAGTCTATTTTAATGTATGCTCATTTAAAAATATTTAAGTAGCTATAGGAGCTAAAACTGACCTAATAGAAGAGAAATGCAAAGTTCTTACAGTGGGACACACAGTAAAAGTGAGCTAATCACATAGAGACCCAGAGACACTCAGGATGTGGTAGAAGGCACCAGCCAAGAGAGGGGCTAAAAGTGGGGTGAAAGTCTTTTATGAAGGGACTGATATTCTAAACCCTCTATTCCTTTTCATATGTATGTTTTATGTGTCTCATATTTCAGGGGAATTTTTAAGGAACAATTACAGAATAAAAAAGAGCTCCTGGATAATTCAAATATAATGATTAAAGTAAAAAATTCAATCTACACACTGGCAGTTTAAATCAAAAGTTTCCATAATATGAGAAATAAAAGAAAGAGGAAGAAAATTAGGAGAGAAATTTTAAAAAAATAGATCTACATTTAGAAACTATCACAGACAATGCAAGAAAAATTTCCAAAACTAAAGATAATAAGTTGGCAAATTAAAATGGTCCCCTGACATTTACTCCAAAATACAGCACTCCTGAAATGTCAGAAATCCAGGGACTAAATGAAAATTCTAAGAAATATGCGTCACATTCACAGAAAGTGAAGCTGAATGGCATCGGACTTCTTATTAGCACCACCGGTGTCCATTATTGCTATTGAGAAGTCTATCAGTCTAAATACTGCTGTTTTATGTAATGATGAAGGAAGTCAAAATGACAAAGGATAGAGTAAGAATGTCTAAGATGTGCTTCTAGAAAATCCTAGAAAATAGCTCAGTCATTTTTGGATACTGTTCCTCCTTTATACTATCTGTTCTCTATTTATCTATATATTATTCCATTGAAGTACATCTTACTTTGTCTTTTTGCCTTCATCTTTCTTTCTTTCTTTCTTTCTTTCTTTCTTTCTTTCTTTACTTATTTTTGAAAAGAGAGAGAGAGACACAGAGCATGAGCGGGGGAGGGGCAGAAGGAGACAGAGACACTGAATCTGACGCAGGCTCCAGGGTCTGAGCTGTCAGCACAGAGCCCAACATGGAGCTCAAATTCATGAGTTGCGAGATCATGACCCAAGCCAAAGTTGGCCGCTTAACTGACGGAGCCACTCAAGCACCCCTCTTCATCTTTTCTACCTTATTTGTCTGTACTGTTTCTCTGTTCATTAGTTCTCTATTCAGATTTTTCTAATCTGCTGTTTAACTCATAGGCTTTTTTTTACTTTTAGTGATTATGTTTTTTCATTTTTAAAAGTCCTTTTTGAATTTTATTCAAATCTGCATGATCTTTTCCCATGCTTACGATTTTGTTACCTTCTTTTAGTTCTTTAAACATGAGGGGCACCTGGGTGGCTCAGTCGGTTGAGCGGCCGACTTCAGCTCAGGTCATGATCTCGCAGTTTGTGAGTTCAGACCCTGCATCGGGCTTGTGCTAACAGCTGGGAGCCTGGAGCCTGTTTCAGATTCTGTGTCTCCCTCTCTCTCTGCCCCTCCCCCGCTCATGCTCTGTCTCTCTGTCTCTGAAAAATGAATAAACCTTAAAAAAAAATTTAAACATGAAAGCATATTTATCTCATATTCTATATGAAATAAAGAAATCTCTGGGGACCTAATTTCTACTCTTTGTTGTTTCTGTTCATCCTTATTCATGATGACATGTTTGCTTGTGTTTTTCTTGATTTTTCGATATCAGCTTGTGTTCATCAGGACTTTTCTGTGGGAATTCCATGAAGCCTGTGTTGGGGGTGTATTCCTATAGAGAAGACCTCCATTTTCTCCTTTCAGGCACCTGAAGACACTCCCAACCCAAGGACCACTTTACATTAATTCCTTGGCTTGGGGGTTCTGGACTATGTAAATGCTGTAGATTAAACCTTATGAAGGCTGGCCTGAGATGATAAATTATCAAGGGAAGTTTCATTTTCTGGCTCCATCCAGAGCCCAGGCTGACAAAAATACATTTCCTTGTCAGATCATCTCTTTAACAGCACAGATATTTTTCTGGATCACTCCCACCATGACCACAGAGAAGCACAGCCCCATGGGGTTTACTGTTTTACGTAGAGTCTCCATTGAAACACTTCATCTTCCACAGGCCAAGGTCCTTGCATGTTTGTAACAGATAAAGTCTCTGGGGGACTAGAAATGATCAAACAACCCCAAATAGTCAATTTGTAGTGAAAGGATTCCAGGACATCTAGTCTATCCTATTGCTGGAAATGATAGTAACCAGACCTTCTTTTCACTTTCTCTAGCTTTCAAGTGCAGGACCGCTGAGTGAGTCTGAGTGGGACAAAAATCATCCTCTTACACAGGAAAGTACAATTTGACATGTGGGTTGGCAAAGGTGATTTGAGCCCCAATCTTTATCTAATTAAACTACTGTTTCTTGTAACTGAGAAACACTTATCTGAAGTTCAGTAATTCCTACCATTTCATTTTGTTGTATTTTTAACATTATATTCAAGCAAAATTAAATGTATGGCCTTTAATTTTTAATAGCATGTAGAATACGATCCAAGTTAATAAACATGTCTCTATCCTTCTGCTCATATTTATGCATATGCATACATGGTAGAATTGAATGATCTTCACTGAATGTTATTAAAAGTAATTTCTGGATGATTGGGAATTGAGCTTTCACTTTTTTGGTACTTTTTGTGTATTGCTTAATTTCTTTTTTTATTTTTACTTTTTTGAAACCGAGAGAATGCAAGTGGGGTAGGGGCAGAGAGAGAAGGAGAGAGAAAATCTTAAGCAGGCTCCACACTCAGCACAGAGCCCAACGCAGGTCTCCATCTCACAACTGCGAGACCATGACCTGAGCTGAAATCAAGAGTCAGACGCTTAACTGACTGAGCACCTGACCTCTCTTAATAATGACTATGTATCTTTATTTAAAAGCAAATGAAGTTGTTTATCTTTTTTAAAAGTCTCCTGACATACAGATGGCCAACAAGTACACAAAAAGATGCTCTATGTCACTGATCATCAGAGAAATGCAAATCAAAACCACAACGAGGTATCAGTTCACACCTAATAGAACAGCTATTATCGAAAAGCCACGGAATAACAAGTGTTGGCAAAGATGTGGAGAAAAGGAAATCCTCATACACTATTGGTGGGAATGTAAAATGGTGCAACCACTATGGAAAACAGTATAGAGGTTCCTCAAAAAATTAAAAATAGAAATACCATATGATGTAATAATTCCACTACTGGATATTTACCCAAAGAAAACTAAAACACTAATCCAAAAAGGTATTTGTACCCCTTCCCCATGTTCACTGCAGCACTATTTACAATAGCCAAGATATGGAAACAACATAAATGTCCAACAGTGGATGAATGGATAAAGAAGATATTGTGGGGGCACCTGGGTGACTCGGTTAAGTGTCCAACTCTTGATTTCGGCTCAGGTTATGACCTCACAGTTCATGAAATTGAGCCCCACGTCTCTCTTCCCTTTCTCTCTGCCCCTACCCACATCTATCTCAAAATAAATAAATACATTAAAGAAAAAGAATATATTGTGTGTGCACACAAACACACACACACACACACACACACACACACACGTGCTATGGAATACTACTACATAGCCATAAGAAGGAATGAAATATTGCCATTTGTAACTACATGGATAGACCTTGAAGGCATTATGCTAAGTAAAATAAGTCAGACAGAGAAAGGCAGATACCAGATAATCTCATTTATATGTGGAATTAAAAAAAAAAAAAAACAGAAAATAGGTTGGTGGTTGGCAGAGGTAGAGGTGAAGGGTGGGTGAAGGGGGTCAAAAGGAACAAACTTCTAGTTACAAAACAAATAAATCATGGAGAAGTAATGTACAGCATGGTGACCATAGTTAATAAGACTATACTGCACATTTGAAAGTTGCCAATAGATCTTAAAAGTTTTCATCACAAGAGAAAACATTTTGTAACTATGTCCACAGACAGATGCTAGCCAGACTGATTGTGGTGACCATTTCACGGTATTTACAAATATTGAATCATTATGTTGCACACCTGACACTAATTTAGTGTTATATGTCAATTATACCTGCAAAAAAGTAAAAAAAAACAAAAAACAAAAAACAAAAACTCAGTCTCCAGTTAAAATGATAATTTGAACATATGCATCTACTTTTACTCTGAAAGTCTTACTAAAATTACAGTAAAGTTATTTTCTCAAAAAAAAAAAAAAAAAGACACAAACCTGCAAGACAGGAAAGAAGATGAGAACCAACAATAACAACCCACTTTGGGGAGCTGGAAAGCAGTGGAGGAATGAATTCATCAGACACAAGAATGCCAAACCCTAAACTGAGAACTGACCTCACACATGTCACACTGCCTTCAAAATTCTTCCATCGAGGCAAACCCCATCCACTCTCCAAGGGCCTCCTCCCTTTGGACATCATCAACATTCCAGCCGATCCTCTGTTCACTCTAAAATCCTGCCTCTGTGGTCCAGAAAATTAACATAACATAATATAATAATGATAATGACACAGAGCAACAACCCACTACCCCTGGAGCACTTACAAAGTGCCCCAGTGTAATACCAAGTCTTTACAAAATGGATAGACTTTGGCATTTGGTGGTTCTCAAATTGTTTCTTATTGTTCAGTATTATTTCCCCAATTGGGATGTAAATTTCTTTAGAGGCGAATTTCTATTTCATCCAGCATTTAGATTTTTCACAGCACAGACTCCAAATAGGTAATCGATAAGTACATAAGTTGGATCAATTCATAGACTACACACCTACCAGTGTTCATTAGTGCCAATTAGCCAATGTCCAGGAGGCCATCAAAAATAAAAGGAGCATGCCTCTGCTGCCATTTTCAGTCTTGCCACCCCCAAAATCCGCCAGTTGTCCTGTAGGACAGCAGGTGGCATATCAGAGACCCATCTATCCATTTACTGCAGGGTGACCTGCCTGGTTTAGCATTTAGCAATCAGACTTCTAAATAGCAATAAACCCCATGCTGAGTAGGCAACAGATGAAAAAAAAAAAAAAAAAAGATGCCTTTTATGGCACTTCATTATAATGGCTTTATTGCCAAAAGCCATATTAGCAGAAGACGGAAGATTCAATTTATAGAATCTCCTGAATGTCTGTCTGTTCCACAACAGCCTGTTTATGCCCGAGAAGAGCTCGGTGCCTGTGGAAAATGTATTTGAAGGACAACCCACAATGCTACTTGCTCTGCCAAGTGAAAGAATTCACATTCTTTTCTTTTTCAAGCCAAAAGGGGGCAAAGCTAACCCAATGAATTAGTGCATCTTGCTCTAAACTTCAGAGTCACATTGGAACATTGAGAATTAGGGCCACCCCACTCACTATGATGATCTAAAAGTCACTTAAGACAATTCAGAGAAATGCCAGAAAAACTTCCTTCTTTTTGAGACAACAAAAGCAGATGGAAAACTGCTAAAATGGCTCAAGTATGTGGCACTTTTATAACATTTATGTGGCTCTTGAAAAAAATCAGTTTTAATTGACTTTTTGCTTCCCATGTCCTAGTTCTGTCAAAACCTCTTCTGGTTTTTTTTTTAGGGGTTTAAATCAGAGAGCACACCATTCTGAATATCCCTTTAATTACTATAATTCAGAAACGATGTTCTCCTTCTCGGGTGCTTGCCAAAAAGGCAAGGGAGGAAGACAGCAGAAGGAAAAATTGTCAATAAAACCTATTTCTAAGATGGCATTGAAAACCAAACCATTACACCGGCAGTAAATTTCATCGGGTGGCCTGGCAGAGCTCCCCATGTGACCTGGAGAATCCCATTAAACCATATTCCATTTCACAGTATCTCCATATGAAGAACAAGAAAGTTAATATACTTCTATCTCAAATACCAAATATCAGAGCTGAAGGAGGCCTTGATACACATCTGAATTTACCTGCCTTAGTTTACATACGAGGTCTCTTTTGTGAAAATAAATACAATAGGGACACTTCTCTAATTCATATAGGTGTAAGTGATGGGTGTAAAATCAAATAAAGAAACAAAAAATCTTTATCTTCTTTATGGACAAATTTGACCTTGGGTTAACATTCTAGTTCTGTCCCCCTGGAAACCAGATCAAGATGGAACATGAGCTCATCCCCAGGCTGTCGCCGGCTGGGGGAAGGGAGGCAAAAAGAAGAGGTCCCCGGAATGAGTAAATAGTGGGTCTAAATGTCTAGACCTAAGAAAATCCCCAAGATGGGGGCTTAATAGAACAAAATCACCATATTTTTTTTTTTTACAGTGTGGGTGTATTTCATATGATTTCACATGTATGTGGAATTTAAGAAACAAACAAGCAAAGGGGGGAAAGGAGAGAGAAAGAGAGGCAAACCAAGAAACAGACGCTTCTCCAGAGAAGAAACTGATGGTTATCTGAGGGGAAGTGGAGGGGGGGATGGGTGAAATAGGTGATGGGGATGAAGGAGGGCACTTGTGATGAGCACCAGGTGTTGTATGGAATTGTTGAACCACTAAATTATGCCCCTGAAACTAAACTACATGGTATGTTAAAAAAAAGAAAGAGAGAAAGAAACAGACTCTTAATTATAGAGAATAAACTGATGGTTACCAGAGGGGAGGGAGTTGGGGTGAGCATGAAATCTGTCGATGGGGATGCAGGATCACACTGGCAAGGATGAGCAGCGGGGTGATGTACAGAACTGCTAATCACTGTACTGCACGCCTGGAACTAAGCCACCATTGCATGTTGGCTAACTGGAGTTAAGATAAAAACCCTCGGGGCCCCTCAGTGGCTCAGTCGGTTAAGCATCCAACTCTTGATTTCAGCTCAGGTCACGATCTCATAGTTCATGGGATCGAGCCCCAGAGTCAGGCTCTGTGCTAACAGGATGAAGCCTGCTTGGGATTCTCTCTCTCCCTCTCTCTCTCTGCCCCTCCCTGTCTCACATGCATGTGCTCGCTCACTCTCTCTCAAAATAAGTAAGCTTTAAAATAAAAACTTTTTAAAAATAAAAATTAAAACTTTAAAAGTAAAAATAAAAAAATAAAGTATGGGTATACTTTAGTCACTTTCTCCTTTTTCTCCTTTTAACCTTTTTATTATAAGATAATAATTATTATTTAAAAAACAAAAACAAAAAACCTGTAACCACCGCCAAGGTCAAAACATATAAATTTACCAGTGACCCCAGAAATCCTTCCATGTGCCTTGTCCCGGTGGCAATCCCTTTCTGGTCCCCTAGAGAATCCAACATCCTGGTTTTTTGTAGTAATCACCTATTGCCATCTTTACTTTTTTTTTTTTTTTTTTTTTGGTGATTTTATCACCAAGTGTGTGCCTTGTCTTACCCTTGTAAAAAACGTAATACATCATTAAGGTCTCTCTTAAATTCTCTTTTTAAATTTTTTTTTAGAGGGCGAGCGCACACGTTAGCAGGGGAGAGGGGCATCTCTTAACTTTACAGGTTCCTTCTCCATCTCTTTCTTTTCATGACAATGTATCCGTTGAAAATACAGGGGCATTTGACCTGAGGAGTCCACATAGTCGAGTTTTGCTGATACACTTGGTATAATTCAACACGTTCTCTGTATTTCTTGCAAACTGGCAGCTGTATCTAGACTCAGGTTCAATCCCTTTGGTAATACCAAAGTGGCATTGAAGTCTTGCACTAGGAGACATGAGATATGATGATCTCTCTTTCTGTGATGTGAGTAGCTGTCAATGTGCAATACTTAAATCCATTAAAATGGTGATATTCCAATCCTATAATCTCTTTTTTATTTATTAGTTGGCATATCTCTAAAAAGGCATCCCCTTTTCTATACTTCAGTTACCACTGGCCCAGGTCACCTAGAAAAGGCAGGATAAATACTAGAATCTATCCTTTTATTATTTATCAATTTCAAGATTATAAATTGGATCCCCATCATCTTCTGAAGGTGACCAGTTGGATTTTTATTTTAAAAATCATTATACACTCATGGATTCAAACATAGTTTGATATATTTTGATCAATTACAAATATTTCCCTTATTATAGCTGAAATGGTTCCCAATTTGGCCAATGGAAGTCTTTGCAAATTAGGTCCTGAGTCCTTTTGACATCACCTGATAGCTTCCTCACTACTTGGTCTGATGAGATGTTCCAATTCATCTTGTACACCTCCTTCCCCAGATCTAGAGTCAGCCATTTCTCCAAGAGCCCTGGTTTCTTTCAGTGGGAAGTGACGTTGTAAGGCTACAATCTGGGCACTGGGGACACCCGCTGCTAGGCCTTTTCATCAGTCAGAACCAGAAGTAGACCCACACATACACGTACACACACACACGTATATAATATTTTCAAAAAACAAAATAGCTTATGAGTTCATACTGTAACTCATCATTTAAACTCAAGACTACTATTTTTTAACAGAATTTTTTCTGTTTACATCTATGTCTCCTTTCCTCTATATTGGGAACACTGGTTCTCTAAAACACAAGAGGTGATATAATTAAATTATCTCTAAATTATTCATTTATTATCCCATGTGATACACATAACAGTCTCAGATTAACAATAATAATACTACCAACAACAACCTAATTACGGAGAACAGTTAAAAAAAAAAAACTTGCATAAAGAGTTTCATCAAACCTGGTCTTAGGGTGGGGGGATGGGTTCAATGGATGATGGGTATGGTACGAAGGAAGGCACTAGTTGGGATGAGCACTGGGTGTTACACGTAAGTGATGAATCACTGAATTCTGCTCTTGGAACTCATGTTGCACTTGCATTGGCTCACTAGAGTTTGAATAAAAAATTGCAACAAACAAAAAAACGGGTTTTATTAAAAAGCCAGCGTGGGGGTCCCCTGGGTGGCTCAGTTGGTTAAGTGTCTGACTTCAGGTCAGGTCATGATCTCATGGTTTGTGAGTTCGAGCCCTGCATCGGGCTCTGCACTGACAGAGTGGAGCCTGCCTGGGATTCTCTCTCTCCCTCTCTCTGCCCCTCCCCCATTTATTCTCTCTCTCTCTCTCTCTCTCAATAAATGAACTTGAGAAAAATACTTATAAAAGAAAAAAGAACCAGTGTGTGTTTTTCCATGCACCTAGCTTCTGTATTTGTTTCAGTACCCCTAAAAGAGGCTCACATTTAGTTTTCCTCTATGCCTTAATTCTACTGCCTGTATAAAAGGGGAATATTGCTAAAATATTAAAAAGATATAATTTTTCTTTCCTTGTGGTCATATTCCACCAAATAAGCAAAGCCAAGATTCAGAGTATCAGGCTAGGAATCAGCCAAAAACACATGGGCCCCTGCTCTGCTTTCCATCTTAAAACTGGCATTTTGGAGGCCACAGAAGGACCCACGCCATGAGGCTGAGTTTTCTTGGAAAAGAACAGCCCCTCTCCTCTCCACCTCCAAAGTTCCTCTGTAAATATTCATATTCCAAGCTGGGAGGCCTTACCTTCCTGATGCAGAGAAAACTCAAGCTGTGGAGCAAGGGAGGCTCCCCCTGGACAGGAAAGGATGGGCCTCCTGTGATAAATTGACACCAAGCGTGGGAGAGATAATCAGAGGGACTGGGGTCCTGCAGAAACAGATCCTGTGCCATGGTTAAGTTCATTCGTGACCACGGGCGGCAGATGTGCAGAGATACAGGAGGATGAAATGGACGGTCAGTTCACAGAGTATTTGGAAGTTGGCTGCCATCTCAGACATGGGTGGCTCAGTCCCACAGACCACCAGAGGGGCTTGAGGAAATATGCTGGGAGCCACCACCCCACCTCTGGAAAGAAAGGAGCAGTGTTTACAGTCAAGCCCTGCCCCCCATGGGTTAAGGGTTTCCCTGGGGATACTACCTCCCCCACACTCCCAGATTGCTCATGTGTGTGCTGAGCGGGTACCCATGGGCATCCCACACCCCAGCATCAGAGACCCCGGGGCAGGAATCAAGAGCTACAGGGAGACGAAGACAGGTTTTACTTGGGCAGAGTGGGCAGAGGTGGTGGCTGCTGTGGCAATGTCTATGAGTGATGAAGGCAAAGATGTGTCCAGTACAGGAGCCAATGAAACCCTCACCACAGCGGAAGTATAAAAGGTAATCACAGGTTCTACCTTTCATTACAACGCGACTGATCACTTTCAGAGTTTGTTGACGGCAGATTCCGAATTCACTTCACGTGCAATAGTGGACATGTGAAGTGCTATCTAGATGTAAAGGGATACTTTAATAGGCACCTTTACAGAGAGCAAGCCTGCCCCTTCCCTGACGGGAGATTCACTTCTCCCAAATCCTATGTGATCTGCACATTTGCTCCAGAGTTCTCTCAAGCTTCAGAGCACCTAGTAAGCTTTGCTGCAGACTGATACAGACCAGGAGCAGCTGCTCCCTGACCTTGCCAAGCAGATGAACAGTGACACTTCCCATGAGATGGCATCCGCCTCATCAAGAACCAGGGAGGCCCAGGAGCAGCTCCCAAGGTTCCCACGTCACATATAAAACACCAGCAGACTGGGGCGTCTGGGTGGCCCAGTCGGTTGAGCGTCCGGCTTCGGCTCAGATCATGATCTCACGGTTTGTGAGTTTGAGCCCCGAGTCAGGCTCTGTGCGGACAGCTCGGAGCCTGGAGCCTGCTTCACATTCTGTGCCTCCCTCTCTCTCTGCTCCTCCCCTGCTTGTGCTCTGTCTCTGTCTCTCAAAATAAATAAATAAACATTAAAAAAAAAAAAAAAAACACCAGCAGACTGCCCTCCTCTGACAGAGAGCCACCCCACCACCACCCAGTCCCAAGACCTGTTCAGGAGCCACTTTTTTCAGTATCCCAGAATCAACAATGTTATAACTGAATCTCTGTAGCTTAACGGAAGTTTTTAATATACTTTTATCCTTTAATACCCACTTCAACCAGGATAATGTTCTTACAATACTGTTTATCTATCTTGCCACTTAGCCGAATATATGAAAAGACGTGTCTCCCTGACTCTAAGTCCTGAAGGTCAGTGACCGCGCCCTAGCCATCTCTGCAGCCCCAGGACATGGCGCATGGGATCTCTCAAAACATTTTTGTTAAACTGAAAGGTGCTTAAGTTTAACTCCTCTGGTCTTAGAAATATCTGGAGTACGGTTATCTTTTGGTAACTGCATATTTAAGGGATGCATTCCAGCCCTAGATGGTGGGGTCCTCGGCTTGCATCATCTTTGCACTAAAGCAATACAGGGTTCAGGTCTGGCAGGCTCATGCCAGGCTCTGCGTGTCAACCAACAAGAGCATCTACCGGGTGCTTAGTGGTTGCTAGAAACCACTCTATGTCCTTCATGTGTTCTAACTCATTAAGGCCCCTATCAACCTCGTAGGTAGGTACTGTTATTGTCCCCACTGAACAGGTGAGAAATTTGAGTAAGTTAAACAACTTTCTCAAGGTCCCACAGCTAGGAGGCGGTGGCTTTGTTTCCAGCATGTAAAGGATCTTTGGCCATTTCTGCTGACGGCTGAATGACCTACCCGCCAAAGCACCCTGTGCTTCTCTTCGATACCGTCTTGGTTCTTCCCTAAACTTTCTATGATTTCTAGCACTTCCGTTTCCACAACAGGCCCTGTCTCCTTCCTGAGAAATCCAGGCCACAAAACAGTAACTATGGGTTCTTGCTACCTGCATCATGTGTCAATCCTACCGCCCCCTGAAAGGATGGTTCCTCCCCAGTGGGTGCAGGAGCTGAGCGTTTCCTGGGTGCTAACGGCTACTCGTGGGCACTGAGCATGTGCAAGACACTCTGTGCTCCAGGAGCCTGGAAGGAAGCCCTAAACCCACGAAAACACAAACACCGTAGGCCCTGCAAATGAGACATGCCAACAGCATGCCAGCAGCGTTCAGAGAAAGTGCGTTCAGAGCACTCACAGTGCTGCTTTCTAGATAACATTTAGACAGATGGAAAAGAGAGGAGACGGCATCTCAGGCAGGAAGTCCAACTTCACAAAAGGTGCACAAGTGGGAACATACCCGTTGTCATTCTGTTTCCGAGTTCGGTAACCCCTTGGAGGGTTGGGGGGAGGAACTGCTGGCCGAGGCTGCCACTAGCACTTGGGGAAAAACTCGACAGTAGTTTAGGTCTGGGTTGGCAAACTCAGGCTGTTTTTGTGCATGTAGTTTTGTTGGACAGCCATGCACCATCATTTACAGTACCATGGCTGCTTTGCCCCCCAAGTGCTGAGCCGAATACAGTGTGTGAGACCAGATGGCCCACAGAGCTTAAACTATTTACCGTCTGGCCTTTAAAGAACAAGTTTGCCAACCCCTGGTCCACCCTCCACCAGAAAAGCTAGCAAAGCCAACCGACTGGCACTACAGGTGCACTTCCCTCAAACACATTTATCTAAAACTCTAAAGAAATCCAAGACACCCAAGTTCATTGCATTCTCAAAAACAGCTATCAGGGTGCCTGGGTGGCTCAGTTGGTTAAGCAGCCAACTTTGGCTCAGGTCATGATCGCACGGTTCATGAGTTTGAGCCCTGCATTGGGCTCTGTGCTAACAGCTCAGAGCCTGGAGCCTGCTTTAGATTCTGTGGCTCTCTCTCTCTCTCTCTCTGCCCCTCCCCCACTCACACTCTGTCTCAAAAATAAATAAATATTTGTAAAAATTTTAAATGGTTATCAAAGAAGATAATCCAAAAATATAACCACTTCCCATATGTTTCAAAAGATCCTAGAGCACACCCTAATCTGAACAAATCTATGGTTATGGGACCATAGGCACCCAAAGGACCTGGGACTTTAATAACCAAATTCTCTCATTCATTCATCACAATAAATTTAAAAATTCAGGGGTCACCTGCATGGTATTCACTTAAGCATATGTTTAGAAAGAAAGAAAAGAAAGAAAGAAAGAAAGAAAGAAAGAAAGAGAAAGGAAGAAAGAAAGAAAGAAAAAGAAAGAAAGAAAGAAAGAAAGAAAGAAAAAGAAAGAAAGAGAAAGAAAGAGAAAGAAAGAAAGAGAAAGGAAGAAAGAAAGAAAGAAAAAGAAAGAAAGAAAGAGAAAGAAAGAAAGAAAGAAAAAGAAAGAAAGAAAGAAAGAGAAAGAAAGAAAGAAAGAAAGGGAGAGAGAGAGAAAGAAAGAAAGAAAGGAAGAGAAAGAAAGAAAGAAAGAACAAAAGAAAGAAAGAAAGAAAGAAAACAGGGGCACCTGGCTGGCTCACTGGTAGAGCATGTGACTCTTGACCTCAGGGTCGTGAGTTTGAGCCCCACGTGGGGTGTGGAGCCCACTTAAAATTAAATAAACAAATAAACGGAAACATGCATGATCCATAGATATGAAGTCACTATAAATAAAACTTCAGTTTAAAAATACATTTTATAGGGATACAGATAGAATTAAAATGCATTAAGGCCAAGCTCATTTCACCAAAAATATGTCACGGAACAAGATAATTCCCCCTCTCCCAAAATGATGATCAAAGAGAATGCGGGCGTCAGTGTACGCATAGGGGTTTATAAGAATAGGGAGACAGTGTGGCGGACATGGGTATGAAAGACACAGTGCAAAAAGCCGTGCCCTAGAAAGCACAGCCTCAGCCAGCACTCTGCCAGGAATGAGCTGTGTGTCCGAGTGCAGGGCACTGAGCTCCCCTGGGCGCTCAGCTTCCCCCGTGGAGGAAGGTGACCTCTAGAGCTTCTCCATTTTGAGATTCACAAAAACGAACCATTTTAGAATGTATTTTAGAGCAAGGGAAGATCGATTAGTTGAACGAACAAAAACAAAGGCAAACCTTCAACAGCCTTCCGATATTTTCTGGTCACAGTATTTAAATAGACTTTCTATACTTGAAAGAAGAAAATGACTTCATGTATGACCTAATATTATCTAGACGTCCAAGAACCTTAATGTGGTAGGACCCTCCCAGATCAGAAAGAAAACTGTAGGGAAAGAGCGAGGAATAAACACAGAAGTCCCCGGAGAAGAGTAACATGGTTAAGAAACAGCCTGTGGCCTCAAGCAGCTGTATGCTCATCCACTAACGGAGCTCGCTTTTAAGGGTATGGCACAGAAGCAAGGAATCTGCACGCCTACATTCCCTCCTCAGTGCTCATCAACAGCAGTAATGAAGGCTGCCCTCCAGGGAAAATCAGAATGAGGTTTGGGAAATGGCACCAAGCACATAATAAAAGAATAGGAAACATGTTACAGAAAAGCTTGATGTTACCAAAGGAGCAAAGATAATAAAATGAGGATGAGAGAGAAGACTGTTTCTGCCATAACTGGCTCCTAAACGAGGAAAACATTCAGGGTGCACAGATTCCAAAGGCGATTATTATAAACCAACAGACCAGGGGCCAGTGGTGTGGGGTGAGGAAAGTAACGGCCCCGGGGGCATTCAGAAATAGAAAGCTGGGGAGTAAGTGTGTAAGTGGTTGCGAAGCAGGCCCAGGCATCAGATCCAGGGGTTGTCAGATAGGACGACCTAGAGCTCAGAGATCTGGGTAGGGGTGCTACTCAGCAAGTGGTCTGCATCTAAGCAGGTGAGCGATGTCACCGGACGGGTCCAGGCACCAGGGCAGGGGCGTGCTAGGTAGCTGTGGGAGGGACACACGACAGAGCTCAACGCTGCTGGAGAACCAGCAAGGGGAGGCCAGAATTAATGACAAGGATCATGTGTGGCCAGGGCAAGAGCTTTTCCAGTGCCAGGCTGATGCTGAAGGCAGACAGGCCCGGGTGGGTGGAGGAGAGGCAACAAAGAGGCCATGGAACAATGTACACGGACAAACTCTTTCCAGACTGTGCTGGTGAAAAAGAGGTGGGTAGAGTTCTTTAAAAATCCAGACAGACCCCTGCTGGTTAAACAATAAAGAAAGGACCCGGCGTAAAGGAAAAAGTAGAAAAAGAAACGATGATTTGCAGCAGTGTTTTTCCAACGGTGAAGATCCACCAGTGGGTTGAAACTTGAATTTATCGACCGGTATTTTGAAAATTAAATGGAATGGACAGAATCAAACAGAACAAAATAGAAAATATCAGAGAACGTCCTAAGGATTGCTTCCTGAAACCTGTAAGGTGTGTGTGTGTGTGTCTGTGTGTGTGTATGCCTGTGTGTGTGTACACGCGTGCACATTGGAAATCAATGTCAACCCTATGTCTCAGTCAAAAAGTGTGAAAGCCACTGATGTAAAGGACAAGGCTAGAGAGATGAAGGGGCCAGACGTATGGCATCCAGGTGGAGACGTATGGCATCCAGGTGGCAGAGTGTCACGGAGATAGCAGCAGACCTCTGTTTGTGTCAGGAACAAAGGAGGGGAGGATGGAGTATTCTTGTAAGTAACAAATCAGAGATTTGGGGTTCCTCCTGACTCAGTCTCCCTATTCTGCTTGCTCATTCCCTCATGCCCTCCCTCCTAGATCCCCTCCACCATTAAGACTTGGCTGTGAGGCCAGAAGTGAGGAGAGAAATATAATATAGAGTGGAAAGTCAAATGTCAGCTATTTCCAAGAAATGTTATTTTTTTTAAGTTTATTTATTTATTTTAAGAGAGAGAGAGAGAGAGAGAGAGAGAGAGAGAGAAAGACCCAGTGGGGAAGGGGCAGAGAGAGAGGGAGACAGGGGATCTGAAGTGGGCTCCGTGCTGACAGCAGAAAGCCTGATGCAGGGCTTGAACTCTCAAACCATGATATCATGACCTGAGCTGAAGTCAGACACTTAAATGAGTGAGCCACCCAGGCACCCCGTATTTCCCAGAAATTTTAGGGTAGGAGGATGGGATGTCAGGGGGGAAACTGGGAGACTAAGAGAGAGCAGAACAATGGGTGGCCCTGAGGTCCCAGTCAAGGACCAATTGTGTTGAGGCAGCTTAACAGGACAGACGTGCAACACACCCAGAATGCAAGGTCTAAGTAAGTCAACCATGATGAGGCCAAGGTGCCATGGCTGATGTGAGGAAGGGAGAAGGTCTGTGGAACCATGGGGTCAAGGTGCTGGACTAAATAACTCCGAACTGACTACAAGGCTCAGAGTGGAGAGAGCAGCTGTGAACCCCATGGTCAAGTCTTTGGTGAACAGGACCCTCTGCCTCCACCTCCCTGATGATAACATTGCTGCCCTCTGCTGGCATCCAAAGGGGACGGTCCCCCAGGAGTACAGAGGCAGAGTGAAGATATGGGGCTTTAACAGGCTCTCGGACAGCTTTTCATATAACCCCCCTGTTTTTAGGCTTTGTGGGATTTTGTCATATAAAATGGGACGCTGCTCGGTTTCTCCCCTGTCAGCTTAGGACACAGCTTTCTTGTTGTTTGTTTGTTTTGGTCCTAGAGTATTTTTCTCTTGAAAAAAATCATTTTACTCTTGTTTTGGTAGGATTTCAGGAGGGACCAAAAGTAAATGCACATGTTGAATCCACTATCCTTACCCAAGACTTAATCTTTATAATTATAAAAAAATACTAATAATATATTTATTCCCCCACACAAATACATGTGCTGTCCATGGTGTGGGACCAGGGAGTATGAACAGGGGAGTCTGACGGAGTTGGCCTGGGGGGTGTCCAGTCATGCAGGCAGTTTGTCCAGAACCAAGCACATCCTCCTGGCTAGACCCCCTCCCAAGGGCTGTGCTCTCAAAGAAAGTTATCACCCCACTCAGAGGAAAATCACCAGACTGTTGTATGAACATCATGGCAGGTAGAATCCTCACTCATTTAAATAAAACATTCTAAAACACCCTTTCACTGTGATGCACAGATATGGACCCAAATAAATGATTTAAGAAAATGGTTTCATAAGAAAATATAATTCCTTTGTGATTAAATAAGATACCATTTTGTTAATCCTTCCTAAAGCTTTGATTGCCATGAGACACATATGCAAAGAGTAGTTTCAGATATTTGACCATGCCCTTCAGAAACCGGAAGTGTAATAAGAGATAGTCACAGAATTCAGGGACTCCAGATGTAGAAGGAACCATAGCTACTACTATGGATTCAAAACTCCATGTGTTGAAATCCTAATCCCAAGGTGATGGTATTAGGAAGTGGGGCCTTTGGGAGTGATTAGCTCAAAGAGACCTTAGAGAATTCCCTCTGTCTTTTGCACCATGTAAAGACCCAGCAAGAGGGTGGCCATCTATGAACTGGGAAGCAGGTCTTCACAAGGCACTGTCAGTGTCTTGATCTGGGACTTCCCAGCCTCCAAAACTGAGAAATAAATGCTTCTTGCTTAAGCCACCCAGTCTCTGGTGTTTTTGTTACAGCGGCCCAAACGGACAAAGACAGCTATAATCTAGTTGTATGTTGCAGAAAAATATACCACCCAGGGTGCCTTATAGAAATGTTCATGCTGGGGCCCATGCACAGACCTCAGGGACAGACTCACCAAGGACAGGGTCTGGGCATGGACATCTGATCAAATGGCTCAGATGGCTCTGCCAGGCACTAAGTGCCCCCAGGAAACGGCTGCTTGTCTGTCCTCATTCTGTTCCTTGTACATGGGCTGAAAGCTGGCTGAATGAACTTCAGCAATTCACCAGAGATGTATTCAAGTTGGCTTGGCAGAAGAGGCCTTGAAAAACAGGCTGACACCTGTTATGGTTCTTTCTAGATCATACTTTATTCTTTTGTTTACTCATTTATTCTTTCCCCCCAAAATGTATTGATATTCACCATGTCTTAAGAAGGATAGCAACATTTACTGAGCACTTACTATCTGCCCAGCACTGTTACTGATTTACAGGTATTATTTCAGTGTTATGAAGTAAGGAAGTTTAATATTCCCATTTTACAGATGAAGAACGAAGCACAGAGGAACTAAATAGTGTCCCTAAAGCCACACAGCCAATAAGTGGTGACCCTCAAATATGGCTCCCAAGCTTAGGCTCCTTCCTACCTGCTAGAGGTCAACAGCCTTTCAGCTGCTCTACTTCCAGGTACCATGCCTGTCGTGGGGTATGTAGAGAAAAAGAGCACACGGTAGGAGACAGCTGGCTGGTGTTCCGACCCAACACAGTAAGTCAGATGGAAGTGGGCACCCCGATGCCATCAGAGCATAGAGGGGTACTCTCATCCCAGAGGTCCGGGCCATTGAGCTGATCTTGAATGATGGAAAGTGGAGAAGGGGTGATGTAAGTGGCGGAGGAGTCTAGGCAGCAGAAATAACAGAATACTACTGGAAATACCACAGAAGTGTAATGGATTCAAATTCCGGTGCATACGCCCAGGTGGCAAGACATGCCATTTCCTCTTTTCTTGGGGACCTTAACCTCTGTTAGGATCCCTCATTCTCTAGGTATCAGAAATAATCTCCTTCAATTCAGAGGCTGGGTCCACCTTTGACTTGGGACCGTGTCCTCCACCGGGGGCTTCTGTGGAGCCTCAGTAGATATCTGCATGGAGGACTAAGGTGGGGAAAACATCCTTTCTCATCATTGGCCCACAGTGGTTCTGCTAAGACTGCCCATAAGGGGTCCTTGCCAGTGAGTCTATGATCATTCCCATCAGAGTACTGACTTGTCTTAGTCAGCCTATCTTATCCCATCCTTGACCTTCCTTCCCCTGCCAGCTATAGCTCTCTCTCTACTCCCCTTCACTGACAAGCTTCTCCAAAGACTCTCATCACCATGTATCCATTGCTTCACCTCCCAGTCTTCATGCACTATTCCACACGTGGCAATGTGGATTCTGTTCCTACACCCACCCAAATTGCCCTGCTAAGTGGGCTCCATGTTGCTTAATCCAATAGATACTCAGCTATACTCAGCTTCCATGACCCCACCCTCTCCTGCTTTTCTTTCTACTTTGACCACATTCAAAGTCATCTCTTTGATTTTATCTCCCTGCCAAACATGTAATCTATCAACACATTCTATCAATTCTATTGTCAAAAAATTTATGGCCGTCAACTTCTCTCCTGTACCACTGCTAACACGGTGGCATAAGCTACCATTTATCTCTCACCTGGGCTAATGAAACAGCCTCTCCTCTCATCTCTCTGCTCCACACCTGTCTCTGACAATCCAGTCTCCACAAACCAGTCAAAGTGATCTTTTTTTTTTTTAATGTTTATTTATTTTTGAGACAGAGAGAGACAGAGCATGAACGGGGGATGGTCAGAGAGAGGGAGACACAGAATCTGAAACAGGCTCCAGGCTCTGAGCTGTCAGCACAGAGCCCGACGCGGGGCTCGAACTCACGGACCGCGAGATCATGACCTAAGCCGAAGTCGGACACTTAACCGACTGAGCCACCCAGGCGCCCCCAAAGTGATCTTTAAAAACAACTCATGGGGGTGCCTGGGTGGCTCAGTCGGTTAATCATCCAAATCTTGATTTCAGCTTAGGTCATGATCTCACGGTTCATGAGCTCGAGACCCACAGCCCCAAATTGGGCTCTGTGCTGACAGCACAGAGCCTGCTTAGGATCCTATCTTTCTTCTCTCTCAAGATAAATAAATAAACATTTTTAAAAACCTCATGGGGTACCTGGGTGACTCAGTCAGTTAAGCATCTTACTTAGGCTCAGGTCATGATCTCATGGTTCGTGAGATGGAGCCCACATCAGGTTTTCTGCTGTCAGCATAGAGCCCACTTTGGACCCTCTGTTTCCCTTTCTCTCTGCCCCTCCCCCACTTGCATGCATGCCCACTCTCTCTCAATAATAAATAAACACTTTTTTAAATAATAAAAAAATAAAAACAACTCACAAATCTAATTTTGGCATCCCCTTTAGTAAAACCTGTCGATGGCTTCATGTTATTGCAGGATGAAACTTTAAATCATCAGCCTGACAAAGATCTGATGTCTGTTCCTCTCGCGGACTCCTTCCAGCCACCCACACCTTTGTTGTGTGTGCCCTCACCTCCCTGGCTTCCTTTACTCCTTCCTCACACTCCTTCCCACCCGGGGTCTTGGCACTCTGCTCGTTCTGCTACAAGAGCTCTCCTCTCAGCTTTGTGCCCAGCTATGACCTTTTCATCCTTTATGTTACAATTCAACTGGCACTTCCTTAATGAGGTGCTTCTTAAGTCTCCACTTTAAATTCAAGTTCCCTTTTATATTCTATCTAAATCTCCGTGTTTTCTTTTCACACTCCTCAACACAATTTCATGATTATTTGTTTAATACGAGCTGCCACCACTAGACTCAAAGATCTAAGAGCTCCAGAGGTGACTGGGTGGCTCAGTCAGTTAAGCGTCCAACTTTGGCTTAAGTCATGATCTCACATGGTGAGTTCAAGCCCCCCATGGGGTTCCTTGCTGGTGGTGTAGAGCCTGCTTGGGATTCTCTCTCTCCCTCGCTCTCTGCCCCTCCCCCACTCACTCATGACCTCTCTCTCTCTCTCTCTCTCAGAATAAATAAATACATTAAAACAAAAAAGATCTAAGAGGTCTGGGAACATATCTATTTTATGCCCAAACTAACTATCTCCTTGTTTCACAGAGTCAATTCAGCAAATGTTTGTTGCATGAATGGCCCAAATAGTCTAAGGGTCTAAAAAGGAAAATTTAATTGGTGATAATAATTGGCTTTAAACACATTCAACAAATGTGGTAACAAGTATTCTCTACATTCACAGCAAAGAGAAAAGAAGCTTAAAATACAGCAATCCCAACCTATCTTAGGTATAAAGTTCTTCCTGAAAGTAGGGTTGATTTGGGAAAGTACAGGTTCTTGGAAACCAGTGTGAATTGTTTGCTTGGAAATCACTGGAGTATAAGCTACCACCTTCCCTAGATGATTAATGCAAACTTCCATGCTTGTCTTGTACTCATAACCTAGAAACCCTGTCTAGTACTTTTTCTCCACTCTGCTGTCTTATCTCCTTGCACTCCTAGAAACAGTTATCTGTCCTCATTGCCTTCCAGTTTCCTTCTCCTGTTCTCTTTATTTGTACACAATCTCAACTTAAAATAGGAAGAATTTATTTTTCTTAAATCATTGGGGTTTTTTTTTGTGTGTGTGTGTTTAATGTTTATTTATTTATGAGACAATGTGAGAGACAGAGTGCAAGCAGCGGAGGGGCAGAGAGAGGGAGACACAGAATCTGAAGCGGGCTCCAGGCTCTGAGCTGTCAGCCCAGAGCCGGACATGGGGCTCGAACTCACGAACCATGAGATCACGACCTGAGCCGAAGTTGGACGCTTAACCAACTGAGCCATTCAGGTGCCCCTTTCCTTAAATCATTGTTGACGACCTGCAAATACGATGTTTCACCACAATGGAATGCTTTAGTGCACAGTTCCTACAAATAAGGACATTCTAATATGAAACCACAGTGAAAACATCAAAATAAGGAAATTCACACCTCCTACCTCACTGGAAATACCTAAGCAGACAAGCCACTTGTTTATGAACCTAAGACACTAAAATCCTGAAGTATGTACTACATTTGTGATTGAAAGTCTACCCAAATATCACTGCCATGACATACCCACCACAGATGTATACAAAAACATTAGAGCCACCTACTATAGGGGCAAAATTAATAATTTTATAGTTATTCATTATAAAACAATCACCCTCACCAAATGCCAAATTTAAAATAATCTAAACGCTAATCAGGTCCTTCATTTAAATTAATTTTATTTAATATGATTATCATCAGTTAGAAACTTGGACACATGTGTACTAATTCTTATCAATGAAACTAAAAAGAAAAGGGCTTTTTTTTTAAAGGGCTTTTCTAATTGTTGAACAAAATGAACACTAAAAATATTCCATGTTTAAGATCTCTGCCAGAATAAATAATGAAATAAAATAAAACAAAATCTCTGCCAAGGCTCAAGCTGGGTTTCCCAACTGAACAAGAATACAGCTCCTGAGAATTAGGGCAAAATGGCTTGTTAAATGAACTAAGACAGAGGCAGAAATACAAACATGTTTGTGAAGTGTTCATATTCTATCAGCCAAACTGAGCTATGGCAAATCATCACATGTCTAAAAAATGTAGAGAAAACCATGAGCTGCTCATTTTATATCGATTCGACCTTCTGTTCCTTTAATGACCTGATCTAAAATGACCTGGCAGGCTCAGCATCACCCCCCGGCTCAGTGTCAGCAAAGGGACCCACTCTGTCCATCACTGACATGATGCAAACTCTCAGCTGCCATTCACCAGCAGGGGGCACTGCACTGGGGTCTTTCTGTAGGCAAAACTACTCAAAAGCTGAAGATTGAAAGGCATGTATTTCAGGAGACTGAAAGATGTATGTTGCCATTCCAGACAAATACATTACCACACAATCGACAGGGCATCTCTAGGAGTGTTTCAGTGGCAATACCTGTTTTGAGGCCCAGAGTATGTCTTAGAATGACAAATAAAATGGCACTGTGGTGAAGTCTTAAATACCAAGTCTTTACGGAATCCTTTCGGTGAGCAGGAATATTATAAAAGGCAGTGTGCCAAATTCTTTCTCATTAAAATTGCTTCAGTTCCTAACTTCTTGGGCCTAAATTATTTTCTAAGTAGGCTTAGCTATAAGCCAGGAAAGGGCCCTAATATGTTAAGAAAATGGCCCAACCATCAGTATTTAACATAAATTCAACCAAACTAACCTGAGTTAAACGTCACATTATTGCTACAATAGAATTATTGGTAAGTAATAATTGGGAAACTAGTAAGAACTGAAATATAAACATTACTATATATTTTGTATTAGCAAAAGTGTTCTGCAAGAATAATTTTTAAACCTTAAAAGCTATAAAAGGGAAAGTTTAAAAATCACATTGAATCCTGAAGTCACCAGTGGCTTGTCATGATCCAGTGATATCTTTTCATAAATGTGAGGGCCTGAGCAGAAAACTAATTTTAAGTGATCACTTCTTCAAATCACTCTGTGAAGAAACTAAATAGAATGAAATCTTTTCCCCAAACACAAACCTCTAAGATGGAAAAGTACTTTATAATCTTTTTTATTTGGTATCTTATTAGTAAAAAAAAATATGTTAACATGCTCTCCAAATGTATGGATATTTTAACTTATTCGTAACATTGTACTAATATGTCATGTATATTATAAAACATGTAAAATAAAAAATGGCAAGGGGTAGCATAAAAAGAATAAAAATATAAGCTCTAAGACTTTTCTCCTATATCCTAAATGATCACTGCTTCCTAAACTGTTCCTAGCATATATATTCTAATGATATCCTATATCCTAAATGATCACTGCTTCCTAAACTGTTCCTAGCATATATATTCCCTACCAAAACTTGAGGGGAATGAGGCCCATAAGTTAGGTATTTTCTGATATGGGAAAGACAAAATAAGAATTTTTATTGCATTCAATAGTAAAAAGAATAGAATGGCTGACCCATAAACATCATGTCATCAATTATTTCCTCTCTATTGAATCACTCTCATCAGCACACATTTTTTCCACATCTCAAAGTTTTTGACCTTACTTTACCCCCTGACTGATGCCCTATTTTTCTTTTACTTTACAGTGAAACTCCTCATAAGACTTGTGTTGGACACACTCTAAGGTGACCCTCTCCCCAATAATCCCACCATCTGATATTATACTCTTGAACAGTCCTTCCCTGTGAATGTGGGCAGATGGGTGATTTGGTTCAAATCAACAATATATGGTAAAAGGTGATGGGATATCACTCCATGATCACATTATATAATGTAAGACTCCATCTTCCTATCAAACTCACCTGAGAGACTCTCTCGGTGAAGAAATAAGAAAGGCCATGAGGCACATAAGAATTTCTTGCCGAGAAGCTGAGGGCAGCTTCCAGGGCCTGAAGGCAGTCAACAGCCTGCCAGAAGCTGTGGCCCTCAGCCCTACAGCCACAAGGAAAGGAGTTCTGCCAACAACCTTTGTGAACTCAGGAGTAGATTCTTCCCTGGCTGAACTTCCAGACAAGAACACAGGCCAGCCAATTCCGTGATTCTCGTGAGAAAACAAGTGTGTTTTCTTTTAAGTCACTCAGTTTGTGGTAATTTGGCTCTCTGGGTGCAGACCTAGTTTGCAGCGACATGGCTAAATACCCCTAGAAGGTTGGAATCATTGGTAAATACGGGACCCATTATGGTGCCTCCCTCAGGAAAATGGTGAAGAAGATTGAAGTAAGCCAGCACACCAAGTATACTTGCTCCTTCTGGGACAAAAGGGAGATGAAAACGTGAGCTGTGGGGATCTGGCATTGTGGTTCCTGCATGAAAACTGTAGCAAGTTGTGCCTGGACCCACAGCACCACTTCTGCTGTCACAGTAAAGTCTGCCATCAGAAGACTGAAGGAGTTGAAAGACCAGTGGAAGCTCCACGGCTTGAAACGTTGCTGGCCTATAATACATGGGTTAGTTGATGTAATAAAAAATAATAAGGATAAATAAATTCGTGGTAATTTGTCATGCAGCTGTGTGCAGGGGTCCCCAAGACCACCCTCAGGCCTAATAATTTGCTAGAAGGACTCCTGTAATTCAGCAAAGCCACTATAATCATGGCTAGAGTGTATTACAGTTAAAGGATACAGATTAAAATTAGCAGTGGAAAAAGATGCATGAAGCAGAGTGCAGAAGAGATCCCGGTTTCCAGTTGCCCTCTTCCACTGGAGTCACGTGGACAGCATTTAATTCCCCAGCAACGATGTGTGACAACTCACACAGAGTATCGCCTGGGAAACTCATTCAAGGCTTGGTACCCAAGGTTTTTATTGGAGGTTCATTACATAGGCATGGCTGACTCCCTGGGTGTGTGACCTTCAATATCCAGCCCTACCAGAGAGCAAATACATACTGTGTAGCCCATGGCCCCACCATAAATCAAAATGTTAGCATAAACTCTCTGGCATGACCCACGGCTTCAGGTAAAACACTTAACAGGTAGGATGTTCAAAAGTACAAGCTATCTCTCTGGAGCCAGGCAAGGACCATACCTTTCTTTGGAACATACAAGGTTTAGACAACCCAGACCTGCTGAGCTAATCCTTTACTGCACAGCAGTGATAGATAACTAGCAAAGGCTTTGTTACCTGGAAATGAGGTGCTACTGTAACAAATACCTAAAAATGTAGGAGTGGCTTTGGAACCAGGTAGTGGGCAGAGACTGAAAGAATTCTGACAAGCATCATAGAGAAAGCCCAAAGTGCCCTAAACAGACTGCTGGTAGAAATTTGGACTTGGAGGATACTCCCAGTGACAGCTCAGAAGGAAACGAGGAACACGTTCTTAGAAAATGAAGTAACTGATGAATGGATAAAGATGTGGTTTATATATACAATGGAATACCACTTGGCAATGAGAGAGAATGAAATCCTGCCATTTGCAACAACGTGGATGGAACTGGAGGGTATTGGGCTAAGTGAAGTTGGTCAGAGAAAGACAGATATCATGTTTTCACTCATATGTGGAACTTGAGAAACTTAACAGAAGACCATGGGGGAAGGGAAGGGGAAAAAATAGTGTCAAACAGAGAGGGAGGCAAACCATAAGAGACACTTAAATACAGTGAACAAACTGAGGGTTGATGGGGGGGGTGCAGGGGAGAGGGAAAAATGGGTGATGGGTATTGAGGAGGGCACTTGTTGGGATGAGCACTGGGTGTTGTATGTAAGCAATGAATCATGGGAATCTACCCCCAGAACCAAGAACACACTGTATACACTGTATGTTAGCCAACTTGACAATAAATTATATTGAAAAAAGAAAAGAAAATGAAAGAAATGGATCCTTGTTACATAGTGGCAGAAAGCTTAGTTACATGGTCTCCTGCAGTTATGTGAAAAACTGAACTTGTAAATAATTAATTTGGTTAGATAACCAAGTTGGTCTAGATAAACTAGGAAATTTCCAAGCAAAGTACTAAGGGTGCCACCTGGTTTCTTCTTGCTGCTTATAGTACAATGTGAGAGGAAAGACATAAGGGGGAAAAGTCTTACATAAAAGGAACCGGAACTGGATGACTTTTTAAATTCTTAGTCTTTCCAAACAGCAAATAACTACTAAATGATTCCCAAGCACTGTCAGGAAGGCATACCATGCAGAAAAAGTTGGGGGTGTGAACGTACAACCTGTCACTTAAATCTCAGAAAGAGCAAAAACGTCAGGATATTCGACCACACAAAGCGCCCCTTCAAGAGATGAAGGGCAAGTCTCAGATCCGCTCAATCAAACCATAGATACAGCCTATAGGAGCTTAGGAAATTGTCTCCCAGTCCTCTTGGCAGGAGCGCTGGGTAGAGAAGGGCTGATCTCAAAAATATCTGTGTGTGTGTGGCTTTGTTATAATGGAGTGAATCTAAGCGAAAACCATGGAAGGCCCAAAAGTTTCTTGAGAAAATTATTTTGGCAGAAACTAAGAGAATAGACCAAAAGGGGGAAAGGGCACAAAATGAAAGGGAACTGTGGGACCCCAAAAGTCTATTGGCAGGAAGCAGGCTGATAAAACTCAGGTTTAAGCACTTGCTATCTTTCATGAAAAGGGAAGGATGACTTAACAGACAGAACCAAGATTCCAAAGATCAGAGCTCCACAACACAAGGAAAAATGGTTTCTCTACTCACACTTCTGATATCAAACATATGGGATTTTCTGCACTAAGAAGTAATTCTCCAACTCTCAGGACACTAACTGGATGCTCTATAATTCAATTCAACTCTGATACTATCTGCCTGGGGTTAGCATCACATCCCACAAATTAAGGACTCAATCCTATAGAACTGACCCACTTTAGATGCCAATTGCAAATCTCGGGCCTCTCTTTCTTCCAACTGACTTAGATACAAATCAGGGGTTTCCACAACCCCCTCCTTAGGTTTGATAATTTGCTGTAACAGCCCACAGAAACACTTTACCTACATTTACTGGTTTATTATAATAAGGATAATATAAAGGATATAAGTGGGGCATCTGGGTGGCTCAGTCAGTTAAGCATCTGACTCTTGATTTGGGCTCAGGTCATGATCTCACATTCTCCTCCTGAGTCGGTGCTCTCTTCCCCTCTGTTACTCTGCCCTGCTCACGCTCTCTCAAAATAAATAAACATTTTTAAAAATGGATACAAGTGAACAGCCAGCCAAAGAGGTACATAGGGTGAGATCTGTATGGGTCCCAAGGATAGGAACTTCAGTCCCCATAGAGTTTGGGCTATGCCCCCACTCCTGGCATGTGGATTTCTTCACCAACCCAGAAGCTTTCTGAACCCCACTGTTTAGGGCTTTAATAGAGGCTCTACTCTGTAGGCATAATTGCCATTGGCAATAAACTCAATCTCTAGCCCTTTTCCCCTCCCCAGAGGTCAGGGAATTTGACAAACAATTCCAACCTTCTAATTATGCCTTGGTCTTTCTGGTGACCAGCCCCCATCCTGAAGCTCTAGATACAGGGCCCCAGCCCCCAGTCATCTCATTAGTATACAAAAGACACTCATCATTCCAGAGATTCTAAAGGTCTTAGAAGCTCTTGTGTTAAGAACCGGGGGTTGAAGACTGAATATTAGACCAAAAGATGTTTCCTTATCACTCAGGAAATTACAAGGTTTTAAGGGCTCTATGTCAAAAACCTGGAACAGAAACAAAATATATATTTCTTACAATATCACAACCACAGATAATTATCCCCAGACCTTGAAACCTAATCATGGAACTTCCTACATTTGCCTGGCTGGATTTCAGAACAGCTATGAACCAGTGGCTCTTTTGTGCCTCTCATTTCCCCCTCTTTTTGAATGGGAATATAGATTTAAGTTACTATCTAGTGCCCTTTCATGCCAACCCAAAGGATTTCCTTCAGTATCTCTCGCACAGCATGTCTCTGCACCCCTACTTTTTCTTCTGTTGATCTTCATATCATTTATTTCTTTTTGCTGTCTTTTTAATCTTTAATTCTACCTAGAACCTTCAGCTCACTGATGAGTAACAGGGCAAATGGACAATTTCATCTTTTTCTCAATCTTAGGAGAAAACTTTTCAATATTTTAAGCATAATGCTGCTCCTCTTTATGAGACTGTTAAAGTTACTTTCTAGTCCTAATTTTCCAAGAGTTTCAATCTTGAATTAATTTAGAAATGCATCAAATGCCTCTTGGTGTCTATTGAGATGATCAAATGGTTTTTCTTCTTTCTGTCGATCTAATGAAGTACAATGATTAGTTTTTAAATGGTAAACCAACTTTGTATTCCTGGTATAAATTCTACTTGATCTGATGCATTTGACTAAATTCTGTTTTTTGCCTCTGGTTCTTCTACTCCATTCAGCTTCATTTCTTCTGATTTGCTTTTTCCAGCCACATAATTGAGATCAAAATTTAGAGTTACATAATGTACAATAAACATGACAAACTCTTTTGAAGATCAAAGTCATACTTTATAAGAAGAAATCATATTTATAGTAAATAATACAAAGATTATGTTATCATACTTTACAAGATACTAGCAATCACTTACAGATATCTAAAAACAACACTCACTACTGCTATAGCCAAGAAAGCAGCAATAAACTGAGGGTTTTAAATTAGACTCTGACAACAGTTAAACCCAAAATACAAAATTATGACCAATTTTAACCCTAATACTAAGGAAAGTTCTGAACTCAGACCCAGAATAAAACATGTATCAGAAAATTCTAGATCATGATGCTACTAAAAATATTACATTTAATTAATAAAGCAAAAGTAAAATAAAATAGGCTTAATGTATAAGAGGGGGAAAAAGGACAAAAACATAAAGAAGCAAGATGCTTCCTTTATTTTAAATAGGCTTTTTAGTAGTAAAACACTGCAACATGATCACCTCCACAGAAAACAAAATACACATACATATTAATGTGCAATTTTTATCACATTCTAAAAATCCTATTGGCTTTTCCTCTTTCCTCATAAGAAACCTGAGAGCTCACTACTCCCTCATGTGACTTTGCACAGCCAAACCTCTAACAGGAGTAAGAGCCAAGAATCTATCCCTAGAGAATGAGATGAGTCATTCTATATAGAATGGATCCTTAGAGAGTTCTTTTAAACTCTAATCAAAAGCATACAGAGATGGATGGGGTTCAGGCTGTGAAAACAGACAAAAAGAGGAGAGAGGTTAAGATACAAATGTTGACAGCACGGTTTTGTAATTTTCCCAAATCCCCTCTTAAAAGATTAAGTAGGATAGCAAGAGACAAAACCCATGGGTAATGTCATCAACAAAACTAGGTCACAAAGAATCCTCAACAACATAATACAGGTGGGTGGGGGCAACCACTGACAGCATTAAGACCCTCAAGAGAATGAAAGCAGTCCAGAAACAGGAGAAACCCAGGGTCTAAGTGCTGGGCCACTGAGAGATTGACACCTAGTGCTCAGTTCCAGAAGGAGGGGCTCCTACTCAGGTGTGAATCCAGATACAACAGGTAAAACTGGGAGGGGTTTCACTGGTGAGAGTAAGGCAGCTACAGGAAGATTGAAAGGTGCTAAGCACCTGGCCATTGGGACACTCAGGAACACCCAGTGGAGCTTCCTTTTGGAAAGGGAGAAGAGAAACAGCTGGGAGTAGAGCCCAAGTTGATCTGGGCAGGATACCTGGGCATGAAAGAGAGAAAAAGTTAAAATACTCATCAGGAAGGGGACAAGAAGAAGTAAATATCACAAAGCACTGAAGAGAGTAATGCACAAGAACCATTAAATACTTTGTGATAGAATAAGGAGAGAAAGACACTGTGGCCAACCCCCAACACCTACACATGAACTTCCTTCTAAAAATACAACTTCAACAACAGAAAAAGATTATAGTTGGGCCACCTGGGTGGTTCAGTTGGTTAAGCATCTGATTCTTGATTTTGGCTCAGGTCATGATCTCACAGTTTGTGAGATCAAGCCCCACATCGGGCTACATGCTGACAGTACAGAGCCTGCTTGGGATTAGGAGGGAGCCGCTCGCTCTCTCTCTCTCTCTCTCTCTCTCTCTGACCTTACCCCGCATGCATGCATGCATGCTCTCACTCTCTCTCAAAATAAATAAATAAACTTAAAGAAAAAGATTATGGTCAATCCCCCATTCAAAAATCAATAAGAGGGGTGCCTGGGTGGCTCCATCTATTAAACATCTGACTTCAGCTCAGGTCATGATCTTGTGGTTTGTGGGTTTGAGCCCCATGTCAGCTCAGTGCTGACAGCTCAGACCCTGGAGCCTGCTTCAGATTCTGTGTCTCCCTCTCTGTCTCTCCTCCACTCACGCTCTGTCTCTCTCTCAGAATAAACAAATAAACATTAAAATATACATATCAAAAAGAGAGAAAAATGGTTCACATACATAATTTAGAAAATAAATATTAACCAGGATAATATGACTACAAAGCAGATGAAAACAGTGAGCTAATATTTCAAAATGAGTTAAATAAAATTAAGACAATAGTAGAACCTATGAAAGAGCAGCATAAATGAGAACTAAGAAAGCTCAGAAACAAGATGGCCAGACAATGCAACTATGTGGATGGAACAGGAGGGTATTATGCTAAGTGAAATTAGTCAGTCAGAGAAAGACAAAAATCATATGACCTCACTCATATGAGGACTTTAAGAGACAAAACAGACAAACATAAGGGAAGGGAAACAAAAATAATATAAAAAGAGGGAGGGGGACAAAACATAAGAGACTCATAAATATGGAGAATATATATATATATACACACACATATATACACACATATATAACATATGAGGGTTCCTGGAGGGGTTGTGGGAGGGGGGATGGGCTAAATGGGTAAGGGGCACTAAGGAATCTACTCCTGAAATCATTGTTGCACTATATACTAACTAATTTGGATATAAATTTAAAAAAATAAAAAACTAAATAAATAAATAAATAACAACAACAAAAAAAAAAGATGGCCAGACATGAAGCAGATATGAAAGGAACTGACAGAGCTCAGAAACAGTTCTAAATAAAAGGGAAAAAAAATTCAGGAGTGAAGAATAAACCTGAAGGAATGACCAGAAACCACAGAAAGTACAGTAAGAGTATAAATTTATGAAAATGAGAAAAAAAAGACACTAAAAGAGAAATTAAGAAAGGAATAAACAACATAAGAGAAAAATGATAGACATAGAAGACAAGCAAAAAAGAGCCAACATATGCATGGGAAGAAAATCAAAGCAATGTAACTGAAAAAAACACTTTAAAAAAAGTATAATTCAAAAAATTCCCTGAAATAGGAGACTCAAACCTTCATATTTATAAGACACACCGTGTACCTGAGAAAATCAACCCAGAATGGTCAACACTGAGACATATTCTAGTAAAACAATGGAACTATAAAGAAGAAAAAAACTGTCAGCATTCAGGCAAAAAGACAGTGACTTTTTTCAAAGTTTATTTTCATTTGTTTTGAGAGAGATAGAGAGCAAGCAGGGAAGGGACAGAGAAAGAGGGAGACAGAATCCCAAGCAGGCTCCACACTGTCAGTGCAGAGCCCAATGCAGGGCTCGAACTCACAAACAATGAGATCATAACCTGGGAGCTGAAATCAAGAGTTGGACGCCTAACCAACTGAGCCACCCTGGCACCCCAAGACAAAGTGACTTTTAAGGAAGAGTAAATCATCTTGGCATCAAACTTTTCAACAGTAACCTTCAAAGCCAGAACACACAGAAGTAGCATATTTAAGATTCTCCAGGAAAGATAATGTTCACCAAAGATTATATCCTGAATACCTTTCAAGTATAAAGTAACAGACAAATTTCTTATGAGCTCAAAAGATATCATATATCAGCTCTTCCCTCTTCATCTTCCTCCTTCCTTTCCTAATGGGGGAGTCCTAACTTGGCCAGTAAGTAGGGGAAAACAAGGTAGTCACCTGCACAAGGGGTGGGGGTGAAGTCAAGAAGCAGCCACGATGGCTTAAGTGGGATGCAAAAGCCCAAGTGGGCTAAGGAAGGCATTCACGAGGAGGGTGCCTAGCAGAGTCTGAGTGGGAAGAGGAAGACACTGACAAAAGGGAGGCATGCCATGACGCGTTGGAGCACAAGGGGTGAAGCCTGACATAGAAAGTCAGAGTCTTTAGACTCTGGGATACAAAGGACAATGTGGCTTGGGGTGCCAAGGCTCAAGCAGGGGAAGGAGGCATCGATGTATATGGAGGGAGGGTGGGGAGGCACCCCAGTACAGGGAGTCAGAGGCCAAGTAGGATGATGGGGCACAGGGGATAGGTAAATGCCTGAGTGGGGTAACAGGGCATCCACACAGGGGACATCCTGAAATGGAAGTGAGATCCCAAGCAGAGTAAGAAGAGCATCCATGCAAGAGGTGAAAGTAGTAGTTAAGCTCGGGCATCTGTAACTTGCAGGAGAATTGAAAAAACAAGTTATGATATTAAGCAAAATAGGAACCAGAGTCTCACTGTTGAAGAAAAGAGATGCAAATGTGGAAAAGGAGTGAAATATAAAGAAAACTTTGTGGTACTGAATTGGAATTGGAGGTATTGATGTGATTCCAGTTAGATATATAGGTATGTGATTGATTAATTGGTTGATTGATAGATGAATGATGGATGGATGGACAGATGGATGACAGGATGTATGGATGATGGATGGATAATAGACAGACATAGATGTAAATGTGGGACAAAGTCTAGGGCAGTTTGGGTTTCAAAATAAATCATGATGGTAATGGAATGTAATCCACCAAATGAAATAGGAAACCTTAAGTCTGATATAAATGAATGAATGAATAAATTGAAAATGTGATGAGGAATAGAGTATTTACATATTTTCAAAGTACATTCCCACAAAGTGCTAATTTTTTTTTTTTTAATTTTTTTTTTCAACATTTTTTATTTATTTTTGGGACAGAGAGAGACAGAGCATGAACGGGGGAGGGGCAGAGAGAGAGGGAGACACAGAATCGGAAACAGGCTCCAGGCTCCGAGCCATCAGCCCAGAGCCTGACGCGGGGCTCGAACTCACGGACCGCGAGATCGTGACCTGGCTGAAGTCGGACGCTTAACCGACTGCGCCACCCAGGCGCCCCACAAAGTGCTAATTAACTACAAAGAGGGAAAGAGTAACTTTACAGCAGAGAAGCCTGGTAAATATCACTTTCATCAAGTGATCACAGTGAACACATGAGTAATGGGACAAATCAAAATTGTATGACATCTGAGAACACAGTATCACTTTTGTAGTATTCTCCCCCAAAATGTAAGGCCTGACTCTAATCATCAGATGGCATCAGACAAACCCAATTTGAGGGACATTCTATGAAATAACTGCCTTGTTATCTTGGAAAGTATTAAAGTCAAGGAAAGTCTGAGGAACTGTTCCAGATAGAAGGAGGTAAAGAGAAGTGACCACTTAATCCAATACATGATCCTCGGTGGATCCTTTTGCTTTAAAAGGTGTTATCAGAACACTTGGTGAAACTTTGAATTGTGTCTGAGTATTAGATGTTAGTAATGTGTCAATGCAATTTTCTTAACATTAAGAATATGCAGGTGAATGTCTTTTTTGTAGGAAATACTAAAGTATTCAGGGATGACAAAGCATCAGGTGAGTGACTTATTCTCAAATGTTTTGTAGGGGAAAAAATTCTTGGTTTGGTGCTCTGACTTTTCTGTAAGTCTGTAATTGTTTGAAAACACATACATACATACATACATACATACATACATACATACATACAGGAGATTCAGGGAATATTGTTCCCATGAGCCTTTCCTGAAGGCATCTACTAGAGCACAAACTTCAGATAGCTAAGAAATGATTGGAGAGGGTTGGCAATGGACCCATGGTGGGCACTATTTAACTATTGAACCAGGACCAAGTGATGGGGGTACAGGTGCCAGGAGAGTATGTGACATTGACAATGCAGAAAAAATACAACTATGAAAAATGAGTGAAGTGAGGGGAGCATATATAGAAGAAGAATCTCACCAATTGCTTTATTGGTATTAACTATGAGTAAAATAATTTTTATTTTAAATCAAAGGCGGGAGTGGAGAGAAGAAATGGAAAAGATTTATAAGCTATTTAAAACATTGCTCCTGGTAAGGAACTCAATACACAGGACCAACAAGGGGGTGGGTATTTAAGGTATATACAAAGGTATTACTATGAAGGTAGCCATTAGGACAAAAATCCAAGGCTTTCTAAATATCCTTGGAAATATCAAGAGAGACAGAGAGAACAAGAGAAAGGGGGAGACTACAGAGAAACTATACATATGTAAACAAAGATAAGGGCCACTGTATTCAGACAACACCTTTCTCAAGCAGGTTGTGACAACCACTCACGACCTGCTCACATTCTTCCAGAACCTGACTCCAAATGTGCCTGAAACACAGCAAAGCCAGGGACCCTGGGAAACGGTCCATGTGACTACATGGTGAAGGGAGAAAGACAAAAATTCCAATCTTTTTTCAGGAAATAGAGCAAGACAAATGTTTAGAATCACACCTTCAAAAGAGTTTGGTAGGGGCACCTGGGTGGCTCAGTCAGTTGAGCATCCAACTCTTGATTTCAGCTCAGGTCATGATCTCATGGTTCATGGGATAGACCCCCACATCGGGCTCCACACTGAGCATGGAGCCTGCTTAAGATTCTCCCTCCCTCTCTCTCTCTTTCTCTCTCTCTCTCCCCACCCGCCCCCTCCCCCAGCCTCTCCCCTGCTCTCTCTCTCTCTGTCTCTCTCTCAAAAAAAAAAAAAAAGTTTGGTAAAAGCTTTCTACATAGTTGTGACCTAGCTTAGGAATAAACATCTTTTTAAGATAAGGCTTTTCAGTGAAAGATGCTGAAGGAAGGGAGAAGGATACTCCCGGGATAAGGATCACAAAAGCACCTATGAAAGGTTTTTCAAGACAAACAATCCTACCTTTTCCTCACCAGTAGAAGACACACTCTAAGGCTTATAATGATGGTCAGGCCACCAGGCTCACATACACAGTAGCCTCTGCAGAATAGAAACTTGAAATGCACATACCTATGAAACAGAAAAGAACAAACTTGAAAAAATACTGATTAGACTGCTAATTACTTAGGTTTATTTAGCAAATCTGATGCTTTTATATTTTCTGTTCAGGGCTTTAATATAAATCATTGCATAAAGTTGAAATTCTCTTTGAAGTATTAATTCATTACCTAAGGGGAGAAGAAAAGAAAATCATTTCCCTCCACATTTGAGCAACTAGTATGTTCTCTTCCCCCATGGTGACCTCAAGGGACAGGAGATTCCCACAGTCTCTCCAAAGGACCATCCTAGGTACTGATGGGCTCATGTGCCATGATCCAGTGTGACCTCATGGCAGCGAAAGGCTTAGACGCTTCTGTTCACACCTGTCCTTGGTACCAGCTGAGCACAAACATACAACTGTTACAGGCACCCATCTAACCTTCATCTTTTCAGCCTGATGACACTGTGGGTCTGTTGCCAATAGCCAACGCCCTCAACTCTTCTCCTGTTCCAGTTAAACTATTATCATATCCCTATATAGGCCAGTTCTGAATTTAATGAGCATGGGTCTAACACATACCTACTGTCATGTCCAAGAAACACAACACCAAAGAAGACACTATTTCTGCCCATGAAGAGCTCAATGTAGCCTGAGACAGACATGAAAAACAAATGACTACACATACTGCAATAAGGCACCCGGACACACATGATTTAACGGCACGAAGTGCACACGGGAGGAAGGTACCAGCTCTGCTAGAGTGAGTCAGAGATGCTTCAGACAGAAAGAAATATTTGCACTGGAGAGTCAAGAATGAGTATGAATTTGCTGGAGACCTGAGGGTAGGGAGATGTCAGGTAAAGAGACGAGCACATGAAAAACCAAGAAGTGAGAAAGAACAAGGCCTGTTCCAGATCTTCCAGCAGGTCAGGGTGACCAAAGCATATGTGGTACATGTGGGGAGGCAATGCGATTAGGAACTGGTCGGGGGACTGGTGGGGGCCAGATCCTCTGTGGTCCTGGGTTCTGTGTCAGGGAGTGCAGGCTTTACTCAAAGGCAGTGGCTCATAAGAGGTTTCCACAGGACTGTGCTGTGGTCAGATTTCAGTTTCAGAAAGACCACTCCATTGGTTGAAAGGAAGAGGGAAAGACTAGAGAAAGAGAGACTGATCAGGAGATTCCTACAGGGCTTCAGAGCAGTTAGACGAGTGGCCTTGGGATGCTGCAGACCTGGGTTTAATGCAAGGTCATCTTATCATAATGCGAGACTTTCATTTGACCTCCTTCTGTTTCAGGTTCCTCATTAGCTTCATTGGCCTGTGACCTGTTGTGGCAGAAGGCCCCACACTTAGAAGGGCTCTGTGTTTGGTTTGATGCTCTGCCATCCCTCTCTTGAAACTCTTCATATGATTTAAATGCTCAACTCTTCTCCTGTTCCAGTTAAATTATCATCATATCCCTATATAGGCCAGTCCTGAATTCAAGTCAACACAATTAGCATTGATCTAACACATACCTAATGTCATGTCCAGGAGACACAACACCAAAAAAGACACTGTTTCTGTCCATGTAGCACTGGGCCCTACAAAGTATGTAGCCGGTTCTGCTCACCTCTGAGTATATTAATGGTACCTATTATGACCAGAGTGTTATTGGGAAGATTAAATGAGCAAATACAAGTAGAAAAGAGTGTCTGTGGCACAAAAACAGACACTCAGATCAATGGAACAGAATAGAGAACCCAGAAATGGACCCACAAACATATGGCCAACTCATCTCTGACAAAGCAGGAAAAAATATCCAATGGAATAAAGACAGTCTCTTCAGCAAGTGGTGCTGGGAAAACTGGACAGCGACATGCAGAAGAATGAACCTGGACCACTGTCTTACACCATACACAAAAATAAACTCCAAATGGATGAAAGACCTCAACGTAAGACAGGAAGCCATCAAAATCCTCAAGGAGAAAGCAGGCAAAAACCTCTTTGATCTTGCCCGCAGCAATTTCTTACTCAACACGTCTCTGGAGGCAAGGGAAACAAAAGCAAAAATGAACTACTGGGATTTCATCAAAATAAAAAGCTCTGCACAGTGAAGGAAACAATCAGCAAAACTAAAAGGCAACTGACAGAATGGGAGAAGATATTTGCAAATGACGTATCAGATAAAGGGTTAGCATCCAAAATCTATAAAGAACTTATCAAACTCAACACCCAAAAAACAAATAATCCAGTGAAGAAATGGACAAAAGACATAAATAGACACTTCTCCAAAGAAGATATCCAGGTGGCCAACCGACCCATGAAAAAATGCTCAACATCACTCATCATCAGGGAAATACAAATCAAAACCACAATGAGCTACCACCTCATGCCTGTCAGAATGGTTAATATTAACAACTCAAGCAACAACAGATGTTGGCAAGGATGCAGAGAAAGAGGATCTCTTTTGCACCGCTGGTGGAAATGCAAGCTGGTGCAGCCACTCTGGAAAACAGTATGGAGGTTCCTCAAAGAATTAAAAATAGAACTACCCTACACCCAGCAATTGCACTACTAGGTATTTATCCAAGGGATACAAGTCTGCTGTTTCAAAGGGACACATGCACCACCATGTTTATAGCAGCACTATCAACAATAGCCAAAGTATGGAAGGAGCCCAAATGTCCATAGATGGATGAATGGATAAAGAAGATGTGGTATATATAAACCATGGAGTATTACTCAGCAATTAAAAAGAATAAAATCTTGCCATTTGCAACTGGATGGAACTGGAGGGTATTATGCTAAGTGAAATTAGTCAGTCAGAGAAAGACAACTATCATATGAATTCACTCATATGAGGACTTTAAGAGACAAAACAGATGAACATAAGGGAAGGGAAACAAAAATAATATATAAAAACAGGGAGGGGGACAAAACAGAAGAGACTCATAAATATGGAGAACAAACTGAGGGTTGCTGGAGGGGTTGTGTGGGGGGGGGATGGGCTAAATGGGGAAGGGGCACTAAGGAATCTACTCCTGAAATCATTGTTGCACCATATACTAACTTATTTGGACGTAAATTTTAAAAAACGAAATAAAAATAAATAAATAAATAAATAATACGGTACACAGAAAAAGAGAAAAGAAAAAGAGTGTCTGACACAAAATCCTCCATATGATGGAAGTTATTTTATTACCCTTATTATTACATTGCCAAGAAGAAGAGGGACCTATAATAAGGAGCCAGCAGAGAAGGCAGAGGAGGAGGAAAGCAGGGGCGGAATGTGTAGGACATGTCTCCGGAGGGTGGAGAAGGTAGTGCATGAGAGAGATGCGGGAAGGCCAGCTGCAAGGTACCCTCACCCAGGCCAAGACCAGCAGTAAAATGGAAAACAGCTTGCAAATACCCACAAGGCTATAAACTAAAACACACCTTCCACGCTCATAGGCAGATCCAACTCTTTACTTAAAAGTGAAGTCTCATTGCTACGTCTATGCGGGGTTTAGCAATATCAGAGCATAGCGCGAGAGGGCCCAAGTGTAATATGCGGCCTGCGGTCCTAAAAAGTCAAAGTGTGGGGTGAGGAAGCCAAGAACGCATTCCCTTGAGAAAAGAGAGCACCCCAGATCAAAAAAGTACCCAAGCTCTAGTCAAATTCACCTCTGACAACTAAAAGCCAGACATTCAATTAAAAGGTCGAGTGAGTGTTAAGAAATATTACTAAAGCAAACAAAAGTATTAGGTTAGGTTGAACCATCTGAAGTTGCCCATTCTGTAGTAAAAAATGGTCAAATATCAGCCAATTTCACACAGTTCAACCCAACATTTCCCTAAAAATATGGGTAGCCATTAAAAAGGCAAAACTACGGGGCACCTGGGTGGCTCAGACGGTGAAGCATCCGACTTTGGCTCAGGTCATGTTCTCACAGCTCCTGAGTTTCAGCCCCACATTGGGCTCTGTGCTGACAGCTCAGAACCTGGAACCTGCTTCACATTCTGTGTCTCCCTCTCTCTCTCCCTCTGCCCTTCCCCCGCTCATGCTCTGTCTCTCTCTCTCTCTCTCTCTCTCAAAAATAAATAAACATTTAAAAAATTAAAAAGGCAAAACTAAAACATGATAGTAGCCAAAGAACATTATGCTTTAAAAAAAGGAAAAGAAAAAAGAAAAATTAGACATCTTTGTAAAAGGTGTATCATTTCTTACTTTAAGGGCCAGAGAAAAAGAAATATTAATTTTCTTCATTCAATAATTCAGGGAGAAAGCAAACATTTTACTAGAAGATATCACAGGAATGGGACCAGAGAAGCAATCAGTGAACAAACATCCTGGCAAAAACTATAGCTGAAGAAAATATGTACGGGTGAAGAAACGAATACTATAGTAAACATAATGCTATGTTTTAATTACAGGCATATTACCCCCAAAATGGTAATTTATTAAAACATGAACTTGGCTTGATAAATAAACAAAGTAGTGACTGGGTAATTCCTCTATTTATTATTTATTGAGCTAATAACAAAAGCACAAAGAAATGAGACAGAAGGCTTTAAAACCTATTGGAACCCTCTTTGTGGAATTGAGCCAATCAGATCTCCCAGGCAGTTCTAACTCATGCTATAAAAGGCCCTCTAGAGCATTCGGATGGGCTTTTTAAAAATATACACAGCTGCTTGACACCAGGATGCCACTATGGTGTAGGTTAAATGGCTACCAACAGATACAAGCCCTCCAGCATTTTTTCATTCTTTAATTTTCTTCCATTCTTGGTCTAATGTTATCCCTAGAATGGAATGGGGGTTGCAGGGTGGGTTGGATTCTCCCTCCCCAAATATTCCCTTTGAATATTAACAAAGACCGAGTACTACAATTAAGGTACCAAAATATAGTAAAATCAAAGATTAAAAAGTAACCAGATGATTGTGGTCTGTACTCAGAGCTCATCTTTATCTATCAGCAGCATGTGACACAGGGAGTTTCCCTTCTGCTTACAGTACTGTCTTCATGTGGGTCCTGGCTCACCAGACTCTCCTGGTTTTATTTCGGTTTTTGCTGGCCTCCGCCCCTGTTTTCCCTGCTAGAGTTTCTTCCCCTTCCCAGCTTCTGTTACAGTTCTACAGAGCTGAGTCTGAAAACCTCTTCTCTCTCTCTATACACCTAGGGAATCTCTTCCGTGCCTGGGGCTTTATTTAAATAGGACCCTAAACGTAGCTCTGCAGCCCCCACTCCTCCCCCAAGCTCCCAGGATGCATAGCACACTGCCCATTCCACACTTCTGCCAGCGTGGATAACAGGTATTTCAAAGTTAACATGGCCAAAACAACTCGAGATGCCCCCAGTCCCCTTACTGTCCCATCTTCCCCAATTTAGCAATGAGACGACAAACTAGGGAGTCATTCTATCACAGCCTACATCCAATCTATCAGCAAGTTTTGTAAAGTCTGTCTTGAGTATATCCTGAATTCCACCATTTGTCACCATCTCCCCGAGGAGATGGTGACACCCCCAATCCAAGGCAGTCTGGACTCTCACCCTGATGATCATAATAGCCTTGTACCTGTCCCTCTTTTCACTCCTACTCACCACCCACCCACCCCCCAGGTTACCTTTTCATTATTCAGATGAGAGTATTCCCCCAGCCCAATGGCCTCCCCCGACCTTTGGAACAAAGTGCAAACTCCCTCCTTCCAGACAAAGAAGTATAAGTGGATACAGTTACATTGAAGAACAATCTGGCAATGTCTAGTACACCTGAAAATCAGGACACCTTCTGAGCCAGCAATTCCAAATCCTGGCATTTCCCCCCACAAAAAAAAATCTTGCAAAGGTTCTGTACAGAGATGTTCACTGCAGAACTGTTTCTAATAGTAAAAAAGTATAAAATACATAATTGTCTATCAGTAGAATAATTGAAAAATAAGTTGTTTTTTTCAATCACATGATAGAATGCTATGTACCAGTTAAAATAAATAAATTAGATCTACGAGTACAGTGACAAAATCTAATTTTTTTATTTTTTATTTCAGGGAGAGCGAGTGAGGGAGAGTACAGAGGGAGAGAGAGAGGGGGAGGGAGGCAGATTCTTCAGCAAGCTCCACGCTTAGCGTGGAGCCCAACGCAGGACTCAATCCCACAATCCTGGGATCATTACCTGAGCCAAAATCAAGAGTTGGACATTGCACCGACTAAGCCACGAAGGTGCCCCAGAATCTGACAGTATTCCAGCCCCAACATACTTCCTTTCCCTTTTGCCCCACATCTAGGCCAAGCTATAAGAAAGCCAGGGCAATCCCTCCCTTGGTGCTGGCAAGGAATTTCAAATAAGCACCCCCTTCTGGAATCTTCCCTCAACCTCACCTCCTATCCACGACAAAAACCAGAGCCACCCCCACCCGGTCATTCTTTGTCACTCTAGACCAAATCCAAGGTCTTCTCCTTCTGGAAATATCCTTTTTTTATCATTTCAATCTTTTCTTTATTTTTTCCAGCTTTATTGAGATATAACTGACATATAACATTGTGTTAAGTTTAAGGTGTAAAATGGGATTATTTGATACATTTATATATTGCAAAATGATTACCACCATAACATAAGCTAACACCTCCATCCCATCACATAACTACCATTTCTTTTTTGTGATGAGACGATTTAAGATCTCCTTGCTTAACAGCTATCAGGTATATAATACAGTATTATTCATTATAATCACCAAAAGTACCTTAGATAACTGAGCTTCCTAACTTATGACTGGAAGTTTGTATCCTTTCACCAGTATCTTTCCATTTTCCCCAACTCTCCTCCCAGCCCCTGGTTAACAACCTGTTTCTCTGAGTTTGACTTTTTTAGATTCCACATATAAGTGAACACATACAATATTTGCCTCTCTCTGTCTGACTTAGTTCACTAGCATAATGCCTTCAAGTTTCACCCAAGTTGTCACAAATGGCAGGGTTTCCTTCTTTCTCAGGCTTTCCTACTTTCCTTCTTTTCCAGTGTGGGGGGGGGGGGGTGCAATAACGTAATAAACTGTATTCTATACCATTGGAACCTACATGTCAATATAGGAATCCCAATATTCATAAATTCCTGGGGAATGGTGGATCCAACAGGGAATGCTGGTATGCATATAAAACTCATATCAACTAGCTAAGCCTCAAAACCATAATGTTAACGGGGGGAGAAAACACGTGGCCAGATGGCTACTGCATAATACAATTTGTGTAATGATCTGTCCTAGTGATTTTTTATTTGTTTTAAAGTCTATTTTATCTACTATTTATCTTTTTTTTGTATTTGCCTTATATATCTTTTATCATCCTTCTGTTTTCAATCTTTCTACATAATTAGGCTTTAAATGTGTCTCTTACAAATGGCTAATATCTGAAATAATTTTAAAATCCAGTCAAATAATCTTGGTCTTTCAGCTGTAACATTTACTCAATTTATATTTGTTGTAATTTTATATACAGATAGATTTATTTCTAAAATCTTGGTTTATGCTATCTGCCCTATGCTTTTACTCTCTTTTCTTGTCTTTTTTCTTTTTTTAAGGAACACTTTTCTATCTTCTGATTTCCATTCTTTTCCTCTACTAGTTAGGTAATTATATACTCTACATTCTTTTATAAGTATCCCTAGATATTTTAAGATGTATAATTAACTTACCCAGTGCTGATTTGGTCCATATCTTTACCCTCCTCTAGAATAATCCATGACCACAGATCACTTTAACCCTAATTGTCCCTCGCCCAGGCTTACAGGCTATTGTTGCCACATATTTTAATTCTCTCTTGTTTTTTGGTCCCCAAATCCTTATTATTATTATTTACACAATTATCTTTGTCCAAATTTAACCACATATTTACTTTGTTCTTCATTTCTTATTGTATCTCAGACTTTTATCTAGGATCTCTTTACTCTTGTCGAAAATATATCCAGTGCTGTTCAGTTGAAATGTAATGTGGGCCCATGTGTAATTTTAAATGTTCTGGTAGCCAAATTTAAAAAAATAATTTAAACAAGGGAAATTAATTTTAATAAAACAAAAACAGCCCATGACAAATGTTTGACCTGATGCAGTTTTTCTTGGTGAAAACAAAAGCATCTAAGAATTACTTTTGCTCAAAGATTACTTTGTTATTGCTAACAAATTAGCATGCCTCAATTTCCAAGATAAAAACAAAAAAAGGATTCTCTTAGGAAGCTGCCACATTAATGGCCAGCTAGATGTGACCATAGTGAATGCTGAATTCTGAAGGATTCAGGATAACCTGACAACTGAGTTTTACTTATGCTAATCTATCTCATACCCACTGTCTTACTGGGCTTTTAAACTGTATTTCTTATTGTACAGATATTATATATCCTATGGACATTCCTCACATTCTCAGAGAAAACTTTCTAACATTAGAACTAAAGCTTTTAGCCCATTGGCAAGCTGAAGCCAGCCTGTACCAACTCACAACAACAAATTGTTAAATATCAGGAATCTTGTGAGTTAAACCACTGGTAGCTTAAAATTGGCCATGGTGAGAGTATTTACCCCTGCAGAAACAAGCACACACTACAGTTCAAGGCTTTCTTTTTTGAGAACATACCACTGAAACTAGCATTTAGAATTCACCTTTATTTACACTGCTGGTGTTCCATTTCATCATGACACACACTGTTTTTTAAACTATAAGAAGTGACCCTATGACTAGATCATAAAATGAATGTAATGGGTCTCAAATAGCATTTTTGAGCAAAACAAAACAGATTAAGATTGATCATATCAGATTTTATTATATTTGGTAAAGATAAATATCATTATTCTGTTTCAAGTCTTTCTGTATGTATTTATATTTGTCTGTTGTGTATGTCCATGACTGTCTAGCTTTGGTTTGAATTACAAAGTTGAAAGCCACTGTTACAAGGCTTAGTTTGGCAGGATATAAAATTGTAGTTATTTTCAAGAAGGCACTCAAAGTGTATACCCAAAACCCCATGAAGATGGGAAGTTGGTATAGAATAGGTACACTGTTTCAATTCGGAAAGATATAAAAGGAGGCTGGTGGTGACGATGGCAGAACAATGAGGATGTACTTAATGCCACAGAGATGTACACTTCTACATGGTTAAAATCATCAATTTTATGTTACGTATATTTTACCACAATTTTTAAAAACTCATGAAAAACAGCAGAAATATTGATATTTTCTATCAACGATGTTTACATAATATTCACAATACTAGTAAACATTCTATTTCAGGACACATTATGTAAGTTGCAAAAATATATTAAAATCTTGTCACAGAAATTAATGTCTGAGCTCACATTATTTTTAAGAGAAATAAAAGTAATATAAATACCCCCAAGAACTTCTGGTTCATGATAATGAATTAGACTCCATATAAATATCCCAGAAGAAATATATATTCTTCTACCTAGAAATGTTACACTCTTCTGAATATAACAGAAGAAAAAGCACACAAAAAATGAATTGAATGAAACATTAAAGCATTTGAAAATTTTGAAAATTTGAAAACATTTTGGAGGAAACCAATTTGACAATAAATTTCATATATTAAAAAAAAAAGAAAACATTTTGGAGGATATAAAGTAAACAGGTAAAATCTAATTTATTGATTAAATGATTAATTAATTTAAAAAGCCAGCCAATGCAGAGCAGTGCACGGCCTGGCATTCCAGCAAGAGGATGAAGTGGGAAATGTGGGAGCTTTCGTGTGGTTCCCAGGTCAGATGTGACATGAACTGAGGCCCCTGTCATGCTGGCTGATCAGAAGACTGTTTCCAGAATGAGAGACCAGTCATCCTGTTCCTCTCTCCCACAGAAGAGGCACCACTGCTACAGCATTTGCTCCATGCTGGAGCCCAGTCTCTTAAAGGACTGAAAGATTTTCTGTTTCATTGGAATGCCAGAAAAAAAAAAAAAAAAAAAAAAAATATATATATATATATATATATATATTTTTTTTTTAATCCAAAATGCTAATACATGCTACAACATGGATGAACCTTAAAGACATATGTTAAGTGAAATAAGCTAAATACACAAGGACAAATATTGTAGGATTCTACTTACATGCAGAGCACTCAAATTCACAGAAATAGGAAGTAGAAAAGTGGTGGCCAGGGGCCGGGGGAAGGAGCCAATTGGGAGTTCTTGTTTAATGGGCACAGAATTTCAGCTGGAAAGAGGGAAAAATTTTGGTGATGATGGTTAGACACCAATGTGAATGTACCTAATGCCACTCATCTGCACATGTAAAATAGCTAGAATGATAAATTTTATCCTATGTATGGCTTATCACAATAATAAAAATTAAAATCCGGCTATATGGTGCTTCCCAGAGATATATCTAAGGAAAGAAAGAAAGAAAGAAAGAAAGAAAGAAAGAAAGAAAGAAAGAAAGAAGAAAAGAAAAAAGAAAGGAAGGAAGGAAGGAAGAAAAGAGCAGAAAAAAAAGGAAAACTTAAGGAAACCTAGAACAACAGTATTATAAATAGACAAAACAGATATTAAGAGAAGCATTAGAAAGAAGCATCAAACTGAGGCTCAGTTGGTTAAGCATCTGACTTCGGCTTAGGTCATGAGCTCCATGTTCACGGGTCTGAGCCCCATGTGGGGCTCTGTGCTGACAGCTCAGAGCCTGGAGCCTGCTTCTGATTCTGAGTCTCCCTCTCTCACTGCCCTCCCTCCACTCATACTGCCTCTCTGCCTCTCAAAAATAAATAAACATTTAAAAATTTTTTTAATAAAATAAAATACAGAAGCATCAAATAATAACAAAAAGAAAAATTAGCCAGGAAGGGATAACAAGTCTTAACTTGCTTATATCTAACAATTCATATAGTAGTATATAAAATCTACAAAGCAAATATCATAATGAGATTTAAATCACCACTTTGAGAAATTAACAGATCAAGAAGATAAAAAATTTGGAATGACAGAAGATTTAAACATCATAAATAACAAGTCTGAAAGAATCGAAAGACATAGAACCTTGTACCTGACAATCACAGAAAACACATTATTTTCTACCAGCATGAAGTAGATAACAACAACAAAAAATACACCATATCACAAAGACAGTCTGAAAAAAATTATATCAAATAAAGCATATTCTAAACCACAATGCCATAAAATTGGATGCTCTCAACAAAAGATAGTCCCCAAAAGTGACCCATGAAGTCACAAGAATACAGATGCACAGGTTAGGTAATTCAAAACAATTCTTCAAGGACAACTAATAAAGCTGAATTAAACATGATTTTTAAAAATCTTCTCGAAAGCAGAGGCCAGCTAAAAAGAGAATGAAGAATTATTGAACCAAAATCTAAGAGGCTAGAACCTAGAGAAGTAACCCAGCATTCGATATGCCTTTTATCTGGATGGCATTTAACAATTCATAGGATAAGAATACAAACACTTAGGTATAGTTATGAAACGAAGGAGAGAAAATGAAATCACAAGATCCACGCAGAGCAGAAAGTCATATAAGCAATCCTCCACTTTAAGCTGAGACAAGACCTCAAGACTTTGCTTCATCAGGATGATTCCAGGAACCTCAGGCCTTGATCTTGCTATAAGGTGGTTCTAAACTAGCAAGGTACCCAGACCACTGATATAAGCAAACAAAAATTCTCTCTGGAAGAAGATTCAATTATCCTGTATCTCAAAACTTTCCTACACTTACGTTTTCAAATATAATGACCAGAATACAGAGAACTAAGCATACAAGGGAGGAAAGGGGCCTTATAAGAAAGAACCAGCAGAAAAGAGAGAGGGAGAGAATAGAAAGACTTCAACACTAGAGTCTTAGATATTAGGGTTTTCATACCCAGACTATAAAATCACTATTTTTACTATGATCAAAGACATAATAGAAAAACTTGAAAACGTCATTAGGGAGTTGCATCCTTTAAAAAGTGGCACCACGGAAGTGAAAAGAAATTGAATGGCAGTTGTACAACTGAAAAACAATAAGCAAAATCAAAAGTTCAATGGACAGATTTAACAGCAAATTACACACAGCTGAAGAGATCGTTGACAAACCAAAAGTCCCAAAGAAACTCTCCAAAACAAAGCATATAACATATATAAATTTCACCCATATATAAATATAGATGAAAAGGAACAAGACCCAGAGAATACAGTGAGAAAGTCTAATATGCATTTAATCAAAATTCCAGATAAGAGTATAGACAGAATAAACAGAGGCAATATATGAAGATACAATGATTGAGAATTTCCTAGAATTTATGAAATTCACCAATCCATAACCTCACAAAGTTTAACAAAGCCCAAACAGAATACATATTTTTTAAATCCACATCTAGGTACATCATAGTGAAACTACAAAAAAAAAAAATCAAAGAGAAAAAAGTCTTAAAAGGAGCCAGAGAAAAGAAGACATAATCTTCAAAGGAGCAACAGCTAACCTGACTGCTAATATCTCAAGAGAAAATATGGATGCTAGGAGACAGCACAGTGATATCGTCAATGTGCTGAAAGAAATAACCAGCAACCCACCATAATGGTATAAAGCCATTACATCTTCATATGTTGCCTCTGTTTACATCCAGGAAAAAAAAAATAGTCTTCAAGAATACTGATGAACAGTAAAGAAAATTCTACTTACAGCAACAACAAAGATAAAATACGTAGGAATAGGTTTAACAAGAAATCTGTAAAGCCTATATAAGGAAATTTATAAAACACTCCTGAAAGACATAAAAGTAGCCTTGAACAGATAGGAAGACACCCTTTCTAAGAACATCCTTTTTGGTTAGAAAGGATAGGAAAATATCATAAAGATGTCATTTCTACCTAAATTATTTTAAAACTTTAATGCAGTCCCAGGAAAAAATAAATTAAAAAAACAAAAACAAAAAACCCAGTGAGCTGTTTCTTATGGAAGTAGGCAAGATGACACTAACCTTGATACAAAAAAAAACTTAAAAAGTAAAAAAAAAAAATAGGAATATACTAAAAACTCAATGCTATAAGTAAAGCACAGAAAATTTTCAGGGCAGTGAAAATACTCTGTATGATTCAATAATAACGGATACATGTCATTACACATTTGTCCAAACCCAGAGAATGTACAACACCAAAAATGAACCCTAATGTAAACTATGAATTTAGGTTGATTATAATGTGTCAATGTAGCTTCATCAATGTAAAAATTGTACCATTCTTGTGGGGAATGTTGGGTAATGGAGGATGCTGTGCATGTGCAGAGTCAGGGGATATATGGGAAATCTCTGAACCTTCCTCTCAATTTTGCTGTGAATCTAAAACTGCTCTAAAAAACTAAAGTCTTTGAAAATAAGTAGAAGAGAAGAAAGAAAGAAAGAAAGAAAGAAAGAAAGAAAGAAAGAAAAAGAAAGAAAGAAAGAAAGAAAGAAAGAAAGAGAAAGGGAGATAGAAAGAGGAAGAAAGGGAGAAAGAAAGGGAGAAAGAAAAAGGAAAGGAAAGAAACAAAAAGAAAAGGAAAGGAACAGACAGACAAATGCTACCAGAAGGACTAGTGCTACCAGATATTAAAATATACTATAAAGATTCTGTACTTAAGGTAGTATGGTACATATGAATAGACAGACCAGTGGTATAGCACAGAAAGCTGGAAATAGACACAAATACACACAAAACTTTAGATATAATGAAGGTGGCATTTCAAACCACTCCGTGGGCAAGATGGAGTTTTTAATGAATGGTACTAGGACAACTGATTAACCACCTAGAAAAAAATTAAATTAGATCCATGCCCCACACAAATTCTAAAAGTATCAGGCATCTAAATATAAAAATGAAACCATATAAGTACATGGTGACTTGCTTGAACTTGAGTTTGGAAAAAGGCTTTCTCACTACAGCCCAAATCCCAATTCTATAACACAAAAAAATTGATAAATTTGTATATATTATATGTATATTATATATTAACCATATATGTTATATATGATTACTATATTAATTATAACATATAATTAATATATATTAATATATTATATGTATTATATAATATACATATCATATATTAATTCATGCATGGTTTTACCATAAACAAAGTCAACAGAATAAACTGGGGGAAAACATTTGCAATATACTACAGATAAAAGAGCAGTATCCCTATTATATAAAGATCTCTGAAAAATTGAGAGAAATGAGGCACCTGGATGGCTCAGTCATTTAAGTGTTTGACTCTTGATTTCAGCTCAGGTCATGATCTCATAGCTCATGAATTCGAGCCCCATGTTGGGCTCTGTGCTGACAGAGCTATGCTCCCTCTCTCTCTGCCCCTCTTCCATGCTCTTTCTCTGTCTCAAAAATAAATAAACATTAAAAAAATTGAGGGATGGGGCACCTGGTTGGCTTAGTGGGTTAAGCATCCAACTTCAGCTCAAGTCATAATCTCATGGCAAGTGGGTTCGAGCTCTGCATCGGGTTCTGTGCTGACAGCTTGGAGCCTGGAGACTGCTTCAGATTCTGTGTCTCCCTCACTCTCTGCCCTTCCCCCACTTGTGCCTTCTCTCTCTCTCTCTCTCTCTCTCTCTCAAAAATAAATAAACATTAAAAAAAAATTTTTTTTGCAATCCCTATCAAAATAACACTAGCATTCTTCACAGAGCTAGAATAAACAATCCTAAAATTTGTATGGAACCAGAAAAAACCCTGAATAGCCAAAGCAATCTTGAAAAAGAAAACCAAAGCAGGAGGCATCACAATCCTGGCCTTCAAGCTGTATTACAAAGCTGTAATCATCAAGACAGTATGGTACTGGCACAAGAACACTCAGATCAATGGAACAGAATAGAGAACCCAGAAATGGACCCACAAACATATGGCCAACTCATCTCTGACAAAGCAGGAAAAAATATCCAATGGAATAAAGACAGTCTCTTCATCAAATGGTGCTGGGAAAACTGGACAGCGACATGCAGAAAAATGAACCTGGACCACTTTCTTACACCATACACAAAAATAAACTCAAAATGGATGAGAGACCTAAACATAAGACAGGAAGCCATCAAAATCCTCGAGGAGAAAGCAGGCAAAAACTTCTTTGGCCTCAGCCGCAGCAACTTCTTACTCAACACATCTTCAGAGGCAAGGGAAACAAAAGTAAAAATGAACTATTGGACCTCATCAAAATAAAAAGCTTCTGCACAGCGAAGGAAACAATCAGCAAAACTAAAAGGCATTCCATCTCCAGTGGAATGGGAGAAGATATTTGCAAACGACGTATCAGATAAAGGGTTAGCATCCAAAATCTATGAAGAATTTATCAAACTCAACACCCAAAAAATAAATAATCCAGTGAAGAAATGGGCAAAAGACATGAATAGACACTTCTCCAAAGAAAACATCCAGATGGCCAATCGACACATGAAAAAATGCTCAACATCACTCATCATCAGGGAAATACAAATCAAAACCACAATGAGATACCACCTCACACCTGTCAGAATGGCTAACATTAACAACTCAGGTAACAACAGATGTTGGTGAGGATGTGGAGAAAGAGGATCTCTTTTGCACTGCTGGTGGGAATGCAAATTTGTGCAGCCACTCTGGAAAACACTATGGAGGTTCCTCAAAAAATTAAAAATAGAACGACCTTATGACCCAGCAATTGCACTACTAGGTATTTATCCAAGGGATACAGGTATGCTGTTTTGAAGGGGAACATGCACCCCAATGTTTATACCAGCCATCAACAATAGCCAAAGTATGGAAAGAGCTCAAATGTCCATAGATGGATGAATGGATAAAGAAGATGTGGTATATATAAACAATGGAGTATTACTCGGCAATCAAAAAGAATGAAATCTTGCCATTTGCAACTATGTGGATGAAACTAGAGGGTATTATGCTAACTGAAATTAGTCAGAGAAAGACAGATATCATATGACTTTTCTCATATGAGGACTTTAAGAGACAAAACAGAGGAACATAAGGGAAGTGAAGCAAAAATAGTATAAAAACAGGGAGGGGGACAAAAACATAAGAGACTCTTAAATATAGAGAACAAACATAGGGTTGCTGGAGGGGTTGTGGGAGGAGGGATTGGCTAAATGGGTAAGGGGCATTAAGGAATCTACTCCTGAAATCATTGTTGCACTATATGCTAACTTGGATATAAATTAAATAATAAATAAATTACTTAAAAACTTTTTTAATTTAAAAAAAATTGAGGGAAATAGCATCAATCCTGCCAAACTCTTCAAAACAGCTGAAAAAGAGGGAATACTTCCTAATTCCAAAAACACTACAAGAAGAGAAAATTATAGACCATTATCCCTTACGAATATTGATGCAAAAATCCTCAACAAAATATAACAAACTAAATTCAGAGGCATATTTAAGGGATTATACATTATGACCAAGGGTGATTTATTCCCAGTAGGCAAGGATGATTCGATATATGAAAATTAATCAATGTAAGACATCACATTAATAGAATGAAGCAGGGGGAACATGATCATTTTAATTGATGCAGAAACACATTTGACAAAATTCAACAATTTTCATGATAAAAATACACAGTAAACTAGGAATAAAAGAAAATTTCTTCAACACAATAAAGGGTTTATATGAAAAACCCACAGTTAACATCATATTCAACAGTGGAAAACTAAAAACTTTTCCTCTAAGATCAGGAACAAGACAAGGATGCTCATTTTTGTCACTTCTATTCAACATAGTACTGGAAGTTCTAGCCAAAGTAATTAGGCAAGAAAATGAAATAAAAGGCTCCAAATAAAAAGGAAGAAGTAATATTATCTCTGTTCACAGATGACATGATCTCATATAAAAAAATCCTAATATTACACACACACACACACACACACACCCTATTAGATTTAATAAATGAGTACAGCAAAGATGAAGGATACAAAATCAACATATAAAAGTCAGTTACATTTCTACACACTAGCAATGAACAATCTGAAAAGGAAATTAAGAAACCACTTCCATTTATAACAACCACCAAAAATAATAAATACTTAGGAAGAAATTTAACCAAAGAAGAAAAAGACTTGTATGCTGAAAACTATCAAACAATGCTGAAAGAAATTAGAGAAGCCATAAATAAATGAAAGACATCCATGTTCATAATCGGAAGACTTACTATTGCTAAGATGACAATACTACCCAAAGTGATTTATAATTCAACACAATTCCTATCAAAATTCCACTGGCATTTTTTGTAGAATAGGTAAAGTCAATCCTTAAATTCATATGGAACTTGACGGGACCCCCAAAAGTCAAAACAATCTTTAAAATGAAATTGTTGGAGTATTCACACTTCCCAACTTCAAACCTTAACTACAAAGGAAAGATAATCAAAAAAGTGTGATGCTGGCATAAAGACAGACATATGGACAAGTGGAATAGAGAGCCCAGAAATAAACCTTCACATATATGGTCTGATTTTTAAAAAGTTGTAAAGACAAGTTTGGGGAAAAGGACAGTCTTTTCAAAAAAATGGCACTCTTCAAACTGGATAGCCACCTGCAACAGAATAAAGTTGAAACTTACCTTATACCATATACAAAAATTAACTCAAAATGGATCAAAGACTAAACCAAAGACAACTACAGAACTCTTAGAAACATAAAGTAGAAAGGGCCAAAAAGTAGAAACAATCCAGTTGTCCACCAGCAGATGAATGGTGGCAAATACAAATGTGGCATATAGATCTGATGGAATATTATTCACTATAACAATGAATTAAGTCTGATATATGCTACAACATGGATGAACCTTGAAAACATGCTGATTGAAACAAGGCAGACACAAAGGAACAAATATAATATGATTCCACGTATATGAAATATCTAGAGTAGGCAAACTGTAGGTACAGAAAGTAGATGGGAGGCTAACAGGGGCTGCGGGAGACGGGAATGGGTACAGAGATTCTGTTTAGGGTGATGAAAAAGTTTTGGAAATAGACAGTAATGATGTTTGCACAGCACTGTGAATGCAATTAATGCCAATGAATTGTACACTTAAATGGTTAAACAAGTAAATTTTATCTTTTGTGTGTGTGTGTGTGTGTGTGTGTGTTCCTTTTACCACAATTTTTAAAAAGACAGAAAGTCCTCAAAGAATAATAGGAATATGTCAATAGGACACAGGAGCTAGTTTCTTTTTTCTACTGGGGGGAAAGGGGTTCCCAGTGGACAAATCTGAGACAATCTGAGCATCAAAATAAATAACATTTATAATGAAGAATTATAACCTATCAAAAATTCTATGAAGATTGACAGACGATAGATAGATAGACAGCACTAGAGCTAACAAATATAGAAACAATAATGGAATTAGAAAATCACCATGTGAAAGTCATAATTAATATTAATTGATTCAAGCAAGAATGATTAATGGGCTAAAACTAATAAGTAGAAGTTTGAGTAACAGGATATTTATATAGATTCAATGTACTCTCCAGGAGATATTTATTAATTTAAAGGAGGAAAATTACAGTAAGGGAAACACACACACACACACACACACACACACACACACACACACATCCAGACAGAGAGAAGGATAAAACAAAGTTATTAATATTACATTTGGGGAATCTGGGTAAAGGGTATTGGGAATTCTTTGCACTATTCTTAAAATTTTTATGCAAGTCTGAATTTATGCCAAGACAAAAAGTCAAAATAAAGCATAAAGTTGAAATAAAGACATTTTAGGCAAACAAAAATAAGGAGGATTCATGATTAGCAGACTTAAACCAAAGGCCATTTTTAAATATAAATTTTAGGCGGAAGAGAAATGATCTCATATGGAATGTCAGAGATGCAAGAAGGGATGAAAAATAAAGTGATGAATATGTGGGTAAGGGTAAACGAACACCAACTTTAAAAAGTATTTGTAAAAATGCCTTGTGAGATTGAAATAAATAATAATAGCATAAAAGACAGAATGGAAGATAAATGGAATTAGTGTGCTTGAAAATAGCTGTATTGTTCAGGTGAACACTAAAGGCTGTGATTAACATTATACTTAGACAACTTGTAGACTAATTTTGAATTTTTAGGGTAACTGCTGTAGAAATAATATACAATTTCCAATCTGAGGATAGCAGAGAAGGTGAGGAAATCATTTTGTTAAAAAAAATCAGTCCAAAAGAAGTCAGAAGAAAATAAGAATAGAAAGAACAGGTGACAGAAACAGAAAGCCAAGATTTGAACCCCAAAATATCAGTATTCACTTTATTTTTTTAATGTTTTTATTTTTTTATTTATTTTTGAGACAGAGACAGAGCATGAGCAGGGGAGGGGCAGAGAGAGAGGGAGACACAGAATCCGAAGCAGGCTCTAGGTTCCGAGCTGTCAGCACTGAGCCCAACGCGGGGCTTGACCCCACAGACTGCAGATCATGACCCCAGCCGAAGTCGGTCGCCCAACCGACTGAGCCACCCAGGTGCCCCAGCATTCACTTTAAAGTAAATTTACTAAGGGGCACCTGGGTGGCTCAGTCGGTTAAGCGTCTGACTTTGGCTCAGGTCATAATCTCACTGTTTATGAGTTCGAGCCCCATATCGGGCTCTGTGCTGACAGCTCAGAGCCTGGAGCCTGCTTCGGATTCTGTGTCTTCCTCTCTCTCTGCCCCTCCCCCACTCACGCTCTGTCTCTCTCAAAAATAAACTTTAATAATAAATAAATAAAGTAAATGAACTAAAAGACAGCAAAGATCAAATAAATCTAATCATACATCGATCATAACAGACACATCTAAAACATAAGGATATAAAAATGCTGAAAGCAAAAGAATGGAAAATTTACCTAGTATATAAATAATAGCTGAAAGAAAGCTGGAGTAGTTATTCTATTACCAGACAAAATATAACTTAAAGGAAAAAGTGTTATTATAAGAGGACACCTCAGAGAAAGCTTCCATGTCCACTCATTAAGTGTGATGTTTGTCCCTTCATCGGATAGAGATTATTATGAAGAAGCTATTGGTAACATCATGTGCAGTGATAAAATGACAAGTTTTCTTTTTAGGATCAAGAATAAGTCACTTATATGAAAGGCCAATGAGTACATGAAAAGATCCTCAACATCACTAATTATCAGGCAAATGCAAATCAAAACCACAGGGAAATATAACCTCACACCTGCCAGATTGGCTATCATCAAGAAGATAAGAGAAAACAAATCCTGGCCATGATGTGGAGAAAAGGAACCCTAATACACTCTTGGTGGGAATGTAAATTGGTGCAGCCACTGTAGAAAACAGTATGGAGGATCTCCAAAGTTAAAAATAGAACTACCAGAGCGCCTGGGTGGCTCAGTCAGTTGAGCGACTGACTCTTGATTTCAGCTCAGGTCATGGTCTCCAGGTTTCATGGGATCAAGTCCCGCGTCAGACTCTGCACTAACAGTGTGGAGCCTGCTGGGGATTCTCTGTCTCTCCCTGTCTGCCCTTTCCCCACTCTCTCTCTCTCTCTCAAAATAAATAAATACATAAATATTTAAAAAATTCTCTCTCTCTCTGCCCCTCTACCCTGCTCACTCACTCTCTCTCTCTCTCTCTCTCTCTAAAATAAAAAAAAAAAAATTAGGAGTGTCTTGGTGGCTCAGTCAGTTAAATGTCTGACTTTGGCTCAGGTCATGATCTTGGGGTTCATGAATCCGAGCCCCGTGTCAGGCTCTGTGCTGACAGCTCAGAGCACGGGGCATGCTTCAGAGTCTGTGTTTCCCTCATTCTCTATCCCTTCCCTGCTTGTGCTCTGTCTCTCTCCTAAAAATGAATAAAGATTTTTAAAAACTTAAATAAAATAAATTATATACATATATATACATAAAAACTTAAATAAAATAAACTATATACATATATACACACACACATACACACACACACACACACAAACACACACACACACACACACACATATATATATATATACACACACACTATATAATCCAGCACTTCTTTCCATTTCCAGGAATATATATATCCAAAGGAAATGAAAACACTAACTCAAAAAGAGGTTTGTATCCCCATGTTCACAGCAGCATTATTTACGATAGCCAAGACATGGAAACAACCTAAGTGCCCATCAATGGATGAATGGATAAGGTTGTGGTGTACATACACAATGAAAATAGATACACACTCGGCCATTAAAAACAATGAGATCTTGCCATTTGTGACAACATGGATGGGAACTTGAGGGCGTTATGCTGAGTGAAATAAGCCAGACAAAGAAAGACAGATACATGTTATCTCATTTGTATGTGGAATCTTAAAAAAAAAACAAACCCTCATAGAAAATGAAATCAGATAATCAGACTTGTGGCTACCAGAGATGAGAGATGAGAGCAGAGGAAGGGAAGAATTGGAGGAAAATGATCAAAAGGTACAAACTTCTAGTTATAAGATAAATAAGTCCTGGGGAGGTACAGCATATGATAACTACAGCTAACACTACTATATTAAAGTTGTTAAGAGAGTAAATCCTAAGAGTCCTCATCACAAGGAGAAAATAAGCCTTTTTTTCTTTTTTTGCTTTTTATTGTACCCATATGTGATGATGTATGCTACCTACACTTATTGTGGTAATCATTTCAAAATATACATAAGTCAAACCTCTATGCTGTACGCCTTAAACTTGCACAGTGATGTATGTCAATTACATCTCAATAAAACTGAAAGAAAAGAAAAATAATTCACTGGTGTCCCCCATTACTGCTTCTGCTCATTGCTATACTCTAGCCAGCAGAGAAAAGCATGTAAAGGTGGGGGGGAGGGGGGAGTAAGGAAACTGTCATTAACTATAAATGATCTATACTTAGAAAACCCAAAAGTATTGACATCAATGATGTTGGCTTATTGCATTGAGACAGGTTATACCATCACCTGATACAGCTTACCACCATTGTTAACCCAAACCCTACACATGTTCATTGAGCAGGTATTCAATACTACGCACGGGGCTTTATTAAAGCACCTATATTCCAGCAAGAATTTCTCAATCAACTGGGACAGTGGTTAGAAATGCACATTTATGGGTCCCATTCCAGGATTATGGAAGCAAAATGTCTAGTTCAGAGCTGGGAAGCTTCTCTTTAAACTTCCCAAGTGATTCATTTGTATACTAAACCACCATGATGGATTCTAGAGGTGTGCCACAATTCTGTTACTAATAATTCCTCAGGAACACTACTAGATAATATTGGTCAATTACAAGCCAATAATGTATTATCTTCAAATACTAATCTATTTCATTTACAAACAGCATATTTTTTTTTTTTAGTTTATTCATTTGGAGAGAGACAGAGAGAGCGAGCAGGGAAGGGGCAGAGAGAGACAGAGAAACAGAATCCTAAGCAGGCTCCACACTGCCAGTGCAGAGACCAATGAGGGGCTTAAATCCACGAAACGAGAGATCATGACCTGAGCCAAAACCAAGAGCCAGATGCTTAACCAACTAAGCCACCCAGACGCCCCACAAACAGCAATATTAACCCATTTGTTTTTTAAACCTCTCTCCCATTCAATTTATTTCCCTGGCCCCACCTATCAGCACAGTAGAATGTTTACAAAGCATGTGTTCAAAGTAATACTAGTTTCTCACCCAAAAACATACAAAAGATAAAAAGAATATGCAATGTGATTTGTTGTGTTTTCTAATAACGTGATACAACAAAAAAGTCCCAATTAGCGGAATACTTCTAGTAGAAAGGCAATTTCATCGGACCCATTTCTTGCTCTATAGGTGAAATGTTTTAGCTCATTCCAACAGAATATCAAAGCTGCCTCTCAAAACCATGATATAGTTAAAACTCCTTGCTGCCAATCCTGACGTTTGGCCTAGACTAGGGATCAATTCCCAGTTTAAATGTACCAGCAAATAATAAAGAGATTTATAAAGCACAGGCTATGTGCTGGAATTTCACCGCACCACGACACTGACCTAGAGGGCAGCATTATTGTAACTATTTTTAAGAATTACAACATAGAGCTCATTATGTGTCAGTCACATTACGATTTACAAAATAGCTAACAATGGATTTGGCATTAACTTTATAATAAATTTAACCATCATCCCTACAGACAAGAATCTAATTTTACTGCATATGAAAGGAAAATATACATTGCTCTTCTCCTAAAGACCTAACAAATTATGAGACTTAAATTTAAATTATTTTTAGAAAATCATCTCCCATTGCTCCCCTACACTTGGGCCAGCTCAAATGAATAGCTAATTATTCCCCACAGAGACAGACAGACACACAGACAGTGTCTGTGTCTTTCTCCCTCTTCCTCCCTCTCCTTTCCTCTCATGTGCTCAAGAGCGTGCTCTCTCTCTCTCTCTCTCTCCTTCCCCTGTGATTTTACAACTAGGATAACTGTAGCTCATTGTTGAAATGCCATCAGTCCCTCAAGGTTCATCTCCAGCGCTACCTTGTCCATAACCCTTCAAACAGGGTACTTTCACTGATGGGTAAATCCTCGGGCATTCTCTTTATTCCATCTCGTATCTCGGGCTCCTGTGGGCAGAAGCTGGATTTGGCTTCACTTTGGACCCTGCCTCACCTTCCCCACCTCCAGTGGCAAAAAAGGAGGTTCTCCATAAATTACTACCAGTGACCTTTAATGACAACATGCCAAATCATCAAATTAGTTTGTTTTTTTTCTAGCCAAATATAATTCACCCTCTTCAAAATATGCTTCTTCGCTAAAAGAATAAAGAGCCAGCTAAGAGAACACATTTGGTTGTGGTTTTTTTTTAACCTAAACATAAGCACAATAATAACTTAAACTGTTAGAGGAATAAATCCACAGCCCAAAGCCATGCTGTTCTTATATGTGCTACAGACCTGAGGTGCTGCTCTCCAGTACCTCCTGTGTTTCCAACAGGGCCCTTATTTCTATAGAGGGAAGGCCACGCAGACATCTTGTGTGGAAAGCACCAGGCTTTCTCCACCACGGGGAGTGGGGGTGAGGGGGAAATATCTGAGCCACCCATCAATGGCTTGGTATTTAAATGACAAAGAAACAAAGAACATTTAAAAATCAAGACTGTAGCATTCATTCAACAACAAGTGACCAAAACTTTGGTCAGGAGAATATCAAACAAAACTCAGCTATTTTAAAAGAAACTAGAAATAAGGAATAATGAAACGGGCAAAAAATAAAACACTAACAGCAAAATAAATTTATACAAAAGACAACTATTTTTCAAAATTCTTGCTCCGGCTTTGGATGTTCTGTTTGCCTCCCAGCTACAAACACATTCTTCACACATGCTGGGAATGCTGCAGAAAACTAGTCAGCATTCAGAGGCTTAATCCACAGTCCCAGCGCTGTGCCTGTGGGCTTAATAGTCAGACAGCCATGTGTCCTCAGGAGAGGTTAGAGGTTGCGATGCAAATATGCAAACAACTGAGTTCTTTCCCTAAAATAGCTGAAAAAAGCAGGATCCCTATTGCTATTTTTTTTAAGGAAAAAGAAGGGGAAAGGCTTGCAATCTTAGGGATTTGTTTAAATACCTGCGTGTGATACAATTTTGAGGGAGAAAACAATGGAAAGGAATAAACACACTTGTCCCTGGGTAAAATCTATACTCCGGAGAAAAGGTTGACATATGTGTGACAGTTGATTTACCAGACTCACTAAAGATTTATTGATTTATCAATCAGCGCCTTGGGCACTTGATCCTCCCCAAGGGAAAATTAACAATTCCAACTAAACTAATATATTCTATTATGAACTAGAACGAATACAAGGATCAATCCTGTCACTTTGTACAACATCCAATTATGAAAAAAGTATGTCTATCCTTTTGGGGATACCTAAAATTAAAAGTTATTTAATCAAAGAAATAATATATTAAATAATAATTATTGAAGCCATTAGACATTTTTTAATGGCTTTCACCTGCTTTAAAGGAGATAAGGGAATCTCAGAAATGTAATTGCATAACGGGGTTAAAAACATGATTTTTTTAAGTCAGACTACCTGAATTGACTGCAGTCTCCACCACTTGGTGGAGATATTTCTTTGGGTTTCTCTAAGCCTCAGTTTTATCATCTGTAAAATGAGGAAACAGTGTTGTCCTTAAGAGAATGAATAGTGGTAATGAATATAAAGCATTGGGCACAGCAGCCAGCTTTCATTGTGGCAGTTACATTTTTATTACTGTCTTTTTTTTTTTTTTTTTTTTAAGGTCCCAATGTAGGGCCTGAACTTACAACCCTGAGATCAAGACCCGAGCTGAGATCAAGAGCTGGAGGCTTAACCGACTTAGCCACCCAGGCACCCTTTTATTACTGTCCTTCTGAAATCATATTAAGCATAATACGATAATAATGGACTACAACACATGCAGGCATCAGAGCTACAACACAGCAGTTCACAGAATACAAAATTCCTTTCAAGCTTTTGCAAGGCCTTTCAAAGTCAACTAACTGACAGCTTGGAAAGATTTACTCTTTAACTGAAATATATTAAACTGATCAGAAAAATCGACACCTGTGAGGATGTTCTAAAGAAGAGGTCAGCCCAACAGCCAAACGTGGCCCACCACCTATTTTTATAAATAAAGTTTTATTGGAACACAATCGTACCCACTCATTCACACTGGCTGTTTTGGCACTACACTGACAGAGTTGAGTAGCTCTTTTAACCATATTGCTCTGGGTGAGGTATGGTGGGGTCAGATGCAGATCAAGAGAGAAACTGGAAAGAGTTTTACAATTGTGATACAGTTCCGGGGGCTGAGAGGTACACCTTGCAGGGCCACTCGGGTACTCAGGGGAAGCACCAGGGTCAACCACAAGGCAGAAGGATGAGGGAAAGTGTGGGCAAGCACCTTTATCATGGTTTCCATGGAAAGGAAAGGATAAAGCTGGGTAGGCAGGCTTAAGATTGGCTAATCTGAATCATTGCAGGGGCTCTGAGGTATTGGAGCTCTCCTTGGCTGCCAAGGATCTGGCCCTGGGTGGGGATACAGTGGCCCAGTGTATGAGAGACAATGAGGTCTGTAGTTGGGGGCATAGACTCAGATAGCTGCTGAAGCAGAAGAATCTACCAGTTCCTAGACAAGGCCTCAAAACTCAGTCAAGACAGCATTTTTTAAAACTCTATTGTACCTGCAAAGCCTAAAATATTCACTGTGTGGTCCTTTATGAAAAAGTTTAACAACTCCCCATCCAAAAAGAAAATCTGGGCATCCAGTTTAATTTGGAGGTCACAACCCATACCTTAAATGTGCTCTCTAGAAATGCTTATAGACATAATTCAGGGATACATGTATCTTTTCAGATTAGTGTTCTTATTTCCTTTGGGTAAATACCCAATAATGGAATTACTGGATCATATGGTAGTTCTATTTTTAATTTTTTGAGGAACCTCCACACCGTCTTCCACAGTGACAGCACCAGCTTCATTCCCACCAACAGTGCACTAGGGTTATTTTTTCCTCCCCGTCCTCTACAACACTTGTTATTTCTTATGTTTTTTTATTTTAGCCAATCTGAGAAGAATAAAGTGATATCTCATTATGGTTTTGATTTGCATTTCCCTGATGATGAGTGATGCTGAGCATCTTTCCATGTGTCTGTTTACCATATATGCACTCCTGTGTTTATCACAGTATTATTTACAATAGCCAAGACATGGAAGCAGCCTGAATGTCCATCTATAGGTGAATGGATAAAGAAGTCGTATGTATATAGTGATATATATATGTATACATATACATATATATACCATGAAATATTACTCAGTCATAAAGGAAAAGAATCACATCTTGCCCTTGCAACAACATGAATGGACCTAGATGGTATAATGTTGACTGAAATAAGTCAGTCAGAGAAAGACAAATACCATATGATTTCACTCCTATGTGGAATTTAAAAAACAAAACAAAGAAAGAAGGAGAAAAAGAGACAAATAAAAAACCAGACTCAAACCTCAAACCACAGAGAACAAACTAATGGTTGCCAGCTGGGGGGGGGGGGGGGGGGGGGGGGGGGATGGGTGAAATAGATAAAGGGGATGAAAAGTACATTTGTCTTGATGAGCACTGAGTAACGTATAGAATTGCTGAATCATTATATCGTGCACCTGAAGCTATTATAACACTGCATGTTAATTATACTTGAATAAGAATAAATAAAATAAAAGTTTAAAAAAAACAATAATAATTTAGGGAACTTAAAATAGATAAAAGGTGAATCCCCATTGAGATTGAGGGAAAGATGCCTTTTGAAGTCATGGGCTCAGTTCTCAGTCCCACAGGCCAGAGCAAACTCCAAGACTCAGTTGCACTTCACAATGGACCCGATATGAAAAGGTTGGATACTGTGACTATTGCCATGGCACTGGGGCTCAGTGGTGAAGAACTTGGGCTCTGAAACCTGACAAACCCAAGAGGCAATTTTTGCTCCACCACTTATCAACAGTGTGTTCCTGAGCCATTTTCCGATACGGGCCATCTACTGCTGCATAACACTTGACTTTAGCCAAAAGGCCAAGAAGCGATTACTGCTGCATAACACACAATATCAACATTTAATGGCTTAAAATAATTATCATTCTTTATCTCAAAAAGTTTTGGAAGTTCAGGAATCCAGAAGCAGCACAGCTGGGTGGTTTGGGCTCAGGATCTCTCACAAGGTTGTCATCAAGCCACGAGACAGGGCTACATCTGAAGGCTCAAATGGGGCCGGAGAATCCATTCCCAAGCTCATTTCTGTGGTTGTTGGCAGGTCTCTGCTGCTCACTGGCTGTTGGGCAGTGTTCTTTAACCTCAAGGCTGCTTGAGTATCCTAAGAACACTTTCCCCAGAACAAATGATCGGAGATTGAAAGAGAGCAAGACAGTGTGCAAGAAAGAAGCCAGAATCTTTTATTACCTCATCTCAGAAGAAAAATACCCTCACTTCTGCTGTATGTTATTGGTCCCACAGGTCAGCCCTGTGGGCAAGAGGGAACTACCCAAGTATATAACCACCAGGAGGTGGAGATCATTGGGCACCATTGGAGGCTGGCTACTGCATTACCTAATTTATCCAAGTCTCAGTTCTGCCTCTGAAGGTGGAATCATAATAGTACATGGCTCTTAAGGTAATTTATAAGGTTTAAGTGAGAGAATATATATCAAGCCTGATCCCAGTGCTTGGCACTCAGTGAAGCACTCAGTAAGTGCTAACAATTGTTATTGACCTCATTTTTGTTATTCCTGCTGCTACTTCCATAACGATAACAAAAGAAAAAAAAAAAACCTTCAGCACCACCGGGATGGTCCTGCCCTTGGCCGCTTCCAAGTGAACTCTCTTTCTTTCCTACACAGGCAGTTGTAACTGTGGAAAAATAACCCCCAATCAAATCAAACTATTCTCTTCTCCTCTCACTTGACATGAAATATTTGAAATGGGCACCATAATGTAATAAAAGATCAAACCTATTATTATTTAAGCATTGGCCAAACACTGTTCCCTCTATAAAGATGAGCCAAAAAAAAATATCAGAGAACAAATAAACTCACTAGCTTACAATAAAAGGGATTACCCCTTTTGAAATAAAAGATTTTGAAATCTTTATTGTAAGAAATTGGGGGAACTTCAGAACATAATCAATTCAAATATTTTGGACATTCATTCATTCAACAAATATTTATTGAAGAATTGCTATACACTACATACTGTTCCGGGAGCTGTATTAACAACCTTGAATAAACAGACAAAAAAAAAAAAAAAACTCTGCCCTATGGAACCTGCAGTCTAGTGGGAAATAAGCAAATACACAAATAGATTTAAAAAATTAAATAATGGGGTATATTAGCTGTTACTAAGTTAGATGTAAAGAAGAAAGTAGATATGTAATTCTGGAACTCAGAAGAGAAGCCTGATCTAGGTATACAAATTTAGAGTTTCATTATAGAGCTGATATTTGAAACCTTGAGACTGAATATGATTACCAAAGGAATGAGAGCAGAGAAAAAAATAGGTCTAAGGTCTAATTCCTGGGTCACTCCAGCATCTAGAGAGGGGGACATAAAGAGAAAACAGCAAAGGACTCTGAGAAGTAGCAGCCAATAAGATAGAAGGAAAACCAAGAGAGTGTTGTCCCAGAAGCCAGCAACGATGGGATATCAGTGAAGCCATCAACCACGTCAGATGCCATCGGTAGGTCAAGCAGTATGACGATGTGAATGGACCAATGGATTTAGCAACACAGAGGTCACAGGTGACCTCGGCATGAGATGTATTGGTGAAGTGATGACATGAACAACTGACTAGAGTGGCTTCAAGAGGGAACAGGAGGAGAACTGGAGTATGGATAACTCTGCTATACAGGTAGGCAGAGAAATGGTTGGTAGTTGGAAGAGAATATGAAACAAGGAAAAGATTTCCCTCATCATAATGGGACTAATCCAGTAGAGAAGGAAAGCAAGGAAAGAATTGCTGCTATGAGTCCTTGAGAGAGTGAGAGGGGAAAGGATCCAGTGCAGAGTGGAGGGTTGGCCTCAGACAAGAGCAGAAGGTCCATCTGCAGTAATAGGAGGGAAAGCAGAGCCTCTGGACATGAAGACAGGAAGGCGGGTAGGTGTATCCCATAGCACTCTGCCCCTCCTCTTTGTACCACTGATCGGGCAGAGTGGTAATGACCCCTGTCTGCCTGCATGCTTCTCTAAGACAGGTGAGAGAGCAAACGCATTGCTCAGCATCCTATTGTTGGTGCTTAGAACAAAGCCTGGCACATAGGAAGTACTCGACAAACATGAGGAATGGCTCAATGACAACAATGAGTGAATGTGAATTTTGCTTTGCAGACAACAAAAAGCTGTAAAGCTAGAAAATTTAACACAGTGCAGTCATGGCACGAGACAAAACAAACAGATCAGTGGACGAGAATTCTTAAAAATCTAAGACGCAGGGGCACCTGGCTGGCTCAGTGGGTTGAGCATCCATCCCATTCTTGGTTTCAGCTCAGGTCATGATCTCATGGTTCATGAGATCAAGCCGAGCTTCAGGCTCTGTGCTGACAGCTTGAGATTCTCTCTCTCCCTCTCTCTGCCCCTCCTTCATTCACATGCACTTGTGCACACACTCTCTCTCAAAATAAATAAACTTAAAAAAAATCTAAAAGCAGGGCTGCCTGGGTGGCTTAGCCAGTTAAGCGTCTGACTTCCGCTTAGGTCATGATCTTGCGGTTGGTGAGTTCAAGCCCCACATCGGGCTCTGGGCTGACAGCTCAGAGCCTGGAGCCTGCTTCGGATTCTATGTCTCCCACTCTCTCTGCCCCTCCCCTGTTTGCACTCTGTCTCTCTGTCTCTCCCTCAAAAATAAACATTAAAAAAAAATTTTAATCTAAAAACAAACCATATGATAAATGTGACATTACCAAATATGATATGTGATATGACAAATATGATAAAAGTGACTTTGCCAATAAGCATTAATAGCATAAAATACTTAATAAGTGCTATTAACACAGCCTGCTAAATATTCAGGGAAAGAAAACATTTGTTATGTTATATGTAAGAATGAATCACAGGTGAATCAGAGGTTTAAATTTTTTTAATGAAATGACCAAAATATGTGAATATTTGTAGAATCTTAGATTAATAAAACTATGAATTTAAAAAAAAATTATAGCAAAACTTCAAAACATCATAAAACAATAAGAAAAATTATATATAGTGCAAATTATAAACCAGGAAGCTACTTTTAATATATATGAAATTCTAATATATTCCCTAATATACATAAAGAACTCTTAGGGGCGTCTGGGTGGCTCAGTCAGTTGAGCATCAGACTTCAGTTTAGGTAATGATCTCGTGGTCCATCTGTGAGTTCGAGCCCTGCATTGGGCTCTGTACTGACAGCTCAGAGCCTGGAGCCTGCTTCAGATTCTGTGTCTCCCTCTCTCTCTGCCCCTCCCCAACTCACACTCTGTCTCTCTCTGTCTCTCAAAAAATGAATAAATGTTTTAAAAAAATTTTTAAAGAACTCTTAAACATCAGTATAAAATATATATATGCATGTATATGTGTAACACATCCACATGCTTCCAGCAAGGTCCACAAAAGGGCCTGAAAGCAAAATCTTCAGTAGCAATGCATGTACACAGTATCCATATTTTGGTCACTAACACCATGTCATATTAAAAAGAATCATGAATCCTTGGAGAAAGGAATGAATTCTACAATTGGGAAGATATATGATGAGCTGAAATACCGTGTTAGATTAGAAAGTAAGGAAATGTTTCTCCAAAATGAGAGAAGCTCAGAAAGACACAGGAGCTACCGTAGTCCAAATCTGGAACAATCTGAGCACTGAAATAATAAAAGCAAGTGAATTATAAACTATTGAAAAATAGAAATCCATGAGTATGTGTGGATGATAAATGGTGGGTAGATGGTTAGACACATCGATAGATTGATAGATGATAGATGATGATAGATAGATAGATAGATAGATAGATAGATAGATAGATAGATGATAGATAGATATTTGGATGAGGGATACAGAGATAGACAGGGAAGAAGGAGGATTCTTGCTTATGGTAGGTGGCTGTACCAACTAGAAAACATGGTGGGAACGCTACAGTTGGAAAATCATGTTGCAACCATAGTAGAGATTGGTTAGGCAAGTATCATCAATGGATGATAAACCTAGGGGGACATTTTGATAAGGAACAGGACACTTGCATCATCTTAAAATGTCTCTTCATAGATGGCTTGTTAGTTTTAAAGGGAAAAGTAGTTATCTAGTAGAGAAATAAGACAACAGGTTGATTAAATGACCAAAATTCACATCTCTATTTTGGGGCAGATATATATTGAATGCCTCCAGATGGATATGCTCAGGACACATACTATGTAAATGGTATTCCAGCCAAGGATTCATTTTCTATTCCAGTCACGAAGAAACATCGGAGATACCCAAAATGAGGAACATTCTAATTTTAAAAATGATATTTGCTATGATCTCAATGTTTGTGTCCCCCTCAAAAATTCCTATGTTAGGAAGTTACCCCCCAAGGTGATGGTGTTAGGAGGTAGGGTCTTTGGGAGGTAATTAGGTCATGAGGGCAGAGTCCTCATGAGTGGGATTAGTGCCCTTATAAAAGAGGGCTGACAGAGCTCCCTTACACACAGGAGGACATAGTGAGGAAGTATGCAGTCTGCAACACGTAAGAGGGCCTTCACCAGAACCCGACCATTCTGGCACCCTGATCCTGGACTGCCAGCCTCCAGGACTGTGAGAAGTAAGTTTCTGTTGTTTATAAGCCACTGGTCTGTGTTATTTTGTTACAGAAGCCTGAACAGACGAAAACAATAATTCTTTTAAAATGTCAAAGTCATAAAAGACAAAAGCTGTGGAAATGTTCCAGATTAAAGGAGCCTAAAGAGACAGGACAACTAAATGCAGTATCTGATCTAGACAGGATCTTGGGATGGAGGAAAAACGATGTTAGAAAGGATATTATTGGGTCAATTGGCAAAATCACAACACCAACAGTGGATTAGAGCAAAGTATTATGCAAATTTACTGCAGTTGATAATTGCACTGTGTACAAGAACATTCTTATTCTTAGGTAAAATACACAAAAGTATTTAGAGGTAAAGGGTCATGATGTATGCAACTTTACTCTCAAATGGTTCAGGTGGAAAACACAGAATATACAGAATTGATAATAAAAATAGGCAGGACGATAGTAATATGGGAAGCTGGGTAGAGTGTATACAGGTACTCAAAACGGGATCTAGACTTGCAACTTTTCTGTAAGTGTGAAATGATTTCCAAATGAAAAGTTTTTTAAAAAATCAAAACAAAAGGGGCACTTGGGTGGCTCAGTCAGTTAAGCATCCGACTCTTGGTTTCGGCTCAGGTCATGATCTCAGTTTGTGAGATCAGGCCCCACATCGGGCACTGCACTGACGGCACAGACCCTGCTTGGGATTCTCTCTCTCTCTCTCTCTCTCTCTCTCTCTCTCTCAAAATAAATAAATAAATAAACTTTAAAAATTAATTAAAAATCAAAACAAAAAACATCCCAATCAGAAAAACAAAATGGGCATAGGATCTAAACAGACAATGCACATAAGAATAAACATATGAAAGAGTGTCTAGCCTTAGTAACAATAAAAGTACAAATTAAAATATGTGTCATTTCCATCAAGTCTTACAATGTCACATTTTCAATTAAGTGTACCTTGCCTACTGTAAATGAACTATAAGCCCTCTTCACTCCTGTCCCCTTAACCTGCTCTGGGTTTTTTTGTTTTGTTTTTGTTTTTTGGTATAGCATTTATTGCTTTGTAAAATACTAAATGATTTACTCATTTATTACATGTATTACTTATGTTTGTCTCTGCCAGTAGAATGTAAGTTTCTTGAGATCAAGGATTGTTCTTTTTCATTAATCATCCCAAGCATTGAGAATAATACCTGGGATGCAGTCAGGAATCAATATACATCTGCTGGGTGAATACAGCAGGTTACTAATAAGGGGTTTTTTTAATAATAATAATAATAATAAATAATAATAATAACCACAGTAGGCAAGAGCATGGATAACCCAGACTCTCTCATGTACTGCTGATAGAAGGGTAAACTGATTAAATGAGCCATATATATTCATACCTATAAGATACCAAATAATCCTTAAAAGTGATGTTTTACAGCGTGACAAGATGCTCATTACATTGCTATGTGGAAAACACAAATTATAAAATAGCACATACAGCATGTTTCTACTATATTTTTTTTAAAAAGAAAAAAATTAGGGGCATCCGGGTGGCTCAGTCGGTTAAGCATCCGACTTCGGCTTGGGTCATGATCTCATGGTTTGTGAATTTGTGAGTTCGTGAGTTCGAGACATGTGTCAGGCTCTCTGCTATCAGCACGGAGCCCTCCTTGGGTCCTCTGTCCCCCTGTCTCTCTGCCCCTACCCCACTTGTTCTCTTTCTCTCTCTCTCTCTCAAAAATAAATAAACTTAAAAAAAAATAAATACATAAAAAAGAAAAAAATTTGAAAAAAGCAGAATATATATAAAAAAATGTATGAAGTGTCGACAAGTATTTTTTTTTTATTTTCTTCTTTTGCCATATTTATTTTCTATAATGAATATGTAACAGATGTGTAGCAAACAGGGAAAACCTTTTTTTAAGGGGATTTCAATAGGAATTACCTAGTCAATATAAATATGCTTTTCTGAAAGGTTCAATATATAGTTATATTGAATGGAAGCTAGCAAACAAGAGACAGGGAACCAAATGCAGAATGAAATGTCCCCACTACTGTCCTCACTACTGCAAAAGGCATAAAAGTGCATGTAAGTGCACATTAAATAAACCATTTTATAAAAGCTTCTGGATAAAAAGCACATTCTCTTTTCAGTAAGACCAGGATACTCTTCTGGAACAAAATTCACAAAATTCGATCATCTCTGAAGCCAAACCCAGTCTGCTGGCTACACACGCATGTGACTTGTGCTTAGTAACAGGTCAGGGCCCTCCTCTAGGCCTGGGCTAGGGGCAGGTGATGCTATGCTAAAGCCACTCATCCCTGCCAGCCAGACACACAGCACCCCTAGAAACAGCTCCACTTAACATGAAAATTAACTCCAGGAGGTTTAACTCTACAAAACAAAATGGCTCTTTTAAAAAAGCCTGTGGTTTACGAAAGTCTAGATTCATGATGACTTCCAGGACCAGGTGCATTATATGCAACGCAGGGGAAAACACTAAACATACATAAGACATCTTTTTTAATCCATCAGATTTACAGGAGGACATTTTGGCAACTACTATAAAATACTGCCCTCTGGTGTTGAGGTCATTCCATATTTACTAATGGAACACAAAAAGGAAAAAAAAAAAAAAAGCCTTTCTTAAGCATAAGAACCACTACCTTCAGGGACTGTTTCTGGCTTGCAAAATCTGAACACAAAATCCCACAGGACTTTACCGCAAGATACTGTGGATGCCTTTCCCACTGTGCCTGAAAAATACCAAGTAATGTTATTACAAGCTCTCTTAGCCAATTCATACCAGAGAATTTTTTATCCAGGAATTATATTCAACTCTCTTTGAAAAAAAAAAAAAAAAAAGTATTTTAAGACTTTCTGCAGGGAAGTGGTTTCTGGGAAATAAAGCAAAGATTTTTTTCTACAGGAAAATTTCTATTAATTTTTATAGGAAAAATAAAAACCAGAGTATAATATACACCATATATTATAGAAGACTTTTAACACGTGAGACAATGTTTATGCACAACAAACAGCAACATTAACAAAAAAGCTGGCAATAACTGTCTGTACATTGATCATCTTATCCTGCCTAATAGCACTTAAAATAATTTGGGAAGGTGGTTTTGATGGTTGCACATACAAGAATTACATGTGCAATCTCAGCAGAAAAATTCAAAAGAGTAATTAAACATAAGTTATACTACGTATTACAGAGTTTAAAAAAAACTCTGAAGGAGGTTACCTTAAATAATGTTAAGGAAAATAATGTTGAAGTTTTCTCACATAAATACAGGTTAGAATGTCTACATCTCAGTCTGGACACACCTATAATCTCAAATAGCTATGATTTTTAATTTGTCAGATCTGAGACTTAGAATTTGTAGATATTATAATACTTATTAGAAAAAAATATTTACCTAAATTTCACCTTTTAAAAAAATTTTTTAGTGTCTATTTATTTTTGAGAGACAGAGAGAGACAGAGCACTAGCAGGGGACAGGACAGGTAGAGTGAGAGAGAGGGAGACACAGAATCTGAAGGAGCCTCCAGGCTCTGAGCTGTCAGCACAGAGCCCAATGCGGGGCACGAATCCACAAACCGTGAGATCATGACCTGAGCCAAAGTCAGACACATAACTGCCTGAGTCACCCAGGCTCCCCTAAATTTCACCATTTTGAAGCAACTATTTTGTGAACAAGTCATTCCTGTATTCTTTTCATTTTATATTTTGAACTTTTTAATAAATATTTAACCAAATGCTTATTGAAATTAATAAAAATAATATCTACCAAACTTTTATGTAAATTTGCAAGAGAAATTACAATAATATTAATTATAGCTAATATATATTGAATTCTTAATATATAACAGAAACAAACAAGTGCTTTACCAGAATTCTCCCATTTAATCATCCCCACATCCATAAGGTAGATATACCCCTACTCTACAGAGGAGGAAAATGACACATATACAGGTTTAATAATTTTTCCACAATCACACAGCTAGAAAATGGGAAGTGGCATTAACACCCAGGGATTCTGACTTCAGAAGCCATGTTCTTAACTCTTTGCTATACTGATTGCTAGGGAAGAGTGCTTTTGTACAAACCGGTCACCCAGGTTTGGACACAATATGAACTGAGCTATCCAGAATTTATAAAGAGTGCCTACAAATAAATAAGAAACACAATCTAATAAAAAAAAAGGGGGGGGGGGGGATATGATGTTGTCAACGTATATCACGTATCCCGACCTGTCCCCTAAATTTCATGGGTCTGTATCCCCTTGCCTACTCATTACCTCCCCTTGAATGTCTTTGGCATAGCTGCCAAGAACTTACATAAGTTGGCTATATTAATATCCCAGGTCTGCTATAACAAAGTGCTACAAACTGGGTAGCTTAAACCAACAGAAGTTTATTCTCTTATAGTTCTGGGGACTAGGAGTTCAAATTCAAGATGTCAGCAGGCCATATTCGCCCTGATATCTGTAGAGAAGAGTCCTTCTTTGCCTCATCTAGCTTCTGGTGGTGGCTGCTAATCTTCAGTGGTCCTTGGCTGGTGGCAGCATGACTCCAGACCCTGCTCCCATCCTCATACGGCCATCCTCCCTCTGTTTCTGTCCCTGTGTCCAAATTTCCCTCTCATATGGACACCAGTCATTGGATCAGGGCCCACCCTAATGCAGTATGCCCTCATCTTAACTTGATTATATCTTCAAAGACCTTATTTTTCAAATACAGTCACATTCACAGGTAGCAGGTAGCAACATATCTTTTGGGGAGACACAATTCAACCCATTGCAGTGGCATTTAAGGTTCTTGAGAGTTTCTAACTCCCACCCATAGGCTCTGTGTGCATGTATGTTCAAACATATAAATTTAAACACATCTGCATACACACAATGCATATGTTGTACATCATTTATAAGGCATACATCTATGAATATCTATGAATATATAAACAAAATCCATAAAAAAAGGCTTAGGTCATGATCTTGCGGTTTATGAGTTTGAGCCCTATGTTGGGCTCTGTGCTGACAGCTCAGAGCCTAGAGCCTGCTTCGGATTCTGTGTCTCCCTATGTCTCTCTCTGCCCCTCCCCCACTCACGATCTGTCTCTCTCTCTCTCTCTCTCTCTCTCTCTCTCTCAAAAATAAACATTAAAACATTAAAAAATTAAAACTAAAAAAATCAAATGGAACATCTGTAGATGAAAAATACAGTATCTGACAGGGGAAGTTTACTGGGTAGGTTCAGGAACAGACCAGATACTGCAGGAGAGATGATCAGTAAACCTAAAGACGAAGCAGCAGAAACTATCCAAACTGAAGCACAGAGAAATCAAGAAAGACAAAAAAGAAAAAGAAAAATTAACACAGGCTCTGACATTATAACATGTTTTGACATATTTGTGGTTTAAAAGGAGAATATGGCAGAAAAAATACAGAAGTAATAGTGGAAAATTTTCTAGATCTTCTGAAACCCAAAACCCACAGATACAGGCTCAACAGACCCTTTGTAGGAAAAACACAACGAAAACAATGCAAAGAATTCTTATAACCAAGTTGCTGAAAACCAACAAGAGAAAATCCTAAGAGCCTTCAGAGAAAAAGAATCAAGATGATAGAGAGAGAAAAGAATTATCACCTACTTGTCTTCAGAAACACTGCTAAGCACAGAGACAACAAATCACATCTTTAAAGTGCTTTAAAAAATTCAACCTAGAAAATATCATTAGAAATACCCAAAAAAAATCTTGGAGTGCCTGGGTGGCTCAAGTCAGTTAAGTGTCTGACTCTTGGTTTCAGCTCAGGTCATGATCTCACGGTTTGTGGGTTTGACCCCACTCTGGACTCTGTGCTGACAGTGCAGAACCTGCTAGGGATTCTCTCTCTCTCTCTCTCTCTCTCTCTCTCTCTCTCTCTCTCACTCTGTGCCCCTCCCCCACTCATGCGCACATGTACGTTCATGCACTCTCTCAAAAAAACAAAACAAATCTTTCAAAATAAAAGACAAAACAAGAATTTTTTTCAAACAAAAGCTAAGGCAATTGGTAGCCAGAGAAATATGAAAAAGGGTTCTTCAAGCTGAAAGAAAATGATTGCAGAGGAAAACTTCAAGTTATAAGACAAAAGGGAGATAATCAGAAATGGTAAGTATTTGAATGAACATAAAAGACTTTTCTTTTCAATTTCTTTAAAAGCCATTTGACCTTTAACAGCAAAAATAACAACAATATATTGTACAGTGTATAAAATATATAAAAATAAAATGTATAAGAATAAAAATAGCCCCAAAATGGGTAGAGGGTGAGAAACAGAAGTATTGGTTTAAAAATCCTGTCTTCCATGTGAAGTCGTATAGTATACTACAGTCCAGTACAGTACAATCATCAAGAAGACAAAACAATCTTCAACAAGTGTATGCCTCTAATAACAGAACTTCAAATAACAAAGAACGAAAACTGACAGACTGAAACAAGCAAATCCCCAATTACAGTTAGAAGCTTAAACCTTCCTGTCTCAGTTAGAAGCAAATCCCCAATTACAGTTAGAAGCTTAAACTGATGGAATAGACAAAATTAATAAGGATACAGAAATCTGAATACTCTCAACCAACTTTAAGTAACTGATATGTATCGAACACTACACCAAACAACTACTGAATATGCATTCTTTTCAAATGCACATGGAAAATTAACAAGATAGATTATATGCTAGCCATAAAACAAGTCTCAATAAATGTAAAAAGACTGGAAATGTACAGAATATATTCTCTGACCACAACTTAATCAAATCATAAATTTAAAAAAAAAGATATAGGGAAAATTCCAAAAGATTTAGAAATTAAACACATTTTTAAGTAACCTATGAGTCAAACAAGAAATCACAAGGGAAGTTAGAAAATATTTCAAGCTGAATTATAATGAAACATAACATACCAAAATTTGTGAGATGGAGCTAAAGCAGTGCTTAAAGGAAATTTTATCCTGTAAAATGCTTATATCAGAAAAGAAGAAAGGCTTAAAATAAATTATCTAAGCTTCTGCCATAAGAAGCTAGAAATAGAAATGGAGGAACAAATTAAATCCAAAATAAGTAAAAGCAAGGAAATAACAAACATAAGAGCAGAAATCAATGAAATAGCAAACAGGAAAAAAATCAATGAAACAAAAACCTATTTTTTTGAAAAGATTAATAAAAGTGATAAGCCTCCAGCTAAGCTGATCAAGAAATAAAGAGAGAAAATACAAATTACCAACATCAAGAATAAAAGGGGAGATATGGCTACAGATCCTAAAGTTATTAAAAAGATAATACAGTAATATAATGAATAAGATTATACCAATACATTTGACAACTGTGAAAAAACAATTTCTTTAAAACACACAAAGCACCAAAAGTATCAAAGAAAGAAACAGAAAATCTGAATAGACTTTTATCTGTTAAAGAAACTGAATCTGTATCTTTTTTGTGTTTATTTATTTATTTTTGAGAAAGAGACCAAGTGGGAGAATGGCCAGGAGAGACAGAGAAAGAAAATCCTAAGCAGGCTTTGTGCTGTCAGCGCAGAGACTGACATAGGACTCAAACTCAAAAATTGTGAGACCATAACCTGAGCCGAAATCAAAAGTTGGACACTTAACTGACTGAGCCACCTAGGAGCCCCTCGAATCTGTGTTTTAAAACTGTTCCTCAAAAAACACTGAAAATCCAGATTTTTTAAAGGAAGAAATCTTACACCAACTCTTTCAGACAACAGTTAGAAGAGGCAATTTCCAAATTCATTTTATGAGGTCAGCGTTACTGTTAGACCAAAATCAGGCAAAAACATTATTGAGCAATATCTCTCATAAATGTAGATGCAGAGATCTTTAACAATTTTTAGCAAGTCAAATCCAATAATATATATATATAGGATAATAATCATGACCAATGGATTTTTTTCAAGGAGGCAAGTTAGCTTATCTCCCAAAAATTAGTCAGTGTAACTCACCACATTCACTTTTATTCATAGAATAAAAGGGGGAAACAAACATATGATCATCTCATTAGATGCAGAAAAAGCATCTGACAGAATTCAATACCCATTCATGAAAAACAACTTTAGCAAACTAGAAATGCAAAGAAACTTCCTCAGTCTAATAGAGATCATTTATAAAAAAACTTTACATAATGATGAAAGACCTAACATCTCCTCCCCCCAAATCAGGAATAGGTAAGGATGTCCACTTACCAATTCTATTCAACACTGTCCCAGAGGTCCTAGCCAGTGCAATAAAGCAAGGAAATTAAATGAAACACATACAAATTAGAAAGGAAGTAAAGTTGCCTTTGCTTATCATCAACATAATTATGCATGTAAAATCCTAAGGAATCTACAAAAAAACTAGTAGAATACATAATTTCAGAAAGGTCTCAGAATACCAGTTTAATATTTAGTAACCAATTGTATTTCTACATATTAGCAACAAACAATCGGAAATGTTTTTCATTTAAAATACCACTTATTTCAGCATCAAAAATTTTTGCATAAAATAATTAGGGGTAAAAAATGCTACTTCAATGTGTTGAGGACTCATGACATACTAGACTAAAACAGATAAAATCCTCCTACCCCACTATAAACACCTCTTAACACTGGAGTTCCCACTAGGTCAGTCCTTGGATTTTTTTTTTTTTCCTCCGACTATTCCAGTTCTCATCTTAGCACTTTGAATTCGATCTATATACAAGTATTCTCCAAATACATAGCTCTCATTTCACCTCTTCTCCCCTCTCTTGTATATTCAGTGGCCTGCTCATTATGTCTACTTTGACGTATAATAAGCACCTGATATTTAACATATTCGAGACTGAATTCCTTATTCTCCGCCACCCCCACCCCCCACCTGCTCTTCCTCCAGTCTCTCTTTGGACTTCAATTTTTCCTGGGACTCTAGTCAGAAACTTAGAAGTTCTCTGACTCCTCTCTTTCTTCACATCCCACTCCCATTCCTTCAAACCAAAATCGGAATCTGACTACTTCTCTCCTTCTTGCTACCACCTTGGCAAGCTACCGTCATCTCTTACCTGACTTATTATAATAGCCCATACCTCTTCTTCTTGCTTTTAGTTTTGCTTGCCTACAGTCTATCATCTACAAAGCAGCTGGACTTAATCTTTTTAAAATGTTGGTGTGATCATGTCACTCTTCTCCTCACAACGTATGCATCCCCAGTGTGTAGCACCTAAACGCAAGGAAAGTGCCCAATAAATTGATGTTAAGTAAATGAACAAAAAAAAGAATAAAATACAATTTAAATGCTTTAACACAAAATGAAACTCAAAACAAAGAAATGGGAACAAAACATGGAAATGTCCAGGTGCCAAAAATAGAGGAATCTCAAAGCCAGGCTTGGAAGAAGGAAATGAATTGACAGCAACTGGCAGATGCCAGGATAGGCTTTAGGGCACATGAGGATAAAGGTACACCTAAGGCAGAGGGCTGCCATTTGCCCCTTGCATGAAACCTAAGGCCTCCAACGGCTCCCTATTCCATGATAAGTAGACTAAAAAGAGACCCTACCCCATCCTCGGCCAAGAGAAATATCATGGAAGCACGCCATTTACCCTGAACTAAGAGTGATGAGGAGAAAAAATAATTTCCAATAAATGTAATTCCTATGTCTGCGACACAGATTGATGTGGGGTCCAAATTTACATTTCCAGAGTGGTGTGGAAACTCTAAGATGATTAGTTAGCATACAAACTGCTTGAGGATCACTGAAACTCCAAAGGTCTGCCAAAGAAAACACAATATCACTCTGTAGAAACACTCTCAAGCCCAGAGCATATAAATCAATTATTTTCAAAAAGCTATCCCAATTGAAGATAAACTTAGAGTAAAAAACTATATAGTATACAAGAAAATAAAGTCACTCACAAGAGACGACAGATAGAAGTAGATATAAAATATGTTTTAAAATATTTAGGTAGTTTTTTCTTTTTAAAGAGAAATCCTTTTATTTATTTTTTTTTTAAACAGGTAGGCTTTTGGGTGCCTGGGTGGCTCAGTCAGTTAAGTATCCAACTTGAGCTCAGCTCAGGTCATGATCTCACAGTTAGTGAGTTTGAGCCCCACATCATTGGGCTCTGTGCTGCCAGCTCAGAGCCTGCTTGAGATTCTGTCTCTCCCTCTCTCTGCTGCTCCCTCTCTCTCTCAATCTCTAAATACATAATACATACATACACACATACATACATACATACATAAAATAAAAGAGGTAGGTTTTTAAAAATGAAACTTCTAGAAACAATAAATATAGTCATTACAATGTAAAAGTTGATGAATTGATTAAATAGATTAGATGATGCTGAAAAAAGAATAAACAAACTGGAAAACATACAAAAAATTAACCCAGAATATGGTGGAAGGTGATAAAGGCACAGGGTGTGTGGGAAAGTAAATAGGATACATAAAAAAAATAAGATGCAATATATATCTAATTGGAAGGTCACATGAACAACCAATGAATCAAAGAAATCAAATGAAAAATAAAATACCTTGAGACAAATGAAAATGGCAATACAACATTCCAAAACTTATGGAATGCAGCAAAAGCAGTTCTAAGAGGGAAGTTCGTAGCACTAAATGCCTACAGCAATAAACAAGAAGAATCTCAAACAACCTAACTTTATACCTCAAGGAGCTAAAAGAAGAAAAAAACAAAGCCCAGAGTTTGCAAAGAAAAACAAAAGGAAATAAAGATTAGAACAGAAATAAATAAATGGAGACTAAAAAGGCAATAGAAAAGACCAATGAAAATAAGACCTGGTTCTTTGAAAAGATAAACAAAATTGACAAACCTTTAACTAGATTCACCAAGAAAAAAAGACAGGGAACACAAATAAATAAAATCTGAAAAATAAAGAGGAGATATTACAACCTATATCACAGAAATACAAAGGATCATAAGAGGCTCCCGTGAACAATTATACACCAACAAATTTGACAACCTAAAAGAAATGGATAAATTTCTAGAAACATAGAAGCTACCAAGACTGAATCATGAAGAAACAGAAAATCTGAACAGACCAATTACTAGTAAGGAGATTGAATCAGTAATCAAAAACCTCTCAACAAACAAAAGCCCAGGACCAAGGACTTTGCTGTTGAATTAAACCCAACGTTCAATGAAGAATTAATATCATTTGGGATGAGCACTGGGTGTTGTATGGAAACCAATTTGACAATAAATTTCATATATTAAAAAAAAGAATTAATATCAATCCTTCTCAAACCCTTCCAAAAAACAGAAAAGGAGGGAACACTTCTAAACTCATTTTACAAGGCCAGAATTACCCTGATAATAAAATCAGACAAGGATGCCACCAGAAAAGATAATTACAGACCAATATCCTTGATGAATATAGATTTAAAAATTCTCAACAAAATATTAGCAAACCAAATTCAACACTACTTTAAAAGGATTATACAGCACAACCAAGTGGGATTTACTTCAGGGATACAAAGCTGATTGAACATTTGCAGATTAATCAATGCAATAGACTACACTAACAAAATTAAGGACAAAAATCATACTATTATTTCAATAGATGCAGAAAAAGCATTTAACAAAGTTCAACATCCATTTATAAGCACTCAAAAAAGTGGGTACAGAGGATATGAACCTCAAAATAATAAAGGCCATAAATGACAAGACAAGAGCTAACATCATACTCAGTGGTAGAAAGCTGAAAGCTTGTCCTCTAGGATCAGGAAAAAAAATAAAGATGTCCACTCTCATCACTTCTATTCAACATAGTATTGGAAGTCCTAGCCAGAGCAATTAGGCAAGAAAAAGAAATCAAAGGCATCCAAATTGGAAAGGAAGAGGTAAAACTGTCACTATTTGCAAATGACATGATATTAATATAATAGGGAGGCTACAAACTGAAAATTCATATAGATGGAAGAAGGCAATATTTTAAGATATAATGGTTGAAATTATGAAGTTATGAGTCCTTACTGCTGAGCAGAATAAGTAAAAACATATCCATCAAAAAAGTCTAGTAAAACTGGAGAACATACCAAATATAAGAATATAATCTTAAAGTTACCATAGGGGTGCCTAGGTGGTTCAATCTGTTAAGAGTCTGACTTCGGCCCAGGTCATGATCTCACAGTTTGTGAGTTCAAGCCCCATGTCAGGCTCTGTGCTAACAGCTTGGAGCCTGGAGCCTGCTTCAAATTCTGTGTCTCCTTCTCTCTCTGCCCCTCCCTTGCTCACTCCCACCCCCCCCCCCCGACTCTCTCTCTCAACAATAAATAAACATTAAAAAAAAATTTTAATTACCATAAAGAAAAGTCAGATTCCCTGCAAATAAATTATAATCTGACTGGCAGCACATTTCTCATCAAAACTAGAGACATCCAAATCAGTGAATGGTAGTATAAAAGTATTTACAGAAAGAATTATCTCTGCTAAATTATCAGTCAAGAGTAAAAGTGAAATAGAGATACCTGGGTAGCTCAGTTGGTTAAGCATCTGACTCTTGATTTCAGCTCAGATAATGATCTCATGGTTTGTGAGTTTCAAGCCCTGTTTCGGGCTCCATGCTGACAGTGCAGAGTCTGCTTGGGGTTCTCTCTCTCTCCCTCTCTCTCTGCCCCTCCCCCCTCCCTCTCCCTTCCCCTCTTTCTCTCTCAAAATAAATAAACTTAAAAAAAAAAAAGAGTAGAAGTGAAATAAGGACATTTTCAAACAAATATTGAAAGTGTGTCACACATAGACTTTTGCTAGAAGAATTATTAATGGGTGTATTCAGGAAAGAAAAGCACTCCAAAAGCAGATGCAAGAAGAATAATTAGCAAAGAAAGTCAAAAACATACCTAAATAAGTACTGACTATAAAAACATATTTTTAAAAAATTGTATCCAACTTGGGGCAAGAAGAATTAATTAAAAGAAGGTGGAATTTAAAATTACTCAATGACATGGGGTGCTTGGGTGGCTCAGTCGGTTAAGAGGCTTCAGCTCAGGTCTATCTCATGGTTCATGGGTTCAAGCCCCATGTCAGGCTCTGTGCTGACAGAGCTCAAAGCCTGGAGCCTGCTTTGTATTGTCTGTCTTCCTCTCTCTCTGCGCCACCCCCCCCCCCCCGCCCCGCTCACACTCTGTCTCTCTCAAAAAATAGATAAACATTAAAAAAATAATAATGAAAATAAAATTACTCAATGACAGTATGAATGATTTGAGGGGATCAGCTTAAAAGTTACCTAAAATCCTTATATTACTCTGTAGGAAAGTAGAGCTATTACTTATTAAACATGTTAAAAAGATAAAATTAACCTCAAAAAGAAGAGAAGTAGAGGGGTGCCTGGGTGGCTCAGTCACTTAAGCGTCCAACTCTTGATTCCAGTTCAGGCCATGATCTCGCAGTTCATGAGATTGCACTCTGTGTCGGGCTCCATGCTGAGAGCAGGGAGCCTGCTTGGGATTCTCTCTCTCCTCTTTCTCTGCTCCCCCATGCTCTTTCTCTCTTTCTCTCAAAATAAATAAATAAACTTAAAAAATAGAGAATAGAAGTAGAATGTAAAAGTTCTAAATTATTGACAGGGTAGGGAGAAAAAAACTAGATGAAGAAAGAAGGATGGAAGGAAGGGAGCAGGGAGGGGAGAAACATGATTACAGAGAGAAAGCGTGACATGCTAGAAATATATCTAAATGTATCAGTGAATTAGTTTGGGATTCCCCCAGGAGCATAACTTGAAACAAAGATTCACATGCAAGCAGTTTATTTGACACATGATTCCAGGAAACACTGGTCGGGGAACAGGAAAGTGAGATAGAGAAGGGAAGGCAGTCAGAAAAGGATATGTTGTGCAGCACATTCTCTTTGTGGATAACTGCAGCTTAGTCCTGTTGGAGCATCTGAGAACTGCCAGGTATTAATTTCCAGACACTTCACCCTAGACGACTTGTAGCTGAAAGGTCTCCAGCAGTTTAGAGAAAATGACAGGCAAAGAGACAGATGCTTCCATGGATAACTACAATGAGGCCAGGCATCCCAGAGCTTCTGCTGCCATCAGCATTCATAATAAATGTAAACCAATTAAAACTACCTATAAAAGACAGAGTCTTCAGGTTGGAATGTTTTAAGGAAGAAAATTCCATTTATATGCCATTTAAAAAGAGATGCCTATCTACACAGCTTAGGGGGCCCAGAAGCAATGACATCCCAGATCAGCCCCCAGATCTTGGTTTCTAATACCATTCTCCAACAGGAACCAGGATTACTTAGAAAAACGACTGCTTCTAGGGCTGGGGCATAAAAAAAAGTCAGGGTGGGGGGAAGCCTGCATCATTGAGAGAATGTCAAAGGGACTGAGAAAGTTCCCAATGGCCAAAGCTGGAACAATGTGAGCAAGAAAATAAAGTAGATTGGATTATAACCCAAGGTATGACACAAATATCCAGGAGTCCATACTGACATAAAAAAGTGATTAAATAAATAAATGTGGCAGAAGAGACAAATCTCCCATGCAGAAGAAATTCAAATAATTCTCCACCCCTTAGATGTGGACTGCACATAGTGACTTCCTTCCAAAGAGGACAACTTGGAAAGGATGGGGCTGGAGTAATTCTACAGTAGAGAATCCTAACGAATACTACCTCATCCAGGTGACCAAGGTCAACCTCAATAATAATAAATCATGCCGATATCTGCTCCTGATATGATGTGATGAAAACAGCACTTCACCTCTATGCTCTTCTTCCCTAAACCCACAATCCCTGTCTAATCATGAAAAACAAACAAACAAACAGGAAATCCCCAACTGAGGGCTATTCTACAAAATACCTGACCATGACTCCTCAAAACTGTCCACGTCATCAAAAGCAAGGAAAGCCTGAGAAACTGTCACAACCAAAAGGAATCCAAGAAGACACGAAACTAAGTGTAATATAGTATCCTGAATAGAATTCTGGGACAGAACAAGGACATCAAGTAAAAAACTAAGGGCAGCTGAATAAAGTATGGACTTTAGTTAATAACAATGTCTCAATATTGGTTCACTAATTGTAACAAATATACCTACCTAATATAAAGATGTTAATAATAGAGGAAACCATGCAGAGTACATGGGAACTCTCTGTACTCTCTTTGTAATATTTCTGTAAAATCTAAAGCTGTCCTAAAAAAAAAAAATAAAGCTTTTTTAAAAAGAGAGAGAGAAAGAGATCTAAGAATATAAAGAGAGAATGGAAATAAAGGGGCAAGACAAGGAATGCTAACCACTCACTCACCCACATGGAGCTAGGAAAGCGTAAGATAAATGGAACTGGAAGCAAAAAGCATTATTGAAGATAAAGATAGTTATTACTTAACCACAATTCAGAAAAAAATCATAATCTTAGAAACACCTATTAAGATAACCTCAAAATATATAATCTATATGCTTTTTTTCCCAAAAAGCTCTAATTCTGAAATAGTCTGCCAGAGAAAGCCCACCATGTGCTCATTTTTCCATTATTTAGCTGCTTCCTGTCCTAAAGTATACTGTGACATACTGGAAAATACTCCCAAGTTTTACTTTATGTAGCTTTCAGTGAAATCATGAAATTGTAGTCATCCCTTTGGGCAAAAGAAAAAAGTCTTAAAAGCAATTCACAACGAGAATTATTAGGGATATTCCATGTTTAGACCTGAAGTTTTGAGTTTATAATTTAGCCAGAAGTAAAAATTCCCAACTCAGTGGTTCGCTTGCTTACAAACTCCTCCCTCTCCAGACTCAAAGACACTGCCTGAGCTAGATTTCCTTATTATCGAGAAGTGCACAGAATACAGTGCTTGGGCCTCTCAAAAGCATCCAGGTGATTTCAAGATCAGCAAGGATCATCCCCCAGAGAGTGTCCTGACTTCAGCATCTGGAGAGGCCATCTCCAGAAGGAAGGTCAGAGATTAAGAAACACAGGAAAGGGATGCCTGGGTGGCTCAGTCAGTTCAGCATCATCCGACTCTTGGTTTTGGCTCATGTCATGATCTCATGGTTCTTGGCATCAAGCCTCCCATCAGGCTCCACACTGACAGCACAGGGCCCGCTTGGGATTCTCTCTCTCCCTCTCTGCTCCTCCCCTGCATGCACACAGACATACATGCTCTCTCTCTCTCAAAATGAATAAATAAACTTAAAAAAAAACACAGAAAAGATTTTTTTTTAAGACCACAGAAAGGGAAGAGGAACCCAGGTGGGTCAATAAGTAAGCAAAACTATGTACAGAGTTTATCAGGAATATGCGACCTTACATTTACATGAATTTATAAAAAGAGAACAAGTTTGGTAAATTAGAAAATATGAAATGGTACCAAAAATAGGGAAAACTGCTAAAAACCCTGCCTCCCAGAGGGCAACAAATGCAAAAAACCTGAAGCTTGCCAACGTCAGCATTTCAAGATTTCCCCTGTGCTACCAGTTGCAAATGACAATGAAATTCCTAGTTAGGTCTGCCAAAGTTTGCTAAATGCTAAAGCCTGCAGAGAGTCTTGTTCTGTTATGTCTGAAGTCAAAAGAACACTGTTTTTTCTTTCACATGCTAAGCAAATATTGGCTGGATTAATCCACATTTTACAACACTCTTACATAACAATCACAAACAACATATATTCAGAAAAATGAGCACTTCCAGCCATTCTTTTTGACATCAAAGGGGTTTTCTAACTCAGAGTCAATCAGAAGAACTCAGTTATTTAATGCATGTACGTGTGTGTGCACATGTGTACGTCTGTTTCTAAAAACACCAAATCATTGAGAGCCAGATTCATGCAATTAATTTTTTAAATACTGGTAAATAGTCCGATTTTTTAATTTGTAAAAAGGGTAATTTTTAAAGTTTGAAATCCTTCAGGGTAAAAAAAAAAAAAACCTAACATTTAAGTGCTTGCTAAAAATCAAGCACTGTTCTATACACAGTGTCTTTTCGTTTTAATGTTTATTTATTGTTGAGAGAGACAGACAGAGCATGAGTTGGGGAGGGGCAGAGAGAGAAGGAGACACAGAATCTGAAGCAGGCTCCAGGCTCCGAGCTGTCAGCATAGAGCCCTGCATGGGGCTTGAACTCACAAACTGTGACATCATGACCTGAGCTGAAGTCGGACGCTTAACCAACTGAGCCACCCAGGCACCCCTACAAAGTGTCTTATTTGACCCTTATAACATCACATAAGCTACATAAGCATCAGGAAGCCTGTTTTATATACCACAAGTCAGAGTGGTTAAAGGATTTGCTCAAAGCCACAATGGCTGGCAGATAAAGAACCAGGACTTGAATTCACATCTCCCTAACTCCAAAGCCTGTACATACGGTCCAATATATAACACATACCCAGCAAATGTCTGAAGAACACACATTTAAAAAGTCTTCATTTAAAAATTTTGTGAGCCAAGGGGTGCCTGGCTGGTTCAGTCAGTAGAGCATGTGACTTGTGATCTCAGGGTCATGAGTTTGAGCCCCACATTGGGTACAGAGGTTACATGGAAATAAAATCTTAAAAAAAGAAAAGAAAAGAAAGGAAAGGAAAGGAAAGGAAAGGAAAGGAAAGGAAAGGAAAAGAAAAGAAAAGAAAAGAAAAGAAAAGAAAAGAAAAGAAAAGAATAAAAGGAAAGGAAAGGAAAGGAAAGGAAAGGAAAGGAAATTTTGTGAGCCAAGCCTACCAAATAACTCCTAAAAACCAAACTAGTTATGTGTGAAGAGAAAAATATTCACTAATACTAACTATACCCACATACACATTTAGCTTCAGATATTTTCATAATACTTAGACTCAGTTTTTCTAGCACATAATCCTGATTCATACTTCCAGAATAAACTTGAAAATTATGTATCAGTGATTGAGTCAACACCCATAAAACAGCTCTGGGAAAGGGAAAATGGCCATGAATAAACCAAGGGATAATTTGAAGCAAAGAGTTCTCCTAAATCCCTCTCATCCTTGTTCCCTGAGAATACAAAAGGCGCAACCTTGTTTTAAAAAGGAAAAACTGATCTGCAAAACAATAAGGGCTCCCTCCAGAAGATTCGTACTTGGAGCCACAGAAGGGCTGAATAAAGACAATTTTCCAAGGACCCCTGGGCATCTCAGTCGGTTAAGCATCTGACTTGATTTTGGCTCAGGTCATGATCTCACAGTTTATGAGATCAAGCCCTGCATTGGGCTCTGCACTGACAGTGAGGAGCCTGCTTGGGATTCTCTCTCTCTTTCTCCTTCTGCTCCTCCCCAGCTTGCACATGCCCGCTCTCTCTCTCTCTCTCTCAAAATAAACAAAGATTTTTTAAAAAGACAATTTTCCGCACCCCAGGTATACAAAGGTGGGGTCACACCCAGATAATCCCAGAGGTATGGTCACCCCAATCAGTCACCATGTCCATTTCCCTCATCCCACCCTCACCTCTTTCAATAGATTCTAGAGGCAAAATTTCTTTTCCCATTGAACAAAATGAAAAGCTAGAATGTTCTGATATTTATCTTCATTTAACACCAGAAAAAATTGCATGTTTTTAGAATAATACAAAAAGTCAACAATGACACCAAATGAGGCATTTGAACATGTCCCTAATGAACCTCATCAGTGTGCCAAAGCTCTGAAGTTGCTCTTTCTCAGCCCTGTCCCTCCAACTGGCTTCAGTGTGCCCATCCAAAGTGGCGCCGTGGTGACTCTAAGAATTTTGGGTACTTAGATTACAAATAATATAAGATAAGGGGAGCCTGAGTGGCTCAGTCGGTTGAGCGTCTGACTTTGGCTCAGGTCATGATCTCACGGTTCATGAGTTCAAGCCCCACATCAGGCTTGCTGCTATCAGCCTGTCAGCGCAGAGCCTGCTTCAGATCCTCTGTCCCTCTCTCTCTGCCCTTCCCCCACTTATACTCTGTCCTCTCAAAAAATAAATAAAAATATTTTTTTTAAAAACAAATAATATAATACAAAGTATAATCCCTCTTAAATAAGGAAAGTTTTTTTTAGGAACTCCAGATTATTAACAACAACAACAAAAAAAAACAAGACAGAACTAACTGCTGTCACAAAGCTTCTAGAAACCGTCCCCAGGACCATAAAACTGGTGACATCAAAAATAGTCAATGAAGTGGTGCCTGGATGATTTAGTTGGTTAAACATTCGACTCTTGACTTTGGCTTAGGTCATGAGCTCATGGCTCATGAGGCTGAACACCGCATAGGGCTCTGTGCTGACAGTGCAGAGCCTGCTTGGGATTCTCCCTCTCCCTCTCTCTCTCTGCCCCTCCTCCACTTGCTCTCTCTTTCTCTCTCTCTCAAAATAAATAAATATTTTTTAAAATATTTTTTAAAATAGTCAATGAAAAAATAAGCATAAAGCAAATGTTAACGTAATGATATCCAAAGACTCTAACATAACTAGAGGCAACTCTCACACTTCGTCATAATTGAAGGCAGATGAGTCTCTGAAACTTATAAACGTCATAGACTCAAGCCCCAGGTCCGAACTCATCACATTGCAGCTGGAAACCTCTACACAGTGATATTCTCTGGAGCCAGCTAACAGGTGGACATACACAGTCTCCTCTATCACATTCACCCACCAGAAAAAGGCACAAAGGACTGCTGTTACTTTAACTGGATGAGTAAAACGAAATAATCCTCTTTGACAGAGAAAAAAGCACCAAACAGACATAAAAAGCAGATTTCAAAACTTGTAAATATTACAGAAGAAAAGTAACTCCTAAAGCGGGCAAAATATTAACTGGAATACAGAAAAAGGAAAGCCAAAAAGTAAATAAGGGATCAAGTGGTGAGAACTTTTTCCTATTTGAATCACCAATTAGAAAATATTAGAATTTTTATTTTAAAATTTAAAAATTTTTAAATGTTAAAAATGTCAATTTTAGGGGCACCTGGGTGGCTCAGACGGTTGAGCGTCTGACTTTGGCTCAGGTCATGATCTCATGGTTCGTGAGTTCGAGCCCCACTTCAGGCTCTGTGCTGACAGCTCAGAGCTGGAGCCTGCTTCAGATTCTGTGTCTCCCTCTCTCTCTGCTTCTCCCCTGCTCATTCTCTCTCTGTCTCTCAAAAATAAACATTTGGGGTGCCGGGGTGGCTCAGTCAGTTGAGCGTCCGACTTTGGCTCAGATCATGATCTCGCAGTCTGTGAGTTCGAGCCCTACGTCGAGCTCTACGTTGACAGCCCAGAGCCTGGAGCCTGTTTCAGATTCTACATCTCTCTCTCTCTCTCTGCCCTTCCCCCACTCATGCTCTGTCTCTCTCTCTCTGTCAAAAATGAATAAACATTTTTAAAAATTTTTTAATAAATATTTTTTTAAATGTCAATTTTAAAATAAGATAGGTTTTCATTCAATATATTTTAAAGCACAAAAGACAATGCAAATAACTAGAACCAATAAGAAGTTCAACACTCCTTCAGATACGCAGTTCAAGCCGGGTTCATCCCCCATATTCCTTTTGCTCGTGTCAGGGTCAAGCTTCAATCAGAGAAGGGTCCAAACGAGGAACTTACATAAGGGGTAATTCATCACCAAACACTGGAGAGCTCCCACCACATACAAGATGCTGGGCAGGGTCCTCATGGTTCTACCCCCTTTGCAGAGCCCGCTCCACAACTTGACACACCAGACCCTACACCTGGCCTTTGTATACCTTTCTAGATTCATCCCACCCTGCCCCCTGGCCACAGATACTCAGCATCTTGCTCCCTGGCATCACTTTCTTGCCACAATAAAGGGGTGGGCGAAAGTGTTACAGGCGAACGGAAACCCTAAGAAAGCAGGGCAGTAACATGTCCTGATTTGCATTTTAAAAAAATGGCTCAGGTTTCCGTGTGCAGAAGGGATTGAGAGGGTGTGATATAAATGGGCCAAAGATGGCCTTTGCACATGGCCCCTTGGTCATTTTTCCACTGCAGGCTGAGTGAGTTAGATCAGAAGCCCACTGGCACCAAGCTCAAACTTTTACACACACAGTCATTTACAAATAGTCCAAACAAACAGATTTTTAGGCATGTAGGGCCTTCCTGCCTTGCACAGTCTGCAACACTCACCCAGCATCTGAAGGCCATTGATAAGACAGAGCATTATGGTTACAAGACTTCAAGCAGCTACCATCCTTCAGAGACCCAGAGACTGCCCACTGTGCTACTGAGGGCCACCAGCTAAACATATAACTCTCCCTCTCCCCAGGGAATCCCCTTCTCCCCACCCAACACACACACACACACACACACACACACACACACACACACACACACACTGCAGCAGCTGAGAGGGATTTCCACAGCTGGGAAATAATGAAAGCATCGCCCGGTAAAGCCAGTATGTGCTACTGCCACCTTGTGGTCATGTTGTTTCCTTTGCTCAGTCCCCAAATCCCCCCAACTCCCTGAAGGAGGCCGTCCCCCAAATGACAGACGACAATAGCTTGACTAGAAAGAGGGGATGTGGGCTCAGAGAAAGGTGGGTGGGCTTGGAGCTCCAGAAGCAGATCCATTTAAAAAAATGGTAATATTTAGCACACAGATAAAGAAATTAAGAAAAGATGATAGTGTCCCTCAAAAAGCATAAGATCAGTAGGGCCTGCAGACCACAGGTAAAAAGAGGGGCTTCTGTGGTAAACATGGAAGTCTGACCCAAAGGGGAGGGCTTGGCACATCGGAGAAGCTCTGCACCATTTAAAGCAATCTGCTTCCTAAGACTCCTTTCCAGTCAACCCCTGGGAAGAAATACATTGTATATCAGGGGTGTGTGTGTGTGTGTGTGTGTGTGTGTGTGTATGCGTGCGCATGTGCCCGTGTATATGTAGATACACACATACGGACACGTGTACAAAGATTCATTAAAATAGTATTTACCTTCACTGAGCCATGTGTTTGGATTTTCTATTTGTTCCTCTTTTTTAATGTAGATCATAAGCCTTTGAATTGATTTCATAATTCACCAATGGGCACAGCTGGCAATTTGAAAAGCACTGCATTTAGTGAGGATTGTTTCTTTTTCTTCTTGATTATTGCTTTGGATTTAGGATGAAAATGAAAGGGGAGTGATTTTGCAAATTTTTTTAATGTTTATTATTTATCTTTGGGAGAGAGACAGAGCATGAGCAGGGGAGGGGCAGAGAAAGAGGGAGACACAGAATCTGAAGCAGGCTCCAGGCTCTGAGCTGTCAGCACAGAGCCCAATGTGGGGCTCAAACTCATGAACCTTGGGATCATGACCTGAGCCGAAGTCCAAGGCTCAACTGACTGAGCCACTCAGGTGTCCGGAAAGCGGAGTGTTTTCTCTGGAAGTTTCCCTTCCAGAGGAAAAGAGACGCCTGGGTGGGTGTCCCCTCCTGGCAATCAAGAGGCTCACAGAACCCTAGAAACCTGCCTCCCTGCATAGGACTTTATAAACCCGGCCACTGCCTCCTCACCCCCTTTGACTCCTCTCAGAATACCTGCACACTTTCTAGGGAGTCTAAGTAGAATTTAGAAATAAGAGAAATTGATGGGGCACCTGGCTGGCTCAGTCAGTAGAGCACACAACTCTTGATCTCAGGGTTGTGAGTCTGAGTCCCACGTTGAGTGTAGGGATTACTTAAAAAATAAAATCTTTTTTAAAAAACGGAAATAAGGGAAATGGCTAAGAAAGCAAAAGTCTGAGATGCATGCAAATACTTTTTTTGTATGTATCAATAGCACACAAAAGGAAATACATGTAAGAACTTTGTAAAAGTTCCTCTGTTAGTAAAGATGAGAATCTCAATGTTAAGTTACTTAACATTGCCCAAGAACAGAACAATGATCCACATGCTCGAAACTGTCTCTTTACTTTTGTTTTAAAAAAAAAAAAAAACACTACATAGAAAAAGAATATTCTGTAAATAAACACAACGGAACAGCTGACCTACAGCTTGACTCCTCTGCAGCCCACAGAATCCAGTCATTTTTTTTAACACAATGTATTTTATGAATAAACTTCTACACTTTTAAAATTGAGTTTTCTCTTTTTGAAGTACAGCTTCAAGCAACTACAAGTTTCCATCCTGCTAACCCGAGGCAGCCGTTGCTTTTAACTTCTATCTTTTATTTAAAAACTTAATTGGAAGTTTTTGTAGCCAGAAGGAGCACTTCAAAGAAAAGGGAAAAAATGCCAAAAATTAATACTTCATGTCAGAGGTTAGGAGAGAAAGAAACAAAGATTACAGAAACGAGGGGTTAATGGTATATAGGAGAGCGGTGGAAGAAGGGAAGAAGGCAGGAAACAGACTGAAGAAGGAAGGAAAAGGAAAACCCATGACATTGGAAACGAGACGTGGGGTGATGCTGTCCAGGCTCTGGGCAGACACGACAACACAAGGCTCAGAGAAGCATTCATTAATTCCCGCACAGCCCAGAGGCCCTGTGCACGAATCCCGCCCCCACTCAAGCCATTTACCCCTGTCTTCAATTACACATCAAGGGACACAGCTCTTCCTTTACTTTAATTTCTAGACATTCCCTGTCACTGCAGATTCTCAATTCACTCTGACAAAACAATGTTAAAACTTCAAGTGTGGCTTTGTGCTCCGCCATTGAGGAAGAAGGCCCTGGACCGGAGGGTAGAGGGACCAGGGTCCTTGTCCCTCTGCCACCTGCTGATGTGGGACTTTGAGCAGCCCCTTCCTTTCTGTGGAGCTCTGTGGTGGCGTGGTAAAGTAAGAAGGTTGGAGGAGATTCCTGAGATTCCTTCCAGCTCTGATAAGCTATCACTCTGTGATTTACGGCTACTGAACCTCCTGTATCACTCACGGAGGATGCTGATGAATAGGTAAATGAGATGAATACCCAAGATTTGCTCCCAGAGCTTCTTAGAGTTGAAATAAATAACAGATCCGACTGTTTCAAAGGGGGAAAACTTCCCATACTTGGACAAGTCCTCAAGATCAGAATAGCTATAAAATCGGACCTCACTGGTCTCAGACAGGGAAGACTACTCTTACATAAAGAGTACTAAGAGGGGCACCTGGGTGGCTCAGTTGGTTACAAGTCTGACTCTTGGTTTTGGCTCAGGTCATAATTTCATGGTTCGTGGGAATAAGCCACACATGGAGCTCCATGCTGACAGGGTGGAGCCTGCTTGGGATTCCCTCTCTCTCTCTCTCTCTCTCTCTCTCTCTCTCTCTCTCTCTCTCTCTCTTTCTCTTCCTCTGCCCATTTCCCCTGCTCATGCACTCCCTCTTTCTAAAATGAATTTTTAAAAAAAATTTTTTATGTACTGCTCTGCTCTATAAGACTTTGCCCAGCAACCGATTCAAGACCATGACCTAATAGTCTCCATCTGTGATAGAGGGAACTTTTGGGCAGGTGACTGCAGTGATGGGGGAGAAGGCCTGATATGAACTCTGAGCTGGCCTGAGAGGCAAAGGCACTGATCAGCACTCCCAAGATGTGACTCTCGAGCCTTCCTCGGAGCCTAGCAACAGCCCCTGGCTTCCAGAGGGGTCTCCGCAATGCAGCAGCAGATTCTGGACGGAAGCTGAGGCAGACAACCAAACGAGGATAACTCCACTGACAGCCCACATACAGAAGGACCAAATTGGCCAGTTTGCCCTTCCACAGCGCTCTGTATGGGACACTGGCTGGGACGCGGACCCAGCTCTGCATCAGGGATGAGCATGCGTCCCAAGGGCAGCTAACTCATATGCAGGCCCGTCTCCTATGTTGGGACCTGGAGCAAAATGATAAGCAAGGCCGATCAGTGTCTCTTGCGGAGGAATGTGAGTGAGGACGTGGAAACAAAGCACTTCGTGATGAGAGAAGAAGGTTAAAGGTCATGATGAAGGAGGCCAGAGAGGCTCTGATGGACTGTAGGTGCCAGAGAGCCAATAGACTTCACGCAGCAAGCCTGTATCTACAGCACACACACATTCACATGCACACACGCATGTATGCACACTTACACACGTGCACACTGACAGGCTAGACAAAACGGGAAGAGGAAGTTTAAGCTGTAATGAAGTTCAACAGAAAAAAAAAAATGGAAATGCCTACATCCCAGAGATTCAGAGGAAACAAGAGTGAGGAGCATAGACTAAAGCTGAACAGCCTTAAAGGCAAATAACCAGCCTACGTGATTAAAGGGGCCACCACACAATCATGAAAGGTACATAAGGTACACAATCCTGTGGCTCACGATATATAAAGCAAAAATTAAAGAATTACAAGAAAGAATTGGTGAATCCACAATCATAGCAGGTAATGTGAACATGGCTCTCTCAGCAAGTTTACAGTCCAGGGGACACAAATTAATAAAGATTTAGAAAGAACCATTTGAACGACAGCTTGATCCAATGAATGAATAACTAAAGAAAAAACACTGTTTTCATTCAGATGCAGCACTCATAAAAACTGACCATTCAGGGGCGCCTGGCTGGCTCAGTCAGGAGAGCATGGGGCACTTGACCTCGGGGTTATGAGTTCGAGCCCCAGGTTGGGTGTAGAGATTACTGAAATAAATAAAACTTTTTTTAAAAACCTGACTATTCAAAGCTATAAGGCAAATCATAACAAACAAACACTCCAAAGCATACCTGCCTCAATCTCATTAAAATGTAATTAAATTAGGAATCAGTAGTAAAAATAATTAACTTCTAAAAAAATCTGTATATTTGGAAAATTTTAAATACAAAAAATACACAAAAGTCAGAGGAAAAACACTGTCACGGAAATTAGAAAGTATGTAGAATGGAAAATTTTTTTTAATTTAAATGTAGCATGTCAAAACCAGTTGCAACAGGGGCGCATAGGTGACTCAGTCGGGTAAGCATCTGACTTTGACTCAGGTCATGATCTCGCAGTTCACCAGTTCAAGCCCCACATGGGGCTCTGTGCTGACAGCTCGGAGCCTGGAGCCTGGAGCCTGCTTCGGATTCTGTGTCTTTCTCTCTCTCTGCCCCTCCCCCACTCATGCTGTCTCTCTCTTTCTCTCTCAAAAATAAATAAAAATATGTTTTAAAAAAAAGAAAGTTGCTCTAGCTCTAACAAGGTGAAGGTGGTTAACCACAAAATCATAGTCTTCTCAAGTACATCACAGAGCTGAGGTTGCAATGAAACCTCACGACATAAAATCCCAAAACGGACAACCATGGCTGCCTTCATCTTTGGTACAGCAGAGGAGGGGGCCACAGATGGATGAGAAAAGCACTGAACTTTTAATAAATGTCTAGAGATTCAGCAAAGGTTAGCATGATATGGGGTGCTGGGGCGGCTGAGTCAGTTGAACGTCCAACTTCAGCTCAAGTCATGATCTCGTGGTTCATGAGTTCAAGCCCCACATCAGGCTTTCTGCTGTCAGTGCAGAGCTGCTTTGGATCCTCTGTCCCCCTCTCTCTGTCTCTCCCCCACGGGCGATCTCTCTCTCTCTCTCTCAAAAATAAATATTTTTTTTAAAAAATTTTTAAAGGTTAGCATGATAGGTGAGAATCCCTAACAGCGCCCATACACAAAGAGTCTGCACCTATGACCAACTTACTCCACGGGCCTTTACCAAGTATGTGTAAGAAAAATTGGACACAGGACAGGAGGATCACCAGACACTGCCTACTCTGAGGCATATGTGTGAGGCCTTGGGGGCCTGTGGAACAATTAAAAAATGTCAAGCATAGGTGTAATTATACTACAGGAGGCAAGGATAAGGAGAAAAAGCCAAAATAAATCTTTGAAATAATGGCTGAAACTTTCCCAAATCTGGTTTAAATAAAAGAGGGGTGCCTGGGTGGCTCACTCAGTTAAGCATCAGACTTCAGCTCAGGTCATGATCTCACAGTTCAGGAGTTCAAGCCCCCTTCAGGCTCTATGTTGACAGCTCAGACTCTGGAGCCTGCTTTGGATCCTGTGTCTCCCTCTCTCTCTGCCCCTCCCCCACTTGCACTCTGTCTCTCTCTCTCAAAAATAAATACACATTAAAAAATATATAAATTCACATATTTAAGAAGTTGAGCAAATCACAAGTAGAATAAATATAAAAACCAAAACAAACAAACAAAAACCCTACACATATCCTAGTCAAACTGGTAAAACCAATAATAAAAAGAAAAATCTTGAAAGCAGCCAGAGAAAAAGTGGAACAATAATTCAAATTACTGTTTCCTTCTCATCAGAAACTACAGAGTCAGAAGACAGGGAGACAGTGCCTTTAAAGGGCTAAAAGAAGAAAAAAAGGCTGCTAAGCCACAATTCAATATCCAGAGAGAATATCTCTAAAGTATGAAGTTGAAATAAAGGCATTTTCAGATAAAATAGGCCAGTTACAGAACAAAATGAGAAAGCTGTAACTATAAAGCTTCTAGGAGCAATAAGAGACTATCTTGGCAAACTTGGGGTATGCAGAGATTTCTTAAAAGGACACCGAAAACATAAAATAAAATTCTTGATAAACTGGGTATCATCAAAATGACTAGCTTCTGCTCTCCAAACGGCACATTAAGGGAAAGAAAAAGCAAGCCACAGACTAGAAGCAAAAACTCATAACACATGTATCCAACAAAGGATTTCTATCCAGAAGATACATGAAAGGACTCCTCCATATTGAAATTAAGAAGACAAACCACCCAAGTGAAAAAATGGGCAAAAAAATAAATAGCGTGGGTTTGCAAACCAGCCCCCATACACAGAGGGCAGGGAGAGACGGAAGGGAAAAGAAGCCACTCCGGATTGAGGTGTGGCAGGTTTAACAGGCAAGCGAATTGACTTACGAGGCTTGTCTTGGGAGGCTGCAAGACCAGTAGATCCCCGCACCCGCCTGCCAGAATCTTAAAGGTTAATAGAGGCGTTAACAGGGTTCAATAACATAAACCACCGAGCTGATCTCAATACCTTGCTCTCTCAAGGCTACGTCCTTGAAACGGCTGCCAGTTGTGGAATGGTGGGCAATGTACATTCCAGGGACAGAGGAGGGGATGAGGAGCCTCCAATTGCCCCTGTTCAGCTAACGGGTCAACCAGAGGTCGTGTCCTCTCCATGACCTCCTCCAAAACATAAGATGTTTTACAAAAGAAGATACGCAAATGGCCAGTGAGCACATGAGAAGGTGCTTAACAGTATTACTCATTAAGGAAGGGCAACTCAAAACCACAGTGAGATACCACCACCCCTTCCATTAGAACGGCTAAAATTTTTAGGGGCGCCTGGGTGGCTCGGTCAGTTAAGCATCTGATGTCAGCTCAGGTCATGATCTCACGGTTTGTGGGTCCAAACCCAGCGTCAGGCTCTATGCTGCCAACTCAGAGCCTGGAGCCTGCTTTGGATTCTGTGTCTCCCCCTCTCTCTGCCTCTCCCCCACTCGCTGTCTCTCTCTCTCTCAAAAATAAATAAAGATTAAAAAAAATTAAAAATAAATACACATTTAAAAATATATAAATTCACATATTTAAGAAGTTCAGTAAATCACAAGTAGAAAACCAAAACAAACAAAAACCCTACACCTATCCTAGTCAAACTGGTAAAACCAATAATAAAAGGAAAAATCTTGAAAGCAGCCACAGAAAAAGTGGAAGAATAATTCAAATTACTGTTTCCTTCTCATCAGAAACTACAGAGTCAGAAGACAGGGAGACAGTGCCTTTAAAGGGTTAAAAGAAGGGAAAAAAAGGCTGCCAAGCCACAATTCAACATCCAGAGAGAATATCTCTAAAGTATGAAGTTGAAATAAATTAGAGATTTTAAAAATTGGAGGGGTGACTGGATGGCTCAGTCAGTTAAGCATCCAACTTTGGCTCAGGTCAAGATCTCGCGGTTCTTGAGATCGAGCCCCACAATGGTCTCTCTATGCTGACAGTTGGGAGCCTGGAGCCTGCCTCGGATTCTGTGTCTCCCTCTCTCCCTGCTCCTCCCCCACTAGCACTCTCTCTCTCTCTCTCTCTCTCTCTCTCTCTCTCTCTCTCTCTCAAAAGTAAATAAACATTAAAAAAATTTTTTTAATTGGAAGAGATTACTATCTACAATTTAATGCAATATATCTGGACATTACATAAAATAGATAATTTCACAGGGAAACTTAACTTACCCAGAAAGAAAAAGAAAATTCATATAGTTCTAAACTGATTAAGAAAATCTAATCAGTCATTAAAACTAAACTCACAAGGGAAAAAGAAAAAAATGTCCAAAACAGGTTTGAAGAAGGTAAATTCATCCAATCAAGAAACTGATTATTCTAATTTTATAAAGCTTGCTTTTTGTTGAAAAAATAAAATAAAAAAATTAAATAAAATAAAAAATAAAATAAAATAAAATAAAATAAAATAAAATAAAATAAACAGCAATAAAAAGAGTAAGAGGAAACATCACTTAACCCATTTTATGAAACTAACATAATTTTGATACCAACCCAAGAGAAAGCAGTAAGAAAAATCATGGGCCAATCTCACAAAATACTAGCAAGCCAAATCAAAAATATATTTCTTAAAATAAAAATTAACTAGAGTCATGTAACTCACCACGTAACAAACTGAAGGATGAAAAGCACGATTCTTCCAAAGATTGTGCAAGCTCACAGGCACACGTACATTGCACACACACAAGCGTCTGGTAAAATTCAAAATCCTTTTACGACAAAAACTCTTTAGCAAGCTGGGAATAGAAAATAAATCTACCAATATCTTATGCAAATGTAATACTACAACTGAAATATTAGAACTCCCTTAATAATCAGCAATGAAGATATTATCAGCATAATAATCAGCATGAATAATCAGCATCCTCAATTCTGTTCAACATTGTACTAGAGATATTAGCAGAGTAAAACGTGTCAGATAAATAAGAGGAATAAAGAATGGAAGAGAATAATCAAAATTATCATTAATCATGTGATAAAATTGTCTAGATAGTAAACCCAAGAAAATCTACTAATAAATTATAGTAAGAATTCAGCAAAGTTGTGCTATATATGTAATAAATATACAAAAAGTAATTTCATCCCTATGCGCCTATGATAATCAGACATTTTCTCTTAAAAAGATCACTTTATAATTATAATAAAAAATATAAATAAATACATCTAACAAAATATATGCATGCATTCTAATGGAGAAAGGTATAAGATGTCATTGAAAGACATTTAAGAAAACTGGAAAATATACACCATGTTCATGGAAGGGAATACTTAATACCATAACCAAAATAAGACTATTCTTCCATCTAACATATAAATGCAATGCAACTGTAAATCAAAATCCCAAAAGGGATTTTCATGGAACTCGATAAGCTGATCCTAAAATTTAAATGGAACAGCAAAGGCCAAGAATACCCAACAAATTATTGAAGAAGAACAAGAACATCCAGATATCAAGAATATCCAGATATTGAAGAAGAACAAGAACATCCAGATATATATCCAGGCCAAGAATACCCAAGAAATTATTGAAGAAGAACAAGAACATCCAGATATCAAAGACTTACAGTCAAACTATAATAATTAAGACATTGTATTATTGACTCAGTAGACCAGTGGAACACACAAAAAGAACATACATAAACGCGTATGAAGAATGCAAGACTTGGGGCACCTGGGTGGCTCAGTCAGTTGAGCGTCCGACTTCGGCTCAGGTCATGATCTTATGGTCCGTGAGTTTGAGCCCCGTGTCGGGCACTGTGCTGACAGCTCAGAGCCTGGATCTGTTTCGGATTCTGTGTCTCCCTCTCTCTCTGACCCTCCCCCATTCATGCTCTGTCTCTCTCTGTCTCAAAACTAAATAAACATTAAAGAAATTTTTTAAAAAATGCAAGACTTAAACATATGTGTGGATTTCACAAATGACAGAGGGGGCGTTAAAAAACATCAGTGGAGAACAGAAGCTCTTTTATTTTTCAACTTCAAATCATATTTTACTATTGGAAAATACATTTTTGGGATTGTTGTCAAATAACATTTTTTTTTTAACTCAAAACATGTTCTAGCACATTCAATAGCAAAGATCTACCAGTGTTTCACACATGAAGAAAACCTACATCCCTCATCCTCAGGGAAATACAAACCAAAACCACAATGAGATACCACCTCACACCTGTCAGAATGGCTAACATTGGCTAATGGCCAACATTGGCTAACATTGTTAATGGCTAACATTAACAACTCAGGCAACAACAGATGTTGCAGAGAAAGGGGAAACCTCTTACACTGCTGGTTGGAATGCAAATTGGTGCAGCCACTCTGGAAAGCAGTATGGAGGTTCCTCAAAAGGTTAAAAATAGGGGCATCTGGGTGGCTCAGTCAGTTAAGCATCCAACTCTTGATTTCAGCTCAGGTCATGATCTCACAGTTCATGAGATCGAGCCCCATGTGGGGCCCCATGCTGACAGTGAGGAGCCTGCTTGGGATTTTCTCTCTCTGTCCCTCTCCTGCTCATGCTCTCCCTCTCATGCTCTCTCTCTCAAAATAAATAAATAAACTTTTTTTAAGTTAAAAACAGAATTACCCTATGACCCAGCAATTGCACTACTAGGTATTTAGCCAAATGATACAAAAATACTGATCTGATGGGGCACACGCACACCAATGTTTATAGCAGCACTATCAACAATACTTAGGAAAGAGCCCAGATGTGTACTGACTGATGAATGGATAAAGCAGATGTGGTGTATATATATATATATATATATACAATGGAATATTAGCCTTCAAAAAGAGTGATATCTTGCCATTTGTGACAACTTCAGTGGAGCTAGAGTATATTATGCTAAGTGAAATAAGTCAGTCAGAGAAAGACAAATACCATATGATTTCACTCATGTGGAATTTAAGAAACAAAACAGATGAACATAGGGGAAAGAAGAAAAAAAAGAGAGGAGGCAAACCGTAACAGACTATTAACTACAGGGAACAAACTGAGGGTTGCTAGAGGGGGGAAGTAGGCGGGGGATGGGCTAAATGGGTGATGGGTATTAAGGAGGGCACTTGTGATGAGCACTGGGTGTTATATGTAAGTGATGAATCACCAAATTCTACTCCTGAAACCAATATTACACTATGTTAACTAACTAGAACTTAAATAAAAATTTGAAAAACACAAAAAACATAACCTACCTTGTGGTTCTAGTTGTACTGATTAAAATCTATATGCCTGTAAAGGCAGTTGGTTGTGCTTAATGGAGTTCTTGAGAATCAAGTACAAAGTAACATATAAAAGATGGGTTTGAAAACTTTGAAGAATTTTAAGACAGACTTAATTTTTCATGAGTTTTCCAAAGCCAGTCACGATATTTATTTAACTTATGGTCTTCAGAATGCACCTGCTTCCATTCATTGATGCAAAAAATTCAGTAAGAGTCGTTGCCCTATTTTTCCATCCCATGAAACTCAATCAGCTACCTCCACTGCTTTGCCAGCTATTCGTCTGAGAACTTGATAATGGCTTTTGCTCAAAGATTGTAGAGAAAAAGAGGTTTAAGAAGTTCTGACACTTCATGGGACACTTGGGTGGCTCAGTGAGTTGAACATCTGACTTCTGCCTAGGTCACGATCTCTCCGTTCCTGGGTTTGAGCCCCGCATCAAGCTCAGGGCTGCCACTCAGAGCCTGGAGCCTGTTCTATATTCAGTGTCTCCCTCTCTCTCTCCTTCCCCCATTCATGCTCTGTCTCTCTGTGTCTCTCAAAAATAAATAAACATTAAAATTTTTTGGAGAAAAAAATAAAAAGTTCTGACACATCTCTTCAGTCTGCAGTTCTTGCTACCTCAGCTGAAGGATACTTCTCCAGAAACTCCGAAAGCTCAGGTGTTGCCACTTTGCCTGAGGTCTGACTGAGAAATACAGTAGCAGTGAGGAGCTTCCATCGATCATGGAAAAGTATTTCTTGGACAAGATTAAAAGGTGACCAAGGAGGTGTCCACTTCCTAAAGGTTTTACGTCTTGGGGGGCTAAGAGCTTCTTTGTAGTATTTGTTGGAAAAATATATGTTTGTTTTCCTTTTTCCTTTTTTTTAAACTTTATTTTATTTTTGAGAGAGAGAGAGAGAGAGCGCATGAGCGTGCACAAGTAGGGGAGGGACAGCGAGGGAGAGAGAATCCCAAGCAGGCTCCAGGCTTGAGCCCAATGCAGGGCTTGAGCTCACAAACCGCGAGACCTTGACCTGAGCTGAAACCAAGAGTCGGATGCTTAACCGACTGAGCCGCCCAGGCGCCCCTCCTTTTTTCTATTTGTGTCTGTGGAATGGTATCTTCTTGACATATTTTCACATAAATAGTCTTTCTCGGTTTCATGAGCAGTTGTCCATTTCAGAGCAACATTTTTAAATGTCAGTATGCAAATGTTCCTTCCTTTCCCTGACTTCTACTTTTGTTTTTATTTCCTTGGCTTCTAAAAAGATTTCTTCCCACTTCTCGTTGTGTTCTGCTTCTTCAGCTGAACATAATTTGTTTATGATGCCAGAAGTTATTTGTTCAAAACAAAAATTTGATCCGGAACTCAATGATTTTTCTTCTACAAGTCTCTTTTCTTCATTGGTTACACTGAGGTTCTTGTTGTTCACTCCAGATTCAGAAACGGAGGAAGTTTTATCAAGCGACAATGGTTCACTTTTAGCAGCTGCCTTATTATACTCAGATTCTCTTTTCCTATTACTGTGAGCAGAATCTGGAAAACCCTTCCAACATCCTGTTTTAGTTTAACTTGAATTCCTTTCAAAATAGTCATCTTTCCTTTGGACTTTCTAACCTTTCTGGAGTCAACATCATTGACACCCTCATCTTCTTTAAAGTTAGATAGTCCTGGGGCAACTGGGTGGCTCAGTCAGTTAAGCGTCTGACTTCAGTTCAGGTCATGATCTCACAGTTCATGAGTTTGAGCCCCACATTGGGCTCTGTGCTGACAGCTCAGAGCCTGGAGCCTGCTTTGGATTCTGTGTCTCCCTCTCTCTGTCTCTGTCCCTCCCTCACTCACACTCTATCTATTCTCTCTCAAGAATAAATGAAACATTTAAAAATAAATAAGTAATAGTCAGATAGTCCTGGGGCACCTGGGTGGCTCAGTCAGTTCGGTGTCTGACTTCAGCTCAGGTCATGATCTCACGGTTTGTGAGTTCGAGCCCTGCGTCGGGCTCTGTGCTGACAGCTCAGAGCCTGGAGCCTGCTTTGGATTCTGTGTGTGTGTCTCTCTCTGCCCCTTCCCTGCTCATTCTCTGTCTCTTTCTGTCTTTCAAAAATGAATAAATGTTAAAAAACTTTTTTTAATAAAAAAATTTAAAAAATAAAGTTAGATAGTCCTGTGCTAGTTTGCCCTTCCAAACTACCACTTGGCAGGGGAAAGACATCTTTTTTTCCACCAGCCCCATGTCCTGATGTTCTGGTTTGAAGTGATACTTTCATTTTGCATTTGGGATGTCAGAAGTGCTATGCTGTAGTCTTTATATCTGGACTTGATGCTCCTTTTAGAAAGTACAGTAAAATCAAACTCTTCCAGCATAAGAGAAGTCTCTCCATTTATGTGAAGATAATTAGCAAGTGAACTTTCGGATCTCAACGTCAGTCCTTGTGGGCTGATAAAATATCCATCGAATCTTCCTGCTGTTTTCCCTGATCACCTTTGCTTCACAACTCTTTCCCATCCGCCTGGGACAGACTTACAGCATTCCATCACGGCACACAGTACCAGCAATCTGAGCAGGAGCAAGGGATTTTTACAGCAGGGGATTCCACCCACTGCTGCTTTTTATCCCCACTTGTTTCTCACTTCTCCCACTCTTTCTGATGCCAGAGACACATGTTCCTCCCAGAGGTCATAGGGCCAGTCTTGGGCTAAGCGCCTACTGGAGGTGACCAACGGGGCAGCCCCACAGTCCCCCAGGCTCCAACCCTCCATCCCAGCCATGCCCTTCAAGTGGGCTCCAGTGGCAGCAACAGGTCAAGAGAGGATGTGATGCCCTAGGAGTGGAGAACAAGATGTGAAAACTTCAGTTCAGAGCACTAGGCTGAAACCAAAAGCCGAAGACGGCGCAAGTCAATTAGACTCTACAGCTGCTTTCTGGCCGCCCCTTTGGCTGCAGCCGCCATCTCCATGGCTCAGCCAATCAAGTCCCACAGAAGCTCTTTAATAGAGGGTGTTGGGATCACTCATCACCTTCGTGGAAAATAATGACAGGTTTATCCCTACCTCGTATCACACACACAAAAAAATAGCCTAGCTATATAAATAACTCCTACAAACCAGGGGGACCTGGCTGGCTCAGTGGGTAAAAGCACACGACTCTTGGTCTCCAGCTTTTGAGTTTGCCCACCGTGGGTGTAGACATGACTTAAAAATAAAATATTTTTAAAAACTAAAAAAAAAACCAATTGCAATGGCTAAGGATAATAGTGTGCACACTCAGTAATTACCTAATAATGTTGGAAGCATGGAGGGATGACAACAGAGCATGCTTATAGCAGCAGAGATAAAAAGGAGGGGTCAATTCTCATTCTCCAATGAGAAAGATAGTGGCTGGAACTGAAAACTCAAGAAGTAGCAATACAAGTATACTATTTAGAAATATCAGCTAGAAGACTTGTGTTTTCCCAGGGGGAGGAGAAGTGGCAAAATGAACAAAGGGAGAAGGGACAGATGATGCTGGTTTCTACAGTGAACCTTGCAGGATTATCAACTTTGAATAAAAATTATAAACAAATGAAACCCAGGAAATAAAGGAACCCAGTAAAAAAAGATACCTCACGGGGCAGGAAAAAAAAAAACTTTTAAATTGTTAATTCATGTTTTCGGAGAGAAAAGATATTTCATCCAGGAAATAAGATTAGGAATTCTGGAAAATGGACACTCAAAAAAAAAAAAAAATTCAACAATTCAAAGATTCCGTAGAAGAGATTTTTTAAAAAGTAAGTCAGGAAAATTTTCCAGAAGAGAGAGAGAGAGAGAGAGAGAAATAACACATCTGAAACTATCTCTTGATCTTAGTCTCAGAACTGCTTATCACATCATCTTCCTCATATCTATAAATGGCAGGTTTTCTTCCAGTTGCTTGACTTATTTCTCTGTCCAACACCCTACCTCCAATCCATCAGAAAAAAAAACTGTTGGTGTCACTTCAAAATGTACCAAGTTCCTTCCGCTTACCACCGGTTCATCCTGGTTATAAGGATTCATCGTCTTGTTCGTTTAGTACAACAGTGTCCAGGCCAGCCTCTTTGCTTTAGGCTTTGCACTCCTGCTAGCCATTTGCAATACAGCACTCAGAATTATTATTTTAAAATAGAAGTCAAATCAGGTCACTCCTGTGTTCAGAACCCACCAGGGATTTCCGATCTTAGAGTCAAGTCTTTACAGTGGCCTACAGAATCTGGCTCCCTCCTATCTTTCTGACTCTCATGTTACTCTTTTGCTTACATCAGAACAGACACTGGGCTTAATGAATGAACAAGGTCATACTTTGCACCGCCATAGGGGCTGAAAGATCACTAACCAAATTGTTAAAGGGCTTGTTTCATCACTGCTCATCCCTAGGAGTCCCAGCATGGTGTGCAAAGTTAAAATTCAATGTTTTTGTTTCCTTTCAATCATAATTTCTAGGCAACATCTTGTTGGAACCCTAGGGTCCCACAAACCCCGAGTTGAGAAACTGGATTCAGTCCTTCTGTTTTGCCCTCTCTGGATTAATCCAAGTCTCAATCATTTTTCTCCTATATTATCCTTACAAACATTCTTACAGTAATCTTTTCATTAGTAATCACTGTATGTATGCTTACTTAAAAATAGTTGTTGGATGGGGCGCCTGGGTGGCTCAGTCGGTTAAGCGTCCCACTCTTGATTTCAGCTCAGGTCATTATCTCATGGTTCGTGGGTTTGAGCCCCACATCAGGCTCTGAGCTGATGGTATGGAGGCTGCTTGGTGTTCCCTCTCTCTCCCTCTCTCTGTTCCTCTCCCACTTGTGCTTGCTTGCTCTCTCTCTCTGAAAATAAATAAACTTTAAAAAAAAATAGTTGTTGTAGACTTCTTTAAATTAGTGCCTTTATCACTTTCTAAATAATACAAGAAACTCAGCTCCATTTTTAATACCCTCTTGCCTTTTTTTCCTATATATTGTTGTCATACATTCTACTTCTGTGTATATTACATGGGGCACCTGGGTGGCTCAGTCAGTTCGGTGTCTGACTTTGGCTCAGGTCATGATCTCACAGTTTGTGGGTTCAAGCCCTGCATCTGACTCTGTGCTGATGGTTCAGAGCCTGGAGCCTGCTTCAGATTCTGTGTCTCCCTCTCTCTCTGCCCCTCCCCTGCTCACACTCTGTCTGTCTCTCTCTCTCTCAAAAGTAAATACACATTTAAAAAAAATTTTTTAATACTTTTGTATATATTACAAATTTTATAAAATACTATCATTATTGCTTTCTAAATAAGAAATGCTCCTTTGTATTGATCACGTATTTTTTGTTTCTGGTGATCTTCCTTTCTGCATTGCATGCTTCTGTCCAAGGCCATTTTCCTTTAGCCTAAGGAACTCCCTTAATTTCACTTCAAAAATGTCTTTGAAGGATATTTTTACTGGATGTGTGAATATAGGTTGTTGGTTTTTTCCAGCACTTTAAAGATGTTATCCATTGTCTTGGTGTTTCTCAGTTTCTGTTGAAAAACCAGAAGTCTTCCCAGGGACCTCTGCTTAACGGCTCATTGGCCTGACCTGTGTCAAGTGGTCACCCATGGCTTGAAAGCTGGGAGTTCTAACATTTCCATATTTCCAGCCTCTACTGCAGAGCAAGGTCAGGGAGAAGGGAGTTGGACTCAGTGTTGTGTGAAATGGAAATCTATGAGTGTTGTATTGGTAGTATCAGAAGAGATATATTCAAAGGCACTGTCTGGGGATAATCTATAATATAAAGTGGCTGTTTAGATGTGGAGGGAGAAGGGGGGCGCCTGGGTGGCTCAGTCGGTTAAGCATCCGACTTTGGCTCAGGTTGTGATCTCGCGGTCCGTGAGTTCAAGCCCCGCGTCAGGCTCTGTGCTGACTGCTCAGAGCCTGGAGCCTGTTTCGGATTCTGTGTCTCCCTCTCTCTCTGACCCTCCCCCATTCATGCTCTGTCTCTCTCTGTCTCAAAAATAAATAAACGTTAAAAAAAAATTTTTTTTTAAAAAGATGTAGAGGGAGAAGGAAAGGATAACCCTAAGGTGTGCAGACTAACTGAAAGAGTAATGATAAAATTCACCGAAATATGAATATCCAGAATACATTGTTTGGGGGGAAAGATGAGTTTAGTTAAAACCTAATGAGTTTGAGAGATTGACAGGCATAAAATTCCTACTGATTTTTCATGTTGATATTGTACCCAGCCATCTCACTAGTTCTGACGACTATATTTTTCAGTTGTCATGGATTTTTTTTAGGAAGAACAATCATAGTATCTACAAACAATGATAGTTTTTGTTTTCATGCCAATATTTTTATACTAAAAAAAAATGTTACAGCATTGCCTCTTCTACTTCACAGTATTTACAAGCAGTCATTCTGACACTTAATCTTTTTGTGTGTTATTTTTTCCTCTCTATAACCTATTATGATTTTCTCTTTATCCCCAGAAGTCTAACCTTTCATGACTTGGTGTGAGTCTTTTTTTTTAATTATCCATCAAGATGAGTACTGAGATGGGTCATTTTAATTTAGAGACTTCGGTTTCCTGAATTAACTAATTATATCCTTCCTCAGCTCTTTCTGATTTCACTTTCTGGAACTCCTCTCATTTGAATGTTAAACCTCATGAACTGATTTTTGCCCTATTTCTCTATGTTTCCTTCTCTCTCTCTCTCTCTCTCTCTCTCTCTCTCTCTCTCTCTTTCTCCTCTCTCCACCCTTGTTAAGGGTTCCCTTGTTAATGGCAATGTAGGAAGACCTTGAACTCACCTCCTCCACAGACACACCAAATCTATACCTATTTATAGAGAAATTCCTCCTGAAAAAGAACTGAGAGCAGATGGAAAGTGATGTCCAAATGGAGACTGCAGGAGGCAGTTGGATAGGTTTAGGGAAGGTTTAGGGAGAGATCTAGGCTAAAGAAACAAATTTGGAGATCAAAGTATGGATGCTATTTAAAGTCTATAACATGGGGTGCCTGGGTGGCTCAGTCAAACATCTGACTTTGGCTCAGGTCATGATCTCACAGTTAGTGGGTTCGAGCCCTGCGTTGGGCTCTGTGCTGACAGCTCAGAGCCTGGAGCCTGTTTCAGATTCTGTGTCTCTCTTTCTCTGCCCCTCCACCCCCCTCAAAAATAAATAAACATTAAAAATGTTTAAAAGTCTATAACAGAAAGCAGGTCATCTAGTAAAGAGATTTCTAGTAAAGAGATTTCTCTGCATATAAAAGGGTGATGGGTGAGCCAAGATATGGCAGCCGGGGCTACAAGAGCCTCCCGACTGGTCATCTCAAACCAAGAGCCTTAATGACCCCAGTGTGACTAAATGAGTGGTTATTTTCTTGTGGGGGCTCTGGTGTGAGAAAGCTTCAGAAGTGGTAATGTAAGGAATGGGAATACAGAGAAGAGGCTCAAAGACTGAGTCCTAGAGTACTCAAAATTTAGACGTTGGGGAGATGAGGAAAAGCCAGCAAAGGAAATTGCAGAAGAGTGAATGGTGATGAAGGAAGTGAGCCAAGACTGTGTGTTCTCTGAAGCCAAGGGTTTACAAAGAGTTTGAAGAAGGAAGGAGTGACTGCTTCAGATGCTGCAGGCTGGTCAAGAAAGGTCTGAGAAATGACCACTGGATTTAACAACACAGGGTCTTTGGTGACCTTCAGTGGAAGGAAACGAGGGCCCGAAAGCCTGTGTGCATTCAAGAAAGAATATGACAACTCTTTCAAGGAGTTTTGCTATAAAGGGAAAAGAGAAATAAGTCCTCACTAGGGAAGGATATAGGGTAAGGAAGCTTTTTTTTTTTTTAATCTTACAATAGGTGATATTATAGCAAATGTATATGTTGATGGGAATGATCCGGTAGATGGGGAAAATGTGAAGATACAGAACAGGGAAAAACTGCTTGAGCCAGATGCTTGAGAAGGCAAAGGATGGTGGTAGTCAAAGTCACAGGAGGGAAGGCAAAGCTCACACAGAGGGGACATGGCTGCTGTGTAGACATGGTGATGGGAGGTCCACAGGTTCTCACTGATTGTTGGAAGTGAGAATGGGAGAGAAGGGATATGAGGTTTCAGGAAAAGAAGTTGTGAAAGGGTCATCCAGGTGAAATCCATTGCCTTCTCCCCTCAGCTTTGAACCCAGAGAAACTGAGCTATCTTAAGGACCTGCTTCTGTCAATACACTATCTAATGTAAAAAGGTCTTATGTATTTATACCTAATCTTTAGCATGAGCTAACGGAAGTGATGAACATTCCTTACAGAAAGCAATTACACTGTACTCCCCACTGTCTCTGCTCTCAACTGCATAGTTTAAGAGCTACTTATACAAAAATTATCCTTGTACACATCAAACCCATTACTTTAAGAAGCTAGACTCTGTTAAGGAGATGAGCCTAATAATCTAAATGAATAATCCGTACGAATGAAACCATGTCCCAACTTCTCCATAAAAAATGTTAAGAGCAGAATTATGATTTGATTCCAAATGTTTCAAATATTACACCTTAAAATGCATCCGGTTCACATAAACAACTATATAGCACCACGGAAGTTCAGGAGCAGATACCTGAGCCAAAGTCAGACACTTAACCGACTGAGCCACCCAGGCACTGCTAGATCGTGTTTTTTTTAATGTTTGTTTATTTATTTTGAGAGAGAGAGAGAAAGAGACAGCAGGGGAGGTGCAGAGAGAGGGTGAGAGCAAATCCCAAGCAGGCTTTGTGCTGCCAGCACAGAACCTGATGTGGGGGCTCAAATCCACAAACCACAGAATCATGACCTGAGCCGAAACCAAGAGTCAGATGCTTAATCAACTGAGCCACCCAGGTGCCCCATACACACGCTAAGATTGTAAGTAAATATACTGCAGACAGAAACTGCGTTAGACCAAGAACCAAGATCCCAGAACTTGGATCCCATCCCTCACTACACACACACACACACACACACACACACACACACACACACACACACACCCCAGGGAACAAGGGCTTGATCAGCTACAGTGAGGATCTGCTCTGGACCAGGCTGTGATGTGAACTTTGACTCGGTTTCTAACCAGCTCGCTTAGATCAGTCTCTTGACCATTTTGGGCCTAATACTATGAATTTCCACACTGCAGAGGTGCTGGGACACAACAGAGACTCAATGAATGCAATTATTATTACTATTACTTAACTTCTCTAATCCTATTTCCTATATTTACAAATGCAACGGCTCCTAATACCAGCACCCCTTCCCATGAAGGGCTGCCGTTAGGATCCTGTGAAATCGCATACGTGAAGTATGGGCATATTACAAAATGTTCATCAAAGCAAGAGAGGCTGAAGGAGACCTGAAAGGGTGGGAGTGACAAGACCATTTATTGATACAAAGAAAATGTTTCTATTTTGGGAAAGCTGCATGCTGGAAAGAGAGCCTGGACAGAAAAAAAAAAAAAAAAAGGACTAACTAAAAAGTGGGTAATTGAGAGAGGAAGGCAAGAGAAAAACCTGTCTTTGCACATGGTGAAAATTAAGGTATTGATTCCCCTGTTATGTTTATTTCTCACAGATTATTCCAAAGAATAATCTCTTAAAGTGGCTTAAAGCCAAAACTGGTGTTTCTCAAAGTACGGCCCCAAGGGCCACCTCATTTTTACACTCTTGATGAGATTGTTTAAAATACAAATGCCTGGGATGGTCCACCAATGATTCCGATCTTTAAAGGCCTGGATCTGAATCCAGAAATTTACCTTTTAATAAACCTCCCAAATAATTCTGATACCACCAAACTCTGAGGACCACCACAGCAGCCTGTGCCACAGGGTAGCCCACTAACCATGGGCTTGTGCCTACACAGAGAAGACTCCTAGCTCCAGGCTGAGCTGGGCCTCCCGCTCACCCCCAGAACACCACAGGCTGGTTCTGCAGTGGTCTGTGTCTCCCCTAAAAGCCGTGGGTTGTGAAAACAGAAAGCTGGCTTTGCGGGAATAGAATTCTTATTAAATGATTATACCATGAGCAAGAATGCTGAAAATCCTGATGTAAAACGCTGTTAGGAATAGGATGAATGGGAGAATCTGCCACACACTGCATTTTGGGTCAGAGAGAGGGAGTTTACAATGTGTATCAAATGTGTCCAAATCGGGGCACCTGGGTGGCTCAGTCAGTGAGGCTTCTGACTTCAGCTCAGGTCACGGTCTCATGGTTCGTGAGTTCCATTCCCACATTGGGCTCTGTGCTGACAGCTCAGAACCTGAAGCCTGCTTTACATTCTGTGTGTCTCTCTCTCTCTGCCCCTCCCCCACTCACTTTCTGTCTCTTTCTCTCAAAACGAAATCACTATTTAAAAAGTCTTTTTAAATAGTGTACAAATCTTTTGAGCCAGCAGGTTCAACTTTCAAGAAAACCACCCTTAGGGGGGCACCCGGGTGGTTCAGTGGGTTAAGCGTCCACCTTCAGCTCAGGTCACGATCTCACAGTCTGTGGGTTCGAGCCCCACGTCGGGCTCTGTGCCGACAGCTCGGAACCTGGAGCCTGCTTCGGATTCTGTGCCTCCCTCTCTCTCTGCCCCTCCCCTGCTCGCTCGCTCTCTCAAAAAATAAACATTAAAAAAAAAAAAAAAAAGAAAACCACCCTTAGGAAATACAGAGATGTGTGCAAAGATATTCATTGCACCCTACGTATAATAGAAAATAACTCTTATGTGGATCCTGAGAAACTTAACAGAAACCCATGGAGGAGGGGAAGGAAAAAAAAAAAAAAAAAGAGGTTAGAGTGGGAGAGAGCCAAAGCATAAGAGACTCTTAAAAACTGAGAACAAATTGAGGGTTGATGGGGGGTGAGAGGGAAGGGAGGGTGGGTGATGGGTATTGAGGAGGGCACCTTTTGGGATGAGCACTGGGTGTTGTATGGAAACCAATTTGACAATAAATTTCATATATTGAAAAAATAAAAATAAAAATAAAAGAAAAAAAAAGAAAATAACTTAAACCACTCACCTAAAAATTGTAAACTGGCTAGAAAAATAATGGAACCAGGGTGCCTGGGTGGCTCAGTTGGTTAAGCATCTGACTACAGCCCACATAATGATCTCATGGTTTGTGAGTTCAAGCCCCGCGTCAGGATCTGTGCTCACAGCTGAGAGCCTAGAGCCTGGGGCCTGCTTTGGATTCTGTCTCCCTCTCTCTCTCTGTCCCTCCCCCACTGACGTTCTGTCTCTCTGCCTCAAAAGTAAATAAACTTAAAAAAATTTTTTTTCAATTAAAAATAGAGAAAAGAAAAATAATGGAAACATAAAATGCTATCTAACTACCAGTATTAACTACTTTTAGAACCCATGTTCTAAAAAATATTTCATGACAAGGAAAAATGTTTATGATGTTTGTTAAGTAAATAGCTGGTTACAAAATAGCACTAGTATTATATGTAACAAATATACCTTATTTGTTTTATATATGTATTTACATTTATATATATGTTATATGCACAAACACATATTTACCAAACATGGGAGGGAGTTAGAAGAATATTGTTTAAACTATTAAGAGTCCTTCCATCCCCCCTTGTTACACATGATAAAATCTAATAAATGCTAAAACTAGTGGACAAAAGTGATTTTTTAATTTTTTTTAACCTTTATTTATTTTTGAGAGAGAGAGACAAAAGTGTGAGCAGGGGAGGAGCAGAGAGAGAGGGAGACACAGAATCTGAAGCAGGCTCCAGGCTCCGAGCTGTCAGCACAGAGCCTGACGCGGGGCTCAAACTCACGAACTGTGAGATCATGACCTGAGCTGAAGCTGGACGCTCAACTGACTGAGCCACCCAGACGCCCCATAGTGGACAAAAGTTTAAAGACAAATAAGATTTGCATGGTCTCAAAGATATTGATTAATACAAAAGGAAAGATAGTAACTTTATGGTGGAGAAACCCAGCAGACACCATAGTAACCAAGCGATCAAGGTGAATAAAGCCAGTAAAAAGACATCTCAAAATCACGAAGCATTGGATATAATGTGCCAAGAAAAGCACCCTTCTATGGTATTCTTGCCAACGGTACATAATGTCCTTGCAATCATGTAGGAATGCCTAACAAATTCAAATCAAGTTATACTCTACAAAATAACTAGACAGTACTCTTCAAAAGTGTCAAGGTCAAGAAAGACTGGAGAACTGTCAAAGATGGGAAGAGATTAAGGAGACGTGATGATTAAATGCACCGTTTAATTCTAGATGGGGTCCTGGAACAGAAAAAGGACATTAGTGGAAACACCGGTGAAATTCAGATCAAGTCGGTAGTTTCATCAGTAGTATTGTATCAATGTCAATGTTCGGGGTTTTTTTTTTTTAATTTTTTTTTAACGTTTATTTATTTTTGAGACAGAGAGAGACAGAGCATGAATGGGGGAGGGTCAGAGAGAGGGAGACACAGAACCCGAAACAGGCTCCAGGCTCTGAGCTGTCAGCCCAGAGCCCGAGGCGGGGCTCGAACTCACGGACCGCGAGATCATGACCTGAGCCGAAGTCGGCCGCTTAACCGACTGAGCCACCCAGGCGCCCCGATGTTCTGGTTTTTGATCACTGTCCTATGGTGTGTAAAATGTTAACATTAGGGGAAGCTGGGTAAAGGATAGACAGGAATTCTTTGTTCTCTTCTATTCCTTTTCTATTGCTCCATAACAAATTGCCACAAAATTAGCAGCTTAAAACACTACTCATTTATTATCTCACAGATCCACAGAGTCAGAAGCCTGCAGCAGCATCGCTAGATTCTCTGCTCAGGGTCTCACCAGGCTAAAATTCAGATACCCATGGAGGTCATGATTCTCACCTGAGACCCAGGGTCCTCTCGCAAGCTCACTCAGGTTGTTGGCAGGATTGAATTCCTTGCAGTTACAGGAGGACGTTCCATTTCCTTGTTGTGTGTCAGCCAGGGGCCACCCTTACCTTCTAGAGGCCTCCCTCTGGTCTATGCAGGGAGCCCCCTCCAACTCACAGCTAGCAAAAGTGTGTTCATGCTCTGAATCTCTCTGACTTCAGCCAGAGAAAGTTCTCCGCTTTTAAGAGCTCTGGTTAAATTGGACCCACCTGGACATTCCAGGCTACTCTCCCTATTTTAAGGTTTATGACCTTAAATACATCTGCAAAATCTCCATGGCCATCACCATAATATATTCAGAGGATTCTGAGAGTAGGGCATGGATATTGGGAGGGGGGGTCCACTTTCCTACAAGTATATTTGCAACTTATCTCCAAGGCTAAAATTAGTTCAAAATTAAAACTTAAAAAGAATGATAATCTCTTGATGGTGATATTTGAAGAAATTTATTTTTTACATTTTTTAAAGCTTATTTTGAGAGAGAGCATGCATAAGCTCGTGTGAGCGGGGGAGGAGCAGAAAGAGAGGGAGACAGAGAATCCCAAGCAGGCTCCACGCTCAGCACGGAGCCTGACCCAGGGCTTGATCTCACGAACCACAAGAGCCAAAATCAAGAGTCAGTTGCTCAAGCGACTGAGCCACCCAGGTGCCCCTGTATTTTACTCTTTTCTAAGTCTTCTGCATTGAGTATATATTTCTGTAGTCATAAAGGGGGATTTCTCTGTTGTCTTGAGTGTAGGTGTGTGTGTGTGTATATATATATATATATATATATATATATATATATATATATATATATATACATGTGTGTGTGTGTGTGTGTGTGTATGCTTCAAAAATGCTGTGACAAGTCAGACCACATAAGAAAATCCTGCAGACTTCACAACCGGACTGGCCCAAGAACAGCAAACAAGAATGCCACCAGCCTGTAACCTCAAAAACTGCCTCTTTCTCAGGCAAACACTGCTTGGAATTCAAAGAGAATTCTGAAACTAACTGTCAAGTTAGTCACTTTGTTACAAGGTCTTACCTGTCACAGAGATTCCCCTCCATATACTTTCTGAAGATACCTTGTCATTTGGGAAGTTGAAGTCACTTGAATTGTTTTAGTAGTAAGTCAAAATGTTTGAATAGGCTGTTATAAATAAGCCTAGAAATGTCATTTTCATGGAGCCTTGGATCAATTTAGATGTTGTTATTCATTGAATAATGACAGCATCATGCTGTCTTTCTAAAACTCCAACACAGAATAATGAGACCAATTACTGGGTAAACTCAGCCCTGAGGAGGCCAAAAGGGTGGATTTTCTCGGCAGCTGTCCAACTTGGAGAATTCAGAGAAATGGCAGATGTTGTACAGAGGCTGCTGACGATGCAGGGCTGAGCCAGGAACCTCAAAGTATGAGGAGTGTCCTGGAAAAAGGATGGGTGTTCATTTTTTCAAACAAAAAGTTGAGGAGGCATGGATTTAAAATATTTTCCAGGGCTTTTTGGCTGGCTCAGTTGGTACAGCATGTGACTTCTGATCTTGAGGTCATGAGTTCAAGCCCCACATTGGGCAAAGAGATTACTTTTAAAAAATTAAAATTCAAAATAAAGTGTTTTCCAAATACAAAGCCCTTCAATAATTCTGCAAGGCATTAACTCTTATTAATTTAATAAATATGTATCAGGCATTGTTTTAGCACTGGAAATACAGTGGCATAGAGCTCACAGCCTGGTGAGAGAAACAAGACATTAAACTAATAACCCCTCAAATAAGTACAAAACCATGACAAATGCTCCAAAGGAAAAGTTCAGGGTCCAATAAGACCTAAGATCCTTAGTCGGAAGGATCAGAAAAAAAGGATGCTCTGGAGATGAGAAGTTTCTTTTTTTTTTCTTTTCAATTAAACTTCTCATTTTAAGGTAATTGTAGGTTTACATGAAGTTGCAGAAAATAATAGATTTTTTTAAAGATTTTATTTTTAAGTAAACTCTACACCCAACATGGGGCTCAAACTCATGATCCCAAGATCAAGAGTCACACGCTCCACTGACTGAGCCAGGTGCCCTGAGAGTTGTTGGTTTTTGTTTTGTTTTGTTTTTTTAACATTAGTTTTGAGGGTTCTTTATATATCGTAAATACCAGTGCTTTGCTGGATATCTTTCCCTAGTCTGCAGCTTGTCTTTTCATGTGCCTTCACATGGGCTTTAGCAGAGCAAATGTTTTTAATTTTGATGAAGTACAATTTGTCAATTTTTCCTTCTATGGATTGTGCTTCTGGTAACAAGTCTAAGAAACTTTCTGCCTTGTTCTAGACCCTAAGGATTTTCTCCCGTGGCTTTTTCCTAAAAGCTTTATAGTTTTGCATTTTCCATTTTGAGTTACAGGTCAAGACTCATTTCTTTTGCCTATGAATGTCCAATTGTTCCTACACTGTTTGTGGAAACACTGTGCCTCCTCTATTGAATTGATTTTGCACTTTTGTCAAAAACAAATTGAGTATGTTTGTTTGGGTCTATTCTGGATTATGTATTCTGTCCCACTGACCTATGTGTCCATCCCTCCTCCAATTCCACATTGTCTTATTTACTGTAGCTGTATAGTAGGCCTTAAGATTGGGTTAGAGTGGTTCCTTCATTATTCTTCTTTTTAAGAAAATTTTTTAATGTGTATTTATTTTTGAGAGAGACAGAGACAGAGTGTGAGCAGGGGAGGGGCAGAGAGAAAGGGAGACAGAATCCAGAACAGGCTCCAGGCTCTGAGCTGTCAGCACAGAGCCCGATGCGGGGGTCTCATTATTCTTCTTTTTAAAAATCATTTTAGGGGCGCCTGGGTGGCTCAGTCGGCTGAGCATCCGACTTCGGCTCAGGTCATGATCTCACAGTTTGTGAGTTCGAGACCCACATCAGGCTTGCTGCTCTCAGCACAGAGCCTGTTTTGGATCCTTTGTCCCCCACTCTCTCTCTGCCTCCCCTACTCACTCTCTCTTGCTCTCTCTCTCTCTCTCAAAAATGAATAAACATTAAAAAAATGTTTAAAAAATCATTTTAGCTATTCTTGAGCCTGTGACTTTCCATGAAAATTTTAGAATAAGCTCATCTACATCTAGAAAGAAAACTGTGCTGGGATTTTAATAGGAATTGAATTAACCCTACAGGTCATTCTGGGGAGTAATAACATCTCTACTACGTTTACAGGTCAAGCCCTCACCTGAGCAAACCCCCCCCCCCCAAACCCCACACCAGCTTCATCCACGAATCCTTCAAGGCACAGCAACAACTGGACATCACAGGAAATGTCCAGCTCTCATTCTGCGGCTCCTGCGGCAAACAAATTGCCCAGATGCTATAGAAAGACTGTCAAGCAGTCACCTCACCGAGTGACCTCAGGAGCAGAGGGACCGGCCTGCGCATGTGCAGAGTCACCCAAGCAGGAGCAGGTTGAACGGGAACAGCATGCAATCCGCAAACACACTCCCAGGAACTGAGCCTACAAAACTCACCCTGAAGAAAATGAACTCAAGGAACAGAGGAACACTTCCCCACGCTGCTTCTCACAATCCAAGTCGGAGAGAACAAGAATTCAATAATGCTCAAGGACAAGATGAAAAACAACAGAATGGTATGAAAAGAAAGATTGCAGGCTTACTAAAACTGAGGACCAAAACATTACAGAACAAGTCAATACAATAGAAATGGCAACAAACTAGAACACAGCCAATTATCACATTTATGACAGATGGGAGAAAGGGGGTTTATAGGAATGGCAGTGAACAAAGACTCAAAAGTAAAAGAAATTAAAGCAATTAGAGAGAAACAGATGGCTATGGAGGTTAGGGGATAGGATGATTGGTGACCCTGCTGTGAAAACCCAGCAAATGGAAAAGAAGTTTTCAAAGAAAAAACACAAGAGGGGCACTTGGGTGACTCAGTTGGCTGAATGTCCGACTTCAGCTCGGGTCGTGATCTCACGGTCCATGAGTTCAAGCCCCACGTGGGGCTCTGTGCTGACAGCTCAGAGCCTGGAGCCTGCTTCACATTCTGTGTCTCCCTCTCTCTCTGCCCCTCCCCCAGTTGCACTCTGTCTCTGTCAAAAAAAAAAAAAATTAAAAAAAAATTTTAGTTAAAAAAAGAAGCTTAATGTTAATAAACAATGTTTATTTAATGCTTATTTAATGGTGGTTATTTCTGGCTGATGGGCAATGGAAAGGGTTATATATTTTTTTTAGTTTTATCATTGCCATTTTCTGTATTATTTGAACTCTGTAGAATAAACAAACACTGTTATCAAATTAAAAGGTTCTGGGACCCAATTTCCACTGTAGTGGGAGTGGGATTCCTTTGCGGCACCAATTTTTGGAACACCAGCAGGATGTCCCACAATTCAACTCAATTCTGATACTTTTTTTATGTATTTTTTTTTTTATTTTATATTTGAGAGAGCGTGAGCGAGCGCGAACAGGGGAGGGGTGGAGAGATGGAGACGGAATCTGAAGCAGGCTCCAGGCTCTGAGCTGTCAGCACAAAGCCTGATGAGGGGCTCGAACTCACAAACCATGAGATCATGACCTGAGCTGAAGTCGGACGCCCAACTGACTGAGCCAGCCGGGCACCCCAATTCTGATACTTTTTACCCGGGGATGGCACCAGATTCCACAGGTTAAGTTCTTGGAGAACTGAGCTCACCCCCAATTTCAGACACTAGTCGCAAACCCAGTTTATCACCCAGGCTTCTGACCAACAGGTTATAGATTAGAGGCTCCAATGACCCCTGCCTTGGGTGGATTAATACGTTGGGGCAATCCACAAAACTCAGAGAAGCAGTTTAGTTACTAGATTACCAGTTTATTATAAAAGGATAGAACTCAGGAACAGCCGGATAGAGGAGATGCACAGGGCAAGGTGCGGGGACAGGGCACAGAGCTTCCATGCCCTCTCAAAGCATGTCACTCTCCCCCCAATTTCCATGCGTTCATCAACAGTAAAGCTCCCTGAACTCCCATCCTTCTGGGATTTTTGTTAGTTTATTTATTTATTTTGAAAGAGACAAAGAGAGCGCAACTAGGGGAGAGGCACAGAGAGAGGAGACAGAGAATCCCAAGCAGGCTCCACACTGTCAGCTCAGAGCCCGACGTGGGGCTCGAACTCACAAAACCACGAGATCATGACCTGAGCTAAAACCAAGAGTCAGACGCCTAACTGACTTAGGCCCCAGGCGCCCCCATCCTTCTGGGTTTTTATGGAGGCTTCATTACATAGGCATGACTGATGAAATCATTGGTCACCGGCAACTGATCCAACCTTCAGCTCCTCTCCCTTCCCTAGAGGGCTGGGGTGAGACTGAAAGTCCCAAGCCTTTAATTACACAGTTGCTTCTTCTGGCAACCAGCCCTCATCCTTAGGTGCTTTCCGAAAGTCACTTTATTAACATAGTATAAGAAAAACCTATAAGCTATTACCACTTAGGAAATCCCAAGTGTTTAGGGAGCTGTGATCCAGGAACCATGGACAAAATACAAATATATCAGTAATATATATTTGACTATCTGAATGACAAAATACATATTTCTTTTTCAAAATAGGTGTTTCTTATAAATCACAGTACCACATAAACTGATAGTGATTTTACTTTAAAAGTGATATTTAAAGCAAACAGGCAAACACGTTAGCAGGACCTAGTCCTCTAAGTGGTAGGAGTGTAAATGATTGTTGCTTTCTTCTTTGACCTTGCTGTGCATTTTCAATTTCCAAAAAATAACAAGTAAATAAACAAGAGTAGAGGCAAGAATGTTGCCAGCAAAAGAAATGGCATGAATGCCGAACCTAGAGGAAGGAGATTGGTGTCACCCAGAAACTAAAGGAAAACAGTATGGAACAGAAAGTCCTACAATGTGAGGCAGAGGGGTAGAAAACCACCACCAATGGGGCGCCTGGGTGGCTCAGTCAGTTAAGCGTCTGACTTCGGCTCAGGTCATGATCTCATGGCTCGTGAGTTCGAGCCCCGCGTCAATCTGTGCTGACAGCTCAGAGCCTGGAAACTGCTTCGGATTCTGTGTCTCCCTCTCTCTCTCTATCCCTCCCCCACTCGTGCTCTGTCTCTCTCTCTCTTTGTCTCAAACATAAATAAACATTAAAAAACAAATTTAAAAAAAAAAAAAGAAAAGAAAACCACCACCAGAGCTTGCTGGCCACTCTGGAACCCTGGAATGTCATTCATAAGCTTGCCTCTGATCAAAACTTAATCCACTCCAATAACTGCACTTTCCATCCTGAGCCACAACTAAAAATGGTCTTTAAATACTTGAAAATTGGGTGTTTGGAATTGTCTGTAATACCACCATGGCCAAAACAGTGCACTTTGTGGACAACTCTATATTCAGTCCACCACACACCTTCCTGTCCTAAAACAGACTTTCCCGTGTTCTAGAATAGTTGAGTCAAAAGTTAAACCAAAGATATGAAATATGTCACACAATTGGGGCACCTGGGTGGCCCAGTCAGTTAAGCGTCTGACTCTTGGTTTTGGCTCAGGTCACGGTCTCACAGTTTGTGCGTTCGAGCCCTGCATCAGGCTCTGCGTTGACAGCATGGAGCCTGCTTGGCATTCTCTCTCTCCCCACCCCCCCCTCTCTGCCCCTCCCCTGCTCTCACTCTCTCTCTCAAAATAAACAAATAAAATGAAAAAGAAAAACATGCCACATAATTAAAATAATGGTAAATCAACCCTACGAGGTTGTAACAAGCTACAAATGAAAAATGAGCTTTACCCTATATGTTAACCACTATTTAGTATTTCAGAAAGTTTCTCCAGAAACATTGTTCCAACTGTGAGCAAAGACAACAGTCAAACATCTAAAACTAGATGGCAGCACCTGCCTGCTACAAATGGAAGTCACACTGCTGTCATCTTTCAAACATCAAAAATAATCAGGAATCAAAAGTGAAAATTCTAGGAGTCGATACAATTTAGTTTATAAATTTCAAACACTGTTAATATTCATTCATACTTTTCTTCTTACTATTGAGTTTGCCTAAACTAAGTATGAGTTCATGAGCTTTTAACAGTAATACTTGTTTAGATATGAGAGAAGCAGAAGATCCAAGCGGTCCAGAGCTCATATGGCCCACGTCTCTGCTTCAAGTTCCCACCAAAGGGTTGGTACACAATCATCATCACTGCATGAAATCCAAGAAGTCATTTGAGAAATAGAATAACATCATATTTTAGTTTTTTCATATATACATATGAAAAAAATACATACATATATTTATACTGTTATACCAAAACACACACACACTGTGTGTGTGTGTATTTATATATATTATATAATATATATTAATATATATATTAATTAATATATAATTATAATATATATTATATATAAATAAAATATATATTTTATATATATAAATTATATATATTTTATATATATAATTTATATATATTTATATAATTTATATATTTATATATTATTATATATTAATAATTATAATTATTATTTTTATATAAATTATTTATATAATTATATAAAATATAATTTATAAAATTATATAAAATATAATTATTTTATATAAATTATAAATATAATTATTATATAAATTATAAATATAATTTATATAATAATTATATAATTATTATTAATAATTATAATATTATATATTATATATATAATATATTATATATTTATATATATTTATATATTTATATAATTTATATAATTTATATATATTTATATAAATTTATATATAAATATATAAATATTTTATATATATAAAATATATATTTTTTATTTATATATTATATTAAATATAATATATAATTAATATATAATTTATATATATTATATATATAATATATAATATATATAACATTCCATTGGCAACATCTCACTTAATTTGCACAACACTGTAAGGCAATTATCGATATCTTCATTTTACAAGTGAGGTACTAAAGTTCAGAGATACTGAGGGTCTTATGTGAAGTCATAAGTGCAGAGCCGGACAGAGTCCGGGTCTTCTTGGCTCTAAATTCAGGGGGCTCTTCACCTCACATTTATTTGACAAAAGTAGTTGACCACTCTATCCCTAAAGTAAACTCATGGCCACTATCCCTACTCCACCCCACCCGGTTACTATCCCATCATCCTATCATTTCCCTCCAAAATTATTTTATATACTGTCTCCTTCTTCCTCCCTCGATACCTAACAAAATAGACACACATTCATTTTGAACACATCTTCCATAACACATGTTCTACAAGGGTAGGGACTTTGTCCGTCTTGTCACCAACACCTGCTTCAGTGTCTGGAACATAGCAGGCTTGCCATAAAAATGAAATGAAATGAGGGATTTCTTGGGCACAAGACTTATTCAAAAGTCTTAAAACTTATAGCACGTGTAGGACTTACAGTCCTAGGGGCATGAGAAAGCAATACACCTTCGAGACTCCTGGTTGGATCAAGAAATCTACCCAATGTTACAGTTTTCCTAGAAGACTGGTCTTCCAGAAGACATAGCATCCTCAGTTCTGTGCATCATCACATCATGTCTGGCCCCAGGAAAATCCAGTTCTATTTTCTGCTTATGAAAATCTTGTTTTGTAAGATATCCTTGATGTTTTATGGTATATAGTTTTCTTTATCTTCATTTATACTTATATTAAAACACACACACACACACACACACACACACCCTCATTAAGGGCCTAGTACTTGCAAATCATTTGCTTCATATAAAGTCATTTTGCTTACATAAAAAGCAACTTAATTGTTTAAAAACAATTTTTAGCTTTATTTATTTATTTTGAGGGGAGGGGCAGAGAGGAGGAGAGGGAGAATCCCAAGCAGTCTCCAAGCTCAGTGCAGAGCCCGACTCAGGGCCCCATCTCATTACCCTGAGATCGTGACCTGAGCCAAAATCAAGAGTTGGTCACTTAACTGACTGAGCCACCCAGATGCCCTTTGATTTTTTTTTTTTTAATGTAACTTCATAGCAGGGACAGGAATTCACAAATTGATTGGAGTTAGAAAATAATAATAAAGAAGTAAACAGAAAAATATAAATAACAGCCTAACATAAACTACCATCACATGGTGCCACAAGATTAGCTGTTAAATACGAACAAATTATTTGCTATAGAAATTCTCAGGAAGGAAAACACTTGAAGTTGGACTGGAAAGAAAAAACATCAGAGAAGACAGAAAATGAATGTGAATTAGCCCTTGAAGAATGAGTAGGATTCATTAAAGCACAAAAACTGAAAAAGTCGTGAAAGCTCCAATAATCTCATTTTGCTACAGAAGAGAGTGTGGTTTAGTGAGTAATCAGAAAGAAGGCTCATAACAGAATGGACTCAACTCATTGAGGACCATTAATGCCAGGATGAGATTTATTTTACAGCCAATGAGAGCTACTTCAAGGTTCAATGGAGGGCCTTCCTATGATCAATGTGGTATTTTAGGAAGATTATTCTGGCAAGGTAGGAGACTGAAGGATGAGAGGAAACTGTCACTAATCCACTCAGCCTTCCCTGTAGGGAATTTTCCATTTTTTAACATAAGCTTTGAGAACAGAGTTACCCCCCAAACAACAGCGTCTGGATGGATATCTCCAGGATGTTCACTGCTGCACGTACCTTGTTTAGTTGGAAGAGATCACAGATAACCAAACTGCAGGCCGACTTATTCAAGCTCTGTGTCTCAATGAGGTTAAAGAAGATAAGTCTTTACTCAGCCCATAGCCACTGGGCAAGCAGGAGACGCCCTCTAGTTGGCTTACTCCTCCCTTACCTCCAGACAAAACACCTGCATTACTAGGTCACCTCATTTTGTTCCAGTCAGGTCCATCTGCTTATTCTTTTACATCTGTGAGTATAACGTAAGATCCTGATGCTGTTCCCTACCCTCTCTTGTACCTGACATCAACGTTCACAATGTTAGGTGCTCGGACTTTGAGGCTTCAGATCCCTTTACTTTTTGCCTTTTTTTTTTTTTTTTTTTTTTTTTTTTGGCTGTGATGGCAATGGTCATGTCTTTGCAGCTGAGACAAAGACCAATTATTTGCATCTTGGTCTCTACTCCTTACCTTGTAGGGCTTCATCTTCTGTGACAGATTCTGTTGTCAGGTGAGGGCAGTGAGTTGTCTCTACTCTTCAAAGCACTGTAAATACGCGGTGAGTCTGTGTATTCTGCAAAACAGCATCTTGAAAAAGAAGCTGAGAAACACTCACTCCTTTTCTGTGCTTCGCATAAAATATACCCACCAGCAGAAAACTACAAGATTGTGCCTCTAATGGTTCAGTCTCAGACTTACCTTTATTTTCTTAAACACTTTAAAGGATATACAGTTAAGGATATATCTTCCTGCTCAAATATTATCAATCTCCTAATACCTTCAAATAAAAGGTAAGAAACTAATGAAAGGAAAGAAACTAATATTTGTGGGGTGTCTTAGGTACCAGGCCCTCTTCTAAGAAATGTTCATAGGGGCACCTGGGTGGCTCAGTCAGTTGAGCATAGGACTTTGGCTCAGATCATGATTTCACAGTTCCTGAGTTAGAGCCCCACATTGAGCTCGCTGCCATCAGCACAGAGCCCTCTTTGGATCCTCTGCCCCCCTCTCTGCCCCTCCCCTACTTGTACTCTCAAAAATAAATCAAAACATGGGGCGCCTGGGTGGCTCAGTCGGTTGAGCGTCCGACTTCGGCTCAGGTCATGATCTCACAGTCCGTGGGTTCGAGCCCCATGTCGGGCTCTGTGCTGACTGCTCAGAGCCTGGAGCCTGTTTCAGATTCTGTGTCTCCCTCTCTCTCTGCCCCTCCCCCACTTGCACTCTGTCTCTCTCTGTCTCAAAAATAAATAAACATAAAAAAAAAATAAATCAAAACACTAAAAAAAGTTTTCATACATTATTCATTTACTCTTCAAAACAACCCTTGTATGTGAGTACTATCCCCATTTTACAGATGAGGAAACTAAGGTTGAAGAAGGTTAAGTCACTTGGCCAAGGTGATATAGAGTGTAAGCAGTGGACCCAGGATTCAAACCCGGCCCCTTCTTCATTGTACTTCCCAGCCCACCTGACCTTCACATGGCTTTCAGGCTCTGAACAATGTAGCCCCAAACTGCCTCCCCAACCTAATACACATTTTCACAGCTCTTATTTTGTTATACATAAATCAAAGTTGTTTCTCCAACCTAATTTTATTATTTCAAAAAGAAAAAAAAAAAAAAAAGAACATCATAGGAAAGCAACCAGCAGTTGCTGAAGCTGAATTTACACGTGTTTTACACCCTAGCCGTTCTACTCCTGGGTAAATACCAACAGAAACATGCGTGTATTCTTTAATTTTTTTATTTGAGTATAGTTGGTATACAATGTCGCATTAGTTGCAGGTGCACAACATAGTGATTCACCTTCTCTATACATTATGCTTTGCTCACCCCAAGTGGAACGATGGTTGCAGAAGGGACAAAGATTTATACGAGGAAATTATAAATAGTAATAAGAATGGATAAACTGCAACAGCACACACATATGAATCTCACAAACATAATGTTAAGCAAAAGAAGCTGGGCACGAAAAAGTACGTATTCTGTGGTTTCATTTATATGAAGTTCAAAAGCAGGCAAAACTTTATCTAGCACATGAGAAGTTAGGATAGCAGTTATCTGCTCCCCCAGGTGCAGGGGAGCAGATGTGACCAGAGGGGAGCTGATGTCCTAGCACAAATCAAGGCTGCAGCACCAAACTGTCAGAGTCATCGTATTCTTCATAGCCCTGCCCTCACAATGGGGCCTGGGAGGCAGGGCCAGTTTTACTCCTCAAGAATGTTCTTGATGAAACAGTAAATATTATTAATGTTCCTAAATCTTGCTCTTGAATATACATCTTCTTAACATTTTAATATAAGAGGCGCCTGTCTTGATGAAGCAGTAAATATTATTAATGCTCCTAAATCTTGCCCTTGAATATAAATCTTCTTAACATTTTAATATAAGGGGTGCCTGGGTGGCTCAGTCAGTTAAGTGTCTTTTTTTTTTTAATGTTTATTCATTTTTTGAGACACACACAGAGAGAGAGAGAGAGAGAGAGAGAGAGAGAGCGCAGGTGAGGGAGGGGTAGAGACAGAGGGAGACACAGAATCCAAAGCAGGCTCTAGGCTCTGAGCTGTCAGCACAGAGTCCTATGTGGGGCTCAAACTCATGAACCACAAGATCATGACCTGAGCCAAAGTCAGAGTCCTAACCAACTGAGTCACCCAGGCGCCCCAAGCAACTGACTCTTGATTTAGGCTCAGGTCTTGATCTCATGGTTCGTGAGCCCCATGCTGGCCTCCCAGCTGACAGCAGGGAGCCTGCTTGGGATTCTCTCTCTGTCCTTCCCCTGCGTGTGCACACATGCACGCACATGCTCTCTCCCTCTCTCTCTCTCTCTCTCAAAAATAAACATTTTTTAAAAAATAAAAATCAAATCTTTAAAAAACCATTTTAATGTAATACATACTATGAGATGACGTATGAGGTGTGCGGGAAGCACTTCTGTGACATGCTGAAGTACAATGGTTATCTTGAGGAAAAGCACGTGTGTGATCATTTGAGTTCTAAGCGGACCTAGCCACTCTTTTGATAGAATGTCATTTTTACTTAAAAGAGAAAATGGCAAGCCAGTTATTCCGTTTGGCCCCACCTCCTGAAGGGAAGAGTATCAAAGAACGTGTAGACATATCTCAAAACCACCACGGCCTCCTTAGGAGTAAAGAAACAGGCTCTCATCTGCTCTGTGGGAAGGCAGAGGAGCCGGGGACCAGTCCCAAGACTTAATGGTCACAGGAGCCAAACTCCACGGAAAGATACATTCCCAACGAAGGAGGTCTGCTGCACCTAGGTCAGGGCCCAGTGAGAAGAAATGGAATGAATTAGCTGGATTGATGTCCTTGAAAAACTTGAATACCCAGATTCCTCTGAGCCCTTTGAGCCTACAGAAGGAGCTCACCCCCTCCCATTAAGAGCTAACCTCTCATCTCCCCCTTGTGGAGATCACACAGAGGCTGCTCCCCTACAAGACAACACTCACCCACCCACTCCCATCTCTGCGGGGATGTGGACACTCAGGACCTGTCCTTCCTAACCACTGGGAGTTTAATCTCCAAATGGTGACTGAATCTTAAAATTAGGATTGACCCACAATATAACCCATAGGGCCTGATAAGGAAGGAAAGGGACTGTACCCCAAAGGGAGCTAGCATGTGCCAGCAAAAGCCAGGAGAGCACCTATAAGATTGGATTCTAGAGTGTTTGTTTGATCAAGAGGACTAGAATATATAAATTGAAGAAGGGAGAGTTTATCCACTTACAATCACCTTCCCAGGACACAGGATTTAATACTCTACTAAGAATATTAATTGCCGGGGTGCCTAAATACTACTAAGTGGGTGCCTGGGTGGCTCAGTTGGTTGAGTGTCTGACTCTTGATTTCGGCTCAGGCCATGATCTCAGGGTTATGGGACTGAGCCCCACGTCAGGCTCTGCACGGAGTGTGGAGCCTGCTTGGGATTCTCCCCCTGTCTCTCTCTACACCACCCCCCTCTCTAAAATTAATTTTTTTTTTAGTGTTTATTCATTTTTGAGACAGAGAGAGACGGAGCATGAGCAGGGGAGGGGCAGAGAGAGAGGGAGACACAGAATCTGAAGCAGGCTCCAGGCTCTGAGCTGTCAACACAGAGCCCGATGCGGGGCCTGAACCCACAAACCATGAGATCATGACCTGAGTGAAGTGGTCGGATGCTTAACCAACCGAGCCACCCAGGCGCCCCAGATTAAAAATATTTTTTAAAAGAATATTAATTGGAAAGCTGCAGTTCGGAGTTAATATTCTCAATACATATATGTATCTGACAAAAGATTTATATCTAGGATACATAAAGAGCTTCTACAAGTTAGTAATAAAGGGCTTGAATAGACAATTAACAAAAAACATATGAAAGGCCAGTGAGCACATGAAAATGGTCTCAACATCATAAATCATCAGCAGAATGCAAATTAACCACAATGAGATACCTCCATACACCCATCAGAATAGTTAATAGGAAGAAGGCTGAGGTGCTCGCCTCGGCAGCACATGTGCTACAACTGAAACAATACAGAAAAGAGCAGCATGGCCCCTGTTGCAGGGATGATATGCAAAAAGACCCACAACACCAAGTGTTGGTGAATATGAGAAACAACCAGAACTCTGACATTCTGCTGGTAGAGTGTAAAACGGCACACAAACACTCCTAGGCACTTTCTTAACTTAAAACTCAGCAATCCCGCTCCCAGGTATTTTTCCAAGGAAAAATAAAAACGTACGTCGACGGAAAGCCTTGTACGAGAATGTTCATAGGAGTTTTATTTATATCAGTGACAAAATTCAAAATGGCCCTGGTGTCCATAGGCAAAGAGATAAACCGTAGCATAGTCACGTAAGAGAAAACTACCCAGCAACTAAGTGGAATGAATTACTGATACACATAAAAACAGAGTGATCTCAGCAACATTACACTCAGTGAGAAAAGCGAGACACAGAGTAGTACCTAGAAGGTATGGGCAAAACTCATACCTTTGATGAGAGAAATCAGAGGAACGGTTGCTTCTGGACAGGGGACTCACTGGGAAGAGGCAACAGGAAACTCTTTGGGGGTGATGGAAATGTCTTATATCTTGACAGAGCTGTGACTTACACAGATACATGCATTTGTCCAATCGGTTGAACTGTACGCTTGAGATCTATGCATTTCACTATATGTAAATTATACCCTGATTAACATAAATAATCAAGCCTCATTCTTCTTTCCCTTTTCCTCCTATTTTTTATCTTAGTTAGCACATCACCAGTTATTTAATAGTCTTCAAGTCCAACCCATTCTAGACTTCCCTCTTCCTCTTCATCTGCTCTATTACCAAACCCTTTAGAGTTTCACGCTCTCAAATCTGCCCCTTCATATTCACTACTAATGACCCAGGCTTAGTTCACACCCCTGGACTGGCGAAATAGATTTATAACTGGACTTACCATTTCTTAATTATTTCTCTACAATGCCAAAAGAGTGACCTTCCTAAAATTCATAACCCTTCCTAAAATTCACTCCCTCATTAAACGCTCTTTGATAGATTTATGCTACCTGTAAAAGAATATCTAAACTCCTAGTGGAACAATAGGCCAAGTACTACCTGGTCTAGTCTAGGAACACACCCAGGGAATGTAATGTCTGAAGTCATCTAGTCCCTGGGGCGTCTGGGTGGCTCAGTCAGTTAACCGTCAGACTTCGGCTCAGGTCATCATCTCACGGTTCGTGGGTTCAAGCCCCATGTTGGGCTCTGTGCTGACAGCTCAGAGCCTACAGCCTGCTTCGGATTCTGTGTCTCCCTCACTCTCTTTGTCCCTCCCCCACTTGTGCGTGCTCTCTCTCTTTCTCTGTCTGCCTCAAAAATAAATAAAATTTTTAAAAAATGAAGTCATCTAGTCCCCAAACAGAGGCCTGACCATTCTGGTTTCCTATCTGCGAACTATGCGTTCATGTTTCCGGTTCAAGTGGGATATCTTGGACTTCATAATCATCTCAGTTCAGTAACACATGCTCATCCTCCCTCCCTGCCTCAGGGAGAGGAGTCTCCATCTCCAGCCACCAAGACTCAACGTGTGGAGGTACCAGATAGTCCCTTCCTCTCCCACACCCAGGTGCAAAAGTCCTGTCCATTCAGCCTCAACAGCACCCACTGCTGCTAACTAGCTGCCTTGTTATAATGTCAGGACCACGTCTCCTCTCCACAGATTACAGCCGTTGCCTCTTAGCTGGTTTTCTCTACTTCAAATGCAACTTGGAAGATTTACATCCAACACATTGGCATCGTGCATGGTTTGGATTTTCAGCATCCCGGAGATTCCCACTTTCCCTGGGTATCACCATAACTGTTGCTTTAACTGAGGTTCTGTACAAACTTCAAAAAAGATTAGCTATAAAATGAGGGATCTTAGTGGTCAAATCAACTGTCCATTTTTATGATTCACTTGATCTCAAAGCTGACATTAGCGGCTGGTTTAAGATCAAAACAAAAGCTTACTTTCACCTCATTGAATATGTTTGAGCAAAAATTGAACTGCTTTTGTTGGGGATGCTATTTACAAAAGAAAGGTCCAGAGCATGGCAGGTTATGAGATGCCTTGTAACAAAGATATTTTTTTCTGTAGTCAATGTGTTGGACTAAAGATGGCCAGAAAGTGATACTGCTACCATTAGAGGTGTCACTGTCCCTTAAATTTGGCCAAGTTCTCTAACTGCTCTGACCAGCAGAATACAAGAGTGATGCTATGCCAGTCATAGGCCCGGACCTTAAGAAACAAGCAGCTTCCGTTTCTTGAGTCTTGAAACAGCCTCTCTTGGAGCCGTCAGCCACCATGTAAGAATTCCAACTACCTTAAGGCCCCCTTGCTGGAGACACATGTAGGGAGGTCCTGAGACCGCATGAGAGGACAGACATGCCCAGCCAGCTCCCAGATGAGGTCTCACATATAAATAAGTATAAATAAATCTTCCTTACTGTGTTCTGTCTGAATTCCTGTCCCACAAAACTATGAGAAAATGACTGTTGTTTTAACTCCCTGAGCTGTGGGGTAATTTGTTACCCAGAAATTGATAACTAGTACAATAAAGACCTGATAAAATTAGCAGCTTTAAATAGAATTCTCCATCCTACAGAAATATGTTGCTAATGAAAATGATCTAATTATTCTTTTCATATGTCTTTACGAAATTATAAAGTAAAGCTATTAGATGAAACAAAGATAAGACTAGAAAGTTTGTATGCGGTTTTAAATGAGAGACGAAGACAACTAGAGATTAATATTGGAACACTGCCATATTTTGCTCTTCAGAATGCATATCCAGGAGAACATGTCAAATTCCACTTCTGGATGATTCCTAAGTTTACACTTTAACACATCCTTTTTCAAAACAAAGCATTTTGTTCATCTATTTATTCAATGAATATTTACTGGATACCTACCATGTGTCAGGTTCCATTCTGAATGCTAAAGATACAGTGATGAACAAAACGGACAGTTCCTCTCCTCTGAGAGCCTAGAGTGAGTGATAAAATATAAAAAGAGAAAAACAGTAAGCCAGTTAGGCTCAAGAATAAGAAAATCATCTCGGTGGACAAGGTACAGATATACACAGTGGTGGCAAGAGGGCAGCCCCAGGCCTACTGGATTAGGGACAGGTCCCAGCACTGGCAACCAGGAATTCAGTTCCTTTGGGACAAAGGAGTCTTGCTTTCTGCAAGAAAGCTCTTTTTCTTAAAAAGAAGCTGAAAAAAAATGCTCAACATCACTCATCATCAGGGAAATACAAATCAAAACCACAATGAGATACCACCTCACACCTGTCAGAATGGCTCACATTAACAACTCAGGTAACAACAGATGTTGGCGAGGATGCGGAGAAAGAGGATCTCTTTTGCACTGTTGGCGGGAATGCAAGCTGGTGCAGCCACTCTGGAAAACAGTACGGAGGTTCCTCAAAAAACTAAAAATAGAACTACCCTACGACCGAGCAATTGCACTATTAGGTATTTATCCAGGGATATAGGTGTGCTGTTTTGAAGGGACACATGCACCCCCATGTTTATGGCAGCACTATCAACAATAGACAAAGTATGGAAAGAGCCCAAATGTCCATCGATGGATGAATAGATAAAGAAGATGTGGTATATATATATAATGGAGTATTACTCGGCAATCAAAAAGAAGGAAATCTTGCCATTTGCAACTACGTGGATGGAACTGGAGGATATTATGCTAAGTGAAGTTAGAGAAAGACAAAAATCATATGAGCTCACTCATATGAGGACTCTAAGAGACAAAACAGATGAACATAAGGGAAGGAAAACAAAAATAATATAAAAACAGGGAGGGGGACAAAACAAAAGAGACTCTTAAATATGGAGAACAAACTGAGGGTTGCTGGAGGGGTTGTGGGGGGGGGGGGATGGGCTAAATGGGTGAGGGGCATTAAGGAATCTACTCCTGAAATCATTGCTTCACTTATACTAACTAATTTGGATGTAAATTAAAAATAAATAAATAAAAATAAAAATAAAAAATAAAGTTAAATTATGAAAAAAAAATTGCAGACTGAAACAAAAACAAAAAAAAAAAGAAAAGGAAGCTGAAAAAGACAGCTGCCAATTGGGGCTGGGTGCCCTGTCTTCACAGAAGCCTGTGGGTCAGGGGAGGTGAAGAACAGAGGATTCAACCCAAGCTGGATCCAAGATTCCCCAATACGATCACAGAAGAAGGGCAGCCAAGTATCATAAGAAGATCTGATTCCAGGCTGGAGGCAGACAGAGGACATGTGATGGCAACTACAAAATCATTAAATGACCAGACAGGAAGGAAAGAGAAATCTCACCTGTGAAACTGTACATCTATTTATGCAGAACATGTACCACTGAGATGCCACATAACCACAAACTCTAAAGTCCACTTAAAATGTTTTGCCTACACAGAAGAAAAGCTGCACTGCCATTTTGTAAGAGAAATCTGTGCTTTGGTTTGTCGTCTATTGAGTTTTTATTCTTGTTCCTGTGTGTTTAACAATTGCTATGGTAGGAAAACAAAAATTAGCAGCCTGCCAAGCACTCGTGAGTCATGGCTGCTTTTGAGTCTATTCAGCTGACTAGCAGCTACTGTGCAGCCCAGGAGAGGACTGAGGGGCCAGTAGAAGTGAAGATGGCCCTCCTCATTAAGGGGAGACACTGTATCTCTAAAGAATGGAAATTATCATAAAACCGCAGGTGTTCTCCCATATAGATTCGATTACTTTGACACTAAAATGAAACAAGGAGTGTTTTGAGTCATAAATATGTTTTTCATAACTTGATTATGAGTAAAATAACAATTTCCTAACTGATGTCATTCAAGTTCAGGTATGAATGAGACACATCAGATTATCCTGGGTAACTTTTTTTTTAATGTTATTTTAATTTTTTTAAGTTTATTTATTTAATTAATTAATTAATAAGAGACAGAGCAAGTGGGGGAGGGGCAGAGAGAGAGCGAGAGAGAGAGAATCCCAAGCAGGCTCTCACGGACAGTGCGGAGCCGGACTAGGCACTTGACCTCATGAACCCTGAGATCATGACCTGAGCTGCAACCAAGAGTCAGAGGCTTAACAGACTGAGCCACCCAGGCACCCCTCCCTGGGTAACTTTTGCCTCATTTATTAGTGAGGCAAATTAGTATCCAGGACCTAGCCATTTTATTCTTAAAAAAAAAAAAAAAAAAAAATTAGAAAAGAAAAAGGCAATTGAATACCTACCCACAGTTTGACAAGAAAGTGGCCAGGGGGCAATATCATATAGTCAAGAGCACAAGCTCTGAAGCCAGAATAATGAGATTCTGATCTTGACTCTTCCAAGTAATAGGTGTGAAATCTTTGGGAGGCAAAATTGCCTATCTGTGCCACAGTTGCCTCACGCACTCACATACTATATTGGCACGCATATATTACATTTTAAGGAGGTCTTCACAAATGAAACTGAGTAGAACAATATTTTTATAAAAATATATTTTATTTTGTTTTGCATCACGAAAAACTTCGAAAACACACCTTTATTTTGGCCATCTAATGGAGCCGCCCCTAAGAACTCTCATTTCTAGACGGGGCTGAGGACTTTCATTTTATTTTTAAAGAAAGCTCGGGAAGGAAGCCGTATTTAAACCGAAAACTCCCCTCCCAGGAAGAAAAACCACTCAGGTGCTGCATCTGTTTTGCAACAGTGCCCCTGAAGCCCACGCGAGGATGCAGGGAGCGTCCCCTGGGTAGTCCCACTCCCGACAGGACTCTTGTCCTAAGAGAGCAGAGGAACGGGGGAAGATCAACCCACTCGGTACCCACAACTTCCCGCCTTCCCCTCCGGCAGACAAGCCGGTGAAAATAACGCCGGGCGCCGACGCTGTACCTCACTCACCTGCCACCAAAAAGCTGCCCAACCGAAACCAGCAGCACCTCGCCTGGGACGTCCCGAGCCAGGAGGCGGGGAGAGGGGTGTGGCCACGGCCGGGGCGGGGTTGAGGGCCAAATCACACCCACAGGCCCTTGGGGCCAGACCCTTCCTCCGCCCACCTCTCTGCGCCTGCGCCTGATAACGTGGGGCCGGCTGGGAGGTAGCGATGGCCTGGTGGTTGGTGCGCTGGCAAGTTGCTTGTTGCGCTGCTCTAGCCTTAGCCACATCCTCATCACCTGTGCCGGCCATCTGAGTGTCCAGCCTTCTCAGTCCTCAAACCCCAATCAAGAGTGAACATAAACCTCACCCCCAAAAATTTCCTTCAGCCCGTTGGTAATCCCTCTTCCCAGGCAGTCTACTGTAACTATTCCTTACATAACCATAGATCTGCTTTTGGTCACTATAGATTAGTTTGCAGCTTATGGAGTTGTATGTAAATGTAATCATATACTATGTGCTTTGGAGGGGGTTAGAAATCCAGCTTAATCATTTCTGGATTCATCCATGTTGCTGAGTGTATCAATAGTTCATTCCTTTTTTATTACTGAGTAGTAGTCCATTATATGGATATCGCACCATGTGTTTATCCATTCACACGTTGTTGGACTTTTAGGTTGTTTCCAGTTTCTGGCTATCTCGAAGCTATCGACATAGTTGTGCAAGCCTTTGTATGGGCATACGCTTTTGTTTCGCTTAATACCTACGAGTGAATGGCTCTCATTATGATAGATATATATTTAACTTTTTAAGAAAACTGACAAATTGTTTTTCAAAGTGGTTGTTCCACTTTACATTCCCACCAACAGTGAGTGACAGTTCTAGATTCTCCATATTCTCACCAAAACTTATTGGACATTCTAAATGTCTAAAAGACATTCTAGAGATCTAAAAGATCTCATGTAGGTTTAATTTGCTTTTGTCTAATGACTAATGAAGTTGAACATCCTTTCATAAGCATATGTCATCCATGTATTTTTTTAGTAAAGTGTCAATTCAAATCTTTTGCCCATTTTTAAAAATTGGGTTTCTCATTCTCTTACTAATAAGTGTTTCAAGTTTTTTATATACTTTGGATATGTCTTTTCAGATATGTGATTTGTGAATATTTTCTTCCAGTCTGTGGCTGGAATCTTTTCATTGACTTAAAAGCATGTTTCAAAAGCAGACATTCTTAATTTTGACAAAGTTTAACTTAGCTATTTTTATTTGTTTTTAGTGTCATATCTAAGAAATCTTTGCCTAACCCAAGGTCCTACAGATTTTGTCTATTTTTTCTCTATAAGTTTCATAGTTCTAAAATTTAAACTTATGATGATGATCTATGCTACATTAATTTTTATATATATTGCAAGCGATGAGTTAAAGTTAATTTTTTGCTATAGCTATCCATTTTTTTCAGCCATTTGTTGAAAAAATTATATTTTCTCCATTGAACTGCCTTTGCCACTTAGTGGGAAATCAGTTGATTATATAAATGTGGGCTTATTTATGGAATCTATTCTATTCATTGATTTATCTATCATGACATTGATACCACATAGTCCTGATTACCATAGCTTTATAATAAGCTTGAAATCAGATAATTTAAATCCTCCAACTTTGTTCTTTTTTCTCCAAGTGGTCTTTGCTATATGCTTTGCATTTCCAAATGAATTTTAGAATCAGTTTGTCAATTTCAACAAAAACAAAAAACAAAGCCTGCTGAGATTTTGATTGGAATTGTAAGGGATCTATAGATCAATCTACATCAAACCTTAAAAAAATTGAGTCTTCCAATCTATGAATATGGTATACATCTCCATGTACACAGGTATTCTGTAATTTCTCTCAGAAATGTTTGTAGTTTTCAGTGTATAGGCCTTGCATATCTTTTGACAGATTTATCTCTAAGTTTTCATAGTTCTAGTGTTATTATAAATGGTATTATTTTTATATTTTTAATAGTTTATTGCTAATATATAGAAATACAAATGATTTTTGTATACTTATCTTGTATCCTGAAAACTTAGTACACTCACTTATTAGTTTAGGTAGTTTTTTATACATACCAAAAGATTTTCTATATAGACAGTCATTTCATCAATGAATAATGACCATTTTGTTCTTCCTTTCTAACCTGGATGACTTTTACTTCTTTTTCTTACCTTCCTGCACTAGCTAGAACCTCCAGTAGCATTTAATGGGGAATGGGTAGTCTTTTCAATATAAATATGGCTAGGTCAGTTGAATATTTATATAAGGAAACATGAGGGGTACCTGGGTGGCTCAGTCGGTTAAGCATCCAACTTCGGCCCAGGTCATGATCTCGAAGTTTGTGGGTTAGAGCCCACTCAGGCCATCTGCTGTCAGCACAGAGCCCTCTTCAGATCCTCTGTCCCCTTCTTGTTCGCGTGCATGTGCTCTCTCTCTCTCTCTCAAAAAATCAATACATATAAAAAATTTTTAATAAAAAAAAACATGAACCTTGGCCTCCACCACACACCATACACAAAAATCAATTTGAGAAGCATATGAAAGGTAAGAGATGAAAGATAAGAGACCATGTTAATGGGTAACAGCAGGCAAATATTTCCTTCATGGGACACAAATAGCTGTAACCATAGAAGACTGATACATTAATTCAATTTAATTTATAAATTAAATAAGCTTAACTTCTACATCAGTTAATAAAATTTCTACTCATCAAAAGACACCATTAAGAGAGTGAAAAGGTAAGTGACAGGGCAGCAGGAGATGTTTGTAAAACATATATCTGACAAAGAGCTCCTATAAATTAATAAGAAAATCTCTGGATTAATTTTAGGGAAGGGGAGAGGCAGAAGACTTGCACTGACCTTCACAAAAAAGAAGATCCAAATGGATGAAGATCCAAGCAGATGAAAAGACATTCAACATCATTAGGTCAACAAGAAAATGCAAATTAAAACCACAATTGATTTACCACTATAAATCAAAACTCTCAACCTCCCACCATACTGCAACCAGTCTGGAAAACTGGAAGCATTATTAAAGCTAAATATACATATATGCCCTATGACCTAGCAGCTCCATTTCTGGATATATGCCCCATACAAATGAATGCTTATGTCCAGAGAAAGACATGTAGAGGAGTGTTCATGGAAGCTTTATTTGTAATGGCTAAAACTAGAAACAAGCCCAATTCCATCAACAATAGAATGCGCAACCATATTTTGTTTTACTCATAAATTGAAATACTACCGTATGCTGTGGAATACAATAATGAAAAAGAACAAACCACTGCCGCATGCAAGCATATGGATGAATATCACAAATATAATGCAATCAAAACAACCTAGCCACAAAATATTACATCTGTATAATTCTATTTATATGAAGTTCATAAAGAGGCCAGACTAACCCATGGTTATTTTTGTTGGGGGTGGGGACTGATAACCACTGGGACAAGTACAAGCAAACTTATTGGGGTACCGGAAATGATCTGTATCTTTTTGTGGTGGCTAAACAGAGATATACACATGTGAAAATACACTGTGCTCTACACATAAGATTTATTTGTTTTATGTACATTAGTTTTATTAACATAAAAGACAACTAAATAAAGTATTGGTTTCTGAACATAATGCAATTCTACTGATATGTATCTATTTCTGAGCCAAAGTTGCACTCTTAACGCTGTAACTTCCTAGGAGGTTTGATGTCTGAAAAATAAGTCTAACTGTTTTTCTTTCAAAAATTTCCTGCACACGTATGCTTCCAGGTGAACTTTGGGACCAGTTTTTCAAATTCCTCAGAAAAAAACCTGTTAGGATTTTCGTTGGAATTATGCCATATCTGTACTTTATTTGGAGAGCACTTAAATCTCTTCAATATTGACTCTTTCCATCCAATTAACATGGTTCATTTATTCAGGAATTCAGTCAAGTTTTAAGGTATTTTTCAGGTAATGCTTGAATATTTTTGGTATATTATTATTATGTACATGATATGTATTAAGTAATTATTATTTCTGCTGCTATTATATAAGAAATATTTATCCTGTTACATTCTGTAATCATTGATGGTACATGAAAAGGCTTTTAAAAATTATGTATCTGGGGGACCTGGGTGGCTAGTTGGTGGAGGATCTGACTCTTGATTTCAGCTCAGGTCATGGTCCCGGGGTCATGGGATTGGGCCCTACGTCAGGCTCCATACTCGGGGAGCCTGCTTGGGATTCTCTCTCCCTCCCTCTGCCCCTCCATTCCCTTTTTCTCTCTCTTTCTCAAATAAAAAATATCCAGATAGATAGATAGATAGATAGATAGATAGATAATGGATGGATGGATGGATGGATGGATGGATAGATGATAGATGGATGGATAGGTAGATGGATGGATAATGGATAGATAGATAGATCTGGCCACTTTGATGAGCTTCTTCATTTTCATTGAACAAAGTATTATAGTTTTTCTTCATTGGACTTTTTTAACTTCCAGGTATAAAGTATCAAACCTTTTCTCCATTATATGAGAGTCTGATTTTTGGTTAATTTTCTACGTTTTCTTGGAAACAGGTAAAGATGGTATGTGTCAACTATGTTACTTGGCAACATTGCTTGGTTTGTAACTTTTATCTGGACTTGGAGTCACTGTAGCCTTGGGGTCCTTTTCTAACCTGCAAGTCCCTTGTGGGGACCCTGAAGGCCATGCCTTAAAGTTGTTTCCAGAGATATTGTTTGCTAGGGGGCATGAAATCAGGGCAACTTGTACACCTGCCCAATGTAGATCTTGTCTTCTTGCTCCTGAGCCATCTGCTGAGTGAACTGCTTCAAAGATTCCCATGGTTGGAAATATCTGACAGTGCCTTGGTGGCATGTGAGGTTCCTGTCCTATATTTTCTGAATAGTGTCCTATATTTTCTGAATAGTGTCCTATATTTTCTGAATAGTGTCGTGTGTGACCTCCAGTAGCCTTAGGAGTCTGAAAGTTAGGCTGAATCTAAGAAGACCTACCCGTGGGCATCACAGGGTAATGGCAACAGTAGGCTAAGACCCTCAAATGCTCAATTTACTTCAACCGATGGACTACAAGATAAAGGAATTGGAAAGGAAATGCTAACAAAGCACTGAATGTCTGGGTGAAAAAGTACTTTTACCCCTTCTCTGATGTAGAAAAATCTGAGACATATGACAGAGGACAAATCCCTGTGGGGCAGTTGCAGGTTGGAGTAAAACCAAATTCATACGGAGAGGAGAAACTGTTCATTGTCCGCGAAAGGGACCTGGCCAGAAACCCGGAAACCTGGCCAGAAAGGGCGGCTACGGGGATGGATTCGTGTCTGGCTGCGTGGGTGTTGAGGGGGGCCACGAAGACAAGAGAATGAACTTGAAGACCCCATACTTGTGATAAACTAGGTGGTACCTCCAAGTTGACTCCAACTCCATTCAAACTTTTATCTGCATGGAGGAATGTTCGAGAGCACACAAGGGAGCAAAGGGCAAAAGCAGACACATGGCTGAGTGGTGTCCAGCAGGAGCAAGCAGGACTACAGTAACAACAGGACTGGGGTCACCAATGAAAGAAAGTTCTCTGTGTGTCGAAAGGGGTAACCCCAGGTCAACCCCAAAGTCTGACAAAAACTATGGACTGAGCGCTTGAGTGAATTTAGTGCGACACTAGAGCCCGACCAGTGTCCTCTGCTGCCACCTAGTGAAAATAGATGGGAATGAAAAGATTTTCTACAGTTCAGACATTTTTTTAAAGCCACAATTGGTTATTTTAAGGGCCCACGCTGTACTTTCAGACTAGATAAAATTCTTGATTTAACAGCATATGGTGTGGGGAGATGATTTTTCTAAAAAGTTTAAATAAATTTCACTGTAGTATGTTGTTTGTTACAAACTAGCATGTAATATTGTCTGATGTAAAATTCCTAGAATTCCCAGAATAAAAAGGGTACTGAAGGTCCTGTAAAGACAGATGGCCAAAGACCAGTCCAGTTGCATAAGATATGGAGGGGACATCCTTACCCCCCTGGGTAATATAAATTCTGGTGATCAAAAGATGTGCCTACTTGTCCTTTTCTTCATTAAAAGTGTTCAACAAACTCATGGAGGTAAATGACTGGCAAAGGTTTAACAAAACACTTCTGCATGAGAATCTAATCCTGGGTTTCTTTCCCTGAGAGTGTGCGTCAACTATGTTGCTAGACAACGTTGCTTACAGTAAAAATGATCATTGGTAAATTGCATCTGGACTGACAGACTTATAAATACCTGATGGGGAAACCACTGTTTTGGGTTTCCTGAGTGTGGAACCCTTGTAACTGCGCACGTCCCTCGCAGAGGCCCTGGAAGCTATGCCTCCAGAATTACTGTGAGATTGCCTCCCGGGAGGCATGCACATTGAAATCAGAGCTGCTCTGGTAAAGGCCAGATGTGCACCTCACCTCCTTGTACCTACTGAGTGAACAATGACAGGCACACTCACTGGAAAGAGTTCCAGATCTTCCCTGCTGACTGCTGCAGTTCTTGCCCCGTATCCTTCTTAATAAGTTGAGCGTGGCCCATGGTCACCTTGTGAGGCTGAGTCAGCCTAACATCACCCCTGATGGGCCTTGCATAGGTAATTACATCAGCCACCCAAATGACTTTTTTTTCCGTTTCCTTTCCTTAACCGTATTCATTTCCTTTTCATTTGTAATTTGTTATAATTTGTTGAATTATAATGAATATAATAGCGAGGGAAAGGGGTTCAGTGGCTGAAGAACTCCTAGAAAGACTTCACAGGGATTCACTGCTAACATTTTGCCATGTTTGCTTTATTTTATTTTTATTTTCCCTCTACATGTATTATTACTATTATTTTATTATTATTATTATTATTATTATTATTATTATTATTATTTGGGAGCAAGTTGCAGCCATCATATCCCTTTACTCTTAAATACTTTATTGTGAATACTCTAAAAACAAGACATCTACTTGCATAACCACAGTATAACTCTCAAGGTGGAAAATCACATTAATACAAAGCTATTACCTAATTGACAGACCTATGAAAATTTCACCAGTTTTTCCAATATTGTACTTCAGAGCATATGTTTTCCTGGTCCCAGATCCCATCTTTTAGTCATCACATTGCTTGTGTTTGTCTTGTACTTCTATTCCTCTTTAGCTGGGAATAGCTCCTTAGCCCCTTTTTTGTTTGTTTGTTTGTTTGTTTGTTTGTTTGTTTTTTGTCTTTCATGGCACAGGAAGTTTGAAGAGTATAGGCCTTGCTCCCTCATGCTCAGATCCAGGTTTGGGGCCCCACACTTTTGGGAAATCCACTCTGGCCCTCCTCTACCTGCATCTCCCAAGTCTAGAGTCAAGGAGGCAAGCCCATGGGAACCTGCCCACTTCCTTCCAGACCAAAGGTCAGCAAACTTTTTCTTTAAAGGAACAGAAGATAGGGGCACCTGGATGGCTCAGTCAGTTAGGCGTCCAACTTCAACTCAGGTCATGATTTCACAGTTTGTGGGCTCAAGCCCCACGTCAGGCTCTGAGCTGACAGCTCGGAGCCTGGAGCCTGCTTCAGATTCTGTGTGTCTCTCTCTCTCTTTCTGTCCCTTCCCTGCTTGTGCGCTCTCTCTTTCTCAAAAACAAATAAATAAGCATTAGAAAAAAACTAATAAAGGAACAGAGAATAAATATTTTAGGCTTTGTAGCCCTGAAGATGTCTGCTCTAACTCCTCAGCTGTGCCATTGTGTAACAAGAAAGCAGCCACAGATGATATGTAAATGAAGAAGTGTGGCTGGGATTCCAATAACATTTTATTTACAAAATCAGACAGAGGGCCTCGATTTGGCCCAGGAGCATAGCTTACTAACCACTTTTCTAATCCATGCCGTGGCTACCCAAAGATCCACAATGCCATGCCCCAACAGCCTCATGCCCCCTATACAGGACTGGCCTGTGTGGGCCTCTCTTCCACTTCCCACGTTCCAGTGTGGGACTCCAAGGAGTCTAAAAAGTCTACATTTGAACTTGGCCTTCAGCTTGGTCTGAAGGTTTACTTTGTCCAGAGAAAAAAGAACTTAACATATTTTATTCAACCATTTATTGCTTGAATTATAACTTCTAAACATTCAGACATATGGTATGTGGTCTCCATTTATATTTTGCCCTTGCCCCAGAATGCAAGGGGCAACCTGTGCAAAAGCACAAACACTTCTCAGAACAGCTTCAGCCAGCTGAACGGGTCCCCACAGGCGCTCATCTGCAAAGGGAATCTGCGAGCTGGCTCCTATCTCCACATCGCTCCGGGAGAGTCTGGAGAGACCTGTGGCAATGCCGAGCAGCCTCCCTCGCCTTCAGCTCCTCGGCTTGGCTGCAGGCCCCATGCTCAGTGCTCATGTTCTCAGTGACAGAACAAGGATGACACCAACTGGCCAGTTCCTCATTCCTCCTATCAGATACTTCTGGAACGTCTTTTCTTTCTAGTTTATCTAACTACTTTCTTTGAACCTCTTGATGTTTGAACAACACATTCCTTTGTGGCAGATGGAAGACCTCTGAAGGTTGCTTTTTGTCTCCCTTTATCATTCATTTAACATACTATCCCTACCATGATGACTCCCACCTCTGTCGTCACCACCGCTGCCACCACCGTCACCATCACCACGACCATCACCGCCACCACCGTCACCCTCATCATGACCCCCGCTGCCACCACCATGACTGCCACCGTCACCATGACTACCGCCACCTCTGCCATCACCACACTGCCACCACTTCCTCTGTGCTCACCGCAGAGCCTATAAGTCACATTTCTGTCACTCAGAACACTCCAAACCCAGAAGACGTTGTAGGGGGTCGCCATCTTACCAACACTAGTGCATACTCGTGTCCAAGAGACTTTGGAACTCCAACTAGCTACCTACGCAAACACCAGTATGGTGCCCAGATCTTGTAAGCAGTGCAGTGTATTGGGAAAGACGATCGATTCTCTAAAATGTTACCCCATGAAGTACTTCTAACTTTTTTAGAGGTAAGTGATGAGTATTGGTCTAAATATCATTTTCAATAAAGTAATACTTTTGGCAAGGCATCCAATAACATCTAAATCTAAGAATATACTGCTATGTAATTTACATAATTACTAGACTCTAGTAACATATAATTTGCTGTTATATAGTTTACTCTTCTTTTCATTATTTTGCTCTATTTTTTTACTTTTGTCCTAAAATCGTGTTCTATAAACTCTAAAAGTTGTTCCACTGTAATTTGTTTTCTCTTTATGATGCTTTGAATCGCCAGGAGAAGGCCATTTTTATGAAAGTGCTTTGCAATACTATATTGATGAGTTACTCTATCATTTTTATTTGCCAATAGTTATGCCTATACTTATCATAATTTACTTATTTATACCCTCAATAACTCAAGTCACTGTCAAAACACATAATTAGGCAAGATATGAGACAGAACAAACACGGGAATTTTGCACACAAACATATAGGGCTGAATCAGTTATTGAGTGGATTCCCTTCTTTTCTAGCTGTGATAGAAAGAGCTGAGGTTTGGACTGAAAAGCCTCAAGTGCTGGTTTTGGCTCAGCCAAAACCCCCTGAGGTCAAAACCACCACCTTCCCTGGCCCTTAGTTTTCTTCCCACTGTAAAGAGAGGAGCATGATAATGCTGGTTCTCTGCTCTGCAATGCAGGTCATAGGAAGATCAAATGATAAATGCTTTATTAGCAGTACCTTAATGGGCTGGTCAGTATCATTTCACGGCGTGCCAAGGCTGTTCATGGGATCATGATCCCTAATGCTGTGGTGGCATTGTGTTCCTTTGACAGATGTCATCCGAACAGATAATGTGCTGGAGCAGCCCTCTGTCTCTTTATTGGAACTCTATCTTGGGAATGAGGGCCTTCTTAAATTTTGCGTGTTAGGTACCTGCCTTGCTTCACCCTTGCCGTGGCCCTGGTACCCTGGGAGAGATACTTACAAAGCCCACAGATACAGGAATAAGCATTGTCATTGTTTCCTGGCCTATCGTGCTCTGGTTATTGAAGCTCCATCACAGAGGGGCTGGCCTTCTGCATTCCTTTACATCAAGCTAACCGTGGGCCTAGAAGTCATTGGATTTTAACTTCATGTCCCATCTTGTGGCTGCCCATGGACTAAGTCTCCCCTCTCTGCAAACTTTACATCTATATATACACTTCAGGAAAACAAAACAAAACAAAACAAAAGCAGCTATGAAGCTGTGTTACAGATTCTCTTTTCAGTCTTGGACCTGGGGTTGATGTACCTCACCGGATTTGGGGAATTTTGAACACTGGTATTTGGAATATTTTTTTCTACCCCATTCTTTTTTTCCTCTCCTTTTGGGACTCCAAATGCACATCTAATAGACCATTTTGATATTTTCCCAAAAGTCACAGAGACTCTTACTCATCTTCCTCAATCATTTTCTCCCTATTCAAATCTTCATTTGAGTAATTTCTACTGACTTGTCTTCAACTTGACTCTCTTGTATCCAGTCTGCCATTAGGCCACCCCAAGGATGTCTTTGATTTCTGATAATACTCAACTCTGGGCTTACTTTTGGTTTTCTATAAAAAGATTTGGGAGTTACTCGAGCCCCTCCTACTTGTCAGGACTTGAACTTCAAACTAGTACAGAAATATCTGCCTAAAATTCTACCTAAAACTTTCACTGGGGTCCCTGAGGTCCTGCCCTGTGCATGTTCCCTTTAGGAGTCAGCCAGAGATTTGGGGGAATTTATATGCACATTTTGTAGTATGACTCTCTCCTTCCTGGGAAGTCACCCCTCAATTCCCAACTGTTTTGGCAGCCCCAAAATCTAAGCTCAGTCTCTTCAGCTACTAAAACCACCTCTTTATATCTTAACCCTACTCTACAAGGTGCCGTGTGTTGCTGAAAGGCAGAATGTCCTCAGAGGAAAAGCCTAATAAATTGGCACTAAACCTATTTCCTTCCCTTCTTACAAGACTCATGTTCCCTTCAATTCTTGCCTGCTCTAGATTGTTTACCAGTGCCTTCAAGCAATAACATTAAAAAATGTTTTTCTTCTAGGGTTAGTAATCGTTATAAACAAGTAAGTGGGTCCAATACAAGATACTGTCATTTCCAGAATTAAAACCCCACCTTCCATAGAATTTTTTTTAAAAGATGTTTATGTATTATTTTTGAGAGAGAGAGAGAGAGAGAGAGAGAAGGCAAGTGGGGAGGAGGCAGAGGATTCGAAGCAGGCTCTGCACTGACAGCAGAGAGCCCGAAGCGAGCTCCCTGCAGGGCTTGAACTCACAAACCGAGAGATTATGGCCGAAGCCGAAGTGGGACGCTTAACGGACCGAGCCACCCAGGCACCCCCCTTCCATAGCATTTTAAAGGAGCTACTTTTCCTCTGACGCTCAATTGTAATAGAATTAAATGCAGTAAAGAGAGAAGTCTCAATTATTTCCTTTCTTTAAAAAAGCTTTTGTTGTGATAGAGTATACATAACATAAAATTGACCAATTTCACCATTTTTAAGTGTATAGTTTGGTGGCTTTGAGTGTATTCAGACTGTTGTACAACCATCACCACCACCTCTCCCCAAACTGAAAACTCTGTACTCATTAAACAGTAACTCCCCACGACCCCTGCCACCAACCCCTGGTAACCACCATGCTACTTTCTGTCTCCGTGAATTTGGCTATTCCAGGTACTTCATACAAGTGCAATCAAACAATATCTGTCCTTTTGTTGGAATGCCCCCTCTTCCAAATAAGTAAACTCTGGTTAAATGGCTGTTTAACCTCACATTTTTATTTCCGTGCCTTCCCACTACCCTACTGAAAGAACAGTAAAAGAGGTAAAAGGTGCAAATCCACAACCAGAGCTGGGAACTTCAGTAGAAATTGAAGAGATAAGAAATTTCAACAGCCTTATTGATGATGTAAAATGGAGGGCGGACACAAAGAACAAATATTGTATGATTCCCCTGATATGAGGTTCCTGGAGTAGTCAAATCATAGAGACAGAGGGTAGAATAGTGGTTGCCAGGGGCTGTGGGGAGGGGAGAACAGGGGGGTATTGTTTACCAGGTACAGAGTTTCAGTTTGAGTAGATGGGAAAGTTCTGAAGGTAGATGGTGGTGACGGCTGCACAACACTGTGAATGTAGTTAATGCCACCAAACCTTACATGCAAAAATGGTGAAAATGGTCAATTTTATGTCTATTTTACCGGACATACACACAAAAAACCGAGAATGGAGGCAACTGATAAAGGCAAGTACAGGAGGCCAAGGACTGGAATGCACATGGCGGGGAAGGAAACAGCAGCCAAGCAGAGAGCAAATCATCCCTTTGGACTCCCAAGTGGCTTGTGTCATATAAATACCCAGTACAACAAAGGATAGGAGTAAGACAAGGGGCTGAACCTTGCCCACTCCCCACCACTCGGAACCAGCAGCCATGTGCTGGCTTGACATACACCATCCCCAGAAATAGGGCAAAGGTTCTTCTCTAAAAGAGAATCGAACATCCCCAAACTTCCACAATCTGTCATCTAGAGGTTCACCAGCTAACTGTCTAAGAGAGTGGCTTCCCACCTGATCACCCTAAGTGAATTCCTTCAATTTGTGAGCCCCCTGCAAGCCCAGAGGTCCCATCCAGAGATTCCCTATGATCCTGTTCTCATATGTGCTCCAATAGTCACCAGACTTTGAGGAAAGCCTCCAAAAGGAAGAGTCACACTAAGATAAGCAAAACAAAACATAGCACCAAGAGGCGAGGGCCATCCTCATACCACGGAACTATGGGTAGAGCAAAGGCTGTGCATGGTCAGAACAGGCACCACCCAGACATGACAAGCCCACCTTACAATGCATACAGCCTGGACCTCAGTCCCGCATGAAGGAAATAAAGGCAACTAGGGAATGGAAAAGAACTTTAAAATATCCCTAAGTACTACCCCTGTAAGATAAACCTTCATTTAACATAGCTAGAAATTAAGATAATGTCTAAAATGGATGAATCAAGAACTGGTGATGTAAGCATATTATTTAGAGAAACCACCAAGAGAAACAGCCGAATGAGTTAAAAGCGGCTGCCTCCGTAGGACCACGGCGGGGGAGACATAGGCTGGGAATAATTGCCCTGCGATAGAAGCCCGTCTGCATGATTTGATGGTTTAACCTTGTGCATGTATTAGCAGTACTTTGATTTTTTTTTTAATGTTTTTTTTTTTTAAGAAAATGACTGGAAGTTTTGTTGTTGTTTTTTTTTCCTCATGTAGCATTGTTTCATTCTGGAATTTTCCAATTAAGCTTTTGGCTAAACACATACATATGATAATGATAATTATTCAGGAATCGGGAGGTTTGTAAAAACACTGTGTGCCATTAGAGTAATCAAGCTCAGCTCTAACACATCTTGGCTTTTCAGGATAATTAGACCACACTGGAGGCCCAGATGGGGTGAATGAGAAAGCCATGGGTGTCTGCCATATAGTAACAAGAAAACATCACCCAGAACTACTCAACTGGCAATTGAAATTTGCATGTTAACTTAGTACACAACAAGAAATGAATAAAAATGCCTGGATTGGAGGCAAAACATTTCACTTTAAAAAAAAAAAAAAAAAAAAAAAAAAAAAAACCAAACATAGAACACAGGTGCCATAATGAAGCTCCTACACCACGCATTTTAAGGTCTCACGTATTAAAATAGAATCTGTAAAGCTGGAAGTCGTTCCTTCTGTATCTCCTATTTTTTAAAAAGGTCACCTTCTGGGGCACCTGGGTGGTTCAGTGGGTCAAGCATCCGACTCTTGATTTTGGCTCGGGTCATGATCCCAGGGGCATGGGATCGAGCCACGATTTGGGCTCCATGCCGAGCATGGAGCCTGGTTAAAGATTCTCTCTCCCTCTTCCCCTCATGCTCTGTCTCCTAAAAATAAAAAAATAAAAAGTAAAATAAAAAAGGTCACCTTCACTGTATCTTTCTTGAAAGTTTACAAAATGCCAAAAAATAATTGGTCTCTTGACAGAGAGAGACCGACCGGTATTTTGCAGGTCTGCACATGGTCCTGAGTCAGTACTTGAGAATGCAGTGGTGAAAAGGCACATATACAGTCCCTGCTCTCGGCACAACTTGTGAACTAATGTTGAAAATGGATACATATACAGGCAATTCACCACACTGTGATTAGCTCAACGGCAGAGTTAGCACAGGTTGGATAGGAAGGTTGGATAGGATCGCTTGGACAGAGCAACTATCTCAACAGCTGCTCTCAGGACAGCAATGAGAAGGCCCTTGGACTGGAGTGGTATCTAGACTTAGAGCTGCAGTGAGAAGGCTCCAGAGGGGGATTCAGAGAGAAGATTTACGTGGCTTCTGGAATGGAGGACAAAGCCTGGAGGGTGGAGAGAATGAAAGAGGACTTGGGCTGCTTCCAATTTTGATCTCAAACTTCCTAGTTGGGTTCTTCTTTCCAGCTCGGTTCGTGGCTCAGATGAAGACCCTGAGGGCAAAGCATCCCGTGATGGGACCTAAACCTACCCCCTCAAGCAACAAGGACTGCTCTGAGCCAGCAAGACCCTGCCAGTGATTGAGTCCGAGACATGGATTGACCTGATCTTTACTGCCCAGGTGCACAGACCACACTTTTTTTAAAAACCTGGAAGTATTTTCTACACTTTGGAGACCATTGAGACACCAGTCTACTGTGTTCCTGGTGTTGGCCTCCCTGAAATAAATTCCTTTCTTGTTTCACCTCCACTCATTTCTCTGCCTTTGGATTTTGTCAGCAGCAAGTGGCTCGACTTGCCACACTCCACCCCACCGCCCCACCCCCACCCCTGCCCCTCGCCAGTGCTGCTGCACCAACTGTACCCAGCAACAAGAATGTGGGACAGTAAAGGGGAGTAATAAGAGTTGAGACAGGAGGGGCACCTGGGTGGCTCTGTCAGTTGAGCGTCTGACTTTAGCTCAAGTCATGATCTCACCATTAGTGAGTTCGAGCCCTGCATCGGGCTCTGTGCTGATGGCTTGGAGCCTGCTTGGGATTCTGTGTGTGTCTCTCTCTCTGCTCCTCCCCTGCTCACACTCTGTCCTTCTCTCTTAAAATAAAAAATAACTAAATATTAAAAAAAAAAAGTTGAGACAGGAGACTTCAAGAGCCAGTTCACACAGGGTTTTGTAAACAGACCCCAGGTTATTCTAAGGTCACAGAGCCACAGAAGTCATTGAAGGTTTTCTGAGGTAAGGTTTGAGGGCCAGATCTCACATCCTAAGATTTGCATTTTATAAATCTTTTCCTTGGGGCGTGGTTAAGCGTCATACTCTTGATTTCAGCTGAGGTCATGATCTTGAGGTTCGTGAGATCGAGCCCCACATCTGGCTCCATGCACTGTCAGCTGCTTCTCATTCTCTCTCTCTCTCTCTCTGCCCCTCCCCCTCGCGCTTGCTCTCTTTCAAATAAGTAAATTTTTAAAAAAGAGAAAGCTTTTCCTCAGATAAATTCATTATAGACTGATTTTTATTACTTTGTTTACTTTCCAATCACACACTTCTTACCCATTTCTGTTGTTTGTTGTTAAGGTCATTGGACAGATATTTGCATGATGATAAGACTATTGTAACTAATTACAGAGTGCTATTCAGTTTACAAAGCACTTTATCATATGCACTCTCACAGAAGGTGGTATAGGCGGAGATTTCCTGGCATCACCATTCTTCCACCTCCTGTCCGTGGAAGATACTGATAATCGATCATGGCACAAGGTCCTGATGGTTTCAGACACATCCTCAGAACTTGCAACACAAACCTCCAGGCAAACAGTGCTATCTACTTTAGTTGTCACTTGATGAAAAGTTCAATTTGCCATCCTAGAATGGTATAAAGCACACACATTAATGGAATCATACAGATGTGGTTGAAATTCGTGATTTCCCACCTTAATGTTGGATTTAAGTTACTTGACATCTCTGAGCCTCAGTTTCCTCATTTACAAATTAGAAATAAAAACATGTTACTCAGAGCTACTATTCATCGAAAGGCAGCAAACAATGAAATTGTATCATCTGTGCATTTACCTGTGTAAATTCAGTGATCACGCTCTGAAAGGAAAGAGTAAGAGAGAAATCAGTAACAATTTCACTTTATGTGTCTGCACCACGGAGCAAACATGGGACATAGCACCTCCATAGCACCATCAATTAATCTGTTTATTGCATGTCTCATAGAATGAGCATCTCACTGCAATGAGAGTGGTTCTGATGTCTGAAGGAACATATTTTCCCAAAACACAGGCCTTAGATGCAGGCCAACAATGTCATATGTTATTTAACTAAAGTAACAACAGTCTATCCCAAATCTAGAGGAAACACTGACTGGGAGGGCCTCTCTAGGGATAAAATGGGCATATCCCTAATGGATACATATGGCAAAAAAAAAAAAAAAAAAATCTTCCAAATTCCACTTCCAATGAGGTTGAAAAGGTCACAATGGATGACCATTTCCCCTGTATTAACGGGGGGAGGGGGGGAGAAATGAGTGAAGTAAAAATATTTTTACAGATATCACAAAGTAGTCTGCAGAAAGTACATTCTGGAGAAGGGGAACAAGACTTTATAGATGAGAAGAGATTAGTGGCTACTGGGGGCATTTGCCATGGGGGCAGGCAAATGATGGGGCCTGCCACCAGTCAGAGGGCTTTGCTTGGCCAAGAAGAAACCAGTGATACTTTAAACATCCCTATGGGCTAAAGCAACAGACAAGAATACATGAACATTCAGAACACAGAGCCAATCCTCCTCTTGGGTTAAATGTGTGGCAGTGCAGAAGGCTGGGGCCTGAACTGAAAGACAGTTCCATCATTTCCCAAAGTTTGGGGCCTAAGTCCTAATAGAAGGGGAAGCCTGTAAGACACATAGATCATATCTTGCCCTCAAGGCATTTGAACCCCAGGTGAACTTGTTATATTGTCATTTATAATAAAAAATACATGTTTGGTCTTCATCCTGTTTCTGGAAGAGAGCTCTTAAAATCCTTGAAATTTCCTAAGTAATGATAGTGATAAAGGAACCTTGTTTGTTTGTTCTTGCTTTTTTTGTTGTTGTTAATGGGGTAACTTTTAGAAAGTACCTAAGAATTGTGGCTGGTTGCCAGTGCAGTGGACAGGGTAATTACAGGTTAGAACTTTCAGTCCCACTCTCCCACCCTCTACAACCCCTACTCCCAACTTCTTGGAGTCAAGAGGGGCTGGAGATTGAATCAATTGCCAATAGCCAATCATGTCCGTGTAATGAAACTTATATAAAAATCCAAAATGAAGGGGTTCTGAGAATTTCCAGGCTGGTGAAGATGTGGAGATTTGGGGATGGCAGCACACCTAGAGAGAGCATAGGAGCTCCACACCCCTTTCAACATAGCTTGCCCTGTGCATCTCTTCCTTTTGGCTGTTCCTGAGTTCTTTTTTTTTTTTTTAATGTTTATTTATTTTTGAGAGAGACAGAGACAGGATACGATGGGTTAAGGGCAGAGAGAGAGGGAGACACAGAATCTGAAGCAGGCTCCAGGCTCTGAGCTGTCAGCACACAGCCCGACGCGGGGCTCGAACTCGCGAGCTGTGAGATCATGACCTGAGCCGAAGTCGGACGCTTAACCCCTTGAGCCACCCACTCACCCTTGAGTTCTATCCTTTTATAATAATCCAGTGATCTAGTAGGTAAAATGTTTCTCTGGGTTCTGTGAGCCGCTCTAGCAAATTAATTGAACCCAAGAAAGGGGGTTGTGGGAACCTCTGATATAGTCAGTTTGTCAGAAGTATGGTAACCTGTACTTGGGACTGGGTCTGATGTCCAAGGAGGGAATCATTGGAGCCTCCCAGTCTGTAGTTGGTTGGTCAGAGGCACTGGTAATAACCTGGGCTTATGATTGGCATCTGAAGGGGGTAGGGCAGTCTTGTAGGACTGAGCCCTCAACCTGTGGAATCTGGGTAAATAGTGTCAAAATTAAGTTGAATTGTAGGACACTACAGCTGGTGTCCAGGGGTTACATGGGAATCTCCCCACACACATTAGAATTGGGATCTTGTTGGGGCGCCTGGGTGGCTCAGTTGTTTGAGTGTCCAACGTTAGCTCAGGTCATGATCTCACGCCTTGTGGTTCGCAGCCCTGCATCAGGCTCTGTGCTGACATCTCAGAGCCTGGAGCCTGCTTTGGATTCTGTGTCGTCCTCTCTGCCCCTCTCCTGCTCACACTCTGTCTCTCTCTTAAAAAGAAATAAACATTAAAAATTTTTAAAAAGAAAAAAAAGAATCGGGATCTTGTAGCTCTTAAGCAGGGGAGCAACACGGGATTTGGGTTTTTGGAAGCCACAGTAATGAAATGTGTCACAGTTCTCAACCATTTTCTAGCACGTAAGTTGGAAATTCATGTGCATAATATACTATGGGCTATCACACTGATCAGCATAGTTGATAATGACATAGAGTACAGGAAACCATGAGTTGCAAAACATTAAGTAAAAGCAACAAAGATTGGTGATTGATTGGGCCTAGCTAGATGAGTACTCTTGGTTTCAGTATCGGATACCTGGGGGAGTCCTGCCAGTGATGGGAATGAGGAGCATGGATAAAGGGCAGGTTTATTTTGGGGAAGGAAGGGTATAGATGCAGATAATTTTGAGCATGTTGAGTTGGAAGTGCCTGTGAGATACGCCCCAAGCAATTGCATCTAGAAAGTACATAGTTTGTATGACCTGGAAGTCAGGAGATCAGGAATGAAGATGTAAATTTGGGAATCATCAGCTTTGAGATGGAAAAAAGATGAGCTCACTCGGGAAGCATGAGAAGCCAAGCTAGGTTCCAGGGTTCAAAGGGAAAGGAATGAACAGGAGTAAGAGCTCAACTTCCCGGCAGGAAGCTTGTACTGAAGCAGGTATTTCATAGCCTTCCTTTGAAGCCATTGTGCATCAGACCCAAAACAACCTCTAGTCTTGTCTCCTGCCTTTCCCCCTCTGCATTGTCAAGCTTCTCGCCATTTGTTCACTTAGCTCACCAGACATCGTGTCTGTGCCCGGCCCTCATCCAACTGTCGTTCATATAGCAAGTTTACTGAGAAGCCACCCTGTGCCAGGAGCTATGTTAGGTCCTGACCATACTGCAGTGACCAAAACATCCCTGCCTCAAAATGTTTACATTCTAGCGAAGGAGACATACACACACACATAATTAAAAAGACATACAGGGGAGAGGTAAATGCTATGAAGAAAAAGTAAGCAAGCTAAGAGCATATAGTGATGGAGCTGTCCTATTTTAATGAAGACATAAGGAAAGTCATCTCTAGAAGTCACATTTGAGATCTGAATGAAGTGCAAAAGTTCTGGGTGAAGAAAGGGGGGCTAGAACAGAATGGTGAAATGAGGTAACAAGAAGCTAAATCATATATGTTTTTATAAGCCTAAGTAAGGAGTCTGGCTTTCACTCCTGTGTGACAGGGGATAACCGTGGAGAGTTTTGAGTACAGGAAGGACATGATCTGACTTAGGTTTTGACATGATCCCTCTGGCTGCTGTGTCCACAATTAACTACTAGGGGCAAGAAGAGAGGTAGAAGGATGTTTTAGGAGGCTATTACAATAATGCTGGGCAGGGTAAGTGGGGTTTGTTGTGCTAAGAGTAGGGATGGAAATGGCGAGAAGTGATCAGGGTATATTTTATAGGTGGAATGGACAGGATTTGCAGTAAGAACAGATGTGGGGGTGAGAGAGAAGTCAAGGATGACTCCAAGGATGAGCAGGTGAATTAATGATACCAGTTACCTCAGCGGTAAATAATGAGCAAAGGTTAACTTTAGAGGGAAAATCGGGAGTATTGCTTTGGATACACAAAGTTAATTAGATGCTGATTAGACACCCAACTAGAGAGGTTGAGAAGACTATGGCTTATATGAATCCAGAGTTCACAGAACCGGTCAAAGCTGCAGACAAATGCTTGGGATTGGTCTGTGTACACTGGTATTGAAAGCCATGAGTCTAGATGAGACCATCTGAAAGTATTGGACAGAGTCCCAGCTCCAGCAGCTGCGAAAGAGAGAAGGGGGGGGGGGGGGAGGGATAGTTGGCTAATGGATGCTGTAATGGGGCCTTGAGAGCTTCAAAAGGGGCATAATAGTCTCAAAGGGGAAAGGACCCGGTCATAGAGGTGCTCGCCAGCAGCTTGGAGGCGGATGGGCAACTTTCCAGGCTGAGGTATCCGCATTAGCAAAGACACAGGAGTTAGGACTAGATACGACGGGTCTGGAAATGGCGGAGGCCGCAGGTGAGGTTAAGAGCGCCGCGCGCACTTCCACTCCAGCCCACGGCGTCCGAGAGCCACGAGGTACTCCGTCTCTCCCTGAGTCGCCCCTCCGCCCGCGCGGACACGGCAGCCCTGGACTTCGCCAAGCGGCGCTGTCAGGACCACCGAGGCCGCACGCCGCGGAGGGCTGAGCCGCTCCAAACCGGCCGACTCTCGCGAGAGCGCGGCCTCGCCAGCCCAGCATGCCCCGCGCCGCCGCCGCTGCCGCCGCCGCCGCCGCCGCGCCGCGGCTTGAGGGCGGGAGGCTGGGGGAGGGTAGCGGAGCCGGCGCCGCCGCCATGTTGGGTCTGAGGCGGCTGCTGTAGGCGCCGACGGAGCGAGCGGACTTGAGGAGCGGCGACAGCGACGTGGGATCTGCCTCTCTGCGAGCGGCCGGGAGCGGCGGCGGCGGCGGCGCCATGAGCGGGGGCACCCCTTACATCGGCAGCAAGATCAGCCTTATCTCCAAGGCGGAGATCCGCTACGAGGGCATCCTCTACACCATCGACACCGAGAACTCCACCGTAGCTCTCGCCAAAGGTACGCCGGGGCGGGCCTCGGGGTGGGGTGCTGCGCCCGGCTCTCGGCCCGCGGCCTCCTCGCTCCCTCCCTGCCCCCTCCGTCGTCCTCCCGGAGGCCGCTCCCTTCCCTCCCTCCGGGCCCCGGCGTCTCGGGCTGGGCCGCGGCCTCCCTGGGCTTCCCGGCTCCCACCCCGAAGGTCCGCGCCTTCAATCCGGGAACTACAGGACGGTGAGCGGGGCGGGCGGGGCGGCCCTGAAGTCCGAGAACGGGCCGGAGAACACGGAGAGACGTGTCTTCCAACTCCGAAATTCGGTGGTTCTGTCGTCTTACCGCAAAACAAAGCCTAAGTATTCAAAGAATTTTTCCGCCTAGCTTGAGTTTAGTGCTGATTTGGTGAATCTAAGGCACCTATTTTCTCACGTTCTTAATTTCAATTCGTTACGGTATTCATCAGGTGAACTGTAAGTCATGTGCAAAACTTTGGGTTTGCTCAGCGACGCAGACGGTCTCGAAGTGCCATCGGTACCATCCAGCAGATCGCATCCCACTTGTCTCATACGTGGTATTTACCTGTTAAACCGGAATCCTTCTCCAAGGCTGTTGTGCAACCACCTCTTTAAAGCTGCTTGCTGTTGTCGCATCGACCCTGTTTCTGGAAAGCCGGCGCGGAGTACCCTTAATCGGAGTGGTCATTGGGCGCTGACCGATCGTCGGGCAGCCTCCCTGGGCCGGCGGATTCTGGGTGTTGAGGATAGTGCCCTGCCCGTAGTAGAGTATGTAATTAAGGGTCGCACAGGCTGAGTGGGTTTTCTCTCCGTTCACACGTCCTGTGCCTTCGCTCCGCCAGAAGACCAGGAAGAAAATAAACTTTAGCTCATTCTCTAGAAAGAAATCTCGCCAAGTTAAGAATACTTAGGAGAGGGTAGCAAGATAACCAAGGTAGCTTTCCCAGCACATCTGGTAGTGTTACAGAATGAATACCGTGGTAGAGACAGAGGGCCAAGGGCTAGGAAGAAATTATCTAGATCTGTAAAAAGAAAAGAAAAGAAAATTAACGTATAACTTACAGGAGAGTCGTTTCACAATATCAAGCAAACGTTTTAGTGACATTTTTTGTGTCCTTTTTAATAACACTTAAGTTGGGACAAATTTTATTACCTGAGTAAGAGGTCTTAAATTTTTTTATCTTAGGTTCCTTGCCACCCCGCTCTCCCCCCATGGATATTTAGCTGTATATTGTGTTAGTTTTTATGGCTTTATGAAATTATGAAAAAGGCTTCCTAAAGTTCTCGATGACGGCCACATACAGTACTTTTCATTAAGGGCGTTTAATAATTTTTTATTTAAGGTGTGTTGCCAGCCTAGTGACTTATTGTTGAATTGGCTGTGCCTTTATTCTTCACAGTGAAAAAAAATATGTACATATGTAAGATTTCAAAAAGTCTTTTAAAAATCTTTGAATATGTTCTTTTATGCAGGAAAACTAAAAAATCTTTATTTTGTTAATGACCAACATTTTAAAAAACTTCTATTTTCAACAGCTTCTAGAGTCCATAAACTAAAATTTTATTATTCTGTAATAATTCATATGCCAGTTTGTTCCTTGTATCAGTCATGACTTCATAAATAGTACAACAGTGAAAAGATTTTTTTAATCATTGAATTTATATCTGTACTTACGGCTTTGATAATCTCACGACACAAAATATATGCTTTTTCTTAAGCAGTAGGAGTTATTTAATGTGTGACAGGTTTGGGAAGTTAATTGTGTTTGTAAAAACTGAAGTTATCAAATTTTGGTAGCTTATTCTACTTAGCAGTATCTAATCTAGAACTACTATATAGCTGTCTGGTCAACCCTGGGCACTTAATTCAAATTTTAAAATTAGAAGTGGGGTGTTTGGTCTTCAAATTTTACAATTTACATGCCTTGTGAGTAATTTGATATCTGATATTCCACTTCCACCTTTTTGAAAATTTGGTTGAAGAATGGCAGTCTAACAGATAAAAGCCTAAAGTTTATTTATGGAGTTTAGAATACAATATTTTTTGGATTTAGAGATCCCTTATCTTTGTAAACTATCAATTGAGTTAATCTCTTCAAGTGACATTCTTAGAATTCTCTTTTGGATGTTAATTTGTCCCCCTCTGGGAAGAGTTTTTTCCCCTTTTTTATTGTGAAATAACCACACATTTGAAAAGATGCATGCATAAAAATGAAATATTTTTAAACAAACCTCCATGTAACTACCACCCAGGGCAAGAAAGACATTGCAGAATCTCAGAAGCTTCCCACCCCCTGCATCTTCCCATTATCACTACTACACTCTTAAGCTAGATAGAAACATTATTCTCACATTTGTAGATTTATCACTTAAGTTTACATCCCTAAGTAACAGTGTTTATGTTTGTCCTTTTTTGAACTTTATATAAATGGAACCATCTTGTATATTTTTGATTTTGGCTTTTGTTGTGGCATAGTATTCCATCATGAGTATAACACAGCTTTATTCTGCATTTGTTTTTGATATTCTACAGTTAATGTTTATTAAATTGTTTACAGTTTTTTGCTATTACGAACAATGCCTTTATAAATATTTGTGTTTAAGTACACTGATGGCCTGTGTACCTTTCTTGAGGGTATATACTTGAATTGGAGGATCATGGGGAAAGTTCGTCTTTATTAGGAAATGCCAAGCAGTTTCCAAAGTGGTTGTTTACTAGTCTTGATTTCAGTTACTAGTATATGAGAATTGTAGTTCCACATCCCTTACTAACAGTAATACTTAGTATCAGATATTTTAATTCTCTCCAATCTGGTGGGTGTGATTGTACCTGGCTTTAATCTTCCTGATTGCTAATGAGGTGAGCACTTTTTCATATCTTACTCATTTGGATTTCATCTTTCATGAAATGCCTTTGAAATCTTGTGCCCATTTTACTACTGAAATGCATATCTCTTTCTAGAGTTCAGCATTTTGAGTATGAATCCTTTGCTGGGAATATCTGTTGTAAACCTCTTTCTCCATTTAATGGTTTCTTTTGGTGAACAGAAGTTCATTTTAACGTAGACATGTTTATCACTTTTATTTATGGCTAGTGTTTTTCTTTTTTTTTTTAAGGAATTTTTCCCTACCCCAAGGTCATGGAGGTACTTTGATTACTTTGACAAAACTTTTTGTTTCACTTTTCACTTAAATTTAGTAAGAGGTTCACTTGGTTTATATGGTCCAGATTAAAATTTATGTCTCTTACTTGGATGTTACTTATAATTTAAATTCATGTGGAATTATACAATGCTCTTAAAATTTTGGATTCGTTATGTTTGATGTGGTATATAATTAGGGTGACCGTATGGCTTGTTTTGCCCTGGTGGAAGGTCCTTGTTTGTGCCTGTTGTTCTGGCATGATTATTAAAGTATCCCTTTATTTTCTTGAAAATGTTCCAGTTTGGGTAATAAATTGTATGGTCACACTAAATATAATCAAAAGCCCAATCCCAGAGATCATAACTAAGTGAGTGATGTCCTTTATTTTCTACTAGAAATTTCACAGATTAGCTCTAGTTCCGTGAAGGTAAAATAGAAGTAAGTTTGATGGGCTTTGATACACAGGATCTTCTGTATGAATGTCAAGAAGTCATAAAGGCAACCTTGATGTCAGTTTCCTAAGTATGCTAATAGATCATCTGTCTGTAGTTTGTCTCTTGGAGTCTTTGTCACATCTCTGAGTTTTTCTTCCTAACACTGATTATGATCTGCACATAATCTGCTTTGCTTTATTTGCATGTGTTTATTGTCACCTTCCCTCCCCACCATAGTCTGAGCTCCTGGAAGAACGGATGTTTATTTAATGAATAAGTGAAAATGATTTAGCATTTTTGTTTATTAATCTCGTAGAAGTTTCTTGGGGTATCTCCAAATAATGCTTTCCATGTTCACAATTGTATATCTCCCTAAACTTACAATGCCTAAGATATGTTGTCACCCCTCCCCCCCCCCCAACAGTGAGAGATTTTGGAGAATAAGGATACAAGAGGATTAAAAAAATCTTATAACAAAATTGACATTGTTAGGAAGACAGAGTTTTACCTTATGACTCAAGCTCAATTATAATTTTCATTTAAAATTTAAGGGAAGAATTAGCTCAAGATGTTTGAGGGAATTACAAAGTGGTGGAATGTTTTCAATTTACTGTATATTCACACCTGTGTCTTGTGAACATGATGCTCAAGCACATACTAGATCCTGCATGCCAAGAGATTGCCCACAGAATGGAAGTTTCGTGAATGCAGGATTTTTGTCTCCTTCACTGCTGTATCCTCAGTGCCTAGAACAGTGCCTGGCACATAGCACGCCCTTGGTAAATATTTGAATAAATGAAAGGATACTTGTAGTTACTGAAGGTTTCTAATTATGGGAATTTCAAAGTTGGAGAAAGTACACATTTACTATAAGCATCATATATGTAGACTTTTACACTATTTAAATAAAATGGGCTAAAATAAGTAAAGTTCTTTTTTGTTTATTTTTGAGAGGGAGTGCGGAGGAGGGTTAGAGAGAGGGGGAGGGAAAGAGTCCCAGATAGGCTCTAGTGCAGATTGCTTAGCGAGCTTGATCCCTGGAACTATGAGATCAAGACCCCAGCTGAAATCAAGAGTTGGACATTTAACCGACTAAGCCACCCAGGTGCCCCTAAAAAGAGCAAAATTCTTATCTAACATATTAAGTCAGCCATACCTGGATAATACACTACTCTAATGAAAACCAGGTTGCTGCTGCATTAGGAAAAGAGACTTTGTAAAGAAGAATGATTATAAGCCAGCTGCTTTTATTGATTAAAAAAATTTTTTTTAATGTTTATTTATTTTTGAGAGAGAGAAAGAGAGAGACAGTGCGAGCAGGGGAGGGGCAAGGAGAGAGGGAGACACAGAATCCGAAGCAGGCTCCAGGCTCTGAGCTGTTAGCACAGAGCCCCACCCGGGACTCGAACTCAGGAAGGGCAAGATCATGGCCTAAGCCAAAGTCAGATGCTTAACCAACTGAGCCACTTAGGCGCCCCAAGCTAGCTGCTTTTAAAATGATTTGTCCTTAAAATCAGGGCTTTGGTAGAGGGAATATAAAAGTTGGTAATGAATTATTACCTTAAATCATCTGCTAAGTCTTGCCCATTGGTGTATCTTACCCACTTCTTGATTGTTAGTTAGCGACGTACTCATAGACTCGAGTGAGCAAGTAGGAGAGCTTTGTATGGTGGATGAAATACTTGTAAAGTACTTTATTGATTTCTTCCATTCTCACTTGAGTTGGGGACCTAAATCTAGCAGTTCACAAAATCACTACTTAGAATGTCAAAGATCTAGTAACACTTAAAGCAGTAGTTTCTTTTGGTTCCTCTGTTTAGTGAGGTTGCCAGAACTGGGAGCCTTGGAAACAGTTTATTGTTGCTGTACAGTCCACAGAAATATTTAGTAATTTTGGGAGTCTGAAGTCAGATGCCAGAAACCAACTGCACTTTCCAGCAGAGTGAGTTAAGCTGTGGCCTTCTGAATCAGAAGTAGAGAAAACAGCAGAAAGCGCCCCCCCTCCGAAATAATAATAATAGTAGTAGTAGAAAGACGGAAGTAGGAAGAATAAAGAAATATTATCTGTTCTTGACACATAGCAAGAGTTTTTATAATAATAAACTCAGTGCCAAAGTAATAATAGCAGTAACTGCAGATGGTTTAGCTTCAATTTATTACTCCGTGGTAGAAGATGCCCTCTACAGGAACAGTTTACCTTTTACTTTCTCTACGATACTTTACTTAGCTGTATTAAAAGCTAGGTATCACTGAGGTAAGTTTTTTAATGAATAAAGTGTGAGTTCATTTGTAAAATATTTTATTCACAGGGATCTTATTCTAGTTTTGTGAGGTGTTTGTTTCTGGAAGAAAATGTGACCCAAAAGGCCAGTTGGAATGCTTAGGAGCTCTTTCACCTTGGACAAGTTATTGAACCCTTAGCTTTTAACTTCTGCATCTTTTAAATATAGATAATAATGCCCATCTTTCAGTCATTCTGAAAATTAAATGAGATGATGTCAAACGTAACTAGTTTATTGTAGGTGCTTAATAGAGAGTAACTATCTCCTTGTTATTTCCAGCTACCATCTCTATCTGTGTCTCTCTAGTACCTGAACTCCATTAGTCATTCGGACCTGCTGTATTCTATAGTCTGTTGATCTTACTACCTTTCACTGTCCCACATCCCCCTCATGACTTTACTTCTTTATCCTGTTTAAATTCCATGAGCAGTTGTTACAATCAGTACTTAGTATAAACTCTAACCCCCCCCCCACCCTTCTGCTTTCTTGCACAAGCTTAGAGAAACCACCGTCCCGATTATATTAACACAGACATGGTGACCACTTTCACTCTAAATCTTCATTCACTAACCTCATCAGTCATGGTTACTTCCCAGCAGTCTTAATGCATTTCCATAGTCTATTTGTTCCATTTTTCCTAATGACTCTTTTATTCCTTGTTTTCCTCCAACCTCCAACACCTCCTTCCCATCTTCACTTTCAGCCTGTGAGCCTTGCTTCCTATTTAATTGAGGAAAGAATAGCAAATAGAAATTTTTGATTAACTTATCCCACATGTACCCAGTTCCTCACATCTGTGCTCCACACCTCTACCATTTCTCTGGTCAGTGTAGATAAAGTGCTATTATTACTTTGGCACTGGTTCTCTGTCAGACCACCCTTCCCCTTGTGCAGATTTCATCTCCTCTTGATTTGAAGGTATTTCTTTTAGTGATTCTGTACTCTCTCTTCTGTGTATTCAGTTTTTCCTTCTCTACCAGATCTTTCCTGTCTAAGAGATATGATGCTATTTCACCCATCTTAAAAACAGCAACAAGAAAACACTACTACTCTTAACTGTTTCTTCTTTTCTATCACCCCATTTCTGTCCTTTCCTTTCCACCAAAACCCCTTGAAGGAATTGTCTACATCACTTATCCGTTAATTTTTGAACCCATTTTATTTAGGTTTTTTATTTGCACAGATGACAAACTTATCAAGGTCCCCCAAAACTTCCATGTTGCTGAATCTAGTGGTTGGTGCTTATCCTCAGTCTATTTGACCCATCACCAATATATGGCATAGTTGGTCTGTTCTCCTTGAACAGTTGGTCTGTTCTTCACTTGACTTATCCTGGTTTTCTCTCATACCTCATGGGTTGCATCTCAGTCTCTTTTGTTGATTCTTCTACAAACCTCCATATGTTGGCCAGCTCCAGGGTCTCATTCTCTCTTGTTTCTGTGTGTATGTGTCTTTCACTCTTTATTTATTTATTTTTTTAATGTTTAGTTATTTTTGAGAGAGAGCACAAGCTGGTAAGGGGCAAGGAGCAGGGGGACAGAGGATCCGAAGTGGGTTCTGCACTGACATCAGTGTGTCCAATGCGGGGCTTGAACTCACGAACTGCAAGATCATGACCTGAGCCAAAGTCCGAAGCTCAACCAACTGAGCCTCCCAAGCTCCCCGTTTCTGTCTTTTAAAAATTTACTTTATTTTACCATCTGCACTTTTCTCTTGATAATCTCCTGCAATACCTACCTTTGAATACTCTCTGTATATTACCGACTCCTATCTCCAGCCTGGACCTCTTTGAACTCCTGATGTATATACCACCTGCCTCCCTAACACTGCCACCTGGAGGGATATCTAGTAGGGATCTTGCATACATATTTCTCATTCAGCCTTCTCCATCTATTTGAATGACAATTCGTTCTTTGAGTTGGTAAGACCAAAAACCTTTGAGTCATCCTTAATTGCTCTTTTCTCGCACACCTCATATGCGTTTTGGATCCTATCACCTCTATTTTAAAAATATATCCAAAATTTGACCTCTTACTGCCTCTACTGCTCTACTTTGGTTTATTATCTTTCACTAGATTATTCAGAGACACTCAGGGGTTCCTATTTCAGTGTCAGCCTCTTATTTGATTCTCTTTTCACCCTCAGTACTGTTTGAGTGTATCTTTACCATTAAAACAACATGGAATGTGTGGGTAGCAAGTTTTTTTAGTGAGCCTATGTTTTTCTTAATCACTTGACTGTATGATTCTAAATTTAGAATCTTTTTCTGTAGAACTTTGAGGGTATGGGTTTGTTGTGTTCTAACATTCTGATTACTGATGTCAGTCTGATTCTCAGTCACTTTTCTCTCTGGAAGCTTTTATTCTTAAGAGTTGAGAAATGTTACCACACTGATTCCTGAATGGTTTCTCTGTAGACCTTACAAATCTAAAGACTCAAAGTCTCTTTAACCTAATAAATTCTGTGTCTATCTCAGATTAGACAGTCTTGTTTCTGTTCCTCCCTTCCTCATCCATGTTTTGTTTTGTTCTGTTTGTTTTTTGTTTTGTTTTAATTCCTTTTGGATGCAATATTGTGTGTGTGCGCGTGTATTTGCTCTTATATTTTCATATCTCTGTCTCTTGGTTTGATAGTTTGGGAGATTAAGATATAAAACTAACTATAACGAAGAATGCACAACTGAAAGCAGCTTACAGGGTGAAGATTAAATTTAGACTGCAAATTGGACAAGCTTTTACTTTTACTTCCTGCTGATAAATCCTACTAAAACTATGTGAGAGGGACTTTTTTGTTGTTTTAGGCATAAACCCATAAAGGACAAGGTAGATTTGGAAAGGAGACAACAGCAACAGTCTGAAAAGCAAATGGGTGAATTTAAATGACTTAGAAGAATTGAGAAAGCTGCAACCTAAGTAGACAGTAGGTAAAGCCTGATTTACACCCAAACTCCTAAAAGGCTCAGCAATTGACCATCACCAGGTGCAGGGAAACTAGAAGGCTATGAAGTAATTAGGAGTGAAGATGGAGTTAAAAACTAGAAGAGTAACTCATAATTTGTTTCAGCAGTGGTCAGATTTCCAAATCCCCTTTTGCATTTCACACAACCTGGATAGGTACTCTTCTCCAACCTTGGTACTCTCTGGAGAGGGTAAAATAGAGGTTCTGGGGAAACCCAGGCACAGTTGGGAACATAGGTACCTACTACCACACTAAGAACAGTTTGGAGCAAATGGGGCATAGAAGAAGCTTGCATATGCCTGGTGTATTTATTTATTCATTCATTCATTCATTCATTCATTCATGAGAGACAGAGAGAGAACAAGTGCAGGGGAGAGGGGCAGAGGAAGAGAGAGAGAGAATGAATCTTAAGCAGGCTCCGTGCTCAGAGCAGAGCTCAACACGGGGTTCAATCCCACGACCCTGGGATCATGACCTGACCCAAAATCAAGACTCAGACGCTCAATCGACTGAGCCACCCAGGCACCCCTGGTGCTTATTATTTCATTCAGGAGAATTACTGAGTGCTTACTAGATAGTATGCTAGGTGCTAGGAAACAAAAGAGAGCTTACAGACAAGATTCTTGAGAACACAGTGTCTTAAGGTGCAGCCTGACATATAATCACAGTTAGCCACAGGAAGAGGATATCTGGGAGGAAGTAAGTGTCTGGTTCCAAGCCACAGGGAGTTTGCAGTCTACCAGGGAAGCAAACACAAAAGCAACTAGAGTCTAAAACTTTCATCCTGACTTATAACACCTTGCAGCTCACTAAGGGTAGGATTATACTAGAGGTCATTCAGGTCCTCAACTCAGTCAAGTTCCTTCAGATTTGGGGCCTTTTCACAAGCTTCCCTTGAATTGGAATTCTCTTTCCCTGCTCCCCTTATATGGCTATTGTTGAAGAAATGAACAACGCACCAGATTAAGAAGTCACAGTGGAAAGAAAAGAACTAACAGCTCTGGAAGCTTAAGTGACAGCGAAGATGTGTCAAATAACAGGCTCAGGCACTCTCCCCTCCCCTTTTATTTTGCTTCCACTGCTAAATTTATCTTAATATATTCAGTTTGTCATCTGAATGACAGGCTAACAAGTCTGAATTTTGTTGGTAGATTGTAGGGAGCCATTGAGAGTTTTTTCACCAGTAAAGTGGCATGTCCGAGTCCAGCTTTAGGAAGCTTATGCTGCAACTCTGTGCAAAGATTGATGGGGGGTGAGAGGAGAGGCTGATAGTAGTGAGGTCAGTTGGAGTATTTTTAAGAGTTTGGAAAAGAGGAAATACAGACCTAAACTAGTTAAAATAGAGAAGGAGGAACAGATACGTGAGAAATGAGGAGAATGGCGTGGCTTTTCAAAAGTTGACTGGGCAAGGAACAGGGAGGAATTAAGTGATAGTACATATAGTGGTTCCTGTCAGCAAATTAGGAGTGGATCAGGAGGGAATCAGGTATATCCTTCTAGATTCTGCTTGAGTGTCATCACCCCGCAAAGCCTTCCCTAATTCCCATAAGTCAGGAAATGTTAGAGGTACCTTCTGTGTTCTCTTTTTGTCTTTTATTTTCTTGTGCTTATTGAGCCTTTCTTATTATATTTCACTACTAGACCTCAGCATCTTGTCCCCCTTATGTCCCTCGTACATAGCAAATTATTAACTCTTTGTTGGTCACATGAAGGGTTATTATCTGAAAATTTTCCTTCGTTGGAAAACATGTAGTTGAACAGCTTGATATTTAATAGGAAAAGACAGTGTGATAAATGAAGACACTATTAAAGATATTTTATTCTCTCAGATTAATGAGTATAACTCAATTTTCTTTTGCCATCCTGTGCCTGATAGAAATGTTTCAGAGTCTCCTATTTACAGTTTCAAAAAGGTCCTCGTAAATGCGTTTAGCGTTATTACTGTTGTCTTGTTATTGCTTCACCATCTAAATTTTTTAATTGCTTTTTGGTTTTACCATTCTCTCTGCATGCCACTCTCCCCAAATTCTTATTCTCACAAGTCATTCTTCCCTTACGCTTAGTCTGAAATTATGTTTGAGGAAAGATGCATCTGAGTAAATCTGCATATATTAGTAATTTGAGGGAAAGAGTCTTGCATAAGAAGTGAAGTTGCAAATGAGAGGAGCTAGTTAACTGAGCAAGGTCTCAAATCTGTAATTGTGGGAGATGACTTTAGGTTAAAGGAAATGTAAGGGTCTTTCTTCCCCCCCAAGTGTGCAAGCAAGAGGGAAGAAAATCAGTGAAGATGATGAAATGTATTGATGAAAAGGACAAGTTTTTTTACTTTAGCAGTTATTTATTTATTTAAAATTTCTTTTTTCAAAAGTCTTTTATTTTGAGAGAGGGAGAGAGAGAGAAGCCCAAGCAGGCTCCACGCTGTCAGTGCGGAGGAGCCTGATGTGGGACTTGAACTCAGGAACTGCGAGATCATGACCTGAGCCGAAACCCAGAGTCAGATGCTTAATCAGCTGAGCCACCCAAAGTACCTCTATTTTTTTCTTAAGTTTATGTATTTTGAGAGAGAGGGAGAAAGGGAGATAGAATCCCAAGAAGGCTCCACACTGCTACTGTGGAGCCCGATGAGGGGCTCAAACTCACAAGCCGTGAGACCATGACCTGAGCTGAAATCGAGTCGGGCACTTAACCAACTGAGCCATACAGGCTCCCCATCCTTTAGAGGTAAAGTAGTAAGGAGTTGGTTCTAAGAATGTTTGAAAGGTGAGGGGAAAGTCATCTGGGTTGTGAACTCTGGAGGTGGAGGTGGGTTTTTTTTTTTTGTCTTCGGATCACCAGTGATTGGCATGTGGTAAGTGCTGAGGAGATTTGGAATATTGCAGACAAAGATTGGTAGTAAAGTCTATTAGGGCTGACATGTCTATAGCTGCATATACATACAGGAGAGAGATGATAGAGGCCAGAGACTGATGTTTTCACTCAGTGTAGTAATACTTCCTGACACAAAGTAGTGTGGGCGAGAATGAAGAAGGGGCCAAAGTGCAGATATGTGGAAAGTGAAGCTTTGTGGAGGCAGTTTGTGATGTGATTCACAAGCAGGCCTGTGTCCCTCCCAAATAAAAAATGAAGAGCATGTTTTCAGTGTTTGTACAAGGATACTACATTGTAGAAGAGATGGCTTCTCTTCTACACTACTCTTTGAGTATTTTAAATAATTAAACCATATATAACAGGTAATAAATATTCAGTATTTCATATGCTTTTGACAAGAGTTAGTGTGTGATACTGGATGTGCAACAAGAACTGTACTTCTGGATAAATATCAGAGGAGAAAAATACCAAGTGCAACTTTTCACTTTTTTTCCCTTGGTTCGATGCTTTTCCATATATGCTGTTTTTTAAATAATGCTGCTTTTCTGTTTTCCCATCCTATTGATTTCTAATTGTCATTTCTTTTTGATGTAGTCATCCAGTAATTTTGGAAATTGCTTACTTAATAGCTTTTTCCACTGTGGAATTTATTCAGGAAGTATTCAGATGTCAGCAGTATGTAAGGCACTGCGTTGGATACTGGGGGAGTTGCAAAGATTACTTTAATACAGATTTTTCTGAAGATCTTTCAATTCTAGGAAGGGGGAGCTATAGACAGGGGTAGAATGCACTGTCATTTTTATTTTTATTTTTTTTTTTATTTTTTTATTTTTTAAATTTTTTTTTTTCAACGTTTTTTATTTATTTTTGGGACAGAGAGAGACAGAGCATGAACGGGGGAGGGGCAGAGAGAGAGGGAGACACAGAATCGGAAACAGGCTCCAGGCTCCGAGCCATCAGCCCAGAGCCTGACGCGGGGCTCGAACTCACGGACCGCGAGATCGTGACCTGGCTGAAGTCGGACGCTTAACCGACTGCGCCACCCAGGCGCCCCTGCACTGTCATTTTTAGAGGGAGAATTTGTTACTTCCACCTGGAAATACTACGGATAGAGTTGTGTCACTTTGGCTGGGCCAGGTGCCCAGATATTTGGTCACATATTCTGGATGTTTCTGTGAAGATGTTTTTTTGATGATATTAATTTTTAGATCGGTAGACTTTAAGTAAAGCAGATTACCTTCCATGATGTGAGTGGGCCTCATCCAATCATATGAAGGCCTTAATAGAACAAAGAGTGACTTCCCCTGAGCAAGAAGGAATTTTACCACCAGACCACTTTTGGACTTCAGATTGTGGCTCTTCCCTCAATTTCAGCCTGCCAACCTACTCTGAAGATTTTGGATTTTCACATGAACCAGTTCCTTAATGTAAATAAATGTGTGTGTGCATGCACACACACAAACACATCCTGTTGGTTCTGTTTCTCTGAGAAACCTGATGAATACAAGTAGTATATAAGCTGAAATTTAGGATGGGTTGAATGTGGGGAGAAGCTGTGGTAGAGTACAGAACTGCTCTGTGCATTGAGAATAATGAGCTTGGTTGGAACTTAAGATTCTGTAAGTGGGTTGGGACCAGATCTTCAACTGATACTTGACTACAGTTTTAACTTTGAGACTACATCAGAAATCTTATTCTAGACTTCCATTTGAACTTAGTCTTAGATTTCTAACTTAACTTGAATAATTCAGTCTTTTGTTTATTGCTCTCACATTTTGGTATTCAACAGACTTGTGTTTCTTCCTTATCAAATTGGTATTAGAGCCTAATTTATAATTTTTAGTTTGTATCCAAAGGTGAAGTCTTTGGAAAATACTAATGGTGTCATTTTGTGCATATTGACTATATTTAACTATGTATATGTTTATCAAGCTTTGGTATTTTATAATAGAGATATTGTATTGGGAAGTTGGTCACTATAGCTCTTCCCTCTATGCATGTACTATAACTGTATGTAGAGGTATTAATGTACTGGTAACTAGATTTGACATTAGTGTGATGTTTGAACTTGATCTATTAGAAATAGAGATTTTTTTTTTTTTTAGGTAAGTGATTTTGACAGAACCTTGACGCTATTTATGTTTTTTGTTTTAATGTTTGTTTATTTTTGAGAGAGAGAGAGTGCAGACAAGTCAGGGAGAGGCAGAGAGACAGATACAGAGGATCCAAAGTGGGCTCCGTGCTGACAGTAGTGAGCTCAATGAGGGGCTCAAACTCAAAAACCATGAGATCATGACGTGAGCCAAAATTGGACACTCAACCAACTGAGCCACCTGGTCACTTCTATTATTTTTTTTTTTAAGACAATCATGGGACACATATTTCTTTCTTTCTTTCTTTCTTTCTTTTTAATGTTTATTTATTTTTGACAGAGAGAGAGGCAGAGCATGAGCCGGGGGAGGGGCAGAGAGAGAGGGAGACACAGAATCCGAAGCAGGCTCCAGGCTCCAAGCCGTCAGCACAGAGCCCGACACGGGGCTCGAACTCACAGACTGCAAGATCATGACCTGAGCCAAAGTCAGACGCTCAACTGACTGAGCCACCCAGGCTCCCCGACACATATTTCTGAATAAATCATTTGTAGCCAGAAATAGGGAATTGATTACATTCTTTTTTTTTTTTTTTAAGTTATTTATTTATTTTGAGAGAGAGAATCCCGAGCAAGCTCTGCACTGACAGTAGATGCAGGGCTCTGATGAACTGTGAGATCATGACTTGAGCCGAAATAGTTGGACACTTAACCAACTGAGCCACCCAGGCACCCCTACTCCTGTATTCTCTTAATAGTTTTATAGTTTTGGTTTATATTGTTGACTCACTAAAAGAAAAACTGCTTTTCCTCTACTTACCAGTTTACTCAGTAGTTCTGGCTACCACCACATGTGTCAAGTCAAGTCATCAACCAATTTTCCCAACTCCCTAGACACCAACTGGGTATCCTACAATTTAATTCGTTTTCTGACACTGTCTGAAGTTGATGTCAGAACCCACAGGTTAAGGGCTCAGTCCTACAAGATGACCCATCCCGCCTACTTCACATGCCAGTCTCCAGTCACAACTTGTGAACTGTATTTCTAACCACCTGACTATAATTTGGGGGTTCCCATGACCCCCTCCTTGGTTTGGTCATTTGATAGAATAGCTTACAAAACTCAGGAAATCAGCTTACTTATTAGATTATTGGTTTATTATAACGGAATACAACTCAGGAACATCCAGATAGAACAGATATATAGGGCAAGATATGTGGGAAGGAATACAGAGATCCTGTGTTTTTTCCAGGTGAGTCGATCTCCCAGCACCTCCACGTGTTCACCAACCCAGGAGCTCTCTAAACCCCATAGTTCAGGGATTTTTTTGGACATTTCATCACGTGGGCATGGTTATCAACTCAGTCTCCAGCCCTTTCTCCTCCCCAGAGGATGGGCTTTCTGGTGACCAGCCCCTTTTCTGAAGCTGTCCAGGAGCCCACCAAGAGTCTCTTCATTAGAACAAAAGATGCTCTTATTGCCCAGGAAATTCCAAGAGATTTGAGAGCTCTGTATTAGGAACCAAATATTAGAACAAAAGATGATCGGTGTGCCTTGCTGGTTCAGTCGGAAGAGCGTGAGACTCTTGATCTTGGAGTTGTGAGTTCAAGCGCCATGTTGGGTATAGAGATTACTTAAGAGTAAATCTTTAAAAAAAAAAAAAAAAAGATGCTCTTAGTACCTTTATCTCTTAGGAGATGCAAAGGTTTTAGGAGTTATGGCCGGGAGCTGCGGACAGAGACCAAATATATATTGTTTATTATATTACAGCAACATACCTGCTTTGAGTTAAATTTTGTTTTGGAATAAGATGGAGTTCTAGTCTCATTCTTTTGTAGATGGTCATTGTTGTCCCAAAACCATTGTTTGAAGAGACCATACTTTTCCCCATTGGATATCCTTGGACCCTTATCTAAAATCAATTGGCCAGAGATGTTTGGGCTTATTTCTGGACTCTGTTCCATTCCATAAATCTGTATGTCTCCCCTTATAGGTCTACCACGTTGTTTTGACTACTGTAACTTAGTAAGTTTTGAAATTGGGAAGTATGAGTCTTCCAACCTTTTCAGGCTATTCAGATTCCCGCGAAGTTTCCTATCAATTTGAAGTTTGGCTTTACCTTTTTTGCAGCGTGGGGGAATTGCGTTTTCAATAGGGATTGCACTGAATCTTAGCTCACTCTGGGGAGCACTGTAATCTTAATACTTAAGTCTTCCAGGCCATGAACATGGGCTGACTTTCCATTTATTCAGCTGCTTTTTAATTTATTTCAGCAATGTTTTGTAGTTGTCAGTGTACAAGTCTTTTACCTCCTTTGTTAAACTTATTCTTAGGTGCTTTATTCATTTGGATGGTACTGTAAGTGAGATTGGGTTTTTTTTGTTTTGTTTTTACTTTTTAAAAAAAAATTTTAATGTTTATTTATCTTTGAGAGAGAGAGAGAGCCAGAGTGCACCCAGGGGAGGGGCGGAGAGAGAGGGAGACACAGAATCCGAAGCAATCTCCAGGCTCCGAGCTGTCAACAGAGCCTGATACAGGGCTTGAATTCACCGCAAGATCATGACCTGAGCTGAAATCAGATGCTCAACCAACTGAGCCACTCAGGCACCCCCAGATTTTTGTATTTTGATATTGTACCTGTAATTTTGCTTAATTCATTTATTAACACTAGTGTTTAGTTTTTTAATGGATTCTGTATATGTAGAATTCCCATATGGAATCATATCATCTGCAAGAAAAGAGTTACTTCTTCTCCAGTTTGGATGCCTTTTATTTCTTTTTCTTGCTAATTGTACTGTCTGGAACTTCTAGTACATTGAATAGCAGTGGTGAAAGTGGACATCTTTGTCTTGTTTCTGATCTTAAGGGAAAGTTTTCAGTCTTTTACCAGTAAATATGATGTTAGCGCTTGGTTTTTCATATATGCCATTTATCCTGTTGGGGAAATAACTTCTATTCCTTGTTTGCTAAGTGTTTTTATCATGAAAAGGTGTTAAATTTTATCACATGTGGTTTTGTTTTGGTTTGGTTTTTTTGCATATATTGAAATGATCGTGTGGGGTATTTTTCCCCTTTGATTTATTAATGTGTATTACATTGGATTTTTTTAAGTTTATTTACTTTGAAAGAGAGAGAGAGAGAGAGCATCTGTGCGAGCAGGGAGAGGGAGAGAGAGAATCCCAAGCAGGCTCCATGCTCTCGGTGTGGAGCCCAACATGGGGCTGGATCCCTCAAACCGTGAGATTGTGACCTGAGCTGAAATCAAGAGTTGGACACTTAAACTGAGTCACCCAAGCGCCCCGGATTTTTTGTTGTTGTTGTTGTTCAACTACCCATACCTTCTTAGAATAAAATCCCCATTGGTTGTGATATATAATCCTCTTAATATACTTTTGGATTCTCTTTACTGTTATCTTGTTGAGGACTTATATATGTGTATTCATAAGAGATACTGGTCTTTAGTTTTCTTATGGTATCTTTGTCTGACTTTAGTATTACTTGAGTAACATTGGCCTCAAAGAGTCTATTAGAAAGTGTTCCCTTTTCTCTTTTTTGAAGGAGTTTGAGTAGGATTGGTGTTGTTTCTTCTTTAAATGTTTGGTAAAATTCACCAGTGAAACCATCTGGTCTAATTCTTTGGAGGTTTTTGATTACTGGTCCAGTCTCTTTGCTTGTTATATAGGTCTGTTAAGATTTTCTGTTCCTTCCTGAGTCAGTTTTGGTAATTTGCTATTTCTGGAGATTTTTCTATTTCATCCAGATTTTCTAGTTAGTTGGCATACAATTGTAGTTTTTTCTTATAAGCCTTTTAAGTTCCATAAGGTTGGTAGCAGTGTCCTTGCTTTCCTTTTTGATTTAGTTATTTGCATCTTCTCACCTTTTTCCATTAGTCATTCTAGCTAAAATCTTGTTAATTTTGTTGGTCTTCTCCAAGAACCTACTTTTGGTTTTGTTAGTTCTATTTTTCTGTTCTGTGTTTTTAATCTCAGCTCTAATCTCTCTTATTTCCTTCTTTCTGCTGGATTTGGGTTTAGTTTGCTCTTATTCTAGATTTTTAAGATGTAAAATTGATACGAGATTTTTTTAAATGTGATTATAGCTATAAATTTCCCTTTTGAGTTCATCATTCTTTATATCCCATAATTTTGGCATATTTTTTCTTTTTCATTTGTCTCAATTTTTCTTAATTTCCTTAGTGATTTCTTTGACTCATTGGTTGTTTAAGAGTGTATTATTTGATTTCCAGGTACTTGTGACCTTTCCAGTTTTCTTTTTATTATTGTTTCCAGCTTTATTCCTCTGTGGTCAGAGAAGATATTTTGTAAATCTCAATTTTTTTCAATCTATTGAGAGTTGAATTTGACCTAACATGTGGTCTTTCCTGAAGAATGTTCCATGTGCAATTGAGAATAATGTATATTCTGCTGTTGGTGGTGGGGGGTAGGGGCATAATCTGTTGCTTTTAAATACTTTAAAGACACTATGGGGGAAGTGCTTTTGGCCCTTGAGGGTGGAAACAGTGGTCTCTCAATGAATTGCCAGGTAGTTTCAAATCATACAAGCCCAATTTTTGTAGGATATGCTTCCTGTTGTCCCTCTATCACTAGCAAAGCTGCATCAGGAACATGAGCCGCCATCCCCATAGCTGCCTTTTGTGGAGTTGGGAGTTAATGAATGGTACAGCCAGCCACTACACAAAATGCTAAAATTTACCTCAAGTTAACAGCCTCTTTCTTCATCAGGTACTCCCACAGATGCTACAAGTCTATGAGTGGACGTCACAGTTCCAAAATGGTTTATTCAGACGTTACGTGCCAACTAAATAGTTGTTTCGGTGTAGGGACTGAATCCTGGATCTTCCTACTTTGCCATCTTTCATTATGGCAGTTGCATCTGTGTTTTAATTTTAGGTCGTTGTAATCTCTTGAAAATTACAGTTTTATAATCTGCCTATATAAGATGTTTAATGTTACTATATATTTACCTGATTTTTTAATGCTACAAATAATATACCTATCTATTTTGAAAAAAATAATGATCAGAGTTGTAGAATTCTAAGAAATTGCATTCAACAAATCATACTATTTTGGTGAGTTTGAGTCTCTCTTTTTTTTAAGTATATTTATTTATTTATTTAGAGAGAGAGCATGCGTGAGCAGGGGAGGGTCAGAGAGAGAATCCCAAAAGCTCCCCGCCGGCAGCACAACAGATCATGACCTAGACCTGAGCCGAGATTAAGAGCTGGATGCTTAACTGACTGAGTCACCCAGGCACCCCAAGCTTGAGTCTCTTTAAGACTGGCCCCTTTCTTTAAGTTCCTGTTCACCATTACTTGCCTGGTAAATTCCAAACTGGTCTTCTTGTTTCTATTTTCACTTTGTTTTCCACGGTCACAGAAGGACATATAATAGTGGTTGCCAGGGGCTAAGAGCAGGGGAAATGAAGAATCGTGGTTCTGTGGGTATAAAGTTTTAGTTGAGCAATATGATAGAGTTCTAGGGCCACCTGGGTGGCCTAAGCGTCTGACTTCGACTCAGGTCATGATCTCAACATTTCTGAGTTCAAGCCCCACGTCATGCTCTGTGCTGACAGCTCAGAGCCTGGAGCCTATTTCAGAGTCTGTCTCCTTCTCTGTCCCTGCCCCTTCCCCACTCGTGCTCAACTCGCTCTCTCTCTCTCAAAAATAAAAAATAAACATTAAAATTTTAAAAAAAGATGATAGAGTTCTAGATCTCTACTATACAACATTTTGTTATGCAAATACTGTACTGTATGCTTAAAATTTTGTTAAGAGGGTAGATTTCATGTGTTCTTACTGCAGTTTTTAAAAAAATCAAAATGATAGCATTAACAAAAATGCTGGTGACGTATACCTAATAAAGTTGTCAGCTTTAAAGAAAAAATTGAAAGCCTGATAGAAGAAGATAAAGAATTCAGGCTTGTTGCTGGAGACGAGTGCATAAAGATCAGGGAGAACCATACAATAAGCACTTTTAAGTCTTCTTTGCATAACCAGATTGAGCCAAGAGGAAACTTGGGGTGAGTGGGTATCATATACTATTCTTCCATGGTTTGTTGTGTTTAGCTGCTGTTACCTCCAAGTGCAAAAATTAAATAATAGGATAAACTGGGGTGAACCAGTGTGATTTCTTAGTGCATTGACATAATTCCCCTGCTTACAAGTTGTACGTGTACATGAGCTAATTCATGTGTTGAAATGTGTTGTAGCTGAATGGTAGTGGTGATATTCTACCTTTTCTGTGCTTACCGTTCCTTTCTTTCCACTCACAGTGCCCAGGTTATTTGTATCATCTTCCAGCCATGTGTGTCCTTCTGATGTCTTTTAATTTGTTCTTTATAATGGTACAAGAATTGTCTGTTAGAAACATTAAATCTAATCAAATCAGTTTCTATCATTGGAGCGTGTTTCCCATACTCTTGGTGTGTGCAATTCATTCTCCATGGTCTCTATTTTCATTTTCCTCTATGATAAGAGGTTTTCTTCACACCACATTTTGGAAAATATGCCCTAAGCTTTAAACTGTATTATTGGTTACCTTTAGAACCTCAAATAACACAATTTTAAGCCTACGTATATTAATTTATCAACTTTCTCCAAAATTTTGTCAAGTGATTCCCTGCTATAAAAAGGGAGAGTATTAATTTATGTATTTCCTTTTGTGTTTTCCTGTTTCCACTCATCTTCCAATTTTTGTTAGAATACTATGTGATACACTGTCCTGACTGATTTTGTCAGTGTGTAACTTTGTAGCTTTTTTGACAACTATTCAACACATTCTGTTCTAAGACCATAGTAAATTGTCATACACATTTATGTGCTTAAATGAATTTATTTTTCATCTGTTATCTTTTATTTGATACCACTTTTCTGTGAGTTCCTTATTTTGATACAGCAAAGGCTAAGTCGCTATGGCTTATAGAGCACTAAGTCTTTTTCTGGAAATACAGTGGAACCTTTTGATCAAATTTAGAGCTTCATTCAGGAAATTTATTATATATTTAAGTATATTTTCTCATTTTGTTGTCTTTCTAACCAGCATCAGTTAACTGTTGGGTCTGCAAGAATAATCACCTCCAACCATTTTATTGCTGTAGTTTTTCTTTACTTGCTTTTTCTCAAAATTATTCTTTATTAATGACTTGGCTTTACTGCTTTGATCTGTTGATGTAATTATTCTGCTAATAACTCTATATTATGTTCTATATTATATTTGTCTTATCTATTTTTTCCTTGACTCTGTATGCTACCTTTTCAGCATTTTTTTTTTTTTTAAGTTTATTTATTTTGAGAGAGCGTGTGTGCATGAGCAGGGGAGGAGCAGAGAGAGGGGGGGAGAGAGAGAAAGAATCCCAAGCAGGCTTTGAGCTGTCAATGCAGAGCCCAACAAGGAGCTTGAACATACAAACAGATCATGACCAGAGCCAAAATCAAGAGTCAGATGCTTAACCAACCTAGCCACCCAGCCGCCCCTCAGTATCATTTTGATCCTAAGAGTTTTAATTTTTTCAAAAGGTAAAGCAGTATGTTCCTGAAATTTTCTTCTATTTCCTGGGACAAATATTAATCCTGCATGGATTTTTCATCTGTCTAATGGCTACGTGGGTATAGTTTGAATGGTTTTGTTAGGCCTTTGGAAAAGCTGATGGGGCTTGTCCATCATTTTTGTGTAAGGAAGACTTTGAACTTTTCCTCCCTCTGCTTCAGATGAACTAGTCTATTACTTCTGAGGCCTGGGACTTTAAAAAAAATTTTTTTTTTAATGTTTATTTTTGAGACAGAGACAGAGCATGAACAGGGGAGGGGCAGAGAGAGAGGGAGACACAGAATCTGAAACAGGCTCCAGGCTCTGAGCTGTCAGCACAGAGCCCGACGCGGGGCTCGAACTCACGGACCATGAGATCATGGCCTGAGCCAAAGTCGGACGCTTAACCGACTGAGCCACCCAGGCGCCCCTGAGGCCTGAGACTTTATACATTGTGTGGTGGTTGTGGTGGTGCTGCTGTTACTGAGGTTAGGGATGATACTGATTTATATGCAATTTTCTTAATCCTGATTTTTCTAACTCTTTACCCTTCCTTTTGGATACAGGACAAAATATAGAACCTTGTCACTTACTCCTCTCCTTATAAAGTATTCTTTGGCCATTAGGGAAAGAAGAACTTCAACTAGGGCATTCTGCATCTTTGCCCTTACCACATCAGTGTTTCTGTCCCCATCTACCAATACGGAGGTGCCAGTGAAAATTTCTCAGGGCATGCCGCATGTGGATTCTCAGACTGGCCTTCCAGTTTGGACTAACAAATTCAGTAGCTGAGTGATACTTTTTAATAAAAGTTATGGTATGAATTTGAGATCTTCTCAATAGGGGTATTTTAACTTTTCATTTTCTTTAATTTTAGGGAGGGATATTCTTCTGCAAGCCTACATCTATGCCACCATCTTTCCTGGAAGCAGCATAAGTAATAGAATTTTTAGGATGGGTGGGTCATTATTTAAAAGGAAATAGCATTCATATTTAATCTAGCCCTGAATTAGTTTTGCAGAAAAATGCATACATTCAAAATGTTGCACAGTGTTAAAGCGTTTACTCCCTTTAGGTTAGTCTTTAAGTGGATAATATATGATCTTTCAAACTTTCTTATTTGGAACTTACGTATGGATGCAGATATTTTCAGCGGTGTAAGACAGTAAACCTGAAACTTTAGTGTTCATAAGAAACTCTTAAGGAATTGGTTTAAAATACAGATTTCTAGACTCTCCTCAAAGTCTGATTCAATGGATTTGAATAGGATTCCAGAAGTCTTTTTAGCCAGCTTACCATTGTGCAGGTGGTCTATGTTTAACTTTGAGTCATGCTGTCTTAAGTGTTGAAATAATCATATTTAATTATGAGAAAAATATTTTAGGTAACTAGGTCATTTCAGGCTGTCCCCTGGGGTGAATACCTGACAGCCGCTTGGCTTGGCTTCTAGAGGACCTACTACTCACCAGGATAGATGTTCCCTTCATTGTCTTCTCTAATCCAAAAGTTCAATTTGGGATTTTGTGGACAGGGAAGTCTTCACTTGCCACTCCCAACAAGAAATCTCATGTAGGCTTGCCAGTTTTTTATGTTGCTGAATGATGACATTCAAAATAAATCAACAATGAAAGGACATTTTTAACACCTCCTCTCACCATAATCACCAAAGATATAAATAAATAAAGATGTAGGAAGAACACGACCTCATGATACAGATTGTTTTTTAAATTGAGTACATTGAGCTCTAGGCAAAACCCGCTCTGTTTTCCTCTTTTTTTAAACAAAATTTCTTTAGCTACAGATTAATAGATATTTTCTCAGCTGACATTTAAGAACTGCTGTATTGGAACCGCAGTTTATTGGAACTGTACTTGGAAGAGTATACTTCTGACAGTCACTACCTGAATATGATGAGTAGACGTGTATCTCATATCCTCTGTTTTCTCACCAGTTCGATCCTTTGGTACAGAAGACAGACCAACAGATCGTCCAATACCACCTCGTGATGAAGTCTTTGAATACATCATATTCCGTGGGAGTGATATTAAAGACCTCACTGTTTGTGAGCCACCAAAACCACAATGTTCTTTGCCTCAGGACCCAGCTATCGTTCAGGTAACGGATAGTAAATTTGTCTTAGAGTGCAAGAAAACTGCAAGTACATGGCTAGCCTTAGCTTGTACCTCTCTTGGATTTTGGCATGTTTTTTTTTTTTTTTAATTTTCTCAGTTGAATGTTCATGTACTTACCATTTCCTAGTCACCTAGATACCTAAAATACCTGGATAATGTTTTCACCCAGGTTTTATTCTTTAGATCATAAGTTGGGACTAAATAAAGTAAGCGATAGCAGAGGAATTTATTTTTATCATAAAATATTTTCTAATTTCAGCAATAGTTAAAATAGCGTATATTTATTGAAGTCTAACTGTATGAGAAGCACTGTTCAAACCACTGCACATACAATAAATCAATCCTCACAATACTCTCTGAGCTTGGTACTATAATCTTGTTTTTATATTTCTCATTTTTACAAGTGAATAATATAGAGCCACAATTTGGACAGACCAAGCAGTCTGGCTCTGGAATCCAGAATCCATGCCACTCACTATATTATTCACGTTTGGTTCATATTATAAACCAGGGTGGTAATGGCTACTCTTAGGTTAAGATAATTAGGTTCAGTGAAAAAAAGTGATAAATCACATTGGTACTTTATATATGTATATTACATAATATGCATGCAGTGTTATATAATAAGGTAGCACAAAAACATAAAAGGATTTTATGTATACTTCTAAAAAGGTATGAAAAAAGAAGACCCTAAGTATTCTCAGTAAAAGAAATAAAAAATTTGTAATTTATTAGAAATAGATATAACATATCTAAGAGATTGTAAATTATGAATTAAAAAGGTTGTTCCTTTCAGTACTTGCTTCCATGTTAATTGGAAGTGTATAGAAACTGCCTGAATTTAGTTATAACAGCAGAGGAAGCAGATTTCATATAGGAATATTTTCATTTTAGGGCATAGCTGATTAAAACCCCCTAGGTTTTTCTCCTGGACCCATTTTCTTCTCAGCCTTTTTTCTTGTCAGAATTTTTGGTCATTTGCACTAAAATATGCTTGTTGACTTTTTTTAAGGTTATACTTTTAGATTTTTAAAAATTAACTTCCCCTTTTTAATGCTGTACGTGATAAAATCTTAGTTTTCCACAAAACAGATTCTTAGAATAAATATTATCTTGCATAAGGTTTGTCTTACTTCCAGCTATTAAAAGAAAATACCTGATAAACTCTTCTGAAGAAAATAGTAAGTGGTATATAAAATTAAAATGGAAAAAAAAGAGGGGTGCCTGTCTTGCTCAGTGGATGGGGTGTATGATCTCAGGGTTGTAGGTTCAAGCCCCGCATTGGGTATAGAATTTAGTTTAGAAAAAAAGAGAAAGTACCTTTTAACATTTACTTATTAGTATTTATTTTTCCTGAATATAAGCTTTAAAACAATTTTTTTTTATTTTAGAGAGAAAGCACATGCAAGCATGGGGGAGAGAGAGAGAGAATCTCTCTGTTTTTGTTTTTGTTTTTGTTTTTTGTTTTGAGAGAATGTTAAGCAGGCTCCATCATGAAGCCTGACACAGGGCTCAGTCCCATGACCCTGGGATATGACCTGAGCCTAAATCAAAAGTCGGATGTTCAATTGACCAAGCCACTAGGCACCCCTGAATATAAGCTTTTTAATAAGAAATAGTTAAATTTATTCTTGTAATATACATAAACTGGAGAAATTCTCTACTCTCATCTCCCCTTCCACCCCCGCTCCTTTTTAAGTCTTAACTTTTGAGGAAGTAGTCTGAAGGAATCCTGAGAAAATCCTTAAAAGAAAATTTTTTTTTTCTTTTAAGTAGGCTCCACTCCCAGTGCAGGGCTTGAACTCATGACCCTGAGATTGAGTTACAAACTCTATTGACTAAGCCAGCCAGACACCCCAAAAATGTGATTTTTTTTAATGGAGGGAGAAGAGACACATTTTAATAGAGCTAGCCCTCACCAAATAGTGGTGTTAGCTGATTGTCTTTTGTATATATATCTTCTGATAATTCTCCAGGGAAATAGTTACTTAAGTAATCAGCTTTATGGAATAAGAAGAACCAAAAGAACACAAGTTAAACTGGTGTTGAATTTCTTCCAGCCACCATAAATTTTCACTTTTGATCTTTTGATTCAAATATTCAGTAGTATTTAGTGAGTACCTGCCATGTTCCTCATAGTAGCAGTAAACACACAAAGTCCTGCCATCAGTGAGCTTATATTCTTTTGGTCATTATTAGTACACTGCATATCTGTATTATGAGATATTTTATATATTAAGATAAATTAGTGTATAGCATGCATACTTACATATTATAATTATTTTAGGTTTAGTAAGTTAAAGTTTTTAGAAAATGACCTTTAATGTAATGCTAAATATATTTAAAAATGTAAATGGTCTTATGTGAGATAGTTTGTTTCTTCATCTCTTTCCTGTAAATTTAATAGTGCATCTCGAATGATTGAAAATATGAGCAAAATCAAAAGTGAGTTGTCTTATTTTTGTCAGTACCAGACTGAAACACAGTATAACCAAATGTAATTTTTCCCATATTTTTTTCTGCAAGCAGAGTTACTTATTCAAGTAACTTTTCTTTCCTAAATCTGCTATAAAACTCTTAACTCAAAGTAGTTTATTGCAGAAAAAAATTATTTATAAATCACATCCAGTGTAATTGGCACATTGTCTGCAAATATTGAAATTAGAAGGGTATTAAACTGTTTTGATATTAAATGCATGTTGTAAGTTGTTATAATTGGTTTTGTATCTAGTAATTATAATTAAAGTTTTCTTAGAAGTGTAAATACTCAAATTTTTTCATTCTATACATGTTGTGTAGAGCCTGGAAAAATAACCCCGGTCTTTCTTCAGTCTTCACTAGGCTCATCTACTTCTTCATTCCAGTCAGTGGGTTCCTATGGACCTTTTGGCAGGATGTCGACATACAGTCAGTTCAGTCCAAGTTCATTAGTGGGGCAGCAGTTTGGTGCTGTTGGTGTTGGTATGTTGTACTTTTGCTTTTTCTTTCTTCCTTTCTTTCTTCCTTTCTCTTTCTTTCTTTTCTTTTCTTTCCTTTTCTTTCTTTCTTTTTTCTTTCTTTCTTTCTTTTTTTTAATTTACCTGCCTTTACCACAAATTTGCAGACATGTTGTTTGTTGTTCTTTCTGTAACCTATTATTTTAAAGGCTTTATTTAATGCCCTTGATGACTGACTAGTGGTTCTATGAAGGTCATCGCCCAGAATAGTCACATTTGTTTTTAAACCTACATATATCCAAGTACCAATTTTCATTGAATGTTGTTTTAAATTTATATAAGCTATATCCGTTTAAAATAAGCATTTTTTTCTGGGTTGCCTGGCTGGCTCAGTCAGAAGAATATGTGACTCTTGATCTCAGGGTTGTATGTTCGAGCCCCACGTTGGATGTGGAGATTACTAAAATTAAATAAATAAACTTTAAAAAATAAAAATAATAGGAAAATAACCATTTATTCTCAGCAGGTTGGGTTTTCAGAAAGGGATTAGAGATAATGCTGTAATTATTAGGGAATGATGATGCCAGTAAGGAGTATTTATATTATGCAGAATGTGAAAAGATACTCCTATATAGCATGTTTCGAGGGTGTGGTGCTTTGTTTATTGTAACAATGTTTTAGAAACATTAACACTGTAAGGAGAAAGCTAGATATAATCAGATCAGCTCAGCGTTGTTTTGTTTTTATAGCTGTTTAGCTCTACACCTTTACTGAAATTCCCACAGTAAAGAATAACTTTTTAAATCTCAAATTCTAGCCCTTAATCTTTGTTCGTTCAATTGAAATAACCATTTATCAGTTTACCTTGTTTCTCTGAATCACAAATCCAGTTTCAGATGTATCTTAAAACTCATCAGTATGTTAACAGGTTTTATTAAAATTAATTTCTTTTTATAAATATACTTTTTATATAGTTGTGATTTCAAGTATGTTGAATGTTTGGCTTTCACAAAATCAAAAAGGATGGGAAAAAATAAATCCTAAAGTTGAATGGATACAACTGGTATCCACAACTGGTGCTAAGTGTATATCAAATTGATAATATAGCCACAGAGAAAAAAAGAATTCAAGTAACTTTTACACTTGCAGTAGGGATATATTGTAAGAATAAATAGCAATGTAAAAAAACCTTGACTTAGGGTTTGTAATTGGTAGTGGTATTGATGTTAATTTTTAAACTATTTTGTATGTATTACAGGATAGGGCAAATGACTAGTATATTAATATTGTTGGCAAATGCTGTTCTTTCCATGGAGAAGGGAGATAGAAATATAGGGATGATGCAGAACCCTGTGGTGTTGAATATGAATTGGAAGTATGAATGTGAACTTATTTTTTTAGAACTGGTTATTTCTTGATTCTGTTCATAGAAAGGGCCTAGAAGCAATGATGCCCAGTGGCAGAGAATATGTGTAGACTAGTGAGTTTCAAGATACACCTGAAATTGGTTTCTAAATACTGTTCCCCACTAAAAGGAACTGGAACCCTTGAAAAAAGAAGATGGGGAAACAATGCTCTTTTTTCTTTTTATGTTTGTTTGTTTGTTTGTTTGTTTAAGTAATCTCTACACCCAGCATGGGGCTTTAACTAATGACCCCAAGATCAAGAGTTGCATACTTTTCCAACTGAGCCAGCTAGGCACCCCAACAGTAAATAAAATAAAAGTTATTTATTTTATTTACTTATTTTTTTTTTTACCAAAAAATGCTAGCTAATAAATAGAAGGAATGGTAGATGTAGAAAATCACCATTTTTGTAATCTCCAGTATACTAATCAGCAAGGATTAGTAGTGGATGCTAAAATCATTGGGTGAACAGTGCTGGGCAGAATATTAAAATGGTCCTAAAGTATCATCTCAGAGTTAACTTATTAATTACAGAGGGAAGACATCGTGCCTTTGTAAGGGAGAGATCTGATGCTCACCATTTTAATCAAGTCATACAGTTTGGCATTGCCATAGTTAACTAATTAAATGTCTCCTAATGTGATGATATAGGGAGGAGGTAAATCAAGATTTACTCTGTTAGCTGTAACTGTTAGAATCCTATTCTGAGGTTTTAAATAAGGGACGGTTGCAAATTAGCCTTTTGAGATTCCTTTGATTAAATTGAATAGTTGGCTAACACAGATTTTTATTGTACTTACCTCCTACATTACTGTGCTGTTTGTATGATTTAATATGTATAAAGCATTTGAATAGGGTCTAGCACATGGTGTTACATAGTAAATACTGCTTCTACCATTCTTCAGAGCCTGGTCTTCTAACCAAGAAATATTTTGTGGTGGTGAAATATCTCTTCCTTATAAATGCTTTTGTCTAGTTTTAATATTACTGGGAGTTGCTAGTTCAATGTTCTTTGGGTGTCACAAAGGTAGAGGGTGTTGTTTGTATTTTCTATGTCAGTTGAGTAATTTTTGCAGATTATTTTTGATTTTTTGATTTCTGTATTTGTAGGATAATTTATGGAGTGGCTAGAGAGCTATAATAATATTTAGAAGTTGTTAAATGAGGAAGAGGAAAATTGGAGCATTGATTAAGGTGGCAGGCATTTTTTGGAAAAAGAATTAACTCAGATATGGTTTGTGTTGGCACCAAAGAAGCCATTTTAATCTAAACCTCTTGTTTTCATTTTCAATTCCTAGTGCAATTGACCCTTGAACAATATGGGTTTGAACTGCATAAGTCCACTTAAACGTGGGTTTTTTCCTGATAAATACAGTACTAAATGTATTTTTTCTACCATGTGATTTTGTTAATAACATTTTGTTTTCTCCAGCTTATTGTCAGAATATAGTACAGTATTCTGACTTAAAAAGGAAGGTTAGGGTTGCCTAGGTGGTTCAGTCAGTTAATTATTGGACTATTGGTTTCAGCCCAGGTCTTGATCTCAGGGTCATGAGTTCAAGCCTCACGTTAGGCTCCGCACTGGGCATGAAGCCTACTTTAAAAAAAAAAAAAAAAAGGTTTAAATAAATCAGGGAAACACTATTGCTATTTTGGGGAAAATTTTTCCTTTTTAATTTTTATATATTATAGTCTTTACAGTTTTATTTGGAATTTATATCATGAAGAATTAATATCCATAACGTCTATAGGACTTCCAGAAATGAGGACCTACAACCCAACAGAAAAAGAGGCAGGTGTTAGGAACTACTTTGCCTTTTTCAAAAAGGAATACAAATGTCCCCTAAACATGGAAAAATGCTTAAATTTTGCTTATAATAGATATAAAAATTAAATCTGCGCTGAGGCATCGTTTCTCACTATCAATTTGGCAAAAACCCAAAAGTTTGAGTATATATATACTATCTTTATAAGATAGTGGGGAAACAGATACATTGAAAGGGGTGATGCACCAGACAGAATTAAAGCACTCTTTTTTTTAAACTGATGCTAAAGTAATTCTTATGTGCAAAGATTTTCAGTCTTTATTCACTTTAATGAGTGGATCCTTAGGAAAAAATAATGATCCCACGATAAAGGAAACAGCAGAACAGCCATGGCAAGCTAAGTCTCACAGTACCTTTGTGGAGAGGATGGAGGGGTACTGGCTGAAGAGACAGACAAATGGGTACATTTTACCTGGTTAAGTAGTCAAATCATATTAGACAATGATTCTCTTATGTCTCCAGTGTTTCATACAGATTAATTTTTAATCACTGAGTTTGAAGAACATTAGAAGGCATGCTTATGAACTTTATAGTGAGCATAAAGCCAGGAGGCTATTTCATACGTTGAGACTGACAGGCTAAGTAAGGATTGTTAAGGATCCACTTCGGTAAAGTGAAAGGAATTAAACATTCCAGTTAAAAAGCAGAGAGCATCAAAATGAATTTTTTAAAAAAAAGCAAGATCCAACTATATGATGTCTATAAGAAATACCCTGAAAGAGGTAAAAGAATAAGAAACAGCATGATGTACCATACAAACACTAATAACAAAACTATGTTAGACAAATTAATATCAGACAGATGGGGGCACTACCAGAAGAGAACATAGCATGTGAAAAGTAAATGATCCACAAGTGCTGTAGAAACTTAGAGAAGATTGACATAACCTTGTATAGCAAAGAATTTGGGTTCTTTCTAGGGATTTGTTATTCACATCACAAAAGCAGAACTTTTTGTGGTTGCTTTAGGCAGAATGCAGCCCCTCAGTGCCATCCTGGGGGAAAGCATTAAAATCAGGAGCCAACTGGCTGTTGCCTTAGAAATGCTGGACAAGCTCTTCATAGACCTGACTGCCCGTTTGGCTATTTGTGCAGATACTTGGTATTAAAGTAATTAAATCTTAATATTGGTGTAGAATGTGCCTTTTCCTGCTACTTCTCTGTCTGACATGGGTCCTTGCTGTCCCATACATGTAACTGCCTAGGACAGTGTTGCTGTTATAAAAATTGTTTGGGGGCGCCTGTGTGGCTTGAGTTGGTTGAGTGTCCCACTCTTGGTTTCAGCTCATGTCATGATCTCATGGTTTGTGAGTTCAAGTCCTGTGTCAGGCTCTGCACTGGCAATGGGGAGCCTACTGAGATTCTCTCTCCTTCTCTCTGTCCCTCCCCTGCTCACACTCTCTCTCTTAAAATAAAACTTTAAAAATAAAAATAAAAATTGTTTGTATCCAAGGATGCTGGAGTATGTATGTGTTGGCTTGCTTTTTTCATGTAGTGTGAAAGATTTCTCGAATTATTTTTGATGCACTTCCATTAATTTTTCACGATTATTAATTTGCACAAGTGTTCCAAAAGGGGAAGGGTGGCAACAGTTATTATCATTAAAATGGAATATTGCTTTATATCATTGAAAAGTTTAAATTAATACATTTTTTTTTGTCATTAAAAAAATCTCTTAAAGCTGGAAGCTCTTTGACATCCTTTGGAACAGAAACATCAAACAGTGGTACCCTATCCCAAAGTAGTGCAGTTGGTTCTGCCTTTACACAGGATACAAGAGCTCTAAAAACACAGTTATCTCAAGGTAAGCTGGGGTTTTTTTTCTTCATATGTTTCCATTCCTAACATCTATAGTGGTTTTTGTCTTTCTCTGAATGTAAGAGCTTTTGCAGCTTGCAAATCACATGTGTAATTTGTTTTTTTTTTTTAATTTTTCTCCTGCTTGCTCTTGCAATAGTTGTATTATTGAATGGCATCCACCATTTATACTCTACAATTCTTAGATCATAAAACTGAACCAGTGAACACTCTCTAAATTTGACACTTTTTTTTGCAAGGCAATTATATAACTTGTATATAACACTTAAATATATCAAATTAGTCCCAGACTCACCATTGAAGATGAACTATTCTTAGTGAATTTGAAATAACAGCTAAGGGAAGCCTGGGTTGCCTCAGTCAGTTGAACATATGACTGGCTCAGGTCATGATCTCGTGGTTCGTGAGTTCGAGCCCTGTGTCGGGCTCTCTGCTGTCATTACAGAGCCTGCTTAGGATCCTCTGTCCCCTTCTCTCTCTTTACCCCTCCCCCGCCTGCACTCTCTCAAAAATAATAAACATTAACAACAACAAAAAGAAATACCTTAAAAAAAAAAAGGCAAGCTTTGCTTTATGCTGTTGGGTCTTTCTTAGCATCCTCACAGGATCTAAAGCAGTGGTTCTCAGTGTAGACCACACACAACCAAATCATCTGGAGTGCTTTTTTTTTTTTTAAACATTTATTTATTTTTGAGAGACCTAGTGAGACAGCACGAGTAGGGGAGGGGCAGAGAGAAGGGGAAACACAGAATCTAAAGCAGGCTCCAAGCTTTGAGCTGTCAGCACAGATCCTGATGCGGGGCTTGAACCCACATATCGCGAGATCATGACCTGAGCTGAAGTCGGACACCTAACGGACAACGACAGAGCCACCCAGGCACCCCTGGAGTGCTTCTTGAACATGTAGATGCTAAGGGATGCCTGGGTGGCCCCCTGCTGGGCTCTGCACTGATAGCATGAAGCCTGCTTGAGATTCTCTGTCTCTCTCTCATACCCCTCCTCTGCACACATTTGCATGCACTCGCTCGCTCTCTCTCTAAATAAATAAATTCTAAAAACTTAAAAAAATGTAGATCCTGAAAAAAAAAAGAGAAAGAATAACTTTAAAAAGTATATGTAGATCCTGAAAACTGCTGTATTAGACTCCTTGGAGTTTGGGGATGTGCATTCTAATTAGCTTCTTAAAAGATCTTTTAATTTTTTTTTAATCTTTATCTTTTTTTTTATTTTGCTTTTTATTTTTTTTAATTTACATCCAAATTAGCATATAGTGCAACAATGATTTCAGGAGTAGATTCCTTAGTGCCCCTTACCCATTTAGCCCATCCCCCCTCCCACAACCCTTCCAGTAACCCTCAGTTTGTTCTCCGTATTTATGAGTCTCTTCTGTTTTGTCCCCCTCCCTGTTTTTTATATTATTTTTGTTTCCCTTCCCTTATGTTCATCTGTTTTGTCTCTTAAAGTCTTCATATGAGTGAAGTCATATGATTTTTGTCTTTCTCTGACTAATTTCACTTAGCATAATACCCTCCAGTTCCATCCACGTAGTTGCAAATGGCAAGATTTCCTTCTTTTTGATTGCCGAGTAATACTCCATTGTATATATATACCACATCTTCTTTATCCATTCATCCATCGATGGACATTTGGGCTCTTTCCATACTTTGTCTATTGTTGATAGTGCTGCTATAAACATGGGGGTGCACGTGTCCCTTTGAAACAGCACACCTGTATCCTGTGGATAAATGCCTAGTAGTGCAATTGCTGGGTCATAGGGTAGTTCTATTTTTAGTTTTTTGAGGAACCTCCATACTGTTTTCCAGAGTGGCTGCACCAGCTTGCATTCCCATTTAATCTGTTTTGCCACCAGCCAGTCTTATAATCTTCGGTGGTCCTAAGATTCTGTATCTGTTTTTATCTGTAGCTAAAATGGTTGTTTTTAAGAATTCTTTCTTAGATAAAATACTTCATGTTTTTAAGCATTAGTTTTCTAAACTATAAAATGGGACTTTAGGGGGCACGTGGCTGGCTTAGTCAGTAGAAGATGCAACTCTTGATCTCCGGATTGTGAATTCAAGCCCCCCATGGGGTGTAGACATTAATTACTTAAAAATAAAATCTTTTAAAAAATTTAAAATGGGCACCTGCGTGGCTCAGACCGTTAAGCATCTGGCTCTTGATTTCAGCTCATATCATGATCTCAGTTTGTGGATTTGATCCCCACTTCAGGCTCCCACAGTGACAGTGCAGAGCCTGTTTGGGATTCTTTCTCTCTCCCTCTCTCTGTGTCTCTCCCCCATTCACTCTTTCTCTGTCAGAAATAAAGTTTAAAAAAAATTAAAATGGACTTCCTTGGTAACTAACATTTATCGTGAGAATTACATTTCTTAAAATGTGTGCAGTGCCTTTAGCATAGTGCCTAACACATAGTGTGCTTAGATGTTAAATATCTTAATAGCGAACATTAACCTTAATATTGAAGCATTTATTAAAATCATAAATAAGGAAGCCTGTTACCACTGCTACTCAGCATTGTTCTGGAAGCTTTAGCCAAATCAGGAACACATGAAAAAGAAATAAGCATAAATGATTAGAATTAGTATTATTTGACAGTGCTGTGACTTTGTACTTGGAATTGAGAATTCACTGAAAAACCTAGAACTAATAAAGGACTAAATTCGAGGTCAGCTCTAAAGTCAGACATATGAAAAACCAACAGTGGTCCTAAAACCTACCCACTGATTATGTAATGGAGATGAAAGGTGTTCACGATAATGAGAAATAAAAATTATGTATAAAATACATAATAAATATGGCCAATTTCTGTAGAAAATATAAAATGTACATATAATTGAAGAAACAGATCTTGTTCCTAGATAGAAAGATGTAGTATTAGAAAGACTTTATGTCTCATATAATTAAATTTATGATACTTCTAGTAAATCTAAATAAAATAGTAGGAGAACTTAATAAAACATACACAGTCTTAAAAATAAACATGGAAGTATAATTAGACATATTTTTAGAATAAAAGTAATGACATGGGCTTACCTAATTGATAATAGTACACCTAAAATAAAGCAATGCAGGAATAAAAGTCAGAAATAGTTCCAAATATTGGGGCACCTGGGTGGCTCAGGCACTTGGACGTCCGACTTCGGCTCAGGTCATGATCTTATGGTTCATGGGTTCGAGCCCTGTGTCGGGCTCTGTGCTGACAGTTCAGAGCCTAGAGCCTGCTTCAGATTCTGTGTCTCCCGCTCTCTCTGTCCCTCCCCCACTCACGCTCTCTCTCCCTCAAAAAAAAAAAAAAAAGAATTAACATTTAAAAAAAAAAAGATACTGTTCTAAATATAAATAAGTGATTAGTATATGATAAAGATATTTTTTAATTAGTAGAGGAAAACTGGCTATCCAGTAAGTGATGTTGGGAGAGACAACTGCCTGATCATTTGGGAGAAATAAATCTAGATTCTTTCTTGCATGCTTAGAAAATAAATTTTAAATAGATTAATGTATTTTAAGATTTTTTCAAGTACATATTTATTAGAAGAGAGGGATGTATTTCTATAAAGCAGTGATGGAGAAAGCCTGGGATTCTGCATTATTAAGTTTCATCAATTAAAACTTCTGAATTTTACAAAATTAAAATACCAAGAATATTCTTTGAACTGATAAGAATGTGACGCTAGGTGAAGGGGTGTGTTTTTACTGTGCTAAAACCACCTTCTGATCTTATTCCTAATGGTATGTCCAGCATTACGTGTCTTTCCCTCCGATAACAAAATTGCTGTGACTAGAAGACTAGACTTGATTGCTTTGATTGCCCCATCACTTGTAGTTCTGTAACACTTGGGAGTCACAGGATTTTTTTCTCAAAAGCCTTGATGAGACAAGTCTTGTATATTTATAAGATTGTTTAATTTAGTATTGTAAAATTAAACAATAGGCTTTTCAAAAAAACCTTAGCACTTGTTTTGTAAATAAAGCCCTTTGTAAGGTGGTAAGTGATTATAGAATGTTTTCTCACAGGCCAAAACTTACACAGACTGCCATGGTTTCCCATTATAATCAGTGGGAACATTGTACTGTTCCTCTTAATGGTAAACTTTGGCATTAATGGCTGGAAATGGTGATACACATTTATGAATGCATACTTTAGATAACCATAAACTTGGGAAGTGTTACTAATAAATGGTCCCTGAAGCATCTGGTACACAGTAACCAGTGCATTGTCAGCACTCACCGCAGTTTACCAGTGGTTGGAGCCTATGCAGATATGCACAGGTGGGTAGTAACATGTGCAGCATACTTGGAATTTTTTTTTTTTTTTTACATGAAATGAGCATAATTTCCTTAGAACATTTTGGTGCAATATCATGGGATATGAGGGCACCTGGAGCAGAGATTTATAGAAAACATTATAGGGACAAAAAGCATGATGGGAGCATCTGATGTTACAGTCTTCTGTTCATACTGTGACCAGACTCTGACCTCATAAAAGGAAAAATGGAAGTTTTAAGTATAAAACCCATATTAAACAAAAACTTCCAAGAGATGTTTCAAATGGCCAGAAATGAATACAGCTGCTGTGTAATTATCTGAAGGTTGTATCTGTTGCTGGCCTGAGTATTGATGTATAATTTACCTAAGGTATTAGAGGACTTCACCTGTCTAATTTTCTAATCCTTTACTTCCTTTATAATGGATTGTAATGGAGGTATAAAACCTTAGGTTACAGCCTTTGGAAATAATGGCTGAGGTGTCAGTATAATCTTGTGGCTGTCATTACTGGGGAAAGCCTGCATCTGACTGCCTACAACATGATCTTTGATAGTATTCTTCAGAAATCTTGCCCAGGCAGCACTTTTTTAAAAACTTACTGAAATCTTATTCCACCAGTTAAAATACAAATAAAGTTCCAAAGGTTGGTTGGTTGGTCGTTGGGTGGTTTTGTTTTTTTGTTTTGTTTTGTTTTTTCAATGTTTCTTTACTAGCCTAGTGACCAGCCCACTAAAGATAACCAGGTTTAAACTCTGGTCTAATAAGTAGGTGAATTCAAATTTGTGCTAAAGATTTAAATTGGTAGAAATAAAACTGTAGACATTTTTGTTGAGGGTCTAGATTATTTTGAAATCCCCAGAGGATAGGGTAGTTTCTTATCTTTTGGTTACGTTTTAGGTCGTTCAAGCCCTCAGTTAGACCCTTTGAGAAAAAGCCCAACCATGGAACAAGCAGTACAGACCGCCTCGGCCCACTTACCTGCTCCAGCACCTGTTGGGAGGAGGAGCCCTGTATCAACCAGGCCTTTACCATCTACCAGCCAAAAAGCAATAGAGAATCAAGAGCACAGGCGAGGTAGAACTTTAGCTATTTACTATTCATTAATTGACTGATCCACATTTTCCATTCACCTTATTTTTCATTAAAAAGATTTACTTTATACAAATGATCCTAGAAGGTTTAAACTGAACTTGATAGATGTTCAGTCTTTCAAATTTGACTCAAAGTAGTGATGGTGGTGGGGGTATGGATTTTTTGCTTTTTGTTTTGGGTTTCTTTGTTTTCCCCATTTTTGAACTTTACAGAAGTGTTTGATTTTGTGTACTGAGCTGATTTGTGACTTTGTATATCTTTTGTAGCTGAAGTACACAAAGTTTCAAGACCAGAAAATGAGCAACTCAGAAATGATAGCAAGAGACAAATCGGTAAGTTACTTTATTCTGAAAGCCATATTCTGTGCTGTTCAGTTAGAAGGAACATTTGATGCATAATTACTTTTAAAGAATGAAAGCCTGGAGTTGGCGACTATGAAGGAGTAGCACTGGGGAGTTTTATTGGGGAAACAAAACATTTCTTAATCTTGATTAGGGCACTAGTTGTGCAGATGTATGCATGTGGCAGAATGTTATAGAATTATACATAAAAATACACCAAAAAGCGAGTATGCACAAAAAACTGTTGAAATCGGAGTGAGATTGGTATTATAATTATATTGTGCCAGGGTCAGTTTCCTGGTTTTTGTAAAGTAAAATAGTTAAATAAGATTTTACCATTAGATGGGAGACTAGGTAATGAGCATATAGGACTGCTCGGTACTGTATTTTCAATTTTTTTGTGTCTAATTGTTTTAAATTACAAGTTGTTTTTTTTTTTTTAATGACCATTATATTTCTGGAATAAACTCTACTGGATGGTAGGCAGTTGTCTTAAAGTATATTGACTTTATCTGTCAGTAAGATTTGTATACTTAAATTGTTGTATGGTTTCCTCATTTGTACTTTTGTATTCTTTTTTTACATTTTTGTGTCAGTTTCACATTAGCATTATAAAATTATTTTCAATGTTTTCTATGCTGTTAGGAGTAAAATTATCTGTACCTTGAAGGTTTGAGGCTTTCTTAACATAATTATTTAACCCCTGAGCTTTTTTTCTATAATTGTTGAAGAATTTTAATTTTCTTAAATGATTTTTGACTTCATATGATTGTACTCTTCTGTTTTGTAATCTATAACATTTATCCCCAGATTCATTCATTTTATTAATACTTTCAAATATATTATTAGAGGATAAAGTATTATTTTAAATGTCCAAATTAAAAAATAAAAGGCAGGTTTTAACCACCTTGTTTAGGTAATAATAAGAAAGTGATTTTTCACTTCAGAAAATGTATACTGTATTTCTCTTGTACGTTGCTGTATATATTTTTGTATGTGCTATGTGCCATAGAATACAGAAGTTTTGGTTTGATTTACTACATTTCGCTTTTTTTTTTATCTTGAAAGAGAGAGAACTTCTCTCTCAAAATAAGATAAATGCCACGGTGCAACTTCGGGTGAGGTCATAAATTCATAGTTTGTGAGTTTGAGACCTGCGTCGGGCTCTGGGCTCTGCACTGACAGTGCAGGGTCTGCTTGGGATTCTTGCTCTGTCCCTCCCCCACTCATGTGTTTCTCTCTCTCTCAAAAATAAATAAATAAATCTAAATAAAAGAAAAAAAGAAGATAATTGCCATACTACCCATCATTTAAAAATCATATAAAGTAATAAATAAAAGGACCTTTTACTGCCCTTATATTCATCCCTCAAAGGTTCATTAACAGAACAGTGAATATTCTTTCAGATTGTTTTTCTTATGGTTTTACAAACAGACTACACTTCAACTTTTTTTAACACGGAAAGATTGTGCTATACTTAACTTCCTGGCTTGTGGCCAAAGTGTTTTTAATAGTGAAGTTGAATGTTTTAAACATCCTGCTTATCTAGATCTAAGTGTCTGGATATGCCGCTGTGGCTTTTTGTGGTTTGTTTTCTCAAACATGGGCAATTTGCCAAACTTCAGCAAACACTGATCACAAACCTATTACTGTGCAGCCACTTTCTGATCTTTGTCAGTATTAAACATTTCACATAATTATAATCATTGAATTCATACTGCTTTGTGTTGTTACTGTTAACTCACATCAGTTACTGCTCCATATTCCTCTTTTGTTTTTTCTTAACTTTTCCTCTTGTGTTGTATATTTGGGTTCTCAACTTTTCACTGTCATTTATGCTACTTTGGTATTTCATTATCATATCTCATAAATCCTGTTATCATAATAGAGAAAGAATAGGTGCTAGAAGACTTGAATAATATGAAGACATTTAGAGGGAGAAAAGAAAGGTGAAAGAGGAAGTGGTTGGAGTGGTTGAGACCTGGTGCTTTTGTGATCTGTGATGTGGAAAGAATACCTCCTACCTTGCAATTTGTGTTTATTAGTGTTCATTTATTTTTCTCATTCTAAATGTTGATTCTTATGATCCTTTCATAGAAGACTTCCTAAATTTTGAGAATTCACTATACGTTTGGCACATTGTAGGAATTAAAACTATAAGCAGAGCAAAGCCCCTCCCTCAAAGAGTATTAGAGTAATTTGGTACAGGAGCCTCCAAAATTGTTTGGTTGTACACTCTGTAAATAACATATATGAGTGTGGACCCCATGAAAATAAATTTCATGTGCGTGGTTCTCAGCCTACTATATATTAAGTGTTAGTGAAACTCCTTTTTTTTATATATAAAAACTACAAGTACAGTGATGTGTATAGAGACTTGTAAGCATTTTTGTTGTTGACTACAATAATAGTTTCTGTCCTAAACCAGCTTATTCTTTCTTTATTGACCTAGTTCCAGGTGCTCCTTCAGCTCCAAGAAGAGGACGTGGAGGTCATCGAGGTGGCAGGGGACGATTTGGTATCCGACGAGATGGTCCAATGAAGTTTGAGAAAGACTTTGACTTTGAAAGTGCGAATGCACAATTTAACAAGGAGGAAATTGACAGAGAGTTTCATAATAAACTTAAATTGAAAGGTGAGTTTTCGTTTTTCTATTCAGAAAATGTTCTGATTTGACTTGTGAATCATGGATGTTTAATAGAAGTCTTGACTTTCTGGTATGTGCTTGCTTTTCATTAGAAGATAAACTTGAGAAGCAGGAAAAGCCTGTAAATGGTGAAGATAAAGGAGACTCAGGAGTTGATACCCAAAACAGTGAAGGAAATGCAGATGAAGAAGATCCACTTGGACCTAATTGCTACTATGATAAAACCAAATCCTTCTTTGATAATATTTCTTGTGATGATAATAGGTACAGTCTTTTAAGCTGCTCTTATATTCTTAGCTTGAAATATGAAATGATTTCTTAGAAATTCACAAACTTTAATGAATACTTAAAGATATCTAATGACTATAATTTTTTAATGTTTTATTTTACTGGAAGAAAATAATCCATACTAAAATTTTCAGTGATATTACTCCTTGTGAAGAAGAAATAACCATATACTTTTGTTTAGGGATGCATTCACATTTGAAAATTGGTAATTAAACCAAAAGCTAACATCTGACATCTAAGTAAGACCTTTTATTTTACTCCTCTTCAGTGTGGTTCAAATGAAGCCAGGGCCAAAAGCACTAATGTTACTTTGAAGTTTGTTGATACAGTAAAACTTTGTCATATCACAGCAAATGTGGATCCAGAAAATTGTCAGGTTAATTGAAAGATCCAGCATCACGAGTTCCAGAGTTTCTGCTACCCAAGCCACATTTTCATTCTCCTGACTATAGTTTGGTGCCACCTGGTGGCAGTTGTCTACTTCAGTGTAAACACGGATGGAGATGTTGTGATCAAAGTCCTGATTGTCTGGGCTGGAGCAATTTACTACAGCAGCAGTAGCAATTTAATTTTTTTTGTTGTTTATTTATTTATTTTGAGAGTGAGACAGAGAGCGAGCATGAGCAGAGGAGGGACAGAGAGAGGGAGAGAGAATCCCAAGCAGGTTCCACACTGTCGGAGCAGAGCCTGATGCAGGGCTCGATCCCACGAACCATGAGATCATGACCTGAGCTGACGCCAAGAGTTGGACACTTAACTGACTGAGCCACCCAGGCACCCCTGCAGCAGTAGCAATTTAAACACTTGCTTCAGACACCAGGTCCGGGGACTGGGCCGGGAACATACTAGGAACTCGGGGACTTAGCTTCCTTCTTCCAGCTTCCTGAGACAGAGTCCCCTTTCCTGGCTTTGCCCTCTCTTACATTGGGCCAAAGGGAGAGTGGAGTCAGTTGCCAATCCTATATTTGAATTCCCATTGTACTGGGGGCTATTACCATGTTTGTTTTATATACTGTATTTGAAAAAAACTAATACTGGTCATATTTGCACATGAAATTTAAGAGAATATCATGAGGACATTTTGCCATGGATGGCTTGTGATGACTTAGATAAGGTGCTTGGTTTTTCATCTTTTATTTTTTTAATGTTTATTTTTGAGAGTGCACAGGGGAGGGGCAGAGAGAGGAGACAGAATCCCAAGCAGGCTCCACACTGTCAGCGCAGATAAGGTGCTTATTTTTATTTGATCTTTAGGAATTACTTATCCGTAGTTTGGGAATTAGTGTCACATAGTTTTGCCGGAAAATGTTCTTACGACCTGATAACAGTAGAGTTTATTCTTATAACAGAGAACGGAGACCAACCTGGGCTGAGGAAAGAAGATTAAATGCCGAAACATTTGGAATCCCACTTCGTCCAAACCGTGGCCGTGGCGGTTACAGAGGCAGAGGAGGTCTCGGTTTCCGTGGTGGCCGAGGACGTGGTGGTGGCAGAGGTGGTACCTTCACTACCCCTCGAGGATTTCGTGGTGGATTCAGAGGAGGTCGTGGGGGCAGGGAGTTTGCAGATTTTGAATACAGAGTAAGTATTGTCTGCTTTGGGGTTGGCGGGCAGTTTTATGAAATTTGGAATGTTTTTACTTTATATTGGGTGAATATTTTTAAGACATTGTAGAACTTCCGTTTTGACTCTTCAGTGGGGGATGAGGTTGTTTATATAATTATAAGGAGCAGTAATTTCTTGGCTAATGAGTCCAAGTTTTTTTTAACTGTTTCCATTTGGAGGAAGCGAAAGATAGAAATGAGATTGGGGTGGAGGGGTCTTTTTTATTATAGAACCATGGTTTTAGATTTCATGGATAGTAAAATTTCCCCCAAAAATAAAAAATGTGTTAGAGATAGGCTTAGGATTTTTTTTTTTTTTTTTTTTTTTTTTGGAGGCATGGGGGATTGCTAAAGAAATTATACCAAAAAAAGATTGTATAATATCACCTTTATTTCATATTATGGAGTGTGTTTTAACACCAAAAGAGTCTAGGAAGCACATACTCCAGAGTGGAAAGCATTCATAGCAGCCAACATTTATATAGAATTTTGCATGTACTAGGCATTGTTCTAAATGTTTTTTGTGTATTAACTCACTTAAACCTCACATGAACTCTGTAAGATAGTACTATTCTTATCGCCATTTTACAGACAGATGAAGAAATAGGTATTGAGATAGTAAATACCTTGTCCAAGGTCAGCTAGTAAGCGATGCTTCAGGGTCTCAAGCCTTGTAAGTTTGTTTCTGAGTCAGTACCCTTAATTTAGTTTTGTGGAAAATTCAACTATGTTTTCCCTGGTTTTCTTATTTTACCTTGGTCTTGAAAATACTGTGATATGTTGGTATTTGCAAACTGCTGCTAGAAAACTATATAGCTCTGTATAGTATTATTTATATATATAATTAATTTATTTAAAGGAGTCTGTCAATTAAGTCAGTGTCACTTCCTAGTTTATTGATTTTTAGGTTTAGTAGAGAGGAACTTTATATAATCACAGAAGGGATCAAAATCACCTTATAAAGAGATCTAAGAGTTGCACAGGGCAGCTGGAAACAAAAAGACCTACTGGCAGGAGTTTCACTGTCCATTATTTGAACTGGACATTGTTGAGATCCTTCTTGAAGGATCAGTGTTAGTGGCTTTTGGGTCTGGTCTGTTAACTTTGACACCTCTGATACTGTATCATCCAGCCAAGACTGCTGAAAATTAGCCTCAGTTCATTAGCTCAGGCTATCCAGCACTGGTGACCTGGTGCAGCTACAGGACTTATAACTTGGGAAGTTGCCGTTCTGGCTGGGGAGACTGTGTCTTAGGAGTTACAGAATGCCTTTTGCTTGTCACTATTAAGGTTCTTGCCAGTGACCTTTTGCTTATAGAGGTCAGTAGCCTTTTCACAAATATTTGCCCTGAACTCCTCTGCAGTATTTGACACTGACAACCACTGATCCAACTTAGAAACTTTCTTCCTAGTTTTTTTTTTTTTTAAATACTGTTATTTGGGGTCTTTTTGTTTTGTTTTTTTCTTTTTAAAAAATAACACATATTCCAGGGCACCTGGCTGGTCAGTCAGTGGAGTATGAGTCTTGACCTCGGAGTTGTGAATTTAAGCCCTACATTGAGTGTAGATATTACTTTTTTCTTTTTGTTTTAATCTTTAAAAACAATTTTTTTTTTTTTTTTTTTTTTTTTTGCTTTTCAATATCTTACTCAGAAAAGATTATAAGCATTGAGGCAAGTTTTCATTTTAAAATGGAATACAATGTAAAAAAATTGTTTTAATGTTTATTTTTTGAGAAAGAGACAGAGAGAGAGACAGACAGAGCATGAGCGGGGGAGGGGCAGAGAGAAGGAGACACAGAATCTGAAGCAGGCTCCAGGCTCTGATCTGGCAGCACACGGCCTGACGTGGAGCTCGAACTCACGAACCGGGAGATCATGACCTGAGCTGAAGTCGGACGCTTAACCGACTGAGCCACCCAGGCACCCCAAGTGCAGCTATTACTTAAAAATAAAATATTATTTAATAAAATCTTTAGAAAATAATAATAACATGTGTTCCTCACCACAGCCAGGCACTTCATGATCTGACTGCTTCTTCAGGTCATAAGTCTTATACTGGCTCTGGTTTTTTTTGCCAGTGGGACTCACCATTTCTTTATTCACTCTGCTGCAGATATGTGGACCTTCTTGCTCTTGTTCAGTGCCAAACTTACAACTATCTCAGGACCTTTTCACCCATTCCTTCTGCCCAGAATGTTCAGTTTGCTCCTTGTAAGCATTTGTGCTCATGTTTAGGCTCCTGCTTCCTCTCCCTTCTTTCTTTTTCCTCTACCTTCCCCTTTCTTTCCTCCTCTCCTTTGTAAACGTGTTGATTCATCGCTTTTAATTGGTTTTTCACCTAGGACCTTCTGTGCTTCTACCTGCATTTCTCTGTCTTTATGTGCTTTATGTCCTGTGACCAACTTAAACTTAACCTTCCTCAAATGACCTTATCATCTTCTAGCCTTTCCATCGTCTCCGCACAGCCTCCTCCCAGTGTCTGCATTGGCTAATGGTGTGTCACTCTTTTCATCTCCCAGGCAGTATAGCCCATGTCCGCATTACCACATTCATTCCTGTGAGATGTCCCTGCCAGCTACCATAACAACTCACTGATTGGTCTTCAGACATTCAGTCTCTTCTTTACCTCACTTCAGGCATGTCAGTTACCTGTTGAAGAACCTATGACACCTTCTTGTTGAAGACCACATTGAGTCAGCTTGGTTTGAGAAAAAGTACATTTAAATTAAACTTGGATCCCAATGAGGATTTCAGTGATTGTTGCTAGTGTGACCTCAGTTGAGTCGTCAAACCTTTCAGGCCCTCAGTTTTCACATTGTGGAAATAGAGTTAACACAGTTTTATCTCCTGTACACCTTCTAAAGATCATTAAAGTTTCAGAGTTGGAAAACATTTGAGAGGTCTGAGCTCTTGGCCAAGCCATGAGTCCTGAAGTATCCCTGTTAGGGAGCTGGCAGCTTACTTTTTCTAAGAGCATCCATCCTACCTCAGGAATGGTCTTAATTGTTACAATTTCACAATGTGAGTGAAGATTTTTTTCCCCTGTATCCTCACCCTATTAGTTTAACTCTACCCTTGTAAAAGTACAGAATATACATAATTGTCTTAATAATTTTGCAGATATTTGAAAAAAGAGCTGTCATGTTGTCTGTAAGATTGAACTATTATTTCCCTTTATCTGAACAGTCATCCATAAACTGTTGATTAACTGCTGGGTGCACAGTACATACATTTATGAATACAAACATTTTTTGAAGCTCTGTCTCACTCTTTGGTCACTTTGAGCCTTCAGTTAAATCCCCGTCACATACATTGCAGAATTAGAATGCACTGTAGAAGTTATCTGCATGAGTCTTTATCCACATTAGTGTATCCTTGACAAATAGTCCAGCCTCTGCTTGAGTGTTTCAAGGGGTGATAGATTGACCGGACCCTGGGTATTGCCCTGATGACAAGAAGGTTCAAGTGTGACCTTGTACTGCCTGCTCTTCGTACTCTGTGAGGATCCTGCTAATGTATCCAGCCCCATTTCTCATTACCCTTTAAGCTGTCTGGTTCAAGCAGTTTGACTCGTGGTCATCACTTGTATACACTGTCCTTGATTCCAACACTGACCTCATTCCTTGACCAAATACATTGAATTCATATATGCCATGCACTAGCCTGGATGTTAGTGTGAGCAAAACAGATGCAGTCCTAGCCTTCTTGTGTTTTAGTCCAATGTAGAGATAGACACAGCTGAAAGTCAAGGGGTCCCTTTCACACCCTTCACAGTCTTGTCCAAGGTATGCTCTGTCTTCGGAAACTTCTCTTCCTTCCTCCACAGATTTCTTCCTTTTCTGACCTCTTGTGGTATCTGCTTTCATTGGCACACATTTTAACACTCATTTTCCATATTTCATGTGTTTTGTTCTGCATCGCCAGCTAGATGGGAGTCTCTTGGCAATTAGTGAATATGTATTTTACTTTCATTTCCACCAGTGGACATGGAACCATAGTGGGTTTGAAGTAAATGCTCAGCATGCTGATTAGGAATACACTATTTCAGCCTTCAGTAAGGCAGAAGATCCATCAGTGTGGCTAGCCCTTGATTGCCCATTCCAAAGTTGCATGACCCTTATGTCTGCCACTAGAGCAGTGACCTTCTCTGCATTCTATGCCTTCTAAATCATATCACCTGGCAGAAATAGTGATCACTATTACATAAAGGAGATTTACTTTCAAGGATTAAACCTGTTTCTAAAACAACATCTAATACTTCTCATAAATGGATGTCAGTGGCATTTGCAGCAGCCTTTATGTAATGGGTTGGCTTTGTTCTTTGTGCTCTATTGGCATGAATCATTAGTTTTGAGGTGTACATAAGCAAGTGGTTGTTTAATGAAAACATGGGCAAAGCAGAATTGTAGATTTTTAGAACTCCTTTAAAGTATCAGCTGAACTGTAGGCTCTCTCTCACCCTACCCCCAATAGATAGTTAGGAAACCAAGGACCCAGAGAGGTTAACTCTTTTTTTTATTTATTTTTTTATGTTTTTAATGTTTATTTTTGAGAGACAGAGCACAAGTTGGAGAGGGGCAGAGAGAGAGGGAGACACAGAATCTGAAGCTGGCTCCAGGCTCCGAGCTGTCAGCACAGAGCCCGACACGGGGCTCGAACTCACAAACTGTAAGATCATGACCTGAGCTGAAGTCAGTCGCTTAACGGACTGAGCCACCCAGGCGCCCCAAGGTTAACTCTCTTGATATAGATACAAGCTAATAAAGCCAAAACTTCCTCTCGTTGACTTCTAGCCCAGTTTTCCTCAAGGATAATGTTAGAAACATAAACTTGTGCTGAGCTTGGTCCTTTGATGCTTTGTGGGGGTGGAGGGCAAGGAGATCAGGTTGGGTGTAATAAGAGTATAGTCTGCTTATTTTATATGCTGCTTCTAAGATGGTTAAGCCACCATGGCAGGTAAGACAGATTACTTTCCGTTTGAGTCTGTTTTTTCAGATAGGGTCCAGAGACAAAGAGGTAACCAAAATGACTCAGCATGGTACTCTCTCTCCCTTCCCCCCTTTTGTTTTCTCCCCTCCCTCCCTCTATTTCTCTGTATCCCCCTCCTCTTCCCTTCTCTCTCTCCCTCTCTCTCTCTCTCTCTCTTGCTTTTTTTTTTTTACCTTTCAGAAAACCACAGCTTTTGGACCCTAAAATAGGTCTGGATTGATCGTACAGCTTTCTGAAAGGTAAAAAAAAAAATGGGGGCATGTGAAGGTTGGCTTTGGTGGGGGACAGTGGGGTGGGATTATCTTCAGTTTATTTCTTTCTGTACCAGTTTACACCATGCCATTTGTATTCCAGTTTAATGACGTTGTACAAATGGTTTGGTGCCGTATACACAGATAAAGTTAAATCTTTAACATAGGAAATAGTGTATTTCTAACAGGATGAAAATCAGCAGTTAAAATCAGGTATGTGGTAACAACTAGTCCTGAGGAAAACAGGCCCCTGGCTCTGATGTTATATACAAGACTTTAGATTAGGATTCGTCTCACTAGGAAGCTAGAGACTCTCTGACATTTTTGTTTTTTCCATGGTTACTTTTTAAAAATTACCCTGTCAGCTTGCTGATTTGCAGAACTTATTTGAAATTTAAAAGTTATCGTTTTAAAATGAATTTCTAAATCATTGCTTTCTCCTTGCATGAAACTTTGGAGAGAAATGTTATTTTACTGTCTGGATATTTTATTGCTTAGTAAGGACATCAGAGACTTAGGGATTTTATTAATCTTTTTCCAGAGTATGTTGTCAGTTATATTGGATGACCTTGGCTAACTGTGTTGAAAGTTTAAGTTCTGTCATTGTGTTTAAAAATAATTAGGATGCAAACAAAGATAGTAAGGTATGCCTATATCTTAGGGGGCCTTCTTGCTGGAACCAGCCCACACCATGACTGCTTTAACCTCCACTAACTGGAAAATGCAGTTAACAAATAACGAGCTACTGCTGGGTGTGTGGAAGTTATAAAATGTTTTCCGGAAATTAGTGAAAAGATTTATACATGAAAGGAAAAGGAGGGTATATTTAAAAGTAATGGGAAATATACTTAAGTAAATTAGAAAGAAATACTAATAAACCAATCATGTGAAACTTGAGCTAATTTTTTTTTTCCTTTTTAGAAAGACAACAAAGTTGCTGCATAGTCTACAGACAAGTCTTTGAAAGTAGGTGAATTTCTAGCTCTTCATGGTCCTGAGAATTGGTTCCGGTCTTTGAGAAGAAGGAAGAGGTGAATCCGCTGTATATTTGTCACCAGCACTGGGTGTTTGTTTGTGTGTTTTTTTCTGCTTAATTTCAAAGATCCAATGCAGTTACTTTGGGGGGGAGGGAGGGGGCGGGAAGGCTCATCTTAAAAAATGAGCATTAAATATATTTGGAATAGCAGAAGGTTAAGTAATTTCTTATGTATAGTTAAACTACAACAGTACTTCAATGGGACTTATAAGTATTTTTTCATCACTGAAAGGATTTTTCTTATCACTAAATTGTATTTGGCAATGATTGTAAGTTGCCTGCAGATAGGGCCGTGATACTGTGTTTTGAGCCACAGAAGGTTGTGTGTGTGTGTGTGTGTGTGTGTGTGTGTGTGTGTGTGTGTGTATCTTTCTCTCTTTGTTTCTTTCTTTTTGGAAATCCTGTAATATCCCTTTTGAGGTAGCTTATTTCGTCAATTAATTAGGGTGCTGGATGGTAGAGAATTTTGTCAGTCAACTATGTAAACACAGTAAATACTGTTTCTTAGGCAAAGGTAACTTTTTTATATAGTTGTAAAATTCCATTATATTCCATTGCCAAAGAAACATTAAGAACTTTGTATAGCTGTATAAAAAGCAACTAATTTTTTAAAGAATAAACATTTTAAAGTCAGCAAACATACTGTGTCCTTGCAGAAGTTGATGTGCTGAGGAGCAGAGCTATGGGTGGTGGGTCTTTTTTCATAGTTTTCCAGGCTTGAGATTTCTGATTTTGATTTTTTTTTTTTTTTTTTTTTTAAATGTTTGGAACACAAATGAGGATTTGATAAATTTCTTCCATTACCTGAAAAGGATAAATTACTCATACTCATTGTAAGAACTTCATTTTATAACAAATGGCATATCACAGGATTTGTCCAAATAATAAATATTTTCAGTATATGAATGTAAATAATCATAGATAAGAATGTACTTAGCTGTATTTTCAAATAAGCACCCTCCCCTTTTTTAAGACAATAAAACTGGGCATCAATTAACCTGTTCTTCCAGATATGCCTGGAATTTTGTTGTAATACCTTGATTCATTCCATTATATTTCAAGAGGATTCAGAGTGTTAGATATTATTTTGGCAACCTATAAGATATCCTAACACTGGTCCTTGGGCCTGTGGCCCACAAATGACTCAGTAATAGAGTTCATTGCTAATTATAAATCACTAGTAGATCTTTTTGATATTTTAAGCTATAGTGGGGGAAAATCTGGCCATTTTTGAGTTTTTATGAAGGCCATAGAATAAAGGGATCCAAAGATTTAAATATTTTTATCTATTTTGATTTTTGTTAACTTTGTCCTTAAAGTATTCAATAGTGATAAAGATGTGGAAAACTGCACTGTAGGAGAATTGGAATATTTAAAGATGGTTGATATTTTTAATTTTAATTTTATATCTTTTGTATAGCTACACGGAAATGTTTTGTAATTTGGTTTCATTACTGAGGTCCAGTTCTTGCCAGCCATAGTTTAGGTAATATTGCTTAATACTGTTTGCTTGCATGTTAACAACGAAACCTTTTGGAGGACCCACAAATCATGATATTGAACACATTTCTGAAGCATTCTGAACATCAAAGCAAATGCTATGACAGTACCTATGTAGATTGTTGGAGATGTCACGGGCCAATTCCAAGAAAAGCTGTAAATACCAGCTCTACATGCTCTGAGAGTATGCATTCGTGTGTTTTCCAAGGCCTCTGGGTCACTGACTAAGGCATTTTTTGCCCCAGTAAAAACTGGCAGCATGGCATACCTGCAGTGCACCTCACAATATTAAAGCAAGGTTTTTATTCTAAGACAGAATAAAACTGGTAAATAAAAAATGTTCGTCAAAGTTCTTTCTCTTAAAAAAATAATGCCATAATAGAGAGAAACAATGAAAGACATCTTTTAAGTATAAGAATGGAATTATGGTTATGTTTATATTCTCTAAAATAACTAAATTAATTTCCAACACTTTTCCTAAGACTAATTTATTGTTATAGGTAAAGCTAGAAGCTCCGTTCTCCCCCACTAGAGTGTGGAGTGTTCTTGAGTTACAGTCCCTGTCTTGAGAAGACTAAGCCAGCCAGGCACAGGCCAGGCTGGAAGCCTCAGGCTAAAATGCTTCCTCTGTGGGCAGGCAAGTGTGAAAGAGAAGAGAGGGAAGGCTGACTCCTAAACTCATTTGTTGGATAGACCATTTCTTCCCCCCGAAAAGCAGGACTTATTGTAGGGGGTAGGGAGAGAGGTCAGGAATGTTAATCCAGCTCAGTGGCTCTTAATCACAGATTGAACTGATAACCAGAGAGCATTTAGAGGAGTATGAGGGGATGTGTTTTGGTTGTCACAGTGACCAGGGACCACCACTGGCATTTAAGAGCAAGGGCCAAGGATTGCAAAATCCTACACCATACTGGACAGTGCCACATAATCAGCTATCCAGCCCAAAGTGCAACGGTGACCCTTCCATTCTGAGAAACACTGGCTGAGTTCCCTCCACATGAAAAGACAGTGAGTAGGGAATTCATTCTTCTCCCTTCCCCAAAATCTTTAAAAACGTTTACTGAAAACGTGGTCTTCACATGGACTATGAAAGATCGAGGTATAAAGGGACCTTACTTCCAGTGGCACAATGTTTTGGAAACCCATTATCACAGGAATTACCACTTCAGCCTGGTCTCTTTCAAGAAATGGTTCACAAATCTCTTCTCCAAATCAGCTGAGGAACATTTTAAAGTGCAAATTCCCATGCCCACATCTGGAGAGTCTGAGTCCGAAGTTCTACAGAGGAGCCTGGGCATCAGGCTATGTCCCCCAGGTAGTTCTGATCACAGGATTAGAAAAACAGCTTTAAAACAGCACAGCCAGAGGCGCCTACCTGGGTAGCTCATTCAGTTGAGTGTCCAAGTCTTAATCTTGGTTCACGTCTTGATCTCAGGGTCATAAGTTCAAGCCCCATGTTGGGCTTCTGCACTGGGTGTGGAGCCTACTTAATTAAAAAACCAAACAAACAAACAAATATATGTGTATATATATTTACTCGCACACACACACACATACTCACACACATATGCACACAGCACAGCTCATCTAATCCAGCCCCCTCCTTAAAGGGCCTTGGTAAAGTTTTCACAGTAGGATTATTTTACCATTTCTCCATCCTCTCAAATCTAGTACATCTTGGTTGTAACTGGGGCAGGAAGAGGGGGGAAGGACTAAGAGTCAGGAGGGAGCATTTCTGCAGGACAGAATCCAGGGAAAAACAGGGAGACAGAGACTCAAGTTTCCTATGGGTTTGGCTGATTTGAGTGCTGAGACTTGGTTTTTTATTCCTAGCATACAGGAAAAGGGTGTGGGTTGTTTCTGTGTCTCAGTTTTACATGGCTGTTGTCCCTGTCTCTGTGGGTTATCTGTCTGAAAGAGAAGCTGCACCTTTCGCAAGGCCATGCTAATCACTCAGATCTAATTATGTCCAGATTCTAGGATCCCCCTGCCCTATTATTAGTTCAGAGCTGGTTTAATTTGTGACTGTGGGGAGAGGTCACAGGATAGAGTAAGCAAGGTAAGTGATCTCTCTTAGGACCTTACATGTCACCAATTTGCTTACTTAAACCATTTTGACTGTGGGTTTGTTTCTTGTTTTTTAATTATTTTTGAGAGAGAGAGAGAGCACACACGCGGGAGTGGGGGAAGAGCAGAGAGAGAGAGAAACAGAATCCGAAGCAGGCTCCAGGCTCTGAGCTGTCAGCACAGAGCCCGACGCAGGGCTCGAACTCATGAGCCGTGAGATCATGACCTGAGCTGAAGTTGGATGCTTAACCAACTGAACCACCCAGGCGCCCCTTGACTGTGTTTTTAAAAGACAACAGGTTTTATTTGTACATTGGAAGCCAATTTAGGGAAGTAAAGTAGCACCATTAATCTGTGAATCTAAGATATTAAATCGGGGTTTGCTCAGAGCAGACTGCCCTAGCTTCTCCCAAGATGGAGAAACAGGGATAACTTCTTGGAAGAGGTATTCCCTGACTAGCAAGGAGTTGGTCAAGTTAGGGAAGCAAGGGAGGCGTAGCTTTGAGCAGCAGGGGCTTGGCAGCCCGTGGCAGCCAGGCAGCCAGGTAGTGTGTGCACTGGGTAGCTAGAGGTGCAGGTCCCAGGCATTGCTCTTGGGGTAATCCCAAACTTCTGAGGAGGTGTGATGGCAAAGGTTCTTCCTATGTTTTTCAGAGCCAGTGTTAGTAAAAGCAAGTTTGTGGTTTTGAGACATTTATAAATCTTGCTTCAGGAGCACGTGGTGAGACTATGAATCTAATGTGGTTTCTGTTCCCAGTGATGGTGCAGAGCTATGAGCCAGTGGTGTGGGTGTCCTTTAAATTTCAGCTCGGTTCATGTTTAACGAACTTGGCTGACTGATTAAAATGTTTTCAGGTTTAGCTCACAAACGGATCAGAATAGACCTGAATCTAATTCTAGTTCATAATGAATGTTGATTTTAAGGAAATGCTTTAAAGTGCACTGATGTCCATGTTGTGGTTTATAAAGAAACAAAGTAGCACTGTGAGGCAAAAGCATATTTCAGTTCAATAATAAGGCTTTCTTAAAGTGACTCTCCCGTTTAGGAAGTCTTGCTTTTGCCCCCAGACTGAAGAGTAGTCTGAGAGTGCAAGGAAAGAGCAAAGAATACCAGTCTTGAGGGAGTGTGAGAAACTCGGGCCCAGGCGACATTGTGATGAATTCCAGTGAATGGTTTTCAGTCCTCCTGGTACAGAGGACAGGAACACGTTTACTAGATGTCTGGAGTGTGCCCCTGTAATCCTAGTGCTCACCTAATCCGGGTAATCCTCCAGTGCTAGCCTCACATAGGATTGCTGATGAGAATGCAGATCCCAACATTGCAGTTCAGGGTTTTGCTTGTGCCGAAATTGTTTTGTAAATTTTTTTCTTTATGGGTTAGTTGGGTGTTGGTTATCACTTGCTCCCTCCCCAGTGTTTAGTAGCATTGCTTTGTCCAGGGTGGGTATGTGGAACCTTGCAGGTTGCAGTTTATAAAATGGAATTAGGTGTTGTTTTGTTTTATGTCTATAAAAGTAATACATTTAAAAAGATTGTAAGCAGTATGGGGCACCTGGCTGGCTCAGTTGGTAGAGCATGCAACTCTTGATCTTGGGGTTGTGAGTTCAAGCCCCGTGCTGGGCTTACTTAAAAAAAAAAAAAAAAAAAGAATGCAGGCAGTATGGAAATGGTTTCTAAAAATAGGTAAAGGAAAAGAAGAAAAGAAAATTTACAGTCCCACCACCCAGAGCTAACCATCATCAACACTATTTGGGCATCTTCTGCCTGGCATTATTCTACAGCCATGTGCTTTTCAGCAAAAATGGATTCATAGTATACATACTATGGTGAAACTTGCTGTTGTCACTTAATATATTGAGCAGTACTGTTTTAGTTTTGAAGTATAATATACACACAGAATAGTATATGTATCAGTAATTGTAAATTGCACCCAGCTCAAGATTCAGAGTATTAATAGTTCCCCATAAGCCCCCCTACAGCTCCCTTCCAGTAGCCCCTTGCCCCCTCAGGAGTAACTACTATCCTGACTTCTACCAGCATAGATGGCTTTTGCTTTTTTGTGTTCTTTATATAAATGGAATTATACAGTATGTATACTCTTTTTGTGCTTAGCTTCTTTGCTCAACATTGTGGGATTAGTCCATATTGTTGCATTTGGCTGTGAGGTTTTCATTGCAGCATAATATTCCATTGTGTTAACAGACCACTGTTTAGCCATTCTACCATTGATACTACATTTGGGTAATTTCTAGCTTTTGATTGTTAAAATAATGCTAGCACTGCTTTTCCTCTGCAAGAGAAGGCAGAGCTGGAGTAGGTGAGTGGAGCACTGATTTACCTTCTAGTGGACTTAGAGTATGGTGAAAGATGGTAGTGCCCAGCTATGGTGCCACTCCACACCAGCACACTGATTTGTTACTAACCATAAAGTACCAGAAAACCCTGATGTACTATAGATGTAGACATAGATAGATGTTTATATTAGAGCAGATGCAGGGTTTATCCTCTGTGCATAGCCTTTGTCCCTTAAGGACACTGCTTCCCAAAGCAACCTTCCCATGGGGACACTAGAGTATTTCTTGCCCTGCAAACCAGTGTTCAGGATGTGATCTTGGTGTCCTTGTTCTTCCGCTCCTGGTTGAAACCCCTCCTTATTTCATTGAGGCTTATATGATCATCTCATCGTCTGATTACTACCCATTCTCTTGAAAAGTCTGTCACTTGTCTTCCCCTTCCTCTACATTTCTCTCCTTCCAAGTGACCAGCTTCAGTGTGGTTTACCCATCTGTATTGAGAGACCCCAGGATAATCATAATCATGGCTGTGATTTCTTAACAAAAGGATGCAAAGCAAAATTAGCAAAGGGAAAAGACACATAGGCAAAGTCTGGAGGAAACCAGGCTCAAACTTTCAGAGGGGATTTTGAAGTGAAATCACACAGGATGTATTTCATTCCCCCAGCAACAAGTTGTTAGAACACATGAGGAATGTATCAGGGAAGCTCATTAGAGACTTGGTGTCCATGATTTTGATTGTGGACTGACTATGTAAGCACCATCTGCTTGGCACATACCCAAGTCCCAGAATGCCAGAAGTAAAGCACAATTAAACCATATTGATTGTCCAAACAGTTTAGGCACAGTGAGCTACTCTTACCAGTTCTGGGAATGGTGGAAACCCTCCTGAAATCCAAGTTTCCAGTTTCCATGTATCAGTGAAGGGCCAAACTCGTAAGCAGGCCTTATAAAGGATAGCAGTCAGGCCTGCTATGTTAACTCTTCTGGGCCCATCCCACACGCTGGTTCCTGTTCCTTGACCTGTGACCTTTTCCTCTTATCCTCCATCTCCCACCCAAAGCTGTGGACAAACCCAGACCTTGTACATCAACATCAGTTGCGTCACTTCTGAATCATGGATTTAGACAACCACACTGATCTTCCAACTGGCTTAGTCAAGAAATAACTGTAGGGGCACCTAGCTGGTTCAGTCAGCCATCATGTGACTGTTGATCTCAGAGTTGTGAGTTAGAGCCCCACATTGGGTGTAGAGATTACTTAAAAAAATAAAATATTTAATAAAAAATAAAAAAATATATATATACAGTGACCTAACCACTCCCTTGCTCAGTAACTGTTCTTAGGCTGGTGCAGATGTCCAGGTCCAAGATCTTTCTACTTTGGATTCATATAACTCCCTCCTTTCTTTTGCTTTCCCCACCACCATCTCCAGCCAGCCTAGACTCCATGATCCATCATTTATCTTGCAAATACCCTAAATTTCCCTCCTCCTTTCCTGAGCTTCTTATGGTCCTGCCTAAAGGAACTTCTACTCTGAAAGCATCCATCTTTAACATTGTTAGTATTCACCCAGAGGGTTGAGTCCTGCGGAAGAGAATCACAATTGAGTAAATTAGTGCCGCTGTAAATCTCATTACCACTTTCTACTGGGCTCTCAGCATTGCCAGCAAAACGGGGTACTTTTCTTTAATCACCTTTTTACAGTCAACAAAAGGCCTTGCCATCTATTTCAAAGAGAAATTAGAGGACATGATGGAAACTACTCCAGATACTTACCACACTCTCAACCAACTCCATCTGTATCCAGTCTTTTCCTGGCGGCCCTATAAAAAAAGAAAAAACAAAAAACACCTATCAACAAACTGCATGTGCTCTGGCTCCCTAACTCCTATCATTCCAGACTTAAAATATTGATTTACCTTACTTCTTTCTCTGCCTGTATCTTCAACATCTTTCTTGATAAGGGATCCTTTCATTTGTATTTAATTGTATTAGCATACTGTATCCTATTAATGTGTTAATATTCATATATATTAATATATAATTGTGAATATGTAGCATATTTATTGTTACTCATTTTTTTAAAGAAATTGATGCTTGAACGTGGATGGAACTGAAGGGTATTACACTAAGTGAAATAAGTCAGAGAAAGACAGATACATGTTTTCACTCATGTGGAACTTGAGAAACTTAACAGAAGACCATGGGGGAAAGGAAGGGGGGAAAATAGTTACAAACAGAGAGGGAGGGAGGCAGACAATAAGAGAATCTTAAATACAGAGAATAAACAGAGTTGGGGGGGGGTGGTGAGGGGAATGGGTGATGGGCATTGAGGAGGGCACTTGTGGGGATGAGTACTGGGTGTTGTATGTAAGCGATGAATCACAGGAATCTGGGTAGAGCACACTGTATGCACTATGTTAGCCAACTTGACAATAAATTATATTAAAAAATAAAAATAAATAGAAAGAAAGAAAAGAAATTTATACTTGAATTCTACATCCACCCAGCCCCTACCTACTTCTTTAACTGACAAGATGCCCAATCTCCCTTTCACTTAACCCACTTGATCTACTCCACTAAAACAGTTTTTGGTAAGATCACCATTGATCTCTAGTGAGCCTTTCCAGTTTTCCTGTCATACTTGCTTTACAGAAGTGTTGTGTACAACTGAACTCTTCCTTCTTGAAGTGTTCTTACCTTCCTGGCTGCCATATTATCTGCTCCTCCCACCTTCTTCAGTGGCTACTCCTCAGTCTCTTACCGGATCCTCCACCACCCCATTTTGAAATAATAGTGCTCCTTAGAGTTTTACTTTGCCTTTTTTCTCTTTTTTAAGCTGCATTCTCTCTGGCCTCAGCTTCTATGGCCTTTATATGAGGTTATTCTCAGATTCACATACCTGGTATAGATCTCTTTTCTGAGTCTAGATCAGACTTCTTGTTACCTGTACTTGAAGGTCTTAATAGCCTGTCACATTCAGTGTCCCCAAACCGAAGTGATCTCCCCTCTACTTTTCTTCCAGTGTTCTTGATCCCAGTATGTAGCAGTGCCACCTACTAACCTGCATGCCAGAAATCTGGCAGTCATCTTTGACACTCCCATTTTCCTTCAGTTCTGTACCACCATCACACCCATTACCAAGTCCTGTCAACTCTACTTCCTAATACCTCTTTAAAAAAAAAAAATTGTTTTGATAAGAGGTATGGGTGTGTGTGTATGCACGTGCACACGTATGTGTTTTGGTTTAAATCAGAAAGGATTTTAATGAAAGGCAGTAATCATGCTCACAGTCTTATGCCTTCCTACCTCTGGTCTTCTGTTTTTAGTTTTGCTGATTTTCTGTGGAAAATGGGAAAGAATTTGTTTATTCAACAAATATTTATTGAGTCCTTACTGTGGAAGAGATACAGTTGCAATTGCAGAGTAAGCAGCAGTGAACAAAACAAACCTGGCCCTTATTGGGGCTTGTTTTCTATTGTGAAAAGACAAAATAAATGAATAAAATACGTAATATGTTAAGATGATTAAGTGCTATGAAGAAAAGAGCTAAGAAAAGGTACATGGACTAGAGGAGGGATTGCTGCTTCCAATTTAAAATAGGTTGGGGGGGGGGGGCGGTGCCTGGCTGGCCTAGTCAATGGAACATGCAACTCTTGATATCAGGGTTGTGAGTTTGAGCCCCACATTGGGTGTAGAGATTAATTAAAAGTCTTTTAAGTAGATATGGGGCGCCTGGCCAGTTAAGCATCCGACTTCAGCTCAGGTCATGGTCTCACAGATCATGAGTTCAAGCCCTGCATCAGGCTCCATGGTGATGGTGCAGAACCTGCTTAGGCTTCTCGCTCTCTTCTTCTCCACGCGCTCATTCTCTCTCTCTCTCTCAAAATAAATAAACTTTAAAAAAAATCTTTTAAGGGGCGCCTGGATGGCTCAGTCGGTTGGGTGTCCAACTTTGGCTCAGGTCATGATCTCACTGTCCGTGGGTTCGAGCCCCACATCGGACTCTGTGCTGACAGCTCGGAGCCTGGAGCCTGGAGCCTGCTTCGGATTCTGTGTCTCCCTCTCTCTCTCTGCACCTCCCCCACTCACACTCTGTCTCTGTCTCAAAAAAAAAAAAAAAAAATGTTTTAAGTAAATAAATAGGTTAGGGAAGCTGACATTTGAGAGATGACTCAAGAAGTGATTAGATATTCAAGGAGAAGAAATTGTAGCTGCAAAAACCCTGAAGCAGGAGTGAACCTTGTATGACGGGTGGAGCAAAGGAGGAGAGTAGTAGAATATGATAGAGAGTAAGTGGAGCCCAGGTAGAGAAGAAGCAGCAGAGTGTGGTGTAATGATTGTCATTTATTGTGAGGTAGAAGCAATTGTAGGGTTTTGAACAGAAGAAACAATCTGTGGAAATACAAACTGGTGCACCCACTCTGGAAAACAGTATGGAGGTTCCTCAAAATAAAAATAGAACTACACTACAACCCAGCAATTGGACTACAAAGTATTTATCCAAAGAATACAGCAGTGCTGTTTTGAAGGGGCACGTCCACCCCAATGTTTATAGCAGCGCTATCAACAATAGCCAAAGTATGGAAGGAGCCCAAATGAGTGGATAAAGAAGATGTGGTGTGTGTGTGTGTATATATATATGTATACATATATATATATAGGTATACATACATATATACACACACGCGCGTGCACGCGTGCAATGGAATATTACTCGGCAATAAAAAAAGAATGGAATCTTGCCATTTGCAACAATGTGGATGGAACTAGAGTGTACTATGCTAAGCAAAATGGGCAAGGGGCATTGAGGAGGGCACTTGTCGGGATGGGCACTGAGTGTTATATGTATGTGATGAACCACTGGATTCTACTCCTGAAATCATTATTGCACTATATGCTAACTTGGATGTAAATTTTTAAAAATTAAAAACATTTTTTAAGTACAATAAAATTTAAAAAAATAAAATTTTAAAATTTAAAAAAAGAGTGACAATCTGACTTACCGTTAAAGAGAACCTCTGGCTACTGTGTTGAGAATAAACTTAGTGGGGTAAGAAGCAGGAAGACCAGTTAGGAGGCCAGGGCGGACCGGGTGTTCTCCCTGCTCCTGGGCATTCGGAACCTGCAGCCTAGACTTCCAGCCCTGAATCTGCTGCAGAGGCCCATGTGGCCAGCATGGTATCCTCAGCAGATTGTTTCTCTGACCAAGGCTTTAATGTACATATTCGCACAGTTCAAAAACAGATTAAGAGCGTTTACAGTCAAAAGTTTTCCTCTTCTGTCGTCTCTGACTTAAAACTTACCATCTCTCCACAAGGAGCTAGGTTTCCAGTTTTTGCAGATAGTCCTGCAATGAAGGACCTCCATGAATTATTTCATAAATAGGTGAATTTATCTGTAAGATAAATCCGTAACTGGAAATTCTGGATAATAGGAGACATAGCTTTGTAATTCTAATGAATATTCCTGCATCCTCTCTCAATATGAGATTATTGCAGTTTACACGTCAACCAGTTTTTGAGGCTGCCTGTTACCCATACGGTCACCAGTACAGTGTTACCACACTTTTGGAAATCTTTGCCAGTCTTTGCCACACGTTGGAAATCTTTGCCTGATAAGTGAAAAATGTTATCCCAGTACCCCATGCATTTTATTTGGAGTGTGGTTGGATATTTTGTCATAAGTAAGTTATTAGTACTTCCTTTTCAGTGAACTGTTTAATTATTTTTCTCTTCAGATGTTAGGCTTTTTTTTAGTTATTTACAGGAGCTCTTTTTTTTTTTTTAATGTTTATTATGAAAGAGTGAATATGAGTGGGGGAGGGGCAGAGAGAGATTCCCAAGTAGGCTCAGCATTGTGAGCACAGAGCCCAACTTGGGGTCTGGAGCCCACAGACCGTGAGATCATGACCCGAGCCAAAATCAGGAGTTGGGTGCTCAACCGACTAAGCTGCCCAGGCACCCCAGGAGTTCTTTTTTACTAGGAAAAAAGAGGTTATTCTTTAAAAAAAGATTCTTTGTATACCTGTATGTGTTTGCTACAAAAGAAACAAAATAGTATATAAGAAGTCTACTTTTCTTCCTTAAAGGCAAATACTGTTTATCTGTTTTCTTCTAAATAGTGTCCCTCTTCAAATTTGTGTGTATGTATATGTGTGTGTGCACACTACCCACGTCCCCCCTTTTATTAATATATCAGTAGGAAAAGCCTACGTAAACTATTTTTTACTGGTTTTTTTTTTCACCTTTTTTACCAACTGCAGACTTCCTTGATAGGAAGATTTAACCCTTCACGCAGAGATTCACACATCCTTGCTCAGTACCTTGAATATATTTATCATAATACTTGATAAAGACTAATACATAATACAACAACTAAGTAAATATCATTCATGAATGAGCCAAGTGTATGAACCTCATCTGTATTTCTTTTCGTAGAAATGCTTTATTCCTCCTGGCACTAAAAATTGCCTTATTTTCACATATTGGTTGACTTTATTTTATTTTTTTGAGAGAGAGAGGGTGCAAGTGAACAAGGGCAGAGAGAGAGGGAGAGACAGAATCCCATGAGGGGCAGAGAGAGAGAGAAGTGGGGCTCAAGCTCACCCCACACAGGACTCAAACTCACAGACCATGAGGTCATGACCTGAGCCAAAGTCAGGTGCTTAACCGACTGAACCATTCGGGTGCCCCGTTGGTTGACTTTAAAAGCTAAAAATGAATAAACAGTGTCCTGGTATGATCTCATAAGAATTTCTCAGCACAGAGCCAAGGGGGTGGTATGCCTTCCCTACCACCATTCTAGTTTCATAAATACTGTACCTTTCAAAAAAATGTATTACTATGATCAAGATTAAATAGGTTGTCTTTTCTTCGATTCCACCAATTTCTTAAAATCATCCACATTTTAATTTTGCTTCATGATTGGACTTTGCCTTCCTCCAATTTTTAAATTGTTTTTCCACCTGAGTGGCTCTGTCGGTTAAGTGTCCGACTTCAGCTTAGGTCATGATCTCACGGTTCATGAGTTCAAGCCCCCCATTGGGCTTTCTGCTGTCAGCAGAGAGCCTGTTTGAGATTCTCTGTCTCCCTCTCTATGCTCTTCTCCCATGTGTGCACTTGCACGTGTGTATGTGTGTGTGCGCGTGCATGCACTCTCAAAAACATTTAAAAAACATTTTTTTTAATTGTTTTTCTGGGGCACCTGGGTGGCCCAGTCGGTTGAGCGTCTGACTTCGGCTCAGGTCATGATCTTCATTCATGGGTTTGAGCTCCACATTGAGCTCTGTACTGACAGCTCAGAGCCTGGAGCCTGCTTTGGATTCTGTGTCTCCCTCTCTCTCTGCCCCACCCTACCCCCCTTCTCAAAAATAAATAAATATTAAGAAAATTTTTTCTAATTGTTTTTCCTTTATCTTTTTCCCTTGTCACATTTAAGATCTACAAAGGAATATGTCACCATGATATGATGAGGAACCGTGAATCTGTTATTTGGCCCAAAAACTAGTGTTATCAACAACCTGCATCTATGTATTACTGTTCCCCTATTCCATTTGTGCTTCACACAAAAGGAAATCACTATTCTGAATTTTATATGTATTATCTTGGTTTGGGTTATGTTTACAATGTTTATCTCTAAAATTTCTGGTTGGCTTTTGCACATGTTTGCACACACACATTCGCTCTCTGTCTCTTATCTAGTTTTCTCTTCTCTCGTATTCTCTATTACTTGGAATCTACTTCATTCCTGAGTCCACCAGTCTTCTAATATAATTTAGACAGTTTTTCCTTGGATGATTACTTTCTCTACGGCTATTTGTTTTTGCTGGAGTTGGTGAATGTTCTTCTTAGCCTGTATTTGTTGCTTTTCCGTATAAAGTTTTTCTAAGCCCTCAGCCGTACTATCTTTTTTATTTGGTCTGTGAACTCATCTTTTTTCCTAGAGGTTGTTCTATAGCTTTCTGCTGTCCTGCTAAAATCCCAACATTGCTTTCGAGATCTTCAGCAAAGTGATGATTGTGGGATTTTTCTTCATTGCTCTCCTAGGTGAGAGAGTTTCATGGATGCCATGTTTTCCATTCCCTTATTTGCTATAATTCTTCCTTAGAGAGCTTTCTAAGAAAGTATATACAAAGGGCCAGATAGTACGGTCTCTGTCACATCATCTTTTTAAAATTTAACAGCCCTTTAAAAATATAAAAACCATTCTTAGCTCAATTGCTGACCCTTGATCTAATGTGCAGTGGTGTTAAGTCCAATGCAAATCTGATTCATTTTCATTGTAGATGGTGGGTGTTTTCCAAAAAACTCTGGAAACTTAGCAGTGACCTTTGTGTTAAGAAATCGTATGAGGACTTCTCTGGGTCTTTTTTGTTTTAGCCCATCATTATGCTGAACAGTAGACTCTTGATTTAAAGATTTGTGCTTTTCCTTTCATTCTTTTTCTTATTACTTCTTAGGTAATTTCTTTAATGCCACCTCTTTCACTAAATCTCTCTCTTATTCAGATATAAGAGCTTCAGATTGATCCTCTGTGTCATCGATTTTTTTCTTATATTTTCTTTCCTTATCCTGATTGTCAGTCTTGGTTTCCTTCCTATAACATACTTTCTTCAAATATCTGAGGATTCTTGGTTGTGTCTTACTAGAATAGGAGGCAGAATTGTTGCCAGGAGCTCTTTTTGTAGCCAGAATTGTCATCTGGTAGGGTTTGCTTTAAGGTAGTGCTCTTTATCCTCAGATCTCTGAATTCCAGAAGGCTTTGTTCAGAGGTGTTGATATTCACAGATCCCATGGATAGCTGCAGAGAAGAATCTTCCTTTTATTTGTATGTTTTTCCTAGCAATTTGTTGCCTAATTATAGGTCATTCTCATTGCAGCAGAGGATTATTCCCCCTGCTTATTGTGCAGACAGACCTGAAGTTAGTTTTTCTGTTTTCAGACCTCCTTCTCACTCTTGCCGTCTGTCATACCTGCTGCCTCAGAGTCTGAAGCATTTCAGAGTTCAGACAGTTGGCTCCTCCTGCACAGCAGCACCACCAGGCATGGTCCAGGTGGCAGCACCCCTCTGCTGTGCCCTGGGCCACCAGACTTATTCCATATGTTCTACTCAGTCTAGAGATTTGTTGAAAAATACCTCACAGATTCCTTTCCGCCCAGTTCTATTTATATTAGAAATCGTTTTTTATTCATTTAATGGCATTTTAGTGTCATCTCAAAGGAAAAACATTTATAGTTGGTTTACTGTCTTGAACCAGAAATCCGTTTGCCTCTACTCTAGTGTGAAGCACCATTAACTCTTGCATGTGTTACCGCAGTAACTTCTTCACTGGTCCCCCTCCATCCGTACTGCACTCCTCCAATTCATTTTCTGTGAGGCAACCGGAATGAATTTTAGGGAACTCAAATCTGATCGTCAAATTATATCACGTGTCTTTGAGAACACATCTAATATAGAGACCTCAAGAGATTGTGTCCTAGAGGAAATTCTGTCACTGCAGTGATGGTCTGATATGGATGTGGTTGTCATGTCACACAGGCAGGCCCACACTACTCACCAGAGCCAGCCCCTGAGCGGGGCCTCTTCTCTCCCCAAGGCCTCTGTCCTGGTTTAGGACTCTGAATCACAGATCTAAAAATAAGGCACAAGGCTGTGAGCTAGCAGGGCAGCTGCACACCTCTGTTCTGTGACTAGCTGGTGTTCAGCAGCACGTCCCCATGTCCAACTCTGCTACTGCTCCAGACAGCCTGGAGATCCGGCTCAGCTCCCCCAGGGACTAGGCCTCGAGCTGCCCATAACCTGGCACTGGGCTTATCTTGAAGTTGTAAGTGATCAGAACCTCGTGCCTATTGTCTGCAAGTGTCTAAAGGGATTCTTGGGGCACGCGGGTGGCTTAGTTGGTTAAAGCATCTGACTTCGGCTTAGGTCGTGATCTCACGGTTTGTGAGTTCGAGTCCTGCATCAGGCCCTGTGCTGAGAGCTCAGAGCCTGGAGCCTGCTTCGGATTCTGTGTCTCTGTCTCTTTGCCCCTCCCCTGTTCATGCTCTGTCTCTTGAAATAATTAAACACTTAAAAATATATATATATATAATTATTTAAAGGGATGCTTGACAAAATGCCAGGCTAGCCCATACTTTAACATCTCCCTGGATGTGTCCCTGTGTCAGATGCCTGTTTGGTTTCCAGAGTCAGTGGGTTTGCTCTGCAGTTTTCATCAATCCAGATGATGACTTATGCTCAAAACATACCTAGTCTGGGCTGACTTAATTTTTCTCTTCCAGCTGCTACTTGATTTAAATCTGGAAATCCTGTAGACTTCAGACTTCCCCAGAACTGAGATGGTCCACTGTCTATCCCTAGCAATCAAAAGATGGCTGCTTTTTCTTTTCCAGGGAATGGAAAGGAGCTGTCAGAAATGTTCATTTTTGCAGTATCCCAACTTGAACTTACCTTGATCTCACTTAACTTAAGGAGGTAGGGAAATATAGAACCACATATTAGTACAAGTAATGTCTGTCACAGCCAACTACCAAAAAACGACAGCCAGCTACAGATGACCTGGCAATGATGAGCCCACACTGTTGGTGGAAGGACTGGCAGCACCCCCCAACAATTGCTGGCAAGAGCCCCAGGGTGCCTTCTGGAACAGGCTGACATCTTTTCACATTTGATTCCCCACTCTTCCACCATGAATAAATTGGATGTGCACATAGTCTTTGGCCTTTCAAAAAGAAAGATTTTTTTTTTTTAACTCAGCAAATTAGGAATAGATAGAAAGTTACTTAATCTAATAAAGGATATTTACCAAAAATGTTAGGCAATATCACACATAATGGTGAAATATTGTATTCTTATCTTAAGACTGGTATCAAATACCACTTACATTTAGCATTGTGTTGGCCATCCTGGCTAGTGCAATAAGGCATGAAAAAAAAATAAAGGTAGAAAGATTGGGAAAAAGAAAAAACTATCATTTGTAACATGACATGATGGGATATAACAAACCTGTATACAAACTACTACAATTAATAAGTGAATTATCAGGGCACCTAGCTGGCTCAGGAAGAGCATGCAACTCTAAATCTCGGGTCGTGAGTTGAAGCCCCATGTTGGGTATAGCGATTACTTTAAAAAAAAAGAGAAACTTAAAAAAATTACTATTAACATATACAAAAATCATTTGTTTTTATAAACAATCACCAACTAATTATAAAATAAGTTAAAATATTACCATTTATAATAGTACCCTACCAAAACAACTAAATACCTAACAATCTGACGAAAGATGTGTAAGACCTCTACACTGAAAACTACAAAATATTTCTGAGAAAAAAATAGGATAATATCTTTAAGACCTTGAACCAGGTAGGCAAAGAAGATACCAAACAAAAAATGAAAATAAAAGATGTTGATAAACGACTTCATTAAGAGTAAAAACTACTGAAAGAGTGAAAATGGGGGCCACAGCCTGGGAGAAGATACTTAACATTATGTAATATTAGCCATCAAAGGGCTCATAATCCAGAATATATGAAGAACTACAAGTCAGTTTTATTTTTTAAAAACCAACAATTCAGGGCACCTGGGTGGCTCAGTTGTTGAACGTCTGACTTTGGCTCAGGTCATGATCTTGTGGTTCATGGGTTCGAGCCCCGCATCAGTCTCTGCGCTGGCAGCTTGGAGCTTGGAGCCTGGAGCCTGCTTCAGATTCTGTGTCTTCCTCTCTCTGCCCCTCCCCCACTCACACTCTGTCTCTGTCTCTCTCAAAACTAAACATTAAAAAAATTTTTTTTTTAAACCCAACAGTTCAATTTTTAACATTTTGACCAGACAGTAAGAATATTCAGATCTAGTGAACATGTGAAAACATTCTTGACATTTTGTCATCAAAGAAATGCAAATTAAAACTGTAGTGAGATACCATTCTACTCCCACAAAACTGACAAACTTTTTGAAAACCATAATGTCAAGTGTTGGTGAGGAAGTGGAGGAGGTGGGATGGACACACTTTAATGGTGGGAGTGTAAATTGGTACAACCACAAAACTAATGTATAGTGTCTACTAAAGCCATATGTATATATTATATGTAGTTATGATCCATCAGTTTCATTGTTGGGTATTTTCCCAATAGCAGTGATTGGCTTATGTCCACCAACAGACAGGAATGTTCATAGTAATCCTAATAGCCAAAACCTGGAAATAATTCCAATATTTAGCAACAATAGAACGAATAGTGGTATGTTCATCAGTGGAATACAGTGTAAAAAAATTAAAACTTGTTCTACACAACATAAATGAATCTCCCAGGCACTCATCATGATGAATGACAGAAGCCAGACATAAAGAATACTGCTATACTATACTATTTCACCTATACTATACTATAGGGTTTCATCTACCTGAAACTCAAAACAGGCAAAACTTACCTATAGTGATAGAGATGAAGTACTAGTTATCTTTGGGGGAGGCAGGGCCTGCTAAAGTATTCTATCTTGGGGTGGTTTGTATATATAAGTGAAAATTTAAACTGTGCACTTAAGATATGTGTACTTTATGTAAATTGAATGTCAGTATGAGAGGTACGTGGAGGGGGACCTTGGATTTTTTCCATTGCTCTGCCCCTTTGATACCACACACAGGCCCCTGAGAGCCTTGCTAACTCCCTTTGCCTCTACCTCTCCTCCCCACCGCCCTCACCAGTGCTATGGAAACAAATTTTTGCATCACATTCTTCCAGTAACTTCCTGTTTCTCTTCAGAAAGAGCCATCCTGCCCATCCTGTCTTGTGTGACCTAGTCCCTGGGGAACTCCCTTAGCCTTCCCTTGGTTCCAAAAATGAGCCAGATTCCTTGTCTAGGGCCTTTGTACAGGCAGTTCCTTTCACCTGGAGGGCTTCTCCCAGCTATAGTTGACTCTTGGACATTGTGGAGGTTTGGGGTGCTGACCACCCCCCTAGTAAAAAACCACGTATAACTTTTGACTTTCCAAAACTTACAGCCTCGTGTTAGCCAAAAGCCCACTAGTAACATAAACAGTTGATTAAGACATATTTTGTATGTCATATGCATTATATGCTGTATTCTTACAATAAAGCTAGAGCAAAGGTTACTGAGAAAATAACCAGAGAAAATCCAGCACTCTTGTTAAAAAAACTCACCTGTAAGTGCACCCATACAGTTCAAGCCCGTGCTGTTTAAGGATCAACTGTAATTGCTTCTCATTCTTCAAATGCCAGTTTAAGCATAACATTTTCAGAGATGCCTTCCAGGACCTTCCAGAATGTGTTGAGCTCTTCTTGAAGTAGTATTTTAGCATTTTTTTTTTCACTGCAACATATTCTAATTGTGCTTACATGCTTGTGTTAGGTTTATGTTTGTGGATTTGTGTTCAGCTCTGTTTTTCCCACCACATGGGTGTTAAGGATCACTTTTATCTCATTCATCACTCTATCCCCAATACCCAGCACAGTGCCTGGCCCATAGTAGGTGCTCAGTATGTGTTGAATAAATGAGGAACCTACTTAGTGAATGCCTGCTGTTTGCTGTATACCATATCCAGTGCTGAAGATACAGCTGAGTATGAGATGAACATTGTCTAAGCTCACTGTCCAGAAAGGGCAAAACTTACAGTTTTGTGGGCATAAAGACTATGGGGAGATATACAGTTGAGGATTTCAGAGAAGACTTCCTGGAAGAGGAGGCCCACGAGGTCATGCTTTAAAGAGCTCTGCCACCAGAGGCCTGTTCTGGGTGAGGGCCAAACTTGTGACCGGTTCTGGACTCGTGGTGCTCTTGGATTTGCCCATGACTGTGACTGTGTAGATGTGGAAAACAGCTTGAATTGCTAATTTTATGAGATCACAGGTAATCTCATTTCTTCTTACTGACCTGATCAGCTTCTGTGTGAGGTGATGTAGTACTTTCAGGGTTTCTCCATATATTTTAAGGCCACCTGGCTCCCTTTCAATCAGCCCAATCTCCTTGGTGATTCTAGTAGGAAGCTCGGAGCTATGGCAAGTCAAAAGTGGCTTTTAGTTTCATCAGCTCCCTCTTATGGTGTTCACTGGGTAGCTCAGAACTGGATGCTCTTGCACCCTCATTTGGAGCAGTGTAGACTGATGAGGCTTCATTGTTTTGCCCTTTACCAGCAATGTTTCATGGAAGTGAAATCATTGTAGGTTAAGAGCCAAATCTTAGTGTATAAACTCAGCCTTTCCCCAAGTATTTCTAATGACTTAGCTTAAAAATATATTTGGTTCTGCCCAGCTTTGCCCCTATATGGAAGGCATGAGTACTTGGCAGCTTGCGGGTTAGGGTTAAGGTTAGGCGCAACACTGCCAGGCAGTGAGAAGGCTGGGGGGTCTGGGCTCTGGGCCCATCTCTCCCAGTGGAGTGAGTGGGGGCAGCAGGAGGAGAAAACCCCTCTTGCCTTTCGTCACTCAAACACACTGCTCTCTGACCTGGCTGGAACATCTGCTTCCCCGAATTGCACATGGGAGGCAGCCAGCTATCTGATGCTTATGTGGTCCTGCCCTCCAGCACCTACATCTGCCATGAGTTGAGTAGCCCAGACCTCTTTGGAAGGGAGTCTGGGTTCTGTGACCAGTCCCCAAGGTCTCACAGGTTGCCATCACCACTAGAAATTAAGCCAGTGGCAGTTTACTGCTCCTGCTTGCTAACAGTTGAAGAAGACCCAATTGAAATGCTCTAACCAGACTGTAACTGGGGATAACCACATGTAAAGATCTCTACGTGGAGCCATACAGCAACTTCAGAGTTGTCAGGTTGGAGGAATCTGGCACCGTGTTTTGAAGAAATGAAAACCCAGCTCCCGAGACTCTCCTTCCCACTGTGTGAGGGAGCAGACAAGCCACAGGATAGCAGTCTGTAAGTTACTCCCGGGCATCAGGACAGCTGCCAAGGACAGCCATTCTAGTGGCCACAGTGTTCTTTTTGTTAGTGCTAATAAATCCCCTCTTGTTTCCGTGACAAGGAGTTGGGGTTATTACGTTTTGATAACCAAAAGAAAGTCACCCGCACTCAGGAAAGGGGACAGAGTTCTGCTTTCTTCAGCCAGATGGACCCGAGAAGGTCTCTCATTCCCCTCAATCTTGGCCCCTGGTGGGTTTACAAATCTGAGGGGGATGCTCATAAATTTAATTGTTCAGAACTCCCAACAAGTGTTCAAGTCCGTACTTTTTACGAGGCCACGGAGTTGACTGCAACTATTCACTTGCAATTCCTGAGAGACACATCTTGCCAGACGAGAACCAAGCAGAGACCTTCTGAGCTAGGGCAGTGCCCGTGGCCAGGTCCATATACTGGAACCTGAGGAGAGTAAGGCCTTGGTTCTGTCAGCTATGAAATGGACTGGAGCTGCCCCTGGCTTTCAGGATGACTTGACCTGAAGGCCACAGCACCTATGGCTTCACCAATACCAGAGCCTTGCCTTGTTCCCACCCCAGCACACCTTCCTTTCCTGCCCATAAGCCCTTGGACCCCTGGAAGTCTGTAGGGCCTGGGATATATCCCTTTCCACTGTGTAGACCTTCACGGCTGATCACTGTGGTGGGCTTAGCCTCTAGGGTGGTCCCTAGTCTATCCAGCTGCTCTCCCTAACACCTCTTCCACATAATCTGGACACCTCTGTTTCACCAAACCCCAAAGAGCCCCCAGGGAGTCCCCCAGCAGCTCCTCCTGCCTGTATCTTCCATGTTCCCTGAGGTGGTACCAGGTATTCTGTCCTGCCTACAGGGGAAGGAGCCTGGACTCCTGGGGTCCAGCCCACCCATCAGGTTTCTCCCAGGCCCCTGGCCAGCCCCAACCCCTCAGAACAATGAAAGGCAACCTGGGATCTTAGAGGTGGGGGTGAGACAGCAGCAGATGGCTCTTCCTGGTAAGGGCCTCTTGGCCACAGTACAACCATTTCCAGCCAGTGAAGAAAGGACAACAGGATGCTCAGATGCTTACACACAGGGGAAAGGGAGGAGTGAGCAATGACTTCCTCAGGGAGGCAATCCAGAGACTGGGGGAGAAGTTTCCCCTTTAACACATGACTCACACTGCCCTTACCCCCTTTCCTGCCTGGGCCACGCCACTCAAGCTAGACTGGACTGGCCTTGCCACAGCCTCTCTCCATGCCCAGCAGCAGACAGCCAGTTGCTCTGTGTCCAGAACGTCTGGCCAGCCCTCTCCAGACTCGCTTCCCAATCCTGTGGATTCTGGAATGCAATTACCCTTCCTGGGGCTCACAGCCCATATTGCAGCTTTCACACTCTGCCCAGGGGAGACCAGTAAGGTAGAGGAGCAAAGGTACCCTTTCCAAACCAACGCCATTGCTCCTGCCCCACCTCCAAAACTTGGCTGTGACAACTCCTTCCCTGAAGGCTCTTCTTTCAGACATGCCCACTAAAACTAACATGTGAAAGCCCAGCCTGGGAGCCCTGGCTTCTGCCATGAAGAATACACAAGCCAACAGTAATAATTTTGGCTGCTTAAAAAAAAATCAGTTCTCATTCCTCATGAGCCCCTCTGTGTGGATGTTTGTATTCTGCAGCCTTTCACATTAGGAATGTGAAGCCTTCATAAAAAGCTAGCCATAGCAAATCTGCTTTTCTCTCTCTCAGTGAAGGGGGAGGCATCTCATGCCAAGGTCAAGGTGCATCTCGCCCATCTCACTAATGCAGAGCTGTTCCGTCACTGAGGAGCTCCTGAAGTCTCATTCTGCTCATTTCCTGCAGTGAAGACCTCTGAGGTTCTCATCCCTTGCATGGGGTCTGGCTCCAACCAGCTGTGCCTCTAACCAGATACACAGGGGATCAGGTGATTCAGGGAGAGACCCTGCTCCCCGGCCTGGGCCTTCTTGGCCTCCTCAGTGGCAAACTGAGGTGTTAGTCTGGTGGTCTCTGGGGTGCCATCCTATCCCTATGTGCATGTTAAGGGTCCAATCACAGACCTCTCTGGAGAGCTGCAGGGTCACAGCTTCCCTCCCTGAAGACATGGGGACTCCAGGAGGGCCTGGCCTCCATCTCTAGACCCTGTGGACTCCACCCTCTTTTCTTGACACTCTAAGGGAGCTTGGAATAAAGAGGTGACACAACTTGACAGATATCTCAAATGTGTGTGATGGGTACATGGGTGTTTTTTTCCCTTCCTCTCCATATGTATGAGTGTTTGATGAATGCAAACAATAGTTCAGACCTCTAGGAGGTAGGTATGATAGCTGTAGATATACTATTCGCAAAGCAGATTTGATATGTGCACAGTGCAAAATATCCTCAGGTAAGCTTGAAAACCCCAAGACGGCCTAGTGCTCAGAGGCCACCAAAAGGGCCCCAAGGTTGGCAAGGTTCACACTGAGCCCAAATAAGAACTGCACAAATGAGCTGAAACTAATATAACACTGCATGTTAATGATACTTCAATAAAAAGAAAACAAAGCAGAACTGCATGCATGGCTGAATGGGTCTCTAGAACCTCCTGGTCCTGGATTAAAGTCTATGGAAGGGGCCCAGGCATAAGTTGTTTCCGACACACTATCTGGGACCATGGGGGTTCAGAGTGAAGTGAGCAGCAGTGGTTAAGCGCATGGGTCAGAGCCTGGCAAGTAGGGAGGGAGCCTCTTTCAAGTCCCATCCAATGTTTACCAAGTGCCTCCAGGCATAGCCACTGGAGCCTGGGGCCTGTCTCAGGAGCTAGGAGCACCTCCAAATGGTGGATGGGCTTGTTCTGAGATGGCAGGAACCACACTTGGCCACATAGAAGCCAGCCATCATCCCTGGTCCTTCTCCAGCCTACACAGGTAAGGTGACACCAGCACCCAGGGACACTTCCTCCAAACCAGCTGTCCTTTCCGCCTCACATGCTTCCTCTTCTCGCTTGAAAAAGCTTGGGATCCACGGCCCACCATGTCAGTAACACTTTTGGCTCTGTTACTCAACTGCCAGATGAATCCTTGCTTCACCTTCTTCACCTTTACCTGAAAGCTGCTGGGGCAAGTCACTTAACAGGAAAGAGGGCTCTACTCTGAATGGATAATTAGCAACCTGAAATAGATTCTCCATGCAATTTGTAAATTCTCCCAAATTTCTCCTTTCAACTCCCCTTTCTGCTTTCACACCTTTCCCACTTTCCTCACACCTCTGTCCCCAAGCTTCCCTCTCTCTTTGCTGCAAAGCATTTTACATCCCCTCGAGCCTTTGCAGAACCTCACAAAATGACCATCATGTCTCTCCTGTATACTCAGCCTGTTTCTGTCAACTGGATCCTCCTCTCTGACATTGAAATGTGTGTAAGTAAATCTCTTCCACCTTATTTAAGAAAAAATGTTTTAATGTTTAATTAGAGCGTGTGCACGCACCTGGGTGCACATGAGGAGGGGCAGAGGGGGAGAGAGAGGATCCAAAGCAGGATCCATGCTGTCAGTTCAGAGCCCTACACAGGCTCGAACCCATGAACCATGAGATAACGACCTAAGCAGAATCAGGAGTCAGATGCTTAACCAACTGAACCACCCAGGCGCCCCTAACTCTCTTCCATTTTAAAAAACCAAACACCAGGGCACCCGGCTGGCTCAGTCAATGGATGCGACTCTTGATGCTAGGGTTCTGAGTTCACACCCCACGTCGGGCATAGAGCTTACTTTAAAAAAAAAAAAAAAAAGTCACCAAAAAGCCTCCCTTCAATCTAAACTCACCTTCAGCTCCTACCCACAGCTTCAATGAACCTAAGCTCCAATGACATCTCCAGCTGCAGACCCTCCATCCCCAGTTGCCTCCTCAGTGCATCCTCCTTGATGTCATGTTTACAGTGGAACTCATGGCCTTCTTTCTGTCTTCGAGACTTTCCAGCACTGTGTCACCACTACAGTGGTTCATCCCAGAGACTCGGGAGAAATCTAGGATTCCGTTCTCTTCCTGACCCTCCATATCCATTTCATCAGTGACTTCCATCTGCTTTGTTCCCCACTACCACTACCTCAGTCTGTGAGTGGCTTTCCACATGAGGTTCACATACCCACGGGTATAAGAAAGCCATCTACTAGAGTACAGGAAGAAAATGTCAGAACTTCTATATAGATTTTCTTTTTAATCCTTTAAAATTATGTTTCATAATGTAAATAGTATGTTAGTAGTGTAGTGGATATATATAGGCATTCCTTGGCATATTCCAGATTTGGTCCCAGACCACTGTAAAAAAGCTAATAATGCAATAAAGTGAGTCAAGTGAATTTTTTGGTTTTCCAGTGCATATAAAAGGTATGTTTAGGGGCGCCCGGGTGGCTCAGTCAGTTAAGTGTCTGACTTCAGCTCAGGTCATGATCTCACAGTTTGTGGGTTCGAGCCCCGCGTGGGCTCTGTGCTGTCAGTCCAGAGCCTGGAGCCTGCTCTTGATTCTATGTCTCCCTCTCTTTTTGCCCCTCCCCTGCTCACACTCTCTCTCTCAAAAATAAACATTAAAGTTCTTTTTAAGTTTTGTTTACAATAATACTGTAGTCTGTTAAGTGTGCAACAGCATTATGTCTAAGAAAACAATGTACAGGGGTGCCTGGGTGGCTCAGTCTGTTGAGCGTCCGACCTCGGCTCAGGTCATGATCTCGCAGTTTGTGGGTTCAAGCCCCACGTCAGACTCTGTGCTGGCAGCTCAGAGCCTGGAGCCTGCTTCAGATTCTGTGTCTCCCTCTGTCTCTCTGCCTGCTCCCCCACTCACACTCTGTCTCTTTCTCCTTCAAAAATAAACATTAAAAAAAAAAAGAAAACAATGTACATACCTTAATTTAAAAATACTGTATTGCTAAAAAATGCTAAGCATCATCTGCGTTTTCACTGAATCATAATCACTAATCATAGATTATCATAACAAATACAATAATAATGCAAAAACATGAAATATTGGGAGAATTACCAAAAGTGCACAGAGATACAGAGTGAACAAATACTGTTAGAAAAAATAATGCCAATAACTAGCTCAATGCAGAGTTGCCACAAACCTACAAATTGTAAAAAATGCTGGATCTGAAAAGTGCAATAAAGGGAAGCATATTAGAATGAGGTATTTTTGTATATATTAATGAAATCTAGATAGTAGTCAAACTTTTGCTGATAGAAGTTCAAGAACAATAAGAAAAATGTGGAGGCCCTGATCTATATCAGAATTGTTTTTTGCTTGGACAATTGAAATAGTTTCCTGATAGCTAGCTATCTAAAATATACATACAATTCACAATTTTAACCATTTTTAATTGTATAGTTTTGGGGTGGTTGTGCGCTATCACCACATCCATCTCCAGCAGTTTTCATCTTCCGAAACTGAAACTCTATACCCGTTAAAATATAAACTCCCCATGCTCCCCTCGCCCCATTCCCTGGCAACTACTATTCTACTTCCTGTCTCTACGAGTTGCTTATTCTAGGTATCTCCTATAAGTAGAATTATAAAATATTTGTCCTTTTGTGAGTGGCTTATTAGCATAATGCTTCATGGTTCATACATTTGTAGCATGTCAGAATTTCCTTCCTTTTTAAGGCTGAATAGTATTCCATTGCATGGATATACCACATTTTATCTACTCATCCATCAAATAACACTTGGGCTGCCTCCACCTTTTTGACTATTATGAAAAAGGCTGCTATGAACATGGGTGTAGAAATCTACATCCCCTTTTGCCTCCCCCTCTATAGTCCTTCTCTGCAACTGTAGTCCAGGCAATCCCTTTAAACGCACAAGCATGGTAAAATCATCCCTCGCTTTAAATTTACTAGTTTCCCACTGCTCTCAGTCAAAATCTTACTATCCTAGTTTCTCGAACACACATTGAAGACACCTGCTGTTTCTTCTGCCCTAACATGCTTTCCTCTCTGCTTCTCTAAGTTGTTTCTTCCTTCTCTCCTTTAGGGCCTCAACTCCTGTTCTATTTCCTGGGCAAATAATTCCCTGATCACCCTCCTACACTAGGTCAGGGAACTCTCCCCCTCCCTCTTTCACTTTCCCCTCCTACCACTTGTCACAATTGGCACTATCTCATCGTGCGTATTTGTGGCAATTTTATTGTGTTTCCACTAGAGAATAAACCAATGAGAGTGAGGGCATTACCCTGTTCCTACAGTGCCTGTCAGGACGTGGCATCCAGTAAGCACTCATTATTTGAGTAATCTATTTCAATAATAAGTCTGTGAGGACGTAGCTAACCCATCCCGCCCACAGGCCAAGCCACAGTGGAGGATAGGGGTGGCCCTGCAGGCTCTGGCCGACTGTCTTTAGCCCCCACCCTAGCCGTCCCACAGGGAGGTCCTCGGTGCCTGGGGTAGGAAGCTCAGGGCCGCCCCCTCCCGGCTCGCGCAGCGGGGATCAGCTCCGAGCCCCCGGGTCCGCCTCCACTCCGGCGTCCGCCTGGGGCGGGGGCGGGGCCGGCCTGGAGACGTCACTTCCGGTGTACACAGCCGGTCCGGGCGGTGTGCTGGGGGCCGGGGCGCGTCGCAGGTGAGGAACGGGCGCGAGCGGGCACTCCGTGGCGCAGGCGGGCGGGCTGGTGGGTGGCCGGTGGGCTGCGGGCCGGGACTGGCGACTGGACGAGCTCGCGGACAGCCGCTCCGCTCGGGGCCGCGGGGCGCGGGGCCGTGGGCTCCCGCCCCTTGCCCGTCCGCTGTGGAGGACGCCGGGCTCTGGGGGCGCTGGCCGGGCGGACGGAAGCCCGGAGGGGCCTCATGGCTCGTGCCCGGGACGGGGGGCGCCGGGGTACTCCGCAGACGCTGGACGGGAGGGGCGGGGGGCGCTCCCTCGGGCCCCCGGGGCCGGGGAGGTCGGGCTGGCGCCGGCGCCCGTTCCCGGAAGCCGGCGGAGCGGTCCGCGGAGGCACGGCGGCCTGTGGGCGTCCGGGGTCCGCCGAGACTGGCTGGGGACGCGGCCCTCACGCCGCCCCGCGGCTGCCTGGCCGGCTGCGCGCACCTTCGCGGCCGTGCGGGGCCACCGAGGGACACGATTTTCCGGCCCCGCGGAGCCTGCTGGCGCAGTCGGGCCGGGGGAGGTTCTGCGGGGACCCGGCAGGGCTGGGGGCTGAAGGGACCCACGCCTGTGGGGCGAGTGCAGGGTCAGGGGTGTGTCTTCCTGCTCCGCGCGGTGCGAGCAAAGAAGCACGCCTGGTTGGCATGATAAGAATTCTGTTCATACTCCTCACAAAATTTGCCAGGTGAACACTCAGGTTGGGGGACCCCCATTTGAAAAATGCTTGTTCCCGCACCGTCACCCCCATTATAAAAGCAATTCATTCTCCTCACATTCAAGACAACACAAAAAGTGTTGTGACAATACTTTTTCAAATGACAGTCATCCGCCAGCCTGCCACTCAGTGACGATCATTGCTAACATTTTGGTTATGTCAGTAAAATACAACGCATTTCACTTGTATTGTCACTTCTGTGGACTTGATTGCACACCGTAATTTAAAGCCCTGCTGGTACATAGGTAGATTGTTCCCAGTTGGTCACATCACAAGATAATTTTGTCCAAAGGAATCGTCTGATTGGTTTAGGATAAATTTACAAATGAAGTCAAAGGTAACCTTCGTGTAAAAAATCGGTTATATTTGTTTCCTTTATTGACAAGTTGGAAAAATTCTTCTCCGTCCCGGTGTTATAAAAACTTCCATTCATTTTGCTTCTCATTTCATGGTTTTATTATGATTATTTTTTAAATTTCGGTTTAAAAATTGCTACTCAAAATTTCGTTTTGGTGTGAGATAGAAAATATTTTCCAAATGGTTAGTTGACCCAGTTTTATTGAATAAGCTATGACTGCCATTTTATCATATTTTAGATCTGAAGTTCTCAGTATGTGTTTATAAGACACTACTCACAAATTTGATATGTAGATTTTGTGAAGACCGTTTTTAAATTTCGTTCACAGTATCTTTTCTTTTTTCTTAATAATTTTCCTTTACAAGGCTAGGAAATATTTCGTGTTTGGGTGTGGTTTTTTTTTTTTCTTTTCTTTTTCTCTTTAAAAATGAAAAGTTTAGTTTATTGTTTCATTGCTTTCTTGCTGACAGGATAACAAACTCCATATGAAGAGTTCAGGTTTGTTGTGGCAACTTTTCAGTCTGGCATTTGAGATTCTAATCTTCCTCTATTTTTGCACACGAATACGTAGGTTAGCATTGGAGACCAAGATAGAAAAGCTCTCAGATTCCCTTGGCAAGCCTTGATTTTTCAATCTAAAATTATCTCTGGATTTTTGGAAGACAGCATGTTTTAAGCATCCTTTAAAAAAGAAATTTAAACAAGTTGCATATGATTCTGCTGAAATCTTACTAAATGTTTATTCTATTTCAATCCCGGAGCCTAATACACCAGAAGCTTTATGTCAAGTGGTGCTTCCAAGACTGTAGGAAAATAATCATATGTAAGAGCTAGTCGGCTGGGGCATCCCATGGGTTGGGTGCCCAGTCTCTTTCTTTCCCTCCTGAGACTTCGTCCTTAGTGGAAAATGATGACCTTCCTCTCTGGACAAAGAATGTTGGTTTGAATAAGGAATAGCTTTACTTTGGAGTTATGGTGGGGCCGGGGAAGGGGGGGGGGGGTGCCTTTTTCTCTTAGTATAAGTTCACTAAGAGCCTGAATGAGTGAGGGGTTGTGTTTCAAATGTGTTTATTTCTATTGAAACTGCTCTTGAGGCCCAATCGATAGATGCAGTTGCTGCTGCTTACTCATTTCCCTTGACCTTGACCATAAATATTTGGCATGGTAAGCCAGATTTTCTTGCTGTTGTCAGTCTCCTCTTGGTTGGCTTTTTTGACTTGGAGCTATTGTAGTCCTTTTCTTAAACTTTGTGACTGTGGTTTTTCACTTGTCTTTGTTGGTGCTCGTCCCACATCTGTCTATGAGCATTTTCCAAGGCCTAGCTTCATGCCTCTACCTCTTTTCCCCCAAAACAGTGCTTCTTTGCACTCATCCAGTATGAGATATAGGCAGAGAACCACTTCACCCCCTCACTCCTGTCTCCATACATTGACCCCAACTCAGACTTTACTGCAAGTCATTTCCGTACCTCCAACAGACCCCTGGTCATGTTCTCCAGTCTGTGCTTTCTCCAGGTGAGGGAGCCCTTCACTGCTTCCCAAGGTGGCCTGTCTTTCATGACTGTAAGGACCTATCTCATTCCATTTTCCTTCTTGATTGGAGTTGTATTTGCGGTTTGCTTTCTGTCCCTTTAACATGATTTAGATTTTGTATGTTTACTCTTAGGGACTTCAGACATAATCTGGTCCCACCCTGGATGAGAAAGATGAGACCCAGTGCTTTTATTGATTAATTTAGTCAACTCACATTTATGAAGTACTCACAGTGTGGGCCAGTTACTGTTGTGGAAAATTGGAATACAGAGCTGAAAGGCACAGCCTGAACAAGAAGGCCAAATAAGCAATTGCCATAAAGTGTCATAAGTGCCTAGAAGTGGGGGACACATGATAAGCTCCACCAGGTTTCAGAGATCTTGCCTGTCCTGTTCACTGCTATTATCTCCAGGACCTAGAACACAGTGTTCTGGGAACAATCAAGTGTTTGTTGAACGAATCAGTGATCATCTGTGAATGAAATGAGAATAAAAGAGCTGTCTATAGAAAAGATGTAAACCAAGAGACATTTTTGTAAGTGTAGTTTGGAGAATTTCAGGGAAAACTTTAAGTTCAACCAAAATGACCCAGCTATAACCCCAAGAAGGCATGATTGGAATGTGTTTGTAGCCAGAATTGCTTAAACTTAATTTTGTATCCTCAGAAGAAAGACTGCATTTCTAGGAGAGGGTTGGGATGCTGTCTGTGGAAATTGGGGTGGTGAATCCAAGAGAGGAATTTGGTGATATGTCTGTAGGACTGCCTGGGGACTCTGGCCAGAGGAGCTGTGTGCAGTCCTTCAGTGAGCCATCAAGCAGATGGGTGCATCTCTGTTGATGCCCCTACCCAGGAGAATCTTTCCCTTCCTTTGCTTCCATTCTCCTGATACCTTCTGATTAGAACATGGCTTCACATGGAGATTTCCTGCCAACGAGAGATTATGAATGGCTGAGAGCTCCATATGCAGACTGCTTGGATCAGATCCTGGTCTTGGGGTGCTGGCTAATCTCTGTTTGCCCTTCTGTAGAATGGGGATAATAGTAGTACTTTCCTTTTTGCTGCCTGGCATCTGGTAAGTGCTCAGTAAATATTAGCTTTCATGGGTATTTATAAATTTAGTAACTAGCCCTCTGGTTCATACATAGTCATCTTTGAGTTTAGGTGACCTGAATCAGTTGCCCTGGACCAGCTTGCTCCTGGGTGCACTGACAAAACCTAGAACCAAAAGGGGTAGCCATGATAGATACAATTTTCCCAAACCGTTCCTCCAGAGAATCCACCTGCAGTTGTCAGGGAAGATTCCCTGGAGGATGGGCTTGAGCTGCATACTGTGGGAGAACGTTAGTTCGGCACACAGTGAGGGGAAAGGACTTTTAGGGAGGGCCATGACAGGCACAAAGGTGTAGAGGTGAGCAGGCTGAGGTATGTGAGCTATAGAGTTTTAGGGTAAAGGGTAGGCAGGTACGAATAAGGAAGTAGAGGGAAATGAGATTGGAGAGGAAAGTGGAGCCAGCTCTTGAAGAAACAATTAAGAACAATATGTAACTTATTGGGCACTAACAATGTGTCAGGTATTATGTTAATCCCTTAGACTCACTGTGGTAGCCAGGTTTGGTGCCATGTGTCTTGTGTATATTACCTTGTTTAGTCTTTACAACAACCCCATGAAGTAGAGAGGTATATTACAGGAGAAGTAACATGTGGAAGGTCAGCTGGTTGGTCTCTGCCTGGTGGGTGATTCAGTCTGCACATCTCTGCAAGGCTAACACTTGGTATCTTTTGTACATTTAAAAGCCTTTCTGACTCATGTATTTCCTGATGAAGTCCACGCCCATCAAGATCCTCTGACTTTATGAACCGTCTTGGGTTAAAATGTGAAAATATGTGTATCTTAGCATTGAATAAAAAAGGGTGCAGGTGCAGATATGCATCAAGCTTGGAGAAATGCCATTCAGTGAAAAAGGCAAGATGCAGAACACTGTATATGGGCCCATTTGTGTAAAAAAAAAAAAAAAAAAAAAAAAGAGAGAGAGAGAGAGGTACACATGAAATGTTTTGTTTTTTGTTTTTCTAAGTAGGCTTCATGTCCAGCACGGAGCCCAACATGGGGCTTGAACTCATAAGCCTGAGATCAAGACCTGAGCTGAGATCAAGAGTTGGATTCTTAACTAACTGAACCATCCAGGCGCCCCATGAAATAGGTTTCTAAGTGTAGAAAAAAATTCCTGGAATGATAGAAAAGAAACAGTGGTTGCCTTTGGGATGAAGCCCAAGAAATCTAGGCTGTTAGACTGAACTAGCTTTTTCTCACATACTCTTTTGTGTGATTTCCTTTTCACTGTATATGTGTATTATATTTTCAATTAAAAGTTAAAGCAAATTTTTAAATGTTTGCCATGTATGTAGCAGTCATTAAGAGGGGGACTGTAGCATAGATGTTGAGAACAAGGACTCTATCCAGACTGCTTGGGTTCCGTTCCTGCCTCTGCCACTTACTAGTCACTAATCTCTAAGTCACACAGCCTCTGTTTTCCCCATTTTACCCTGTCTGAAAATGGGAGAGGCAGCATTAGCTATCTCCCGGAGTTACAGTGAGGTGTAAATGAGTCAGTACTTGTGAAGTCCTTAGAACAGTTCCTGACCGATGTGTTTGGTGGTGGTGGTGGTGGTGGTAGTGGTGGTGGTGGTGTGGCCTTGTGGCCTTGTACTGTGCACTGCGGTGCATGTGAAGATGGGGCCAGCCTGTTGCTGCGCACTTGCAGTTCATGCAGAAAGGGAAGCTAACAAAAAGCAATGGCAGTGGAGGCTGCAGGAGCTCACGACAGGCTCTGGGAACTGAAGGGGTCCAGGATGGTTTCATCCAAACAGTGGATCTTAAATATGGGCAACTGCTAGAAAAAGTGAAATGAGAGAAAAGGGAACACAGGGACTTGTTTCAAGGGTGATCTGTGCCCTAGACAGACAGAGAAATGAGACAGGCAAGAGGCTGAAGGGAGCCTAAAATTGGGATATAGCATGTGATGGCAGGTCGTCATTATATGGCAGAGTTTCTCTTAGCAGGTATAAAATAATGATATGATTTATAAATGACATCCTAGGTTTGATGAAATGTACCTTGATCTTTGAAATGGCCATGATGTAGATGTTCCTGTGTAATTTATTTAATGAATCCCTTAATGCAGAATACGTGGGCTACTTCCAGGTGGATGCCTGTGGACAGTGCTGCCAGTGACTGTCTTGGATACAGGCCTCTACATTTACTGAGTCTGTTTCTAGGATTCATTCCTAGATGCTGTCACTTTTTTTTTTTTTTTTAAACTGTTTGACTATGTCCCTTGTGTCTGGGCCACAGTCTGATATGTGCTTTTTCAAATTGGTAGTTGCAAAGAGTGTTAATGGGATAGTTTTTTGAGTGCAGAATTAGATCTAGATATTACCTGGAAAAAAAATCTAAATTTTCGTTTTAGAAATAATTTTGGGATTAGGTACTAGCAAGATGGTAATTACGATGGGGAACCTGGGAATCCCAGAGTCTTCCCATACCCCACCCCCCAGGTCCTAGAGGTGGATGCCTGAGAACTGGCAGAGGAGAGCTGGCCCGGCTCCCAGACTCAAGTGCTGCAGGTTGCGGTAACCTGGGCAGGGAAGTCAAAAGTGGTCCCTCTCTCGTGCTCCCAAAGACCTGTCCTGCCCCTGAGTCTCAGAGTAGCAGAGAATGCAGCCACATCCCTGTGCTTCATAATGTGAGGCAGTCCCCCTCTTCAGCCTTGTCCTGGCTCATCTTCCTTCAGCTAGGGGCCGAAGGGGAGGGAGTGGTGAGCAGGGAAATGGGAGGAGCCTTGACCTTCCCTCTGAAGGACACAGGGCAGCCCTCTTAGTTTGTTGCCAGGACTTTGAGAGTTGGGGTCAGAGCAGCAGGAAGGTAAGTACTATTTTTGAAAAATATTGTAACTGTGGTATTTTGAGGAGCAAAAGTTTGCTTTTTTCACTGACAGTAGGGCAGTATGAAGAATTTCACCAGAAGATAAAATGCTTCTTTCTGACTGGTGCCCAGACTGGTGCCGAGCGGATAGCTGCAGTTCCTGAGTGAGACTCAAGCTGTGCCAGGTACTGTGGTTTATGGATTTAGGCCTCCCCACTGGACTGAAGAAACTGAGGCACAGAGTTCAAAGAAACTGAGGCGTAGATTAGTAAGTGCCATTCACTCAACTGGTAATTACTGAGAACAAAGATGCATATCTAGGTCAGTCTGACTCCCAGACCCATAGCGATAACGACTTGCGCTTTGTCAGTGCCTGTTTCCAGGAAATCTCTTTGTATTGGAGCATCTTACCTACAAGGTAAAAGCATGAGCTTTTTCTCCCATTAGGTTGGAAGCTCCTCAAGAACAGGAATTGTGTCTGTTTCATTCATCACTGTATCCCCAGTGCCTGGAGCGGTGTCGTGCACATAGTAGGGCCTCAGTAAATGCTCGAGTATGTGAGGGCTCATGGCCTGGAGAAGTGGCAGAGCCTGGAAGTCAGTCTGGTGGTAAGCCACTGCAGGCCTGCTCTAGCGCTGTCTTCCCTGCCTGGGGAGAATGGGAGGGATGGAGAGGAGGCTTCTTAAATGTCCTCACTCCTAATTATTTGACCTGCTGGGATTTTGTGAGGTAGAATGGGGTCCCTCTGCCTTCACTCTGACTTGTGGTTCTTTTTGAGAGTTGGGAAGGCTTGCTGGGTGTGCAGAATTGAAGGCAGTGTTCCCAGCTTGGAGGCAGGAGCTGGGTAATTGTCCACTGATAAAATTTTTCAAGGGTGCCTTAAATTTTCAGAAACGGTCCTGAATCTGAAGCATATTTATCTAACATTTGTGTAATTCCTCTCCATAGTAAGAGAAATAATTTATAGATTACAGTTTGGTTTACCCATTTGTATATGAGTTTCTTGATAAATACTTGTTTTTCCCCATTTGAGGTTAATTTTAAATAGGTTCCACAGTGCAGATTGTTAAGAATGAGTAGCACTATTAAGTTTTCTTAAATCACTTTCTAATGGGCACATCAATTTTCATTAGTTCAACTTGCTTTTATGTTAGGAAACTTTGCGAATAACAGCTGCTAAAACTAGGCTCAAACAGAGCTGAGTGTTGATCAAGGCTTTTTCACGTAATATACTAATAAAAATAAACTAGAGGTTTTTAATAGATGTAGATTTGGGGGACCATTTTAACAATTTGGGTTCAAAAAATTACATCAGTGCTTGTGTTTTTTAAAAAATGATTGACTTTAGTCAACTATACTTCAGTTTAGAAAAAAGATGGACTTTAGGTCATTCTCCTTGACTTATACCCGAATTTCTGTCATGGGCAAAATTTGTTGTTGTGAATGTTTTCATAGTGCTCAGCTGCATTTGATGTGAAAAAATTTTTTTCAATACTTTTTATTTAAAAAAATTATTTAATGTTTATTTATTTTGAGAGAGAGCACGTGCAAGCAGGGTAGGGGCAGAGGGATATGTAGAGAGAATCCCCAAGCGGGCTCAGCGCTGCCAGCATGGAGCCAGATGCTGGACTCAAACTCATGAACCGTGAGTCATGACCTGAGTCAAAATCAAGAGTTGGTCGCTTAACCGACTGAGCCACCCAGGTGCCCCTGATGTGAAAAATTTTAATGGCCCCAAACCATTTTAGTTTATAAATAAAAACCTGGTGTTACCTGAGCAGACTTTCTCTCAGAAGTTTCAGAGCTAACTTTATTTATCCTTTGGTGATGTGTGGTAGTTATTTGTAGATAAACCTTTTCTTGGCAAGGCTTTGCCAGCTGCCCCCACCCCCTGCTTTTCCTTCTTTTGAAGACTTCTGTTGAATAAAGTTTTTTTGGCTCAGAGTGTTCCTCTAATAAAATTCTTTCAAAATTTCTATCCTTGTTTTGTTTTAAAGGCAACAGCTTTTGAGTTACTCTTTTGATTTTATAAGACTAAACACAAGTCTTAGGATACAGTAGGTTGATTTATTACGAAAAAATTCAATACCTAGCTAGATCTCTCCTCATGAGGACCCATAATGGATTTTTTTTCCCATTAAATTTTCACCATTTTTCTTGGTATGAAACTGAATATATGGTGATTACCATCCATTTCATTGACTTTTCTGCTTATTGATATGCTGTTTACAAAAATAAATTAGTCTTGGGGCGCCTGGGTGCCTCAGTTGGTTGAGTGTCCAACTCTTGGTTTCGACTCAAGTCATGATCTCACAGTTCATGGGATCAAGCCCCGTGTCAGCTCTGTGCTAACAGTGCTGAGTCAGTGTGGGATTTTCTCTCTCTCTCTCTCCCCCTCTCTCTGCCTCTCCTGCACTCTCTTTCTCAAAATTAATAAATAAACTTAAAAAAAAATAAACTAGTCTTTGATCTTCCTTTCTCTCCCCACCCCCAAAATACCCTCAATTTAAACAAAATTGCCCTTCATCTATATGACTATGTAACACATTTGGCCTTTTTTTTTTTTTTTTATTTTTTATTTTGCCTGTGCTATTTTGAAACTGAATTTCAACTCTGTTGACTTTATGGTTAGAAAATTTTTTTCTTCTGCTTAAATTATCAGTTGTTTGTAGATTACTAAATAAAAAAAGCTCTTCAGACCCACTAATGACAACTTGCTTTGTTATTGTAGAGGAATGTCCTGTTTTGTGGTGATAAATGTTACAGTGTTACAGAGCAAGTGTCAGGACAGGAGACAGTCAGACATCACGTGTGGAGACAGTTCCCCTCTTAGACCAGAAGCTCCTTGACCGCAGGCACTGATATCCTGGGTTCCTGGAACACTCAGGCACCATTCACAGGGTTCAAGGTGTTGCTGTGGGATGGGTATAGTAACATCTTTATTTTAACTATTGTAAATTCGAACATTGATTAGAGTTTCTATTTAGTAGGGTTTTTTTTTTTTTCTTTGTCCTTGAGTTTTCATAGCTCACTTTAGGATACATGAACTTCGGATTTTGTCAACTGATCAGTTATTCAGTAAGTTTTTGTTTTGCATTAACAGTAGTTTTAGTAGTCATTTCTTGAACAGAAAAAAAAATAATCTTGGCCTCCTTAAAACTTTTTCACTGACATGTTTTACTCCGATAGAACTTTAATGTTTCCGGAGTTTTTGCATGATTCTTTAAATTAACATTCTTTAACTAATTAACATTAGTTCCATGGAAACTGTGTTCGTATAATAGGCTAGTGTTCAGTTTTGCACATATTTTTATTTGGGGGCAGTCTCCTGGGCACAGAAATAATCTGGGCTTGGTGGACCCAGAAGTGTCACTTCCTTTGCTCTGGCTTTGGCTCTCCATGCCTGCCTTTCCATTTTGATGTTTTAATGATACCCTCCCTGCTCAGTGATTTGTGTTCAGGAAGCTAGGCAGTGATTACTTTTGTTTCTGCTTTGCGAACTTCCTCCCCCACTTCCTATTTTTACCGAGCAACTACAGGAAATGAGGCAGCTCCTGGCTGGCTGCTGCTAAGCACTGATTTGGGGTGGCAGAGGACAAGGCCTTAGGGCCTGAGCCATTTAAAACATTTTCCACCTTAGTCTTTTCGCTACCTCTTTCCTGTAGGAATCACAGGAACCTGATTTTATGATTGGGTTGAGATGATGACGAGTCCTCCTTACCCTTGGTGTGGTGTGGTGTTGCTCAGTAGGAGGGCAGGGCTTCTGTGCAGTAGGTGAGAGGTTTTCTCCATTATAACAGTAGGAGCGGGACGTCGTGGCCTAGCTGCTGTCCTGGGTGAACAGTCTGGCAGAAGCAGAGGATAGGCTGAAGGGACCTGTTCCAAGTAAGGCTGGAAAGGTGGGTTCTGGTCACTTAGTGGGAGCCTTGACTGGCAGGCTCAGAGGGGACTAAAGAGCCCTGTCTGCTCTTTGAGATCTTTGAAAAGTGCCTCAGCCTTTGTGGTATTCTCCTTCCCCTGAACTCATAATGGTGTTTGCTTTTTAAGCCACTGTTTAGCATTTACCACTTGTTTTCCCATGATAACTCTTACTGTATTGTGGACCTGTGATAGCTTAACTTATGTAGGAAGTGTGTATCCTCTTCCCAGAGAGAAGTAACTTTTTACACATTAGGTAACTTGAACACGGAAGGTGGACATCTTGGGTTGGGTAATTGTCTTTGGATGAACGAGGGAGATGCCCTGTGCATCATAGGATAGTTAGCATTTCTGGCCTCTACCCCCTAGCACTTGCCCCAGTTGTGATGACCAAAAAATGTTTCCAGACATTGCCAAATGTCCCCTGAGGTGGGTGCATGTGTGTGTATGTGTGTGAAGTATCCTCTCCTCCACTTGTTGAGAACCACTGTGTTAAAGGATTGAATGCTGACTTCTACTTTTGTAAAATGGAATAAAATACAATGTTGGGTTCCAACGCTGAGGTACATCTTCCCTTCTGCGTACTTCAGTTGAAAGAGCTGGGTCTGAACATCTGACAGCTTGGCTTCTGGTCCTCACGGCAAGCATTCTCTCTCAGTCCTGTCTTGCTTGCTCCAGAAGACTACTGCATGTATAAAGAAGAAAATGAGAGGCATTTAGAGGCTACTGCATGTAGCAGTAACAATAGCTAACATTTATGGAGCAGTTGCTGTAGACCAGGTGAACAGAATTGGTGGGATTGAATGTAAGGGATAGAAAGCAAAGGGACCAGGACAGGGCCCACATAGGGCAACATCTTGGGTTTAGGCTCATGGTTGGAGGTGCCTTTAACCAAGACAGTAAATACAGCAAGAGGAGCAGGGAGTGGAAGGATGACTAAGTATAGTTTGAAGGACCTGAGGAGATGTCTCATGGGTCTAGTCCTGGGAGGGAAGGAGGGAGGGAGAGAGGGGTCTTGACCAGAGTTGAATGTGGGTGTCATCAAGAATAGATATGGGTATGATCTCCTAAAGAGAAATCTCTTTACTTTTCATTACTCCAGCTCAACTTCCTGTCACTTCCAAGACTACAGCTTTAAGCCATATTCTCTAAGAGTGATAAACAGAATGTTGCCATCTAGATATTTGACAGAGGTGGGATAGTGCGGTGGAGAGCTCCGCCTCTGGCAGCAGACGGCCAGGCCCCAAACCCAGTTCTCTTGGTGACTCCTACCTTAGCCACGTGGCAAGAACTTGAAAAACTCACTTAACCTCTTTAGATGCTTCACCTACCTCACAGGGTCATGGAGAGAATTAAATTAGATAATAACATGTAAAGTGCATAGCACAAAGCCTAGTATTGAATACCCACTTGGTTCATGTCAGCTGTTTTTATTTTAGGGTTCTAGCAAGGATTAAATGAGATTATGTAGCTAAAGCATGGTTTAATGCTTGACAGATTGTCGGCGCTTGATAAATGGTTTGTTTTGTTGAGTGCTTGTGTGAACATGACATGTCATCAGTAGTTTTGTTTTTGTTTTTTGTTTTTTGTTTTTTTTTTTTTTAAGCAGAGCCTTATTTCTAGCACTTAACCACTGCCTCTGTGGGCAGCAACACTGACTGTATAAAAATCACCATTAAATAAATACTGAGGATGTACTCATCATTCATCAAATACCTGTTGAATGTTTGCAGTGTACTTAGCACTCTTGAATATCTTGAATGAGCTCCATGATCCCGAGCGTTGGAGGTGGTAGGGAAACACGCAAACTGGTAGTGTGATGCAGTATGTTAAATACAGTAAAGATAATGCTAAGACGTGGCCAAAAACAGTGTGGTACAGTAGCACACAGAGGGACTCCTAGCTCACTTTTTGCCAAGGTGGCTTCCCAGAGGAGGTGATTTCTAAGTTAGACATCCAAGAGAAGTGAGAATAAACCAGGAGAGCTTTCCAGGCAGAGGGAACTGAGCACGTAGATGGTAAGAGGGAAGATGGCACAAGCAAGACCTGGACAGGGGTGGGCAGTGGGGTGGGGGAAGACAGCTGGGAAGCGTTGTGGACAGCCGTAAGTGATGTTAAGCAGCAGAGTAGATAATTAAATTGGCTCTAAAACAATGACACAGCAACCAGAATGGAGCCGTCCAGGAGTTTGGAAGGAGGCTCCTGTGTAATTCCAGCAAGAGGAAAAGAAGATCAGAACTCTGGATCGCCAATAAAGATTGAAGAGAAAAGACTTGAGAGCTATTAAGGAGGCAGGAAGGGTACGACTAAATGATTAAGTGGCTGTAGAAGGGAGTGAGGAGTAGAGGATAGCACCCAGGCGTCTGGCTCACAGGTAGAGATGGTGGATCCAGTAGGTAGGCGGCGATGACGTTCACTAAGACAGGAAAGGAGCAATGGAAGACGGGGAGGGTTGTTTGTGGGCACTTGATTTGAGGACCTGTCCGGAAGGTTGTTGAATATTTGGGATCAGGAGCACAGGAGAAAGATCTGGGCTAGAGAGATGGATTTGGGGATCCTCCCAGGGAGAATATGTTGATAATAGAAACAGACAAGGCACAGCATAGAACTCTGGGGGAACCATAGTGCTTCAGGTCTGTCAGGGGACGAGTGGCTCAAAGAGGCCACTAAGAATGGCCAGGGGGACAAGAGTGGAGCTTAGGAGAGCTAACATCTCCTCAGTCAGCATTGCCTCACTCTTCTTAGTGTGATAACAGATAAGGGGAGCCAAAAAAGTAGAGTCCTAGGACTCAGAGAACAAAGAACTAAATCTTTCGGGCATTTTCTCTTGCCTGGATAGATATTTTAAATTCATGAATGTTGAGAATAAAATTCTTCAAAGCATTTTTCTGGAGCGCATTTCTAAATATGGCTTGTGTCATTCTGAACTGACAAAGAGCATGGAAATGATTGGGCTTTGAACTTCACAGACAATAACTTCACTAATCTCCCTGAAGAATTTCCTGTGGCGTCTCCACATTATCAAGGGTAGATTTAGATTTACATTGTTACAGACTGGAGAGGAGAGAAAATATTCTGTATTTTTTTCTTTGAAGAGGGAATTGTTTATGGAGTGGTTCATGTTTTTTTTTTCTTTTATAACAGCTTTATTGAAATATAACTCACATACTCTATAATTCATCCATTTAAAATATATGATTCAGTGATTTTTAGTACATTCAGAATTCTACAGCCACCACCATAATCAATTTTAGAATGTTTTTATCACTCTAAAAAGAAACCCTGTACCCATTAGCATTCATTCCTTATTCTTCTCATCCCCCAGCCCTAGGCAACCATTAATCTACTTTCTGTTTCAATGGATCTGCCTATCCTGGATGTTTCATATTAATGCAGTCCTGTAGTATGTGGCCTTTTGTGTCTGTCTTCTTTCACTTAGCATAACGTTTTCAAGGCACATACGTGTTGTAGCGTGTATCAATGTTTCATTCCTTTTTATGCCTGAATAATATCCCATTGGATGGCTGCTAAATTACGTCTTCTTTGTTCATTCATCAGTTGATAGACATTTGGGTTGTCCCCACGTTTTTACGATTATGAATAGTAAACTTCATATACAGGTTTTTTGCCTAGACATGTTTTTCATTTCTCTTAGGTGTATACGTAGGTGTGGAATTGCTCGGTTATGTGGTAATTCTATTTTTAACCTTTTGAAGTACTGCCAGACTGCTTTCCAGAGTATCTGCACCATTTTACATTCCCACAAGCAGTATATGAGGAGTCCAGTTTCTCCACATCCTCACCAGCACTTGGTATTGTCTGTCTTTTTTATGAAAGCCATCTCAGTTGCTGTGAAGTGGTATCATGGTTTTAACTTGCATTTCCCTGATAGCTAATGATGCTGAGCATCTTTTTGTATGCTTATTGGCCATTTATATATCTTTTTCGAAAGGTTCATCTACGCTTGATCATTAATTTTGGCAAGTAAATTAAGTTGCAAAACCTGACACTGAAGAACAGATGAACATATTTGACAACAGAAATTAGGTGTGCATGCGTGTGCGTGCACGTAGTGAAAGATGCTGTAAACAGATATAAAAGATAAAGGACAGGCTCCCCAGAGAAATCACCAGCACTGTACTCTCCACCCACCTGTCCTCTTCACTCTCCACCTGAGCTTGAGAAACAGAGTGTTTGATGATCCTGTTACCTAGCTGTGACTTTGGAAGTAGGGACCATGATCTCTGCCTTCTTCCCTGTAGCACTTAAGTACCCAGATACTGCCGCCACTGCAGGTTTCTGTAGAACAGTGGCCTGACAAGTTAGAGAAGTAGCTTGCCACGTGGATGAACATGTTGAACCATGTATCAGAATTTCCTTCCTTTTTAGGCTTAATGATATCCCATTTTATGGTGGTACCAAATTTTGTTTACACTCATCCATTGATGGACATTCGTCTTATTTCCACCTTTTAGCTGTTATGAATAATGCTGCTATGAACGTCGGCGTACAAACATCTGTTCAAGTTCTTGCTTTCACTTCTTTTGTTGTGTATATATCAAGAAGTGAAATTGTTGGATCTTATGGTAATTATACATTTAATTTTTTGAGGCACCATTGTACTGTTTCCACAGCGACAGTACCGTTTTATATACCCACTGGTGATGCCCAGGGTTCCAATTTTTCAGTATCCTTGAGAACATGTTATTTTCTGTGTGGTTTTTTTCTTTTTATAATAGCCACCCTAATGGATTTGTGGTGGTATGTCATTGTGGTTTTGATTTGCAGTTTCCTGATGATCAGTAATGTTGAGCATCTTTTCATGTGTTTGTTAGCCATTTGTTTATTTCTAGTCACGTCCTTTGCCCGTATTAAAACTGGATTGTTTGGTTTGGGGTTTTTGTTTTTGTTTCTGTTTTGTTTTTTATTTTGAGTTGTATGTAGATCTTATATATCCTGGATATTAATCCCCTTTCAGAGGTATAATTTACATACATTTTCTCTCATTCTGTGGGTTGCCTTTTCACTCTGTTGATAGTGTCCTTTGGTGCACAATAGTTTTAATTTTGATGAGTTCAGTTTGTCTGTTTTTTTCTTTTGTTGCCTATGCTTCGGTGTTTTATCCAGGAAGTCATTGCCAAGTCCAAGCTCATTAATTTTTATATATTTAATGAATTTTGTTCTAGGAGAGTTTGCATTTATTTATTTAGTATGCTTAAATTGTCCCATTATTGGCCATTAATACAGCTTATTCTTCAGGTTGAGTCTGAGTCCTTTTGACAGGAGTCACATTAGAAGAATTCCTTGCTGCCTGGCCTGATAAGAATTCCTGGCTTATCTTTTTTGTTTCTGACCCCAGATCTAGAATCAGCCATTTCTTTAAGGAGCTCTGGTTTTGGGGGTGGGAAATAGTATTAGGGACATTCATTACAACTGAGATGTGAATCTTTCTAGGTCTTTTTAGTAAAGTAAACATGTACATTTTGGAAAGAAAAAGGTAAATCATGATTTCAGGCTAATATCTCAAAATCAGATGAATCGTTAAAGGATTTTTGTTTCTTTGATTTTATATTTGTGTCTGTTCTCCTTCGTTGGCAGTAACACCAAAGAGTTACAGTAAAAATACTGTTTTCAACTTGAAATAATCCTTCTCTGTGTGGTTATGCCACACTATTTGATAGTTTAGGTTAATTTTTCTGTTTTTTTTTTTATTTTTAGGGATTGTTTTCTTTTTGATTTACTTTTCTTTTTTTAGTTGTACAAAATATTTACTTAGTCCTAAAGATAAAACTATAAAGCAAGGTAGATTGAGAGAATGAATGGCTTTACTTCCATGCCCTTGTTTACTCTGTACCACATAGTAACATTTTTATTGGTTTTTGATTTATTCTTCTATTGCTTACTTTAAAATATATAAGCAAATGTGTGTGCATATCTCCTGCACCCTACTCCACTCTCATTTTATTTTTCCCTTGTTTTTCATCTTAGCAATCATATTTCTTATTTTCAAGAATTCTTCCTCTGCCTCCTTTATGGTTTGCTTGCTTTTGTTTTAAGGGTGCATTATCTGATATCTCTCTAAGGATACCAGTTAAAATTTCTTATCAGGGACAAAATCTATGTTTCTTCTGGAGTCCAATCTGCTTTTCATCCTAGGTGTCCTTTTGTGTCCTCTGGTTGTTAGGGGTTTTTTGGTTTTTGTGTTTGTTTTTCATTTTTGTTTTTTTAAGTCTACTGTCTGATGATCCTTATCAGTGAAGGACTGGGTTGATGATATATATATATAGGTAATTGAGAAAAGGTTCCTGTTTTTCCAGCAGTCCTTTTGCCATAGGAGGAGTTAGCTGATTAAGTGACCAACCATCAGAAGTATGGAGATCAAGTTGATGAACCTATTTCCCACTCCTTACTTCTGTACCTGCTGACTCAAAGCCAGGTGTTTATACAGCTCCTCCAGGAAAAAAGGTTCTGTCCCTCTGCCCGCCTTTGGCTCTGCATGTTCTGGGAAGTGTTTAGCTCGGCTGTGGTCTGTTGTATCATATAATTCCCTCTGCCTTCTCTTCATCTTCTGGAAAGTGGCCAGCATTTAAATAGACTATATCCCTCAGCCCTACTTATCACTGTTATGTTGTGATTCCCTTGTCAATGTCTTTATGGTTACTTCATTAGGATTTGGGGCCAGTGGGAAGGTAAGTATGTGTGCCTATTTATTTAGCCCGTCATTCTGAAGTGAAGCCACTTTGTGCCATACCGTTGCAGACAACAGGACTGCTTTTCACTCCCATTTTCTCTGCTGGCTAATGACTGAAATGGATTTATAATTATTCTCTGTATTCCCAAATCATAGCTATCACATCGTTGAAACATGTGATGCCTCCTGCCCTAGGATACATAGATTTCTACTTAGTTCCGGGGTTGGGACCTTTCCAGGACCTTTGTCTGTACTTTTCTCCAGACGAACAGAGATAACAAGGCCTGCCTACTCTCACTTATTGTATGGGAATGACAATAACAACTTCATCATTTAGTGCTCAGTATGTGCCAGGTGTCATTCTATGTGCTTTATGTGTATAAACTCATTTAACTTCATAACAGTAGTTACTGTTATTATCCCTATCTTACAGATGATGAAACTGAGGCACAGAGAGGTTAAAGAACTTGCCAAGGTCACATAGCTGGTAAGTGGCAGAGCCAGGATCCCACCCAGTTAGTCGGTCCCTAAGGTCACTCTCTTATCCACAGTACTCTCTATAAAGGGAAGCTTTTCAGATTTTCTCAGGCTGACCAAACCATTTTTGATATCAGTTAGGAGTATAAGAAAACTCTTTTTATACTTGTCTAGTTTCAAGCATGTTCTTTGTTATTGTTTGAAATAGAAATTGCTGATGACTTTGATTGCAGAAAGGAAGGTTTTAAATGACATAATCAGGTCTGGGTTCAATTTTAATCTATTGAGAATTTAGCAAACTACTGTGGTGTTGAAAAAACGTGACTTATCTACTAAAATGTCCTCTTCAGCTATGTGTTTGTAAATCTTGGGCATCATTAAAGCTTATGAATAAAATACTTAAATCTTACAAGTCTTGGCTACAACTGACTACTGAGGTCTTTCACAATGTATATTGACTTCCACAATGCATATGAATAATGGATTCATAAGTGATTAATATTTTCCCAGTGAAAATTTTTTGTAAGAAAATACAGAAATGTCCTGAAATAGATTGAACATATTTTAGCCCTTCAGGCAGATAAATATGGGGTGAAAGCATTAGAAAAACATTAAGCGTTGAGAAGAATTTTATGTAAAAAATAACAAAAGAGATATATCCAGGTGCTTCTGTGCATGTCTGTGTGCATTTTATACTTTTTATTGTGGAAATGTTCAGTCATACACAGCAGTAGAGCAAATGGTTGATGGATCTCAGGTACCCATCACCCATCCAACAGTATTTTGTCAGGGGATGTTATCACCGCCGTGAAGACAACTCCTTAAATGGATGTCACCACCTTTCCTGCTTCTTAGCTCTTGGCAAAATCCTGTTTGAAAACGATAGAACCTGAGTGTTATTTCAATTCCATCATATTTCCTTGAATTCAACACTGTCTAGTTTTATTATAGCAAAGATCAGCACAGGAACAAACAGATCTGTTAAGAAAAGTAAAAGCCAGTTTTCATCTTCTTAAGGGGCTTGTGTGTTCTCTCTGCCTGGGGAAGAACCCACCTGACTGTGGGACTTAAGTGGTCTTGTTAGAAGGGATTATACACACAGGTTCTCACTGAGGCACGGGGAGTACGGAGGGTAGGTGGTTCTTCACCTAGGGCTCCAATTCCAAAACTGAAGGGAGACCTCAGTGTTTTGGATATGTGTTTGACTAGGAGTGTTTTTTCATCAGTTTCTCAAAAGAGTCTATGACCTTTCCCGCGCCCCCCCCCCCCCGATCTTCCACTCCCCAACTCCACATACATATACACAACACAGAACCATGTCCCGGAGCAGCCCATGTGGGAATCACCTGGCATCTGGAAAGCATCTTTGAGGACTCTGTGTTACCAAACAGCCTCTCCTGTGTGGGATCAGAATTGCGTCCACCACCTAGTCAGAACTACACAACACCCAGCAAGGCTGGGTTGTCAGCCATGGCTGATGGTAACGCTTACCCAATATTCCATATGGGCCCCTACATTTCCCAGCCTCTCTTGTCATTACATTGGTACCATGTGACTAATTCTAGTCAAAGGGCCATGAGGGGAAGTGATGTGTGTTGCTTCCAGTGGGAAGTAGTGAAGAGTAGGTCTGAGTTCCTTTTTTTGTGCTGAGATGACTGGAAAACACAAGTTCTTTTTTTTTTTTTTTTACCGTTTATTTATTTTTGAGACAGAGACAGAGCATGAAAGGGGGAGGGTCAGAGAGAGGGAGACACAGAATCCGAAACAGGCTCCAGGCTCTGAGCTGTCAGCACAGAGCCCGACGCGGGGCTTGAACTCACTGACTGAGAGATCATGACCTGAGCCGAAGTCGGCCGCTTAACCGACTGAGCCACCCAGGCGCCCCTGGAAAACACAAGTTCTGATCGTGTCACAACAAGTTGAAGAAGGGCTGCCAGACCCATGCTGAACTTCATGTGAGCAAGAAATAAATCTGTCCGGTTAAGCCACTTGTTTCAGGATTTGTTGCTACAGCATAGCTTAATCTGTCTGCCAGTCGGAATAGTTCAGAACAGAACATTTACATATGTGTTCGGAGCTCTGAGAATCCACACACCCAAGTTTGATCCCGGCGCTCTATGGTCTAGGGCAGCTGTTCAGCATCCTGGGATTTTCTTCCTCATCTGTAAATTGAAGGGCTTAAATTAGATGATCTTTATGGACCCTTTTGGCACCGACGTTTCTAGATTCTGGTTAGCAGCATTTAAGTACAGCTTTCTAATGAAGTACGAAAAGGAGACTAACGCTGGCATTAAAGGTGTCCCTGGGAAACTTGTTTTTGGGGCACCTGGGTGGCTTAGTCAGTTGAGCATCTGACTTTGGCTCAGGTCATGATCTCACAGTTTGTGAGTTCGAGCCCCACGTTGGGCTCTGTGCTGACAGCTCAGAGCCTGGAGCCTGCTTCAGATTCTGTGTCTCCTCCTCTCTCTGCCCCTCCTCTGCTCACGCTCTATGTGTGTGTGTGTGTGTGTGTGTCTCTCTCTGAAAAATAAACATTAAAAAATATAAAAGAAATAAAAAATAAAAAAATAAAGGTGTCCCTGGGAAACTTGTTTTTTATTATGTACCTTTTGCTGTTAAATGAGAAGTTACGAGGGGCGCCTGGGTGGCGCAGTCGGTTAAGCGTCCAACTTCAGCCAGGTCACGATCTCGCGGTCCGTGAGTTCGAGCCCCGCGTCGGGCTCTGGGCTGATGGCTCGGAGCCTGGAGCCTGTTTCCGATTCTGTGTCTCCCTCTCTCTCTGCCCCTCCCCCGTTCATGCTCTGTCTGTCTCTCTCTGTCCCAAAAATAAATAAAAAACGTTGAAAAAAAAAAATTAAAAAAAAAATGAGAAGTTACGAAAGGAAAATGGCAATGAAAGATTTATCATTTAAATTCATTTTTTAAAAATTCATTTAAAAATAACAGCTTTATTGAGATATAGTTTATATACCGTGTGTTTTAGCATATTCACGGTGGTACAACTATCACCACTATCTAACTTCAGTACTTTGTCATCACCCCAAAAAGAAACCCTGTACCCATTAGCAGTAACTCCCCATTCTACATATCTGCTTTCTGTCTCTGGATTTGCCTGTTCTGAACATTCCGTATCAATGGGATCATATAACATGTGGCTTCTTGTGTTTCGCTTCTTTCACTTAGCCGTGTTTTCAAGGTTCATCCATTTTAGTTTGTATCAATACTTCATTCCTTTACATGTATGTAATATATATACATCCAGTATTATATAGCTGTACCACATCTACTCATCAGTGGGCAGACATTTGGATTGTTTCGATTTTTTGGCTACTATGAGTAATGCTGCCGTGAACATTTATGTACAGGTTTTCGTGTGAACATATAGTTTTCATTTCTCTTGGGTATGTGCATAGGAGTGGAATTACTGGGTCATGTGGTAACACTATATTTAACATTTTGAGGAACTGCCAAACTGTTTTTTCCAAAGTACTGTCCCATCTTACAATCCTACTAGCAATGTGTGAGTGCCCAATTTCCCCGCATCCTCACCAGCACTGGTTATTGCCTTTTTGTTTGAAGTAATTATTTTTGATGAAGCAGCTATATGCAAACCAAACAATGAGGAGATTTTAATACATATTTTAGCTTGTTAAGTGATTCTTTTTCACTGTGAACTTAGCACTAAAATAAAAAGTTTATTTTTAATTTATTTTGGAGAGAGAGAGCAAGAGCGTGTGTGGACATGCACGTGCCATTGGAGGAAGGACAGAGAGAGAGGGAGACAGAAGATCTGAAGCAGACTCTGTGCTGACAGCAGAGAGCCCGATTCAGGACTCAAACTCATGAACCATGAGATCATGACCTTAACTGAAGTTGGACACCCAACTGACTGAGCTACTCAGGCATCCCTTTAAAAAAAAAAAACAAAAACAAAAAACAAAAGAACAGCAGTCTTTTTATTTGTGTGTGTGTATATATATATATTAAGTTTATTCATTTATTTTGAGAGAGAGAGAGAATCCCAAGCAAGTTCCACACTGTCAGCACAGAGCCCAGTGCGGGGCTCAACCCCACAAACTGCGAGATCATTCATGATCTGAGCTAAAATCAAGAGTCAGACACCCAACCGACTGAACCACCCAGGCACCCCTAAAATAAAATGTTTAATGACTAATAACACAATCCCCCAACTTGTTTGGATTTTAGAAAAATTATTTTTATTTGAAAAAATAATACATTCCTTCTATCTGAAACCTAGCATAACACGGTATATTAATTATACTTAAAATTTTTAAATAATACATTCTTGAAGGGAAAAGGAGTAAATGATTCACCAGATGTAAATGTTGTCTTAAAGCATAAATTTGTCTATATAAACTGTACACTTCTAAATATCAGATGGATTGTACCTTATATAGGCTTGAATCTTTAAAAATCACAATGAGGGGCGCCTGGGTGGCTCAGTTGGTTAAGCGGCTGACTTCAGCTCAGGTCATGATCTCTCGGTCCGTGAGTTCAAGCCCCGAGTCGGGCTGACAGCTCAGAGCCTGGAGCCTGTTTCAGATTCTGTGTCTCCCTCTCTGACCCTCCCCCGTTCATGCTCTGTCTCTCTCTGTCTCAAAAATAAATAAACATTAAAAAAAATTTTTTTTTAAAAATCACAATGAAATCCTGACAGGTTGCACATAATGGAACTGTTGATATATTACATTAAGTATATTCAGGGTTGAGTACTTAAAGAGCAACCTTTGTGTATCTTTTTTTTTCTAATTTTTTTTTTTAATGTTTATTTATTTTTGAGACAGAGAGAGACAGAGCATGAATGGGGGAGAGCCAGAGAGAGAGGGAGACACAGAATCTGAAGCAGGCTCCAGGCTCTGAGCTGCCAGCACAGAGCCTGACGCAGGGCTCGAACTCACGGACCGTGAGATCATGACCTGAGCCGAAGTCGGACGCTTAACCGACTGAGCCACCCAGGCGCCCCATTTGTGTATCTTTTAAGATGTTCATTAACTCTGTGATTATTTGTTTCAAAGGTTGATGTTTTGTATATTAAATTGTTGAGAAGAGGTATACCCCATTATGTTGGGAATATAGGTATTTCAGGTAGTATATTTGTATAGTCTATCCTCACTATTCTCAGATTCTATATTTGTGGATTGACTTAATGACTAAAATTTATTTGTAATATAAAATCAGAACTTGTGAAGCTATTATGGTCATTTTTGGACATGTGCAGATTAACAAAAAATTTTGAATTGCCCAGTGTGCACACCCCTGTGGCTGTCAAACAAGGTGATGCTCTGCCTTCTTATTTCAACTCTTAGATTGTAAGGTGTCTATTCCATAATCTATCCAATGCCATGGTTTTTGCATTTTTATGCTTTATGTTGGCAATTTCACTGTTTAAAAAGCCCCCAAGCATAGTACTAAAGAGCTGTCAAGTGTTCCTAAGCCTAAGAAAGCTATAATGTGCCATATAGATAAAATACATGTGTTAGATAAGCTTCATTAAGGCATGAGGTACAGTCCTGTTGGTTGTTAGTTCAATATTAATGAATCAACAATATATATTAAATAAGATGTTTAAAGAGAAACAAATAAAACAAGGTTGTGTATTGACTGATGAAAATGTTATGACCAGAGACTCATAGGAATTGAATTCTGTGTGTCTTCTAAGAGTATTGATTCAGTATTTGCAAATTACAGTTTGCATGGTGACCTTATATAATGTAACTACTATAAATGACAGGGTCAGCTGTACATGATGTGTTGCTTCTCTCTTGCTGCTTTCAAGATTCTCTTTGGCTTTAGGCAATTTGATTATTTTATCCTACTTGGAGTTTGTTGAGCTTCATGTAGATTCCTGTTTTTCGTCAAATTTGAGAAGTTTTTGGCCGTTATTTCTTCAAATATGTGCCTGTCCCTCCACTCCTTGTAGGAATCCCATCGTATGCCCAATGGTGTCTCACAGGTCTCTGAGGCTCCTCAGACTGGATGATTTTGATTTATGTTCAAGTGTGCTGACTCCTGCTCACATAGTATATTTTATGTTGAACCACTTAGTATATTTTTTATGTCAGTTATTATATCTTTAAACTCCAGAATTTCTGTTTGGTTCTATTTTTTTCAATACAGTTTTTATCTTTTATTGGTATTCTTTATTAGCTGAGACAGCACTATCGTACTTTCCGTTAGTTCTTTACATATGGTTTCTTTGGTTCTTTCAATGTACTTTTAAATAGCCGGTTTTAAGTCTTTGTCTAGTAAATCCAGTTTCCTCAGGAATTCTTTCTGTTGTTTGTTTTCCTGTGTATGGGTCAAACTTTCTTGTTTCATTCATGTCTTGTAAGATTTACTTGAAAACTGACCATTTTAAGTGATAGAATATGGGAACTCTGGAAAGCTGATTTTCTCCCATCTCCAAGTGAGTTCCATGTCAGTTCAGATAGAGAAGTGGCATCTTTCAGGGAACTACCAGATAGGTCAAATAATTTTAATTTCTAGGGACTGGAATCTTTGTAGGACCTCTAGCCCAGTTTTGCTCCCTCTGGTGGCTGCCCGCCTTCTGGTTTTCACTGCAAATGCAGCTATTAGTTTTCAACTCTATCACAGAGTTAGAGAACAGGGAATGGAACTAGGTCAAGTTAAAATGCTATAGAACTCACTATTCATACTGAAATTCAGCTGTTTTTCTTGAATAGATGTTCTCCAGTTTTCTGGAAGCCTGTTAGTTTCCGGAGTTTGGAAAAAGTTGATTCTGACCATTTTGGCCAGTGTTCTTATTGTTTTTATGAAAAAGAGAAGTTTTAGAGGTCCTTACTGCAGAGTAAGTGGCAGCACTTTTGATATCATTCCCCTCCTCTTTCTTTACATGTTTTTATTTTCATGAATCTGTTGCTCTTTTCTTTTTTCTTTTCTTTTCTTTTTTTTTTTAATTAGAGTGCACACAAGCAGGGTCTAGAGGGGCAGAGGGAGAGAGAGGAAGAGGGAGAGAGAATGAGAATCTTTTTTTTTTTTTTTTTAACGTTTTGTTTTATTTTTTGAGAGACAGAGTGCAAGCTAGGGAGGAGCGGAAAGAGAGGGAAACAGAATCCAAAGCAGGCTCCAGGCTCTGAGCTGACAGCACAGAGCCCGACAGCACAGAGCCCTATGTAGGGCTCGAACCCACAGACTAGAGATCATGACCTGATCCGAAGTCAGATGCTCAACCGACTGAGCCACCCAGGTGCCTCAAGAGAATGAGAATCGAGCCTGATGCGGGCCGCGATCCCATGACCCTGGGATCATGACCTGAGCTGAAATCAAGAGTGAGACCCTCAACCTACTGAGCCACCCAGACATCCCTGTTGCTCTCTTCTTAATAGTGAAATTGCAGTTTGGATTAGGTCTGAATCTTAGAGTTTGCCAAGGCTTTTAATCTAGAACTTTCTCTTACACTCCAAATTAGTCATATAAGCATACACATTTCAGACTAGTGCAATGCACATATTCGTGGCCCCACTGGTTTATTATAAAGAAGGAAGGAGATTTGACTGAGACCAGCCATTTGGTAATCTCTGTCTTACTGCCTCTCAGGTCCCACTCTTCCCTTCCCACCCTCAGTGTTTTTTCCCTACCCAAGTGTCCCTCCTTTCTATGCTAGTTAACTTTTTGTTTTCTTCTTTTAATTTTTTTTTTTTTTATTTTGAGAGAGAGAGAAAGAGAGCAAGCTTGAGTGGGGGAGGGGCAGAAGGAGAGAGAAGATAATCTTAAGCGGGCTCCACCCCCGGCTCAGAGCCCCATGCAGGGCTCAGTCTCACGACTGTGAGATCATGACCTGAGCCAAAACCGAGGCAGATGCTTAACCGACTGAGCTACCAGGGTGCCCCATCTTCCTTAAATTTTTTGCTGAACTTAGAAAAATGCACAAATTATAACAACAGTGCTTAGTTTTTTACCTCCAAATAAACACCCAGGTGATCACCACCCTGGTTCGTCAGTAACTACCCACAGTGCTGCAGATCTACCCAGGAACCAGTGGGTCATTTTTCAGATGTAGCCTATCAGACCTTTGTTCATCTATCCTAAATAGACATTTCTGGAAGCCAGTGGTATATATGTTTTCCTGTATCTCCTTTTTCATTGGTATATAATTCACATGCCATAAAATTTACCATTTGAAAGTGTGTGATTCAGTGGGTTTTATTGTATTAACAAAGTTGTATGGTTATCACCACCATCTAGTTCCAGAACATCCTTATCACCCCAGGAAGAAACTCTGTATTAATTAGCAGTCATTTCCCATTCTCTATGTGTCTTTGATTCCTGGCAACCACTAACCTACTTTTATCTATCTCTGTAGATTTGCTCTATCTGAATGTTTCATGTCAGTGGAATCTCTCATTGTATGGTCTTCTGTGTCTGGCTTCTTTCACTTACCATATATTTTCAAGGTTCGTCCACATTGTAGCATTTATCAGTGCTTCATTCCTTTTTATGGCTGAATGATATGTATGGCTATACCACATCCTGTTTATTCATTTACCAGTTGATAGACATTTGGGTGGTTTCCACTTTTTGGCTGTTATGAATAATACTGCCATGGACATTTATGTATAAGTTTTTTGCTTATGATTTTATTTAGCTGTCATGTGTAAGTTTTTCTATGAACTTGTATTTTCAGTTTTCATGGGTACGTAATTAGGAGTGGAATTTTGGGTCATATGGCAATTCTAACATTTTGAGGAACTGCCAGACGGTTTGCATCCAGACTGTTTGATGTGGTTTGCATCATTTCAGATTCCTACCAACACTGTATGAGAGTTCTAGGTTCTCCACGTTGTTGCTCATACTTGTATTGTTTTTGTTTGTTGCTCTTTTTTTTTTAAGTTTTTTTTTAATGTTTATCTATTTCCGTTGATTTATGTGTCTTTCCTCATGCCAGTACTCCACTGATTATTATAGCTTTATAGTAGGTTTTCAAATCAGGAAGTGTGAATCCTCCAATGTATTTTTTTCTTTTTTTTTTTTTTTTTTGATGTGTATTTATTTTTGAGAGAGAGAGCGCAAGTGCAAACGGGGGAGGGGCAGAAAGAGAGAGAAACAGAAACACAGAATCCGAAGCAGTATCCTTCCTGGCTCTGAACTATCAGCACAGAGCCCAACACCGGGCTCAAATTCATGAACCGTGAGATCATGACCTGAGCCGAAGTCAGACGCTTAACCGACTGAGCCACCAGGCTCCTCAACAACATATTTTTTTCTAATACATGTTTTGGGCATCGTGGGTCCCTTGCATCTCCATATGAATCTTAGGATCAGCTTGCTGGTTTCTATAAAAAAAGGTGGTTTAGATTTTGATTTTGAATTTGTAGATGAATTTGGTGAAATAGTGTTATCTTTAAGCGTTATAAGTTTGATTCAAATAAATTTCGGAAATACGTGAAGTGAAAAAAGAGTATAATGTTTATGATGCTTTCTTTAAAATTAGGTAAGTATATGGGTCTTCTTGGCCTTTCAGGACCAACTAGCAGAGGAATGGGGGTGGACTGTCAGAGCCACAGGCACCCGTGTGTCACACAGAACAAAGAGTGCTCCTCAGAACTGCGCAAGATGCTCACTATAGCCAGCTCAAGGCGATGATTTTCTTTCATAGACCACATGGTTTCTGTGTAAACAGCATTCCTGTTGAGGACTTCTGTTGTACATCAGAATTTGTAAAGCTGCATCGGTTATAATAGAGCACTTGGGTAGGGATAGATAGGATTTCCTTATTGTCATAAATTTGAAAAAAGAACATTTGGGAACATTTCTTACAAGTAGTTGTCTGATATGTTGTTTCTTAAAAAGCTTATGAGGGGCACCTGGGTGGCTTAGTCAGTTGAGCGTCCGACTTTGGCTCAGGTCATGATCTCACAGCTCGTGGGTTCGAGCCTCGCGTCGGGCTCTCTGCTGACAGATCAGAGCCTACAGCCTTCTTCGGATTCTGTGTCTCTCTCTCTCTCTGACCCTCCCCCATTCATGCTCTGTCTCTCTCTCTCTCTCTCAAAAATAAATAAACATTAAAAAAAATTTAATAAAAAAAATAATAAATAAAAAGCTTATGAGATTTTTTTTTAATGTTTATTTCCGAGACAGAGAGAGACAGCATGAGTGGGGGAGGGGCAGAGAGAGAGGGAGACACAGAATCTGAAGCAGGCTCTAGGCTCTGAGCTGTCAGCACAGAGCCTGATGTGGGGCTCGAACTCACAAACCGTGAGATCATGACCCGAGCCGAAGTCGGTCGCTCAACCAACCGAGCCACCCAGGCACCCCAGATTTTTTAAGAGCTAAGGTTCTCTTGAACACAGAGCTGCAAATGGCAGCCAGTTTAGTTGTACTTACATGCTACCTGGCTTAGAGTTGCTACACCTTTAGAGTGTATGTGTGTTTCTCTCATCTCTTGCTCTTTTAGCCTGCGTACCTTCCTCCGTTCCTTGTGCAATTGTAAAGGCGTGGTAGTTGGCCAAGATGAGCGACAAAGTGTGACTTGTATTTTTTTATCAACAAAAAAGTAAAATGAAAAGAAAGAAAACCTACTTATCAATAAGTAGGCCAAACTATATTCAGAGATCATGTAGTTTGTAGTTTAACAGGGACTAAGTATAACACTCGGTAAAATAGACTCGGACTATTGTTACATTTGGGAGAACAGATAGTTCAGGCAAATGTGAACCCTGATGTTAGCTGTTTGAGAAGAGTCACACTACTTCACTGTTAAAGGACCAGAGGGGCGCCTGGGTGGCTCAGTTGGTTAAGCATCCGACTTCAGCTCAGGTCATGATCTCGCGGTCTGTGGGTTCGAGTCTTGAGTCGGGCGGGCTCTGTGCTGACAGCTCAGAGCCCGGATCCTGCTTTGTATTCTGTGTCTCCCTCTCTCTCTGTCCCTCCCCAGCTTGTGCTCTGTCCTTTCAAAAATAAATAAACATTAAAGGTACCAGAAAGTGTAACCAGAGAAGCCCAGATGTTGCTATTTACACCTGTGCAGAGCCGGGGTTTCTACAGAAGGTGCCCCAGGGTATGAGAACCAGCACACACCCCGCCAGGCTTCCCTTTGAGCATCCAGAGGGGAACCTAGGTGGGGACGAGGAGAATCCTGTCGGCAGACCTCCTGTCAGCCACTCACCACACCAGGCTCTGTCTGTGCACTGCGCTTCCGCCCAGCTGGAGTATCCTGAATGCCCTCTGTGCCGTCCTGTTTCAGGGCCTTTGCTCTGGTGGTCCTTGGAGCTGGGGAACCCCACCCATCCCTTTGCATTTGTGAAAACCTATCCTTCGGTCAGGGGCTACCTCACGGGAACATTTTCTTTGTAGCAACCTTCTGATATCTCTCTGTTTTTGCTCCTCACTCTCTTTTCCAGTCCCCCTTAAGGTTTTATGACTGCTGTACTTGTTGACCATCCTCACCGTGGTCTGGATACTCTCCTGATCCCCTTGCGAATTTATGAGCTCTTTGGGGAGGAATCAAGGGTTAGGCCAAATACCATCACAAATCCAGGCCCCGTTAGCCTCAGCTTTGAAGTGGTTGGTGTGGAATCAAACCTTCCTGGTTGCACTATTTTTGTACAACTTGAAGAATTTTCTAATAGTCACCATGTCATAGTTCAACTCTAGCTCCCCTACCTGCTTTTGTAAGGTTGTCTGTGATTTCTTACTTATAGCCCGCCTTTGTGGATTTTAGCATTTCAGGAGTTAATGTTTCAGAATTCCTCATTGTCCTGTAACTTTCCTAACTTTATCTTATTTTTCCCCCTCACAGGAAATGACTTAGAGGCCTTACAAATACATCGGCGGCGCATTCTTGCTTCAGACTTTACAATTGAGGGCCAGCCCAGTCTGGAAGCACCTCTTATTACTGTTACAAGGAAACTGCTACCTCAGCAAACAAAAAGAAAGGAGGAGGAGACTTATAATAACAAATGCCATTTTTTAAAAAAATGCTTGTTTTCAGAAAACATCAAAGGAAATTTGGAAATGTTTCGCATTGAGAAGAAGCTTTGCAGGTGAATGGATTTGGCAGGCAGGCTCTGTCAACATTCTGCAGAGGTTTGATCTTCCTTCTTCAGGACCTAGTGTGAAGTAACTGGACTGCTTTTTAAATTGCTGTTGATCAGCTTGTGGGTTTGGGGGTTCTAACTTTTCTGGTATATTGAAGATACATTATATTACATTATATTACATTTTTTAAAAGTTAAGTTATTTTTCTGCCATTGTAAATACAAGTACCAAAATATTCTTGCAAAGCAATTATACGTAAACATTTTTCTCGGCAAGCATATCTTTTTATTAAGAGAGTGGAATGCTAACAGTTCCTATACAGCATTTTGGACACATGTTTATTTTTGGTCAGGGGTCCTGCCTACACTGAAAATATTAATTACATAAACCTGTCGTTCTTGCATCTACTTTGGGTCACATGGTCACCTGCCTCATGGAAATGCCTTTTTTAAAACTTAGATTTGCAGAACTCCACTATTTTTATACCTAGCTACGGTTCTGGGGGGAAAGAAAATAGAATCAGGACCCTGACCCGCTCACGGTCACTGGGACAGCCACCCCTCCCGCATGTATTGCTGCAGCGCCCAGGACAGTAAAATGGACTACAAGCGGCGCTTCCTGCTTGGCGGGTCCAAGCAGAAGGTGCAGCAGCACCAGCAGTACCCGATGCCTGAGCTGGGCCGAGCACTGAGTGCTCCCCTGGCGTCGACGGCCACCACCGCCCCCCTGGGCAGCCTGACCGCTGCGGGCAGCTGCCACCACGCCATGCCCCACTCCACTCCCATCGCCGACATCCAGCAGGGCATCTCCAAGTACCTGGATGCCCTCAACGTCTTCTGCCGTGCCAGTACTTTCCTCACGGATCTCTTCAGCACTGTGTTTAGGAACTCTCACTACTCCAAGGCAGCCATGCAGCTTAAAGATGTGCAGGAGCACGTCATGGAAGCAGCCAGTCGGCTGACTTCAGCCATAAAGCCCGAGATCGCCAAGATGCTGATGGAACTTAGTGCTGGGGCCGCAAACTTTACAGATCAGAAGGAATTCAGCCTCCAGGACATTGAGGTAGAGTATCTTCTGTGTCATACTTGGGTAGGAAAATGTATTCCAGAGGGAAGTGAGAATGTGGTTTTCATTTTTTTCCTAAATCACGACAGTGATGATCATCTTCTTTCTGTTGAGACTCTGTCCTTGTAAAACACTGTGCAGTACCAGGTTCTAAATTGCTTTCATTGCAAATTAAGTAGGTTAAAAGACTGTTAAACAAATCAGCCTGTATTTTATGTTCTTTCAATTTTGAAGTTGAAACTTTAGTTCTGAATAGCATACTGTTAAAAGTACATAGTGGGGACTGAGAGTTCTAAATATGAGCATGAACTTTGTGAATTGTCATTATATGGAACCATTGGTTTAATGTAGAAAGTTCACACATGTTTACGGGATAAATTATTTTTCCAGTTCTAAATTAATTGATATATTTCTTAGGGTCTTTGTTAATCGAAATGAAGTATTCTCCCTCTTTCAGGGCTCTAGATTAGAACGTAAGATTAGAATACACATTTCATTCAGAATAAAGATGAATTCCTTTATAAAGATTTCCTTCATTTAGGAAATCATTTATTAAACTGATCTGCTGCTAGATTAGTGTCACTAATTAGTGTCACTGCTAGATTTTAAAAATCATTGTTAGCTGCTCAGAGAGTTCTTCTGAGTTTGATTTCTCATGTCCTTGTGCATTTTAACAACGTGTCAGGGGTTAGGTTCCTGAATGCTAGAACAGAGAATGCCCCTTTCCGTCTTGGGGCTGAATTTGATTTTAGGAAATCACGTCTTCTGAGCCAACTCTGGTGGTTAGGGTGGCTAAACAAGTTAATTTATACTGCTGTGAATTTAGGGGGTATAAAAAAGGTAAGCTATTAAATAATGTGACTAATTTGTATTGTTTAAAAGTGATTTTGAAGGTGTTTCCAAGAGAATTTAGAACCGTATTTGAAAAGAGTATTATTGGGGCGCCTGGGTGGCTCGGTCGGTTAAGCGTCGGACTTCGGCTCAGGTCATGATCTCACGGTCCGTGGGTTCAAGCCCCGCGTCGGGCTCTGTGCTGACAGCTCAGAGCCTGGAGCCTGTTTCAGATTCTGTGTCTCCCTCTCTCTGTGACCCTCCCCCGTTCATGCTCTGTCTCTCTCTGTCTCAAAAATAAATAAACGTTAAAAAAAAAAATTTAAAAAAAAAAAAAAAAAGAAAGAAAAGAGTATTATTGGTGTAAATTAGGGATCATCAGACTTTCTGTACCAAGCAAATAGTAAATTAAGTTTATTTCAGAGAGAGAGAGTGCACGCACAAGCAGGGGAGGGGCAGAGAGAGGGGGAAAGAGAGAATCCCAAGCAGGTTCTGCACTGTCAACACAGAACCCAATGCCGGGCTCAGTTTCATGAACCACGAGATCATTACCTGAGCCGAAGTCGAGAGTCGGACACTTAACTGACTGAGCCACCCAGATGTTCCTTTCTGCTTTTTTAATAACCTTTATGAATGTAAAAACCTGTCTTACCTTCTGGATCTGTCTGTTGAACTGGATTTGGCCCGTGGGCTGTAGTTTACTGAACCTGCTGGTCATTTTCTTTTGAGTCTGTCCAAGTATATTTTAAATTTCTGATTATTTCTATGATCACATTTTATATTCAGGGAAATTACCATCTTGAAGTGTTTTTAAAATGGCTTGTGATAGTTTCAAGTATTTTTTGAGTTACATGTGTAAGATATACATAAAGCATTTTTTTTTTTTAATATACTTTTTGGGGCACCTGGGTAGCTCAGTTGGTTAAGCTGCCGACTCTTGGTTTTGGTTTAGGTCATGATCTCAGGGTTGTGAGATCGAGTCCATGTTGGGCTCTGCACTGACAGTGTAGGGCCTGCTTGGGATTTTCTCTCTCCCTCCCTCTCTGCCCCTTTCCACACTCCCACTGTCTCTCTTTCAAAATAAATAAATAAACTTAAAAAAAATGTACTTCTCAAAAGAAATTCAAAAGGTGAAATGTAAAACTGCTGCTTTACTCTCCCATCCCATTCTGTTTCCCAGAAGTGGCCACCGTGAGCTGGCCAGCGTGTGCCGTTCCGGACTGCTGTCTGGGTACATATGTGTGCATGCACAAATGTACAGCTTTGGCTTTTGTTTGTTTTACAGAAAGGACCATGTTGTTCAGCCACCAGTGTGCCTGGTCGCTGCTTTACAGAGATGTGGCAAGAGAGCAGTTAGGGACTCTGCCCTCTCAGAAAGGGTTATACAGTATTAGACTCAGCCTGTCACAGCTCTCATCCTGTAATGACATAAACACTTTTTGTTTTTAGACTTTCAGACAAGAGTGGTTTGAAAAATAAGGCCAAAGGCTTTTATTTTAACTTGAACATCTTTGAGCTCTTTTTCAGCCCATGCCTCCAGGTGCTAGAGGAGACAGAGTTAGTCATGGCCCTTTTGCCCTCCAACCCTTGCCTGGTGAGTGGACAACTAGAGCAGGAGGAACCAGCCCTGAGGACTGGGGGTTTAGGAAGCTACTGGGCTGAAGTTGCACTTACCTTGGCCCTTCTGCTTTCTTGGGACCATCATGGACCACTTGAGCTGAGAAGGAGAAATATTTCTTTTTTAAAAACTTTTTTTTAATTTTATTCATTTTTGAGAGACAGAGCGTGAGTGGGGAAGGGGGAGAGAGAGAGGGAGACACAGAATCTGAAGCAGGCTCCAGGCGCTGAGCTGTTAGCACAGAGCCTGACACAGGGCTTGAACTCACGAACTACAGGATCATGACCTGAGCCGAAGTCAGACGCCCAATTGACTGAGCCACGCAGACGCCCCAGGAGAAATATTTCTAATTGTTGTGGTTTGGGATTTTGACTTGGCTTCCCCACTGAAATGTGATTAGGACAGCTGGAATACTACCATGTTTTTGTACATAATAGGCTAAACAGGCTTTGGAGGCTAGACTGGAAACTAAGTGCTGTTGATGGGTTTTAGAATCTATGGGTGTATTCTAAGTTTCAAACAGCTTGACTTATAAGTAAATTCTAAAGTGTGATTGCCAAGTTTAGGCCCGCAGACTTAACATTTTGCTTTTTCCACAGAGCAGTATTTGTTGTTTCTGGAACTTAGGTACTGCCATGGGCCAATAAGGGTCTTACCCTCAGAATACTCACCAATTCACATGGAATGGCTAGGCATTTGGGTTTTTTCCTGTTGGTCTTTTTAGGGTTTTATCGGCAAGGCCTTGAGAGACTCTTTAACATTCATCCCTGGGGCCTCACAATGCTGAACTTGACTGGCTAGGTAGGACTTCTCTGCTGAGGAGCTTAGCCGAGGACTGTGACTGAGGACAGCCCTGAATTCAGTGTTCAAATGCATCACCATTTTACTTTTTATTTTATTATTTTTTCTTTCAATTTTTTTTTTTTAATTTACATCCAAATTAGCATATAGTGCAACAATGATTTCAGGAGTAGATTCCTTAGTGCCCCTCACCCATTTAGCCCATCCCCCCTCCCCCAACCCCTCCAGTAACTCTCCGTTTGTTCTCCATATTTATGAGTCTCTTATGTTTTGTCCCCCTCCCTGTTTTTATATTATTTTTGATTCCCTTCCCTTATGTTCATCTGTTTTGTCTCTTAAAGTCCTCATACGAGTGAAGTCGTATGATTTTTGTCTTTCCCTGACTAATTTCACTTAGCATAGTACCCTCCAGTTCCATCCAAGATGGATGCAAATGGCAAGATTTCATTCTTTTGGATTGCTGGGTAATACTCCATTGTATATATATAGCACATCTTCTTTATCCATTCATCCATCGATGGACATTTGGGCTCCTTTCATACTTTGGCTATTGTTGATAGTGCTGCTATAAACATGGGGGTGCATGTGTCCCTTTGAAACAGCACACCTGTACCCCGTGGATAAATGCCTAGTAGTGCAATTGCTGGGTCGTAGGATAGTTCTGTTTTTAGTTTTTTGAGAAACCTCCATACTGTTTTCCAGAGTGGCTGCACCAGCTTGCGTTCCCGTCACCATTTTAAACCTAAGTCAAAGTACTGATCCCACTGTCCCACCCTAGAGGGGGGCCAAAGCATGCTTGTTCTGTTCCCTTACTCACAGCCAGGTCTGGGATGTGCTCCTTGATCTCGGTGCCTGGCTAGGAACTGCGGCTGCTCACTCTGTGCTCTGGGACAGACCTGGTGTGCATGAGTCCTGTCCTGTCTGGACTTGTCAGTGACTTTGCCCCTTACCCTCCCAATCTCATGGTTATAATCTCACTGGTAGAGAAATGAGTTGTAACTGTAGTGTTTCACTAGTTAACAAGCGCTAGGATCATGGTTATGAGGCATGGGGTCAGAAGATCTGGGTTTAGAAAATGACTCTGCTTCTGTCTGTATAGTCTTGAGCAAATCTTCTAAACTCTCTAAGCCTCACTTTGCCCATCTATAAAATGGAATTATAAAATGGAATTATCAGGGCACCTGGCTGGCTCAGTCGATAGAGTGTGTGACTCTTGGTCTTGGGGCTGTGGGTTCGAGCCTCACACTGGGAGTAGAGGTTACTTAAAAAAAAATCTTTAAAAAAAATAAAATGGAATTACCACCCACCTTCCAGAGTTCTGGTGAAGATCAGAGGTGATTAGTGTTTCTGAAACACTTTACCCAGTTGTCATCATTTATTATTATTGCTTCCAACATGGCTTGAATGGTGCTAATAGCCCTTCTCTGAAGTGCAGAACACAACTATGTACCAAACCAACATCAGAGAGAAATGTTCGGCAAGTATTTTTCTAACTGGAATCCTTTTAAGGGGAAAAAACTGCCACTCCTAAAACCGTAGCTCTGTTAATTTCTTTCCTGTTTTGTTTTTTAATGTTTATTTATTTTTAAGAGAGAGAGAGAGACAGAGGGCAAAGAGGGAAGGGGCAGAGAGAGAGAGAGAGAGGGAGACACAGAATCTGAATCAGGCTCCAGGCTCTGAGCTGTCAGCGCAGAGCCCGACGTGGGGCTTCACCTCACCAACTGTGAGATCATGACCTGAGCTGAAGTGGGACGTTCAACCACCTGAGCCACCCAGGCGCCCCTTTCCTGGTTCTTGAAGTCGGCACCTCCCTTGTTGTAAGGCAGCAGCAGTATTACCTGCCTGATGGAGCAGCTGCCAGGACCTTTTCATCATAAAAGCCCAAGGGGACTGCTTCTACCAAGAGTCCTCCCTCTCTTTGCCTCCCGCCAAGAATGGGACATTGGGGAAGGAAGAGGGCTGGGGGTGGGGTATCCATTAAATATATTTGCAGTACCTAACAACCTTTGGACAAGCCAGTTGACAGTTTAGGTAGGACTTGTCCTCCTCTGGATTTATAGAAAACACGTAGTTTACATCATATATGAACTGGGATTTTGTCTGAATAGGAAATGTGATCTTAATTAACTGCTTCATGGGAATTCCTTTGTATAAGTCTCAAACTGTCAGTCCAGCCAAAATGTGAATTCAGGAAAAATATGGTTTCCCATATTGAATTTGTTCTTTATACAAAGCTTTGAACATCCCAACCAAACATTTTTGTGAGGTAGACCACACGGGACCTGCTGTCTGTATCTTTTCTCTTTGAGTCTAGGAGAATCTATCTCTACCACAAATTTTTAAGATTGTGTTAATTCCAGTTTTCCTGTAAAATGCTGGCCTGGCTAAATTGGCTGCTTTCTCCTTGATTTTATCTACCTCAGTATCGCTTGTCCTAGAAATCTGTTATCCTTTGCACTTAAACCGTGTAGTCCATATTAAAGCAGTATAGACAGTCCTGTAAAGTGGTTTTTTATTTATCAGAAAGTCACAGATGTCCACCTCTTTTTACAATTATTTATCACTTGTCTTTAATAAAATTCCTTTTTCAGTGCACATGTAAGTAAAAGAATCGAACTGACTTGTGATTCATGCATTCATTGCACAGATATATATTGAACACTTTATTTGTGCCAGATACTGCCAGGCACAAAGGATACACTAGTGAACAAGATAGAAATTGTTCCCTTTGTGTAGAGAAAAGGGGACTGCAGTCTTAGATAATTAGAAACGGTGTCATTGAGGTGACATTTGACTTACTAAAAAACAAAATTCATCCAAGTAAATTTTAAAGATCTTACTGGCTTTATTCAGCTATTCATGAATCGGGCAGCATCCCATCTAGCAAGCAGATAGAAAGGAGCTCCAAGGAGCTATACAACATAGAAGGCTTTTATAAGGCAGAAAGAAGCAGGCAAAGAAAGTTTCTAGCAAAGAGTGGATTGCTTCCGGCAAGGCCACTACCTTCTATATGAGATGGAACGGGTCTCTTGGGTGGATTACCTCACTACTGTTGACCAGGTAGTTCTAAATTGACAGGTTACAGGTATTATTCCTGGAAGAGGCTGAAATTGCAGTTAGGTTAAGTATTAAATCTTGGTTTGCTGATGTGAGGCTTAGCACAAGTGACTCCGTTTGGGGCCCCTTGTTTCTTTCTTTATTTGTTATTTATTTATCTAAAATATTTTTACTGTTTTATTTTTGAGAGAGACAGAGTGTGAGTGGGGAAGAGGCAGAGAGAGAGGGAGGCACAGAATCTGCAGCAGGCTCCAGGCTCTGAGCTGCCAGCACTGAGCCCGACTCAAATTCACAAACTGCAGGATCTTGACCCCAGCCAAAGTCAGATGCCCAACCACCCCGGCGCCCCCCGCCTTGTTTCTTTTTTTTTAATTTTTTTTAACGTTTTATTTATTTTTGAGACACGGAGAGACAGAGCATGAACAGGGGAGGGTCAGAGAGAGAGAGGGAGACACAGAATCCGAAACAGGCTCCAGGCTCTGAGCTGTCAGCACAGAGCCCGACGCGGGGCTCGAACTCACAGACCGCGAGATCATGACCTGAGCCGAAGTCGGCCGCCTAACCAACTGAGCCACCCAGGCGCCCCGCCTTGTTTCTTTTTTTAAATAAAGACCTGAAGGAGGTGAAGGAGTAAGCCCTGTTGATAACCAGGAACAGAGGATTCCAGGCAGAGGGAACGGCTAGCGCAGTTTCTGAGGCAGGATGAACCTGAGTGTTTGGAGAGTGGTGAGGACCTATTGTGGCTGAAACAGTGAGCAAAAGGGAGAGTACAGGAGAGTAGGGGTGGGGGAGGTGAGGTCAGAGTGTCCTGAGGTCAGCCTTTGAAGGGAAGGTGGAAGGGAGGGCAGCAGGAACGGCATCCTTGACGATTCTTGTGCGATGAGTGAGCAGCCGTTGCCACTTCTTGGGGTGGTGGTGGGGGGCTCTAGGGCTGGGGCTGGGGCCTCAGTGTTGGGAGGGCATGGCCCTCCGGGCAGATGCTGTGCATAGACATTCCAGAAGCCCAGGGCAGCTTTAGGGATCCCAGGAGTTGTATGTCTTTAAGGAGACTATTTTATTTCTTCTGGCAATTTTAGTGGCTTTCCAAGTATCATCACCACTTTGTAAGTGGGCAGGCAGACTTTAAATCAAACCTTTATGTAATTGAATCTCGGCCTTCAACTTTATGCACTAACAAATGTCTTTTGTGTACTGTGTGATTATCTGTGAATCTGTTTGAAATAATTCATTTGTAAGCACTGACTCGTAAGAACCTTAATTCAGACATATTCACATTTCTTTTGGTAGATATATGCCAAAAATATTGTAGAGCAACAGCAATGGAAAATATTAGGGGCTGGTTTCAAAATGTGATTTTCATTAACCTTAATGGAATTAAATTTGCATGTTGTTCCTTTTTTTTTTTTTTTTGCCTAAAGGTAAAATTCATTGTTTCTTCTTCATTTTCTTTCTTGTTTTGACTAGTAGATCTTTCATAACAGATTATGGGGTCAATATTTCCTAACTATATGTGCCAAGTGAAAACCCAAATTGCTGCTATTAATCAGAAACTGAAGTTCACTTCATTAAAAGCTTATATAAATCCAGTTTTCAGGCTGTTGCTAATTTCTAACCACTCTTTTTGGTTTATTCTTTTATTGAGGTGACTCTTCTAGCATCTAAATTGCCTTCAGATTTTAGCCTTTAGAAGAATCTATAATTAATTAAGCAGCTGGAATTTGGGTGATTTTGTAAACTTCATTGTGGATCAACAAGATGTACTGTCTGCCCCGCCCAATCCGTGTGGGTGGAAGCCACTGGGGCCAGGGGGTGGCTGCCACTCTGGAAGCACTGGATCCTTTGATTTTGAGTGGCCAAGACCCACTGTGCAACCAACTCATTATTCTGAAAATTGCTAATTAAAAGAAAAACAAGGAATTAAGCAAATTTCCTGCTTCTCCAGTACAACTGTTTTTTAGCATAATCAAATAGCCCTACTGGATGGGGGAAGGTTGTTCTTCTGTTTAGAAAAATCTCCGTATTTTCTGGATAGAAGAGACGATACAATTAGGAAAATCACCATTTTGCAGACCATAATGAATTAACTGACTCGGGCAAGTGGTCAACAATGGAGGATAAAACCAGTTGGTAAAAGGTCACTGGGGAACTTCATAAGGGAAAGATCAGGACTTTCTCACTCAAATCCATTGGTCAATCTCAGCATCACCAAAAATGAGATAACCAGTTAGTTGATCATATCTCCTAAGAACCACACAGTACCCCCATAGTATATTCTTGCACCTCTCCCTCTTCTCCCCTGTCCCCAGGGTGGGAGGGGACCTGACATAATCTCATCAGTCCTCTGGAATGAATTCCCAGTCTACACAAAATACGGGGCGTAGTGGAGCAAATTATACACCACAAGGAAGCCATTAGACGGATCAGAATGTGGCATGTTCTATAGGCAGTTGACCTGATTTAACAAGTCAAGTAGCATGGGGGGAAAAAAAAGAGGTAGAAGGCATCTAAAATGAGAGTTAAGAGATATGACAACCAAATAAGATAAGCATTTTGGGGTTGAGATTCAAGCAAACAAAAGACATTTTAAAAGAAAATTTGGGAAGTTTGAACATGTACTGTGTCTTCGTTGGTTGGGATTTGCTTCAAAACATTCCAGCAAAAAAATGTGGTATTCAGGAGAAGGGTGATAATAACATGGCAAAATGTTGATGGTTGTTGAAGCTTTTTGATGGGTATATGAGGGTTTGTTAACACTCTCTATTTGTTTGGACATACTCCAAGTTTTAAAAAAGGGAGAGAGAAACTTATGTTAGGAGTAGTGTATCAGGAATACCCCAGAAATGATTCCATTCCTTGGAAGATTTGTGCCTATGAAGTGGTCTCATAACAGAAAGGGGAGCGTTTAGGAGTCTTTAGGAAGTCTTTAAGAGTCTTTAGGTAGACTCTTCTGTTTTCTGTCTCCTCACAGAATACTTCACTTCTGGCACATCCGATCGCCAAATGTGCGCTGGGAGTTTTTCCCACACCGGCAATTCTGAGTCAGTTTTGACACTATTTACTGGAAGTTAGCATCAGACCCCACAGTGGAAGGGCTCAGTCCCACAGGACTGTCCTCCTCCACTTTAGACACCAGTCACATGTCCAGGGTGTTGTTACCCTTGCTTACTACCAACTGGGTATAAAGGAGAGGTTCTCATGACTGCCACCATGGGTTCGGTTAATTTGCGAGAGCAGCTCACAGAACTCAGAAAACATTTTACTTACTACATCATAAAAGGCTATAACTCATTATCAGCCAGATGAAAGGGATGCACAGAGCAAGGGGTGTGCAGCTTCCACGCCCACTCCGGACGCACCAACCCTCTAGCACCTGCCCGTGTTCACCAACCCAGAGGCTCTCTGAGCCCTGTCCTTTGGACTTTTTCCAGGCTTCATTATGTAGGTGTGATTGATTAAATCATTGGCCATTGTTGATTGATTCTACTTCTAACCTCTCCCTTCCCCAGAGTGGTGGGACTGAAAGTTCCAAACCTGTAATCAGTGGTTGGTTCCCTTGACAACCAGCCCCCCATTCCTAGGGGCTTTTCAAAAGTCACCTCATCAACATAAACTCAGGTATGGTGTAGAGAGGCTTGTTACGAATAACAAAACACACTTTATCTCTCTTATCACATAGAAAATTCCAAGAGTTTTAGGAGCTATGTGGCAGGAACCTTGGAAGAAGACCAAAATACATATTTCTTACTATAAATCACAATATCACAGGGAGTATTATTAAGTTGTTGTGATGAAAAGGAAAGCAGGTACTTTTCAGGAAAATGAAGAAAATAAAAGTGAGTCAAGGAAGAAGCAGAAAAACACCCCCCTGGGCAGGAAGGACCCCAACAGCAGGTAGGCAGGGTGTGCTCCTCATTTTGGTGACTGAAATGGCAATGTTGCTTTCCTTTAGGAGAATAGGATTTAAAATTTAATAGTTGCTAAAAAGGCTTCAGGGAACATAAGGGAACTACTAGGTTTGGTGGGCAAATTCGAAAGAAAGAGAAATAAAAGAGTTCCTGGAGTATAATTGTACATAGAACTAGCTTTCCCGAATTATTTTCTCTTCTAAATGTTTATGGTTACTGGTTGGCTTGTGAGATTTCACAGGATTGGATAACAGCCTGTTTTGGCAGCCTCCCTCATCTTTACAAATCAGGATTCTGAGTGTCTGTAAAATGACAGTTGCCTAAAATCCTTCTGGGACCAGCGTATACAGGGGTGGTGCCCTGTACCCCCCTGCTGCCTCAGGCCAGTGTGCAGTCTTTGTGTGGAGGGGGCTTGTTTGCAGTGTCCAGTCCCCCATGAGACTGGGCTTCTTTGCCCTCTGGCTGATGCTGACATATCCAGAGCCAGGAAGATAGAAATAGCTTGATGTGGAGGAACCCCATGAGTCCTTGCTCACTCCAGGACCCCTCCTGAGGCCTCACCAGCTCCTTTGGTCTGCTCTCCTCTTTACCTAGCTGCTACCACCCACCCTCCTGGAGAAAATACACACGAGCTGGCTACAAGCTGGCAAAGATGAGTGAGAACAGTCAAAAGTGCTCTAGGCCTTGTGGACAAGACAGACAAATAAGTAGACTGAGACAGTAGGTGTGATGCGATGGGATGCAAATGACTGCTGGTTGGTTCGGAGTTCTCCTGCTCCTCTTACTCTGGCAGGACCCAGCCCCCTACACCAGAACTTCCTACCCAGCCTAGAAGAGGTTAGGGCAGGGCAGAGAACTAGGTTGGGCCCTGATAAGGATTTAGAACTTACACAGAATGAGATGGGATTTTTTTTTTTAATTTATTTGCTTATTTTGAGAGAGAGGGAACAGGAGGGACAGAGAGAGGGAGACAGTCTCAAGCTCCATACTGTCAGAGTGGAGCCTGATGCCAGACTCCAACTCATGGAACCGTGAATGATGACCTGAGCCAAAACCAGGGGGTGGACACTCAACCAACTGAGCCACCTAGGCGCCCTGATATGGGATTTTTTAAGGGGGATTTTGAGCAAGAGACCAGCATGATTAGACTTGTTTTTATAAAAAAAATCACTATGGCTACAAGTGACAGAAACCAAACTCAAATAGCTTAAATGACAATAAAAGCAAAAAGCAGCTAATAGTGATGTATGCTGTGCTCTGTTCTGAGACTCTACGCATTAATTCACTGAATTCTATTATTATTTTTTTTAATTTTTATCTTTTATTTTTGAGGGTGAGAGAGAGCACAAGCAGGGGAGGGCAGAGAGAGAGTGAGACAGAATCCGAAGCAGGCCTCACTTTGAACTTGTCCGCACAGAGCCTGATGTGGGGCTCGAACTTACAAACCATGAGATCATGACCTGAGCCGAAGTCGGATGCTCAACGGACTGAGCCACCCAGGCGCCCCTTAATTCTATTAATAACCTTATGAGTTAGGTACTATTCCCATTCCTGTTTTGTTGATGAGGACCCTGAGGTGTGGAGAGATTAAGCAACTTATCAAAAGTCTCCTCGGCAGATCCAGACTTTAGAGCCAGGCGGTCTCACTCTATAGAGTACAAACTCTTGACTGTAGCACTGTGCTACCTCTCAAGAGAACAATATATTGACCCATGAAACTGAAGCAAGTAAGCTCTTTGGGCGTGGCTGGATTCAGGGGTTCACACCGTACCGAAAAGACCCAAATTTTGTCTCTTCTTTTGCCTTCACGAGTGCTCCCTTCATTTCTAGGCAGACTGGACTGTCCTAGACGGAAGGCTAGGCAGACTGTCTCCATGCCAGAGCCCCCAGCAACTCAACAGAAAGAGCACCTCTGCTTTCCCTGAGGTTCTGACAAAAGTTCCAGAACTGAGTCCAGTTGGCTTGGCTTGGGTCACCTTGCCTGTCCTTGGACCCTATGACCAGAAAGGTTAAACTGACATGCCGATTAGCCAGGTCTGACTGTATGCCCACCCCATGGCTGCAGTACAAGCGGGGTCCGCCTCCCCCAAGCCACAGGACTGAGAGTGGCTCTCTGAGGGGGGCTCCCTCCGAAGGAGGCCACCCACACCCAGATCTGGAGGGGGTCAGAAGATGAGAAACACAGTTATAACCCTCCATATGCATTGCTAAATTGTTTTGTTTGTTTTTCAGGATTTTAGCAATTATGCCTTTCTGTGAAGTCTTCTGTTATGTCTCTTGGTAAAGTTCCATAGTCTCCTTCCTAATGATTGTGTATGTTTCTTCTTAAAAGTCTTTTTTTTTTTTTTTTTTTTTTAATTTTAATTTTAGAGAGACAGTGTGCTAGCATGGCAGAGGGGCAGAGGGAGAGAGAGTCTTAAGCAGACTTCACACTCAGCACCAAACCTGATGCACAGCTCAATCCCATGACCCTGGGATCATGACCTGAACTGAAATCAGGAGTCAGACACTCAGGGGCACCTGGGTGGCTCGGTTGACCATCTGTCTTCGGCTCAGATCATGATGTTGGAGTTCATGGGTTTGAACCCCGAGTCAGGCTCTGTGCTGACAGCACGTAGCCTGGACCCTGCTTCAGATTCTGTCTCTCTCTCTCTCTCTCTCTCTCTCTCTCTGTCTCTCTGCCCCTCCCCCACTCACGGTCTGTCTCTCTCCCCTTTGGACATAAATCAACATTAAAAAAAAAATTATAAAAAAAAAAAGAGTCCGACACTCAATCGACTAGTCAAGCCACCCAGAGATGCCCATATTTCTTCTTGAAATTCTTAAATAATTTATATTTCAGTTGCTCTAATGAATGAGATACTATTTTAGCATTTTTTTCTATAAAATGGAAACATCCTTGATTTTTGTCTCCTCCCACATGACTGAATGCAATAATTCCCATGTTTCAATTAGTTTATTTGGGGTTTTTTGGTGTATATATGGTCACGTCATCTGCATATGTCTCCTCCCTTCCAGTAGTTACATATTTTGTGTTGACCAAAAGTTTTAATATGTGAAATAATCACCTTTAAGAGTGAGCATCCGGGACACCTGGGTGACTCAGTCGGTTGAGCGTCCGACTTCAGCTCAGGTCACGATCTCATGATCTCGCAGTCCGTGAGTTTGAGCCCCGCGTCGGGCTCTGGGCTGATGGCTCAGAGCCTGGAGCCTGCTTCCGATTCTGTGTCTCCCTCTCTCTCTGCCCCTCCCCCGTTCATGCTCTGTCTCTCTCTCTCTCAAAAATAAATAAATGTTAAAAAAAAAAAAATTAAAAAAAAAAAAGTGTTCCCTTTAAAAAAAAAAAAAAAAGAGTGAGCATCCTTGTTTTGGTCTTCATTTTAATGGGAATGCTTTGGATATATTACTGTTGATTATTGATTTTAAAAAATTAGTTTCTCTTATACATGGTACATGCTCATGATAAAAAATTCAAACATTTCTGAATAGCATAAGTCTCCCTTTCCAAAAATAATGATCCTCCCTTCCAATTCCATGCCAGTCCCAGATATAACTACTATTAATTGTATTATGGATCTATGCAAAGAGCAGCAAATAGATATGCACACAGAAACATATAAGGAAAATACATCTTTTTATTCCCTTACACATATCCTTAATTCTATTAACAGCATACCCATTAATTATATTATTGGCTCTTAGGTTGAAAGAATAAGAGTACAGTTCCAAGCCATAACAAATGTTATACGTGATTCTTTATTCATGGATGAGTTGTCACTTACAGGAAAGCCTTGTGTGGTTTATGGACTTCTTTCTCCACAAAAGTCATGATCTTCCCTGTGCCTGTTGGTAAGGTCACCTTAAAGTAATCTCAAGGTTTGCAGCTGGTCTCTGTGGGCTGGCTGCAGAAGAGCTGTCCAGGGGAAAAAGCAGGAAGTGTGTGTGTGTGTGGAAGGGGGGGGGGGGGGGTGGATCAGATGTCATTTTCACAAAGATACTGGCCTTTTGATGTCCTGCACTCAGCCCTGGAGTCACCATGCTGCTCGCTTGGCTTGGCTTGGCATGCCAGGCACTGAAAACGCAAGAGTAAGCAAAACCAAGATCCTACCCTCATCCAGCTTAGCTTCTAGGTGGGGAAACAGACCAAAAAACAAATAGCATGTGCAAATGTCAGGTGGTAAGAGGTGCTGTAGAGAGAAATGAAGAAGGATAAGGGGGGAGAGAGAGGTAGAGGAAAGGCCAAGGATGGGACATTTGAGCAATGACTATCAGAGCTACAGCTGTACGAATTCCAGAGGGAAGGATGCTCCAGATAGAGCAGTGGTTCATTCCCCAGTGGGTCAGGGTGGGCTGTTCCTCAGAGTACATTTGGCAATGTCTAGAAGTATTTTCAGTTGGCACAAAAATGACATCTCCCTTCCCCCCCCCCCCCCATATTAGGGGTAGGGAGGAACTTGACTGTTACACCAGAGGGCACAGAATGGTTTGAAGGAGGAGGCAGTGAACTTGCATGCTAAGGAGTCAGAATATCACTGACCCACTATGTATTTGGGGGACAATTTTTGCCATCTTTTAAGACCTCAGTTTCTCTCTCTGCTTCTGACCAATATCCCATCCTTCTTATCCCACACGTATACACCCATGGTTGAATGGTGTTTTTGCAGGAAGTATGAAACTTTAGGTGACCTGACTCAGGCCCCAGATCCTGAAACACAGAAGTTTGCAGGAGCACAAAGGTCTTTGATTTATCTTATTTTCAACTCAAATTTACTTGGAGAAGGTGAAATCTTGGTATTTCTCTTCCTTATAGCCCATCACATTGTATTTCAATCCTGCGGCAGAACAGATGTGTAGATACTCAAAAGCTCCCCTCTACAGCCACATTCAAGCTCTTCTGCAGCTGTTGATCTCTCAGAAGTCACCCTGGGAGGAAGGGATTTTCCCCGCTTTTTTGCTTAAAAAAAGAAAGAAAGAAAGAAAGAAAGAAAGAAAGAGAGAGAGAGAGAGAGAGAGAGAGAGAGAGAGAGAGAGAAGAGAGAGAGAGAGAGAAAGAAAGAAAGAAAGAAAGAAAGAAAGAAAGAAAGAAAGAAAGAAAGAAAGAAAGAAAGAAAGAAAGAAAGAAAGAAACCAGGGGCGCCTTGGCTGGCTCAGTCTGTTGAGCATCCGACTTCAGCTCAGGTCACAATCTTGCAGTTTGTGAGTTCAAGCTCCAGGTTGGGCTTTGTGCTGACAGCTCTGAGCCCTGGAGCCTGCTTCGGATTCTGTGTCTCCCTCTTTCTTTGCCCCTCCTCTGCTCGTGCTGTCTCTCTCTCTCTCTCTCTCTCAAAATAAATAAACATTAAAAAAAATTAAAAACGAAACAAAACAGGGGCACCTGGGTGGCTTAGTCAGTTAAGCATCTGACTCTTGATCTTGGCTCAGGTCATGGTCTCACAAACTGTGAGATCAAGTCCCCAGTCAGGCTCTATGTGTGGAGCCTGCCTGGGATTCTCTCTCTCCCTCTCTCTGCCCCTCCGTGCCCCCCCACTTCCAAATTAGTAAACAAACTTAAAAAACCAGTAAAAATTTGAAAGTATATTCAAAACAATATGATCTGAGGGGTTGTGGTTACTGCATCTGTAGCCAGTGCTGCTGGCATCTCATAAGGAAAGACCAGGGACACTGCTAGCAACATGTGAACCTGCATAAGCCAGCCCCTGTAATGGTGAAGTCTCTGGTCCCAAATGTCAATAGTGTTGATGCTGAGACACCCTGATGTAGTGGGAACTGGCTTGTGCAAAAGACTTGAGACAGGAGCTGTGCTCAGAATTTTTGAGGAATAGCAAGAAAGCTGGGTGGCTAGAGCTGAGAAGGATAGGAAATAAGTTTAGAGAATAGTCAGGGGCCTGTTCACATAGAGTATTATAGGACAGAATGAGGACTTTGGATTTTCTTCTGATTGTAGTGGAAAGCCATTGGAAGATTTTGAGCAGGGGAGTACAATAATCCACTTTCTGTTTTCTAAGACTTCCCTGTGCAAAAAGTCGCCTCTAGGAGAGAGAGTAGATGCTGCTAGTTGGCTCCCCAAATCCAGTCTCCTCTCTCTCCTTAGTAACAAAACCCTGGATTTGTTTTGTTTTGTTTTCAGACATATTGTGCCTGGAAAAAGGACTGGACTCCCAGCCTTCCTTACATCTGGGGGTCTCTTGAATAAATTCAGGTCTGGGAAGATGTAGCTAGAGGTTTGGGATGAGTCTACCGGGAAGTTTCCTTAGAGGGAAGAGGGTACGCCCTTCCCCTGTCCCAGTTGGCTGCTCTCTAGAATGCAGGCCAATGGCTGAAGGTCATTTAGCCACTTAGAACTATGAGGCAACTGAAGAATGCCAGCCTTGCGTGAGGATGCAGAGCAGAAGGACGGGAACTGGGTTCCTTGTGACCCCGGGAGTCCCCATTGCCTGCTCTGGACTGCCTAACCCTAGGTTTATTTTTTTTATCTTAGAAAGAAAAGAAGTAAATATCACTCTTGTTTAGGCCACTACATTTGTTTTGTTGCTGTTGGGTGTAGACAGACCTAATCCTAATTGAATGGAGCAGAAAGATCAGTTAAGAGGCTATTATAGTAATTAATCCAAGCAAGAGATGATCATAACTTAGAACAGAATGTTAGCAGAGGAGGTGACTAGAAGCAGTTGTACTCGTTTTTAAGTGTGCAGCTCGGTGGCATTAAGCAGATTCCCAGTATTGCGCAGCCTTTACCGCCATCCAACTCCAGAACGTTTTCGTCTTCCCAAACTGAAAGCCTGAACCCTTTCAACAGTAACTCCCATTCCGCCCTCTCCCCAACCCCAGGAAACCACAATTCTACCTTCTGTCTCTATGAATTTGCCTATTATAGGTACCTCATATAAGATCATACAATATCTGTCTTTTTGTGACTGGCTGCTTTCACTTACCATTGTCTTTAAGGCTCATCCATATTGCAGCATGTGTCAGAGCTTCCCTCCTTCTTAAGGCTGATTAATATTCTAGCACCGTGGGGGTGTGCATGGGTGTGCATGAGGGAGAGGGGAGGGGCTGCAAGATGGCTCCAGGGTTTATGACACAAGCACCTGGACCACTGGTAGTACTCTTTACTGAGGCGGGGAGCAGTGAGGGAAGAGTAGCTGGAATAACAGGTCTGCAGTGCTTATTTGACATCCCAGGGGCAATGTCAGGTAGACAGTTGGATATACAAATTTGGAGTTCAGGGCTGAGGTCCGGACAGGAGATAGGAACTTGGGAACAGTAGATTCAATAGATGGTATTTAAAGCTGTGAAACTGGACCCGGTCATCAAGGGAGTGAATATAAACTGGAGAAGAACCAGAGGGCGAATCCAAGGACGAGTGAGCCCAGGGACACTCCGGTATTTAGAGGTGAGAAGATGACTTGGGAGCAGCCTAGGAGTACGCTAAAGGAGCAGCCGGAGAGTGAGGCAGAGATGGAGTAAGTGCAGTGTCTTAGAAGCCAAGAGAAGCAAGTGTTTCAAGAAGGAGCGGGGTGAGCGGGAGGGACCCACTGTCCCAGATGCTGCTGAGAGGTGGTGGGAGACCCCCTTTTCCACCTCAGCCCAGGATTTGCCACAGCTGTCACCGGTTGGAATTCACAAGAATAACAGAGGCAGTCGGTCTGATGTGTGCGGTGAGCCCTCTCTCAGGGAATAGGTGACACACGTGGCACCGGGTCCTGGGACGCAGAAGGCCTCTCCTCAGTGTCCTATGGTGAAAATAATGTTGATGGAGTGAATTTCCACTTTGAATTCCCCATTTGTCTTTTTAATCATTTTTTTTTCAGTGGAGATAGTTTAGTATTTTCTTCTTTTTAATTTTCATTTAATGTTTATTTTTGACAGAGAGAGGGAGAGAGGGTGAGCAGGGGAAGGGCAGAGAGAGAGAGGGAGACCCAGAACCCAAAGCAGGCTCCAGGCTAACAGCACAGGGCCTGACACGGGGCTCAAACCCACGAACTGTGAGATCATGACGTAAGCCGAAGTCGGGCGTTTAACCAACCGAGCCACCCAGGCGCCCTTAGTATTTTCTTCTTAAGACCAGTGCCTTGAGGCACCTGGGTAGCTCAGTGGGTTAAGCTTCTGACTCTTGATTTCAGCAGGTCATGATCTTATGGTTCATAGGTTTGAACCCCGCATTGGGTTATGCAGTGACAATGTGGAGCCTGCTTGGGATACTCCATCCCCCTCTCTCTGCCCTTCCCACTCCCCTCAAAACTAAATAAATAAACATTAAAAAAAAAAAGACATGTCTTAACCGCTCAGACATCCCAGTTATAGTATTTTCTTCTTCTTTTTTTATTTATCCATCTTGGGAAGGAGAGTGCAGGGGAGGAGCAGACAGAGGGAGAGAGAATCCCAAGGAGGCTCCACACTGTCAATGTGGAAACCAACATGAGTCTCAAACTGACAGTGAGATCATGACCTGGGCTGAAACTAAGAGCCAGACACTCAACTGACTGAGCCACCCAGGCGCCCTGGTAATTTTTTCTTCTTGATCAAAGTGCCAACTTTTGATGAAAAATACACTCGTATCAACAAAAAGAATTTCCTGAACTCTAATAGGCTCCCAGGCCGTATGCTTGTCTGGGTGACTTAAATATATTTTTATCTATGCCCCGTAGAAACCCACAATATAAATTTGCTTGTTTATGGAGGAAACTTGCATTTTGAATAGGAAAAATTACTATAAGAGCAGGGTCCTTTGCTTACCAAAATTAATATGGATTTAGTTACCTTGAGTAACCTTTCACTTTTTTTATGTCCTGAATGATATTTTATAGTTATCCTTATTGTTAAGATTTATAGCAACATAGCTAAAATATAAAACTCCCTGTGCGTGTTGGCATGGTAATAAATTGTTAATATATTTTCTTTTGGACAGCAGGTTATAAAACAGAACACATAGGGGCTCCTGGGTGGCTCAGTCGGTTAAGTGTCTGACTTCAGCTCAGGTCATGATCTCCCGGTTCGTGGGTTCGAGCCCTCATTGGGCTCTGTGCTGACAGCTAGGAGCCTGGAGCCAGCTTCAGCTTCTGTGTCTCCCTCCCTCTCTCTCTCTCTCTGCCCCTCTCCAACTCCTGCTTTGTCTGTCTGTCTGTCTGTCTGTCTGTCTCTCTCTCTCTCTCCCCCCCAAAAATAAACATTAAAAAATTTTTTAAATAAATAGAACATATAAACATAATCTAGTTTTTACAAAAAGACCATCTACAGGTACAAATGTAGGCTGTACAGGAAACATGTAATCAGTGGTTATATCTATTTGGTAATATTTGGTAGATTTTTATTTAGCTGATCTTTTTCCCCCTAATTTGTTTGCAATGATTATGTTTTACTGACATAAAAGGTTTTGTGCACCCGAGTGCTCGGTCCATGAAGTAGGAGTTCTGAAACTGTGTCTGTTGATATTTTTACCAGCAAGGGAGCAGCATATCCAGAGGCAGAATATAATCTTGTGTGAGTGATTAGCATTTGGTGTTGGCTCAGCCACCCTTGGGCAGGTGTTAGCTTTTCTTTCCTTTCTGTATTCTCCCTCTTATACATAACACGGCAGCTTCTTTATGCTCTAGGTTAATACCTGCTGCAAAGAGATCTTTGTCGTTTTGTTAGTTGCTTTTTAAATTTTTAAATATTTAAATACTCCCTGTAATCGGTTTTTAGGTCAGACTATACATAGTTGCAGTAAGTTTCTTTTTTGCATTTTTATACTGTAATCTAATCTTTGCAAGCACTTTCCATAGCCTGGGCATGGTCCACTGCATTCTCTATTTCTCTGGAGACACATTTAGGTTTTTATATCACATTCTGGTCTATTGGTTAGGTCATTATGTAATAACTCTGGAATTATCATACGAACAAAAGAGCAAGGTTGAGGGAACTTGGAACCAACTGTAATGTTTAAGGTAAAAGTAAATATTGAAGAGAAAGAAATGATTGAATGACTTTGGAATTTCTAATAAAAGCAGCCAATCCCGATCGCCTTCATTTCATTCACTCTGGACTTTTAAACTGATCAGAAATAAATGATGGAGTTCCTGGACATTTGACCATGTGGTATATGTATTGGTTTTATTTGTTCTTCACTCTAGGGATGTGAGAAAGATGGATTGTTAAGTGAGGTTAAGTAGAAAACGAACTTAGTGAGATATTGTGTGTATCGATATGAAAATCACTAGGTGTGCTGGGGGATGGGTGGCTTTGGGCACTCCATGATCCCAACACGGGCGTAGATTCAGGGCTGAGCCAGGCCTTGCTTGGCCCTAGAAGAGCAGTAACTAAAACTAAACTTTGAAATATTCTAGGAAGGTAGAGTTAAATTGGTCCTCTGCAACTATGGCAGTGAGAGAGGGTGGTCTTTGGGGGTCTGAGTAGGGTGACCTTAAACTAAAACCTGGTTGAATTAATAAAATATAAACATCACCAAGAAGAGAAAGTTTTCTGGTTGTATCCATCAACACAACACCCTTAGCAGCAGATGTGGTATGTGTACATGGGAATGGGAGAGTGAACTCATACCGCGTTTCTGCCACCATCAGGGAGTCCCAGAAAACAAGGTTTCCTTTTAGTAGATCCTTGATGGCTGTTTATAATCCAGAATGCTCTGTGGAAATTTAGAGGCAGGAGTGGCAAGGTCAATGATTAGTCTATATTCAGGAATTGGGCCTTTATGAGGAATTGAAGTCACATTAATAGGTTTCTCTTGGGGCACCTGGGTGGCTCAGTCAGTTGAGAGTCCGACTCTTGATTTCAGCTCAGGCCATGATCTCACAGTTCGTGGGTTTGAGCACCAAGTCAGGCTCCCCCATGACAGTGTGGAGCCTGCTTGGGGTTCTCTGTCTCTCTTTCTCTCTCTCCATCTCTGCCCCTCCCCGACTCGAGCTGTCTGTCTGTGCCTCTCTCTCTGTCTCTGTCTCAAAATAAATAAACTTAAAAAAAAAATAACTGAATGAAAACTGAGGGGTTTTTTTTTTAATAATAAAATAAAAGATTTCTCTTAATGCAGAAGTCTGATATTGGCCTGAAATTCCACCAACTTGGGATGCCTTGAATAGATTTATCTTTCTTTCTTTTTTTTTTTAAGTCTTATTTATTTAAGTAATCTCTATACCCAATATGGTACTCCAATTCACAACCCTGAGATCAAGAATCACATGCTTCTCCTACTAAGCCAACCAGGCTCCCCTAGGTTAGTCTTTTTTTTTTTTTTTTAATTTTTTTTTTTTAACGTTTATTTATTTTTGAGACAGAGAGAGACAGAGCATGAACGGGGGAGGGTCAGAGAGAAAGGGAGACACAGAATCTGAAACAGGCTCCAGGCTCTGAGCAGTCAGCACAGAGCCTGACGCGGGGCTTGAACTCACGGACCGCGAGATCATGACCTGAGCCGAAGTCGGATGCTTAACCGACTCAGCCACCCAGGCGCCCCTAGGTTAGTCTTTTTAAAATGCAAATGCCGGGGCAGCTAGGTAGCTCAATCGGTTAGGTGTCTGACTCTTGATTTCCGCTCAGGTCATGATCTCACAGTTTAGTGAGTTCGAGCACCACATCAGGCTCTGTGCTGATGGTGCAGAGCCTGCTTGGGACTCTCTCTCTCTACCCCTCCCCTGCTCACCCTGTCTCTGTCTCTCTCAAAATAAATAAACTTAAAAAAAATTTTTTTGATGCAAATGCCAATTAAATCCAATTGCTTTATTCATAATTCTTAAATGAGACTGATGTACTGAAGGACCGAACAGATGTTTTTGGGTTTGGAATTCCTAAAGAGGTAAGAGAAGCTGCTCTTTCTCCCAAGCCCCTTGTATCTTCTCCCTGTTTTCATATTGCCATTTCCAGCCAGTCTTAGCAGCTGCTCTCTGCTGTGGATTCATAAACGATGAGACTCAGGCCACCCCACTTGATACTCTTGTCCCAGTCCCTTTTCCTCTGTTAGAGAAGACTGAGCCATGCCTCCCGCCTCAGAGCCTGACAGTATGCGGGGGATATCAGGGTTCCCCTCCTTTTAGTAGCCACCCCTGTTGTGGCTATGTCCTGGATCTTGTCATAGGGAGACAGTGGCTTAGTGGTTAGGAGTACGGCTTTTGGAGTGGAACATATCTGGCATCAGATCTCTACTGCACCTCTTATCTCCTGCATGGCATTGGAACAGGTTTCTTTCTCGAAGCCTCAGTGTTATCATCTGGGAAATGGATGCATTTCTCTTACCCACAGAGTTGCTTCACTGCAAGTAAAGTGCTTGGTATGGGTTAAGCGCTCAATAAAAGTGGCTGTTGGTACCGCTGCAACTGTATAGCTGCATTGACATTTTAAACTGCAGTGTCTGTGACCACTCCACTCATCCGTTCCCCGGGTTGCCACGTCTGTTCTTCAGCCTCACTGAATCCTGCAGTCCAAGCAGCATTCTCCGTGTGAGGGAGAAAATAGCTGCCCACGGCCCCGAGGTCACCTGCTTTTGAATTCACAACTTTAGAGTCTGTATTTCTTTCCACGTTTCTCAGGAAGACCCCCAAGGACTGGCCCAAGTCTGGGTCAAGGTGGGTGGGGTGTGTTCCAGGAGGGGAGCTGGGCTGAGACAGGAGATGCCCAGAGGCAGGCGCTCTCTCTCAAGGTAGTGTTTATCCATCTGTTACTTGAAACTTTTAGAGCAGATATTCTGTGAAATAGCTTTTCCAAATCCAGGGTGGCCATTGCTTTGATCGGCTCTTAACGAAACGTTTACGGCACAGATATTTTGTTACAAGTGTAATTTGGACTGCTGCTCCCTGTATCACGGGTGGGAGCAGGGAGATGCCGAGTTCTTGTTCTCATCATTCCTTATTTACAGGGAAGAAATTTAGATTAAATGACTCATCCAAGGTCAAACATGTAAGAATGGTGGAGACAACATGCCAAAAGTCTGCCTTTAAACTGTCCGGCATCTTTTCCCCCACTCATTCCTGCAGCAGCATCGCCCTCCTTCCACCATCCTGCCCTCAACAGGGGCACCCTCCCCAGCCCCGAACTCCCATCAACCGGCGCTGTCCTATTCTGGACCCTGGGACCCTGCATCAGGCCTTTCCCGGCATTTTCCCTTTTTAGAATAGGGGTAAGGGTAGTTAACTCTTCCTTTAGTCCTTCCCTCAGAGAGCCTTTTCCTTCCCACTCCCCCTTGTGTTCCTTCTCCGGTCGCCCCTGACTTTGCATCTCCACTTAGCAGTTTGTTCTCCACCATCAGGAAGTAACCCTCCTGAGGACCAGGACTTGCTCATCGTCTTTCTTACAGCACCCTCTAGCCTATTGTGCTTTGTACGTATCGGGTATTCACATGTTCCATGTTTGCTGAAGGAATGAATGAGTCCCTTGAATCATCCGCAGCTGTAAGACCGTGACCCCGGCGCACATGGTACCTGGCACGTACGTCTTTGCCGTAGCCGGCAAGAGGCTGAGGAAGGAGGCAGAGAAAGAGTGTGTGCCAGAGGAGCTAGCTCCACTCCTCCTCCTGTGTGTGCCTTGTATGGGGCTTCAGGGTACCCTCGTTGTGGCCTAAACCAGTTAAGGTGGAGTTTATTAGGTGCCTGGTCTCAGTGCTGCCAGCCGACAGCTGTATCCAGCCGCTTAGAGCCGACTGAAGGCAGTGGGGCATACTGGCTAAGGGCACAGACATTTGAGTCAAGTGCCCACTCTGTCGCCTCCAGTTTGTGTCCCCATGACAAAGTTCGTAACCTTTCTGTGCCTCACTCTTACTGCCTGCAAAATGGGAATGACCTCGTACCGTTGTTCCTAGCATTAAATGAGATAATCCATGTGAGATCTTTAGCATAGGTGAAGTACAGGCTGAGTGCTCGATTGAGGCTGGCTGCTATTGTGTACTAAATATTATGTACAGTGGCACTAAATACATGCTGTTTATTCTATGCCTGTCACATCACTCTAGGTTGCTAGGTCTGCTTCATCTGTGTCCCTCACCCTGCCCCATCTGGCACCGATCATTGATGGGGAGGAGCTTTGAGGCAGGTATGAGTGCAAACCCAGGAGGTTTGGGTGGGGATCCAGCCTGTAATTCTAATTGTTCTCTTGTAGGAGGAGGATGCTTTGGTGTGAGATTTGTGTGAGTTTGTTTTAGTTTCGCCCTGGTGACTTCACAGGGGAAAATCGGAGTGAGTAAGTGTTACCACTGAGACTTGCCTGACTCTTTCTCTAGGAAGCAGAGCTCTGACCAGTGGAGATGGAAAAGGACAGCATCTGAAATGTATGTTGGGAGGTGGGGCCAGACTTGAATCTTGTTTTTGGCTGCCTTAAGGGACAGGGCTGGACTAGAGGGTAGACACTGGGGTTAGGTGTTGGTTCCTTGTACAGACAATGGAAACAGTTACCCAGCCTTCAGCACCTCCCCGAGGCAGTGCACTGATCACCGACAGTCAGTGAGCCCTCCCCGCTGCGCTCCTACCCGTTGAATAAATTGCAAGCTCAATAAATAAAGTAATTTGTAAGTAAGTAATCCACCGTGTAAAGCAGTGGAATATGACATACCCTCCATGGGAAAAACGTGAATGTCAAATTTGGTATGGACCAAACAACTGTAAAAGCTTAGGGGAAGATGTCAGTAATCGGGAAGTTCTCTGCTCAAGTTACTTTGTAAGTGACAAGTTCTTGCTCTCCTTTAAAGAAAAAGAAATAGGAAATCTTAGAGAACACCTTGTAGCTAGGGTTGCCTCAAGAAAGCAAATGAATGACAGTGTCAATAAACAGCCTTGGCCTTGGCAGATAAATGCACATTTGTGTCTTAAAATATTTATGGTCTGTGGTATTTTTTTGACATGTAAATTATTATAGTTACATATTAATAGTATATATTAACATATGTCTATAATATTTTTTAAATGAATTCCCTACTTTAATGGATGTTCCATCAACCCACCAACTACTGATAATGTCTCGGGTGAGTGAGTTTCTACTGTTCTGACAGAGTTGTCCAGTAGGTTTTGTTGACTCCTAGAAGACTGGTCTATCAGCTTTGTTTCCTAAGACTGCAATTAATGACACACAGCTATGTTAATAAAACTATGTTAATAACATTGTTACCAAAATAACCTGTATCTTTGGATTCCATTTCTAATAAATAGTGTCGTCTTATAGTCAAACCGACCTTTCAGATTTTCAGTCACACGGCTTTCACTCTGCCTTCTGAATGCTGTGTGGACATAATTGGAACTGTGGGTTCCTCTGGTTCAGTAGGAACTCACAGACAACCAAGGGTTGGTGTGAGCCCGAGTCCACATGAGGGGAGCGGAGAACAGGAGTGGGGGGCTAGCTGGGAACTGGGAAGGCTCATTTGAACCATGGGGTTTGCGATTTGGTGGGAATATCTTGACTTCTAGACATCAGGCACCCAGGTGCGAACTTGAGAACAAGGATCCTCCTAAAGGCTGGTGACTTTCTAACTTCCTGTGATTTCAGACTTCCAAGTGTTGTTACCTTCTGCTCACACTGATAGTTGAGAATTTATTGCACTAATGCAGTAGCAGCCCACAACCTAAAAATCCCTGGCTTTCTTGTTTTCACAGGTGTTGGGGCGATGTTTCCTGACAGTGGTACAGGTCCATTTCCAGTTTTTGACCCAGGCATTACAGAAGGTCCAGCCAGTGGCTCACTCGTGCTTTGCCGAGGTCGTCGTGCCAGAAAAGAAGAATGGCGGCGGCGGCGGCTTATCTGGCATGAGCCACACACCCGAACTGGAGGAAGCCGTGCGATCCTGGCGGGGGGCTGCTGAGGTAACCCTCCCTGGGGGAGATTGGTGCCCTATGTTCAACTAGGAGAGGCTCCAGAGGACCTTTGCCTGTTGGTTCCTGAAAGAGGCATTTTATTTAGAACTGTTAGTTTTAAACCGTTATCACTAGCTTGTTCATTCATTTCACAGTGAATGCTTTTGTGAACGCTCACTTTGGGCCAGGCGTGCGCCAGGCACTGGGGTGACAGCCTCTGCTCACAGCCTCCTAAGAGGGAGGGCCTACAAAAATAGGGTTAAAGGCTGTGATGGAGGTGTGCAGGAGCCCAGAGAAAGGGTCCTGCCTCCAACTAGGAGCAGTGCAGCAAAGCTTCAAGGAAGAGAGACCAGGGAGAAGAGGTTGGAGCCGAAGTCTGGAAAGACAGGCCAGAACTGGCTGCGGAGGGTAAAGCGGCCAGCCAGGCAGCCACGTGGGGATGTGGTCAGTGACAGCACGTTTCTTGTAGGTATTTTGTTTTGTTTTGTTTTGTTTTGTTTTGTTTTGTTTTGTTTTGTTGTTCATTTATTTAAGTAATCTCTACACCCGACATGGGGCTCAAAAGACCCCAAGATAAAGAGCCACATGCTCTTCTGACTGAGGCGCCCCACATATTCTTCTTTTTATTATTATTTCTTATATTTTATTATTTTTTTAAATTTTATTTAAATCAAAGCTAGTTAACATATAGTGTAGTATTGGTTTCAGGAGTAGAATTTAGTGATTCATCACTTATAGATAACACCCAATGCTCATCCCAACAAGTACCCTCCTTAATGCCTGTCACTTAGCCCATCCCCTCACCCAGTACCCCTCCATTAACCCTCAATTTGTTCTCAGTATTTAAGAGTCTCTTAAAAAAAATTTTTTTTTAAGGGCATCTGGGTGGCTCAGTCGGTTGAGCGTCCGTCCGACTTCGGCTCAGGTCGTGATCTCACCGAGCCCCGCATCAGGCTCTGTGCTGACAGCTTGCTCAGAGCCTGCAGCCTGCTTCAGATTCTGTGTCTCCTTCTCTCTCTGCCCCTCCCCCTCACTGATGCTTTGTCTCACTGTTTCTCAAAAATAAATAAATGTAAAAAAAAGTTTAAAAAAAAATTTTTTTTTTGAGAGAGAGAGAGATAGAGACAGAGAGACAGAGTGTGAGTGTGGGAAGGGCAGAGAGAGAGGGAGACACAGAATCTGAAGCAGGCTCCAGGCTCCGAGCTGTCAGCACAGAGCCCGACATGGGGCTCAAACCCACGATCTGAGATATCATGACCTGAGCCATAGTCGGACGCTTTAACCGACAGAGCCACCCAGGTGCCCCCAGTATTTAAGAGTCTCTTATGGTTTGCCTCCCTCTCTGTCTTTATCTTATTTTTCCTTCCCTTCCCCTATGTTCATTTGTTTCTTAAATGAGTGAAATCATATGTGTGTGTGTGTGTGTGTGTATATATATATATATATATATATATCTTCCTCTCACTGATTTATTTCGCTTAGCATAATACATTCTAATTCCATCCACATTGTTGCAAGTGGCAAGATTTCATTCTTTTTGATTGCCAAATAATATTCCATTGTGTATATATGTGTGTGTGTGTATACACACACACCACATCTTTATTCATTCATCAGTCAGTGGATATTTAGGCTCTTTCCATACTTTGGCTATTATCGATAGTGCTGCTATAAACATCGGGGTGCATGTGCCCCTTTGAACTGGCATTTTTGTATCCTTTGGATAAATACCTTGTAGTGCAGTTGCTGGATTGTAGGATAGTTCTTTTTTTAACTTTTGGAGGAAGCTCCATACTGTTTTCAGAGGAGCTGCACCAGCTTTCATTCCCACCAACAGTGCAAAAGTGTTCCCCTTTCTCTGCATCCTCGCCAACATCTGTTGTTGCCTGTGTTGTTAATTTTAACCATTCTGACAGGTGTGAGGTGGTAACTCATTGTAGTTTTAATTTATATTTTCCTGGTGATGTGTGATGTTGAGCATCTTTTCATGTGTCTATGAGCCATCTGGATGACTTCTTTGGAAAGACGTCTGTCCGTGTCTTTTGCCCATTTCTTCACTGGATTATTTGTTTTTAGGTGTTTCCGGGGGGGTGGGAGTGAAAAGCCTTCCAAGTCAAGACTTTAACTAGGACTGACTAGGACTTTTTGATACGTTTTACGTAGTGAAAGAGATAATTTACAGTTAAGGAGTATAATATTGATTTTTTTATATAATGTTTAGTTTTAATCCTTCCATAATCAGTTGGCAGATTATTTCATGTTTTAGAAATCTCCTTTAATCAAAATTTTAAATATTATTTACTAGTCTCACATTGTACATTCTCTAATTTTCTTATTTCAGTTTTATGCTGTTCTCTGTTCTTACTTCTTTTGAATTTCTTTTCAGTTTCTTTTTCTTGTTTTGGTCTCTCTTTCCTGTTAAGGGCTTTCCTCTGCCTCTCGGTGTTTGTCAGAGCAGCCCTGAAATGCTAATTGGGGTCCAGTGTGGAAGTGGGACCTGCTGACCTTATTGCAGGTGGCCATTTGTCACCTTGCAGACCTCTGTGTCCTCTTGGTTGCTGGGCTCCAGCCTCCTGATCATGCAGCTCATATTCATACCCTTAATACCGGGCTCACAGTTGTCTCCTGTTGACATCATCATGCTGAGAACCCAGTGCTTGTGAGAACCCCAGCAGTCTCTTGATCTCCTCACCTTAACCTTTTTCTTCACCCACTGCAGTCTGCACAGGCCCTTGTGCTTTCTCACTCACTTAGCCACCAGCCGGTGACCCTGCCCTACACTGTACCGAGGAAATAGAATCCACCTGGCAGCAGTCCCTTTTCTTCGCCCCAAAACCACACTGCTTCCCCCATTCAGAGCCCTGCATCAGTTCCTTGTCAGTTCCTTCCCTTCATTACAGGACCCTTCTGTCCGGGGTCCGCCCTGTCCCCACCTTCCCCCACCCTCAAGGCCTCTGTGGTGGGGCCCTGTGTTTTCTCTCCCTCCTCTTCAGCATGCCCTCCCACCCACTACGTAAACCCGCATACACAGAAATCCTCGCTGTTCTGCCCTGTTTCTCTGCTCTTCTCACAGCCAACTTCTTGGAAGAATTGTCTACTGTACCTTTGAGTCATTCTAAAAAAGATTATTATGAAAGATTTCAAGCATATAGGAAATGTCGCACATACCCTGTCTGCCTTTTAGCTTTGTCGAGTGAATCTTAACTTCTTGTCAGTTGCTTCATACCATTGGTTTATTTATTTATATGCTCACTTATTTATTTTTAAGTAGGCTTCATGCCCAGCGTACGGCTTGAACTCACAACTCCAAGATCAAGAGTCATAGGCTGTACAGACTGAGTCAGCCAGGCGCCCCTTTCATGCTTTTTATTTTTAACAGAAAAAATATTATTTACAAATGCAGCTGATTTCCTCTGTACCTTTTTACTGCCTTACTCACATCTCTTCCTTTGTAGAGATAACCTCTTTTGAATTTGGAGTTTGTGAGTCCTGCGCATATTTTTATATTTTCACTCTGTATACATGTATCCATAAGTAGTATAAGGTGTATCTTGCACAATATGAAACTTTATATAAATAGCATCATTCAGCTGGCTGAAATCTGGCTTCCCCTCCTACACAAGAACAAGCATTCTCAGGGGCACCTGGGTGGCTCAGTTGGTTGAGCGTCCAACTCTTGATTTCAGCTCAGGTCGTGATCTCACAGTTCATGGGGTTGAGCCCTGCCTCAGGCTCTGTGCTGAGAGTGCAGAGCCTGCTTGAGATTCTCTCTTTCTCTCTGCTCACATTCAAGCTCTCACTCTCTCTCAGTATAAATAAATAAACATTAAAAAAAAAAAAAAAGAACAGGCATTCTCTCGTCAAGGTCACTGGTGCCTTCTGTGTGGCCAAATCCAGGGAACCGTTTGACTCCATTCAGCAGCTCACAGCAATACGGGCCCTTAGAGACCCTCTCTTCCTGTGGCGTCCCTGAAGCAGGCATTAATCTCTTGGGCCATCCTCTCCATCTACTTTGCTAGCTTTTTCTCTTCAACACAACTTATACACAAAACTTATGTCCGTTTCTCAGTGCTCATTTCTGAGTGCCCTCCCTGTAGGGTCTCCATATAGCCTTGGGACATTAAGAACTGCCTGTGTGCTGGGGGCCCTCACATATGTGTGACCAGTCCAGTTCTGTGGGCTTCAGGCCCCTGTATTCAGCTGCTGCTTACCTCAGGTATCTAGGTGGCTCAGGCTTAGCTTTTCCCCACACCCCTGGTCTTGCCCAAATCTTCCCCATACTAGCAAGTGCTGCCATCCCACACTGGGTCATTCATGCATGAAACTGAAGATTTTTCCTCCTGTCTTTCCATCACATCTACATCCAGTCCATAAGCCCTGTAGGTTCCACCCCAAAGCATTACCCCACATGTGTCCCTTTCACTGCCCTAGTTCAGGATGTCCCTCCTCTCCCCAGACACCTGCAGTGGCTAGATTCCCTTCTCCCCTCCCTGTCTTGCCACCCTTCATCTCCCTCCATTTAAAGTTGGATGATGTTGCTACTTCCTTAGGGTAAAGTACCGACCCTTCACCATGACCTGCCTAGTCCCACACAGTCTGTTTCCTGCCTTGCTCACCAACCTCATCTGCGGTCACTGTCTCCCTTGCTCACTGGGTTCCAGTTTCTTTGCTGACATGTCTGCTCACCCATCCCACACTTCTGCTGACTTCCTCCTCCACCTCAAATTCATAACCTAAATGCTGATTTCTGAGTGTTTAGGGTGCTCCTCCCTATTATAGTTCTCCCTGTTTTCCTTGGTGTGTTTTTCTCCATTTTAAATGGTTTAAATGTTTTGTTTGGCCCATGAGGCTGTCAGCCCTAAGATGGCAGGCACCAGGCTTTGTGCTCCATTGCCTAGCCATAGATATGCAACACAAGACCTTCTGGGCCAAATATTTCAGTGAAAGAATCTTAGAGAGTCAAATAGTTTTAAACGGTAAGACTAGTTAGGGTTCAGGGACAGGATGGAATGTAGTCATACATGTGTAATTTGTGAAGCTTTGGAACTTTATAGCATTGTTTCTGCTAATTACCTTTCTGCAGTTTTGGTAAACATTGTAACTCCTACAGCAGAAGAACAAAAAAGAGAGAAGAACAAAAATTAGCTGTTAAAAAAATGTTATTTGTTGCACAAATGTTACTGCAACAGAAATAGACACTGAAAAATTGAAAGGCAGTTCATCCTGAATTCCTTCTCCCATTTAAGAAATTAAATACATTTTTTCTGTATTCTCCAGTCCTGACCCATATGTATAAGTAACTTACGTTTCATCACAATAAGACATTGATTAGGTTTTTTTTCTTGTTTCTCTGTCTTGTTCATGAACATATTTAATGACCAAACAGTAAGTATTTAAATTTTTTTGTGCAGATTTCAGAAGTCTTATTTTTCCTTTAATACTCCAGGGTACGTTTTTTCCCTGTTCTATGTTGGTGTGGCCTTTTACTTTGGTGTATAGGAACACCTAACCTTATATGTTCATTATGATGATTCTGGAAACTCCAAGTGCCAATATTTTAGTTTGTCTGTCTTTAAAAGAGAAATTAAAAATGTGAAGGTCTTACAGGGGTGCCTGGGTGGCTCAGTCAGTTAAGTATCCAAATATTGATTTCAGTTCAGGTCACGATCTCACGGTTCATGAGCCCTGCACTGACAGCATGGAGCGTGCTTGGGATTCTCTCTCTCTTCTCTCTCTGCCCCCTCCCCCACCTGTGTGCATGCTCTCTTTCTCTCTCTCTCGCAAAAAAAAAAACATTTTTAAAATGTGAAAGTTTTACATATAGGAAAAATTAATAACAGGTAGGTGAGTCTTTTTTCCAGGGTTTCTTTTTTTAATTTTCCTAAGTAGCTTTACATGCAGCATGGAGCCCAATGTGAGGCTTCAACTCAGATCAAGACCTGAGCCGAGAGCCAAGATCAAGAGTCAGACACTTAACCAACTGAGCCACCCAGGTGCACCCCACCCTCCCCAGGGTTTCTTAAATAAAGTAGTTCTGTGTCAGGTTTGCTTTCTCTTCAAGATGCTTGGTTTAATCTTCCCAGATTTCTGGTTGCTCACTTGGTAATACAATCCAGAATGTCCGGTATATAGCTAATGTTCAGATAGCATCTGGGTTTAACTCCGTTGTTTTTTTTCTTCGTTTCTTATTTTTTAAACATAGCTACGTCTGTTACATTCTCTTGTGCCTTCCCGTCACTGTTACTGTTGCAGGCAACATCGAGACTGAGGGAAAGAGGCTGTGACAGCCGCCTGGCGGGCATTGAGGTGCAGCAACTCTTCTGTTCTCAGAGTGCGGCCATTCCCGAGCACCAGCTCAAGGAACTGAACTTGAAAATCGACAGCGCTTTGCAAGTAAGTGTTACTATCTGAGGACAGATAGAAACAAGGGAGGGCATTCAAGTTGTGAGGTTGAACCCGTTGGAAGGAATAGTAGGGTGGTAGTTGGCCTGAAGTCATTCAGTCACCATAGAAATTTTAAATTCCTGTTGTCCCTGGACTTTGTCATTCTACGATCTGCCGTGTAATCTTGATTCTTACAATTTTTTTGCAGGCATATAAAATAGCTCTGGAAAGCTTAGGCCACTGTGAATATGCAATGAAAGCTGGTTTCCACCTGAATCCAAAGGCAATTGAAGCCAGTTTACAGGTATGCTTCTCTTTCTGGAAGCTCTTGGGAGCCGTGGTATGGCAGTGTCGCCATACCAAGTGAACCGGCTGTCTTGGCAGAATTGCCGTGGGTCACCTCCCCTCTCCTCTCCAAACCTTTTGCAGGGCTGCTGTAGCGAGGCCGAGGCGCAGCAGACAGGGCGGAGGCAGACGCCCCCGCAGCCCATGCAGTGTGAGCTTCCCACCGTCCCTGTGCAGATAGGATCACACTTCCTGAAGGGCGTCTCCTTCAACGAATCTGCCGCCGACAACCTGAAACTTAAGACGGTAGCTTTCCATGGGGTTCCAATACCGGGTGTGAACTTGGAAACCGTTCTTAAGGGAAACCTAAGGGCTTGTAAAGAATATAGATTAAAAAACAAAACTGAAGTCAAGGCAGGAGGTATTAGTAAACTGGTGTCTAAAAGCAGACTATGATGACTTATTTTAATAGACATTTGCCAGGTTTTATTCCTAATTTTGTTCAAATGTTTCACATAAAGTGTTTTGAAAGTACGCTATGAAATACTATCTATGATTAATGTTTTAGGGGACTTTTGTGAATTAGATAGGAAATTTTATCATGATACCGCAGTAATTATGACCAGTTTGGGAGCGTCGTGTGAGCCAGGCATCATGCCAAGGGCTCCACATGCATCGTCTCGTTTAATGCTCACCCAGGAGACGGACACTGCTCTTTTCTCCATTTGACAGAGGAACTGAGGCCCAAGGTCACACAGCTACAAAGTAGTAGACTGGAATTTGAGGCTATGTAGTCTGTTTCCAGAGTCTGCATACCTGACCACTTGGTCATCCAAAATAAAGTTGAGGTTTTCATTGGTATTTATTTTTGTCAGATGATTTTGTCTCCTTATTTAGAGGAATTCAGAATTTCAAAATTCCTCAGCCAATTTGTGTCAGCAAATGCAATGCTATATTTTTTGCTAGTATAGAAATCATGTGTGTGTATTAATGTCTGCGTATCCGTATTCTCTGAGGGTATCTGATGACCGTTACCTAAGAAAGGAAAATGACATGATTTGAGTGGGGGGACTGAAACAGTGATCTTTTCTTGAGGACTATTGTGTGCTTGTAAATTCATTTCAGCACATTGTAGAATCTTGTACAGCTTTATCTTGAGGGGTGAACTCTCATCTTCTCGACCCGTAGCATACGATGTTGCAGCTCATCAAGGAGGCGGGCTGCTACAATGGAATTACACCCAGGGACGACCTTCCTGTGACCGAAGTACTGAACCAGGTGTGCCCGTCCACGTGGCGGGGCGCCTGCAAGACTGCTGTGCAGCTGCTGTTCGGCCAGGCTGGTCTGGTGAGTGAGCGTGTGGGATGCCCCGGAGAGAGAGCAGAGAGCAGAGAGTGTTTCCCGCATGGGAGGATGCGGTGTGGGCACAAGTGTGGAAATACTGAATAATTTTAAAAGTTCTTCAGTACCGCAGCATTTACAGCAAGTGGAGAAGGTAGAGGAACAGCAGCATTAAAAAGCCTTTTTTGTTTTCTCGTATAGACTGATAATACATATTTGCAGGGAACCTAGTTGCAAAGTGATGTTGTGGGTTTCCTGTGCAGAAACCTTCCGTGAGTGCTGGTTGATGGGGTGGGCCTCTCTGCACAGCTCGCCCACTCTGGAGCGACAGTGGTATCTTTCTGATGCTCAAACATGCCAAGCTTCTTCCCGTCTCGGGCCTTTGCCATTGATGCTCTTCTTACTTGAGAAGGCTCCCCTCTAATCTGCATGTGTGACATCTTTCCGTCTTCCAGATGTCAGCTCGAACACCGCCTCCTCCAAGAAACCTCAGTGGTATAAGCAGTGCCCCCCCCATCCAGTCACTTTGTATCCCAGCTCTCTGTTTATCTCCTTCTTAACAATGAAATAACAACATCAATTCAGAAATAAATTTAGTCTTTTCACCTTGGGAAAGAAGAGTGACTTTTGTCAAAGGTGGGATCCAGAGATCAATCTCTGAAGTCACCACTTAGCTTTTTGTTTGGCACCTGGGACTCATATAACCTTACAACCTTGATCCCACTTTCGAGAATTAAATGACTACTTTTTGAAAAGATAACAGCATTTCAGTCAGAGGTTAACAGAAGCTAATTAGAGATTAAGAAAATTTAAAAAACTGTTTCTTTAATTCCTACTTTATTCATAAATGGAGCTGTTGGGAGGATGCTGTTCTTTCGTTTCATGTGGGTGAGGCCTCAGGTGGCCCAGCTCAGGGTGGTGCTGCCTTGTGTAGGGCCAGGTGAGGGCCCGTCCGCAGCGGGGAGTTAGGCTTCCTTTAGGATCCGGCCCTTAATACGGGAAGAGAAGGAGTAAGCTGGAGACCCCCTGCTGAAGTATGTGGGAGCCCACTGGCTTGAGGAAATTGATCCATATTCCCAAAGATCATGTTAGCTGGAACTAGAAAAGCCATGGGGATAAGTTCTCTAGAAAGGAGTGGGTAAAATAAGGCAGACAGACATACAGTCTGTTTTGGGAAAACGTATTTTTAAAAAAAATTAAAAGCCCCAGGTTATTGAGAGAGCAGAAACTTCTTCCAGTTCCTTACTCCTTGCTCCCAGGGCACCTTTGTGTGTGACAGACAAAGAAACTTTAGGTTGTGGTTCTGGAGATGGGAGGAGAGAGGAAACACCTGCCTGGTCCAACAATGGCTATTACTTGGACAGGAAGTCTTTTCCAAAGGACATTGCAGACCAGCTGTGGGAAATCTGTTTACAGCAGTGGAAATCAGCTCCATTAGAGGCTGAGTTCGGAATCATAATAAGCAACTCTGCATGGCTTTGAAATATAACAGATATATATAGAGATGTAGATTTTTTTTTTTTAATTTTAAGTAATCTCTACACTCCGCATGAGGCACGCACACACAACCCTGAGATCAAGAGTCAGATTACTGAATAAGCCAGCCGGGTGCCCTGTAACAGATTATTTTTGAAGTGCTTTATGATTTTTTCTTAAATTCTTTCAGTTATTTGAAAATATAGTCGTCATTTTGTCAAACTGTCGAACTTACCTAGCTACTATATCACCTGTGTAATATTGAAGACTCTCCTCCAAATAAGAAGAAATCATTGAGAGAAGAATCATCTTAACATTTCTGAACTACTTCTGTTTTTATTGATGGTTGAGGATAAAATGATCTTGTAAAAAAAAAAGCTTTATCCACTTCTAGCTTGTATTCATTCGTTACAAATGGGCTTTTCTGAAGCTGTGGTTCAATTTTTAATGACGGTCTTATTTCTTTCAAGTTCATAAAGTAAAAAAAAAAAATACTAAGTGGAAACAAAACAATTCCTAATTAACATATTTATAGTTTGGCAAAAAGTACTAAAAGTGCTTGGAAAGTTCAGTACATCTTGCACTCAGAATTTGGTTTCTGTTTATTGAAGTATTACTGTCTTCAGTCATCTTTATTACTTGCATTTGTCTTCATGGGGCTCTTGACTGGCCTCTGCATAACTGCCTTGCAATGGGGATAGTTCTTGCCAGAGTCACTCAACTTTAGTAAGCTCATGTATTGGATTTATTTGCGATCCATTTTCCTCTCTGAAAGCTGATTGTTGTTTTTCTCACTCTCTCTTAGGTGGTAGTTGACACAGCACAGATTGAAAATAAAGAAGCCTATGCCCCCCAAATCAGTTTAGAGGGCTCCAGAATTGTGGTTCAAGTCCCATCCACATGGTAACGTGACTCTTATATTAACACAAGCCTAATGATTGAAGTTTGCACGTCTTTGAAAACATTGCTTTGCTTTGGACAAACCCCGTGTTAGGTGACGCGTCAGGTCTTGCTACTTGCACAGGTACACGGGCAACGGTGGTGTGTTAACATCATGTGTCATGGTTATCAGTCCATGATAAGGAAGTCAAAGTGTCTGAAAAATAGTCTGACAAGTAGTATAACTAAAATGTTACATACTCCTGGATCATAATGAGCAATATTATCTTCTCTTTGTTACTGAGTCCATAGCTTTTGAACAGAGTACATCATTTCCCCTAAGTCACCAGTGTTTCTCTAAAACTAAGTACAGAACATAAAATTCCTTCTCCTCCTTTGTCTGTTCCAGTAACAACCCTGATGATCTTGAGCTCATGCCATTCCCAATCTGGGGGTGGACTGAGCCATTTTTGTTTCTAATTATTTAATTACATTTATGAACTGATGATAAAGTATTCTCCTTAGTTTATTAAAACTCCTACAAATTGGTAAGACAATGGACAGGTGCATGAATAGGTAATCAACAATAGATGAAGAAAATGTGTAACCTCACCTAATAGAGGCAGAGTAAAGAAACAGTATGATGTCATTTTGCCCACTGGTGTTGAAAAATTGTTTTAGAGTAATAAATACATTTCTAAAATAAAAAAAATAAAAGTTTGAGCCAGACCATACAAAAACAGGCACAGAAAGTGAATAAATCACACAGCCTTTCTGGAGGGCAGCTCAGTGTGTCAGAAGCCTTGAAAGAAGCGATCTGACGCCAGCGGCTCCGTAGTCCGGCGGCTCATCCCAATGATGTGCAGAGAAATTCAGCTAAAGGATCAGCATCATAACTTTATTAATGGCAAAAATGAGCATGTGTTGGCCGACTTTTGTTATTAAGATTATGATATGAATGAGTAACCATACAGAAAATTTCTGAGACATTTAGATAGGAAGAGATGGCCATGGTCAGGCGTGATGGCACTCTTGGTGCCCAGGGGGACTAAAATGGGAGCCGGGTAATGCATTCGAGTTGTATTTAAGCCATTGCTCCCAGACATGAGAGGGCCCAGTGGTAGACTCTGCCCAGAGTTTTAGAACTTGCTGATAAATCAAGTCACAGTTGGCAGTTCACTTCATGTCCCAAAACCTCCCCCTTCCAATTTTTTATCTGATTATTGAGATGGCATACTGTTAACTTATATACACATCTTCATTCCTATCAAACAATAAACTGAAAGCTCACTTGTCTGTAAGATTTTTGTGTTCCTGAATCTGTTTTCCAGTTCACATCCTTCCCCACCCCAAGGTGTACAACTAGTACTAAAATGGCTAATTGCAGTTCACTGGTTCCAGAACTCTCCGTGTATGATTGATTTCCTTTGTAATTCATTGCACCTCCAGTAAAGGCCTTACAGACTGTAATTTCTTGGAGAGGCTCCCTCTGCTGGTTGCTTTTGGTAAAAATACAAAGTCTTTTAAAATGCACGTTTTTGTTTCTTTCAAAGTATAAAGTATGTGCTTGTTGAGAAGAATGCAAGCAGAAGTGATTTCTTTACTCCACCTTCAGAAAAATGAAATTATTAGCAAAGCCAGTCAAGAATTTATTATATGCTTTGCTTTTAATAAAATGGAGTGTCCCACTGCCAGATAGGGTTTCTTTCATAATACCTTTTTTAGATGTATTAATCGTCCTATTTAAGGTGTCCATCCATTCTTTCTTTCAACAAGAACTTACTGAATACCTACTATGTGTCAGAGATACTGTCTGGCTCTCGGAATTTAAGTATGAGCAACACAGACAGGGTCCCTGCCCCTAATAGTGTTGACCTGTTAATGACAGGGAGTGTGAGGGGCAGCTAACAAGCCTACGAGTTCAGTTCAAGCCGCAGCATGTGTATGAGGGGAATTAGAGTAGAATGATGTCGTATGATGAAGAATAACTGGAATAGCTGGGAGAAGGGAGGCTCTTTTGGATGAGAAGGTCACTTGTGAGTGGTCCTTCTTTGAAGATGCGATATTTGAGAGGAACCAGCCATGCACAGAGCAGATGGGAGAGTGTTTCTTCCAGGTAGAAGGAACAGCAAATGCAAAAGCCTGGCGGGGGGGGGGGGGGGGGGTGACCTGGCCTGGCTGGAGATGTGCAAGGTGGTCTTGAAGAGGCACAGGGTCCCTGAGGGACTTGGATTTTTATCCAGAGTAGAATGGCTTTGAGCAAGTCTGTGTGATTTACCAAAAGAATGGCTTTCATCTCTTAAAGAGATATTAGTGATCAACTCTCAAGACTGATGGATACGATAAAAGTGCCAATTTGTTGATTTTCAGAAAGAGAAATTATTCTCACCAGCAAGTGTAGTACTTCTTTCTGCATGACCAGCAGCAGATGCTCTCCTAGTGGGCAAACATATGTGACCAGCCAAATCACAGCCAGGAGTGGCTTGGGAGCACAGAGCGAGTAGGTCCTAATAATCAGCAGTTCCAGGCTGAGAGAGTCAGGTACATGAACCCTGGCCAGGTCCACTGGCCAACATTCTCTCCCCAGAGCCAGGGTCTGGTTGGCACTGGCAGAGCTTGCCTTTTGCAGTATTTCTGGAGCTGGCCGGCTCGTAGCCTCACAGACATATTTCTTCTCAAGCCCTAAGTCATGCTGGAGAGTGCCGCTGCCTCCTTAGGATGGCTTCGCAAGGGTTGATTTCACCATTTAACTCCCAGAGTGCTTAGGAGAAGACAGACCACATCTTCCCAGTTCTGCCTCTCAGAAGAGGCCTGTTTTGAGGAGGTACCCTGAATGGGCAGTGAGGGCCTGAATGGTGGGAAGCAGCTCTCAGGGGAGAGCAGTCTGGGCAGAGGCAGCAAAAGCAAAGGTTCTGAGATGTGGGCAAATCCAACATATGCAGGGAGCGAGCAAAGGCCTTGTGGCTGGGACAAGGTGAGCGGAGGTGACAGTGAAGAGAGATGTGGCCAGAGAGGCAGGAGAGACCAGGTCACAAAAACCCCTGAGGTGCCATTTAGATTTTATGTCAATCACGATGGAATGCCACCGGAGAGTTTTAAATAGGGAAGTCATGTGTTCTGATTTGTGCTATAGGAGGCTCACTCTGGCTACGTGGGAGAGTGGGCCTGGGGGGGACAGGAGTAGATAGAGGAAAGGAGTCCGGCTGGGTGGTTGGTCCTGAGACACAGCTGCTGGAGGTTTCTTGGAGTAGAGCGGTAATAAGAGGGGTGGTGAGGAGGGCTTGGATTCAGAATGTGTCTTGGAAGAAGAGCTGTCGGGAATTGCTGGTGGGTTGGCATGGGCCGTGAGGGAGCCAGAGATGATATGTAGGTTTGGGGTAGGCCCCTGTGTTGTTTACTTATGGAGGAAGTCTGTAGGAATCAGAGTGGTTTCTGGTGGAGAGGAGAGGAATCCGTTGTGCTGGCCAGGCTGCCTGTTAGATGTACCTGAGAGATGTCAAGGGTGCAGTTAGATACTGGAGAGTGGGGTTTGGGAGAAGGAGGTCGGCTGATGAAGGAGATTTGAGTCCTCAGTGTAGGGTGGTCTGTACAGCCGCAGGACCGGATGCAGCAGTCTAGGGAGAAAGGACAAAACTTGGGACTCGCCACCATGCGGAGGTGGGGGAAGCGGAGCAGGAAGAGTTGGCAGAGGAGACCAAGAGGGAGCTGCCAGCCAGGTGAGAAGAAAGTTGAGCAAGTTTGGGGGTCATCGGGCTACAGAAGACAGTGCTCCGGGAGGAAAGAAACATTGCAAAACGTTGCTGAGAGATTGAGTAAGGCGGAGACAGGCAATTGACCTTTGACATTAGCAAGAACGAAGTTATTTGATAAAAGCTATTCTGGTGTAGTTATGGGGATGAAAGCCCATTGGTGGTGGGAGGAAGGGAGAATAGGAGGTAAGGGGTGCCTGAGTGGCTCAGTCGGCTAAATTCTTGATTTCAGCTCAGGTCATGGTCTCACAGTTTGCAAGATCAAGCCCCGCATCGGGCTCTGTGCTGACAGTGGAACCTGCCTGGGATTCTCTCTCTCTTTCTGCCTCTCTCTCTCTCTCTCTCTCTCTCTCTCTCTCTCTCAAAATCAATAAATAAACTTTAAAAAAGAAAGAGAGAATATGAGGTAAGGAAGAGGAGAAGACAGTGTGTTTGGCTAAGAAGGGGAGCAGAGAGGGGCGCCTGGGTGGCGCAGTCGGTTAAGCGTCTGACTTCAGCTCAGGTCACGATCTCGCGGTCCGTGAGTTCGAGCCCCGCGTCAGGCTCTGGGCTGACAGCTCGGAGCCTGGAGCCTGTTTCCGATTCTGTGTCTCCCTCTCTCTCTGCCCCTCCCCCGTTCATGCTCTGTCTCTCTCTGTCCCAAAAATAAATAAAAAACGTTGAAAAAAAAAATTAAAAAAAAAAAAAAGAAGGGGAGCAGAGAAATTCACAGTGTCTGGCGGGGAATGGGGGGGGCGAAGAGAAAGAAACTGGTCAGTGAGGCTGGTTTGTTGGCCAAAGGGAATGTCATGGGGACAAAGGGGGCGATTAGGTGAGCAGGGTCCTCGGGAAAGCAGGAGGGTCCAGAGCATGCAGTGCTCGCTCGGCTGGAGGGACAGTCTGTGGCAGAGCAAGGCTTGTGTTCCGCTGTGACTGGAGGGGCAGGCGGCACAGGCAGGTGAGCTGGTGCGTGGTGATGAGGAGAGGAGGCAGACCTCATCTCGTGTGTCTTCTCAGTTACTTGAGAGCCGTGATGGGGAAGAAGGGATGACGGCGGCAGGGATGGCAGGGTCTGAGGAGAGAGGACGCGGGCTGAGGTGGTCATCTTGGAAAACGTTCGCTTATGGGAAGGCTGTTTGTTGCTTACCTGAAATTTGCAGCGAGTCTGGGTGGCAGACGGTGAGGGTTTTACCTCCACGGACCTGCAGTTTCCCGGGTGCAGGTGTGAAGCACTAACAAGAAAGTGGGAGCAGGGATGTTCTGGAAAGGAGCAGATACTGTGTTGGCTCACAGAATCTGCACAGGGTAGGGCAGAAAGTCAGGACCGGGGCCGGTGTGGGCAGCGAGAGGGCGTTAGGGCCCCCAGAAGGTATCCCCTCCAGCCAACCCTTCTCTTGCTCCTGAACAGACTCCAGGGAGATCCTAGAGCTCCCCCTCCTCTTGCAGGGCAGCGGGTTCCAGCGTCTGCCTTGTCATTCTCAAAGTGCTCTTCAGTTGCTCAATTTTTATTTGGTGCCAAAAGCATGTAAAAATGGCAGCCTTTTGTAGGAGGCCTGCTTGAAACACTTTTTCAGGGAAGTGTAGCCCAGACTGACACAGCCTGGTTCGTGCCTAGGTGCCTGAAAGAGGACCCTGCGACCATGTCCCTGCTGCAGAGAAGCCTGGATCCGGAGAAGACCCTGGGGCTGGTGGACGTGCTCTACACGGCTGTGCTGGACCTCAACCGCTGGAGGGCAGGGAGGTCGGTGTCCCCGCCGGTCACCTCAAGTGCTTTATATTCAGGCCCGCACTTAGGGACAGCATGACCACATACAGCTTCATGTGTGCTCACGTCGCTGATAGCGTGTGAGTCAGTAAGGCGAGAAAGAGAATTTTTTGGTAACCTAACTTTGGAATGATTTCAGATTTTACAGAAGAGTTGCAGTGATACCAAGAATTGCTCTCTGCCCTTTACCCAGACTCCTCTAGTAACTTCACATGTCTGCCTTCATTTGTTTTATCACTCGAGAGTAAGCCCATCAAGAGGATTTTAACCCAACTCATTTACACCTTATGAGCAGAGAAATGTTTAGAAAATGTACTTATGTCCTATATCAACTTTATATCTGAAAGCAGCTGACGGTCACAAGATTGTCTCTGGAAATTATGGACATTAGAATGGTAGGGATCTTAAACATCTAGCCATGCACCCCCTTCTTAACTCACGAGCGATGAGGCCCAGGAGACTGAGGTGGCTTGTCCAGGGTCCCACCAGCCATCGCCTGCCTCCACTCCATACCCTTTCTGACTCTAGGGCTTTCAGTACTAGAAAAAGTGCCCAGGAAACCTTGGAAGTAACAACCATCTGTTCTTAGCATTGTCTGTAAATCACTTCCAAGGACACCAGTGCTGCACAGTGTCACTGAGTCCCGCTCGCCCACCCTCTCTGCTGTGGGGCTTTGTCCACGTCCCTCTGCTGGCCCAGCCCCCGTCCTCGTCCTCCAGGCACAAAGCTGGCCTCTGCCACTTGCATGCCCGCTCTACCCTTGCTTCACTCTGTACTGTGGTTAGAGGGTTTCGCTCAAACTCCTCCGGCCAGAACCTAAATGTACTTTTCACAGCCTCATGTTAGACGCTGTAGATTTTTTTTATAATAAATATGGATAGTAAGTACTTAAGTTACATACACTTAAAAGCCTTGGGTATTTATTTATTTATCTATAAAATAAGGGAACCTGATACCAACTAGAGAGATTGTTTTTGTCCTTAAATGCGTAGAGATCATTTCATTGTCCAATCTGTATGTTTGTCTTTTTTTTTTTTTTTTAATACATCTCTGTTTAAATAGGGAGCAAGCTTTACCCTGCATACAGATCCAGCTTCAGAGGGAGATCTGTGATTTTGGGAATCAGGCTGACCTGCCTTCTGGGAATGGAAACAAATCTTCAGGTGGTCTGCAGAAGACGTTCTCCAAACTGACATCCCGGTTCACCAAGAAAGCTTCGTGTACCAGCTCCAGCAGCAGCACAAATTATTCCATCCCAAATACCCCTTCCAAAAACATCTTCATAGCTGGGTGTTCAGAAGAGAAGGCCAAAATGCCCAGCAATATTGATTCAAGGTTACAAAGCATTTTGAACATTGGTAATTTCCCCAGGACTACAGACCCCTCACAGTCCACTCAAAATCCCGGTAATCAAATGGCCAATGGTTTTCTCATGGAGAGGCGTGACAACTTCCTGCAAGGGGACGATGGCAAGGATGAGAAGGGTATGAACTTACCAACCGATCAGGAAATGCAGGAGGTGATAGATTTTCTCTCGGGCTTTAACATGGGCCAGTCACATCAGGGCTCCCCATTGGTGACAAGGCGTAATTCTGCTGCCACAGTCATGGTGACTGAACAGAAGGCAGGAGCCATGCAGCCACAGCAGCCACCACTGCCGGTGCCCCCTCCACCACGGCCGCCCCAGGCTGGGGCCCACACTCCTCTGACACCCCAGCCAGGCCTGGCAGCTCAGCAGCAGTCCCCAAAGCAACAACAGCCCCAGCTCCAATACTACCAACACCTGCTCCAACCCATTGGACCTCAGCAACCCCCACCCCAGCCTCGGGCCCCTGGGAAATGGGTACATGGCTCATCCCAGCAGCCAGCACAGCCTGTTGGAGCAGGTCTGTCTCCTCTTGGCCAGTGGCCTGGCATATCTGATCTCAGTTCTGACTTGTACAGCTTGGGTCTGGTGAGCAGCTATATGGATAATGTGATGTCGGAGGTTTTGGGGCAGAAGCCACAGGGACCTAGAAATAACACCTGGCCAAACCGTGACCAAAGTGATGGAGTCTTTGGAATGTTGGGGGAGATTCTGCCTTTTGATCCTGCAGGTATGTGACCCACCCCTGCCCCTTGGGATTTTCAGATAAATATAATCACTGAGGACTTCATAGCACCTGACACAGCCTTACTTGTGGGGGGAAGTGACCTAATTTCCTTTTAAAGACCCTTTCTCACTGTCAGTTGGTAATCATGGGGCACCTCCAGCAAAGATAGGCAACAGTGGTGAGAATGAGGTTTCTCTCACTATATGGAGGATGGGATTGAGGCTAAGAGAAGTTACTTGAGTAGCTCCCAGTCCCATAATTCAAGCGGGCTCCAGTCTGGGTCCTCCCGTTCGTGAGAGCCAAGGTGGCTGGTCCTTTGTGAGTACACAACCTGTTCTGTGACTCTTCTTTGCCTAGACTCTTGGGCCTATGGGAGGTAGTGGAGTTCTTCCTGCCTCATAGAATAAGGCTTCTGGCCTGAACACTGAAAATACCACCAGAGTTATCTTGGGAAGTTAGAAACATAACTTCACAACAAACAAAAATAGACTAGGAGGAGGAACTAATTAAGGCCAAAAGCCATAATTAATTAAATTTAAAAGAAAAGTAGTGTCGAAATTGTAAAATAAAATCTAAAAGAAGAAATCTCTTGAAGCAAGTAGACAAACCAATTTATCGTAAGCCTTAGTAAGAGCAAAGAGAGACAAGATTAAGAAAGAGAAAGGAGCTGTCATTCCAGAAATAGAGGTTGAAAGAAGTGTAAGACATTACTACATATGACTCAATGACAACATATTTGAAAACTGAGTGGAAAATGACTTCTTTCCTAATAAAATACACATTTACCAAAATCGTACCCAGAAGTGGAAGACCTGCCTAGATCTCCGTCAGTGGAAGAGATTGGAACGGTAATTATGAAGCCAACGTGATTCACCATAAAAACTTTATAAGGATTGTTAAAAAAGCAAACTGCAGTCATCTCTTCATGAATGTGGGTAGGGGCAAGACAAGCAGTGTGTCAGAGTGTCTGATACAGTGTCTGTTACTAAACCCGGTTTACTGCAGGGGTGGAAAGTGGTTCAGTGTTAGGGACTCTGCTACCGTAGAGTAATCCATCGCGTCAGCCAGTTAAATGAGATGCTGTAAAGACTCTAGAAAAAGACACCTGTAATTCCTTAAAACAAACAAATAAAAACAGAAACACAGAAAAACAAACAAAACTCAAGAGATGAATAGAAAGAAATTTCTTGAATATATATATATAAAGACTTCCAAAAGCCGGTAGCAAGTAGTACTCTATATAGTGAAACAAAATCATTCCAGTTAAAATCGTGACCCAGACAGGGTGACAGCTATTACCACCAACAGCATATAACTTGGTCTTAGACTTTCTAGCAAACACAGCAAAAGAAAAAGATACACTAAAAGGCACATCTCTGGGGGCATCTGGGTGGCTCAGTCGGTTAAGCTTCCGACCTTGGCTCAGGTCATGATCTCAAGTTCATGAGTTCAGACCCCATGTCAGGCTCTCTCTTGTCGGCACAGATCCTCTGCCCCCTCCCCCTCTCTGCCCCTCCCTCCCTCACGCCCTCTCTTTCTCTCAAAAACAAATACACAAATTTAAAAAAAGAAAACCATTTTTTGCTGGCAGTAGAATTAGAAAAAAAGAAAGCTCAATAAAAAAACTTCTAAAATTAGTAAGCAAGTCGGTAAGGCAGGTGGATGGAAGATAAATACAGAGAAATCCATTACTGTCTTCTCGAATTTAGCAAAAGGTATACAGAATAGAAAATATGTCTCATTCACAAGGAGAATACTGTGAAGTATTATAAATAACTACAGCAAATATTTATAGAAATAACCAGTGGAAGAGGAGATCCACTGCTAAAACAACCTGGCATTAACTATTAATGGAAAGAAATGTTTTCTTATGTCTTCTAAAAATTCCTCATACCGTTGCTCGTGCTTGCTTGTTCCTGCTGTCCTTGGGTGGTAGATGTGGGCAGCCCTGCCCACGGGGCACAGGGAGAGCAGGCCTACCTGGTTGCCCCTGACCGGGGTGGGTGCAGCACGGTTTCTCAGCTGCTGTTAAACGGTACATCTTTTGATAGTCATGTAATTAAATCCAGAGTATAAATGGTGTTTGACAGAATTTTGCCAGATCTTTGATCTTTGTTGAGGCCTGGGCAGCCTTTATGTCTTTAGCCTAAGGACTTGACTGGCTTTTGCTTCTGGCTCCTCCTTTCTGACCTGCAGGTCCTTATGTACCTTCCTGCAGACCCCACCTGAGAGCATAAGGTCTCTATAGCCCTTTCTCCAAATTAAGGAAGGGCACTCCTCTGGATAGATGAGTTTCAGAAGGCACCCTTTAGGGCAGGGCCTGGGAGAGCAGAGTGCCCCCCCCCCCCCCCCCCCCCGCCCTGCACAGACACTCTGGCCCCTGGTGGCATGGTTTGACTCACTGAGAAGGGGGCCTTGGCTTCGGCCCAGAACTACCACCCCAGTGTGGGCATCTTTGTGCATTGCACACAGGGCAGTCTCACGCAGCAGTCCCATGGCAGTGCCCTGAGGACAGGCTAGTAATGCGATCATGCCCTGGTACCTTCGCGAGCTTAAAGCTGACAAGTATACACTGCTGAGGCCTATTCAGTTTGTGATCCGTAGATACTTTCCTGCCATATCTTCTTGTCTGACGCTTTCTGTCATGCCTTTTATGCTGTTTTCTCTCCTGCCCATCCTTACTCGGCTCTGTCCGGTATGTTTCCAGTCACCTCTTAATACATTCTGAAGTTTTAACTCCTCCATTACCACTCTTGTTATCTTCAGACTGAATGAGTAGGTCTGCCGTCCAGTATCCAGGAAAATCCTGGATTCGAGTTGGGCCACGTGGGAATGACATATCTCTGACTGACCGTGATGCTCTGATAACTATCAGGTTATCAGTTGGCCGAAGACATCATCTGATGTTCTAAGCTCTTAAGTATGTAGCACCAGACATACTTAAAGTAACTGGTGTTTGTCTTTAACATTTAATCATGGATCCTTTTGTGTTCTCGGTCTTTTGTTCAGAGTCAGCCTGCCTCTGTCCTAGGTATAACCCTTCTTGACAGTCCCTATGCACACACCACACCCCAGCTTCAGACCTGTGGCTGAGAGCCCATCTCACCATGGCGGGCTGCCGGGCAATCCTGCTGCTCTGGGCCACAAGCCCGGCAGCGCCTTGGCACTTTTCATTGTGTGTGTGACCAGCACATCCTCAGGAGGCAGGGAAGGAAACAAGAGGCCAGTGTGACCCCAAAACCTATTTGTCCCTTTGTCTTGACACAGTGGGTTCAGACCCCGAGTTTGCACGCTATGTGGCAGGAGTGAGCCAGGCAATGCAGCAGAAAAGGCAAGTTCAACACGGTCGCCGCCCAGGCAACCCCCGGGGCCACTGGCCACCCATGGATGATGCCCATCGGACCTGGCCTTTCCCAGAGTTCTTCACAGAAGGGTGAGTGCTGCGTGTGGCAGGGAGGCGGAGTTTGGGACTGGGGTAAGCCCCGTGGGGCCCTTGTGCACTCTTACCAGGCAGTTCATTTCCAAGGCCCCAGATGAGAGAGTGACATCTTGTCAACCCTTCAGGAGGTCAGAGTTCTGTGACAGACTCTTACAATGCCAAGTGGCATGATGTGTCTCTGTAAACACCATCATCAGTATAAATTGATAATTTTCAACATGTGCTCTTCTGCCCTAAACGAGGAACTTATTTGATGGTGTTTATGAGGTAACTGCATGTTTACCACGATCTTGATGTTGAAATGGGCATGGCCGTGGAACCCATGTGATTTATGGAATGTGGCCCTTGTAACCTCCAAAAAGCAAAGGTGTATGATCCAGAGGCCAGTGTAGTGGGACAACGGGGATTTTCATCCTAAAGACAACCGGACGTTGACTTTTCACATCTCTTATTGCCACCTGGCTCATAAGTCTAGACGGCCAAAGACCATTTCAATTTGTTGCTCTCAAATGAATTTCCTATGCAGAGCACAGTCTTCTGAGAAGAATAAAGGGCAATGATGAGCACATGTTACTTTTGAAATAAGGGACAGGAAGAACTGCTCGGGTTTTTAGAAGGGGAGGTGAGAGACCACTGTCTGGTTGTTGGATGAATGCAGGATAAAGACTGTTCCTTTAGGGCTGGGGCAGGCGGGCGGCCGGCCTGGGGGCTGTCCAGCTGGTGTCCAGGCCGGCCGTAGGAGCCCCGGGACCACCTTCTGTCTTTGGCTTTCAGGGACAGCCTACACAGCGGCTGGTCGGGTGCTCAGGCAGACTCTGCCAGCTCAAGTGATGAGACGTCCTCCGCCAACGGAGACAGCTTGTTCTCCATGTTTTCAGGGCCCGACCTCGTTGCTGCTGTCAAGCAGAGAAGGTATGAAGAGATTTTCAAGTGCAAAGGACAGAGGGGCACAAGAATGCGATCCACAGCTTATTCCTCTGGAAAGCTCGGGAACCGCATTGTCCCCAGTCAGCCTGGTGTGGGAAAGGCAGAGGGCCTCGGCCACCACTGTCTTGCTGAGTCCTCTCTGGCTACCATGCAGGCTTGTAGCCCAGGTGACTTGACATTGGGTTGGGTTTTGCTAGCAGAACAGTCTCATGCAAGCGGTAGCCAAAAATACCAGTGTGAGGCAGGGGAGGGTTCTGGAGACAGGGTCTGGTCTGCTGATACTGGACTGTGTCGTGTGAGAGGCAGCCCTTTCTATGGGAGGAGCAGGACCGAGTCAACCAGGTTCTAGTCAGGCTTTGAAACTCCAGACAAGGGCCTGGCCCTCTCTGACCCTGTTTCTTCGGTGAAAAAAATAGTAATGGAGTATATTCAGGTCTGAGAAGTTTTATTTATTTTTTTTATTTTTTATTTTTTTTTTTTTTATTTTATTTTTTTTTTTTCAACGTTTTTTATTTATTTTTGGGACAGAGAGAGACAGAGCATGAATGGGGGAGGGGCAGAGAGAGAGGGAGACACAGAATCGGAAACAGGCTCCAGGCTCCGAGCCATCAGCCCAGAGCCTGACGCGGGGCTCGAACTCACGGGCCGCGAGATCGTGACCTGGCTGAAGTCGGACGCTTAACCGACTACGCCACCCAGGCGCCCCTGAGAAGTTTTAAAAGTAGGGATACGTGGCTGGCTCAGTCGGTGGAACATGCAACCCTTGATCTCAGGGTCATTAGTTCAAGCCCCACATGGGGCATGGTGCTTACTCAAACAAAAAAAAAAAGAGAGAGAGAGAGAGAGAGAGAGAGAAGAAAAGAGGGGCATCTGGGTGGCCCAGTCAGTTGAGCATCCGACTTTTGGTTTCAGCTCAGGTCATGATGTCACGGTTCATGAGTTGGAGCCGGAAGTCAGGCACTGCCAGGGTAGAGCCTGCTTGGGATTCTCTCTCTCTCCCTCTTTCTCTGCCCGTTCCCTGCTCACTCTCTTTCTCTCAAAATAAATAAGTAAATAAGCTTTAAAACAAACAAACATGTCAGGATGGATTGGGTGCTATGAAGAAAAATATAAGGGTCAAGGAGGCTTCTGACGAGCAGAAAACTGAACAAAATGAGGGTGAGAAATTGGCAGTGGGGTATGTGTCAGAGAGAAGAATCAGGGATGCTCTGCAAGTTTTTGTTTGGCCAGAGCATCTGTATGAAGGGGGTGCTGTGAACCGAGGCGGGAGGAGGCAGGAGGAGTGGAACTGACCAGGGGTGGGGTGTAAGATGTCTGTTTTAGACAAGGGACACTGGAGAGGGCAGTGAGACATCGATGTGCAGCACTGCCTCTGCAGACACTGCCGTCCACCTGCAGGAGCAGACTGATTTACTGGGCCCCGAGCCTGCTCCGCCCTGCCTGTGTCATTCAGCGTCAGAACGGAAATTTTTCATGTTTGTGATTCACACCAACAGTCTTTTAAGTCCCACTTCCCCAGGGCGCGGGAAGCATTCAGTATCTGTTGAATAAATTCACAAAAGCCAGAGCCAGGGGAATGGCCAGTGCCCGTCTTCACGCCCGCCACTCCCACCCATCCCCAAGCCTGTGGCGGCTTCCGGGAGTGCTCCATTCACTGGCAACCCACCGAGGCCTCCCCACCTAGAACCAGTGCCCAGAGCCACCAGAGCCAGGTGGCCAGTGTGTCCCCGGGAGGCAAGCTGGGTGGGACGCCAGGGGCCCACTGTGCTGAGCTCCGGGTTCTTTCAGGAAACACAGCAGTGGAGAACAGGAGACCAGCACGCTGCCCTCACCACCTCTTCTTAGCACCGTGGAGGACGTGAACCAGGTATCGTGAGCCCTGTTCTGGCCAAGGAGGGCCAGCTCTCTGGGGTGCAGACCATGAGCAAAGTTGCAAAGCTTCAGTTTTAAGAGGGCTTCAAAGCAATGACAGGTTCTTAACTACCTCAGCTGACTCAGAGCCAGATTTACAGGAAGCTCTGGGGCTGTGCCATCCACGGTGACAGGCAACAGCCACACGTGGCTATTTCAGTTGCAGCATTCCTTAGTTCCTTAGTGACACTAGCCATATGTGGTAGTGGCTACTGTGTTGAACGGCGCAGACACAGAACATTTCTGTCCTTGCAGGTTCGATTGGACGAGGCTGTCCCGGGGCCGTGGGGAGGTGTGGGGCTCGCACGTGGCTCCTAGGTGTGCGTCAGGACCAGAGACCTGGGGAGGTGGGAAAAAATGATGAACTGCCAGAAATGCCCCTAAGAACCCTCTTCTGTCTCTCAGGATAACAAAACCAAAACGTGGCCACCCAAAGCACCCTGGCAACACCCTTCCCCGGTGCCCAGCACGCTGCCGAGCCCGAGCGCACCTCTGTACGCAGTCGCCGGCCCCGGCAGCCAGTGGAACGACACCATGCAGATGCTGCAGTCCCCGGTGTGGGCCGCGACCGGCGATCGCAGCGCCGCCTCCTTCACCTACGTGCAGACCCCACCGCAGCCCCCGCCCCCACCAGCCCACAAGGCAGCGCCCAAGGGCTTCAAGGCCTTCCCCGGGAAGGCTGAGCGCCGGCCGGCCTACTTGCCCCAGTACTGACCCAGGGCCGGCCTGCCCGCCCAGAGCTGTTGGGGCCAGCATCCCCACCCTGACTAGCTGGCACCAGCCCCCCAGAGGACCAGTGCACCCCTGTCCCAGGCAGGGCTCCTTGGGGATGGGGGTAGTTGGCAGCTCCAAGCCTTCAAGGCCTGGCTTCTCAAACTTTGGAGGCATCGGACCCCTGGAGGGCCAGCTGGAGACAGGTTTCTGACCCTCAGGGAGATGCTGGGGGATCTTCGAGCTTAATAAGCTCCTCCGGTGATTCTGATGCAGGTGGGCCAGAGGCCACACTTTGAGAAACACAGCTCTCTAGTTTGTAGTCCCACTGTGTGTGTTGGGAAGGCATCAGGCCTAAAGGCTGAGAGCAAAACTGACCATTCTTCTGAAACCCTCCCCTCCCCCTTCTTAACGCATTGAGTGATGACCACACCAGTCACTGTATTTTATAGCTATTTTTCATATAGGTTTTTAGTTAAAACATCTCCTGCCCCAAATGCATTGAAGATTTTAAGATAACAAATATAGAGGCCGGAGGTTTGTTCAACACTATCTTTATTTAAGCTTAAACAAAATGGGCAAAGTATAGAATATTTGTGATCGGAAGCAATCACCTGGGTTTTCTGTGGGTGGGCAGCCCCTCGCCACCCCAGCAGCACCCAAGGGGTGCAGTCTTTACCGGACTTACAAAAGCAGGATCGTAAAACTGATGTCAGAGGCATATTCCTGATGGTGCATGGAGATGAGCCAGCTGGCTGCTGTCCGTGTGCAGAGTCAGGCTGCACCTGCTGCCCTCAGATCCACACATGGCCAGAGGCTTTGACACGGTCTCGGAACGTGGGGGTGTGGTCAAGAGGCTGCACAGACACACCTGCACTTGAAATTGCAGTTAACATTTGTGAGCTGGCTCAAGACAAACCAATTACGATGTAGACAGGAATTAATTTAAAGTCTTTTCTTTAGAAAAACACAAACAAAAAACCACCTCATTTTCAGTTAACATGTGCCATTAAATAGATGACATCCTGTGGATTTAAGGATATTTTCCAGCCAGAATGGATCCAGAAGAATTGAATGGTGCTTAAATTGAGAAATAATAAATATATCTATATAGAATAGACATATCCCACTGTATATTAATTGAGGTTACAGAAGTTCTTTATATAAAACTTATTTAAATTTTTCATATTTCATCTTTGAAAAAGTCTAATTGAGAAAAATCCATAATATTTTCTGGTATGAAAGTTTGACAGTATTAATATTTTTTTTATATTTTCTTAAATCATTAAACCATTTTAATATATATGTTAACTACTAATAAATGGTTTATTCTTTCTAACTCCACATAAGCTTTTCCAGCGAAGATTGTAATAACACATTTATGTTCTCATTTTTCTACGGATATAAGTAAATTTATATTTAAAAATACCAAAAAGAAAAAAGATATACGTATATGTATGTATACACACCAGTTCTAGAGGACCCTTAGGGTGTCTGAGCCCAGCCATCTGAGTTCTTAGCACTGTGTTGCCAGGCTGCTCCCAGGGCTCGGGTGTCGTCTTTTGTGCTGTGGGGGTTGCCATTGCTGCCTGTACTTCTGATCCTTTCACCGCGGGTTCCGAACATTCACCTCACCACGTTTACAGAGAACTATTTTGTACATAGACTTTTCCAGGCACGTGCTTTGCGCCCACCCCGCGTGGCCCTTGTCTGTGTTAGCCGTCGGTGTGTGCACTGATCTCTGTTGAAGTTGTTTGTGGCTGTTTCCCTCGTAAGATAGTTTTCTGTTCCCTTCAGTAACGTGTCGCCAGTCCCTTGTATTTCAAGTTCTATTATACTGAAGTACTCTTGTTTTAATAGTGCCTCCCCAAGGACCTCACCCTGGACAGAGGTCAGCCCTTGACGCCCCAGTGCAGGTGACGTCGACACCGCTAATTGTCACTTTCCAGTCTGTTTTGCTCGACTAAGCAGGACATTTCGTAATTGCATCTCCGTGGGCTGTGAGACTGTGTGAAACTGTTTGTGTGGTCTCCTTGCAGGTGCTGTGTTCTCAGCACCACCTTGCTCTGAACACTGGTTATTCCAGGTGCTGCGCTCGGCAGAGGGGTCTCGCCAAAGCGCATGTGTGTGCGTGTGTGAGTGTGTGTGTCCTTTGCATGGCCGGGCGTGGCCGCCTTGCTCGGGCATCAGCAGGACATCGTGTGAATAGTTACAACGCTTCCAAACTGGAACTCTACATTTTGTATCTTACTTTTAAAGCTCCTATAAGTAAAGTAACTATTGGCTTTATTAAAAATATACATTTAATAATATCTTGTATCTCTGTTTAAAATGAACTGCAGCAGACATGTGAGAAGCCCTGCCTGATTCATTACTTTGAAAAGCTGCACCCACGTTGCTTTTGAGGTCAGTTTGTCCTCTGATTCTGAGACCTCGCAAGAGGAAAGAACCCTGGGAGTGTTGGGATGAGCTGGGGTGGGTGGCTGGGCAGGAAGCTGACAACTACCGCACGTCTCCAGCCGGCTTCCCTAAGGCCAAAGGAGATCCGGATAGACGTCTGTGAGGACAGAGCCAGCGTCACGGTGAAGGAGCCACCTGGAGGGATGCAAGTTCTCTCCTTGGGTTGTGGTCCGCCAGTACCCCCATTCCACCAGCCAGGGGCGCTGTGAGCTGCCCAACCAGCCTTTCCAAGGAGCAGACCCAGGGATGAGCTCTCCCCTTGCTCCACCAGAGACCCCATATTTGGCAAGGAGATCATACCTTACAGGGAGGGACAAGGACTAGTCTCATTGGAGGATGCCCTCCTGCTAAGCAATGGGAAGCTTGTTCAGTGGGAACCACAAAGGGAGGGTGGGTTACAGGGGAATTTCAACTTTTCATTTACAGCAAGATAGTACTTGATTGAGGCTTTTTTTCATGGCCTCGGGAAAAGATACAAGCATTAATCTATAACCTACCAGTATAAATACTAAGGCATCTTTCTGCCCAGAAGCTGAGCATGGGGACCAAGACCCAGAGCCTTCTAAGTGCACCTCAGGACAAGGTTACTTAGTAACAGCTATGTTGCATGAAATACGCCAGAAGTACCTATTAAAATGCTAGCATTTTATTCAAGCATGCTCTGTTTACCACCAGTACTTGGTGCTGTTCACTGGTTTCAATTCACAGCAGTGGTGGAGACTGAAGAGTTCTGTGGCCGGGCTATGTGCCGGATGGGTGAGAGTGGAAAGCTGAACAGATGTTACGCCTGAACAGCAAGAGGGTCCTTGTGAGGCTGGTGACCCTCCGTTTCCACCTGGGGGATCCTGGGAAAGTAGGGCGTCCAGCTCAAAGAGTGTAGCTGAGCGCGGAACCTGCTTCGGATCCTCTGTCGGCCCATCTCTACCCCTCCTCCATTTGTACTCTCTCAAAAATACATAAACGTTAAAAAAAAAAAAAAAAGTGTAGGGGGGTGCCTGGGTGGCTCAGTCTGTTAAGCATCCGACTCCTGGTTTTGGCTGAGGTGGTGATCTCACAGCTAGTGAGTTCAAGCCCCCTGTGGGGCTCTGCACTGACAGTGCAGGGCCTACTTGGAATCCTCTCTCTCTTCCCTTGTCCCGCTCTCTCTCTTTCCCTCTCTCTCTCTCTCACACTCTCAAAATAAGTCAATAAACTTTAAAAAAAATAAATAATTTTTTAAAAAGTGTAGCTGAAACACAGCATGCCAATCGTGACACTGTGAGAGGATGGCCCTTTGTGCACATCGTGTGGCCGCTGCTGTGACTGCTTCCTGATCTGGAAACACTGAGGAAATAAACCCTTCCAATGGCGAGCTCCTCAAATGCCCAAAAGCCATGTATGTGGAAAGCACGACTGGCTGCCTCCCAGCCACATGTGTTGAGGAACCTCCCGGGCCAGGCTCCTGGATGTGGCTAATATTGAGCCTGAGTTTGGGAGGTGGGCATAAGTGAGGAGAAAGGACTGTTTCAAGAGTGTCATGTTCATTTCCACATCTAAAGTCACTTCAGGGCTAGGGCGCCTGGGTGGCTCAGTCGATTGAGCCTCCAACTTGGGCTCAGGTCATGATCTCGTGGTTTGTGAATTCAAGCCCTGCATCGGGCTCGCTGCTGTCAGCACAGAGCCTGCTTCAGATCCTCTGTCCCCCTCTCTCTCTGCCCCTCCCCCACTTGTGCTGTCTCTCAAAAAAAAAACTTTTTTTTTTTAATTTAATAAAGTCACCTAAGGGCAAGGCCCTTGCTAGAAGCCAGGGCTGCAAAGAAGATACAGTCTCTGTTCTTAAAACTCGGTCTTGTATTTATTTTTTAATATCTTTTTAAAAACTACTTTATTTCCGGGGCACCTGGGTGGCTCAGTCGGTTAAGCCTCCGACTTCAACTCAGGTCTTGACCTCATGGCTCATGGGTTCAAGCCCCACATCAGACTCTCTGGTGTCAGCACAGATTCGCTGTCTCTCTGCCTGCTTCAGATTCGCTGTCTCTCTGCCTCTCCCCTGCTCGTGCTTTTTTCCAGTCTCACTCAAAAATAAACATTGAAAAAAAGAATGAGAAAATTGGTAAAATTATTTTAATTCCAGTGCAGTTAACATACAGTGTTATATTTGTTTCAGGTGTACAATATAGTGATTCAACACTTATGTACTCCATGCACATCAAGTGTACTCAATCCCCTTCGCCTATTTCACCCATCCCCCCCCCCCCACCTCGCCTCTGGTAACCATCTGTTCTCTATAGTTAAGAGTCTGGTTTTTGTTTTTTGTCCCTTAAATTCCACGTATGAGTGAAATCATATGGTGTTTGTCTTCCTCAGACTGGCTCATTTCACTTAGCAAAATACTTAGCTTCATCCATGTTGTTGCAGATGGCAAGATATCATTCTTTACAGCTGAAGAAGACTCCACGCGTATATATAGATAGTACATTTTCTTTATCCATTCATCTATTGACACATTGCTTCCATAATTTGCCTATTGTAAGTAATGCTGCAGTAAACATAGGGGTGCATGTATCCCTTTGAATTAGTGTTTCCATATTCTTTGGGTGAATACCCAGTAGTGTGATTACTGACTCACAGGGTAGTTCTATTTTTAATTTTTTGAGGAACCTCCATTCTGTTTTTCACACTGGTTGCACCAGTTTGCATTCCCGCCAACAGTGCACAAAGGTTCCTGTTTCTCCACATGTTCTTCAGCGTTTGTTTTTTGTGTTTTTTGGTTTAGTCATTCAGACAGGTATGAGGTGATATTGTGGTTTTGACTTGCATTTCCCTGATAATGAGGGATGTTGAGCATCATTTCGTGTGTCTCTTGGCCATCGGTATGTCTTCTTTGGAGGAGAAAACTCATAGTCTTTTAGGGGAGACAACCCCATCTTTCCCTTCCTTGTTAAGAGGCCACCCTCCATCTACCCAGCTGTTCTGGCAAAATTCTTAGAAGACATTCATTCTTGATTCCTCTTTCCTTTATTCTCCTCTTCCAGCAAGTCCTATAAGCCTATCATTACAAGGGCATTCGAATTCTTTTTAAGGTTATTTATTTTTGAGAGAGAGAATATCCCAAGCAGGCTCCGCACTGTCAGTGTGGAGCCCGATGGGGGCTTGAACTCACCAACCTCGAGATCACGTCGCCAGCTGAAACCAAGAGTCTGACGTTTAACTGAACCACCCAGGTGCCCCCAAAGCATATTTGAATTCTATTATGTTCTTAAATATGCTGCCAACAACCTGGTCATCACCTGACTCCTGCCTCTCCCTCTCTGGCCTCAGGGTTTCCCAAACACCTCTGCTACCTCAACATTGCCTCCCCCAGTGCCCACTTGCCTGCTGCTCCCACAAATGCTCCCTGCTTCTGCCTCCATCTGTTCTCTTGGGCCAGAGCCCAACCTCTACCTGGGTTGTTTTTCATGATAGCACTTAGCATTCCCCTGGAGCCATGTTTGCCTTTGATCCTCTCACTAGAAGGGAGGCCTCATGAGAGCAAGGAACAAGTCTTGTTCATGGCCACATGGCCAGGGTGCAGAATGGCGAGAAGCAATTCCAGAGGAGCCAGACCAAAAGAGGCATTGACGCGCAAATCATTGAGCAAATTCTGATGCCAAATAAACATAGATAAATTATAATTTCTAATTTTATATTTAGTATTTATTTATAATTATTTAATTTATATATGTTATTTATATATTATTTATAATTACTTATAATTATAATTATATTTATAAAAATAATAAACAACTTAAAATTAGCTCTCACATCAAACTAAAAGAATAATACATGATAACCAGCGTTTGTACCAGAAGTGTGAGATGAGACTGACATTAGGAACTGCGGATAGGATTATACAGCTTTTTACAAACTCTATAGAGTTTTCCATTCTCGTGGAAATATGCCTCTGTGCGGTACGGAATTTTTTTAAAGCACCTAACAATAGAGTCACAGGGAAAATCTGGGGACGACATCCCGAAAGGACAAAACACCGCCGCAAGCAAAAACCGAGACGCAGGACGAGCTCCTGGCCGGCTGGAGGCGCTGATGAGCCCACTCACGGGGTTTTTTTGCTCGCGTGCGAGTGCGCGTGCGCATGTCGCCCCACTCAGACTTTGTGCACATGCGCGCACACGTCCATTCCAGACGTGCGGACTGAGACGTTTGCTAGTTCTGTCTGCACCCTAGCTTCCAACCCCGCGCGGGGACATGCGCACACGTGCATCTCAGACGTGCGATCCCACACGCAGATGCGTGCGTATCAGCGCCCCCAACCTGCGCCGAACCCGCCTTTCCTGCGCCAAAGATCGTGCGCACCGCCCTCTCCCGAGAGTGGGCCAGCTCTAGGAGCTCCGCGGAGCTCTTTGGAGGCGCTATTCTCAATCCCTCGGCCGGTCGCCATGACTCAGCATCCCAATGGGCGCAGCTCTTGGAGCAGCTCGAAAAAATCCCTCCGCGTGGATCGCCCCGCCTTCCCGTGGGCTCCTTCAACTCAGCCGCAGAACTAGCGCTCCACCCACCTTTCCCTCCCCCGGACTTCATCCTGCATACACATGCGGGTGCTTCCATGTTTCCTGCTCCTGCCTGACTCCTGCCCAGCTACTCCGATTTAAGGCCTGAAATATATAAATGCCCGTGCCTCAGTTTCCCCATCTGTAGAACAGGGCTGTTATTTGGAGCTGTACTAGTTTCATAAATAATGGGAGCCAACTGGTTTTTCAAGGCTGCACTAGGCTCTGAAATTAAATCCTTCTGCAGAGGTAGGACGGTCCCTGACTTCCTAAATTGCCTCCGCTGTCAAATCCTTTGTCCCGGACCAGTCTGTCTTGCTGAGGGCCCTTGAAGATGCCCAGGGCCGAGCAGGATCACTTGAACTTTCTGAGCCAGATTTTCTTTTTGTTGTGGTTTAGTCAAACGCTCCAAGCTTCACTGTCGCCAGGATCCTCAGGTATCTGAACACTATACTCTCTGGGTGGTTGCAGACAGGGGTTGGCACAACATATGGTAGCAGTGGTGGTCATGGTGGTAGAAAACAGTAGGGCTTAACTTTTGTGAGAATGTAAAATTACCTTACTTTGAAATTTTTCCAAATTCCCAAATCCCACACCATCTCCCAAGATTTGCTCAGAGATGCTAACCTCACACTCCAAGGACTAATCACCCTCCCACACACTGCACCTTTCCTGGTGGGTTTCTCCATGCTGCCATATACAAATCCTCAGATTCGGTCCAAAGGGACCAATAGTAATGTGGTGGTTGAATTTTCCTACCTCCCTGCTTTTTCCCTTGCTGCTGTCCTTTCTCTTTGAGATGCCGTTCTTGGCCGTTTCCACTAAAACTCTACCCTGTCAATCAGAATTAATATCACAGAGGCTTGGGGCGCCTGGGTGGCTCAGCCGGTTAAGCCTCCGACTTCAGCTCAGGTCACGATCTCGCGGTCCGTGAGTTCGAGCCCCGCGTCGGGCTCTGGACTGATGGCTCAGAGCCTGGAGCCTGCTTCCGATTCTGTGTCTCCCTCTCTCTCTGCCCCTCCCCTGTTCATGCTCTGTCTCTCTCTGTCTCAAAAATAAATAAAACGTTAAAAAAAAAAAAACTTTAAAAAAAAATATCACAGAGGCTTAATTGATGTTAAAACAGAACTGTGATGATGGGGATTTGCCAGAACGTGGCAGGCGGGACAGGATTGCGATAAAGAAAAGGGCTCAGAAGGCAGACAAACTTGGATTGATTTTCCACTTAGCAACAGAATGGCTATTTTCAGATTTCTCAACCTGTCTGTTAAATGGGGAGGACAACAGGATTGTTAACAGGGCTGCTATGAGGATTATATGGGAGAACATTTAGCGCAGGGCTCCAAACACAGTAAACTGGCAGAAGTTTAACCATGTTAGTAGTTGGATGATGAATGGCTGTCAAGTAATAATGATCTCCTTTGTCCCCTCCTATTTGTTTTCTTTCCTTATGGCCCTCCGGATAGCAATATAGTTTTCTGCTCATATAGAAAATCCATGTAACTGGGTTTTCAAAGCCCAATGTTAAATTTAAAATATTATTGGGAAATCTGGAGTCACTGAACCTGCTGGAATCACAGAGCCCAAACTGCTGGAGGTGAGAGAAGACATGACAAGGGGCACCTGGGTGGCTCGGTAGATTAAATGTCTGACTCTTGATTTCTGCTCATGTCATGATGTCACAGTTCATGAAATCGAGCCTTGCATTGGGCTCTGCGCTGACAGAGCAGAGCCTGCTTGGAATTCTTTCTCTCCCTCTGTCTCTCTGCCCCTCCCGTGTTCTCTGTCTCAAAATAAATAAAATAAACTTAAAAAAAAAAAAAAAGATGAGTTCTTCAAAAAGGCAATCATCAGGATTTACCTCCAGCCTCTTCTTCAGTAACCAAAGTAGCACCTGTAGGTTTCAAGTGACTGGGAGACATTAGAGAAGACAGTGTGGCAGTGCTTAGGTGAACACCCATAAAACCTTTGGAAAGACTTGGGAGTTGTAAATGACAGCTCAGCTCCAAACAACATCAACGCTAAGAAAAATTGCTGATTTATGTTCCAGCTGCAGACAGAAGAGGCCTAGCCCCAGGAACTTGGGTCCTGTACCTCTCTGGGGTTCACGCTCTACATTGTTTTCCTTGACACCAGGGACTGGTCCTCAGGTCTGCTCTTTCAGAAAGGCAACTTAACACTACCAAACACGGAATTTCTCTTGCCGGCACTTGTTCGGCTGGCTTATCTCTGATGCAATCAGGAAGGCAGAGAAAGAAACACGAGGATGGAACGGAGTGGTTTGGGATAAAGACAACAGACATCCACTGTGGTCACCAAAGAGAGCCTACTAGAAAGAAGGAGTCAGTGGCTACTGTTGGGCTAGAGTCATCAGGAGAATCATAGGGCAAGTGATGATGAGGCAATGGCTACTGAGACTGGCCTTCCTTGGATGAGATTACAAAACATAGGATTTAGGGGCAGGAGTGCTGTTCTGTGTAGACAACTGGCTTGCACGGCTGGAGTATTTCTCAGCGACTCCAGTAGGACAGAGGCTGTTCTGCGTTGTCAGGGTTGTGCTGAGTATGGGGAGCTCAGTTAAATCTGAGTTGACAGCTGACCTGAAACTGAGGGTAAACAAGGACCATGTGGACAGAGCTGTTCCCTGTAAAGTCCTGCTGACCACTCATTTCTTCAGTCTTCAGCCTTAGCCTGTTTTCCTTCTTCACCTTTACGATGCCAAATATTTCTGGGCAGGAAAGGAAAAGCCATTTGCAGAGGTCAGAGGTGACAGTGACTGCATGGAGGTGGGAGGTGGGCCGGAGGAAGACCTAGGCCTGAGGGGGCATCAGGACAGGACATATTCCTGGATGGTTGGCCTTTCTAGGGGGACCAGGCAATGGAGCAGCTCAGTTTGAGTACCCAGTTTTTGGATCTCTTGTCCTCTCTGGCTGTATTTACTCTGTTTCATCCAGACTCTCATCTAGGCTCATGACTTCAAATGCAATGTATTCACTGATGACTCCCAAGTCTTTCCTCCAGCTGGAACCTTCTCTTCCGGTACTCCAGTCATGAATACCCAATGTAACACCTACACTTAAGATGCCTAATAACGTTTGTGATCTTCCCTCCCAAATTTTCATCTCCCCAAGATGCAATGACAGTTCCATTTTTCCAGGATCTTGGGTTAAAAAGTGGATGTAACCCTTGGTTGTTCATTTTCTGTCTCTCAGTTCTTCAGTGTGTCTAGATCACCATACCCAACTCCTACCACACTGACCCAAGTCACCTTCATCCCTGGCCTGTATTGTTGCAGTAGCCTCCAATCTGTTACCCTCATTTCCATTCCTGCTACCTTGTGGGTCTGTAATTTGTAAACATGTCAAATGATGTCTTTCCACTGCTTAGATCCCTTCGATGGCTTCCTGTCGCTCTCAGAAAACCAAAGTTTTCACAAGGTCTTGTAAGTTCTGTGGTCTTCTTGCTTTCCTTCCCTCTCTGAACTCAACTTCTTTTTCTTTCATTCACACCACGCCAGCCACAAGTGCCTCCTTCCGCTTCTGAAACACCTAAGCGTGCTCGCTGGGGAATTTTCCAGTTGGTCTTCCCTTTGCCTGAGCACTTTCCCCCCAGACATCTAAAGTGGCTGGCTTCCTCACCTTCTTCAGGCTTTTGCTCAAAAAGTCACCTCATTAGTCATTAACCTTGGCCATTCTATTCCAAATTGCAACCCCAATTTCCAGCACCCTTTCCAGCTTTCCTTTTCAAAGTAGCACTTACCAGCCTATGACCCACCATATATGTATTTATTACTTATGTATCTACAACACATGGAACACTACCTGGGACGTAGTGGGAAGTGGGAACACTACCTGGGAAGGTATTGAATGAATGGACGAAGGAAGCAGGGGGGGGTGGGGGGTGGGGAGCTCGGCCTCTTTACCCCAGTCACTTCCAAGCATAGGCTGGCAGACCAAGGGACTGCCTTGTTGCAGGGAGAGGCAAGCTGAGGCCCAGAGCAGCGGTGACTGCCAAGGTCGCCCCGAGGGCGCTGACAGCCGGGGAGCGGAGCGGAGCGGGGCGGGGAGCTGGGCGGGGAGCGGGGAGCGGGGTGGGGCGGGGCGGGCACTGCGCCTGCGCCATAAAAGGGGTTGCGCGCACCGTGCCTCCGCTAGCTGCGCGCCGCCCGCCCCCTCTTCCTCTTCCAAGCTTGTCCCAGTCCGAATACCCCGCTGCTGTCGCCATGGCCGCGCTCACCCAGAACCCGCAATTCCAGAAGCTGCAGCAATGGTATCGCGAGCACGGCTCTGACCTCAACTTGCGCCGCCTTTTCGAGGGGGACAAGGAACGTTTTAACCACTTCAGGTGCGCGCGCGGGGCCACAGGCGGGGCGCGGACGTGCGGGACCCGGATCCGGGTGCACAGGGCGCCGCACATAGGGTCAGGTGTGCGGGCCCGGGGCCGGGGCGGTCGGGCCGGCGGTCCCCGGGGGTCCTCGGCCGACCCCGGCCACGGATCGGGGCCCAGGCCCAGGCCCCAGTTTGTCCTTGAAGCCTCCTTGAAGCAGGTTCCTGGGGGCTCGCGGAGGTCTCGGAGCCGGACTGCTTAGTCATGAGAAGCGGGCCCCACCGCAGTTCTCCCTCCGCAGGGGCATCTCTCTCCACCTTCTGTCCCCGCCCCCCACCTCTAATGCCTGCCGTTTGAGAAGGGGCTCCTTCCGCAGTTGTGGCCTGGGGCCCTAGCTGACGCAGCAGGCGGGAGAGGGCTGTCCCCTGAACCCCCGCTCCTGGCCCAGAACGGACGGGGACCCCCGAGGTTTGCGATGTGGGTGGGCGGGTCTGGGGGATTTGCGGGGAGCCGCGGAGAAAGGTGGAGATGTGGGGGCATGATTTCTACGAAGGAAGCTCGGTGTGCAGACCTATGCATGACCAGGAAATGGAAAGGAATCAGTGGGAGGAAATCTTGGTGGGGGGGGGGGGGCAGGAATCTCGGGGTGCTCCGGTGACTGGTGCAGGTGTGTTGGGGAGGGGAGGTCTGTGGCTCCAGACTGGAAGCCCCATGACCAGCCCTGCCTTCTGAGTCCTTTCCCGATTAAGTTGAGTCGCAGAGTGGAAGCTCTAGGAGAGAATGGTCACTCCACGGGGTAGGCAGGGGCAGTGCACCCAGCCGTTGTCTTCCCGGTTTTAGCAGAGGAATGGCTCCTCAGGAAGGGTCTGCAGCCCCATTGTGTGAGGCTGGCCCCATTCACTGTGCTGGTGGGCAGACAGGCGACAGCACCGCTGTGCTGAGCAGCTGAGGCTTGTTTGGGGTGTGGCCCAGGGAGAATGTTATTTTGTGGATGCAGCTCTGGTCGGGGAATGGGCTCTCCTGAGAAACGGGGTGTGGTCAGTGGCTTCTGCCATCTTTTTGCAGCTTGACCCTGAACACCAACCATGGGCGGATTCTGGTGGATTACTCAAAGAACCTTGTGACCGACAGTGTGATGCAGATGCTGGTGGACCTGGTAATGTTCTGCTGTGGGGGGCTTGACCTGTGACCCACAGCATGGCAAGCGAACCGGGGTCCTGGGAGCCTACAGGTCCTTGAGCAATTTTATTTCCTTCCCTCAGCGGACCTCAGTCACTGCCTCTGTGCCCACACAGGGCTCTGAGCTCCTGCCCTCCCCCACCCCGATTCTAAGCAGCGTCCCAGGGGATTCGGTGCCAGTGTCTGAGCAGACCCTTCGCAGGCAGTGGGGTGGGGGGCACCAGGCTGCAGCTGTCTGTCAGCCCCACTGGGACTGCATCAAGCCTAGAGTTTGGTGGCTTGGGCACTTGGTTGCCGGTGTGAGTGGATCAGGCCTCAGTATCTTCTCTTCCCAGGCCAAGTCCAGGGGTGTGGAGGCTGCCCGGGAGCGCATGTTCAATGGCGAGAAGATCAACTTCACCGAGGTGAGCTGGCCTGGGGATGGCCGACTCTACATGCCCTCCAGGGCCTCTTCCTTCCCTTTGGGGTTCATCTGACTGAGAGCACCGCACGGTGTCTTCACCTCTGCTCTTCAGCAATGTTTTTGCTTAACAAGGAGCCTGAAAGCCTATTTCCTTGAGTGGGTTGCAGGGCTATGGGGTGCATCTTCCCCAAGACTGGCAGTTTGGACTTGGTGAGGGTGGAATGCTGTCTGCCTAGAGCACATCTCAAGCCTGCAGGGCGATGGCTTCTTAAGGCATGCTCAGAGAACTTAACTCTGGTCTATCTTTGCTCTGAGTTTTATTAGTGAAAAGAGAAATCTTAGGACAGAAGATCAACCTCCTCAGTGGTAGGCATTAGTAGGAAGCAGAGATACAGCCAGGCCTTGGGGGCCCTGTTCCTGAATTGCTGTGGAAGCCTGGAGGCATAATAATCACTGAGTGCTAAGAGTCTTATCCTCACAGTGTTATTATCCTCCTTCACCCAAGAGGAATCTGAGGCTCAGAGGGCAAGTTGCTTATCCAAGACGTTATAAGAGATAGCAAGGTTTCAAACTCAACTTATCTCACTGCTGGGCTAGGCTGAGGGAAGCTGCAGTCAAGGAGGGCTTCCTGGAGGAGTGCATCTTCTTATAAATGTCGGACAGGAGTGAGGTTGGGCAGGGTGAGGGTAGAGTGGCATGATGTCTTCCACCTTAGTGAACCTCCCCTTGGGTTGGAGTCCAGAGACCGTCTCTTTCCTATCCACCTAGGATCTATAGAGCTGTTTCCTTCAAGGACTCCTCTACTGGCTTCAGCTTGATGGGACTGTTGCTCTCACATGACAAGGACAGCTCCTTGGCACCTGTCACGGGCCTACAGTTTGGTTTGGTTTGGTTTCTGGCAGTCGGTGGGGTGGGGCCGCTTGGTGAGGGACATTTGAGTCCCTTCTTTGCTCCACATCCAAGGGGCTGGGGGTACTTTTCAGAAGGCGCCAGCAACTACCGTGCACTCTCACGGAGGAGGTGAGACAAGGTTAACGACCCCTGGTCCTCTGTGTCTCTCACCTGTGTTCCCATTCTCTGCCTTTGCTCACTCTGTTCCTCTTTCCTTGGCTTTTCATGCTCTGAACACCGAGGGGCTCCCTGGGCTTTTCCTGGTCTCCCTCCCCTTGTGACTGTAGCCAAAGGGGAGCAGCACACGCCTGCCTCCTCCAGGTCCCGGGGTAGCCTCTGCACCCATAAGCACGCAGTAGATTCTCAGTACAAAACTGTGGTACTAACACATCTTAGGGCTCGCGTGCGTGTCCGGTGGAGAAAGGGCTGGGCTGACTCCTCACCCAGGCTGCACCGTGCCCCCCCGGGGACGTGGCTGCCCTGGGCTGGGGGTGGGGGTGGGGGTCTTCACACGCTGACTGCATCCCCAGGATCGCGCAGTGCTGCATGTGGCCTTGCGGAACCGGTCAAACACCCCCATTCTGGTGGATGGTAAGGATGTGATGCCAGAGGTCAACAGGGTCCTGGAGAAGATGAAGTCTTTCTGCCAGGTAAGCAGCTCCTGCGCTGGACTTGCCCTTGGCCCTGGGTGTGCATGTGTTTGAGAATCTGGGGACCTTGATGGGCCGCCCCTCCATTCTGCTTGGAGAGAACTCAAGGCCTCATCGCATGGAGGCGGTCTGTGTGCTCGCTGGCCTGGGGGCTCTACCCTTGTTGTGATGGACCTACCACTGGCAGCCACAGAGCAACCTCTTTGCTGAACTGTAATCACCTGTGGGCTCATGGTGACAGTCTGGCCAGAACAAAGATCCGAAAAGAAAACTGAGGCCCCTAAGGGATGGGGTGGTAGAGGAGAGGAGGTAGAGCAGGTAGAAGAGAGACTTGCTTTTCTAATCTCTTTAGCAACATGCCCTTATTTTTTAATCTAGAACTAGATAAATTGAATGGTTTTTTACTTTAACTTTATTTTTTTCATGCTTATTTTTGAGAGAGAGTGTGTGCACGTGGGGGAGGGGCAGAGAGAGAGGGAGACACAGAAACCAAAGCAGGCTTCAGGCTCTGAGCTGTCAGCACAGAGCCCGATGCAGGGCTTGAACTCATGAACTGTGAGATCATGACCTGAGCCAAAGTCGGATGCTCAACCAGCTGAGCCACCCAGGTGCCACGATAAATTCAATGTTTTAACATTTCCTTGACCGTGCCCCCAGCTTGCTCTCCAGAGGCAGCATTTATAGCAGTTTCTGTGAAATCTTCTGAAAGCTTCCTATGCGTGTGCTATGTGTATACGTACATCTCTCTCTTCTTTGAAACATGTATGTACACATGTATACATACACATGGGTTCGTTTTTAACTACTTTTTGCAGCTTTTTTATACTTGTAAATAAGTAGGACATGTTCCTCTGTCCACATAACGGTGCCTCCTTTTCCTGTGGTGGGTGGGTGTAGATGTTGCTTCAGAGATCAGCTAGAGATTTCCCCACATCAACCACTGTTGCCTTAGTGTCTGTTCCAGGGTTGATTCTGCAAGGATTAGAGCACATCCTCAAGCCTGGGGTACAGGGGTGGTATACGTGTGTGTGTGTGTGTGTGTGTGTGTGTGTGTGTGCATGTGCGCGCATGCACACGTGCACATAGCATGTATGGGCTGTGTGTGCTCTGAGAGTGATAATCTGGGCTCTGGTCAGCTTGTCCCTGGGAGCAGTGACCCCCACCTGTGACTGGCCCAAGTCTGTTTGCTTTGGCTCCCAACCATTTCAGACCTCAGACAGCAGGAGTGATCTGGCCATCAGTCCTGGTGGCCTGGCCAAATGAGTAGAACTTTGTGGGGTGAGGAAGGGTTGGCATCCTGATGAGACTCTGGATTCCACAGTGTTCCTTAATAGTGTGGTCGGTACTTATGATGGGCTTTGGGTGTAGGGAAGGGCCTTTCCAGCCATCAGGGGTGAGTGGTAGAGCTGACACGTGTCAGAAGCTGGTGCTCTTTCGGATGAGCGCGTGTGTGCTCAGGCCTGCGGCGTGGAGAGTGTGGCGCTGGCCGTCCGGGAAGCTGTTTCCAGGAAAGCGCTCCTTTAGAGCTGGCTGTGGGATACCTGACTCAGACTGATGGGGTATTTATAGTTCAAAAAAAGCTACTGAGTGGCAGCAATTCTACGGTGAGGAACACTCCCCATAGCTGTGCCGAGGTTAGAAGTTTGCCAAGGTCAGGTTGAGGATGCTCGCCATGATCCCGATTATAGTGTCAAAAGTCACAAACAACCTGGGCTCAGGGCACCTGGCTGGCTCAGTCGGTGGAGCGTGTGATTCTTGATCTAGGGGTCGTGAGTTTGACCCCCACGTTGGCCATAGAGACTGCTTAAAAATAAAATCTTTAAAAATGAAAAAAAAATTAAAAACCACAAACAGCCTGAGCCCATTTATCAATGAACTAATTAGTAAAATCAGTATATGTTTATATATTGTGGTCCCGGGCACCATTAGATATTAGGGAGCTATGGTTACCTTGACCTGCCCTGCTGTTGAGGATGTGCAATGAAGTTGGAAATGGAAATTGCAAAACTGGCATGTGTTGTAAAACCCCATCTGGTGGAAGAAAGGCTGTGCGTAGTCATATTAAAGACACAAGTTTTCTCCCCTGGGATGCTTTATTGTAACAAAACTTTAATGGTGAGAGGGAGGCTTGAGAAGCCGAAGAACTTTATTTTTTTATTGATGGAAAACTTCCCATGACAATTGGCTGCCTTATTATTTTAAAAAAGAAAAAGGTTGCTGGGTCTTACTGGTTTGGGGAAAGATGTATGTAGTAGTTTTCTATTGGTATATAATAAATTGCTCCAAAACTTAGCAGCTGAAGACAGCGATTGACGTTTCTGTGGATCGGGATTTGCAGCGGCTGTGCTGGCTGCTTCTGGTCTCATAAGGTTGTAGTCAAGATACTGGCCAAGGTTAGCGCTCATCTGAAGGCTTGGTGGAGCCTGCAGGATCTGCATCCAAGAGGACTCACTCGCGATTAGTGCTGGCTTTGGGGAGGCTTCAGTTCCTCACCTTGCGGACCTCCGTACAGCAGTGTCCTCATGACAAGGCAGCTGATTTCCCCAAGTGAGTGACCCAAGGGAGAGCAAGACAGAGTGCCTCAGGGTCTTTTAGTACCTTGAGCTAGCACGTGAAATTACATCTTTCATTCCTGTACGACTGTGTTAGTTGTATAGGTCAGTTCTGATCAAAGGAGGAGGGGACAACACAAGGACGTGAACACAAGGAGGTGAGGACCACTGGGAGCGATCTTGGGAGTTGGCTACACAGTCTGCCTTCTGGCTCCCAGTGATTATGTTCCTTCCACGTGAAGAACACCCTACTCACTTTCTCCTAAGGCTGTATCCCATTACAAGATCAGCTGGAAGTCCAGAACCTCATCATCAGGATGAGGTAGAGGTCGAGCAGTATCTGCATTTCCTTTAATGCAACTCAGATATATTTCCTTTTGATGTGAAGACATGTGAATTAAAGAAACAATTTATTTGCACCGCACACACCCAACCCACAACGGTGAGGTAGGTATAGGATATCTGATACAGGAGAATTCCTGTTCGAAGAGAGGGGAGATGGGAGGCACACAGGAGTCATTGGTCCAAACCATTTTGAAATCCAGCAGGACATAGACTCGAGGTTGGCTTGGTTAGGACTCAAGGTCTAGGAATCATTTCTCAAGGATTTTGGCCTTGCCCTCATTCATTCTTTTTACCTGAAAGGTAGTTTGTGTTTGCAGCTACATAGGTTTTTCAGCCTGCTTACTGCCCATAGAAACGTGGGTATCTAGGGATGCCTGAGTGGCTCAGTTGGTTAAGCTTCCAATACCAGCTCAGGTCATGATCTTGTGGTCTGTGAATTTGAGCCGTACCGTCAGGCGCTGCACTGACCGGTCAGAGCCTGGAGCCTGCTTTGGATTCTGTGTCTCCCTCTCTCTCTGCCCCTCCCCTGCTTGCTCGCTCTCTCTCTCTCTCTCTCTCTCTCAAAAATAAATGTTGGGAAAAAAAATGTGGGTATCTAAAGCCCTCTTTTCCTTTTGTACTATCTCTGTCCCTTTCAGTCCAAGCCGGTAGTGTTTCTGACAATTCAGTTGTCTTTGTGGGTCTCCTATGAAGCTTACTGAGGGGGGGTTCACTCCATCAGGCAAAAGCCATACCTACAAATATCTTCAAGACAAGGCCTTTTCTATCATTGTTTTTGAGAGTCAGTTTTCTCAGAAGCCGGATATTTGACCAAAATGTTTTCTGTGTTACCACTTTAGCTCCTTCTGAGATCTAAACAAAGCATTTTATAGCCACACTCTCTGCTTCACCTTCTCACTGTGCCCTAGATTTGATCTTTGCCAAAGAGCCATCTCTTAATTTTAGCCCCTGTTGTTGCCTAGACTAGACAAGCTGGGAATTTCTAAACCCAAGAAGCTAGGCGGTTCCTTTAACACGACTAATGGGTTAATGTACCTGAGGGGTGCACAGGTCCCTTATTCAGCTTGGGGGTGGTATGCAGTGTTGTAAACACCAGGAGACAGGAATCGGTGGGGTCCGTGTGGAGCTTGGCTGCATGTCTGATGGTCCTGTCCCTGGCACCAGCCCCAGTAGTTGGCATTTCACGTCTCTCAGTCTCTCATACATTAGATTCTGCTGAGAGTTCACCCCCGTTTGGCAAATTCTGACAATGTTACTGAGATGGGGGTGTCCCCCACTTTGTTAATGATGAAATAGGGTTTAGCTGGGGGGGTGAGTATGGCAGGGATTTGCCAGTGTGGTCTCAGTAGGACCCTGTGAGGGTCTGGACGTTGGGCTTGAGATGTGAGGATCCTTTTGAGCAGCACTTTATACTTGGAGCTTTGGGCTGAACACACCTCCCACTCTGTGCCAGCGTGTCCGAAGCGGTGACTGGAAGGGGTACTCAGGCAAGCCCATCACGGACGTCGTCAACATCGGCATCGGTGGCTCTGACCTGGTAAGAAGGACTCCTTTGGGATGGGGTGAGGGGTCCCACCCAGAGTCTTGGTTTTTCCAGGGTGAGACCTGGCTTTCCCCACTTCTGTAGGCCCTGAGTCTTGTTTTCTGATGCTGCATCTCCCCACAGGGACCCCTCATGGTGACTGAAGCCCTTAAGCCGTATTCTTCAGGAGGTCCCCGGGTCTGGTTTGTCTCCAACATCGATGGGACCCACATTGCCAAAACTCTGGCCACCCTGAACCCCGAGTCCTCCCTGTTCATCATTGCCTCCAAGGTACGGGCCTTGGACCCAGCCTGGCTCCCCAGCCCTGTGTGTGGTTGGTGGGGGTGGGGCGGGGTGGGTAGACCCTCCTGAGCACATCGTGCTTCGTGGATCAGGTCTGGCAAGCTGTGCTCAGACTGTTCTTGTCAGGCGGTAAATGCGGTTTACCTGATGGAAACCCGAACTGGTCAGTTAGAACCTTCGTCTTGTTTGCTTGCTTATTTGTTTGTTTGTTTTTGAGAGAGAGAGAGGGAGACACAGAACTCAAAGCGGGCTCCAGGCTCTGCCCTGTCAGCACAGAGCCCGATGCGGGGATCGAACTCACAAACTGTGAGATCATGACCTGAGCCGAAGTTGGACGCTTAACCCACTGAGGCACCCAGGCGCCCCAGAACTTTCATATCTGCTTGTTCTGTGGGATCTGTGCCCAGCCTGGGTTTTGTTTGTGGCCATTTATGCCCTGTTTACTCCCATCAGTGCACATAAAATATGAAGAATTCCATCTGGATTCTGAGATCACAGCCTAGCCTGGGCCAAAGGAGCCCCCAGCGTGGCCACTGCCCCTTTCCTGGAAGATGCTTTGGCCTTTGACCTGTGGTGGAGGAGTGGTGTGTGTGGGTGGGATGGGGGCTGTGTATGTGGCTTTCACTAGGATTCTTCTCAATCTAATCTGGTTGGGAAGTCCTGGAATCACAGGATCATGGTAATACTTCCAGGCCTCTGCCCCAGACAGAACCACTCATTGTGACTTTGTGGACAGTTGGGCAGAGGTTGGAGTGACTGTCACTGCTCCTGGTGATAACTGGGCACCCACATGGCCTCTGCCACTGAACCCTGGCTCTGGGTCACAGCGACCCTGAGCTGGGGGCTGACTGCTGTACTTTCTGGCTGTAGACCTTTACCACCCAGGAGACCATTACGAATGCAGAGACAGCGAAGGAGTGGTTTCTCCTGTCTGCCAAGGATGTGAGTGCTGGGGTGGGTGGTGGGCACTGCGTGGGCTGGGAAGGACGGGGTGGGCCTGCCTGTCCACCTGAGTGGCCAAGCCTAACGCTACATGTGGCCGTATTTCTCCTGACGTTGGCAGCAGGAGGCAGCCTCTCTTGGTGCCCACCTTTTCTGGTTAAGACGTTTCCCAGTCCCAGACGTATCAAGTGTGCCAGAAGCTGCTCTGACTAGCTGATGGCACTTTAAGGTCCCTTGGCCTTGTAGGGCCTTCTCTACCCCTGGCCACACTCATTGGTTTAGAGGGGAGGGACCCTCGGCCTTGTGTGCCTGCGAGGTAGGCTGGGCCTCTAACTCCTCTCTCCTCTTGACCTTGACGTGGGGCTCCTCCAACAGCCTTAGAGCCCAGGACTGGGAGCAGTGAGTCCCACCCAGGACCTCAGTTTCTCCAGGGGTGGGAGGCTCACTACCCTTGGGCGGCCTCTGGACTCAGTTCGGTGTAACCTGGCTCTGTCTCTTGTAGCCTTCTGCAGTTGCGAAGCACTTTGTTGCCCTGTCTACCAACACGGTAAGTGCCCGTGTGGGCTCCCAGACTTCCTCCCTGGGAGGGCCCAGGCCACATCAAGGTGTCAAGGTCACAGCCTTTCAGAAAACTCAAGCTGAGATGTGATTCGCACGTCTGGGGATCTTGGCTGGGCTGATGGGATAGAAGGGGTCAGTTGCCTGTCACGGAGGTGAGCGGCACAACACCCCTTCTGCATCCTGCTGTCACATCTGTGCAGCTCCAAAGAGGGATCCCGTTGACCCTGTCTACCTCCGACGCCTGGCTGAAATCCAGAACGCTCCACACACATGATCTCCTTTGGCCTCTGCCACCCTGCCCCTGGTCTGTCCCCACGTGGGATGTGCAGGGTAGGGGTGGAGGGTGCATCCCATTTCTTATATAAGAACATTAAGCCCCGGTGAAGGATTTTTGCCCAGTGACTGCATGAGTCAGTGAAGCTGGGATTAGAACACCGGTCTTCTGCCTGCCAGTTCTTACACTCTGCCTGGCCCGGGGCTGTGCGAGGTGGGGGGGTGGGGCTGTGTGCCAGGAGTAACAAACCTCGTGGGCACTTGCTGTCTGGTGGGCTTTGTACTAGGCTATGTCTCAGAGCTGGAAGCACATAGGTTTTCCTAACCGTTCCCCCCACTTCCTCTGCCCCTCATATCTGACTCGCACCCCTGCCTCCAGGGCTGCCCTACCCACAGGGGAGGCAGGAGCACTTCTTAACGCTGGCTGACCAGAGCACCACTGTCTGCCTTCTGCCAGCAGAGTTGAGACTGGTCGATAGGGTCATCTCCTCCTGTCTGACTAGGGTTGCTGACCCTCTGTGCACAGGGGACCAAGCACCTGAGGAACAGGGTTGGCCATCTCCTAAAGGCTTTCTGGGGAAGGGTCACCATCTCAGATACTGGAAGGGGCTGGACAGGTATCCTGGCTGTGTGACACCTGGCCTGGGAGGTGGCCCCTGCCCCTCTTGGGTTCCCGCCCTGGGCTCAGTTTCCCATATGGGTTGGTGTCTGCACCTCAACAGGTCCAGGAGGCGGGTCTTGCAGGGCAGTGTGTGGGCCAGGTCCCCGCACTGGGTGTGTGGCCTCCCGCCACAGGAGGGCTTCACGGACACCAGGCTGCAGCTGTTTCTGGGTATGAGCCGGCCTTGTGTCCAGTTCTAGGGGTGAAATCTGCTGGTTCCTGCCCGTCATTGACCGGCTACTCCGCTACTCCAGCCCTGCCCCATCTGCCCGCAGCTTGAGTGGCATGACGCCTGGCACCCAGGAGCTCCTGGTCTCCTCCAGCTAATGTAGGCTTCCTTCTTTCTTTCCTTTTGCCCCTTTTAGACTAAAGTGAAGGAGTTTGGGATTGACCCTCAAAACATGTTCGAGTTCTGGGATGTAAGTAAAGACACTTCCTTGTGCTGGGTGAATTATGTGTCCTTTGCCAGGCGTGACCACTGAGACACACATGAGGGGCCTATGAGGTCAGGTCAACAGTTATTGAGCACCTGCTGCATGCCTAGCTTTGGGAAATGGCCGAGAGGCCCTCAGAGAGGCTTATGGGGCAGGAGCAGCCCAGTCAGGATGAGGGCTCCACTTCCACTGAGGGCGGGCTGAGCTTGCAAGGCCAAGATGACATTCCCCTGGGTGCCTGCCAGCGGCCCCCACCGTGGGGTAACTGGAGCCACCCTTACCCCCTTCACTAAACTTGAGGTTGTGAGTTATTCTCAGTGTTGACCTTTTTCTGAACTGCAGCTGCAATCTGTAAAGGCCAAGGGGCAGGGTGAGGCAGGAGGTGTGACTGGGCAGGCCTGCTCCGGAGGGGTGGGAACAGCCGGCAGATGGCAGAGAGGAGGTGCCAGGCCTGGGGCCTGCACGGAGCCTTGTCAGGCAGCCTGCAGAACAAACCTCGCCTGAGCAGCCCTAGCAGCAGGTGGTCAGGGACTCATCTCAGCTATGGCCACAGCTGGTGCCAAACAGTGAGCGGGACCTATCCTTGCGGCTTGCCTGAGCGTGGCCCTGGTGGGAGAAGGGCTCTGGCTGTGGAATGCAGGGGAGGCTTGGGGTGCAGGGCGCAGTGTGGGTGCTGTGAATGCAGCAGGCGCTGTTCTAACACGTGACCGTGGCAGGCACACCAAAGAGGGTGTCATCCAATGGGAGTTTTCCCACTGGGGCTGTTTGCAGGCCTTTAGACTGGGAGCTGTTTGCTCGGTGGCCGCATCCACAGATGTGATCTCCTTTGAAAGCTCTGAAGGCCTCGGAGTCTGGGAGAAAATGAAGCCCTAAGGCCCTAAGGCATCTGTTGTGTGTAATGAGTTAACTTCTTTCTAGAATGGGACTAATTATGTACCATCCTTGGAAGAATTGAGAAGAGTCACTCAGATCATTTTCTGCATCCTGTGGCTCAGATGAGGAACCCCGGTCGAGAGAGACTGTGCAGCTTCTAACATGTTGCATGTCTGATAAAGTAGGGGAGGCGCCTTCTACCTCTTTCCCGGGATCTGGAGCCTGAACAGGAGGTGGTCAGGAACGAGTGGCCTGCCAGTCACCCCTCTGTGGGTTTTCACTGGCCGTAACAGTCCAGCGTGCAGAGATGAAGGGGGGTGTGGCTTAGGGAGAGGCGCAGGTCTCCAGGTAAGGCCTGGGGTAAGGCATGGGGCTGGGGCTGGGCAGTGTGGCCTGAGTGACCGAGGTGGGCACAATGAAGGCCTCCTGGGCCAGGCCACGCATACCACATACACAGTGGCTGCAAGAGGGACCTGCCTTGGTCACTAAGGATGTATATTATTTTGAATCAAGAGGTGTCACCTGAGGAGCCAGGGACAGGTGAAATTTCTGGAGCCTAGTATCTCTCAGGTGAGATAGAGGGTCAGGACAGACATAGGGGATTTTGTACTGGCTTTGAGGTAAGATCAGAAGAGTCCAGTCTGGCAGGGGGACATATAAGTGGTGAGCCTGGTCATTTAGGGTCAGTCATGGGGTAGCCTCGTGTCGGGATCAGGCAGAGGTACGATGGTAAATAGTGGGGTTTCTCAGGGCTCAGCGGCTCAGCCAGAGTCCGCATACATTGGAGAGCTAACTTTGACTGGTGGGGTCTGAAGAGGAGCCAGGACAGGTACAGGTGAGTTCCGAGGAGGAGCAAGGACAGGTAAAGGTACTGATGAGGTCTATGAATTCTGGAAAAGACACCAGTATTTACAGATGGTTCTATCAAGTGAGGTCTGAGAAACCAAAGTCATGTACAGGTACTTTAACCTGGATCTGTGAAGTGAAGTCCCTGGCATAGGACAGTCATATACATCGCGGTCTCTCTTGACTGGTTCTGCAAAGTGAGCATCAGGTCATGGGTGTGTGCTCACTCAAATGAGGTGATTAAAACTCAGAATTAGGCAAATACACGTAAGCCCCCTGAGCCACATCAGCCACCTGGCTCTCGGCATCCTGACCAGGTGTGATAAGCAGAGCTCAGGGGTTGCAGAGGCCTTTGCGGATCCACAACCAGCCAAGGTTCTGGCACTGGGTTCTGGCTGGGGTGGGGTTTGAGGGACCCAGAGAGGGAAGGTTGGGAATAGAGCAAGTTATAAAAGGTGAGGACTGGGGAGTTGGGGCATGTGAAAAAGATACAGGAGCCGTGTTGGTAAGGTATAGTTTGAGAGGCTCGTGGCAGACACAGGTCTAGAGACCCACGTCTATAGGGTGTGAGGTCTGAGGCCCAAGTCACTCAGGCACCAAGGGGCTCTCACCGGTCCTCCCTCAGGCCCAGGTAAGCAGCCAGGAATTTGTCCCGTCTGAGAGAAATATCTGTTCGGATTAAGTTTGTACAGTGGAGTCGGCCAGGGGCGGTCTGTAGAGCCACATCTGTCTGAGGTCTCAGGAGCTAGAGTCAGACAAGGTGTGTATAACTAGGCAGGTTTCTTAGGGAGGCCTGAGGAGCCAAGATTTGGCACATAGAGGTAGAAGCGGGTTGCTCAGGTAAGGACACTGGAGCCGGAAAAGGGCGGAGAGAGCAAAGTCTGACAAGTGAGGACTAGAAATCCATGGTCGGGTCCAGGTCAGAGCTATGTCCTCAGGTGATATCCAGCAGTTCTGGTCGTGCACAACTCGGTGATCCTAGAGGTGGTCCTGGGTCCCCTGGGAAAAGACTGAAAAGCTGGAGTCAGGCAAAAGGAAGGGGAAGGGGAACTGCATCCATGAATTCTGGGTCTGGCTCAGGTATGTAGAACAGGTCTGTGTCAGATGGGGCTTGAAGAGTTGAGGTGAGATACAGGTTTGTACTTTGGGTTTCTGCCAAGTAAGGTCTGAATGCTGAGGTCAGGCTCTGGTTAGTATTCTGAATCTGAGGAGCTGGGGTCAAGCACAGGTGGGTAGAGCTGAGTTTTTCAGGTAATATCTATGAAACCAAAGGCAAGCAGAGGTAGATTGACCTGAAAAGCCATGGTTAGGTTCATTCAACTCTGTCTCACCATTGAGTTTAGGCATACGTCGGTAGACGAGATCTGTCAGGCAAGGCCTAAGGAGCTGGTGTTAGGCGTATGTAGAAAGAACTGTATCTCTTAGGTGATCTCTGAGGATATGAAGTGAAGTCAGGAGGACAGGGCTCAGTCTCTCAGGTGAGATCTCAGGAACCAGGATTGGGTACGAGTGACTAGATCTGGATCTCCTAGGTAAGGTCAAGATCAGCAGACAGAACTGCATCTCTGCCTATCTTGTAGAATTATTTTGCAAGATTGACGAGTTGTGGCCAGGTACAGGTATATGGAATTGAGTTTCTCAGGAAGGGTCTACGGAGTCTGTAAATGGCACAGGTTTGTATCCTTGGGACTGTCAGTATAGTTCAGCACAGGTGAGTACAGCAGGGTTTATCAGGTAAGGTGTGTGGAGCCAAGATTAAGGCAGGTTCACAACACTCAATCTGTCCAGTGAGTTCTAATAAGTCACAGTCCAGCCCTGGGAAGAACCGAATGTCTTAGGTGAGATGTGAGCAACGGAGATGAGGTATAGGTAGGCGGAGCTAGCCCACTAGGTACAGTCTCAGAAGCAAGCACAGGTAGGTAGAATTGCACTGCCAGGTGTGGTCCGAAGAGCCAGGGTCCAGCACTGGTAGGCAGATCCAGCCCACCAGGTGAGGTCTGAGGACCCAGGGGTCAAGCACAGGTAGGCAAAACTGGCCCACCAGGTATGGTCTGAGAAGCCAGGGTCAAGCCCAGGTAGGTAGAACGGGCTCACCAAGGTGAAGTCTGAGGAACCAATGTGAAACACAGGTAGGAAGAGCTGGTCTGGCAGGTGAGGTGTGAGGAACCAGGGTCAACCATAGGTCCACCAGGTATGGTCTGAGGAGTCAGAGTTAGGCACAGGTAGGTAAAACCGCCAGGTATGATCTGAGAAGCCAAGGTCAAGCAAAGGTAGGTAGGACTGGCCTATCAGGTGAAGTCTGAGGAACTGGAGTCAAGCACAGGTAGGCAGATTTGGCTTGCCAGGTGAGGTCTGAGGAGCCAGGGTCAAGCACAGGTAGGTAGAATTGGCCTGCCGGGTATGATCTGAGGAGCCAAGGTCAAGCACAGGTAGGTAGAACTGGTCCATAAAGGGTGGTTGGAGGAGCCAAGATCAAGCACAGGTAGGCAGAGCTTGCCTGGCATGTGAGGTCTGAGGAACCAGGATCAACCATAGGTGGGTAGAACTGGTCCACCGGGTATGGTCTGAGGAGCCAGGGTCAAGCACAGGTAAATAAAACTAGACCACCAGGTATGATCTGAGGAGCCTAGGTCAGGCACAGGTAGGCAGATCTGGCTTGCCAGGTGAGGTCTGAAGAAGCAGGGTCAAACACAGGTAGGTAGAACTGGTATATCAAGCAGTCTGAGGAACTGGAGTGAAGCACAGGTAGGCAGAACTGGCCTATGAGGTGAAGTCTGAGGAACTGAGGTCAAGCACAGGTAGGCAGATCTTCCTTGCCAGGTGAGGTCTGAGGAGCCAGGGTCAAGCACAGGTAGGTAGAACTAGCTTACCAGGTGCAGTCTGAGGAACCAGGGTTAAGCACGGGTCACACCGCCAGGTACGATCTGAGGAGCCAAGGTCAAGCATAGGTAGGTAAAACTGGCCTATCAGGTGAAGTCTGAGGAACTGAGGTCAAGCACAGGTAGGCAGATCTGACTTGCCAGGTGAGGTCTGAGGAACCAGGGCCAAGCACAGATGGGTAGAACTGACCCACCAGGTATGGTCTGAGGAGCCAGGGTCAAGCAAAGGTAGGTAGAACTGGCTTATCAGGTGAAGTCTGAGGAACCAGGGTCAAGCATAGGTAGGTAGAATTGGCTTGCCAGTTATGGTCTGAGGAGCCAAGGTCAAGCACAGGTAAGTAAAACTAGACCGCCTGGTATGATCTGAGGAGCCACGATCAAGCAAAGGTAGGTAGAATTGGCCTATCGGATGAGACCTGAGGAACCAGGGTCACGCACAGATCGGTAGAACTGGCCTACCAGGTATGGTCTGAAGAGCCAAGGTCAAGCACAGGTAGGTAGAACTGGTCCACCAAGGGTTGTTGGAGGAGCCAAGATCAAACACAGGTAGGCAGAGCTGGCCCAGCAGGTGAGGTCTGAGGAACCAGGGTATGATCTGAGGAGCCAAAGTCAAACATCGGTAGGTAGAATTGGCCCGCCGGGTATGGTCTGAGGAGCCAGGGTCAAGGACAGGTAGGTAGAACTGGCATATCAGGTGAGGTCTGAGGAACTGAGGTCAACCACAGGTAGGTAGATTTGGCTTGCCAGGTCAGGTCTGTGGAATCAGGGTCAAGTATAGGTAGGTAGAACTGCGCTGTCATTTGTGGTCTGAGGAGCCAGAGTCAAGCATGGGTAGGTAGAACTGGCCCACCAAGGGCCAGTTGGAGGAGCCAAGGTCAAACACAGGTAGGCAGAGCTGGCCCAGCAGGTGAGGTCTGAGGAACCAGGATACGATCTGAGGAGCCCAAGTTAAGCATAGGTAGGTAGGACTGGTCTGTCAGGTAAAGTTTGAGGCACTGGAGTCAAGTACAGGTAGGCAGATTTGGTTTGCCGGGTGAGGTCTGAGGAACCAGGGTCAAATATAGGTAGGTAGAACTACACGACAGTGTAGTGGTCTGAGGAGCCAAAGTCAAGCATAGGTAGGTAGAATTGGCCCACCAGGTATGGTCTGAGGAGCCAGGGTCAAGGACAGGTAGGTAGAATTGGCATATCAGGTGAAGTCTGAGGAACTGAGGTCAAGCACAGGTAGGCGGATTTGGCTTGCGGGTCACGTCTGTGGAACCAGGGTCAAGTATAGGTAGGTAGAATCGCACTATCATTTGTGGCCTGAGGAGCGAAAGTCAAGCATGGGTAGGTAGAATTGGTCCACCAGGTGAGATCTGAGGATCTGGGGTAAAGTACAGGAAGGTGGAACTAGCCATTGGTCTTAAGGATTCAGGGTCAAGCACAGGTAGGTAGAACTGGCCTGTCAGGTCAAGTCTGAAGAACTGGGGTCCAACACAGGAAGGCAGATCTGGTTTGCCAGGTGAGGTCTGAGGAGCCAGTGTTAATTAAGCACAGGTAGGTAGAACTGGCCCACCAGGTATGGTCTAAGGTGTCAAGGTCAGGCACGAGTAGGTTGAACTAGCCTGTCAGCTGAAGTCTGAAGAACTGGGGTCAAACACAGGTAGGCAGATCTGGCTTGCCAGGTCAGGTTTGAGGAGCCCGGGCCAAACATAGGTACGTAGAACGACCACCAGGTGCGGTCTGAGGAGCCAAGGTTAAGCACAGGTAGGCAGAGCTGGCCTGGCAGGTTAGAGGAGCTGGGGTCAGAGACAGGTAGGTAGAAGTGGCCAGCCAGGTATGGTCTATGTATGGACTCAGGGGCATGTAAGGTAGGCAGATCTGGTCTGCCAGGTGTGGTCTGAGGACCCAGAGTCGAGCACAGGTAGGTAGAAATCGCCCTCCAGGTGTGATCTAAAGACCAGAGTCATGCACAGGTAGGTAGAAGTGGCCCACCAGATATGGTCTGAGGAGCTAAAGGTCAAGCACAGGTAGGCAGAATTGGCCTGCTAAGTACAGTATAAGGAGCCAGGGTCGTAGAAGGTAGGTAGAGCTGGCCCACCCACTGCAGTGTAAGAGCCACAGGCACGTAAAGTAGGCAGACCTGCCCTGCCAGGTGTGGTCTCAGGACCCAAGATCAAGCAAAGGTAGGTGGAGCTGGCCTGTCAGGTGTGGTCTGAGGAGGGAGGTGAGGGAGGTAGAGTTGACTTTCGGGTGTTGGATTCAGGCAAAGGCATGTACCCTTGGATCTTTGTGGGGGGGGCCTGAAGAAGGTTAAGCCTGGGTGGGTGGAGTGGCCACAGGCGAGTCCCACAGCATTGGGGTCTTTAGGTAGACAGACACTGTGGGGTTCGAGGGAAGTCTGTAAGCCCTAAGTTAGACGAGAGTAGGTAGATGTGGCTCTCTCAAGCATGGACTTTGGAGCCAGAGATCTACACTTGAGTCTTGTTGGTGAAGTCCTTGGGACGTGGCTCTGGCTTAGGTGTGCTGGCCCAGGTTTTAGAGTTAGAGGGGAGGCTTGGAGAGCATGGGTTAGTCACAGGGAGGGAGAGCCACATCTCAGGGCCGGCAGGGGGGGGCTCTCTAGAGCACTGGTATACACAGAGGTACTTGTGTCTGATGAGGTCTGAGGCTCCTCAGTGAGCGGTTGTTGCCAGGTCAAGCAGTGGCTGCTAATGTCGGATCTGCAAGATGCCGAGATCCATGTCAGACAAGGGATATGGAGCTGGGTTTCTCAAGTTGGGCCTGGGAGTTGAGGTCAGGCCTGTTTAGACAGAGCTGAGTCTCTCAGGAGTCTGAGCTGGGCGCAGGGAAGTACGCCCGAGTCTGTCATCTGAGATGTGGGGGGTCAGGCACAGATACGTAGAGCTGGGTACACCCGCTGAGCTTTCTGGAGCCAGTCTCTGACAGGTGTGTGACCCTGTAGTATGAGGTACTGGGGCGGGACACAGGTAGGCAGAGCTAACCTCACAGGCGAAGCCACTGCATCCATGCAGTGTCGTGAGTCCATGGATCCCGAGTCGTGTGGGCAGAGGTACATAAGTGTGATCTTAGGTGGGTTCTTGTCACCTGGATTCAGGTATGAGTTGGCATCCCTGGCTTGTTAGGTGAAATGAGAAGGCAGGCTCTAGCCCAGGAATGCATAACTGATGTGGCTGGTGAGGCCTGAGAATATGGGTCAGGTGCAGGTGGGGTCCTCGGTGGTGGGATCAGGCATGGTTTGGGTAGCATGGGCCGCCCTCAAGGGAAAGCCAGAGTCATCGTAGGTATGTGTACCTGGGGACCCTTAGGATCAGGTAGGACAGATGGAATGCCTTGGCCAGGGCAGCTTCCTGTTCTCAGTACCCCGGTCAGGCATGATAGGCAGAGCTCATGGTATTGCGGAGGCATGAGGATCTCTAGCCAGTCCAGGGTGTGGTCTATAGCACTGGGGTCTGAGTTACTCAGGTGAGGGAAATAATAGAATTGTAACTAGTTAGATAAAGTGAGGTTTGTGGTGGGAGGGGCATAGAACTGACTGAGGACCTATAAGGTGTGATCTGAAAGAGCCGCTGCAGCGAACGTGAGTTCTAGAGACTGTGTCCTGTAGGTGGAGGTCTTAGAGGCTCAAGTCAGACACTGGCATTGCCTGGCTCCCAAAAGTGAGGTCTGATGACCTGGCTCAGCCAAAATCAGCGGCTTGGCAGTCTGCTTTCTAGAATTGAGTCTGTTCGGTGAGATCTGAGAGCCCATGTCATGCATGGTTTGGCCCCTGGGACGGTGTCTGTCAGGTAAGGTTTCCCCAAACCTGGACTGTTTCCAGGTGAAGGGCCTCCCTGTTCATCTCATTACCCAGGCCGAAAACCTCTGGGCTGCACTTGATTCTCTCATTCTCTCAATTCACCCTATTTGATTGAAGTTCCTGAATCAGTCCTCTGCACCCCCATCCACAGTACTGTCACGTTCCTGATGACCCCTGGCATTCCCTGCTTCGTTCTCCGGCGTTGCCTCTCAGCTTCTACCCTCCAGCTCCGCTGCTTCTTTCATCTAGAATGTGCTGTGCTTCTCTTGCCCAGCCTGTCTCAATGGGCCTCCAATAGAGAATTAAGCCCTAATGCCCCAAAACCTCTGGGCCGAAAACCTCTGGGCTGCACTTGATTCTCTCATTCTCTCAATTCACCCTATTTGATTGAAGTTCCTGAATCAGTCCTCTGCACCCCCATCCACAGTACTCTCACGTTCCTGATGACCCCTGGCATTCCCTGCTTCATTCTCCGGCGTTGCCTCTCAGCTTCTACCCTCCAGCTCCGCTGCTTCTTTCATCTAGAATGTGCTGTGCTTCTCTTGCCCAGCCTGTCTCAATGGGCCTCCAATAGAGAATTAAGCCCTAATGCCCCAAAGCATCCAGGGGATGTAATGAATCAGCATCTCTTCTTTGCTTCTAGGAGAGTACTAGCCTTGGACCATCCTTGGGACAGTTGAGAAGTGAAGTCACTGAAAGTATTTTCTGTGGGGCTTAACTCTCTCACTATTGAGAAAGGCTGCTCTAGCCATAGGACCTTTGCCTGTGCTGTGCTGGCTGCTGGAATGCTTCTCCCCACTCAGTGCTTTCCTGGGTAATGCCTGCTCATTCCTTAGATCCAAGCTCAAGCTCAGGCACTCCTCAGGTTCCTTTCATAATTGGTTTCACTGGTGTATTTCCTTTCTCCCAAGCACTTATATCTCAGTTCACATTTATTGGCACGATTATTTCATTTACACATCTGGGGAGCCCCCGTGGGCTGCTTCTGTTGCCTGTGCTAGCTATGTGGTAGGTGCTCTATAAATAGCTGTTAAGAAGACGTGAATGTGTCAGGAAGATACGGAGTGGAATCTGCAAGTGTGAATGGTAGGCCTGTGTATGTCTTGGGGCTGAGACTACGATCAGGTACGAGCTCTGGGCCCGTCACTGTCCCAGGAGGCAGCCCTAGGCTTGGATATGAGGCACTGGGTCTGTCAGTATCAGAAGGGGCAAGGCCAAGCCCAGGCATATTAGTATCTGAGGAGGCAGGGCCAAGGCCAGGTAGCGTTGGATCTTTCAGTGTTCAAGGAAGTGTGCTTGGGCACAGGTAGGAGGCATCGGGTCTGTTCGTCTGAGGATGCAGGGCCTGGCACAGGTAGGAGGCGCTGGGTCTGTCACTGCCGAAGGAGGCCAAGCCGGGTACTGGTATGAGATTCTGACCCGTTAGTGTCCAGGTAGGTGGGCTCGCCACAGGTACAAGATGTTGGGTCTGTCACTGTTCAGAGAGGCTGGATACAGGTATGGGATACTAGGTCGGTCAGTGTCTGAGGAAGCAGGACCTGGCACAGGTATGAGGTGCTGGGTCTGTCAGAGTGTGAGGAGGTAGAGCCTGGCACAGGTATGAAGGGCTGGGTCTGTCGGTATTTGAATAGGCCTGGCACAGGTGTGAGGCATTGGGTCTGTCAGTGTCTCCCGAGACATGACCAAACACGGGTATGAGCTCTGGGTCTGTCAGTGCCTGAGGCGGCCGGGCGTGACATAGGTATGAGGTGCTGGGTCTGTCAGTATTCGAAGAGGCTCGGGCACAGGTATGCAGCACTGGCTCTGTCAGTGTCTGAGGGGCTAGACCCGGCAAGGTATGAGATGCTGGTCTGTTGGTGTCTGAGGAAGTGGGGCCTGGCACCAGGTACGATGTGCTGGATCTGTCTGTGTCTGAGGAGACCAGGCCTGGCGCAGGTAGGAGGCACCGGGTCTGTGGGTCTGTCTGAGGAGATGGGGCCTGGTACCAGGTATGAGCCGCCGGGTCTGTCGGAGGAGGAGGCGGCCAGGCCTGGTGCAGGTATGAGGCGCCGGGTCTATCGGAGGAGAAGGCCGGGCCTGGCGCAGGTCCGAGGTGCGCCGGGTCTCTCTGTGTCTGAGGAGACAGGGCCAGCCATGGTAAGGTCTCCGGTTGGGTCTTGTGGCTCTGATCGGTCCCACGCGTAGTCTGTCCTGTTGGTCAGCACAAAGAGTTGCCAGCGCCTGGCCTGCTGTCTTGCTTCCCAGAGGTGGGTTGGGCCTGGCCCTCCATGCTGCACCTGTGGAAGAGCCTTGCTTTCAGGGGGCAAGTTTTGTGGCAGGAGGGAGGGGGGGCGGGGTGCGCCATCCCTCGTTCAGCACCTTTTCCTGTCTCTCCTAGTGGGTAGGAGGACGCTACTCGCTGTGGTCAGCCATTGGACTCTCCATTGCACTGCACGTGGGTGAGTGTTTGTTTTAGTCTTGGGAGATGATATTGTAGTCTGAGGTCAGGAGTGGGGGTCTCATGTCCCTGAACACCTTCCTGACCGACAGAGGATGCTGGCCCCTCTCCCCTTGGCTGGAACATTTCTTTCGGGTCAGGACAGCAGGCCTTTTTTCTCTTGGGTTTGCAGGTTGGCCTTGATCTCTGTCCCTCACAACTGCCCTCCTGCCATTTCCCCTGGTGGATGAAGTTAGGTCTGCCTTTGCCCTGAGGGCAGACTCTGATTAGAAAGACTTTCTGTAGGCCCAAGTCTTCCCAGGTCCTTTTTCTTCTGGCTGCACCTCAGCCTTTCCTTGGGTCCAGAAGAAGCTGTGTCCCCTGCCAGAAGGGCACTGGGCACGACCATTTCTGTTGACGCTGCTTTTGTGTCGCAGGATTTGACAACTTCGAGCAGCTGCTCTCAGGGGCTCACTGGATGGTAAGTGCTGAGGCTCGTGTTCTCTGCCAGAGACCTGTAGTTGCTCCGGCTCCCTCTCCTCCTGGGCAGCTGCTCGGCTCTCACTGACCCTGCTCTTGTTTCAGGACCAGCACTTCCGTACGACACCCCTGGAGAAGAACGCCCCCGTCCTGCTGGCTCTGCTGGGCATCTGGTACATCAACTGCTTTGGGTGTGAGACGCAGGCCATGCTACCCTATGACCAGTACCTGCACCGCTTTGCCGCCTACTTCCAGCAGGTACCAGCTGCCAGGCCAGGTCTTGGGTCAGCCTGTGGGGGGACTGGGAGGCCCATGAGCCCAGGTTCTTGCCCCTCCAGGGGCTTTTCTCCCCCACTGCCCTTGGGTATAGCCAAGGCCCACCTCTGTTCTCGGTCTCAGGATGACTCTTTGTTACCAGGGTCTGTTTGATCTGAGTGTTAGCCAAGTTTGACGACCATAGAGGGGCATGACTGGTTATCATGGTGGCCAGTCAGACCCTGGCTTGGCTAGGGCATGGGTCTCAGCTCGGTCATTTCTTCCTTGGCCATCACTGTGTGCCTGCGATAGGGTGGGGGCCATCGGCCAGGACTCTTATGGCTTGCACTGCTTTTGTCCCTCTAGAAAAGCAACTCACACCCAGTCTGTGGTGCCTCTTTGGGCTACTCACAGCCTTCTGTACCCCCTCGAATCTCCAGGGCCCCCAGGGACCAAACAGCATCTCTCCTGGTCCAGATTCTCTTTCAGGGGGCCTCTTTTCAGGGCTCCCCACAGTCCAGCATCTAGTTGAGGTGACAGACCTCAAAGGCTGTACACCCCGGACCTCAGCCAGCCTTTCCCTAAGGCAACAGTTAAAGAGGGGCACCTGACTGGCTTGGTTGGAAGAGTACGCAACTCTTGATTTCAGGGTCATGAGCTCGAGCCCCACACTGAGTGTAGAGATCACCTAAATGAATAAACTTGAGGGGCACTTGGGTGGCTCAGTTGGTTAAGCGTCCGATTTCATCTCAGGTCATGATCTTGTGGTCCATGGGTTCGAGCCCTGCGTTGGGCTCAGAGCCTGGTGCCTGCTTCGGATCCTGTATCTCCCTCTCTTTCTGCTCCCCCCCCCAGCTTGCGTGCTCTCTCTCAAAAACAAATATATATTAAGAAAAATGTTTTTTTAATAAATAATTTAAAAAGAAATACATCAATTAAATATACTGTGACTGGTTTCTGCTCATAGGGAGGTCCTCCTTAGACCTCCATCCCCACCTTTACCTTCCTGCAGTGCTCTAAGCCAGAAAGCCACGAGCCTGTGTCCTCGAGGGGCGATGAAAGGAACATGCCTGATGATAACCCACAGGGCAGGGCAGGTATACTCGGTGCATCTCAGGCAGGATTTGGGCATGGCGCATGAAGAAAAGAAGACTTGCAGATAGAGGGCTGGGTTTCTGTCCCTGTTCCAGGGTGACATGGAGTCCAATGGGAAGTACATCACCAAGTCCGGCACTCGTGTGGACCACCAGACGGGCCCCATTGTGTGGGGGGAGCCAGGGACCAATGGCCAGCATGCCTTCTACCAGCTTATCCACCAAGGTAGGGCCCATCTGGCTTGGGCAGGGGTGCTGCTCGGGAGGGGGAGGGCCCCCTGGCAGAGACTTCTCCCTGAGGTCAACACTCTCCTATCGGCCACGTGGGTGGCCCCCATGGGCTAGGGTAGGAGCTTGGGTGACCGCTGTGCCCTCTTACAGGCACCAAGATGATACCTTGTGACTTCCTCATCCCAGTCCAGACCCAGCACCCAATAAGGAAGGGTTTGCATCACAAGGTAAGAGCCCCATCCAGCCTCTCCTCACACTTTGTCAGGCTCACATTACACCCAAACTATTAAAGAGCTGATGCATTGGTTGGCAGTTATACTAGTTTTCTGTTTCTGCCATAACAAATTACACAATCGTAATGGCTTAAAACAACACCCGGTTTTTATATTGGTTTCAATGGATCTGAAGTCCAGCAGGCTCTACTGGGTCTTTGCTCAGGGTGGACTAAGGTCCAGTTTCCTTGATGGCAGCTAGCGGATCATTCTCAGCTCCAAGAAGCCACCTTGGCCTGTGGCACTGTCTCAGAACCAGGAGTGGTAGGTGGAGTCCCTCTCCAGCTTTGATTCTGTCCTGCCTCCTCTGTTGATTCTCTCTGACCAACTTATTTGCCTTCCTCTTCTACTTTTTGGGGCCCATGTGATTACATTGGGCCCACCTATCCCTATCTCAGCGTCTGTTACCTTCATTCCATCTGTAAGATCCCTTTTGCCATGTCCTGTAACCTACATAGGTGCAACAGCAGGGGCGGGGGCAAAGATCTTACTTACCACAGCAGCAAATGGGAAAACCATCCAGTACCTAACCTGACCTGACACTGGCTTTGAAGAGGATTGAGTGCACCTTATGTTGGGTGTGCAGAGTAGCATGGGTAACTGAGCACAGGCTTTGGAGTCAGAGACCTGGGTTTGAATTCTGATTCTTCCTCTCTCTACCTCTGTGATTCAGCACCGTTGACTTGGGGAGACAGGCTCAACTAGGAAAGAGAGGGGATGCTTTTGCCCCTCAGAATCTTACAAGATAGCTATTGTTAAAGTTCTTAGCAGGGTCCTCGGCAAGTCAGGCGTGTTCCTGAAAGGGTAGTTATTGTCATTACCTACTTTACCCTGTCATCAGATGGGACCTGCTGTCCCCTCTCACTTCCATTGAGCTCTACGTTGGGGGCTGGCAACCTACCGAGGCTGGGACTACCCCAGCTGAGAATTGCCAGGCAGTCTTGCCCCTCTGCCTGAAGCTCAGACAGTACTTCTTGGCAGAACTGGGTGTCTCTCTTCTCAGATCCTCATGGCCAACTTTTTGGCCCAGACTGAGGCCCTGATGAAGGGGAAGTCGACAGAGGAGGCCCGGAAGGAGCTGCAGGCCGCAGGAAAGAGTCCAGAGGACTTTGAGAAGCTGTTGCCACACAAGGTCAGGACTTCTGAAGTGGGTGGCATCCTGGAGTCGGAAGGATAAAAGTTGTGAGGCCAGGGCAAGGATTCACAGCGTGCCTGCCTTGTCCTACACAGTAGAAGGGGCTGTCCTTACAGATCTGCACATCCCGACCTCTGGGACAGGGTGTACATCCCCTCTTAAGTTATCTGGGGATCACAACTAACCAGGGGACATTCCTGGGTGTTTTCTGAAGGTCTTTGAAGGAAATCGCCCAACCAACTCTATTGTGTTCACCAAGCTCACACCATTCATTCTGGGAGCCTTGATTGGTGAGTGAGCGGGGAAGGTCCTGGCCTGGGGTAGGTTGGATGAAGCTGGTAGAGCCCTAATGTGCCCCATCTGCCACCTCTGTAGCCATGTACGAGCACAAGATCTTCGTTCAGGGCATCATCTGGGACATCAACAGCTTTGACCAGTGGGGGTGAGTTGCTGCTCCTCAAGGGGAGGGTGGAGAATGCCCGTGGGCAGGCTTACGGATTTCACTGGTGATGCTGGAACCTTCCTCTTATTCTTATCGTCCTGCCAGGGTGGAGCTGGGAAAGCAGCTGGCCAAGAAAATCGAGCCTGAGCTTGACGGCAGTAGCCCAGTGACCTCTCACGACGCTTCCACCAATGGGCTAATCAACTTCATCAAGCAGGAGCGTGAGGCCAGAAGCCAATAAACTCATGCCTGGCTGCAGTCCCTATTGTGACTGGTCCTCCTTTGTCCCTCTTCACCAGAGATGTACTGCACAGTCCTTCCCAGAGCACCTTCTGGCTGTAGGCTTGGAGTACAAGCCCTTTGGGGGAAGCTGGTCTGGGATTGCTATCATCACTCCTCCATGTCTGTGTGCCCTCTGTTTTACGACTGGCTGAAGTGTTTCAGTGCAGCTGATTTTTCTGACCGTGTTCACCCTGTTCATGTATCAGAAAAATAAAGATGCCACAAAGGAGGTTGTAGGCTTAGCCTCTTCTTGTCTCTGGAAGTGGTGCTCTACACAGGAGCTAGGGCAACCAGGAGGAGTGATGTGCCTCGACTGAGGCTTGACTTGTAAGTGGTGAGCAGGTCCAGAATGGAGGATGGTCCCTTGAGAAGAGAGTGGAGGAGACATGGGGCACAAAGTCACAAGGGCAACTTAGCCACTGTAAGCAAATCCTTTTCTTTTATCCGCTCCTCACCTCAGTGATTTTGGAGGAACTGCATGCTTCTGTTCACTGGATACTTAGTTCTAAAAGCTGCATTAGATTATGTCTGTTATGGGTGAATGCCTAGCCCAGATTAAGGGTAATGATCATCTTCTGGCCAGATGCTCAGGAAGTTCTTTTCTTTCAGAAGACAGGCACTGAAAAAAGGATTTTGAGCAAACTACCCTTTTATCTTCTGTTCAAGATACTTACCTTCTATTCAAGATATTAAATAATATTTTTGGCCCCTAGGCAGAAAGGGAATTTTACTTTAAGAGTCAATGAGCAGGGGCGCCTGGGTGACTCAGTCAAGCGTCTGACTTCAGCTCAGGTCATGATCTCACACTCCATGAGTTCCAGCCCCGCGTCAGGCTCTGTGCTGACAGCTCAGTGCCTGGAGCCTGCTTAGGATTCTGTCTCCCTCTCTGCCCCTCCCCTGCTCATGTTCTGTCTCTGTCTCAAAAATAAATAAAAGCATTAAGATAGATTGATAGATTGATAGATAAAGAGTCAACGAGCAGAATTGATGGGCAGGCTGGAGGCTGAGCTTTCAGGGTCTACACTCGATCATCATACAGGGTCTAGACAGGGAAACTGCTGCCCCTTTCACAAAAGCCCCGTCATCACAGCTGCCTTCACCCCATTCTCTCCTGGGTTGCCCCTTTCTGAGTTGTACTCTGGGTTGGTCACATGACTTCCTCAAGACAGGGAAAGCTCCTGTAAGAAGACAAATGGCACCCATGAAGGTTCAAAGGGAGGCATACCCTAATTACGGAATGTGACCATACAGATGTAACTATCTGCTTAAAATACTGCTTGGAAGTTGTCAGCACTTCTCTTTCTAGTGGTGGTGTAGTTTTGTTTTGTTTTGTTTTGTTTTGTTTTGTTTTGTTTTGTTTTGTTTTCTTTCCAAAAGCAAATGCCCACTCCTCTAAAAATGATCTTTGATGGTCTGGCTCTGTTGAGGCCCCTCCTAACCCACCTTCTTTCTTAATCTAGCTGATAAGTGAAGGCCTTATTATTATTATTTTTTTTTTAATTTAAATCCAAGTTAGTTAACATAGAGTGTAAGATGGTTTCAGGAATAGAATTTAGTGATTCATCACTTACATATAACACCCAGTGCTCATCCCAACAAGTGCCTCCTTAATGCCCATCAGCCATTTAGCCCATCCCTCTACCCACCTCCCCTCTGGCAGCCCTCAGTTTGTTCTCAGTATGAGTCTCTTATGGTTTGCCTCCCGCTCTGTTTTTCCTATTTTTCCTTCTCTTATGTTCATCTGTTTTGTTTCTTAAATTCCACCAGTAAAATCACGTATGTTTTTCTCTGACTTACTCTGCTTAGCATAATAACTCTAGTTCATCCACATTGTTGCAAATGGCAAGATTTCATTCTTTTTGATCGCCATGTAATATTCCATTGTATATATACACCACATCTTTATCCATTCATCAGTTGATGGACATTTGGGCTCTTTCTATAATTTGGCTACTGTCAATAGTGCTGCTATAAGCATTGGGGGTGCATGTGCCCCTTCAAATCAGCATTTTTATATCCTGTGGATAAATGCCTAGTAGTACCGTGGCTGGGTTGTAAGGTAACTCTATTTTTACTTTTTTGAGGGAACTCCATACTGTTTTACAGAATGGCTGCACCAGTTTGCCTTCCCACCAACAGTGCAAAAGGGTTCCTCTTCTCCACATCTTCCACCAACATCTGTTGCCTGAGTTGTTCATTTTAGCCATTGTGACAGGTGTGAGGTGATATCTTGCTGTGGTTTTGATTTGTATTTCCCTGATGATGAGTGATGTTGAGCATCTTTTCATGTGTCTGTTAGTTATCTGGACGTCTTTGGAAAAGTATCTGTTCAATCTTTTGTCTGTTTCTCCACTGGATTATTTATTTCTTGGGTGTTGAGTTTGATACATCCTTTATACATTCTGGATACTAATCTTTTATCTAATATGTCATTTGCAAATATCTTCTCCCATTCCATCTGTTACCTTTTAATTTTATTCTTTCCTTCACTGTGCAGAAGCTTTTGGTCTTGATGAGGTCCCAAGAGTTCATGTTTGCTTTTGTTTCCCTTGCCTCCAGAGACTGTCTAGTAAGAAGATGCTGTGGCCTGTTTTCTCCTCTAGGATTTTGATGGCTTCCTATCTTACGTTTAGGTCTTTCAAACATTTTGAGTTTATTTTTTGTGACTGGTGTAAGAAAGTGGTCCAGGTTCACTCTTCTGCATGTCACTGTCCAGTTTTCCCAACACCATTTGCTGAAAAGACTGTCTTTTTCCAGTGGATATTCTTTCCTGCTTTGTCGAAGATTAGTTGGCCATAAATTTGTGGGTCCATTTCTGGGTTCTCTATTCTATTCCATTGATCTTTGTGTCTGTTTTTGTGCCAATACCATACTATCTTGATGATTACAGCTTTATGTAATACAGTTTGAAGTCGGGAATTGTGATGCCTCCAGCTGTGGTTTTCTTTTTCAACATTACTGTGGCTATTTTGGGTCTTTTGTGGTTCCATACAAATTTTAGAATTGTTTTTTTCTAGCTCTGTGAAGAATTTTGGTGTTATTTTGATAGGGATTGCATTGAATGTGTAGATTGCTTTGGGTAGTATAGAGTTTTTAACAATATTTATTCTTCCTGGGGTGCCTGAGTGGCTCAGTCGGTTAAGCGTCCAACTCTTGATTTTGACTCAAGTCATGATATCATGGTTCGTGAAATTCTTTCTTTCTGCTTCTCTCTCTACCCCTGCCCCACTCGCACTATCTCTCTCTCTCAAAGTAAATAAATATTAAGAAACAAACCAGTGTTTATTCTTCCAATCCACAAGCAGGGAATGTTTTTCCATTTCTTTGTATCTTTTTCAGTTTCTTTCGCAAACTTTCTATAGTTTTCACCGTACAGATCTTTTACCTATTTGGTTAGGTTTATTCCTAGGTATTTTATGGGTTTTGATGCAATTGTAAATGGCAGTTTGTATTTTGTAAATTGTAAACGCAAATTGTAAATGGGATCGATCAATTCCTTGATTTCTCTTTCTGCTGCTTTATTATTGGTGTATAGAAATGCAACTGATTGCTGTACGTTGATTTTATATCCTGTGACTTTATTGAATTCAGGTATCAGTTCTAGCAGTTTTTTGATCGTGAATGCCTTTTCTCATCAGAAGCACTTTCTCTATTACAAAGGAGCAAGCACAAAAAAGTCTGTAGAGAGAAAAATTCTAGGTGGTAGAGTTCCTCAGGCTCACTTGGCTTCACATGAAAGGTCTCTTAGGAGTAGGAGCACTGCTCCTCTAGGCCAGAGGCCAAGTCTCACGTCTTGTCCTATGCAGGAGGAGCCAGCACATGTCCGTTGGCCACACGTCCCTTGGCCCTGTCTTATTCTCTCCCCCCATCACCAGCACTATCACTTGTAGCTTCCACTTGTGAGTTCTTCAACAGTGTATTATTTAGGGTTTTCCAGAAAAACAGAACCAATAGGCTATAGATATATGTAAGGAGATTTATCATGGGAATTGGCTCCAAATCCCTCCTGTGATTCTGGAGGCTGAGAAGTCCCACAATATGCGATCTACAAGCTGGAGACCCAGAAAGAACGAGGCAGGTATGTTTCAATCTGCTGTCTGAGGGCAGGAGAAGATGGATGTCTCAGCTCAAGAAAGAGAATTCTCCCTTCCTCTCCCTTTTTGTTCTCTTAGGGCCCTCAGCCTCGGTGGTGATGCCTATCCACACAGGTTAGAGCAGATCTTCTTTACTCCATCTACTGACTGAAATGCTATTCTCTAACCCTCACAGACAATCCCAGAATTAATGTTTCACCAGCTATCTGGGCATCTCTTAGCCCAACTAAGTTGATGCATAAAATTAGCCACCATAAACAGCTCTTCAGTGTGAGATTCAAGCAGCTTTCAACATTTTCATTTTGTACTTGCTCAAGTAAATACAAACTGGGGGCCCCGCCTCGCTGTCTGTCAGCAGAGCATGTGATCTTGATCTTGGAGTTATCAGTGCGAGCCCCACGTTGGGGGTAGAGATTACATACATACATACATTCACAAAAAAAACCTGTATCATAACAAAGAAGTGTGTGAATCTGACAGGGAAGTCCAAACTATAAAATCATTAATTAAGTGGAATCCTTCAAATCTCACACATGCAAGCACCTTTTTGTTGTACCGTCCCAAGGACCCCACAAAAATGTTTCTGTCAAATTTGGTGTTAAGTTGCCTCTGGAATTCCAGAAGGTGGCAGCGATTAACATCTTGAAGATTCATCTTAAGTAGCTTTCATGCTGCGATCACACTTTGATCAAGAGATTGTAGTAGGTAGTGTTATAGAAACAGATGACTGATATTGGAGAAAGCTCAGTAACTGTTGGAAGATCTCTTGCTGTGTTAGCAAGAATACCAATTTTGTAGGTTCTTTTTTCAATAATTAAAATATATGTCTTGAGAAACCTAGCTAAAATAACAAGTATCTGCCAAGTCATCCAGCCTATTTGGCTAGACGAGAAGTGAACACCAAGGTCAGACTTCACAATGCCTTTTAAAAGCTATCAGATTGGCAGTGATGAACCAGTAACAAGCTGATTTTGTCTCCAGGTCTCCTGTGATGGGGCTGGAAGCAAACATGAGGCAATTATATACTGCTTTGAAGGTGTCAATCATTGAAAACCTACACTTTCTTTTCTTCTTTGTTTAAGTTTATTTATTTTGAGAGAGAGAGAGAGAGAGAGAGAGAGAGAGAATCCAGAGCAGGCCCCACACTGTCAGTGCAGAGCCCAATGCAGAGCTCAATCTCACCCCGAGCCTAAACCAAGAGTCAAACACTTAACCGAATGAGCCACCCAGGCGCCCCATCGACACTTCCTTTTCACGCTACTGTATGAAGACTGAATAGTGCTTTTGCAACATGTGTTTTTAAAAGGTCAGGTTTATTGAGGTATAGTTTACATACAGTAAAATTCACCTTTTGGAGTGCAGTTTTGACAAATACATAGTGATGCAACCACCAGAGTTGAGATACACAGTGTTTTCTTTTTCTTTTTCTTTTTTTAAGTTTTATTTATTTATTTAGAGAGAGAGCATGTGCAAGTGGGAGAGGGGCAGAATCCCAAGCAGGCTCTGCACTGTCAATGTGGAGCCCAATGAAGGACTCGAACTCACGAACCCGTGAGATCATGACCTGAGCCAAAGTCAGACACTTAACCGACTGACACACCCAGTGCCCCAATATACAGCATTTTCATCAGCTCAGAAGGTTCCTGGTACCCCTTTCTGGTCAATCCCTACCCCGTGAACCCAAACCCTGGTAACAGTTGATCTGATTTCTTTCCTCGAAGTTCACCTTTTCCAGAATGTGGCCTTTTGTGTCTGGCTTCTTTCACTTAGCATGATGTTTTTGAAATTACCTAGGTTGTTGTACCACGGGCATTTGAAAAAACGATTACAGAAAATTCCAAACATATAAAAATAGTATAATAGATCTCTATGTGCCTGACACCAAATGTAAACATTTATCAACTCACGGACTGCTCCATAATTTCCTCTATAAGCATTTTGATGTACCTGTAAAAATTAAAGACTTTTTGTGTGTATCTTAACGATAATACTATAATTCCACTTAAGGTAAAATTGTTTGGCAAGACTATTTTAAAGCAGATCGTGAGTACTTCCTACCTCAGTGCATTCGGAGGCACAGAATATCTGAGGCTCCTGGATTCTTAGCCCACAACAGCAGCAGTCGCCTGTCATCCACTGAAGGATCTCAAGGGGGCGGGGCCGTCTCGCGGTTGTAGCGAGACGCATGCGCGGAGAGGAGCACCGGCTCGGCTGCCGTAGTTCGCCTTTCCACGTGGGCGCCTCGTCGTCATGGCGGCCGTCCGGAAGCCAGTGCTGCTCGGGCTTCGAGACACTGCAGTGCGTGGCCGCCCCACGGGGTCGGGCGCCTGGACCGCTAGCAAGCTGGGCGGCCTTCCGGTGAGGTGGGGCCCCGGAGCTGGGGTCGGCGGGTGCTGGTGAAGTCCCTGGGCAGAGCCCGGGTCTGAGCGCCTTACCTGTCCTCAGGACGCCTTGCCCTCCGTAGCAGCGCCGAGGCCAGTGTGTGAACGTTGCAGGCAGCCTCTTGCCCTGGTCGTACAGGTATACTGCCCCTTGGAAGGCTCCCCGTTTCATCGGCTACTGTACGTATTCGCTTGTCCCCGCCCCAGGTGCAGCATGGGCGGAGCGCGCAGGTAGGCGGGGAAGTTCAGCAGGGTGGGTGGGAGCTGGGGTCCGCACCAGCCACACGGGATAGCGACAACCGCTGGCTGGTGCTCTGCGTTGCACCCTCACTGCCATTTATTTTTACCCTGAAGCTGGAAGGTGTTCCGCTCCCAGTGCCTGCAGACTCGAGAAAAAGAGGCGCAGGACGCACAGGTAAACCGGTTGTGACCAGCGTATTATGATTTGCTGTAATTTGAGGGTATTTTCCAGAATGTCGTTTAAGACAAACTTTAAGCAGTGGCCTTTGAAGTATGTTGGAGTGGTTTTTGCACTTTTCTGAACCATGAAATGCTATCTTAAGATTTTTGTTGTTTCTTTTAATATACACTGAAGGCCTTGAGGCACATAATTCCCTGATGTTTCTGTTTGGAAAAAAGTATGGATGTGTACGCGGTTATATGTAACACGTATTGTGTGTGTTTTATAGTACATATGCTTAGTGTCATGTGTGTACATGTGTATAAAAAACATTTAATAAGAAATCTGAATTTATTGAAATCAAAAAGTAGGGCAAGTTGGTAGCTGCAGAACAAAAATTCAGCTTCCCTTTGCCTGGATGTCACCTTATATATACACTGAGTTCTTAACATGTGCCAGGCATGGTACCAGCAATATCAGGAATGAAAAGATGAAGATCTGGTGTCTGCCTGTATTTGTCAGGGTTCAGTTGCAGGTAATAAAAAAGCACTGAACTGTTAAAGTTGAAAGAACTAGGTTTTTACTAACATTGGATAGGCTGGAGGGGGCGACTCCAGGAATGACCTTCAGAACCACATCTGAGAATGGGCTTGTTCAGGAGCTGCTAGACCACCTTCTGCATCCACAGTCAGAAAGCTGAGATGTGGTCTGGTGAACTGGAAGCTGCCCTTGTCAGATCTTTTGCCTCCAGATCCTTGCTTTATATCTATCTACAGACTTTTGCTTCATGGCCTCTCTCTCCACTTCATTCTGTTTCAAGTTTGTGTCTCCCTAGTGGACCTGATTAAGGGAGCCCTGATTATATCTGGAACTCTAACCGCTAAGGAGTCTGGGAAATGTAGTTCTTTCCTGCCAACTTCTGCAGTACATGAAGCACAACTGAAAGAGTGTGGAATAGGTGGTTGAAAAAACCACCATACTACATCTGTCACACTGCCCCTGAAAAGGGAAGACAATTTTTTGTCACCTCCAACATGCTTTGGGTGAATGGGGTCCAGAAAGTTGAATCAGAGTGTGCAAGAGAGGAAGATACTGGTGCGAAGGCTCCCTCAGGAAGGTGAAGGGATTTGTAGCTCAAGCCAAGGGAATAGGTGAGATCACCCAAGTGATCTTGATTCACTGGACTTGATTCACTGGATATTTTTCCAGAAACAGGAAAACGGCCTTGCAGCTGAGGATTGGTGTGAAGGTGCAGATGACTGGGGAAGTGACAGTGAGGAGGTGCCACCACCACAGCGTACCTTGGATTTTGGAAATGATCCCCACAGCGCCAAAGACACAGACTGTACTGCTCAGCTCCGAGATCTCCACCTGCAGGATACTGTCCTGGGCGCTGCTCCTCCTGTTTCTCCCGGGGAAGAGATGGCCCTGCCTTCCCTGGCGCCCCAGTTCCTGCCCTACTACATGTGTGTTGTAGATGAGGATGACTACAGGGACTTTGTCAGTCTAGACCACGCTCATTGCCTTCTGAGGGATTATCAACAGAAAGAAGGAATGGATATGGAACAGTTGCTTTCCCAAAGGTGAGAATGTGTGCTGCTGAGGGTGACAGGTGACTTGACCGGGAAGCTGCCACAGTAGGTGCCCTTTGGTTTTATTCTGGTAGTTGGGGAAACTTTTTCAGGCAGAAGGTGTGTGTAGCACCTTTCTGCTTCACTCCTCTTGATGAGAAAGGAAGACCGACGGAGGATCTTACCAGCCAACCCTGAGTTAGCTTGAAAACACTTTGCTCTGTTCATAAGTACCCTCAAGAAAAGGAACAAAGAAGTTAGGGTTGCCAGCTTCACCAGAAGAGCATGTGTTTACTGTCTCTTTTTTTTTTTTCTGTTTTTAAATGTATAGCTCAGACAGGTAACTTAGAAAAATGCCATTTGTTTTTTAACTCTTGGCTGTGGCTCAGGAACTGGCCTAGGACTTCAGAGACCCTGCCAGAGCCTCGGCTCATCAGTAAAATGAGAGTCGTGTTGGTATCTCTGTTGTCTGTCTCACCAGAGGGTTTTAGGAGTCACATGAGAGAGGAGATCTTGAAAGGCTTTATAAACCAAAGCCCCCTAAAGAAAGAAGCATGGTCATTTTTGCTATTATAATAGGATATTTGGAAAGATAACCTGTGTTTGTTTGTTCATTTGTTTATTTGTTTTTTACCAGAGCTGTTTCCTTTGTAAGCTTTTCGGAATAATGTTGGAGTGTTTGCAGACCCGTTGGTGTCTGAAAATAATCTATAATGGACAAAGAAATGGAGAGAGTCAATGGGCATAGGACTTTTAAAATTGCAGATAATCATCCCAGAGTTGAAAATGACTAGGGAGCAGAGCTTGGGAAAAATAACTAGGAAGCAGAGCAGGGGATTATGTTAGATATTATAAGGTATTAAATTTATTATTTTTTAAGTTGTGTGCATTAACTTGTTTACTCTTCTAAATATTGTAATTATCTGGATATAGACACTCAAAAGCATTTTCTGCTTTTCTTAGTCTTCCTGGTGATGGTGATGAAAAATATGAGAAGACCACAATTAAAAGTGGAGATAAGATATTTTACAAATTCATGAAAAGAATTGCTGCTTGTCAGGAGCAGATTTTGAGGTAAAGGCTCATTTTCTTTTATTGTTTTTCTTGATTATAAGAGTAATACATGTTAGTTTGGAAAATACTGGGAAATATCATGAGAAAACCAGAATCTGTAATATTCCCCAAACCAAGAGGCTAAGATTTTTTCATTTATTCTATTTTATTTTATTTTTTTTTAAGTTTATTTTGAGAAATAGCGCAAGCCGGGGAGGGTTAGAGAGAAGTAGAGACATAATCCCAAGCAGTCTCTGCAACATCATTGCAGAGCCCAATGCTGGGCTTGAACTCACAAACTGTGAGGATCACGACCTGAGCCGAGATCAAGAGTTAGATGCTTAACCAACTGCACCACCCAGATGCCCCAAGAGACTAAGATTTTAATATATTATGTTCACTTATTTTTTTATGCATTTTGATGCATGCATGTAGGTAGGAATTATGTGTTTTAATTTTATTTATTTTTTAAAAATGTATTTATTTATTTTGAGAGATAGAGTAAGTGTGCGTGTGCACAGGGAGGGGCAGAGAGACAGTGAGAAAAAGAGGGAGAGAGAGAGAATCCCAAGCAGGCTGTGTACTGTCAGTGCAGAACTTGACGTGGGAACTTGATCTCATGAACCATGAGATCATGACCTGAGTGGAAATCAAGAGTCAGATACTTAGCTGACTGAGCCACCCAGGTAGCCTGGAATTGTATGTTTTTAAAACATATTCGGGGGGGGCGTCTGGGTGGCTCAGTCGGTTAAGCGTCCGACTTCAGTTCAGGTCACGATCTCGCAGTCCGTGAGTTCGAGCCCCGCATCGGGCTCTGGGCTGACAGCCCAGAGCCTGGAGCCTGCTTCGGATTCTGTGTCTCCCTCTCTCTCTGGCCCTCCCCTGCTCACACTCTGTCTCGCTCTCTCTCTTAAAAAAAAAATAAACATTAAAAAAAAATTAAAAAAAATAAAAAAATAAAAAAATAAAACATATTCAGGGGGCACCTGGCTGCCTCAGTCAGAAGAGCATGTGACTCTTGATCTCGGGGTTATAGGCTCAAGCCCCATGTTGGGTATAGAGATTACTTAAAAATTAAATAAGCGCAGGGGTGCTTGGATGCTTTAGTCAGATAAGTGTACAGCTCTTTTTTTTTTTTTTTTTTTTTTTTTTTTTTTTTTTTTTTTAATGTTTTACTTTTGAGAGTGAGAGTGAGAGCACGAGCAGAGGAGAGACAGAGGAGTTGGGGGGGGAGGCAATAGAAGATCTGAAGCGGGCTCTGTGCTGACAACAACAAGCCTGATGTGGGGCTTGAACTCACAAACTGTGAGATCATGACCTGAGCTGATTTTGGATGCTCAACCAACTGAGCTACCCAGGCACCCGCAGCATCCAACTCTTGATCTTGGCTCAAGTCATGCTCTCACTCCTGGTTTGTGAATTCAAGCCTGCTTGGAATTCTCTCTCCCTCTCCTGCCTCTATGTCACTCGCCCACTCGTTCTCTCTCTCTGTCTCTGTCTCTCTCTCTCTCTCTCTCTCTCTCTCCCTCCCTCAAAATAAATAAACTTTTAAAAAGCACACATAATTTGGATCATACAGTATAATTTTTTTTTTTTAAGTACACAGAATCTAGGAATATCCTTTTAGTACATTGAGAACTTTGATTTTTTGTTTTTTTGAAGATTTTATTTTTAAGTAATCTCTGTATCCAATATAGGGCTTGAACTCACAACCCCAAGATCAAGAGTTGCATGTTCCGCAAACTGAGCCAGCCAGGTGCCCCACAGAGCTTTGATTGTTTTTTTTTAATAGACTTTATAGTAGTGTAGTCACTTGTCTGTTTTCCTGATTTATGGACATTTAATGTTGTTTCCAGACTTTTGCTCTTATACATTATACTAGTGAATAGGTTTGCACCTAATGTCATTTTGCACATATGCAGGTATATCTGGGGTTACGTTCCCTGAAGTGGGATAGTTAAGCGAAAGGCTGTACAGAGTTGTAATTTTGATTAATAGTACCAGAGTGACCCTCCTAGGACTTCAGTTCCTACTGGCAACCTGTAAGTGCCTGTTTTCCCATAGCCTCACCCATAGTGTGAGCTTCATGCTTTTGTACTTCTGCCAATTCAAGTGAAAACATCGGGGTATAATTCATTTTGCTTGTTTCTTATTATGAGCATCTTTCTCTGTTTTTGAATCATTCCTATCCATATCTTTTGTCCATTTTTCCATAAGTTCTTGGTCCATTTGATTTTTAGGAACTCTTTATGTATTAGGGAGATTACGCCTTTATTATGATTAATTTTCTTGGTTTGTTTGATTTTGACATTGCCTCCGGATATATCTTTGGATGTCTAATTGTTCCCATCTAATTTGTTTCAATTTTGCACAGGTTTGTTTTTTTTTTTTTTAATGTTTGTGTATGTTTGAGAGAGAGAGAGAGAGCGCGCGTGTGCACATGTGCACAAGAGGGGCAGAGAGAGGAGACAGAGAATCCCAAGTAGGCTTGACGCTGTAGCTCAGAGCCCGAGAGGGGCTCAAACCTGCTCAAACCCATGAACCGTGAAATCATGACCTGAGCTGAAACCAAGAGTCAGACACTTAACTGACTGAGCCACCCAGGCGCCCCTCACTTTTGCACAGTTTTAGTGCTGTTACACACCCCCTTCAAAAATCTTAGAATGTCATTTCCCGAAAGTCTAGTTCTAGAAGTGAAATTCAGGATCAAAGGTTTGAAATGTAAATGTTCTTGATATGTATTGTGTGATTATAGTTTTTACTACTTAGCACAAAGTCAGACTTTGCTCTTAATTCTTGCATCCTCATTTTATTGATGAAAATCCAATTTATCTTCTTTTTCTTAATTAGGTATGACAGCTAGATATCTCATAGCATATGTGCCCTCATGAAAACGTGCCCAAATTATACCTTCAACAGAATTTTCAGATCAAACAAATATTTTTGATGGTATGACACCTCAACAGTGGCAGTGACTCCCAGCTTGGAGACCAGCCCCTGGGAGGGATCTCTTACCAGTGAGACTCACGGCCCACAGTGATCCCTCCTACTTGAAGGGCTGAGTTACTGTGTGCTGAGGTGGAGGAGGACCGTAATCACTGTCCTCGGTGCTGGTCACGGAGGCGACAACACTATACGCTATGATGTGTGCCCAACAGAGCTGTGAACAAGTATGCAGGAAACACAGAGGAGAGATGAGAGGCTTCTGCCTTGGAAAGGCATTGTGCAAGAGGGACAGACTTGAGCCCTAAACCCTGCTGGAGGGATTATAGGTCCAGTATGCTATGAGTCACAGCCCAGATGCATAGCACTGGGGCAGTGGCAATTCAGTGAGCTGGACACGACGGTGTCAATTGAGAGAAGCTTGACTTAAAGACCGTCCGTTCCCTTTTGCTCCTATAGTCCCATACCTTGACATCCTCAGGGCACACACCCCTGTTGTGTTTCTTGCCAGACTGGGTGCTCCTCATGCTTGGTACCTAGCACTGCCACGGATTAGATGCTCAGATTGTATATTTTCACTCCGTGTCTTACTAAAGAATTTGTACTTTATCCTGTAGCCAGTAGTTGCCAGCAGAGTGATGATCACTCTGAGATGAGAGAAGAATCCAGGTGAGAGGTGGTAAAAGAGTTTGGATCAAAACAGAGGATATGGGAAGGAGGAGATAAATTTGAGAGATATTTCTATAGTGACAGGTCTTAGTGACCTCTGGGTGTGAGAGGAAAAAATTGGAAGGCAACAAAAGTGGTTTTGAGGTTCCCGATTGTGAAGTTGGATGAATGTTGATGCCATTCTGGAGAAGGGGGTTTGGGAGGCTCGTATCTGGAGTCCAAGGGTCTTGATTTTTCTTGGAGTACAGAATGTGTCCTTGTCAGTATGATTTATATCTTGATAATCTTTGGCTTGCCTTTCATTTTTTATTTAATTTTTTTTTTAACATTTATTTGTTTTTGAGAGATAGAGACAGAGCATGAGTGAGGGAGGAACAGAGAGAGAGGGAGACACGGAATCCTAAGCAGGCTCCAGGCTCTGAACTGTCAGCACAGAGCCCAGTGCGGGGCTCAAACCACAAACCGTGACATCATGACCTGAGCCGAAGTTGGATGCTTAACCAACTGAACCACCCAGGTGCTTCAGTCTTTCACTTACTAATAGGGTCTTTTGAAGAGAAGTTTTAAATTTTGATCAAGTCCAACTTAACAGTTTTATTGTTTTGGTGGTTCATATTTTTATTTCCTAAGAAGATTCTGCCTAACCAAAGGTAACAAGATTTGTTATGTTTGATTTCCTGTGTTTTCTTTTTTTTTTTAAGTTCTTTTTTTTTTTTTTTTTAATGTTTATTCTTGAGAGAGAGAGAGACAGCACGTGAGCAGGGGAGAAGCAGAGCAGGAGACACAGAATCCAAAGTAGGCTCCAGACTCTGAGCTGTCAGCACAGAGCCCGATGTGGGGTTTGAACTCACAAACTGTGAGATTATGACCTGAGCCAAAATCGGATGCTTAACCGACTGAGCCACCCAGGCACACACCCCCCCCCCTTTTTTTCTTAAGTTTATTTATTCATTTTGAGAGAGACAGAGACAACACAAGTGGGGGAGGGGCAGAAAGAGAGGGGGAGAGAGAGAATCTCAAGCAGACTCCGCACTGCCAACCCAGAGCCCAATGTGGGGCTCGAACCCATGAAGCTGTGAGATTATGACCTGAACCAAAACCAAGAGTTGGATGCTCAGCCAGCTGAGCCACCCAGGTGCCCATTTCCTGTGTGTGTTTTTTTTTAATTTTTTTTTTTTTTAACATTTATTCATTTTTGAGAGTGAGAGAGACAGAGCATGAGCGGGGGAGGGACAGAGAGAGAGGGAGACACAGAATCGGAAGCAAGCTCCAGGCTCCGCTGAGCTGTCAGCACAGGGCCCAACGCGGGGCTTGAACTCATGGACTGCGAGATCATGACCTGAGCTGAAGTCGGCCGCTTAACCGACTGAGCCACCCAGGCGCCCCTCCTGTGTTTTTTTTATAGTTGTTTTCAGTTTTAGTTCTTACTTTTAGGTTTGTGATCCATTTTGAGTTAATTTTTATATATAATGTATGAGGGTCAAGGTTCTTTTTTATATACAGTTGTTGCAACACCAGTTTCTATTATGGATCACTTTTGTCTTCTTAGGGAGAGAGGAATGTTAAAATGTAACTATATGGGGGGCCTAGGAGGCTCAGTCAATTAAATATCTTACTTTGGCTCAAAGTTCCTGGGTTCGAGTGCCATGTCAGGCTCTGTGCTGACAACTCAGAGCCTGGAACCTACTTCGGATTGTGTGTGTGTGTGTGTGTGTGTGTGTGTGTGTGTGTGTGTGTGTCTCTGTTCTTCTCCCGCTCATGCGCTGTTTCTCAAAAATAAATATTTAAAAACATTTAAAAATATATAAATAAACTTAGAAAACAAACCAGTTCACCTGTTTCTCTCACTCCTGATCCCTTGTCTCTGGAAACCACCAGTTTCTTCTCTGTATGAGTTTGGTTTGTTTTTTTGTTGTTTTTTAGGGCCTGCATATAAGCGATATCATTCAGTATTTCATTCTCTGACTTATTTCATTTAGCATTATGTCCTCGAGACCGATCCATGTTGCTGCAAATGGCAAGATTTCATTCTCCTTTATGGCTGAGTATTCTTTTGTGGGTTGTATGTGTATATACACACATACATATGTGTGTGTGTGTGTGTGTGTGTGTGTGTGTATGTGTGTGTGTGTGTGTATATATATATATATATATATCCATTTATCTGTCAATGGACACTTCGGTTACTTACATGTCTTGGGTATTATAAGTAATGCTGGAGTGAACATGAGGGTAAATATCTTTTTGAGTTAGTGTTTTTTGTCTCCTTCAAATAAATACCCAGAAACGGGATGGCTGGATCATATGGTAGTTCTGTTTTTAATTCTTTGGCAAACTCCACACTGTTTTCCACAGTGTATGCACCAGTTTACATTCCCACCAACGGTGCAGGAGGGTTCCCTTTTCTCGACATCCCTGGCCAACTCTTGTTATTTCTGGTCTTTTGGATAATTGCCATTCTGACAGTGTGAGGTGGTACCTAAAGTATGCTTCTTAAACAGCTTATGTATGGGTCTTGCCTTTATTTTATCCAGACTGTTTGCCTTTTACAGAGTCTTAAGTCCATTTAATGTAATCATTGGTAGTAGGTTAATTTTATCATTCTGGTATTGGCTTTTTCCTCTTTTATTTTATTTTATTTTATTTTATTTTATTTTATTTTATTAAGTTTATTTATTTTTGACAGAGTGCGAGCATGAGCTGGGGAGAGGCAGAGAGAGGGATGGAGACACAGAATTGGAAGCAGGCTCCAGGCTCCAAGCTGTCAGCACAGAGCCTGACGCGGGGCTCGAACTCACAAACTGTGAGATCATGACCTGAGCCGAAGTCGGACGCTTAACCGACTGAGCCACCCAGATGCCCCTTTTTCCTCTTTATTTTTTGTCCCTCTTTCCCCTTTTGTTTAACCTTCTCTTCAGTGAATTGAGTATTTTTAGTTTATGATTTTATGCCCTTTCTGTTGCCATGAAAAGTGTTTGCTATAGTGATTATAATGTGCATTTCTGACTTACTGCAGTCTACCTTCACCCAGTAGTTTGCTATTTTATGAACCATATCACAGATTCCCATTTAGCTTTCCCTGCCCTTTGTGATCTTGTTTTCGTGTATTCACTTCTATATATGCTTTATATCCCGTAATACATTTTTATTTTTGCTTGAAATAATCGATAGTTTATGTGGATAGTTTATAACATATATATGTTATATAATGTACATAGATTATATATTATATAATAAAATTAAAAATAACAATTGGGCTGGCTTAGTCATTGGAGCATGTGACTCTTGATCTCAGGGTTGTGAGTTCGAGCCCCACGTTGGGTGTAAAGATTACTTGGAAAAAAAATCTTTAATATTAAAATTAATGATCAGAAAGTCTTTTATGTTTATCTTCCCATTTACCCTTTTGGTGCTCTACATTCCTTCCTGCTGGGCTTCCATCTGGTATTACCCCTATGCCTGAAGGACTTTTAATTTTTTTTTTTTAAGTTCATGTTTGTTGGAAACAGCCACTCAGGTTTTGTCTAAGAATGTATTTATTAATATTTCTTTTAATAGACATTTTTATTGGATGTATTTTAGTTGTTTTCCATTCAACACTGGAAAGATTTTGTTCCACTGTCTTGTTGCCTTTAGCATTTCTATTAGAAATTAGCTGTAATTCTTTTTTTATTTATTTTTTATTTTTTTAACATGTATTCATTTTTAAGAGACAGAGAGAGACAGAGCATGAGCAGGGAAGGGGCAGAGAGAGAGAGGGAGACACAGAATCCGAAGCAGGCTCCAGGCTCTGAGCTGTCAGCACAGAGCCCGACGCAGGGCTCGAACTCAGACTTCGAGATCATGACCTAAGCCGAAGTCGGACGCTCAACCAACCGAGCCACCCAGGAGCCCCAGAAATTAGCTGTAATTCTTAATTGTTGTTCTTCTTTTTGTTGTATTTATATAATTAAAACTATTATGTACTTCAGTGACTATGTGTTTTAATTTATCTTGCTTGGGATTTACTGAGCTTTTTGGATTTTTGTGTTGATGTCTTTTCATGAATTTTGGAAAAAATTTTGGCCGTTATCTCTGCAAATATTTCTTCTTTCCTATTTGCTTTTTCTAAGGACTCCAGTTACTTGTATGTTTAGACAATTTAAAATTGTTCCATTGTTTTTAAAGGCCCTGTTTCATTTTTATTTATTTATTTTTTTTACTTTTTGTTTCATTTTGGATGTTTCTGTTTTCCTCACATTCACAGATTTTTTTTGTTGTTTCCTGCCTGCTGTAAACTTTTATTGAATGAAGTTCTTTATTCTGATACAGCATTTTTCACTTCTAGTATTGCTCTTTCAGTCTCTTTAGTTTTTATTTCTGTGCTAATTTCCTTATCTGTTTATGCGTGTCTGCCTTTTCTACTAGATTCTTTTACATGTTTATGATTGATATTTTATTATTTGTTTTATCCCACTCCTCATATTGATATTTTAAAGTCTTTTTCGGACAGTTCCATCATCTCATCTGTGGGTATTCTTTTTTTTAATGTTTATTTATTTTAGAGAGAGACAGCATGAGTGGGGGGAGGGGAGAAAGGGCAGAGGGAGCAGGAGACACACAACCCAAAGCAGGCTCCAGGCTCTGAACTGTCAGCACAGAGCCTGATGCGGGGCTCGAACTCACAAACTGTGAGATCATGACCTGAACCAAAGTCGGACGCTTAACCGACTAACCCACCCAGGCGCCCCTGTGGGTATTCTTGTATTGACTTTCTTTATGGGTTAAATTTTTCTGCTGCTTTACAAATTTAGTATCTTTTCTTTTTATGGTTTAGCGGGCATTGTATGTTGAAGAAGATCAGATACTGAAGTAAATATCTGCTCCTTAGCAGGGCGTGCCCCTTCTTCTGTAAGGCTGGTGGTGGAGGTCTAAATCCCTTTAATCTGCCTTGGAGTGGAGTCTGGACTGTGTTGCAATTTTAGTTAGATTCAGTTCCACATTGGTTTTAGTGCCTTTGCCTAGACTTTGAATCAAGCATTGATAAGACTTCAGGTAACTCGCTGTGCTTTACAGACTTGCTACTGTTTTGGGGCCTTTGGATTTTCTTTGCTGTCTGGTTTTGCTCCTGGTACTCTTCAAGAAGGAAACAAAGTTTGCAGAGTATGGCCTTCAATACTGGAATGTGACTTGTATGTGGTCCTCATTCAGGGTTCTTTGTTCCCTTGCCCTAGGTACTCTTGGAGTGGCGAACCACTTTTTTTGACCTGCCCTACATCAGAAATCACTGAGCCCCCAGCCTGCAGCTACTGTGGAGTCCGAAGGATATTTGAGTTTCAGCTTATGCCAGCACTGGTCAGCATGCTCAGAAGCACTAATTTAGGTAATAGCCCTTTATTAATTTGAGCTTGTGGGTTTATTGCACTAACTTGGAATTATTTTATTTTAATGTGTATTTATTTTGAGAGAGAGACAGTGCGCAAGTGGGGGAGGGACAGATAAAGAGGGAGAGAGAGATCCCAAGCAGACTCCATGCTTTCAGCACACAGCCCAATGTGGGGCTTGATCTCACAAACTGTGAGATCATGATCTGAGCCAACCGAAATCAAGAGTCAGAGGCCAAGCCATATTCTATCCTTAAAATGATTTTCATAGTGGGGCCATCTGGCTGGCTAAGTTGGTAGAGCATTGGACTCTTGATCTTGGGGTTGTGAGTTTAAGCCCCACATTGGGTATAGAGTTTACAATAAAAAAAAATTATTTTCATAGCATTGTATTATTATTTTTTTAAGTTTATTTATTTATCTTGAGAGAGAGATTGAGCGCGCGCACAGGAGGGACAGAAAGAGAGAGAGAGAATTCTAAGCAGGCTCTATGCTGTCAGTGGAGGGCCCTATGTGGGGCTTGAATTCATGAAACCTGAGATCATGACCTGAACCAAAACCAAGAGTCAGACACTTAACTGACTGACCCACCCAGTCACCCCTCCTTTTTTTTTTTTTTAAACGTTTGTTTATTTATTTTGAGATAGGGAGAGCTACATGCGTGCAAAGGAAGCGCAGAGGGAGAAGGAGAATCTTAAGCAGGCTCCATGCCCAGCGAGGACCCCAATGCAGGGCTCAGCCCCATGATGATGAGATCATGACCTGAACTGAAATCAAGAGTCCAATGCTTAACTGACTGAGCCACCCAGGCACCCCTTTTTGTAATATTTGTGATCATAGGAGTAAAGCAGTCATTTTTTAATCAGTAAGTAGTTACCTGTTAACTGGAGGGTTTTTGTAAATGCTTTTTATCAGACTGATAAAGTTCTTGTCTATTCCAATTTTATGCATTCTTTTTAATAACCGTGTATAAGCGTTATCTATGTCATGTTAACAAATTGCTACTTAATAGGTCTGTACCAGTTTATGTTGCTGTCAGCCATGTAAGAGAGTGTTTCTGTCTTGGCATCTTTGGCAGCATCTGGTATAAAATGATGAAAAAGTTTTGGTAATGTTGTTAAAAATGCCATTGTGTGACCTAGCAATTCCACTCCTAGGTATATACCTAAGATAATTGAAAACCTATGTCTACACAAAACCTGTATGTGAATGCTCATATAAGCATTATTCATATAATAGCCGAAAAGTAGAAATAACTCAGATGTCCCATTAACTAATTAATACATAGACAAAATATACCTTCATAGAATATTATTCTATCAGAAGAAGAAATGAAGTACTACATTATACATGGCTACACATGATTATACCTTGAAAACATCATGCTAAGTGAAAAGAAGCCTGTCACAAAAGGCTACAAATTGTATGATTCTGTTCATATGAAATGCCCAAAATAGGTAAACCCATTGAAACAGAAAGTAGATTCATGGTTTCCAGGGGCTGGGTGAGGGGCGCCAAGAAAGAATGAGGAGTGATTGCTAATGGGTATGGGCATGGGTGTCCTTTTGGAGAGATGAAAATGTTCTGGAAGTAGGTTGTGAACATGTTTCTATAACTCTGTGAAGAAACTAAAAAACACTGAATTGTACACTTTAAAATGGTAAATTTTACGGCATGTGAATTATATTTCTATGAAGAAAAACACCATTTGAGCAGCTGTACAAGCTCATAATACCTTTGGTGATGGGGCACCCTGGGTGGCTCAGTCTGTTAAGCGTCCGACTTTGGCTCAGGTCATGATCTCGAAGTATGAGAGTTAGAGCTCCGTGTTGAGCACTGTGCTGACAGCTTGGAGCCTGGAGTCTGCTTCAGATTCCATGTCTCCCTCTCTCTGCCCCTCCCCCACTCACACTCTGTGTCTCTCTCAAAAATGAATAAACATTGGGGTGCTTGAGTGGCTCAATCAGTTAAGCAAGCGTCCAGCTTCAGCTCAGGTCATGATCTCACCGGTCGGGAGTTCGAGCCCAGTGTCGGACTCTGTGGTGACAGCTCAGGGCCTGGAGCCTGCCTAAGATTCTGTGTGTCCCTCTCTCTCTCTCTGCCCCACCCCCGCTTGTGCTGTCTCTCAGAAAAATGAGGAAATGTTAAAAAAATTTTTTTTTTGATAAATAACATTAAAAAAATTTAAAAATAGCTTTGGAGATTCTTGTAAAGACAATGGAAAAAACAATTATTGCAAAGCAATAATAATAACAATTAGGTTTAATGGAAGTAATTAAGCCAACTTAAATAAATGAGTATTCGTTGTTTAGGAAAAAATGTATTAGTTCTCCATATATTTTGGATATTAACCCTTTATCAAATATATGATTTGCACATATTTTTTCCTATTCTGTAGGTTGTCTTCATTTTGTTGATGTTTCTCTTTTGCTTGTATTAATTTATTTTTTAAACTGTAAGTATAATACTCACTTCAGAAATCCAGTTACCTGGAGATAATTGCTGGCGATACATATTTTTTCTCTTCTTGTTTCTGTACACATTAAGAGATTAAAACAAAATTGTTCTCATACTTCTGTTCCTTCTTCGCAGAATTTCCCAGTGTCATTGAATATATTACCCAGTGCAAGTTCCATTTTACCTAGCGATTTCCGAAGTTATTGTACATTTCAACTGTTTCTTTCTTTTTCTTTACTATAAATAATCATTTAATTAATGCCCTTTCTGTAAAGGCATTTCTGTAATTTTAAGTATTTCTTCAGTATTGAATCTTAGAAGTCACATCTTTTTATCAAAGGATATGAACTTGGAGTGCCTGGGAGGCTCAGTCCATTGAGCGTCTGACTCTTGATTTTTTTTTTTTTTTAACTTTTTTTTTTTTTTTTTAATTTATTTATTTTTGAGACAGAGACAGAGCATGAACGGGGGAGGGTCAGAGAGAGGGAGACACAGAATCTGAAACAGGCTCCAGGCTCTGAGCTGTCAGCACAGAGCCCGACGCGGGGCTCGAACTCACGGACTGCGAGATCATGACCTGAGCCGAAGTCGGCCGCTTAACCGACTGAGCCACCCAGGCGCCCCTCTGACTCTTGATTTTGTCACGTTATGATCTCACAGTTTGTGAGATCGAGCTCCACGTAGGGCTCTGTGGTGACAGTGCGGAACCTGCTAATTCTCTCCGTCTCTCTCTGCCTCTCTCCTGCTTGCATACATGCATGCATGCACTCATTCTCTCTCAAAAGAAATAAACTTAAAAAAAATTTTTTTAAATAAAGGGTATGAACTTTTTAAGGGAGCCTAGCTGGCTTGTCAGTAGAGCATGGAGCTGTTGATCTCAGGGTTGTGAATTTGAGGCCCACATTGGGGGTAGAGTTTACTTCAAAAAAAAAAAAAAAAAAAGATATGAACTTTTAAAAAACTCATTTGACACAAGAAAAGAAATTATGTATATTTGTTGTAGTCTTTTGTCTGCTAAATAGGCAGTGTGCTTTGAACACATATAGTACACAAATACTGAAGATAGATTTTTATGTTGCTGACAATTAATACTGTTATGAAACACCAGTGTCTTCCCTATTTATTGAATGAAATTTCACAATGTTCACAATGTCTAAAGTTGCATAATCCTGAAAGGCTTCTAACAAACCACTACGCCCCACTCTCACCCCCTCTGCCATCTAGTTGCACTCAAGGGAGACACTGGCAGCACTCCGGGCTGTTCTTCTAGAATTTATTTTTGTACTTCTAAATAAAAGGTACTACTTTTTACATTTACCTCTTTTAGACATCATCAATTGAATTTCTGAATTGGCATGGGGGATCTGGGATCTCTTACAGCCCCCTCCCATTCTTCCTCACCCTATTGCTTTCTCCCATACTCCTGGTCAATGTTTGTAATTTTGTAGTTAGTCTGTTTGTAGTTAGCAAAGCAGTGTATTGTGATCACATGTTCTTGGACTTAATAATACCTGTTTCAGTCTTAAAAACATTGTTTTTAATGTTTATTTATTTTTGAGAGAGAGACAGAGTAAACAGGGGAGGGCAGAGAGACAGGGAGACAAAGAATTCGAAGCAGGCTCCAGTCTCCAAGGTGCCAGCACAGAGCCCAACGTGGGTCCTGAATTCATGAACCACAAGATCATCACGTGAGCCGAAGTTGGAGGCTTAACGGACTAAGCCAGCCAGACGCCCCAATACCTGTTTCATTCTTATGGCCAGTTCTTCTCACACCCTCCTGGAGGTTCTCAGTATTATTTTCCTCACAAGTCCAACTCCAGACAACCCGGCTCCATGTTTATTTCCCTGAAGACCTGTCCCATGTGCCTTGTTCTCCTGAGCTAGTCTGAACTCTAGGCCTTCCGCATCTCTAGTGTTGCTGTCATTCTGGGTCACCTTCTGCCTTTATTTTGGTATCGCTTTGCCCCTCTTCCAAGTGGGTCCCCTGTTTTCCTGGAACTCTGATCTGCCTCTTTCTCGGTTTATCCTTTCAGTTTTGATACAGCATTTTCTCCAGTAGTTTCCTGAAGAGGGATTGTGGGAAATAGGTATTTAAAGTACCCCATCGGTCTTAAGATACATTTATCCTATCTTTATGCACATAATAAAGTCAGGTATGGAATTCTAAGCCATTAGTAATTTTTTTCAGAATTTTAAAGATTTAATTACCTTTCTTTTATTTTATTTTTAAGTACTCTCTACACCCAATATGAGGTGCCATGATATTACCTCATTCTTTTAGCAGCCTGCTTATGGAAAACAGTCCCATGCTGGCCTTTAGTCCTCTTATTTCAGGTCACTTTTTTTTTTTTTTTTAAGTTTATTCATTTATTTTGAGACAGAGGAGAGAGAGAGCAGGCCCAAGTGTGTGTGGGGGGGGTGGGTGGGAGGGATTGGGGAGAGAGAGAGAGAAAGAATGAATGAATCCCAAGCACTTACGGTGCAGAGCCCGATGCATGGCTTGAACTCACGAACCATGAGATTACGACCTGAGCTGAGGTTGGACACTTAACTGACTGAGCCACCCAGGTGCCCCCAGGTCACTTTTAGAATCCTTACTTTATCCTTGTTATTCTGAAATTGTGTATATTGTGCTGAGTAGCTGGTAGGTGTTTTCAGTTCAGAAACTCATGTCCTTCAATTTCCTTGAAGATATTCTATTTTTCTTGTTGTGCCTTTACAGGAGCTTCTGTTAGTGAAATGTTTGTTTTCCTATTTAGATTCTGTTCTCTTTTGTTGTCTGATTTTTATTTTGCTTCCCAAGAGTTTTCTTCAACTTTGTACTTTATTCATCTTTTTAGTTGCGGTAAAAAATATATAACATAAAATTTAGTATCTTAACCATTCTAAATGTGCAATTTAGTAAAGTTAAGTTTATTCACGATATTGTGCAACCAATCTCCAGAGCTTTTTCCTCCTGCAAAACTGGAACTGTAACCGTTAACAACTCCCCAATTCTGCCTCTCCCCAACCTCTGGCAACCACCATTCTGTTTCTATGAATTTGACTACTTTAGATACGTCATATAAGTGGAATCATAGTATTTGTCCTCTGACATTGCCTTATTGTACTTAGCATAATGCCCTTGAGGTTCATCCATGGTGTACCATGTGTCAGAAGTCCTTTCTTTTTAAAGGCAAACAATATTTTGTCATGTGGATATTCCACATGTGGTTCATCAGTTCGTTTGTTGAACACTTGGGTTGCTTCTACTTGGCTATTGTGAATATTGCTGCTATGAACATGGGTGTACAGATATCTTTTCAAGATCCTGCTTTCACTTCTTTTGGATATATATACCAGATGCAGAATTGCTGGATCATATGGTAATTCTATTTTTAATTCTTTGAGGAACCACTATAATATTTTCCATAGTGGCTTCACCATGTTATATTGCCAATCAGCAGTGCACAAGAATTCCATTTTCTCCACATCCTCACCAACACTTGTTTTCTGGGGTTTTTTTGGGGGGAGGGGTGTTGTTTGTTTTTATAGTATCCATCCAAATGGATGTGACGTATTTATTGGGATTACATTTGCATTTCCCCTAATGAATTTTTTAAAATGTTTATTTATTTATTTTGAGAGAGAGTGCATGCATGAAGGGGAGTGGCAGAGAGAGGGAGAGAGAGAATAACAAGAAGGAAGAAGGCTCCACATTGTCAGCGCAGAGCCAGATGTGGGGCTCGATCCCATGAACTGTGGGATCATGACCTGAACTGAGATCAAGAGTCAGATGCTTGGGGGCGCCTGGGTGGCTCAGTCAGTAAAGAGTCCCACTTCAGCTCAGGTCTTGGGCTCTGTGCTGACAGCTCAGAGCCTGGAGCCTGCTTCAGATTCTGTGTCTCCCTCTCCTTCCCCCACTCTTCCCCCGCTCACACTCTGTCTCCCTCTCTCTCTCAAGAATAAATAAACATAAAAAAAAAAAGAGAGAGACGCTTAACTGACTGAGCCACCCAGATGCCCTGCATATCCCCTAATGGTTAATGGTGTTGAGCATCCTTTCATATAAATGGCTTGTTAGCCATTGACATATCATTTTGGGAGAAATGTCTACTCAAGTCTTAATCTTCATTTTGTAGTCAGATTATTTGACTTTGTATTGTTGAGTTGTAGGAGTCCTTTTTTTTTTTTTTTTTTTAATGTTTTTAACGCTTATTTATTTTTGAGACAGAGAGAGACAGAGCATGAACGGGGGAGGGTCAGAGAGAGGGAGACACAGAATCCGAAGCAGCTCCAGGCTCTGAGCCGTCAGCCCAGAGCCCGACGCGGGGCTCGAACTCACAGACCGCGAGATCGTGACCTGAGTTGAAGTCGGACGCTTAACCGACTGAGCCACCCAGGCGCCCCTAGGAGTCCTTTTTATATTCTGGGTATTAACCCTTTATCTGGTATGATTTGCAAATATTTTCTTTCATTTTGTAGGTTGCCTTTTCACTGTTGTGTCCTTTGATGCACATAAGTTTTTGATATAGTCCAGTGTGTCTGTTTTTACTTCTGTTGCCTGTGCTTTTGGTTTCATAATCGGGAAATCTTTGCCATGTACTTCCTTTTTAAAAAGAAAGCACACAGTGAATTGTGCCAATCTTAAGCCTACAGTTTGACGACTTTTTGCATAAATACACTCTTGTCATCACCTCCCAGATTAACATAGGGAGTGTTTGCAGTGCCCCAGAAAGCCCCTTGGGCCTCCTTCCTGGGCAGTATACCCCTCCCTGTCTAAGGTGTCACTCTCCTCCATTCCTATATGGATTTGGCCTATTCTGGAACTTTGCACATATGGTGTATGGCTGTTGGGCCTGACTGCTTCTGTTTTATCTTTACGTCTTTGTTAGCTTTATCTTCTAACCCTTCTCTTGAATTTAGTTTGGCCATCCTATCTTTATTTTTGAGAAGATCTTTTTTGTTTTCTGAAACTTTTCCATACCACCTTTTTTTTTTTTTTTTTTTTTGCTTTATGAGTTCTCCTTTTATATCTTTAAGAAGTGGTCTGTTTTTAAAGTTTTTACTTGTTGACTATTTCCTGCCATTTTTTTTTTTTTAAGATTTTACTTTTATTTTTTTTTATTTTTTTTTTTTTTTAACGTTTTATTTATTTTTGAGACAGAGAGAGACAGAGCATGAACGGGGAAGGGGCAGAGAGAGAGGGAGACACAGAATCGGAAGCAGGCTCCAGGCTCTGAGCCATCAGCCCAGAGCCTGACGCGGGGCTTGAACTCACGGACCGCGAGATCGTGACCTGAGCTGAAGTCGGACGCTTAACCGACTGAGCCACCCAGGTGCCCCTTTAAGATTTTACTTTTAAATAATCTCTGCATCCAACGTGGGACTCAAACCTACAACCCCAAGATCAAGAGTCACACGCTCTACTGACTGAGCCAACCAGGCACCCCTCCTGCAGTTTTTCTGACCCCTGAATGTTATGTTGAAGGTTTTCTGTAAATGTGTGGTGAACCTTGGAAATCACCATTACTAACACTAATCAACATCATTCTAGTCCTCATCCTTGACATAAATGTAGGTAGAAAGTTTAGATAGTTGGATGGCTAGAAAAAATTTAAAGATAGGAAAGTTCAGTACATACTAATTAAAAATACTGGAATAAATGTATGCAAATTTAACATAAGAAAAAGTAAGTGTATGTGAGGCAGTTGGGTTCTTTCACTGTAGGCAATGGGTTCTTTCACCTAGTTTCTAAAAGATCCTTCTGAAGTTAAGAGAATTACATTCATTCCATCTGTCAGTTTTAGATAGTATGTGTTTGGCTCTTTACTATAACAAGGACATTTGTGCCCTGCTCCACCCCCAAGTATATTAGTAATTTTTTAAAGATTTTTAAATTTCCTTTTTTTTTAATTAAATTTAATTTTTTTTTGAGAGAGAGCGAGCATGAGCAAAGGAGAGGCAGAAACAGGAGGGGACAGAGGATCTGAAGCAGGTTCTTCACTGACATCAGGGAGCCCAACGTGGAGCTCGAACTCACAGACTATGAGATCACGACCTGAGCTAAAGTCAGACACTCAATTGACTGAGCCACCCAGGCACCCCTAGATTTTTTTATTTCTTTAATCTCTGCACCTAGCGTGGGGCCTTTGCGTTGACCAGTTGCATTGGTCACCTTTCTCCTCTCCTGTGTTCACATCCTTTTTCTTTCCCTTTGCATTCATTGAGATTCTCTCAAGCCTTTCCTTTCTACCTGTAATTACGTTTCACCTCTTTTCTGTTCCTTGTGGCTTCTGATGTTTTTCATTAGATACGTAATGGGGCTGTTTTGACCCCCATATCTGTTTCCTTTTTCTCCTACCCCTCCGTTGCCCTTCTACTGTGGCAGGTCTCTGGGCTCAGGCCTCCTGTACATAACTCTGCTATTTGGTATTCTGTTGCCTCTGATTCCCTGCTCCTCCTTCTTTCCTACCCTGGTGGCTACTGGTTCTCAGACTCTAACCTTCTCATGCCTTCTGCAGACTGCATGTTGCACATTCTGGTTGGAAATTATCTCACATTCACCAGGTCATTTCTTCTTAGTCAGCTTTATTTTGGCCTTGTTAGTTCAGTCTTTGATGCTTTTCTTTCCATCATCCCTGCCTGCATTTTCCTTTCAAAGTGTTTTTCTTTTGCTCCTCCAAACCAATTGCCCAACTCCTCTTGACTCCTGTTTTCCTGTTCTGCCATCAATGGGAGTTCTTTTCAGTTGTATTTTCTTGATGTTATTCTTCATGGCATTGTCCATTGATAAAGTTTTGTAAACTCTTTGGAATTTTTTTTTTTTTTTGGCCTGAATCCTTTCTTTGAGGTAGTGTGTTCTATTAATATAATATATTCTTATTTGTTTGTTTGTTTGTTTATCTTAAATGTTTTTTTGTTTGTGTGTGTGTTTGTTTGTTTGTTTGTTTTTAGTAATCTCTACATCCAACATGCACAAACTCATAAACCTGAGATCAAGAGTCACACAACTGAGGGGAGCCTGGGTGGCTCAGTTGGTTAAGCATCTGGCTCTTGATCTTGGCTCCAGTCACGATCTCAAGATATGAGTTTGAACCCCAGGTTGGGCTCTGTGCTGATGGTGTGGAGCCTGTTTGGAATTCCCTCTCCCTCTCTCTCTGCCCCTCCCCTACTCATGAGCTCTCTTTCTCTCAAAATAAATAAACTAAAAAAATTTTTTTTTTAAAAAAGAAAAAGAGGGGCACCTGGGTGGCTCAGTCAGCTAAGCGTCCAACTTTGGCTCAAGTAATGATCTTGCAGTTCATGGGTTCTAGCCCCACATCAGGCTCTCTGCTGAAGGCTCAGAGCCTGCTTTGGATCCTCTGTCTCCCTATCTGCCCCTCCCCTGCTCACACTCTGTCTCTTTCTCAAAAATAAAATAAAAACATTAAAAAAAATTTTTTTAAGAAAAATAAACTCACACAACTGAGCCAGCCAGACGCCACATGACATATTTTTAAATGGTCAGTGTCCGATATCCTAGACAGTTGTACTAAAGACTTTAAAGTATATTTTCCTAATAAATCTGCTTTTTGTCATCAGCAGTCACTTGCTTTGTGAAAGAGGATGAGTGTGTTGTGAATGAAAGCTAGTGAGCGCTGCTTTTGCTTTTCCTAATTATTTTTTCGGCTTATTGGGTAAAATCACTCCTGTAGCAACACCACGTGTGCTGATATTGCATCATCTTTCTCCTTCAGTTATCTTCTAGTTACTTAACCTCTTTGTTTTATGGTGATCACTTAAGACGTGTCAGGCTCTGTTCTAAGTATCTTACGTGTATTAGTTTATATAATCCTCCTCAAAACAATCTTCTCATGATAAATACAGTCATTATTATGGAGAGGTGAAATCACTTGCTCAGTGGTAGAGCTGGGATTTGAACCCACGTAGTCTTGCTCCAGAGTCTGGCCTCCGTCTACTAATCAAACCTTCAAATATTGAGTGTATCTCCTGACACTGTCTCTTTGCTGGAATATGTTATATTTTTCAGGTCTTTCTGTGGAATTTGGAACAATTCTAATTTATACATGTGAGAAGAGTTGCTGGCCTGAAAATTGTCAGACTCCCATGGAAGAACTTTGTATTATACAAGAAGACCCAGATGAACCATTATTTAAGTAGAGAATTTCCTTTTCTTTACATAAATTAAAACAAATTTTAATGTCCAGATTTGTGTATTTTTACTTCATTTTGACTCACAAACTATTAACTCTTTGTGTTTTAAGTGCTGTCCTTTTTGCTTTATGGCACCTGTACTGGGGCAGAAGCGAGACTTAGAACCTCTTGGCTGTGGGCTGGTCTACCCTTCCAGGGTCAGTGGCTTGTCTGGGCATTTTACACACAGAATGTGGCTCCCCTCCAGCCCAGAGGGCGAGTGTTCCTGCACTACCAGCTGGGGAGCCAGGAGCCCTGGTCGGCCTCTTAAGTGCTGCCACCGCACTTCAGTGCACTCCGCTGCCGTCCCTGCATGCTGACAGATCAAGCCTCTTGATCTGCTCCAGCTTCCTGAGATTCCCACCCTGTGACACTGGCTATTGAGACCTGCCCCTCTTTCTCCCACCCGACGATCCCCAGCCTCACCCATGCCTACCTTCTGCCCCTGCAGCATCACAGCACGGGGGCCCTTTCTCTCGATTCTGGACATGGTCCCTCCTTCCTGGAGTCCACTTTTCCAATTTCCCCTTTCTCCTTTCAGTTTTTATGTTATCAACCCTTCCATTCTGCTACCCTTCGGCAGCAGTATGAAAACACTCCCCCCAGCTATGTGCAGACTTGCTATTTGCCTACGTAGATGAGGAAACTGGTATAAACAATTTGATTTGCTACTCTGGTAAACAATATATTAGATCCAGATTCTCTTGAGGTAAGGTCCTCCTGGGCAGTGTGTGACCGCTGAGGACACCACCTGATCCTGCCTCCCGGGGCCCCTGAGGGAAAGTGGCTGACTGTATACAAACAACTTGCTGGTCAGTGAGGTACATAGGGGAGGAAAAATAATTTTCTCTTTGCCCTTCTAGGTAGTTGGCTGAGGCCCCCTGTAAGAAAAATCAGATTGACAGTAGAAAAACAGAAGTATATGTACCTCCTATATAGACGGAAGATACTCGGCAAAACTGAATAACTCCCCGAAATGGCCCAAGCCATTACCTCAGATATAATCTTCAGCTGAAGACGAAAGACGTGGGGTGCATGGAAGTAGTTACGGGAAGTTATCAGGCAAAGCTTAGCGGAAAAGGGTAGGGTTGTTATATATTGTTAGAGAAACAAGATATGCGAAAATAAGTCCAGTGTGAACCCATTTATTTATTTCTTTAACGTTTAATTTTGAGGGAGAGAGACCGAGCACAAGCGGGGGAGGGGCAGAGAGAGGGGAGACACAGAACCCGAAGCAGGCTCCAGGCTCTGAGCTGTCAGCACAGAGCCTGACACAGGGCTCAAACTCGAGATCATGACCTGAGGTGAAGTCAGAAGCTTAACCACCCAGGTGCCTCACCCAGGCACCCCATTGTGAACCCATTTAAATGTAAAACTGCAGGGGCACCTGGCTGGCTCAGACAGAGCACATGACTCTTGAGGTCATGAATTTGAGCCCCACATTGGGTGAAGAGATGAGTTAAATAAATAAGAACAAATAAGTGAAGGAGACATAGATCAATTAAGACAAAGGCCTGGAGTGTGTGTCTGGCTCAGTTGGGGGAGCATGCGAGTCTTGATCTCGGGGTCATGAGTTCAAGATCGAGAGATGACTTAAAAAAAAAAAAAAGGAAGGGGGCACCTGGGTAGCTCAGTTGGTTAAGCATCCGACTTCAGCTCAGGTCATGATCTCACAGATTGTGAGTTTGAGCCCCGCATCGGGCTCTGTGCTGACAGCTTGGAGCCTGGAGCCTGCTTCGGATTCTTTGTCTCCCTCTCTCTTTGCCTCTCCCCCATTGGCACATGGTCTCTCTATCAAAAATAAATAAACATTAAGAAAATAAATAGAAGGAAGGACAAAGGCCATCAAAGGTCCTGGGGAGTAGGAGTGGGTATGGGTGGGACTTTCATTTCCTGCACTTGTGTCCTAATTTGAATTTTTTAAGGTGAGCAATTATTTTACATTTTATACTTACACTCACACAAATCCACAAAGAAAAGCAAAGGCCCTCAGAATTAAGATACTCAGCCCAGGCCAGCCAAGGGAAGACAAGGGAGGCAGGAGAGAAGCCAAGGAAGGTCATTCCCATTCACTGAATGTCTAGAGGGAGATGTAAGATCAGCATCCTGGGGAGGGCCTCCTGTAGGTTTAACTGCGAGGATGGGGTCTTTCTATAAGCCAGCCCTGTGTTGGGAAGGAACATCAGCGGTCCATTGTTCCCCCCACTCTGGTTGAGCACTCTGGCACTTCCTGCACTCTTGCATCAGGGCAGCAGCCTGAGTATTCTTCATAGACCAGCTCGGTGTGTGGTTGGTGAGCCAACAGTTTATGAGAAAGACCACAGAAGTCAAAAGCATTTTCCTATGTTTTCTATCTTTATCCTTTCTCTTCTAATGGTTATTTTTTACTGAATGTATTTGACATATAACATTGCGTAAATTTAAAGTGTGCAATGCGTGGGGTGCCTGGGTTTTTCTATTGGTTAGGCCTCCGACTTCGGCTTGGGTCACGATCTCCCAGTTCATAGGTTTGAGCCCCACATCAGGCTGTCTGCTGTCAGCACAGAGCCCGCTTCAGATCCTCCATCCCCCCTCCTCTACCCCTCCCCACTCATGCTCTCTCAAAAATAAACATTTACAACATTTATTTTTATAAAGTGTGCAATGTGTTAACTTCATACATTTATATATTGTAATATGATTGCTCTTGTAGCAATATTTAGCATGTTGAAAAACAAAATTCAGTCGAGTGAATTTGAAGATCTAACTGGCTTTATTCAAAGATTCATGAGTCTGACAGCATCCCATCTATCTAGCAAGTGGAAACGAGTTCTGAATTGTTCAAGATGGAAGGTTTTTATAGGCAGAAGGACTGTGGGACAGGAACTTACAAAATAGATTATTTCAGGCAAAGTTACCTTCCCTTACCAGGGTCAGATTGTATCACTAGTGTTCACCAGGAAATTGCAGACTGATTGGTTTAAAATTCCACTCCTGGGGAAGGCTGAAACTGCAATTAGGGTAGGTATTAACTCTTGGTTTGCTAGCTTGCTCCTTAGCACAAGTGACTACATTTTGGGCCTGTTGTGTCTTTTTTACCAGCACCTCTATCACATTACATAATTATCCTTTCTTTTTAGTGGTTGGGATAATAATTTTTTTCTGATTTTAGAATTAACATTTTCTTTAAGGAAATGAGCATTTGGGAAATACAGAAAGGTTTAAAGAAGAAATTAAATTACACACAATTCCATGAAACACAGATACATAAAAATATTAACTGTGGTTTTCTTCCTGTTTTTTAAATATATTTTTGTGTTTACAAAATTTATTCATACGTGACTTTGTATCTTTTTTATTTAACATTGTGAGGATTTTTTTTTTAATTTTTTTTTTAAACGTTTATTTATTTTTGAGACAGAGAGAGACAGAGCATGAATGGGGGAGGGTCAGAGAGAGAGGGAGACACAGAATCTGGAACAGGCTCCAGGCTCCGAGCTGTCAGCACAGAGCCCGATGCGGGGCTCGAACTCACGGACCGTGAGATCATGACCTGAGCTGAAGTCAGCCGCTTAACCGACGGAGCCACCCAGGCGCCCCGGGATTTTTTTAATCACATTTCCAAATTACCCTTGCTTAAAAAAAAAAAGGGGGGGGGGCAATAAGCCCAAAATGGAGTTGCTTACGCTAAACCTCATGTCACCAAGCAGAGACTTAATTATAGTTCTGGCTCTCCCAGAAATGAAATCTTAAACCAGTCAATCAGGAATTGCCTGATCAGCATTAGTTAGGTAATATGTCTGATAGATCACCTAAAGGAAAGGTAACCTTCCAATAACCAACCCACTTTGGTATAACTTCCTTGCTCCTTCTCCTTTATAGCCATCAAAATCTTTCATTTTGTACAGTTCCTCAGAGTTTCTTTCTATCTGCCAGGTAGAATGCTGCCCAATTCAAATCAAATTTTGCTCAAGTCAACAAAAAATTTTTTTAATGTTTATTTACTGGGGCGTCTGGGTGGCTCAGTCGGTTGGTTAAACATCGGGACTCTTGATTTCAGCTCAGGTCATGATCTCATGTTTCGGGAGTTCGAGCTGAGCCCCCCAACAGGCTCCACACAGTCAGCTTGGGATTCACTCTCTCTGCCCTCCCCCTGCCCCCCCCCCCACACTATCTCTCAAAATAAATAAACTTTAGGGCGGGGGGCGGGGGGCGGGGGAGGGCCTGGGTGGCTCAGTCAGTTAAGCATTTGACTTCGGCTCAGGTCACAATCTCAAGGTCTGTGGATTCCAGCCCTGTGTTGGGCTCTGTGCTGACAGCTCAGAGCCTGGAGCCTGCGTGGGATTCTATGTCTCCCTCTCTCTCCGTGCCCTCACCTCCCTCCACTAGTGCTCTTGTCTTTCTCTCTCTCTCTCAAAATTGAATAAACATTAAAAAAATAATAAAATTTAAGAAAAAAGAAAAAAATGATTATTTATTTATTTTGAGAGAGTTTGAGAGAGAGACGGAGACAGAGAGATGGTGTCCCAAGCAGGCTCCAGGCTCAGCGCAGACTTGCCTACGGGGCTGTATCCCACCACCAGATCATGACCTAAGCCAGGAGTCGTAGCCTTAACCAAGTGAGCCAAGTGGGTGCCCCAACAAAATTTTTAATACACCTCAGTTTATTTTGTTAACACCCTCTAGAAAAGCTTTGCTTTACAATCCATAACCATAGTAACGGGAGTGCTTGTTTTCCTATTCCTTGACAATAGAGAGTTACACTTTTTCTTTTTCCGGATTAATAGGTGAAAATGATCTAAACACCGCTTTGCGTTTCTTTGATTAAATTTTAATACGTTTATTGATCATACTGTTCATCTTCTTTGTGAGTGCCTGTTCACATTCTTGACCTGTATTTGCTGTTTAAAGGACACTTGCTTTCTTGTTAATTTGTAAGAGCTCCTTACATACAGGGGCATCTATTTTTTAACCTGTAAGTAAGCCTTGGCTGGGAATTCAAACCCCAGGCCAAAAGGTGGCCCGTAGGTTTCTTAAGCCGGATAGCGGTTCCGCGCGCGTCTGTGAAAACACGACCCGGCTGGAGCATCACTGCAGGTGCGAGAGAGAGAGAGACCTCCTGGCGCAAAGCCGAGCCTTGACCTACGCGGCGCGCTCCACAGGTCCCGGGCGTCGCCCGCTCGGCGCCAAATGACGGCCGCACTGCGCATGAACGGAAGCTGGGTCGCCCTTCCCCCACCTGCTTCCGGCCGCGGCTCATTTCTCGCGCCTCCGCCTCCGCCGCGGCTCGTGGTCGTCCCGCCATGGCACTGTCGCGGGGACTGCCCCGGGAGCTGGCCGAGGCCGTGGCCGGGGGCCGGGTGCTGGTGGTGGGAGCGGGCGGCATCGGCTGCGAGCTTCTCAAGAACCTCGTGCTCACTGGCTTCTCTCACATCGACCTGGTGAGGGCCAGGAGTGCGCGCGGGCTGAATGGCGGGCCGTGTTGCCGGGGCCGGGGGGCTCGGGCTCCGGAGGTCGGGACCAGAGTTGGAGGGGGCGGGGCGGCAGCAGGCCTGGAAACCCCGGGGTCGTGGCTGCCTGCAGAGAGGGCGCTGCTCGGCGGGGCCAGAGCGGGCCTCGCTGCACGCCTGGCCGGCTCGGGACGCCACAGAGGCCGCGGGCCGGGGTCTTACTGGCGTCTCGCGGTGCGGCCGCCCCTGCCTCCTTGGCAGCGCGAATTTGTGGCGGCTCTAGGCTGTGGAGGAGGTCTCGTGTCTTTTCGCTTCAGGGCAGTTCCTCAGCTTTAAGGGGAGGCAGGAGGTGATTGTTTCAGTGTCTCGTGGAGGTTGTGACTGTTCAGTTGGGAGGTCTCCCTTAACTCAAATACTGGTCCAGAGCAGAGGGTGGCAGTAATAGGAGCCAATACATACTGAGCGCTTGTCCCGAGACCGGCGATGTTCTGAGCGGGTAATTTGCATTAACGCATCTAATCTGCGCTACCGCCGTAAGGTTGCAGACGCAGTTTTCATCCCCGCCCCCCACTTTTTTATTTTAAACAGATGAGACGAAAAGTGAGATCTAGAAGGGTTTTAGTAAATTACCTTGAATCAGGAAGCAAGTGGCAGGACTCCTTTGGGGCTCTCACCCCTCTGTTCTGGGTGCAGTCTGTGTGACTGTCATTGTTATCTTCATAGATACGTTAGCTTGTATCACTGAAGATACTAGGATTTTAACTTTTGCATTGATGTACAGTGGCTGTAATTTTATTTTTATTTTTGGCTGTAATTTTAAATTATTTTTATTAATGTAAACTTTTTAGAGATTGGCGATGTTACGTGGAGCTTGGATGTCAGCTTAAAGTGTCTTAAAGTGTAGTGGAAACACGGAATGGAAAAAAAGTAAATATGGCAGACTGAACTATGAAATGAGGGGCGGGGGAAGAATTTACACATCTTTCCTTTGGCTGTTACAAAGTTATTCTTCCCATCCAGTTCTGTACCACAAATCCAAATATGATTGTGCTTCAGCTGGTACCTATTGCTGCATGTTTAAAAGAACCGTTTTGTGGGGCGCCTGGGTGGCTCACTCTGTTGGGCATGTGACTTGGGCTCAGGTCATGATTTCCCAACTCCGTGGGTTTGAGCCCCGGGTGGGTCTCTCTGTGCTGAGCCCTGGGAGCCTGGAGCCTGCTTCCTATTCTCTCTCCTTCTCTGTCTGCCCCTCCCCCCCCCCCCCCCCCACGCGCGCGCTCTCTTTATCCCAAAAATAAATAAACATTAAAAAAATTAAAGGAACTGTCTTGTAATAGACAAGACAGTGAATTGGGCACCTGAACAATAAATGCTGATCCTTTTCTATTTAATTTAATCACAAAATTTAATGTTTATTATTTTTGAGAGGGAGTGTGAGCGGGAGAGGAGCAGAGAGAGAGGGAGAGACAGAATTCCAAAGCGGGCTCCAGGCTCTTGAGTGGTCAGCGCAGAGCTGGACTTGGGGCTTGAACTTAGAAACCATGAGATCATGACCTGAGTGAGGCCAAGTGGGCAGTGGCGCTTAACTCAGCCACCCAGGTGCCCCTATTTGATTTAATTTTTATAATAAATTTAGAAAGTACAAATAGAAAATGTTTAGATGGTTATATATGATGATTTTCAGAAATTATAACCAAAGCTGTTAAGATGTTTCACAATTAGAATGTTTGATGACTCTTAATATAAATTTATAGAAAGTCTTTAGTCATTCTTATTTTCTTCCCTTATTTATTTATTTATTTATTTATTTATTTATTTATTTATTTATTTATTGCTTTTGAGAGACAACAAGAGCGGGAGGGACCAAGGGAGAAGGGGTCAGAGGATCCAGAGCCTGCACCCTGCTGACAACAGCCAGCTTGATGTGGGGTTTGATGTGGGGCTCAGTGTGGGGCTCGGTGTGGGACTGAACTCAGGAACTGTGAGATCATGACCTGAGCCAAAGTCAGACACCCAACCGACTGAGCCACCCAGGCACCCCTCTTGTGTTTATTTTTAAGCAGCAATTAGATAAAAGTTAAAATGTGACACTTTTTTCAACCTTGTGTGGATGTTTCCTTTCAGAGCCCTTAGGTGAGAATTGTAAATGGAGTTGTGTGTGGGGGAAGACTTTTGAACTAAAGCAACAAAAACTCAGTAAATCTGCTAAGTGTCATTTAAGAAAAATGGGTCACAGTTAAATCTGATTTATTTGATTTGAAAGAGTAATTAAAGAAATGAATTATATTTATTTTAATAAACCCATTATGATTTTATGCCATCTAAGGAATTTACAAACATTTGCCAAGATGGTTAAAAAAATGCATCCTTTCTAAAATATTTTTGAGAAAGTTATCTCTGAAATTAAATCTTGATTTTTTTTTTTTCATATGTGTTAAAGTATTTTTATCAGTTTAACAATTTTGGTATTACTGGGGAAAGCATTTCCTCTGCTAATGTAGCAAATAGCAAAAGTTTTGGGTTATGGGTGCTGAGGATAGTGATATTGCTCACACATACCAGAAAATTTGTGATTTATCTGGAGTTTATGCACTTGTAGATTGATCTGGATACTATCGACGTCAGCAACCTCAACAGGCAGTTTTTGTTTCAAAAGAAACATGTTGGAAGATCAAAGGCCCAGGTAACTTTACTTTTCTTATACCATTTCTGTTCATTTATATTTGTGCACTTTGATGGATCTTCTCTTTATGGTATCAGATTAACTGGGACTCTTCAGTGGGAGGGAGAATATAGGGGACGGCACTTAAGAGTACGTCCTCCCGTTTTGATCCTCTAAGGCTATGCTGTCCTCAGTTGTGTTAACGGTGTCCCCTTCATATTTAAATTTCTGATTGTTTGCTTAGGATGAGCTTTGTTCTGTGTTCCTGCAGATTGGCTGCTCCTGTATTTGAGGGCTAGAGAACCTACAGCCCATGCTCTTGTCCCTTTTAGAAAAAGACAACCTCCCTGAGGTTCTAGCCACCTTGATCTTTCTTTAGTTCCTTGAATGTTCCATCTTGACTCAAGGTCTTAAAACATCTTTTTGCTTTGCTTTTTCTCCCAACGCTTTTGGCAAACTCCCACTCTTATCTCCTTTTCAGTTTTCAAATTTTGGCTTCCTTCTCTCGTGATATGCTCTGAATAAACCTCTTAGACTAAGACCTTCCTCTTACAACTTCTACTCTTTTTTTTTTTTTTTTTTTAATATTCTTTGAATATATTTAAGTAATTGCTACATCTAACGTGGGGCTTGCACTCACAACCCGAGATCAAGAGTTGCATGTTATTCCTTGCAACAGAGCCAGCCAGGCACCCCACAACTTCTACTTTTTCTGTGTATCATTTGTCATTGTTTGTAATTTTGTTTATCTACATTGATTAGTGTCCCTTTGGCTTACCAAATGCTTCATACAGATCCTGGTAAATAGAAGATACTAAATACTTGTTGAATGAATGAATGGGTTAACACCTAGTTACTGCATTTTATATTTTTGCTGAAGTTTACCATTCATGTAGATGTATATATGGGAAAGGGCCGGCTCTCCTGTTATTTTTATTAAAATGTGTATAGCTTAATGTTAATGAAATTTTGTCACATTTTTATATTCCTTTAGTTTATAATATAAGATTAAATTTATATGTTTATATTTAATATAAGATATTATGTAAGTAGGTGAAATAACAGTATTGTTTGCCATAAATAAATTTGAAATGCAGAGAGAAATGTTGTAGCAATCAAGTTAGTAATTGAGTGTTGTTTGTTTTTCCAGGTTGCTAAAGAAAGTGTACTGCAGTTTTACCCGAAAGCTAATATCATAGCCTACCATGACAGCATCATGAAGTATGTTCTAATTATTATGTTGCAGAATTGAGTTTGTTGTGAGTTAAACTTTCAAAGTATATGGTTTTTTTATTAGCTACATGAGCTTGAGGTCATTCTGCTCTTTAAGAATTTTTTTTTTTTTTTTAATCTTAACTATAAAGAACAAACTGATGGTTATCAGAGGGAAGGTGCAGGGGGTGGAGTGGGGGTGGGTTAAATAGATGAAGGGTATTATTAAGGAGGGCACTTATGATGAGCGCCTGGTATTGTATGTAAGTGTTGAGTCACTAAATAGCTAGTATAACACTGAATGTTAACTAACTGAAATTTAAATAATAATTTTGTAAAAAAATTTTTCTAGGAAAAATGTGGTAGCTTGTACTCACATAAGTTGTGTTTTTTAAGTTTATATCATTTCAGGGAGTTAGATAAGAGGTAAGATATTTTAATACTTTAAACGAGTTACTTTTTAAAGAGAGTTTTTTAAATGAGTTACTTTTTAAAGAGAGTTTTTTAAATGAGTTACTTTTTAATGAGAGTTTTTTAAATGAGTTACTTTTTAATGAGAAACTTATAAAGGGCCTTTATTTTTGTTTTAAATAAAGATATAGTAAACTATGAAAAATCCTTATATAATGGTCCAGACTTTTCTAAGTATATTGCTCTCATTCTGATTGATTTCATCTGTGGTCTTCTTCAATTTCAAAGGTTGCTTCCCAAAATATTTATTTTGGCTGTGACTTCTATAATATAACACTAGGAATTGTGAAGGGGTCCTAGTTTTCACAGTACATAAATATTCTCTGCTCTCCGTGAATATATAACTATGGAAGTGTTGGGGCATAGGAATCCTGGATCTAAATTATCCTTTATGTATAGCTGTTGTCTAGCTTACAAGTAAATGGTATTAAAAATAATAACTTCTGGGGCGCCTGGGTGGCTCAGTCGGTTGAGCGTCCGACTTCGGCTCAGGTCACGATCTCGCGGTTCATGAGTTCGAGCCCCGCGTCGGGCTCTGGGCTGGTGGCTCAGAGCCTGGAGCCTGCTTCCGATTCTGTGTCTCCCTCTCTCTCTGCCCCTCCCCCGTTCATGCTCTGTCTCTCTCTGTCCCAAAAATAAATAAACGTTAAAAAAAAAAATTAAAAAAAAAATAATAATAACTTCTCATTTGAGGTCTGGAATTAGAGAAAGTCTTACACTTTCTCCGGAAATGTGTATCTCCACCTTTTTAATTCTCTGGTTGTTTGCTCTGCAAGCCTTTGCATAGCCCTATAACTCTCTTACCCGTATTGCTTTCCCAGTGCTGCTAAAAGTGGGAACCCTAGAGGCCTGAACCCTGCCTGATCCTGACCATGTGAGGTGAAGCCAGAGGCCAGGCATATCCTGGGAATGTGTTCTTTGTATGTTCCCAGGCTGCCCAGAGAGGGCCTATGGGACCTGTGAAGCCATGCCATCTTTCTGCCAGTTTGAGATCCTGCTCTCGAGCCCTGGGTAGCTGGCCAGAAAGGGTGTCTAGTCACTCACAGGGATTGGTGGGAAGTAATTTCGTTAAAATCTGCTTATGGTATTTGGAAAAAATCAAATGTATAATAGAGACCCCTCCCTAATATCAGTTATTTTTGCACCATTACTTTAATACGCTTTTTAGGACCCTGTATTATACGTGAAGATCATGTGTAAGGCCAGTTGTTTTGGTGACATTTGTTTTATTTTGTTTTGTAGCCCTGACTATAATGTGGAATTTTTTCGACAGTTTATATTGGTTATGAATGCTTTGGATAACAGAGGTGAGATTATTTTTAATACATTTAATTTCTAAGTATTTTCCTTCCCCTATAACAAGGCTGTTTATACTTTTTAGTATTTTAAATATTTCCTCAGTGGTTCGAATCCAGAGAGAAGTAAGGTTAGGTTTAAAGTTTACCAGTTGGTTGTAATTTTAACTAGAACAGGCAGGAATTTAGCTATCATATACTCTGCTATTCTACCAAAAGGTGTGAAGATAGAAGTTGTTAAAACGCTAAAGAGGGTGAGTACATTTGGTATGTGGGTGTGTGCTTGTTTCAGAGTATTCCATCACTGAAGCACAGTGTGACTTCCTTCATATATATGGAGACGAAATATCAATGCCTACATCCCACCAAGACCAATTAAATCAGACTCTGAATATCATAATTTTTCAATTTCCTACGTGATTCTAAAGTGCAATCAGGGCCCTAAAACCATGGTTTTGAGAATGTGGCAACAGGTTGTCAAAGTTAGCATAGATGCCATGGATCTTGAATTATTTTCGATATGGCTGGTGCCATAAAATATCAGCCTGGATTCTATTTAGATGTACACATTTTGAACCATTTAAGCTTTTCACAGTAGGGGGTGATGTTTCTTATAATCAAGTATTGTATAGCCAGTCATTGTTCCACATGTAAAACAACACCTGTGGAGTGGTTTGTAACAATTTTGAGCCAGAAATACCAAAGAAAAAACACAAAGCAGAGAAAGGGTCAGGATGACTTACTAGACTCCTCTTTACTCCCCTTGCCTTAAACTGCCTTTATAGTTCCAAGTTGATATTCCACATTCTTCATTCATTGCCATGTGTTACCTGATAATTTTATTAGAATAATAGTAAGTTAAGGACTCAGAACTCATTGAGACAATATTTTAGCCAAGATTAATAGAGGAGGCACAGCTATAGAACAGAAAGGTGACACTTTGGAATTTAAAAAGTATAGTAAGGGTGCTTTTTCTTGGAGTAAATTTGTCATATAAATTCCTTGTATTTGGAATTTTGCTAGCGAATGTCTCTTATGTAACAGTTGTATTACCCTGGTCATAGCTATAAGAAAATTGCATATAAAAATAAAAAAAATTAGTTTGGGTAAATGTCATCCTAATTAAAGGTAACTGATTTTTCCCCCCATCACCTCCTGCTAACTAGTGTTTTTCTTCCAGCTGCTCGCAACCATGTTAATAGGATGTGCCTGGCAGCTGATGTTCCTCTTATTGAGAGTGGAACTGCTGGTTATCTTGGGCAAGTAACTACCATCAAAAAGGTAAAATAAATTTTTTTTACTTCCCAAATATTTGTGATCTTATGGAGGGAAGAAGTAAACTTTGGGTTTAGATGATATGGGCTGGTTAGTACCCAAGATGTAGGGATTTTTGTACTCTGATAAAACTAGATACTGTGTCAAGTAATAAAGAGTATTATAAGCAGAGATTTTTTTTTTTTTTAAGCTCTGTGCTACTTTGTTTCTGTAGCTTGTATATTAAAATTATTAGACTGGTAAACATAATAAAATTGCCTTTTAAAATTCTTTGTAGCTGAGGCTACATGTCATGCTGTAGTTGATATATGATGAAACTGCCTTCTGCAAAGTTATTTTTTATCTAAAGTCTAGGTTCATAGATCTGAAGAGTACTTTGAAAAATTTTGGTGTCTTTGTGAAATATTTCAAATGTTTAGATAAAACTAGAGAATAATAGAGTAAATAAATACCTGTGCACTCAAACCCAGTTTATAAAATGCAGCGTTGTGGTTTGTTGTTGTTTTTTGTTTGTTTTTGTTTTCTAGTTCTTTCAAGGAAATTAAACATAGATACATTTGAAGAATCATTTTGCAGGTTTTGAAACCAAAAGGAATTACACTTGACTTAAAATTTGCTATTTTTGTCCATTATTTGGCAGTTTACCCATGTTGAAAATTGTGGCTCTGCTTCATTTGTTTCAGCTGATAAATACTACTCTTGGAAGCTTATTTAGTGTCATTCTACAAAGACTCTTGTAAATGTCAGTGTGTGTTAAATTTTAGTTAAGTCAGTGGATTCCTTCAGGATCTATTCATAGGTCAAAGCAGTAGTTCTCTTGTTTTCTACTGTGATTTAAGGAATGGCTGCCCCCAAGAAAGCTTATTCAAAGGACACCAGAAATGGTATCTGCTGCCATTTATGTTAAAACACTATTTGCCAGTTGGGGTTCTTTTTTAGGTTTCTTGTTGAGAGAGAGAAAGTGCATGCATGAGCCAGTGGGGAAGGGACAGAGAGAGGATCTGAGTGGGCTCTGTGTTGACAGCAGAAAGCCTGATGTGGGGCTCCAAGTCAGGAACTGTGAGGTCATGACCTGAGCTGAAGTTAGATTGATCCACCCAGGCTCCCCTCAAGTTTTGGTTCTTGAACCATTATTGTAAAGACATTGCTTATTAACATGATCTTAAGATATTAGTATGTATTAAGACTGAGGTTGAGGATTGCTCAATTGAGGAATATTCATCTGATGGTTTTGAAAAATTGTCTTATGTACCATAGACTTCTTCCAAGGATTCCTTATGGTGCAAGTTAAAATGTAAGCTTAAGTGAATTCTTCCTGAAACCAGTATTGCACTGTATGTTAACTAACTAAAATTTAAAAAATAAAATGGAAAAAAAAAAAAAAAAGATGTAAGCCTAAATCAACAAAATGAAGAGTATTGGTTTGGTAATAGCCACGAATTTTCTGTGTATCTAGGTAGTTCTTGAAATTAATACTTTTAATTTGCTTAGTTTTTAGGAAATTACAAGTAACACGAATATAATGGGTAATACTTAAATAATGGAGGTCCACACCTTTGGCAGATAATTGGTTAGAAAGCTGTTGTTTGTCTATCTAGTAATTTTTCTTTTGTTTAATGTGATTAAGGTAAACTTCTTGTGTTTGCTATTCAGGTACAGTAATTTCCTTTGGCTTGTTGTAAGTGGTGTTCACTGGTCCAGGAGTCAGAGAAATCCTGGCTTAGACTTAGCTGTGACTGTGATTGATTCAGTTCATATTTGTTATAGTTCCTCATCTGTAAAGTAAGAATTTTGGAGTCACTAATATTTTAAAATTTCCTTGACAGTACAAAATACAGTTGGAATGTAGATGAATGAATGTTTATGATGATATTACTCGATAGTGTTGGAAAACCACCATCATGGGATAAATGTTCTTCTCATATCCTGATTTTGCAGGGTGTAACTGAGTGTTATGAGTGTCATCCCAAACCTACCCAGAGAACTTTTCCTGGCTGTACAATTCGTAACACACCTTCAGAACCTATTCATTGCATCGTTTGGGCAAAGTATTTGTTCAAGTAAGAGTATATATATTTCTGGGTATATTTTCAGTACTGATGATAGGAAATGGGGCTGTTTTTATTTAAATCTCTTGGAGAGATTATGATGAATATTCTTTTATTTACTTATTTATTTTAAAGAGTTTATTTATTTATTTTGAGAGAGAGAGAGAGAGAGCACGAGCTGGAGAGAAGCAGAGAGAGAGGGAAGGAGAGAATCCTAAGCAGGCTCTGTGCTGTAGCATAGAGTCCAATATGGGGGCTCAAACTCATGAACTGTGAGGTCGTGACCTGAGCCGAAGGTCAGACGCACAAGAGTCAGACGCCTAACTGACTGTTCTACCCAGGCACCCCTAGATGAATATTCTTTTAAATATGGTGGAGATATTCGGTAGATTAAATTCAGTCAACATTGCGTGCCTGTTTTTAATTCATTGGTTAAAAACTAATGGAAATTAAAAATACTTTTTATTGGTAACGAAAGTAATATATGTGAAAGTTGGATGCATCAAATATGGCAGCTGGAAGAAAAGTTCTAGGCTTACACACTTGAAGAAAGATGAACGTTAACGTGCTATAAGGATCCAACTTAGAAAGACAGGATAAACTCCAAAGAAATTAGCAGGAAGGATATAATTGAGATAAGAGGGAAAAAATACTTTATCGAGTTCATCATGAAAAGGAGAGGAAAGATGAATAACTAAATGGAGAATGTAATCTCAGCATAGATTTAAATGATAGTAAAGAACAAAAGGATGATAATAAAAATACCATGCCAGTATACTGAAAATTTTAATGATCTGGATAAATTCATTTTAAAAAACTTTAAAAAACCCCAAAAAATTAATTAAAAAAGAAATAGAAAGCCTGAACTGTACTATGTCTTAGGGGAGTTTAATCAGTCGTTTTAATTCTTAGTAATGCAACAAACCTTTATGAATTTACAGGTGATTTCCACTGAATTTACAAGTAATATATCATTCTAATAAGGTAAACTGTCCCAGAGACATTTTTTAAAAATGCAGTACTTCTTAGTTTTTATTATGGGACTCTGATGTCTTTGATAACAAAACCAGTTAAGGCCATAATGGAATAAAAGGAAAATTTCAGGACATTCTCATTCATAAACATAGATGCAAAAATCCTATACAAAATACTTGCATACAAATCTAGAATTGTGTAAAACAAAAAGTATACCATGACAAGGTTGTATTTATTCTAAGAATACAAGCCACAATTTAATACACATCATTCACTTCATTAAGAAAATAAAGAGAAACTGGGTAGCCTTCATAGATGCAGAAAAAACATTTGACAAAATTCAGGAAATACCCTTTCATGACAAAAATTGTGGGGTTTGTTTTTTTTTTTTAAGATTTTATTTTAAATCCTTTATTTTAAGTATTCTCTATACCCAATGTGGGAATTTTACAACCCCAAGATCAAGAGTCGCACACTCCACCAACTGAGCCAGCCAGGTGCCCCTCATGACAAAAATTCTTAATAAAATATGAAGAAAACTTTATCAACCTGGTAAAAGATGCCTTTTACAAACCTACAGCAAACACTGGTTTTCTGGGAGCCTTGCTGGCTCAGTTGGTGGAGCATGCAATGTGACTTTTAATCTCAAGGTTGTGAGTTCAAGCCCCACATGGGGCATGGAGCCTAGTTAAAATTAAAACAGTTTGTTTGATTTTCTTTATTTTTTGATTACGGTATAATGTATATGCACTCAGAAGAGTATGCATATAATGGTATAATGATGAAATTTCACAAAAAATGTAAGCGTCATTCAGCAAACTTTTTTTATTTTTAACAGATTTTTTAGAACAGTTTCAGATTTACAGGAAAATTGAGAAGATAGAACAGAGTTCTCACACCCAGTTTCCTCTGTTAGCATCTTATGATACATATGTAACAATTATGGAACCACTACTGGTATCTTTATTAACTGAAGTCCATAGTTTATTTAGAGAGCCCTTCGTTTTTACCCAGTGTCCCTTTTCTGTTCCAGGATACCACATTACCATTAGATGTCTGTCATGTCTCTTTAGGCCTCCTTTGACTGTGACAGTTTCTCAGGCTTTCCTTGTTGTCTGTGACCTCCAAAGAAATTAGGAAGAGTCTGGAGGACTGGTCTGGAGGAGTACTGGTCAGGTATTTTGTAGGATACCCCACTATTGAAATTTTTTTTTTCATGACGATACTATTATTTTGAGCTGTTGAGAGGGAAATCACAGAGGTAGTTAAATTGCCATTTTCATCACATCATGTGAAGAATGTGTTATTGACAAGATTTATGACTGTTAATGTTGGGCTTGATCACTTAGCTAAGGTAGTGTTTGTCTGGTTTCTCCACTGTAAATTTTCTCACTTTTTTAATGTTTATTTTTGAAGGAGAGCGAGGGTGCGAGCAGGGGAGGGGCAGAGAGAGAGGGAGACACAGAATCCAAAGCAGGATCCAGGCTCTGAGCTGTCAACACAGAGCCCGACGCAGGGCTAGAACTCACGGGCCATGAGACCATGACCTGAGCCTAAGTCGGACACTTAAACGACTGAACCACCCAGGCGCCCCTTTCACCCCCACTTTCTATATTGTGCCATGCACTTTGGAAGGAAGTCACTCTGTGCAGCCCACACCTAAAGAATGGGAGCTGTTTTCTGCTTCCTTGAGGGCAGAGTATCTATGTAAGTTATTTAGAGTTCTTCTGCCTGGAAGGTTTGTCTCTTCTCACCCGTTTATTGATTTATTCAATCATTTACATCGATGTGGACTCTTTGAATATATTTTATACTTTAGGTTATAATCCAGTAGGGTATTTTGTTGCTCAGATTGTTCTGTCTTTGGCCATTGGGAGCTCTTTCTGTTGACTGTGCTCTTAGACATATGCCATCAATGTGTGGTGGGGTTTGGGGAGCAATTCCTTGCTTTCTGGTACTAGAAGATGCCCCAGGCTCATCATGTCTATTTCCTGCCATAGTATCAGGCCTTTCTCCAAGGAGCCCTGGTTTCCTTTTATTGAAGAATGGCATTAGAAAGTCAGATCTGAATGCTCGCCATGCTATTACGTGTCGTTTCTTTTAAGCCCTTTTAGCCAACAGAGCAAAAAAATCTTTTTATACTAATCTGTATGTATACACACAAATTTACAAACATTTCTGTTTCTAACCATCTATCTATATTAAGGTAAACATGAATTCATACTGGTGTCTCCCTAAACTCTAGTCCATTACTATATGGATCATTCTAGCTTCCTCCCCTTGCTTATCTGCACACTCCCACCCCCACCAGTCAGAAACCTCCATTATTTACCATTCATATGCTTAATACAAGCATTTTTTTTTTTTTTAACTTTTTAAATGTTTATTTAGTTTTGAGAGAGAGAGAGAGAGAGAGGGAGAAACAATCCGAAGCAGGCTTCAGGCTCTGAGCTGTCAGCACAGAGCCCAGTACAGGGCTCAATCCCATGAACCATGACCTGAGCTGAAGTTGGATGCTTACCTGACTGAGCCACCCAGGCGCCCCATACAAGCATTATTTTTAATGATGAAAGTTATAAAGCATCTCCTTTGTAATCTGAGATGGCATGAGGATGCCATTACTGCTGCTTTTATTTGGTGTTGTAATGAAGTTCCTAGCCAGCATAATAAAACAAAAAGAAAATAGAGGATTAAGAATTGGGAAAAGAAGAAACAAAACTGTTGTTTACATACTGTATAGTTTACATACTGTATAGTGAAAAGCTCCAGAGAATCTATAGACAAATTATTAGAAATAATGACAGTTTAGCAACATGGCCAACTAAAAGATGGCATGTCTGTATGCAGTATCGTGCCATTGGAAAATATAAAAGTAGATAACTCACTATAAAAGCATATAATTAAATATTAAAGATAATTAAATGTGAAGCATCAGAAAACATGAAATACCTGAGAATAAATCTTAAGATTTGTAAGACCCAGTGTGGAAGATTAGTACTGGCACATAAAAGGAAGTATAAAATAAAAGGAGAGAATGTGTCCTTGATCTCCAAGTTGATCTATAGATTCAAATGCAATTCCAGTTAAAATCTCATCAGAGTTTTTATTAGAATTCATTCAGCTGATTGTAAAATTTATGTCAAGAGTAAGGCCTAAACAAACATTCCTGAAGTAAGTTGAGGTGACTTGTTCTAATAGATGTCAAGGTTTAATAAAAGCTAAAAGGAAGTTACAGTGTGTTGCTGGTGCAGAGATAGAAAAATAGACCATTGGGACAATGCAGAATTCATGACCAAGGTTGCATAGGAGATCCCAGATGAAAGAAGGGATTAAGTGAAAGGACAATTCATTATCAATGTGGAAAATACATTCTCTACTTTAAATAATATATGAAAATTAAGTCCAGATGGATAAGGTATTTAGATGTGAAAGGAAAAACTAAATCTTTCTAATATAGGGGGAAATCTTTATCCTTAGAGTTCATGAACGATTTCTTAAGACACATAAAGTGCCAACCACAAAAGAAAATATTGATTCATTCAAATTCATCAAATGTCTTATGAAAAGACATTACATATGAGAAAATATTTGCAACATAAAATCAACTAAAAATTATGATGCATAATATATTCCTGTAATGAGCAAGAAAAAGACAACCTGACAAGATAATATGAACGGGAACTTTTGAGGGAAACCCAAATAGGAAATAAGCAAATGAAGATATGTTCACCTTTATGACTAACTTGGAAAGTTAAGAATAAAATCACAATAAGATACCATTTTACACTAAGTAGTTTGGCAAAACATTAAATTTAGAGAAGCAAATTGATAGGAACTCTTACATGCCATTGTGGGGGTGGAAATTGGTACAGTGACTTTGAGAACAAGTGGACATTTTCTTGTAAAGTGTATCAGGAACTTTGAGACGACTGCTTTTTTTTTTTTTAATTATTTAAAGGATTCCTTTAAAAAGATACCTTTCTTATAAGCCAAGAACTTGAGGAAAGGTTGGAACATTATATTCCTGTAAATGTTATTAAATAGTTTATAGGGTAACTGAATTAACAAAAAAGAATTTCTGCTAATGTATTATTGTTTCTTAAGGCCTGTTAGTAGTAAAGATATATACTACCATGAAAAAAATGTCTCCTTGCTTATTCCTGCTGATTCCTAGATCACCCAGCATGTGGCAGGTGTGTAACAGTGTTTTTTGTATAGCTAACTGCACGTGTACTTCACAAATATTATTCTGGCCTTAGAATGTTACCCAAATTGGAATGTAAAAGCTGCTCACCTGTATCTCTCTGTTTATTTATTTAATTTTGAGAGGGAGAGAGAGCGAGCACGAGTGGGGGAGGGGCAGAGAAAGAGAGAGGGAGACAGAATCCCAAGCAGGCTCCACACTGTCAGCGCAGAGCCTGATGCAGGGCTTGAACACATGAACTGTGAGATCATGACCTGAGCCAAAATCAGGGGTTGGACAGTTAGCCACCCAGCCACATAGGTGCCCCTGCTCATCTGTCTCTTGCTCAATGATTTTAACTAGGAATTTGCAGTGCCAAGATGATAGGAATGCATCTAGGTCTAGTAAAATTTAGCCTTCCTTGTGTTACGGTTGAAATGCAAGCTATCTTGCAAGATAGATGCAAGCTATCTAAACAGGTTGCTTTAATGCTTTTAAGTTTATGGAGTATAAAGATTTGGAATATTCTAAATTAGTTGTTTTGGGGGAAGTAAGAAAAGTAAAGATTTGTTCATAATATTTTATTGTACATAAATATTTCCTGCTCTTTTTGTAGCCAGTTGTTTGGGGAAGAAGATGCTGATCAAGAAGTATCCCCTGACAGAGCTGACCCTGAAGCTTCCTGTAAGTAGATTGGGATATGTTCTCTTATTTAGTGAGCACTACCTTTCTTTTACTAGCTTAATGTTGATAGCATAAGAGGAGAAAAAAAATAATTGCTGTTATGTGTTAGATAGTATATTATGTGTTTAAGAGACAAAGGAAGAGAGAATCCCAAACAGGCACCCCTCCTGTCAACGCAGAGCCCGACACAGGGATGGAACCCACCAACTGAGAGATCATGACCTGAACTGAAATCAAGAGCCAGATGCTTAACTGAGTCACTTAGGCACCCCATATTATTTCATCTTTGAAAGACTGTTTTAAAGAGTGAGTAGTCCTGTTTTACTAGTGAAGACAAGGTGCAGAGAGATTTCATGAAGGTAGTAAATAGAGCTGAGAGTTGTTTTCAATCTGATTACAAGTCCATACTTTGAACTCTTCTATATGTGGCCTTCAAAAACTGAGGTAGGAAAAGATGCTGATGAGCATATTGTTGTCCTTTCTCTTTGAACTTAGATTGCGTCATGTGCAGGTGACTTCGTGAATGGCTTTTTTCCCCAAAGGTAGATGAGAGCTTAGTTTTACATTTACAGCTGAAAATGAAATAGTGTTTGTTTTGTAGGGGAACCAATGGAAGCTGAAGCCAGAGCCAGAGCATCTAATGAAGATGGTGACATTAAACGTATTTCCACTAAGGAATGGGCTAAATCAACAGGATATGATCCAGTTAAACTTTTTACCAAGGTTCGATTTGCTTTCTTTATAATTATGGATAGACTTATTCTGTTTTAAAATAGTACATGAAATTGAAATATGCTTTTTATGCCTAATGACGTCTTAATAAGTTGATTGGTGTCATCAGGATAATCAGGTTTTACATTTTTAGCTCTCATGTTAAATCGGTATCTCCATAGGAATTAAAATTGGTGGCTCACTTACACACTCTTGGTCGTCTTTCCTTCCCTCACTTTCACTGAACTTTCTAGTTTTCCTTATAACTGACCTTTGATTCCTGCTGTTTCTTGTCTTATATCCTTTTCCTGCTCAAATCCCTTGGGAATTTGATTGACATGTACTGAATTGCTCTTGAATTCCTAATCCTCTCGTTCTTGGCTGAATCCCTCTTCATTAGTATATATTATTTGCCTGCTGAATATTTCTGGAGAAATCTAGAAGACTTTTAATTGGCTCTATCTAATTGTAGCCCAGGTAGGTCTTCATGTCTGTGTTTTTAAAAGTCTTTTCACTTCTTTTGTCTTCACTCCCCAGCAAGTTTATCATAATAGATACTTGAAGATTTCTCAGCTTTTCTTAAAAGTGCCTGATATATGCTTAACATCCACACTGAGCAGATGACCTTAAGGATATATTAACAGGTTTAAACCATTGGACAAAATGTACCTGTTAAGAGAATGTCCCACTTCATGCAAATTCTTTTCCCCTCTGCTGTTTGAGAGGTATCTCTTGGAGTAAAGGTTAATTCTTCTACTTTTCCTTCTCCTTGTGCCTTAGTCTTACAATTTTTCTTTATCACTGTATTTTGCTGATTTAATTACAGTATGTTTTGGTGTGGATCTGCTTTTGTTGATTTTGGTGGGAGTTCTGTGTCCTCCCTGGATCTGAATATGTTTCCTTCCCTAGATTAGGGAACTATTGTTTCTTCAGATACATTTTTTGCTCCCTTTTTCTCTCCTCTTCTTCTGGGACTTGTAGGATAGAATGTTAATTATGTTTCATGGAGTCACCCAGTACCCTAAGTCTATTTTCATTTTGTATAATTCTTTTTTCTAAAAGACAGTAACCTTTTAGGTCACTGATTTGTTCCTCTGCTTCTTCCATCCTGCTGTTCATTCCACCAAATGTGTTTCTCATTTTCTGTGAGATGATCTGAGCTGAAACCAAGAGTCGGACACTTAACTGACTGAGCCACCTAGGTGCTCCTGGTTGACTCTTAAACCTATTTCATTTATTTCTTCATTACAGCCTTTTCTTTGGAAAATGGATTTTGATTTTGATTGTGCTTAAAATGTACTTTATTATAGATGGTGACAATATTTTCCAAACTGGTGTCTGTATACCTATTTCCCTTCCAGTTTGAGCAACAGTTGAATGCCAACATAATCTGAAGTATATCTCCAGTCTGTTTAGTAGGTAACTAAGCATCTGCTGTGTGCAAGTCACCACTCTGACAGAAGATATAGTGGTGAACAAGAGAGAAAATAGGGTGCCAACTCTTTCTAGGTAATTCATAGTTCAAAGGGAAAGTTAAACATATACCAAGTAATATATTCAGAATGCTGTGATAGTAAGTTCAGATGGATTGGAACCCTTTGATACTAAGTAGACTTAATGTACATATTATTTAATGTTGTTAGACCTAGTATGCAGGTTCAAAAGAGGCTTTCCAGAGGAAGTGATATTTCAACCCAAGACTTTAAAGAATGGGGGGGGGGGGGATAAGAATGCTACGTATACAAAGAAAGCCTCAGGTTGAAAAACTGAAACAGTGCCCATTAAAGGGGAAAGTGGGAAGAGGGCTGGAAACATAAGCTGAGGCTAGATCAGGCAGGACTTCCTAGGTCATGACAAGGATGTTATACCAAGGCAATGGGAATCCATTAAAAGGTAGTCTATAGGATTACTATGAGAATACAGTGGGTATGCTGTGCGCTCTAGGTCCTGATAATTCCTATTGTAGTCTTATATGGGAAGGTGCCTTCTGGGATTGTGCAATGCTAGATCTGAAGTACAGCCCATCTGTATTCCCAGTGTAGCGTGGAGGAAAAGTAGATTGAATAGGACTTAGGATGTTTAAGGTGAGGAACAGTGAAGAATCAGGAATGATAACTGGGTTCCTACTGAACAGGGTGCCATTCTCTGAGATAGGTAAGGTGGGAAGCAGGTGTGTTGTGTAGAGGTTAGAGGAAAGGAGAAGGTGATAGAATCAATTTTGAGATTCCTGTGGAATATTAGAGAAAGGACAGGTGATTCTAAAGGCAAGCAGAGAGGTTTAGACTGGGATTCATAGGCCTATAGAAAGAGAAAAGAGCATGAAGATGGTTTAGTACAGAACTCTGAGGGCTTCCCAGTCTTTAATAATTGGATAAAGGGCATGGATAGAGCTTGTTCCTGGAAAACCACACTAATTCACCATTGCCTGGGAGGCTTTCCAGCCAAGTGCTTAAGGTCCTCTACAAAATGTCTCTAACCACATTTGTTACCCAAATAATAATGTGCTTCTCATTTCCTTATGTGTGCACCCATTTCAGATGTTACCATCTCCTTGAACTCTTTATTGATTCTTCTAGAACAAAGTTCCTGCTAGTACTCAAAGCTATGTGATTTTTGCTCTAAACTGTATTCTATTTGTATATTTGGCTGCTTTTCTAAAGGTTTAAGGATGTTTAATAAATATTGATAGAATTGAACATATTTTGATAGAACTAGTTCTGAATATTTTTATTAAGCCAATTTTAAATTAATAGCTGACACAATAAGTGTATTGACTAAATCAACTGGCAGTAGGAAATGCAACTGAGGAAAAAGTAAAAATACTAAAATCATCTGAAATTCTACAGGATAGTGCCAAACAGGCACTATCCCAAAACAGGATTGTTTTGTTTTTGAGCTTCTGGGGCGGGTTGAAATAGTAATTGTTTTATTTTTTAACTTTGAGGGTGGGAGCAGACCACATTTCCAAGATGTTACATATAGGTGGTTAAGAGCTGGTTTTGAGTACTTTTAAAATGTTTATGCTTTATTGCTGTATACCCATGAACTTGGAGGTATTACTAACTGGTATCTCTAGGCTCAATGATTTTATTCAATTCTCGTGGAGCTGGTGCATGTTTATTTAGCTCCTTGATTGGTGTGATTTTGCTTCTGATTGATCTTTGGGGCTTTAGGTGTGCCTAGGGGAGGTGACAGGTGCAGTGAGCAGTGTTCAGAGTTCCCTTTCTCTGTTTTCCTCAGAATTTCTGCTTTCACTATTTCAAAAGCGAGGTTCTGTGTAAAAATTTCTTTCTATACAAGGTTTAAGTTTTGTGGGTTTTTTTATCTTTTGGAAATTGTTGATCTGTTAGTATAGAGCATGACCTTAAATCAGAATATTCTATGGTGTAATATTTGTAATCAACAATGATACTGCTATATTTTATCAGCATAGGGGCTGTAGGATTTATGAGATTTTATTTTATTTTGTTTTATTTTTAAGCTTTTTAAAGATGATATCCGGTATCTGTTGACAATGGACAAACTGTGGCGGAAAAGGAAACCTCCAGTTCCGTTGGACTGGGCTGAAGTACAAAGTCAAGGTAAAGACTTTTATGAGGCACCTATCTGGCTCAGTCAGAGGAGCATGTGGCTCTTGACCTCTCAGGACTGTGAGTGTAAGCCCCATGTTAGGTGTAGAGATTACTTAAATAAATAAACTTAAAAAAGAAATTCATTTTAGTCTCTGGGATACCGAAATTGGTAATTCTCTTACCTGAAATCTTTAAATACCTTGAATTTCATTGTAAGAAATTCTAACAGTTTAGAAACATATGATGAAGGGAGATGACTGGAAATCTTATCACCTAGGGAAATAGCCATTATTAACACTTAGGGAATGTCTTTGTAGTTCAGCCCTGTGCACAGAAACAAAGAGGACTTTTGTACATACTTTACTCAAGTTGAATCATACTATTCATATATTCGTACTTGCTCTTTCCAGTATTATTTAACTAGTGCCCCTTGGTTAACCTTTGTTTTGTATTTTCCCCGAAATAAGGTGTTGTGCTAAGTATACATGCACATACATCTTTGTACCTTTGTGTGTCTCTTAAAGATTTAGTGTATTTGTAATTTAAAAAAATTTTTTTAATGTTTATTTATTTTTGAGACAGAGAAACAGAGCATGAACAGGGGAGGGGTAGAGAGAGAGGGAGACACAGAATCTGAAGCAGGCTCCGGGCTCTGAGCTGTCAGCACAGAGCCCGATGCAGGGCTCGAACTCACAGACTGTGAGATCATGACCTGAGCTGAAGTCAAAAGCTTAACCGATTGAGCCACCCAGGCGCCCCTAATGCATTTGTAATTTTAAATGTGAAAAAAAACCATTGTAGTAGTGGCTACTTCCTTATTCTACCGCCTCTTCCACACATTGTATCTTGTCTTACCTGAATTATATTATACAGCAGTGGTCAGCACACAAACTTAGAGAGTCCCGGGAGATTTGGGGTGTCAGTTTTGAGCACTTCTCCACAGTAACAAATATTTGACTTTACAGACTAAATTCAAATATGGTTCTGATAGCTTCCACTTACTGAGTGCTGTGTGCTGGACATATCTTTGAATTCCCCAATAACCCAGTGAGGTTCTGAGACCATCTTGCAGCTTTCCCATTTCGGTATTAGCACTTTTTTTTTTTGTACAAATCTTTGTAGCATCCTGATAATTATTTTGATGGAATTTGTTTCACATTGATTTTCTCATTGGTCAGGCATTAATTAAATTGTTAAATAAAACAAACACATGATGTTTAATAGTGAAATTTCTAATATTTTTTTCCCTTAGGAGAAGAAACCAATGCATCAGATCAACAAAATGAACCCCAGTTAGGTCTGAAAGACCAGCAGGTTCTAGATGTAAAGAGCTATGCACGTCTGTTTTCAAAGAGCATTGAGACTTTGAGAGTTAATTTAGCAGAAAAGGGGGATGGAGCTGAGCTCATATGGGACAAGGTTAGTTTTGAAAATACGTGGCAATTCTGTATCACATGCTTATTTTAGTTCTTGAACTGTAACCAGAAACTAGTAAGTTTTTGGATATCATTTATCCCACCAGAATTTGAGAACATAATACTGATATTGATTGGATGTTTTCATCTCTAATTACTACACTGAACTATGAATTTTCTGTACGTGAATTCAAGTAATATCATAAAACTTGATTCTGATAATGGGTTTGTGGTTTATAATTATGTTGACTGGAGAAATTATGTGAATTGACTGGAGTAAAATGTTTCACTGGCTTAAAAAATTTCTTTTGTAAGTGCAGATATGTTAATAGAAGTCATAAAATTCTTTTGGAGACAATAGCTCATGGGCCTGATTTAACTTTGGAAGTAATAAAATAGCCTTTCTGTTGAAATAGTTAAAGGTCTGAGACCTCTAAATACAGATTCTTACAAGTTAAAATAATATTTAATAGCAGTTTGTGGTTAGATGTCATATTTTGAAATTTGATGAATTTATTTTAATTGTTAATCAGTGTTTTCTATGTCTACCAGTGATTTATCTGTGATACTGGTAATACGTTTCTATGATGGTAGAGATTTGCCCTGAGTTGTAAAGTAAGGGGAAAAGTTTGGTCAGTTTTACTAAGCTGATAATTCTGTGCAAAGTTTGAAACTTTGGTTGAATTAGACATGTAAACTGAAGCTAGTAAGTTTATGTTTTTGGGATTCTTGAAAACATTCTTTTGGGTTTATGTCATATAAAGATTAACTATTAAATATATATTTGCATTATTACTGTTAGAGTGATTTGGGTAGTTTTCATCTGTACACAGGGCTAGATAATGAAACCATGAAACTGGTAGTTGTTACCCTCTGATTAAAATCTACATCTAATGGGTATGATGAACCAATTGCCTAGGGAAGTAGCTCTACACTGTTGGGTACTGTTAAATAGTCACACTTAATCCTCATGACAACCTTCTGAAATATTTCTATAATATTCCCTAATAGTTAAGGAATTTCATTTGCCTGAGGTTAGCCAGCCAGCCAGTGAGTATGTAGAGAACTCACATCCTCTCAGTGCTTTGTCTCAGTGCTTTCTCTTCTCCACTTTAGTGCTTTTGAATTATAGGCTAGGATAGTATGTTCTCAGTGAAGCAGAAAACTTTGCTGAAATCTTAAGAGACCAAGATACAATCTCAGAAAGAAGATAAACTGTCAAAGGGAAACTTTTGTTGTATTGCCATATGTGAAAAGAAACAGCAAATACAGGAGACTGGTATTTTATGAAGGGAATTTGGAGAGGGAAAACCAAAAGGTGTAGTCCAGATGTTTGAGTTTTTAGTGAAATTGTTTTCTGTAAAAAACCTTGATCTCTTTGCCTGGAGTCTGTATTGTCAGACAACTTCCATTACTGACTGACGCACCTGGGAAAGTGTTGCCATCGTCAGTGAGTGGAATTGGTGTTCTGCTCTATACACTTAGTGTCCACTTCACTCGTTTAAGTGGGACTGAGTTCCTAGAGGCCTGGTGGGTCTTGGCATTCTTTTCTTTCTTTCTTTCTTTCTTTTTTTTTTTTTTTTTTTTACATTTATTTATTTTTGAGAGCGAGCGAGCATGGGTGGAGGAGGGGCAGAGAGACAGGGAGACTCAGAATCCAAAGCAGGCTCCAGGCTCTGAGCTGTCAGCACAGAGCCCCATGCAGGGCTCGAACTCACGAACTGTGAGGTAATGACCTGAGCTGAAGTTGGACGCTTAACCGACTGAGCCACCCAGGCGCCCTTTGGCATTCTTTTCTTTTTAAATGTTTATTTTATTGAGAGAGAAAGAGAGCCAGGGAGCAGTCGTAGGGACAGAGAATCCCAAGCAGGCTCTGCACTAATTGTGAGCCTATTATTGATCCCGTGAACTGGGAGATCATGACCTGAGCCAAAATCAAGACTTGGACTCTTAGCCCACTGAGCTACCCAGGCTTCCCTTGGCAGTCTTGTCAGGCTACATCCCTGGATCCAAGGAGTTGATAATGAGACCCTGCCCCCAATTCATCCATTCTCCATGCTACTATAAGGCTTTATGGGACTGGCCTCTCCTGCAAGGCCATCTCTTGTTCTAGTTGACTATGGTTGTTACACACATGGGAGAGTACTATTTTGAAGGTGATACTAAATTAGTAAATCTGTGGGAAGGCTTGTTAAATTGTTTAAATTATTGGCAGGATGATCCATCTGCAATGGATTTTGTCACCTCTGCTGCAAACCTCAGGATGCATATTTTCAGTATGAATATGAAGAGCAGATTTGATATAAAATGTAAGTTGTTTTGTAGTTCAATTGTATCACTTAAAATTCTAAGTTATTCTTTTCTAACAGTTAAACATACTCATCTTTGTTTTTCAGCAATGGCAGGGAACATTATTCCTGCTATCGCTACTACTAATGCAGTGATTGCTGGGTTAATAGTGTTGGAAGGATTGAAGATTTTATCAGGAAAAATAGACCAGTGTAGAACAGTGAGTATTTCTTTCTTTCTTTCCCTTCCTTCCTTCCTTCCTTCCTTCCTTCCTTCTTTCCTTTCCTTTCCTTTCCTTTCCTTCCTTCCTTTCTTTCTCTTTCTTTCTCTCTTTCTCTCTTTCTTTCTCTCTTTCTTTCTCTCTTTCTTTCTCTCTTTCTTTGTTTCTTTCACAAGTAATCTCTGCATCCAATGTGGGGCTTGACCTCCCAACTCCGAGATCCAAAGTCTCATGCTCTACCAACTTAGCCAGCCAGGCACCCCTGTCCACCCTCTTTTTTTTTTTTTTTTTTTTTTTTTAATATTTATTTATTTTTGAGACAGAGCATGAACAGGGGAGGAGCAGAGAGAGAGAGGGACACACAGAATCTGAAGCAGGCTCCAGGCTCTGAGCTGTCAGCACAGAGCCCGAGGCGGGGCTCGAACTCACGGACCATGAGATCGTGACCTGAGCCGAAGTCGGACGCTTAACCGACTGAGCCACCCAGGCGCCCCAAGTCCACCCTCTTTTTAATAGTAGTCTATATTTTAGGGGAAAAAAAGTAACTCTAAAAAGCACATTAAACAGAGCACCTAAAAAATTAAAACAATAAAATTGATTAAAGCAGTGGAAAAAACATTGTTCCAGTAGTAACCTTATGAGCTCGTTTTTAAGCTTCCTGGAAGTTACAGTAAAAAGGAAAATATAGTTGCTTCTCTTATTTTATAAGCTAGTTTGCTTCTAACAGTTTCCAGAGTTTTACTGAATTCTTAGACTCATTGTATGGTTCCTTATAAAGTTTTTTCGATTTTAAGAGTTCTGTATGGTTTTTCAATTTTGTTTTGTCATTTTCTAGTTCTCTCCTTCATTCATGTTTTTGTTTTCTTCATGTTTTTCAATCTCCTTTTCTGTTTTAAACCTATTTTATGTTCTTTGATAATGTCTAAAGTTTTTATGGATGTATGTACTGTCCTTTCTGCTAGATATCATAGTATTTTTTTGGCCTGTGTGGTATATGATTTGTGGGGTTTTTTGGATTTTTTTTAATCAACTTAGTGTTAGTTAAAACTGTCTGACAATTCTTAAGGACTTATTGAAGGTGTACTTCAAAGAGGATTTGTGTTTGTTTATATCTGGGTGCCTGGCATCCTACCAATCCAGTACTACTTTAAAAATTTCAGCTTTAGTTTTTCAGCTCCTCTAATCCAAGTTGCAAGTCTGCATGAGCCCTGTCCTACTGTAATGAAACATGAAGGAAGATATTTCCCTGCTCCCCTAAGCACCAAGGTCACAATCTGTCTTGCTGTTTTTGTGGGAAAGATCTTTTCCTCCTCTTCAGGTCCTTGCTTTATGGGAGTTTCTGTTAGAGAGTTCTACATGCATGAGGGATGGACTAGATTTATCTTTTAATTTTTTCTTTTTTTTAAAGTTTATTTATTTTTGCAGGTAGAGACACAAAGCATGAGTGGGGGAGGGGCAGAGTGAGAGGGAGACACAGAATCTGAAACAGGCTCTAGGCTCTGAGCTGTCAGCACAGAACCCGACGCAGGGCTCAAACTCAAGGACAGCAAGATCATGACCTGAGCCGAAGTCGGACACTCAACCGACTGAGCTACCCAGGCGCTCCTAGATTTATCTTTTAAAACCAAAGCCACTTGGACATTCTCTTTGGATTCCTGCTTTCACTTTGAGTTTGCCTGAAGATGATTTGCATTCTTAACAACTTAGCAATTTAAAAAATTTCCTGAAAATACTTCTAGCCAATATTTTTGCTCATTTATGTTCTTTTTACTATAATGTTGACATGAAAAGATCAATTTATTTTTAGGAATTTTGAAATACATAAATGCATATATATTTTTTAATGTTTATTTTGGGAGAGAGAGAGTGTAAGCAGGGGACGGGCAGAGAGAGAGGGAAAGAGAGAATCTCAAGCAGACTCCGTGCTGTTCGTGCGGAGCCAGATGTGGGGCTCGAACTCACAGACTGAGAGATCATGAACTTAGCCGAAATCAAGTTGGATGTCCCAGTTTTTAGGAATTTCTGAAAAACTACCTACTCTGCAGTGGTACTCATACTTTTCAGTGCTATTATTGATTTACTCTTAAAATATTTTTTATTGTTTCCATGTAGTTTTGGGGTGAATGGGTGTAGAATCATTGCCAGTCTGCTACCTTGATTTGGTTTAATTCTTTTTCTTAACTGTCAAAATTTTAATTTCTAAGAACTAGATTTTTTTTTTTTTTTTTTTTTTTTACATTTTATTTATTTTTGAGAGACCGAACACAAGTGGGGGAGGGGCAGAGAGAGAGAGAGGGAGACACAGAGTCTGAAGCAGGCTCCAGGCTTCCAGCTGTCAGCACAGAGTCCGACACAGGGCTCAAACCCACAAACTGTGAGATCATGACCTGAGCCAGAGTCAGATGCATAACCGACTGAGCCACCCAGGCGCCCCTAAGAACTTCATTTTTGATTTCCACCTTCTAGCAGCTTGAGTTTGTCCTGTGGCTACAGTATGCATCCCTTTGAGCTCACAAACAATACTAATTGTTGAATTTATTTAAAATATGTACTCTTTCCTATAACATCCTTCTCATTTCTTTTTACTCAGCTTTTTCCCTCTTGGGTTAATGATGTTTATGTCTGGATTTTTTGGTTCACATTTATAAGTGAATTTTAAGATGAATTAATATTGTTGGCCTGGGCATCAACAGGGTTAGCAGTTGCTTCCGTTACTGTCGATTTCCCTTCATACAGTTATCTTCCTAGTGAAGCTTAGATCAAACAAATCTGTTTTCCCCATTGAACCCTGCCTCTGACCTTGCCAATACAATGACTAACTTCTAGCAATACTGTTGCTACAGGAGCCCTCCTCCCAGCACTTGATTGCCTCTCCCAGGATTTGGTTTTTCTTCTTTTTTTTAAAAAGTAATCTCTACACCCATCATGGGGCTTGAACTCACAACCCCAAGATCAAGAGTCACATGCTTTTTTTTTTTTTTTTAACATTTATTATTGAGAGATAAGAGAGCATGAGCATGGGAGGGGCAGAGAGAGGGGGAGACACAGAATCCGAAGCAGGCTCCAGGCTCTGAGCTGTCAGCACAGCCCAACTGGGGCTCGAACTCAAACCATGAGATCATGACCTGAGCCAAAGTCGGACACTTAACTGACTGAGCCACCCAGGCACCCCATGAGTCGCATATTCTTCCAACTGAGCCAGCTGGGCACCCCAGGATTTACTTTAAGCTTGGGGAATCTGAGGTTCCACTTTGGTGGCCACACTTAACATGGTCATCACAAAGTGAGAAATTTGTGTATTTACTTCTAGTGTTCTTTTGACCTTTGTTTGTATTGATCTTGCTAGTGTTTGCTGAACTTTGTAGTAAAGTAATAATGACGTTAAGTTTGGGGCCTTTTTTTGTTTTTTTAAGATAGAGAAAGAGAGCGTGCTTGTGTGCATGAGCAGGGGAAGGGGAGAGAGCATCTCAAGTAGGCTCCACACTGTCAGCACAGAGCCCAAGCAGAACTGGATTCCAGGAACCAGGAGATCATGAGCTGAGGTCAAGAGTCAGATGTTTAACCAACTGAGACACCTAGGCGTCCCTTAGTTGGGACCTTTTTAAATTTCAGTGCAAGTTTTTTATCCATTGCAATTTTTAAATTTTTCATTGGCTTTTATTTTTTGTTTGTATGCTTGGGAAATCGTAAATAGGTGCTAATATTGCCTGAAGTACATCACTTTTTCTCTTCTTTATATAAATGTTAATGTTGTAGTCATCAAAGACAACTTGAAAAGAAAAACGGCACATTGGTTCCATGCATCTGTGAAAGTGTTACCATTATTCGGAGAAATTAGCATATTGGTATTTACTATTGGGAGGTTGGCTTAAAATTGATAAGAATAACCACTAGGAAGATACCCCAAAATTGATTTAACGATATCAGAGATGAATACAGCTAGGCCCTTAATTCGCTAAGTTAGTTTGCAGAATAGTTTATAGAGTCTTCAAGATTTCTTTTCAGTAAACACAGCCTTTCACATGGTCACTAACTGTTAAAGAAAGTTGAAAGAAAATGAGGCTCTTAAAAAGGCCATGATTTTCCTTATGTTTTCTGCCATCTAGAAGGGAAGATTTAAGTCATTTTTAAAGTTTATTTGAGAGAGAGCATGCGGAGCGGGTGGGGGGGAGGGAGGGAGGGAGAGAGAGAGAAAGAGGGAGAATGAGAATGAATGAATCAGTCCCAAGCAGATTCTCCTGTCAGTGCAGAGCCCAATGCGGAGCTCGAACTCAGAAACCATGAGATCGTGACCTGAGCCGAGATCAAGAGTCAGATGCTTAAGGGAGCCACCCAAGCGCCCCTATTTAAGTCATTTTTTATTGACCGTGCAGTAAAGAAGACCGGAGGCTTCAAATTATATGGTATATAAAAGCATAAGATTTCTGGTTTCTGCCTGTATTTTCTCTCCAAAGATTTTTTTGAACAAACAACCAAACCCAAGAAAGAAGCTTCTTGTGCCTTGTGCACTGGATCCTCCTAACCCTAACTGTTACGTATGTGCCAGCAAGCCAGAGGTGACTGTTCGGCTGAATGTACACAAAGTGACTGTTCTCACATTACAGGATAAGGTAAGTGTACAGGCTGGTAATCTTCCACAAGGTTCGTTTTCCTTTCCTAAAAAAAAAGAAAACGTAGGCTCCCTTTTGCGGTATAGTTTAACATGATAACAAACTAAACCACATAATTACTCTGAAAGGCTCTGACTGCTAAAGTGCATTGCTCTGATATTCTAGGTTGCTTTACTGTCTGGGTTCCTACTACGTTTTTGGTCTGTGGTTCCAGAATATGTGCCTCACATCCCAGAAAGGAATAGATGAATTTGGATGGAATATGCACCACAGGTTGTACAGAGGTGACACAGTTCCTTGGCAAGCAAGAGACAGTTACCAGATAGTGTGTAAATTGTGTTTTCTGACAGACGGTATCCTTAAATGGTCTAGTGAGGGTCCTGATTTTGGTGTGTTAAGTTGGCGTCTTAGGAAATGCAGCATTTGTGCATCTGGATATACCAGTGGCGCTGTGGAGTGAGGGAAATGGAAGTTTAGTGTGTGGTCTGGTCCTTAGGTTCTTCCTAAATTGGTTAGGTTAGTTTCTCTGTGTTTGGGAAGATTTCCAAAATGGCCTGAATGGATGCTACTTCCTACTTTGGGGATCACTTCAGATTGCTTTCTGATAACGTTCATCATCATGTTTCATATTTACCCAACATAGGGGGCATAGACCCTTGCAGCCCAGGCTGCTTGAGAGGGAATAGCCTTTCTCCCAGAATTGATTACATAGGGCAGATTGATTTGAGCTTACGTTTTGATGGAGAAGCAGCAGGATTTGGTATACTGGCCAGCAGAGGCTGATTGCCCCACCTGGTTCCTTAGGAAGTAATTGTAGTTGGTATGTACTCATTCTTGAGCTTAAAGGCAAGTCCACTATTTTTAGGGTAATACGACCTTTAGAGAATTCCCCTGTTATTTTTTTAAAATGTTTATTTATTTCTTTTGAGAGAGCATGAGCGAGTTGGGGAGGGAGAGAGAGAATTCCAAGCAGACTCCACACTGTCAGAGAACAGTGAGATCATGACCTGAGCTGAAATCAGGAGTCGGACATTAACTGAGCCACCCAGGCGCCCTTCCCCTGTCATTTCTAAAAGCAGCTAGTATTTCACAGATTGTTATCACTCTTTATCCATCTTGAAATTTATTATTTTTTTAAAAAATTTTTTTTAGTGTTTATTTTTGAGAGAGAGAGAGAGAGAGAGAGACAGAGCATGAGTGGCGGAGGGGGCAGAGAGAGAGGGAGACACAGAATCCAAAGCAGGCTCCAGACTCTGAGCTGTCAGCACAGAGCCCCACGCAGGGCTCGAACCCACAAACTGCAAGGTCATGACCTGAGCTGAAGTTGGACGCTTAACCGACTGAGCCACCCAGGCGCCCCTATCCATCTTGAAATTTAAAGAGAGATGGCACTTGGGAAGAGGAAGACTAATCCAAGAATCCGTCTTATAAATTTTCCGTCTATAGAACATCTTCCACTACAGGATTGGCTTAGAGACTAAGATGAAATGTGTTAAATGTCTAGCTCAGTATCTAATCTGTAGGGAATACCAAGAGCCAATCAGGAGTTTGCAATCTCCCATTTGGAGGAAGTTTTATCTGAATGTTCTCAGTGGTCAAACATGGGAGTACAAGGTGGACAGCATGGGCATAGAGTAATTGGGTGAATTTCCAGTGCTTTCTGCATGTCCTGGGTGTCTTAAAGAACAACTTGCCCCCTTTCCATTTCCAATGGAACGGGAAAGTATGGGGGGGAAATGTCTGTTTTTTCTTTTTCTTTTTTTATGGTCTTTAACTACATATATTAGTATGTTAAATTTTTTTGTCTTCTAGATCGTGAAAGAAAAATTTGCTATGGTAGCACCAGATGTCCAAATTGAAGATGGGAAAGGAACAATCCTAATATCTTCAGAAGAGGGAGAGACAGAAGGTATTATACATTGCATTTATTCACTCTCCTCATTTGGGTAGAAACTGTATACATGAAGAAGTAACATGAGTCTGTCCATTGTGCATATTGCTCAGTATCACAGCTGAAAGGGGCAATGTTTGGTCACGAAAGTGCACTCCCTAGGTGGCACTGTCATGCTGGGATCACCACAGTTCAGGTGTGGGGACTTCCATATTGTCAGGGTGTCTCAGGGACTGTTTCTCAAGAACCCAGTGCACAGTTATGTTTACAGTGACCATAATGCTCTAGTCCACTAACAAGGACTATCCTTGCCTGGATCCTTGAAGCTAAATTAGTAATGGGAACGTTGCTCTGGCCGTTAGGGTAATTTAAGGCTATTAAAGGGTTTTGTTTTGAAAGAGCGTGCGCATGGGGATGGGATGGGAGGTACACAGGGAGAGGGCAAGAGAGAATCTTGAGCAGGCTCCACACCCAGCTCAGAGCCCACACAGGGCTCGATCACAACCGTGAGATCGTGACCTGAGTGGAAATCAGGAGTCAGACACTTAACTGACGGAGCCACCTAGGCACCCCAAGGCTATTAGGTGTTTTGTCAAAGAGCAGAGAAGCCTTGATAGCCTGCCATAGAGCAGAAAGTAGTACTGAAAATCATTGCCCACCTTTGGCTTTCCAGGCTTTCTAGGCTTTCCTTTTCAAAAGTTCAGGCAGGTTGTCATCCCTTTTGTTAATGCATTTGTTGTATAAAGTACAATGCATTTGGGTCTGTTTAAGCTTTCTTAGAATTGGTTATGGTTGTGCTCCCTTCAGACTGTGCTAGTCAATCTTCGTGTACTTAGATGTTCCCACACCTCTTCAGTCACTTTGGCAGCTCATCTCTTTGGGCTGCCATTTTAGTTGATTTCTCCACATCCCCAATTTTGTCATGGTACCATTACTTTGGGCACTGTTTTCCCAAAATAAGATGTATTTATTCACACATTTGCTCATTGGTCATTTATTCAGGACACTTTGTCAGATCCTGATAGGGTTATTCAAATGTCAAGCCTTTAAATTAAAACTTAGTGTCAGGATTCCTCTTGGCTGTAGTTTCTAGTCAAGAAATTGCTTGAGATATTAGGTCGTGAGTAATTCAAGACCCTGTTTTGGCTAGGTAGTAGTCTATTTTAAGAATCCAGTTGAATGTTTAAGCCCCATTTTAGCTAGCTGTCTTCATATGCACATAGAAAGTTTGTCCATGACGATACACTCTCCCTTGGTTCTGGCCAGCTCTTTCAAATGCTTGGGCTTTAAAAATGGAAACTGGTCAAGAATCTCAGTGGCTTAAAACTGGTCCTTCTCAGTAGCACATGTAGCAGCATACATGTGCTACTGAGTACTAAGGGTGGGATTTATTCAAATACATTTAGGGCCCTGTGTTATAGGTACAGTCCTGTGTTTATAATTCGAGAATGAATAAGGCAGTGGTCCCTGTCGTGAAGTACTTGAAAGCCTGGAAGGAGAGGAAAGATGGTCAACAAGTGATTTACTACAATCTAAGAAATAACTGTAGGAAGAGAGCATACAAGGTCGGAAGCCTTGTGAAGGGGAAGGGTCACAGGAGAAAGGACTCCTGGGCCAGTTCTTAAAGAAGTAAAGGCCCGCTGGCAGAGAAGGGAATGTCTACATTTGGGCAGAATCAGCAGCCGCTGTAAAACGCGTGAGCTTGTGAAACAACGTAAAAGGCTTTCAGAACGTCCAGTTATTTGTTTCACTGGAAAGTAGGGTGCTGTGGGCTTGGGGGTGGTGGCACAGCTGGAGGGCTTCGTGTGGCATACATGTGACATGTATTTGTAGTCCTCCCCCAGTGACCTCCTCCCACCAGGATTTATAAGCAGGGAATGTATTAATGTATTTACCTTCTAGCATAGTCTGCAGAGTAGGAGTTAAGCATGTGAAAGAAGAAGCAGGGGGCCAGTTAGGGAGAAAAAACTGAAGGTAGTGAGGGTTGTTTACTGAGGCATAAGCAGATGACAGAGTTGAGATTTGCAGTCAGAGTTTATGGGTCGACCAGGTGAAGAAAAGTGTCATTGTTGGGCTTGTACAGGACTGTCGCCAGGACTCTGGCTTTGGAGATGATGTTAATTGACCAGGATAGATGCATAGTAGACTATTTTTCTTTCTAACATGTTGGATCTGAGGAGTTTGTAGTTAAGTAGGGAATATGTAAAAGGGCTTGAGGATGGAAGTCTGGGTAGGAGCTACCATTCTCTAAAGGCATTCCAGATAGATTAAAAAGTTAAAATAAGAAATCTGTAGGGGCGCCCTGCTGGCTCAGTCAGTGTTGCATATCTCGATCTTGGGGTCATGAGTTGGAGCCCCACGTTGGATATAGAATTTACTTAAAAAAAAAAAAAAACCTAAAAGAATTAGAAACTGTCAGTAGTGGAGCGCCTGGGTGGCTCAATCGGTTGGGCACATGACTCTTGATTTCAGCTCAGGTCATGATCCCAGGGTTGTGGGATCAAGCTTTGCCTTGGGCTCTACACTGTGCATGAAGCCTGCTTAAGATTCTCTCCCTCTCCGTCTCTCTGTCTCTCAGGTGTCCAACTTTGGCTCAGGTCATGATCCTGTTTACGAGTTGGAGCCCCACATTGGGTTCACTGCTGTCAGCACACAGCCTACTTGGGATCCTCTATCCCCCTTCCTCTGTGCCCCTCCCCTGCTTGAGCTCTCTCTCTCTTTCTCTCAAAAATAAAAACATTAAAAAAAAAAAAGATTCTCTCTCTCCCCCTCTCCCTCTCCCCCCACCCCCTCTTCTCTCCTTCTCTCCCCCACTTACTCTCCAAAAAAAGAAACCATCATTAGTTTCTGGGTTTCAAGGAGGGGATCCTTTCTAAGCATTTTCCTTACAAGCAACTAAATAATAACCAACAAAGAAAAAGATTATTAGATTATATAGAAAATTACATATATTTAATGATAACTAGAATTTAAAATACAGTTTACTTAGCATGTGCCAGGCACTGTATAGGTCAACAGGTTCTATATAGTGTGTCCCTCATGGAGCAAATATTCAATAAAGTGCACTCTGTTGTGAGGAGAGGGTATAAATTGGGAGCAAAGTGAGGAAGCAGTTTTGTAAGTGATACTTGAGTGCTTGTATAGGTTAAGAGAGAGGAGCATCTGAACATTCAGGGGAGAAAGGATAATTAAGGCAGAAAGACCCAACAGTAGGTAGAAGGAGGTGGTGACCTACAAAGTTGGGTTGGAGGAATTGTTCTTCATGGGAGTATTTTAATCCATGTATCAGGTTTATTGAGTGTTAGGGGGTGCTGTGCTAGGTACTTTGCTGCATGAAGCAGAAATGACATGTGGAAACTAAAACTATAGAGTGATTATTTTTGGGAGTCCCCACTGACTTGTCATTGAGAAATGTTGAAAATTTGTGTTGAAAAACGGAAAAATCCATTCAAATCAACAGTTTTCTCATGTTTCTGTAAAATTTGCTGAAAAGTGAAGTTGTTGTAGATAATCTCTTTGTAAGTAGAATATATGTTGAACAACTCTAAAAGTTGTCTTCAACTCCTTCAGGATTCCAGATTAATTTGGTTTGAATGGGAGAGTGTCAGAATTTCTCACAGTTTGGGTTTTTTTGCAACAGTTTTAATAGTTGAGTTGAATTTCTAAGTGTCTAATATTGTAGTGGACTAGTTTGCTAGGGCCACCATTCCAAAATATGCAGACAGAGTGACTTAAGTGACAGAAATTTATTTTCTCATAATTCTGGAGGCTCCAGGTCAAAAGATCAAATTATCCACAGGTTTGCTTTCTCTTGAGGTCTCTCTCCTTGATTTCTTAGAAAAATGTTGGATTATGCCCAGCCTGACAGCCTCATTATATCTTAATCACCTTTTTAAAAAAAACCACTCTCTCACATTCTGAGGTGCCTAGGGTTAGGGCTTCAACATACAAATTTGGGGGGATGACAATTGAGCTTATAGAGGGGGGATTAACCTTTTTAAAGCTAATGTGACTGCTCTGTGGAAATATAACTTTAGTATCTAAATTTCTTTCCAATTTCTTAGCTAACAATCATAAAAAGCTGTCAGAATTTGGAATTAGAAATGGGAGCCGGCTTCAAGCAGACGATTTCCTTCAGGACTATACTTTATTGATCAACATCCTTCATAGGTGGGAACTATTAATATTTTAAGTGTAAGAAATTATTTGAATATTTAAAGAGTGAAGAAAAAGATGTTTTCTTACTCTTAAGCCCTGCTGTTCACTTGAAACCACATGGTATATTTGCTTGAGTTGGCTACTCAGTTCCTTTGAGGCTTGACCTACAGAGGAATTTGGGGAATTCTGAAATAAAAGGAATAGGCAAAAAATGTTTAAGGGTAACTATCATCAGTGGTGTCTGATCAGAAAGACCTAGAAAAGGTAGAAATCCAAGCATTTGAATAGTTATAATCAGAGATGAATTAATTTTGATAGTTGAACTAAAATAAAAATTTCAACCATTTTAAAGATTCATTAGAAGAAAGGAAGAAATATTTCCCTCATAAAACACAAATTTAACTTGTGATCTTAATAATGAGATAATGAAAAGAATTACAGATGTTTGAATCACTTTTTTTTTTAATGTTCTGCCCATTTTATAAAAAAAACTTCAAAGTGCTTGCATTACAGAGTATTTGCATGTATATAACACAGTTAAAATACAGATAGTCTTCCATTTTGGTATGTTTACCTGTCAAATGCACTTTTGTGCATGCCCATTGACACACCTAAATTGCACACCAACTTAGGACTTTGGGCATTATCTTACAAACATGGAGGGTTGCTACCTGCATCTGATTGTTTTGCCAGTATTGCCATCTCTTTACAAACATACAGTTTGTGTAGTTGTTTGGAGAATATCACATTTTATATACTTGGTTTATAAAAAACATAAAATGACAGGGAAGACTGAATGTGAGTTGTTAGTAAGGAGTATAAGTTTCACAAAGTTAGACAATTGAGTCAAAGAGAGTTTTTGCTAGGGTGTGATCCCTAGTCTCAATTAGACACCGTTGGATGTCCGTGGTGTGCTCGTGTTCAAGTTCACAAGAAAAAAACAATGAAAGTAGATCTACAGTAAAATGGAAATATCAGATGGTGTCTAAAGAGGAGGCATAATTAGGGTTTTGTTTTTTTTTTTTATCATATTTTTTAGCTCCTTGGGAACAGAACCCTCCCCCCTTATAACATAACATGTAAGTCTTTTGTTTGACTTTCATGCATTAAACTTTCATACATGTTTTTGCAAATGTGTTACAAAATCAGGGTACTGCCAGTAAAGATGGTGGGGAGACCCAGAGTCCATGTAACCCTGTTCCTTAAACGCCAAGTTACTTTGGTCAAGATCAGGGTTGAGTGTATAGACTCTTCACCTGGTAGCTAAAGAAATAATGCCTTAAGAGCAACATTGGGCCACAAAGTTTTAGACTCCGTTTTCTGCTCTAGAAGTGGAAGTTATGTAACATTTTTAAAAAACCTTTTCCCTGATTTGAAGGGGCAATGGTATTGAACACTTGAAGTAGAGTTTTGAATTAACAACAGAAATTTGTTGTGTGCAGTGTTATTTTTAATTTTAGCTCTTTGAAAATCAGCATCTGTATATTTGGTGTGTACATAGTAAATGCACTTAGAGCTTTGAGGAACAGTGTCTCTCTGGTGTGCCTTTGTCATGGGGTCCAGTTTTATAGTGTCTGATTATTTTACAGTGAGGACCTAGGGAAGGATGTTGAATTTGAAGTTGTTGGTGATGCCCCAGAAAAAGTGGGGCCCAAACAGGCTGAAGATGCTGCCAAAAGCATAACCAATGGCAGTGACGATGGAGCTCAGCCGTCCACGTCCACTGGTGAGTCATGGCCTAGCCAGCCAGCATTTTGTTGATTAACCCACCAAGCAAGACATTATATAGAAACAAACTATGAGTATTTTACGAATTTTACCGTAAAATAGAAATCTGTAGGGTTGTTAAAGGTGTAGATTGGTTTGGCATTGGTTGTTTTAATTCTTATGGAAAATAGGAACTATTATTTTTTGTTAGTGGGCTTTTAAAACTAGAAGTGTCGATGAGTTTACTAGTGTGTGAAGACAGTTCATTCTTAGTAGTAGTTTTGGATTTTGTATGCTTGTTTCCCCTTAAATATGGGAAGCAAATCAGTGCATCTCTGTTGAGTGAACAGATGCTTGGTAAGTATAGAATTTTAGAATTTCACAGTTTCCTGAGAACCGGTATGACTTTGGTAAAGTGCATCAGGGACTCTTACCCTGAGTTTTTAGTGCTAGTGCTTGGTGATTTACTGTGCTCGGATTTGGATGTTTACTACCTGCTCACATCCCGCAACCCTCCTCTCTTCATTTTTCAGTCAGGAAACTAAAGTTAACTTTTTTTTAACCCCAAGTTTTTGGTGTTCTTTGGAATATGGTTGTTCTTGGTTCTCCTGTCCTCTGAGAATTTTAAAGATGAACTTTGAGACTGACTAGAGCATGGCCCACCTGTGAGCCATGGGTTCATGACCTATTTTCCCCTCCAGAAATGGAAAAGTCTATCATTCTCCTATGAGGAAGGGACTATGGTCATTGTTAAAAAATCATAATTTGAAATATGCATTGATTGATCCATTACCATGGGGTTTGGGAGGCTTTAGCCATGAGTAAGATAGGCAGGTACTCTGCCTTTGGTTTGGCAGGGGTGGGATGGGGGGTGGTACACAAAACCAACTGTAGTGTAAGGTTAAGAGCATGCACTATAGAGCCCACTGTGTGGGTTTGAATCCTGGCCTCGACTTCTGCTGTTGTGTGGCCTTGGGCAAGTCAGTCTCTGTACTTCAGTTTCCTTTTCTAGAAAACGGATAATATTATTGTCTTCTTTATAGGGTTGTTGTGATGATTAAATGAGTTGTTATATGCAAAGTGCTCAGAACAGTTCCTGGCACCTTGTAAGTGCTATGTATATGTTGTTGTTGTTGTTTTATTATTATTATTACCACCACTACCAGTATTAGGATATGCACCCTCCCCTTTTTTGTTGGAGAGATAGAAACGAGGAGCTATAATAATTTGAGTTACATAATGCTTGTTACAGTTTTTTTGTTTAGATTAGAAAACAAAAATAGGTGCTCGTTACAGAAAACATTAAAACAGTACAGAAATGTATAATGTATAAAGTGAAGGTTCCCTAAGGGTAGCTATTCTTAAGTTTGATGTATATTGGAAATGCTAACTTTTCACTTTCATAAAATATTAGTGAATCACTAGTAACGCCCACACTTTTAACCACTTTTTCCTTTTTTTTTGAAATAAGCACAAGAGCAAGATGATGTGCTCATAGTTGATTCAGATGAAGAAGGTCCTTCAAATAATGCTGACATCAGTGAAGAAGAGAGAAGTCGCAAGAGGAAATTAGATGAGAAAGAGAATATCAGTGCAAAGAGGTCACGCACAGAACAGACAGAAGAGCTTGACGATGTCATAGCATTAGATTGAACACAAATGCCTCTAAACAGAACCCTCCTAACTGCAGTAGGTCATCTGGGCAGAACCAGGTTATTTGTTATGTCCTTTGTTCCAAAGGGAAAAAATTGACACCGTTGACCTGAAGATGATTCTGCTCCCTTTGAAAGCATTCATTTTGCTAGAACAATTAGAAACATTGCAGTATGCTGTATTGAAAGTAGGATTATAGTTTTAAAGCCCTTTGAACAAAGTGTGTGCATAACCAGTCATGAGATAAAACACCACAATGCATGTTGCCTTTTTAATGTAAATACCCTTAGGTATCATTTAACAGTTTTAAAATATTGTGGTTTAGTAAAGTTGATACCTGGTTATAAATATTATGCCTTTATTTTTGGTTAGAAGAAGAATTATTTTTAGCCTAGATCTAACCATTTTCATACTCTTAACTGACTGAAACAGATTCAAAGAAGTATCACGTGCTATGCATTGAAACTTGTTTTTAAATGTTAACTGGCACTATGTATATTAATGTAAAACAATGTTAATTTACTCAAGTTTTCAGCTTGTACTGCCTGGTATGTCTGTGTAAGAAGCCAATTTTTGTGTATTGTTACAGTTTCAGGTTATTTATATTTGGTGTTTTGTAGAACTCAAATACGACTACACTGTACTTATGGACCAAATAAATGGCATCTGCATACTTGTTATACGAGCCTGCAGAGTTCACGTTTCTGCTGCCTTATTGGGTTTATATACTACTGCAGGCATGCAAAATTCTTCCCTTCTAAAAAACTAACTCATAATGGATGTGAAGGTTAAAAAAGACCTCCACGGTTTGCCATAGATGAGTACTTTCTAAAATAAAATTTTTAATGGCAATGTTGCTTTTTAAGTTTGGATTGTAAACAACTGGCCTTTTGTTGAGAATTCATTTAAGTGGTCTTTGCCTAGCCCCAGTAACATAGAACCTTGGCTTTGAGATTCCAGAGCAGGGGAGAGTCTTCTCCATTCTGCAGTCTTCCCTGGACTGCCCCTCCAACCCCCAATTCATCAAAGTCCCTTCCTGAGTGTACCATTTAGAGCCCAACTCCAGCATACAGATGTGGCCAGACCAGCACTAGATGGATCAGCACCTATGTCTCTGCCCAGGACCTTAGAGTACCCTGGCCCTTAGGGTTCTTCTCTCTTCACACAGATGTGCCTTGAATTTTCAGATAATAGAAACCCCCTGAAGCTGTTTTCCCCCATTCTGTACCTTGGCCATTGGTGGTTTTGACCGCAGTCAATTCAGATTTCAAGTTGATAGCTCATTGTTTTGTTCCCCTTTGTGTAATTCTTACTCTGCCATCTAGTTTATTAATTCTTACTCCTTGTTTTATATCATTTGTAAATTCAGAATGTAATCAAAGCCTTCAGAAAATCATGTTGAACAAGACTCAGCCCTCAGGAGCATGCTGCTTGATGCCCACAAGATGGACTGACTTCCAGCCTTCAGTACAGCAGTGAGCAAGCTGAATCCCCACCTACAACTAGAGGAGTCTGTGAGGTTCACTTTACCTTTAGATTTTTAGAAGATGTTCCATTTTCCTCCAGGAAAAAGAAAATCTCAAAATGACAAAACTATGTAACAGACAATAATGAAATATTCTGGAATACCACCTCTCAGAAATGTTTCAGTTAACTGGTTGGTCACTGGTGATCATGGTCAGTTTGGAAATTCCATTCCTAAAACCTCACAGTGCCCCTTTAGACTCAACTGTCCATGTGTTTTCAGCATTTTGTATATGTATGTTCTTTTCCATTTTAATGTACATGGCAATGAGTACCAGTTTGATCTGTAGAGATACACTTGTGTTTTGGGAGACCAGTGCATTTTGTCTCTACAACTCTGTTACTACCTTTTCCAGCAGGGTCTGTCCCTTTTCTACCTGTTTCAATAAAATCAGGGTCAGCAAGGCAGGTCCAACACAGAGGTATTGCCCAAGTAGACTAAGCAGATCCAAGCTGCCTCCACATACCTGGAGCATGGAGACACTAGATTTGGCCTTGTGTTCATGGTTTTCCCATGTGAGTTTGTCTTCTCAGTTGGGGAGCCGGACGCAGAGCTCGTCAAGGGTCTTTCCCCAGCAGCTCTATCCTGAAACAGTCTGACAAACCATCTTCCAGCCTTAATGGGAACGGTCTGGTGACTCAAGTTTACCTATGTAGCCTGTTGTCTCAAAGGTCAATCTGCATACTTGGCATGTATGAGAGGATTCAGTGTTTTAATATAGAATAGCCTGACCCCTTTATGAAATAACCAATCAGGCGGACATCAATGGATGCCAAAACCTTTTGCAAAAGGCTGTTGAACAGAATCTTTACACAGTGCTCAAATGTTGCTATAAAGATAACTTGCAAAATGAAAAAAATCAACCTTTGATAACGGACTGATCTGTCACCGCTATGAACCTGTCTTCAAACCTAGCATCAATAATGGGACAACTTGATGTGTGCTTCGTAATGAGATGATATGAAGAATACAACAGAACGTAGGCAAAAAAACCCATGTTAACCTGAACTTAATCCACCATCTAGACCTGACTTCCAGCTGACAGGAAATAGAGGGGGTAGAGGAACAAACCAAACAACATTAGGAGACAACTACAGAATGTGGGACATTCTGGAACTCAAGTGCAAAATAAATGACTTTAACAATTCTTGTGACAATTGGAAATTTGGAAATGGAATAGTGATAATGGAATTATTTTCTTAGGTATAATAATGTACTTATGGAGGCTACTGTCCTTATTCTTGGAATATTAGGAATGAAATGAAGCTTCATAACAACTTTTAAATGGCTCAGCAAAATGTATAATAAAGATAAAATTAACATTTATTGAATCTAGGTGGAGCCTGTATACATTGTTCATTGTACTATCCAACTTTTCTCTGAAAACTTTCATAATAAAGGTGGATAGATATATATATATATATATAGTCTGTATTTTCCTTTTGAGCCTATGTGACTTTCAAGTTTTGTAATGAATATATTCTATGATTTAAATCAAAAAGGCAATAAAGTTATTAAAAATCTAAGTTGGCATGAGAAAGTGTTGCAGTGATTCCTGGGTCCAACATTTATCAAGTCCTCTGTGTCCTTGTTGCTAGGCTGTGACTTAGGAAGAATTCTTTTTCATTTGAGTCTCCATAGAATCAAGATAGCCAAGTTGCTCCCAGTAGATTAGTGGTTCGCTTAGAAGTTGTAGAAAACATTTGGTTCATAATAGGTGTTCCTGTTCCTGAAAATTGCCCATCGGTAGCAGGCGTCTGAAGGCATCTGGAGAGGACTTGCTCTGTGGCCAAGGAACATGGGCAAACTTAAGCTTCCTACTAGCCTTTTGTAATCTATAGAAAATCAAAACTTAAAAAGTCAAAGCAGGGAAGAAAGGATGATGGCAGATATTTCTAGTCATTGTGTCTTGGGGAGGTGGTAAAGGCGTCCCAGCATCTCCATTTTGACCATTTCCAGGAGGATATATTTAGAGAAGTATTTTTATAGACGCTTTCATACTGGGAATACATTATTTGCATTCTGCACACAGAGGGAAGTTTTTTTTTTGTCCCCTGCAACTAATTTAAAATAAATTCCAGCCAAGAGTTTTGAGAAATTTTTGAACTGCTCTCACTAAAAAAAATCAAGTTGAACTACAGGATTATGATGATGCTGTGCAGTTTGATTATATTCTGAAGATACTATGTTATTCTGATAAAATAACATTTTGGGGAGTTTTGCTAATTGTCTCTGACTCAGCTTTAAACATTTTTAATCTTGCAACAAGTGATGACTTACATAGGCAAAGGCTCAGAAAAATTTTACTAGAATGTACAAATGCTCCAGGGTCCTCAGGCTTTTACTTTAGAAATCCACCAACGGGATTGCCTGGCTGGCTCAGTCAGTAGAGTTTGCTACTCAATCTCAGGGTGGTGAGTTCAAGCCCAATATTGGGTGTAGAGCTTATTTTAAAAAATAGGGGTGCCTGGGTGGCTCAGTCAGTTGAGCATCTGACTGTTGATGTTGGCTCAGATCATGATCTCGTGGTTTGTGGGTTCAAGGCCAAAGTGGGGCTCCTCACGAGCCTGCTTGGGATGCTCACTTTCTTCCTTTCTGCCCCTGCTTGCCTGTGCACGCTGTCAGAAAAAAAAAAAAAAAAAAAGATCCACCAACAATTCACTTTCTCAGGTCAATCTCAGAAAAATGTAGGCATTGTGTACAGTGTCATTCACTCATTCTATAAACATGTATTGCATCCCTACTCTGTGACGTGCCACACTGAGAAAACCTTGACAGCCTGTGTAGAAACCTTTGAAAGCAGTAAGACACTAAGGACTATTCACAGAAACTCGACTTCTTAGAGAAACTCAAGGTAGCAATAGGCGGTAGGATGGGGATCTGAGGACCCACATCTTCTGTGTTGTCCAGGTTCCCAATTGGTCCCAGCATCTGCTTCCAGCAGCACTGAGTCATGAACACCAACCTCAAGCTCAAAAATGTGATACCAAAAGCTGTTGGAATCAACATTCCCAAATGCTCCCCACGCCCTGCCCCATGGAACTGCAGACCTGCTGGGGTGTTTGTTTGCCACACACAAAGTTTGTGTATAAATGCCCTTTCCTGGGTGCAGGATAAGGTTTCAGGACAAGAAAGGGAAGGTCCTTCCAAGGAAGGACCAACTGCTCCCTGATGAAGGAAGGAAGGAAGGAAGGGGAAATTATCACATCCTAACCCTAATTCTTAGATTGGGGAACCAAGCCTGTCCATGGCTTTGACTCTTCTGTGCCTCTGAAGAGGCCAAAGGGGGGATACCAGGACCAGGGGAAATTGGTGGACTCAATCTGATAGAAAAAGCTGGGCTTCAAAGGAGAGGATGGAAAAATCCCTTTGGGGACAGCTCCCAGTACATGTCCTCCCAGTAGAGAACACACACCTTGGGTCTGGTGCTGTGCATGGGAAGACTGGCCCCTAGGAGCTGAGCTGGGAGAGGTACAATTGGGCTTCAAGTGAAAGATTTCCTGCTGCTCTCCCTAGGAAGTAATATTTCATAAGTACTGCTGCAACCTGGAGGAGGGGAAAAAAGTGAATCCCAGCAACTCCTCCATGTGGAGTTTGGCTGTGTGCCGTCCCGCTTTCCTCAGGACCCAAGTCAGACAGCCACACTTGATTGGCATCTGAATGTGTCCCAAGACCGTGGGGAAAAAAAAAAAACAAACCTGACTTGTGTCTATAATTGGGGTCCACACACTACAGACAGATAAGGGGATCTGATGGAAGCCAGATTACAAGGAGAGACAGGAGGAGGATCTTTTTGTTGTTTTTGTTTAAGGTTTATTTATTTTTGAAAGAGAGCACAAGCAAGGGTAGGGGCAAAGAGAGAGAGAGACAGAGACAGAATCTGAATCAGGCTCCAGGGCTTGAACCCACAAACTGGGAGATCATGACCTGAGCCAAAGTCGGATGCCTAACCGACTGAGTCACCCAGGTGCCCCAAGTTGAGCGACTCCGGCTCAGTTCATGATCTCATGATCTTGTGGTTTGTGAGTTCGAGCCCACATCAGGCTTGTGGCTGTCAGTGCAAAGCAGGCTCTGGATCCTGTCTGCCTCTCTCTGCCCCTCCCCTACTTGTGCTTTCTGAAAAATAAATAAACATTAAAAAATAAAAAAAAAAAAACATTTCTTGGAACATTACTGCATAGAGTATTTTTGTTTGTGTATGACACCATTAATACCACCAAATTGCTCTTCCTGACAGGATGTGCCAACTGACACTCATACCAGTAAAATATATGCAAGTTTCACCACGTCCATTTTTAAATAGTAACGTGGTCAGTGAAATGTGATACTTCATTGCTGATTTAATTTGCTTTTCTCAGAGTGGAGATCATTTTTCATGCAATGATACCCTCCAGATATTTGCTCCCCCAAACACGTGCATCCACGTGTACCTGCCCTCAACACCGTGAGCTTGGCTGGCGGTGGGTGACCGGGTGGGTTGGATTTTTGCAAGATCTGAGAGGTGCTGGGGAAGAACTGCTGGGGAAGACACTGCTCAAACGCCAACTGAGGAGAATGGCGCTCCTCAGCAATGTTGAGGCCGGACACCCTGGTCAGTCTGCACCGACACAATTCCCCATGCAGGCTCCCTGCGCCCAGCGACACTGTGGGCACCTTCCTGAAATGCTCTGAGCAGGGAGTGCCTGCAAAAGTGAAAAGTCTTCCACTCAAGGTCGTTTTCCGTTTTCCTGAATCCACCAGGTCTTGACAGATGATGGTTTGCTTTTCTTCTCTACCAGCTGTTTGAAATATACAAGGACAAGAACTCGGTAGCTTGTGCTTTGGGGAGACAAAGCACTAGTTAGCCCTCGTTCACTCCTCCTCCCTCCCAATGTGGTCCCTGAGGCCCCACTCCGTCCCAGTACCTGTGGCAGCGCAGGTGATTCCAGGAGCCTCCTTGGTGCCTCACCCGGGGCCCCTGAACGCAGGTGCTGGAAAAAGGGAGTGTCCTCACAGCTCTTCGTGACTGCCTGCGGTGGCCACATCTGGGGCTCACTAGCCCACTGGCTTAGCCTGAGGCCTGCTTCCGGCCTGGCCTGGCCTTGGGGGCCTGCGACCTGTCCCCAGCCAACCCTGGCTCCCAGCACTCGGCCCCTTCCCCACTAAGTAGTCGGCGGCTCCTGAAACCGATGCGCAGCCGGTTGGCTGGCTCCGGGACCGGCTGGGTGGGGGTCGAGGGGTCACTCGAGGTCCTGGGGGCGCATCTGCACGCGACGCAGTGTTCTCCTGGGTCCTGGGGCAGGCGCAGCGCTTGGGCCCTGGGCTGAACTAGTCCGGCCCAGCGCCTGAAAGTGTGGCGGCGCTGGTTAGTGAGATGGGAGGATGTGGGAACCGTTTGTCAACTGCTCGTATTTCTTATTCCGGCCGGGACTGGGGGAGCCGCCACCAGCTCAGCCCGCGGGAATGTTGGACCTTTCCAGAGGCCCTACGGCCCCGGGCGCACCGCGGCGCCACAGCCGAGGCCAGCTCCCAGCTGCACGCCCCGGCGTCCAGGCCCAGCCTCCGCGCCCCTCCGAGCTCTCGGCGAAGCGCGGCCACCGCCGCGCCGCCGCCGCCGCCGCCACTCCCCCCGCATTCCAGAGGCCGCAGCGCCGTCTCCTTCCTCGCATTCCTGCCCCCACAAAGGAGTCCCTCCGCCCCCCGCGCGGCGGCCGGGAGGAGGGGGCGCGGCCCGGCGCCTCCGAGCGCGCATTCCTCCGCCGCGCGCGCCACTCAGCGGAGCGCCGCGGCCCCCGGACCGCGCGTGGCCGGCGGAACGACCCCGGCCCGGCGCCGGCCCCGCCCCGCCTCGCGCCCAGGGGTCCCGGGGCGGGCTCCGGGCTTGGGGCGGACGATGCGGCGGCGCGGCCGGAGCCGCGGCGGGAAGCGGAGGCGGAGGTGACGCGCCAGGGCCGGCGGGCCGGGCCATGCAGCGCTCCCGGGCGGCCGCGGACGAGGCGGCCCTGCTCCTGGCCGGGCTGGCCCTGCGGGAGCTGGAGCCGGGCGGCGACTCTCCAGGCCGGGGTCGGCGGGGCGCGCGGCCCGCGCCGGGAGACGAGGCGGCGCAGGCGCTGGGCCGCAGAGGGAAGGGCGGCGGCGGCGGCCCCGAGGCCGGGGCGGACGGACTGAGCCGTGGGGAGCGAGGCCCGCGGCGCGCGGCGGCCCCCGAGCTCAGCGCGCAGCCTGCGGGCAGCCCGCGGGCCAGCCTGGCGGGCTCCGACGGCGGCGGCGGCGGCGGCGGCGGCGGCAGTGGCAGCGCCCGCTCCAGCGGCATCAGCCTGGGCTACGACCAGCGCCACGGCAGCCCGCGCTCCGGCCGCTCGGACCCGCGCCCCTGCCCCGGGCCGCCGTCGGTGGGCAGCGCCCGCTCCAGCGTGTCCAGTCTCGGCTCCCGCGGCTCGGCCGGCGCCTACGCCGACCTGCTCCTGCCCGGCGCCGGCCCGGCGCCGGCTCGCTCCCCGGAGCCTGCGGGGCCGGCCCCCTTCCCCCTGCCTTCGCTGCAGCTGCCCGCGGGCCGGGAGGGCGGCCCGAGCGCGGCGGAGCGACGGCTGGAGGCGCTAACCCGCGAGCTGGAGCGGGCGCTGGAGGCGCGCACGGCGCGGGACTACTTCGGTGAGCGAGCTTGGCCGTGGCTCGGCCGGGGGAGAGCGCGGGGTGGGCCGGGGTGAGAAAAGCGAGTCTCCGTGGGGCTGGGCAGAGGGTGTGTGAGTGCGAACCGCAGGGTCCGAGGTTTATTTACAGCCGCGACTTCGACTGTAGGTCTCTGGACTAAGAAGGGGTTCCGGCAAAGTGAGTTGATGCACTCACTGCCTTACCTTTAAGAAAAAGTCATGCCAATAGGCACAATAAGCCATTTTCGGGTCATTTCTTCTTAACCCTTGGCACGTGCCTCTGCTCCTCCTGCACTGTGCTTCGTGATCAGCCGGGCAACCCCAGCACTGTAGGGACTGGTGCCCCCGTTCCCCCCCAGGAGTGTGGGGAGTGGACAGGAGCAGAGAGGTGCGGTGGGCCGGGTACCGCCGGACCCGCCTGACCTGCAGCTTTGGTAATGGCAGTGGCAAGGGGGCAGAGTGTGTGAGGGAGGGGACGCCCACCCTGAGGCCCACCACACCACACCCTGGGCTGTGTGGTGTATGCGGGCTGTTTCCAAAGGGAATCCTGCTTCACAGCATTTCAAAGCCCACCAGTCTCTTACGGCCTCCATTTCCCAGTCTGCCCCCCGGCCTCCTGATCCCTAGTCCTTTGGATTATTCGGAGGCCTCTTACTGAGGCTGGAGGTTCTGAGAGGCGGCCTGGGGAGGGGGCTTCCCTCCCTCCATTACTGATAAGCAGGAAGGCAGAGGCACCTGGCTCTGAGGGGGTGAGGGTGGGGGTGGTTATCTTGCTGGGCAGGACTGGGCTGTCCTGGGGTTTGTATCTTTTCATGCATTCATTCCAGCTAGCAGCTCAGGACCGCCCTGAACTGGATCTTGAGAGAGGAGGAGGCTGTATGTGACAGGCTAGATGGGGGCATTCCAGGCAGAAGGAAGAATGTGGGCCAAAGGAGGCATGTGAGGATGTGGACTGTTCTACTCTGCGCCCAGGGGTTACGTGGGCCACAGGGTGGGTCTGCCTTTAGGAGGGACACGCAGGAGAGTTTTGAGCTCATCTGGGAGCATGGGGGTGAGCATTTGTGGTTTGGTAGGTGTTGTGGCTGCTGTCAGATGGCCTGGAAGCATGGAGGTGAGTTAGGAAGCTGTTGGCCTCTCGAGCCCGGTAGGTGCCGGGAGCCGAAGCTGGGGTGGGCTTCTGAAGAGAACGCCTCCAGTGCTCTCTCTGGGGGAGACTGCCTGTCTCCTGTCCCCGGGGAACCACAGGGCCCACGTCGGGGTGGTTTCTGTGAGCCTCTGAGGTTACTCACGTATCTGTGTGCGAAGCTGAGGTGGCCAGACCCAAGCAGGCAGGGAGAGAGTGAAGGGCTGACCGCACAAGACCGCATAAGCTGGTGGCTTATCCTTTCGAAAGGGCCCATTGAATCCACCCAGGAGTGGGAGGTGAGCAATGGTACACCTTTTTTCCCAAGAGAAGCCAGATCTGGGTAACCTTTTCCTAATTTTTAAAAACATGGGCAACTATTTGCTTGAACTGCTGATAACTTAGTGCTGATATTTGACCTTTCGGAGCCGTAGAAGTGGCAATTTCATACAATTCAACTTGAATCATACACAGTTTTGCAAAAGGAAGTCTACAGGTAGCATGAGCTCAAGTGATGTCTGCTATACCACATCCTCAGAGTGGGTCTTCCTCTCTGGGCCACCCCTTCTCCTTGGCCCTGGCACTTGCTGACCTCCGGGTCCCTCTCTCCGTTCATTGATGGCTTTAGAACTTTCCCATCTCTCCTCACCAAGTTCCGCTGCTGGGAGCCAGCCAATAGCCTCAGACTTCCAGAACCTCTTGAACTTTGGTGGCCTCCCTGCCTTCTCTTGAGCCACCTCCTCCCAAGGCCACACCCTGGTTTTGTTTCGCTTCGGTTCTGCCTCTTGGTCTCAGGACCTCTGATTCCTTGAATCACCTCTGCCCTGCAGAACTCTGACTCTGAGCCAGGACTGCTGCCCCCCTTTTTTGCTGCTGTACCAATAGGCGTTGATGGTCTTGAACCTCTGTGATCTTCTGGGTGCCACCCGTCGCCCTAAGCCTTGGTCAGTTCCCTCTTTTATTCCCTCAACAATCTTTCTGTTCCCTCTGGTCCCTGAGCTTGCTTTCTATTTTGCTGAGAAAACTGAGGTCAGCCGTTGCAGGCTGCCTGTTATTATCAGATCCCCGTCTAGATCTGAGGATCAGGGTCATCCCACCTCCAACCCCCACCTCCTCCAATCTTCAGCTTTCCTCTTTCCACTGGACCTTTTTCTTTGGTTATAAATATGTCTTTAATGAAAGGGTCTTTCTTAAAAAAAAAAATGGCAAGGAAAAAGCAAAGCCACACCTGCTTGGTCATAAAGTCTCAGTGGCATGCCCACCTCTTCCCATCCCAGTGTCTGGTTGGCATCGCCTTTGCTTGCCCGCCTCCCATCTCCCCTCAGCCATCTGTCTCCCCTCAGGGGACTGAGCCAGCTCTTGCTGGACCCTAGTGGCGGCCCGGCGCAGGTGCTTGCCAGGCCTCGGTGGCCTGGTCTCACTGTTCCATCCCACAGGTGGAGTCCCCTCTCTTCGAAACGCTGTGCTCCCTGAATTTCGTGCGTACTCCATCTCCTTCGTCAGTGTCTTTTTATTAAAGAGACGAAAGCATGTATTTAGAAAAAAAAGCAAACGGAACCAAAAGCTAATCATCATACAAGGTCATAGCCTCTCCTCTTGCCCCACCTCCTGTCCTGCTTCCCGTGGAAAACTGACTTTTACTCTTCACTGTGGATTGTGGTAACTTAAGAAGGTGAGGTCAGGTTTTCAGACTTGATGGACAAGAGTAAGGGTGAGGGGGTAGGTCATTTTTACTTGCCAAAGGGAAGTCTAGCTGCAGATTGTGGGATGGATTATTGGGGGCCAGGCGGGGATGCCTTGAGGACACTCTTGAAACGGACTTTAGGATGAGACTTGATGACTTTGAATCAGGCCAGTGGGAGTGAGGGGAGGGAATGAAGTCAAAATTAGGGAACAGAGTTGCTGAGATTCACAGTTGGAGGAGACAAGGAGGGTGGACCTGGATGCTCCCTGAAACCGAGCTACGCACAGGTGCCGTTTCCTGAGCAGGGACGCTGAGGCAAGAGCAGTTTTGCAGGAAATCCAGAGCTCTGTTCTAGACCTGCGGTGGTCTGAGGCCATCTGGGAGCTGGCTCAGTGACTCAGGAGAGAGGTGTGGACTGGGGCAGATCACCAGGAGCCCTCCGCAGGCTGAGCCATTGCAGCAGGCCGGACTGCCCGGGGAGCCATGGGACAGCCACGTGTGGAGACTTGCAGGCATGTTGGCCTTCTGCATACTCAAAACATTTGAGTTAGTAATTAATTTCAGTATGGAATAATTGCTGTTCTCCATTCTCCATTCTGGGTCCCCACCAGCCACCTTTACTTTCCTATCTGGTTTTGAGGGCATCTGAGCTGGCCCTCCCTCCCCTGGGGAAAAAAACCCAGGCATGGGAGGCCCAGGACTGAGCAGGAAGTACCCAACAGAGCTGGGAAGGGAGAAGAGCCAGAAATCTAGGTGTGGGTCATAGCCTGGACATGAAAGAGGAGGAGCTGGTCCCACGGCTAACAGGTTTGGGATGGGAGGTCTGGAGGTGTGCACGGTTAGGAGATGGCTGAATGTGGACTGAGCTTTCTTTCTTGACTTGATTTTCTTGACGTGGTGCTGATGGGGAAGAGGCTCAACCATAGTTAAATGTTAGGGAGAGAGAGAGAGAGAGAGAGAGAGAGAGAGAGAGAGAGATGGTAGAAAGGGAGAGGGAGAGGGTGAGGGAGCATGTCCCGGAGCATCCAGAAGATTTAGGGTCTCAAGGGCCAGTGGAGCCTGTCTTCATGCCCTGTGGAGTACAGGAGATCCCGGGTAACTGTGAGGGGGGCTTCTGATGTCTGGGCTGGCCGCCCATGTTCTGGGTCTTCAGGAGGGCTGGCCAGGGAATCCCCGGGACTAGTGCCGGGCTTACCCCTGGCGTTGCTGGTCACCCTTTTCCTTACTACCCCTCCCCTGCCTGCCGGGCACCCCACCCTGTGCTGGTAGGGGTGATCCCCAATTCTACCAGTAATCCCAGATGCCTGCATGGCAACTTCCTCCCTTCTTTCCTCTAGACCTTTGCTCAGATATCACCTGGTCACTGGGGCCTTCTTCACCACCCTAATTTAAAACTCACACACTTGTTTCCACCAGAGATATTATTCATTTACCTGTTGTCGTCTGTCTCCCTCCGCTGGAACAGAGGCTCCTTGAGCGTGCCTTCCTCGGCGTGTTGCCGAGTCTCCAGCAGCTACACTGTGGGGCATGTGGCAGGCCAGCAAGGCCGCTGTGCCGATCAAACGAGAATCAATTCACCTTAGGACACAGATGAGGAAAGCATGGCTGGGGTGGGTGTGCCTGCGTGGTCTTTATTCTTTCTGGTTCACAGACCGCAGAAAGGATTTTCCCTCAGTCCAAGAGCAGGTCACCGGTGAAGGGACCCAGAATGACTTTCTAATATAAACATGTCATTAATATTTTTTTAAGTTTATTTTTATTTATTTTCAGAGAGATAGAGAGCAAGCGGGGGGAGGGGCAGAGAGAGAGGGAGACAGAATCTCAAGCAGGCTCTGCACTGTGAGCGTAGAGACCGATGCGGGGCTTGAACCCGTGAACTGTGAGATCATGGCCTGAGCCAGAATCAAGAGTTGGACCCTCAACTGACTGAGCCACCCAGGTGCCCCCACGTGTCATTAATATTTTGATGGCAAGGATGGCATCAGTTAGCCCTGACTCTGTGCCCGGTGCTCTGCTTACCTCTGAATCCTGAAACAACATCAACAAACCCCCAGATACCATTATTGTCGCCAGGTCAGCCATTGGTAACTGAAGGCTCAGGAAGTTTATTCGCTGAGGGTTAGGCAGCATTAGGACAGCCATGGTGCTAACCTGGGCTCTCTCCTGCGTCTCTCCCATAGGTATTTGCATCAAGTGTGGGCTTGGCATCTACGGGGCAAGGCAGGCATGCCAGGCAATGGGGAGCCTGTATCACACAGATTGCTTCACCTGCGACTCCTGTGGTAGGTATCCTTTTCCCCGGCCCTCTTGCACCATGTTCTTGCACCCAAGTCCCAAGCTGATGGACCACCCTGCTCTGGCCCAGGCTGGAGTGTGGAGGAGGCTGAATTGTAGTGCCTTTCCTCCTAGGCCTGGCCTGTTTGGGAGGTCCACGCGCCTGGGAAGATGTCCTGGGCCCTGGGGAGGGAGGTGTGGAACCGGCGCCTTTGGTGGCCACCGGGAAGGGAGGCCCCTCACCCAGCTTTGGGGCCTCCGTCCTGTGCAGGGCACTGATGTCTCCTGGCTGCCTGCGTGGGGCGCATGGAACTAGTGCTGTGCTTTCTGCCTGCCTGGGTGTGGGGCTGGTCTTTTCCCTGCAATTTAGTTTTTCTCCCAAGTTTACATACAGCTATACATAAGCTATACTTACATACATAAGCTATAAATGTTGTAATTTAACCTAGACAAAGTTACGAAAAGAAAAAAGTAACCATTATCTAACCAACCTAATACATCTGCTCTCTTGATTCTACTACTATCCCTTGAGGCTTTGCCCCTAAGCAAATATCTTTCATTAATTTATACTAAACACGTCAATGTTTTATCCTGTGGAAGTGTAATACATGCACTGTGTTAAGTCAGATAGTGCTGACAAGCTCTTTTTGCAAGAGTAAAAAACCACTCACCTTTCTACTCCTGGTCCCATTCCCCAGAGGCAGCCACTTGGTATTTTTTGGCAGTTTCTTCTAGAAGACACCTCCGTATCTGTAACAAGCATACCGTGCTGTTTCTTGATGTAGCACTTTTAGACTGACTGACACTTTTGCTGTGACAGCTGAGGAACAGGTTCTGCCACCGCCTTTTTCTCTTCTCTCCTGTTTTCTCAGTGTACTTTAATCGTAAACTGTGGTTAAGTCAGTAAACCAGGTTTATGTTTCCTTGACTATTTAAAAATCCACTGCAGAGCGAGGAATTATACTGTGATTACACCCCCTTTTTGTCCTATAGTCTTTTACTTTTCCTGCATTTTTTCTTTTTTTTTTTTTTAGCCCCCCCCTCCCCCCACCCACACACACACCTTGTATTGGCTTACTTTATATAGCTTCACTTCCCGCCTCCCCAGAGGCTCCATTATATGAGGCATCCTGCAGAGTTTCTATTGGGAGGTTCTCACCTCTCTTTACTCTGAGTTCATTGCCCTCTGGGACCCTTGTGGAGTGCTCATTCTGTGCCTTCCCATGTGTACTCCCTGCATTGAATCCACTATTTCCTGGCAGCTTTTAGCTGCAGATAACGGAGAAACTGCTGAGGAGGCTTAACCTCTAAGAATATTTTTTGGCTCAGTGAACTGGGAGCCCAGAGATTGGGCTGGCTTCAGGCTGAGATTGATCTAGTGTCTCAGGCCCTATGAATAGCTTGGCTGGGTTTCCCTTGGGTTTGGTGTCTTCCTTAGGGCACCTTCTCTTATGGTGGTGAAATGTCTGAGGCAGCTTGAGACTTTCATTGGCACACCACTAGTCTGGAGGAAGAGAGGGCATCTCTTCTGGTTATGTTTTTGGAAGCTTGTTTTCCAGAAAGCACCTGGCGTATATCTCCTTGTATGTCATTGGCCAGAGTATCTCACACATCCATTCCCGAACCAGTTTATTTGGTTGTTTTGAATGCTATGGTTGATTGACTGACTTGCCTGAGTCTCTGAACCAATGCCATAATAAGGGAAGAGGAGTTATGTTTATACTAATCAAGCCCGCCTGTGGATAATGGGAATGGATTCAGGTTTCCCTTGAATGCAGCAGGCTGTCTGAGGTAAGGCTGAATACTGAAAGCATCTTGGAGGAGAAGAGAAGAATCAAAGCTGTGGAACAATGTCCACAAGATTTTGCTGTCGTTGTCTAAGAAAGGGCATTTGGGAGGTCAGTGTTCTGAATTCTGCTGTGTCCAAAATGTCTTGATTCTACCCTCACACTTACTTCAGAGTTTGTGAATAGATTTCCAAATTTGAAGCAATTTTCACTCAGCATTTTTTTTTTTTTAAGACTTTATTTTTACAGGGCGCCTGGGTGCTCAGTCGATTAAGTGTTCGACTGGGGCTCAGGTCACGACCTCGTAGTTTATGAGTTTGAGCCCCGCGTCAGGCTCTGTGCTGACAGCTCAGAGCCTGGAGCCTGCTTCGTATTCTGTGTCTCCCTCTCTCTCTGCCCCTCTGCCACTCATGCTCTGTCCTTCTCTGTCTCTTTCAAAAATAAATAAACATTAAAAAAAAGATTTTATTTTTAGGGTGCCTGGGTGGCTCAGTCGGTTAAGCGTCTGACTCTTGATTTCAGCTCAGGTCATGATCTCACGGTTTGTGAGTTCAAGCCCCACATTAAGCTCCATGCTGACAGTGGGGAGCCTGCTTGGGATTCTCTCTGCCCCTCCCCTGCTCGTGCACTCTCTCTCTAAAAAATAAATAAACATTAAAAAAAACAACAACCCACCCCTGGTTCATTAAAAGACCCCATGAAGCATTTGATAAAACAAACCACATACTGGGGCACCTGGGTGGCTCAGTCAGTTAAGCATCCAACTTCAGCCAGGGTCATGATCTCATGGTGTGTGAGTTCAAACCCCCGTTGGGTTCTGTGCTGACAGCTCAGAGCCTGGAGCCTGCTTCAGATTCTGTGTCTCCCTCCCTCTCTCTCTGACCCTTCCCTATTCATGCTCTGTCTCTCTCTGTCTCAAAAATAAATAAACATAAAAAAAAAACCCATATACTGCCACATGCAGAAGTTCTAAGGATTATTTTCCAGCAAATATTTAATAGTTAAAAATTTTTAAATATTTAAAATACTTTCACATATCAATTAGAAAAAAGGACAAATAATTTAAAGTATTCTTCTGTAGTTTGACTCTGATGTGTGTGGCTCTCGGTTTTCTTTTATTTGTCCTGCTTGGGATTCATTTTGACTTCCAACTTGGGGAAAATCTCAGCTATTTTATTTTCAAAAATTGCTTCTCTCCCATTCTCTCTATTATTTACTTCTAGAATTCAAATTAGAAATATTAGGTTTTCTCATTCTGTTGTGTCTCTTAACCTCTCCCTCATATTATGCACTTCTCTGCCTCTCATTCTGTTTAATTTCCTCAGATCTGTCTCCTGAAAGCTAAAATCCAGACCATTCATTTTTCTCTTTAACTGTGTTTAATCTCCTATTGAACTCTTTCATTGAGTTTTTTATTTCAGTGATTGAATTTTTTTTTTTTTATTTCTAGAAGTTCTTTTTGTTTCTTTTCTCAACTCTGCCTCAACATTTTTGATCATTTTTATCAAGATTGAAAACACACTCATCTTGAGTATATTCCAGCTTGATACATTTGTACATGTCTACGTGCCCATGTAATCACCCTCCAGATCAAAGGGTAGAATATTTCCATCACCCCGTAAGAGTCCCTGATGCCCCTTCCCAGTCATCAGCACATGACTTTTGAGCTGTTTCCATAATTTGGGGATTATAAATAAACCTTTTATGAGTATTGCGTCTGTGTCCATTGATGGACATTTGTATTTATTTTTCTAACAGTGGAATTTCTGGGTCCTAGAGTAGCATCTGTGTGGCTTCAATATATGCTGCTAAGTAGTTTCCCATAGTAGAAGCAATTTATTATCCTGTTGGCAATGTATTAGAATTCCAGTTTTTCCTCCTTCCTACCAGCATTGTCTGTCTTCATTCTAGTGGGGGTGGCATGGTATATTAATGAGATTTTATTTATTTTTTATTTTATTTTTTTAAGTTTATTTCTTTTGAGAGAAAGAGAAAACACTCGTGCCGCAGCAGGGGAGGGGCAGAGAGAGAATCCCAAGCAGGTTCGTGCTGCCAGCACAGAGCCCGAGCCAGGGTTCAGTCCCACGATGGGTGAGATTGTGACCTGAGCTGAAATCAAGAGTGGGAAGGCTTAACCGACTTCCCACTGAAAGAGTGGGAAGGTTTAATCAAGGCTTAACTGACTGAGCCACCCTATTAATGAGATTTTAATTTGAATTTCTTGGATGAGAAGTGAAAACTCATACACCTTTTTATGTCTCTGTTGGCCTTTTTTTTTTTTTTTTTAAAGTTTATTTATTTTTGAGACAGAGAGAGAAAGAGCATGAACGGGGGAGGGGCAGAGAGAGAGGGAGACACAGAATCTGAAGCAGGCTCCAGGCTCTGAGCCATCAGCCCAGAGCCCGACGCGGGGCTCGAACTCACAGACCGCGAGATCGTGACCTGAGCTGAAGTCAGACGCTTAACCGACTGAGCCACCCAGGTGCCCCTCTGTTGGCCATTTGAATGCCTTTGTTTGTAAAAATGCCTGTTGAAGTCTTTTGCCCATTTGTAGGTTGGGTGGTTTGACTTTTTTTAAATTGCTTTGTGCGAGTTCTCTGTGCACCTTGGATACATGTTGTGTGTTGGATATATGTGTTATAAATTCTTTTCCTAACCTATTCTTGCTTCATTACTTTGTTATTGATGTCTTCTGATGAAAAGAAAGTCACAGTAAAGTCCAGTTTACCTTTTTAAATTTGTTTTCAGTTATTGCTTTTAATGTCCAAGAAGTCTTTGTAATCTCATGTTTTGGACATCTGTTTCTATTTTGTAAGTGTATTACATGTTTGTATTCTGTATTGTGTCTAATTGTCCCCATATCTGATGTCTTTGAAGTCCCACTTCAATTGTTTATTGTTTCTCCTCACTCTTGGTCATGATACCTTGTTTCTTCACATGGTTTTATAATTTTTGATATAAAAACTGTATAATTTTTAAAGTCAGTCTGTGGGAATTTGTTGATGTCTGTGTTGAAGGTGCATTTCCCCAGGGAATATTCTATTTATTTATTTAAAAAAATTTTTTTTAATGTTTATTTTTGAGAGAGTAGAGTGCAAGCGGGGGAGGGGCAGAGAGAGAGGGAGACACAGAATCCAAAGCAGGATCCAGGCTCTGAGCTGTCAACACAGAGCCTGATGCAGGGCTTGAACTCATGGGCCACAAGACTATGACCTGAGATGAAGTTGGACGCTTAACCCACTGAGCCACCCAGGCACCCCCCAGTGTTCTGATTTCTACCACCATAGATTAGTTTTGTCTGTTCTAGAACTTCATATACATGAAGTCAAATGTATACTATTTTGTGACTGATTTGTTGTTGTCGTTAAGCATGTCTCTTTTTTTTAAGCTGTATATTAGTAGCACCCTCCTTTTTATCGCTGAGTAAGATTTTATTGTATGAATATGCCACAGTTTGTTGATCTGTGCAACTATTGACAGATAATAGATTGTGCTGTGAACGTTCTCGTATGGGTCATTTGTGGACAAATGTTTTCATTTCTCTCTCTCTCTCTCTCTCGGGTAAATTCCAAGGAGTGGAATTTCTGGGTCATAGGCTAAGTGTATGTTTAACTTCATAAGAGACTGCCAAACTGTTTTCCAAAGGGGTTGTGCTATTTTCTCCTCCCACTAGAAATGTTAGAGAGTTGGGTTCTGCTACGTGTTTGCCAACAATTGATATTTTAGTCTTTTTAATTTTAACCATTCTAATGGGTGTGAAGTGGTATCTCGTGATTTTAATTTGCATTTCCCTGATGACTAATAAGGTTAAGCATCTTTTTGTCTGCTTCTTGACCATTTATATCTTCTTTTATGAAGTCTGTTCAGGTCTTTTGTTCAGCTTTTGAACTGAGAGTTACTTGTCTTAAATTATTTAGTTGTGAGGATATGTATATTCTGAGTATATACATATACTCATATATAACTCATATACTCATATATAATGTATGAATAATATTAAAAAAAATTTTTTTTACATACATTTATTTTTGAGAGACAGAGAGACAGAGTGTGAGCAGGGGAGGGGCAGAGAGAGAGGGAGACACAGAATCAGAAGCAGGCTCTAGGCTCTGAGGTGTCACCACAGAGCCTGTCGTGGAGCTCGAACCCATGAACCCATGACCTGAGCCCAAGTCGGACGCTTAACCGACTGAGCCACCCGTGCGCCCCAGTATGAATAATATTTTTAATTAAGTTTATTATTTATTTCTTTTAGTAATCTCTACATCTAATGTGGGGCTTGAACTCATGACTCTGAGATTAAGAGTTGCATGCTCTTCTGGGTGAGCCAGCCAGGCGCCCTAGTGATACACTTTTTTGATAAATTTTAAATTTTGATGAAATTTAATGTGTAATTTTTTTTTGTTTTATGGTTCTTGTTTTTGTAACCTAAAAATTTTTGGTCCTCCTTTAAGTCATGAAGATAGTCTCCTATGTTTTCTTCTAGAAGCTTTAAGTCTCGCTCTCTCTCTCTTTTTTTTTTTTTTAATCTTTTAGATATTTTACTTTTAAGTAATCTCTACATCCAGTGTGGAGCTCAAAATCACAACCTGAGGTCAAGAGTTACATGCTCTTCTGACTGAGCCAGCCAGGTGCCCCTTAAGTTTCTCATTTCTATGTTGAGGTAGATAACCCACTTTGTATTGTATTTTTGTGTATGGTATGAGGCAAGGAATAGAGTTTCATTTTTTTTTCCATATTTGATTTTTTTCCTCCGGTTGTTCCAGCACCTTGTGCTGAAAAGACTTTGCTTTCCCACTTGTTTGTTTATTGAAATATCTATGGGTCTATTTTTGCAGTCTCTTCTGTTTTACTGATCTTTTTGTCTTTCCTTATTCCCATATTACACTGTATTGATTACTTTAAGTTTTAAGATAGGTAGGGTAAGTCTTCCAGCATTGTTGATCTTTTGCAAGATTATTTGGCTATTCTAGGTTCTTTGTATTTTTATATGAATTTTAGAACTGGAAGTCAGCCCTCAGCACAAGGGTTTGAAAGAAGAAAACCAAAATAGAATTGGAATGTCATTTTCCACAAAAGAAATAAGAATGCTGGGATTTTAATTGTGTGGCATTGAATATATAGATCAATTTGAGGAGAACTGATATCAGAATATTTGAAGTTTGAAGTTGATTGTCAAGGACTGAGGTTTTTTTTCCCTACTTGCAAGCTGGTAAGTTTATCTGCCACTGTGTCACCAATGCTGACTGAAGACATGAGCCTCCTGGGGGCAGGGGCTCAGAGCACGGCAGGCAGGATGAGCTTCACGTTTGAATCATTCTGCACCAGTCCCACGGGGGTGACGCAGAGTGACCCAGGTGAATGCCGCACATGCAGTGGGTCTGGGTCTGTGTCTGTGTCATGGCTAGAGAACCCTGAGTTTAGGGAACCCTGATGTTTTATAATGGGCTGCCAGCAAAGCTCTCTGACCCTTGTTTCTGAGGAACACAGCATCTGTATTATATTGGACACCAAACAAGCCTGCTTTCTACTTCAGAGGGAGATAGCTATCTGTGTTTTTTTTTTTTTTTAATGTTTATTTTTGAGAGAGGGAGAGAGAGAGAGAGGGAGGGTCAGAGAGAGAGGGAGACAGAGGATCTGAAGTGGGCTCTGCATTGACAGCAGAGAGCCCAATATGGGGCTTGAACCCACAAACCATGAGATAATGACCTGAACCGAAGTTGGATGCTTACCCAACTGAGCCACCCAGACGCCCCACAATGTCTGGTTTGTAAGTGGTTTGGTCCACAAATGTCCTTGGGATGGTAATTCACAATGAAAGCTGCCATTCCTCTGTAAGATGTGCAGAAATGTGAGAGACCCAATGGAGAGCTATCTTCCAGCAATGGTTTATCACTCTATTCATGTAGGTCTTCTGAAATTTCTCTCAGCAAAGTTTGGTTTGGCAGAGTGAGGGGCAGGCTCATCTCTTGTTACATTTACCTCTTAGTATTTTACAGGTTTTTGTTTTTCTTTGGATGCTATTATAAATGCTGTTTTAAAAACTGTACGTTCATTTTCCAATCATTTGTTACCAGAATATAAAAATATATTTGATTTTCATATTCTGACCACCTGTCCTACAACCTTGCTAAACTCATTTATTACTTCTAGTAGGGTTTGCTTGTTTGTTTGTTTGTTTTGGTAGATTCCTTATGATCTTCTACACATCCTGATTAAAGATAGTTCTTTTTCCTTTCCAAGCTTTTATTTTTTTTCACCCATCTCATTGCACGACCTAGGGCTTCTAGTCCAATGCTGAACCCTAAGGGGAAAAGCAGCCACTATTTCACCATTATGTCTGATGTCAGCTGAGGGTTTCTCACTGGGGCCCTTTATCACAGGGAGGATGCTCCCTCCCGTTCCTGGTTAGGCACTGTGGGGTTTCTCCTGACGGGATGCCTCTAATAGCTGTGCCGGGTCTGCTGAGGCTCTTGTTTTGACAAGGACACCTCTTTCACCGGGGCTTTGTTACCTGGTGAGAGTTGTACTTCTTATGTTCATGGATGATGACAGTTCATTCTGGAATGTCTACTCTGAGTCCCCCTGAAGCAAACGTATTTTATTTTATTTTATTTTATTTTATTTTATTTTATTTTATTTTATTTTATTTTATTTTATTTTATTTTATTTTATTTTATTTTCATCTCATCTCATTTCATTTCATTTTATTTTTGTAATGTTTATTTACTTTTGAGAGAGAGACAGAGCGTGAATAGGGGAGGGGCAGAGAGAGTGAGACACAGAATCCGAAGCAGGCTCCAGGCTCTGAGCTGTCAGCACAGAGCCCGACGCAGAGCTCAAACTCACAAACTGTGAGGTCGTGACCTGAGCCGAAGTCGGATACTTAACCGAATAAGCCACCCAGGCACCCCTGATGTGAATATATTTTAAAATGACAACCTCTTTTTCTTTTTTTAATTTTTTTTTGTTTAACGTTTATTTATTTTTGAGACACAGAGAGACAGAGCATGAACAGTGGAGGGGCAGAGAGAGAGGGAGACACAGAATCTGAAACAGGCTGCAGGCTCTGAGCGGTCAGCACAGAGCCCGACGTGGGGCTCGAACTCACAGACTGTGAGATCATGACCTGAGCCGAAGTTGGACGCTTAACCGACCAAGCCACCCAGGAGCCCCTAAAATGACAACCTCTTAACACAACCTGTCAGTGTGTTTAATCTTTTAAAAAAGAAATTTTTTTTAATGTTTATTCTAGAGAGAGAGAGACAGAGCGTGAGCAGGGGAGGGGCAGAGAGAGGGAGCCACAGAATCTGAAGCTGGCTCCACGGTCTGAGCTATTAGTACAGAACCTGATGTGGGGCTTGAACTCACAAACCGTGAGATCATGACCTGAGTCGAAGTCAGACACTTAACTGACTGAGTGACCCAGGCACCGCTGTTTAATCTTTTAAAAAGATTTATCATTATAACAGTAGTAGCCTAATATGAAAGGGAAATGTTAAAATTTGCCCATAATCTGCTTCTCGTCTGTTGGAGGAGAGTCCTGAGACATGGAAGCAGGGGCCCCATCCCCGGGTTCCAGCGGCCCAAGGACCCCCTTCTCGATACTCACCCTTGCAGGGAGACGACTTCGAGGGAAGGCGTTCTACAACGTGGGTGAGAAAGTGTACTGCCAGGAGGACTTCCTGGTGAGTCAGAGCTGGGCCCTGGCGGGTGCCAGGGGAGGGGAGGGGACCCTCCTGCTGCCCATGGAGACCTGGGCCCAGGAGGCAGGTGCTGGCTGGGCAGGGAGTGCCCGCCCCTCTGTCACACAACATCCTGGATCCTTGGTCTCCTCTCAGTACTCTGGGTTCCAGCAAACAGCCGACAAGTGTAGTGTGTGTGGACACCTCATCATGGAGATGGTGAGAACCTCCCCCAGCCTCCTGGAACCCCTCTGACATGGGTGGTCTTAGGACCCACCCTTTCACCTGTTGCAGACCTGCCGAGGGCTCAGAGCCAGAGCCTCTTCTGGGGGCTGTGCTGAGCCTTCCGTCTGCACTGACCCTTCAGTGCCTCCCACCCCCAGATCCTGCAGGCCCTCGGGAAGTCCTACCACCCAGGCTGCTTCCGGTGCTCAGTGTGTAACGAGTGCCTGGACGGGGTGCCCTTCACTGTGGACGTGGAGAACAACATCTACTGCGTCAGAGACTATCACACGTGAGTGGCCAGCACTGTGGGGGCGGGTGTGACTCCCGCTGTTTCTCCTGCCTCCCCAGGAAGCATTTTTCCAGCCTGCCTGTCTGTGTTCTCCATTCTTGGCCTTTTTATTTCCAGCCTCCCCTTGTGTGTTCAGCGGCTGGGGCAAAGCATGGCTCTCTGCCTTGAACCCTCTCTTGGGTGATTCAGCTACCAGCCATCTCTCTCCTCTCCCCGCCTTTACCTGCATGCGCCCCTCCTCCTAGTGGTGGGGGCCCTCCTCGCTGCCCCACCCAGCATCTATCCCTTTGCTCCCAGGGCCAGGTTTGGCCTCTTCTGCCTGGGGTGGTGGCTTGGGAGTCTCTGCAGAGTCCCTTTCCTGCCTGTCTGGTATCCATGTGAGAGGCCAGTCCATTCTCCCCAGCTGTGGCTCTAGGCCCAGCCCTCAGAGTTCTGGTCTTGTGCTACAGCCTTGCATGGGGTTGGTGCCCCGCATGGATCTCTGGTACTCAGTGTGGAGCCAGGCTTTGCAGGGGTCTCAGCTAGGGGTGGCCCAAACCTGGATGTTAGGGGGCAGGGAACTCACAGGAAGTGTGAGGGAGAGGGTAGGGAGAAACGGAAGCCGTCCTGGAGGAGGTGATGGGGTGGAAGTGAATTGGGAACCAGTTAAAAGGCCAAGAAGGCACCGCAGAGGCTGCTCCCACACCAGTGTGTCCACACAAGGAAAGGGGTTCTGACGCTTGGGCCAGGTCATGGGGCTACTGTGGGTGGGTCTGCCTTTGGGCCCTCGGCCTCTGGCAGCTGGTCACTTCTGGTTTTCTTTATTCCTTCAGGGTTTTTGCACCGAAATGTGCCTCCTGTGCCCGTCCTATCCTCCCTGCACAGGTAGGAACCACTCACCTGGAGATGATCAGGTGTCTGGCCCAGCCTGGCCTCTGCCCCAGGTTGGCCCCAGGTCTTGGGCCCCTGTGGGAGGGATGCGGATGCTCCCGCCCCATATCCCTCAGGGCCGAGGGTTGCGTTGTGGCCATGCACGCAGGGTGCACGTGTCCCTGCATGAGTTAGAGAGAAACGGTGGCCCTCAGCTCCTTTGCCCACGGATGTAAGGATCGCCCCCTGGGTCTGTTAGCTCTGCAGGCTGAGGTGGTGGGAGGAGCACACAAGAGGAGGATGCAGTCTATGCAGGAGACCCCATCGGGTGGTGCACCTCTCTTGGCATGGGGTCTCCCACACATGTTGGTTCTGCCCCAAGCTGCCGTGCCTGGGGAGGCCGGACTGGCTCTGGTCTTTCCTGACTGCAAAGAACTGAAGAGAACACGTATACACACATTTGACACCTGTGTGACGGCCCTCATGGACGTGTGTGTGCGTGCAGTTGGGTGTAGCTGCAGGAGGACGTCCATTCCTGTGCACCTGCTGATGCCATTCTGCCCGCGGAAGCACTGAAGCCAGTGCTCACGTGGGCGTGAATGCACACCTGCCATGGCAAGACCGTGTTGTGTAGGTGTGTGCACTACACACAATTGTGTGCAAAACCCCATCTCTTCCTCCAGGGCTGTGAGACAACCATCCGTGTGGTGTCCATGGACAGAGACTACCATGTGGAGTGTTACCACTGTGAGGTGAGCCTGGGCCCTCCTGGAGGGCTGGTGGCTACTGTGGTCCCCCTCCACATGGACCTCCTTTTCCTCTAGGTGTTCTGTGGACCCACCTCCTTGTTTATGTCCCCATTCTCCCTGTCCTCCCTAGAGAGCCCTCCCCAAGATATGTTCTCATTCAGTTTCTCATTCAGTCAAATATTTACTGAGGATTTACAGCATGTGGGGCTGCTGGGGATGTACAGAGAACAAAATAAAGAGTCCCTACTCTTATGGCAGCGATGAGCACTCAGGCAGGGCTGGAGCCTATAGGGCTTGTCAGAGCACATAGGAGGCCTTGGAGAATCAGGGGAGGCTTTCTGGAGGAGCTGACACCCAAGCTAAGATTTGAAAAATGACTGAGTTAGCCAAGGACACAGGAAGAAAGGCACTTCCAGGCAGTGGAAGCAGAATGTGCTTAGGTGTGAGGGTGAACGTGTTGTTTTGTGTCACTGGAGAAGTTGGCAGGAGCTGGGGACATAAGGCTATATATGAGCTGAAGAGTATGGGCTTTTTCTGAGGGCAGTGGAGAATGATGCAAAAGGATGACATGAGGCATGAGGATTTTAGAAAGGGTGCTCTTTGCCATCAGAGAATGCATGGAGGAAGAGGGAGGGTGGCTGGGGTTCCCTGAGGAGGTTGTTGGAGGCGAGGTTGTGGTCCTGGGTTCGGGGTGGTAAACTGAGTTGCGTGAAGGTCAGGCAGTAAAAGGGACTGGATTCGGCCAGTGACTAAATGTGGCAGTTTGGGGGTTGGAAGGTGTCTATTAGGATCCCCCGAGAGCTAGACATGCTGGAGTTCAAAGACTCTGGCTGCAGGTGTAGGAATTTGGGAGTCATTGGCACATGTAGCTCTCTCCTTCCTGATACTCCACTCTGAGCTTTCTAATTGCCTTGGCCTCCCCAAATTCGCAATTCAAGAAGACCCCTGGGCCCTTTTTGGGCAGCCTGGACAATCCCTTCAGGTAGTAACTTGGGCAGTTGTACGGCTTACCTCTAGTTTCCCTTCTCTCAGAGATCCCTGGCCTGCCTTGTCTGTTGTCTGCCCCCCGCCCCCAATCAAAGTCAAAGCCCTTTGCAAGTTGCACAGGGCCCCACAGATCCGCCCCGCCCCATTACTCTCAGGCGCCCCCGCCCTCGCTCACTCTGGGGTTGGGGCTGTGTTCTTCTCTAGGACTGCGGGCTGCAGCTGAGTGGGGAGGATGGACGCCGCTGCTACCCCCTGGACGGCCACCTGCTGTGCCGCCGCTGCCACCTGCGGCGCCTCAGGCCCGGGCCCCTCCCCTCACCTGCGGTGCACGTCACGGAGCTCTGAGCCGGGAAAGGAGCCCGCGCTGCGGCCCCGCGTGCGTGCGTGTGTGCGACAGAGAGCGCCCCCGGGCGGGACGGGTGACCCGGTCGGAGTCGGAGCTCTGTGTCCCACGGGGGGGCGCCGCTGCCGCGCTTCCGCCCCACCCCCACCCACGTGCCACCAAGCTGCTGTCCGAGGGGCCGGCCCCGCGGCGTAGCTGCTTCTATTTATTCACCGTCTGTGCCTCCTCCGGCCGCTCCCTTCCTTCCAGCCCCTACCCCCTCGCCCCCCGACGCCGGCCTTGCGTTCCCGGGGCTGCTGCGCCCCGCGGCCCCGGGCGGGCTCCCAGACTGCCGTGGGGCACCAGCTGAGGACGCCGCCGTCGCGAGCAGGGGCGCGGGCCGCCTTCCTCCTCCTCCTCGCACTGGCCTGGGGGCGGGAGTGTTTCCTTGTTCAAAAGGGGCTCCGCCTGAAGGATCGCTCCTCGGGGCAGGGGTGGTCTGGCAGGTGGCGGTTGGCGGAGGGCACGCGTGTTTGTGTGTCTCATAAGCGCCTTTGGTGGGCGGGAATGGTGTCCTTTTTTGGGCGGGGTCACAGGAGGGGGGAGACGAATGACACCTTTGTGGAGTGGGGCCCTCAAAGGAGCCCTGCCTTTGGCCACCGGAATTCTGAAGGGTGTTTTCAGCCACAATCCCGCCCGGGTCTCCCCATCCCTGCCTCCTGGCTTGGGGTCCGCTTCCCCCTCGGCCCCCTTCCCCTCGCCATCCTTCAGCCTTGGGAAAAGAACCTTCTCACGCAAAATTTCCAGCCACAGGGCTCGGTCGAGAGAGACCACGAGAGGGCGCCCTGTCCCCGTGGCAGGGAGAACACCTGTTGCAGGAAAGCACTCTGTATCGGGCTCCACGACAAAAGCGTATGATTTGACTTAAATTAAGTTTTTCCTTTGAGAATATTTTCATTTTCTTTGAAAGAATATAGTTTTCTTCTAAAAACTTGGCCCACGGTTGTTATTTCTTAGAAAAACTACAAAAAACAGATGTCCAATTTGGAGATCATATAGCTAGTTTCCAGGTGGGAAAAACGTCGTAGTTTTTACTATTTTCGTATAAATCCCTCTAAAATTTCAAAATATGTGTTTGCTTTTCAGACTTTGGAATAATGTGGGGTTTTGTTGTGTCAGCGTTTGAAGAGCAGTGACCTAATGTGGTTTGGGGGAATGTAGATTAATTTTCTTTCTGACACGCTAGCATTGGGAAGCTAGGACTTCTCAGTGATGGCTTATGTTGGATTTGCAACTGTGGGTGGTTTCTGCGGCAAGAGACCCCTAATCATGATAAGCCATCAATGGAATATTTTTTAATGTTTATTTATTTTGAGAGAGAGAGAGTGTGAGCGGGGGAGAGGAAGAGAGGGAGAGTGAGAATCCCAAGCAGGCTCTGGCCTGTTCCCACACAGCCTGATGCGGGGCTTTGATCCCACGAACGGTGAGATCATGACATGAGCTGAAATCAAGAGTCTGAATCTTATCCAGCCGAGCCACCCAGGCGCCCTATCAATGGAATATTCCGATTTAAGTCCATTTGTGCCTGAACCACTTCCTCTTGGCAACTGTTCTTGCCCTGCCTTCCCTCCTCTTAGATGTGGGTCTTTTTGCTTGTAGGATCATCAGCAGGGGAAACTGTGTAGGAACCAGAAGGTTGCCCGGATTGCCTCTTGGGATTCATAGGAGAGGGAGTGGCTGCCATTAGGGACCAGCTGGGCTGAGGCCTGGAGCTGGGAGGCCCCCTGGTGGGCTGAGGAAGCAAGTACACGGGAAGTTTAGTGTTTGTTAACTGTTTATTTAAACGCAGAGGTTGTCTGAGATGGGGGAAGTGTGTGTTTTCTGAGAAGGGGACTTCAACAGGATAAGGGTGGCTTCTTGGAGGAGGTGATCCCAACGGGACAAGAGAGATGACATTTCAGGAATGAGAGGCTGTTTCTGGCTTTCTCTTCCTCTTGAGCTGGGCTGCTTTGCTTTCTAGCCAGTTTTACAAAGTTTTCTTCTCATTGCCTTCTTTATTGCTTCTGATGTCAAAGCTGCTTTGCCCTTGGTTTCTCCTTTTTGCAAACTCAGCTCTTATCTTTTCTCTTCCTTTGTGCTGTGGAGGTGGCTCCTGAGCGTCCAGCCAGGGAGGTCACCATTGCCTTCCACACCTGCTCCAGCCTGGTTACCATACTTCCCTTATCCAGCTGGATTGAGTCATCACAGTGTGGAGCCTCACTTCGAGTTCATGTGTTGTACTTTGTCGCACGACCCTGGGGGGCAGTGGCCTCATCTCTGGCCACACTTTGCCCTTTTTCTTTGGGCTTCAGGGCTCTGTATTGCCTCTGTCAAGACTGGTGACCGCCACTATCCCTCTTACCACAGGGCCTTTGCACATGCACTTCCTTTGCCTGGATCCACTCCCTGCTCAGTGCTTTACTTCCTTGTTAAATCCTTCAGATCTCAGCCACAGGAATACATCAGGCTTCCAGTTATTACACTTCACTGAACACGTAGAATTTGGGGGCCATGCTCTGCCAGCTCATTTTCCAAAAGCAGCATCTTCCAGTCCATTTTCAGGAGTTACACTGATCTGATGGTTGTTGAGACTGAAGAAGCAGTGTGAGAGCCAGACTTTGAGCCCGGTAGATTGCCCATGACCCTCCAACCCTGGGGGCCAAACCCACCTGCCGCTAGGATATCTCCCCTGATATTGGCACCTAATGACACTAACTATGCCTTTGATCACAGCTGTACTTTTATGTATCGTATTCAGGTTTTTCTCCTCCCTAGATTGGTGAGCTCTCTAGGCTAGGATCGGTCTGCATTGTTCACTTTTGTCTCCACAGTGCCCAAGCCAGACTCTGCCCTGGCCTTTAGGGTCTCAGCTCAGGACCCCACAACCCCATTGGTCTGCAAGTCCCAAGTTCCGCCTTAGTTGCCCAGTGAAGGAGCCATAGGTGGGAGATAAATGTCCAAGAATAGGGTTTACACAAATACTATACACACTGCACATAACATGTGTGCAGGTGTGTCCCAGGTAGCTCATTCCCATCTGTGCCTTTGTGCTAGGGCCTCGGTTCAGTACCCGTGCCTTTGAGTACCAGGTCCACTGCTGTGTGTGTGTGTGTGTGAGAGAGAGAGAGAGAGGGAGAGGGAGAGGGAGAGAGAGAGAGTGAGTCTGGGAAGGTGGGCCCTTGCAGGGTTCTGGGAGTGGGTCGCGGGCATGGGGTGCTTTCATGGTCCTAGGAGGAAGGGGATGGTGCTGACTCCTCCCAGTCAGTACTTCTAACCCCTGGTCAGGAAACAAAGATGAGAGCATGCTGAGCTGCAGGTGAACTTGAGTGACTTCTGTGGGCTTGCTCTGGAGGGTCTGGAAGGGGTGGGCAGTTGGGGCAGTGCTTATGGGACCTGGGAGGGGTTGGGCATGGAACTCACAGAAGCAGAACTCCGGAGAGCAACATGGCCCAAGGAATGACTTGGGGACAGTGGGCCAGCCTGTGGCGGTAACGGGGTGATGCAGGGATGGGTGGGGCTATGCTCACCACTGGCTTCTCCCACCTTAATCGCCATCTTGCTTCCAGGTAGCAGATGCTCCCTGGGAGGGGCGAGGGCTGCAGCAGTTGTGGGGGATGGGAGTAGTCTCAGTCTGCGGGGGCTCCAGGAGGGCTGTGGGTTGGGATCTGAGGACTTGTCTGGGATTGGGGGAGGCACACAGGTTTGCTGGTGACCTTCCACCCAGTGCCGCTCTGGAGGAGCTGGCCCTGTGTGTTGTGTGTGGGCATCGGGTCTCTGTGCCCTCCTGAGTGGGTGTGGTAGGCCCCTGGCTGGGAGAGGGGTGCGTGCTCTGGGGACTGGGTGACTGCTTGGAGCGGGCCTGGGTGAGGGGCTCAGAAGGGAGGGGCCGTAATGCCTGGTAGAGGTGGGGAGGCCCCTGCAGAGCCATCCTGGGAGGAGTTCTGCGTGGCCGCGTCTCCTGGGCTGGCAGGACCATTCTGAGGCAGTAGACATCAGGTGCCTGGATCCTGGAGAGCCCAGGGTGTGTCTGGGTCCTGGGGAACCTGGAGAACCCAAGAAGGACACAACTGGAGTGGCAGGGTGCCTTCTCCCTTTCTTTTTTCTCTGGCCCGGAGAACACTGCCGGGGTCCCCTCCCTGAGCCTGGCTGTGTGTGTCACAGGTTGACCTTTTCCTGTCCTACAAAGGAGAGCCTTGGAGGCTCTCCTTCTCCAAGGACATCAGGCCCCTCCACCACCCCCCCCCCCCCCGCCCCGGGCCAGAGGGACGGTGGCCCTGAAACATCTGGTACTTGGCAGGGAAGTGCCCAGTAGTGGTGTCAGTGTGCCTGTCACATACTGACCTGTCTGTGCCCAACCACTCACCTGTCATTCCCGTTGTCCCACACCAGTGCACACCCTCTCCACGTCTGCTGTGCAGGTGGACCTGCATGTCACACACACCTGCCCTGCCCACTGGTTACCCCACCTTACTTGCCTGCGTTTACCAGCCTGTCCCAGGCACCTGTGTGACGCAGCTGGCTCACTTCTCTGTGACGGTGCCTGGCCATCGGTGTCCTTGGCCACAGTCAGCCTTGTGGACCTTGTGGGTGGGGCTCGAGCCCAGGAGAGGCATTTCACCAGGCCCAGTGTGTATCATCCTCCTTGCATCCCAAATTGTTTTGGAAACACCGTCTTCCACCTGAGCCAGCAATGCCTCCTCACCTTGGCCCTCTGCCTGGTGTAGATTTCAGCCCGGATCTGTCATTGCAGCCAGATGGGGGCTTTGAGTCTCAGCCTGCCCAGCTCGGCTCAGCTATCTCCCGCCATCCCCGCAATGTGGTCTACCATGACCGTGGGGAGAGGGCCTTCCTCTGATGGGGGACAGGTCTTTTGGGGAGTGGAGACGAGTGCCTATGGGGATCAAAGAAGGCTGTGTCTGCCAGGGGACAAATTGACGAGGCTGGTGCCACGTAGACTGGGAGGCAGAAGTGGTTGTGTGTGGGGGTCAGGAGCCATTCATGTGAGCGAGGCACCACAGGGTCCTAGGGGAAGACCACAGCAGCCCTGGGTGGGGATGGGGGGGTATCTCACTGCTAGGGGTCAGGGGAGAAAGATTGCATTTAGCTGTGAGGCAGGCCCTCCTTTCCTCCCTTCCTCCCTGTCCCCTTCTTCCTTCTCCCTCTTCCTTCTTGTTCGTTCTTTCTTTCTTTCTTTCTTTCTTTCTTCTTTCTTTCTTTCTCTTTCTTTCTTTCTTTCTTTCTTTCTTTCTTTCTTCTTTCTTTCTCTCTCTCTTTCTTTTCTTTCTTTCTTTCTTTCTTTCTTTCTTTCTTTCTTTCTGTTACTTTTTAAAGGTTTTGTTTTTGAGTAATCTCTACACCCAACATGGGGCTTGAACTTATGACTCCAAGATCAAGAGTTGCATGCTCTCCCAATTAAGCTAGTCACGTTCTCTCTTCTTAAAAAAAAAAAAGGAAAAAAAAAAAAAAAGACTGTTGTATTTGGTCTCACTGGAAAAAAAAAAAAGAACAATTCACTGGCTTTTGGACGGAGCAAATTTATTATCCCTTCTGTGGAGTGTAAAGATGTGGTAGAACACGTTCTTTGTGGGAGTGTAAAATGAAAATTCTGCTTTGCCATATGGAGACGCCCATTATGTGGAGGAGACAGTTGGATAGTTAAGTTCGGAGCTCAGAGAGGAAGTCAGGGCTGGAGACAGAGGTGTTCAAAATCATGGGTGAGGTCACATGGAAATAGGGTGAGACAGAAAAGGGAAGGGGCCCAAGCCAGAGCCGTGAGGTGCTCCCACATCTAACTCTTGGCAAGGGGGATGGAGGGGGACTGCCTGGGATGATGGTGGATTAAGGTGGCATCAGAGAAGCTTGTATAAAAAGGATTGAGACAGGAAGGCAGGGTCTGCAGCAGGGGCTTTGGAAAGATGGAGATCACTGTGACCTTGAATCAAGTTGTTGCAGTGCAGCAATGGGGTAAAAGTAGATCCGAGTCCATTGAGATGAGAGGAGGGAAGGAAGAGGAGGCAGGCAGCTCTTTCAAGTATATTGGGAGGAGGTGCACAGGTGAAGGGAGCTTAGGGCAGGGAGAGTTCTTTTAGTATGCAGAATCCTGTCTGAAGCTCCTTGTCCATGTCTGTAAGAGCATGTATACCCCACATGGGCATTCTCAGGGTTGTCTTACCCACCAGATCCCAGTCTCCATGGGGACAAGGTCTGTGACTGCGGTAGTCACAGCTGTGTCCAGTCCCTTGCCCAGCATCTGGCTCCTAAGGTACTGAGGTACTGGTGAATGTTGGTTAAGTGAATCGGTCAATACATGTAAAGCACTGAGAACACTAACAGGTGCATAATAAATGCTCAGTAAAAGTGAGTTACTGTCGTCCGGTGGATGGGGAAGTCACTGAAGACTGGATGGCAGCAGTTCTGGAGACCATGATGCTCCTGTGGTAGACTGACCAGGGTGGTGGCTCCAAGTCCTGAAGGATGGAGAGGTTAAAGACGCCCAGCAGCACCATGCAGGCCAGCTTTGGGAGTCCGCACTGCAGCCCTGAAACTGGATCGCGTCACCATCCAGGAGCTCACAGCTCCATTATTTGCCCCAGCCCTGGTGAAACCAGGAGAGACCCTGGAGGAAGGGGCTAACTCGGGAAAGGAGTCATTTATTGGACATCACCAGGATGGTGTCTCTCAGATTCATCCTTCCAGCCACAATGATGTCTACAGTAGGTGCCAACAGCTTCGCTTTGACTGGGGAGGCATCCGGTGGTGGTACCGTGGAGAACATTAGGGAGAGACTGGGCACTGGGGGCCAGAGAGATGTAGATCACCACTCTGTGAGGGTTGCACAGATCCTCTTTTAGACCAGCTCGACACTCAGCTCAATGTCACTGAAAATGAGTGTCACAGCTGCAAATGCTGTTGAAGATCTCTTAGCAAATGAATGAGGATGACTGAACAGCTACAGACAGAGCTAAATGAGATAGACTGGTAGGAAAGCTTGAGAATGCCCAAGCTGAGGCTAAGACTGGATCCAGAGGAAGCTCAGTACCATAGGGGATACAGAGAACATAAACAACAACAGCCAGAACTGGATGATGAGCTCAAGAATGTAGAAAACCAAATGCCCTATGCCCAGATGCAGCTGGGCCAGCTGAAGAAAACCGGTTTCTTCAGTGCAACCTTTCATGTCTGGCACAGAGGACAATATGGTACAATCAGAACCTTCAAACTGGGTCGCCTGCCCAGTGTCCCTGTGCCATGGAATGAAGTTAATGCACTTGGGGCTGGAAAGCATTGCTGCTGTGCACCCTAGCCAGTAAGATATGTCTGAAATTTCAGAGGTATCAACTTGTTCCCTGTGGAAACCATTCCCACCTGGAGTCTCTGACAGACGGGTCTAAGCAGTTGCCATTGTACTATCCTGGGACAAGTTAGACCACGTGATGATGGAGATGTTGAGAAAGATGAAAGGAGAGGTTGAGAAAGGGTGAGACACATTTTTGTCTTCCTCACAGGAAGGCGAGATTGAAGACCCAGGAACCAGTGTGGCTCCCATTCCGTTGAAACCCAGTTTAGCCCTGACAGACAGTGGACCAAAGTTCTTAAGTTCATGCTGGCAGATTTTAAGTGGGGTCTTGCTTGACAATAGTTTCATAACAAGACTTCTTTTTTCCCTTACAGAGATGCTCGCCTCAGAAGCTTTACATTTTGTTTGGTTTGCAACAAGAAATGTTTTAAATTAAACTCAGATAACATCAAACAGCATATTAAAAAAATTTTTTTTAACGTTTATTTATTTTGGAGAGAGAGAGACAGAGCACGAGGAGGAAAGGGAGACACAGAATCCAAAGCAGGCTCCATGCTCTGAGCTGTCAGCGCAGAGCCTGACGCGGGGCTCAAACTCACAAATTGTGAGATCACGACCTGAACTGAAGTCAGTCGCTCAACCAACTGAGCCTTCCCGGGCGCCCCTCAAACAGCATGTGTTTACAATACTAGAAAAGAATAAATCCACAAGTCCACTTTATTTTAAAATATTGAACAACAGGGGCGCCTGGGTGGCTCAGTCGGTTGAGTGTCCGACTTCAGCTCAGGTCATGATGACTCGGTCCATGAGTTCGAGCCCCGCGTCGGGCTCTGTGCTGACAGCTCGGAGCCTGGAGTCTGCTTCAGATTCTGTGTCTCCCTCTCTCTCTGCTCCTCCCCCACTCATGCTCTGTCTCTCTCTCTGTCAAAAATAGACATTAAAAAAAAATTTTTTTTAAATATTCAACAACAGTTTCCAGAGGAAAAGTCTGCCATGTATGGCCATGTATGAATGTTCACTCTGCTCTGTTAAAGACATGAAATTGTATTTGTTACTGTTTGAGACACAGTGTGGAGAGGTTTGATTATCTGTAATAAAAGATTTGTTGCAGTCTGAAAAGAGTGAGTTACTGTTACAACTTAGGTAAGCAAAAGTAAGATAAGGGATTTCTGCAGTTTGACTCTTCGTGGGTCCCTATGTGGGACAGTGTCTGTGTCACTTCAGCAATGGTGTGAGACTTTGCATGTGTGGGCATACCCTGTGTCCATGAGACCTGGGACCACTTGCTGGGGAAGGGCACATGACCCAGAGACGAGGTACAATGTGTGAAGACCTCTAGGCTCCTACTTTTATGGTTCCGGCAGACATTAGTCTGTTTGTTAAGGTCACAGCAGCGTTCCTGACTTAGGTCAGGTCCCTCCTGAGAAGAGACCACTGACCCAGCTGCACATCACTCCCAAGACCATGTCCATGTGGGAGTTGGGTCTTCAGGGCCAAGCTTCTCTGACCAGCCCTCTGTGCAAGTCCTTCCCTGGGTCTCATGGCTATTCTGTATCTCTTCCCTTCCTCTTGTGCTGCAGGGGTTCATCTCACCCCTTGGTGCTGCTTTGAGCCTCCCTTGTGTGGTCTTGGTTGTCTCCCTTCCCCATCCTGCTCAGGCTAGGGCAAGACCCTTCCCTATGTCTTCATCAGGAGGAAATGTCTTATATCTGGTAAGAAGTTGCTATGGCCAATGTCAAAGAGGTTGCTGCCTGTGTTCTCCTCTAGGATTTGGATGGTTTCCTATCTCACATTTAGGTCTTTAGTCCATTTTTTTTTAAAGTAGGCCCCATGCCCAGTGTGGAGCCCAACATGAGGCCTGAACTCATGACCCTGAGATCCAGACTTGAGCTGAGATCAAGACCCAAGTGCTTAACCAACTAAGCCACCCAGGCACCCCAGGTCTTTAATCCATTTTTAATTTATTTTTGTGTGTGATGTAAGAAAGTGATCCAGTTTTCATTCTTCTGCATGTTGCTGTCCAATTTTCCCAACACCATTTGGTGAAGAGACTTTTTTCCATTAGATATTCTTCCCTGCTTTGTCAAAGATTATTTGGCCATATAGTTGTGGGTCCATTTCTGGGTTTTCTATTCTGTCCCATTGATCTATGTGTCTGTTTTTGTGCCAGTACCATACTGTCTTGATGACTACAGCTTTGTAATCTAGCTTCAAGTCCGGGATCACGATGCCTCCAGTTTTGCTTTTCTTTTTCAAGATAGCTTTCAGTATTTGAGGTTGTGTGTGGTTCCATACAGATTTTAGGATTGTTTGTTCTAACTGTGAAAAATACTGTTGATATTTTGATAAGATTGCATTTAATGAGTAGATTGCTTTGGATAGTATAGACATTTTAACAATATTTGTTTATTCAATCCATGAACACGGAATGTTTTTCTCATTTCTTTGTGTCCTCTTCAATTGCTTTTGTAAGTGTTTTCTAGTTCTCAGTGCAGATCTTTTTCCCCTTTGGTTAGGTTTATTCCTAGGTATCATATGGTGCCAGTGCAGTTGTAAATGGGATCAGTTCCTTGATTTCTCCTTCTGCTGGCTTCATTTTGATGTATAGAAATACAACAGATTTCTGTACATAGATTTTGTATCCTGTGATTTTACTGAATTCATGTAATACATGAATTAGTTTTAACAATTTTTTGGTAATCTTTTGGCTTCTCTGTTTACAGTATCATGCTGTCTGCAAATAGTCAAAGTTTGACTTCTTCCTTGCCCATTTGGATGTATTTTATTTCTTTTGTTTGATTGCTGAGCCTACGACTTCCAGTACTATGTTAAATAACAGTGGTGAGAGGACATCTCTGTTTTATCCCTGACCTTAGAGGAGAAACTTTCAGTTTTTCCCCATTGAGGATGATATTAGCTGTGGGTTTTTTGTATGTGGTCTTTATGATGTTGAGGTTTGTTCCCTCTATCCCTACTTTGTTGAGGATTTTTATCATGAATGGATGTTGTACTTTGTCAAATTTTTTTTTTTCTTTCTGCATCTATTGAGAGGATCATATGGTTCTTATCCTTTCCTTTGTTAATATGGAACAAAGTGTATCACATGAACAACATGTATCATGTTGACTGTTTTGTGAATATTGAAACACCCTTGCAACCCAGGAATAAATCCCACTTGATCATGGTGAATAATTCTTTTAATGTGCTGTTGGATTTGATTTGCTAATATTTAGTTAAGAATTTTTGCATCTGTGTTCATCAGGGATATTGGCCTGTAGTTCTTTTTTAGTGGAGTCTCTGTCTGGTTTTGGAATCAGGATAATGTGGCTTCATAAAATGAATTTGGACATTTTCCTTCCATTTTTATTTTTTGGAATAGTTTGAGAATAGGTATTAACTCTCCTTTAAATGTTTGGTAGAATTCCCCTGTGAAATCATCTGGCCCTGGACTTTGGTTTCTGGGGAGAATTTTGATTACTGAATCAAATTCTTTGCTGGTTACCGGTCTGTTTAAGATTTCTATTTCTCCCTGTTTTAGTTTTGACTGTTTATGTGTTTCTAGGAATTTATCCATTTCTTCCAGATTGTCCAATTTTTTGGCATATAGTTTTTCATAATATTTTCTTATAATTGTATTTCTGTGATATTGGTTATTATTTCTCCTCTCTCATTTGTGGTTTTATTTATTTGGGTTCTTTCTCTTTTCTTTTTGATAAATTGAGCTAAGGGTTTATCAATTTCATTTTTTTTTTCCAAAAAACCAGCTCCTGGTTTCATTGATCTGTTCTACTTCTTTTGTTTGTTTCTATATCATTTCTATCTGCTCTAATCTTTACTATTTCCCTACTTCTGCTGGCTTTAGGCTTCACTTATTTTTCTTTTTCTAGATCCTTTAGGTGTAAGGTTAGGTTGTTAGAGATTTTTTTCTTGCTTCTTGAGGTAAGCCTGTATTGCCATATAATTCCCTCTTAGGACCACTTTTGCTGCATCCCAAAGGTTTTGGACCATTGTGTTTTCATTTTCATTTGTTTCCATATATATAGTTTTTAAAATTTTTAATGTTTTTATTTATTTTTGAGACAGAGAGACACAGAGCATAAGCAGGGGAGGGGCAGAGAGGGAGGGAGACACAGAATCTGAAGCAGGCTCCAGGCTCTGAGCTGTCAGCACAGAGCCTGATGCAGGGCTCGAACTCATGGACTGTGAGATCATGACCTGAGTTGAAGTCGGACGCTTAACCAACTGAGCCACCCAGGTGCCCCATTTCTATATATTTTTAAAATTTCTTCTTTAATTTCCTGGTTGACTCATTCATTCTTTGGTAGGGTGTTCTTTAACTTCCACGTATTTGTGGTCTTTCCAAATTTTTTTCTTGTGGTTGACTTCAAGTTTCAAAGTGTTGTGGTCAGAAAATATGCATTGTGTGATGTCAATCTTTTTGTACTTGTTGAGGCCTGATTTTTGTGACTTAGTATGTGATCTCTTCTAGAGAATATCCCATGTGTACTTGAAAAGAATGTGTATTCTGCTTCTTTAGGATGAAATGATCTGAATATATCTGTTAAGTCCATCTGTTCCAGTGTATCATTCAAAAGCATTGTTTCCTTGTTGATTTTTTGCTTAGATGATCTATTGTTGTAAGCGGAGTGTTAAAGTGCCCTACTATTATTGCGTTATTACCAATGAGTTCCCTTATGTTTGTTATCAACTGTTTTATATATTTGGGTTCTCTCAATTTGGGGACACAAATATTTACAATTGTTAGATCTTCTTGTTGGATAGTCCCCTTTATTATGATATGATGCCCTTCTTCATCTCTTGTCACAGTCTTTGGTTTAAAATCTAGTTTGTCTTGGGGCGCCTGGGTGGCTCAGTCGGTTAGGCGACCGACTTCGGCTCAGGTCATGATCTCACGGTTTGTGAGTTTGAGCTCCGCATCAGACTCTGTGCTGACAGCTTAGAGCCTGGAGCCTGCTTCGGATTCTATGTCTCCCTCTCTCTCTGCCCCTCCCCTGCTTGTGTTCTGTTTCTGTCTCTGTCTCTCTCAAAAATAAATAAACATTAAAAAAAATTTAAAATCTAGTTTGTCTTGGTGCCTGGGTAGTTCAATCAGTTAAGCATCTGACTTCAGCTCAGGTCATGATCTCACAGTTCATGGGTTCAAGCTCCACATCGGGCTCTGCACTGGTAGTGTGGAGCCTGCTTTTGATTCTCTCTCTCTGCCCCTCCCTGACTTGTGCTTTTTCTCAAAATAAATAAATAAATTAAAAAAAAATAAAATCTAGTTTGTCTGATATAAGTATTGCTACTCTGGCTTTCTTTTGACATCCTTTTGAATGATAAATTTTTCTCCATCCCCTTACTTTCAATCTGCAGGTGGTTTTAGGTCTATAATGAGTCTGGTAGGCAGCATGTAGATGGGTCTTGTTTTTTAATCCATTCTGACACCCTGTGCCTTCTGATTAGAGCATTTCATCCATTTACATTCAGAGTGATTATTGACAAATATATTTAGTACCGTTTTGTTACTTGTTTTGTTGTTCCTAGAGGTTTTCACTGTCCCTTTGTAGTCTTTGTCATTTCTGGTCTTCCTTTCACACTCAAAGAGTCTCATTTCATATTTCTTGCAGGGCTGGTTCAGTGGTCACAAATTCCTTTAGTGTTTGTTTGTCTGGGAAGCTCTTTATCTCTCCTCCTATTCTGAATGACAGCCTTGCTGGATAGAGTATTCTTGACCACAGATTCTTCCCATTCAACACATTGAATATATATGTATATATATATCATGCCTCTCGTTTCTGGTTTGGCAGGTTTCTGTGGAAAGATTTGCTGCTAACCTTATTGGTCTTCCCTTGTAAGTTAGGGACTTCTTTTGTCTTGCTGCTTTTAGGATTTTTTTTAAATCTCTATATTTTGCAAATTTAACTATGCCTTAATGTTGGCCTGCTTTTGTTGATTTTGATGGGGGTTCTCTGCACCTCCTGGATTTAGATGTCTGTTTTCTTCCCAAGATTAGGGAAGTTTTCAGCTATAATTTCCTCAAATAAACCTTCTGCCCCCTTATCTCTCTCTTCTTCCTCTTGGACTCCTACATTAAAATATTATTGTATTTGATGGAGTCACTGAGTTCCCCAAGTCTACTTTCTTGATCTAACATTTTTTTCTCTCTATTTCACTTTTTTAATGTTTATTTATTTTTGAGAGAGAGAGAGAGCAAGCAGGGGAAGGGCAAAGAGAAAGGGAGACACAGAATCCGAGGTAGGCTCCAGACCCTGAGCTGTCAGCACAGAGCCCAACACAGGGCTTGAACTCACAAACCACAAGATCATGACCTGAGCTAAAGTTGGACACTTAACCAACTGAGCCACCCAGGCACCCCTTCTCTCTCTCTTTTAAAAGTTTATTGGAGCACCTGGGTGGCTCAGTCAGTTAAGCCTCCAACTTTGGCTCAGGTCATGATCTCGCAGTTTGTGAATTTGAGCCCTGCATCGGGCTCTGTGCTGACAGCTCAGAACCTGGAGCTTGCTTCAGATTCTGTCTCCCTCTCTCTCTGCCCCTCCCCCACTCACACTCTGTTTCTTTCTCCCTCAAGAATAAATAAACTTAAAAAAAAAATTTTTTTTAAGTTTATTTATTCTTGGAGAGAGAGAGAGAGAGAGGGAGAGAGAGAGAGAGGGAGAGAGAGAGAGAAAGAAAATATGAGCAGGAGAGGGGCAGAGAGAGAGAGGGATAGAGAGAATCCCAAGCAGGCTCTGTGCTATTGGCAGGGAGCCTGATGTAGGGCCCGATCCCATGAATTATGAGAGATCAAGCTGAACTGAACTGAGTTGAAATCAAGAGTCAGACACTTAACCAACTGAGCCACCTGGGTGCCCCTTTTTCTCTCTACTTAGTGCATCTCATTATTTTCCATAATTCTATGTTCTATATCACTTATTTGTTCCTTTGCTTCTTCCATCCTTGTGGTCATTACATTTAGTCAGTCTTGAATCTTAGTTATTGCATTTTTCGTTTCTGGCTGATTAGTTTTCAGCTCTTTTATCTCTGTGGTAAGGGTTTCCCTGATCATCTCTGCTTTTCTCAAACTCAGCTAGTATCCTTGTGATTACTCCTTTAAATTCTGAACCAGGCATATTATTTATATCTGTTTCAATTAGATCCCTGGCCATGACCTTTTCTTGTTCTTTCTTTTGGGATGAATTCTTCCATCTTGGCATTTTGTGTAGGTTTCTGTCTTCTTCTCTGTGTAAGGAAAGCCAGTTATGTTTCTTGCTTCTAAGAGTAATGGCTTTATGAAGAAGAGATCATATAATGTTCAGAGCCTGGTGCTCCAGGAAGTGTCTCTGGTGCATTCTGCTGCTGTGTTATGGCTGCTGTATCCCTCAGCTCAGTCTTCTGCAGAGTTTCTTCTTGCCTGCTGTGGGGAGTGTTTTGGACCTTGGCCAGAGTGTGGTGAATGTGCTCTGGTCTGTTTGCGAAAAGAGACCTGATACTATTTCCACTGGAATTGAAGCTATGCAGAACTCTGTGGTCAGTAGATGTGGTGCGTGCAGGGTTTTATGCTGGTCTTCTGGAGGAGGAGCCTCTGTACTGGTCCTATGGCACATTTGCTTGAGTAAAGCAGTATCAGCAGAGTGCACGGGGTTGGACTTGGTGTAAGTGGGTTTGGCAGCTAGTGTGGGCTCTGTGTTGTTTACTGAGGTTGGTTTATGCTGAAGGGCAGAGGAGGGGAATGGTACAACCCCCTCCTTTGTCTCTGGAGAGGAAAGTCTGTGCTTGCTGCTTTCAGGGAAGCAGTTTCTTTGAGAGCAAACAATTTCCCCTGGTGCATCACAGGCGTTTTTCACATTGCTGATTTCACACTGTCTCTGGGTTGTTTGTCTGCTTGGAGCAGCACAGCACACCTTGGGCTCTACCCTAGCCGGGCCTGCTGCTTTTTAAAATTCCAAACTTCTGGGTCCTGCTGTGGCACGGACCTGCACCAGTCCTCTGGGAAAGGGACTCTCTAGGCTGGAACTGATGCAGGTTTGACTCAGAAGGCCAGTCGTGCCAGAGCTCAGAGCCATGGGATTTGGAGCAAACAGGCTAAACAGCCAGTGTTCCGGTTAGCTGCCCTCAGCAGGTATCTATAGGCCAATGCTGAGGGGTAGAGGGAAATGGTGCCTGCTGGTTCTCCTCCCTCCACCCCTGCCCCACCAGAGGCAATGCCACCTCTCATAGATGCGCTCCAAAAAGTATGAGCAGTCTCTCCCCATGTCCCTTAGGCGATCCAGAGATCTCACAGTCTGCCCCAGGGTTTTTTGTCTGCCTCTGCTTCAGGAGTAGGACAGCATCCTCAGGTCTCTATCCCAGCCAAACCTGGGGACCTTGGAAACTCTAGTCTTTGAACCCCACTGATTGCAAAACTGGCAAAATTCAGCCCTTCTCGTTTTCAGGGCCAAATGCTTTGGGAAGTGTGCTCGTACGTATCCTTGTGTGCTCCTCTGTCTCTCCCTTTTCTCCATGACCAGGGCTCCCTTCCCTTCATAGCACCCGCAATCCGTTTCTCCCCCAAACCATATCTCTGCATTTCCTACCTTCCTCAAAGTGGGCTCTCCTTCCAGCTGTGCACTTTGTTCTGTCAGTCCTCAGGTCAATTTCTTGAGTATTCTGAATGATTTGATAGTTATTTAGCTGTGTTCCAGGGGTGAAGGAAGCCTAGACTCCTCCTACTATGCAGCCATCTTAGCTCCCCTTTGAGTTGTATGAGTTCTTTACATATTTTGGATGTTAACCCCTTATTGGATATATTGTTTGCAAATACCTTTTCCCATTCAGTAGGCTGCCTTTTTAAAAAAATTGTTGGTTTCCTTCACTCTGCAAAAAGCTTTTTAGTTTCATGCAGTCCTGTTTGTTTATTTTTGCTTTTGTTGTCCTACTTAAAGAGATAGATCCCAAAAAATATTGCTAAGACTGATGTCAAAAAGCTTACTGCGTATTATTTCTTCTGGGAGTTTTATGGTTTCTGGTCTTACATATAAGTCTTTAATCCATTTTTAGTTTATTTTTGTATATGGTGTAAGAAAGTGGCCATCTTTCATTCTGTTGCATACAGCTGTCCTGTTTTCCCAGTACCACTTGTTGAAGAAACTGTCTTTTCCCCATTGTATGTCCTTTCCTCCTTTCCCTAGGTTAATTGAACATATAAACATGGGCTCTGAGCTCTCTATTCTGCTTTTGTGCCAATACTGTGTATGTTTTGATTACTGTAATTTTGTAGTATAGTTTGAAATCTGGGAGCATACGACTTTTAGTTTAGTTTAGTTTTGTTTTGTTTTTCCTCAAGATTGCTTTGGCTATTAGAGGTCTTCTATGGTTCCATATACATTTTTTAAGTTTATTTATGTATTTTGAGAGAGAGTTTTGCACCCCCAATTCCATATACATTTAACTTTTTTTTTTTTAAAGTTTATTTTTGAGAGAGAGAGAGCACACAGGGGAGGGGCAGAGAGAGGGGGAAACACAGAATCTGAAGCAGGCCCCAGGCTCTGAGCTGTCAGCACAGAGCCGATGCAGGGCTTGAACCCACAAATCATGTGATCATGACCTGAGCCAAATTTGGATGCTTAGTCAACTAAGCCACCCAGGCACCCCTTATTTTAAGTAATATTTATACCCAACATGGGGCTTGAACTCACAACCTTGAGATTAAGAGTCGCATGCTTTACCTACTAAGCCAGCCAGGCACCCCAATTCCATATACATTTTAAGATTATTTGTTCTAGTTCTGTGAAAAATGCCATTGGAATTTTGGTAGCAATTGCTTTGAGCCTATAGATTGCTTTGGGTGGTGTGGACATTTTAACAATGTTAATTCTTCCAATCTATGACCATGGCATGTCTTTCCATTTTTTGTGTGTCATCTTCAATTTCTTTCATCAGTATCTTTTAGTTTTCAGAGTACAGGTCTTTCACCTCCATGGTTAAATTTATTACTAGATATTTTATTCTTTTTGATGCAATTGTGAATGGGATTATTTTATTTCTTTTTCTGATAGTCTGTTATTAGTGTATAGAAATGCAATATATTTCTGTATATTGATTTTGTATCCTGTGGCTTTACTCAATTTATTTATTAGGTCTAATAGTTGTTGTTGTTGTTGTTGTTGTTGTTGTTGTTTTGGTGAAGCTTTAGGGTTTTCTACATATAGTATTACATTACCTGTAAATAGATGCAGTTTTACTTCTTCCTTTCCAATTTGGATGCCTTTTAATCTATTTTCCATTTTATGTTTCGATGTCACAACTTACATATTTTTATATTGTGTATACATTGATGATACATTGTAGCTACAGTGTTTTTTATACTGTTGTTCCTTAACCTTTATATTAAAGTTAGGTTATTAACATACCACCATATTATAGTATTAGAGTAGTCTGACTATGACTATATACTTACCTTACCAGTGTGTTTTACATTGTCATGTGTTTTCATTTTACTAAGTTGTGCCTGCTATTTTATCATAAAGAACTCCTTTCAGCATTTCTTATAAGGCAGGTGTAGTGCTGATGAATTCCTGCAGCTTCTGTTTGTCCAGGAAGGTCTTTGTGTCTCCTTCGTCTCTGCAGAACAGCTTTGGTGGATGAAACATTCTTGGTTGGCAGTAACCTCCCCCCGCCCCACCCGCCTTCAGCATCTGAATATATTATTCCTGGCCTGGAGGGGTCTGCTGATTAATCTGCTGATGGTCTTATGGAGATTCCCTTGTATTTGAGGATTCCAGAGCCTCACCATTTGCCTAACAGGACTCTTCCTGGTCATCGCATTTGTCAGACTTTGCTCTTGGTGGTTGAGTCAAGCTGTCCAATCATCTTTAATATCTCCACAACCCAGACAAGTGTTATCTATCCAACTGGTATTATTCATGCCGAGGCATAACAGGGTTTATTGTGTTGTAAATTTTCAAAATTTCATATTTTCCTGCTGCCTCTGCATCCTCACAAACAGGTTGCAGTGTCCATCCCTGGTCCCTGGGCTGGGGAAAAGGCTGGTCCCTACCACAAGTTCCCCTTCTTGCCTTCCTGTGACTAACTTAGTGACATGAAAGTGTGCCAGTGAAATGCCCTCAGGCCTTTTGCTTCCAGACCCCGTCCTTATCCCTGACAAAGGCTCTTGCCTGTGAGTCCTCTGTGTCTCTTGACTCTTCACTTCCTTGGTGGAGCCCGTTCCCTTTGTGCTTCTCCCATCTGGTCCCCTGTGAGAATAATAACGCTTTAATTCCATATGCCTCTTTGAATATAAGTTCCACAGCCGTGTTGAAGTGATCCTTAACGACCCTATGGGGGGACCTGCTCCCCCATTTACAACAGACTGTGTGCAGACTGCCTGTGTGGCAGTCTATGGGAGCAAATCAGCTGTGACCCTGCGTTACCCCTTTTTGGAACACTAGATCTTTGAGTCCTACTAAACAACCCTCGGTCTCCTCCTACTATTCTCCTTTTCCACCATTTTGTTGAAATCTCAAATCCTCTAACAAGCCCCTTCTAATTGACTTTGGTAGGTAAGGTGATCAATTTCGAAATTTCTTTATCCTCCATCTGGTTGGTCACTGGTGAGAGAGGACATGAATGAAGATGCCCAGTCCACCGTCTGTAACTGGAAGCCCCTATGGTTTTATCCCAGTGGTGCCATGTGTTCTTTTGTGTGGACACGTTTCCACCTTGGGCCGTCTTCCCGTTAGCTTTGGGGTGGCCAGGACCCTAGAGACGAGGCTGGGTCGGCCAATTCTGAGGAGGTATGGACTGGCATTGTGGAAAGATAAGGGGCTTGGCCTGAGAGGCTGTGAGAAGATATCTGCCTTCTCCTGGCAATTGTCCCCTTCGACGTGTGTTCCAGGACCTGCAGTTCCCACGGGTCTTGAAGGTCTGAACTGGATAGGGGGTATTTACTGCCCCAAGACACGCCCCAGCACTCCCAGTCTCTATTGGGGTTTTATGCAGAGAGATGCTTCTAGCAAAACCAACACTCTGGTAGTGGTTTCCAACCACTTTCTGTGGAAGAACCTCACCATCCACTTGAAAAAAAGTCAATATAGCTTCGCTTTAAAAGTGCCTTTCTACAAACACCGTGTGTTCATCGTAGCCCATTAGCAAAATTTAAATAATCTATTTCTTATAAGACATCATCTGTTTTCCTAGCAGACATTTAAGACATTGCTCTTGTAAACGACGTAGGGATAAGAAATATTCTTGTGTCTGTCCTTAACTATTTACCTAGGGTCAAGACATAAAAGTGGAAATGACAGTTTGAGGGATTTTCAGATTTATAATGATGTTGATTCACATTGCCACTTACCCACTGCATCATTCGTGCCCACGGACATTTCTGTCAACCATATGAAAACACTTGCTTTCTGACACCCTCGTTATCCCTGGATTTTGCCAATTAAAAAAAAAAAAAAGTCTGTTCTGTTTTGGCGAGAATGTCTTATTTTGCATTTTTTGACTATTTATGAGGATGCACATCTTTGCTATGTGATGGCCATGTGCCTCGGTCTCCTGTGACTTTCCTATTTATGACCCTTTCTTCAGTTTGAATGTTCTGAAATGTTTATTCTCGAAGAACTTTAAGAATCAATTCACCACATAAGAGAATAAATATGTGGTAGAGGTTTGACTTGAAATGGTTTCAAATTCTAGATTACTTTGGGCATAATGACATTTTTATTTTCATTTATAAAACGTATTGTATATCAATAATACTTTATGGATTAGGATCTTACTATGCCTCGCGTCTTTTTCTGGCTCTGTTTCATCGGTCCAAATTCCAGAATGATGATAAACAACAGTGGAGACGGAGGCCTGTTTGCTTTTCTTCTGGCTGTAACAGAAGGGTCACAGAGGCAGGTGACATTCAGGCTGCACTGTCAGTCTGCTTTTGGCGGTTGATTTTGTGAATGTGATCGTGGGGTTGTGATGGGTTGTCTGGGTGACTCTGCTCTGTGTGTGTCTGAAGGAGAGATCTGGGGTGGGGGCCGCAGGATAGGGGTAGGGGACACTTCCTGATATGGCATGGTCTGCGTGACTCAAAGAGAGGGAAGAAATGCACTGCAAACAGACTACAGAGAGAAGGCGCCAAGGTCTGAGGGCAGATCTGAGGGCAGAGCACTTGCTTAGCAGATTTCATTCTGCAACAGAGACTCGAGAAAGACTGTAGCAGATAAATGTGGGATCAGGGAGGAGTGCAGGGTGGTCCAGGCCGGTGAGCACAGCCCCAGGGGGCTGGATCTTTGCTTTCCCCTTTCTGTCCTCCCTCCTCCTCTGCCCCCGAGAGCACTGCGGGGCTGTCCTCCCGAAGCTGACGGGGCAGTGACAGCTGGAGGTCCTCAGCAGCAGGAGGGTCGCTCTGCAGGACTGAGAGAGCTGGGAGGCTGCCTAGGACATGAGGCCCCTCTGGGCCTTCCAAGGCTGGAGGACTGTGGCTCTGACATACTTCCCCACCTTGGAGGGTGGTGTTTGTGTACCTGGCACACACTCACCTGTTTGTGCCCAACCTCATGTGTCTCCCATCAGCCCACACCACATGCACACATTGTCCACAACTGCCCATGTCATACACGTCGATCACACACCTGGCACATGACTGGGCACATGACTGCCTCACGAACCCCATTATACTTGCCTGAAGTTAAGTGCCAGCACGAGTAACTTCACTTGCATGACAGAGCCCGGTGACACACTTTTCTATGACAGTGCCTGGAGCAAAGGAGGGTTTGTACCTTCAGCTCTGAGGTCCTGGGAGGTGGCGGTGGCTGGAGGCAAGGGAGATCCCTGTGCTTGAGATTATCTGCCTTTTATTCCACTTTATGGAAGGTGGTGAACTTGAGTAGAGCTGAGAGTGGATGAAGATTTACAGCACCCTCAGCCAGGCTCCCTCTGGTTCTCAGTGCAAGTTCTGGACATGGGGCTTGGGTGCTGGCTAGATTCCTCAGTTGTGTGGGTCTCAGGCAGGGACTGTTTTCCCTGAAGCCAGACAGAGGCATTCCCGCCCTGCTCTGGTCAGTTTCTCTGTGCCGCTGCTTTGCTCAGCTCTACCTCTCGCGTATCCTGTTCTTTGCCTGTTCTCTGGGATGGAGGGGTCGCACCGACCCTGCCAGTAAGACGGCAGATTGAAGTCATCTTACGTGAAGGATGATGAGGCAGAGGACTAATTCTGACTGAGGATAGTCTTTTTTTTTTTTTTAATGTTTATTTGTTTTTGAAGGAGAGAGAGAGACAGAGCAGGAGCAGGGGAGGGTCAAAGAGAGAGGGAGACAGAATCCAAAGCAGGCTCCAGGCTCGGAGCTGTCAGCAAAGCTGTCGATGTGGGGCTCGAACCCATGGACCATGAGATCATGACCTGAGCTGAAGTCGGAGGCTTAACCGACTGAGCCACCCAGGAGCCCCTAACTGAGGATAGTCTTAACAAATGTGGGAGCATAGGTTGACCCTGACTCTGGCACTCCCTCCCTGGGGGTGTGGGGCACTTACAGTGACGCTGTTTCCCTTCCCAGCAAAACTTCCTATATGACTATTCTTCCGCCTCTCATGTTTTACCATTTGGCTTTCATTCCACATCCCTGCTGCAGTGGCTCCTGAGGAGGTCACTGCTGGCCTCCATTTATCAGATGGGCACTGCCTTGACCTCGTCTGGGGAGATAGTTCTCCACCAAGGTCATGGTGAAGTATACTGAGAGAAGACAATACAGACATGATATGTTTTAGAGATAAATTTATTAGGAAATCTGGTGGATTGGTTGTGAATGGTGAAGGAAAGGGGGAAACCTAGGTTCCAGAGGTACTGTTTATTGCAATGGGGGAAGACTTCCCATGGTTAGGAGGATACATGGTATTTTGGTGGAAATTAGGAATTACATTTTGGACTTTCTTATTTTTTTTAAATTTTTTAATGTTTATTCATTTTTGAGAAACAGAGAGGGACAGCATGAGCAGGGGAGGGAGAGGGAGGGAGACACAGAATCTGAAGGAGGCTCTAGGCACAGAGCCATCAGCACATAGACTGGTGTGGGGCTCGAACTCATGGACCATGAGATTGTGACCTGAGCCAAAGTCGGACGCTTAACCGACTGAGCCACCCAGGTGCCCCAAAAGTTTAATTCTTTAAAGCCATCCCCTTTTCAATTTCTGATTGGTAATTTGTGTCTTCTTTTCTTCTTGATCAGTGGTACAGGTTTATCAACTTTAATTGATTTTTCAAAAAAACAGTTTTTGGTGTCATTGATATTCTTAATTTTTTAAAAATTTTATTTTTAATGTTCTTTTATTTTTGAGAGAGAGAGAGAGAGAGAGAGACAGCGTGTGAGTGGGCAAGGGGCAGAGAGAGAGGGAGACACAGAATCTGAAGCAGGCTCCAGGCTCTGAGCTGCCAGCACAGAGCCGATGCAGGGCTTGAACCCACGAACTGTTAAGATCATGACCTGAGCTGAAGTTGGACACTTAACTGACTGAGCCTCCCAGGCACCCCGATATTCTTAATTTCTTATCTGTTTTCTACTTCATTAATATCATACTTTCTTTTCTTCCTGAATTGGTTAGTAAGTATACTATAACGTTTATAGTAGAAGTGATACATTGATAAGCATCTTACCTTATTTCTTATTTTAAGTGGACCTCTTGTAATATCTTATCATCAAGTATGAAGTTTGTCATAGTTTAAAATTTTTTTTTCTTTAAAAACATTTAAATTTATTAATTTTTCTTTCAAATTTTAATTTAAATCCTAGTTAGTTAACATATAGCGTAGTATTGGTGTCAGGAGTAGAATTTAGTGATTCATCACTTACATATAACACCCAGTGTTCATCATAACAAGTGCCCTCCTTAATGCCCATCACCCATTTAGTTTTGTTTTTTTTTTTAATTTACATCCAAATTAGCATATAGTGCAACAATGATTTCAGGAGTAGATTCCTTAGTGCCCCTTTAGTTTTTTTTTATAAATGCACTTTATCATTCTCATGAAAACCTCTTTTATTCCCATTTTGTTAATTTTTGAAAATCGTAAGTGTCCAGTATTATGAAACTTTTTCTGCACCAGTTTAGATGACCATTTGTTTTTCTTCTCTTTTAGTCTCTTAAGGCAGGGAATTCTGTATTTTGTAATGCTAAGTTATGTTTACATTCTTGGAACAAAATAAACTTTCTTTTTTTTACAAAGTATATATTTTTATACATTTTTTAGGTTAGGCTTGCTCATACTTTGTTATTATCTGCATAGTACTGAATTATCCCCAAACTGTTCAAGAGGAAATGAAAACTCTTGTTCCTGTGGTTAAATACATAGAGCAATGTATTCCACGTGGGCTTGTGCTTTTAAATTGTTTTACTGTCTTTTTCGTGGGCCTTTGAGGAGGAAAAGAGAATGAGAGATTTATTTTTCACTATGTTTTTCCCACTTCAAGGCATTTGCTGAGCGGTGGAGTGTTTCGTAAGCCTGTGCTTATGCAGGGAGCACATTGTGTACCGCTGCATGTGGGCACAGTTTCCCTGGACCTTGGTGATCAGCCTGCAGCCTGTCTTGCCTTGTTCCTCCTGGACTCCTTTCAGGGTCTCTCTTAGTCTGGGGCTTCCCAGTAATCTTAGGCCTTGCTTTATTTTTTCCCCCCAGGCAACTAGACCAAAATGGGTTAGATAGCTTGCTGATTTATTCTGATTCCTTCTGTGTCTCTCTTGAAAGAATGTAGTATGGGCTCACCCCTCATGGCTTCAGTCTGGAAGATGTGCCTCGGGCTCTAACAGTCCTGTCTTCTTGCCTTCAGCAAATGTCTTCCACTGTACTTCGTCGCCTTTCCTTCTTGATCAGGCAGATGGATGTCGGTCATCATGTCAGTTTGAGTTCCCAGCAAAGAAGACCCAGACACAGGGACATGAGGGCAGGCACTTTATTTGGGAAGCGACCTCAGGGTGCTCCAGTGAAACAGGAAAACGAGAAAAGCCGCAAGATTGGCCAACTGGGACTCAAGACCACTGGGCACCTATCAGAGACCGTATGGAATTCACTTCAGAACTGACCCGCCAGAAGTTGAGGAGGCTGGGGTCCGAATTGTTTCAGGGTTGCCCTGTAGGCATGATCTGCTTCGCACATGCAGAGGGAGCCGAACAGTGTTCAGCAAGCTCCCAGGTGGTGGAGAAAACCAGCGAACAGTGAAGAAAGATGCAAGTGTTTGAAGAGGGAAGATGTCTCCAAGAGGGGATTATCCACCACCGTTTTGGGCGAATTTAGGTCAGACCACGGGGAAGTGGGGCGGGGCTTTTATGATCTCGGAGGCAAGGTCATGTGTGAATCAGAGATCAAAAGCCTCACCCTTACGTTCCTGACGTTTACCTTTCAAGCCATCTGAGGTTTGGATGTCAGACAGAAAGGAATTTAGAAGGGCATCTGACCCTGATTTTTCCTTGGCCACAGATTAGGTAAAGAGTCCATAGGTTGCAGGAAGGCAGCCAGAGGGGAGGGATTACACAGAAAGCGTCCAGATGTCGTAGGTGCCAGCAGTCCCCAGGGAGTTCTGTGCGAGTCTAGAAGCAGTTGGGGGACTGGTTGTGTCTTGGTGAGGACAAACTGCCCGTTGCTCATCGCCTTCTCACCTTTGGGTGGGGTGCCCCTCACTCCCTACACTTGCTGTGGACCAGGGTGAGTCTTCATCTATGACATTGGAAGACCCGGCCCACTCATCTGGGTGACAGCTCTCCTTCTGTAAGCCCAAGAACTTTTAAGTATGTATGGTGGGGGAGTGGTGGAATACACACCCTGGGTCACATATGGGAGGGTGATGAGAAGCGTCTCTGCCCCACAACCTGCTTATGACCTCTGGACTCCCCTTGCTACCATGGGGGCAGTGCTCCATTTCAGAAGTAGCCCCCAGCCAGACCCTGGGGGTCAGAGTGGTGGGCCATAGGCCAAGAGCCAGGTCTCACTCTGGGCAAGGTGGCCTTCCTCTCCTGTCCCCATGACGTGCTCCACAGAGAGAGAGAGAGAGAGATCCCCTCTGGGAACCTCTCCTCAGCCTCTTCACCAAAATGATCACAGAGATACCCCTCCTGGGGGAAGCCCTGTGGTGTAAGTTCAGCAGACTCTTTTCTGGGGGAGTGCTCAGGTGGTGGGGATGGAAGTGTAAGAGAGGAGGCAAGGATCCTGGCCAAGAGGAGACAGATGAGGGCAGCAGGGCCTGAGAAGCCTCCGGAATCATGGCCATAGCGCAGAGCCACAAGAGGAGTTCTGAAGCTCCAGGACCCTGGACATCCACTCTGAGCATTAGACTCAACTTGTAGTGTGTTAAGTACAAGGGGGCAGCCGAATCCACAGTTGGGTGGTCGGCACTAGGGTAAACTGAGGTGCAGGAGGTGACGGGGTTCACCACTCGCACCTTGACCCTTGTTCTTTCTCTCCATCCAGGTGCTTGGGACAGGGGCTGTTTCTCACCCATGATTTTCTGTGGCCCCACCAAAGAGGCCCTGGAGAGGGGAGGTATTTCCATTTTATAGGTGGGAATCAGAGGCCCAGAGAAGGACTAACACGTGCACAGCCACACGGTGAGCTGAGCCGTCTCTCGCAGTGGGTGCACAGATGCCGCAGGTCCTGACGCCCGGGAGCCTGTAATCTTTGGCAGACACTTTACCTCTCTGAGCCCCAGTCTCCTCGCTTGTAAGACTGGGATGATTACTCCCGTCTCTTGAGGTCACTGGGAGGCTGAAATTTGGTAAATAATGCATGTGAGGTGTGGACCCTGGTCCACGGAAGTGCTCAGACATGCCGGCTGTGCTAATGGTCATCACCCCTCCCCCCACCTCTGGGATTCAGGGGAGGAAGGACATCTGACTGCATTCAAATCTAGCCACGGTTGGAAGGCACACTGGTGGTGCCCCTGCTGCAACACCCCTCCACCCCCCAAGCCCAGCCCAAGGAGCAAGCACTCTCCATGAATTGCAAGGCTTTTATTTCTGGAATCTTCTAGTCAGACACCTGGACATGGCAGGCTGCTGAGACTACTTAGTGATCAGTTCAGTGGCTTCTTTAGGGCTCCTGGCAGTGACGGCTCCATTAACACAGAGGACTTGTGTATATTTTGTCCTGCAAAGAGAAAGTCAGGAGACCTGGTGAGACCTCGAGGGGTATGAGAGACATCAAGCTCTACTGAGCACACACTGGACACTTTGTGGGGAGGAGCCTGCAGGCTTGTTTGGAGGGTGGCTTCTGGATCTGAGCAGGCCAAGGTGGTTCTTCCCAATCTACTGCACAACAAGAGAATCCCAGGGTGTGCCTAGAAGCTTCCTCCAATGAAACAGAGTAAAAGAGAGGGGGGACTATGATGGGATGGAGGGCAGTCTCGGATAGAAGTGGTAGACTTGGATAGAAAGAGGCTGGCAGGAAGGTCCTGGCAGGGCTCCAGATGCACCTGTGGGCATCTGGGAGACTCCAGGAATGAGCTGGTCCAGCCTGCTTCCTCCTTCTGTCCTTTGGACACTTGTTGCTGAAGCAGTAGCTTGTTCCTACTTTTGGGACAGCAGAGAGAGGATTCACTGGAATTCTCCACTCAGGGCATCCCAGGCCTGGGCAGGGCAGGAGGAGGACTTTTTGGAAGCTGCCTCTCCTCTCCTCCCCTCCCTTCCCCTCCCCTCCCCTCCCCTCCCCTCCCCTCCCCTCCCCTCTCCCCTCTCCCCTCCCCTCCCCTCCCCTCCCCTCCCATCATCCTCTCTCTTGGTATGTGAGGCACAGAATGGCAGGGCAGGAGGAGGGCTTTTGGAAGCTGCCTCGTCTCACCTCCCCTCGCCCCTCCCCGTCCCACCCCTCCTCTCCCCTCCCCTCCTCCTCTCCCTCAGTATGTGAGGCACAGAATGGCCCTCTGGGACCCAGGGAATGAAGACAAATGAGGGTTTTTTTTTGGGGGGGGGTGGAATATGGAACTTGAGGAGTTAAGAGAAAAGGAACTGATGTTTGGAGATAGGAAGCACCTAGTGCAAACAGTTTGAAGATCCAGTCTCACGTGCTGGAGAGGCTGGAGTCAGGAAGGCCAGAGCTGAGGGCCTGACACTGAGGCCAAGTGATGCCAGGGACACAGGAGGGCCTGCAGACTCCCAAGCTGGTGGCCAAGCAGCGTTGAGCAGCCTGGGCCAGCCCCAAAGCTTGAGGGGTAGGCTGAGTCTTCCCCACATGATCCCCTCTACTTCCCCAGCCATGGCGTCTTTCTCCTCCCAGATTCCCAGGGAAGGGCCATGGTGGAGAAGAAACAGGAGCACCCCCCGCCCCTGCACTGCCCTGAGCAGACCCCCCAGACAGGCATCAGAGGCACAGACACACAGAGCTAGACCCACCAGCACGCTGAGAGCATTCTCCTTATCCTCTTCTGTCATTTTTGCATCAGCGCAGTTCTTCAGTGTTCTGGCATTGTCCAACACCACAGATCGTGCATTGTATTGTGCCACTTGCTCAACATATTCGTCAGGGGTTCCCGTCAGGAATAGGTCAACAATCCTCTTCACAGCTGAGCAAATTTCACAATCTGGAACACAAAGACAAGCTGACCCTCCCTTTTGAAAGACCTTCATCAGGACACATTCTTCCCTTCCCTTTCCCGCCATGCTCAGAAGTGCCCTGGAAAGGTGTTAGAACCCCTGGAGAATCTGTGTCCCCAGACACTCATGTCCCAGACACCTACTTCCACCCGAGATCAAGAGCAAGGCAGCCCAGAGAAGCACGAGAACACGAGCCCCCTTCATGATGCAGTGGCAGGTGCTCCCTCCCCAGCCTGGAACCCTTTTATACCTGCTGTGGCCCCAACAGTAGGGCAGGGTGGGAGGGCTGCGTCTAACATCCTTTTCCAGGAGGCACCGCCAGGCCTCTCTGGGCTGCAACTCAGAATTGCCTGGGGGCTGTGGAGGGAGGAGATGTATGTGTGGGCAGGATCCTAAGTCCCCGAGTCAACAGATGACACTACCTTGGCTGCCCTTCCCCGTCTTGAGGGCTCTGTCCAAGTGTCAGCTGACACCAGTAATTTCACAACTGAAATTTTCTAGGTTGATTGGGGAAAGGGGCAAGAGAATCTCCCAAGTCAGGCCTCCCGAATGATGGCCAATGTCAGCTTGTCATTACATGTGACCTTGAAGATGGTCTGGTCTCAACTTACGGATTTTTCAGGAAACCCAGTGCTTAGCTAGTGGGCTCACAGCTAGCAAGTACCAAAAGAAGGCCGGTCTCTGGTGGCTCCTGCCCTGCCTTCATCATAATCTGTGTCCTTGACCTGCTGCTCAGTGGCCTCCCTTGAGCCAGTCTCCTGAATCTGATTCTGGAGCCCTGAACCCTCCCCTACATGCTGGCGCCCAGGTTCTAGTTGTCTCTTGACCGAGTCCTGTCACCTGGTCACTTTAATAGCCCCTCAGACAGACACAGAAATATCATTTCCCCCCAACTGGCTTCTTCCTTTGAGTTTCTCTATACTGTCCATAGTATTCACACCATTATCTCTCTGGAGATACAATCCGAGGAAAAGCCAGACTGCTTCTGTGGCCTGGGACCGTCGTGTGCTCTGCGTATCCAGCGCCCCACCAAAGACCTGCTGCTTTTCTGAATCTACTCCTGCCATTCTCTCCTCCCTCACGGGTCTCCTTTCTGCTTCTTGACCATGCCAGGGCCTTTGCACGAGCTGCTGCCACTGCCCAGGATGCTCTTCCTAACAAGTATATGATTCATGGCATAATTGCTCAGGGCTCCTCAAACGCCGCCTTATCAGAGAGACTTTCCCACATGCTTGATCCCTTATGTCAGGGCCCCCCACCTCCCCCAGCAGCACATGCTGTTCTCTCCCACTTCGTCTCCCTCCATAGCACTCCTTGTCATTTGGTGATCATCTTCCCCTCCCCCTTAGACGTATAACGAGCTCCAGGAGAGTGAGGGCTCTGCCGTGTGTGCTGCTGCATCCCCAGGATGGGGAGAGGGGCCACAATGTAGCAGGGACTTCACGAATGTTTGTTAGATGGAAGAAAGGAATATCTCATTTCTGTGGAGTTGATAACCGAGAACATTTGTACTTAATGCTTGCTTGCTGGAGGTACCTTGCTGGGCCTTTTCTCTGAGTCTCTGTGACAGAAGGAGGTTTGCTGGAGCCCAGAGCTGAAGGTAAGACAAAAGTTTTCTGGTTCCAGTCAGAACTCTATGCCAAACAGGATTCACATCCGGTAACTGCTCTTGGCTAAGAGGAACCGAGTCCTGAACTCCAGCTGTCAGTTAGCCACCATGGAGCCACTCCAGTCATGAGGCCCCAAGGTCATACCTATGATGGTCACCTCATGACGAGCTCAGGTCACTGCAGATGTCCCTCAGAGGTTCCTGGGCACCTATCCGCCTGGGAACACAAGCTTCATGTGCCCCAGACTGGCCATGCTTGCTCTTTCTTCACTGGGACAGAATTTCAGGGTGGTCAGGGCGCTTGGGCAAGGATCACATGTCTGCTGTCCTTCACTAGGCCCTTCCTTCCAGTTCTCCCCAGCTCTGTGAGATGGTGAAGCCAGATTTTGGAGTGCTGGAGCAACACAGTCAGGATGCTGATGTCCGTGCAGACCCACTGGGTGCCACAAGTCCGTCTGAGATATCTCTTCATGTGGGGACATTCGCCAAGGTCAAGGGCACTTGCTGGCTGAAGTCTTGCCAGTATATGCAATCCTTTCCTCATGCAAGTGTTTGGTGTTTTTTTTTTTTTTTAATGCATTTTTATTTGGGGATAGTTCTAGACTTACAGAAAAGTTGCAAAGATTTGTCAAAACTGACATTGGCATATTACTACTAACTAAATTCCAGACTTTATTCGGATTTTACCAGTTTGTTCATTAATATCCTCTTTGTGTTCTAGAATCCAGTCCACATCCTACACACACTGCCTTAATTGTCATGTTTTCCCAGTCTCTTGTGGTCCGTGATAGTTTCTTAGTCTTTCCTTGTTTGTCATGGCCTTGATAGTCTTGAGGACCAGGTATTACAGAATGTCCACTAAGCTGACTTTGTCTGCTGTTTTTCTCATAGTTTAAGAGTCTGAACTTTAGGTATGGGGTTTAGGGAGACACCAAAGAGGTGAAGTGTCGTATCGTCACGTGGTAATGTGTATCATCCCTGGTTACGTTAGCCTTGATCATTTGATTAATGTTGGCTTTGCCAGGTTTCTGCATGGTTTTCCCCTTCTCCTACCTACTCTTTGGAAATGAATTATTAAGTCTAACCCACTCACAAGGAGGGCAGGCAATAAGCTCCACCTCCTTAAGGGAGAGTACGTATGTGTATTATCTAGAATGCTTTTGTAAAGAATATCTGTCTCTTATCTCCTTATTTATTTATTTAAACATTTATATCAGTATGGACTCACACATTTAATTGTATACTTTGGGTTATCAACCAATACAATGTTATTTCTTTTGTTTGCTCAAATTGTTTCAGATTTGGCCACTGGGAGTTTCCTTCTATAATTTTCATGGACTATCTCATCATGTTTGTGCCAATAAACTACTTTCCTAGATTAGAAGGTTGAGTTTAGCTCTTGAGAGCGTTTAAGCACCTTTGGTTGACCTGGCACCTTGGTATGTGGAGCTCCAACCCACAGTGGACATAAGAGGCAAACTGTACAACCCCACAACTATTCACTAATGTTTCTGGATGGGCTAGTAAGTCCAACCTCCTCTTGGGATTAAGTTTACTGATGGAGGAGGGTGAGACAGGGCCAAAGCTGGAGCTACTGGGAGTCAAGAAGGTGCCCAGGCATTTGCTTCCTTAAGGGTGAGAGGGAAGCAGGTGACATGGTCCTAATTTGGAGCGTTACCAGCCCTTGAGGAGGCCTACATGCCCAAGCATCCTGAGACTCCCCTAGTAGGGAGTGATTTGTAGCCCAAGGATGGGGTCCACCCATTCTCAGGGCTTGATCCACAGACTGCAGCAGTTAAGGTGTTCAAGAGGCTTGAGTTGGGACTAGCACCCCATACTTATCTCCAGGACTTAAACTTGGGCACAAGTAAGGTTTTTGGATGCTCTTTTGTCTACCCGTAGTGGTGTAGACCTGTCCTTGACCCCTCCTGTGATTTTCATCTCTTTGTCTTGGGAGAGTATCGCATTTGGGAGCCAGGATAGTTTGAGGGAAGGAGTAGCAGGAAACAGGGGTGACAGTTGGAGCCGGGACAACAGAGCAGTTGGCTCAGCATGGAATCACTTAGACACGTCACTTCCAGTTGGTCTTTGGCAAAGAAAAAAACCACATCCTCTCCAAGAGCTTTGGCCTCAAGAGTAGGAAGGGCTTCCCACTCTTAACAGCCCAAGGGCTGAGGGAGCCACATGTGCCAGGTCCCTGCCCACAGGCCTTTGGAGCTTCTAGGGGGGGTGTGGACTGGGCTTAGGGTGCTAGTAGTTTATAAAGCAGCAGAAATCCTGTCCTGGGCAGAGCATTCTAGCAGCTGACACGATGAGGGGGGCACTGCTTGTGCTGGCATTGCTGGTGACCCAAGAGCTGGGCGTCAAGATGGGTGAGAGCAGATGGAGGGACAGATGACCTTCCTGATCCTTGCCCTGCTCTATCTCACTCCTTCACCTCCCATGGTGATCTCCAAACAGGTTCTAGCCACAAAGTTAGGCAGCAGCTGGGAGATCATTGTCCAGGAGTCCTCCAGAACCCCCCTGATGTTTTTAGTCGTTGAATGGAAGGAGAGGTTTGGAGATGGAGGGGTCATTAGTTGTGCACACAATAGGGGATAGTTAGTTGGGGGTAGTGGTGCTTATTTGAAAGACAGAAACAGGCAGGCTGGGATGCCCGGAGGCACCGGTCAGGGGTCTCTCCAGCTGCTCTCTTCTGCTGAGAGTGCCACATAGAAAATGTTCTGTCTGTCTGGGATGTAAGCAGTCCTGGGAGTGGGCAGATCTCTGCGGAAGGTGAGTCAGAAGACCCTGGATGTACGTGAGTTGCTTTCAAGTGGTGGGCAAACAGGAACCTCCTACTCTGCTGATTCTTTTGTTAAGGTGTTTTCTGTTTGTGTCTTCAGCGGAAACTTGCCCCATTTTTTATCAAGTCTTTACTGTGGTGACCACTGGAAATGAATTACTGTTGGACTTCTTACTCACGGTAGTCAATGCTACTGAACCAGAGAGAACAGCCATGAAAAAAATCCAGGATTGCTACATGGAGAACGGATTGATGGCCAAGGCCTTGGTTGCAATAGTCATGGTAATTTCCTATCCTTCCCCGCCTCCCCAACCTTCACGTTGCACGTGCAGCAGATTGTAATATTCCACATACAGACCATGCAGTCGGGGGCTACATGGCAAGTAAGAGCTATAAACAATCAAGCACATAAACCTTTGCTCCACTCTACAGCACATAGAATACGCAACCTCATGCCATGAGCACATCCAGCCTGTTCTTCTACCACACGTGTCCCTTGTGTGCAAATTACCTTACGCACAGTTGGAAAATAGCGGCCTAATATCGGTGTGGCATAGAAAGCGTGTTGACTCATAGGATTTTTTCTTTCTAGGTTAGGGGTGCCAGAATTGCAGGAGTAGGATTTTCACCTTCCACAGGGAAGAGAAAGTTCTTCATTCAGCTCCTGCACATGTAGGAGCCTTGTCAGTTCTAGTTGAGGAATTTTGAAACTAAGGCACCTGCCCTCAGACTCTCTTCCCAGGAAGGGACTCCCTGGCTTTGGGAAGCTTCTGGTTTTTGGCTTCTGTTTTACTTCCCCTTGTGCCCACCTTGATGGCTGCTATTCCTTTGGTTCAGAGTCTCACTTCCATCTGTATCATTTCAGGGTCTAAAGTCAGATTTTCCACTCTGTTGTTCTGGTGCCTGAGGCCCTCGAGGCAGCTCCTAGATACGTGCAGCTGCACCCCAGCGCTAGTCAGTGTACTTCTGGTGAACTATCTTTTTCCGTTATTTTTCTTGTTGCACAGTTAGGTAGATTTTGGTTAGTCTGCCTCTTACCTCTACTTGCCCTTAAGTGCTGCTTCTGTAAAATGAGAGCTTTGTGAAGAAGTGGAATTTCTTGCATGATTACGGGCACCCAGGGCACATGGGATTGTTCACAACACACACATACACATTCCATACGTCCAGTACACCTGACAGATGAGTCTCAGGTGAGGGAGACATCGCATGGACCCAGACTCAGCTACCTTGCCCCTCACCCATGCCCAGCCCCCATCACGCCCTCCAGAATCTTCTCCTCTTCTTGCCTCCCTCACTGGTTGTTCAGACTCCCTCCCGGCACAGGTGCGTGGGTGACGGGGGGAGCCGTCTCCATCCTGGTCTGACTGATCGCGGCCCTCTCTCCAGAAATCGGTCCGTGGGCTAGAGGTTCTTGCTAGGGATGAGTGGAATCACTGTGGATGAGGCATGAGGTGATCCTGGGGGAATGGATAGCGCTGCCATGCGCTCAGGTCTTCTGTCCCTCCTCGTCTTACTCTCTCCCAGACAACCATCAGCTTCAGCAAAGTTTGCATGGATGAAGCAGCTCAGAACACCGTAGAAGATCTCAAGCTGAACACTTTGGGGAGATGAATCTTTGCCGCTGATGCCCCTTCTGAGCCCCATCCTCCTGCCCTGTTCTCCTTTACACCTAAAGCTGGAATCCAGATACCTGTCCTCACCTAATTCACTCATAATCAGGCAGACTGGAATAAAAAAACTGCATCTTAGCACCCCCGGGTGCCCCGTGTCTGTGTTCTGTGCGGGAAGCGTGGGAGGCCTGGCAGGAGATCCTGGGACATGGCAAAGGGAGGTGACATGTTCTCATTGAGAGCATGGGGACTGGAGGCACGCTGAATCAGGAGCACATGTGAGCGGTTTCCTCTTTCTCGGGCCATTCTCTCATCTGCAAAATGGGGATTATGTGTGAGGATTAAATTAAATCACATACATGTAACCCCAGGATTCATCACCATGGAAGGATAAAAATGTTGTCCACGTAGCATATTTCCAACTGTGGCATTTGTCACAGCAGCAGAGCCTCTAGTCCCTTAAATGTCATCCTGGCAAGGGCACCTGGGTGGCTCAGTCGGTTAGGCGACTGAGTTCAGCTCAGGTCATGATCTCAAGGTTTGTGAGTTCGAGCTGGGCATCAGGCCCTGTGCTGACAGCTCAGGGCCTGAATCCTGCTTTGAAGTCTGAGTCTCCCTCTCTCTGCCCCTCCCCCACTTGCACGTGTGCAAGCGCTCACCCTCTCTCTTAAAAATAAACGTTAAAAAAAAATGTCACCCTGGCAATTTAAGGGTGGCTCAGGTGATGACCTGAGTGGGTTTATCACAAATCCTCTCTGTGTCTCAGTGGTATTTGCCATTTTCTGCTTCGTTTTTAAAAAATTTCTTAATGTTTATTTTTGAGAGAAGGAGAGAGAGAGTGCACACAAGTGGGAAGGGGCAGAGAGAGAGAGAGAGAGAGAGAGAGAATCCAAAGCAGGCTCCAGGTTCTGAGCTGTCAGTGCAGAGCCTGACACGGGGCTCAGACCCACGAACTGTGAGACCATGACCTGAGCCGAAATTGGACACTTTAACCGACTGAGCCACTCAGGCACCCCACCATTTTCTGCTTCTTTGGTAGATGTCTTCTGAGGAGGCCAACCTTTCTGCAGGAACTCTCAGTTCCACTGCTGTTCTTGGGTTCTGCCAGCGGAACCATGACCCCTATGCAGTCTTGGCTCAGGAGGAAGGGAGAAAAGAAGTGGATGGAAGAAACTAACCCAGAGGGAATGGCTGTCATGGGGGAGATCTGGCTCTTCTCTGGCCTAGTGGTTGAATTTAAGCATTTTAATTCACCTGTTTACTCATTTTACAACTGGGTTTCACACCTACCAAGTCTGCTAGACCTAACATTAACTGTTCAGGTCAGACTAAAGGTCTACAATTTTAGTGAGAAGTACAAAATAGAATTTGAATTGATAAGGGGCTAAATCATATCCCGTATATGTAGGGGATAAATTGACACTATAGAAATGTCAACTATTCCCAAAGCCATCTAAATTAATCTTTGTTCTAATGAAGATTGATTTAAAGTTCCTCCAAAAGAATAAATTCTTGAATTGATATCAAGCAAGACAATTTAGAAAAATAAGAACCATGAGCAAGATCTTTCTCACTAGGTATCACAACATAGGTATAAGACTAACAATTAATCTAGTTTCAGTAGAGAAATGGATGGTCATTGTGATAGAAGAGAAAACACATAAATAGACTCAAAGAAAGTTTAAGATATAATAGTGACAGCTTATTGAGTCATGGAGAAAGAATGGATTTTTTTTAAGTGGCATTGAACAAAATGACCAAAATATTTAAGAAATTAAGATGGATCTGCCAAGCCTTTCCCTGTGGATTAATGACTTGATTGCCAAAGTTCCAATAGTTAATTATCCATTTGTCATGAGTGATCTCTCTCTCTCTCTCTTTTGACTTCCGTGATATCATAGTCTGTTGGTTTTTCTCTATCTTATTGGGGCATCTTTCTCAGCTTTTTTTCTGGTTACTTGTGTCTTATACAAGCGATCATTGTCTTTGCATCCCTTTTCTATACAGACTTACTTTCTTCCAAATTTAAATCTTCAAACCCAGTACTAAAACACTTAAAGGCACAAAACTGGCTCTCACTAAATATTTGTTGAATTAATTAATATTGAAAAACCCTAAATTCCTCCTCAGGCCCAAATATACAGAGGACTTAAATAAACAAAAGATTTGAATGGGAATTTTGAACAGCATAAATATGTCATTTCCCTCCAAAAATAACAGTTTATTTATGTTTTATAAACTGGATTTTTGAACAGGATTTTTTTGAAGAAAAAAGTACTTTATTTAAAAAATTTTTTTTTGAAAGAGAGAGAGTGAGCAGGGGAGAGGCAGAGGGAGAGGGAGAGAGAATCTTAAGCAGGTTTCATGTCCAGCGCAGAGCCTGACATGGGACTCAGTCCCACGAATCTTGAGATCATGACCTGAGCTGCAATCAAGAGTTGGCCACTTAACCAACCGAGCCACCAGGCGCCCCTGAACAAAAATTTTAAAACAAAATCAGGGGCAGCAAGGCCTATGAAATACTAAAATTTATTTATTTATTTATATTTGACAGAGAGAGCACACATGAGCAGGGGAGAGGGGCAGAGGGAGAGGGAGAATCCCAAGCAGCCTCCATGCCCAGCATGGATCCCGACTCGGGGCTCGACCCTGGGATCATGACCCGAACTGAAACCAAGAGTTGGATGCTCAACTGACTGAGCCACCTAGGTGCCCCTATGAAATATTAAAACATAAACATCACAAGCAGATAAATGGACTGTGAAAAGAAGGCCAGACATAGATGTAAATAATCATGGATTTTATGATAAAGGTAACTTGCAAGTAAGTGAAGAAATTAGGATTATTTCATAAATGGAATGGTGCTGGATCAATTGATTGAACATTTGGGGAAATCGAACTATTGGATACCTCACTGACAGTTTTCTTCAAAATAAACTCCAGATAAGTTAAAGTCTTACATATTAAAAGATGTTTTAAGGTTATTTATTTTGACAGAGACAGAGACAGTGCAAGTGGAGGAGGGGCAAAGAGAGAGGAAGACACAGAATCCCAAGCAGGCTCCGCACTGTCAGCATGGAGCCCAACATGGGGCTTGAACTCATGAAACCATGAGACCATGACCTAAGCCAAAACCAAGAGTCAGATACTCAACTGACTGAGCCATCCAGGTGCTCCAAGGCTTATATAAAGAGTGAGACAAAAAAATCCCACAAAAGTCTTGGAAAAAATTGTAGAACATTTTTATAACCTTAAAGAAGACCTTCTCAAAGATATGTGTGTGTGTGTGTGTGTGTGTGTGTGTGTATAATATAATCATAACATATATTATTATATATACATACAGAGAGTATAATACTTTTAAAAAATTGTTTTAGAAAGACAAAGTGTGAGTAGGGGAGGGGGACAGAGGGAGAGAGAGAGAATCTTAAGCAGGATCCACACTCAGTGGGGAGCCCAATGCAGGGCTTGATCCCATGACCCTGGGATCATGACCTGAGCCAAAATCAAGAGTCAGATGCTCAACCGACTGAGTCACCCAGGCACCCCTGAGAGTATAATACTTTTATGATACTTTTTTTCACATTGCAATTCTATTTGGAATAAAATTCACTCTCTAAAACAAAAGAATAGAATAACAATCTAGATTGGGATTGATAACACTTGTAGAAATAAAATGTATGACACATCGCACAACTGCCAGGGGAGAAGAATGGATGCTTACTGTTCTTATGGTATTTTTTATACCATATGTGAAGAGATACAATATTACTTGAATGTTGATTGTGATAAGTTAAAGATGCATACTATAAAATAAAACCACTTTAAAATCACTAAAAAATAAGTGAATATATAACAAAATATTGAATTGTAAAAATAGTTCAAGGGATGCTTGGGTGGCTCAGTCAGTTAAGCATCTGACTCTTGATCTCAGCTCAGGTCATGATCTCACCATTCATGAGCTTGAACCCTGCATCAGGCTCTGCGCTGATGATGTGGAGCCTGCTTGGGATTCTTTCTCTCCCTCTCTCTCTCTCTCTGCCCCTCCCCCACTTGAGATGTCTCTGTCTCTCTCAAAATAACTAACTAAATAAAATAATTCAAAATTAGGCAGAAAAAGGACAGATGGGACAAATGGGAAATAAATAGCAATGCTGTAGATATAAATCCAATATATGAGTAATCACTTTAAATATATATGGTTTAAAAATTCTTTTTAAGAGATGGAAATTGTTAGAGTGAATACAAAAGACTCCAATATATGCTGCCTATAGGAAACCCACTTTAAATGTAAAGACAAAACATATATGCTAAAAACATAAAACAAATGTCATTTGCATCTTCTCTCTTTTTATTCTGATCAATGTGGCTAGATGTTTAGGAGTTTTTTGAAAAGCCACATATAGGGTCTCATAAATTTGTCTATTATTTTACAGTTATATATTTGAGTGGCTTTTACTCTGGTCTGTTATTTTTCTTCTTCTGCTTACTTTGGATTTTGTCTGCTCTTTCTTTTCTAGTTTCTTAAGAGAGAGTCACTGATTTGAGATCTTTATTTTCTAATATTGGCATTTAGTGCTATAAATTTGCTAGCAGTATCCTACAATTCTTAATGAGTGTTGTTTGATTTTCATTCAGAACAAGGTACGTTCTAATTTCTCATTTCCTTTTTGACTTGTGGATTGTTTAGGAGTATATGATTTAATTTCCCAATATTTGAACACTTGCCAAATATCTTTTGATTACTGATTTCTAATTTAAATTGATCGAGAGAAGATACAAATGACCAAATTAGACTGCTTTATAGATTTTTGTCTCATAGTGCTTTAGAGATGTCTTCCATAGACCATAATTTCTCATGAGAATTCAGCTGTCATTCTTACGACAGTACTCCTGTATATGTAATGTGTCATTTTCCTCTGGAAGCTTTTATGATTTCCTTCTCTCCACTCCCCAATTTATTGAGATATAATCGACACATAACATTGTGTAAGTTTAAGATGTATACTGTGTTGTTTTGATACATTTATATATTACAAAATGATCACCACCATAGCATTACCTGGCACCTACATCCCATTACATAATTACCATTGCTTTTGTGTGATGAGGATATTTAAGACAGACTCTCATAGCATTTTCTTTTTTTTTTTTTTAATGTTTATTTATTTTTGAGACAGAGAGAGACAGAGCATGAGCGGGGGGGGAGGGGGGGTCAGAGAGAGAGGGAGACACAGATCTGAAACAGGCTCCAGGCTCCGAGCTGTCAGCACAGAGCCCAACGTGGGGCTCGAACTCACAAGACCGTGAGATCATGACCTGAGCTGAAGTCAGACGCTCAACCGACTGAGCCACCCAGGTGCCCCTCATAGCATTTTCAAGTATGTAATATAGCATTTTTAGCTATAATCACCATACTGTACATTAAATCCCTAGAACTTGTTAATTTTATAATTGCAGTTTGTACCCTTTGACCAACGTCTCTGATTTTTTCCACCTCCAGGACCTGGTTAGCTCTGCTGTACTTACTGTTTCTCTGAGTTCGGCTTTTTAAAAATTCCACATATAAATGAATGTATATAGTATTTGTCTCAGCCTAAGATTTTACTCAGTGTAATGCCCTCAAGTTTCATCCAAGTTGTCACAAATGACAGGTTTCCCTTCTTTCTCTGCCTGAAAAGTATTCAATTTCTGTGTGTGTGTGTGTGTGTGTGTGTGTGTATGATTAGCAATGTCAAGCACATTTTTGTGTGCCTATTGGCCATCTGTATGTTTTCTTTGGAAGAGTGTCTATTCATTTTCTCTGCTTTTTTTTAAAAAAAGGGTTTTTAAAATATTGAGTTGTAGGAGTTATTTATATATTTGAGATACTAACCCCTTACCAGATAGATGGTTGACAAATATTTTCTTCAATTCCATAAGTTGCCTTTTCATTTTGTTAATTTTTTTTGCTATGCAGAAGATTTTTATTTTAACTACCATATTAACCAGTTAATTAATTAAACTTCCATCCTTGTCTTTATTCATACATATTTCATGTAGTCACAATCTGGGCAGAAACTATTTTCATCCTGCCTTTTTTTTTCATCTGTTACATAAACCTGTTTCATGTTTCTCTATGCCTTTGTTTTCCTTTGAAATGTCTGTGTACTTTTTTTTTCTTTTCAAATTTTTATTTAAATTCTAGTTAGTTAACACACAATGCAATATTGGTTCCAGGAGTAGAATCACTTACATACAACACTCACTGCTCATCATAACAGGTGCCCTCCTTAATACCCATCATCTATCAAGCCCACCCCCACCCACCTCCCTCCATCAACCCTGTTTGTTCTCTACTGTTAAGAGTCTCTTGGGGTTTCTCTCCCTCTTTTCTCTTCCTCCCCTCCCATATGTTCATCTGTTTTGTTTCTTAAATTCCACATATGAGTGGAATCATATGGTATTTGTCTTTCTCTGACTAATTTCCCTTAGCTTAATATACTCTAGCTCCATCCATGTTGTTGCAAATGGCAAAATTTCATTCTTTTTGGTTGCTGGGTAATGTTCCACTGTATATATATACTATATCTTTTTGATCCATTCATCAGTCAATGGACATTTGGGCATTCTCCATAGTCTGACTATTGTTGATAATGCTGCTATAAACATCAGGATGCATGTATTTTGGTATTCTTTGAGTAAATACTTGTTAGTGCAATTGCTGGGTCATGGGGTAGTTCTATTTTTAACTTTTTGAGGAACCTCCGTACTGTTCTCCAGAGTGGCTGTACCAGTTTGCATTCCCACCAGCAGTGCAAGTGGGTCCCCCTTTCTCCACATCCTTGCCAACACCTTCTGTTTCTTCTGTTGTTAATTTTAGCCATTCTGACAGGTGTGATGTGGTATCTCTTCATGGTTTTGATTTGTACTTCCTCGATGATGAGGGATGTTGAACATCTTTTCATGTGTCTGTCAGTGATCTGGAAGTCTTGTTTGGAAAGTAGTGACTTCATAAAGAGGTCCTGGAGTGCCCTACAGTGCAGTGTCCCCTGTTTTAGAACCTGGCACTTCAGGAGAAGTGTTGCTTCCACCCTGCTGTTGTTTGGAGTCACTTTTCCTTGCAGGACAGTCATCTGCATGACTCTCTGCCTGTTGTGGGATCTGCTTGTTCATCCTCCCTGTTTGTGGGCTCCCTGGCATGAATGTCTGTTTTTCACCTTTCTCAGTGCTACTGGTTCCCTCTCCACGACAGACAGCTTTGCTCCCAACCACGTCTTCACCCTTCCTACCTTCTCTGATGTGGCCTCTTTGCTATCTTTAGTTGTGGAGTTTGTTCAGCGAGTCTTCAGATTGTCCTCTGGGTTATTGACACTATTGTGTCATCTAGTTGTGTCTATGGGATGAGGTGCACGTAGGTTCCTCCTGCTCCATCATCTTCCCAGCCCCATATGTTCTTACTTCTTGTGGAATAGCCATTAGTTCCTTTTATAGATAAGATTCCTGGTAGTGTGTTCCTATGTCAAAGGATACATGTACTGTAAATTTTAAAATACATTAAATAGATTACTCTTCAAGATATCTACAAAAGATTGACAGCTCCACCAGCAATTTAAGTTCCTGTAATAGTTGATCTTGAGTTATTTTACTTCATGACACATTTTGACTTTTGTTCTAAGGGGTTATGTTACATTTCTTGCTAGGGGACAAGAAGTTTTTCCCATGCTGGAGAAATTGAAGGCGGTATTGTGTGGTTGTAATAAGTAGTATTCTGTCCAACTTTCCTGCAATGTGAAATTTTAAGTTCCCCAATTTGTGTAGAGTTCAGAAAGTTTTTTTTTAAACAGAAGCCAATTTTAGGATGAGACCTAGTTGTGCTAAATATATTGCTTCATCACCTGCTTATGATAGGCATGGTCAGGTTTCTCTTAACTGTGTGTATGCAGTTTTAATAATAGGTGTTCATTTAGAATGGCATCTCTAACGTATGAGTGGCATTCGTAAATATGAAGAGTTACGTGGCTTTGGGCAATAGAAGGCTACCTCCCGCCCCAATAGTTAAGGAAGTACGGTTAAATAGAGAGATTTAGCAGGGCTTATAACAATGAGTGGATACATGAAGAAAAAGATAGGAAAGCATGGCATTATACTTGGCCCCTTGTTACATGTGAGTACTAGGATTTCTTTTTTATTTTTAATGTTTATTCATTTATCCTGAGGGAGAGAGAGAGAGAGAGAGAGAGAACATGAGTCAGCAGGGGGAGGGGCAGAGAGAATCCCAAGCAGGCTCCATGTTGTCAGTGCAGAGCCCAATGCAGGGCTCAATGTCATGAACCGTGAGATCACTACCTGAGCCAAAGTCAGACACTTAACTGAGCCACCCAGGTGTGCCCACAAACGGGGCTCTTGACACCGGCCCTTAGTTTTCCTCAGGGAACCTGGCCAACCTACCAAAGCAATGGCTATACACTGTTGGTCGACGTATGCACCCTTGACACTTCCCACTGAGTTCACCCTTTAGTGTGAACCTAATGCTGGTCATCTAAATAATCGGAGATGTAGGACGTCAGAGTTCCTCAAGGATGGAAGGAGAGAACATGAAGGTTTTCTTTGGAGGCTCTGCACAGGTTCTACACTGGGCATTCTGGGGTCAGGCCTGGGCCAGACTGGGAATGGAGAGGACTTCCAATCAGTGACAGAACTGGGACTAGACGCTTGGATTCAAAACTTTGGCCTATAGTGCATGTGTGTAGGCTTATTACAAAGTGACAGATGCAGGATGGGACAATAACAAGGATAAGGATCTCTACCAGAGGCCTCAGCAGGAATCTCTCTCCCCATGGCAAAATTATGTCATTTTTTTGATGTCTCTGGAAGCTAGAGTTCCAAACTTACTTATTGCCATGAGTCTTGGAACAGTTCAGAATCAGTATGAACCAGCTTTTCTTCTCCCAAATTCATATTCTCAAATTTGCCCTGGATTAATTTCCAGCAGCAAAACCATTTACTGTAAATAGTGAGTAACAGAAAACGAAGGCAGGGCTAGTGGAGGAGTGGGTTCAGTATGGCATGTATTTTCCTATCTCCTTACTGATTTCTTTTGGCCCTATTTCCTTTCTCAAGTGACTGGCATATTTAAAACCAGCTTGCTTATTACGCCTGTGACTTCCCACTGCACCTGCCCCTGGATTTCTCTTTATTCTCTACTCATTAGAGTGCCTCTATCCTTTTTGGAGTGCTCACATGTTAGGGTTTCAGCTTTGAAGCAAGTTCTTTAAGAGCTGGACATAAAGAGCTACTGAAACAAAAGGACTAGCCCTCTATTTAAACTTCTCACAATGGGGCACCTGGGTGGCTCATTCGGTTAAGCGGCCGACTTCGGCTCAGGTCATGATCTCGAGGTCCGTGAGTTCGAGCCCCGCGTCGGGCTCTGTGCTGACAGCTCGAAGCCTGGAACCTGTTTCAGATTCTGTGTGTCCCTCTCTCTGACCCTCCCCCGTTCATGCTCTGTCTCTCTCTGTCTCAAAAATAAATAAATGTTAAAAAAAAAATTAAAAAAAAAATAAACTTCTCACCTCTGCCCCAGCCCCATCTAGTCTTTTAAGGTTAGCCACTCCCCTCACCCCACCGTGAACTTAATTTATGTGCCAAATATCTGAAGGCTTATAATGGGAAGACTTCATAATTCTCTCAGGAAGGTTATGAGAAAAAGCAGCAACAATGCAGAATCCGTATGTAAAATTTACTGGATGGACCAAGCAGGAACTGTTATATCTAAATGTAGTTTAAAGTGTTTGCAGACTGGTAGTAATCCCAGAACTTGTCTGAACTTGTCCAGAACTTGTCTGGGGCACCTGGATGGCTCAGCTGGGTGTGAGCGCGCGCACACACACACACACACACACACCATCTTCTTTATCCATTTATCTGTCAATGGTCATTTAGGCTCTTTCCACACTCTGGCTATTGTCGATAGGACTGCTATAAACATTGGAGTGCATGTGCCCCTTCGAAATAGCACACCTGTATCCCTTGGATAGATACCTAGTAGTGCAATTGCTGGGTCGTAGGGTATGTATTTTAATATCGAAAAGGCTTTTGCTCTAAAAGAACAATGACCCAGAGATGTGCAATTCTCAGAGAAGGAAATATTAAAGCCAACAGACACATGAAAAGATTCTCAACCTTATTAACGATAAAAGATACGCAAATTTAGACCACATTGAGCCACAATTTCACACTTAGCAGACTGGCAAAATTTGAAAATTTCACAAAATCAAGTGCTGGCAGTAATAGCTGGCAACCAAAATAACTATCAACCATGCTGGGAGTGCAAATTGGTACAATTTTGGAATACAATTTGTCATTGTATAATAAACACGTGGATGGGAATATATTTTGCATTGGCAAATCTTTTCCTCTTACATATTGTAAGCCTTAAGAAGAATCTAGGTGGTGTCACAGTGTTTTTGCACACTACTCTTGCTATAGGAATTAAGCACCACACCCACAAGATACATACCGAGGTGGAGGCACACTGATGAATCTGATACACATAAGTACTTGAAATACACAAGAAAATTCATAGCCACACAATTTATCATTTAAAAATAAGTACAATTGAAATCAACAATTACAAATTAAAAGAAAGTAAAGGATAAACCCACAGATACACCCGCAGCAGGCTGCTTTGGCCTGCGGACAACTGCAGGTGGCGCGCGTTTGGGTGGGCGGGGCGAGGTCAGCGCTTCTGGAGACAGAGGTGGGGGAGGCTCTGCCCGTTATCGGAGGAGTGAAGATCTTTTTCCTCAAAGCGTTCGCTCGAGCCTGTCATTTCTGAGTCCTTCGAGGACCTGTACACGTGACGGCGGCAGTCAGTGTCACAGCCGCGACGCGACCGCACACATTTCCGGGAAGTGGCGTCTGTGCGCTGACAACTGTTGCCATGAAAGCCCGGACACAGGGCATTTTAGGGAACGACGGGACTGGGCAAGCGGACGCCGAACACTCAAGACCCTCACGTGCTGACCACAGTGGCCCAGGCTTTTGTACGAGAGGAGACCTTCCGCTGGCAGAGGCCAGCTCTCCGCCGGCACCAAGCAAGGGCGGCCCACGTCCCGGCAGGAGGACGTACGCGTGAGCAGACCGGCGACCCGGAAGACCTTTCGCGGCCGCCTAATTTTCTGGGAAGTGTAGTTTCGTGGTTCGGGCGCCATTGTACTTAAGAAGCAAGCAGAGGGCGATCCTGTTGTCCCCTGGATACTTCGCGTGCGCGTCCCGGTGGAGCAGCTCTGCGACGAGAGCCATCCGCCGGGGCGTTCCTCAGACAGCGCGGCCGTTTTTCTCGCCGGGCGCCCGGAGCTCGCACGGCCGCGCAGCCTTCTGGGAAGTGTGGTTTTACGGGGGGACGTACGAAGCGCCGGTAACTTCCCTGACGCGGAGGCGTCTGGGAAATGCCGAGCTGGTGTGGGCTCCGTCCTCCGTCCACCCCGCGGTAGTGTCGGGAAGGCGGCCGAATTTTCCAGGGATAGTGCGGTTCTCGTGACGGCGGCGGCCCTGGTCCGCGGAGGTGCGGGCTCTGGTCCGCCCGGCCCGGGCCTCGGGGCCAGGGAGGGCCCGCCGGAACTCAGGCAAGTGTGAGTCCCAGCAGGGCGGCGGGGCGCCGGGCACGCTGGTGCCTAGTCTACCCCGCGGGGGGAGCACCGCCTGGGCCTTAGCCTCCTGGACCTCTCTGTAAAAGGGGTATCGCTTACCGCCTAGAGCTGTGACAAGGAAATGGGCGAGTGAGTGTGCAGGGTACGCACTGAAAGAAAACCCCATCCGCAGTGGTGTTTAGCCAGTCCGGTCATGAAACTGACGCTTTTCACGTGTGCAGCCTTCAACAGATGGGTTCAGTATCGCTTAGTTTCAGTTTTCTCACCCTTTAGAAGAGAAATATGGAATAATGTGAATGTCCACCATGCATAGTTGTGAAGATTGAACGAGCTCTTCACATGATTGCTGTTGTTCTGTGAGCCTGTCTCTTGTGTGTGTGTATAAAATAAGTGTATATATATATATATATATATATATATATACACACACACACACATAAATATACACACACACACATATGTAGTAGATTTACACACCATTGGCGCCTGGTGAATGATTACCTCGTGCTAAGGAACACTCTGCTAGTTCAGGAGAAGAATGGAGTCTTAGAAAGTGATTCCCAGTATACTTTTCCTTGCAAGTGTGTTACAGAGCTGCAAGATAAGCCTCATTTTTCATGGCTTCTTTTTTGTGTTGATCTGCCTTCTCAGGACACTACTCTTCTTTAAGACAAGAGCCTGAAAAGAGGACTGTGTTGACTATTGGAAATTGCAAAGCCATGTTCCAGGTAAGTCGGTAAGGTCCCCGGATCTTCCTGAAACACCTTAGCAGAACTCTTGAGTGTTTGCTTTGCTTCTCTTGCCAGTTCCTACCTAACGAAGTCCATTTAGGGACCGGATCTATGATTCCTTTCATTATAGCAAAGGATGGAGCCCACAGAAGAACTCCCAAAGTACTGTCTACTCTCAGTGCTCCTCTTTTGCCATTTTTCTGCTTGAAGCCTCTGTAGAATCTTGAGCAAAAAAAAAAAAAAATTTTTAATTACAATTCAGAATTCATGTTTAGAATTTTAGGTTATTTGCTTTACAGTTGTCAAAGCAGTATCATGTGGTCTCAGTTAATGGTATGCCAGTCCTTTCAGTTGTTCAAGTCAAGAGATGTTTGGAGTCCTCTTTGATTCTTTCCTTTCTCTTGTAACACATTCAGACGCCCTAGTTGAATCTGAAATACATCCCGGATATCTACAGAATCTCACCAGTGGTTGCAACATCACCATCACCACCACCGCCACCACCATCCTGTCATTCCTCAGCTTAAAACTCTTCAGTGACCCTAACTCAAGTCAGAGTTCTATAGTGACTTAAAACGCTTTGTGCAGGGGCGCCTGGGTGGCTCCGTTGGTTAAGTGTCCAACTCTTGATTTCGGCTCAGGTCATGATCTCACATTCGTTAGATCGAGCCCTGCATCGGGATCCTTGTTGAAACCTAAGAACCTAAGAGTCTCTCTTTCCTTCTCTCTCTGTGCCTCCCCTGCTGGCTTCTTGCATTTGTTCTCTTGAAAGAAAGAAAGAGAGAGAGAGAGAGAAAGAGAGAGAAAGAAAGAAAGAGAAAGAAAGAAAGAAAGAAACCAAAATGCTTTGTGCAATTACGCTTTTATTCCTCTGATCTCATCTTACTACTCTGTCTCCTTGTTCCCGTGAGCTCTAGCCACACTGGCTACGGCTTCCAGGCCTTGGAAATTGCTGTACCATCTGCTTGGAATATTCTTTCCCCAGATATGTAGAAGCTTGATTCTTACCCCCTTCATAGCTTTGCTCAGTGGTTACTTTCTCAGGAAAGCTTCTCCTAACACCTGCAGTCAACTTTTCTAACAATCACTTCTACTCCTCCTCACTGCTTTGTTGTTTTCCAAAGTGGTTATCACTCACTAGATAACACGCTATTTAGTAAGTGCATATGCTCGTTGTTGGTCTCCTCCCTCTAGGAGGGATTTTTTTCCCCCTGTCTTGACTGTTTTCAGGACCCAGTGTGGCATCTGACACAAAACTGATGCTTGGTTGTTCAAAATAATAAGTTTTCACCATAGCCGCACTTTTGTTTTCATGGAGGAAGACTTTATTAATTATAAGGGAATGGGAATATAAGGAATTAAACAATTATAGTAAACATAAAGAGGGAGAGAAGTATAGAGAAGAACAGAGAAGGCTTAATACAGCAAATCAGGTACTTAAAACATCTGACCTTCTGGCTCGGGAAACCCTGCGGTGACCAGCCCAGTTGGAGTCCCAAGGGTCCTGGAAGGAGCATCCTCCCCTCAGGTGAGACTTCCGAGTAGCTATACTGCCAGGGCAATATATACATATACTACCCTTGTGTGATTTATGGTTAGTCATTAAGTTTGCCCAAGTGCAGTGCTGAGCAAGCTGTTTTTGTTTCTCTTATCGTATCTCACCCAGGAGCCTGGCATCTGTATATTCCTTTTCCCTTCCTGATCCATTCTAGGAGGCCAGCCTGATTTGGCTCAAGGAGGAACATGAGGCACATTAATCCCTCTTGGCGTCAGGAACAGAAGGGCCAGTTTTGATCTTGAGGCCAGATACGGCATACAAGCTGACTAAGCCCCCATGATTTGTATGTGTGGCTCTGGGCAGAAATGCGAAACAAGTCACATGAACAGCTTTACACGGAACATTGGTAAATCGTTGTTGAGTGAATGAACTTTGAAACAAACGGTTAGGATCCTTGAAAAAAAAGGGTAGGATCATCAGGTGGAAGGTGAAGCCTGGCATAGTGTTAGTGGCATATGTACACGTTGGGCAGAGTCTGGTTTCTTGGGAATATTATTAGATAACTAGGGGAACAACTTTTTAAGTAAAAGCTAAAGTGAACTAGTTGCCAACATCATTCATTGATACATTTTGTAAACACTTGTGAAATATCTGTTGGGAAGAATCTTACATAGGTTTGAGCGTCCTATCCCGTGACATGTAGGACTTCGTAATCTAGTGCAATACTAAGAGAACTTTTCTTTTTTCTTTTTTCTTTTCTTTTTTGTCTTTTATTTCTTTTCTTTCTTTCTCTTTCTTTCTTTCTTTCTTTTCTTTTCTTTTCTTTCCTTCCTTCCTTCCTTCCTTCCTTCCTTCCTTCCTTCCTTCCTTTCATTTGTTTTACTTATTTAGAGCACAGGAAGGGCAGAGAGAGGAGAGAGAGGGAATCCCAAGCAGGCTCCTCACTGTCAGCGTGGAGCCTGATGTGGGCCTCGAACTTGTGAACCATGAGGTCATGACCAGAGCCAGAATCAAGAATTGGACACTTAACTGACTGAGCCACCCAGGCACCCCCTAAGAGAACTGTGGTGGAAATGTTCTTTTTGTGTACTGTCCAGTATGGAGCCACCAGCCCTATGTGATTATTGAGTACTTGAACTGTGACTAAAGTGACTCAGGAACTAAATTTTAAAGTTTAATTTTTAAAAAGTATTGATTTAAACGTACATAGCCAAATGTGGCTAATGGCTACTGTTTTGAGCCAGTACAGGGCTGGTAGAAAAGTAAGAAAGCATAAGAAATTAAGATAGGTGCTGGAATAAAGATCCTAAGTTCTTCTGGGGACAAAGATGAATGAATATCCCAGGCTGCCCAGGCAACTGAAGGGGCAGGAAGAGTTGAAGCATCCCTGAGGAGGCAAGGTTGGAACTGGTTTTGGTGACCCAGGGTACCAGGGAGGCAGAGATAGGAGTGAAGTTATACCAGACTGAGAGAACATCTTGAGCACAGGTACATAGGGCTAAGAATCTTTCAAGGAACTGTGAAAATTTTCTAAAGTGGTGGTTCTCCAACAGGGGTGATTTTGTCTCCTTTAGCCCTACCCATAGGGGACATTTGATAATGTCTGGAGGAAACATTTTTGGTTGTCGCAGCCCTGGGGTGCAGGGGAATGGGTAGAGGCTAAGGGTGCTACTAACTAAACACTCTGCAATGCACAGGACAGCTCCCACCACGATTATCCAGCCTGAAGTGTCTATTGACATTGGTCAATAGACCAATGTACTTGAACTGTGACTTCAGCTCGGGTCATGATCTCACGGTTCGTGAGTTCAAGCCCTGCGTTGGGCTCTGTGCTGACAGCTCGGAGCCTGGAGCCTGCTTCTGATTCTGTGTCTGCCTCACTCTCTGCCCCCTGTCCTGTTCACACTCTGTCTCTGTCTCTCAAAAAGTGAAGAAATGTTAACAAAAATTTTTTAAAAGTAAATAAATACACTTAAATAAATAAAACCAAAGACCAGTATCACTAATGAATATACAGGTCGAATATCCAAATAAAATAATAGAATATTGAATCAGCCACTTGGAGTGAAAAATGTATCATAGCCAAACAATGTCCACATCATCAATGAAAGATGATAATAATGCCATTTTAAATGTATACATTTTTTGCACATATTATAGTTTGACTAATGAGTAAGCTGTTACTGAACATTTAAGCTTTTTCTAAAGGTTTGCTATTTTAAATAATATCATGAATGGGTACTATTTTCTTAGAATATTTTCCTTGAAATGTGTTCTCTGATTCTTTGCCTGTACTTTTCAATGTTTTTTTTTTTTTTAATTTTAGTGTTTATTTTTGAGAGAGAGAGAGTGCACAAGTTGGGGAGGAACAGAGAGAGAGGGAGACACAGAATCCAAAGCAGGCTCCAGGCTCTGAGCTGTCAGCACAGAGCCTGACGTGGGGCTGGAGCCCACAAACCCTGAGATCATGATCTGAGCCGAAGTCGGATGTTTAACCGACTGAGCCACCCAGGCGCCCCTCTTTGCCTGTACTTTAAGGTCCAATTCAAGGACTGCCTATGGCATGAAACTGTTCTTTAGTTTTCTTGCCCATGGGTCTCAATTTTTTTAAATTTCAGATCATCAATACAAGGTTTAATTATATACCATAAATGGTTTTTGTTTATAAACTAGTTACATATGTATCTTTCTTTAATATAAAGATGTCTTTTTTCTGAACATACTGGATCATTCTTTTGAACCTTATTGGATCATCATTTTTTATTTACCTGTCATGTAAGCTATAAAAAGAATACAACTAAGTACTTGACTGTATGCTGTCACATGTTGAATGCTGATTTTAAAAATTTTAGAATTTTCTTCCCTTTGGCAGAACAAACTCTCCTGAAGCAAAAGCTCTCATATTTCTCTTGCCCTTATTGTAAAACAATGCCAAACACAATTATCCAATTACTATGTAACTTAGATCCCTGATCATTGCTATAAATACTGAATCTTGTTCCCTTTCTTCTACAACCAGGGTAATTTTGTTCCTTAGTCAGTGACAGAAGTGGCCCTGGCTATGACTGAGCCTAAATATGTTTGCTCTTTCAGGTGACATTTAGTGATGTGGCCATAGACTTCTCTCATGAAGAGTGGGGATGGCTAGATTCTGCTCAGAGGGATTTATACAAGGATGTGATGGTCCAGAATTATGAGAACCTGGTTTCTCTAGGTAAGCACAGCTCCCTCTCTACCCCAGTGGGGGAGACTTTCTGTCAATTACTGGAGATCCTTCTGAGTAAATGGCTGAAATTTTGTTTCAGATTCCCAAGGGTGTGTAGAGTTCTTTTGTGCCCTGCCTGAAGCTTATCTTCCCATTTCAGTGAAACTTCCTTTCGTTCCTTTTATGATGATGGCCTCTCCTTCATGAGGACCACAGTTTAAACAGGTTCTGTATTTTTCCTGTAAGCAGGTCTTTCCATACCTAAGCCGTATGTGATCAGTTTATTGGAGGATGGAAAAGAACCTTGGATGGTGGAGAAGAAACTGTCAAAAGGTATGTTTCCAGATGAGTCGTGGAGAATCAGGCAAAAGAAGTCTTTGTTAAACATGCTTGTGGAAAGTATGGAGGCATTTTTGCATATTTTAGGGGTACTCTCTTCAGAGATCCCAAATGTAACATATGAGGGATCCTTAGATTTCAAAACAGCCATTCCTCCACCCCGGGTTATTATCTTTCTGCATTACTTATGTTATCTAATAAAAAATGGAGGTTTTGCCATCATTATAATTCAGATTGTTATTTTACTTGCAACAAAATAAAGCAAATTATTCTCTTTAAGTCCACTTAAGGAAAACTATACCAATGGTTTTAGGCAAAGAAAGGCTGTCAGTCAGATGGCAAATGAGTTTTCCCCTAAGGCTGAGCTTCGAGGGTCAAATGTGGACATGAGTGATAGAGGAAGTAAAGAATGTATAAAAAAGTTTCTAGGAACAATGTTTTCTAATGTCCAATAAATGATACGATTTTACACAGATCCTACACAAACAAAGCCTAAATCTTTTAGAGCGATAAAGAATATTTATTTTGTTCGTTGTTAACTGTGTAATGCAGTACTGTAAATTGTGCATTTTGGGGAGATGGGGTGGCTCAGTCGGTTGGGCATCCAGCTCTTGATTTTGGCTAAGGTCATGCATGATCTCATGGTTTATGGGATCAAGCCCCATGTTGGACTCCGGACTCAGCATCGAGCCTGCTTGGGATTCTCGGTTTCCCTCTCTCTGCCCCTCCCCTGTCTCAAATAAATAAACTTAAGAAAATAAATTGTGCATTTTAAGCATACTAACTGACAGTAAATTGAGAATAACTGAAGGTTGGAGAACCAAGGCTGTGAGACCAAAATGTGGTCTTTCACATAAATGTAGGTACAGAATAGAACGTTGGCTTGGAATCCAGAATACCTTGTGCGTTTTTTTTTCCTTACAGTTTCACTTTTTTTCCACAGACTGTTTGCCTGTATTTAACTCATTTTCCTTATTACTCTCTGTTCCCGTCTCTCTGAGCTGTCTCTGTTTTCTGCTCCATTTGAACTTTGTTCAGAAATGATTGAATACATGAGAATTGTCAGTTATGTGCTTTCTGGGGATGAAGATGTGCTCTATTTTTCCTCTAGTTCTCTAATCCTTCCATAGAAGTTTCTTTTTAAGAAGTACAGAAAACAGTGTTTTGCTTTCTTGATATATTTCAGATTGGGAATCAAGATGGGAAAACAAGGAATTATTAATGAAGGAGGATATTTATGATGAAGATTCACCCCAAATGGTAATAATAGAAAAAATTACAAAACAAAATCATGAATTTTCAAATTTTAACAAGGACTGGGAATTTATAGAGGCGTTGGAGGGGAAGCATGAAAATCAGGTAGAACATTTCAGACCTGTGACCCTCACCTTTAGAGAAAGTCCCACTGGGGAAAGTATTCACAAATTTAGAAGCATCCTCCATTTAAAGTCTATTCTTTCTGAACCACAAAGAATTTCTGCTGAAGGGAAATCACATAAACATGATATATTTAAGAAGAGCTTACCAAAAAAACCTGTTATAAAAAATGACGGTATCAATGGTGGAAAGAAACTTTTGAATTCTAAAGAAAGTGTGGCAGCCTTCAGCCAGAGCAAATCTCTTACCCTTAACCATTCTTATAATAGAGAGAAAGTCTATACATGCAATGAATGTGGGAAAGCCTTTGGCAAGCAATCCATCCTTAATCGCCATTGGAGAATTCATACCGGAGAGAAACCATACGAATGTCATGAATGTGGGAAGACGTTTAGCCATGGCTCATCCCTAACTCGACATCAGATAAGTCACAGTGGAGAGAAACCTTACAAATGTATTGAATGTGGGAAGGCCTTCAGCCACGTGTCATCACTTACTAATCATCAGAGTACTCACACTGGGGAGAAACCGTATGAATGTATGAACTGTGGAAAGTCGTTCAGTCGTGTTTCACATCTCATCGAACATCTGAGAATTCATACTCAAGAAAAACTCTATGAGTGTCGAATATGTGAGAAGGCCTTCATTCATAGGTCGTCTCTCATTCACCATCAGAAGATTCACACTGGAGAGAAACCTTATGAATGTAGTGAATGTGGAAAAGCCTTTTGCTGTAGCTCACACCTTACCCGACATCAGAGAATTCACACTGTAGAGAAACAGTTCGAATGCAACAAATGTCTGAAAGTCTTTAGCAGCTTGTCATTTCTTATTCAGCATCAGAGTATTCATAATGAAGAAAAACCTTTTGAATGTCAGAAATGCAGGAAATCCTTCAACCAGCCAGAATCACTGAACATGCATTTAAGAAATCACACTAGATTGAAACCTTATGAATGCAGTATATGTGGGAAAGCGTTCAGTCATAGGTCATCCCTGCTTCAACATCACAGAATTCACACTGGAGAGAAGCCCTATGAATGTATTAAATGTGGGAAGACCTTCAGCTGTAGTTCAAACCTTACTGTACATCAGAGAATTCATACTGGAGAAAAGCCATATAAATGTAATGAGTGTGGGAAGGCTTTTAGCAAAGGTTCAAATCTTACTGCCCATCAGAAAATCCATAATGGAGAGAAACCCAGTAGTGCAATAAGTGTGGAAAAGCCTTTAGGCCACATGAACCTTTCTACGTGTGAAAAACCATATAAGCGAGAAACTGTATGAATGCGATATTTGTCATAATACACTTAGCCATAGATCCTTCCTGAAAATTTATACTGGAGAAAAGTCTTTTGAATGTAATGAATGTGGGAAGGTCTTTAGCAGTAAAACAAGCCTTACTGTCTATCACAGTTCACACTGTAGAGAGAATGTTTATTGCCTTCATAAAGGCAATAAATACGGGAAAGCCATTAGCCACTGTTAATCCCTTAATTGACAGAAGTAAGTACACACAGGAGAAAAACCCTATATATGTAGCATATGGGAAAGACATTAGGCAATATGAATCTCTTATTGAACACACAGGAGAGAAGCAATATGAATATAAAAATTGTGGGAAGTCCTTCAGTGAAAGTGTATCCCTTATTCTGTCTCAGTTCACACTGGAGAGAAAGCTTGTATGAGAAATGTAGCAAACTGTTCATTGCGTTATCTTGCTAGACCTCACAAGATTAATGCTAGAACAGCCTGAAAGACGTAGGAGTTATGTGTAAATCTTTCTTTACAATGATGTTATTTGTAAGCAGTTCTACAGGAGAGCAAATGAGTAGATTATAAATGAATATGCATTTCTTATAGCAATAGCAAACAATTTTACTCGAGTCCTGCATAGAAGTTTCTTTAGCTAATGGGCATGTGAAGAAATTTAGTCCCCCAGTGGATCCAGGAAATGTTTTAAAGTTAAAAATTAAAGCTGCAAAAGAAGTAAAAGGTGGTGTGAATAAAGTTTTTGGTCTCTAATAAAATCAGTTTGTATATAATGAACTCTTTCACTGTGACACTGATATTTCTTGCAAAGTTTTTTACTTTCCTCTTGAAGCATTAAGCCTTACTGTGTGCTTTAGCGGGAGACTAGCTAAGCTAGAGAAAAATGGCTTGATCTCTGTGCTGAGACTATCCTTATTTTCGTGAAGATAATTCACAGTCCATTTCCAGTTGGCTTAATTCACACATTTTAATTTTTACCAGTGCAGTGAGAACATAGCCAAGAAACAACAAACTATGAGAGATCAGAGCAGGCTTAATGGTGGATGTGCTTTTCAATCTGAATCTTAAAGGATGAGTACTAATTACCTGTGTGTGGGCACATACACTCTGGGAGTCGTTCTAGGCAAAGCACACAGGCCTGTTCTGTCATGTTAACTCTATCTGGACTCCATGATCCTGAGTCTAGTTTCATGCTTTGTGGCTTTAAGGTATCCCTGCTGGGAGCATGGCTGATAACAGCAACAGTCATTTCTCCATCCTGGATCATAGTTATGGGAGTTTACATTGAAATTAATAGTACAGAGCTGTCCCCATTACCCTTCCTCCAGCCTGCCTACCAAGTTTGAAAACAGCTACTTGTAATATGTGCCTTCTTGAAATGCTTGAGAGGCATTTTATTTTCTACACTGAACCTTGACAGATAATTATGGTTTGTAAAGGGGCTGGCTTCAAGTAGTCTTAAGTTTTAGATAAATGGAATAGTCTTACTTGTCTCATGGTTTCCTATCTTGTGACTAGAAGGATAGTACAGAATCCTGTCTGGATTGGATTAGGACTGTCTGGACACTTGGGAGTAAACGACACTTATGTAGCTTATATTTCAGGTTATGCTCTCTATGGTGTTTCGTGTCATAAGAAAGAAATTATTTTAAAAAGGAGTATTATATCACATGTAATTGTGATGTGGAATGAGTGATAGGGTTTCCAACTTTAGACAAAATACTCTAGTATATGTGCAACCCTAACAAAGCCAAGAGATGAAGGCACATTCCATAGCAATTCTCAATAGAGATAGTAGATTTGGAATGGGATGGTGAGTTTTTAAAAAGCAGACATTTATCTTTCCTTTGATTTAGTTTTATTTAAGAGATTGTGAAATTCTAAGGAATGCTGAAGGATCTTTGAGAGACTTAAGCACAGCATGGTGTCAAGGATTAAGAACTGTTATAATTATGGATAGATTGGCCACTATATATGTACAGTTGTGGGATAATGGCAAGTGTTCTGTTTCTCCCATTCTTTGTCCTTCCTCCTGTCTCAAGCACTGGTACCACACAGTTGAAGTAGTACTTTAATCCTAGATTTTATTTGCTTTCACTACATGTAGTTTGATGTTACCTTGTTATTTTGTTATGAGGGGATTCATCCAAATATTCAAACTTTGAATGAATTAAACACATACAATTAAAAAGCATAAGCATGCACATGATAACGTTTTACAATTCTTGGTTTAAAGTGCCTTCACAGTGATACTGTGGTTCAGGTTGTGCAGATTGTTGTGTTAATCCTCATACCGGTTTTCTAGCAAGATAGTTTAATGTTGATCTGGCTGCATTTCAGGGACGAGAGACACACAAAAAAACTTCATGCTGTTCTGCCATCTTGGCCCCTCTCTTCACAGTGATACTGAACTAGGAAAAGCAAGCCAGGGTTAAATCAAGACAGTGAGGACTTAAAGTGGTGAGAGTGTATTACCTTGCTGCAGATTGGGCTAAGATCATGATGTTACAGTGTCACTGATGGAGAATCCTACTCCATCATTTCTGTTAACCATTTCTTGAGCATCTGTGAGCCAGGTAAATAAAACACACTCTATACCTTTCAAGAGCTCAAAAGTGTATGCGTGCATGTGTGTGAAGACTATGCCCAGAAGTCATGTCACCCGACTATAAATCCAAGTTGCATGTATACTGGCTTTATATGATCTTGGGCAAATTACTTCAAAATCTATAAATGGTGATAGTAATACCTCACAGGATTTTATGAAGATAAATGAGTTAATTTGTATAAAATGTTTGCAGTGTCTTGTACCTCAAAAGCATTCAGTGAATATTAGCTGTTAATTTCATCACTCTTATCTACTTACCGTTTCACTTTTCGCGGGGTCCTTATAAGACACTCCCATTTCCTTCCAACACATCCGATACCTTTCATATTTGAGCCATTTCCAGAGGGAATATGTTTATTACCCCGTATACTCCCAAGGAGACACAAAGAGCACCAGATAAGAGAAGATGAGACGAAAATCCACCTGGGCTGCAGGAAGGAAGAATGGTGCCCTAAAGATGGTTTTGGAGAAAAGGCAGAATAAGGGAGACATTGTCAATTAAACAGTAATGTTTTGAAAATGTCTTTTTTCTTTTCTTTGAGCAGTACTGTGGACCTAAAATACTCAGTAAACCATGTTGTAAACAGATGTGCTGTCATCAGGCTTTGATGTTCCATTTATAGAGCACAGGCAGAGCAGATTTAGCATAATCCTTAAGGGTCCTAGGATTTTCAGAATGGTAAATGAACACTGGTTTCTGCTTAAAGTCATCAGGTGCATTTGCCCTTAATAAGAGTCAGCTTGTCGTTTGAAACTGAAGCCAGGCATTGACTTTTCTCTAGCTATGAAAGTCCTAGATGACATCTTTTTCCATTGAAGATCTTTTGCTTAGTGTAGCCACCTTCAGTAATGATTTTAGCCACATCTTCTGGACAACTTGCTGCAGCTTCCACATCAGAACTTACTACTTCACCTTGTACTTGTACAGAGATGGCTTCTTAAACTGCACGAATCCACCTCCGTTAGCCCCATTTCCTCTCTGTAGCTTCCTCGCCTCTCCCAGCCTACCAAGAACTGAAGAGTTCGCACTCTGGATCAGGCTTTGGTTTATGGGAATATTGTGACTTCTGTTCACACATTTGTGTGTTCACTGGAGTAGCACTTTTAATTTTCTTCAAGAAATTTTCCTTTGCATTTACAACTTGGCTGTTTGGTGCAAGAGGCCTAGCTGCTTTCAGCCTAACTTGGCTTTTGACCACCTTCCTCACTAAGCTTAATCATAGCTTTTGATTTCAAGTGACAGATGTGTAACTCTTCCTTTCACTTGAACACGTAGAGGCCATTGTAGGGTTATCTGTTGGCCTAATTTCAATATTGTGTCTCAGGGAACAGGGAGGCCTAAGGACCAGACAGAGATGAGCAGGTGGTTAGTGGAGCAGTCAGAACGCACTATTGGTTAAGTTCATGGTCTTATATGTGTGCAGTTTCTGGCACCCCAAAACCATGACGACTGTAACATCAAAGATGACTGATCACAGATCACCATAACAAATATAATAATAAAGAAAAAAAATATTGTGGGAATTACCAAAATGTGACAGAGACATGAAAAGACAAATGCTGTTTGAAAAATGATGTTGACATTTGTTTGATGCAGGATTGCCACCAATCTTCATCAGTTTGTAAACAATGCAATATCCGCAAACCACAGTAAAGTGAAGTGCAAGAAAATGAGGTGTGCCTGTATAACCTCGGGGAAGTCCTTTCATTTCTCAAGCCTTGATTTCTACATCAAACCAAGATTAATTCCTATTTTACCAGGTGTTTTTGAGAATTGAAGAGAAAATACTCCTAAAGCAAACAGTGGAGTGCCTGGTACATGTGAGTTGCTTGGTGTGTTTTTCTTACTTTTATTAATCCTCCCACTGACTATGAGGTGAGTGTCATAATCATCTCCATGGCATTGTCAGCAACCTGAGATTCGACAGCTCTAGTAAGTTTCCCAGAGTCACACATCTCAAACGTAGGCTAAATTTGAACACCCCCCCCCCCCCCCCCGCCAAGAGACCATGCAACTGCCTCATGACGGTACTGTGTCTCAGAAGATTAAGGTTTCTTTTGCAACCACACAGGTCCTCTCCTGCCTTTTTGAACAAAAAAATATTCCCTTTAGCATGCTGTTCCTTCAGCCTAGAATGCCCTTCTTATCCCCCTTTTTACCACGCTCATCTGTCAGAGTGACTACTGTTCACCTTGCAAAGTTCACTTCAGTTGTCACCCAGGCTTGCTCAGGCACTAATTGAGGAAATGAGGGATAAAAATGCTGTCCGTCATATAGAAAACCAAGAGCAAAAAGGCAGAAGTTCTTGCTCTCCAGTAATTACTTTTAATGTAAATAGATTAAGTTCTCCAATAAGAGATTGACAGAATGGATTAGAAAAATGTTCCAACCAGATGCTGTCTACAAGTGAGTCACAGTGGGCCCAAAGACACAAATATGTTAAAAGAGTGGGAAAAGCTCTTTTATGCAAAGAGTAACCAAAACAGAGCTCTGGTGCCTATATTAATATCAGACAAAATAGACTTTAAATCTAAAAGATTTCAAGTGACAGGATCACTGTATATTACTAAAATGTTCAACACAGGAAAAATATATACCAATTATAAGCGTTTGCACATCTAATAACAGGCCCATAAAAATATGTGAGGCAAAGTTGACAGAATTGAAGGGAGAAATAGACTGTTGTATTAATAGTTGGAGACTTCAGGACTCCACTTTAAATAATGGGTAGATCACCACACAAAAGATAAAGGAATAAAGGACATAAACAACTCAACAAGCCAACTACACCTAACAGACAAATAACATTCCACCTCAAAACTGCACCATACACATTCTTCTCAATTGCACATGGCATATTTTTCATGATGGATTTATATATTAGCCCATAAAACAAATATCAATAGCTTTAACATATATAAAGTAACTTTGTTGATCATAACAGGAGGAAGTTAGAAATTAAGGAAAAGTGGACAATTCACAAATAAGCAAAAATTAAACTATACACTCATAAATAACTGTTATGGCCTGAATGTGTCTTCCCCCAAGTTCCTATGTTGAAGTCCTACTGTCTGATGTGTTGGTATTAAAAGGTGGGGCTTCTGAGAGATGCTTAGGTCATAATGGTAGAACCCTCATGAATGGGATGGGTGCTTTTAGAAAAGAGATCCCACAGAACTCTCTTGTTCCTTCTGCCTGTGAGGATACAAAACAAATCCTGCAACCTGAAAACCTGACAATGCTGGCACCTTGATCTCTGACTTCCACCCTCAAGAACTGTGAAAAATAGGTTTATCCTGCTTACAAGCTATCCAATCTCTGGTATCTTGTTATGGTAGCCTGAATGGACTAAGAAAACAACCAATGGGTCAACGAATAGATCACAAATTAAATCAGAAAATACTTAAAGACTAATGAAAACACAGCATACCAAAATTAATGTCGTATAGCAAAAGCAGTGCTAGGAGGGAAATTTGTAACATAAATTGCCTATATGAGAAAAGATCTGGGAATCCATAACCTAACTTTACACCAAAAAGCTATGGAAGAAGGAAATAATAAAAGACAAAGTGGAGATAAACCAAATAGAAAAACAGAGAAAATCAGTGAAACCAAAAGTTGGCTCTGAAAAAAATCAACAGAATTGACAGAATGTTACCTAGACTGACACAAAAAAAGAAAACACAAATAACCAGAAATGAAAATGGAGATCTTGCTACCAACCTTACAGAGGTAAAAAGGATTATAAGACAATATTAAGAACAACTGTACACCAACAAATTATTTTCTTTCTCTAAATTTTTATTTAGATTCCAGTTAACATACAGTGTAATATTGGTGTACCAACAAATTATATAATCAAGAAGTGGTCAAATTCCTTGAAACACAAAGATTACCTAAACTAACTCGAGGAAATAGAATATTTCAACAGATCTGCTTTATAAAAGTTAAAAAAAAAAAAACAGATTTACTCTATAAAAAGTAAAGAGATTGAGTCAGTAATCAGAAACCTCCCAACAAAGAAAAGTCCTGTACCAAATGGCTGTACAAGTGAATTCTACCAAATATTTAATGAAGATTTAACACCATTCTTCTCAAGCTTCTAAACAATTAGAGGAAAAAAATTCTCTATGAGAACATTGTTCTCATACCAAAGCCAGATAAAGAAATCACATGAAAAGAAAATTACAGAGCAGTATTCTTTGTGGATATAGATGCAAAAATCCTCAACAAAAATTAGCAAATAGAATCCACCAGTATATTAAAAGATTTATTCACCATGACCAAGTACAATTTACCCCAGTAATGCAAGAGTGAGAAGAAAATCAACCAATGTAATCCATTCCATTAATAAAATGAAGGAGAAAACTCACATGATCATCTCACTTTATGCAGAAAAGGCATTTGACAAAACTCAATAACCTTCATGATAAAAATGCTCAGAAAACTAGGAATAGAGGGAAAACTCCTCAACATGATGAAGGCTATGTGTAAAACCCACAGCTAAAATCATCTTCAGTGGTGAAAGACTGAAAGCTTTTCCTCTAAGGTCAGAAAAAGACAAGTAGACCTGCTTTCACAGTTACTATTCATCATTGTTCTCAGAGTTTTATCTCAGAGCTATAAGGCAAGAAAAGGAAATAAAAGGTACCCAAAATGGAAAGGAAGTTGTAAAACTTTCTTTTTGCAGTTGAAATGATCCCATATATAGAAAGGATTCACAAAAGAATTCCCCAAAACTAATAAGGCTAATAGATGAATTCAGCAAAGTTGCAAGGAAAAATCAATACCCCAAGTCAATGGTATATCCATGGAACAGCAATGAATGATACAAAAAGGAAATTAGGAAAGTCCTTCCATTTATAATAGTACCTACAAGAGGAAAATATTTGGTAGTAAATTTGTATGCTCAAAACAAAACAAAAATGCTGGACAAAATCAAAGATGACCCAAATAAATGGAAAGATATCTCATGTTCAGAAAAACCCAGAAAGACTTAACATTGTTAAGATGTTAATACTACCCAAAGAGACACACAGATTCAATGCTATTAAAATTCCAGCTGCCCTTTTTTTTTTTTTTTAGAAAAGGTAAAGTCAATCCCCAAATTCATACAGAATTATAAAGGGCCCCAAATAGCCAAAACAATCCTAAGAAGAATAAAGAATAAAGTTACCCAACTTCACAATTTATTACAGTGCTACATTAATTACAGCAGTATGGCAGTGACATAAGGACAGACATACAGACCAGTGCAATAGAATAGAGAGCCCAGAAATAAACCCTCACATGTATGGTCAATTAATTTTCAACAAGATGCCAAGACCTTTTAAGGGGAGGGACACTCTGAAAAAGTTGAAGAGCAGGCAACATTTCCTAACTCATTTTATGATGCCAGAATTGTCCTGATACCAAAATCAGACAAAGATACTATAAGACAGAAAGAAGGGAAGGGAAGGAGGGAGGGAGGGAAAGAAGGGAAAGAAGAAAGAAAGAAAGAAGAAAGAGAAAAGGAAAAAGAGAAAGAAAGGAAGTAAGAAAGGAAAACTACAGACCAGTATCCCTTACAAATACGATGCAAACATACTGAAAAGACTAGCAACAAACATTTCTCCAAAGAAGATCTATAAATGGCTAATAAACACATGAAAAATGGTCAATATAATTAGTCATTAGGGAATGCAAACCAAAACCACAATGAGATATCACTGCCAGGATGACTATGAGGAATATTTTAAACAGGGAAAATAAGTGTTAGTGACATTGTGGGGAAAATGGAATCCTTTGTGCAATGCTTATGGGAATGTAAAATGGTATGGCCCTTGTGGAAAACACTGTTGTGATTCCTGAAGAGGTTAAATATAGAACGACCATATATTTCAGCAGTTTCACTTCTAGATATATACTCTAAAGCATTGAAAGCAGGGACTTAAACAGAGAATTGATCACCAACATGTATGGTGACAGCATTATTTACATTAGGTGAAAAGGATGAAAAACAATCTAGATATCCATCAACACATGAACTGATAGACAAATTGTGGCATATACATGCAATGGAATATTATTCAGCTTTAGAAGGAATAGATTTCTGATGCGTGCTACAATATTTATGAACTTTGGAAACATGCTAAGTGAGATAAACCATACACAAAAGGACAAATATTGTATGATTCCATTTATATGAGGTACCTAGAGTAGGGAAATTCATAGAGATATAGAGGTTACCAGCCGCTCAGGGCAGTGTGGAAGGGGAAGTTGTTGTTTAATTGAACAGTTACTGTTTGGGATGATGAAAAAGTTCTGGAAATGGATAGTGCTGATGGATGCACAGCACTGTGAATGTACTTCATGCTAATAAGTTGTAAATTTAAAAATGACTAAAATGGTATATGTCCTACAATAAAAAGAAAAAAAACTTCAATGCATAATAACATAGCCTTCTTGTTCTTGGGAAGTTCAGTGCTTTGTCTTGATTCCAACAGAAGTAAGGTAAAAGGGAAAAACTTAAGCAAATGATCCAAATCTTCTATAAGATAATATATATTTCATGGTAATTTTCAGGGTGCCACAAACCGTACCTGCTAGCTTTTGCCTCTTTTGGAACTGAGCTAACTTATCTCTGAGGGAATTCATTAGTAGACAAGTTAATGGAAATTACACAATAAGACTGGAATGGAACATGTCAAGAAAATACAGAAGTCTGTAAGTACTCACCAATCACACTGAGAAGAACCTGATTTTTGGAAGGGTGGCAGGTTCTAACATGTAAACACATTATTTGGAGTTTTATTTCTCCTTTAAACATTATTTTTGTAGGAATAATAGTCTCATACAGGATTTCTCATTGATAGTCAGTACTTATGCACGAAAATAATGAAGTGTGCAACCATTGTTGATGACCTTAGGTTGCTAATTATGTAATTATTTAAATTTTGGAATTGATACAGAACATACAAACCCATTTCCTCATTGTAAATCTTGGGAGAATTGAGGCATTGAAATAAGGCCTAAGACATAGACGTGGGAAATATACAGAGAATATGTGAATTCTGGTAATAATTGAATGAATCAGTAGTTTATAGTATGGTCCCTGGACCTGCAACATTAGCATCACTTTGAAACCTGGGGTAAATGCAAATTATCAGAACATTGTTCCTGGCAGAGAGAAACACCTGAACAAAAGCCTGATAGCTGGACAGACTGGGATTTAGGGAGGGAAAGAAGGTCTGTTGGGAAGATATAGTTTGGGGTGGTTGGGACAGCATTCATCAAGGTAGAGAGGGGAGGGGTTGGAGCTTAAAGTATTTTTCGTGATATATTAGGGGTTTGGATTTCATCCCAAGAGCAATGGAGAATCTAGAAATAAAAGAGAACCCTCTTCATGCCCCAGGGACAGACTGGGTCATTAATAAGGGGAAAAAATGCTGGGTATGGCTATGGTATACTGAAGAATGGACCACCTCTAGAAGGCCCTCTTGCAGACTTCCAGCCTCTATAGGAGGGTCTTCTAGTTTTTCCACAGGAGAAAAGGCCCAGAGCTATTTTAAAATTACCCAGATTCTCCACAGTGGAAACTGATTCATACTAGTTGTTTGTTTGTTTGTTTGTTTGTTCACATACTGTCTGGGGAGACTCAACCTACCCCTCTAGGCTGAAGGTGGACTCCCAAGAAATAACCTGGTTGGAGACAGAGCAGAGTTTGGTCCTCTAAGCCATTTAGTTACACTTCCATATATCAGATACACATACACTCAGTGCAAATAGAAGGAGTATGAATAGATTACTCATGACTATACAAATGCTATACATTTGAAAAGGTTTCCTTTTACTAAAACATAAATGCTAATCAGCAATCACCTGAGCCGCCAGGAGACATACTAGAAGACAGACTTACAGGTGCATAAATGCAGAGAATAGAGAGAGATCTTCATGGCCCTTCTGAGGACCCACCTTTCAAAGGTACTTCCAGAGTTGTCAGTTTACATTTGTTTATGTAATTTTTGCAAGGATGCCAGTCTTCCCACTGGAATATTTACAGAAATACAAACATATTCACAGATCATGTCTGAAATCTAATAAAAAATAAGTGGTGATACACAGAAACAAAATATAACCCAACTGAGGAGAAAAACAAATCATTCGAAATAAGCACAGAATGGCAAAGTGGAAAACATTAAAACAGAAAAATGTAGGGGTGTCTGGGTGGCTCAGTCGAGTGTCTGATTCTTGATTTCGGCTCAGGTCATGATCTTGAGGTTGTGGGATCAAGTCCTGCGTCAGTGCTGAGTGTGGAGCCTGCTTGGGATTCTCTTTATCTCTCCCTCTGCCCCTCTTCCCCACTCACCCCCTCTCTCTTCCTCTAAAAAAACAAAAACGTGTTCCATATGTCCAAGAATCAAGAAGACTGAACATGTTAAGTAGAGACATGAAAGATTTAAGGAAGACCCTAATCTAAGTAAAAGAGATAAAAACTATAAATTATGGTATGAAATGATGTCACTAAGGGCAAAGTGGACATTGCAGAAGAAAAGATCAGGAAAATGGAAGATGTAGCAGTAGAAACTATTCAAAATGAAACAGAAAATACTAAAAAAGAAAAAATTATCAATGAGCAGTGAGACAACTTCAAAAGAACTACTACACATATATAACTGAAGGCCCTGAAAGAGAAGTAGAGGGACAGAAAATCATTGGAAGAAATAATGACTGAAATATTTCCAAATTGGTGGAAACTATAAACCTAAAGAACAAAGGAGCACAGGAAAATTTCACCAAGGCTGGAGCTTGGGAAAATGGTGGAATAGGAGGAAGCTGAGCTCATCTTGTCCCACATTTTCAACTTGGATCCAAAGACGGGCAGGAAAACTCCACAACTAAATACAGGGAAGAAGCTGTATCTCAAAGGTTAGAAAGGTCAGAAAGGTGAAGGGAGGCTGCCTGAAGGAGGGAAGGAGCTGCACTTGCAAAGAGGGCAGAGAAACAGGCCCTCACACCAGGGAGCTCACATGGGGGAAAACTAAGCCCCATAGCATTTGGCTTTAAAAAAACAGAGGGGCTGAGGTGAGCCTGGGTGTATCAGTCAGTTGAGCATCTGACTTTTTATTTTAGCTCAGGTCATGAACCCAGGGTCGTGGAATTGAGCCCTATGTTGGACTCCATGCTGAGCATGGAGCCTGCTTAAGATTTCTCTCTCTCTCTCTCTCTCTCTCTCTCTCTCTCTCTCTCTCTCTCTCTCTCTCCCCTCCTGCCCTTCCCCACTTGTGTGAGTGTGCACTCTCTCTCTCAAATAAAAAAATAAAACAATAAAAACCAGGGCTGAATTCTGTGAGTTTGTAAAACCAGTGGGACTTGGAACCTGGAGGTTTGGAGGTCAGCTAACTCAGCATTGGGGGAGCCAGGAAGGTGAGTGATAACTGGGTTGCTGCCCTTAAAAGGACATGAGCCTGCATGGAGAGACAACATAAAAATGGCAGTTTGCACAATGCTGGGGGCAAATAGGACACAGATCTGTTCATACTGATTTTGGAGTGTGTTAGGGGGACTTCTCCTAAAACAAGGGAGCTGGCACATGCCATTTTCCTCCCTGTCCCCCTAGCATAAGCACAGAGACACCTGCAGGGAGCAGGGCTGCACAGAACTTGTTACCTAACCCACTAGCAGTGTGCCACACCCATGAATTCTCCTGAAGACTTGCCCATTCCAAGCTTGCTAGCCTAGGCCCTGGGCTCAGGGGTTTAAATTTGTTAAAGCCATGAGCACCCTGCCCAGACTTCAAGTGCACATCCACCATGCCACACCCAGTTGTGTGCTCTAGCCACCCCCATGTTTTACCCAATCACACATGCCAGGGAAGTGTCCCATTCTGTGCCCAGCCACAACTCACGCCCCACCAGGAACCATCAGATGGCCCACCCAGTCATGTGCCCCGACCACCTTTGTGGGTTGTGACCAGTCATGCACCCTGTCACCAATGTGCACTGTGCCGAGCCACCAGGTGCACAGGTGCTGCCACATGCTGTACCCAGCCACCACGCCAGGCCCAACCACTGCACTCCACCTAGCTTCCCACCCCAGCCAATGTTGTGCACCATGCTCAGACTGGCACATCGAGCCACCGCAGTGATTAGGGAGATCCTGCATAGGACTAGCGGCCCAGTGCAAATTTAGCTAATTTGCTCCCAAGTTCCTAGGCAGGTACTACCCCCAAGAGGTGGCCTGACTGGGTCCCACTAACACCACAGAGAACAAGCACAGCCCACAACAGGCAAAGTCAGTGTAGACAGCAGCACTGAAGAGAAAACTGACTCAGACACAGCAGCAGGGCATAAGCAACGCATGTAGGATACTCTCCTGAAGTGCCAGGTTCTGAACAGGAGACATTGCACTGTAGGGCACTCCAGGACCTCTTCTTCATAAAGTCATACTTTCAAGAGCAGAAGACACAGCTGACATTTTTTTAGCTTTCTTTTTTTTAATGTTTATTTAATTTTGAAAGAGAGGGGGTGGGGAGGGGCAGAGAGAGAGGGAGACAGAAGTTCTGAAGCAGGCTCTGTGCTGAGAGCAGAGAGCCTGATGAGAGGCTTGAACTCACAAACCACGAGATCATGACCTGAGCCGATGTCAGACACTTAACCAACCGAGCCACCCTGGTACCCCTTTATCTGACTTTCTTAACACACAGGAACAGAAACACAGAAGCAGGCAAAATGAGGAGACAAATTTATCCCAAATGAAAGAATAAGACATGGCTATCTATAGCCAGAGATCTAAGCAAAACAGAATAAGTAAATGCCTGATAGAGAATTTAAACCAAAGATAAGGATACTCACTGGACTTGAGAAAAGAGTGGAAGACATGAGTGAGACCCATAACACAGAGATAAGGAATAACAAAGCAGAGATAAAGGACACAATAAATGAAATGAGAGACACACCTGATGGAATGAAGAGCAGAATGGAAGAAGCTGAGGAACGAATTAGTGATCTGGGAGACAGAGTAATGGAAAGTAAGCTGAATAAAAGAAAGAGAAAAGAATTCTGCAAAATGAGGATAGACTTAGGGAACTCAGTGACTCCATCAAACATGATAACACTTACATTATAGGAGTCCCAGAAGAAGGGAGAAGGGGGCAGAAAATTTATAGGAAGAAAGAGTAGTTGAAAACTTTTTTAAGACATGCTCCCCCCCCCTTCCCTGCCGATAGATTTGCTAGCTCTCACCCTATGGGCAATCTGGCAGTCCCAGTACAAGCTCCAGATTTAACCTCTACTGATGCACAAACCCCATCGAGTACTTACAAACAAATTGGCAAAAGCCGTGGAAGACCTAGAGTCCCCAAACCATAGAGCAGTGGCTTCAAACTTTCTCGAAAAAAGCCCGATAACACATATATATTATAGCTTTGTGGATCACAGATCTCTGTCACATATTTCTCTTTCTCTCTCTGTCTCTCTCCCTGTGTGTGTGTGTGTGTGTGTGTGTGTGTGTGTGTGTGTGTGTGCGCGCGCGCGCGCGCGCGCGCGCTTGTGCAGGGGTGTTACAACTAAAGTTGCCAGCACGGTTCTTAGCTCTGGGGTCTTACAAACACAGGCCATGTGTGGAATCTAGCCCACAGGCCTCACTGTTATCCTAGTACCAAATATTGCCGAGAGAAAATTCCAAAGCCCTGAAGAGATGGAGATACACAGCATCTTTGCCGCCTGGATAAGTTAGCGTGAGTAAACTGCCGAGTTGGACTAGGATTCCGAAGCCTGGTCTATGGACTGATTCTAAGAAATGTCGGTGCCTTCCGGGCAGGAGTTCCCGGGACAGGGGACCCTGGGCCCCTCCCCCTCCCCCATGTGCACCCCTGTCCCTGCACCTGGGAGAAGACGCCTCACTGACAGCCGCGGGGTTTGCTGCGCGACTCAGTTCGGGAGCAATCTGCCACCGAGATGTTCTGACCACGCGTGGCCCCCGCCCTCATCTTCTGAGAGACGGAGGCCCGGTGTGCCCAAGGCGCACTTGCAAGTGCCCCCGAGTTGGCCCTGCGGGGCGCTCATCCATCACTCGTGTGCCCCGGCGCCGAGCGCCCTAAGGACCATCGAAACAGAACACCACGAAGTAATTCGTGACGTGTGCATGACGAGGACTCGCCAGGATCTGATGGTTCCAGGAGCGCCAGGCAGCCCGGGTCAAGCCCTGGCAGGGCCGCCACCACCTGGGCGAGCCGAGGCAAGTTCTGGGCCTTGAAGACCGTTCGCCCACATGCGTAGAGCTAAGTGAAGAGGCCCTGCCCTCCGGGACCGGCTGACGTGGGGGCGGCGGGCGGGCAGGTCGGGGCACCTGGGTGCCACCTCAGGATCCCGGCGGCCCGGCCGCGGGTGCCGCGGGCTCAGCTTCCCCGGGCGGCCGCGCCGCCGCCGGCTCCGGGATGCCGGGCCACCCCGTGAAGCATCTGGAGGTGGCTGTCCCGGGCCCTGGGCTACCCGCACGCGGCGGCGGGGCGCCGGCCTAACTGCTGTCCTCTGCGGCGGCGCTTGGAGAGACGCGCCCGGGGGCTCTGGCGCCCGGGGCCGCTCTGTCCAGTGTCGCTCAGCACCTGGACGCTGGCCCCGCTGCCGCCTGCCCGGCGACCTGGGGCTCTCCCTCCCGGGGCCAGCTCCCCCACGTCCCCCGCATCCGGCCGAACCTGGCTGGCCCCGCCGCTGAGCCCGGTCCCCCATCGGAGGGCCCCGGCTGCCGGGACTCGCGTGCGACAGGCGCCGCCCTCGGGGACCCAAGGGAAAGGGCGGAGGACCCAGGGCGCTGAGGCGGCGGTTGCGCGCCCACGCCGCGGTCGTGGCCGGTCCCACCGAGCGAGGCGACGCCTGGTCCCTGCAACTGCAGCCCGGTGCGCGCGGCCAGAGGCTAGCGAGTCCCGCGGGGCCAGACCGTTGGCCTCGCCCTTTGCCCTCCTCGACTTTTCTGGAGCCCGTGCGTGGCCCGCTGCGCGCCCGTTCTCTGTCACCCGGCCCGGTGGCCCTCGCGAGCCTGGGGCGAAGGGCGCGCTGGCCGCCGACGGGTCGCAAGCTAGGACACCCGCTGACTTTTCTACAGAGTCCAGGGATTCGCCCGCAAGCGGACAGCTCTTCGTGCCACCTTGTGCAGGCAGCTCCCCCGCCCGCCGGTGCCCCCCAGTGTCCCCATGGATCTTGGGTCACCCCTGCCCCGCCCCTCACCTCGGATGCTTGCAGCCTCCTGGGCCTGCACCCCTCGCTGTTGGGTCGCCCCCCAGGGGCCGTATCTGGCCCCGCGGCTCCCCTCGGGGTGCCTGCTCTGTGGGGACTCTGCAGGCGGGACTCCCAGAGAGAAGCCACTGTGTCTGCTGGCACCTCCAGTGTGTTCTCCGCTCAGGAAGGATAAAGATCCTTCCCCAAGGGCGCAAATACTCTCCTCGGCCAGCCCTCCTGCCCCACCGGGGGAGAGGAACTTCTATGAAGCTCTGCTGTCCCAGTCACTCTCCCAGACCCTCGTCCAAAGGAGGCTGACCTGAGAGACACCTGGAAGGGTGAGGACGAGGATGAAAAGTGGCAGTGGCAGTGGCAGGATGATGAGAGACGGGCCACACCAGAGCTGGAGCGCATCCCATCCACGTCTAAGTCCTTGGAGACCACATCTTTCTGGTGAACTCCTGGATTCCAAGGGAAACCTCCATTTCTAAGAATACTCTGTGGTAAGGGTAGATGAATTCCAGACCATGGGTCAGGTATATGTGTCATCTCCGGACACTCCAAAACCTCATCACATGTCCGGAGATGACAGCCAAGGAAGAATTCTAGAAGACACCTTTGGTGCAAAAGGTGATTTTATTAAAGCACAGGACCGGGCCCGTGTTGGCAGGAAGGGCTGCAGTGGGATTGTGTAGAAAGGCTGGTTATATCCCATGGACTTGAGGGAGGTAAAGTCAAAAGGGAAGTTTCCAAGGACTTTCATATGCTAAAGACTCAGAGATCACTGCAGGCCTGCTGTTGCCAAGCTAAGGTTGTTTTTCCTCTAGCAAAGCATTAACATCAAGTAGGTAGGGAGTCCCTGGAGAAATGGTTTCCTCTGCCAGCCTCAAGTACTTGTCAATGGGCCCCAGGTTATAAGGAAATTCAACACTGTCTGCCATTCCCTTCTTGCCTTTGTTCCCTACATCTCTCTGGATCCAGGGGAGGGTGAGGTTGGGGCTCCAGGAAACTGAGTCTATAGGGCTCTGGAGATCCGGCTGGCTGGCCATTGCTAAGATTGCCTTTTTCTTGTAATTTACTAAGATATGTGTAAACTAATGAAGACTGCCCCCCCCCCCCCCCCCCCGCCCCGTCCTGCAGGACCGTGATCTCTATCAGTTAACCATTTGTTTTCTTTCCTTTCCTTTGGTCTTGGGCAGCCAGGAGTGACTAAGGGATATCACACAGATCCCACCTGTGGGGGAGGGGTGTGCTAGCTTGTATGTTGCCCTCATCCTGCCTTATGCTCCCCCATCTCATATATATTCTCATATATATATATATATATATATATATATATATATATGTATATATATATATATTCCTTTTTAGACAAATTACAAGAACAATAAGAAATTCACATTCTTTTTTAAAATTTACCTTTCATTTTATATGTATAACGTCTTTAAATGCTCTTAAAAACATTTTCAATATTCCACCATTCTCATTTCACTTTTTTTTTTTAATTTTTTTAACGTTTATTTATTTTTGAGACAGAGAGAGACAGAGCATGAACAGGGGAGGGTCAGAGAGAGGGAGACACAGAATCCGAAACAGGCTCCAGGCTCTGAGCTGTCAGCACAGAGCCCGATGCGGGGCTCGGACTCATGGACCGAGAGATCATGACCTGAGCCGAAGTCGGACGCCCAACCGACTGAGCCACCCAGGTGCCCCTCTCATTTCACTTTTAAGTGGCTTTCTTTTTTTGCTAAGTTAGATTACATTCTTGGGCTTTATTTAGGAAGTGGCCATCATTGTCATGAAGATGCTTTCCTTGCTGGTGGTAATGATGTGAAATGTTCAGGTCCAGAGCAAATGGTCAACAAAGAATTCTTGCAGGGTTTTCGGTGCAAAAAGGGAGGTTTTAGGAAAGCACAGGGACAGGACCGTTGGGCAGAAAGAGCTGCACTGGGTTGTGTGAAGTGGCCCATTATATACTTTCAAGTCGGGAGGGGGTTAGGGATAGCAGAAGTGTAACGAATTGGGAAGGAAAGTTTCCAGGTCCTCCAGGTGCTCACTGGTGTTAGGAAAAGGTCATTTATTACTTTCTAGAAACACCTCAGTCATGAGATACTTCAGATGTATGTCAGTGGACCATATGCTTGGAGGATGATTGCTAACATACATCTGGGGGAGGGTGGGTAGAGATAAAGGAAGTTTCCAAGGGAATTTTTATTATGTTAAAAGAGACTTACAGGATCCAGGAGGTTGGACTAATGTTAAGCTAAGATTGCTTTTTGCCCTTAGCAAACTACTAACATGCAGGCAGCTGAGTTCCTAGAAGGTCACACTGTCTGTCGTCTCAAGGACTTGTCAATGGGCTGTAAGTTGTAAGGCTGTTCAATTGTTTTTCTTCTGCCTTTGTTTTCCACATCAGTAAATGTGGCCTGGAAGCTGGAAACAGGAGGAGGAAGAGGTGCTTCGTGAGCGTCCCCTGGGCCCTGGGCAGGGCTTCCCAATCCCCTCAGAGGAGCAACCACAGCCCCCCCGACAGACCCCCTTCTCTCCTGTTCCTCAGAGCTAGTTTGCCTTTGGCACAACGGAACAATGGCCAAGGTACACAGAACATTAGACCTGCTTTCTTCAAACTTAAAACATGGTGAAGGCAGATCATTCCAGGTAGAGTCCACATTAAAAAAATTTTTTTTTGTTTATTTGTTTTTGAGACAGAGAGACAGAGCATGAACGGGGGCGGGTCAGAGAGAGGGAGACACAGAATCTGAAGCAGGCTCCAGGCTCCAAGCTGTCAGCACAGAGCCCCACGCGGGGCTCAATCACACGGATCGTGAGATCATGATCTGAGCCTAAGTCGGATGCTTAACCGACTGAGCCACCCAGGCGCTCCGGTAGAGTCTACATTGTAAACAATAGATGGCTTTCAACGGGAGATGGTCACACTTTACAAAAGCAACCAATGTTTTGGCTAAAGCCCAACATGAGAAATGAGAAGGGATAGAGCCACAACCCTGTTCCTTTGCAGCTGAGTTGCGGGGTCATGTAATGCCCCAGATTTCGAATCCGAGAGACCACCAAGGAGCCGATACCGATGCAAGCACATGAGGGTTTATTTGCAAGCTCGAGCTTGGGCCCAAGTATACCTGACACAGCGGAGCAGAGACTTGGACCCCTAGGTTAAGAGGCGTAGCAGTTTTATAGGGGCCAGTGGCCAATGAGATTGTAACACACACAGAAAGTTGCATAGTCATGTCAGTCCACACGCTGGTGGCCAATTGAATTACAATTTACCCTATAGTAACTGAACTAGCCTATCACTCTGGTCAGAATTGGCGTGCAAGTTTGGTGATCAAAAGGCGGGGTTTACATTCTTTGGCAGTTAGGGGTTTTGTATTCCTATATGAGCCGGTTTCCAGTAAGGGTGTGCTCAGCGGCTTGACTAGGGTGGGGGAATGTCTTAGGCAATAAGTAGGTCATGTGGGGGTTATACATGAGATGGTGGGTGTAGCACAAAATGGAATTAGTCTTGCTCTGCTTGTCCAGGGGTAGGGGATTTTTGTTAAATTCTTTGGGTCCCACAGTCAGAGGTGGGCATGAGGCCTCTAGGGGTAGACAGGGCTTGAAAGGTCTGAGAGGCCAGCTCTGGGAACCCCCGCCACTCTGAAGATGTGGCTGCAGGACAGAGGGAGGAAGGGGACAGGAAGACCTGAGAGCAGGATTTCCTTCTGCTGCCACAAGGTCTGAAGCTCCACTAGCCCCACAGGGACACTGCAAGTTTGCATTAGGGACAAAATATGTTCTGAATGATCTTAGGGAAAATTGGTTACTCAGCAGTGGCACAGAAAAACATACAATTTAGGATTAGAGTTTAAAAGCAAGAAAGGGCTATTGGTGACTTCCCTCTGTGTTTTACATGTGAAAGGGAAAAAGCAGGGCTGGGAAATGCAGGATTTCAGGCTCTGGATGAAGGACAGTGAAATCCCTTCTAAGAGAGGTTTCCATGACAATTACCATCTAAAAATACACATATTTTCAGAAAATAGGGAACTGGCAAGTCCCCAAAGTTACTAAATTGCTACCTTGAGTGTGGGGCAAGGCAAGCAGGGAGGGGGTGGGGGAAGCCAGGAGAGACCTGCTTTGCTCCACTGGACAGACAGCAGCGCTGTGGGGTGAAGAAACCAAACGTGAGGAAAGGGGACCTTTGTGTGGCTCTGTGGTCTGCCCCCACCTGCATCCTAAAGGGACTCTTCAACCTCACAGGTTGTTTTCAGCTTCTGAAATGAGGAGATAATTTGGCTTAAAGCCAAAGACTTTTACCTACTGGTTCAGAGAAAATATTTGCAAATCATGTACAGTAAAACCTTGGCTTTCCCTGTCCAGCCTGCATTACCCAGTTGTAGCAGAAATATTAAGCTGGCTTACCTAAAATCCCCTACACTCAATATCCAATCAAATTCCTTATCCCCCACAATCTACCAGGTTCTATCCAATCAACTTGGCCTGCCTTCAATAAGACTCCTATTAAGTCTATTCTGCCAGAATCCCTCTTACCCTTGATACTTCCTGTCAGTAATTTTCTACTCACTAACCTCCACCCTGTTCCTTGGATATTCTTTTAGGGTACCCAGCTGCAATTTCAACATGCACCTGTCGGTTTCCTCCCCACAACACCAAGCAATTTTCAGCTCAACTCTGCCACAGTCTACCTGGAGATAGCAACAGATTCCACAGGTGAAGGGTTCAGTCCTACAAGACACCTTCCACCCCCCACCGCAGATACTTATCACAAGCCCCAGGCTGTTACCTGTCTTTTGACCACCTGCCTACACACTGAAGTTTCCAAGAACCTCCTCCTTAGGTTTTTTTTAATTTCTTAGAGCAGCATGCAAAACTCAGGGAAACACTCACTTGCATTAACCAGTTTATTAAAAGATGTGATAAAAGATTTGAATCTGTCGCAGACTTTGAGTCTGGAGTTCTCTCTTGTCCAGCCAGAAAGCAGATGCAGAATTAAATGTGAGAGGGGCTAATGTCCGGGTAGAGACAAGAGCCCTGAGTAAGGGTCCTTCCTCCTCTTTTATTTGGATCAGAAGGCTAACAAGCATGGTGGACAATGAAGCAGTTATCATTAACAGTTATCACACACTCAAGTGTGTGAAAGAGGGTTTTGAAGATATGCGGTGTTAGGGGTTTGGGTCAATACAAAACAAAATCCCAGCGCCAAGCAGATGGCTGTTTATGGCAGGCACCAGACACCAGGCGCCATGTCTGTTATCTTAACTTCCCTAGGGGACAAGACAGATAGAGCATGCTACCTCAGGGTCAATGAGGCACCTTTCTTTTGCAGATTAGCTCCGCTCTGGGCAATTTCACCCTATGTGGTGGTCTATTACCCTGTTTAGCTATTCTGGACGCTTTCGTCCTAAGCCTTGTTAACCCACTGGTGCAAGCTCAGGGAATTCTTGAACTTATTTCCCACATGAATCAACAGCTAGATGAAGAGATACATAGAGGGAGGTCTGGGGAAAGGGTGTGGAGCTCTCATGCCTTCTCTAGGCCCACCATTCTTCCCAAATCTCCACCTGTTCACCACCAACCGGGAAGCTCTCCAAACCCAGTCCCTTTGGTTTTTTTTCAGTCCCTTTGCTTTTTTTTATGGAGGCCTCATCGATAGTCACTATTGACTAAATCATTGGCTGATTCAACCTCCAGCCTCTCTCCCCTTCCCAGAGGTGGGGGTGGGGCCAGGGCTGAAAGTTCCAGTTCCCTGATTACAGGGTTGGTTTTCCTGTCAACTAGCCCTGCCCTTGGATGGGGTCTAAAAGTCACCATCATTAATAACAAGACACCCCTTTTACATGTATGGCTCTTAGGAACTGTGGATGAAGAGTAAATATAACTGAGAAATATATATATATGTGTGTACATATATAAACATACACACACACACACACACATACATATATATATATATATATATATATATATATATACACACATGATTTGAATGATGAAATATATTTCTTTTTTTTAATATGTATTTTTGAGAGGGAGAGAGGGAGAGAGAGGGAGACAGGGAGTGAGTGGACAAGGGACAGAGAGAGAGAGGGAGGCACAGAATCCAAAGCAGGCTCCAGGCTCTGAGCTGTCAGCAGAGACCCACATGGGGCTCGAATGCAGGAACTGTGGGATCGTGTCCTGAGCCAAATTCAGATGCTTAACCAACTGAGCCACCCAGGTGCCCCTGAAATATATATTTCTTATAAATCATTATATTACAGCTATAAATCCTGACTTTGACTTGTATTCAGAATTGAGCTCAGTTCCATTGAGTCTGAAATCTAGTGTCCCTATTGCAATAGTTCCTAAAGAAAATCTGTTTTTACTACTTAAAGCAGTCTGGTTCTGGTTTGGTGTTTTGTTTTTGTTTGCTTGTCTTTTAAAATTTATTGTCAAATTGGCTTACATACAACACCCAGTGCTCATCCCAACAAGTGCCCTCCTCCTCAATGCCCATCACCCACTTTCCCCTCTCCCCCACTCCCCATCAACCCTCAGTTTGTTCTCTGTATTTAAGAGTCTCTTATGGTTTGCCTCCCTCCCTTGTTTGTCTTTGTTTTTAACATACGTAAGCTTATGAATTAAGAAATATTATCAGGATAAGACAGTGTTGCTCCTGGATTGGAAATAGACTGGGAAGTGTTCTGTTTGAACCAGTGGCCCAGCACAACCCTTGTGTTATGCCCAGAATTCGTGATCCCCAAAGACCGCCAGGGAGCCGAGTCCGATGCAAAAGCAAAGAGCCTTTATTCGAGCTCGAGCTCAATCCCCTACCTGCACCAACGCAGCGGTGAAATGCCGGGGAGAGAGATCGAGTTTCAAAAGCACAAAGGTTTTATAGGGGTCTAGGGGCAGTTGGTGAGGTAATGGCTGTGGCCTCAGGGCTGGGGAAGGGTGGGAGTCCTGTTACCCAGGTCGCTGGGCGCGTTTTGATCAGGAAGTTTGAAAGGGTGAGTGGGAGGTTACTCAAGGGGAGGAGGCGTGGTCTGAGGTTTCTGCGATTTTCCCGGAAAAGGGGCCATGTCGGGACATAGTCATTCAAGGTGGAGGACACAGAACAAGATGGAGTCGGTCAGCATAGGTCCGCTCTTTCATTCCCCCCTTGTCATGTAGCTTGCGGACCCAATCATGGGACCAGCTGCATTTCTATTTTGTAATCTGGGAGTGTATGGTGACAAGGGGAACAGTTTGGAGGTCTACGCAAAGTTCTGGGAACCAAGTGTCCCTGGGGTGGCTCTGGGAGGTCTGATTAAGTATTGTCTCCGAGCTGGTGTCTATGATCTGCCAGGTGATATCTTGGGGGGCATGGGGACTCCCGGCAGCATGAGCAGTGACAAGCAGAGCTAACAGAGTTACCAATATTAGGTGGGTCGAATGCACTGTAGCTTGAGCTTGAGCGGGTTGTGTTGGTCCCGACTGATGGCCCATCGCGTGTCAAAGTCCTTCCGGATCGAGGAGGGGTCCGCTGGCCGAACATGGGTGTGATGGACCCAGGTCACGATGCCATCTACTTTGAGAGCGGTGGGGGTTGTCACCACCACGATGTAGGGTCCCTTCCAGCGTGGCTCAAGGGTCTCTTGGTGGTGTCTCTTGACGTAAACCCAATCTTCCGGCCTGTACTGATGAGGTGTCGGGGTCTGGCCAGCCTCGTAGATGGCACGGAGGCGTGGCCAAATGTCCTCGTGCGCCTTCTGGAGCCCTCTCAAGGAAAGAAAAAGTTCTTGATCTTTAAACTCAGCAAAAGTTCAGCTCAAAGGTTGGGAATAGGGGGTGGCCTGCCAAACATGATCTCGTAGGGAGTAAAACCCAAGGTGTAAGGAGTGTTCCTAACCCGGTAAAGGGCATATGGTAGGAGAGTCACCCAGTCCCCGCCAGTCTCTATGGCTAATTTGGTAAGGGTCTCTTTTAGGGTTCTATTCATTCTTTCTACCTGTCCTGAGCTCTGGGGCCTATAAGCACAATGTAATTTCCAGTTTGCCCCCACCGCCTTGGCTACTGCCTGCGTTACCTATGAGATAAAAGCTGGTCCATTGTCTGATCCTATCGTGGCAGGAAAACCATACCTGGGTAAGATGTCTTCTAGTAGCTCCTTAGCCACCGTCTGAGCCGTTTCATGCTTGGTTGGGTATGCCTCCACCCAGCCAGAGAAGGTGTCTGTAAATACTAAAAGATATTTATAACCATACTTTCCTGGTTTGACTTCAGTGAAGTCGAGTTCCCATTGGGCTCCCAGTCTGGTGCCTCTGAGCCTGGTTCCTTTTTTATTTGATGTGGCTCTTGTATTGGTGAGTTGGCAGGTCTTGCAGGCAGATACGATGTGTTCTATTTTGGTGTCCTGTTGGTGAATCTTGATTCCGGCATGTCGGATTAAGTCTTTTAATTTTCGGGGCCCCATGTGAGTAGACCGATGCATGCGCTCTAATATTGAGACCCCGAGCCGGTCTGGCAGCACGAGCTCCTTGTTAGGTGTATACCACCATCCCTTTATCTCCTGGGCCATGGGGAGTTTCTTGATCCTCTGTAACTCCTCCTGGGAGTATTTGGGCTGGTCTGGTAAAACTGGGTCTCCCAAGTCCGGTAGTTGTTAAGCCGTTTTCTAGCTCCCAACATTAGCGCCTTGGTAAGGGCGATGAGCTCTGCTCGCTGGGCTGATGTTCCGGGGGGTAGAGCCTCCGCTCATACGGTGTCCGTTTTGTTGCCCACCTCTGTACCCGCATACCTGTGTCCGTCCCGCACAAAGCTGCTGCCATCAGTGAACCAAGTAGCCTCGGCATCCGGGAGGGGCTGTTCGGTCAGGTCCGTCTGGAATCCATGTACTTGTTTCAGGATTCCTGCACAGTCATGTAGTGGAGCACCTAGGTCAGGGTCAGGCAGCAGGGTTGCAGGATTGAGGGCTGCACTGGGGTGGAACCGCACTCGTGGAGGGTTGAGTAGGAGGCTCTGGTAATGAGTCACACGTGTGTTGCTCATCCATCTATCAGGAGGCTGTTTCAGGACCCCTTCAATGGCGTGTGGGGTCGTGATCCAGATCTCCTGTCCTAGGGTCAGTTTGTCTGCGTCCTTGACTAGGAGTGCTGTCGCCGCAATAATTCTTAGGCATGGCGGCCAGCTGCCAGCCACTGAGTCTAGTTTCTTGGACAGGTAGGCCACCGGGCAGTTCCAAGGGCCCAAGGCTTGAGTTAGAACCCCTTTTGCTATTCCCTTATGTTCGTCTACAAAGAGGTGGAAGGGCTTTGTAATGTCTGGTAGGCCCAGGGCTGGGGCACTTAGGAGGGCCTTTTTTAACTGATTAAAGGCAGTTTCTTCTTTTTTAGCCCATTTAAATGTTTTCCCCTCTTTGGTAGCTTCATATAGGGGCCTGGCGATCTCAGCAAAACCTGGAACCCAGAGGCAGCAGTAGCCGGCTGATCCTAAGAATTCCCTCACTTCTCTTCGGGAGGTGGGAGTAGGGATCTTTAGGACAGTTTCTTTTCTGGCATCTGATAACCACCGCTGTCCGCCCTCCAGGATATATCCCAGGTAACTTACCCTCTCCCTGCATATCTGAGCCTTCTTCGCGGATGCCCGGTACCCTAAGGCTCCCAGGGTAGTCAGCACGTCCTGGGTCCCTCGCTCACAGTCTTTGGCCGAGCCGGCAGCAATCAGGATGCCATCAACGTACTGCAGGAGGGTGAGGCCAGGGTGCTCCCTTCTGTACTCACCCAGGTCCTCGTGTAGTGCCTCGTCAAAGATGGTGGGCGAATTTTTGAATCCCTGAGGTAGCTGTGTCCAGGTGAGTTGCCCACTGTAGCCCTCCTCTGGATCATGCCACTCGAAGGCGAACAGGGGTTGGCTCTGGGGTGCCAGCGGCAGACTGAAGAAGGCGTCCTTTAAATCTAGTACAGTATACCAGACCTTGGAGGGCGCCAAGGAGCTCGAGAGTATATGGATTGGGAACAGTTGGGTGTGTGTCCGCGACCCTCTTATTTACTTCCCGGAGGTCTTGTACCGGTCGGTAGTCATTTGTGTGAGGCTTTTTGACCGGCAGTAGGGGGGTGTACCACGGAGACTGGCAAGGAACTAGTACCCCTAGGCTTCATAGTCTCTGGATGTGTGGCTGGATCCCCTTCCAGGCCTCCTGAGACATGGGGTATTGTTTGATCCTTACCGCACTTTCTCCTGGCTTGAGCTCTACCAAGACCGGGGTCCTGGGAGTGGCTAGTCCTATCCACACCCCCACCCCCGTCTCTGCCCAAACCAAGGGGAATTCTTGTAGCCATCTGTCTATATTATCCTCTCTCGGGAGCGCCTCCTGGTGGAGGCGGTATTCATCCTCCAGTTTCATGGTCAGGACCTGGATGGGGTGGCCCTTGCCATCGGTGACCTGAGGCCCCCCTTGTCTGAAAGTTATCTGAGCTCCAATCTTGGTCAGTAAGTCCCATCCTAACAGCGGGTAGGGGCATTCTGGTATTACCATAAAGGAGTGGGATACCCGGCCCGTCCCCAAATCTACCGTTCTTCGGGTAGTCCATGAATACTGGCTCATACCAGTTGCCCCTTCTACCCAGGACTTCTTGCTAGCTAGTTTTCCTTGTGGGGTGCCGAGGACCAAATGTCGTGCTCCAGTGTCGATGAGGAAGTCAACAGGGGTCCCCTCCACTTTAAGAGTTACCCTGGGTTCGGGGAGAGGGTCCGAACCCCGACTCCCCTAATCACTCAGTTCATCTAGCTCTAGGACTTTTACTCGATCAGTCTTGCTTCCCTTCCTGCCGGCCTTTTTCGGACAATCTCGGGCCCAATGCCCTATCTCCTTACAGTATGCGCACTGATCTTTCTGCAGCTTCTGCTTCCCCCCCGTGGTGGTTCCTTTACCTTTTCTTGCGTCGTTTGCCAGCTGCCGGAGACGGCGGTCTCGTTCCTCGGGGGAGTCAGCAGTGAGAGCTAGTAGTATTCTGGCCAGGTCTCGGGTCTGCTTACTGCTGGCAGCCGCCATGGCACGAGCCTGCTTGTCCTCAGGAGACTCCCGGTTATTATATACCTTTTCGGCTACCACCAGTAAGTCCTGCAGACTTTTTTCTCCTAGTCTATCTATTTTCTGTAATTTTTTCCTAATGTCTATGGCCGATTGGTTTACAAAGGCCATGATAACAGCTGCCTTGCTTTCCGGAGCCTCTGGATCCATGGGGGTATAGGTACGGAATGCCTCCATGATCCGTTCTAAAAAGGCAGCCGGAGATTCATCTTTTCCCTGTTGCACATTTCCTACTTTGGCCAAATTGGTTGGCTTTCTAGCAGCCATTCGGAGACCCCCCATTAGAGTCTGGCGGTAGACCCGGAGCCTCTCCTTACCTTCTGCCGTGTTGAAATCCCACTGGGGCCGAGTTAAGGGGAAGGAGGCATCTATCTGAGCCTGGTTGGTGGTGGGATTCCCGTCTGCGCCCGGAACTAGTTTTCGGGCCTCATTGAGGATTCTTTCTCTTTCTTCAGTCGTGAACAGGACCTGCAAAAGCTGCTGGCAATTGTCCCACGTGGGCTGTTGAGTAAAAAGAACAGAGTCTAATAAATCAATAAGCCCTGCCGGTTTCTCGGAAAACTTAGGATTCTGAGCTTTCCAATTGTAGAGGTCACTAGTGGCGAAAGGCCAATAGTGATGGGGCTGATTCCCCTCCGCGTCTGGGGGTCCGGTGGCTCGCAGGGGCGGAATAGTGGAGTTGGCAGCGGAGGCGGATTGCTCCCTCTGAGCCCTTTGTCTGGTAAAGGGCGGGCTTCCCACTGGAGCGTTTCCGCCTCCCGCTCTCGGAACGGCGTCTGCCTCCCCCGGAGGGGGAGGATGGTGTTCTTCCGGCATCCTAGGGGGGTTATACGGGGGAGGAACAATTAATTCTTCCTTAAAGTGATGAATCATAATACTTAGAGGAGTAGTCTGAGTCTGCCCCATAATGTCCATCCAGTAAGTCCACAGAACAAAACAGAGAAACACAGAAACAGACAAACAGAGGGCCCCTAGAAAGTCTTCCAACTCCATAGAAGCAAAACTGAAAGCTAGACGACGGCCTCGCGCTGACCGGCGGGAGCGACCTGCCTCGTCTCAGACCTTTGAGGGGATTCCACGTCCCGCCAAGACTGATGAGGGGATTCCACGTCCCTCCAAAACCGATGAGGGGATTCCACGTCTCTCCAAAAGGGAGGATTGGAACGTCTTCCGAAACTCCTGGCCCGTGGTCCTCCAGTGCATCCACTTAGACCGCGTCGGGCACTACCAGAATTTCAGAAATGAGCTCACACAGAAAAGACGGAACAGACACTAACCGTGGCCAGTCAGGCTCTCCGGGTCGGGGGTCCCTTGAGGGTCTTGGGGATCCTGGGCCGAGCCCCCAAATGTTATGCCCAGAATTTGTGACCCCAAAGACCACCAGGGAGCCGAGTCCGATGCAAAAGCAAAGAGCCTTTATTCGAGCTAGCTCGAGCTCAATCCCCTACCTGCACCGACCCAGCGGTGAGATGCCGGGGAGAGAGAGCGAGTTTCAAAAGCACAAAGGTTTTATAGGGGTCTAGGGGCAGTTGGTGAGGTAATGGCTGTGGCCTCAGCCGATTGGCTGGGGAAGGGTCGTGGCCTTGGCGGATTGGCTGGGGAAGAGTCGGAGTCCTGTTACGCAGGTCGCTGGGCACGTTTTGATCGGGAAGTTTGAAAGGGTGAGCGGGAGGTTACTCAAGGGGAGGAGGCGTGGTCTGAGGTTTCTGCGATTTTCCTGGAAAAGGGGCCATGTCCGGGACATAGTCACTCAAGGTGGAGGACACAGAACAAGATGGAGTCGGCCGGCATAGGTCCGCTCTTTCTCTTGTTCACCTAAAATTTCTCCTGAAAGATGCCCCTCATAGCCTTGTCTGGAGTGTTTTCCTCTCTCCACCTTGAGGAAATAAACTGAGGCTCACAAAGTGAACTCTAAAGCTTCAGTCCACATATATTTGTAAAGAATCAAAATAGCATCTATTAGCTCCCACCTAATAGGGAACACATTTTGTATCAGACTGGCATTGGGATATTTTCCAGCTTTGGAGGACATCCAAAATCAGGTCTCTAAACATCCATGATCAGTTGCATACTACACTTCATGGAAATCGGAGGGCGTCTCTTTAAGAAGAGCGAAATTCCCTCCAGTTCTCAGAGCTTGGCGGGGCGGGGGGGGGGGGGGGGGGGGGAGGCACCATTTCTCAGCTTCTACCCCTTCCTAGGTTCGTGCCCCACGCATGCAGGGAGCGCGTCTCACTAAGGTCCGAGGCTCCTGGGAACTACATTACCCAGATGCCCCTGCGTCGTGCATCTGCAAGCGCTGGGCCAATGAAGGCCCTGGACAGACGCCTTTCTGAGAGGAGGGAATCGCCCAGACGGGACTTCCGGCTTCTCTTGGCAGTGGTTCTTTTTATCACTCTTGAGCCTGGCCGTTTGATCCGATTCTTAAATAATTGTTGGAGCCCAAGATAAAGTGAGCGGGAGGCATGAAAGTAAATGTGTTCCCACCGACAGAGGCGGTGCCGAGACTTGGTGAGAGTGCCGCCTGGGGTGATACTGTGTGTTTGGCTGAGGCTGCAGCACTGTGGCCTGGTTCCTGGCAACTCCCGGCTTTGCCTTGAGGGTCCTGTGTGCCCTGATGGAGCCAGTGCAAGTTGGTACTGTATCCCTCACACCCACATCAGTGGGAATCCCATCTCTGAATCCCAAAGACCCGGATGAGTCCCTATGCAGTTCGCTTTCAGTCACGCCCTTTGTTCGGGACTGTGGCGCCTTCCTGGCCGGGATGCCCATTTTTGACTTTCGGTGTGATAAGGAGTTGAATAGTGTTACAGGCAGAGGGACTGTCACGTGCAGAGGCTTGTAAGTGCTACTGAGTGGAGTGTTCGGGGAAACCTGCAGCCTGTTTCCTGTATACAGGAAACAGATAGTGAGTGGTGTGGCAGCCTGAGCAGTTAGGCTTTCATTCCGAGGGCCATGGAGAGTTTTGAATCGAGAGACCTGATGTGAGATAGGATTTTAAAAGGTTCCCAAAGGCCGCTAAGTGTGCAAGGGACTTTGGGGAGGGATGATGAGAGGAAGTGGGGAAAGTTTGAGAAAGTTCCTGTAAGAGTCTGGGAGCACTACCATGAGGCTGGACCAGAGGGGTAGCCAGAGGACTGTCAGAGTAAAACTCCCCCCTGGGCAAAGTTGAAACAAGCAAGGAAGACAATTCAAGGCTATTGCAGTAGGAGAGAGGGACTGAATTCAACTCCAATGAAATGAAAGGCAGGAGGGCTTTTAAGTGCTGGAGTGAGCCATTGGAAAAGTGCTGGAGGACGTCAGATGGGGAGGTTGATCAGTGGGATCTGCGGGGCATAGGGAGTTACTCCTGAGATCGCACGTCCTTTTCTCTGTGATTAAGACGTATGTGTTTTCTAATTGGTATTTATAGAAGTTAGACTTCTCCTGGCCCACGGAGACTGAGAGATAGGGCTGCTGTGTCTTTTGGTGTTCACATGGCAAAGAGATGGTTCCCAAGTCCTTGAGAAAGTCATTTCCTGGGTTGAAAACTGGGCCAGGAGAAGATTTACATATATTTGGGGGGAAAAAATGGAGAAAGAATTTACAATTGCAAGATTCCTAAAGTAAATGCTCTAAGAAAAGGGAGTTTAGGAGCCTATAGTCAGGAAGAAACCTGATTAACACTTAGTCAAGCTGAGGAAATGCTAAGGCTGTCTTGGTAAGGGGGTAGAAATGATACAAGGTAGACCCTAAGGAAAGAGGACTATCATCTGCCCACCTCCCAAGGCCTATCCTCCCTACCCCCTATTTTCAGCTTAGGGGGACACCATTTGTTTTAAAATTAAGCAATCACTGTTTCTCTAAATGTGTTCCTATAGGTAGTCAATTAAAATTTAAAATGGATTTAGCAAGGTAAATTAAAAAAAAATTTTTTTTAACCTTTATTTTTGAGAAGGAGACAGCGTGAGCAGGGGAGGAGCAGAGAGAAAGGGAGTCAGAATCTGAAGCAGGCTCCAGGCTCCAAGCTGTCAGCACAGAGCCCGATACAGGGCTCAAACTCACAAACCGTGAGATCATGACGAAGTCAGATGCCTAACCGATGGAGCCACCCTGGTGCCCTGAGCAAGGTAAAATTTTAAAAGCAATTAATACTTGGTTTACCCTTAATACGCAGCTAAGCAGTGCACTAATATACTAAAATCAAAAGTGTTAAATGTCATATTTTCTTAAATGAATAAAATACCCGAAACATTCAGAATTTCAAAATCCATCACTTAATTTGCATTGAGAACAATGACAAATATGATAGTCATAGCACACACTCAGCACTTAATATGGACTAATGTGTTTGATCCCAACAGCAGCCCTATGAGGATGGTTCCCTTAACTATCCCCATTTTACAGAAGAAGACACTGAAGCAAGGAGAGGTTGAATTGTCCCAAATCACACAGCTGATGAGGTCAAGCTAATGACTGAGGCTTCTAAATTAGACATTCAAATGGAGGTCACCTTGATTCAGGGCAGTGATGAAGGTTTGGATGAACCCTTGAGACCCTACCATGGATACGTATCACTCACAGTCTTATTCTTCTCACAGGGACCCATGGCTGCAGAAATGTTTGTGGATCATGCACAGGTGAGTGGGGGGTATCTCAGTCCCTCACCCACCCCATCTTTACCCATATAGTCTCTGGGGTGTCCTGGAATGCTGTACCTGCCACCCTCATGGCTATTGGGACTGGGGCCCCTGGATTCCTTGAGATTCAAGGTCCTGAACCCACACCAGGCATTATATGAAGGGGTTTCCATTTCTGACAACCAAGAGAATGCTATTTAGGGGTGTTATAGACACAGGGATCAGCATTTGCAGATACTTGGAGGTGAAACTGAGTTGGCAGGATTCAGGGAACTGCACGTCTCCAATACGTCTGGTGGGACCAAGGAGCAAAAATGTAGGAATCAGGTCTAGAATGGCAGTCTCAGGAACTATGCCTCTATTCTGAGGATGTTAGGAATGTTAGAACATTCAGAGTAGAGAAGGGAGGTCATTTGAATCAGGTCTTAACAGATTTCCTCTGGCTGCAGACTGGAGAACAGAGAGTAGGGGTGGGGGAGGAAGGTACTGAATAGTCCAGATAAGTATTGGTAATGACTGGATCAGGATGTTGGTTGTGGAGGCAGGGGAAAAAACGTATGGCTTCTGGGTTGGTTTGTAAATTAGGTCTGACTACTTTGTGATATGGATGATTAAAGAGAAAGAGAGGAGCTGGAGATAATTCCAAGGGTTGTGGCTTTTGCAACTGGAAGAAAAGAATTACCCTCTATTGAGATGGAGAAGTCATTTGTAGTGTTATGGAACCAGGCTGGAAAGCTGGTGGAAAAACCAAGCGGCACTCGGAGATCTTGGTGGATTGGAGATTTATTTAACATCGGCGGGCGGGCTCAGAGGAGACCGTTTCTCCAAAGATCTGAATCCCGGATGAAGGGTGGAAGGGCAATTTATAGTTGTCAGCTTCCATATCTGTGGCGGGTTTTCCCCGCGCAGCAAACAGGGCAAGAAGAACCGGGAAGAGGGGTCTCTAAGCTAGAGACCAGAGCTTGTTTTAGTCCCGTCGCCATCTTATGGTATAAAACTTTATTCATTTTCCCAACAGTATGAATAACTTTCAGAGGGAATATCAGGAGTTTGGTTCAAACCTGTTGAGTGTGAGAAGTTCCGGAGACTTCTGAGTGGAGGCATTGAATGGACGGCAAGATGCACATGTCTGGATTTGAGGGTAAGGGCTCAAGTTCCAGACACCACGAGGTGATGTCCTATATGGGGACCAGGGTAGAGCTGTGAGTCACATTTGGGAAGGGACATCTTCAGGTCATGGTGACTGAGGGGCAGAGAAGGGGAGGACAAGGCCAGAGGACTGGATCTGTGCCTTGGGCACCTGAGTGGTGTTGGTGAGCATCACAAAGACAGCTGAAGGAGGGTGGTGGCCGTGGGGGAGGAGGTGGGGCTTGTGAGGGTTTGAGGCTTCCACAGAGGAGTGCACATGGGATGGATGTGGAAGCACAACAGTAACGGGAGTGAGATGACAGTGAGGCCAAGGCCAGTGCTTCCTCAGCCCTCTGCGGGCTGGCCAGGCTTTTGTGGTGACCTTGTGGGGCCTGGAGAGGTTTACACAGGCTGGTAGACGAGCTCAGGAACACACAAGGCCAGGGGACAGTGGTGGGAGTGCTGGGTGAGGCTTGACTGGAAAGAGGGAGGCCGAGACTAGTGAGGGGACAGTGTGTGCAGCACAGCAGCAGAAGGGCCTTAAGGTGTGGACCCCTGAATGTGGTTCCAGGTGGGTGAGGCCGAAGCAGGAAAGGATGTGGTGCAGAGGCCTTTAAAGCAGGGCTGGGGGCTTCCCCTGCCAGTGTGGGCCACCCGGGGACCAGCGCAGGATGGATCTTCATTGTATTTGCCAAGTGCTCTTTGGGTGCCAAGGGAAGAGTGGAACATGGGGAGGCCAGGGACATACCCTGGATGGGGGCTGGGGTGGAGGAGGTGGGCGTGACCATGGGGGTGATGGATGGGAGGGCAATATGGTCCATGGAGTGATGAGTCAGTGGAGAGAGGGAGAACTGAGGGTCCCAGGGCCTCACTCCTAGCAGCTTAAGGGAGAAAGCTGAACCCGTGTTTGCTTGTGTCTCAGAGGCATGATCTGGGAACCCCTGGGGAATGTGCTGGCAGCAGAGGAGGTGGAGCCTTTCATGCCATGCCTAGTGCTTGAATGACATTTATTTATTTGCCATCATGCCTGTGTGGGAATGATATGGGGTGACACAGGAATCAGTAAGAAGGAGGAGAGAGCTAGCACCAGGAGCATCCGGGCCTTGTCGATCCTGTGAGGGGATGTGCATGGAGTGGATGTCTGGGGGGTAGACGGAGGGTCCCAGTGAGCGGTGGCTCAGGGCCACTGCTCTCCCCACCATGGTGGGCTGTTGTGACCTTGGAGCATGTGGCCGTGGACTGGTCTCAGGAGGAGCGGGAGCCCCTTGACAGGGCTCAGAGACTCCTGTACCGTGCTCTGGTGCTAGAGAACTTTGCACTTGTGGCCTCACTGGGTAAGTCTTTCACGCTCACCCCGGCGTCCTTGGCCAGGCTCTTTCATTCTTCGTTTCTGCTCTTTTACTTCCATCCCCTAACATTTAATTTTTTGACGGCACAGTTTGCATCTTTTTATGTTGTATATCCATTAACTAAGTTACGTAGCTATGATTATCTTAAATACTTTTTTTCTTTTAACCCTTGTACTAGAGTTAAGTGATTTATACATCACTATTACAGTATTAGAGTATTCTGAATTTGACTACATATTTACCTTTACCAGTAATTTGATACTTTTATATGGTTTCATGCTACTAATTAGCGTCTGTTCATTTCAGCTTGAAGAACTCCCTTTGGTGTTTCTTGTAGAGTAGGCCTAGCCGTCATGGATTCACTCAGCTTTGTGTTTCTGGGAAAATCTTTATCTCTTCCTCATTCTGAAGGACAGCTGTGCTGGGTAAAGTATAAATATTGGTTATCACATGTTCCCCCAGCACTTTGAATATATCATCCTACTCTTTCCTGCAAGGTTTCTTTTGAGAAATAGGGATGTAGGTTTATGTGGGTTCCTTTGGATGAGATGACCTTTTCCTTTTGCTGCCTTCAGAATTCTGTTTTTGACTTATGACGGTTTTATTATAATATGGCTTGGTGAAGTTTTCTTTGAGTTTAATCTATAGGGGGACCTTTGAGCTTCCTGTACCTGAACATCCATATCTCCTCCCTGAGAGGTTTTTAGCCATTATGTGTTAAATAAGCTTTTTGCCTCCCTCTCTGTCTTTTTTTCTGTGATTCCCATAATGCAAATACTGTTTATTTGTTGGTGTCCCATAATGCACAGAGGCCTTCTTCACTCTTTTTCATTCTTTTTTCTTTCTGATAGGGGAATTTCAAATGACCTGTTTTTGAGTTCACAGATTCTTTCTTCTGGTTGATCAAGTCTGTTGTTGATAACCTCTATTGCCATTTTCATTTCATTCATTGTATTCTTCAGCTCCAGAATTTCTGTTTGTTTTATTATTATTATTTCAGTGTGTCTGTTGAACTTCGCAGTTTGCTCCTGTATCATTCTCTGGAATTTATTGAATTTTCTGTGTTCTCTTATAGATTGCTGAGCTTCCTTAAAATTATTTTGAATTCATTGTTCAGCAGTTCATAAATCTCCATTTTTCCTCCTGGTCACTTATCGGAAATTACTGTGTCTCGTTTGAAGTGCGTGTTTCCTGTAGCCTGCATTAGCATCTGTAGATTTGGTTGAAAGTCACCCCTTCCAGACTTTACGGACTGGTGTGCATGGGGAAAGACCTTCCCTGGTAGGTGAGTGCAAGGGCACCAGCTGGGTGGGGTGTGGCGGTTCCAGCTCTGGGGAAGGCCCAGCTGCATAGTCTCCACGCAGCTCTTTCCGTTGAGGCAGTGACAGTGAGGACTGCAGCAGTCCTCGACAGCCAGTGTTGTAAGGTGTCCACGGGGCCGACGAAGACCACTGGGATCTTTGGTGGCAAAAGTGCTGAGGACCACCTCATCTCTTTTCCTCTCATAGCCCATGTTGTGGCCAGGGGGATCCCTCTTGGTAGCAGGTGTGGCTTTCGGGCACCCTTGCGGTTGTGGTAGCACTGGTGTCCCGGGCATACGTGCCATGGAACAGCCATGGACCTGGAGTCTGGGGTTGGGTGCTCACAGAGCAACAATGTCTCTGGGGTCTTGGGAACTGGCTAGCCTACGGATGCAGTGGTTCCGGTGTCTGAGGCACGGGCATGTGCAGAGCAGCCACAGAGCCGGGGACTGGAGCCCATGTACCAGTGGAGCAACAGTGGCTTTGGGCGTTGGACGGTCTGAAGCAGCAGTGGCTCTCATGCCCGAGATGTGGGCACACGTGGAGAAGCTACGCATCTGAGGTCTGAAGTGTCGGCACACGCAGAGCAGCAGACTCTGGGATCCAGGGCATATGCAGGCAGCGGGTGGGGGGGGGGGGCTGGCAGCCCTGGTCCTGGGGTAGCGTAATAGCAGCTCCCTCTGAGGGAAGGACCTGCAGCAGCGATGCCCTCCCCGAGGGTTCCAGGGTGGCACGGCTGTGGCAAAAACTGCTGGTGTCCTCTCTGGAACGGAGTATGGGTCTGTGCTGATTAATGCAAGGTTCTCTGCCGTAAAAGCTGCAGGTGTGGCTGATGTGGGGGATGTTTAAGTTCTCAATGGCAAGGGCTGCCAGGCTCCTTGCAGAGCAGGCTCTGAGGGTCAATGATGGCACCCACCATGTGGTTGATACTGATGAAAGGTCTCTGCCCCTTCTCTCTTCTGCGTGAGCAGGGGAGGGGTAGAGAGAGAGAGGGAGAGAGAGGGGTAGAGAGAGAGGGGTAGAGAGAGGAGAGGGATGTGGGGCTTGAACCCATGAAACCATGAGATCATGACCTGAGCTGAAATCAAGAGTCAGACGCTTAACCAACTGAGCCCCCCAGGTGCCCCTGTAGGTTCTTAATTGAACTCTCGAGTCCTCTCCAAACTATTTTTAGTCGTGGATAGTTTTCTTAATTGTTGTTTGTCTGTGGGAGGATGAAGGCTTGTAGCTCCTACCCAGCCATCTTGATGACATCAATCTTCCCAGAGTCTCACGATGCAGTAGTGTGTGGACCACCTGCTACGGGTGCCTGTATGAGCCTGGACCTAAAATGTGATATTTTAACATATGTGTATACCTGTGAAACCACCATAATAATGATAATGAATATATAGCTCACCCTCAAAGTTACCTCATGACCCTTTATAGTCCCTGTCTTCCTTCCTGGCTCCTTATCCCCATGATCAGAGATTAACTGTCTTTCATTCTAGACTTGTTTGCCTTTTCTAGAATGTTATATAAATGGAATTATAAAATATTTATTCTTTTTTGTTTGTTATTTCTTTTCATTTTGTTCAATTATTTGGAATTCATTCAAGTCATATGTTTGAGTACTTCATTCTTTTTATTACTGAGTAGTGTTTTCTTGTATGAACATACCCTAATTTCTTATTCTGTTCATCTGTTAATGAACCTTTGGATTGATTCAAGTTTGAGGTTATTATAAAGCTGTTATGAACATTCATGAACCAGTCTTTTTGGGGGGTTAATACTTAGTGGTACAATGCCTGAATCAAGGGATTGGTGAGTGTTTGTCATTCTGTGAACTGACAAAACTGTCCCAAAGTGGTTTTACCATTTTACATTCCCATCAGCAACTGATGAGAGTTCTAGCTTCTCTAGAGCTTCTTCGACACTTGGTAGGTCAATCTTTTTAATTTCAGCCATTCCCAGATGTGTGTAGTGATATCTCATTGTGACTCTAATTTGTATTCCCTTAGCAACTAGTGTTTTTAGAAATTTTACATACAATTAATGACTTTCTCCTATTTTCTTCAGTGAATTGTCTGTTAAAATCTTTTCCTCATTTTAAAACATTTGTTTTGTCATTTTATTGAGTTTTAAGAATTCTTAATAAATTCTGGATATGGGAAACCCATTAGATATGTGGTTTGCCTATATAGGCATCCAGTGTGTGGCTTCTCTTTTCATCTCTTAACAGTGTCTTTCCTATGGCAGAAGTCTTTAATGTTAGTGAAGTCAGATTTGTCTTTTTTTTTTTTCTTTTATTGAACCCATTTTTTCAGTTATATAAAAGAAATCTGTATAACTCAAGAGGAAAAAGACCTCTAATGTAAAGGAGGATCTATAGTTAGATTTATAATTCATTTTCAGTTAATTCTCCTTTATTGTGTGAGACATGGGGGTGAAAGTTCTCTTAAAAAAAGGACATCCGATTGCACCATCTAAATTAGTTGAAGAGTATCTTTTCTCACTGAATTGGCTTTGCACCTCTTAAAAAATCAGTTGCTCTTATGTGACGTTATTTTTGGATTTTCTATTCTGTTTCATTCATCTCTTTATCTGTACTTTGGCAAGTATCTTAAAGTCCTAATATGATTTTATAATATGTCTTGAAATTGGATAATATAGTCTTCTAACTCTGTTTTTCTTTTCCAATTTGTGTTGGCTATCCTAACTCTTGCATTTCCATATGGTTTTAGACCCCCTTGTCAACTTCTAATGAAAACATACTAGGATTTTGACTGGGATTGCTTTAGATTAATTTGAAGATAATTAACACATTAACAATAGTGAGTGTTTCAGTCCATAAAAACATATTTCCCTTTATTTAGATATTTAATTTTTCTCAGAAGTATTTTCTAGTTTTCTGTTTATATTTCTTGTACATTTTATCTCCAAATATTTCATGTCTGAGGCTCTTTTAAAAAGTATTTTTTGTGTCAATTTCCAGTTGTTCTTTGGTACCGTATAGAAGTGAAATTGCTTTATTTTTTATTATTTTTGTATTTTTAAATTTTCTTTCTTAAATTGAAGTATAATTAAAATACAGCATTATATTAGTATCAGGTGTTACAATATAAGGATTCAACAATTTTGTACATTACTCAGTGCTCTAAGTGTACTCTTAATCCTTTTCACCACCTCCCCTCTGGCAACCACCAGTTCTCTGTATTGAAGTATCTGTTTTGTTTGTCTCTTTTTTTCTTTGTTTGTTCCTTTGCTTTTAAAAATTCCAAATGTGCATGATCATATGGTATTTGTCTTTCTTTGGTTGACTTATTTCACATATCGGTTGCACTCTTAACTGTATGCCCCAGATCATGAGTACTTAAGTTCATGCAAAAACTTGTGCCCAAATGTTTATAGCAACTTTATTCATAATAGCCCCAATGTCATTCAGTAGGTGAATGCTTAAATAAACTGTGGTCCATCATACTATTTGGCAATAAAAAGTACAAAACTATTGATACATGCTACAACTTGAATGGTTTTCAAGGGAATTAAGTGCAAAGAGCCAATATCAATAGGGCACATAGTGTGTGGTTCCATTTATGTAATATTTTTAAAATCACAGATTAGTGGTTGCCAGAGAAGAACTAGGTAGCTAAGGAGGGAGGAAGGTGGCTGTGGTTATAAAAGGGATCCTTGTGATGGAACAGTTTTGTGTCTTGACTGTCACACAAATCTACACTTGACAAAATTGTGTAGATATAAACACACACGAGTACGTAAACTTGAAATATTAGCCTGGTGAACTGTATCATGTCAATTTTCTGGTCTTGATATTGTACTTTAGTTATGCAAGTTGATGCCAAGGGGGAAACTTATGGGTTATCTTTTTGTTTCTTACAACTGTGTGTGAATCTACAGTGACCTCAAAATGAAAAGTTAAATGAAAGTAAGGGGATGGAAAAAGATACGCTACACTAACACTAGTCCAAACAACACTATTATGCCTATAGTGAAATCATACAAAGTAGGTTTATCAACAAAGAATATTACTAAAGTAAGTATATAAAAGACTGATAAAGAGGCCTTTTCTAAGAGATTATGATAATCATAAATGTGTATACACCTAACAACAAACTTTAAATTATTTAAACAATAAGTGAGAAGCTAAAGTAAAACATAGACTAATCCACAATTACAATAAAAAATTTCTGCAGTTTTCTCAATAATTGATAGAACAATTGAATGAATAATCGGTATGGATATAGAATCCTTGAAGAAATCAGTCAGCTAACTTGAACTAATTCACATTTATTTTTAGACTGCTCCATCCAACAACAGAATACACTTTCTTTTCAAGTACCCAAGAGATGTTCACCAAGATCACCATATTCTAGGAACTAAAATCTCAACAAATTTTAAATGATTAAAATCATGAATGTATTTCTCTGGTCACAAAGAAATTATACTAGAAATCATTAAAGTACATGATCTGGGAAAATCCATGAACATTTGGAAATTAGACAACATATTAATGAAGCCTCAGACACAGAATAATAAGGCAAATTAAGAAATACTTTTAACTGAACGAAAATGAAAATCCAATATAGAATTGATACATCTGCAAGTACAAATAGATGAATCCACTATTATAGTTGAAGACTTCAACACCCCTCTACAAAAAAAGAACAGATCTAACGGGCAGAAAATCAATGAGGACATAACTGAGCTTAAGAGCACCATCAGTTATTTATTCTGGTATACATAGCATCTATAGAATACATCATCCAACAGTCGCAGAATACACATTCTTCTCAAGTGTGGAATATTCACCAAAGAGACCACATTCTGAGTCATAAAACACAATTTAAACTTAAAAGAATAGAAATCATGTAACATGTTTTCAGACTACCATGGAATTAAACTAGAAAAGATAGCTAGAAAATCTCAGAATATGTGGAGATTAAACAACACATTTCTAAACAATGCGTGGATCGAAGAGGAACTTTCAAGAGAAATTTTAAAATATTTTGAAATAAATGAAATGAAAATATAATCTACCTAAATTTGTGGGATGAAGAAAAATCTAAAATCAGTCATCTAAACCAGAAACTTTAGCAATTGAAGAAAGAAAGGAAAATTAAATCCAAAGTAAGAAGAAAAGAAACAATAAGAGGGTAGAAGTCAATGAAATTGAAAACAGGAAATCAACAGATAAAATCAACAAAACAAAAACTAATTATTTGAAATATCAACAAAATCAATAAGCTTCTAACTGGGCTAGTTCAAAAGAGAGAAGACACAAATTACTAATATCAGAAATGAAAGAGTTCACAGCACTACAGACTCCATGGATACTAAAAGGATAATAAAAGAATATTATAAACAACTCTATTCCACAAATTTAATAACTTAGATGAAATGAACCGATTCCTTAAAAGACACAGTCTGCCAAAATTCACGCAAGAAAAAACAAACTGAATAGGCTTTTTATGTCTATTAAAGAGTTTGAATCAATATTTAATAATCTTCCAAAACAGAAAGTACCAGCCCCAAGTAGTTTCACTGGTGAGTTCTATCAAATATTTAAGAAGTTATATCATTTCTCTACAATCTCATTCAGAGGATAGAGGCAGAAGGGATACTTTCTAATTCATTCTATGAGGCCAGCATTGCCCGAATACCAATGTTAGACAAAGACATTACAAGAAAAAAACTACAGATCAATATCTCCCATGAACATAAGTACAAAAATCAACAAAATATTAGCAAATCAAATCCAACAAGGTATGAGAAGTTCTACACCTCAGCCAAGTGGGATTTATTCCAAGGATGCAGTCTGACATTGGAAAGTCAATTAATGTCATCCATCACATCAACAGACTAAAGGATAAAAATCGCATGATCATATCAATAGATGCATAAAGAGTATATGACAAAAATCTAGCATTCATTCATTATTTTAAAAAACCTCAGCAAAGTAGAAATAGAGGAGAGCTTTCTCAGCTTTATATTGAACAACTTCAAAAACACTACAAATAACATCATACTTAATGGTGAGCAGCTAGAAGCTTTCCTGCTAAGATCAGAAACAAGGTAAGAATATGCTTTCTCATCATTCCTTTTCAGCATAGTATGGGAAGTCCTAACTCAGGCAATAAGGGAAGGAAAGGAAATAGAAATATTTAGGTTGGGAAGGAAGAAATGAAAATCTTTGTTTGTAGGTGACTATATTGTCTGTATAGAAAATCCTAAATAATCAAGAAAAAAAGAACTCCTGGAATTAATAAGTGATTATAGCAAAGTTTCAGAATATAAGTTAATATTCAAAAGTGTTAACTGCTTTCGTATATACCAGCAATGAACAATTGGAATTTAAAATTAAAAATAAAACCATTTATATTAGCTTCCCCCAAAATGAAATACTTGAGTGTAAATGTAACTATATATATAGATATATATAAGATGTTTGTGAGTAAAACTACAAAACCAATGAATGGAATTAAAGAACTAAATAAATGTAGAGATACTCCATGTTCATGGATAGGAAGATTCAGTATAGTCAAGATGTCAGTTCTTCCCAACTTGATCTATAGATTAAATGCAATCACAGTGTAAATCCTAACAAGTCATTTTGTGGATATTGGCAAACTGATCCTTAAGTTTAAGTTTGTATGAAGAGGCAAAGGATCTGGAATACCCAGCATAATATTGAAGGAGAACAGAGGACTGACAATACGTAGTATAAAGCTATAGTAATCGAGACAGTAGGGTATTGGTGAAAAAATAGACAGATAAATGGAACAGAAAAGAAAGCCCAGAAGTAGACCCACATAAATATTGTCAACTGATTTTTGGCAAAGAAGCAAAGGTAATTCAGTGGGAAAAAGATAGTCTTTTGTATAGTTGCTGCTGGACAATTGAACATCCACATCTAAAAAAAAAGTAATCTGGACACAGACCTTATACCCTTCACAAAAATTAACTCAGAATGGTCACAAACCTAAATGCAGGAAACCAAACCAAACAAAAAACCCACAAAAACTCCTAGAAGATGGAGAATTAAAGTGACCTTGGGTTTGGTGATGATTATTTATTTATTTATTTATATTTATTTATTTAAAAAAATTTTTTTACATTTACTTATTTTTGATAGAGACAGAGCACAAGTGGGGGCGGGGCAGAGAGAGAAGGAGACACAGAATCCGAAGCAGGCTCCAGGCTCCGAGCTGTCAGCACAGAGCCCGACCTGGGGCTCGAACTCACAAACCGCAGATCACGACCTGAGCTGAAGTCGGACGTTTAACCGACTGGGCCACCCAGGTGCCCCTGGTGATGACTTTTTAGACATAACATCAAATGCACAGTTTGTGAAAGAAAACATTATTTAAACTTTATTCAAATTGAAAACTCAGGATTTGCAAAACATGGTGTTAAAAGAATGGGAAGACAAGCCACAGACTGGGAGAAAAATCTTTGCAAAACACATATATGATAAAGGACTGGTATCAAAAATATGGAAATTTCTTGGGGCGCCTGGGTGGCTCAGTCGGTTAAGCGTCCGACTTCGGCTCAGGTCATGATCTCACAGTCCGTGAGTTCGAGCCCCGCGTCGGGCTCTGTGCTGACAGCTCAGAGCCTGGAGCCTGTTTCAGATTCTGTGTCTCCCTCTCTCTCTGCCCCTCCCCTGTTCATGCTCTGTCTCTCTCTGTCTCAAAAATAAATAAACGTTAAATTAAAAAAAAAAAAAAAAAAAAATGGAAATTTCTTAAAACCCAACAATAATAACACGAAAAACTCAATTAAAAAGGGTATAATAGGTCAGAATAGACATGGTCCCAGAGAATATATACAGATGCAAATAACCTCTGAAAAGATACTCAACTTCACGTGTTATTAGGAAATTACAAATTAAAAAACAATGAGATACCACTACACAACAATTAGAATGGCCAATATTCAAAACAGAAACACCAAACAAAGGAAGTGTGTGGAACAAGAGGAATCCTTCATTGTTGTTGGGAATGCAAAACAGTACAGTCACTCTGGAGACTGTTTGGCAGTTTTTTTTACAAAACTAAATACACTATTACCATCCGATCCAGCTGATATTTACCCAAATGAGTTGAAACATATGTCCCCATACAATACTTCCCATGAATAATTTCCCAAACCTGGAAGCAAGAAAGATGCCCTTCAGTAGATGAGTGGAAAAACAAACTGATACAACTATAACATGGAATATTATTCAGTGATAAAAAGAAATGAGCTACCAAGCTACTAAAAGACATGGAAGAAACCCTTAATGGATATTGCTAAGTGAAGGAAGCCAATCTAAAAAGCTGCACACTGTATGGTTCCCGCTACATGACATTCTAGAAAGGAAAACCATGGAGACAGTAAAAAGATCAGTGTTTGCCATGGGATCAGAAAGAGGGAGGGAGGGATGAATACACAGGTGGAGCACAGAGGATTTTTAGGGCAGGTAAAACTATCCTGTATGATACTATAATGGTGAATACATGTCATTATACATTTGTCAAAAGCTAGAGAATATACAAAGAATGAAACCTAGCGGAAATTGTGGAAGTTAATTAATGATAATATATTCACATTGGCTTCTCATTTGTAACAAATATACTAATGCAAAGGATTAATTATAAGAGAAATGGTATAGAGAGGGAGAAGGGGAGTTGGCTATGGAAAATCCCATGTTCTGTCACTTTTTTTTTTTTTTTTTTTTTTTTGTAAATCAAGAACTGCTTTAAAAAAAAAAGTCAAGTGGGTGATGGGCATTGAGGAGGGCACCTGTTGGGATGAGCACTGGTTGTCATATGGAAACCAATTTGACAATAAATTATATTTAATATATATATATATATATATATATATATATATATATATACACACACACACACACACACATCTATATCTATATCTATATCTATATCTATATCTATATCTATATCTATATCTATATCTATCTATATCTATATATGAGAAAAGTGTATTTAAAAAAATGTAGGAAACCAGAAATTAGACTGTGTTTCATTTTCAGCTAGGTGGAAGGGCCGAGAAGTGCCCCTTGAGGCCTCTGGCTGGACAGAGGTCTGAAAGGATGGAGAGGCCAGTTCTGGGACACTCTCTCACTCTGGAGTTCAGGGTAGACCGTGGACCAGGAAGGGAAGACCTGGACTGCAGGACCTGCTCTGCAGCCACAGCTGACAGTCAGGCTTCTGTGATCCTATGAGAATATTTTCATCTTGGGGCACCTGGGTGTCTCAGTCAGTTAAGCATCCAACTCGTGACTTCGGCTCAGGGCATGATCTTGTGGCTCCTGAGTTTGAGCCCCGTGTCAGGCTCCCCACTGATAGTGCGGATTCTGCTTGAGATTCTCTGTCTCTGTCTCTGTCTCTCTCTCTCTCTCTCTCTCCCTCCCCTGCTCATGCTCTCTCTCAAAAATAAACAAACTTAAAAAATTTTTTTTCATCTTGCACTGAGAGGAAAACATTTTTCCTGAATTATTCTTGTGTAGAAATAAGTTGATCAGTGTTGACACAGAAAAACATACAACTTGAGAATCAGAGCCTTTAACAGTTGGAAAGGGCCCTGAAATTAGTAAAGTTTGCTGCCAACAGAAGAGAAATAAATGTTGCTCCTGTGCAACTTGCCTCTGCCCTTTGTGTATGAGGGGAGAAGCAGGACCAAGGGGGATGCCAGATTTCATGACACATAAGAGCCTTGTTGAAGGACACCAATATCACTTTAAAGTAAAAACAACAGGTTCTCATGAAAATTAAAAACTTCCTATTATCATCTACACATAGGTTTACTTCAGCTAAGAGGACACTGGCAAATCACTAGTAAATTGAAACTGACACAGAAGCAGTCAGCAGGGGAAGGGGAGGCAGAGAGATCTATTTGTCTCTCGGACAGCTGGCAGTGTTTGGGGATAGACAAGAAGCCAAGCACCGGGAAAGGATGTCTTTTTTGGTGTCACTTTCTTCTTTTAGTTTTAACAAGGAAACTAAATGGAAGGCTTGGGGGCATCTGCTTGGCCAAGGCCAGAGCAGGCCCGTGTGTGACTTTGTGCCACAAGAGACAGGAGACTTTGTGTCTAGGAACCTCTTCCTTGTTTTGGAAAAGATCTTATCTCCGATCCCTGATATGTTAGGACAAGGTGAGACCACCCACCTCCTCCATCCTGAAAAGCATTGGGAGCACACAGTGAGAATTTAAAGTTGATGGCAACTCAGGAACCATGCTTGAATTCTGGAATCAGGCCTGCCTAAGAGTGTGTGTTTGGTGTATGGTGGTAGGGGAGGACAGTACAAGGAGTGCCTACATTTGGGGAGATGGTGGGAGGCATTAGCAATTTTTCTCAACCAGACAGGAAAAGGAAGAGGGGTTATACCGTTTCTGGGTAAAACTGGTTTTAATTTAATGCCAGGAAGAAGATGAGGGCTGCCTTACCATCACCTCAGTCCTTTCTAGAAGCTTCCTTTGATAAGTCTTGATTTCCTGGTGCTTCTTCCATAGTCACAAATCCAATGCACTTTATGTTGGAAGACAAGTTTACTACCTGCTGATCCCAGGTATTCTGCAGCATGTTGTGATTCCACAGGTACTCAGGACCTTGGAGGGTTTGTGGTAAAGCAGATACTCGTTCCGGTGGCTCTCACCATGCCTCGCGGCCTTGACGTGGTTGGCTTGGTTGGCTATTTGTGCCTCGTGGCGGGCCTTGCTGAGCCTGTAAACCTCTGGCACTGACCCCCCAAAAAGGCCCCTGTGTAATGAAAGTCCCCCTCATCTTCAGGAACATGGGCTTGTGACTGAGGCCAACGTTCATAGGGGAAGTGGGTCCGACTGAGCCCACGGTAGCCAGGATGCAGGGTGCGGAACAAGGAGGAGAAGATCTCCACATGGTCGCTGAACTTCATGTCCGCATCCACACACACAAGGTAATCCGCTTCCTGGTGGAAGCGCTGCTGGGGAAAATTATCTCCGTGCGGTGAGTGGAGATGTCCTCCCAGCAGGCATGGCTCTGGACCTTGAGGATGATTGTCTGCCTTCCTTTTTGGATGTTAATGTGAGGAACGTGGTCTGGCCGGTCAGTGAAGACGTAGTAGTTCACCCTGTGTCCCGCCATGAAGTACATCTCTGCAGTTCCAGCAATATCTTCAGGTGGGTTTGGGGTCTTTTAGCAGGAAACGTGATGAATCCAATGGTGGCATTCTGGAGCCGGAACTGCTCATTCAGGATGTCAGTTTTGAAAGTCCCCTCCCAGAGGATGGGAGCCAGCCGAGGGGTCATGACAAGGACATTTTCCCAGAGGGTGTCAGAACATCTGGCTGGAGATACGTCATCTTTGATGATTTTATACTTTCCAGGCCATGGATTTTGCTAATAACCTTTCTTGTCCCAGCTGAGCTGCTTCCTAGCATCTGGTTTCTTGGATTCAGGTAGTAGCAGCCAAAGAAGGCCAAGGCAAGAGCTATTAAAAGAAGGAAGCTCACTCAATGAGGCGAGTAACATTTTACGTCCTCTGAGAATATCCTCAGCAGCTGAGCCATGACCCCACTTTCAATATTGCACCCTAAGTCTCCTGGATGCTGCTAAGGACCTGCACCTCCTCAAGGCTCCACTCACAGCAGCCTCCCCTGGGCAAAGTGAGGTGGAGCGCATTGACTATGAGGTGCTCATGCCCTCTGCTTCTCCTGAGGTCCCACCTCCATGCAAAGGGCCCCTGGAAGCTGGGAGTTCAGGGTCACCGAGCGAAGTAAGATTCCTAGACTGGCAGAACATTGATAAATTCAGTTCTGATTTGAGGTTGTATCAGATAACCAGGTAGCAGGACTCAGTCAATGGGCCACTAGAACCTCCGGGCCAGCATGTAGGAGGGCAGTCCAGACTCCTGAAACTGGCTCATGGAGGCCACTGAGCAGGTAAAAGGCAGAGATTGTGATGAAAGCAGGGCAGGGCAGTAGCCACCAGAGAGCCTGAACAGGAGGGTAGAGGGCTTGTGCTCCAGCCTTCCCTTGACACTTACTGGCTGTGAGGTCTTTACATAAGCACAAAATTTCCTGAAAGTCAATAAAATTGAGAACAGAATGTCTTCAAGTTCACATCCAGGCAGGCTCATGTGGGCCATCATTCAAGAGGCCTGATTTGGTAACCATGCTGCAAGAGAGAGGATCTACAGATCAAGGATTGTTTTCCTTTATTCCTCTAAATAATCACTTAAAATTCCACTGAGCCCTTACTCTGCAGATTCCAGGCCTTATACTGTGGTCAGGATTAGGCTGCTAAACCTTATGGGCATTATGTTGCTGACTCCTCAAATCAAGGCCAGGGGCTGGATGGTACACTACCCTCAAGGTCTAAGTGGAGAGACACGCTCAGAGAGATGGGTGAACAGCCCATGACCGCATGGCCAGCTGGCAAGTGTCAACTAAGCAGCCAGACTCCAGGACTGGGTTCTTGGCCACCCTGTACTCTGATTCTCTGCCTTGCCTGTGTAGACTTTGAAGTTTCCTTTTTCCGGGCTCTTTCCCCCATCACGTTCCTTTGGTTTTCCCCCTTATGCTTGTCATGTCCGTTGACCCTAGGCAGGGCCCACAAGGTGGAGAAGGGAACTTGATCCAGGGCGATTTTAGACTCAGGGCTTATTGTACTCTGCCCACACCTGTATCCCCCTCTGTGGTCCTAGGAGTTCCAAGCTTATGTCTCTTGGAAAATAAAACGTCTGGCACAGACTTCTGCAGCGCACTGTGGGACTAACAGTTGGTATAAAAGAGTCCCATGGCGGGTAGGGAGCACTTGCCATCTGCACCCTGAAGCTGGCTGGCGTTCTTGTGTTGCTCTGCGACACCTTGTTTCTGCCTCCCACAGAAGTAGGTGGCTGAAGACATGGTTTTTCCAGGCTTTCTGAAATCTTCTTAGGGTAGTTCTGAGCATGTTAGGAGGAAGGAATGAGTGACTTTTGGTGAGTGTCTTAAGGGTCTGACACTTCGCCCTTGTGGTCCAGATAGTGACATTTGCCTAGCTGTGCATAAGAACGTTTGTGTAATCTTTTTTAAAAAGATTTTATTTTTAAGTAATCTCTGTACCCAACGTGGGGCCTGAACTCACAACCCCGAGATCAAGAGTTAGATGCTCTACTGACTAAGCCAGCCAGGCGCCCCAAGAATGTTTGTGTAATCCTGATTGTCACCCCTAGTCAATGATGCTAATGTAGTGGAAAAATATCAAGACAACCCTGTGATGTTGCAAATGCCAGAAAACTGAAACACTGCTTTGAGGAAAAAATGGCACCAGAGGATAAGGAGCATGTGCTTGACATGCTTGTGGGTCTAGCCGTATGTGTCTGTGGCTCTGGTGCCTATCTGGGGACTCTGCTCATCCCAGGGCAGGCTCAACCCATTGCCCTGCTCACCATGGCATTTCCCTGGGAACCTTGGAGATTCAAGAACCTCACAGAATAAAGAGGTAGAAGGGATGGGGCAGACACTGGCGATGTAGGAAAAGACCAGAAAGAGACCAGTGTAGCCTCTGACCACTCGGGCAAGCTCTGACTGCTCGGCAATGCCAGGCCACTGGCCCGAGAACCTCCAGGCTCGCCTGTCTCCATGGCACCACCTGGCCAGTGTGTCAGGCCCTGGGCTCTGGCCTTCCTGACTCCAGCCTCAGCAACACAAGTGCCTGGATCCTCTTTAGACTGTCACCACTGCCACTGGCCACTTACACTGTCCAGACTTTATCCTAGCACCCCCAACCCTTTGTCCATGCTTCCCTAATATCCTCATTTTACCTCTTTCTGTAGAATCCAGGGGGTTATTCTGTGGCTTACATGCCAGGACACATTCTCCAAAGGGCCCCCTGCTCCCTAGACCTGTTACACACCAAGACAAGGACTAGAACATATCCTCTCTCAATTGCTGTCATACCCGATGGGGACAGGGCCCTGCTTCAAGCTGCTAGTCCCTGGAAAAACAGCAGGAGGAAGCTGACCTGGAACAATAAATTGCTGCAGGTTCATTGCAGCCCCCATCCTCTCCCAGATGAGTCCCATAGACTCATCTGGAATACTGGCAAGACCTCCTCAGCAACTTCATTCTGTCCTGCCCCAGAATACCCACTCCTATCCCTCCAGATGGGACAAGTTACCCCTTCCTCCTCTTTTTGCTATATTGGAGGGAGCCTTAAGAGAGCTTTTCAGGCATACCTTTGGATACTCTTATGCACGAGATTGAGAGGAATCCACCTTTACTTGCTCAGATCCAAAAGCCACACTCCAAACAAGGTGTCAGGCCCCTTTCCGTAAGTGTCCAATGATTTTGCCATGCAACTTGGTGTCTCTTTCTCCTTGAGGCCTCATCGGGTTGTAGGACCTTTTCTTTTTAGGATGCAGCGTACTCATGTCCTTTGTGTTACTGGAGCCATCCTGGCCGGGAGCCCTAAATAAGCCATTTGCCTGATATAGGTAGTCTCAGCAACCCACCACGTCCAGATGTCTGACTGGAGGATTCCCATAAAGCCTTGCAACTCTGCCGGCAAGTGCTTACCCCCTGGGCTAGAGGTTGGGCTCTTTGGGGGGATACTGCACGGACCACACCTGTGACTTCTGGCTGGGGCTGGATGTGGATGCCCTCAGGATGCGGTTCCTCAACTGAACTTGTTATAGGGTTGGGAAGGTGGGGAAGACGGCAATCACAGCAGCTAGAGTGTCTGAGCACTTCTGTGGACCAGGACCCACAGGTCACATGCATTATCTACCAAAGTTCAGCCTCTCAGCCACCTTGAGAAATGGGAGTAATCCTCACAGTCTTACAAGTGAGGAAATGGAGGCTCAGAGAGAGAAAGTGTGTGAAGAAATGTTGATGGCTCCTGAGGAGCAGAATCTGCTCCTACCGCCCCCTGTTGGAGAGACAGGCTCGGTGAACTCACTTGTGTCTGCATATATTATAGTCCTCTGGGCCTCTGATATACATCTAAAAAGTGGGAAAAAGTACCTCCCATTTCCATGGCTGTGGTGAGTGGAAAGTAAAATCATTGGTACGAAGGGGCTCCTGTGTCCCAAGCAACTGACACGGAGAAAAAGAACAAAGATGCGGTTCTTGGTTGCAGGATAAGTGCTGAGCCTGGCCAGGACCAAGAAACCGCCTCTTACATTTCAGTTTTTTTTCTGTGGTGGACTGAGCTGCCTCCACATACTCTTACTACAAAGTGGGTCTTATATACAGAGCTGGGTTCCTGGGTCCCAGGGCTTCAGAACTCCTCCTGTGGCTCTGCTCCGTAGGCGTGATTCTGGAGCTCTCTCATGTCTAACTGCCCCACTCTCGCCTAGTTCAGTGGTGGCCCACTGAGAGCTGCCTGAGGGAAGAGCCTGCGAGGCCTTCACCACCGGGACCTTCTCAGGATGAGTGTTCCTATGATCCTCGTGGCAAGGAGCCTATGGGATCCTCCCTAAACTGGATACACTGGCAGTCACTCATCTTCTTGTGATGTGTGCTCTGTTGGTGGCAATGGAAGGCCACCTTGCTCAGGATGAGATGTGGCCCTGGGGCTGCCTTCACCCCTCAACACCACTCCACATCATGGGTAGAGGCTGCTTCTAAAATGGGGTACGAGCCTCTGTCTCTGTGGAAGCTAAGGGGAAAGAAGGTGACACAGGGAGGTTGTGGGCAGAGAATCTACACTCCAGCCAAGTGTATGTGAACCAGGAGTTAGGTTCCACTGCTCACCCATTCCGGGGGCTTACTGGAACGGTGCTAGCCATCCAGATGAGTTGGACGGGTGCAAGGTCTCAGATAAGTACTCTCACCTATAGATGAGCGTACAGGTATGATGGGTGCCTTGTCTAAAGACGAGGAGAGATGATGAAGGGTAGTTTGTTCTCACAACACAGACAATATCTTGGCTGTTGCCCAACTTCCACAGAACTGCCTGAGGACTACTAGGCATCAGTAGCACGGGTGCTTTCCATGTGCTGCCTCCCCTCTCACTTCCCTCTTCCAAACTACAGAATCTTTATCTAATCTGGTGTTGGGGAAATTGTCATGACAGGACATCCTTCTAAATCTCTGATACCAAAATTTAGGATTTGGAGGTGAAAGCCACAATTTGTCTTTTCATGTCTGCTGCTGACATGTCATTTCCTCCATTAATCATGAAGCCCCCCCCCCCGCCCCATTTTCACCTGCCCGAGTTCACGTGCAGCGATAGTGGACAGCTTCCCCCGCCCCCCAGCAGACATGGTGCCTCCTCAAATACTTGTATGTCTTCTTACTGCTTGGCAGCTTTCTCCGCCACGTGGGAGCTTGGCGGGCCATTGTCAGGCTCACTCTGAAAGTGCAGGGGTACTTAATATCCATAGAGCAGCCTTTAAAAAAATACACACCTCCTTGATCTCTAGCGGATCAATTCTGAGATACGTCGCATACTGTCTCTGAGAGGGCTGGCCGCAGGTTTGAGACCTAGTTGCTAATAGCGGCGGCTTTTCCCCCTCCCAGTTTCATACCTGTTCACCCTGAAATCACACCCCAAATAAACATCCTGTCCCCAGAACTTTGTCTCAGAATCTGCTTTGGCAAGAACGCAACTAACATAGTGAACCAGGTACAGCTTCTTAAGCAGGAAGGGAAGGCAACCAAATAGAAGGCCAGTGAAGAGTGGGGGTGAAGGGTGGGGGCAGGGCATGGCTGTTGATCTTCCGAGGGAACCTTGGTTGGGTAGAGAGGTTTTCTCTTCTCTTTTATTTATCTAGGGGCCATGCATTGTAGATGCCCAAACTGTCCTGGCAACATGTTCTTATGGCACCCTCCTTGCCTCAGCCCACGGGAATCCTTGGGATTCCAGGCAGAAGGATGCACTAGCCACTTGCTCAGGGCCTACGACCCCAGCAGAGAGAGAATACACGGAAAAAACTCTGGGTGCCTCCCATTACAGAGGCAACAGAATTGAGATATGTCCCTCAGAAGAGAAAAATCCTAGATCCATTACCCCAGTTATACACAGTACTCGTGCCAGGTCTTGTGATGAAGATTGGCATTGGCAAATGCACATTGGCATTGGGTTTGCCGTTATCTTACCGGAAGATTCTCTTTGATGTCTTTTTTCTTTTCAAAGTATAAAAGAAGGATAAACTTATTATTCAACAGAATTCTTTTTGAGGTCACCTGAGGAATGCCCAGAAATCCTTCATCCTTACCCAGAACACTTCCCCAATTACCCTCTGATGCAAAAAAAAGCAAACTTTATGTTTTCACTCTTGGTCTGTGCATCCGTTTTGTTACTGTGTAAACATTCAGGTATGGGAGACACTTGAGGCTTCAGGCATCGTTTTATTCATTGTAGTAAAATATTCAGAACACAAAGTTTGCACTCTATTTTTAAGAGACAATTCATTGACATTAAGTGTATTAACATAAATGTAACCATCACCACCATCCATCTCCAGAACTTTTTTCATCTTCCCAAACTGAAACTCTACCCATTAAACAATAACTCCCCATCCCCTTTATCCCCTGCCCCTGACAAGCACCAGTCCACTTTCCGTCTCTATGAATTCAACTGCTCTCTAGTTACCTCATATAAGTGGAATCATACAGTATTCGTCCTTTTATCACTGGCATTACACTTAGCATAATGTCTTCAAGTTTCATCCATGTTGAAACGTGGCAGAATTTCCTCGCATTTTAAGGCTGAATATATAAGCCACATTTTGCTAATCCTGTCATCCTTCAGCAGGCACTTGGCTCACTTGCACCTTTTGGCTATTGCGAATAATGCTACTATGAACATGGGTGTACAAATAACTTCCAAGTCCCTACTTCTTTGGGTTAGTACCCGGAAGTGGAATTTCTGGATCATGATGGTAATTATATTTTCAATTTGGGGGGAGGGGGAGGTACCATACTACTTTTCATAGTTCTGTCCCGTTTTACATTCCCGCCAGCATTATACAAGGCTTGCAGTTCCTCCATGTCCTCACCAAAAATTTTTTTTAAGTTTTTATTTAAATTCCAGTTAGTGGGGGCGCCCGGGGGGCTCGGTCGGTTAAGGGTCTGACTCTTGATGACGGCTTGGGTTATGATCTCACGGTTCACAAGTTTGAGTCCCGCATCAGGCTCTGTGCTGACAGTGCGGAGTCTGCTTGGGATTCTCTCCTTCTCCCTCTCTTTCTCTGCCCCTCCCCTGCTCGTGCTGTCTCTCTCTCTCAAAAATAAATAAATAGCCTTAAAAAAATAAATTCCTGGTAGTTAACACGCAGTGTAATAGTAGTTTCAGGGTTAGAATTCAGTGATTCAGCTCTTCCATACAACCCTTGGTGCTTGTCACATGTGTCCCCTTAATCCCCGCCACCTATTTATCTGTCTCCACCCATGTCCTTTCTCATAACCATCAGTTTGTTCTTTGTAGTTAAGAGTCTATTTCTTGGTTTGCTTCTCTCTTTTTCCCCCCTTTCTCATTTGATTTGCTTCTTAAGTCCCACCTGTGAGTAAAATCATATGGTATTTGTCCTTCTCTAACTGACTAATTTCACTTAGCATAATACTCTCTAGCTCCACCCACATCATTGCAGATGGCAACATTTCATTCTTTTTTATGGCTGAATAACATTCCATTATATATATATAATATATTATATATATATATATATAATATTCCTATATATGTGTGTGTGTGTGTGTGTGTGTGTGTGTATATATATATATATATATATATATATATATATATATATATAGACACCACATTTTCTTTATCCAAAATTTTTATTTTCTGTTTTTGGTAGTAGCTGTCCTAAGGGTAGTGAAGTAGTATTTTTCACTGTGTTTTTGATTTGCAATTCCCTAATGTTGAACATCTTTTCATGTCCTTACTGGCCATTTGTATATCTTCTTGGAGAAGTGTTTATTCAAGACTTTTGCCTATTTTTTAGTTGCCTTGTTTTGTTGTTGTTGTTGTTGTTGTTGTTGTTGAGTTATAATTCTTTATATGTCCTGGGTGTGAACCCCCCTTTTTAATGTTTGTTTGTTTGTTTATTCATTTATTTATTTATTTTTGAGAGAGAGAAAGAGGGAGAGAGAAATCCCAAATAGGTTCCACGCTGTAAGCACAGAGCCTGACTGCATTGTATTATATTATTATACAGAATATTTAACTGTTCTCAAAATCTGTGCTTTGCTAATTTATTCCTCCTCCAAACCCTGGAAACCACTTTTTTTTTTTTTAACTATCTCCACAATTTTGCCTTTTCCTGAATGTTAGACCATTGGAACCATACAAGGTGCAGCCTTTTTTACTATGAAAACTAATTGAATTTTATCTTCTTTTCAACTTGATTGAGATATCATTGACGTATACTATTTTGTCAGCTTAAAGTGTGCGACCTGTTGAATTGGTACTTATATATTGCAACATGATTGCCAACATAGCGTGAGCCAAAACCTCCAACTCATCACATAAGTTACCATTTCTTTTTTTGAGGTGAGAACATTTAAAATCTGTCTTAGTAACTGCCAAGTATATAATATAGTATTATTAACTATAACCACCGTGCTGTACATTAGATTGCCAGAACTAATTCATCTTCTAATGGAAAGTTTTTACTTTTTGACCAACATCTCTTCATCTCCATTTCTCCCACCCCCAAGCCCCGGGAAAGCCACCATTCTTTTCTCTGTTTCCATGAGTTTGACTTTTTTAGATTCTACATATAAGTGATATCATACAGTATTTATCTTTCTTTGCCTGACATGTTTCATTTAGCACAATGTCCTCAAGGTGAAATCCACATTGTGGCAAATGGCAAGATTTTCTTCTTACTTACTGCTGAATTAAATATATTGAATTAAATACATATTTAGAATTCCTGTATATATATTCACATCTTCATCTCTTCATCCATTGATGGACACTTAGGTTGTTTCTACATTGTGGCAATTGTGAATAATGCTGCAGTGAACATGAGAGTAGAAATGGCTCTTCAAGATCCTATTTGTATTTTCTTTAGATATATACCCAGAAATGGTAGTTCTGTTTATAATTTTTGAGGAATCTCTATAATGTTTTGCATAGTGGCTACACCAACTTAAACACCCACCAGCAGTGCACAAAGATTCCCTTTTCTCCACATTCTCACCAATACTTGTTAATCTCTTATCTTTTTGATGACAGTCGTTCTGACAGGTGTGAAGTGATATCTCATTGTGATTTTGATTTGCATTCTCCTGATGATTACTGACTTTGTACCTTTTTGTGTACCTTTTGGCCATCTATACATCATCCTTTGAAAAATACCTATTCAGACCTTCTGCCCATTTTTTAATTGAATTGTTTGGTTTTTGTACTATTGAGTTGTGTATATAGTTATATATTCTTTATATTTTGGGCTCTTTATATATTTTGGATATTAACCTCTTACCTGTTACAAGTTTGCAAATATTTTCTCCCATTTGGCCTTTTCATTTTATTGATGATTTCCTTTGCTGTACAGAGTGTTTGTTTGATGTAGTTCCACTCGTTTATTTTACTTTTTGCTGCCTTTGATTTTTTATTTTTTTAAGTTATTTTATTTTTTTTAATTTTGAGAGGAGAGAGAGAGAGGGAAAAAAACACAAGTGGGGGAGGGGCAGAGAGAAGAAGAGACAGAATCCCAAGCTAGGTGCTGTACTGTCAGCACAGAGCCTGATGTGGGACTTGAACTCACCAACTGTGAGATCATGACCTGAGCCAAGATCAAGAGTCAGGGGCTTAATGGACTGCGCCACCCAGGTGCCCCTGCTGCTTTTGCTTTTGATGTCAAATACAAAAATTATTGCCTAGGGGCGCCTGGGTGGCGCAGTCAGTTAAGCGTCCGACTTCAGCCAGGTCACGATCTCACGGTCCGTGAGTTCGAGCCCCGCGTCGGGCTCTGGGCTGATGGCTCGGAGCCTGGAGCCTATTTCCGATTCTGTGTCTCCCTCTCTCTCTGCCCCTCCCCCGTTCATGCTCTGTTTCTCTCTGTCCCAAAAATAAATAAAAAACGTTGAAAAAAAATTAAAAAAAAAAAATTATTGCCTAGACTGATGTCAAGGAGCTTACCCCCTATGTTTTCCAGGAGTTTTATGTTTTCAAGTCTTATAGTCAAATCTTTAATGCATTTTGAATTGATTTTTGTGCATGGTGTAATAGAGGGGTCTAGTTTCATTCTTTTGCATGTAGTTTTCTGCTTATCCTAGAACCATTTATTGAAGAGAATATCCTTTCTCCATTGTATATTCTTGGCCCCTTTGTTGTAAATTAATTGACCATGTATGAATGGGTTTATTTCTGGGCTCTTTATTCTATTACATTGGTCTCTGTGTCTTCTTTTATGCCAATACCATACTGTTTTGATTACCATGGCTTCATAATATAGTTTGAAATTAGGAAGTGTTTATTTCTTTTTTTTCCAAGTTTTTATTTTTATTAAAAATTTTTTTTAATGTTTATTTTTATTTTTGAGACAGAGACAGTGTGAGCAGGGGAGATGCAGAGAAAGAGGGAGACACAGAATCTGAAGCAGACTTCAGGCTCTGAGCTGTCAGCACAGAGCCTGATGCAGGGCTCAAACTCACGAATCATGAAATCACGACCTGAGCCGAAGTTGGAGGCTTAACCAACTGAGCCACCCAGGTGCCCTTTAATGTTTATTTATTTTTGAGAGAGAGAGAGAGTGAGAGAGAGGGAGAGAGAGCAGGGGAGGGGTGAAGAGAGAGGGAGACACAGAACTCAAAGTAGGCTCCAGGCCCTGAGCTGTCAGTACACAGCCCAATGTGGGCTCGAACTCATGGACTGTGAGATAGTGACCTGAGCTGAAGTCAGAAGCTTAACTGACTGAGCCACCCAGGTGCCCCTCCAAGTTTTTATTTGAATTCCAGTTAGTTAAAATACAGTGTGATATTCGTTTCAGGTGTAGAATTTAGTGATTCATCACTTACATACAACACCCAGTGTTCATTACAAGTGCCCTCCTTAATACCCATCACCTATTTAACCCATACCCCTGCCCACCTCCCCTCTAGTAACCATCAGTTTGTTTTCTATAGTTAAGAGTCTGTTTCATTTCCCACATTTGGGAAAATCACAGAGATCAGTACATTCAGAGTGCAATGGGTAAGCCTTGCCCCAGGAAAACCACCTTCATGATCATGGTATCTCTCCTGCCAGGTAAGTACAGCTTTGTTATTCCTCAAGATTGCCTTGACTGTTTGGGGTCTTTTGTGATTCTGTACAAATTTTAGGATTTTTTTTTTCTGTGAAAAATGCCATTGGAATTTTGATAGGAATTGCGCTGAATTTGTAAATCACATTGGGTAATACAGACATTTTCATGACATTAATTATTCCACTCTATAAGCACATAATATCTTATTAAGCACATAAGCACATAATATCACTTATTTGTGACTTCTTCAGTTTCGTTCATCAATTTTGTGTAGTTTTCAGCATATAGATCTTTTACCTTCTTGGTTAAATTTATTCCTAAATATTTTAGTCTTTGTGATGCTTTTGTGAATGGGATTTTTCATAATTACTCTTTTTGTTAGTCTATAAAAATGCAGCCAATTTTTATATATTGATTTTATGTTCTGCAACATTACTGAATTTATTTTAATGGTTTTTTGATGGACTCTTTTCTGTATTTAATATGTCATCTGTAAATAGAGAAAATTTTATTCCTTCCTTTCTTATTTAGGTGTCTTTCATTTCTATTTTTTATCTAATGATTGATCTAGGACCTTCTACTATGTTGAATAAAGTGGAGACAATCGGCATCCTTGACTTGTTTCTGATCTTACAGGAAAAGCTTTTAGCTTTTCACCATGCAGTGTAATGTTACTTGTGGTCTTATCATACGTGGCCTTTATAACGTTGAGGTACATTCCTCTGTACCCAGTTGGTTGAGAATTTTTTCACAAAAGGATGTTAAATATTTTCAAATGTTTTTTCTACATCTATTGAGATGATTTATGATTTTTATCCTTCATTTTGTTAATATGGTGTATCACATTGATTAATTTGTGGATGTTGAATCATTCTTTTTTTTTTTTTTAAGTATTTTGAGAGTGAGAGAGCATGCAAACAAGTGGGGGAGGGGCAGGGAAAGAAGGAGAGAGAGAATCCCAAGGAGGTTCCACACTGATCGTGCCAAGCCAGATGTGGGGCTTAAACTCACAAACCATGAGATCATGACCTGAGCAGAAACCAAAAGTTGGATGCTTAACCAGTTGACCCATCCAGGCACCCCACGTTGAATCAGTCTTTTTTTAAAAAAGATTTTTTTTAACATTTATTTAATTTTTGAGACAGAGAGAGACAGAGCATGAACGGGGGAGGGTCAGAGAGAGAGGGAGACACGGAATCCGAAACAGGCTCCAGGCTCCAAGCTGTCAGCACAGGGCCCGACACGGGGCTTGAACTCACGGACCACGAGATCATGACCTGAGCCGAAGTCGGACGCTCAACTGACTGAGCCACCCAGGCGCCCCAAATCATTCTTGAATCCATGGAATAAATCTCACTTGATCATGGTATATAATCCTTATGATGTACTGTTGAATTTGTTGTCCTAATATTTTGATGAGAGTTTTTGAATCCATGTTCATCAGGGTTTTGGCCTGTTTTTCTTTTCTTGTAGTGTCCTTGTCTGGTTTTCTTATCAGGGTAATGCTGGCCTTGTAAAATGAATGTGGAGGTGTTTCCTCCTCTCCTGTTTTTTGGGAAGTTTGAGAAGGATTTGTATTATGTCTGACCCTTGAACAATGTGGGGGATGGGGCACTGACACACCATGGGGGGTGGGGCTATGCATAAAACTGGGGGAGGAAAGAAGTGGGGGATCCAATGAGATTGGCTCTCCAGGAATAGCATTTCTAGGACTTCTGAAATGAATTACTGCATGTCCTCTTTGCTCTGTGATGTAAGCTTTGGAAGGAACCTAACCTAACCTAGAAGATTAGGGAACGAACTTTCCTCCTTTCATTTCAGAAGGATCACTAATCTCATGATGCTTATTTTTCAGATCTCTCATTACTGAGGAGTGGCCCTTTTTAAATGTAGGGAAACCCTGGGGGATCCTGAGATCTTTTCTCTGTAAGACCCATCTGCAAAATAATGTATCTTTTGACTCATCTACTGTTGACTGGAAGCCTTACTGATAATGCAAACAGTTGATTAACATGTATTTTGTAATATGTGTTATGTACTGTATTCCTACAGTAAAGTAGCTAGAGAAAAGAAAATGGTATTAAGAAAACAATAAGGAAAAGTGGCTGCACCAGTTTGCATTCCCACCAACAGTGCATGACGGTTCCCCTTTCTCCACATCCTCACCAACACCTGTTGTTTTAGCCATTCTGACTGGTGTGAGGTGATATTTCAGTATGGTTTTATTTATGTTTCCTTGGATGATGGGTGGTGTTGAGCCTCTCTTCATGTGTCTGTTGGCCTCATGTGTCATTATGTCGTCTTTGGAAAAATGTCTATTCATGTCTTCAGCCCATTTTTTAATTGGATTATTCATTTTTTTGAGTGTTGAGTTTTATAAGATCTTTATATATTTTGTTTGGATACGAGCCCTTTATCAGATTTGTTATTTGCAAATATCTTCTCCCATTCCGTAGGTTACTTTTTAGTTTTGTTGATTGTTGCCTTTGCTGTGCAGAAACTTTTTATTTTGATTAAGTCCCAATAGTTTGTTTTTGCTTTTGTTTCCCTTGCCTCAGGAAATACATCTAGTAAGAAGTTGTTATGGCCGATGTCAAAGAGGTGTTCTTCTCTAGGATTTTGATGGTTTCCTGTCTCACATTTAGGTCTTTAATCCATTTCGAATTTATTTTTGTGTGTGATGTAAGAAAGTGGTCCAGTTTGATTCTTTTGCATGTTGCTGTTCTGTTTTCCCAACACCGTTTGTTGAGGAGACTGTCTTTTTTCATTTGGATATTCTTTCCTGCCTTGTCCAAGATTAATGGACCATATAGTTGTGGGTTCATTTCTGGGTTTTCTATTCTGTTCCATTGATCTATGTATCTGTTTTTGTGCCAGTACCATACTGTCATGATCACTACAGCTTTGTAATATAACTTGAACTTCAGAATAACGATGCCTCTGGTTTTGCATTTCTTCTTCAAGGTTGCTTTAGCTATTTTAGGGTCTTTTGTGGTTCCAAACAAATTTTAGAATTGATGGGAAAAAAAGAATTGTTTATTCTAGCTCTGTGAAAAATGCTGTTCATATTTTTGATAAGGGATTACATTAAATGTACAAATTGCTTTGCGTAATATAGACATTTTAACAATATTTGTTCTCCCAATCCATGAACATGGAATGTTTTTCTATTTCTTTGTGTTATCTTCAATTTTTTTCATCAATAGATTTCTATACGTTGATATTGTATCCTGCAACATTACTGAATTCGTGTATCTGTTCTCATTGATTTTGTATCCTGCAACATTACTGAATTCGTGTATCTGTTCTAGCAGTTTTTTGGTGGAGTCTTTCAGGTTTTCTATATAGATTATCATATCATATCAAAATAGTGAAAATTTGACTTTTTCCTTGCCAATTTGGATGGCTTTTATTGTTTGTTTGTTTGTTTTTTTTGTCTAATTGCTGTGGCTAGGACTTCCCATAAACTGTTAAATAACAGTGGTGAGAGTGAATGTCCCTGTCTTGTTCCTGACTGTAGAGGATGGAACTGTGTTTTTCCCCATTGAGGATGATATTAACTGTGGGTTTTTCATATATGGCTTTTATCATGTTGAGGTATGTTCCCTCTAACCCTACTTTGTTGAGGGTTTTTATCATGAATGGATGTTGTATTTTGTCAAATGCTTTTTTGTGCATCCATTGAAAGGATCATATGGTTCTTTTCTTTTTTTTAATGTGGTGTATCACATTGATTGATTTGTGAATATTAAACCACCCTTGCAGCCCAGGAATAAATCCCACGTGAAGGTGGCGAATGATTCTTTTAATGTATTGTTGGATTCAGTTTCCTAGTGTTTGGATTGAGAATTTTTGCATCCATGTTCATCAGGAATATTGGCCTGCAGTTCTCTTTTACAAGTGGAGTCTGTATCTGTCTGGTCTTGGAATCAGGGTAATGCTGGCATCATAGAATGAATTTGGAAGTTCTCCTTCCTCTTCTATTTTTTGGAATGGTTTGAGAAGAACAGGTATTAACTCTTCTTCAAATGTTTGATAAAATACGCCTGTGAAGCCATCTGGTCCTGGACTTTTGTTTGCTGGGAGGTTTTTGATTGCTGGTTCAGTTTCTTTCCTGGTTATTGGTCTGTTCAGGTTTTCTTCCTGTTTCAGTTTTGGTTGTTTATATGTTTCTAGGAATTTATCCATTTCTTCCAGGTTGTCCAATTTGTTGACATATAGTTTTGTATAATATTCTCTTATAATTGTATTTCTGTGATGTTGGTTGTTATTTCTCCTCTCTCATTTGTGATTTTATTTATCTGGGTTCTTTCTCTTTTCTTTTTAATAAATCTAGGAAGGGGATTATCATTTTTATTCATTTTTTTAAATAACCAAATCAGCTCCTGGTTTCATTGATCTGTCTTTTTTTATTAAAAAAAATATTTTTTAACGTTCATTTATTTTTGACAGAGAGAGAGAAAGAGAGAGAGAGACAGAGCATGAGCGGGGAGGGGCAGAGAGGGAGACACAGAATCTGAAGCAGGCTGCAGGCTCTGAGTTGTCAGCACAGAGCCCAACGCGGGGCTCTAACTCACAGACCGCGAGATCATGACCTGAGCCACAGTCGGACGCTCAACTGACTGAGCCACCCAGGCGCCCCTCATTGATCTGTTCTATTGTTATTTTCATTTCTATATAATTTATTTTCTGCATCCTAAAGATTTTGGACCATTGTGTTTTCATTTCTTTTGTTTCCATGTACTTTTTTAAAAAACTTTTTTTTAATGTTTATTTATTCTTGAGAGAGAGAGAGAGAGAGAGAGAGAGAGAGACAGAGTGTGAGCAGGGGAAGGGCAGAGAGAGAGGGAGACACAGAATCCAAAGCAGGCTCCAGCTCTGAGCTGTCAGCACAGAGCCTGACGCGGGGCTCGAACTCCCCATTCACATGAACTGTGAGATCATGACCTGAGCTAAAGTCGGACGCTTAACTGGCTGAGCCACCCAGGTGCCTCTGTTTCCATGTACTTTTTAATTTCCTCTTTGATTTCCTGGTTGACCCATTCATTTTTTAGTAGCAAGTTATTTAACCTGCATGTATTTGTGGTCTTTCCAGATTTTTTTTTTCTTGTGGTTAACTTCATAGCATTGTGGTCAGGAAAGATGCATAGTATGAATTCTATCTTGAATTTGCTGAGGTTTGTTTTGTGGCCTAATATATGATCTATTCTAGAGAATGTTCCACGTGTACTTGAAAAGAATGTGTATTTTGTTGTTTTAGGGTGGAATGCTCTGAATATATCTGTTAAATCGATCTGGTCCAGTGGGTCATTCAGTGCCATTGTTTCCTTGTTGATTTTTGTTTAGATGATCTGTCCGTTGATGTAAGTAGGGTGTTAAAGTCCCCTACCATTCTTATACTGTTATTGATTAGTTCCTTTATGTTTGTTATTAACTGCTGGATGTATTTGGATGCCCCTATGTTGAGTGAATACATATTTACAATTGTTATATCTTCTCACTGGATTGTCCCCTTTAATATTATATGGAGTTCTTCTTTGGCTCTTGTCACAGTCTCTGTTTTAAAGTCTATTTTGTTCAAAGTAAGTATTGCTGCGCCAGCTTTCTTTTGACATCCATTTGCATGATGGATGTTTCTCTGTCCTCTTACCTTCATTCTACAGGTGTGTTTAGGTCTAAGATGGGTCTCTTGTGGGCAGAATATAGATGGGTCTTGTTTTTTTTTATCCATTTTGTCACCCTTCTTTTGATTGGAATTTTTAGTCCAATTATATTCAAAGTAATTATTGATAGTATATGTATTTATTTCCATTTTATTACACGTTTTGTGGTTGTTTCTAAAGATTTTGTCTGATCCTTTCTTGTCTCTCTTTCATGTTTTGCTGATTTTCTTTAGTCATATATTTGGATTTCTTTCTCTTTATTCTTTGCATATTTATTAGTGGTTTTTGATATATGATTACCATTAAATTTGTATATAATCTCTTCTGCGTATAGCAGTCTATATGAAGTTGATGGTCATTTAAGTTTGAACCCATTGTTTTCTCCTCTCCTCCCCATGTGTTAGATATATGTTATTATACTCTATGTTCTTTTTTTGGTGAGTTCCTTTACTGATTTTTTACAGAAATATTCATTTATACTGCTTTTGTGTTTCCTACCTTCATACTGTCACTTTTGGTCTCTCCTTTCCCCTCAAAGTGTCCCTTATAATATTTCTTGAAGAGCTGGTTTAGTGGTTATGACTCCTTTAGTTGTTTGTCTGGGAAAATCTTAATCTCTCTTTATATTCTGAATGATAGTCTTGCTGGATAAAGTATTCTTGGCTACAGATTTTTCCCATTCAGCACTTTGAATATATCATGCCATTCCCTTCTGGCTTACCAAATTTCTGCTGAAAAACCTTCTGCTAGCCTTATTGGTTTTCCCTTGTAAGTTAATGACTTCTTTTGTCTTGCTGCTCTAAAAATGTTTTCTTCATCACTGTATTTTGCAAGTTTCATTGCAATATGTCTTGGTGTGTGTTTGTTCTTGTCAATTTTGTTGGGGGTTCTCTGTGCCTCCTGGATCTGGTGTACTGTTTCCTTAACCAGATTAGGAAAGTTTGCCGCTATTATTTCTTCAAATAAAATTTCTATCCCTTTTCTCTCTCTTTCTCTGGGATTCCTACAACATGAATGTTATTGTGTAATGGAGTTACTGAGTTCCCTAAGTCTATTCTCATTCTACATAAGCCTTTTCTCTTTTTTGTTCAGCTTCATTCCATTCCATTAGTCTATCTCTAGGTCACTAATTCATTCCTCCACTTCTTCCATCCAGCTGTTCATTCCATCAAGTACATTTCTCATTTGGTTTAACTGTGCCCTTTATCTCTTCTGTGTTATTCCTTCTCTGTGTTAAGGATCTCACTCATGCCTTCCATTCTTTTCTCAAGTCCGTGAGTATCCTATGATCATTGCTTTAAATTCTCTATCAGGCATGTTACATATATCTGTTTCACTTAGATCTCTGGCTGCGGCCTTGTCCTGTTATTTCATTTGGGGTAAATTTCTCTGTCTCCTTATTTTGTCTGCCTCTGTGTGTCTCTTTCTCTGTGTTAAGAAAGTTAGCGGTGTCTTCTGCTATCGAAGGTTGTGATTTTATGAAGAAGAGGTCCTACAGCACCTTGCAGTGCAGTATCCCTTGTCCACCCAGACCTGGCACATCAGGAGAGTATCCTTTGGGTGTTGATTATGCCCTGCTGTTGTGTCTGAGTCACTTTTCCTTTCACTGCAGTCATCTGCATGGACTCTCTGCCTGTTATGGGCTATGCTTGTTCTCTGTGGTGTTAGTGGGACCCAGGCAGGTTATCTCCGAGGAGGCAGGCCTGCTGGGGGACTGTGAGCAGGTCAGAGATGTTGGAAAAAATTACGCTGGGCCACTAATGCTATGCTGGACCCCCTGAAGTGCTGTGGCGGAAGGGTCGTGAGGCTGGCGGTACACTGTCATTCTTATGCACACCCAGGCAAATGTCATGATCCACACCACAAAGAGAAGATGACTGCAGTAAAAGACACTCAGAACACTCTTCCCTCCCTCTTCCAACACAATAAGAACTGTTCTAAGAAGACTTTTTAACCCCTGAAAACCCACATCTCCAGCCAGCACTTCTTTTTTTTTTTTAACGTTTATTTATTTTTGAGACAGAGAGAGACAGAGCATGAACGGGGGAGGGTCAGAGAGAGAGGGAGACACAGAATCTGAAACAGGCTCCAGGTTCTGAGCTGTCAGCACAGAGCCCGACGTGGGGCTCGAACTCACGGACCGCGAGATCATGACCCGAGCCGAAGTCGGCCGCTTAACCGACTGAGCCACCCAGGCGCCCCAAGCCAGCACTTCTGCATGAAAGCAGGAGCAAGGTGTCACAGAGAGAGCAAGGTGTCCTGAGAGCACCAGCCCACTTCGTGGTGCAGGTGGCAGGTGCTCCTTCTCCACCAAGGGGCCCTTTTTCACCTGCTGTTGGCTCCCCAGTGTGGCATCAGAAGTCTGTGTCTGAGGCTTCATTTTCTAGGAGGCACATGTTTGGAGTTTCCCAGGACATCAGCGGGAGGAGGTGTATGAAGTGGCAATAGAATAAGCCCTGCGTCAACAAAGGGTTGTGTCTTGAGGCCTCTGTCTGAGGAACAGCTGACATGTGAAGGCTCAGCGAGAAAACCAAAGAACCTGACTTTAGAAAGAACCCAATAAGGGAAACCTTGAAGACACAAGTGAGACGAAGGGACAGAATACAGAATATTCTCAAATCGGGCTGCTAAGGCAGCTTCAGCACTTACCCGCCAGCCATGTACTTGTGGGCCAGTCACCCACCTGTACAACGTGGGTAACATAGCACCCATCCCCCAAGCTTATTGTAAGGATTGAACAAGATAATGCACATTAAGCTCAGCAGCCTAATCCTAACAATGGTGTGAGGTCTGTAGCATAAAAAGCAAATGCTAGTGGATTTTAAGTAATTATTAAGAGAATGAAGGAAAGCATTCCTAATCTGTAGGTTTTCTGTTCCCTCCACCATGGCTTCCAAATCAGGCCTCCGAGCAATTGCCCATGTTAGCTGTATGGATATGATCTTGAAAACAGTCTGATCTTGACCTTGAGGATTTTTTCAGGAAACTCGGTGCTTAGCTCTCAGCTGTTAACAAGGGAGGGCCACACCATAAGTCCTGACCAGGGCATCACTGGTGACTACTGCCCTGCCTTGCTTTCGTCACAGTCTCTGGCCTTTACCTGCTCAGTGGTCTACCTTGAGCCAGTCCCCTGAATCTGTTTCGGGGGCCCTGACTTGTCTTCTTCCTGCTCGTCCTTAAGTTCTAGCTGTCTGTTGGCTAAGTCCTGACACCTGGTTTCTTTGACAGCACTTCAGAAGGAACCTAAATTTATTAGGGTCTCCTCGGATCCTTCCTTTCTCCAAGGGCATCCAGGACATCCCTGTGCTCAGGTACTCACTTGCACTGGTTCAGGCCTCAGGGGAACGTGGGCTGCTGGAGTAGTGAGCAGGAAGTGGGAGTGTGGGTGCTTTAGGGTCGGGCGATCAGCTCCAACTTGCCTCAACCACCGAGAGGGGAAAGTTAGGAGAGACAAGTACCCTTGTATCTTGGAGGAGACAAGAGCTGCATCCTTGGGTCATGCAGACATGGCCCAGCTAATGCACATACTGGCTGCAACACAGAAATGCCATTCACTTCATCGAGTGACCTTTCTTCTTCTCCTAGCTCTTATCATCATTATCTTCAGGTCTAAGGGTTACCTGAACCCAAGAAGCCAGAAGCTGGCTTCTGGTCAGGTTGATGCAAGCATCGCTGTTAGAGACCAGAATGGTCTGAAAAGTGTAAAATTTACCAAGGATGGTGTATCAACAGCCACAGGTGCTAACACCCTCTAGGAAGGATGTCCTTGTCATGACCCCTCGGCTGGCTCCCATCCTCTGGGAGGGGACTTTCAAAACTGACATCCTGAATGAGCAGTTCCAGCTCCAGAATGCCACCATCGGATTCATCACGTTTCCTGCTAAAAGACCCAAAACCCACCTGAAGATATTGCTGGAACTGCAGAGATGTACTTCATGGCGGGACACAGGGTGAACTACTACGTCTTCACTGACCGGCCAGACTACGTTCCTCATATTAACATCCAAAAAGGAGGCAGACAATCATCCTCAAGGTCCAGAGCCATGCCCGCTGGGAGGACATCTCCACGCTCCGCACATCAATTTTCCCCGGCACGCTTCCACCAGGAAGCGGATTACCTTGTGTGTGTGGATGCGGACATGAAGTTCAGCGACCACACGGGCGTGGAGATCCTCTCCTCCTTGTTCCGCACCCTGCATCCTGGCTACCGTGGGCTCAGTCGGACCCACTTCCCCTATGAACGTTGGCCTCAGTCACAAGCCCATGTTCCTGAAGATGAAGGGGACTTTTATTACACAGGGGCCTTTTGGGGGAGGGGGGTCAGTGCCAGAGGTTTACAGGCTCAGCAAGGCCCCGCCACGAGGCACTAATGGCCAACCAAGCCAACCACGTCAAGGCCGCGAGGCATGGTGAGAGCCACCGGAACGAGTATCTGCTTTACCACAAACCCTCCAAGGTCCTCTCCCCCGAGTACCTGTGGAATCAGCAGCTAACGTATTATTTTAAACCACAAAAATTTAACTTGTCCAAAATCATAAAGTGGAGAAGATTTAAGGTCTTAGAGATGAATTACCAACTGAAAGACTGATGAGCAGAACTTCTAGGAAGGGCTCGGAGAGAGGTAATGCTTAGCTAGCCTGGGTCTTCCTTCCTTCTGGCATGGTATTCTTCATTAAACCAGTTTTAGCACAAAGGGTGTGACTCTGCTTTTCCTACCTGATGGAGGCCTAGAACCACCTCTCCTAACGTAGGCCTAATACCATCCCCTCCCCACCCCTCCTGCAACCACCGAAAGCACACACGTTTAGGCTGGCCTGATTCTTGGATTCAGGCACAAATTCCCAGGGTTTCCACCACCTCTAGCTTCTCACTGTGTGATACCACCACCCCTCAGGATGGAGGAGGTGGGTGGTCTGAGTCTGTCCTGACAAAGGATCAGAGGTGAGATCTTTTCCAGAACAAGGTAGGAAGCCTTCAGACACACAGATCACCACAATAAGGTTGGTCAACATCCCTCACCATACATAGTTACAAAAATTTTTTTTTCATTTTTTTCTTGGGGTGAAGATTTTTAAGATCTACTCTTTTAGCAACTTTCAAATATGCAATACAATACAAATTATAGTCATATGCTGTGCATTATATCCCCATGAATAATTTCTAACTGGATGTTTATAGTTTTTGACCCCTTTAACCGGTTTTGCACACCCTCCAATTCCCCCTATGGCAATCACCAATGTGTTCTCGGTCTCTGTGAGTTTGATTTGTTGTTGGTGTTTGTTTTGTTTTTTAGATTCCTGATGTACGTGATATCATACAGTATTTACCTTTCTGTCTGACTTCATTTAATTTAGCATCATGCCCTCAAGGTCCATCCCTGTTGTTGCAAATGGCAAGATTTCATTCCTTTTAATGGCTGAGGCATAGTCCTGTGTGTGTGTGTGTGTGTGTGTGTGTGTGTGTGTGTGTGTGTGTGTGTAGATATACCAAATCTTTATCCATTCATCTATGGATGGACACTTAAGTTGTTTCCAAATCTTGGCTATTGTAAATGATACTGCAGTGAAGCAGGGTAGAGCTGTCTTTTGGAGTTTGTGTTTTCATTTTCTTCGGTAAATACCTAGAAGTGGAATTGCCAAATCATATGATAGTTCTGTTTTCAATATTTTGAGAAATCTCCGTATGGTTTTCCTTACTGGCTGTACCTGATGGAGGTAAATACCCACCAACAATGCCCAAGCGTTCCCTTTTCTGCAGAGCCTGGTCAACATTTATTATTTCTTGTCCTTTTCATAACAGCCATTCTGACAGATGTGAGGTGATATCTCATTGTGTTTTGATTTGCATTTCCCTGATACTGAGTAATGTTGAGGAGCTTTTCATGTGTCTGTTGGCCATCTGTATGTCTTCTTTGGAAAAATGTCTGTTAAGATCCTCTGCCTATTTTTTATTCGGATTGTTTGTTTGTTTGTTTTGCTATTGGGTTGTAAGAGTTCCTTATATGTTTTGGATATTAACCCTTTTCAAATATTTTCTCTGAGCAGTAGGTAAAAGTCTTCGGCTTTAAGCCAAATTATCACCTCATTTCAGAAGCTGAAAACAACCTGTGAAGTTGAAGAGTCCCTTTAGGGTACAGACGGGAGGGGACCACGAAGCCACACCAAGGTCCCCTTTCCTCACGTTTGGTTTCTTCATTCCACAGCGCTGCTGTTTGTCCAGTGGAGCAAAGCAGGTCTCTCCTGGCTTCCCCCACCCCCTCCCTGCTTGCCTTGCCCCACACTCAAGATAGCAATTTAGTAACTTTTGGGGACTTGCCAGTTCCCTATTTTCTGAAAACATATGTACTTTTAGATGATAATTGTCATGGAAACCTCTCTTATTTAGAAGGGATTTCACTGCCCTTCATCCAGAGCCTGAAATCCTGCATTTCCCTGACCTGCTTTTTCCTTCTCACATGCAAAACACAGAGGGAAGTCACCACTAGCAATCTTTATTTCTCTTCTGTGGTTGTTCAGTTTTCCTAATGTTAGTGGCTCTTTCTTGCTTTTATTTTTTATTTTTATATTTTTATTATTTTTTAATTTTTTTATCTTTATCTTGCTTTTAAACTCTAATTCTAAATTGTATGTTTTTCTGTGCCACTGCTGAGTAACCAATTTTCCATAAGAACATTCGGGAACGTATTTTGTCCCTGTTGTAGGTCGCGATCACTTATGAACTCCGGACAGCAAAAACAGGATCAAAACAAGTTTATTACGGCCAGGCCAGACAGGGAAATACAACAGGTCCTGAAAATCTGGCCGGAACAAGCTTTGGGAATGTCTTATAAAACCTGTATCCACCAATCGGGTTGCAAAGGGTGGCAGTTTGAAAGGGCAGGCACCAATCACACAATGTTGTAGGTTTTTAAAATATAAGGCGGGCACCAATCACACAGTCCTGAAGAATTTTAAAATATAACTTGATGACTCTAGCTAGTTGAATGCTGAATCATGTGGTTTACAATATTAGTCTTCTATCTAGTTCGAACAGGATGCCCTGCCTGAAAATGGGGAAGGGTGATTACGCCGAGCAGGTTTACAGAAGCTCAAACAAGCAGTTAAGAGGAAGTTTTATTTCTCAGTAACTCAGCAAATGTGGTTTTAAGCAGAACTAATATTTAGGGAACAGGAACTGCACTTCTATGAAAGCCCAAAACAAACACTGGTTCAGCATCTCATACTCGGGGGTCCTTCTAAACTTACAGAGGTCATAGTTAGACACCTAAGATACGGTGGGGCAGTGATTTCATGACTTTTTACATGTTGGTCTTGCCTAGGCCAGATCTTGGTAGAAGGGGTGGGGGGAGCGTTTTGCAACCTAAGTTATCTATTTAGCAAGCAGGCGAAGTTACAGAAGGGAAATAGGGGAGATAGGGCTGTTAGTAATTTCCGATAACCCTAATAGGGAACCACATAAGCTTTTATCTCAATTATTCATGAAAGGTGAGTTTAAGCCGAACTTATATACAATAAGCTTTCTGATATCTCATAAGTTGACCTATTACAGTCCCTAATGCAAACTTGCGGTGTCCCTGTGGGGCTAGTGGAGCTTCAGACCCTGTGGCAGCAGAAGGAAATCCTGCTCTCAGGCCTTCCTGTCCCCTTCCTCCCTCTGCCCTGCAGCCACATCTTCAGAGTGGAGGGGGTTCCCAGAGCTGGCCTCTCAGACCTTTCAAGCCCTGTCTACCCCCAGAGGCCTCATGCCCACCTCTGACCTCGCAACTCAGCTGCAAAGGAACAGGGTTGTGGCTCTATCCCTTCTCATTGCTCATGTTGGGCTTTAGCCAAGACATCGGTTGCTTTTGTAAAGTGTGACCATCTCCCGTTGAAAGCCATCTATTGTTTACAATGTAGACTCTACCGGAGCGCCTGGGTGGCTCAGTCGGTTAAGCATCCGACTTAGGCTCAGATCATGATCTCACGATCCGTGTGATTGAGCCCCGCGTGAGGCTCTGTGCTGACAGCTTGGAGCCTGGAGCCTGCTTCAGATTCTGTGTCTCCCTCTCTCTGACCCGCCCCCGTTCATGCTCTGTCTCTCTGTCTCAAAAACAAATAAACAAAAAAAATTTTTTTTAATGTGGACTCTACCTGGAATGATCTGCCTTCACCATGTTTTAAGTTTGAAGAAAGCAGGTCTAATGTTCTGTGTACCTTGGCCATTGTTCCGTTGTGCCAAAGGCAAACTAGCTCTGAGGAACAGGAGAGAAGGGGGTCTATCGGGGGGCTGTGGTTGCTCCTCTGAGGGGATTGGGAAGCCCTGCCCAGGGCCCAGGGGACGCTCACGAAGCACCTCTTCCTCCTCCTGTTTCCAGCTTCCAGGCCACATTTACTGATGTGGAAAACAAAGGCAGAAGAAAAACAATTGAACAGCCTTACGACTTACAGCCCATTGACAAGTCCTTGAGACGACAGACAGTGACCTTCTAGGAACTCAGCTGCCTGCATGTTAGTAGTTTGCTAAGGGCAAAAAGCAGTCTTAGCTTAACATTAGTCCAACCTCCTAGATCCTGTAAGTCTCTTTTAACATAATAAAAATTCCCTTGGAAACTTCCTTTATCTCTACCCACCCTCCCCCAGATGTATGTTAGCAATCATCCTCCAAGCATATGGTCCACTGACATACATCTGAAGTATCTCATGACTGAGGTGTTTCTAGAAAGTAATAAATGACCTTTTCCTAACACCAGTGAGCACCTGGAGGACCTGGAAACTTTCCTTCCCAATTCGTTACACTTCTGCTATCCCTAACCCCCTCCCGACTTGAAAGTATATAATGGGCCACTTCACACAACCCAGTGCAGCTCTTTCTGCCCAACGGTCCTGTCCCTGTGCTTTCCTAAAACCTCCCTTTTTGCACCGAAAACCCTGCAAGAATTCTTTGTTGACCATTTGCTCCGGACCTGAACATTTCACATCATTACCACCAGCAAGGAAAGCATCTTCATGACAATGATGGCCACTTCCTAAATAAAGCCCGAGAATGTAATCTAACTCAGCAAAAAAAGAAAGCCACTTAAAGGTGAAATGAGAGGGGCGCCTGGGTGGCTCAGTCGGTTGGGCGTCCGACTTCGGCTCAGGTCATGATCTCTCGGTCCGTGAGTCCGAGCCCCGCATCCGGCTCTGTGCTGACAGCTCAGAGCCTGGAGCCTGTTTCGGATTCTGTGTCTCCCTCTCTCTGACCCTCCCCTGTTCATGCTCTGTCTCTCTCTGTCTCAAAAATAAATAAACGTTAAAAAAATTAAAAAAAAAAAAGTGAAATGAGAATGGTGGAATATTGAAAATGTTTTTAAGAGCATTTAAAGACGTTATACATATAAAATGAAAGGTAAATTTTAAAAAAGAATGTGAATTTCTTATTGTTCTTGTAATTTGTCTAAAAAGGAATATATATATATATATATATATATATATATATATATGAGAATATATATGAGATGGGGGAGCATAAGGCAGGATGAGGGCAACATACAAGCTAGCACACCCCTCCCCCACAGGTGGGATCTGTGTGATATCCCTTAGTCACTCCTGGCTGCCCAAGACCAAAGGAAAGGAAAGAAAACAAATGGTTAACTGATAGAGATCACGGTCCTGCAGGACGGGGCGGGGCGGGGGGGGGGCAGTCTTCATTAGTTTACACATATCTTAGTAAATTACAAGAAAAAGGCAATCTTAGCAACGGCCAGCCAGCCGGATCTCCAGAGCCCTATAGACTCAGTTTCCTGGAGCCCCAACCTCACCCTCCCCTCCAGAGTGATGTAGGGAACAAAGGCAAGAAGGGAATGGCAGACAGTGTTGAATTTCCTTATAACCTGGGGCCCACTGACAAACACTTGAGGCTGGCAGAGGAAACCATTTCTCCAGGGACTCCCTACCTACTTGATGTTAATGCTTTGCTAGAGGAAAAACAACCTTAGCTTGGCAACAGCAGGCCTGCAGTGATCTCTGAGTCTTTAGCATATGAAAGTCCTTGGAAACTTCCCTTTTGACTTTACCTCCCTCAAGTCCATGGGACATAACCAGCCTTTCTACACAATCCCACTGCAGCCCTTCCTGCCAACACGGGCCCGGTCCCGTGCTTTAATAAAATCACCTTTTGCACCAAAGGTGTCTTCTAGAATTCTTCCTTGGCTGTCATCTCCGGACATGTGATGAGGTTTTGGAGTGTCCGGAGATGACACATATACCTGACCCATGGTCTGGAATTCATCTACCCTTACCACAGAGTATTCTTAGAAATGGAGGTTTCCCTTGGAATCCAGGAGTTCACCAGAAAGATGTGGTCTCCAAGGACTTAGACGTGGATGGAATGCGCTCCAGCTCTGGTGTGGCCCGTCTCTCATCATCCTGCCACTGCCACTGCCACTTTTCATCCTCGTCCTCACCCTTCCAGGTGTCTCTCAGGTCAGCCTCCTTTGGACGAGGGTCTGGGAGAGTGACTGGGACAGCAGAGCTTCATAGAAGTTCCTCTCCCCCGGTGGGGCAGGAGGGCTGGCCGAGGAGAGTATTTGCGCCCTTGGGGAAGGATCTTTATCCTTCCTGAGCGGCCAACACACTGGAGGTGCCAGCAGACACAGTGGCTTCTCTCTGGGAGTCCCGCCTGCAGAGTCCCCACAGAGCAGGCACCCCGAGGGGAGCCGCGGGGCCAGATACGTCCCCTGGGGGGCGACCCAACAGCGAGGGGTGCAGGCCCAGGAGGCTGCAAGCATCCGAGGTGAGGGGCGGGGCAGGGGTGACCCAGGATCCATGGGGACACTGGGGGGCACCGGCGGGCGGGGGAGCTGCCTGCACAAGGTGGCACGAAGAGCTGTCCGCTTGCGGGCGAATCCCTGGACTCTGTAGAAAAGTCAGCGGGTGTCCTAGCTTGCGACCCCTCGGCGGCCAGCGCGCCCTTCGTCCCAGGCTCGCGAGGGCCACCGGGCCGGGTGACAGAGAACGGGCGCGCAGCGGGCCACGCACGGGCTCCAGAATAGTCGACGAGGGCAAAGGGCGAGGCCAACGGTCTGGCCCCGCGGGACTCGCTAGCCTCTGGCCGCGCGCACCGGGCTGCAGTTGCAGGGACCAGGCGTCGCCTCGCTCGGTGGGACCGGCCACGACCGCGGCGTGGGCGCGCAACCGCCGCCTCAGCGCCCTGGGTCCTCCGCCCTTTCCCTTGGGTCCCCGAGGGCGGCGCCTGTCGCACGCGAGTCCCGGCAGCCGGGACCCTCCGATGGGGGACCGGGCTCAGCGGCGGGGCCAGCCAGGTTCGGCCGGATGCGGGGGACGTGGGGGAGCTGGCCCCGGGAGGGAGAGCCCCAGGTCGCCGGGCAGGCGGCAGCGGGGCCAGCGTCCAGGTGCTGAGCGACACGGGACAGAGCGGCCCCGGGCGCCAGAGCCCCCGGGCGCGTCTCTCCAAGCGCCGCCGCAGAGGACAGCAGTTAGGCCGGCGCCCCGCCGCCGCGTGCGGGTAGCCCAGGGCCCGGGACAGCCACCTGCAGATGCTTCACGGGGTGGCCCGGCATCCCGGAGCCGGCGGCGGCGCGGCCGCCCGGGGAAGCTGAGCCCGCGGCACCCGCGGCCGGGCCGCCGGGATCCTGAGGTGGCACCCAGGTGCCCCGACCTGCCCGCCCGCCGCCCCCACGTCAGCCGGTCCCGGAGGGCAGGGCCTCTTCACTTAGCTCTACGCATGTGGGCGAACGGTCTTCAAGGCCCAGAACTTGCCTCGGCTCGCCCAGGTGGTGGCGGCCCTGCCAGGGCTTGACCCGGGCTGCCTGGCGCTCCTGGAACCATCAGATCCTGGCGAGTCCTCGTCATGCACACGTCACGAATTACTTCGTGGTGTTCTGTTTCGATGGTCCTTAGGGCGCTCGGCGCCGGGGCACACGAGTGATGGATGAGCGCCCCGGAGGGCCAACTCGGGGGCACTTGCAAGTGCGCCTTGGGCACACCGGGCCTCCGTCTCTCAGAAGATGAGGGCGGGGGCCACGCGTGGTCAGAACATCTCGGTGGCAGATTGCTCCCGAACTGAGTCGCGCAGCAAACCCCGCGGCTGTCAGTGAGGCGTCTTCTCCCAGGTGCAGGGACAGGGGTGCACATGGGGGAGGGGGAGGGGCCCAGGGTCCCCTGCCCCGGGAACTCCTGCCCGGAAGGCACCGACAGTTCTTAGAATCAGTCCATAGACCAGGCTTCGGAATCCTAGTCCAACTCGGCAGTTTACTCACGCTAACTTATCCAGGCGGCAAAGATGCTGTGTATCTCCATCTCTTCAGGGCTTTGGAATTTTCTCTCGGCAATATTTGGTACTAGGATAACAGTGAGGCCTGTGGGCTAGATTCCACACATGGCCTGTGTTTGTAAGACCCCAGAGCTAAGAACCGTGCTGGCAACTTTAGTTGTAACACCCCTGCACGCACGCACACACACACACACACACACACACACACACAGAGAAATATGTGACAGAGATCTGTCATCCACAAAACTATAATATATATGTATTATCGGGCTTTTTTCGAGAAAGTTTGAAGACACTGCTCTATGGTTTGGGGACTGTAGGTCTTCCAGGGCTTTTGCCAATTTGTAAGTACTCGATGGGGTTTGTGAATTTCATTTTTCAATAGTCCATTGGTGGTTTTCAGGAAATACTCTCTATGATCTTGTGGCCTGGGACCTTGCGAAAATCACCTCACTTCTGGTAGTTTCTCTGTAGGTTCCTTAAGATTTTCTACAATGTTTCCTATGAATCATGATTTTATGAATAGAGCTAGTTTTCCTTCCGTTTCAATCTGCACGCCTGGTATTTCTTTTTCTTACTTTTACCTTTGCAGAGAGCAACAGCTGTCAGCACGGCACCGTCAGGCTTTTCTTTCCAATGAAGACACACCGCCGACCACACAGCTGTCTGTGAATGGCCCCGCGGGTACAAGGACAGGCGATACACGGCAGGTGGGTGCAGGGTCTCAAGCCTTACCCAAGGGCACCCACATCACTTACAGTAATTCCATAGACCGGCTGTCAGGGTCCTGACTGAAAATGACAACTTACCAATATTTCCCAGTGACAAGTGTGATGTGTGCATATACACATATATTGTGCAATGGGCCATATACACGTGGTGGTCTTGGCTGGTACACAGACAAAACAATTGCCTGTTGTGTATTGGCCTTTCTACTGGAAACTCAATTCATTGCTCAATTCATTGCGTGCTTCTTGATAGTTTCTTTGTACGTGCCATTGGATTTTCTACATGGGCAATCGTGTGTTCTATGCCCAAAGGCACTTTTCCTTCTTTTTTTTTTTTTTTTTTTGAGTTTATAGATTTAATCTGAGAGAGAGAGAGAGAGAGAGCAAGTGGGGAGGGGCAGAGAGAGAATCCCAAGCAGGCTGTGCACTATTGGCACAGAATTTGATGCGGGGCTGGATCCCACGACTGTGGCATCATGACCTGGGCCCACATCAACTGTCTGATGCTTAACGGACTGAGCCACTCAGGTGCCCCTGTAATTTTCTTCTCTTTTGCGATTTGGACCTAGAATGACTTAGCAAACTTTCCTTCTCTCCTTTCTGAAAGGATTTGTGTCACATTGGTAAAATAATGTCATTTTAGGTTGTATAGAGTTCATCCGGGGGGAAAGAAAACCCTTGGAGGTGGAAATTTCTTCCTTGAAAGGTGTTTATCATCTCTTGTTATCATTTTCCTGTCTTGCAGATGGCCAGTCGGACCCCCTTTTATATTGGTAGTATTGCTAATTTGAATTTTCTGATTTCTTCTGCAGTCTAAGTAGGTGTTTATAAATTTTCATCAACCTTTTAAAAATTCCTCCTTTAGCTCAGTTTTAGGGGCTGTGTAATCTCTATTTCTACTCTTAATTTTATTATTTCTTCATTTCCACTTCGTTTGGATTTAATATACACTAGCTCCTCTTAGGACGGAATCTTGAACCATTGTTTTTGATTATTCTTGTTTTTTAATATAGACACTTAAAGCTGCAAAATTCTCTGAAGCATTCTGCTTAGCTGTGTTATTTATTTCACACAGTTTTATTTCGTCTCCTTTAATTATCATTCAGTTAAAAATATTTCCTGGGGCACCTGGGTGGCTCAGTGGGTTGTGTCCGACTTCGGCTCAGGTCATGATCTCACGGTCTTGAGTCCCAGCCCCATGCTGGGCTCTGTGCTGACAGCTCAGAGCCTGGAGCCTGCTTCAGATTCTGTGTCTCCCTCTCTCTCTGCCCCTCCCCAGCTCACACTCTGTCTCTGTCTCTTTCTCTCTCTCTCTCAAAAATGAATAAACATTAAAAAAAATGAAAAAATTTTTTCCAATTTTCCTTATTTTTCTTTGACACATTCGTTGTGAAAAAGTGTGTTTTGTATTCTTTCTGAATATTTGAGAATTCTTACTCATATTATTATTGATTCTACTTTAATTATATTGTAGTCGCAGAAAACATTCTACCTGGTGTCCACTGGGTCATGATTGCTCTTCCTTCCCTGACTTTTCATGTGGTATTTCCCCGACCTGATAGTAATCCGTGTCTACCTGGCCACTTCCTTCTTCTTCTTGAGGGTGTAACTGATGTCCCATCCGTCCCAGACTTCGTTTTACGTCCTTCCTACCTGCTCCGAAAACCCCACCACTGCCCCCTCCCGTGTGATATTTGGTTGATTCATTCGACTCTCACCATATTGTACATTCCTGTGCAGCAAGGGACACCTGTAAACTCTGTATCACTAGGGCCAACCGCGATGTGTAGGACAGAGTCACCACCAGACAAATGTTTAATAACATATACGTAAGAGACTGAGGGACGTGCCGGCGTTTTTTCTTTCCCCCATCTTAAGCTGGTTTCCGTGGGTTGGAAATGTGTTAGAAAAGATTCTGTTTTCAGCAGTAAAGTCTAGTGGCCACACAGCATGACTCTAAGGTGAGCCAAGCTTGAGTGACTTTGTATATCTTGCAGTTTGATATTTCCGTGGGTCAGAGGAGGGGAAGACTTGTCGGTTTTCCAAATAGAACTTATGCAGTTGTTTAACCTGAAAAGACAACCATTTCTGATTCTTTAAAGCAGCACGAGCGCAATGTCTGTATGTTGACCCCCGACTTAAATTTTACAAAATTATAAAGCAGGCATGAGTCTTCCTTTTTCCCGCCAAGCCCGTACTCACTGTGCAAAGTGTGAACGCGTGGGGATTATTGGCAGAGTCAAAATTTAAGGAAGACTCATGTCTAAGTGAGTCTAAGATTCTAAATGCTTCCAAGACTATTTCTAAATGACTAAAGTTGAACAGGGTGGTTTGTTTGATGAGAGTGACATGGCCTCCAGTGGGGGCAGGTATTCGGAGAAGCACAGGAGGAAGAGGAGAGAGAGAGAGTTACGCCCTATCTCCCCCGTCTGCACCTGGCTTTCTCCTGGGCTGCTGTCCCTCACACTCACCGCGCAGACTTCGGAGGGCAGCTCATGCTGTCAGTAGTGGGGCACCTCCACCCCCTGTTTCCTGGGCCCCGGAGCTTTGCAGACTCACCCCATCGCCACCTCAACCCATCGCCACCTCTACAGGTCAATTCTTCCTCCCTCGTTGAGTTAAAGCCGCCAAATACATAAGCGGAGGACAAATGGACAAGAACGACATATGTGTAAGGATATTATATCTGGGAAAGAAGGTAAGGACCCGTTGAAGCCAATGGGTAAGAGGAGAGGGACAGCTGTAGGCAGCAGTGGGTGTCCTGCCAGTTTTGAGACTAGAGGAAAACTGGCCTAGAGCTGGATTCTTCCAAGCCAACAGTCAAAACCAGAGTGTTGCACGCTTGATATTCATAGATCTCTCCCTTCTCTCCACAGTGTTGACCTCTGGTCACTCTCAGCGGAATCCACAATCTTCGATACCTACACAAACACTGAGCTGGTGGGGCTCCCGCTTGCTCTAGGGAAATGAAACACAGGTTAAGATTGTTTGACATAACTAGTTGGGCCTGAGACTGTTCCCAGCACAGAAAATCCATTAGGCGGGGACGGTGGTTGCCCGCCATTTGGAGAGGAGGATTTTGCTTCTTGGTTGCCGAGATCCTATTCTTGCCCGAGAAGACAATGATTGGGTTGCTGCCCCCACGCTTGTGTCCCCAAGGAATCCCTGGGCAGGTGACAAGGATACCCCAAAGCAAGGCTGCTCCTGGCTGGACCCACTGAAGAGGCACATATGACCTGCTCAAAAGTTCGTAAAAAAGTGCCCGAAGCACAGGTGTTTTCTCCGTGGTGGTGGCTTCTACGAAGTCAAGGAGGGGGATCCTGGCTGGGAAGGCCCAGGTGTTCCGACTGAGGGCGAGACTGCAAATGTCTTCCTAAAAGTGATGTTGTCCCATCTGACTGCAACAGATGTGCTCTGGCCATGAGCCAGCTGCTCTGAGCGATGTTGGAAACAGAAGTGTCCCCAAACCCTACGGTCGTCCTGTCCCACTACTACACTCCCCGTCCTGTGGACCTGTGGACCCCAGGCGCCCTGACTGTATTCATGGACAACAGTTCCTCCAGCCACACACGTGGTGCCCTGGCCAGCCGGTCCTGAGGAGTGACAGAGGGCAGGGACAGAAGTATCTCCAGACATGTGTTTCTTCTCAGTGGTGCAGGCTTCTCCAATAGTGACTGGTTTGCTGTGGTCATATGGGGCCCGAGGGTGCTGGCCGGCCGCAGGAAGGATGACTGATTCTCCACCACAGTTCTTGTCCCCGCCCCCCTCACTGGAAGTGTCCCTGTGCTCCGGCCAGGTGGAACCCAAGTGCTCTGATTCCACGTGGGACTAGGAGAACCTCCACACGCAGGTGCGGCGCTGCCCTCTTACTGCAGTGATGCGTTTGCACCAGATGGTGGTCGGGTGCCTGGAACACAGGAAGGAACAGAAGTGTCGTCAGGCACGTGTGTTGTCAATGATGGCGTCTCCTCCAGTAGGAACAGGTGTGGGTGCCTGGGGGTTCCAGGTGGTCTGACGTGGGGCAAGAAGGAACGTGTCTCCCAGGGGAGCCTTATTCTCTGCAGATGAAACAGAGGTGCTACCGGCTGGCAGGACTCTGATGTTCGGGCCTCGGACTCCCCGGCAAGGCTTGAGGTGCCCGCTGTCGCCCTCAGGCGTTTCCTAAAGCTGAGCGCTTCAGACATGGAGCTGGGGCGGGTGGCGGACACGCTGGCCCCAGAGCGTCCTTACCCAAAGGAGCTGCGGGTCCCTTGCAAAGAAAGGGGCCTGGAGTGATGTTAGCCAAAGCTGAGCCGTGCCTAGTGCTGGGCGTCCTGATGATGGCTCCAGGTCACGGGGAGCATGACCTGCTGGGTCATGTGCTGGGGAGCAGCAGCTGTGCAAATGGAGACAACCCCGGAGGTGCCACCAAAGCCCGGCTGACAGATGCCAAAGGGGGAACGTGGGCGTGTCAGGCGTGCAGAAGCTGACCGAGCTGTGCTCCCACTGGGTGCCTGTGCGTCAGTAGAGGTTAAGTCTGGAGCTTGTGCTGGGACTGCCAGATTGCCCATAGGGTGAGAGCTAGCAAATCTATCGGCGGGGAGGGGGGGGGGGGGCGGGGCATGTCACATGGACCCTGGGAGGGGTTTGTGGCCATATCAGTTTCATCAGAGGCAAAGGCAGGCTTGCTTGGAAGCCCGGGTGGCTGAGGTCCTGACAGCTGGAAAGCAGGTAACTGCGAAACCAGTTACGGATCGACTGGTAAAGATAGACACTGGGGAGAGTGCCTCTCTGCTACTGCCCATCAGGGCCTCCGAATGTGACCGAGGGGTGGCTCCTAGGCTCAAGGAAAGGCTCAGAATTGGGGGTAGGGCTCCTGGTCGTAAATGCAGTGGACTAGTAGAGACTGGATGTGTTGCACACTGAATTTTCCTGCATCAGGAGGAGATAACTCACAGCGGATCCCGGGGGAATCAGGAGGTGAATGCCTGGAAATGGGGAGCCGAGCCCGTGTTGGTTACGGCCAATTGCAAAAGAGGCTGGAGGTCATGTTTGAGGATGCACTGACTGCTTCAGTGGAAGTGACAGGGAATCTGTGATGGACTGGCCAGTGAAAACTGAGGTATCGGTAGAAGTGAGGCAGGAACACCGGGACTGGACGAATGGGTGGGTGCCAGCTGGTCAGGGGACAGGAGCTGGGTTGCGGAAGGGCAGAAGCTTGCTTTAACAAATTGCCCACCTAGAGCAGCATGTTCACGTCTGCTCCCGTGAACGAATATACGTAATTTGACGTGTCTCCCAACTACCGCCTCTCCCGAGGCAAACCATGCACTGTTCAGCCTGATGCTGGTGACTCCTCCCTGGAATGTGTGACAGAGAAAAGACTGGCCAGGATGAGTGGAAGAAAGGGCACCGGAGAGCAAAAAGGCAGGGCCGGTGTCCCTTCTGCAGTCCCTTTGGGATATCCGCACCTGGTTGCAGGTGTTGGGGACCAGATGTGCCCCTGCACTCTGCGGGCACAGCTCAGGACTGCAGATGCTCCTTGCCAGCGGCCCGGGGACCGCCGGGGCTTGGGGTCTACAGCCCCCTCGGCACCTGGCCCAGGGCCGTAGCTGTGGCCATCCCTGCCTCTGGGTCCACTGGCCATTTGTCCCGGGGTCAGAGGAAGCAGAGCCTGCTCAGAGCCCAGCACTGGGGCAAGCTGCGTCTTGCTGCGGTGGGGGCCTGGCTCGCTCTAGGTCAGTGTAAGAGAGAACCTGACGGAGGGAGGGTATGAGGTTGGCTCTTTCCTAAGGAGACTGGTGCAAGTCCTGGAGCAAGACAGACCTCCTTTGTGGCGGTCCTGGAAAAGCGTGAGTCCCAAGCATCACAGGCCGGGTTGCAAAATGTCCTGAGGTGGGGGCGGATGGAGTGCCCTAATGTGCCCAGATGCCGTACCCCACAATATCCCTTCCATGCAGGCGGGTTCTCTTCACCTCTTTTTACAAATTTTACAAATTGCAAACAGCATTTAACCCTTAGAACCTTGCTCAGCTCCCCCATGTGGCAGTGCAGCCAGGATTTGAACCCAGGCTGCCTGATTGCAGAGCTCACGCATTCACCACCTGACTATGGTGCCCCCTCATCATGTAGGCATCACGGACGACCATTTTTATAGTCAGGCGCTCAGCACCTTGGCACTCCTCTAAGCATCATACACGCTGCCTACTAGGTCTGAATTGGTAGCACTCATAAGGCACCCACAGGCTACCCTGGGCTCCAGTGTCCTCAGAAGGTGTAGGACAGAGATCAGCGGTTGCCAGCATATCCAGTGGGGCATTTGTCTTAGCCTTGTGGCAAACCACACAGCTGACCGGGAACATTCTCTCCCGGGTGCAAGGACCCAAGCTGCACTGCAGTTGGGCGCAGAATCCACTCTGGCTTAAAAGTCTGTGTCCCAAGGCATAATCTCTTGTGGTAACTCCTTAACCCTGCTTTGCCTTGGGATGAAGGAAATTCCCTCCGATTCCTACCGTACCGAGGGATTTTTTTGAAAGCTATGTTAAGCCTCATCAATTACTTCCCCCACAGCTTTGAGATGTGCATATTCTCTCAATGTGGTGAATTACACTGATTGATTTTAAATATTAAACCAGCTTCGAATTCCTGCTACAAATTCCATTCGGCCATTCTTGGTTACCTTTTTGCATTTGACAAGTTTTGATTTCCTAAAAGATTAAAGATTGTCATATCTGTTTTCATGAGGTATATTAATCTGTACATTTCTTTATTATTATGTTTTGGTATGAAGGTGGTATTAACCTCATAGAATGAATTAGGAGAGTCTGTCCCCTCTCTATTTTCTGAGAGTTTGTGGAACACGGGTAAAATAGCTTATGTGTATGATGAGATTCACCAGGAAAACTATTTGCCTCTGCAATTTTCTTCCTGGAAAGGTGTCTATAATCACTTGTTATCCTTTTAACAATTCCTGGTCTGTAGCAATGCCTCCTTTTGCCCTGATATTGGTAGTAATTTGAATTTTCACTTCTGATGTTACGATTAGTCTCAGTAGACATTTATCAATCTTATCAGTCTCTTAAAAATCTAACTTTAATGTTGTTGATTTCCTGTGCTGTCTATTTTCTATTTCTGATTTCTGTCACTTCTATCTTGGGTTTAATTTGCTTTCTGTTTCTCTGGTTCTAGGATGGAAACTTGTTATATCTTATTGATTAATGTAAACAGTGGAAGCTGTAACATTCTCTTAGGCCCTGTTTAACCACATTCCATAAAGTTTAATTTGCTCCACTTTGATTACTATTCATTTCAGACTGTTTTCTAATTTTTTGGTTGTTTCTTCTTTGACGCATTGGTCACGCAACCATCTGTTTTATGTTATTTCTAAATAATTGCAGATTTTGTGGATACTTTATTAGTTCCTGCTTTAATTCCACTGTGTTCAGGAAAAAACCCTCCCTATATGTGTTCAATCCTTGGAAATTTGTTGATACTTAGTTTTTGGCCCCATATAGGCCAACTTTATGAACACTCCACGTTCACTACTATTTCAGCTACTGTTGGATATAGTGATTTACAAATGCCACTAAGTCAAGATAAATCTTCTGAACTCTTACTTGCTTTCTGTCTACTTGGTCTGACAACTAGTGAGAAAGAAGCGTTAACGTCCCCAGACACGATTGTAATTTGTGCGTTATCCTTTAGTTTGGTCAGTTTTGGCCTTACGTATTGAAAGCCTGCAATTAAGTTCCTGGACATCTTTATTTATATCTTTCCCATGAACATTTTTTTTTTTTTTTAATTTTTTTTTCCCAACGTTTTTTATTTATTTTGGGGACAGAGAGAGACAGAGCATGAGCGGGGGAGGGGCAGAGAGAGAGGGAGACACAGAATCGGAAACAGGCTCCAGGCTCCGAGCCGTCACCCCAGAGCCCGACGCGGGGCTCGAACTCACGGACCGCGAGATCGTGACCTGGCTGAAGTCGGACGCTCAACCGACTGCGCCACCCAGGCGCCCCCCGATTAACATTTTTAAGTGTGCAGACTACCGCGGTACAAAATGCACTTTGTGTGCATCAGAGCACATGGACTGAAGCTCACGGCAGCAGTGGTTATAACCAAATAACCAGTGGGTGTGTTACTGGTAACAGGGCGGTACAAAGGAGCATCAGCAGCGGAATGAATAAATCGCTAGCTCAACAGCAATGAACATGGATACTGCACATACACCCGAGATAACATGGGTGCATCTTATGTTTACTTTGACCAAAAAGAGCCCATAAATTATAATTCCCTTCACATAGAGGTCAGTAACAGCCACGACCAAACCATATTCTTGGGACTCCTACCCAATAGGAAAACCTATCCAACAAGGAAGGTAATACCGACGTTCCAAGTCAGGATATGGAAATCCTCTTGGTGTTGGGGGAGGAGCACACGGTGACTGGGATGGAGTTGTCAGGACTATGGACATGACTAATATTCTTTGCATTGCTTTTGGTGGTGGTTGCATAGGTATCAACTGTAAAAAGATTCATGAAAATCTACATAGATAGTTTTAAATTTCTTTTTTTTTTTTAATTTTTTTTTCAACGTTTTTAATTTATTTTTGGGACAGAGAGAGACAGAGCATGAACGGGGGAGGGGCAGAGAGAGAGGGAGACACAGAATCGGAAACAGGCTCCAGGCTCCGAGCCATCAGCCCAGAGCCTGACGCGGGGCTCGAACTCACAGACCGCGAGATCGTGACCTGGCTGAAGTCGGACGCTTAACCGACTGTGCCACCCAGGCGCCCCAATAGTTTTAAATTTCTGAGAGCTATGCCATAATTCACAACGTTACGGACTGAATCGTATTTCCTCAAAATAAGTTGAAGGCCTAGCCCCTATTACCTCAGAATGTGAGTCTATTTGGAGATAGAGTTTTTGAAAGGTAATGAAGGTAAAAGGAGCTCATATGGGTGGACCCTAATCCAATATGACTGGTGTCCTTATCAGAAGAGGAGATTAGGACACAGACAACACGGACTGAGGGACAACCCTGTGAAGACACAGTGACAAGGTAGCTTGTCTGCAAGCCAAGGAGAGAGACGTCAGAGGAACCCAAACCTGCCAACACTTTAATCTTGGAATTCTAGCCTCCAGCACTGTGAGAAAAGAAATCTCTGTTGTTTAAGCCACCCGATCTGTGATAGTTTGTCACGGCAACCCCAGCGAACTTATGCACATACTAAGAGTTTCTCTAAGAGAAACATGGGACAAATAGAAGTGTATTCTTACAGAAGTGCAACCGTATGGAATCCAACTTTTTCATTCACAAATATGTGAATTTTAATGCAGCTAAGAAAATACCTGACTGATTGCACGGAAACCAAGAACTAGAGTTACGTAAATGTAACACTTAAAAAAGAAAGCCTGGATATTGGGCTTCAATCCCAGGTCCTTTACAGATGAGATCTCTGTTGTCACGGACAGGGGTAAGACGTCAAGCCAGGATTCATTCCTCACAGACCCAGCATGTAAGCCTCCAGGTGACTATCAAGTGAAACAGAGAAAATACCCATATAGGTAAGTAAAAACGTCTCCAAAATGATTCACTTGCTTTCAAAAACCAGGGAAAATCTGCATTATTTAGAAGCAAAGTATTATGATTCAGGTCTTTGTTTGGAACTTAGACAAACCATAATGGGAGTCAAGCTGTGCTGTGTAAAGGTGCCTGGCATCTAGAGCCTGTAACAGTGACGTGAAGATACCCGTTAGCTGAGTTGTGTGGAAAATTATTACATACAAATAATTTCAGACCTGCTATTGGCTCCGGTCATGATCTCGTGGTTCGTGAGCTCGAGCCCCGCGTCGGGCTCTGTGCCGACAGCTCGGAGCCTGGAGCCTGCTTCGGATTCTGCGTCTCCCTCTCTCTCTGCTTCTCCCCCACTCACACTCTGTCTCTCTCTTTCAAAAATAAACGTTAAGGGGCGCCTGGGTGGCGCAGTCGGTTAAGCGTCCGACTTCAGCCAGGTCACGATCTCGCGGCCCGTGAGTTCGAGCCCCGCGTCAGGCTCTGGGCTGATGGCTCGGAGCCTGGAGCCTGTTTCCGATTCTGTGTCTCCCTCTCTCTCTGCCCCTCCCCCGTTCATGCTCTGTCTCTCTCTGTCCCAAAATAAATAAAAAAAAAAAACGTTGAAAAAAAAAAAATTTTTTTTAAAAATAAAAAAAAAAAACAAAAAAACAAAAATAAACGTTAAAGGGGCGCCTGGGTGGCTCAGTCGGTTGAGCATCTGACTTCGGCTCAGGTCACGATCTCGCAGTTCGTGAGTTCGAGCCCCGCGTCGGGCTCTGGGCTGATGGCTCAGAGCCTGGAGCCTGCTTCCGATTCTGTGTCTCCCTCTCTCTCTGCCCCTCCCCCGTTCATGCTCTGTCTCTCTCTGTCTCAAAAATAAATAAACGTTAAAAAAAAAAATTTAAAAAAAAAATAAAAAAAAATAAAATAAACGTTAAGAAAATAAATAAATAAGCATTAAAAAATTGATAAAAAATTTAAAAAATATATATATAAATCTGCTAAAGAAGCTGTAGATATATCTATATGTTTTGATATAAACAAATGTATACATCAAATGGAACATGTAGATTGAATTTTGAAACCCATGATATTTTGCCCCAGGTGTGACTCCCATGAATGCTGTGTTATGTGGCAAATGAGATTTTGTATATGTCAGTAAATTACTAATCAGTTGATCTTCAAATAAGATTTGCCTGGATTATCTGGGTGGACTTATTCTAATCTCAGGAGCCCTCAAAAGCAGAGTAGTTTCTTTGGCTGGTTGATCAAAAAGGAAGTAAGAGAGATTCAGAGCATGAGAGAAGCCCTCGACCCACTGTTGTGGCTTCAAAGTCAAGGAGGACGCATGGAAACCCTGAGCAGGACACGAATTCTGAAAATAAAAACAAAACCGTGATTGCGGAAGATGGCCCAGGGCCCCAGATGAAAACTGTAGCCCCTGCCAATACCTTGAGTTTGTCCCTGTGAATTTTTATTCAGAACGTCCAGCAGAGCCCTCGAACTTCTGATCAGGAGTTCAAGTGCTCAGAGACCGCAAGGTAATAAATCATGTGTTTTCAACCACAAAATTTGTGGTCATTTCTCTTTTAGAGCAGTGACCGAAAACAAATACAGGGATAGACCCGCGACAAGAGGAAAGAACTGAGACAGAAGAATGATATGAGGTGGGACCAACGTGGATAAGGAAACTGCTTCACTTTCTGTGGCAAAATACATTAGGTTAGGGTATAATTTACACAGGACGCCTCATTGCAAAATCACTCCTGTGTGAACCGGGCCAGCCACAGCAACTACAGAGAGCCAATAATCTCTACCATACCTGGCATTAAAAACGGTTTTGCGGGGCGCCTGGGTGGCTCACTCCCGCGTCGGGCTCTGGGCTGACGGCTCAGAGCCTGGAGCCTGCTTCCGATTCTGTGTCTCCCTCTCTCTCTGCCCCTCCCCCGTTCATGCTCGGTCTCTCTCTGTCTCAAAAATAAATAAAATGTTAAAAAAGAAAAAAAAAATTTTACAAAAAAAAAAAAACGGTTTTGCTTTCAGCTCCTATTTTTTTGGCTAGTGTATGGGTTTGCTGCAAACTTCCGCACCTGTCACGGAACACTGGGACTTCTGTCCCCAGGAAAGGCACTTCCAGTACATGGGACTTTCAGTGCTGAGATCAAGACAGTCTGGTCGAACGAGGGTGTTTGGTTAATGCATCTACACAAGGGGAGCGCGTGTCCAAATCTGCTCTGTTAAGGCAAAGTCTCTTTTTAAATTTTAGGCCAGTTATTTGCTCTGCATTGGTAGCTCTCTGATGGGTTTGAAAATATAGAGTCACAAATTTGATGTTCACCAAGCTTTTTTGTTGTAGAAATGTTCTCTTCCATCCTGGAGCAGAAGCCCGAATCTGCATCTTTTGTTGTCTGAGAGCTATATTCTCCCACAGATGTGTAATCAAATTTCTCTTTTATACAATAAAAGGACATAATTTTTCTGTGGGTAGAGGAAAAGTACTTATTGCAACGTGTTGTCATTTTAAAATTCTGCTTCATGTTATTATGACCCATTTTTACTTTTATTGTAGGTTAACTTTTTTTATTGTAGGGTAATTTTTGTTTGCTACATTTACCCAAGGCAAAAATTGTAAAACAATGTTGATTCCAAAAGGTTTGTCTCTCAAATGTGCCCCTTCACTATGTTCAGTATGTCCTCTCTCTTTCCCAATATATTAGGTTTTAATTTTATTTGTTTTTGAAATGTTTTCTTTTTATGTAAGGACACTCCCAAACACGTTATTTTCTGCTTCTTTAGAAGAGTAGTTGCAAAATTGAGAGACTGTACTGGAATATATTAACAACTCCTCCTCCCCCTCCTCCTCCTCCTCCTCCTCCTCCTTCCCCTCCTTCATCTTTTTCTTCTTCTTTCTCTTCTCCCCCTTCCCTTCTCCTCCTTTTGTAATGGCTTGAAGCTACTGTACTGAGTCATATACTGTGTGAATGAGGCTTTGTTTATTCAGCAAATTCCCTGTCATTGAACATTTCTGTGGTTTCCCGTTTATTTTACTTTTGAGATATTACTTCAATGAACAAGTATTTGTATGGTTATAGGACATATTATCAATGTTAATTTTAAATGGGAGATATGAGTTAACTATGAGGGGATAAGGAAGAAGTTAGTATGTCTATTTTGATTTTTCTCTAGATTTCAGTGAGTACAATTAAAACCCATATCCCCTAGATATTAATGTGATAGATTTGACCAACTTAGAAATGTGGATTATATTCCTCACTTGGGTGAAAGCTGGGGGGCACCTGGGTGGCTCAGTCAGTTACACGTCCCACTTTGGCTCCGGTCATGATCTCTCGGTTCATGAGTTCGAACCCTGCGTTGGGCTCTGTGCTGACAGCTTAGAGCCTGGAGCCTGCTTTGGAATCTCTGTCTCCCTTTCTCTCTGCCCCTCCCCTGCTCATGCTATGTCTCTCTGTCTCTCTGTCTTTCAAAAATAAACATTAAAAATTAAAAAAAAAAAAAAAGAAAGCTGGCATCCTAAAAACTCCACCCTCATTTTTTCTTTATAACATGAGTTTGCTCACTAGAGACAACCTCAGACCCATAGACCATATTCTTAACCAACGGGTCTTGGCTGTTCTCCATTAGGATCCTTCAGACAATGGAAACTTTGGGAATGAAACATTTTCTGGTTCATGTCAACTTGGCTTCTACTGACAGAGGGGGATGGGTGTTTTTCCTATGAAGGGGGCCATATGGATCCATTCTCAGAGAATTGTGGTTGTGCGTTTTGACCCAACTGCAGCTCTCTGAGGGTTCGACACAGGAGTTTATTTGCTTTTCTTTTGGCAGCCTTGGAATTTTCTCAAGGCTGGAGTAGTCTTCCAAGCAGCACTTGCCAAAAACAACTAAAAGCATATACTAGCCACTGGTGCCAGGGGATTGGGATAACAGACACTGGAAGCAGTAGACAGACCAGAATGTCTAGAAGAAGCCTGTTGGAGGAGGTACGAGGAGGACTAAGGGCTTTGAAAAGCTCCCACATATACCAGAGAATCTAGAAGGCCATGTACATTCCCAGGGCAAGTATGTGCTTAGAAGACACCTGAAAAGACCCCAGGGTTTCACCTCTTGATGATCTTTAGGCTCCACATAAAGAAAATGAAGGCTAAGGCCGAAATGTAAAAGGCATGACTAAGCAGTGAAGGAGAGGCCCTACTCCAAGAAATTTATAAAGGATAGGAGAGTATATTTTTGTCTTTGTCTCCAGGCATTTAAAGAAGTCCCTATCAAATAGCTATCTGACCATTAAGCTAATAAAACAGAGACTTCAGTGACCACCCACAATAAATAATAGAATTAAAACTTCATCAGAGAGCTTCAACAGCAGATTTGAGGAGACACAAGAAATGATCCGTGAACTTAGAGATAGGTCCATTGAAATTAAGCTGTCTAAGGAGAAGAAAGTAAAAGGAACAAAGAAAAATGAACAGAGCCTTGTGTATCTGTGGGGCAACATGAAGGATACCAACATAATGGGAATCCTAGAAGGAGAGTAGAGAGAGTGAGAGAGGAGGCAGAAAGAATATCCTAAGAAAAAAGGCTGAATATTGGGGCACCTGGGTGGCTCAGTCAGTTAAATGTCCAACTCTCGGTTTTGGCTCAGGTCACGATCTCATGATTTTGTGGGTTCGAGCACCACGTTGGGCTCTGGGCTGACAGTGCACAGCCTGCTTCGGATTCTCTCTCTCCCCCCCTCTCTGCCCCTCTCCTGCTCACACTGTCTCTGTCTCTCTGAAAAATAAATCAATAAAAAGATTTTTTAAATGGGTGAATATTCCCCAGACTTTAGAAAGACAGGAATCTGAACACCAAAAAACTCAACAAATCTCCGAATGGGATAAACTCAAAGAGATCCACACCCAGTAACATTATAATGAAATTGTCATAAACCCAACACAGAAATTGTGAAAGCCAAGAGAGGAGTGGCTCATCATGTAGAAGGGATTCTTTTTTTTTTTTTTAATTTACACCCAAGTTAGCATATAGTGCAATAATGATTCCAGGAGTGGAAGCCAGTGATTCATCACCTACATATAACACCCTGTGCTCATTCCAGCGAGTGTCCTCTTTAATGTCCCTTGCCCATTGAGCCCATCTCCCCCACCCACAACCCCTCCAGCACCCTTAGTTTGTTATCTATTTTTTGGAGTCTCTTATGTTTTGCCCCCCCCCCCATTTTTATATTATTTTTGCTTCCCTTCCCTTATGTTCATCTGTTTTGTATCTTTAAAATAATTTTTTTTTTTTGTTTAGGGGAAAACACAAACACAGTCCCCAACTACCACAAGTTATGCAGTCGAGTGTCCCACATTTAGGAAAATCACAGGGGTCGGCACATTCTGAGTGCAATGGGTAGACCTCGCCCTGGGAAAACCACTTTCGTGATCATGGTATCTCCCCTGCCAGGTAAATGTTTTGTATCTTAAACTCTGGATATGATTGAAGTCATATGATATTTGTCTTTCTCTGACTGACTAATTTCACTTAGCATAATACCCTCCAGTTCCATCCACGTAGTTGCAAATGGCAAGATTTCATTCTTTTTGATTGCTGAGTAATACTCCATTGTGTGTGTGTGTGTGTGTGTGTGTGTGTGTGTGTGTGTGTACCACATCTTCTTTATCCATTCATTCATCAGTGGACATTTGGGCTCTTTCCATACTTTGGCTATGTTGATAGCTGCTATAAACACTGGGGTGCATGTGCCCCTTTGAAACAGCACACCTCTAACCCTTGGACAAATACCTAGTAGTGCAATTACTGGGTCGTAGCGTAGTTCTATTTTTTTTTTAAATTTTTTTGAGGAACCTCCATCCTGTTTTCCAGAGTGGCTGCACCAGTTTCCATTCCCACCAGCAGTGCAAAAGCTAGAAGGGATTCTCACTGAGACCAACAGCCAATTCCCATCAGAAATCATGGATACCACAAGGCAGTAGGATAACATCTTAAAAAACTGCTGAAATAAAGAAATCAACCCATAATCAACCAACTGATTTTGAGTGTTGGTAACACCAACAATGGACAACCCATAATGGATTTAAGAGAACAATTTCATTTATAAAATCATCAAAAAGGATAAAATACTTGGAAATAAATGTAACCAAAGCTTGTATATGGAAAGTCACATACATGCTGAAAGAAACTAAAGAAGACTTAAATAAATGGAAAGACATCCATGCTCATGTGACCATGTTGTTAAGAGGGCAATACTCCTTAAATTTATCTACAGATTCAACTATCAAAATCCCAGCTAGTTTCTTTGTAGAAATCGACAAACTGATTTTCAAATTCATATGGAAATTCAAGGAACCAAGAATGGCCAAAACAATCTTAGAAAAGGAAGAACAAAGTTGGAAGGCTCATACTTCCTGATTTCAGAACTTGTTACAAATGGGGGTTCCTGGGTGGCTCAGTCGGTTGAGCGTCCGACTTCGGCTCAGGTCATGATCTCCCGGCCTGTGAGTTTGAGCCCCGCGTCAGGCTCTGTGCTGGAAGCTCGAAGCTCACAGCTCGGAGCTTGGAGACTGCTTCGGATTCTGTTTCCCTCCCTCTCTGCCCCTCCCCTGCTCATGCTCTGTCTCTCTCTCTGTCTCTCTGTCAAAAATAAATAAACATTAAAAAAATTTTTTTTTTAAAAAAGAACTTGCTACAAATGTATAGTAATTAAAACAGTGTGGTACTGGCAGTAAAATAGGAGAGTCCAAGAATGAACCCATATATATACATATATATGTATATATATGATCAATTGCTTTTTGACGAGATGGCCAAGACCATTCCATGGGGAAAGAATAGTCTATTCAACAAATGGTGATGGGACAACTGGATATCTACATGAAGGATATAAAGTTGGAACTTTACCTGACTCCGTATAAAATGTTCAACTCAAAATGGAGCATAGATCTGATATATGAGGTAAAACTACAAAACTCTTAGAAGGAAGCATAGGGGTAAATCTTCAACCTCGGACCTGGCAATTCAGTTCTTTTCAGGAAGGGACGGCCCAGAGCTCAGATGGCATCCATCTCCCCCCTGCCTCTTGAGGCTGTGGGCTGGACACAGCGGTCAATATCACCATGATGAGAGAGTGGGCACCTCTCATGGGCCTGAGACGGCCTGAGTGCCTGGGCCTGAGTCGGCCCATGTTCCTGATTTGGGGATCTGGGCAGAAGCATGAGCAGTGGGTGCATGTGGAGGGTAGTACAGGGTTCCTCAGGAGAGAGGCTGACCACTGGCTTGCTAGTCTCCATCATGGCAGGACCATGTGATGTTTGAGGATGTGTTTGTGTCCCTCTCCTAGGAAGAGTGGGAGTTTCTTGATGAGGCTCAGAGACTCTTCTACCATGACATGATGCTGGAGAACTTTGCCCTTTTAGTCTCACCTGCTAAGGCCCTCACTTTCACCCCATCCTGGCCTGGGCTCTTCACTTCCCCTTTTACCCAGAGACTATTCTATCCTTCCCACAGTCAGACCATGGGAATGAGGACTGCTTCATTCCCAGATTCCCTATGTTAAGTGTTGTGTCAGGGATAGGCTATTTCCACTGTTTCCTCTCCCAAGCAGCCCTGCTGTCTGCTGCCTGGAAGCCCAGCAGAAGTTTTAGGAGTCAGAACTCTTCCAGTCTGCTCAATGATTCCCACCCAGCTTGGCCTCTCTCTAGTCAGGTGACTGTGTCCGGATGTGCGGCACCTCTCTACCCCAAGTTCTTCCCCCTCCCTCCGCCTGATATTTCTGAGGTCTGCCTGTGCCAAGAATTTGGGCACTGACGTGGTCAATGCTTGTAGGGACTGCCAGGCTATGCCTGAGAGATACTTCCTCAACAGTTCTCTATGTTAGTTGTAGTTCCCACGTTCTGTGTGTGCTAGGTTGTTCACCTTCCCTATGTTTCCTTAGGACTTGTGTGTCCTCCAGGTCCCGTTTAGTTTCCCGACTGGCGCAGGGTCAGGCGGAAGCCCCCAGCGCTTGGCCAGGCAGACACAAGTACAGCTGCAGCCAGGGAAGTTCACAGCGGGCCAGGTCCTGCTAAGTGGGGACCCGGGGAGGGTATAATGTTAAGGCTTAGTTCAAATGTACTGGCAAACTGCCCCATGTTTACCATTTGTTTCATATCAAAGTTGCAACGGACAGTGGTCTGGATCACTGGGCGGAAGAACCAAGCAGCACTCGGAGATCTTGGAAGGCAGGAGGTTTATTTTACACCGGTGGGCTCAGAGGAGATCATTCTCCAGAGGTGTGAGCCCAGAGCATCAGTAGCGGGGACAATTTATAGCCTGTTCCAGAGCGAGGCAAGCGGGGTAGGAAGAAAAACCCGGAACAGGAGTCTTCGGGCAGGGACTGGAATTCCCCTATCAGTCCTTGTTGGCCATCTCCTAACAGATTTTTCCCTATCAAAGTCACTAGCCACACCACATTTCTACCTTTGCTTCCCCATTTGCCAGCCTGTCATTTTTACTCTGACTTCTGGTCCCTGTTGAGTCCCCCACCTGTCTGGCCTCCATCTCTCACCTATTCTCCACTGTTCTCTCTGCAGCACTGTCCAACATTGGCCTACACATGATACGACGTACATTTGCATGTGCCCCTAAATAGTCCCTGGAAACCAGCTACAGTCTATTCGCATTTTCTGCCATAGCTTATGTTCTGTAAAGTCACCCCAAACACTGAATTAGTGAATATGGAATCACTGCTCCTAGGGGAACTGGAGGGTTAGGATCCTGTAAGCCCCTGCACAACATTTTCATCAATAGATCAATGTTTAATGTCATTTTATATATGTTTCTGTTTAGAGACACTTTATTTAATATATATTGTTGATTCATTAGCATTGAACTCATAGCTGACAGCTCTGTAACTCATGCCTGAACACAGTTTATCTAACACACGTGTTTTCTCCATGAGGCACATCACAGCCTTCTTGTGCTTTGGGACACCAGACAGCACTTGAGCACTGTGTCTACGGCCCATTTTAAACAGCAACATCGCCAACTAAAAGCTCAACCTCACTAAAAATGTGGCAGTAATTATATCATTCACAGGACTCTTATTTACAGCATTGAGCTGAAATTAGAAGGCAGAGTCTCATCTTCTTTGACCTCAGCTGGGAACATGCTTATGGAACCCCCAAGCCCAAGGTCCTGAGTTTATATGGAACAGTTCCTATGTCTGGCAACCAGTGGAAAGTTATCCCAGGCAAAGGTACCAGCGTGTCCAAATACCTGGTGAGGCTGAGCTGGGAATGTTCAGAGAATCACGGCTCTCTTTTCTTTCTGGCAGATCAGGAGAGTAAGAGTTGGGTGTGGAGTGGTAGCCTGAGAGGTAGGATGTGTTCCTGAATGTGATGGGAACAGTGAAGTTATGTGGCCTCTCTGGCTGCGGAGTGGAGAACAGATTCTGGGAGTAAGGAAGGAGGCAGGAAGGCAAGGGATGAGGCTATTACACTAGTCCAGGTAAGTTTTGGTGGTGGCTGGACTAGTATGGGGGCCATGGAAGTGGGAGAAGTGGTTGGATTCTGGATCTGTTTTTTATGTATGGCTGAAGGGCTGCTGAACTCTATGTGCTTCTCCTTCAACCTCTTAAAAGCCATAGCCCTGTCTTTGGAACTTAAACACCACGTTTCTCAGAGAATGGGAAGTACACTCCCCATCACTAAGAGTCAGTCAGAAACTACATTACCCAGCAGGGAGTGTTTCTGACGTCAGAGGCGGGCGCTCAGCCAATGACGGAGAGCGGAGAGGGGCGTTTCCTGCCCCAGAGTGGGCGGGACTTCTGGCGTCCTCTCTAGGACCTCATTTGGTTGTAACGGGTCTGTGCTTAACGGAGCTTGTCATTGGAACGCCGGGGGAGGCTGCTTCCCAGAAGGGGCTTCCAGACTGAGCTATTTGAGCCCTGACTCCACCTGTAACGGGGTTGCCCCCCCGCCTCGGCACCAGCCCTTCGTCCCTGCGGTACCCGCAGGCGGCCCCTTGGACCTTGTTGCGCGTTTACACAGCGGAGACCGAGGTGCCAGACCACCCGGCCCAGGGCTGGGGCGAGGGGTCGGCTGAGCCCGCTGGGACGGGCGTTAGTCGCAGCTTCGCGAAGTCTCGCTCGGCCGTGGGCCCCATGGCGGCGCCGGCGCTGGTGAGTGGTGGGTCCCACATGCCCACGCGCGCTGCGGTCGGTGTTCGCACGGTTCCACTCAATGTGATATAGATCCTGGGACTCCTGGCCGTTCCTTCTTAATGCTCTTGGATCTGGGAGTCTTGGAGGAATGGGGGCGGGAGAGGAGCAGATCTTACTTACGTCCAACCCCGGGTTCTGAATCCAGGCCAGGGGTTGTCAGGGGAGACCCCCATTTCTGCCTCTGACCTCAGCTTGCCTTTCACTGCCCTTGGCCTCCATTCCGTCGAATCTGAAATTGGAATACCGTGTATTAACGATTTTTCTCAGTTGAGGGAATCAGAGAGGGTGCACTTGTGACGTGTGCCCTTCAGTGCTCAGCATGACCCAGAGAACATCACTCTGGATGCGCTTCTGAGAGGGACTTCCCTGGCCCTGCTCTGCTCTTAGGCTCACTCCGGGGACAGTCTGGCCCATCCCTGCCACAGGTCTGTAGGGGATGGGAGCTCTAGAGCAGAGGTAAGGGGGGAGTCGCGTTTTTTGAATTGCTGCTTTTCTGATAGCAGTAGAAGGTCCCTGGACAGGTGGGAAGACAAGACAGTCACCGGATTGAACTCTGCAGGCGCCGTCTGTGTATTACAAGTGAGGTTGGTTTGCGGTGAATCCATTTTCCTGTTGAACACATTTTCTTATACAGGTTCCTACACTTTCCCAAGGTGTGGATTTTGCCACTGGCTTTTAGGAGAGACCTACAGTAGTAAGGTAAACACAAAAATCCTCTTTGGATTTCTTTTGGTTGGTGAAAAGAGTTGCGAATGTAAGTTTTTCTTAAAAGCAAAGTGGCAGTAAAGGGAACTTGCAGAAAGTGAGGGATACTCTTCACTTTACTGCCCTTTTGGCTTAGAAAAGTTTTCATGGGAACACTTTGCTTTCAGATCGTGGGGAAAACCTGTGCTTGTGAAGGGACTCTCATTAATGACGGTGTCCAGGAATGCTGTGTCTCTTGGGACGTAAACACACAACAGGCCCTAAGTTACTCTCTAGCACGTCACCCTGTTTACTGTCATCCTGCCTCTGACCACTTGGCTTAGTTATTCATCTTTTCTTACCTGGCCCGCTCCCCGACTTCACTTCAGCCTGTTCCAGTGACCCCTCAGGGAAGCCTTCCCCGGTTGCCCTGGGGGCCTTCCCGGGTTGCCCTGCCTTGGGGACATAAGTCCCCTAATGTTTTCAGTCACCTCACTGTCCTTTGTTGCTTCTTGGAGCCCTTAGGGCCGTGTGACTTGATCTGGCTCATTTATTTAGTTTCTTGTTGGGGACCTTTCCCCAGCCCTGGAGTGTGAGGTCCTGTTGTCTGTTCTGTCCCTAGGCCTAGAAAGTGCTGGGCCTGCACCGGTGCCCAATAAGTGATTGATGAGTGAAAGGTTTTTCCCTTGGGGCGCCTGGGAGGCTCAGTTGGGTAAGCCTCTGACTCATGATTCCTGTTCAAGTTATGATCTCACGGTTCATGAGACAGAGCCCCAATTTGGGCTCCGGGCTGACAGTGCAGAGCCTGCTTGGGATTCTCTCTCTCCCTTGCTCTCTGCCCATCACACTCACGCATGTGTGCTCTCTCTCTCTCTCTCTCAAAATACATAAATTAACTTAAAAAAAAGAAAGAAAGATTTTTCCCTCTGGGACTCTTTCATACTTAGATTAAATCTAACCTCCCCACCATGGCTGGACCAGAGGGACCTGGGTTCAAATCTTGCCCCGTCTCATTAGGCATGACAACTCTGGTTGACTTGGCTTGAGCCTCAGTTTGCTGGTTGAAAAACGGAGAAGATGGCGCTTACCTCGTGGGCTGTGAAACAGTTAAGAAATTCACAAATCCGTGGAGCACTGCATGTGCTGGACTCTTGCAGTGTTTGCTTTTAGAACATTCTAATTCCCACACCAGCCTGATGAAGCATAAACTATTACTGTATTGATAGAGAAATCGAGGCTGAAAGAAGTTAGCATGTGTTGGTTCACAAGACTGGATTTAAAAAAAAAAATTTTTTTTTAATGTTTATTTATTTTTGAGAGAGAGACAGAGACAGAGCGTGAGCAGGGGAGGAACAGAGAGAGAGGGAGACCCCAGGATCCGAAGCCGGCTCCAGGCTCCGAGCTGTCAGCACTGAGCCTGACACGGCGCTCGAACCCACGAACCGTGAGATCATGACCCGAGCCGAAGTCAGACGCCCAACTGACGGAGCCACCCAGGTGCCCCCAAGACTGGATTTAAACTCCAGGAGTCTAGCTCCAGACCCACGGGCTTTTGGTTGCTTTAACACAGCATCTGAAACCCTCAGATGCAGGCAAGCAGTGTGGACCAGAAAGGCTCCGCTGCTACTGTCATTATTTGAGTTATTTTTCCCCATTCTTCCAACATCTCAGAGCACTTTCGATCTGCTGCTCACAACCCATATGAGATTAGCATTGTTTGTGTCTTTCTCCAGTGGCTTCCTACACAGGAGGCTTTTCTCTCCCACACCTTTTATTCTGTCAGAGGCACCATCTGCCTCTCTCCTGAGCCCAGCACAGAACTAGGTTCTCAGGAATTACTCAGGGGTTCAGGCCTCAGGTCTTTCTGGACTTTTCGCTGGTGGCCAAGCAATTGGTTATCATCTCATTTATTAGATGGACAGCCACCCACCACCTCTCTTTGACGTTGCAGGCATTAGTGTCATTCGAAGACGTGGCTGTGACCTTCACTGGGGAGGAATGGAGACAACTGGATCTGGCCCAGAGGACCTTATACCAGGAGGTGATGCTGGAGACCTGTGGGCTCCTGGTCTCACTGGGTAAGACCTCATCACTCTCCTGAGTGACACCCATGGACTTTCATTCCATCCTCTTTCTCTAAGCATGGCTGATTGAGAAGGCCTCTGGGACCCAACTTCCTCTCTCCTCACAGCCTCACCATAATTCTGGTCTAACCTTTTGATTATTATCCCTGTGTCTATGACAGGGATTGTTGTATAAGAAGCATAGTTCTCCGGGGTGCTTGGGTGGCTCCGTCGGTTAAGGATGGACTCTTGATTTTGGCTCAGGTCATGATCTCATGGTTCATGAGATTGAACCCTGTATACTTGAGAATTTTTCTTTTGTCCTTACCTATATACCCATGCCCCATTTATTTTTCCATACACAGGACATCCTGTTCCCAAACCAGAACTGATCTACCCACTGGAGCCTGGGCAAGAACTCTGGACAGGGAAGAGAGGCATCTCCAAAAGCACCTATACAGGTAGGTGGCTGAGAATCTGGCAGGTGGGTGTCATGGCAGATGGGTTTCATGGCAACTGACAGATTACCGGGGGAATCTCTGTTTCTGAAATTCCATGGGTAGCTGCTTCTTGTGGCCTTCCTGGGGTCTTGGTTGATGATGGAGTACTCCAGCCGTATTTCCCCTGTCTTTCCTCCCCATCACACTCTGCCTTTATTAGGGTTAGAATGTAGTATACTGAGTAAGACACGGCTTTAAATGCTTAGCCACTCACCAGCCTCTGGTTTGACCCTGGGGAAGTTGCATGACCTCACTATACCTTTGATAGACAAGTTAGGCTAAGTTAATTCTCTGCTATAAAAGATAAACTCCCAAATCTAGGTGAGTCAACAGATAAAAGAGTTTTTTTCTCATTCATGCCATGGTTAATATGGATCAGCAGGGGAACTCTGTACCACGTATTCGGGGACCCAGGTGCATTCTGTTGTCGGTATGGGGCTATAAGGTTGCCCTGGCACCGTCCAACTCGCCAAGGGGAATAGGAAAGAAGGAGAGGACAGACGGCCTCCACCTTGCAGTGGTGCAAATTAGGATTTTTCCCCTTCAAAATGGTGTGAAAGTGGTACACATGCAGTAGAAACTGGACTTGGAATTTTGAGTTTGGATCTTTTCCTGGGCTGGTGATACTGCAGCAGGGTAGTGTCTCCCGATGCTGGGCAGTGCAGTGAGCTGCACCTCCCAGTTAGCCATGCAATCCTGCAGGTAAACAACCAGTACACTTACAGCCATTCTGGCTTAAAAATTTTTTTTTAATGTGTATCTATTCTTGAGAGAGAGAGAGCGCCAGAGTGTGAGCAGGGGAGGGGCAGAGAAAGAGGGAGACACAGAATCTGAAGCAGGCTCCAGGCTCTGAGGTGTCAGTACAGAGCCCAGCGTGGAGCTTGAACTCCTAAACCGCAAGATCGGGACCTGAGCTAGTCGGACACTTAACTGACTGAGCCATCCAGGCGCCCCACAACCATTCTGTTTTTCCCGTTCAGTATAATATTCAATAAATTGCACAAGATATTCAACGCTTTATTGGAAAACAGTCTTTCCTTTTGATGATTTTGCCCAACTGTAGGGTAATGTAAGTGTACCGAGCATGTTTAAGGTCGTCCAGGCTAAGCTATGATGTGTGGTAGGTTAGGTATATGAAAGGCATTTTGATGGGTTTATTGGGACATAACCCCATCCTAGGTTGAGGAAGATCTGTAGGCATATCCGCCTGCACACATACTTCACTTCCATTCACATTCCATTGACAAGAGCTGGGTATTAGGCTACATGTTGCATCAGACTGGGAAATGTGGTTCAGCTTTGTGCCCAAGAGGAAGGGGCCAGCAATATGATGAACATACACTCGGTCTGCTAAACTAGCCTACATTAGAAAACACAGTAATGATAGTTTCTGCATCACTGGATCGTTTGGAAATGTAATTAGATAGCGGGAAACTTGTAATTAACAAGTTTATTCACTGCCTGACCCAAAGTAAGTGACAAAGTAAGAAAGGTTACAGGTGAGTAATATTCGTGCATTATTAGTCATAATGAATAATGTTATCTCAGACTCCCTTCCGAATTCAGAAAAGATAGTCCTTTCTTTTGCTGCAGATTACTACCTCCAGCTGTACCTTGCATCCCTCCCTTTTCCACCTTCCCTATTCATTCATTTATTCCTCAGTGCATCCGTGCATGCATCCGTCCGTCCATTTGTGAAACATATTCAGAAACAATCCCTAGCCTTGTTGTCTTCTTGCCCTCCTGTCTTACAAAACTTCAGGGAGACATTCGCCTTGTCAGCCCCACATCTGAGCTGCTCAGGGCAGCTGGACCCATCACGTGGACAGAGAGGTGCCAATGCCGGTTCATGATCTCTCTCCTCTCGTGTTCCTTCTGGCTGCTCAGCCAGTGAGTATCTGGCCACCCCCCCCTCACCCCTAGAATCTATCTCACATCTTCACCCCCCTCTGCAGTTCCACATCTTCACTTGAATGTTCCAGAGGTACTTCACACTCTCATCCTAAAAGGGACCTCACGATTTGGCCCACGCCTCCCATCTCCCAATTTTCAATTAACAGTCTTACCGTCGAATAAGTCACGAAAGCCAGCAACAAAAGTAGACCCCGCGACACCTCTACCTTCTTCATACCCTCTATCCAGCCATTCCTGAATGTTGATCACGTTTCATCATCCATGTCTCCTGAATCTGTCACCTTCACCAACTCTGTCAGTTCTGCATCAGCACCCTAGTCCAAGCTGTAGTCGTCTCCTGCCTGCATGACTCTAACAGAAGTCTAACTGGTCTCCCCGGATCTGCTGTGTGCCTCTGGTCTGCTCTGTGTCTTCCGTCTGCTTCCAACCACTCCCCTTCTTCCAGATATCACCACCTGCCTCGTTACTGATAACTCAGCATTGTGGCCTACTTCACACTGAGAATAGAGGCTACGTGCTTGGTTTTCCTGCTCTTTCACCCTTACAGACTCACCTCTGCAGCAGAGTTCTTATCTACAGCGTGGATCTAGATCCCACCTTCACCTGCCTTTTCAGGTGTGTTATCTATGGCCATGTGGCAACATTACCACAAACATAGCAGGTTAAAATATCACTCATTTACTCTTTTCCTTCCGTGGGTCGGAGGTCCAGGCACAACTTGGGGTCGGCACAAGCCACAGTCATAGGCACCTCACAACATGTCAGCTTCCTTCTTCAGATCAAGTGATGGTGGGAGAGACTCCAGCAAGATGGATGGGACACAAAACCTCATCTCTTACATTCCGTCATTTTGCATATTCTCTTCTTTTTCATTTAAATTCAAGTTAGTTAACATATAGTGTAATATTGGTTTCAGGAATAGAATTTAGTGATTCATCACTTACATAGAACACCCAGTGCTCATCCCAAGAAAGGTCCTCATTAGTGTGGACCCATTTAGCCCATCCACCCACCCCCCAGCCTCAGATTGTTCTCTGTATTTAAGGGTCTCTTATGGTTTGCTTCCCTCTCTGTTTTTATCTTATTTTCCTTCCCTTCCCCTATGTTTATCTGTTTTGTTTCTTAAATTCCACATATGAGTGAAATCATATGATATTTGCCTTTCTCTGGCTGACTTATTTCTCTTGGCATAATACACTCTAGTTCCATCCACATTGTTACAAATGCCATATTCTGTTCTTTAGAAGCAAAATCAAGGCCCTGTAGCATTTAGCTAGAGGGATCGTAATAGGTTGTAAGCATCACAAGTTAGGAATTACAGGAAGCCAAACAAGAGTCTGCTGCATCAGGGACCTTGAGTCTTCAACTTATTTCTTGCCTCTTCTGTATCTTCGCCTTCTCACCTAATTCATCTTCTCTCAGAAAACACAGTGAAGTTTCTGACCCTGGGGGAAACATGAAAAAAAATTGCTCTTGGCTCTCCAACAGCATCTAAATGTTGATGACTCTCTTTCACCCGAACAACCAAGCTTCCGGGAGGAGTTTTCTCATTCTCTGAAGAGACATCTACACAGGATGTCTAGGCCTCCCCTTTACTATTTTTTACTATTTTCTTTAATTGCTGTACTAAAGTGTAACTTACACATAGTGAATGTACAAGTCTTAAAGGTTCATCTTCCTGAAGTTTTACTCATATAAACCCGAGTACCACCACACAGGTCAAAAAAATACAGTATTTCCAGTGCCTCACAGGCTTCTTGTGCTCCCTCCTTGTTAATATCTCCTTCTACAAAAATAATGGGCATTCAACCCAGTGACTGTAGATGAGTTTTGAAGACTTATAAATGGATCCCCACAATACATGATACTGTTCTGTGTGTCTTCTTTTGATAATCATTGTTGCTCCGAAGTCTGTCATACGGTTGCAAATTTGGAGTTATTTCTTACTGTGCCGTGTCTCAGTGAATGAATAGATTCCATTTACCCATTTTACCGTTATTTGGCTTGGGCTCCATTTTTTGGAATATTGTGAGGAACACAGCTACGAATATTCTTGATATTTTTGTTGGATATGGCACACGTTTCTGTTGGGAATATGCAAATGAGTGGACTGGCTGGATCATGGTCTAGGTGTATGATCAGCTTCAGTAGAAACCACCAAACAGTTTCAAAGGGACTGCACCACTTCACATTCCCAGTAGTCCTCACTGCTGTGCGTACTGGGGAGCAGGTGGCATCTTCCCCTTTACTCTTTGAGACTCAGTAGTGTTTCTCAGCACTGCAGTACTGAAAATGTTCTTGCATTACTGTTGACATTCTGACTGGCAAATGTAACACCTAGAATAATGATAATAAATGGTGGTCTACACCTTACTGAATATTTGCCATATACTGGGCTAGTTGATTTGTATGATTTTTCTCATGTAACACTGTTAGGAACATTTTATGTGTCCTCCCAGAATTCATATGATGGAACCCTAACCCCCAGAGTGATATTAGGAGGTCGGGATTTGGGGAGATGATTGGGTTTAGATGAGATCATGAGGGTGGAGCTCCCATGATGGGATTGGTATCCTCATAAGAAGACAAAGGGAGACCATAGTCTTTCCAGATGTGGTGTGTGTGCTGGGGATGGTTGGGAGAAGAGGGAGAATACTCTTGTGTCTCTTCTTATAAGGACACTAATGCTATCAGATCAGGGCCCTACGCTTATTACCTCATTTAACCTTAATTGCTTCTATCAAAGGCCCTATCTTCAAATTCACATTGGAGGTTAGGGCTTCAACACATGAATTTTGGGGGAACACAAACATTCAGTCCATAACAAGATTTGCTTTGAGGGTAAATATAGGGCTATTCATATATTCTGTTTTTTCTTGTGTCAGTTTTGGTAATTTGAATATTTCAAGGAATGTTTCCACTTCATCTAATTATTCTATTACATTTTAAGATTGTTTCGGGGCGCCTGGGTGGTTCAGTCGGTTAAGCAGCCGACTTCGGCTCAGGTCATGATCTCGCGGTCCGTGGGTTCAGGCCCCGCGTCGGGCTCTGTGCTGACAGCCCAGAGCCTGGAGCCTGTTTCAGATTCTGTGTCTCCCTCTCTCTGACCCTCCCCCGTTCATGCTCTGTCTCTGTCTCAAAAATAAAATAAATGTTAAAAAAAAAAATTAAAAAAAAAAGATTGTTTCATCTTAAAATGGTAAATTTTATATAAATTTTACCATAAATAAATAAATAAATGCAAGATATATACATATGTTTTTACACTCTTATCTTAATCATTTGGTGCTCATCACCACAAGTGCACTCCTTAATCCCAATCACCTATTTAACCCATCCCCCCACCCACCTCCCATCTGGTCACCATCAGTTTGTGCTCTATAGTTAAGAATCTGTCTCCTGGTTTGTCTCTGTCTGTCTCTTTTTTTCCCTTTGCTCGTTTGTTTCTACCATTCCACATATGGGCAAAATCATATGGTATATGTCTTTCTCTGAGTGACTTATTTCATTTAGCACTATACTCTCTAGTTCCATCCATGTTGTTGCAAATGGCAAGATTTCACTCTTTTTTATGGCTGAGTATTCCAGTGTGTGTGTGTGTGTGTGTGTGTGTGTGTATTTCATCTTCTTTATGTATTCATCAGTCGATGGATGCTTCCATACCTTGGCTATTGTAAACAATGCTGGTATAAACATAGGGGTCCGTGTATCCCATGCACACATTTTTATAATACCATTATAAACTGACATTCTCAAAACAAATTTAAAAATTACTTCATTGTACTCATGTATATTTTGCTTTTTTATTTGAACGTTATAAAAAGCATATCATAGTTTAATTGTCTTATGTGATTTGTACTTTTTATTCAACAGTATATTGCTAAGACTCACCCAGCACGTTGGTATAGTTCACTTATTTTTTCTTCTGTAGTCATTTGCATGAATATAACACAGTGTATTCATTTATCTTCATGGGCATTTTCTTGTTTCCAGTTTTTCACACCCACAGAGTGCTGCCATGAAAATTCACATACACTATATCCTCATGCATGTGTAGGAATTTCTCTTAGTAGTGTTCCCAAGGGCTAGAATTTTTCGATTATTATCAGGTAAGCAAAAGGAGAACGTTACTAGATGCTGCCCTGCTGTTTCTTTACCTGCATTATAATAACGATTTCATGGATCCACATCCTTTCCAACACCTGATATTGTCATGTTCTTATTTTCAGTCAGGTAAATATATGGTATCTCATTGTGGTCTTTTTGCCCTTTCCTCATATCCAAGAAAGTTGATCACCTCTTCATATTTTTTTTTCTTTAATGTGCATTCATCCATTTTTGAGAGAGAGAGGGGCAGAGTGTGCTCCAGGGAGGGGCACAGAGAGAGAGAGAGAGAGAGAGAGAGAGAGAATCCCAAGCAGGCTCTGTTTCAGCACAGAGCTCGACACGGGGCTCGATCCCATGAACCACAAGATCACGACGTGAGCCAAAATCAAGAGCTGGAGACCCAACCAACTGAGCCACCCAGGGGCCCCTCTTTATGTGTTCATTGGCCAATATGTATCTTCTGCGATGAAAAAGTGGAGTGTTGAATTTCCCACCTGTAATTGTGGTTTTGTTTATTTATCCTTTGAACTCAGTTTTTGGGTTGATTTGAGGCTCTGATATTTGTTGCATACATTTTAGGATTGTTACCTCTTCCTGGTGTTTTGATCTTTTTATCATTCTATAATGACCCTCTTCTTCTCATTTACTTTATCTGATATTTAGACACCCTTGTTTGCCTTTTAAAAAATTATATTTAGTCAATTTGACTAGTCTTGTCTTTTACAGTTAATGCTTTTGAATCTTATGAAATCTTTCACTTTCCCAAGATCTAAAAGATATTCATTTATACTATTTACTAAAAACTGCTAATGTTGAGCTTCTGACAGTAAGGTCTTAATCAGTCTGGAGTTAGTTTTTTATGCGGTGTGAGGTTAAGAATGCAATTTCATATGGCAAATGATTTCTCTAGATCCGTTTATTGAATAGTCCCTCCTTTTCCCATTGGCCCCTCTGCTACTTCTGTCATATATCAAAGTATATACGTACATTTCTGAGTTCTCAATTCTGTTTTTTCCTTTGATAGTTCGGCAGTTTATCTTAAATCTATGCCTACATCATACTGCCTTGATGCATCTAATCATCATAATCCTAATTCCTCAAAGGGCAAATGTCCCTGCTTTATTCTTCTGTGGAGATATCCTGGTGTGTTCGTTCTTTTATATAAATTCCTCAATGAGCTTGTCACTATCCTTGAAAAACTCTATAAGCTAAACGCTTAATCTGAAGTTGTATAGAATTTGTAGGTGAATTTAAGGAGAACTTTATATGACTAATCTCCCTTTTCACATAGATCTTCGTTAATGTGATACATTTATAATTCTCTTCATCTAGATGATATCTATTTGGGATCTGTTCACCTAGTCTTTACCCAGACAAAGTCGAGTCCGTATGCCCACCCGCTAGCTTCTCACCATCCCCCACTATCGCACAGCCCAGAACCGCGAGCTTTCGTGTCTCCTCTGTCCCCACCTGCCTCTCCATCCTCATCTTCATCGTGCTCTCATCCTCCTCACTTTGCCTGGCATTCAGCATTCTGTCAAGACACTGCACACTTGTGCTTTGTCATCCACTGCAGTCTCTCTCCTATTTCCGTCAGGGAGCCCCTGCTCTCCTCTGGAAATAAGCTCCCATAGAACCTTTTCTGGGTAGCCTCCACTGATCTCTTTCTGCCTCCCACGTGGGCCAAGTTATGTGTACCTTCCCTGTGCTGTCATACCATGACGTGCTAGGGCGCAGTCGTTACGCACAGTGTAGTCATTGCTCTGCCCACCCTCCTCCGTTCTGGGGAGTGAGGAGTCGTCTCCACTCCGCATTCTCTATGCCGTGCCCAAGTGTTTCTTCCTGGGTTAGCTTTTAAAGATGTCACGAGTGCGTGGGTTAGCAAAGAAAGAAATTGTAAACCTGAGCGCGATAGCTGTGTAAATGCTACAGGCGTCAGAAGGATTCGATTTCATCTTCATTCTTCCACTCAGATGGTGATTTTATTTGCTCTGCATCGACATCGCTAATAGACACCTTTCTGTATTGGATTTCCTTCAGGTGAAAAAGCAAAACCTGAGACCACAGAGTTTACTGCTTCTCAGCTGGCCTTCACTGAGGAAGCCCCTTTTGAGGACCAAATGACACAGGGAGCCTCGAGGGATTCCAGGTTGGGGCAAGCCAGGGATCGGGAAAAGCTATCAGAAATGCAGGAAGGAAACTTGAGGCCAGGAACAGACCCCCACGAGGAGACATGCCCTAGGAAGTTGAGCCATAAACATGATGATTTGGAGACAGATGATAGTTTGTGTTTAACCATTTTACAGGAGCGAGTCACTATACAAGATGATCTACATGAACATGATGGCCAAGGACCCAGAAAAGACCCTGTGACCGATGCAAGGAATAACCTGTATAAATGCAAAGAATGTGGGAAAGGGTTTAGCAAGAATTGGGCCCTTGTTCGGCATCAACAGATTCACGCTGGAGTGAAGCCCTATAAATGCAGTGAATGTGGGAAAGCCTGTCGTTATATGGCCGACTTCATTCGACATATGAGGTTTCATACGGGGGAAAAACCATACAAGTGTGTGGAGTGTGGGAAGGCCTTCAAACGCAGGTCTCACCTCACAGAGCACCAGCGCATTCACACTGGAGATAAGCCCTATGAGTGCAAAGAATGCGGTAAAGCTTTCACCCACCGCTCCTCTTTTATCCAGCATAATATGACGCACACTAGAGAAAAGCCCTTTTTGTGCAAAGAATGTGGGAAAGCTTTCTACTACAGCTCTTCCTTTGCTCAACACATGAGGATTCACACTGGAAAGAAACTCTATGAGTGCAGTGAATGTGGAAAGGCCTTTACTCACCGCTCCACTTTTATCCAGCATAATATGACCCACACAGGAGAAAAACCCTTTCTGTGCAAAGAATGTGGAAAAGCTTTTTGCCTCAACTCATCCTTTATTCAACACATGAGGATTCACACTGGAGAGAAACCCTATGCGTGCAGTGAATGTGGAAAGGCCTTCACTCACCGCTCCACTTTTGTCCGGCATAAGAGGACTCATACTGGAGAGAAGCCCTTTCAATGCAAGGAATGTGGGAAAGCCTTTTGTGACAGCTCTTCTTTAATTCAGCACATGAGGATTCACACTGGTGAGAGGCCCTATGAATGCAGTGAGTGTGGAAAGGCCTTTACACACCACTCGGTTTTTATCCGACATAATAGAACCCACACTGGAGAAAAACCCTTGGAGTGTAAACAGTGTGCAAAAGCTTTTTACTATAGTTCTTCCTTTACTCGACACATGAGGATTCACACTGGCGAAAAGCCCTATGTATGCAGAGAATGCGGGAAGGCCTTTACCCAACCGGCAAATTTTGTTCGTCATAATAGGATCCACACTGGAGAAAAACCATATGAATGCAAAGACTGTAACAAGGCCTTCTGTGACAACTTTGCCTTAACTCAACACACGAGAACTCACACTGGAGAGAAACCCTTTGAATGTGGTGTGTGTGGAAAAACCTTCAGCCATAGTTCATCCTTTACTCACCATCGAAAAATTCATACCAGAGTGTAAAGGCCTTTGCAAGTCATTTACTTCAATTTTAAGGAACTCGTACTGGTGAAATACCTTTTCTTTTGAATATAACTATTCAGGAAAACATTTTGGCCAGAGAAGTATTTTACTATCTGATAATTCATACTGAAGAGAAACATCATAATTGTCATCCCTGTGAAAGTTTCTTTGTGGCAGGTCCTCTCAAAGGTCGTCTTAGAAATTGACCAAGCCTAGAGCTTTAACTACCCCTGAGATTGATCCAGAAGAGAGACCCAGTGGTTATGCATTTAGGAAAAATGTCAAGAATTCTTCCCATGTTTATACTACAGAACCATGTCAAAAGTATCTTAAAAGTACAATGAGACATAGTGAAGGAGATGTAGAAAAGAAAGGAAAACAAAATGCGTGTATGGCTTCTAATTTCCCTGCCAAGCTTGTGATAATTTGTCATCGGGGGGGGGGGGGTGGTGGGGATATGGGGGGGATGAGAGATGAAAAATACCTCATCTCCTTTATGTGTTTATTATACACCCGTAGTCAGGAGAGTTGGACCATTGAAGGCAGCTCTGCTGCCAGCTTTTGTTTTTTTTTTTAATTTTCTTTATTTGAAAACATTGTGATTTTTACCCTTGAGCATAAATGTTTGTGAGAGATGTAGAGGCCTGGGTCGTGAAATACTTAAATACGCACACGCACACACACGCACAGAGTCAATTCTTGTTATTCATTGTAGTTGTATTCTATACATTGATCACAAACACTGAATTGGTGAATACTGAGCCATAGCTCCTAGGTTCCTATGAGCCTCTGTTCACATTTTCATCAACCAATCAATGCGTAACCCATTATGGAATTTTTTTTTTCTGTTTAAAAGACATTTATTTAATACATGTTCCCTAGAAATAAATTATATGCAGTATTTCCTTATAATAAAAATATTTCAATTACATCATTTTGTGTAACTTATTCTGTTACTATACTGCTTTAACTCAGTGATACACACAGAAAGTATACATAATTTAGTATTCACACACAATAAACACAGTAAACAGTAATGTGAACACATACACTGTGTTATACTGTACAGTCATGCGAAGAAAGTCCAGAAAAAAGGTTAAAATTAATCAAAGATTGACATTAAACTAAAACTAATTTTGATAGAGTTGTTGGATATGTGGTGATAGAGCAGTGCACTCTGAAGAAACCTCTTGACCTTGGCATAGTTGATGCTATTTATTCTGCAGAAGAGGAAGACTGAGTGTGGGGTGTCAGTTCTACCTCAGGAATTTGACTCTTGTCATTTGTTGACATCAGCAGTTTCCTTTTGTGAAGTGGCTTGAAAAAATTGCGTGAGGCTTCATTCAACCATTGGGTCACATTCTTTTAGGTCCTGGAACGTTTTTCCAAAGTAGAATTTCGGATACATGGCTGCTGCGAGAAAAGCGACTCATTCAGTGGTAGAGTGATTTTCGTCACCATCCTCATCATCACTGACTTCAGTGCCTTGTTTGGCTATCTCTTCTGGGTCTTTATTTGTGGGTTCTACCACCTTCTCTGTCAGTATTTCTTCCACATCTTCCCTCACGTCATTGGGAGTTTTTCCACTTACTTGTCATGTGATATGCATATGTACCTGACACAGTTCTTTATGTTTTATGTAACACCTTCAAAGCCTTGGAAAATTTCCAGGCAGTTTTGCCATTTTCCCAAGTTCCTCAAAGTAGTCTGCTTGACTGTGCCAACACAGTAACCAGTGACGGTTCGCATAGTGACTGACTGCAATAGTCCATCATGGTAACCACCATGTTTCTTTGTTGGTGTTGTAAGCTTTAGTATAAAGCTCCCTCATGTGGTGTACCATGAATCTTTTATGTCATGTCCTGATTGAGAGGTTGGATGACAGTGTTTAGGGGCATGAAAAGAACATCTAGGTTGGGGTGGGCATTTGCGAGTTCGTAACAATGGGCCAATGGGCATTCTCCAAAATTAACACAACCCTGGAGGCAAAGTATTTGCCCTGGAGATAGCAGTAAATATAGCTTCTTGGATGAGCAGTTGTGGAAGCATCCCAGAATGCTTCTGACCTCTCTCAAATTTTTTTTGTTCCACCTGCAGCGGACTGGTGTATGGCATATGCCGAACTCCTGAACCAGAGTTTCCTTTTGAGTTCTGGTGGATTTGAAGTTCTCTACACCTTTATGGGCTCGCACTTAGAGTTGGTTGCTGTTGGTATTGACACACAACTGCAAGATTGCACGATACTTGAATAATTTGAAGACTGGTGATTTGGAGGCCATTTGCATTATATACGTTCCTTTGCCAAAAGCCTAGTAAAACAAGCCAGTCTCGTTGGCATTGAAACCTACTCTTCCACCTAATGCTTTTCCTGTAACATTTCCTGATCTGCAGGACCTGCCTTAACACTGTTTATAATGTATTGCCTCTTGAAATGTGCAAGCCAACTAGCACTGGCGGATCAGGGTGTTAACATTTTCCCCATCTGGGTAACATGACTCTCAGTTTTGGCTTTCAGCTCACAATAATGCTCTCCTATCCTTTTTTTTTTTTTCTTCATCTCACAAATCCACAACTTCAGCTGCTTTCACATCTCATTGCTTCACCACACACTATACAAGTTACTATTAACACTTTCTTGAGTGGCTTCATCTACAGACCAGTGAGTTTCTTCCTCCTTTTGGATGTGCTAGACTGTTGATTCATTAACACTGAACTCAGAGTTAGTAGCAGTATGACTCATGACTGAATGAAGCCCATCTATCTAACATATGCATTTTCTTTCAGGCACGTCACAGCCTTCTCGGCAAGATCTAGGATGCTCCCCTGCTGTGGCCCTGAGCGGGCTCTGTCCTCTGGTGACCGTAGGGGAATGGGCTGGCTGACTCCCAACCACAGGTTGCCTCTGCCTCTGCCCTCCAGTTAGGCACCGAGGTGGCAGTCCTGTGGGCTCTTGGAATTTAGAGTCTTTAACAGTCTCGCCAAACTGCCAGGCCCGTCTGGAACCTGCACCCAGCGGTGGGAGGTCAGGAAATGCTAGAAAGTCCTGCCGGGATTCGGTCTCTGGGCCCTGCCCTTTGCCTTTGGCAACTTTTCCTCATGCCCTTTGCGGGTGTGGGCTTAGCCGGTGTGCTTTTCTGTCCCAGGTTCCAGTGCTGCGCCACAAGCCTCAGGCCGAACGGTGCACGTTTTGCCACGGAGGAGCGCGGAGCCAGGAGAGCCCTCCACATTTCATACCACGCTCCCAACAGCACACAAATCGTCCTTCATGGGCAACTGCCCCAGCAAGCTTCTCTCTTGCCCTGTGCCCCCACCCTCCCACACATGTGCTTCTCATCCGGCTGAGATCACCCTGCACCTCTCCTTGGCCCTTTCCCCAGGCATTTCTGCCTGGATCCGGGCCTTTGCCAAATGGGTGGTATCGGATCGGGCAGCCTCAGTGCTCCTCTCTGGTGGCCCCGGGGGGACTCTCCGAAGGAGCCGCTGCTCTCTGCGTGTGCCTCATAGTGTCTGTCCACTCGGGAATGCTAAAGATCCCTCCTCCTGGACACACACCGACTCTCTTCCTCCTTTGTCGTCTAATCAGGTAGTCACCTCTGTAAGGCCAGGGCCATCCAGTCACCCTCCAGAGCCTTGTTTAAAGGAGACTGAGCTAAAGGGGCGCCTCGGTGGCTCAGTCGGTTGAACATCCGACTCTCGATTTCAGCTCAGGTCATGATCTCACAGTTTGTGAGTTTGAGCCCCACATCGGGCTCCCCACTGCCAGTTCGGAGCCTGCTGGGGATTCTCTCTGTCTTGCTCTCTCTGCTGTTCCCACATGCTCCCTCTCTCAGAAGAAAGAAATTAAAATTTTTTTCACTTCAAGAAAAAAAAAAACTGAGCTGAAGTCACCAGGGGCGTGAAGGAAGGGGATATCAAAAGAAGACCATAGAAAAGCGTGCAAAAGTCGGGACTTCCAGAAAGGGGCCCCCTTAGGGGTGAGCACATACCATCAAGATCTAGGTCTCTGGCGACAGAAGAAGTTGTCGCACGTTTGGGAGCATCCTGAGCCTCAGAAGGGAAACTTCTATTCCAAGAAGGTGGCTTGGGCAAGACACCACAGACGCCTTCCATGAACTCCTTACCCAAAGGCGGTACAGCCCTGTTGGAGGCCTCCCGCTTGTCTGCAGGAGTGAGGCAGAGGGGCAGCAGGTGTGTCTAGCCCCGCCACTTCCTGCCCCTGCTACCAGAGAGGGTGAGGAAGGAAGAGCTTGATGAAGGCCACGGACTCAGCTCTCTAACCTTATGAAGTCAAAGAAAAAGACTCAAGAGAGAAAGGCTTTTAGGGAGTCTGTCAAGGAGAAATTCCCCAGCCACACCTGTTGGTTGCAGGTCCTAGAAACAAAATTCCAACGCCACGAGTTTTGCCACTGCTGCTGCTACTGCCGCCGCCGTGGGGTCGAAGTGAGAGGCTTCCGCCCCCCACCTTCCTTGCACGGTCATTGCTGAAGACATCAGCCTGGAGAAGACACAGCACCGCAAGGAAGATGCAGCCGCAGGGTTGGAGGATACAACGCAGACGACCTCAGACAGCGGTTCCCCTCGGCGCGCCCCCTCTCACAGGGAATGCACTTACTTCGCCATTGGCCACGTTCCCCTTGCAGATTCCAGAAACTACCAAATTAGCAGTCACTGACCTGCCCTACTTGTCTGTTTGGCCCCAATCCTACCTGCCCCTTTACCTACCCCCACACCAGATCTCCATCACGAAATGAGACGCAGAGTGTCTAACCGTCCTTTTGCTATTCCTACCATCGCTTTTTATAGATTCTGGCCCATCTTTGCGGTTCTGCTTAATAATGAGAATAGAGGCCCTTTGCGTTCCAGTTCCGCAGTCACAGTTGCAGGATCTTCTACTTCGCTTACCACCTCCTAGCACCTTCTCCTTCAGGCCTGCCCTCTGGAGAACTGAGTCACCTACATCTATGTGTGTGGATTCTCTTCCCTTTTTCTTACAGACTCCTCTTCAAGTCTCTCTCACTAGTGTCCCCTGTCTTTACCAGCCAGCTCATCACTGCTTCTGCGGTCACCCTCAATGGCCCAGTCAGCCCATCTGCGGACTGGACCTCAGAGGGTGCTTTGGACTTTGGTATGACGGCCACAGACAGCACTCTGCCTTGCCAGGCTTTCATCCCCAGGTCTCCACCAGGATCCAGCGTGAGCTCCCTCCCACGTGACCAGGCCGCTCTCAGCGTGGAGCAAATAACCCCTGCAAAGGCCACAGCTGCCACCAGCCCACCTGCTTAGATGGCCAGCGGCCCTACCGGAAACTTCCCCCTTCCTTTTGGGGCAGGGGTCACCCTTTAGCTGCAATTTGGGAGCCTATATGGGCAGCAATAGGAAGCTACTCTGTTCAACGCCCCTGTCTTTTCTGGCCCACCCACCACTGCCTCTGCAGTAGCCTCACTCCAGGACTCTTCAGACTCACCCTCCAAGCCTGCCTTGGACTATGATGAAGTCAATATAGGTAACATCCTCAATTCCCAGCCTGTTGATTCTGGTCTCTTCTTGACAGCTTTAACAGCTCTTTCCCTTTGGGAATCCTGGCAGCCCCAGCAGGACCTCCTTCCTTAGCCCGAACTGCGACCCTGGAACCCAACGGCAGTCAGCTCTGGGGAGTCCGACGCTCCCATATTCCAAATTTTACATCTCTGTCAACACCCAGCCAGCTTTTGGTGACACTTCAGTTGTTTTCCCCACTGGCACGGCCGCTCTGTCCTGCTCTGGAGCTGCCGCCGACACGCACAGCACTGAGAACTGCAGCTCACCTTCTGCCATAGCACTTCAGACCCACTTGGGGTTACGGGGCTTGCGCGCCCTTTGAGATCGTGGCAGCTTTGGGGTCAGTGTGTATGTCCCAGGCTGCAGCTCCTTGCCTGGAACACTCAGCTTTGGAGCAAGACCCTGTGGGACACCCAGCGCCATAGCTCGTGTTGGGGGACGCCGTCAGCCTATTGCATCCCTGTTGCAATCGGAGAGGCCAGCACTGTAGACGGCAAATCTGTCCTTGGAAACGCTTTCCTTCCTACCTATAATGAGGGCACCTAGAGCCAGCCCAGCCATGACATGCCTACTACTACTGGAGGAGAGAGCATCACTGAGGAGGTACATGTGCCATAAGACATTTGTGTTCAGATCACCTGGGACCCCTCCAACAGGGTACGTCTATTGCAGTCAGTTGGACTCCATAGCTCCGCCTGGGGGCCTTTACGTTCCTATCTGCAGTCAGGGCTCCTGGGTCCTACCTGAAGGAGTAGGTGTTTTGCAATGGGAGGGGCCAACCCCAACCCCATAACTGTGTTTGGATTGCTCTTCCTGCATCCTGTCTGAGCACCTGGAACCCATCTAATCACGGAACCCTGTTACTATTGGAGAAGGCTGCACCACTGAGAAGAAATGCATGCGTGCCACGAGACCCTTCTGTTCCCACCCTCCAGCAGACACCGAGCATCCACCTGGCCAGAGCACATACATCTACTGCTGTCTGAGGGGCTGGCATCATACCTGTGACTGGAAATGCAAATGTCAGAGCACCTGAGGCTCACGGTCCAAACACAGGTGACACGGTAGAAAAAGACAGTGTCATACCTGCACGTCTGGATATTTCTGTTCCCACTGTCACACTGAGTGGCTGGGGCACTCATGGTCAGAGTACATCTGTTGCAGTCTCAAGGGACAGCACCATAGAATTTTAAGAGGATTCTCTATTTTCCCCTTCATTCAGAACATCTGGGGTCTGCCTAGACAGAGTACTCTCTTTGATGTGGAGTATGAACACCACTAAGGAAGTAGCTAAACTTCAGCACTTTTGCTGCTGTCTTTTAGAGCACAGCACGCAGCTCTCTTGCCTTGGGGCACCTTCGTCACCTGTCCAGGTTTCTTTAGAGACAGAAGTATTGGATCACCAACCCATTCATTTTCTTCTCCTGAAAGAAACACTATCTCAGCAAAAGCTATCTAGAAATGGGGAGGGACCCCTAATTGCCACTAACGGGAAGAGGCTCGGCCCTTCCAGTTATGTCAAACAAACTTAACCCGCACTCTGTTCTTCTAGAGCAAGCTGAAGCCCGATAGCTCGGGGCATTCGTGTACGTGTAAAACGGCGTAGTCTCAGATGAGGCTGATCAGAAGTCAACACGCTGGCCACGAGAAGTTATGCTGTGGAAAGAAGAAAGAGATCAGTAAGTATCAACCATGTCCTCCCTGGTTGCAGCTGTTAGCCTGGCAGACTCAAGCTGCGGGCCAGTTTTCCTCTATTCTTGGATGGGCAGGACCTCTTGCTGCCTAAAGCTCTCTTCTTCTGCATTTGCCTCAATGAGCCCTTTCTTACCAAGATTAAATAGTATATAATATGACATGTTTTATATATATATATATATATATATATATATATATATGTATATATATACACACACACAGGTGTGTATAGTCATATGTAATATATGTATATTATCTATGGTGCAGGCTTCTCCAATACACATGTAGTATTTTATCTTATATAAGGATATACCACATCCTATTTGCTGAACCACAGAACTTTGAAAAGTTAAGCCTGGCTCAACACATCACCACTCATACAGGTCAATTTTTCCTCCACAGTTGAGTAAAAGAACAAAAATGTACGAGCAGCAGATTAATTAATGAGAACAAGAAAAAAAATATATATATGGATGTGGTATAGCCACACTTTACTATTGCATCTGCCAATGTCTGAAACAAGGAAGTGAAGTTCAGAGGAGACGTGGGTGCTGCTGTCCCATCACTCTGATTTCACTGTAGGTAGGGTCATCCCTAATGTACATTCAGAAAACACATTTAATAATTTATAAAAAGAATTAAGTGTCTCGTCGGCGTCTTTCTCTTTAATCTGGACTTGGGCGATCATTCCCACACATTCACTAACTCTACTAGAGAAGAAGGATGTGGCATCTGGGCTCTCACACCTAGAAGAACAAAGGAAGAAAAAGCTCACTACTGCTTTGTAATTATTGGAAATTTTAGGTCTAGAATGTCTCATATTGTATAGGAGTGTTTTCATGCTCCATAAAAATTCAGAGAAGAGTCTCTTTTCCAGGGAATAAGTCTTTTTGGAAGAAATAATTGGTCTGGCATTACTCTAAGTCCCTAAAATAGCAAATTACAATAGTTATAGTATCACCCAGTCCTAGCTGACTGTCGAGTCCTTGCTGTCTTCAGTAGACTTCATTCTTAAAAACGTAGTATTTTCTAAGACAATTCATACTATAAGAACTATCTAAAGCTGGGGAAAAAAGAAAAATACAAGTGTTTTCTTCATCTTTTACATATTATTTTATTAAATATTTATTCAGTGATGATTCTACACTAGACGTTGTGCTGCGAGAGCCTAATAACATAGAGTTTCCCCAAAGGAATTTACAATATAGTAGAAGCGACAGAAGAATAAGACTGGAGGGGTTGCTGATAGGGATTTGGGAGCAGGTAAGAAAGACATAAAACTAAGAATACCTATTCCTCAGAAACCCCACCCAAAAAAGAAGATGAGGGGACTTTCAATTCCACATTTAAGGAGTCGGGAAGTCATTACTCTATCCTAATAAGGAAAAAAGCTGAACAGACTAAAAAATCAACCACTTTTGGGGTGCCTGGGTGGCTCAGTCAGTTAAGCATGTGTTGATTTTGGCTCAGGTCATGATCTCGTGGTTTGTGAGTTCAGGCCCCCCGTCTGGCTCTACACTGACAGTATGGAACCTGCTTGGGATTCTCTCTCTCTCTCTCTCTCTCTCTCTCTCTCTGTCCTACCCCCACTCTCTCTCTCTCTCAAAATAAATAAATAAACTTAGAAAAAATCAACCACTCTTCTTCGATCTGTGAGAGAGGTGAGGACCCAGGGCAAACAGCTGTCCAAGGTTGGGGAGACAAGTGAATATGGGGAGTCGTGGTTTACCAGAGCAGAGATTCATGAGTGGGAACCACTGTGGGAACCAGTGCCAGGGTGGAAAACCTGAACCGTTGTTGACAAATTACTGGAAGCACAATGTGGACAAATCTGTAAGTTAAAAACTCCTGGAGAACCTCCACAGGGAGGCCCCTGCAGTGAGTAGTATTTCCAGGAACTTGACCAGGTCCCCAGAGTCAATAGCAGAGAAAAATCCCCTTGTACTCTGATGTGTGTGGGGTGAGGAGGGAATGAGGAGTTATTTTTGAAATATGCCAGAGCACTCTGTTCTTTTTTTGATATGTTTAAAAGTCTTTTTTAATGTTTTATTTTTGAGAGAGAGAGAGAGAAAGAGCGAGCAAGCAAGTGAGGGGCAGAGAGAGAGGGAGACACAGGATCCGAAGCAGGCTCCAGGCTCTGAGCTGTCAGCACAGAGCCTGACGTGGGGCTTGAACTCACAAACCGTGAGATTATGACTTGAGCCAAAGTCCGACACTCAACCGACTGAGCCACCCAGGCACCCCAGAGCACTCTGTTCTTAACAAGGCCCGCCCTCCAGAGAAACTAGTTAGCCAGAGCCTAAGTGATCTGAACAAGGAAAAGACATAACGCCAGTCGGCTCCAGCCTTCCACATTACTGGAGAAGAGAATACCCCGTTCCAGTCCACTCTAAGCCTTCCACGTGGGAGAAGGGAAATACCCAACTCCAGCCCATTCCAGCCATCCTGTCCCACCTGAGAGGGGAGAAAAAAGCTGAGGAACACTTGTGAAGTTCACCGGGCAGAAGCACGGGCTTCCTAAAATCCTGACAACTGAGGACTCTAAAACTCTCCTCTTCCCCCGACACGTTACCACCACATTACTAAAGGCCTACTTACAGCAGCACCGTGTTACCCAGTGCCTCATGTTCACCTATCAAGGAGACATTACAAGGATTACTAAAATAAGGCATTACAAGAAAACATTACTAAAAGGCCAAAACAAAACCAAAAGCACCCCCCACACACAGCCTGAAGATAGAAAGCAAGCAACTGAACCAGAACTGGTAAGGATGTTAGAATTATCAGATCCAATTATCAATAAAACAAGTATGATTAATATGCTAAGAGCTCTAATGGATCAAGTAGCCGGCATACAAGGACAGATGCGTGATGTGAGCCGACAGATGGAAATCCTAAGACAGAACCAAAACAAATGCTAGAGATAAAACACTGTAACACAAATGAAGAGTGCTTTTGCTAGGCTGACCGGCAGACCAGACACAACTGAAGACAGAAATCTCCGAGCTTGAGGATATCTCAATAAAAACATACAAAACTGAAAAGCAAAAAGAACAAAGACAAAAAAAAAAAACAAAAAAAAAAACAGAATAATCAAGAAAGTGGGACAACTAAAAAGGTGTACCATACACACAATGGGAGTACCAAAAGGAGACAGAAAGAGAGTAACTGAAGAAATATTTTAAACAGTAACTGAGAATTTCCCCAAATTAAAGTCAGACACCAAACCAGGGATCCAAGAAGCTCAGAAAACAACAGGCCATAAAATTACACTTAGACATATCATTTTCAAACTGCAGAAAATGAAAGATAAAGAAAAAATCTTGAGGGGCACCTGGGTGGCTGAGTAGGTTAAGTGTCTGACTCTTGGTTTCAGCTCACTGCTGGTAAGTTCAAGCCCCGCATCTGGCTCTGTGCTGACAGCTCAGAGCTTGGAGCCTGCTTCAGATTCTGTGTGTATCTCTCTCTCTCTGTCCCTCCGCTGCTTGTGCTCTCTCTCTCTCTCTCTCTGTCTCAAAAATAAATGAACATTTAAAAAAAAAAAAAAAAAGAAAAAATCTTGAAAGAGGCAGGGTGTGGGGAGAAAACACCTTACCTAGAGCAACAAGGAATTACATCTGAATCTCCACAGACACCGTGCAAACAGAAGAATGGAGTGAAAAATTTAGTGTTGAGAGGAAAAAAACACAAAAACCCACTAACCTGTAATTCTACATTCAGTGAAATTATGCTTCAAAAGTGAAGGAGAAATAAAGACTTTCTCAGAGAAAAATTGAGGGAATTTGTTTCCAGTAGACCTGCTTTGCAAATATATATATATATATATATATATATATATATATATATATATATATATATAAATACACACACACACACACATATATATATATAGAGAGAGAGAGAGAGAGAGAGAAGTTCTTTAGAGAGAAGTAAAATAATATAGGACAGAAACTCAGTTCTGCTCAAAGAAAGGATGAACATCAAAGAAGGAATGAGTGAAGGTAAAAAAAAAAAAAGGTTTTATTTTTCTCATTCTTAATTGTTCTAACAGATAACAGTTTGTTTAAAAATAATAATAATTTGATTATATGGGATTATGTTATCTATCTATCATTACACATGCTTGTATATAGATGAATGATGGGAGGGAGTAATTTGGATTATTTGTTATTACAAAATACACTACCTGTGAAGTGGTATAGTGTTACCTGAAGGTAGACTTGGGTCAGTTGTAAATGTATATTGCAAACTCTAGGGCAACCACTAAGAGGGAAAAAGAGAAATACACCTGTTATAAAAAAAAAAAAAAGAAGAAATGGAGTAATATAAAATGCTCAGTTGAGGCAGGAAGAGAGTAGAAGACAAAAAACAGGAACATAGAACGAGGGCAATAAATAGGAAATCAGTAACAAATAAAGTAAATGTTAATCTAACTGTATAAAAGGTGAAACAAAATGGAGTCATTTATGTCAAGGAGTTTTAAAAAGGAGCCTTTAACAAAATGGGCTTTAATGCAGGGCCTCACCAAGTGGAACCGTGAACTCTTGAACTGGGCCAAACTGCAAATATTCCAAGGACTCCGCACAAACACCTACAACTGGCTACAGAAACGACTTGTTTTTGCTTAGTGATAGCTTTAGCAAGCAATTACGTTTGGCCAAGATTAGTTTTCTGCTGCCAACACCAATAAAAACTCTTTGTAAACATGTACATGCATTCCTTTTGTCTTTCAAACACCCCTGTTTCTCCTTAGTGGGACACTGTTTGGGTTGCTACCCAAATCTGGGTACCCCAAATTGTAATTATTTGATCCCAAATGAAGGCTTTTGCTTAGTTATTGCCTCCTAACATTTTTCAGTTGACACAGGAGTAATCACTTTTAACATCAATGGTCTAAATTCACCAATTAAAAGACAGAGATTGTCAAAATGGATCAAAAACCATAACCCAAGTGGATGTTGTCTACAAGAAAAGCACTTTAAATGTAAAGACACATATAGATTAAAAGTCAATGTATGGAGAAAACTATACCATGCTAACACCAATCAAAAGAAAGCAGGCGTAGCTATATTAATTTCAGACAGAGCAGATGTCAAAGCAAGGAAAATTATCAGGGATAAGGGGCATTATATAATGATAAAGGGATCAATTCTCCAAGGGCACATAATACTCCTGAACATATATTCGCATAGCAGGAACATGCTATACCACAGGAGGCAAAAACTGGTAAAACAGTAAGAAGAAGGAAATGAATCCACTATCATAGTTGGAGGCTTTAACAAACCCCTCTATCGGAAGTGGACAAATCCAGCAGGCAGAAAACCTGTAAGGACAAAGTTGAACACAAATGACATAATAGATTCACTAGATATAATTGACATCTACAGACCACCTCATTCAACCACAGCAGAATACAAATTCTTCTCAAGCTCACATGGGACATTCAACAAGGTAGACCATATATTGGGCCATAAAATGAGCTTAATAAATTTAAAAGATTATAATTCCTACAATGCCTGCTCTTAAACCACACTGGAATTAAATTAGAAAATAATAACTGAAATGTAACTGGAAAATCCCAAAATACGAGGAGATTAAACAACACACTTGTAAATAACACATAGATCAAAGAAGAAATATCAAGATAGGTTAAACAATATTTTGAACTAAATGGAAATGAAAACACAGCTTATCAAAAATTTTGGGATATAGTGAAAGCAGTGCCTAGGGGGAAATTTATAGTATTGAGTGCCTATATTCAAAAAGATGAAAAGATCTAAAATCAATAATCTAAGTTTCAACCTTAGGAAGCTAGAAGGAAAAGAGAAAATTAAATCCAAAGTAAGCACAGGAAAAGAAATAATAAGAATTAGAGCAAAAATCAATGAAATTGAAAACAGGAAATAGAGAAAATCAGTGAATTCAAAAGATAGTTCTTTGAAATATCAATAAAATCAGTAAGCCTCTAACCAGACCAACTGAGAAAAAAAGAGAGAGAAAGAGAACACAAATTACTATTTGGCTGAATTTAAATTTCCTAAAATGTTGTGAAAGAATTTTTAATATCCGTTCAAGAGAGTTACTAATCCATTGTATTCTTTTCTTGTTAAATTCTGGTGTTAGAGTAATGCTGGCCACACAGAGCAAGCTAGGAAATATTCCTTTTTCTGTATTTTCTGAAAGAATGTGCAGAAGAAGAACACTGGCAAAATTTCTTCCTTATAGGTTTGATAGAATTTTCCAGTAGACCCATTTGAGCCTGCAGTTCTTTTCCTGGAAAGGTTTTTGTTTTTGTTCTTGTTTTTTTTTTAGTTTTTTTTTTTTAACATTTATTTATTTTTGAGAGACAGAGAGAGACAGAGCGTGAGTGGGGAGGGGCAGAGAGAGAGGGAGACACAGAATCCAAAGCAGGCTCCAGGCTCTGAGCTGTCAGCACAGAGCCTGACGTGGGGCTCGAACTCACAAACCGTGAGATCATGACCTGAGCTAAAGTCAGATGCTCAACCGACTAAGCCACCCAGGCACCCCCCAGAAAGGTTTTTTTTAGTCCCTTATTATCCTTTCAATATCTGTCAGATCTGTATTCATGCTGTAGTTTTATTCATATTTGTAGTTATTTGGGTTTTTAAAAAAAAAAAAAACTTTATTGAGATACAGTTCACATGCTCCTACAATTTACTCAATTAAAGTGTATATAGTTCAATGGTTTGCAGTAGAATCACAGATGTGTGCAACTGTAATGGATAAACTCATGCTCCTGTGTGTCTCTCTCCTACTTTTATTTACACTGCCACATTACTTCTGACACCAGATGGGTAGGTTTTCTACATACACATCAGGAAGTTCTCCAATTCTCAGCAGAGTCCTACAAATTTAGCTCAGTTGTGACACTATCCGCTAGGAGATAGTGTCAGATCCCTTAAGGGCTCAGTCCCACAAGACTGCCTCTGTTTCAGGTGCCAGTCACAAATCCCAGGTTGTTACCCGTGCTTCTGACTGACTGGCTATAAACTGGAGGTTCCCGTGACTTTCTCCAGAGGTTCTATTAATTTGCTAGAGCAACTCACAGAACTCAGGACACCAGTTTACTTACTACTAGATTACCACTTTACTATAGAGGATATTAAAGGATATGAATGAATCGCTAGATGAAGAGATACACAGGCCAAGGTCTGGAAAGGTCCCAAATACAGGAGTTTCTTTCCCTGTGGAATTTGGGTACACCACCCTCTAGGCACATAAATGCATTCTGATCACAAACAGGGAAGCTCGCTAAACCCTGTCCTTCTTGGGTTTTTAATGGAGGCTTTGTGACATAGGCATGGTTGATTTAATCATTGGTCATTGGTGATTGAACTTGATTTTCTCCAGGTCCTCTCCCCAGAGGCAGGTGGAGGGACTGAAAGTTTCAACTCTCTATTGACATACTTCCCCCCAATCCTGAGGTTACCTGGGGGTTTTCCAAAAGCCACATCATTAACATGACAAAAGTCGCCTTTATTACTCTCCTTACTTAGGAAATTCCAAGGGCCAGCAACCATCACCAAGATCAATTTTAGATTTTTTTATCACCTCAAAAAGAAACCTCCTACTGTTCAGCTACAACCCTCTCTCTCCCTACCCCTTCAAGTTCTAGGCAACCGCTAACCTACTTTTTGTGTCAAGAGAGTCCATGTTCTGGATACTTCATATGAATGAAATCATATAATATGTGGTTTTTTTGTGATGGCCTTCTTTCACTTAGCGTAATGTTTTCAAAGTGCATCCATGTTGTAGCATGTATCGATGCTTCGTTCCTTTTTATGACTGAATAATGTTCCATTGTATGAATACACCACATTCATTTACCCATTTAACAGTTGATGGACATTTACATTGTTGATACCTTTTGGCCATTATAAATAATGCTATAATCATTCATATACAGTTTCTGTGTGGACATATGTTTTCATTTCTCTTGTGTCCATGCCTTGGAGTAGAATTGCTGGGATATAGGATAACTCTTACGTTTAATATTTTGAGCAACTGACAGACTGTTTTCCAAAGTGTCTGCACCCTTTTACATTCCCACTAACAGTGTTTAAGGCTTCCAATTTCTCCATATTCTCCCCCACATTTGTTATCTTCCTTTCTGATTCTAGTCAACCTAGTTGGTATGAAATGGTATATCATTGTGGTTTTGATTTGCATTTCCCTGATGACTAATGCTGTTGAACATCTCATGTGCAAATTGGTCATGAGGGTACTTTGCCTATTTTTTGATTCTTCTTTTCGTCTGTTTTTTTTTTTTTTAATTGAGTTGTGTTTCTTACATGCATATGGAGACAAGTTCCTAATCAGATATATGATGTATAAATATTTTCTTCCATTCTGTGGTTTTTCTTCTCAATTTCTTGATTATATCCTTTAAAAAGCACAAGTTTTTAAATTTTGATGTAATCCATTTTATCTGTTTCTTTCGCTTGTGCTTTGATATCTTACCTAAGAATTCTTGGCCAAATACAACAAACAAAAGGTCTTGAAGATTTACTCCTATGTTTTCTCCTAAGAGTTTTATCTATAACGTTTTTAACTCATTTAGGTAGTTGATCCATTTTGAGTTAATTTTTGTATATGGTAAAAGATAATGGTAATGGTAAAGGACAATTTCATTCTTTTGCATGTGGCTGTACAGTTAGCTGTTCCACCACCATTTATTGAAAAAACTATTTTGCTCCTATTGAATGGTCTTAGCACCCTTATCAAAAAAAAGTTGACCATAGACATATGGGTTCATTTCTGGACTCCTAATTTATTCCATTATCTATCTATCTACCCTACACCAATACCACACTGTCTTGATTGCCACTGCATTGTAGTAGCTTTTGAAATAGAGAAGAGTCTATTGAGCTTTTGAAATAGAGAATAGAGTCTTACGCTGTGCTTCTTTTTCAAGATGTTTGGTTAATTGGGGTCCTTTGCAATTCCTTATGAATTTGAGAATCAGATTGTAAATCTCAACAAAAAAGACAACTGGAATTCTAACAGGGATCATGTTGAATCTGCAGATTGGTTTGGGAAGTCTCACCACCTTAAATCAAATCTTATTCATGAACAGGAGTTGTTTTTCATATTATTTATATCTTTCAAAATCTCTTTCAACAGTGTTTTTGCAGTCTTCAGAGTATAAACAGGAAACTTCTTGTTAAATTTATTCGTAAATATTTTTATGATGGTATTGAAAATGAAATGGTTTTCTTAATTTCATTTTTTTTTATTGGTTCAGCATAAGTATATAGAAAGATAATTGATTTTTGTATAGTGTTTTGTATCTGGTAATCTTGATGAAATTGTTTATTAGTTTTAATATTTTTTTAGTGTATTGGAGCACCTGGGTGGCTCAGTCAGTTAAGCGTCGAACTTTGGCTCAGGTCATGATCTCGTGGTTTGTGGGTTTGAGCCCTGCATCGGGCTCTGTGCTGACAGCTCAGAGCCCAGAGCCTGCTTTGGATTCTGTGTCTCCCTCTCTCTCTGCCCCTCCCCTGCTTGCACTCTGTCTGTCTCTCTCTCAAAAATAAATAATAAACATTAAACATTTTAAAAAATATTTTTAGTGTATTCCTTTAGATACTCTCTATATAAGATACATATCTCTGTGGATATAGTTTTACTTATGCTTTTTCAATTTGGATGGCATTTTTTTTTCTTTCTCTTGCTGAATTGCCTTGGCTAGAGACTCCAGTAAAATATTGAGTAAAAGGGGTGAGAGTGGACATTCTAATCTTGTTCCTCATCTTAGGGATAAAGCATCCATCTTCGACCATTACGTACACATTTGCTGTGGGTTTTTTTGTCCATGTCTTACCAGGTCGAGGAGATTCACTTTTATTCTTTGTTCTTTTCTAACGAAAGGATGTTGGAGTTTGTCACACGCTTTTTTCTGCATCTGTTGAGATGATCATGATTTTTTAAAAACTATTGATACGGTGTCTGGCAATGAATTAATTCTAATTGACATATAGCATTATATTAGTTTCAGATGTACAACATAATGATTTGATATTTATATATATTGCAAAGTGATAACCACAAGTCTAGGTGAGATCATCACCACACAGTTATAATTTTTTTTTGTTGTGACAAGGACTTTTAAGATATACTCTCTTAGAAAACTTCAAGTATACAATATAATATGATTAACTATAGTCATCATGCTGTACATTACATATCCAGGATTTATTTATTTTATAACTGGAAGTTTGTACCTTTTGACTACCTTCACCTTTACTTATTCTGCACACCCTCAACCCCTACCTCTGACAAACACCAGTCTGTTCTCTTTATATAGGAGTTCAGTGTTTTTTGGATTTCATGTAGAAGTGAGATCATAGTGGTGCCTGGGTGGCTCAGTCGGTTGGGCGTCCGACTTTGGCTCAGGTCATGATCTCGTGGTCCGTGAGTTCAAGCGCCGCGTTGGGCTCTGTGCTGACAGCTCAGAGCCTGGAGCCTGTTTCAGATTCTGTGTCTCCCTCTTTCTCTGACCCTCCCCTGTTCATGCTCTCTCTCTCTCTGTCTCAAAAATAAATAAACGTTAAAAAAAAAAAAGGAAGTGAGATCATAATGCTATTTGCCTTTTTCTGTCTGATTTATTTCATTTAGCATAATGGCCCCTCAAGGCCCATCCATGTTGTCACAAATGGCAAGATTTAATTCTTTTTTTTTTTTAGGGCTGAATAATATCCCTATCCATTCATCTTCTTTATCCATGAATACATTGACGGACACCTCGGTTGCTTCCATGGGTTGGCTACTGTGAATAATGCGGCAATGAACATGAGGTCAGATATCTCTTCAAGACAGTGTTTTCCGTCTCTTCGACAAATATCCAGAAGTGAAATTGCAGGATCACGTTGTAGTTCTGTTTTTTTTTTTTTTTTAAGTTTATTTATTTATCAGAGAGAGAGAGTGCGAGCACAAGTCGGGGAGGGGCAGAGATAGGGAGAATCCTAAGCAGGCTCTGCCCAGGCAGCGAGGAGCCCAACACAGGGCTCGAACTCACGAACTGTGAGATCATGAACTGAGCCAAAGTCAGACACTTAACCAACTGAGCCCCCCAGGCGCCCTTCTATTTTTTAATGTTTTGAGGAATGTCTATAATTGTTTCCATACTGGCTGCACTAATTACATGCTCACCAATTATGCACAAGTTCCCTTTTCTCTACATCCTCTCACCAACACTTGTTATTCCTTGTCTTTTGATGACAGCCATTCTGACAGGTGTCAGGCGGTTTTTTTTTTTTTTTTCTCATCGTGGTTTTGATGCATTTCTCTGATTAGTGATGTTGAGCACCTTTTCATGTACCTATTAAAAAAACGTCTATTCAGGTCCTCTGCTCATTTTAAATCATACTGTGTTTTTGGTATTGAGTTGTACAGGGTCTTTATATATTTTGTATATTAATCTTTTATCTGGAACACGATTTGCAAATACTTTTTCTCATTCAGCACGTTGGCTTTTCATTTCATTGCCTTCTTTCTTCGGTGCAGAAGCTTTTTGGTGTGATGTAGTCCTCCTTGTTTATTTTTGCTTTTGTTGCCTTTGCTTTTGGTGTCAGATGCAAAAAATCATTGCAAAGACCTTATCTTCATACAGATACAAACACAGATATTTATGTCTATATATCATCTGCATCTATGTCTCCATCTCTAGCTGTACCTATATCTCCGTATATCATATGAGTGGACTGGACCAGTTAATACTGGTAAGTAGTCATTTTCAGCCAGGCCCCTAAAAGCTGGTTATGCAATTATTACAAGATATATTGCAGTCCTTGGCTTTTAAGCCAGGGTGGATACTGTACCCACCTGAAATGCATCTCCTCTCCTTCTCCCAGAGGGGATAAGATCACTCATAGACAGCTGTGCTGTCAGCTACAAAGCTCAACTGGAAGAGAAACGCCCAGTATTGCTGTGCGGATAACTGTTGGTCTCTGCAAATGTAGGGCAAGAAAGAGAAACAAAAGACATGCAGATCATACAGAAATAAAGCTATGTTTATTCAGAGATACATGATTTACAGAAAATACTATGTGGATGTAGAAAACTCAAAGGAGTCTGCAAAGAAACCACCAGAAGTAAAAAGTAAATTTAGCAAGGTCTATATCCGGATGTATATGTATATGTATATGTATATGTATATGTATATGTATATGTATATGTATATGTATATATCATCCATATATCTATATAGTGTGTATATTTTACGTGTGAGTGTTGTGTAGATAAACAGATAAATGTATTTTCCATGTACTACCAATAACCTATTTAAAAGAAACCATTTGGGGGCCACTGGGTGGCTCAGTTGGTTGAACATCTCTTAATTTTGACTCAGGTCATAACCCCAGGGTTGTGGGAATCAGTCCCAATGTAGGCTCTGAGCTGAGCATGGAGCCTACCTAAGACTCTCTCTCTCTCTCTCTCTCTCTCTCTCTCTCTCTCTCTCTCAAATATAAATAAATAAATAAGAATAAAGAGATCATTTAAAATAACATTTACAGGGGGCCTGGCTGGCTCAGTCTGTGGAACATGCAACTCTTGATCCTGGGGTTGTGAGTTTGAGCCCCATGTTGGGTATGGAGATTACTCAAAAATAAAATTAAAAAAAAAACATTTACAGGGGCACCTGGATGGCTCAATCTGTTAAGCATCTGACTTCAGCTCAGGTCATGATCTCAGAGCTCGTGAGTTCAAGCCCTGCATCAGGCTCTGTGCTGACAGCTCAGAGCCTGGAGCCTGCTTCACATTCTGTGTCTCCCTCCCTCTCTGCACCTCCCCCTCTCGCACTCTGTCTCTCTCAAAAATAAACACGAGAAAAAAATAACGTTCACAAATCCCGTAAAATACCTAGGAATAAGTTAGCAAAAGCTGTTCAAGACCTGTGCACACAAAACTACGAAATAGTTGAAAAGTTTCTCTGTACAGGGCCAGATAGCAAATAATATAAATTCTGTGGCTCACATATAGTCTCTATCACATATTTTTCTTTGCAGCTCTTTAAAAATGTTAACACAATGCCTAGTGTGTTAACAGGCTTCAGCTTCACAGGCTATGAGCTGAATTTTGCCCACAGGCTGTAATTTGCTGACCCTTGCTTCAAAACATAGCCGGAGAGAAAATTCAAAACACCTAATTTTATACAGATCTGTCCCATGCAGTGAACTGCAGAAATTAATATTGTTAAATTGCCAGTTTCGACCAGGATCCTGAAAACTGGTCTATGGATATGGGTGCCCTTGGGGCACAAGGCTTTTTTAAGCCAGGATGGATCCTTTACTCATCTGATGTGTATCTCCTGTCCCTGCACAGACAGCGATGTGGTTGGCTACAAGGATCTGTAAGAAAAGAAATGCCCTATGGGGATATGCTGGCAATTGGGGTCTCTTCCCAGCATCTTCTCAAGAGCCTGGAGCCCAGTGTAGCCAAGGGTCCACTTAAGAGGTGAACCAATCCAGACGCCTAGTAGGCAGCCCATGGGCTCATTACAGGTGTCCTAAGTACCCCGAGGACTATAAGTAATGGTAATACATGACGCCTACCTGATAAGGAGGCACCACAATCCGGTGGCTAAATTAAGGAACTCTGGAATCAGACGGACTGGGTTCAAATGGGGGCTCCGCCACCTGTACAACCTGGGGAAAGTGCTGTTTTACCAAATTGACAAAAAGGCCGTGAAGAGGACCTGCCTGCTAGGAAGAGATGTGGAAAGCAGCATCCGGGCTGGCGGGGGCATCTTGTTTCCGCCTCAGAAAACCTCGCTGCCGGGCGGGGATGCTGTCGGCTCGTACTTTCCCCGGCTGCGGGACGCGGCGAGGCGCCAGAGCCGTTCGTTCCTGGAGGCCGCGGTGTCGGGAGCCTGAACTACCTGTATGGGGATGAGGGAGGGAAAGCGTGTGCTCCACGGCTGTTCTTGCGCCGCGGCTGCTCGGGTCTGTCCTCCCCCACTTAGCACTGGCCCGCTGCACCCCCCCGGCCCCCTCCACGGCGCAGTCGGTCACCCGGCGAGACGGCACCGCCCTAACCCTCCCTGTAAGCCGCAACCCCCCGTGGGAGGATCAGGCTTGCTCCCGCCTTGGGCTTTGAGGCCCTTCTGCCTCCAGGGACCCCAGGAGGAAGGGCTGGCGGGCTCACAGGCCTGGCTGCCGGTGCCCCGAGAGCCTCCTGAACAGCTCCCACCTGGCGGGGCCCTTTTGGTGCCCAACGTCTGGAGCTAGGTGAGGGAAGGCTCGAAGCCCAAGCGAGCCAGCCGGGCTCTGGCCGTTGGACCCCGCCCTTTGCCCTTAGCCGCTAGTTCTTCGCGCCCTTGGCTCGCGCACCCTTTCTCTGTCATCCGTTGCGGTGATGGAGCCCAACGTTCGCCGGGCAGCGCGGCCTTGGTGGTGGAGGGGCGGGAGCGAGGAGACCCCCTCGCCTGCGTCTCCCCGCGCTCCGAAGGTTCCGCAGCGCGCACCTGCTCTTCGCTGCCACCTCCTTCCTAAGGCTGACACCGCTCGCGCCTTCTGCCCCCACGCCGCACCGGCCACCAGCGCTTCCCCGGGCTGGCTGGGATCACAGCGCCGACCCTGCGCCCCTCCATTATTAATAAGGACAATAATGCTATAGACATTATAATAGACAAGCTATTCTTGTCTTTCTAGATAACTTCATGAGTCAACATTAATGATCTGCTGGGAATGGCTCACTTTTCAAATGTGTTTCAGAGACCATCTTAATTCTCTGAAATTATAGATGAACCACAACTGCAGCCACTGTCCTAGCAGGAAACACAATTTGATAAGTGGCTGTTCTTTTCAGACAAATATATGAACTTAGATGAAATAGAATATATTTCAGGAAACGCCATTAAAAAAAAAAACACCACGAGATAGACAAAAAGTTCTGCTTTCCTGGGTTAGAGAAAGACCAGAGAGCTTTCTGAGACACCCTGTGGGCTTTTCTACCTGCTTTCGGGCTTCTAGGCATCCTTCCTCCCTGACATAGCTTTGTCCAAAATCTGCATCTTACCCCTGACTAATCAAACACTTATAACATCACTATGCTCATGCTGAACTCTTTAAACACTAGTGAAGAACAATAAGATGATGACCATTCATTCTGGAGTAACGTTTACTTGGTGTCTGAGGGACATTTTCTGATATGTACATAAGTTTGTATGTATGTTGGGGGGAGGCTCCCCCCCCCCCCCCGTTGGGACTGTCATGGTTAAATGAGACTAACAATTGTTTCCCAAAAATGTTTGTGATTTTAAGCCCAGCGATTAATTTTATGACTATTATTCTAAATTCACTTTCTGTTATATTATTTAAATCCTTTTTGATCAGTTCATTAGCTGTTGTTATTTCCTGGAGATTCTTCTGAGGGGAATTCTTCCGTTTGGTCATTTCGGATAGTCCCTGGAGTGGTGAGGACCTGCAGGGCACTTCCCCTGTGCTGTGGTGTATACCTGGAGTTAGTGGGCGGGGCCGCAGTCCGACCCGATGTCTGCCCCCAGCCCACTGCTGGGGCCACAGTCAGACTGGTGTGTGCCTTCTCTTCCCCTCTCCTAGGGGCGGGATTCACTGTGGGGTGGCGTGTCCCGTCTGGGCTACTTGCACACTGCCAGGCTTGTGTTGCTGGGGATCTGGCGTATTAGCTGGGGTGGGTAGGCAAGGTGCACGGGGGCTGGAGGGGCAGGCTTAGCTCGCTTCTCCTTAGGTGATCCACTTCAGGAGGAGCCCTGTGGCAGCGGGAGGGAGTCAGATCCGCTGCCGGAGGTTTGGCTCCGCAGAAGCACAGAGTTGGGTGTTTGCGCGGAGCGAGCAAGTTCCCTGGCAGGAACTGGTTCCCTTTGGGATTTTGGCGGGGGGATGGGCGGGGGAGATGGCGCTGGCGCCTTTGTTCCCCGCCAAGCTGAGCTCTGCCGTCCGGGGGCTCAGCAGCTCTCCCTCCCTTTGTCCTCCAGCCTTCCCGCTTTCCGAGCAGAGCTGTTAACTTATGACCTCCCAGACGCTAAGTCGCGCTTGCTGTCGGAACACAGTCTGTCCGGCCCCTCCGCTTTTGCCAGCCAGACTCGGGGGCTCTGCTTGGCCGGCGAGCCGCCCCTCCGCCCCGGCTCCCTCCCGCCAGTCCGTGGAGCGCGCACCGCCTCGCCGCCCTTCCTACCCTCTTCCGTGGGCCTCTAGTCTGCGCTTGGCTCCGGAGACTCCGTTCTGCTAATCCTCTGGCGGTTTTCTGGGTTCTTTAGGCAAGTGTAGGTGGAATCTAAGTGATCGGCAGGACTGTGCCGGCTGTGAGCCCCGCGTCCTCCTACGCCGCCATCTTCCGGAACCCCCAAAAATGTTTGTGATTTTAAAATTTCTTTGATCTAAGAATTATCCTTCTAATTGACTGCATTTCTTCTCACCAAGGAACTCGCATTCCCCTCTGCAAAATACAAATTGCTAATGTACTCACCCCTTACCCCTGAACACATTAGTCTGACAGTTTGTTCTCATAAATAAAACTCTTGTCCTGATAAGTATTGATTGATATTTCCAGATCGCCACCTCAGGGAGCAAAATGTACACATGTAGGCTCTAACAGTCTCCAAGAAAAGTCCTGCGATCAGGGGAATGAATGCAACGGGTCTTTATTTGTCCTCGAATATCTCCAGTTCCCGCAGGGCAGGAGCAATCAGTGAAAACAGGTGGTTCTGGAATCACAGGCTTCTGCAAAGTTGTCTCTGATTTACATGAGCTGTGTGAGTTCTCACTCCAAGTCAGATGACTTCCTGTTTGTTATTTACCTACTCATCTTCAGAATGATTTCTGCTTCTTTCTCTTTGTCTTTTGGCTTACTTTGCTTCTTCTCTATTATTTTGAAATTTTCATTCTAATATTAATTGCTGTTATACAAAGTATATTCACAAGCATTTTTAACAAATCCACATGTTTACGAAGTTAATGTGAATACTCTATCTAAATTCCCTGTTCCTCTCTCCTATTTCAAGAATCCAAAGAGTAAACAGTGTCATTAACTGGTATATATTCTTTAAGAAGCGCTTTTCAATTAAAAAAAGAATATTGGCTTTTATTCATTTATTACTTCTCAGTGAAATCTCCCTTAAATCTCTACTTGACCTTCTCGTGGTAATTCATCTTGTACCCCTCTATGAGATGTATAAGATTGGTGTCCACAGAAGGCTGAAAGATCATTGCTGGTCAGCTCTGTGTCTCCATGGGGGGTTCCATGCCCCAAGATTTCGGTTCCAACCGAATCTTTCAGTTTTTTGTTTGTTTGTTTGTTTATAAAAAGTCTATTGTTTTCTACTAAAAACATTGATGTCATCCTTACATTTTAGTTAAATTACATAAGGCATTTAACATACCAGGAGCAACTTTGATATGGCTTTCAAAAAAAAGATAGTTCTTTATTTTTTTTTTTAAGTTTATTTATTTTGAAAGAGAGTGAGTGAGAGAGCAGGGGAGGGGTAGAGAGGGAGGGAGAGAGAGAATCCCAAGCAGGCTCTGCACTGTCAGCACAGAGCCCGATGTGGGGCTAAAACCCACGAACCCACGAACTCAGATCATGACCTGAGCCGAAATGGAGAGCTTAACCAACTGAGCCACCCAGGAGCCCCAAAAGAAAGACAGTCCTTTAAATTAATCTAATCACCAATGCTTTGGAATAAACTCCAAATTCTGGATTACTATAAAAATGGCTATTGTGTAAAATGTTTGATTATAATATGGTAATGTAATGGTAATAACTGTAAATTTTAATAAATAATATCATGTAAATCAATAAATATTTCCCTCCACATTCTGAGGGGGGACTTATAACTACTGGGTTGTACTTAGAACTTATCAGTGGAAAGGGCTAATATACCTATTTTTTAAAGATTATACTTCAAGTTTATGCTGATATTTTTGAACCAATTTAGAAATGCAGAGTTTCTACTCAATATTTATGGTTTTATATTTGCATCTACTATTACTTTAAGCTAATAACTTTTTTACAAATAAAAATTCTAATAATTTTGTTAATGTGATAATATACAACAATTTAAGATTTCTTTGAAGTTTTGGGGCACCTGGGTGGCTCAGTCGGTTGAGCGTCCGACTTCGGCTCAGGTCATGATCTCACAGTCCGTGAGTTCGAGCCCCACATCGGGCTCTGTGCTGACAGCTGGGAGCCTGGAGCCTGTCTCAGATTCTGTGTCTCCCTCTCTCTCTGAACCTCCCCCGTTCATGCTCTCTCTGTCTCAAAAATCAATAAAGGTTAAAAAAAAAAAGATTTCTTTGAAGTTTTAAAACCTTTTTATTTTAGTGGCACCCGGGTGGCTCCGTTGGTTAGGTCTGACTTCAGCTCAGGTCATGATCTCACGGTTCATGAGTTCGAGCCCTGTATCAGATTCTGTGCTCACAGCTCAGAGCCTGAAACCTGCCTCGGATTCTGTGTCTCCCTCTCTCTCTGCCCCTCCCCTGCTCACGCGTTGTCTCGCTCTCAAAAATAAGTAATAAACATTAAAAAAAATTTAATAAATAAAACCTTTTTATTTTGAAACATTTATTTTCAGAATAGTTTTAGTGATAATACAGAATGTTCCCTATACCTGTCACCCAGTATCTCCCATTGTCAACATCTTCTATAACCATGTACATTTATCCAAGCAGGAAATTAATATTGGCTTAATGCTATTTAATACATTGCAGACCTTATCTGGTTTTCTCCAGTTTTTCCACTAATATACTTTTCTGTTCCAGGATTGTCTTTCATGACCTGTATACTTTTGAGGAATAGTAATCTGTATCTATCTATCTACATACACATATATATTGTATGTATTATATGGATATGTATAATAATATATATTAGAGAGAGAGAAGGGGGCTATATAGAGGGTATATATTCTAATATATATATAGCCTCTATTATAGAATAATACTCGGGCATCTGTGTGGCTCAGTCAGTTAAACATCCAATTCGTGGTTTTCGGCTCAGGTCATGATCTCACAGTTTGTGGGATCAAGCCCCACATCAGGCTCTGGGCTGACAGCACAGAGCCTGCTTGGGATTCTCTCTCCCTCTCTCTCTGGCCCTCCCCTGCTCACACACACACACATACTCTCTCTCTCTCAAAATAAATAAAATAAACAGAAAAAATAGAATAATACTCAATTTGGGTTTGTCCAATGTTTTCTCATTATTATTTGATGTTATATATTTGGGGGAAGAACGCTACACAGGGGAAGTGTCTTCACCTCATTATATCAAGGAATGCGTAATATAAACATGATTTATGTCCAGTGATAACAAACCTTGATCACTTAGTTAAGGCAGTACCTGCCAGATTTCTCCACTGTAAAGTTAATGTTCTTCCCCTTTCATATTGTTTGTTACATACCAGTCACTATGCCCAATCCCCATGGGAGACAAATTAGTCTTTGCCACCTGGAAGAGAGAAGTATCACATGTTTAAACAACTGTAGTCTTATTAGTAAACATTTTGGGAGAGTTATTTTGAGACTAAAAATATTATAAGACCCTTTAATTTTTCCATTAATTTGCAGCTGGAAACCAATTCCTACAAGGCTAAAAATGTATTGTTGTTCATAAGTAAAATCCTAAGTATCCCATATGCAAACACTGTTGAAAGGATATTTAGCTTGATAGAACACTGAGCTAACACCAAAAATGAGTGTAATATAGGCTTACTAAGACCAGATCTACAAGTCAAAGCGAATTTTGTTTGATTGTATGCAGATTTACCACTACATTAAATAAAAGAATGCCATAAGGGCTACAGATTCAGACAAGTATTATTGGAAAAGGGAAAAGAGTAAAGATATCCTAATGTATAATGGTACAGAAACATTTCTTTTAAAGATATGTGTTTAATTAATCCTATTGTATTTCCATTTTCCATTTTAAAGTTCTTACATTTATGTATCTTAAGAATACATAATACAAAAATACACAATAATATAGCATACAAAGTTTAAATATCTAGTAAGAAGTTGCTGTATCAGAGGATGGAAACATTTTTCTCACACGTGTTTGTCTTTTTTTTTTTAATTTTTTAATGTTTATTTATTTTTGAGAGAGAGAGACAGTGCGGGAGGGGCAGAGAGAGGGAGGCAAAGCAGGCTCCAGTCTCTGAGCTGTCAGCACAGAGCCCGACATGGGGCTCGAACCCACGAACCGCGAGATCATGACCTGAGCCCAAGTGGGATGCCTAAGAGGTCGGATGCTTAACCGACTGAGCTACCCAGGTGCCCCTCACACGTGTTTGTCTTACCCTTATTAATTGCCACCAGTAGTAGTTTTAATGATGTTCTATTTAATAACATTTCTGTAATAGAAAAGTAAACAATACAGAAAGATAAATAATTTCAAACACCTATTTTTCATATTTTTATGTTAAACTAAAAACACAATTTAGAATACATTATTATGGTTTTGGGAGGTCTGGTATGGCAGTGCCCTGGCTTGGCGCTCTGCTTCTGGCCTCAAGCGTCCGCCCGATAGCGAACACCTGAATCCTCAACTCTGCCTTCCCAGGTGGGGTCAGGTACTTATTCGCGTCCTTTGCGCCGCGACGGCAGCCCATCAAACTCGCCCAGCCCCATAAAAGGTCGGGTCGTCAGCTCAGCGGGAGCCTGCGCCTGCGCCATCCGAGGACCGATGGGAACTCCCCAGGCTCCCGGGAGCGGGCTTGGGTGGTCCTTGTGGGCGGCGGGAACGCGTAGGTTTTACGATTTTAGCGCGCCAGACTACGTTGCCCGCAGGCTACTGCGCTCAGGCCAAAGAAGCCTGGGATTACACTTCCCGAAGGCCGCGGGGGCAACCTGGACCTCAGCCTCCCCCCCACCCGCACTGTTTCGTGATTGTTGGCGCGGCAGAAAACCGACACCCGGCCTCGTGGAGAGAGTTCTGCAGAGTCAGACCCGCCCACAGGGCAACGTGGACCTCTGTGAAGGGAGACAGTGAGTGTGGGGTGTGCGGGGAGCGGCAAGGGGTGGGGCCGAGGCTGCCCGCATCCCCGGCGTGCGTGAGCCTGAGCCGGAACAGCTGGGGGCGGGAGGGGGACTGTGTGGTTTGGACCAGGGGTGTGCGCCCGCCAAGGCTAGGAGGGGTATCATTGTGACCCGTGTTCCAGGTTCCTGCGGCCCCTCTCTCCTCTCAGCCACGTGGTCTGTCCTAGACTGGAGGCCCCCAGAGGGAGGTCGGTTAGGGAGCCCTTGAATGAAGCTTCCCAGCAGGACCCGCCGGAAAGCCCGGAGCTGATCTGGAGATGGGAATTTAATTATTTTATTTTATTTTTTAATTTTTTTAATATTTATTTTTGAGAGAGAGAGAGAGAGGGAGAGACAGCGTGAGCAGGAGAGGGGCAGAGAGAGAGAGAGGGAGACACAACTCGAAGCAGGCTCCAGGCTCTGCACTGTCAGCACAGAGCCCCATGCGGTGGCTGGAACTCATGAACCAGGAGATGTGCGGAAATCCGAAGTCGGAGGCTTAACCGACTGAGCCACCCAGGCGGCCCAAGAAAAATAGCTGAGATATGGGAGCAACTCAAGCATCCATCAATAGATGAATGGATAAAGAAGATGAAGTGTACATATACAATGGAATAGTATTCATAAAAAAGAATAAAATCTTGCCATTTGTGATAACATGGATGGACCTAGAGATGATTATGCTAAGTAAAATAAGTCAGAGAAAAACAAATACCATATGCTTTCACTTGTATGTTGAATATAAAAACAAGACAACAAGCAAACAAAACAGAAACAGACTCAAAAATAACAGAACAAACTAGTGGTTGGCTGGCAGTGGGGTGGGGTGGGGGGAGGATTGGTGACAGACATCAAAAGGTACAAACCTCCAGTCAAGTCACAGAGATGTGAAGTACAACATAGGAAATATACGCAATAATATTCTAATAACTTTGGTGGCAGGTGATAACCAGACTTATTGGGGTGATTGTTTCATAACGTGTAGAAATGTCAAGTCACCGTGTTGTTTACGTGAAACTGACATTATATGTCGACCACACTTCAATTACAAAAAAAAAATTCCAACCAAAAAAAAAAAAAAAAGAATGTAGGAGTGTCAGGAGGAGAATCTGTTCAAAGCAGAACTGTGTAGCCGGATATTAGCTCCAGATCAGCGTCCCCAGAACGAAGGCCTAGCCAGAAAGCGTCCTGCTGAAGGTCTAACTCTGTCTTCCTTGAAGAAGTGCTGTTGGCTCGGCATCCAGCTGTGTGCAGCTCGGTTCACTGGGGTTCGGCTTTATCCAGAATCCCTCTGTTCTCCAAAACTTTATGTGAGGGTGGCTGTAGCATAACGTGGAAGCTGAAATGGAGGGACAAGAAGGCTTACTGGCTGAAGCTATTGGGAACCCTAAAACCTCCTTTTCTTCTCTCAGCTCTGGGTTTTCTAGAGTTTGAACCTCTCTACTAGAGGAATCCCCGGGAAGACTGATCGGTTCTTACATTTCTAAAAGCATAGCCGTTTAAGTTGTTACTCCTTGAAATACTGGGATTTTTACACTACGTAGATATTTTCTTTTCTTTTTAAAAAATTTTTTGATGTTTATTTTTGAGAGAGAGAGAGAGAGAGGCAGAGGTAGGGACAGAATCCGAAGCAGGCTCCTGGCTCTGAGCTGTCAGCACAGATCCCGACGCGGGGCTCCCACTCACGAACCGTGAGATCATGACCTGAGCCGAAGTCGGACGCTTAACCGACTGAGCCACCCAGGCGCCCCTAGACTCCGTAGATATTTTCATCAATTAACCTGAGGCGTTCTTCCTAAGCGGGCACTATCTAATTACCTGCTTGGTTCCTTCTGTTTGAAACAGTGCCAAACGATTGCTTCCTCCTTGCAAGGTCGCCTTTTCTGACTGGTGTTCATTAATTCATCGAGCAAATTACGGAACAGGCCCTACGTGATGAGTCTTTGCTAAAGGACTGTGATGGAGCAGTGAAGATGTGAAGCCTCGTGAATTATTGGAGCTCCTCTGTGTCAGTCAGTGGTTTGGTGAGTTTGAGATACTGGCCTCATTTGGCCATACATCAGAAGGTTAAAAAATCTCCACAGACCTACGGATTTTGTACCAATTGGTCTCTTTTTTTTTTTTTTTTTTTTTTTAATGTTTATTTATTTTTGACAGAGAGAGAGACCGAGCATGAGCAGGGGAGGGGCAGAGAGAGAGGGAGACACAGAATCGAAAGCAGGCTCCAGGCTCTGAGCTGCCAGCACAGAGCCCGATGCGGGGCTCGAACTCACAGACCGCGAGACCATGACCTGAGCCGAAGTCGGACGCTCAACCGACTGAGCCACCCAGGTGCCCCCCAATTGGTCTCTTAATATGATGAGATCGCATGCTCTGGGAGGCTTTTAGGGACACAGCGGGGACATAACTATGACTTGGAAACATTGATACCGTTCCTGCGGGGCGATGCCCGAGAGCATGTACTAGGTCAGTTTTGTGGTGGCGGGGGACCTGCTAGACTTGGGTGGCATTCGTTTGATTTGAATCACCTTCGTCATAGTCCACTAACTGAGGAACAGCAGAAGTGTTGAGTGATGAGTGTTAAATGACACTATGAGCATATTATCATAAACAGTAGCTTAACATAGATTACCAGCATTGGGGAAATCTGAGACATTTGGTCCAGTCTTGTAAAAATATAAAATAATGCCTAACTCTGATATATATTCATGAAAGGTACTTCTATTTCATCATGAAAATGTTTCTATTAGTAAAGGAAAATGTTGATGATGTAATCTGACATGATAATCTTGCAGTTTCAGAAATTAGCAAATTTGTATAATACCTATTTTCTAAAATAAAGATTTTATGCTTGGGAAAAAAAAACTTCTCTTAAAGGGAAAATAGTGCAGAGATTAATATTTCTTGAGAATTTTTTGGGTTGGGTACTGAGCAGGCAGTGTCTTTGTGTCTGTGATTTACTTTAACAGAGAAACTTGGATTATTTTGTCAGTTTCTCAACAGGTCTGAAGTCCCGTGGTATCCTACAACATACAGAAAATTTTGTCCCTAGCAACAGGGTTCTTCCAGAACATGCAGATATTCTGATTCATAATACTTTTTAGGTCATAAGCTTTGAACCTACTTCATTGTTCTGATTGCTCCCTTGCCACATGGAAACTTTTTATTTCCTCTTCTTTCATCTTAAAAACTTTTTTTTTTTTTTTTTTTTAACTGCCCCAGAAATATGTGGGTTTGCCATTTCAGGGACCAGTGACATTCAGGGATGTGGCCGTAGCCTTCTCTCAGCAGAAGTGGGAGAGTCTGAATTCTGCTCACAGGGACTTATACAGAGATGTGATGTTGGAGAACTGTAGTAACTTGGTCTCACTGGGTGAGTTTTCCTCTTTCAAGTAAATTAGAGTCTTCTCCCTCAAACACTTTCTTCCTTGTACCTTTTAGGGCTATCTTAAGAAGTGAATGTACTTTCTTCTCTCTGTTCCCAAAGAAATGGTTTGACCTTTGTTGGGCTGGAAAGGATGAAATGGCAGGATTAGAACCGGGGGTGTTTATTGCATAAACATTGACAAAGGCCAAATTTCCTATTATGTTTATGCTCAAAATTGCTGTAAGTGCTCCGTTAATATCTGAGCCACCTGCCAGCAGAACAGCTGGACACAGGGTCCTGGTTTGTCCTATCTGAAGAGCCTGTGCAACCTACACAGTGGTCGGTTGGATAAACAAATAAATTTAAAACTGAAGTTACTGGACGCCTGGGTGGCTCAGTCAGCTGAGCAGCTGACTTCCACTCAGGTCATTGTAATAGGTCAACTTATAAGCTGTCAGAAAGCTTATTGTATATAAGTTCGGCTTAAACTCACCTTTCATGAATAATTGAGATAAAAGCTTATGTAGTTCCCTATTAGGGTTATCGGAAATTACTAATCGCCCTATCTCGCTTCTGTAACTTCGCCTGCTTGCTAAATAGATAACTTAGGTTGCAAAACGCTCCCCCCACCCCTTCTACCAAGATCTGGCCTAGTCAAGACCAACGTGTAAAAAGTCACGAACTCACTGCCCCACGGTATCTTAGGTGTCTAACTATGATTGGTCATTTTAAAATCCATTAGGACAAAGAACTTTAAATTGATAGGTTCCCGCCAAGACTAACGTCTGTGTGTTAGTCTGATGAAATGCTGTAAGTTGAAATTGGTTAACTAAATAATGACGTACTCTGACTTGCTAAAATCCACATAAGCTCACTGCTACCTTTGTTCGGGGGCCATTCTCTGCACTTTTCTCCTTAAGATCAGGAGATGAGATTTGGCCCGGCTGTGAATAAAATCTTGTGTTGCTTCTATTCAGCGTCTGATGTTGTTGTTGTTGTTTTTTGGTTTTTGGTTGTTTTTTTTTTTTTTTTTTTTTTTTTTTTGGTCTCTTGACAGCACCCTGTTTCATTTGGAGGTTCCACCGAGATTCTATGACCACCCAAGATTCGGAGGCTGAAGCGGAACAGCTAGGGAAGAGCTCTGAGAGACGTTCCTCGGCCCCGGCCTTCCGTTCTCAGACCTGGCTTAAAAGTAAGGTATGCGAGGTGGCGCCTGTTTTCTGTTACTGGCCAGATCTGATTCTAGGAGGGAAGGCTGGACGCGGCTTAACTTCGCCCTAGCTGGTGTCTGATGGAGACGTCCCCAGCACCATTTGGGTCTCCGGACCATCCAGGTCTTCGGACCGTCTGGGTTGGGCTTGATCACCCCAACCATTTGCTCTACGTTCAGTGCTCTGTGTGCCCTGTTAAACGTTTCCTGTTAACCTATCATTATCTCTGGTGTGACCCACTGTTTAACCTCCGTCATGGGTCAGTCTTTGTCCGAGCCTTGCTCCCCTTTAAATGCATGCTAAATAACTTCTCTGGTTTCAGAAAAAGAGGAAGGAACTATGGCTGTAACCTAAAGCCATCCTGGCTGCGGACATATTGCCAACTGGACTGGCTGACATTCTCTGGGGTTGACTGGCCCCCAGAGGGCTCCTAGAATCTTAACCTTGCTTATGCTGTCCGCAGGATTTGTCATGATGTTCATCCCCACCAGGAGCCATATGCTGTGACTTGGGTCGACCTCCTAGAAGACCCACCTTCCTGGCTGAGAGAGTGCCAGAAACAGGGCCAAAAGCTGTCATCCGGCATCTCCCTTTCCCACTCCCCTTCCTGTTCTCCTCCAAACTCCAAACCCTTGCTTCCCGTCACTTAGCCTCCAAAGAGGCTTTACCCGGTGCTTCAGGAGATACCCAAGGGAGGGACTTGTTATCCGATCCTTAGAGACCAGCTCCTTATCCCCAGACTCCACTAGCTCCCCAGGAACCAAAAGCCGCAGGTGACCCTTTGACTAGTCCCCCACACACCAGATCAGGAGCCCTCTGTAGAGGAGAACACCAGTCCTCTGATGCCCCAGTTCCCATCCTTCCTCTTAGGCAAATGGCTCCGGCTCCCGGTCCAGATGGGCAGCCAACACACCGGAAGCTTGTCTACACTCCTTTCTCCACCACGGACCTCTATAACTGGAAAACTCAGAACCCGCCTTTCTCTGAAAACCCCCAGGGCCTAATTGACTTATTGAGCTCTATTTTCACCACTCACTTACCTACTTGGGAAGATTGTCACCAACTCTTGCAGGTCTTCCTGACTTCCGAGGAAAGGGCCCGAGTGCTCCGGGAAGCAACGAGAGCAGTCCTTGGTCCGGATGGAATGCCTACCACAGACCTTCGCAGAATTGAGCATGTTTTCCCTTCCACACCGCCCCAACGGGACCCTAACACAGATAATGGTAGGGAGCGTCTACTTCAGTATCGCCAGATTGTAACAGGGGCTTCGCGCAGCAGCACAAAAGCCCACCCATCTGACAAAAACTCATGACACGGTCCAAGGACCGAATGAGTCGCCTGCAGCCTTCCTTGAAAGGCTTTACCAGGCTTACCGCTTATATTCTCCTATTGACCCCGAGGCAACAGAGAACCGAAAAACAATTAACATGGCTTTCGTTTCTCAGTCGGCCCCAGACATCCGTAAAAAGCTCCAAAAATTAGAAGGATTCGAAGGGAAGGTAATTTCAGAGTTGGTAGAAATAGCCCAGTGAGTTTTTCAGAGCAGGGACAGCCCTGCCATTATGCAGGGGAAGGAAATAGGGAAAGTCCTCGTACCAGCCTGGGGAAAACCCCCAGGCAACAGCAAAGGACAGGGAAGGCCTCAACCCTGCCAGAAAGGACCCCGAGCAACATTGGGAAAAAATCAATGTGCTTATTGTAAGGAAGAAGGACATTGGAAAGATAAATGCCCTAACAAAAAGCCTCCCATCCTGGTCGCCCAGGAACAATGATGCCACCACAGCTCCCCTCTTTCCCTGAATCCCCAGGAGCCTGTGGTTACCCTCAACGTAGAAGGGAAAGAACCTAGATTCCTGGTTGACACTGGGGCTATGTATTACGTTCTTAAAGAACCCTTAGGACCTGTGATTAAAGAAAAGGTATATATTCAGGGAGCCACCGGACGAACGCAAGGCTACCCATGGACTCGTGCCCGAATCACAAACCTAGCTCATTCCTTTGTGCTCATACCTGATTGCCCATATTCCCTTCTGGGGAGAGATCTGTTGCACATGCTTAAGGCCCAAATCTCCTTTACCGGAAATTCTATAGACTTGAACCTACCGCCACCTGCCATTCTAGTTCCCTGCCCTATATCAGAGGAGTATCTACTCTTAGAAAAACCAGAGTGGAAAGCCTCTCCATTAATAGCAAAGTGGAAAGAGACAATTCCTACAGTTTGGGCTGAAACTAACCCCCCTGGACTAGCCATTCGACAAGCGCCGCTAGTGATCCAGCTAGCTGCCACAGCCACCCCCATCCGGGTGAGGCAATATCCATCCCATCAGCCAGCAGGCGAGGGAGGGAATTGCCAAACACATCAACCGCTTGCGAGAAGCTGGGCTCCTAATGCCATGCCATTCCCCCTGGAATACTCCCTTGCTTCCTGTCCCAAAACCTGGGACTTCAGAATATAGGCCGGTACAAGACCTCAGAGAAGTTAACAAAAGGGTGGAGACAATTCATCCTACAGTTCCCAACCCCTACACTCTCCTGAGTGAACTCTCCGAATTACCGCCTTTACTCTGTCCTGGACTTAAAGGATGCATTCTTTGCTTTGCCGATTGCAAAGGTCAGTCAGCCTATTTTTGCCTTTGAATGGACAGACCCAGACGGAACCTACAACGGACAGTTAACCTGGACTCGACTGCCCCCAAGGGTTTAAAAACTCCCCTAGTCTTTTTGATGAGGCTCTTCGAAGGGATTTGGTCCCCTACTGGGAGAGCCACCCAGATGTTACGCTGTTACAATATGTAGATGACTTGCTCCTAGCCGCCGACTCCTGAGAGAACTGCGCAAAGGCTACGGAGGACCTGCTAAGGGAGTTAGATGTCCTGGGATATAAAGTTTCCGCAAAAAAAGGCGCAAATTTGCTTGGACTCTGTAATATACTTGGGCTACCAACTGCATGAAGGCAAGCGATCGCTGGGGCCGGAAAGAATCCAAGCTATCCTCAACATTCCTAAACCCACAACTAAAAGGCAGATCAGGGAGTTCCTAGGGGCCGCTGGGTATTGCCGCCTCTGGATACCGGGTTTCGCTGAAATGGCAAAACCCCTGTACTCCGCTACTGGGGGTGAAGGAACTGAGCTGGTCTGGGGAGAACAAGAAGATAGGGCTTTTGAGCAAATCAAGAGCACCCTTACCCAAGCCCCAGCCCTAGCTTTACCTGATATTACCAGACCCTTCCAACTATTTGTACATGAGATCCGGGGCGTTGCGAAAAGGGTCCTTACTCAAACTTTGGGCCCCTGGAAACGACCCGTAGCCTGCTTGTCCAAGCGGCTGGACTCTGTTGCCATCGGGTGGCCCAGTTGCCTCAGAGCTGTTGCCGCCACTGGTTAAAGAAGCTTCCAAACGAACGCTTGGGCAAGACCTTCAGATCACAGGACCTCACGCAGTAGCGTCCCTGCTGCGCTCCCCACCAGACCGATGGATCAACGCACGAATCCTCCAGGATCAGGTATTGCTACTGGACCCTCCACGCATCGCTTTCCTGAAGACAGAGGCTTTAAATCCAGCCACATCGCTGCCTGATGACGACTCAGAGGCCCCACTCCACGATTGCTCGGAAACTGGGAGTACTCTGACGGGACTGAGGAGGGACTTAAGAGGTCAACCTCTGCCAAAGGTGGATTTCGAGCTGTTCTCTGATGGCAGCCGTTTTGTCAAAGATGGACTCGGACACGCAGGTGCAGCTGTAGTGACTCAGGACCAGGTTATCTGGGCCCGAGCCCTTGAGCACGACACTTCTGCCCAAAGAGCAGAGCTGGTGGCTCTAGCCCAGGCCCTCAGATGGGCAAAGGGAAAAACGGCGAACGTCTTCACGGATAGCAGGTAGGCCTTCGCCACCGCCCATGTTCGTGGAGCTCTATATGAGGAAAGAGGACCGTTACCATCAGGAGGGAAGGAAATTAAAGATAAAAAAGAAATCCTGGCCCTACTGGGAGCCTTATGGCTTCCTAAATAGGTGGCCATTATACATTGCAAGAGCCACCAAAAGGCAGACTCGCCCCGAGCGAAAGGAAGCGCCTTTGCTGACACAATGGCAAAGGCCACAGCAGAAAGAGATGTTCTCCCGACTAAAATTTTGCCTCTGCTGCCTCTACGCTTTCTCCCCTCGGAACCGTTTTAGACCAAAGAAGAGCTATGCCTGAAAAAACCTGGAGGGCAAAAAGAGATGACCAGCATTGGTATCACCTCGAGGACGGACGCATCTTCATACCAGAAGCTGTAGGACGGACCTGGCTCCCGCAAGTCCACAGCTCCACGCATCTAGGGGCAACCAAGTTGTCTGAACTAGCCCAAGGAGACTATTTTATTGCAAACCTCAATAAAATCATAAAAAGCCTAGGAGACCGATGAAAAGCCTGTGCTCAGACTAACCCATCTCCCAAGTTAAATTTTTCAGGACAGAGACTACGTGGACAGACGCCTGGAGAAATATGGGAACTTGACTTCACTGAGATGAAACATGGACCCTTTGGCTATCATTATCTCCTCGTACTAGTGGACACCTTCTCTGGATGGGTAGAGGCTTTCCCCACTAGAACAGAGTCCGCTCAGATAGCGGCTAAGAAATTACTCAATGAATTGGTTCCCCGATTGGGCATCCCTATTGGTCTGGGATCAGATAATGGCCCGGCTTTCATAGCCCAGATATCTAAAATGTTGGCCAAAAGCTTACAAATAAATTGGAAATTACGTTGTGCCCACCACCCCCAGAGTTCAGGGCAGGTAGAAAGAATGAATACAACTCTAAAAGAAACCTTCGCTGAATTAATTCCAGAAACTGGCGAAAACTGGGTAGGCCTCCTTCCTTTTGCCCTCCTCAGAGGACGCTGTATACCTTACGTAAGAGGCATTCCCCCCTTTGAAATCCTATTTGGAAGACCACCTCCCTTGCTTCCAAGATTGGGAGATGAACAACGGGCAGAAATCTCAAACCAACATCTCCTTAAGTCCTTGCAGGCTCTACAACCTTCCAGCCATCCATAACCTAGTAAAAGAAAGCTGGAAAGAACCGCCCTCTACAGTCGAACCATCAGACCAAGGACTCGGACCTGGAGATTGGATCTGGGTGCAACGTCACACCTCCCCAAATTTAGAGGCACGCTGGGTTGGGCCCTATCCGATCATCCTGTGCACCCCATCCGCTGTGACAGTTGCTGGCCGGAGCCACAGGATGCATCGCTCTCAAAGTGGCACACCCCGACCACGTTCCTCTACAATGGACTGTCAAACGGACCGAAAATCCTTTGGAGGTCCGGCTGGTAAAAGAATCTGCTGGGTAATTTTGTTCTTAATAATTTCCCTGGCTGGAGGGACATTTTCTGACCATGCCCCTGTCCGGTACCGTTGGATAGTTAGCAAAACCACTACGGGACAGGTTTTAGCAAATTCTACCTCTTACGCTTCCCCTGCCTTGACCTTTAATCTGTGTCTTCTGTTCCCCATTGAGTGGAAACAACCATGATATCAAGGTGCTACCGGAGTTTTGCCTTACCAGAGAACCCCAGACTGCCTAAGTTTCAAAGGAGTACAGTTTTATGCTTGTCCCTCTGATACGCCCCCCGGCTGTGAAGGACGAGGCCAGTTTCACTGTGCCTCATGGGGTTGTGAAACCATAGCTGACTGGGTTACTGAAAAGGATCAGTTTATACTGTCTATAAGAGCAGTGTCTATGACCAAGAGCCAACACCTAGTCACTGTCATTAAAAATGGTTTAGATCCCCGATGGAATATGGGGAGAACATGGGGATTGAGACTATACGTTTCTGGTCTTGATCCCGGCACTGAGTTCACCATTCAGAGGTTTAGAGTCACCCCTAGAGCGCCCATTGGGCCCAATCCTGTAATTAACCCTCTCCCTGACCCTGGAAAACTGCCCCCCCCAGGCCTCTAGCCTGGTCATCAGCTAAGTCTACGGCCCGTTCACCCACCACTACTGCCTTTATGTTGACTCCTTCCCCCGCTAGGAACAAACCTGAAATAAGAGAGACTGATACCTTTAAAGCCTTGTACTATACCTTTAAGTTTTTAAATGCCACCAACCCTAACATCACTTGGGATTGTTGGCTATGTTTGAATCCTAGGCCCCCCTACTACATAGGAATAGGTGCTCCGGTCCCTTTGGGAACGAGGGAAGACCAAGTCAGGAATTTGAGCCATGGCCAGATAGAGGGTCATTGTACCTGGGGGCAGAACCCAAGTCTCACCTTAGGAGATCTAGAAGGAATGGGGACTTGTTTCTATGCTGGAAATTACCAGATAAAACGGTCCAGGTATTTGGCTTATTGTAACAGCACCATCCACTTGCCAAATAATACTCATGTGGGGGGTACCCTTTACTTCCTTGTACCGCCCTCTGGGACTTGGTTCGCTTGCTCCTTGGGTTTAACCCCTTGTTTAAACCTCCACCTTATAATCAAGAGGTCTGATTTCTGCATTCTAGTCCATCTCCTACCCCAGGTCTTCTACTTTTCAGGTGAAGGAGGAAAAGAACACCTAGGTTTCATTCCCCAGTCTCGATTTCCGAGGGAACCCATTTCTCCTATCCTAGTGCCCCTCTTTGTAGGACTGGGGGTTGCAGGATCCATTGGCGTAAGTACTGCCGCTTTCATCACCGGGGATCAGAACTTCAAATTACTAAGCAAACAAATTGATCAGGATATATCAGAATTAGAAAGGAATATTGATAAACTGTCTGAATTTGTAAACTCTTTAGCAGAGGTGGTACTTCAGAATCAGAGGGGCTTGGACCTGTTATTTTTACAGCAAGGAGGGCTTTGTATGGCCCTTGGGGAACAGTGCTGTTTTTATGTCAATAATTCAGGAATCATCAAGCAGACCTTGAGTCAGGTCAGACAACGATTAGAGGAAAGAGAAAGACAAAGACAAATTAATCCAAATTGGTATGAGTCTATATTTTCCTGGTCCCCTTGGCTAACAACTCTCCTAAGTGCCCTGCGGGACCCCTTATCTTTGTCTTTCTAGCTGTAACTATAGGACCCTGTTTGATAAAACTACTACTTCAGTTCATAAATCAAAAAATAGGATCTATAAAGCTTATGGTATTATGTAGCCCATATGTCCCACTAGCTCAAATGCCAGAATAAGGTTATTCAAAGGTTTGAATAACTAACAAACAGGAGTGCGGAATGTAATAGGTCAACTTATATCAGAAAGCTTATTGTATATAAGTTCGGCTTAAACTCACCTTTCATGAATAATTGAGATAAAAGCTTATGTGGTTCCCTATTAGGGTTATCGGAAATTACTAACCGCCCTATCTCGCTTCTGTAACTTCGCCTGCTTGCTAAATAGATAACTTAGGTTGCAAAACGCTCCCCCCACCCCTTCTACCAAGATCTGGCCTAGGCAAGACCAACATGTAAAAAGTCAGAACTCACTGCCCCATGGTATCTTAGGTGTCTAATTATGATTGGTCGTTTTAAAATCTATTAGGACAAAGAACTTTAAATTGATAGGTTCCCATCAAGACTAATGTCTGTGTGTCACAGTATGATTGGGTACCATGAAATGCTGTAAATTGTAATTGGTTAACTAAATAATGACGTACTCTGACTTGCTAAAATCCACATAAGCTCACTGCTACCTTTGTTCGGGGGCTGTTCTCTGCACTTTTCTCCTTAAGCTCAGGAGATCAGGTTTGGCCCGGCCGTGAATAAAATCTTGCCTTCCTTCTATTCGGCGTCTGGTGGTTTGTTTTGTTTTGTTTTCTCGACAGCACCCTGTTTCAGTCATGATCTCGTAGTTTGCAAGTTCAAGCCCCGAATCAGGCTCTCTGCTGTCAGTGTGGAGCCTGTTTGGGGTTCTTTCTTTCCGTCTCTCTCTGCCCCTCCTCCACTCATGCTTTTTTTCTCTCTCTCTCTCAAAAATAAGCGTTAAAAAAAAAAGGGGGGGCGCCTGGGTGACTCAGTTGGGTAAGCCTCCAACTCTTGGTTTCTGCTCAGGCCATGATCTCAGGGCTTTGTGGGTTCAAGCCCCGTGCCTGGGCTCTGTGCTGGCAGCATGGAATCTACTTGTAATTCTCTCTCTCTCCCTCTTTCCCCCTCCCCCACTCACACCGTGTGTGTCTGTCTCTCTCAAAAACAAACAAAAACGGAAGTTACTGCATTTTCTTTCTTACAAAACAGTTACCCGGGGGCACCTGGGTGATTCAGTCATTATCTGACTTTGGCTCAGGTCACCATCTCACAGTTTCTGAGTTTGAGTCCCACAGCGGGTGAGCTCAAGCCCTGCTTTCTCTCTATCTTCCTCTCTCCCCCGCCCTCTCTCCTTCTGCCCCTTCTGGGACTCTCTCTGCCCTTGCTCACTTGAGCCTTCTCTCCTCTCTCTCAAAAACAAGAACAAAATAATTACCCTGATTTTATAGTTAAAATGTATAATTCATGAACTCTGCATTTAAGATTGAATGAGTATCTTAGAGATGTCTCAAGAATCTTTGTCTTTTCTCTTAGAAAAATAACAGTGATAATGTTAATAACTCACAAGAAGACAATACACAGGTGAGTGTATTGTTTACTATGTACCAATCACTATTCTACACCCTACATTTTTGTGTTTGATTTGTATTAACTGATCTCTATCCTCACAACCATCCTGTGTCATGGGTACTATTTTTGTAACCGTTTCAGATAAGCATGCTGGAGCACAGTGAGTTTAAGTGAGTTTCCCAAAGTCGCACAGCGGGTAGGAGGCAGAAGCAGGAATTTGAATGCAAGCGCTCTGGTTCCATGGTCTGTGTTCTCAATTACAAGGTCATGCTTTCTGTCAAGATGCGAGAGAGAGAGAGAGAGAGAGAGAGAGAGAGAGAGAGAGAGAGAGAGAAAAAAGTAGATTTCACTCAAAATAAAAGCTTTTCCCCATCTGTCTGGATTCTTGAATCCCCTTGCCCTTCCCGGAAATACTTACCACTATCATTTTGACCTCTAGTTTATTCCAAGTTCTAAGCTCAAAGTATTTTTTAATTCATATTTTATTTCTTTGCTACCTTGTAAGCTGGACATTCCCTTTCTAAACCACATGTGATTACTTTATCGGAAGGCTGGAAAGAGCCCTGGATGATAGCGAGGGAAGATCAAAGAAGACCGCGCACGGGTGAGTAAGATCCCATCGGGTAGAGAAGCCCTCACTGGGTCAGGGAGGTGGCACTTTTCTGAGCTGTCGCTTGGAACTGTCCCTTCAAAGGGAGCCCAAGCAAGGCCTGCGTGGAAAAGCCTGAAACTTGGGAGAAAGGGGACTATCTCACCAAAGTGTCCAAAGAAACCTTGTCTTTGCGAATTTTAACACTCATTCACCTCTTATTTCCCTGTCATTTCATCGGGCCTCTTCTCTTTCATAGGGCAGTATTTCCAGTGCATCTTGAATTTGACTGCTTTCAGCTCCTCTCCTGCATTTAGATTTATTTGTATATTCAGAGGTGGTGATAACGGAGCAGAGACAAGAACAAGAAGGGCGTAGGCTATATGATTATATAGAACATTCCAGGCAGCGTGAACAGCAAACGTACATGCTTTGAGGTGGGAGTGAGCTTTGGGTGATTCAGGAGCAATAAGCAGACCAGAACAGAATTAATGAGGGGGCAGCAACAAGAAAAAAGGGAGAATGTCAGAAGAGGCCGAGTCTTGTATATATTTTTGTTAATTATCAGGAATTCGGATTCTTTCCTGAAAGTGACTAGAAGGCATGATCTAATTTATATTTTTCCAATCTTAAATTAAAAAAACACTTTTGTTAAATGAGATAAAAACTAGAAAACCATATTAAAATATACAGCTTAATGAATTTCTATAAGGAAGATATCCTTATAAAATTTTTTTTTAATGTTTAAGAGAGAGAGGGAGGGAGAGAGAGCGTGAGCAGGGGAGGGGCAGAGAAAGGGAGAGACAGACTCTGAAGCAGCTCCAGGCTCCGAGCTGTCAGCACAGAGCCCGACGTGGGGCCCGAACTCGCGAACCATGAGATCATGACCTGAGCCGAAGTTGGACACTTAACCGACCGAGCCACTCAGGTACTCCAGGCAGATATCCTTATAAACACCTTGAGCAGAAAGAAGCAAAACATTTTAAAATAATAACTAAAGGCTTACAGAGAAGTTGCAAAACTATATAAAGAATTTTCACCTACTCTTCACCCAGACTCTCCAAATGAGGAGATAAACCTTTTCCAACTACCCCTTAAGCCCTTTAGCTGCCTCTGCCTAATCACAACCCTCTTTCCTCCCTCCCTGATAAATCAGCTTCCAACCACGTCAAACCTTACCAAGCGCCCCAGATTGCTTGTACCTCTCCAGTTCGTCTGCTAATCTTTCGGATGAAAATGGCTATTTTGGGGTTCTTGGGTCTGCAGATACCGTCCATCACTCCCTTCTGCTTTTTCCTGCACAGATGCAGAGAGGGTTGCCTGAATGGGGACAAGGGTCAGGAGAGGAAAAGCTGCTGGGAGGCCACTTCGGTAGTGCAGACCGGGGGTGCTAGTGGTTTGGATTTGAGTGTTGGTGGTGGAAAGTGGCAAGAAGCTCCTTTGAGCATAGAACTCACAGCATGCTGGTGGGTTATAAATGAGTGTGGAGGAAGAGGGACGTTAAGAAGGCTGAGCACGTTTTGGCTTGAGCAGGCGAATGGTGACACAGTTGCCTCAGATGGGAAAGAGGGAAAAGGCAGGACGGAGAGCCAATTGAAATATGTGTGCTTTGAATATGTTAAGTCTGAGATGGTCATAAATCAGCCGATTAGAAGGCCGAGTAGGCTGTTGAATATGAAGCCTGAAGTTGAGAAGATGGGCTCACAATAGCAGTTGAGTTTTATTGGCCTATGGCTGGTATTTATTTACTTATTTATAAAAAAAAATTGTAATGTTTGTTTATTTTTGAGAGAGAGATAGAGCCGGGGAGGTGCCGAGAGAGAGGGAGACACGGACTCCGAAGCAGGCTCCATCCAGGCTCTGAGCTGTCAGCACAGAGCACGACGCGGGGCTCGAACCCACGAACCGTGAGATCATGACCTTAGCAAAGCCCGGCGTTTAACCGACTGAGCCACCCGGCACTCCTGTGGCTGGTATTTAAAGCCATGGCGCTGCATGAGGTCTCCCAGAGAGCCGGGGCAGGTAGAGGAGTGTCACAGTTACGTCCGTCAGAGGATGCCACAAAAGAGACTACGGAGAAGAAGCATGTTTTGAGGTAGAATGAAAACGGGAAAGTGGTACCAGCAAAGGCAAATGAAGAAAACGTTTCAAGATGGAGGAACGATTACTGAAACATGCATTAAAATAAGACATGAGCGTTGAGTTTGAGGTGTGGCCTTCCCAGAAGGGGAAATTCTCAGCGGGATCAAGGAGTGAAAGCCTGACAGGCCCGGTGTAAGCAGAACGGGGTGAGGCAGCGGTGAAAGTGAGGGCAAGGGCTCTGCAGTGGCATTTGCTCACGAAGAGATGGGGTTGGTTGGGACATGGCGTTACACCTGCATGATTAATGATGGGGACGGTTCCATTTGAGTGGTCAAAATGGGTGAACTGGGAGGAGGAAATTATTATAGAAGCAATGGCCTTGACCTGGAGGGGTAAGATGGTGGAATTTTGTGCACAAGAAAAAATGGTGACAGTGGATTTGGATGTAGATACTTGATATAGTAGAGGAACGAGTAAGTATCCTTTATTTTGTGTTTTCTCGTAGACATAAGAAAAGTCATTAACTGAAAATTTGTCAGGGGAGGTATGAAATCTTGTTCAGTTTGCTCATGCCATGCAGACTCCCACCCCCCCTTTTTAAAAAAATTTTTTTTAACATTTATTCATTTTTGAGAGTGAGAGAGACACACCATGGGCAGGGGAGGGGCAGAGAGAGAGGGAAACCCAGAATCCGAAGCAGGTTCCAGGCTCTGAGCTGTCAGCCCAGAGCCCGTTGCGGGCCTTGAACTCACCAACCGTGAGATCATGACCTGAGCCGAAGTCGGAAGCCCAACCGACTGAGCCGCCCAGGAGCCCCTCCCCTTTTTGGTCATTGTCTCTTATGCAGCCAGTGGCGGTGGTGCTGGTGGCGGTGGTAACAGCAGAAGTGACTGCTGTAAAGTAACACGAAATCTGTACTCTATGCCTGACACCGTTCTAGGTATTTTACATGTATTGCCTTATTGATTCTTACAGCAACACTGTGACACGGTTTTCAAATTGCTAGCAATATTTTTTTAATGTTTATTTATGAGAGTGTGCGCATGCGGGGGAGGAGGGGGGCGTGGGGGGGTGGACAGAGGATCTGAAGCCGGCTCTGCGATGACAGGCTGTCAGTGCAGAGCCCGCTTTGCTTGGGATTCTCCCTCTCCCTCTCTCTGCCCCTCCCCTGCTCTCAAACTCTCTCTCTCTCAAAATAAATAAACTTAAAAAAAATAAGAAAATATTATTTGTAGGAAGATACTTCGTTACTGGTATTTCTTGTGTAAATATTTATTAGTTTTCTAAACCAGTACTTTTGGTTAACTGGAAACATAGCTCCAGTGAAAAGAGGAAGAGGAATTATTTGAGTCTTCGCTAGTAAATACTTTTTCTAAGTAGGAGATTATTCAACAACAGAGATTAAAAATTATTTTTCTGTCCTCTTGCAAGAATTATGATGGACTCATCTTTTATCCATCATCACTGATTCAGAATGTGTAATTCAAGATAATCAGTCATGTATCCCTTTTGTCATTGCATTTGTCATCCAGAGCTCCGTATTAAGTCTCTTCTGTTTCTTGGAGAAACCAAGGAGTCTTGGAAATGTACCTGACTTTTTGGCAAAGATACCTTATACCTTCCCTGCCTCATTCCAGAAATTGTTTATTTCGTAAAGGATTCTCTATTTTATATTAATGGATTATCGGTGAATTATTTGTATGACATTGTCTTTTAACTATATCCTAATTCTTTGTCTGGAGATTTGTCTTTTTTTTTTTTTTTTTTTTTTTGCAGTCAATTTCTGCTGTGTGCTAGGGGGTTATAGTTCAGTGCTGAATGACACAGGGGTTGGGCCTGCTTTGGGGGAAAGTGTTCGTTTTCTATTGCTTTGTAACAAATTACCACACATTTGGCAGCTTAAGACTACAGTCATTTATTATCACATCGTTCTGTAGACCAGTTCGGCACAGGATGGCTAAATCCGAGTATCAGCTGCGACTACAGTTCTTTAGGGCATAGGGCCTTCTAGGCTCACTGGTTATTGGCAGAATTTATTTCCTTCTCACACTTCCCATGTGGTCCCCTCCATCTTCCGGCCAGCAACCAGCAAGTCTTGTCCTTCTCACACTTTGAATGTCCCTGGCTCCCTTTCTGCCCTCAGCCAGGAGAAAGCCCTGCTCTTTAGGGAATTATCCAGGCAAGCCAGGTTGATGTCTCCATCTCAAATCAACTGATTAGTAACCTTAATTATATATCTTTTGTCATGTGATGCAACATATTCACAGGCATGATAATGGCAAAGGCCATGAAGACCAAAATACTATCAACCACAGGTAGGCGTGGGGGAAATAAATTAAAACTTTTAGCAAAGAGAAATAATTGTGTAATTGAAAACAGATTGGAATTACAAGAATTAAGTGTTATAACAGAAGCTAAAGACATGGGCATCCTTAGACAAGGCCAGCAATTTACAGTATTCCTGATAAAGTGATATTTTACCTTAAATATATATAGGATGAGAAAGATCCAGTCTGCAAACCACACATGCCAGAGAATTTGGGGGAGATTACCATCACCTGCAGATGGAACCAAACGATGAGAAAACTTGTGACACGTTCCAAGTGCTGAAAGGGGAAAGTGAGGTAAAGAGGGAACGAAGAAAATTCTGACTTGATATGAGGGCTGATAGGTAAGCAGGAATCATATTAATGAAAGATACATGGATTTTATTCAAAGTGTAAAGAGAAGTCACGTTGGGGGTAAATGAAATTTTATCTGTATCAGAAACATTTGTTAGAAATGTTAAACATATTCGTGCCCAGAACTTGCCCTGTGTCTTCGGATTCAGGAGGTCTGGGATGGTGTGTGGGTACAGTTTTTCAACATGCTCCTCAAAGATCCTGATCCACACTTAAATATCAGAAATGAAACCTATTTTATCCCCAACCTTACTATTTTAAATAAACTCTCACTAATCTCTGCATTTCTCTTTGACCTTGAAAATATTTTTCTAACAGTATTTTAGTATAATCTAGGCTTTTGATATCTAATGGATATTTTTAGTCTCTTTTCTTCCAGAGAAATCTATTCCTGTATTTTCTCATATAGGAAAACAGATATTTGTTTTTTGTTTGTTTTCTTTCAGATTTTCAGTCGAAGGATGAGACAGCAATAAAGAAATGCCCACCCTTGAGAAATATACATCTTTTGCTTTACATCCGAGAATTCTTAATAGAGAGCAATCATATGAATATCGGGAATGTGGGAAGACTTTTTGTCGGTACTCAAACCCTGTTCAACGTGAGAGAACACATTCTAGTGAAAAACCCTACAAATACAAAGAATGTGGGAAGAACTTTAGTAATGGACATCGGCTCCCTGTACATCAGAGATTTCATACTGGTGAGAAACCTTGTAAACGTAAGGAATGTGGGAAGTCCTCTAGTACCTTTTCGTACCTTGTTCAACATCAGAGAACTCACACTGTTAAGAAAGTCTATGAATGTAAAGAATGTGGGAAGGCTTTTATTAGAGGCTCAGGCTTTGTTAAACATGGGAGAATTCATACTGGCGAGAAACCATATGAATGCAAGGAATGTGGGAAGACCTCTGGTAGTAGTCATAATTTACTGTACATCAGAGTAGTCATACTGCTAAGAAAGCTTATGAATGTGGGGAATGTGGAAAAGCTTTTTATAGTAGCTCATACCTTGTTCAACATCAAAGAATCCATAGCGGTGAGAAACCCTATGAATGTAAGAAATGTGGGAAAGCTTTTATAGTGTATGGAAAACTTTTTCAGCATCAGAGTATTCATACTGGTAAAACCTTTTGTGTGTAAAGAATGTAGGAAGGCCTTGAGTACCTTCTCATACCTTGTTCAACATCAGAGGATTCATACTGGTGAGAAACCCTATGAATGTAAAGAATGTGGGAAGGCCTTTAGTAGTAGCTCACCCCTTGTTAAACATCAGAGAATTCATACTGGTGAGAAACCTTATGGATGTGAGGAATGTGGAAAGGCCTTTAGACTTAGTTCATTTCTTAATGCACCTCAGAGAATTCATGCCGGGGTAAAGCCCTATGAATGCAAGGAATGCGGGAAAGCCTTTAGTCATGCCTCATACCTCATTCAACATGAAAGACTTTATACAGGTGAGAAACCCTGTGAGTGTAAGGAGTGCGGCAAGGCTTTTAGTGCTGGCTCATACCTTGTTCAACATCAGAGGATTCATACTGCTGAGAAACCCTACGAGTGTAAGGAATGTGGAAAGACCTTTCGAGTACATGTACATCTTACACAGCATCAGAAAATTCATGTTGATGTGAAACCTATAAATGTAAGGAATGTGGAAAGACCTTTCGAGTACATGTACATCTTACATAGCATCAGAAAATTCATGTTGATGTGAAACTCTATAAATGTAAGGAATGTGGAAAAACATTTAGTTGTGCCTCATACCTTGTACAACGTGGCAGAATTCATACTGGTGAGAAACCCTATGAGCGTAAGGAGTGTGGGAAGGCCTTTAGTTCTGGCTCTTACCTAGTTCAACATCTGAGAATTCATACTGGTGAGAAACCCTTTGAATGTAAGGAATGTGGCAAGACCTTTAGACTTAATTCCTTCCTTACTGAACATCAGAGGTTGCACACTGGTGAGAAACCCTTTAAGTGTAAAAAATGTGGGAAGGACTTTAGATACAGTTCAGCCCTTAAAGCAATCAGAGAAACCATATGGGTGTAAAACCCTAAGAATTTAAGGAATTTGGGGAGTCCCTTATGTATGACTCAAACATTATTTAGCATCAGAATTTATGCTAATGAGAAACCTGTATGTAAAAAATCTTGTAGGCCTTTAGAAAATATTCTCGTATTACAGAATTCATAATGGAATTCAGAAAACATAGGAAAGCCTTCATTTGTCATTCTTGTGTTTATAATATCAGAATATTCGGGATTGGTGGCCAATTCAGAAAAGGTAGGAAATTTAGTACAGCACTGGTAGCATGAAATTTGATATGACCTATTCTACTATCGTTGAATGAACTAGTGAATAAAAAAAACCTTCCAGTTACTCTTAAATCATCGCTGAACTTCAGATAATCCATCCTAGTTAAAAAAACAAACAAAACCAGTCAATGTATATTGGAAAGCACACGTCAGCTCCCATCATTGTCATGCCACCGCCTTCCAACCTGTTTGACCCCAGGCACCACACGTGCTATTTCAGGGCATTGCTTTCAAATGGTGGTATAAGAACCTACATACTCGTAAAAACCTACGCCTGATATTTATTAATTTTACTATTAGCATGTTTTTCAACTGCTAGTGAAATTTTGAGAGTAAGACCCTACAGGTGTAGTTAATTTAGAAATGCCCTGGGGCACCTGGATGGCTCAGTAGGTTAAGACACCGACATCGGCTCGGGTCATGATCTCACAGTCCGTGCGTTCGAGTCCCGCATCAGGCTCTGTGCTGACAGCTCGGAGCCTGTCTCAGATTTCGTGTCTCCCTCTTTCTCTGCCCCTCCCCCACTCATGCTGTCTCTCAAAAATGAATAAACATTAAAAAATATATTAAAAAGTTAAAAAATGCCTTTATATTCATGTATCCATTTTACAATTTTAGGTAAATCTCTCTGGATAAAACTTTGTAGAAAGAAAGAAATGAGAGGATATTCATTTTGAACTCATCCCTTAAATTGAATTAATGCTTGAAAGATACTCAGTCTTTCAAAGTATGTGAAGTTGTTGAGAATAGCCTATAATCCTCATTCTTTGTCCAAAACTCAGGGTAAGTTGGAAATAATGAGAGAAAAATACTGTCCACTTGGAAATTTCTTTTTACAACTTTTTTGTGAATAGAAATTTTAACCGAGAAAAGTTGAAAGAATAGTAAAATTGCCACATCTTTGGTAACATTTTGCCTTATTTATTTTATCTCTACTTATCTCTCCATGTATACATGTTATTTCTGCATGTAAGAGGGAGTTGTAGACTTCACTCCTAAATAATAGCCTTCTACTCTTAATTTTTTATAAAAAATTGTTTAATGTTTATTTTTGAGAGAGGGACAGAGTACAAGTAGGGGAGGGGCAGAGAGAGAGAGAGGGACACAGAATCCGAAGCAGGCTCCAGGCTCCGAGCTTCCAGCACAGAGCCTGATGCGGGGCTCGAACCCACGGACTGTGAGATCATGACCTGAGCCGAAGTCGGATGCTTACCAACTGAGCCACCCAGGTGCCCCTATATACTCTCGAGTCCCACCTTTTTTACATGATTTTGGGGGGAAAGTCCAAGGAAGTTGTGTTAGAGAATGCTTCACATTCTGTATTTTTCTCAGTCACCTAACTTGTTCCTCTACCCAGATTTTTTTCTATAGTTGGAAGTTACACAGATTTCACTGGGTTCTGAAAAACACTTCCAGGGTAATGCTGCAGTTTTTGTAAACACATAACTAAGTATTGAAACTTGGATAGGGTAGTCACTGATGGAGCTTTCCACTGTTCGGAGGCTTCTTGCAATTAATGATCTGAATAGTGATAGTTTTAACATCTTGATTTGGGAAGTCACCACATGTATGCATAAGTTTGGGATTAAAGAGAAAACCAAAAATTATGAAATTAAGGTCTGCTCAGAAAAGGTAATGAGATGCCTGTGTATCAGAAATTTTCATGTGAGGCCAGAACTGTAATTGGAACATTAATTTTGAAGCAACAAAATTAATTAGAAAATTATTGTCACCGTGTATACAATTAACGAATCTGTGAAAAGAGGAAACAACCATATACATTTGTTCTGGGGCCATTTCTTGAAAAGAATTATCTTTCTCCATTGAGTTGCTTTTTGGAAATCAGTAGACTACATAAATATATTCATTTCCAAATACACTTCTCATACCATTGTACCCTGTGTCCATTATTCTAACAATACCGAAGAGTATTACTGCACGTTTCAGAACTGCTACTGCTTTGTTGAAAGTCTTTTTTTCAATTACCTCTTTGCAGATCAACTTGTCAATTGCCATGGGAGAAAACGTTTTGGGGAATTATAATGTGGAGTGTATTGAATCTATAGGTCAATATGGAGATAATTCACTTCCTAATACTATTAATCCATTAATTCATAAACATATATTTCCTTTTACTTAGGTCTTTAATTTCTCTCAGCAATGTTGTGTACTTTTCAGTCCTCCACATATTTTGTTAAGCTTATCCTTTAGTGTGTCATAATTCTTGATATTACGATAAATTCCGTGGCTGAATATATATGAATTTTTTTCTGGGTATCGACTTTGTTTCCTGTGATATTAAATTTGAGTTCTAGTCGCTTTTCATAGATTGCTTACATTTTTCTGTATACACAACAGTGTCATTTGTGAGCAAACACGCTTTTACTATGTCCTACCCAGTTTGAATTTTCTTCTCTTGCAGCATTTCCTACGGTGTCCAGTACACCAGTGTTGAATAGAGCCGATGAAAATGGACATCCTTGGCTTTTGTCCAATCTTGAGGGAAGCACTCAGTTCTTTACCGTTAAATATAATGTTAGCTTTTGATTTTTCATCCATGTCCCTTATCAGGGTGAGGGATTTTCCTTTTATCATTAAAGTGAGTTGCACTTCGTCAAATGCTTTCTTTTTCAGCAATTGAGGTTCTCATACAATATAAACATTTTTTTATACAGTGACTTACATTGATTTTCAACAGTTGGCTCAACTTTTCATTCCCAAGATCATAGTGTACTTGTCATACATTCCTGCTTTCATTTTGCTAATGTTTATTAAGGAATTTTCACATCTATGTTGATGAGGGAATTTTTTGTTTTTTATTTGGGGGTTATTGACATAATTTGCATATAGTAACATTCACCCTGTTTAGGTATACAGTTCTATATATTTTTTGACAAATATATACAGTCATATAACCATAACCAGGATACAGAATATTTGCCACCCCCCCCCCCAAAATGTTCCTCCATGCTCTTGGGTAATTAGTTCCCTTCCCCCAACCCCAGGTCATGACAACTAATCTATGGTTTTGTTGTTTGCAGAATGTCATACAAATACAGTCAGTAGACTTGTTTCTGGTTTTAATTTAGCACAGTGCACTTGTGATTCATCCATTTTATTATGTGTATAAGTTGTTCATTTGTTTTTATTGTTGCGTAGTATTCCATTGTGGGCGAACCACAATCTGTTTACCCATTCACCAGGTGATAGCAATTTGGGTTGTTTCCAGGATGGGCAGTCATGAATAAAGGCACTGTTTGCACTTTTGTGTGGACATTTTCATTTCTTTAGGTAAATGCCAAGGACTCGAAGTGCTGCCGTATGGTAAATATGGTTTTAACTTTGGAAAAGTTTGGCAATTTCTTGTAAAGTGGCTGCGCCGTTTTACGTTCCCATTGTCGATGTATGAGAGTTGCAGTTACACATCGTTGTCAGCACTTGGTGTTGTCAGCTTGTTTTTGTTTTCAGTTACTCTAATAGGTAGGTGTCTGGTGGTACCTCATTGTGTTTTTAATTTGCGTTTTCCTAATGGTCTATGTCTTTGGAAAAATCTCTGTTCAGATCTTCTGCTCATCTTTTAATTGGATTTTTTGCTACTGAGTTGTAGGAGTTTGTTTTTTTTTTTTTTTTTTTTTAGGAATTAACCCCTTAGCAAATGTACCATTTGCAGATATCGTCTCCCATTCAGTAGGTTGCCTTTTTAGACTGTTGATGGTTTCTTTTGCTGTGCAGAAGCATTTTAGTTTGATCTAGTTCCATTTGTTTACTTTTGCTTTTGTTGCCATTGCCTCTGGAGTCAGATCCAAAAAATATCTCCAAGAGCAATGTCAAATAGCTTACTGCCTGTTTTCTTATAAGAGTTTTATGGTCTCCCATCTTATATTCAAGTCTTTAATCCACTGTGAGTTAAATTTTGGGTACGGTGTTAACATAGTGGTACAGTTCCATTCTTTTTTTTTTTTTTTAATGTTTATTTATTTTTGAGACAGAGAGAGACAGAGCATGAACGGCGGAGGGTCAGAGAGAGGGAGACACAGAATCTGAAACAGGCTCCAGGCTCTGAGCTGTCAGCACAGAGCCCGACATGGGGCTCGAACTCACAGACCGCGAGATCATGACCTGAGCCGAAGTCGGCCGCTTAACCGACTGAGCCACCCAGGCGCCCCCAGTTTCATTCTTTTGGATGTGGCTCTCTGGGTTTCCCAGCACTGTTTATTGAAGAGACTGTCCTTTCCCCATTGTATATTCTTGGCTTCTTTCTCATAAATTAGCTGACTATGCATGAATTTATTATAGGCTCTCTATTCCATTGCATCGGCCTGTGTGTCTGCTGCATCGGTCTGTGTGTCTGCTCAATGCCAATACCATACTGTTTTGATTACTGTAGCCTTGTAATGTAGTCTGAAATCAGGAAGTGTGATGCCTCCAGGTTTGTTCTTCTTTCTCAAGATTGCTTTGGTGACATAGTACCTTTTGTGGTTCCATACAAATTTTAGGATTGTTTTATTTCTGTGAAAAATGCCATTGGGATTTTGATAGGGATTGCACTGAATCCATAGATTGCTTTGGGTAATATGGACATATTAACAATATTGATTCTTCCAATCCATGAGCATGGAATATCTTTAGGTTTATTTGTGTCTTCTTTGACTTCTTTTATCAATGTTTTAAAATTTTCAGTGTAATGGCATTCTATCTCCTTGATTAAATTTATTCTAGTTATTTTATTACTTTTGATGCAATTGTAAATGGGATTGTTTTCTTAATTTTTTTCTGATAGTTTGTTACTATATAGAAACACAACTGGTTTTTGTATATTGGTTTTGTATCCTGCAAGTTTACTGAAATTGTTTTTTAATTCAAATAGTTTTTTGGTGGAGTCTTTAGGGGTTTCTAGATGTAAAATCTTACTGTCCACAAATAGTGATAGTTTTACTTCTTCAGTTTGGATACCTTCTATTTCTTTTTCTTGCCTAGTTGCTCTGGCTAGGACTTCCAATACTATGTTGAATAAAAGTGGAGAGAGTGGGCATCCTTGATTTGTCCCTGATGATAAGTTTTCAGCTTTTCACTGTTGAGTATGTTTGCTGTGGGCTGATCTTAAATGGCCTTTATTATGTTGAGGTACATTTCCACTCTACCCACTTTGTTGAAATTTTTTTTTTTATCATAAATTGTTGAATTTGTTAAATGCTTTTCCTTCAACTGAGATATGATTTTTATTCCTTTTGTTGATGTAGTTTATCACATTGATTTGTGGATATTGAACCATATTTTTATCCCTGGAATAAATCCCACTTCATCACAATGTATAATCTTTTTAATGGATTAATTTGGATTGCTAATATTTTGTTGAGGATTTTTGTGTCTATGTCCATCAGGGATATTGGCCTGTAATTTCCTTTTTTTGTGGTGTCTTTGTTTTTGGTATCAGGGTAATGCTGGCCTTATAAAATGAGTTTGGAAGGATTTCCTTTCTTCAGATTTTCTTTCTTTCTTCTTTTTTTTAGGTGTTTTGTTTGTATTGTTATTTTGTTTTGTTTTGCTTTTGAAGAGTTTGGGAAGGATGGGTAGACTTCATTAATGAAGCTGTCTGGTCCTGGACTTTTGTTTGCTGAGTTTTTGGTTACGGATTCAATCTTCTTTCTAGTAATCAGTCTTAGAAGATTGTACGTGTCTAGGAATTTATCTGTTTCTTCTAGGTTGTTCAATTTGTTGGTGTATATTTGTTCATAGTAGTCTCTTATGATCTTTTGTATTTCTTTGGGGTCAGTTGTAACTTCCCCTCTTTCGTTTCTGATTTTATTTATATGAGCCTTCTCTTTTCTTAGTCTATTTAAAGGTTTATCATTTTTGTTTATCTTTTCAAAGGACCAACTCTTAGTTTCATTAATCTTTTCTATTTTTAGTCTTTTTTATTTCTGCTCTGATCTTTATTATTTCCATCCTTCTACTAACTCTGGGCTTTGTTCCTCTCCTTCTAGTTCCTTCAGGTATAAAGTTAGATTGTTTGAGAGTTTTCTCATTTCTTCAGTTAGGTCTGTATTGCTATGCACTTCTCTCTTAGAATTGCTTTTTCTGCATCCCCCAGATTTTGATATGTTGTATTTTCATTTGTCTCGAGGTACTTTTGAGTTATCCTCTGATTTATTCAAAAAAGAAATAATCCATTGGTTACTCGGTAGCATGTTGTTTAATCTCCACATATTTGTGACTTTTCCAGTTTTCTTTTTGTGATTGATTTCTAGTTTTATACCATTGTGGTATGAAAAGAGGCTTGGTATGATTTCAGTTGTCTTAAATTTATTGAGATTCATTTTGTGTATGACCTGTCCTGAACAATGTTTTCTGTGTACTTGAGAAGACATGTGTATTCTGCTTTGGATTCGAATGTGAAATAAATAAAGAGGGGGAGGGAGGGAGTCCATCTGGTCTCTTGGGGGACAAAGGAAAGGTCTCCAGCCCAGAATGTAAGCAACTGGCTCTGGGGGAGCTAAAAGGGTATCTCCAGACTGTCTTACCCTTAGAATAGGACTCTGGTGAGGGGAGACATGTCCATCATTACAGTGTCAACATTTGCAGCTCAGAAGACCCAGACAGTGCATGAACACCAAGAAATCCAGGAAGAACGGTCTTCCAACACTTAATTCGACCATGCCCCAAGCACTGTGTGCCAGTTGTTTCGTCCATTTCTTGTCAGAACACGAGTATTGTCCAGTGTTAACTGGATCTTCCTACCTTTAAACACAATCAGGTCTGAAAAACATCCCCAGATGCTCATGAGCTGTTGCCTATAACCCATTCCAGCACCAAACACTCTATAAATTAGTGTTCGATTTCAGGAAACAGAGTAAATAAGCAGCTAAATGGTAAGAGAATTGGGGTTTAACACAATCGCCGAAATAACAATAGGAATGAGTTCTAGACTAGACTTTCAGCAGTGATCCCCGTAACAAGACAGCCAAGCTTGTTCTCCATGGAAGAGGCTACTTCTGCCTCCAATGAGAAAGTGTTATTTCATTGAATAAAAATTGGACTTAAGTAAATATACTCTCCTACATAGTATGATAAATTTGTCCAAGTTTTTTTCATCATAGTAATTTTCTTTCTACCCCTCATTAAAAAAAAATTATTTTATCAAAATCCCATCTGTTACTTGCTAAAAAGTGCAAAGGACATATCTCTACCGCTTATGTTTGGCAGTCATCAACTTTAATAGCTCCTTGTGTTATGTTTTATATGTTTTATTATGAAAGAGAATGGAGAGGACGGTACAGGTGATTTAAAATTTTTCTTTGTCTGAACACCTAGTCACTTATTCTGCCTCCCCAAAAGTCTCAGCCAGTGTGAATTTGGTATGTATCCTCAGGCTACTTTATTATAATTTCACTTGCATTTTTATTTGTCTTTGCACAATCTTATGAGTTTAAGCTCATATAAAGTTTCATACTTAATTATCTTGCAGTGTCATACAGATGTAATAACATATAATTCTTTTGCTTATCTTTTCTAAGAAGTCTCATTATGGGCTCATTTTTATTCATTCATGTATTTTAACCCACAATAGTCCATATTCTCTTTGCTCAAAAATTTTTTGTTATTTTAGAAAGAGAACATGAGTGGGCGGGGGGTTGGGGGGGAGAGGGGCAGAGGGAGAAAGAATCCCAAGCAGACTCTGTGCTCAGCACAGAGCTTGATCCCATGGCCCCGGGATCATGACCTGAGCAGAAATCAAGAGTCAGACACTCAACCACTGGGAGCCACCCAGGTGCCCCAACGTTCAACTTGTAACTGGCCAGAGGTGTAGCTCACTTCTTTGTCTCTGGACAAAATTATATTAATTTTACAACTTTTTATTATTCAAATTTCCAAAATACAGAACATTTATTATTATTATTATTATTATTATTATTATTATTATTATTATGGAAACACACCAGTATACCCAGAACACCTGAAGATGGGGCTGAGGTAAAGCTTCCTTGCTTGGACAGGGCTTGCAGGGTTTGAATCTTGCAAAAGAAGGAACCCCTGGGGTTTTCTCATCAGTCTGCCCAGATGTGAGGCACAAGAGGAAGAAATGCCTCCTACCTTCAAACAAAAATGAACTTAAAATAGGTCACAGACTGAAATAAAATGCAAAAGTACAAAATAGTTAGGGGTGCTGAGTGACTCAGTCATTGTCAGACTTCAGCTTAGGTCATGATCTCATGGTTGGTGAGTTCGAGTCCCACATTAGGTGAGCACGAGCCCTGCATCGATGAGCCCTGCTCCTCTGCCCCCCCCCTACCCCTCACTCACTTGTGCCCTCCCTCTCTCAAAAAACAAACAAATGCCCCACTAAAGTATTTAGAAGGAAATACAAGAGGAAATTGTCAGGACTGAAGGCTATGTGAAGTATAAACATTAAGCAACAACAAAAGGATCAAGGATCTGTTTCCACATTTTAAAACTAGGAAAAAAAAGGGGGGGTGCTGGCTGGCTCAGTTGGTGAAGCATGCAACTCTTGATCTCGGGGTTATGAGTTTGAGCCCCAGGTTGGGTGTAGAGTTTACTTGAAATCTTAAAATAAAAATTTAAAAAAACCCAGAATAATAAAGATCTAAATGGAAATCAATGAAGTAAACAGACTATAGAGAAAATCAGTAAGGGGCACCTGGGTGGCTCAGTCGGTTAAGTGTCTGACTTCAGCTCAGGTCACGATTTCATGGTTTGTGAGTTCAAGCCCTGTATCCGGCTCTCTACTGTCAGCACAAAGCCCACTTTGGATCCTGTCTCCCGCGCTGTGCCCCTCCCCCGCTCACTCACTCTGTCTTTCTCAAAATAAAAGAGTAAAACCAAAAGCCTTAAGAATAATAAAATAGACAAGCCTCTATGCAAGATTTATCAAGTTATGAAAGGAAATACACAAATTACCAATATCAGGAATGAGAAAGGAGACATCACCACAATTACACAAATACTGAGAGGGGAAAAAGGGAAAATCATGAACCTATTTCTACCAATAAACAATTTAAATGAAATTAACAAATTCCTTTAAAGACACAAATGACTAAAGTTTACAAAAACAGATAAAAAAAATAGATAACCTATGTAGCCCTATATCTATAATTAAATTTTGAATTAGAAATCTTTGCATAAAGTTACTTACATCTGTTGCGTCTCTATGCTGGACGAAGGATACAATGTTGTCCTACTGCACATATTTGCCAACGTCACATTCAGAGACCGCACGTAGCTTGAAAATGGCTGCAAAGTAAATACTAGAACTCATGCTTGACTTACTTTTTCATTAGCTGTGAAGACGCAAGAAAGTAGACACTATGTTAATTCAAATTCAACTTAAAAGTATATGGTGTCTATAGTTTCCCACTGGGAACAGCGCAAAATTTTGAGGATGTTTTCAGTATTCAAAATCTATTACCCCTTTACGTAAATAAGTTACCAACATCATTGATAAATGACTGAAATTCCAACAAATTTCTTTGCTGTTTCATTGTATTCTTCAACCAACATTTTAACAATAGGCAAAAGATACGAATGGGCATTTTACCAAAGACACTTGGGTAGGAAATAACATTTTACAAATGCTCAAGGTCATGAGTCATTAGAGAAATGCCAGGCAAAACCACAGCGAGATTCTACTACTACAGGCCTATTAAAATGGCAAACATTAGAAACACTGATCGTATCAATTCTTGGCTACTATATGGAAGAACTGGAACTCATTCACTTTGGGGGAAAGTAACATGGTATAAGTACTTTAGAAAACAATTTGTCGGTTTCCAAAAATTTTTAACATTCACCTGCCCTTGACAAAGACATTGTACTCTTAGATATTATCACAAGGGAAATGAAGGCATAGGCCCATGTGAATACCTGTACATTCATGCCCATACCTTAGTTTGTAATAGCCAAAAACTCATGTTATTTAACATACAAAAAGCTTAAAAAATTATAGTGCATTTGAGTAAGTTTTCTGGTAAAATGGTAGAATAGGAAGCACTAGAAAGTCATCTCCCTATCTACACAACAGTCATATTGGCGGAATATGTCTATTGTAACTATTTTGGAACTCTGGGGTCTATTCAAAGGCTTACAACTTACGGAGGAAGCCTTAAGCAGTAAATTGCAGTTAATTTTGCTCAATGTATGTCCTCAGCACTGTAGCAGCTACCTATCCCTTATCGCCTTGCCCTGTGGCAGGCAGCTCTTTGTGTGTCCCTGGAGCGGCTTGCATGCACTTTTGGGGAGACTGGGTAGGACCCCACTCTCCAAATATTGAGGATCTGTGCTCTAATCTGACCGCAGAGGTGAACACACAGAAGTGGGCGGCCATTTGTGCAACTCTTGTCCAATTGTTACAAGCCACTACCCCTCTGGCTGAGGTGACTCCCAGGGGATTTTAGGTGCCAGCACATTTCTTCCCCTTCATTTTTCTTTTTCTCCTTTTGGGAGTCAAATACTTAGGATTAAGACATTCCAAAGCAATCACATACACAGGAGAATTTTAGAAGTCAAGTTAACAGGCTCAGAAGAGACCTGAGATAGATACACTTCACGCTGATCCCTGGCAGAGACGGCCTAGGACGGTTAAAAACATTTCGAAATAAAAATGGCAAACGCTGGGAAAAGATGAAGAATCTGTTTCCAGAGTTAACACATAATTAAATTTAAGTGTCCAGTGCTCAACAACAACAAAAATCACAAGGCAAACAAAAAAACCCAGGAAAGCATGGCCCGTTCAAAGGGGGAAAACATCACCAGAAACTGTCTCGTAAAAAAACCCTGATGTCAGCTCCCATTAGACAAAGACTTTAAAACAACTATCTTAGGATCCTGAGGGAGATGGTGGCGTAGGAGGACGCTGGGCTCACCGCGTCCTGCTGATTACTTAGATTCCACCCACACCTGCCTAAATAACCCAGAAAACTGCCAGAAGACTAGCAGAACGGAGTCTCCGGAGCCAAGCGCAGACGAGAGGCCCACGGAAGAGGGTAGGAAGGGCAGAGAGTAGGTGCGCACTCCACGGACTGGCGGGAGGGAGCCGGGGCGGAGGGGCGGCCCGGCCAAGCAGAGCCCCCGGGTCTGGCTGGCAAAAGCGGAGGGGCCGGACAGGGTGTGTTCGGACAGCAAGCGGGACTTAACATCTGGAAGGTTATAAGCTAACAGCTCTGCTCGGAGAGCGGGAGGGCTGGAGGGCAACGGGAGGGAGAGTTGTTGAGCCCCAGATGACAGAGCTCAGCTTGGCGGGGAACAAAGATGCTCGCCAGCGCCATCTCCCTCGCCCATCCCCCAGCCAAAATCCCAAAGGGAACCCGTTCCTGCCAGGGAACTTGCTCGCTCCGCGCAAACACCCAACGCTGTGCTTCTGCGGATCCATCCCTCCGGAGGCGCGTCTGACTCCCTCCCGGTGCCGCAGGGCCCCTCCCGAAGCAGATCTCTGAAGGAAAAGCGAGCTGAGCCTGCCCCTCCCGCCCCCGTGCACCTTGCTGATCCACCCCAGCTAATACGCCAGATCCCCAGCACAAGCCTGGCAGTGTGCAAGCAGCCCAGATGGGCCACGCCACCCCACAGTGAGTCCCGCCCCTAGGAGAGGGGAAGAGAAGGCACACTCCAGTCTGACTGTGGCCCCAGCGGTGGGCTGGGGGCAGACATCAGGTCGGACTGCGGCCCCGCTCACCAACTCCAGTTATACACCACAGCACAGGGGAAGTGCCCTGCAGGTCCCCACCACTCCAGGGACTATCCAAAATGACCAAACGGAAGAATTCCCCTCAAAAGAATCTCCAGGAAATAGCGACAGCTAACGAACTGATCAAAAACGATTTAAGCACTATAACAGAAAGTGAATTTAGAATAATAGTCATAAAATTAATCGCTGGGCTTGAAAACAGTATAGAGGACAGCAGAGAATCTCTTGCTACAGAGATCAAGGGACTAAGGAACAGTCAGGAGGAGCTAAAAAAATGCTATAAACGAGCTACAAAATAAAATGGAAACAACCACGGCTGGGATTGAAGAGGCAGAGGAGAGAATAGGTGAACTAGAAAATAAAATTATGGAAAAAGAGGAAGCTGAGAAAAAGAGAGATAAAAAAAAATCCAGGAGTATGAGGGGAAAATTAGAGAACTAAGTGATGCACTAAAGAGAAATAATCTACGCATAATTGGTATCCCAGAGGAGGAAGAGAGAGGGAAAGGTGCTGAAGGTGTACTTGAAGAAATAATAGCTGAGAACTTCCCTGATCTGGGGAAGGAAAAAGGCATTGAAATCAAAGAGGCACAGAGAACTCCCTTCACACATAACTTGAATCGACCTTCTGCACAAGCATGAAACCTACAGACATCACAATGACTCTAAACCCATATCTTTCTATAATAACACTGAACGTAAATGGGCTAAATGCGCCAACCAAAAGACATAGGGTATCAGAATGGATAAAAAAACAAGACCCATCTGTTTGCTGTCTACAAGAGACTCATTTTAGACCTCAGGACACCTTCAGATTGAAAGTGAGGGGATGGAGAACTATTTATCATACTTGGAAGTCAAAAGAAAGCTGGAGTAGCCATACTTATATCAGACAAACTAGACTTTAAATTAAAGGTTGTAACAAGAGATGAAGGGCATTATGTAATAATTACAGGGTCTATCCATCAGGAAGAGCTAACAATTATAAATGTCTATGCACCGAATACGGAAGCCCCCAAATATATGAAACAATTACTCACAAACGTAAGCAACCTTATTGATAAGAATGTGGTAATTGCAGGGGGCTTTAATACCCCACTTACAACAATGGAGAGATCATCTAGACACATGGTCAATAAAGAAACAAGGGCCCTGAATGATACATTGGATCAGATGGACTTGACAGATATATTTAGAACTCTGCATCCCAAAGCAACAGAACATACTTTCTTCTCGAGTGCACATGGAACATTCTCCAAGACAGATCACATACTGGGTCACAAAACAGCCCTTCATAAGTTTACAAGAATTGAAATTATATCATGCATACTTTCAGACCACAATGCTATGAAGCTTGAAATCAACCACAGGAAAAAGTCTGGAAAACCTCCAAAAGCATGGAGGTTAAGGAACACCCTACTAAAGAATGAATGGGTCAACCAGGCAATTAGAGAAGAAATGAAAAAATATATGGAAACAAACAAAAATGAAAATACAACAATCCAAACGCTCTGGGATGCAGCGAAGGCAGTTCTGAGAGGAAAATATGTTGCAGTCCAGGCCTATCTCAAGAAACAAGAAAAATCCCAAATACAAAATCTAACAGCACATCTAAAGGAAATAGAAGCAGAACAGCAAAGACAGCCTAAACCCAGCAGAAGAAGAGAAATAATAAAGATCAGAGGAGAAATAAACAATACAGAATCTAAAAAAACTGTAGAGCAAATCAATGAAACCAAGAGTTGGTTTTTTGAAAAAATAAACAAAATTGATAAACCTCTAGCCAGGCTTCTCAAAAAGAAAAGGGAGATGATCCAAATAGATAAAATCATGAATGAAAATGGAATTATTACAACCAATCCCTCAGAAATACAAGCAATTATCAGGGAATACCATGAAAAATTATATGCCAACAAACTGGACAACCTGGAAGAAATGGACAAATTCCTAAACACCCACACTCTTCCAAAACTCAATCAGGAGGAAATAGAAAGCTTGAACAGACCCATAACCAGCGAAGAAATTGAATCAGTTATCAAAAATCTCCCAACAAATAAGAGTCCAGGACCAGATGGCTTCCCAGGTGAGTTCTACCAGACATTTAAAGCAGAGATAATACCTATCCTTCTCAAGCTATTTCAAAAATAGAAAGGGAAGGAAAACTTCCAGACTCATTCTATGAAGCCAGTATTACTTTGATTCCTAAACCAGATAGAGACCCAGTAAAAAAAAAAAAAAAAAAAAAAAAAAAGGACTACAGGCCAATACCCCTGATGAATATGGATGCAAAAATTCTCAATAAGATACTAGCAAATCAAATTCAACAGCATATGAAAAGAATTATTCACCATGATCAAGTGGGATTCATTCCTGGGATGCAGGGCTGGTTCAACATTCGCAAATCAATCGATGTGATACATCACATTAATAAAAGAAAAGATAAAAACCATATGATCCCGTCAATCGATGCAGAAAAAGCATTTGACAAAATTCAGCAACGTTTCTTAACAAAAACCCTCCAGGAAGTCGGGATAGAAGGAACATACTTAAACATCATAAAAGCTATTTATGAAAAGCCCACAGCTAACATCATCCTCAATGGGGAAAAACTGAGAGCTTTTTCCCTGAGATCAGGAACACGACAGGGATGTCCACTCTCACCACTGTTGTTTAACATAGTGTTGGAAGTTCTAGCATCATCAATCAGACAACAGAAAGAAATCAAAAGCATAAAAATTGGCCAAGATGAAGTTAAGCTTTCACTTTTTGCAGATGACATGATATTATACATGGAAAATCCGATAGATCCACCAAAAGTCTGCTCGAACTGATACATGAATCCAGCAAAGTTGTAGGATACAAAATCAATGTACAGAAATCAGTTGCATTCTTATGCACTAATAATGAAGCAACAGAAAGACAAATAAAGAAACGGATCCCATTCACAATTGCACCAAGAAGCATAAAATACCTAGGGATAAATCTAACCAAAGATGTAAAAGATCTGTATGCTGAAAACTATAGAAAGCTTATGAAGGAAATTGAAGAAGAGATAAAGAAATGGAAAAACATTCCGTGCTCATGGGTTGGAAAAATAAATATTGTCAAAATGTCAATACTACCCAAAGCTATCTACACATTCAATGCAATCCCAATCAAAATTGCACCAGCATTCTTCTCAAAGCTAGAACAAGCAATCCTAAAATTCATATGGAACCACAAAAGGCCCTGAATAGCCAAAGTAATTTTGAAGAAGACCAAAGCAGGAGGCATCACAATCCCAGACTTTAGCCTCTACTACAAAGCTGTAATCATCAAGACAGCATGGTGTTGGCACAAAAACAGACACATAGACCAATGGAATAGAATAGAAACCCCAGGACTAGACCCACAAAAGTATGGCCAACTAATCTTTGACAAAGCAGGAAAGAACATCCAATGGAAAAAAGACAGTCTCTTTAACAAATGGTGCTGGGAGAACTGGACAGCAACATGCAGAAGGTTGAAGCTAGACCACTTTCTCACACCATTCACAAAAATAAACTCAAAATGGATAAAGGACCTGAATGTGAGACAGGAAACCATCAAAACCCTAGAGGAGAAAACAGGAAAAGACCTCTCTGACCTCAGCCGCAGCAATTTCTTACTTGACACATCCCCAAAGGCAAGGGAATTAAAAGCAAAAATGAACTATTGGGACCTCATGAAGACAAAAAGCTTCTGCACAGCAAAGGAAACAATCAACAAAACTAAAAGGCAACCCACGGAATGGGAAAAGATATTTGCAAATGACATATCGGACAAAGGGCTAGTATCCAAAATCTATAAAGAGCTCACCAAACTTCACACCCGAAAAACAAATAATCCAGTGAAGAAATGGACAGAAAACATAAATAGACACTTCTCTAAAGAAGACATCCGGATGGCCAACAGGCACATGAAAAGATGCTCAATGTTGCTCCTCATCAGGGAAATACAAATCAAAACCACACTCAGGTATCACCTCATGCCAGTCAGAGTGGCCAAAATGAACAAATCAGGAGACTATAGATGCTGGAGAGGATGTGGAGAAACGGGAACCCTCTTGCCCTGTTGGTGGAAATGCAAACTGGTGCAGCTACTCTGGAAAACAGTGTGGAGGTTCCTCAAAAAATAAAAATAGACCTACCTTATGACCCAGCAATAGCACTGCTAGGAATTTACCCAAGAGATACAGGAGTGCATAGGGGCACATGTACCCCAATGTTTATAGCAGCACTCTCAACAATAGCCAAATTATGGAAAGAGCCTAAAGGTCCATCAACTGATGAATGGATAAAGAAATTGTGGTTTATATACACAATGGAGTACTACGTGGCAATGAGAAAGAATGAAATATGGCCCTTTGTAGCAACGTGGATGGAACTGGAGAGTGTGATGCTAAGTGAAACAAGCCATACAGAGGAAGACAGATACCATATGTTTTCACTCTTATGTGGATCCTGAGAAACTTAACAGAAACCCATGGGGGAGGGGAAGGGAAAAAAAAGGGGTTAGAGTGGGAGAGAGCCAAAGCACAAGAGACTCTTAAAAACTGAGAACAAACTGAGGGTTGATGGCGGGGGTGGAAGGGAGGGGGGGATGGGTGATGGGTATTGAAGAGGGCATCTTTTGGGATGAGCACTGGGTGTTGTATGGAAACCAATTTGACAATAAATTTCATATATTGAAAAAAAAAGAAAAAAACCCTATCTTATAGATGATCAGATAACTAAAGGAAGACATGGAGAAAGGCAAGGAAATGCTGTATGAACAAAAATGGAAATATCACACAAGACATAGAAAACATAAAAAGGAATCAAAACGAGATTCTAGTGCTAAAATTACCACAACTGAAATGAAAAATTCGCTAGAGGGATTCAAAAGCAGATTTGAGAACATGGAAGAATCAGTGAACTTCAAGACAGGAAAATCAAAAGAGAAAGGAGTGAAGGAAAGTAAACAGAATATAAGGCACCTCGGGAACACCTTCAAGAGGAACAACACACACTTTGTCGGAGTCCCAGGACATGAGACAAAGGAGAGATAACTTGAAGATTTAATGGCTGAAAACTCCCCCGGATTGATGAAATACATAAATATAACCACCCAAGAAGCTCAATGAACTCCAAAAAGGATGAATTCAAAGAGACCCAAATCAAGACAAACTACAATCTGTCAAAAGACCGAGAAATTTGACAGGAACAAGGGAGGTGACCTGTCAACACAAGGGATCCTCAGTAAGATTGTCCACAGATTCTTCATCAGATCCTTTAGAAGCCAGAGGGTCGCCTGGATGGCTCAGTTGGTTAAGTGTCTGACTCTTGGTTTTGACTCCGGTCATGATCCCAGGGTCGTGAGTTCAAGCCTGCATCCATCGGGCTTGCATTGTCCGTGCAGAGCCTGCTTGGGACTCTCTCTCTCCCTCTCTCTCTGCCCCTCCCCCACTAGCTCTCTCTCTCTCACACAATAAATACAAACTTAAAAAAAAAATTCCTTAGAAGCCAGAAAACAGTGGGCTGGTATGTTCAAAGTGCTGAAAGCAAAGAAAAATGGTAACCGAGAATCATGTATCTGACAAAATTGTCTTTCAAAAGTTAGGGGGAAATTAATTCTCAGATAAACGAAATCCGAGGAAGTTTACAATCACTAGACCTGCCTAGCAAGAAGTGCTAAAGGGAGTCCTTCCATTCGAAGTCAAAGGACATTAGACTAACTCTAAGCCGTGTGAAGGAATACAGGTCACCTGTAAAGGTAAATACAAGTGCAATTTTTAAAACCACCATTATTGTAACTTTGGTCTATAACTTCGTTAATTTCCACATGATTTAAAAAGATAATGCATTTTTAAAAAACAATTATTAGCATATATTTTGGACCTAAAATGGATAAAGATGTAATTCTGTGACATCAATAACTGAGAGGGTTGGAGGTGGAACTGCATAGGAGCAGAGTTTTTGTACGGTATGGAAATTAGGCTGATATAAATTCAAACTAGAGTGTTATAGTTTGAGGATGTTCAACATAATCTCCACGGTCCCCACAAAGAAAATAGCTATAGAATACACACAAAAGGAAATGAGAAGGGCGTTAAAACGTTTTACATTAAAACAATCAAAAACAAAAGAAGACAGTACTATAGGAAATGGGGACCCAAAAGCCATATAGAAAACAAATAGCAAAATGACAGAAGTCCTTCCTTATCAGTAATTACTTTAAATGTAAGTGGATTAAACTCTCCAATCAAAATACAGAAACTGACAGAATGGATGTTTAAAAATGACCCAACTAGGGGTACCCGGGTGACTCAGGCAGTCAGTTAAGCGTCAGGCTTCAGCTCAGGTCGTGATCTCACAGTTTGTGAGTTCAAGCCCCACACCAGGCCCTCTGCTGTCAGTACAGAGCCCACTTCAGATCCTCTGTCCCCCTCTCTCTGTGCCCCTCCCCACTCTCTGTCTCTCTCTCAAAAGTAAACATTAAAAAATAATAAAAAAAAAAAAAGATCCAACCATATGTTGTCCACAGAGACTAACTTTTTTTTTTAATTTTTAATGTTTATTTACTTTTCAGAGAGACAGAGACAGAAAGTGAGTGGGTTAGGGGCAGAGGGAGGGGGAGACACAGAATTGGAAGCAGGCTCCAGGCTCCGAGCTGTCAGCACAGAGCCTGACGCGGGGCTCGAACTCACGAGCTGTGAGATCATGACCTGAGCCGAAGTCGGACGCTCAACCGACTGAGCCACCCACCCAGGCGCCCCACACAGAGACTAACTTTATAGCCAAAGACAAAAGTAGGTTGAAAGTGAAAGGATGGAAAAACATATTCCATATAAATAATAAGCAATTACAGTAAGGGTGGCTATATTAATATCAGACAAAATAGACTTTAAATTTTAAAAAGTTACGAGACAAATTTGGACATTTTTATATTGTAATAAAATGTCCAGTAAGAAGGCATATACAATTATAGACATTTATGAAACTAGTAACAGACCAAGAAAACATAAAAAGCAAAAATTGATAGGAAGAAATGGACAGTTTTACAATAGTTGGAGACCATTCTCAATAATAAACAAAAAGTCAATAAGGAAATCAAGGTCTTGAACAACACATAAGCCAATCAGACTAATGGAAATTTACATAATATTCTAACCAACAACAATAGAGAACACACTGTTCTCAAGTGCACATGGGATATTTCTATGATAGACCATGTTAGGCCACAAATTAAGGCTTAATAGATTTTAAAAGGTAGATATTATGCAAAGTATTTTGTCCAAACTCAATAGGACGAAGTTAGAAATCGATAAAAGGCAAACTAGACAATTCACAAATTTGTGGAAATTAACCCATATTTAATCAATGGAACAAAGGAGAAATCACAAGGAATATTAGAAAATACTTGGAGATGAAAGAAAACAAAAACACAACATACCAAAATTCATGAAAGGCAGCAAAAGCAGTATGAAGGAGGAAGCTTACATTAAAAAAGAAAGATCTCAAATCAACAACTTTACAATTTAAAGAACTTGAAAAAGAACAAACTAAACCAAGAGCTAGACAAAAGAAAGAAATAATAAGGGTTAGAGATTAAAGAGAATAGAAATACAATAGGGAAAATTCAACAAAACCAGAAGAAGGTTCTTTAAAAAGATTAACAAAATTGACAAACCTTTAGTTAGAGTGACTAAAAAAGAGAGATGACTCAAATTACTAAAATCAGAAATAAAAGCGGGGACATTACTACCAATTCTACAGAAATAAAAAGGATTACAAGAGTACCAAGAACAAGCGTGCACACACACAAAAATGGAACTGAGATGAAATAGACTACTCCCTAAAAACACAAAACCTATTGAGACTGAATCATGAAGAGAATATCTCAATAAACGTGTAAGTAGTGAGTATAATGTATACACAACTAAAACCTCCCCACAACAAACAAACCTCTGGACCCAATGACTTTATTGGTGAATTTTGCACATTAAAGAAGCAGCAGTGATCTTTGTTAAGAAAATTTCAAAAACTTGGAGAGAACAATTCCTAACTTAGTTGTCCTGATGCCAAAGCCAGAAAATGATACTATAAGAAATGTACAGACCAGTATCCCTTATGAACACTGATGTAAATATCTTTAACAAAATACTAGCAAACAGAGTTTAGCAGCATACTGAAAGGATTATACACCATGTGGGAGTGGGGTTTATTCCTGGAATGCAAGGATAGTTTGACATATGAAAATCAATCAGTGTAATGCACCACATTAACGGAACAAAGAACATATGACCCTCTCAATTGATACAAAAAAGAATTTGACAAAATCCAACACCCTTTCATGATAAAAACACGAAACCACTTCATATCTATCAGGATAGATGCTACTCAAAAATTAAAATGTTTTTTTCAGAAAAAACAGGTGTTGGTGAGGATGTAGAAAAATTAGAACCCATGTATACGGTTCGTAGGAATGTAAAATGATAGAGCAACTGTGAAAAACAGTATGCAGGCTCTTCAAAAAATTAAACATATAATTACCATATGATCCAGTAATTCAACTAACAGGTATATATCCAAAAGAACAGAAAGAAAGGTCTCAAAGAGATATTTGTACACCTATTCATAGCTGCATGATTCACAATAGCCAAAAGGTGGAAGTAAACCAAATATCCATTGAAAGATTAATGAATAAGCAAAATAGGACATAGAAATTCAACGGCATATTATTCAGCCTTAAAAAAAAAAAAAGGAAATTCTGACACATGCTATAAAACATGGATGAACCTTGAGGACATTATGCTAAGTGAAATAAACCAGTCACAAATAGACAAATACTGTACGACTTCACTCATATGAGGTATCTGGAGTAGTCAAATTCACAGAGACAGAAAGTAGAATGGAAGTTTCCAGGGGCTCAGCAGAGGGGGGACATTGGAGTTATTGTTTAATGGGTACAGACTTTGTTTTACAAGACGAAAAGGGCTCGGGATGTGAATGGTGGTGATGGCTGCACAATATGAATGTTCTTAATACCCCTGAACTGTGCACTTAGAGATAGTTACCATGGCAAATTTTGTTAAGTGTATTTTACCAGGTATTTTTTGATTAAAAAAATAAGGCATGAAAAATTATGATGGATTCACTCAATAGAACACTACTCAGTGGCAAAAGGAATGAACTATTCCTACACACAGCATGGATAATTCTCAAGAAAATTACGCTGTGAAGGAAAACAGACCAAATATAGGGTATAAGTACTTAATAACTCCAGTTGTACAAAATTCTAAGAAGGCCAACAAATCCATGGTGAAAAAAGAAAAGGTAAATTTATGGTTTTCTGGGAAGGCAAGGAGGGCCGGTAAAAGGCACGAGGTAGCTTTGCGGGTGACGGGTACGTTCGTTATCATGATGGTGTTGGTTCCCTGAGTGTACACGTACTGAAAAACTTTGAAATTGTGCACATCAAATATGTACAACTGTTGCATGACAATCCTATCTCATCAGAGCATTTAAAGAAATTGTTGCACATTCATTTTAGAAAATTAGATTTGGTAACCCTATGTTGACTCTATTCTCACTCTCATGCCTTGGCAGCAAAAATGGCTGGCTATGTCACAAATGCTACATCCCTGGAATACAAGACCTACCTTCGCTCAGCCTCCATTTTCCTGCCAAGGCAGCAATGGCTGTGGCATGAAAGGTGCAGAGAGCCTTAGTGGCCACAAAATCTTTAGAGTTTTGCTCTGCCAGCGGCCTAAGTCATAGGATAGAGGACTGGAGGTCCTGAGAATTTCTGCAAAGCCTGAATCCTGCAGTCACATTCAAGGAGTCAACTGTGGATGCACTTTTAGAATAGGTACATTCCCTCTAGTTTGCTGCAGCCTCACCTACTCCGTTGTCACCCCAAGTGCTTCCATACAAATTATGCTCTCAACTGGGCCCAGTAAGGCTTAGTTAGGACACCAGTATACCAGATGCTAGACTTCAAGGCGTATGGCTCCTTGACAGGTGCCAGGTAAATGGTGCCTGCTTAACAGTGCTAGGGAAAGTGAGGCATCCCCTGGAAACATGGGGCCCTATTCATGCAGCTCCCAGATGCAGTGGAGGTTGTCACAACTGCCCCGTCCTCAGGGTAATCTCTGGGTCACAAAAATTCGTGCCGTTCGGATCACATTAGTCCCACAGAGTCCTACAATCTTCCCCAGGAGGCCTCGTATAGCAACTTACAAAGGAGGCCAAATCTGGACCGAGAGGGGTTCTCCACCATCCTGTGGCAACGTCCCCTCTGAGGCAACGTTTGGAGACCCTTTTAGTTTGGTAGACCTTAACCGTGTCCTCAACCCACTTCACAATGATCAAAACATACTAAAGGTGGCTTTACAATAAGGCAATGTGAACTAGGTAGTTGCTGGGATAGGTAATGTGGAGTCTGGATAAATCCATCACGAGCATCACAGGAGATCCACCATCCCTGACAAAAGGGAAACCTTTTCTGCAGGCTGCCAGCAGAATCCAGCTCAGGTCTTCATGGTCAAAGATGGGTCATGTCCACAGCTACACTGGTCACAGAGGGAGGGAATGACATCTTCCTTTGGCCTCAGGCTCCACAGGATTCCCTCTTGAAACAAGAAGAGGTCTGAACACAGGGACTGGCTGAGACACACTCTTGGAGACCCGCTGTCCTTCGGAATGCTGAAAGGGCTCCTACCACAAACACTCGCAGTGACAAAGGTCTGGTAAAGTCCGTGGTGAGAAAAATGCAACTTTGTTCCAGACAGCTTTCAACATAACTAGCATTCATAGGGAATCTTCCCAGTGTGGACATTGGGATGAACAAGGTTCAACCTCTGGCCGATGGCCCCCTCATAAAGTCTGCCCTCAGAGCTTATCTCCACTGCACACGGTTGTGCTGGAAGAGGAAGCACATTCTCTGCACTCCTTTCTCTGATGTGAATTTTCTGATGCCGGACAAGGGTAGGCCTCTGGCTGAAGGCTTTTCCACATTCACTGCACTTATACGGCCTGTCTGGTTTGTGAACCTTCTGGTGCTGCCTCAGATTAGACCTTTGCCTGAAGGTTTTCCCACATTCGAGGCACTCATAAGGCCGCTCCCCGGTGTGAAGCCTCCGATGGTTATTGAGGCTGGAGCTCTGGTTAAAGAATTTCCCACATTCGGGGCACTGATAAGGCCGTTCGCCAGTGTGAAGTCTCCGATGGCTATTGAGGCTGGAGCTCTGGCTAAACAATTTCCCACATTCGATGCACTCATAAGGCCGTTCCCCAGTGTGGACTCTCTGATGCTTCATGAGGTCAGAGCTCCGGCTGAAGGCTTTCCCACATTCGCTGCACCCGTAAGGCCGTTCGCCAGTGTGGACTATCTGATGTTGGATAAGACTGGCGATGTGGCTGAAGAATTTCCCGCACTCGTTGCACTTGTAAGGTCTTTCTCCAGTGTGAACCCTCCAATGTTTGATGAGACTGGAGTTGCAGTTGAAAGATTTCCCACACTCGCTGCACTCGTGAGCGCTTCTGCCGGTATGAACCCTCTTATGATGAATGAGGTTGGAGCGCTGGCTGAAGAATTTCCCGCATTCGCTGCACTCATAAGGCTTCTCTCCAGTGTGAACTCTCTTATGTTGAATGAGGTTGGAGTTCCGGCTGAAGAACTTCCCACATTCGCTGCACACGTGGGGGCTTTCCCCGGTGTGAACTCTCTGATGCTTAACGAGACTGGAGTGCTGGCTGAAGAACTTCCCACATTCCCGGCACTCATAAGGCTTTCCTCTGTTGTGGTCTCTCTGGTGTTGAAGGAGGCCGGAGGCATGGCTAAAGAATATCCCACATTTGTTGCACTCATAAGGCCTTTCTCCAGCGGGGGTTCTCTGGTGCTGAACGAGTGCGCGTTTGTCACTGAAGGCGTTCCCAGACTCGCTGCACTTGTTATGGCTTTGGACGGTGTGACGATCCCCGACACCAGTGTCCCGGGGTGGCTCCTCCACTCTGTGAGGGACCTGATGCGGCAGAAAGCCGGATCCGGCCTTCCCATCCGCAAAGTCCTTCCCACCCTCCCTGACTGTGAAAGGTTTCTTTGATGCATCATCTCTGCAGCTCTTCATGAGGGAGGAGGCCCTGTCCTCATCCCTTCTGATAGGCTTGTCTATACCCTGCTGCATCTGATGCTGGTTATGGTACGCACTGGACTTGAACTCTCTCCCATATGCCTGGCACACGTAGGGCTTCTGCCTGGGATGTGCTGCCCGGTGTTCAGCCAGGGCCAAAATGTCTTTCAAGTGTAGGCCACACATGTCGCAGGAGTAGTCCTTCTGGCCAGACGGAGCTGCCTTGAGATTCCGGTCACGTGGCACTCCTTCCACAGACGCACTATGCTCACCCTCTGTTCCAGAGCAAAAATCTGAAAGCAGAGAAATGCTGGTGAAGTTAACAGGAACTCTGCTGGAAGGAAACGGCCCCGTGACAAACGCATGCCTGACCCAGGAATGAGTCCACAGGATTGCTGGCAAGATAAGAAACCCGAGGTCAGGGTGAGGAAGGTTCTGTTCGGCAGTACTGTGTCTGGCAAGGTCACAAAACAGGGGGGTCTTACCAGGACGAAGGACACAATGATGGGGCACACGTATTGAGCCTAAAGGTGGGGTGTCCAACTCCTCTAAAATTTTTTTTTAATGTTTAGTTATTTTTGAGAGAGTGCAAGCAGGGGAGGGGCAGAGAGAGAGGGAGACACAGACTCCGAAGCAGGCTCCAGGCTCTGAGCTGTCAGCACGGAGCCCAACGTGGAGCTCGAACTCACAAACTGGGAGATCGTGGCCTGAGCCAAAGTCGGATGCTCAACCGACTGAGTCACCCAGGCGCCCTTCCAACTCCTCCATAAAGGCTTTTTGGCAGGGCCTTGGCTGTTGGTAACACACGAGCCCTGTGCAGAAGGTGTGTCCAGGCCCAGGAAAATCTGACTGCAAGTAAGTAGCTGGTGTTTAAGGACTACTGAAGGGAATATACACATATCATGACATAAGGAGTGTAGGTCCATGCGGGAGACTGTCACAGAGGGAGCTGTGGCAAGAGTGAGATGGGAAGGCCGGACAGGTGGGGCCCAGCCAGGGGCCCCAAGTCAGCAGAAATGACAGGGGGGCGATGCGTCAAGAATGGGAAACGAAAGGTCGAAGAGAGATGTGCCCGTTGGCTTTGGCACCCAAACAATGACGAACGCGAGAAAGACTGCAGTTATGATTTGCAGACAGCACTGACGTCGTCACACGCTCTCCCATCCCCGACTCACCAGAGCCGGGCCCACTGTATGCCCCTCTTGCCATGGCGGAAGTCATGTCCACTCTGTCAGGCACCCACGGCTCTGCTCCCATCTCCAGCCGGGCAACTATGTGAGACCTGAAAGACGTAAGTCCTACGGGAAAGACGGGGCAGGTGAGTGGCCAGCACTTGGCCAGGTGAACTACCTGCTGACAGACCACAGGAAAGAAAGTGAAATATTACAAAAAAGAACACACTGGGGAGGTATGGCTGGAAAAGCCCAGTGGTCACAGCAGGGCCTCGAATTCCTAGCAGTCGGGCCCTAGGAAACATCAGCCGAAGGAAATGGTCACCCAGGTGGACACGGACGGGATCCACTGGGCTGCCTACAAGATTCCTCATTCCAGCCCCTTCCCCACAAGGTTTTGGGGCAGCAGGTATTGGGGCTGCTCAGGGAGTGGGGGGTGGGGGGACACTGCACACAGCTTAGCCCTGAAAATTGCAGCACGTATGCCGGGAGAGTGGGGAAGGAAGCATTGCCCATGGTTTGGCCACGGGAAGGAAAAGGGGACAGGCGGAAATGAGCCCGGGACACCGGGTGGGTGCGAAGGCCTTACCCAACGAGGCTATAAGTGCAAAGTTCTCCAGCATCACGTCGCAGTACAGGAGTCTCTGAGCCTCATCAAGGAGCCCCCACTCCTCCTGGGAGAAGTAAATGGTCACGTCCTCAAAGGTCACACAGCCCTGCCATGATGGGGACAGTCCATTCCATGATCAGCTTCTCTCCTCAGGACTCCCTGTCTGTCCCCTGCTCCCCCACCTCCCCAGCTTCCCAACTCAGAGGAGATCCCAGGCCCTGGTTCCACGGATGTCAGCTCTTTTCTCATGCCTCACCTGACCCGTGTCAGTCCCCCCACAGGCGGGTGAGCAGCGAGACACCAGCTAAGCTCTGGGCCTGAAGTGCAGGGCCCCACCCTCTTCTGTGGGCCCCCTCCCATGCCACCAACTTCAGGCTTTCCACATACAAACATGGACTTAGTCTTCTCCCTTAATCCCCAGTACCAGGCCCCTGGGGCCGATGGCTCACACTCACTCCTTTTTTTAATTTTTTAAATTTTTTTTTAATGTCCATTTATTTTTGAGAGAGAGAGAGAGAGACGGTGTGAGCGGGGAAGGGGCAGAGAGAGAGGGAGACACAGAATCCAGAATCCAAAGCAGGCTCCAGGCTCTGAGCTGTCAGCACAGAGCCCGACGTGGGGCTCGAACCCACAAACTGTGAGATCATGACCTGAGCCGAAGTCAGACGTTTGAGCCACCCAGGTGCCCCTCACACTCCTATACACATAACACGTCCTGGACTGCACCTTGTATCCCCATTGTCACTGTACCCTCCCCCATCCAAGCCCACATCATAGCCACCTCCAAGGACCCTCACATGTCACTCTGCACATGGCATCCAGAAATTCTTAGCAAATACAACCCAGACCCTTGGGTGGCTCCCACTGCCAAGGGCAACACAGACCATTGATTTGAAGGTCTCCCCGCCCGGCCCTTTTCTGGCTTCAATCGAAGCCATGCAGAACCACACAGACATCAGATACCCTTGGGCCTCCTCCACTTCGGTGTGGCACATCCTGTCCCTTCATCAGTCACACTCTGTGACTCTGGTTCTCACCCACTCAGGGTCTAGTGGCTCTCCCAGCTGACCCCATTTGCCCCTGAGCTAATTCCCCAGCCCAACTGAAAACCTCGAGGCCCCATCAAGGGTCACTACAAAGGCCTGCTGGGAACGCAAAGGGGTGAATAAGCACAGCCCAGAGCTCAGTGTAACAATAGCTCCATTACTACTGAGCCTCCCCATCCCACCCATATCTACACCACCTGCCAGACTCCTCCCTCCTTACACAGCCCACCAGCTGTCCCCCACCACCACGAGCGCTACTCTTCATGTTTGTCTTTTTTAAAAAATATTTATTTTGGGGAGAGCGCAAGTGGGGGAGGGGCAGAGAGAGGGGGACAGAGGATCCCAAGCAGGCTCTGTGCCGACAGGCTGACAGAAGCGAACCCCTGTGGGGCTTGAACTCACGAATCACAAGATCATGACCTGAGCTGAAGTTGGATGCTCAACTGACTGAGCCACCCAGGTGCCCCCCATGTCTGTCTTTATAATGCCAAACAAGCCAATCATAGTCCCCTGTTCTCAGTTCTCAGGCCCCACCTTCCCCTTTCCCTCTAGTGTCACTACCACCATGACCTGAAAGTTCACCCTCCTGAACTGGACACACAGCCACACCCTCGTCCACATACCAGATGCCACATTTTAGATATTTTAACTGTGGAAATAAACAAAGAGCAACCAACTAAGAAAAGCAAAGGTATTTATACTGAGCTTGCTATAGCAAGCTACCATCACTTATGTTTGGCCACCTCGAAGGCAGGCAGAGGCGTGGGAAAGCTTTATAGAGGAAACGGGAAGGCTTCAGATGTGCCCTGACTGGGGGCTGTGGGCACGGGAAAGCGGTAGGCAGGCTAACTAGAAATGGGGCATCCTATGTGATGGGTTAAGGGTGCATACTTGGCTTTCTCTCCTTGGTCCCAAGGTGGAAGCGGGGACAAAAATTACAGAAGCTGTCAGTTATTAATCAAGCCCTGGTCATTTGGGGGCAGTTGTTACAGAAGCTATTGTTCCTGGATTGTCACTAGAGATAGCAATCTGGCTTCCTGAACTCTAATTTAAGCAGGCTGCTTCCTGGGTTGTTTATTGTAGATAAAGAGGTTGGTTTCCTGGGCAGGTCCCTGCAGGTTGTGGGTCAGAATTCTATTTTTATGTATGGTCTAGCCTTTGTCCTCTTGTGTATTCGGTCTCTCATAACCTTAACTATACCTCACCAAAACACCAAAATTGGTGTCTACCTGCCCACTCAACTCCATTCAGGCGTCTCTAGAACATCAGAGCTCAAAAGGGCCAAAGCCTCACTTCTACTTTTATATTGAATATTCCTTCTACACCCAAACTCCCCATCTCCGTTGATGGCAATCCATCCTTCCAGCTGCTGAAGCCAAAAACCACCCCTTTTCCTTCTCACCTTCCACATCAGAAAATCTGGTCAGCCTGACTTAAAAGGCGGATCTAGAACCCAATCATTTCTACCTCCAGCCACCTGCACTACTCATCCGAACTACTGCAATAGCGGACTCCTTGGTCTTCCTGCCTCCACCCTTACCCCAAGTCAATTTTCCACTCTGCATCCACAGGGAGCCTGTCAAGACCCGAGTCAGGTGTTTCCTCTTTTACTCTAACCCATCTATGGCTCCCAACACAGTCAGAATAGAGATCAAGCTCCTCAGCCCGCCATTCCGGGGCTCACTGTCTCCCAACTGCTCTTCGAACACTCAGGTCAATCTCACCTCCAGGCATTTGTGCACGCCGATTCCCGTGCCTAGAAAACCCTTCCTCGCGTCCTAAGATTTCGGAAATGGGAAGCGCTCTGTATAATCGCCGGCCTGGCTTCAGCACCCCGGACCGGGCGTGGCTCCCCTCCAGCGCTCCCAGACTCAAAACCCGGAGAGAGGTGGGAGACTACAGAAGACAGACAAGGCCCACCTCCGCGGTCCAGGTGCGGGGCACGCGAACGTAGGGGTCTCGGCATACACTTGGGCACTCACCTGCGCCGGGTCCCTGAGCGCCGCAGCCGCCGCCATCGGGACCCGGTCTCGCAGAGCAGCCGCCAGAGACGAGTGGGCCCCCAGTGCCCCCCTCCCTCGCCGGGCCCCAGGTGCGGCGGGCCCTCGGGCTCCCGGCTAGTGCAGGCGCGCGGGACGCGGGGCACAGCCGGACCGGGCGGACCCGCGTCTCTGGGGCGCGGCACGGAGCAGGGTCCCGGCCCCCGGCTCCGGAAAAGCCGCGAGTGACGCCGGCGCGCACACCCGGCCCGGGCTAGGACTGGCTGGCCTGGAACGCAGGAAGTTCCGGCCCGAAGCGGCGCCGAGCTCAAGGGCTGTCATTGGCCCGGCGCCAGGCGCGGACTCCTGGTTCAGCCTCCAAGGACCTGCGTTTCTCGTCCCGCCCACGCTCGGCCCCGCCGGAGGGCTGAGCGAGGGGGCGGCCCCGGGGCGGTGCTGGGGGCGGTGCGAGGAGGTGGAGCTGGGGCGGTGCGAAGGGGCGGAGCTGGGGCGGTGTTGGGGGCGGTGCGAGGAGGTGGATCTGGGGCGGTGCTGGAGGGCTCAGCGAGGAGGCGGATCTGGGGCGGTGCGAGGAGGCGGATCTGGGGCGGTGCTGGGGGCTGTGCGAGGAGGCGGATCCGGGGCGGTGCTGGGGGCGGTGCGAGGAGGCAGTGCTGGGGCGGTGCTGGGGGCGGTGCGAGGAGGTGGTGCTGGGGGCGGTGCGAGGGGGCGGAGCTGGGGCGGTGCTGGGGGCGATGAGAGGTGGTGGCACTGGGGAGAGCGCGCGGGTGGGTGATGATAGGGGGGCGGTGTTGAAGGCGGAGCGAGGAGGGAGTGCTGGGCGGTGGTTCTGCGGACGGTGCTGGGGGCCGCTGCTTGGGAGGGGCGAGGGGGCGGTGCTCGGGGTGTGGTGAGAGGGGGCGGCAATTGGGGAGAGGGCGGCATTGTGGGCGGTGAAGCGAGGGGTGGAGTGCTGGGGGGGGGGATTCTGGGGGCGGTGCTTGGGAGTGGCGCGGGGGGCAGTGCGAGGGGGTGGGGCTTAGGGGCGGTGCGGGGTGGTGGTATGGAACTGGAGGGCGGAGCGCAGGGGCCGTGCTGGGGGTGGCACTTGGGGGAGTCTGGGGGGGGTAGTGCGAGAGGGTGACTCTGGGTGGGGGTATCGGTGCGAGGGGGCGGTGCCGGGTGGGGGGGGGGATGTTGGCACGCGCTCGGTTACCTGCTTCTCGCTGGTTCCTGCTGGTTCTCTGTGACAGCGGAGCGCGAGCTTTTCCTCCTAACGGGGCTGTCTCCAGACTTCTCTTTCTGGAACCAAGTCCCAGTCGCCCTCAGGTGTGTATCACGGGATACCCATTTCTGCGTGCGGGGACAGAGGCTGGTCCTGCAATTCTCAGACCTTTCGGGGGGCCCAGGTTCACACTGACAATTGAAGGTAACACCTGATCTGCGGGGTCTGTGTGCTAACATGGAATGTAGCTCTAATTCAGTGTTTCTCAGCATCATCTGGGAATTTGTTAAAAATCCTCGTTTGGGGGGCAACAGCCTAAACCTAGGTACTCAGAAATCTTGCGGGTGGGGCCCAGCGTTCTGCACGTGAACAAGCCGTCCAGGGGACTCCAATTTGAGAAAAAGGAGTCTTGGTAAGTAACAGGGCCCAGGGTGTGCTTACTGCTGGATACTTAAGAGTCGTTATGGGGGTGCGTGGATGGTTGAGTCGGTTAAGCGTCTGACTCCTGGTTTTGGCTCAGACCATGTCTCCCTCTCTCTGCCCTTTTCCCAGTCGCTCTCTCTCTCTCTCTCAAAATAATAATGTTTTTAAAAAGATTCATCGGGGCGCCTGGGTGGCTTGGTCGGTTAAGTGTCCGACTTCGGCTCAGGTCATGATCTCACGGTCCGTGAGTTCGAGCCCCACGTCGGGCTCTGAGCTGTCAGCACAGAGCCTGGAGCCTATTTCAGATTCTGTGTCTCCCTCTCTCTGACCCTCCCCCCCTTCATGCTCTCTCTCTCTCTCTCTCTCTCTGTCTCAAAAAAAATAAATAAATAAAAATAAAAAGATTCATCATCATCATTGTTATCACAAGTCACAAACCCTGCTGTGAGAGGGCAACTCAGAGACCGTTCTCCGCATGGTAACTTATTTGTCAAAATAATGAGTCTCATTCAGCAAGTAGCGGCAGAGGTAATGATGATAATGCTTACATGAGAGCACATGTTTTACCATTGGTTATTTTTTTGTATTCTTTGAAATACATCACGCAGGAGAGTTTCATCAACTACAGGCAGGCCTACTGCACAAAGGACAGATTCTTATAGGCCACATGACTCAACATTTGAGAACAGCAGGGTTAGATGCCCTCAGGCCTAAGTGGACAATGGAACTCACATGGTTTCACGTTTGTTACATAAGATGAGATACCATTACTCATCTCTGGTTCTCAGGCATTAAAGAAAAAGTTATTCAAGACACTTGTTGAGAATGATAAGGCGGACTTTCTTCACGGGCCCTATCGTGTTAAGTATAAGGACCACTGCAGCAGGAGTTTGTAGTGAGAAAGAGTTTGAGAACAAGGAAAAGTAGGAATTTATAGGCGCAGGTGGGAGGGAGGGGATGGGAAATTACTAAGAGGATACATCAGGCGATAAGAGGGGTTCCAACTGAACCGACTTAACAAGATTCTTGCTGAAGGCAGGTCAGGATGATCAGACCTGGGGGGTGTTGGGGAATGAGGGACTGGATCAGATATCACCCGTGATCCGATATGGAGGGTAGTTCTGGTCAAACTGACTTTAGGGTTCTTGCTACAATTAGACAATGCAGAGAGAAACATGAAAGTCTGAAAGCCAGGGCCTAGTTGAGAAGAGAATCCAGAAGTGTCTAAGTAGAGGTTGGTCAAAGAGAATATCACTGTCACAGGAACCAAAACTTGCCCCTCTCCTGACTGTCGTATTCAGAGCAGCCAGATCCGGGTACAAATATATGATCGCAAGACATCCCAGCTTGATGTCCATTGGCTGGAGGCCCTTGTCCTCATCAAGACAGAATCAGCCCACCACCGCCTGGGCCCGTAGCCCACCAGGGAGCACTAAATCCTGGAGAGGTGAAAACTGAGGCCCAAGGAGGCCATACCAGGAAGGGGCACAAAATGAAGACATAATGAAGACGCAATTTCACGGTTACATCTGTCCATTTTTCATTGCCCCAAACTAATTTGCAACGGTCCAAATTAAATGTCAGGGAAGCTGGGTGTACAGAAAGAGAAAAAGAGATCGGTGAGCAAATGTAACTGGCTTCAAAAACAATCCATCAGTTTGGTAACCAAATACTCATTTTGTATTTCTCCTACGCATGAACACTTGCTGCCCCTCTTTTCTCTGACAACCCAAAACCCCATCCCATCACCACCTCAATCTCAATCTTAGTATTTACACTCCGAACCTAACCTCATGCCAGGAGACTACAGCAAAATAGGTTACTTATCACTTCTCACTCCCGCTAGATAGCTGTGGTTCAGGGACACGGTGAAAGGATGTTTTCAAACTGCTGAAGAAATTACCACCAACCTAGATTTCTATACATAGCAAAAGTGTCTCTCAAGAAAAAAGATATCTTAAAAAAGATTACTTCAAGCCAAAAAAGAAAAGTGTAATGGGAAATTGACCTACATAAAACTCAACGCTAATGATTATAATTAAGAACAAGGAAAAGTGATTCCAGGTGAAATCTTCAGGGTGATAGGAATGAAGATCTGAGTGGGGCGCCTGGGTGGCTCAGTCGGTTGAGCGTCCGACTTCAGCTCAGGTCACGATCTCGTGGTCCGCGAGTTCGAGCCCCACGTCCGGCTCTGGGCTGATGGCTCAGAGCCTGGAGCCTGCTCCTGATTCTGTGTCTCCCTCTCTCTCTGCCCCTCCCCCATTCGTGCTGTGTCTCTCTGTCTCAAAAATAAATAAATGTTTAAAAAAAAATTAAAAAAAAAAAAAGGAATGAAGATCTGAGAGAGGGGTGTGTTTATGGGCTCCTGCAACTGTTCATTCTCTGTGTAAAACAGAAATACTATCTCCTGTGGGGTTAGAATGATGGCATTGCCATGCATGCCATAAAAATCATAGTAATCGAAATTGGACAAAGTGATGGATATTCCGAGTTCCCTATGTTGTCTAGAAGGAAGGTAAAGGTATTTATAACTCTGTGCTAATGGATTAAAATAAGTATTTGTAATTTTTTGCTTAAATAAAATAAGTAAAGTCAAAGAAAATACTTTCCAAAGTAGAAAAATTTGGGGGTTGTAAATGAGTAGACAGTACTTTTAAAGTAGTGGGTAAAGAAGAAGGGAGGCAAAGAAAAGCAGAGAACCCAAATGCATCAACTTTTACACCAAGTTGCTATCGAATAAATATTCAGATTAGCAATCAGAGATTTTTTTCTTTTTCTTTTTTTTTCCTTAACGTTTTTTTATCATTGAGAGACAGAGAGCGACAAAGCATGAGCATGGGAGGGGCAGAGAGAGGAGGAGACCTAGAATCCGAAGCAGGCTCCAGGCTCTGAGCTGTCAGCACAGAGACCAATGTGGGACTCGAACCCACAAACCGCGAGATCATAACCCGAGCCAAAGTTGGACGCTCAACTGACTGAGCCACCCAGGCGCCCCAGCAGTCAGAGATTTTTAGTGGCTCAATATGTCCCTGAAGGATTCGTCTTAATTATTTTTTTTTATTTGAGTGTAGCTGACACACTAGTTTCGGGTGTATAGTGTAGTGATTATACAAGTTTATGCATTGTGCTCACCACAAGGAAGCTACCTTCTGTCCCCATACAATGTGACCACAATATCGACTGTACTTCCCATGCTACGACCCTCATTCCTGTGACCTAATCATTCTATAACTGGAAACCTTTTATCTCCCACTCTCCTTTACTCATTTTGCCCATCTCCCTTCCCTATGGCAACTGTCAGTTTGTTCTCTGTATTTATAGATCTGATTCTGCTTTTTGTTTATCCATTTGGGATTTTTTTTTTTTTTAGATTCCACGTATGAATGAAATCATATGGTATTTGTCTTTCTCAATTGACTTATTTCACTTGGCTTAGTACCTTCTAGGTCCATTCGTGTTGTCACAAATGGCACACACTCATCCTTTTTTATGGCTGCATAATATTCCGTCCACATCTTCCTTATCCATTCATCTATTGGTGGACTTCTAGGTTGCTTCCATATGTTGGCTATTGTATATAATGCTGCAATAAACATAGGGGTGCCTATATCTTTTTCAAATTAGTGTTTTCTTTTTCTTTGGGTAAATACCCAATTAGTGGAATTATTGCATCATACGGTATTTCTATTTTTTTGAGGAGCCCGCATACTGTTTCTACAGTGGCCATGTCAATTTCCATGCCTACCAACAGCGCACAAGTGTTCCTTGTTCTCCACGTCCTTGCCAACACTTTATTTCCTGTCTTTTTAAATTTAATTTAATTTTTTTACATTTTATTTATTTTTGAGACAGAGAGAGACAGAGCACAAATGGGGGAGGGACAGAGAGAGAGGGAGACACAGAATCCAAAGCAGGCTCCAGGCTCTGAGCTGTCAGCACAGAGCCCGATGTGGGGCTCAAACCCATGAACCATGACATCATGACCTGAGCCCAAGTCAGTTGCTTAACCGACTGAGCCACCCAGGTGCCCCTGTCTTTTTTTATTTTAGACTATCAAACAGGCATAAGGTAAAGGATTAAATTTTGAAAATTAATATACAGTATATTTAGAGCAGTTTTAGGTACAGCAAAATTGAACAGAATGTATAGTGTTCCCATATACCTCTTCCCGCACATGTACACTTAGGTTCTCCTCCCTCAACATCTGCAGAGTGTTGTGCATTTGTTATAATCTATGAGCTAACATTGACACATCATTATCAAACAAAATTAACCTTCAGTTTACATTTGAGTTCACTGTGTTGTACTTTTGAGACAGGGAAACTGAAAGGACCCTGTTAAAAAACTCCTTTTCCTGCTTCTATTCTTGTGAGGACCACCCCCCCACCCCCAGCTTATATATGCCTATTGTATGTCCTCCTTGTAGAGGGCAAGGAGTTAATGATTTCTTTGGAGTCTTCTAGCAAATAGCTAACATCTAAAGGGGTGACCAGGTGGGGTTTCATGTAGGTTTCCAAGACAACTGACTCCAGACACTGAGACCAGGGCATAAGTGACTTATGGAGGACACCCAGGTACTCGTCCTTATCCGACTAGGTCCTGGATGCCCAAGAGGGTATGTATACCAGACCACACTCTTCAGTAAAAACTCCAGACCCCAAACAACCAGGAGAGTCATTATTCTTTTCCTTCCTGAGTCTCTTCCAGATGCTCTGTCTGTGTCTGTTCTCACTACATCTTCAATAAACTCAAATCTCACTTTGATTTCCATCCTGCTCAATGCCAAACACCCTCTTGGCTGGACCTATGGGACCCCCTCTGGGTCATCGCACCTGCCCTGCCTGCATCACTTTCTCTGGGCTTTAACAAATGTATGATGTCATGTGTCCACCATTATAGTTTCATACAAAATACTTTCACGGCCCTAAAAAAAAAATCCCGTGTTGCATCTATTCATCCATCCATCCCTCTCGGCCCCCACGAGCTCCTGGTAACCACTGAACTTTTTATTGCCTCCATAATTTTGCCTTTTCCAGAATGTCATATAGTTGGAATCATATGTAGTCTTTTCAGATTGGCTTCTTTCACTTAGGAATATACATTCAAGTTCCCTCTAAGCCTTTCAATAGCTTGAGAGCTCGTTTCTTTATAGCACTGCATAATATTCCACCGTCTGGACGTACCACAGTTTATGCATTCACCTACTGGAGGACATCTTGATGACTTGCAGTTTCCGGCAATTATGAATAAAGCTGCTATAAAAATCCATGTTCAATTTTTGTGTGGACACGAGTTGTCACTTCTTTCAAGGAAATACCGAGGAATGCATTTGCTGGCTTGTAGGCTAAGAGTCAGTTTCGTTTCGGAAGAAATTGCCAAATTGTCTTACGAAGCAAACGGACCGTTTTGCATTCCCATCGGCCAGGAATGAGAGTTTCTGTTGCTGCACAAACTCATCAACATTCAGTGTTGTCAGTGTTTTGGATTTTGGCAATTCTAATAGGTGTGTAGTGGTACGTCATTGTTGTGTTAATTTGCGTTTCCCTAATGATATCTCGTGTGCATCTTCATATTCTTGTTTGCCCTCTGGATATCTTCTTTGGTATCTGTTCCATCTTTTGCCCATTTTTTATTGGGTTTGGGTTGTTTACTTTCTCTGTTAATACTCCTTTGTTTTAGATCACAGTCCTTTACCAGATACACTTTTTTTTTAATTATTTTTTTTTACATTTATTTATTTATTTTTGAGAAACATTTATTTATTTTTGAGAAACAGAGTGAGACAAAGCGTGAGCAGGGGAGGGGCAGAGAGAGAAGGAGACACAGAATCGGAAGCAGGCTCCAGGCTCTGAGCAAGCGGTCAGCACAGAGCCTGATGTGGGGCTCGAACCCACGAACTGTGAGATCATGACCTGAGCCGAAGTCGGACACTCAACCGACTTGAGCCACCCAGGCACCCCTATCAGATACACCTTTTGCAAAAAAGTTCCTCCCAATCTGAAGCCTGTCTTCTTATTCTATTGACGATGTCTTTCACAGAGCAGAAGTTTTTAATCTTAATGAAGTCCAGTAATCAGTTTTTTTCTTTCACAGGTTGTTTTTCGGTGCTATATATAAAAAGCACAGCCAGAGGCGCCTGGGTGGTCCAGTCGGTTAAGCATCCAACTTTGGATACATTGTATATATATTCATTTCTGAGCTCTCCAAGACCACCATGCAATTCTTCAAGTCTCAGCAGACACTGATTGGGTGTCCTCCAAATTGGACTCCATTCTGACCCTCTTTACCTGGAGTTAGCATCATATCTGATGCGGTTTTAGAGTGGTGGTGGGGGTCCGGAACTGATGGCCAGGAAAGAATTCTTGAGATGTCTTTGGTGCAAAAATGTGATTTTATTAAAGCATGGGGACAGGACCCGTGGGCAGAAAGAGCTGCACTGGGGTTGTGAAGAGTGACTGGTTATATACTATGGAGTGAGGGAGGTAAAGGCAAAGAGGGAGGCTTCCAGAAGGACTTTATATGCTAAAGAGGACTCAGAAGATACCAGAGGTCTTGCTATTGTCAAGCTAAGGTTGTTTTCCCTCTAGTAAGGCATTAACTTTAAGACAAGACAGTTGGGAGTTTATTGGAGGAATGTTTTACTCTGCCTATCTCAAATATTTGTCAGTGGGCTGCAGGTTACAAAGAAATTTAATTGTATTACATTTTTGTCTTGCCTTTGTTCCCTACATCACCATGGAGGGGAAGGTGATGTTAGGGCTCCAGGAAATTGAGTCTATGGGTTTCTGGAGGTTAGGCTATTGATAAGATTGCCTTTTTCTTGTAATTTACTAAGATGTTTGTAAACTGACGGAGACTCATGTCCTGCAGGACTGTGATCTGTATCAGTCAGCCCTTTGTTTTCTCCTTCTCTTAGCTTTAAGGCAGCCAGGAGTGCTTGAGGATTGTCACATGTATCCCACTGGAGGCGGGAGGCTGGAGGGCGTTTGTGGGGTCTCAGCTTGCCTCATGCTCCCTCGTCAATATCCTAAAGGTTAAAGGTTCAGTCTCACAAGACTGTCCCCACTTCAGATGCCAATTCCAAGTCCAGATTGTTACCTGTGCCACTGACTGATTGACTATAAATCAGAGGTTCCCACAACCTCCTCCTTGGATTTGATCATTTGTTAGAATGGCTCACAAAGCTCAGGGAAACACTGACTTACACTTACCAGTGAGTACTTATTATAAAGTATATAAGTAAGTACTTATTATAAAGGATATGATAAAGGATACTGATGAACAGCCAGATGAAGAGGTACGTAGGGCCAGGTTTGGTAGAGTCCCACATGCAGGAGTTTCTGTCCCCATGAAACTGAGGTGCACTACCCTCCGGACATGTGGATGAGTTCACCAACCTGGAAGCTCATCAAATCTTGTTGTTCAAGAGTTTTTATAGAATTTAATCTGTGATACTGCCCCTCCCCCCTTTCTTCCCAGAGATCAATGGCTGGAGCTGAAAATTTCAGCCTTAAATCACTTGATCTGTCTGGTGATCAGCCCCAACCCGAGGTTGTCTAGGGATCCCTTCTAAGTCAGCTTACTAGCATAAACTCGGGTGTACTCAAAAGGGGCTCCTTATAAATAACAGAGACACTCTTATCACTCAGGGCATTCCGTGGGTTCTAGGAGTTTTTTCAGTGACCAGAGACAAAGACCAAATATATCGGTCTATTGGTCTATCCTATTACAGCACAGTACCTTTGATATTATGTGGGGAAAATGACACTTTACCTCTATGATCTTCTTACCCAAGTCCTATAACCGCAGTCTAATTATGAGAAAATCATGAGATAAATTCCCATGGAGGCACATCCTACAGTATACCTGACCAGTACTACTCAGAACTGCCAAGTTCATCAAAAACAAGGAACGTCTGACAAATTATCACGGGCAAGCAGAGCCTGCAATGACAGGACAACTGAATGCAGCATCCTGGATGGGAGTCTGGTACATGAAAAGGGCATTAGGTTAAGAGCTTGGGAAGTGTGGATAAACTATGGGCTTCATCCAATAATAATGTGTCAACATTGATTCATTCATTGTAACAAACGTATCATATAATGTAAGATGTTATGTGCATATGGGAGAGGTATATAGAAGCCTTCTGTACTTACCTGCTCATTTTTTCCCCTGTAAATCTAAAACTATTCTTCAAAAACATAAAGTCTATTATTAAGTTTAAAAACTCTGGGATATTTAGAGCTTACAGGTGTGATTGTGGACAGAGGAAATGCCAAGAAACGTGTGGGATGGAGAATCAGATCTACAGCGCTCTTGGGTGCAGGTAGGAAAACCGAGACTTGCATATATGAACCCTTCGGACGAAGTTCAAGGTTAATCTTTTGATAGTGAGGTTTCCAGAGAGCCAAATCTCCAAGTTTTATATGTGGACTAGTTTAGATGGGAAGACTGGAGGAAAAACAGTGTTAACCTGTTGATAAGGCATGGGCATAGTCAGTCAGTCCATTGCAATATTTGGGAAGGTCTGAAATGACCAGACCAGAGTCTTCTGTAGCCCATGCCATGTGTGGAATTCTCACAGATGCTCCAGTAAGTGTCTCATAGAAGAAGAGTTGATGTGGGTGGAGATTCGAAGGTCATCAAAGCCGAAGATAAAACCTCGGATCATGGAAGGCCAAGTTTCTCTGAGAGTTTTGCAATTTTAGATTTAATAATCCATTCATGCGCTCAGTCAAGACAGGGCAAAAGCAACATCCCAGAGAGAGAAAAATTGTTCCAGCAGAAATGTAGCAACAGTGGTTAAGCAGTAGCCCTCTTACACGGGGAAGCTTTGATCCAATGAGAGAACACGTGAATAATGACAAGGACATATTCATAGCCATGACCTACAGGCAACTGCGTGATATGTAATTGCCCACAGAGGAAGCTCGAGGTGGCTTTCTCGCTTGCCCCGCCATTACAGCTCCACCAGGATTATGTTCTCAGCAGATGGGACAAAAGGATACCGGTTGTGCCAGCTAAAGAGCAAAATTTTCCCACCACTACCAGTGGAGGAGCTGCTCTAGATTTTCTTTCCCCTTGTGGGAAAGTCATGGCCTAAATTTCAGGCAGGGGATTGAGGAGACTCCAGACGGCCATCTGGATGTCTCGAGAGTTTATCCGCATGCAAAGGACGTCCAGCTTATTTCTAATTGACCTTTTAATCTTAGGGACTTTGGACCGAGAGCTTTTCATTTCTTCTGTTAGAGGGTCAGGGCGTAGGCAGAGGAGATTTAACATTCTGTCTGCTGTAGAATGGGGGCAGGTTTCTGAGCTGTTGGCTTTAGCAAGTTCCCCCTTTGCTTATGGATCTTATCGCCCATATGAGTTTCTGTTTTAAATATGTCCACTTCTTTTGGTACCGATAAATCCTCGAAGTGATCAGCCACGCATTTCCCATTTTGAGTTGCTGTGCCACGTGCAGTCATAAATACCGATCAAGTATCGCTAACCTTAAAAATTAAACTGTTGATTATTTTGCCAGAAAAATGGGCTTGTTCAGGAATAGCAGAGAACTGCAACTCAAGACACGCAAGCTACAGCAAAACCATAGGCGACCCTGTTGGCGGGCAGGGAGAAAATCTTCCTTCCGCCTGCTGGCGTTGTAAAAATAGGCTTCTTCCTGTGGGAAAACGCAAGGAAGGTCTCTTGTGGGGTCTGCAAAGGGCTGTGAGGAGTGCTACAGCGTGAGCGCTCCCCCTTCCGGCCTTATTTATTTGTTCATTTATAGGGAAACTTGCTTTTTAGAAATATTTATTTATTTTGAAAGAGAGAGAGTGTGCATGCGCAAGTGGGGGAGGGGCAGAGGGAGCATCCCAAGCAGGTTCCACAGCGTCAGCGCTCAGAGCCCCGTGGGGGGCTCAGACTCACGAACCGTGAGATCATGACCTGAGCTGAAATCAAGAGTTGGATGCTTAACCGACTGAGCCACCCAGGGCCCCCCTTTTTTTAAATTGAAGGGGTTTTTTAATTTCTTTGTATCCCAGGTGGGACTCCAACCTATGACCCCAAGACTGAGGGTTGCATGTTCTTCCAACTGAGCCAACCAGGTACCCCCTCCCAATTCCATTTTAGTTTTGTTTAGTTTATTTAAGTTTATTAATTTTTGAGAGAGAGAGAGAGAGAGAGAGACGAGAGAGAGAATCCCAAGCAGGCTGCATGCTGACGGTGTGGAGCCCAACTCAGGACTCCAACCCGTAAACCTTGAGATCTTGACCTGGGCTGAAATCACGAGTGAGCTGCTCAACTGACTGAGCCACCCAGGGACCTCCCAACTCCATTTAAAACGACATTCCCTTTATTCAGTTCCATAGTTCCAACTCAAAAGGTATCTGCTATCTGTGCAGATACTAATTCTCCTATCCTTAACTAACACGCAGGCCCGCGTGAGAACCAGAAGTTCCACCAACTGGAATGAGTTCTGTTATCTGGGATGATTGGGTGTGAGGCTGACACTCATATTCATGGGGTTCTGGAAACCTACGGATTCAGGCAGATCCTGCCTGAAATGTTCCTTGTGAAGTGAGGAGCTAGTAGCCATCAACAGAGAAGGTGAGGTCTGGGTCTGTTAGGGGAAGCTCTGAAAGGCCGGAGTGCAGAAGGGTTAAGTTCAGGTGGCTGCCTTGCAGTCACGTGGGTCCCCTCCAGTCAGGAAAGGAAGAAGACCAACAACGCTAAGATTTCGAACAACGGGGGGTGGTAATGTGAGAAGGAGCGAGCAAAAGGATCTCAAGAGAGGCAAGATGAGAGGTGAAAAAAAAAATGCGGTGTTTCAGTTAAGAGAAGGATTTGGGCACACGGGGTACATACCTAACACAAGATCCATTGTCGCCTGAACCAACTTTGCTCTTGCCATGACTGCTCTACAACAAGAAATGGTTTCAGCCACACAGTCCAGAGCGAGACTAAAATACCCAATGGGCCTCTGCTTGAAAAAGCACCTAAAGCATGTCCTTCTCTCTCATGAATGAATGACTAGTGAGAAGGGCAAAGGATGCTTTGGGAGCCTCAAGGTGGAAGCACAGGAAAGGGAAGTTTTTAAGGATTTGAATACATCATGGAAAGTGAGTCCCATTGTAGAAGGTGAGGCATAGTTTCCTAAATTATGCCATATAAAGGGGACTCTACATCCAGGTAATCCTAGAAAGCCCCAGAGCTGTCTTTTGGTTTCAGGCTGAAGGTAATGAAGGATGGTCTTGCTAGTTCTGAGGACAAGGGTTTTCCCTCAGGGTTAGATACCATGTTCTAAATATTGCACCTGGACCGCAAAGTTGTATTTTGCCCCTTGAAACCTTATGCTCCTCGTAAATGTGAAACTGAATAAGGAAAATGTCAGTTATCTTTTTTTATAAGAAAGTCTCATTTAAAGTGGAGTTGGAAGGCCAGAAGGGGGAGCTCTCACGCTGTACCATTCCTCACAGCCCTTTGCAGAGCAAACAGAAAGAGACAGACCCGCATTGCCAAAGAGAAGGAGCCTGCTTTACAATCCCAGCAGAGGAAGAAAGATTTTTCTCCCAGCCCAGCAACAGCCTAGCCAATGAGAGACTGTCGCACACAACTCAACCAATGAAAAGCCACTACACTTCCGACTCCCGGTTTACTCCAATGGACTTTTTGTTTACAACAGCTCCTCCCAAGTCCCCCACCCCCCTTTTCTCTATGAAAGAGCCAACTTCTCCTTTGTGCTTTGGACTTGTTTGTGGTTTTGCTGTGGCTTGCGTGGCTTGAATTGTAATTCTCTGCTGCTCCCGAATAAATCAGTTTTTCTGGTAAAATAATTAACAGTTTTATTTTTAAGGTTAACACAAGCCGGAGCTTCTAATAAATATTAAGTGTCTGTGAGTCACTGAACCTAGTAAAACAAAGAAGCTCATCCGGATATTGACTGAGGATTGAATTATAAAAGGAGCCTAGATTCTTTGGATTTACACTTAATATTCAGGCAAAAATAAGCGGGGACTTTGGAACATCCCTGGAGCACGACGATCCAGGTATGCTGTTGGTTTTCGCATGCGAGGTGAAGAGGTATTTGGGAGTTAGATAAAGGGGTCTGCTGAAGAAAGCAGAGCGTATCAACAATGACGAAATAAGTAGGGTCAGAGGGTATAGGAGCAAAGATAGTGTTGCGATTTGGGAAAAAAAAAATTTGCATTTTACAATTTTATTTGTGGCTCACAGCTCTTGGACAAGCTGGTAACCCCTTCCGTTAGGTTTCTTTATGGGTAGAATAGATGTGCTGCAGGGGCTCCATGTGGAGATCAGAAGCCCTTTGTCAAGTAATATATGAGTAATAGGTCTGAGACCATAAATTACCTCATTTTTAAGGTATCGTATTGAGTTAATTGAGAGAGAGACATAGCGAGGTCTGCATCCACCTTTAAAGGCTCTTACCAAAAAAAAAAAATAATAAAAAAAAAAAAAATAAAGGCTCTTACCTCTCAGCGGCGTCCTGCACCTGCCATTCCTTTAGGCGACAGTGAGTCAGGAAGGTGAATGAGCGTGTCCCTGCATGCAGCCCTTATCAAGGGCTTGGGGAGCTCTGAGGGGTCAAGAAAACCTTAGGAATCTATCAGAGCTGTCAGAGGGCACAGTGCATGAGGTTGGAGTCTGGAACTTCAAAGGTGAGTCCCTTGGATGAACGTTAAATATTAACATTACAATGAGAAATCAAGTCTCTGCCTCGTAGCTTAAAAGAGGTTGGGGGGCTTAAGAGAAAAGCTTTGTTGGGCATCATGGGGTCCAAGAGACAAAGAAAGGATATTTTTGTTTGTTTATTTGTTTGTTTTTTTAAGGGATGGATCATGTGACTGATTATCCAATCATGTGAGGGATTATCTAACCTCACTACAGAGGTGAGTTGTGTACCCTGAGGAATTATAGTAGGGCCATCTGAGGTGTTGAGGGTAGAGTATGTGACCCCACCAGAAAGGTGGCAGTGTCCCCATTGACTGAGGTGATCATCTCACCCCGTGTATTCAAGGGTGTCTGGGGAAAGACAGGAACAGATTCCTTAAAGGGAGGTCATTGGGAGTAACAATTACAGAGGGGAGGTGAACTCTGAGAGGTTACATGGCCTCAGGTAAGGTACGAAGAGACTGTTGAACGACCGGATGAGGGTTGTACTAAAAAGGCCATTTTCCTTTTCTTTTTAAAAATTTTTAATGTTTATTTTGGAGAGAGGGAGAGAGAGAGTGTGAGCAGGGTAGGACACAGAATGTGAAGCAGGCTCCAGGCTCTGAGCTGCCAGCACAGAGCCCCGATGCGGGGCTCAAATCCACAAACCGCGAGATCAGGACCTGAGCTGAAGTTGGACGCTTAATCAACGGAGCCACCCAGGTGCCCCTAAAACGGCCATTTTTCAATTTCATACTAGGAGAAACTAGCAGACCACTTTTGAAAAACGTTTATTTATTTTTGAGAGAGGGGGAGAGAGACAGAAAGAAACAGGATCCCAAGCAGGCTCCATGCTATCAGTGCAGGGCCCGACGTGGGGCTTGAACTCATGAACCATAAGATCATGACCCGAGCCAAAATCAAGAGTTGGACACTTAACCAACTGAGCCACACAGGCGCCCCCGAGGACCATTTTCTAGAGGGGATTTGGGATCCTGAGGATTCAAGGTCCCCTGGAGATAAACCAATTTGGGGAGACCCCAAGAACTCCAGAGAGATGATTGTAGTTCCAAATTATCCTTAGTGAAATTCTACCTTTTTCTGGAATGTCGGACTGAGTTAGTGCTATCGAGGCAGAGCGTGTAATCAAGAACAGAGGAGGAAAGGGGGGATCCAGGGGAGCGAGAATTTCCCATGGGATTAGACACGTATTCAAATAAACAAAAGAGGTTTCCCCCAAGAGCTGGGAAGATTCTCACCCGTCCCAAAACTTGCAAGATTCCTGTTCAACGGGCAGATCGGATGCCCACTCAAGAGCCAAAGAAAAAAGTTTTCATTCAAAGAGAATCAAAGTAACTCCTTGCTTGTGCTACAACGGCACATGTCTGGAGCACTGGATTAGGGGTTGTGATTGACAGTGTGGAGCCAGATCTCCCCAATGTGGAAAGGACACAAGGGGTACGAGAGGCTGACACGAACACCTGGGTGATGGTAGAAGGACCTGAGTCAGCACTCCCTCTGAGTCACGGCACCAGAATACTGTAAAAAAAATAATAATAATAAAAATCCAAACTTGCCTAGAGAAAGGCTATCCAGAAGTCTGGACAGACCATCAGATCTGTAAGCACCTGAGGAGGCTGTGGGGAAATGGCATTTCTTTTACAGGGAGGCACAGATGAGGCTGGAAAGAGCCAGGTGTGGGGTAGGGAGGTAAGCAAGTGGTGTCGTCAAGCACCCGAACAGGAAATGTCTTTCTCTGCCGTCAGCCGATCCTTGATCCTCGGGAGGTGCCGTTGAGGTTGTCCTGCCTTCTAATGCTCGCTTTAGCTCAAGGGTGGGCTGAAGTTCAAGGGCCTGTGGAGAGGAGAGAAGCCTGACCAGTTTGGTCAGAACGAGTTAGCAGGGATTTTGTCCAGATTGGTCATTTGCATTTACGAAAATTATAAATAGACAGAATTGTACGGTAGGCACCCTGGCTTCTCAGTATAATTGAGATTTGTACCGCCTCGGTGACCCTCTGAACTACCTTCAACTTTTCATATTTTGTCCAGCTTTCCGAGTGTTCTTCTGTGGAAAGGTTGATCTGAAGTGACCCAGTCAACCACCGTGGGAAGTGCAAGTCGACTTGGTTGTTTTGATGGCAGACCCTCATTCTACTTTTAAAATATTTATGGGAACGCTCTGGGACCTATGGTGAAGGCGCCTTCCTCCAGAGGAGTCATGTGTTTGTTTAGTATTTGAGTTTAGCAGATCCTTTCTGTTTCTTTTTTTTTAAGTTTTACTTATTGATTTTTTTAGTAGTCTCTTCGCCCAGCGTGGGGCTCGAACTCATGACCCCTGAGATCAAGAGTCGCACACCCTTCCTACTGAGCCAGCCAGGAGTCAGCAGATGCTTTCAAGCTGAGAATTTGGATCGTTGTTCAATCTAGAAAATAGGTTTTTGGAAAAACTTTCCTCTCCTACATACGTTCTTCTTTGTTCCTGGATCTTTAATTTTTTAAATGTATTTTATTTTTTTAAGTTTATATATTTATTTTGAGAGAGACAGAGAGAGACGGCGTGACTGGGGGAGGGGGTGAGAGAGGGAGAGAGAATCCCAAACAGGCTCCTCACTCTGAGCGCAGAGCCTGATGTGGGGCTCGAACCCGAGAACTGTGAGATCATGACCTGAGCGGAAATCAAGAGTTGGACGCTCAACCGGTGAGCCCCCCGGGTGCCCCCTTTGTTCCTGGATCTTTAATTAGATGGAATCTCTGCCAGTCTTCCAAAAGTCATCCCTGTCCCCAACCAGAAAACAAATAAATGGATGTTCTTTGGATTTTCTTCTAATACTTGAATGCTTTATTTCTTTGAATTGCATATTCATATATAATGCAAGTCCATTCTTTTTAAATTACCATAGCTTCCTAATTTATATGCTAGGAACAGTAAGCACCTCTTCATTACTTTATTATTATTGTTGTTATTATTTTATTTTAATTCCAGTGTAGTTCACGTATAGTGTTATATTAGTTTCAGGTGCCCAATATAGTGATTCAACAATTCTGGGCATTCCTTAGCGCTCATCAAGATAAGTGCTCTCCTGGGGCGCCTGGGTGGCTCAGTCGGTTGGGCGTCCGACTTCGGCTCAGGTCATGATCTCGCGGTCCGTGAGTTCGAGCCCCGCATCGGGCTCTGTGCTGACAGCTCAGAGCCTGGAGCCTGTTTCAGATTCTGTGTGTCTCCCTCTCTCTCTGACCCTCCCCCGTTCATGCTCTGTCTCTCTCTGTCTCAAAAATAAATAAACGTTAAAAAAAAATTAAAAAAAAAAAAAGATAAGTGCTCTCCTTAATCCCCATCACCTGTTTCACCCATCCCCCCCACCCGCCTTCCCTTTGGGAATCGTCAGTTTGTTCTCTATAGTAGAGAGTCTATTTCTTGGTTTGTCTCTTTTTTTATCTTTGTTCATTTGTTTTGTTTCTCAAATTCCACGTACGAGGAGTGGTCCTGGATGTCTCAGTCAGGTGAGCGTCCGACTCTCGGTTTCAGCTCAGGTTATGTCCTCACAGCTCATGGGATTAAGCCCTACATAGGGCTCTGCACTGACAGCCTGGAGCCTGCTTGGGATTCTCTCTCTCCCTCTCTCTCTGCCCCTCACCTGATTGCCCTCTCTCTCTCTCTCAAAATAAATAAACATTAAAAACGATTCCACATATGAATGAAATCGTATGGTATTTCTCTTTCTCTAACTGACTTACTTTGCTTAACATTATACTCTCTAGATCCATCATGTTGCAAATGGCAAGATTTCATTCTTGTATATAAGTACCACATCTTCAGGGTGCCTGGGTGGCTCAGTCGGTTAAGAGTCTGACTTGATTTTGACTGAGGTCGTGATCTCACAGTCGTGGGATCAAGCCCTGAGCTGAGCTCTGTGCGGTTAGCGGAGCCTGCTTAAGATTCTCTCTCCTTCTTCTGCCCCTCCCCTGTTTGTACATGCTCTCTTTCTTTCTCTAAAAAAAAAATTTTTTTTAAATAAATACCACATTTTTTTTAGTTGAAAATCCAAAACGTAAGAAGAATTGAAAATTCTTTATTTGGGGGGCACCTGGGTGGCTCAGTCAGTTATGCGTCTGACTTTTGGTTTCAGCTCAGGTCATGATCTCACAGTTCGTGGGTTTGAGCCCCGCATCGGGCTCAGTGCTGGCAGTGTGGAGCCTCTTTGGGATGCTCTCTCTCTCCTTCTTTCTCTGCCCCTCCCCTGCACACCCCCCCCCCACACTCTGTCTCAACATAAATAAATAAACTTTAAAAAAAAGAAAGAAAATTCTTTATTTGGTAAAATTAAGAATATGTTGTATAACTCATGGACCACCAAGAGGGAAACATGTGAAAGTGGTAACTGGAAAAAAAAAACAGAACATGAAGTGATACTGATGATGCTCACATTCAGTTGTGCCGTCATGTGGCTAAAATAAAGTTCTTCTGGTTCCTTTTGTGTCAAACATTTAAGGGCACACTAAAAAAAAAATAAGGCAATTTTGCTAAAAGGGAAGATCCTTTAAATTCTTTAGGAAGGGGTTACCTAGAGGGGGAAGAGTGCTTGAAATTCTATAGCACTAAGGTTAAGTGGAGGCCATGACCAAATAAATGTGTAACCAAGACATGTTTTATGCTCTTTAAAGCAGTACTTTTGAGTCGGGAAAGTATCCAGAGAAAGATGATTCTTCCTGATGTGCTTCTCGCTGAACAACACCTTTATTCACCCTTGTATGTATCAACTGTCTAGCGCAAGTACTCGAACTCTGAAATATCTCAATGCAACTCACAAATGATACTTTATCATACATAATACCCTCACCTGGAAATAAATTCTTCATGCCTTGTACATTCATGATTCCCAGGAACATTTCAGTTATGGTAAATTACAGGATGGCAAGAAAAGTTCTTGGAGATCTTGAAGTAAGAAAAAACTTGAGGTGGGGCGCCTGGGTGGCTTAGTCGGTTAAGCGTCCAACTTCGGCTCAGGTCGTGATCTCGTGGTTCGTGAATCTGAGCCCCGCATCAGGCTCTGTGCTGACAGCTCGGAGCCTGGAGCCTGCTTCGGATTCTGTGTCTCCTTCTCTCTCTCTGCCCCTCCCCCACTCACGCTCTGTCTCTCTCTCTCAAAAATGAATAAAACATTTTAAAAAGTTAAAAAAAAATTAAAAACTTGAGGAAAGGATATGGTAAAGGGCGTCACAAATATGAAGCACAATAAAAGGCAGTTTTTCCTAGATCCAAGGCTCAAGTCTGAATCCTTAAACTTCCCACCATCAAGACACCATTTGTGAATGTTCTTTTCGGAAAGCTCCAGTGAGCTCCCGTGTCAGGAACAGGTGCCTCTCAGCCAGCGCTGGACAGAAGAGCCTTGTGATACTTGCACCGAATCCAAACTCAGTACATTGTTGGCTCTTTCTGTCGGGTCGCTTATAATTGGCAATCCACCATGTTCTGAACCTTCTCCGGTCCAGCAGTAGTGAAAAGTGTATCCAGTTCACCTTGTGTGAAGAACTAAACTCTAGTACGATCGCCTGTCACATGGAAATTTCAGACAGACACTGATCGTTTCTTTTTAATGTTTATTTATTTATTTGTTTATTTTTAATGTTTACTTTTGAGAGAGAGAGAGACAGAGTGTGAGCAAGGGGAGGGACAGAGAGAGGGAGACAAAGAAGCCGAAGCAGGCTCCAGGCTCTGAGCTGTCAGCACAGAGCCCGACGCGGGGCTTGAACTCACGAGCTGTGAGATCGTGACCTGAGCCGAAGTCGGTCGCTCAACCGACCGAGCCACCCGGGTGCCCCGACACTGACCTTTTTTAAACCCAAGCTAAGCCGTGTCATAGCGGCCATAATCTCGAAGAGGCATCATCCCTCCGGGCTCCAGAAGCCTGCTCAGCCTGTTGAGAGCCTCCTGCATCTTGTCTTGAGGGTGACAATCTCGAGACTAGCCGTGGGCGCTGGGTAACTCTGATCTTCATCACATGGATTGTGAACAAAGGGAAAACACCGGCAAGGATCCTGTGCTAAATTTGTCTGAACCAGTTCTACAGCCGTGGAGGAAAACTCACAGCAGTAAACAGAGTCCCGGATCCTGGTCAGTCTGTAAAATCAGAAAGACTGTGTCTCTCACGCCACAGCCGACCTCGAGTGTTCGGGAGCTGGCTGAGGAGCCAGAGAAGTCATCAGCACAGATCTGCAGGTGATTGAGTTTCTGAGTTACGTTTTCTTCCACGGGAGCCGCCTGTGTTTTATGTCCAAGACTATCTGAATTGTTCTTCTATTTTAAAACCATTCTCGGGGCACCTGGGTGCCTCAGTTAGTTGGGGGACCAACTTCGGCTCGGGTCATGATCTCACGGTTTGTGAGTTCGAGCCCCACGTCGGTCTCTGTGCTGACAGCTCAGAGCCCGGAGCCTGCTTTGGATTCTGTGTCTCCCTCTCTCTCGGCCCCTCCCTCACTCATTCTCTGTCTCAAAAGTAAACATTAAAAAAAAAATTTTTTTTAAATATCGAGGTGTCTGAACTCAGGCACCAGTTGGATTCCTGGCTCAGCTGGTTGTTGGCTTATCTCAGCCTCTGCAGGCCTCTCCCACAAACAGCCTACAGGTGAGCTTTAAGAAGAAGATGTATATAAAGCCATCAAGTGACTAGTAATCCAGGTGTCTGTTTTAGGCGAGGAGTGTTTCTGATGTTGGTCCTTTCAAAATATGGATCCCTCCTTTACAAGTGCTCTCGACCACAACTCCCTCAAATGACAGCCGCATCAGTTCTGACTCTACACGTATGACAGGTGCCCCAGGCTTGAAAACCCCAAGGGACATACAAGCATCGTGTGGCTTCTTGCTGTCCTCTCCAGAAGCTCAGCCAAGCCATCCCACCATCACCAGGACTGCTCTTCTGGGTTCCAGCCACCGAGGATTAAATGGAGCCACCAAGCTATTCACCAATATTCTGTATCTTACTCTTCCCTCTCGTACAACTCAGCCACAGCACATGCATATCCCCGGAGTCAACTAGCTGTTTTCTTATGACCTCTGAGACGCCTTTCCCTTAACGTGACACCATGCAAAGCTGGGGATTCGATTTGTATTGCAATTCAGCCATCCAAAGGATTAGACTGTGGGTTTAGTTTTCAGAAATCTCAACTCGGGAGCTAAGGGAGATAAGGATTTCTCTTAGGATGGTCATTAATAGCTTTCTATCCCTTACCTTGACTTTGAGCTGAGAATTTAAAGCCCTGAGCTCATTTTCTTTCTGCACTTAAAAGCAACCAACCGGGGGCACCTGGGTGGCTCAGTCGGTTAAACATCTCTTTTTTTTGTTTTTTTTTTAATGTGTTTATTTTTGAGATAGAGAGAGAGAAAGAGAGAGAGCACGAGTGGGGGAGGGGCAGAGAGAGAGGGAGGCACAGAATCCAAAGCAGGCTCCGGGCTCTGAGCTGCCAGCACAGAGCCTGACGCGAGGCTCCAACTCATGAATCTTGAGATCATGACCTGAGCTGAAGTTGGACGCTTAACCGACTGAACCACCCAGGCGCCCCAAGCACCCGACTCTTGATTTCGAAGGTGGTATTCCCAGCTGGGAATACCTGAGGCACTCGCCAGACCCATATCACAGACGTTCCCCCCAGCAGGGCCCGTGTTGTGACTGGACTGGATCTCGTGGCTCCTGTTACGACTGCAGGATGTGCGTCAGTGAAAACCATCAGGGAACTTTGACGAACAAGAGTAATTACTCCCAAGTCCTGGCATGCCGGGGCCACCGAGTGAGGTCACAGGCAGACAGAACGCAGACCTGGGGCTCTGCCTTCATTAGCGTCTGAGGGGGGGGGGGTTCCTGGGGGCTCATGAGGTCACTCTGTATTGACTAATTTGAAGCCTGAGAGTGGGATTCAGGGGATGGGAGACCGAAGGCAGGGCCACTCAAGGCGTGTCCGTTTTCATGGTCGTCCAGGGTTTTCTGAAAGGACAACATCGTGGGCGTGGGGGTGCCTACTGCCTTATCTGGTTGTGCCGATCTGGAGCAGACGGCTTTTGAAATGGATGCCTTGCCAATCAATGCTTAATTCAGGCATTACACCACGACACTTCCTTCCACCACGACAGGCGGTCGTTGTTGTCACGATTCTGCTACTGTTGCGCGCCACAGACAACCAGCGTCTCCTTTACCGTCAGAAACGGGGTCATGAATCCGGTGGAGTCTGGCCAGAGAACCCGGTCCAGATTCCTAGCCTCGAGTTTCAGTTCCCTGGAACCGCTCACAGCACCATCGCTGTCTACCCGTCTGCGTTCAGCCAGGGAGGCAGAACTTCTCCGGGGATTCTGGGGTAAGGGATTGCTTGTGAGAACTGGACCTTCCGTGATCTCACGGTTCACGAGATCGAGCCCCACGTTGGGCTCTGCGCTAATGGTGTGGAGCCTGCTTGGGATGCTCTCTCTCTCCCTCTCTCTCTGCCCCCCCCCCCCCCGGTCTCTCTCAAAATAAATAAATAAACATTAAAAAAAAAAAAAAGGAAAAGTAGACCTTATACAACTGCTTCACTTTCACCAACCAAATCTCATAAAAGTGCTTTCCTGGCCAACTGTAACCCAGAAGCATGCAGGGCAAGGGCTTCTGAGGAAGATGGCTTGAGTATAATCGGAGCGACACGGTAGAAACCACAACGATATCCAGGCAGTGGATTTTATTTTTTTATTTTAATTTTTTTTTAACGTTTATTTATTTTTGACAGAGAGAGAGAGAGAGAGAGAGAGCGAGCATGAGCGGGGGAGGGGTAGAGAGAGAGGGAGACAGAATCGGAAGGAGGCTCCAGGCTCTGAGTGGTCAGCACAGAGCCCGACACGGGGCTCGAACTCACGGACCGCGAGATGGTGACCTGAGCTGAAGTCGGACGCTCAACCGACTGAGCCACCCAGGTGCCCCAATTTTATTTATTTTTGAGAGAGAGAGAGAGAGAGAGAGAGAGAGAGTGCAGGGGAGGGGCAGAGAGAGGGGGAGACACAGAATCCGAAGCAGGCTCCAGGCTCTGAGCCATCAGCACAGAGCCTGACGCGGGGCTTGTGACCTGAGCTGAAGTCAGATGCTTAACCCACTGAGCCACCCAGGTGCCCCACCCACAACGTATTTTAAAGGATGTTACAGAACTTGATCTTCCCACTCACCTTCAGAATTACGTCCATTTTATAGTCCAAGAGACTAAGTGATAAATTAAGAGAGTTGCCCGATGGCGCTTAGTTCATAAGGTGGAATTGGTCCGAGGTCTAGCTCACCTGCTTCCAAACGCTATGTTCTTTTCTGGGCAGTGAGCACTCCTGGCCTCCCTTCCTTATCAGTATAGATGAGTCTCTGAGGACTTTGTCTTAACTCTCTCTTTTACAATTTCAATCTCATCGCTCCCTCCCATCATTTCATAGATATGTCTTGATATTGCCTCCCTCTGTACTTACTTTTTCATTCTCTCTCCCATAAAATGTCTACTAACTTATAAGATTCCCCCTTTTCTACAGACCCCCTCACCCCTCTTTTCACACACCTTGCTGATCCCCCAACATCGTTCCCAAACCTTCTCTCTCCTACAGAACCTCTTCCATGGAAACCTGTAACTTTTGTTACAGAAAAGCCTCAAGATTTGAGTTCTAACTCTGGATTCCACTTTCACGCGGGCCATGACTCTTCCCTCCAAGCTTCAGGCTTCTCATGTTTCGGGTGTGGGTCGACTGGGATCCTATTGGTGAGACCACTTTGCAAATTCTAAAGCACTAGAGAAATGCCGTTAATTGTTATCATCTCTTATGTGATTCTCAAATTAAAAAGTCAATGCCAAATGATCCACCAAATAAAAAATATTGCTCGAGTTTATTGGCGGGAGCAACAGATTCCTCGAGTGCAATCAACCCAGAGCAGACCCAGAGGAAGTTATGCCTACAAAGGAGCATGGGCGGACAGCAGACTGGGTAGAAAGTGGGCGAGAGAAAACACCAGGGAATAATTCTCCCTGGCTGCCCGGTTTAGGCTCCCTGTGTGGGATGGCTTCTGTCCAGGCTTGGGTCCAGCCCTGGGGGTGCATGGATTGTCCAGAGTGAGTCAGGGCCAAATTTTAATCCATTATTGGCAAACACCGAAGAATAAGGGGTTTGGGGTCTCGTAGGTCTGATTCGAATCCCCATAAAAACTGTGAAATGGCCAGGTCCCCCAATTTCTCTGTGCTTCGGATTGCTAACTACAACATGGGGTGACGGGAAGGTGGAGGGTAATTTACAGCATTTGTGAAAACGTATACTTAAATCTAAAAGTTTTGACTCATGATGGGTGCTCAGTGAATGCTATCTGTGGTAAGAAGTATTTCATTATATTAGCTCATTCAGCATAAGGAACACATCTTATTCATCGACGTAACCCCAGATCTTGGCTCAAGGACAAGACACAATATGGCCACAAGAAAAATCTTCTGAGTGAATAAATGAATGGATGCTATAGTAATTAAAGAAGTCACGAGGCTAACTGTGATACTGGAAGGAGACAAAAGTGCAAATGTAATCTGGGTTTGGGTGTGCAGTTGGTGAGTTGCGGTGTCCTGGCTTCTCCAAACCACAAGTTGTTGTGGAAAACATTACATGTGTGTAGAAGGCCATTGGCATTTCTCTCAAGATAAGGGAGGCTGAGTGAGTCTTCTTATGTTTAAGGGGCCTTAGATTTCCCTTTTTCTTTTCTATGAACTACCTCTTCATATTCTTTGCCCATTTTTAAACTAGATGGTTGCTTTTTTTTCTTATTGATTTTTAGGAGCTCTTTATATATATGTAACCCTTTGTTATGGGAAGAGCAAGCATTTTTAGCATTTTTTAAATGCCTATTTATTTTGAGAGACATAGGGTAGGTACATGTGCGAGTGGGACAGGGGCAGAGAGAGAGGGAGAGAGAATCCCAAGCAGGCTCTGTGCAGTCAGTGCAGAACCCAATGTGGGGCTGGATCTCACGAACCTTGAGATCGTGACCTGAGCAGAAATCAAGAGTTGGACACTTAACTGACTGAACCACCCAGGAACCCCTATTTTTAGCACTTGTGTTTTATTTATGACTCTTTTAAATGTGGGAATGTTTTTCTTTATTTTTATTAAAAACATTTTTTTTTATGTTTATTCATTTTTGAGAGAGAGAGAGACAGAGCGTGAGCGGGGAAGGAGCAGAGAGAGAGAGGGAGACACAGAATCCGAAGCAGGCTCCAGGCTCCGAGCTGTCAGCACAGAGCCCGACGCAGGGCTCGAACCCACCAACAATGAGATCATGACCTGAGCCGAAGTCTGACGCTTGACCGACTGAGCCACCCAGGCGCCCCGACTCAAGGAATATTTATTGAGCGGATGAGCAAATTAACACTCAGGTCTGCCAACCCATCCTCTCCAGAAACCATTATTGTCTGCTGCCTGTGGTGCTTTGTGGCATCTCAGAGACCTTCCACACTGTGTGCTCCAACATGGCAGCCTGCGTCATCAAAGTGTGCGAGCCAGGTACTGAAAGAGGCTGCTGGTAAGACAGAAGTCACAATCTCTTGTAACCTAATCACGGAAGTGACGTCCCTTCGTACTCGCTTATTCCATGGGTCAGAAGCAAGTCACAAGTCAGGCCCGCGTTCAGAAAGAGGAAAATTACACAAGGGCACGCCTCCCATTTCCCTTATTTCTCACAGGAGAACTCAGAGCATTTCCTCGTAGAGCAACGTGCACGGACATTTGTTGGAGACTTGTCTGCAGTCTCTCCTTAGGCTCCGATTGTGGCTGTCCACGCTACTGCTGTCTCCGTGGTGGTTACCTAACCAGCCTGGCTGAATTCCTTTTTGTAATGTGGGGCGGGAGTTAAAATATGCCTGGTTCCAGAGCATGGAACACCTCTTCTTCTAGGTCTGGCACTGAAAACCACTGAAGACGTGAACCCAAAAGTCCTGGGAAAAGGCTGGTGTTCGAGAACCAGAACAGGTCTTTTTCTTCTCCGTGTGCAGTGTTTGGTTCCTGTTTATAGAATGCAAATTTAAAATGTAATGGGTGGGGGCGCCTGGGTGGCTCAGTCGGTTGAGTGTCGGCCTGCGGCTCAGGTCATGATCTCGCGGCCCCGTGCGTTCGAGCCCCGCGTCGGGCTCTGTGCTGACAGCTCAGAGCCTGGAGCCTGCTTCGGATTCTGTGCCTCCCTCTCTCTCTGCCCCTCCCCCACTTTCTCTCGTTCTCAAAAATAGTAAACATTAAGAAAAAAAAAAAGAAAACTTTAGAAAAATAAATAAAATGCAATGTGTGAAGACAGAAGGAAATATCAGGGGTACGAAGGCCACCTTTGTGGGGAAAACAGCTTATGTTGTTACATGATATAAGGGCGTGGATGTGGGGGCAGGGAGGGGAGGCAGAGAGGCCAGGCAGAAACACCCAAGTGGCCCCAGCTTCCACTGTTCTGCCTTAAAATATTCTTTTTCCAACAAAACTCAGCCCAGAAATCCACTTCCTCTCCTCCTGCCTTCCGGCTGCTCCAATCAATCAGTACGGGGCAAGACTTCTCAGGTTCCAACGCTAAGGAGCATAAACAGCTTCGGATCTGAGGATCCCGGGCCAGAAATGCCAGAGGAGAGGCAGGAGCTCAAATGAAAGAAAGCCCTTGACTTGGAGGAAATGATTCTTCCTGTCACAGGAAGAGCCAGTACATCCTGAGGAAGCCACATATTTGCAGAGTCTGAGCTCAGCCTGGCCCAGGGGGAGAGAACGTGAATTTGCAGTACTCAGGGATGGAACATGTATCTGAGGCTCTGCCTTATTCAGACAGGATCCACCCAGGCTCCAGGGGAGAAGATTTACAGGGGTGAGGAAGACGGTCAGTGTTCTAAGACAGGCTCAGCAAACACAGGTACAGACACACAGGAAAGAAGGCACCTGGCCGGGGGGACCTGAAACACTTCCTTCACTTCGATGTAAGTCAGCACGCTTGGGTGAGAACCCTGGTCGTGTGCCGTGTAGACACATGTTGTTAGCCTGAGAGTGATTGGGGATTCTGATAAAGAAATGACGCTCGGGCAGCCAGAGGAGGGGTGGTACGTTCGTTATCTGTCGCCGCGTAACAAATTATCCCAAGACTTAGTGGCTTAGAACAACACACATTTATTATCCCCCAGTTTCTGTGGGTCAGGAGTCCGGGCACAGTGTAGCTGGGGTCCCCTCCTCGGGGTCTCTCCTGTTGCTGCCATCGAGATGCCGGCCAGGGCTGGTGTCTCATCACCTGGCTCAGCCAGGAAGGAGTCGCTTTCTAGTTCATTCCTTTCTCACGAGCTCTTGGACCGGGGGCCTCCGTTCCTCACTGGCTGTTGGCCAGAGGCCGCCATCGGGTGCTTTTCCCCAACGTGGAAGCTGTGATGTCAAAGCGTATGAGCCAAGAAGGCAATTGAGGGAGTTGGCTAGCAAGACAGAAGTCACAACGTCTGTCATCTAGTCATGGGAAAGACAGCCCATTACCTTTACCATATTCTATCCATTAGAAGCAAGTCACAAGGTCAGGCCCCACACTCAAGGAAGGGAGTTACACAAGGGCACCAATGACAGATGGGGGAGGGGCACCGCAGGCCCCCTTAGAAGTTGGCCTCCGGCAGGTGGGGAAGAATCTGCAGAAAAATACTCTTGAGAAGTATTTAAGGAGACAAACTTTTAAGTGAATTAAATGGCAAAGAAGAAACGTTACACAAAATGCCAGGCTTTCTAACACACGCGAGGGGCTGATTTCCTAACAGTTTATAAGCACTGAATTTCTAAGGAGGTGGCCTTGTAAAAATAGTAAATAATGAAAAATAGGTAACTCACCTGTAATTAATTGAAACCAGAGTTTCCTCACCGCCACCCCCCACACCTGGCCAAATTCAGAGTCTTGTCCCTGGGAGAGTCTGAGAGGGTTCCAGTTACCTCTTGCCCCATAAAAATAAGCCAAAGTTTAGTAGCTTTAAACAACGTTTATATTGCTCACAGATCTGCAATCTGGACAGGGCTCGGTGCCTGCAGCTCGGGTCTGTTGTACTCAGCATCAGCTGGGGCGGCCTGAAGGCGGACCTGGAATCTTCTCAAGGCTCTCTCACTCACATGTCTGCAGTTGACGCTGCAGTGGATGGGGGCTCTGGCCAGGACACCTACAGGTGGCCCTTCTATGTGGCTGCTAGGGTGTCCTCGCAGCATGGGGCCTGGGCTCCAAGGATGAGTGTCCTGAGAGAAACTGAGGCAGCGTGTACCGCCTTTTACGACTTAGCCTTGAAAGACACCTACTGTCACCCCCACCATGGTCTTGCGTCTGCTGGGCTCAAGGGGACGGAATGCAGATCCCACATCTTTTTTTTTTTTTTTTAAGTAAGCTTCACGTCCAGCGTGGAGCGCAACATGGGGCTTGAACTCGTGACCCTCAGATCAAGACCTGAGCTGACATCCAGTCCAAAGCTAACCCACTGAACCACCCAGGAGCCCCTCCCCCCTTTTTAATAGAACCCACATCTTGACGGAGGAGTGTCTCCACTGTAAGAAGGTCCTATTGTGAGAAGGGCACATAGGATGGGATTCATCTTTGGAAAATACAATCCGCCATCGAGAGCAGACCAGCCGCCACCCCGTCCTTGAGCTTTCACGAGTGTCAGTGACAACAGACCTCACAGGGTGAAAGGAGGTGTGTGGTCATGGGAAATAAGACAGCAGGCGTAATGCTGATAAATAAGAAATACAATCCTTTCTGCCTCTTCTCCCATTGAGTGGGAGGTTGGGAACAGATCCATCAGAGACAATCGTGCAGGGCCACTGAGCCAAGCCCGTGGGCTTGAGAGTTTCACTTGGCCTTTTATCGTAAAGCCTGTAAAACTCCCTGTGTTAGTTTTCGGTTGCAGCGTAACACAGTACCACAAATTCAGCAGCTTGAACGATACCCATTTATTACTTCACGGTTTCGTAGGTGAGGAGTCCAGGCAGGTTTGCATTCAGGTTATCGCAGCTCTGACATGAAGATGCCAGTAGCCAGTCTCTGGGGAAGAATCTGCAAACATTCTAGAAATTGAATCTATTGGAGAAGGCGTCTCGCATCATTCTCCGCTGGGTGACGCTAGGGAGATTTTTGACCACCAGAGGGCGCAAGAACCTTAATCCCTGTCGCCTGGGTTCCAGCTCCGGTCTTGGCCCACGTACCGGCAGCAACGCCCAGGAACTTGTTAGAAAAGTGGAATCTCGGGCCCCAAACCCAGAGCTGTTGAGTCAAAATCTAGGTTTTGTCAAGACCCCCAGGCAATTTGTGTGCACATGAAAGCTGGATGGGCACTGCAGCTCAGGAGTTCTCACCCTCGGCTGCATGGTTAGAATCACCTCGGGAGCTTTGAAAACTCCTGGGGCAAGGGCTCCCTTCCCCCCACAGATTCTGATTTTAACCGCCCTGAGGCCAGATTGTTAAAGGGCGCCCTGAAAATTGTAACGCGCTTCCGAGGATGAGATTCTCTGCAAGTCTGGCTCATTCCTGGCTTTAAGCACCTGGTGTAGGAACCGAGCTGGGCCAGAACCGGGGTTCACCACCTTGGGTGTAGACACAGGAGAAGGACGCAAAGCCCCATGGTCAGGGGTCTCCTGGGATGCAAGACCAAGTCGGGACAAATGTGGAAGTGTGAAACGCTGAGGAAGTGTTCTCTCATACTCAAAGTGCGTCTGAAACCCGGGTCAAACACCAATTCCTCCGACGGAACTCTAGTTCCTCTGCCCGGTGCTTGGTGAGAACACTTCTTGACGGGTGCCCTCTGATCATGATGCTGCCTCCTGGCGGCCACCTTGAGAACAGGAAATGTTTGCTCCACCAAGCGCCATCCACAGCCCTACCTTGACCTGAGCAGCCACCCCCCCCCCCCCCCCCCCCCGCCTTGGCCCTCCCCGCCCCCCCCCCCCCCCCCCCCCCCCCCGCTGATGGTGGACCCGGGAGCTGACTTCAAGAAAGACGGTACCTGGAGGGCGGAGGAGCTCAGCAGTGTTAGGAGGGACTTTTAAAAACCTCTCTCCTCACCATTTATATGGCGTTTCCCAGTCCCGGTGCACTTTTATGCACAGCGCCTCATTTTCACTGTACTCTACCTACACCCACCCAGTTAGCTTAGACCGGGTTAACGGTGCAGATGTGGGAAACGGGGTGACCGAGGGGTGAATGGGTATGCTGAAGTTCGCAGGATGAGACAGGCCGAACTAGGACAAGAAATCGCCTTACGAAATTTCCTCATTTGCTACGTGCTATTTCCGGGATGTGGCAATATCCGACTTCTGACTGTCCTTTCCTCACCGTTTGGGGGCATTTCTGGGTATTTTATCATTGTTCTTCCTTCTCCGTTCCCCTCCCCCCAACGGAGGGTTTGTTTTTTCATTCTAGAATTCTCAATCTCCTATTAAAAATGTCCACTGACTCCTACGATTTCTCATGCTCGATAGAAGATTTCCCGGGGCGGGGGGGGGGGGGGGGGCAGCGAAGTCTCAACACAGACTAACAACAACGACAACGATTTCATGATCGCTTTCTTGAATGCAAAGGACTGATTTCCTGTTGTATCCCCAGCACTTTCGCAAAATACTTGTGGAATGAATGAATCACGGATGAAGTGGAGGGATTTGCCAAGTGAAATGGGAGGGAGAGAGGAAGCCGATGGAGAAAACCAACCCAGTCGGGGGGCGTGCAAGTGCTGTGGCGCGCGGGCCAACCTCGGACCCCAGAGCCGTGAAGGATGGTGCAGTGTAGACACCGCGGGGAGCGAGCTGGGTTCATCCTCTCCAATCATGGCCGACGCTCTGCATCCTACGCCCTTTTCCTGTTCTTCTCTATGGTGCAGAAAAAGGAAGTTTAAGTCTGGATGGATTTCCTGCTCAAGCGAAATGCTATGAAGTTGTTTGAAGAGTTCAGCGAACCTCCAGATGTTGACTCCTACCATGAGGGCCCTCCAGCTCTCCTCTGTCAAGTGCCTTACTCCTCTTGGGTAGAAACCCTTCTCCTTCCCCGGGGCTCCAGGCACCCTCTCCACCCCCTGATGTTTGAGGAGGGATGGGGAACGGTGTGCTCTGCCTTCACCCCGTGTTTTTGCCCCGAGGCCCCACCCCGGGCTTCCCCCCCGCCACACACACCAGCTATACTCGCCCTTCTCCCACTGCTTCCCTCCCACCATCTCCCACTTTCTTCCTTGAGTCCTCCAAGGGGCTGCAGGGCCTGTCCAGGGCGGTGCTGCGGACCGAGGCATGGCTCGGGCTCAGCCCCACTCGCCCCCTGGCACTGAGACTCAGGATCCAGCATCCACGGTGCAGGAGGCCTTCTGTTGACTCTTGCTCTGGGCCTCATGAGGAGAGAGCGATGGCAGGTGAAGAGGCTGGCACCGGCCACACCCAGGACCGGCGACGGGAGCCAAGGGAAGCGTGGGGGCAGCTGGTGGGAGCACACGGGGAAGGGCATCCCAGCAGGAGAGAAAAGCTTTGTGTCTCCGTTCACAGATCACAGGGAGGAAGCTTCCGTGAGTGCGTGGATGAAAAGACAGAGTGTTCCGACTGGGGAACTTGAAAAATGCATAACGATGTTTATTATGTTCATTATTAGTAGTTCTATCACTTGGATTCTTAGAATTAAAGTTCTTGGGCCTAACAAAGGCAGGCTTCTTAAATTCTCATGCTGATCAGTTATACGCACACATAGTAGGAAAGGTAAAACGATTCAACGTGCCTTTGTCTCCTCCACTCCATGCCTTCTCACCCTTGATTCCACTCTGCAGAATCAACCACTCCCTTTTCGCCAGAAGATTTCAACAATCTTCATGTTTACAAATGCCGAAGATTTTGACAATCTTCATGTTTACAAATAGCAAGTGTATACACAGTCTTGATTTTTTCATTGTATATATTACCCACGGACTTTTTACTGGATGACGATAAATTAGCTCTTATACACATATTTACCTATTACACACATCCTTTCCCACACACCTCTTTCCTTCCCTTCTGTTCCTCCTCCCAAGGTTGTTCTTTGATGATTTTTATGAAATCAACATTCAGTGATTCTATGATTATGGTTAGTAAAATGTTAGTCAGAGCTGAGCTATGTAGTGTGCTGGGATTCACAGCACAGCGTCTCCAGTCAAGGTTTTGGTTTTTCTTTACAACTGGAGTTAACATTGCCTTCTCCTCCCCCGACTTAGAATAATTTAACCTCCAACATCACTGTTCTGGTCCAGTCTGGAGATGGATGCTCTTTAACAGAGTGCAGAATTCTCTCCCTGGGACTTTCCTTTGCCATCTTGCCAGGTTGATTCCCCCATTTTCTCCCTCCTGGTTCACTTCTTTGTTTTTGGTGGAAATATCTTCTAGAAGCTTCTTGAGAAAAAGAGCTTGGGAGGCAATTTTTTGAGACATTATGTGTCTGAGAATTTCTAATCCTGTTTCTCGTTGGTTGATAGTTAGAGGTCCTTCCCCCTATCATGCTTTAACTGTGATTTTTTTTTTTTCTTTCTGGAAACTTTTAGAACTGATGTTCTGAAGTATCATTATTGTATTTTAACAATTGTGCCCCATACTCTGTAGGCCCCTTCCAATTTTCAGTTGTGGGATTTTTTCTTGTAATATTTCTTTAATACTTTCTTCACTATTGTGTTTTCTGCTTTTTTTTTTTTTTTTAATTTCTGGATTTATCCTCTAATTTTCTTATCTTTTCTCTTACTATCCATTTTGTCTTGTATTCTCCTTTCTAGGAGCTTTTCTTTGGGTTTAACACTTTTACTGTATATGCCATTTATCAGTTAAAGGAAGTGCTTTTCTATTTCAAGCTTGCTAGGAGTTTTTTTTTTTTTTTAAGTTTATTTATTTTGAGAGAGACCGAGACAGTGTGAGTACGGGAGGGGCAGAGAAAGAGAGAGAGAGAGAGAGAGAGAGAGAGAGAGAGAGAGAGAATCCCAAGCAGTCTCAGCACCATCAGCACAGAACCCGATATGGGGCTAGAACTCACGAAACCGTGAGATCATGACCTGAGCCGAAAGCGAGAACCGGACGCTTAACCGACTGAGCCACCCAGGCATCCCCAGCTTGCTAGGGGTTTTCAATTATGAATCGATGTTGAATTTTTTGGAATATTTTTTTTTGCATCTTTTGATCTCTTAATATGTTAAATTACATTTATTGATTTTCTTTGTCAAATCATCCTTACATTCCTGGCATGAACCCAACTGTAGGATTCAGTCTGCTAGAATTTTGTTTGGGATTTTTTTGCATCTATGCTTATGAGTATAATTTTCCTTTCTCATAATGAGATGGCATATGTCGATATCAAGGTAATGCTAGCCTTATGAGTTGGAAGATCTCTCTTCCCTTTTCTTTCTGGAAAATAGTTTATCTAAGATTGGAATGACTTTTTTCTTGTATGTTGGGCAGAACCCCCATTAAAAGCCATTGGCTCTGTGTTTTTGCGTGTATGTGGTCTAATGGGGGAGTTCAGGGAGCAGAATTTTTTAAGCAGTAACTGAAGTTATTTCATTTACTTGTTATAGGACCATTTATATTTTGTATTTCTTCTCGAATCCATTTTGGTGAATTATAGTTTTTTTCCTGGGAATTGGTCCATTGCATCTAAGTTTTCAAATATATTGACAAAAAGTTCATCATAATATACCCTGTCATTTTAATATCTGTATCGGTATCTAATCCCTTTAATATCTAATATCAGTATCTTTGTCCCTTTTACTCATTTTTAATTTGGGATGTTTGCTCCTTCTCACTTTGTTTTCTCCCTAATCTGTCTTTCCAAAGTTTTGTCATTTTATCTTTTTCTTTTTTTTTAATGTTTATTTATTTTGAGAGAGAGACAGAGACAGAGAGCATTGGGGGCGGGGGGGGAGAGGGAGACACAGAAACTGAAGCAGGCTCCAGGCTGTGAGCTGTCAGCACAGAGCCTGATGTGGGGCTTGAACTCACAAACCATGAGATCATGACTTGAACCAACGTCAGACCCTCAACCGACTGAGCCACCCAGGTGCCCCATTTTTTTATCTTTTTCAAGAACCAACTTGTGACTTCCAATCTTCTCTATTGTATCCTAGTTTTCTATTTTATTTTCTGCTCTTACCTTTATTGTTTCCTTCCTCATGTATTCTTAGGATTTATTCCCCTCTCTTTCCCATCTTCCTAATTTGATTGCTCACTTCATTAAATAGCGTTTAAGGCTGTAGTTTTTCTTGTTTTTCAAGTTTTTATACATGGCATTTTCATTATTGTTAGTTCTGTATATTTTCTAATTTCTCTTATGGTTTCTTTTTAAAAAAAAAATTTTTTTTTAACGTTTATTTATTTTTGAGACAGAGAGAGACAGAGCATGAACAGGGGAGGGGCAGAGAGAGAGGGAGACACAGAATCTGAAACAGGCTCCAGGCTCTGAGCTGTCAGCACAGAGCCCGACGTGGGGCTCGAACTCACAGACCGTGAGATCATGACCTGAGCCGAAGTCGGACGCTCAACCGACCAAGCCACCCAGGCGCCCCTCTCTTATGGTTTCTTATTTGACTTGTGAATTATTGAGAAGTGTCTTTAATTTCCAAACAGGTGAGTTTCCTAGTAATATTTTAGTTATTAATTTCTGACAATTTTATTTTGATCAGAGAATGAATTTGTTTGCCATTAAAAACTGTAACAGTGCATTGGCACTTTTTTTTTTATGTCAGACTGTGATGAAATTTTGTAAATATTCCATGTGTGCTTTAAAGAATGTATATCCTATGGAAACCAATTTGACAATAAATTTCATATATTGGAAAAAAAAATAAAGAATGTATATCCTAGGGGCGCCTGGGTGGCTCAGTCGGTTATGCATCCGACTTTGGCTCAGGTCATGACCTCGCGGTTCGTGAGTTCAAGCCCCTACGTCGGGCTCTGTGCTGATAGCTCGGAGCCTGGAGCCTGCTTGGGATTCTGTGTCTCCCTCTCTCTCCGCCCCCTCCCCTGCTCGTGCTCTGTCTGTCTCTCTCTCAAAAAATAAATAGACATTAAAAAAAAGAATGTATATTCTTGTCGAATCACTATGTTGTACACCCGAAACTGATTTAATGTGTGTCAAAAATACTTCAAGTTTTAAAAATGTTTATTCTTTCCTTACTGAATACAATTTGTTGGTGCACCCAAGCTTAGAACTGTTATATTTTCCTGGTGAGTCGAACTTTTATACTGTTAGGTTGTAGCTGTCTTTACCTTTAAAAGTGTTTTTTTCGGGGCGCCTGGGTGGCTCAGTCGGTTAAACATCCGACTTCAGCTCAGGTCACGATCTCACAGTCCGTGAGTTCGAGCCCCGCGTCAGGCTCTGGGCTGATGGCTCGGAGCCTGGAGCCTGCTTCCGATTCTGTGTCTCCCCCTCTCTCTGCCCCTCCCCCGTTCATGCTCTGTTTCTCTCTGTCCCAAAAATAAATAAACGTTAAAAAAAAAATTTTTTTTAAAGTGTTTTTTTCTATACATCTTTGTTGTCTGATATTACAGCTACACTACCTTTCCTCCAGTTAGTATTTTCCTGATACTGCAAAAAAAAACATATTCCAAAAAATTCAAATCTTTGTCTATCCCTTTACTTCCAACCTTTCTTTATCCTCATTTGTCAGTTATTTGTCTTGTAAAGAGCATGTAACTACGTGTTTTTCTTGGTCTCATCTGGCAGTGTTTGTGCTTTGACAGGAGTAGTCTTTTAACTTGTATTATCATAATTGATATGCTTGTTAGATTTCAGCCATAATATCGCGTGCACTTTCTCTTTATTCCACTTTTCCCATGCTTCTTTCATGTTTTGGAGTGAAGGTTTTTCCTTTCTGTTTTCTTCCTTCTACTAGTTTAGATGGTAGACATTCTCTTATTTTAGATGCATGCTTACTGTTTCGAAGTTTCTTATCAGTACCTTTATTCCCCTTGAACAACGCAAGGCCACCGGGAGAGGCAAGGAGGGATCCTGCCCTGGAGCCTCCGGAACCCCTCGACTTCAGGCTTCCAAACTTCAGAACTCGGAGACCATGAGTTTCTGTGGTTAGAAGCCCCCAAGTTCATGGGAAGTTGTTCTGGCGGCCCCAGGAAACGCATACAGGTGTCGTTTAAAATTCAGCTTTATTGACACCTATTTAAACTTGCTTGTAATGTGTGCAACATTCCAACTGAAATTTTTAGAAATGTTTTGCGTGCAGACTTTCCCAAGTCAGACCGATTTTTTTCTCCCATTTCTGAGAACAGGTAGTGTTTTGCTCAGTGTTCGAAAGAGCTGAGAGTGGCCCTGACAGGCTTGTGGAGTGGATCTGCGAACCTCCTCGGTCTCAGCGGGGCCACTCTGAGAGCCATCCCCACAGTGGCCTGGGCCTCCCTCGTGCAGACAGTTCCCTCTTCCTATCCTTCCTTTCTGCAGGCTTCCGGGGGCAAAGCGAGTTGTTTCCATTTAATTAGCTAGACTTGGGGCACCTGGGTGGCTCAGTTGGTTAAGCATCCAACTTTGGCTCAGGTCATGATCTCACAGTTCGTGGATTTGAGCCCCGCATCTGACTCTGTGCTGACAGCTCAGAGCCTGGAGCCTGCTTCACATTCTGTGTCTCCCTCTCTCTCTCTGCCCCTCCCCTGCTTGCGGTCTCTCTCTCTCTCTCAAAAATAAATAAACATTAAAAAAATTTAAATTAGCTATACCTAACTTTTAAAAAATATTTTTATTTTTAAATCTTTATTTATTATCTTTTTTGTTAGAGAGAGAAAGAGAGAGAGAGACAGAACATGTGAGTGGGGGAGAGGGCCAGAGGGGGAAAGAGAGAGAGAGAGACTGACCCTTAAGCAGGCTCCATGCTCAGCACCGAGCCCAAAGTGGGGGCTCGATCCCGTGACCCTGGGGTCATGACCTGAGCCAAAATGAAGAGTCAGACACTCTACTGACTGAGCTACCCAGGTGCCCCTAAAAAACATTTTTAAATAAAACCAAAAAAGGTTTTATACATAATTTTATATTTACATATTATACATAATTCCAATACATAAAACAGAAAAAAAAAAAAATGAACCATACCAAAGCTGCCATATTTGGAGGGCTCTCCGCCTCACAGGCCTGACTGTGGAGCGGAATGAAATCTTTCTAGTTCCTCCCTCGGCCTCTGCAAGGGAATGTCAGTTTCTCGTTTTAAAAGTTTGCCTGATAAGTGATGTGGAAAAACACCCTGAGCTAAGCCAAACCGACATGGGGACATGACCAGCATTCTAGAATTCTTGCATTCCTCCTCACCCTATTTCCCCCAGCACCTGCTTTCCAGCATCTTGGTAGTGTGGTTGTCGAAATCCTGAGCCACAGATGCTCTTTCAAACACCGCCCCCCACCCCCGGACATATAATAGCAACTAAAACACTGATCTGGCATTCGCTGTGTGCTCGAGCCCAGCCTAAGCATTTTACTTGTATTATCTCATCAGAATCTCTCAGAACCCCTTGAGGTGGGCATCAGCATTTCCCACACTTCCCAGAGGAAGGCTGGAAACTCACTGACTACAGGGATTGTGTCTCTGTCCGTAGCTTAATCCCCATTTTCCAGGAGAGCAGCCAACAGTGTGTACATCAGCGGGTGGGGGGCAGCCTGGAAATCATTGCAGTTTATCAAAAGACTTCCCATCATCCCTGCTGAAAGGAAGCCCCCAATCTGGACGTTTCCTTGAAGAGTTCCCAGTCCAGGTGAGACAGAGATGGAAGGGCCACCGGGCATAACAGATCCCTCCCGAAGCAGGTATTTTCTACAGGAAATGTTGTATTTGGTCCCAACAAGTCCTTGCGGAAATGAATCCAAATGGTCAGAAAAATGTGATTTTTCAGGCTTTGAGAAGGAGAACAGGCCACTTTTTCTTAGACCGTGTTTTGGGCCCTTCCTTTTGGTTTTTTTGGGTGGGAGTAAAATATACAAAATCAGAAGGCAAAATGGAAAACTAGGTGCTGGGAAGGAAGCTGGGAGAAGGAAGAAACCCTTGGGAGTTTCTGGATGGCAAAAATCCACCTTCATCACTCGTCCCTAGTCTTGTCAAGGTGCCCATCCTCGGACAACTCGAGGTACACCAAGCTTTCTCCTCAGAGAGCCCCAGGTTTCAGGGCAGGAAATGGTCTTGGCCTGGGTGTCTTTGCCTGAGGGGAGCAGCACGACACTTCCATCCAAGATGCTGGAAAGACAAAGCAGAAGTTCATGAGAAACAGAGGCCCCAACAGCACTGACTGGGAGGTCAAGGCAGAGGGCGGCGGGCAGGGAACTGTCCAACTTGCCCCCCCCCCCCCCACCCCGCAGTGGCGGGTCACCACCTGGTGCACATCTGTGTTGTAGAAATGGAACTCAGTCTGGCCCAAAGGGACAAGTCTCAGGATGCAAACAAGGCATTGAAAGGGAGGACATCAGAGAATTTGGGACTTTCCAGGGTGGAGAGTGTGGGAAGGAATTTGCTAAAATCAGACACACTAGGGAAGAAACCTTACGTATACAGAGAGTGTGGGAGAGATTTGGTAAGGAGTCAAATTTTACCAGGCCCATGTGGGCACAGTCAGAGAGGAAACCAGAAGTCACAGTTCACTGGAAACAGATAGATACAGTCAGGAAATCTTGAAGTATCTGGGGAGTGCAAACATCACATTATTGCTTATTATTCGTCAGAGATACATAAGCCCACACTCTCTGGAGCACCCACGTAGGGGTAGAAAATGGAACAGTGAGCATAGATTTTATCTGTACACCAAATCTCCATGTGGAAAAATACTACAGAAACAGCACAGAGTCTGGACTCCTCAGCCCAGACTCCTCATTCCAGTTGGGAAGAGACTCCCGTGGGCGGTGCTCCCCTGGATGAGGGGAAGGCAGAAATAATGGACAAGAAGCAGGCGGTTTTCGGCCACAGAGCTTCTAGGATGGAGAGCACATGGGGTGTTCTTCTGTAGCCTTGCTCTGTTTGAGATTTCATTTCCACATACCAGCCCTTCCCATGTTTCCAAGGACATTAGGTTCTAATGAGTTTCCTTCTCTCCACCAGCCATGAACTTGACTGAGAAATCTGTCTGCAAAGGCAGAGGTCAGGAAAGGTAAAAACAACACTGACCACAAGCCCAATTCCCCCTGTAACCTCAACCCCTAAGAAAGAATCTTATGCCAACCTTGATGTTTCTTGAAGACAATAATCCTGTGCAGGGAGAGAAGGGTGGGTTCTGGAAAGAGATGTGCCAGGTGAGGTGAGGGACATTTGATAGCTAGATTTCTTGGGGTGAGTGACCTCTGCCAACACGCTGGGGAACGCCCAGACCAGCGCTGATCTTTATTTGTCCAGCTGCCGACTGAACCTGTCCATCTAGGGGTTCTGTAGGCACATCTCCAACAAGTTTTCCATAGGACTCTTGATGTGTTTCAGCAAAACATTTTATTTCAATCTTCCACTGCGCTTTCAGTTTCACACTACAGGCTGAGCCTCACACCGGGCCCCACTCCTATACGTGAACTGATAGGCAAGGATCATGCACAGCTGAGGTAAGCATCGAACATGAAAAGCCAAGAGACTCTTAAAGAAGAGCAAGGTGGGAGGATATCGAGACTAATTATAAAACTATACATATAATTAGGATAATTAGGCATATATAATTAAGAAAGTGTGAGTTTTGCACAAGGATAGACAAATAGACCAAGGAAGCTCTGAAACACCCAGAGATGGCTGGATGAATGGATGAGAGGATGGATGGATGAACGGATGGACGGACAGGTGAGTAGATGAATGGGTGGATGGATAAATGGAAGGATAAATGGGTGGATGGATGGATGGATAGATACCTGATGCCTGACAAAGAGGAATGCAACGAGACATGTAAAAGAATGTTCACAGCAGCACTATTTTTAATAGCCCAAACTGGGAAGCCCTCAACTGTCCATCAGTATAATTGATAAGCAAGTAATGGTATTTATCCACAACTTATTTCATTGATACTATATCAATACTATACAATATTAAAAATGAACACATTACAGCTATTCACAATAAGGTGAATAATTTAGAAGCATAATGTTAAATAACAAAAGCCAAATACCAAAGAATTCAAAGGGTGTTATTCTATTTGTACAAAGTTCAGAAACTAAACTAGGGTTTTGGGGAATATGTGCTTAAGTGGTAAAACTAAAGAAAAGCAAAGGAAGGAATTTTCAAAGAAGTCAATGTGTGTATAATTAAGATAGTGTGGGTTTTGCACAGGGATAGACAAATAGACCAAGGAAGCTCTGAAATACCCAGAGATGGATGGATGGATGGATGGATGGATGGGCGGATGGCTCAATGGGTGGGTGGATGGGTGGACAGATGGATGATGGACGGATGGATGGATGGATGACTGGGTGGAGGGAGAGGGGTTTGGCTAGGAAGGCATTTGTGGCTTCTGGGAATGCTGGCATATTTTTTCTTGGCCTGGGTAGTGGGTCATGTGTTCTTCCTTCATAATTATATATTAAGCCGTACATTTATATTTTATGCCCTTTTGTGTGTGTATTATCTGTCACAAAAGAACTTCTGTAAACATGAAATACCAAAGGAAAAAAATCTAACAAAAGATACGAAAGTGGGAGGAAGGAGAATTGGAGGAAAGGGTCAAAAGGCACAAAATCCCAGTTATTAGGTACTGACCTCCTAGAGATGCAATGTACAACATGACGACCATAGTCAACGCCACTGTGTGACAGACAGGAAGGTTCTCAAGAGAGTAGATCCTAAGCGTTCCCACCGCCAGGAGAAAATTATTTTTCTTTTTTCTTTTCTTCCTGCTTTTCTTTTTATTGTATTTATTTGAGAAGATGGATGTTAGCTGAACTCTACTGTGATCGTTTCACAATATATGTGTCAAACCATCATGCTGTATGTACCTCCTAAGCCATACAGTGAGGTATGTCAACTATTTCTCAATAAAACTGGGGAAAAAAAGGTATGGAAGAACTTTAAAAGAACAATTATTTTTCAAAAGTACCTAAACACACGGTGATTATGGCTGCATAATGTTGAGTATTGTTGTCACTATGGAACTCTACACTTAGAAATGGTTAAGATGGGGGGTGCCTGGGTGGCTCAGTCAGTGGAGTGTCTGGGTCATGATCTTTTACCCTGCATCGGGCTTGGAGCCTACTTTAAAAAAAAGTTAAGATGGGGACTTTTATGTGTATTTTGCCACAATTAAGAAAAATTCCTAAACGCCCAGAGAGTGACCTAAGTACTAGGAGAGTGACCCCATGTGGACATTTTGGAGAAGTCAGTAAAGATATCAATTGTTGGTTATAGCATAACCATGGAATTCTTACTGATTTTTCCCCCTTGGAACTTGACAAGCTGACTCTGGGAGAAGAGGAGCAAGATAGGAAGATTTGCTCACCAGACATCAAGACTTACTTTAACACTAAAGTAATAAAGTCAGTGTCTTAAAATAATAAGTAAAGTAATAAAATAAAGTAAAAAATTAAGTAATAAAGGCGGGATAGAAGATCCACAGAAACACCCTGAGCACTCAGACACGAGCACGCACAGGGGAGGCACGCGGGTGGCCGGACGATCACTGGGATGCTGGTTTACCAGGGAGTTACGCAAGGAACTCATGAGGAGAATGTCAGGACGGCGTCATTCATCAGAGCAGAAAACCAGAAACAACCTGCCGTCCGTGAGCAGGTAAGATAAAGAAAGTGTGGTATATTCTGACAATGGAAGGTAGCATAGTAGCAAAAACAGAATAAGTGGGGCTACCCCTATGACTGAATCTTAGAACTCACGTTGAGCGAGGAAAGCAAGTCACAGATGACACAAGGTATGGTTCAAGAGCTCAGACGCAAGAAAAACTAAAAAAATATATTGTTTAGGGTTGTATAGCAATGTGATTAAAAAAAAACTATTAAAAAAAAACTATTAAAGGGGTGCCTGGGTGCCTCAGTCAATTAAGCGTCTGACTCTTGATCTCAGTTCAGGTCTTGATCATGAGGATCATGAGTTCAAGCCCCACACTGAGCTCTGAGCTGGGCATGAAGGCTACTCAAAAAAAAAAAATAATAATAAAAATAAAACGAAAATAAAAAAAAATAATTTTAAACTATTAAAAATGTGAAGGGTTGATGACCGTCCAGGAGGGGTGATGGAGAATTCTGGAAGGGAAGCTGGGTGGGCTGGGGGAGGAGCCTAAGGCAATCACCAGTGATGTGCTGGTTCTCGAATTGGGGGGGGGGGGGGGGGGGGGCTAAAGGGCCCATTTACTGTTATAATTTATAACTCACGTCTATGATGCGGACACTCGTTAGTATGTGTCAATTATTATGCAATAATAATGGAAAAGCAAGAGAAAAGCACCTAGACCTGAGCCGTGGGGAATACTAGCTTCTCCAGATAGGGTAGCGGAGAGGGGTGTGCACAAAAGTGTGAGGGGGTGCTGTCAGTGAGGTGGGAGGAGAGCCAGAAACTGCGGCATCTCAGAGGCAAAGAGAAGCTCCCAGAAGGAAGAGGGCGGTCCCAGGTTGTGGCTTCTAAAAGCAGGGCGGGAAGATGAGGACTGGAAAGTGTCCCAGATTTGGTCACCCAGGGGTGACCCCTGGGCTTGGAGGAGCAGTTCTGGGGGAATAATGGGGGACAGGCAGGAGCCACACTGTGGAGAGAAGGACCAGCAGAGGCCTAGGGAAGACAGCCCCTTCCTCAGTGGGGCAGTCACAAGGGCAAGACAAGGCGGCTGACTTCACCCTCCTCTGTACGGGCGCCCCCACCCCCACTCTGTCCCTTCTCCCAGGAACAGCTGGTCAGAGGGGAACACGACTCCAGCTGGACATGCTATTCTGGCCGCAAGGTTGTGACTCTTCGGTCCAGCCAGGACTCCTGGGGGGAGGGAAGGGCCTGGTCTCCTGTCTTTATCCTGGAAGTCCGAACCCCGTGGGGACAGAAGGAGGAGGAAACCAGAAGGTAAGGGTATTGGGGTGCCTGGGAAGGACCCTGGGGTCCGGGCCTGGCCTGTAAGGGTCAGGGTCTCTTCCCCAAGCCAGAGGCCACCCTCTCTGGGTCCCACAGGTCTCCCTTCCCTACTCCCTGGGCAGCTGGACACCAAGCAGCCCTTGCTGTGTTCTGCCGTGTGGACAGACACTGATTTGATCTCCGCAGACCCAGGTGGCCTGTAATGTCACAGCTGCGGTGCAAGAACTGGCCTGGCTTCCTCCCAGCTGAGGAGGCCACAGCCGGCCACCCTCCCTTTGTTTGTTTTGGGAGGGGCAATTGCTGAGCAAACAGGGAAGGGAAATCCTGGATTCTGTCTCCTCAGCTTGATCAGCCGTTACCTAGGCCCGGAGGCCTCTGGGGCCCCCTCAGGCCCGGCTCCTTCCTGGCCTGGTGTGTGTGGAAAGGAGCTAGGGTGACTGGTGTATAGAAAACCCAGGGCTTGGCCTTGGTGAATGTTCAGACAAAATAAACCCCAACTCAGGAGCACAAACAGAAGTTCACTGAGCACTTACTGTGTGCCAGGACCTGGGCTGGGCACCCCACATGTCAGAGCTCTCTGATGCAACCCAGCCACCATAGGAGGTGGGCATCAGGATCTCCAGTTTCCAGAAGGGGAAACTGAGGCTTGGGGTCAGGAAGAGAGGACACTGACAGAGGTGGGATTCCCACTCAGACCTCTCTGACCCCTACACTGTGCTCTGAACCTCAGTTCGGCTGTGGAGCAGTGCGGGGTGGTGAGAGGCAAGGCTTCAACAGGGGCCCTTCCCTTCACCTTCCTTTTTTCTCCCCCAGAGACTGTGCAGTTATCCAAGGCTCCAGAGCCGGCAGGTGGAGCCCTTCCCATGGCTGAGCTCCTGCCCCAGCTGCCTTGGCCCCCATCGGTGGAGGGTGGTGTCCAGGACTCAGACTCATCAGTGCCTGCAGCCGAGTGGCAGAACCAGCAGCCACGAGATGGCAGGGCAGAGGGCCCATCCCCTGAGACCTGGAGGCTCCCGGAGGTGCCTTCCATTCACATAACACCATCCAGTGATGGAGAGTCACCCCCTTGCACCCCGACCCCCCAGCGCCTACGGCTGCCGAGGGCCCCAGACCTGGAGAGTCTACCCCAGGACAGGTCAGACCCCGGTGTTGGGACAAAAGAGAGGTGCTCTCTCTCTAGGGACTCGTGCTCGAGGGTGGCTGACACTGTCCAGGTGCAGGAGCTGAAGGTCAGTTGGACTGAAGTTGTGAAATAGGTACACAAATAAAACCAGGCAACTGGGACTATGTGTTGAGACAACTGATTCTGAGCTCTCTGCTCTCAGCAGAGCACCGCCTATTAAGGGGACACCCCTTTCGACACACCCAGTGTTTCTCCTTCCTTTTTTTTTTTTTAATTTTTAAAAATGTTTATTTCTTTTTGAGAGACAGAGAGAGAGAGAGAGGCAGAAAGAGAAGGAGACACAGAATCCCAAGCAGGCTTCCTGCTGACGGTGTGGAGCCGGACATGGGGCTCGAACTCACAAACTGAGATCGTGACCTGAGCCAAAATCAGGAGTCGGAAGCTTAACCAACTAAGCCACCCAGGTGCCCCTCTGGTGTTTTTCAAACTGTGGATCATGACCATTTAAGGGCCGTGAAACCAAGGTAGTGTGTTGCGAACAGAACTTTTTCCAAGCAGAAATAGGGTAGAATTTAAAATACAATGTATGAGGCATAGTGAATAAGTGGGGTTTCCTGCAACTTTTGTGACATTACATATATTTATATATATATTATATACATATTACAGGTACTTCTTGTACTGGAGACCAGTGTAAAAGGTATGTCTTGCTGTAGCTCATGGGAAAAAAAGAAAAAAGAAACTTAAAACTTCTGTGAATAAACGTTGCCTCTGGCACAGGGAGACAGGAACTGAAAGTTCAAGGCTGCAAGGGGAAAAGAAGAAAGAACTATATTGGCTCTGAGTAGAAATATCCACTGTGGTTTCTTCTAACAATGGATGCTAGATAAGAGTTAAGGTTTATGAAATAGAGCTCTGTGTATCAGTGTGGAGAAAACTCAGAAACAACGATGATGGAGAAAACAAGTTGCAAAATGATACAGTAGGAGACTAATCGTGTGTATCTTTCAAAAGACACTGAACAATAGGCTATATTGTTGATAGATGCATCCTGATGTCAAAAAAAGGATGAGAAAGGGCACAGGAGGAACACAGCTTCAGGGAGGTGGGTACCTTGGGGGTAAGACCAGAGAACGGAGGGATGGGCAACTGGGCCTTTGGCTGTGCCTGTAACAGTTTATTTCTTTTAAAAAAGAAAATAAGATCTGAAATGAAAATGGCAAAATATCCACATCTATCGTCTATGGATGGTGGGGATGATTGCTTTATTTTTTTTCCAGTTTGAAATAAATATTCCCTAATCAAAAATTTAAAAGTATTTCAAAAGAAGAAACACGTAAAGAGAAGTACAGTTGACCTTTGAACGATGGGGGGGTTAGAAGGCACTGGCCCACCATTCAGTCAAAAATCCAAGTGTAACTTTTGACTCCTCAAAAATTTAGCCACTAATAACCTACTGTTGGCCAGAAGGCTTCCCTATAACATAACAATAAATTAACATGTATTTTGTACGTTACCTGTATTATATACTGTATTCTTACAATTAAGTAAGCTAGAGGAAAGAAAATGTTCTAAGAAAATCATAAAGCAGACAAAATACAGGTGCAGTACTATACTGTAAAAATATCCATGTGTAAATGGATTCACATAATTCAAACCCATGTTGTTCAAGGATCACCTGTATAGAGAATGACAGCAATGAAACAGAGGAGGATGGTGGAAGGAGCGCCTAAGATCCGAGAGAAGAACGCAGAGGAAACAGCAAGTGCAAAGGCCGGGGGAAGGGGTGGGGGGTGGGGGAAGTGTCTGGTGAGCTAGAGGAAAAATGGGTGGTGGGAGGGAATGCAAAAAAAGGAGGAGGCGGAGGTGAAGTCAGAATGGTGACAAGGGCCACCAGGTCCTTAGATTCTGGAGAGATTCTGTGGGTGGAGTGGACAGGGATTGCTGAGAGATTGCGTGTAGGTGTGAGGGAGACAGAGGGGTCAGGGAAGATGGAAGTTTTGGGCCGGCCACCCACCAAAATGGAGAAGTGGAGTGGCTTTTGGGGCGGGGAGGGGGGGGGTGCGGGGAGATGCTGCAAAGGTGCGGAGAGAGATGGGAATGGAATTTTTTCAAGACTAGAAACAGAATGTCATAGGGAAGGGTGGGGAGTGCTGAGGTGCCTCCGGCCAGGAGCTGTGAGGTGGGACTCACGTTTCCGTGTCTTCCTGCAAGGAGCCCGGGACACCAACAGACAGCCCCACAGGGATGGACCGCAGGTTACCGCGTCACAGCAGGGCTGTGGCCAACTCTGCAGCCTACCCGCTGCGTGACCTGGGCCAAGCCACTTCCCGTCTTTGAGGGGGGGCTTCCCCATCTGTGAAAGGGCTGCTGTCCCCCACCCCAGCGCTGCCCCGTGGGAAAGCCCCTTACCACACAGTTCGTGGGATCTCCAGGACTGGGGTGACTTGCCCAAGGTCACGACACAGCTAAGAGCCAGGCAGGCTGGATTCTAACTTGGTCTGCTGACGGGGACTGGGATGGAGAGGGGTCCCCAGATGTCGAGGACCTCCTGGGCCAACACTGGGGGCGGGGGGGGGGTGCGGAAACGGATGGGAAGAGGGAGGCGGCCTACGGGCCCCACCCCGTTCCCGCCAGAGGCCGTTCCTCGGTGCTCGCAGCCCCCACCCCTCCGCTTCCCAGAAACTTCGTCCCACCTCTCAGGTTCCGCCCCGGGCGGCCGGCAGCTCCCGGCCGGGGGCAGAATTGGAGCCGAAGACCCTTTCCGGGTACCAGAGGAGAGGGTCGCAGCCGGTGCCAAGGCACTGCCATGGCGGGGTTTCCTTTGAATCAACTGTTCCTCTTTCTATCCTCCTCTCTCCTCTGTTCGTTTCTCTGCCTCCTCCGATTCTCAGTCTCTATCTTTTCTCTTCCTCTCTCCTGTTTCGGTATCTCCGGCGTCCCAGCTGCTCCTCTCGGTTCCCCGCGTCGCCCTCCCTCCCCCGGTGCACCCCCCTCCCCTCCGCGTCCCAGCATCTCCAACTCTGGCCGCGGGCCTCCCGCTCCGGGCCTGGCGGCGCCCGCCGGGCCTCCCGGGCCTAGGCCAGCCCCCGCCGCCGGGTGCCGGCCCGCGCCCCTCCCCCCGCCCCTCCCCCGCCCGGGTCCGAGGGCCCTCCCTCTGGGCCGCACCGCCCCCCTTCCCGCGCAGGCGGGGGCGGCGCGGTGACGCGACGGGGCGGGGGCGGGGGAGGGAGGGGTGAGCTGACGCTGCGGCGGCTCCCGCTGCTCCGGGGCTCCGGCCTTTGTGCGGGCCGCGGGCGGCGGGCGGCGGGCGGCGCGGTCGGGTGGGGGCGGCGGCCGCGGAAGGCGAGGCAGGTGCCCCGCGGGGACGCCCAGCTCAGCCCATCCCCGCTCGGCCGGCCGTGCCCTGCGGCCGGGCGCGCCCGCCGCGCCGCATCCATGTTTGAGTAAGGACCGGGGCGCGGCGGGCGGGCGGGCGGGAGGACCGGGCCGGCCGGCCGGCCGGCGGCACCGCGCGCTCGGCTTGCGGGTAGCGCGGTCGGAGGCGAGGCTGGGGGTTGGGGCTCGCGGGGTCGGCGAGGTGGGGGGTGGCGGGCGACCGGGTGGGGGCGGGGAGGGGGCCGGGGCCGCCTTGGGGGCAGGGCGCTGAAGGCGGGGAGGCTCCAGGGCTGGCTCGTCACCGACGGGGCGCGACGCGCCGGGGTGGCGGGGCTTTGGTGGGGGTCCCGGGCTCATCCCGCGGGGAGCGTGGCCTGCGGGGAGGGTCCCGGCCTAACTGGCCGCGGCGCGGGAGGTGAGGGGTGAGCTCAAGGCCGACCCCGGGCTTTGGGCCTGGGGTGGAGGCTGGGCGGACTCTAGCCCCCGCTGGCGCCCTCACAGGCCACCGAGCCCCCGGGCGGGCCCGTGAGCAGCCCCCTCCCACCGCCCTTGTCTGTCGCGGGGCTCCGTGAGCCTCGGACTGTCGATGGTGGGGGCCTCGTGCCTGAAATTCTCTGGGATTGCGGGCCCAGAATTGACCTCCTACTCCCTGGGCCCGGTATGTTTTCCAGCATGAATCGTAGGTGTCTTGGAAATGTGTGTGCGCGTGCCTGTATCCCTACTGTGCATCCTCTTTGACTGTGTGTGTAATTTACGTCAGACTCCATCTGTGGCTCCATGTGTTACTGTAAGTTCCCTGAGGATGTTTGATAGTGACTCTAGTGTGTGTCGGGGGGCTCTGCGTGTGTGCCTGTGACCTTCCGTGGTCGTGTGGGTGTGAAGTATTATCACATCCCGTCGGACCTGTGCATATCTGGTTGTGACTTTGGAGTGTGTGTACGTGTGTCTGGGTCTCCTCGTGTGCAGACAGCTGTGCTCCTCCCTGGTTGAGTGTGTGTGTCTGTGAAATTCTCCTCTCATTTCATCTGTGGCTCCAGGTGTCACTGTAAGTTGCCTGTGTGTCCAGTTGGGACTCTGTGGTGTGTGTGCGTACGTGTCTGGGACGGTGCTTCCAGCTGTCACTTTCTGTCTGTGTGCCTGTAATTCATCTCTGAATGCATTAGCTCTTTGTACAAATGTAAGTTACCTGTGTGTGTCCAGATGTGACATTGTGTGTCTGGGGCCTGGCATATGTGTGGCTGGCTCCCCCTGGGGTTGGGGGGTTGTGCCTGTAACTTACCTCTAATTCCATCTTTGTGTGAAGGTTCCAGAGTGTATTCATATGTGACAGTTTTGCGTGTGCCTAGGCTTTGTGTGTCCAGCTGAGACACTCTGGGGCTTTATGTGTGTGAAGAGCAAGAGGAAGAAATCCCTTGTGGCTTTTAGTGGGCCTGGGACCCTCTTTCCTGAGACCTGGGGTGTACCCTTGACCCTCTGGAGCAGTGAGACCTGGCATTGTTCCCCTGTTGCAGTTGAGAAAGCACATCCCACACGTTATTTCAATACCTGGCCACTGTGCTATTAAGATGTGGCCATGACCTCCTGGGTCCTTCATGGCTTTGTGAGTGTCTGGGTTCTCTGGCGGCGACATAGCTGGCACTTCCATCCCTTGCCACGTTACAGCAGGCCTTCCCTTTGTCTTCCCCACCAGTTGGTGAACATCAGGAGAGTCGAGCTGAGCCTGTGACTTAAATTTACTGACGTTGTTCCTCTGCGGCTGTTGCTTTCACCTCTTTGAGACTTTCTCGTGGCTGTATGTGTGCCTGTAATTTATCCGGGACTTTCTATGGTTTCTGTGACCCTCTGCAGCTGCATGTATGCATCACGCACATGCATGTGTGTGTGTGTGACGTCTGGGACTTTGTGACCGTAGCGCGCTTGTCATGCTGCAGCTGCGTGTGTCAGTGCTGGCACACTGTGGTCCTGCGTGAGGGTAACACACCCTGATACCGCTGCCGTGTGTGGGCTCCAGGTGTCACTGTAAGTTGCCTGTGTGTCCGGTTGTGACTCCGTGGTGTGTGTGCATACGTGTCTGGGATGGTGTGGGGTGGGGGAGACTTCTTGCACCGTGGGGAAGTACGGTTGCCTGTGATGCTGGCTGTGTGGGACCCACACCAGGTTTCCCTTTTATGCACACCTGCGTGTGCGTCTGTTCCTCTGTGACGAGAGCTCAGGGCTGTTTAGGTCCAGGAAGTCCGTATCTGCAGGGGCAAAACCCGGTTCTCTTCCGAGTCCCTGCCCCCTCCCCCCGCCAACGGTCCTTCAGCCACACGGGCTCTTCCCTTCCCTCTGCTGCAGCCTGTCTGGTTGGGCAGCCTCAGGGCTGTGCCTGCCCTCAAGCACTTCCTCTTCCTCCTACGAAGAGCCACATCTGGGGGTGAGAGACCTGCCCCGTCTGTGTGTTATTGGACCTGTTACTGGCCTAGTCCTAAGGACCAGCCCCCTAGACCTGGGGCTGTGGGAGGGTAGGACAAGGGGAGAGGGTCTGCATTTTAGGGTAGAGAGGTGAGAAAATGAGGCAGGGGAGGAATGCGGTCACCCCCTCCTTCAGAACCCTTGCATAGCTCACCAGTGCCCTCAGGGTGAAGCCCGAGCTCCTGACCAAGGTTCACCGTCCTGCAGGTGGGCCTGTACCCTCCTGTCCTCCTTCCCGAGCCCTGCTGGCCACCTCAGTCCTCCTCAGACCTGCCAGGCTCTGTCCTGTCCCTGAACTCCATGCTTCTGTCCCTAAAACAGTCTTCCCCTGCCAGAGCTGCCCTTTGTCCTCAGGCTCAGCTCAAGTGTGCCCCGCACTCCACCCACCCGCCCACTTAGCCCTCATTTATTTCTGTGGTCCTCAAACTTGAACATGCACCAGTCTCCTGGGCCCCACCTGGAGGTGGGTCCTGGGTCCCCGAATCTGCATTTCTCACAATTTCCTGCTCTGCCGGTGCTGCGAGCTGTGCTGCTTTATAGCACAGACCAGCGTCTGAGATCAGCGTCTTCGTTTACACGTTTTCTTGTCGGTCATCTCTGTTCCCCAACCGAATGTCAGGTCCCTGCAGGCAGGGAAGGTATCCGTTTTGCTCACTTCTGTGTCCCCAGTGCCTGGCACAGGGCACGTGCTCAGTGCATGCTTAGTGAATGGTGGAGCTTGGGGGTCAGTTTGGGCCCTGAGCCCCAGGCTGACGTGTTTATATGGTGCCTGTCGGGGTCAGCGTTTGCATCTTGGACACAGGTGTGCTGGGGCGATGGCCGGTCCTTGTCCTCCATTTTAGTCCTAGTCCCTACTGATCAGAGCGGAGTGCCTTCCACGCGCTGGGCTTCATGTGCGCTTGACCCTTGAACAACACAGAAGTGAGGGAGGGCTGATCTGCCGCGCGGTGGAAAATTGGTGTGTAACTTTTGACTCCCCCAAAACGTAGCTACTTAGTTTCCTGTTGATCTGAAGCCTTACTGATAACATAAACCGTCGATTAACACGTTATTCTGTTTACTGTGTATATTATATACTGTATTATATTATTACGATATTGTATTATTACAATAAAGTAACCTAGAAAAAATGGTATTAAGAAAATCATAAAATGGGGCGCTTGGGTGGCTCAGTCTTAACCGACTCTTGGTCTCAGCTCAGGTCTTGATCTCGGGGTTGTGAGTTCAAGCCCCACCTTGGGCTCCGGGCTGGGCGTGGAGCCTACTTAAAAAGGAAAAAACAAAACAAAACATAAAGAAAATACATGTACAAGAGTGTACTGTATCTGTTGAATGAACTTCCCATAGAAGTGACCCCGTGCAGTTCAATCCCATGCTGTTCAAGGGTCAACTGTATATTACCTCACTTTCTCCCCCAGACAACCCTGTGAGGTGGACGCTATTATTATTCCCATTGTATTCAGGAAGGAGCTGAAGTACAGGAAGGTGCAGACACTTGCCCAAAGTCACACAGGGAGCAAGTGGCCGGGGGTCGCTGAGGGGTTGGGCAAGTCTCACACTGGCTTGAATCTGGGTTCCCTGAGGGGCGGGAGAGGGTCAGTCATTCATTCAGTCCACAGGGAGCAGATGCTTTCGGAGCACCTACTGTGCCTAGTTCTAGGCAGTAGGGATGCAGCTGGAAACAAACCCCCTTCCCCTGTGGAGCATGGAGAGAGAGATTCCAGAAGTTCAAGTGGGGGAAGGGCTGGGGAGAAAGAGGAAGAGGGAGGAGGAGGATGGAGAGGCGGGGAGTGTGATTTCATTAGAGAGTTGAGATTTGGAGAAGCATCCACTGAGCAGACACCTGAGGAGGCTCAGGAGCCCTCCAGACATCTGGGAGGAAGAGCGTTTGGGCAGAGGGAACAGCCAAGGCAGGAGCTGGGGAAGAGTGAGCAACGGGTTGATGACAAGGTCCAGCCCTGGGCTTTTAGCTGGAGTCAGGTACGGCGGGGGGGGTCGGGGGGTCCCCACCTGACTCAGGTGTTCACAGGCCCCCCTCTGGCTGCAGGTGGGGAGCAGAGCACGGGAAGGGGGTAGGGGTCAGGGAGGTCTGGGAGAAGCCAGCTCCAGTAGTCCAGGGGGAACGGCAGTCACTTGGGTCACCACCTATCTCATTTATTTACTTACAATTTTCTTCCACAAATTCACAAGTGTGACATGAATGCCTACCCTGGGCCCTGGTCCAAGCAATCCTGGGGACAGAGCAGTGACCGGGACAACAGGCTGGCCACCAGGGAGCTCACGGACCTGTGGGGGAAATGGAGCTGTCACCAGGCAGTGACAGTCCAGGAGTAGTCAGGGCTGGGATGGGGGAAGCAGAGGCAGAGTGGCGGTGGGGCGGTGGTTCGGGAAAGGATGGGAGCTGCCAGGGGTCTGTGGGAATGGGGACGCACAGCAGGGAGGCTCTGCCAGGAGGGAGGGGTGGTGAGCAAGAATCCTGGAAGATGCACTTGAATTCACTAGGCGAAGAAGGCAAAGGGCAGTCTCCACTGAGAGAACAGCGTGTGCCGAGGCTTGGAGGCAAGAGAGGGAAGTCTGAGGAGCCCCGAGTGGTCCAGGGACTCGGGATGGAGTAGATAGAAGGCCCCCAAGGTAGAACCCTGCCCTGACTTAAAGCAACTGTGCAAGGGGCCCCTGGGTGGTTCAGCCGGTTAAGTGTCCGACTCTTGATTTCAGCTCAGGTCATGATCTCCTAGTTCGTGGGGTCGAGCCCCGTACTGGGCTCTGCACAGACAGTGTGGAGCCTGCTTGGGATTCTCTCTCTCCCTGCCCACCCCCCCCCCACCACTCCCCCCACCCCCGCCAATTTTTTTTTTTAAAGAAGCAGCCGTGTTTCCTTGGACAAGTGGTTTGCTGCTTTATGCCTCAGCTTCTTCCTCTGTAAAGCAGGGATGGTGATAGTGTCACGTGCACAGGGTTGCCGGAGGAATAAGTAATGATACAGAGAGCTTGCCGGAGTCTTGGTACAGAGCCAAGTGTCCCTCTGCTGCTCCCGCTCCAGCCGGTGCACAGATCGTTCGGGTAGTCACCATTGTTTGTTGGGAGTTCACTGCGTGCTGGGTACAGTTTTGGGTGCCAGGGACACAGCGGCAACCAAGACCTCCTTAATCCACACAGTTGGAGGCAACAATAGGCAAACCGAATAAGCCAACAGGAAGAGTTGAGGTAGTGTGAGGTGGGCTTCGGGGGGCTGGGCCCCCAGGGGAGGAGGAGCATTTGAGCCAAATAAGACAGAGTCTGTTAGGCTGGGCTGTGGAATGATGTTCTGGGCAGAGGGAACGGAAGTGCGGGGGCCTTGATGTGGGAATGCTGTCGGTGATGCTTAGGGAAAAAAGGCTGGGGTGGCTGGAGTGGAGGGTGTGACAGGCCACAGCAGGGCCTTGGGTGCCAAGGGGGTGGGGGGCTCGGCCTTTACAAGGAGGTCCCTGACCTGACTCGGGTTCACCCTCTGCAGGGGGGTGGGGATGGGGACAGGGGGCTGCTGTGGTGTCTGGGAGGGGGAGGGTGGAGGCTGGGCTAGGGGGCTAGAGCAGGGGAAATGGGCATAATAGAAATAACGGAAGCAGATTTTGGAGGTAGAGCAGGTGGGACTTGCTAATAGATGAGAAATGAAGAGTGAACAGGAAAAATAAGACGCTTAGGCTTTTTAGCTGAAGCAACAGACTGGAAAGTGGCTACTCCATAAATGTTCCTACAAATGAATTGATAAGTTAATTTTAAAAATAGACCTCCCTATATGCCAGACTCTACTAAAAGCACTTTATACGTGTTGATTGACTTGACTGTCCAAACAAGCAGATGAGGACAAGTATTATCTCCCCTGGATCACGGATGAAGTCACCGAGGTGCAGAGTTAGGAAACTGCTCGGTCACCCTGCGAGAAGGGGAGAGAAATTTGTGGGTGGGGATCAGCGGGCTCGTGTGTGGCCTCCTAAAATAAGCCTGTGCCCGCACCTAGCCTGTTTTTCCCCCTGATGCCCCTCTTTTCCTCCCCCAGCACCACCCCCCACTCCGGCCGGAGCACGCCGAGCAGCTCCCCGTCTCTCCGAAAGCGGCTGCAGCTCTTGCCCTCAAGCCGGCCCCCACCCGAGCCTGAAGCAGGCACCATGGTGGAGAAGGGGTCAGACAGCTCCTCAGAGAAGGGTGGCGTGCCTGGGACCCCCAGCACCCAGAGCCTGGGCAGCAGGAACTTCATCCGCAATAGCAAGGTTGGTGCAAGCCCAGGTCGGGTGGGGAGAGAAGTGGAAGGGTGGGGGAGTTAGGGGCTCATTCTGACTCTGCTCCTTTCTCTTACAGAAGATGCAGAGCTGGTACAGTGTAAGTGCTGGGCAGGGGGCTTGCTGGAGGGGAGCGAGGGAGGGGGGCAGGTGCTGGGCCGGGAGCCCCAGGCTGTAGCAGTCAAGGAGTGGGTGCGGGGGCCAGCTGACCTAGGGTCACATTCTGTGCTGCTCCTTACTTCCTGCGTGACCTTGAGTGAGCTGTTTAACTTCTCCGGGCCTGTTTCCTGAGAAACTGTCCCAACCTTTCAAGGCTGGAGGGAACACTCCCTAAGAGTCCGTGGTGCTGGTGGGTACTTGGCGCAGGGCCTGGCTTATGTGGAAATCCACGAATGACAGCTCTCGTCATGGTTAGTTTTGGGTTCTGGGCAGTGGAGGCCAGACGTGAGCTAGACTTGAAACCGCAGAGAGCTTGTCTGGGGGTGAGGAGACTCAGGGGCTTCTGGGGGCTTTGTGGGGCAGAAGTAGGGGTGTGAACCCACATCCGGGTACTCACCTTCCAAACTCCCCCAGATGCTGAGCCCCACATACAAACAGCGGAACGAGGACTTCCGGAAACTGTTTAGCAAACTCCCTGAGGCTGAACGCCTCATTGTGGGTGAGTCCTGACGCCCAGACCCAGTGCTGGGCCGGGCCCCGGGTTCCCAGCTCTGCCCTCCCCGCCTCTCCCCGCCCTCGCTGGCCAGCACAGCGTGTGTGACTCGGGTGTCTGCCGTCTCTCCCCCCGGCCGCCTCAGATTACTCCTGTGCCTTGCAGCGCGAGATCCTCCTCCAGGGCCGCCTCTACCTCTCTGAGAACTGGATCTGCTTCTACAGCAACATCTTCCGCTGGGAAACAACAGTGAGCCGACTCAGGGTCAAGGAGGGGCTCCGGGCGGTCTGGGCCCTGGCCTCTTCTGACTGGCCTTTCGTCTTCAGATTTCCATCCAGCTGAAGGAAGTGACGTGTCTGAAGAAGGAAAAGACAGCTAAGCTGATCCCCAATGCCATCCAGATCTGCACTGAGAGCGAGAAGGTGAGCCTGACCACCTGCTCGGGGGGCTGTGGTCACTGGTCTTAGCCAGCCCCTCCCGCCCCAAGCCCTGCTTATTCTGCACCCTGAACTCTCAGATCCCTTGCTTTCTCTTTACCCCCTTGCCATTCCACCGGCCTGGCCTGGGCTCCTATCACCACCGACCTGGAACCCCCACACCAGCCCCTCGTCTCAGTCCCTATAGTCAGTCTGTCCTTTCACACAGCTGCTCGGAGATAATATTATTAGTAAAATTCTTCCCTCGTGAGTTCCCATATCTGTCAACTCAGATGCCCCCTCTCCTTGGAAGCCTCCCCTGACACTCCATTCTGTCCTGATGATTGTTGCCTCATGGTCCCAAGATGGCTGCCTCCCACTAATGACTCAGAAAGGGAGAAGGGAACGGTGGGAAGACTTCACAGCCGACTCCCCTTTGTGTTTTGTCGGTCAAACATGGATTGGGTGACCACTCCTACTAGCCAAAGGAGACTGGGAAGGTGCCCTGGGCTTCACCCCATCACAGCCCAACCACTTTGGGCCATACCTGTCTCTCGCCCTGGACTGTGAGTTCCGGGGGCAGGGCCGGGGGCCGTGTCCTCAACACAGTGACTCCAGCATCGTCCACAGCCAAGCTGGGCATAGGATAAACATTCTGTGGAGTGAATGAAGGGGTGAATGAACGGATGCATCAGGATGGAGATCCAGGCCATGTCTGTCCCCCACCCCATCACACCCCTCTCTCTCCTGCAGCATTTCTTCACCTCCTTTGGGGCCCGGGACCGCTGCTTCCTCCTTATCTTCCGCCTCTGGCAGAATGCGCTGCTTGAAAAGGTGGGTCTGGACGGGACCTGGATGGGGGATTAGGGGAAATCATGGAGCCGGGAGGGCCAGAACTTGGGGAATGGGCACAGGCCTGCCGTACCTGCGGCATCTATGGACTCCACCAGGGGGCCACCACGGGCCCTAGTGCCAGGCCTGCCCACGTGTACGCGTACCCATGGCCTTTTATTCACTATTCACTGTCCACAAATCAAAACTGCTCTCAGCTGAGGGAGGTATCTTTGCATGTGTGGCTGCAAAACCTCACTTGAGCTAGCATGGTTATTTGTAGTCTGTATCAGCACTGATAGAAGTTTCTGCTAAGATGAAAGTATTCTCCATCCATGCTGTCAAAATATGGTAGCCACTGGCCACATGTGCCTATTGAACTCTTGAAAAGTGGATAGTGTAGCTGAATGTCTGCATTTTAAGTTGTAATTCATTTATACTTAAATGGCCGCATGTGCTTCTTGTATAGCTCAGGCCTCCATTTATCTCAGTGTGACTGTTCATGTGTTTCAGGACAAACAATATTAATGTGCATGACTGGGGTGCACCTTAGGTATAATTGGAATTCAATATAAAGTTATAATATTTATCCAATATAGAATATACCAGTGATTCTCAAACTGTAGGGCTTCAGGAACCTTTTATACTCTTTTAAAATAATTGTGGACGCCAAGAGCTTTTGTTTAGGTGGGCTATGTCTACCAATATTTACTGTATTAGAAATTGAAACTGGGGAATTCTCAAACACAAGAATACAGGAGCACATATTGCATTGGCCCCTGGAAAAAGGCAGCATCCCATGTCATGTAGCTTCTGGAAAACTCCACCGTGTACCAGTATGAGAATAACAGTGACAAAAGCGAGTAACATCTCATTGCTAGTAACACTTAACATACTTACGAAAATAATTTTGGTGTCATGGATCTCCTGGAAGGGTTTGGGGACCCCCAGAAATCCTTGGACCACACTTTGAGAACCTTTGGTATATACCGCACTGAATACTAAGCATAATACAATTATCGTTATTGATACCGTATTACTATATACAGTATAGGCACTGTATTAGCTTTTTTAAACCCCCAAACTGCTTAATTTTGAATTACATCTTGCCCCACAGGTTTTGAGTAAGGGCTTTTAGACTTACCCCATCCCTTTTTTTTTTTTTTTTAAGTTTATTTTTGAGAGAGAGACTGAGCACATAAGAGCAGTATAGGGGCAGAGAGAGAGGGAGAGAGAGAATCCCAATCTGAGCTGTCAGCACAGAGCCCGATGCGGGGCTCGAATCCACGAACCGTGAGATCATGACCTGAGCCAAAATCAGGAGTCAGACGCCTCACCGACCGAGCCTCCCAGGTGCCCCTGGACTTCCCGCCTTCTGGTGGTCTGCTGTGCGCCAGCCTGAGCAGACCCTCCCACAGTGCCTACCGTGGTTGCATGAGTTTACGTAGGATACAGTCGACTGCAAGTAACTGAAAACTCAACCAAACATGCTTTAAGCAAACAGATACTGAGTTCATAAAGTAATAATAACAGCTAATACTTACGGTGCTACTGGGTGCCAGGCGCTGATCTGAGCATTACATGAATTAATTCACCTTATCTTCACAACCACCCTACGAGGCAGCGTGGTAATTACCTGTTTCACCAGCGAAGCATGGAGCGATAGACTTGCCCATGGCCACAAGGGTTTTTGTGTGGCAGAGCTGGGGTTCTGACCTGTTGCGGTTAGGTTCTATATCCAGCTGACGCTCATGTAACTAGAGGTCTGGAGGCAGGCAGTCCAGGGTGGATTTGAGGGCTCCCCCATGTCATCAGGGACCCAAGCTCTTGTCTGTTCCTCCGTACTATCACCCTCTGCATATTGATGTTTTGTCCACATGCTTTTTGCCTCGTGGTTGCAAGATGGCTGCTACAGCTATAGGCATCATGCCCTCACGTGAGTGTCCCAGATGTGGAGGAGAAACAGGTGGATAGAAAGGGGACTTTCCTTTATCAGGGAGGGAAAACCCCCTTTAAAGGGGGGCTCTGCACTTCTTTGGCTAGAACTGGGTGACATGACCACCCTCAGTTGCAAAGGAAAGATGGAAAACTTGATGTAAGCCAGTTATAATTTATCCCTAGGGGTGGGGAAGATTCTCACTCCAAACACATTGGGGTTCTGCCGGCAGGGAGGGAGGGTGGATAGGTGTCGGGTAGACTGCTCCTGCTGGCCTGCGGCACCCCAGAAGGCCAAGCCTGCTTCTCTGGCTGCACTCCTGTCCTGTCCCCTTGGGGCGGCTCCAGCCACACCCGTCCTCAGGGGCCAGGGTGCTGGAGTAGGAGCCTGGGGAGGGACAGTGCAGCGGCAGGGTCTCCAGGGAGGGTGGGGGCAGAGGAGGCTTCAAAGCTCAGGGCCTGGAGCCAGCCTGCCAGCGCTGGGATTCCAGCCCCATCCCTGAGGAGCTGAGTGACCAGCAGGTCGCTGAATCCCTTCAGATAGGGACAGTCCCTACTTCAGAGCTCCAGGGCTGAGCCCAGAATCCGTGCTCAGTCGGGTCAGCTCTTGTGGGGCAGACCCGTCCAATGGTTAGCTCCAGGGTGCCAGACCGGCCCCTCCCCGGGACCCATCTCAGCCCCGCCACTTGAGCACCTCTGCGCCTCAGCATCATTGCCTTAAACTGACGGCGTTAGCGCTTCACAGAATTGTTTTTAAAGATTCAGTGAGTGCGCGGGAGGGGGTTGGAAGAGTGCCTGGCGCCTGGTAACAACTCAGTGGATGGCCGCCCCTGCTGCTGCTGCTCTTAACTTTTTACTACCATTTCATCGTCGGCCTTGCCGCTCTGGCCAGGAGCACTAAGGAAGATAGGGGCAGGATGGCCTGGCGGAGGGTGCGTTGGCTCTGGGGTCCGGCTGGGTTTGAATCCCTGGGTCGCCCCCAGTCAGTTGTGTGACCTCAGCGCGTGGTTTCCCCTCCCTGGGCCCCCATATTCTCCTCTGTAAGTCTGGGGATGCTAACCTGTAGACGCGGGAGTATCGTGAGGACCCAGGGGGAAAGTCCAGATGGCCCTGGCTCCTGGTGCCAGACCTTTTGGAGCCAGATTGGGTGAGGGCTGCCCCCTTGTGGACGCCGGGGGAGCGCCGCGTCGGAGGGCTGGTGGGGACTGGGGTAACAAGGGTTCTGGGCCCAGGGAAACTCAGGCCAACCCCATGTCCTGCCTGCCCAGACGCTGAGTCCCCGCGAGCTCTGGCACCTGGTGCATCAGTGCTACGGCTCAGAGCTGGGCCTCACCAGCGAGGATGAGGACTACGTCTGCCCCTTGCAGCTGAACGGTCTGGGGTGAGTCAGAGGCTGGTGGCTGGCTCCTGGGGTGGGGGGAGACAGAAGGGGCTGTGTGCAGAGCTCCTGGGAGTCCTGGCTGGACTGAGGTGGGTGTACGGTCCGGGCGACCAGGAGGGTGTGGGGGGTCTCAGAGATATAGACATATCACACCCTCCTTTACCCCACAGGAACCCCAAGGAAGTGGGAGATGTGATCGCCCTGAGTGACATCACCCCCTCTGGGGCAGCTGACAATAGCCAGGAGCCGAGCCCGGTGGGTTCGCGCCGTGGCCGCGTCACCCCCAACCTTTCCCGGGCCAGCAGCGATGCAGACCACGGGGTGAGCGGAGGATGGGGGACAGAGAGGATGCTGATGGCGAGAGAGGGGAAGGGGAGTGGTGGTGTCAGGGAGAGGGACGGACTGAGGGGGGCAGTGGGGAGGGGATGGATGGAGGGATGGGATGGACCTGAAAAGATGGCAAAGAAAACGGGGAGTGAGAGCGATCAGCTCAAGGGCAGACAGACAGGGAAAAGCTAAGAGACAGAAGAAGCAAGGGACGGATGGACAGATGGACGTACAGATGGACAGATGAAGTAGGAGACAAGGCATGGACAGGATGGACCAGTGGGCAGGAGGGGCATCAGAAGGCTTATGGCCCAGGCACCCAAGATGGGCCTGGTAGGGACTGAGAGGGGCCCTTATCCGGGCAGCCCCAGGGCCCCTTGTGACATGCTCAGCTGGAAGCTTTACGTGCCCACGTGACCCTCCAGCGTTGGTTTCCCTACAGCGCTGAGTCCTTATGGCCAGTGTGGGTACACGGGGGCCCTCGGGCTGGAATGACGGTGGGACAAAGCTGGATTAAGCCCTTTCTCTGCAGGCAGAGGAGGACAAGGAGGAGCAGACAGACAGCCAGCCCGACGCCTCCTCCAGCCAGACAGTGACGCCGGTGGCTGAACCCCCGAGCACAGAGCCTACCCCGCCTGATGGGCCCACCTCCCTGGGCCCCTTGGACCTGCTGCCCAGTGAGGAACTGTTGACAGACACGAGTAACTCCTCCTCGTCCACAGGGGAGGAAGGTGAGACAGGTGGCCCGAGTCCTTCTCTTCGGTTATGTGTGATAAACCTTACACAGGCTGGCATTAGCAAGGGATTTGCTGGCTCATGGGACTGAAATCCAGGGGGTGGGCAGGCAGGTAAGGCATACAGATGGCGGTGTTAGAAATCTGTGTGTCTTTAGCGGTGCTTTGAAGGCAGCAGAGCAGAGCAGATAAGAGCACAGACTCTGAAGCCAGATTGCCGAGGTCCAATTTCTGGCCACACGGCTTCCTAGCTATGTAACTTGGGCGAATTGTTTAATCTCTTTCAAGACTTATTTTACTTACTTGAAAAATGGGGTTGGCAGTAATAATACCTACTTCATAGGGTTGGTGTTAAGGATGCTAAAATGAGTTAACATCCGTAAAGAGCTCAGGCCCGTTAGTGTTGGCTGCTGCTGTTGTTATTATTATGACTATTTCCATTTTCTCTGTGCCAGCTTCGTTCACAGGTAGCTTCTGTGTTTGTGGGGGCACAGAGAGCCCCAGCCCCGCCCCAGACAAGCCTAGTTGAGAAAAAGCACGCTTTTCCCAGGGGCTGCACCAGAACCTCTAGGGTTGGTCTGTTTGGTCCAACTTGGGCAACAAGCCCAGCCCGGAGCCAATCACTGTGGCCGAGAGCCCAGGCCCACCCCTGAACCAATCCTGGTGGCTCTGACTGGCTGACCCTGGGGCACATGCCCACCCTAAAGCCAGCCTGTGGCTGAAAGGGGCCGAGCAGTGGGCGCTCCACTTGCGTTCAGCCCTGGAGGGTGGGTCTGCCCGTCCACCGTACGAGGCCTGGGAGTGGAAGGGGGCAGCCACCCAGAGCCGCTCCGAGGTGGGAGGAATGCATCATCCACTGCCCTTCTCCGTCACCCAGCTGACCTGGCCGCCCTGCTTCCTGACCTCTCTGGCCGTCTGCTCATCAACTCAGTCTTCCACGTGGGTGCCGAGCGGCTCCAGCAGATGCTCTTCTCGGACTCGCCCTTCCTGCAGGGCTTCCTGCAGCAGTGCAAGTTCACAGGTCAGGGGGCTGAGGTTGTGCAGGCACGGGGCGGGGGTGGGGAGGAGGAAGCAGGAGACAGCGGGTGGCTGCTGTGCAGATGTGGTGCCCTTGCGGGCTTAGAAGCAGATTCTGTGAGACCGGACTTGGCTCTGCCTCTTAACTAGCTGAGTGGCCTTGCGCCGGGTTTCGAGCCTCTCTGCCTCAGTTTCTTCTTGTGTACGTTGGGGGTGTGATAATAGTACCTGTCGTATCCAGGTCTCCTAAGAACTACGTGAGTTAATGCTAGAAAAGTGCCTTAGAACGGTAGTATATAGTAAGCGCTTAATAAATACAAGTTCACGATCACACCTTTAGTGCCCGGTCTGTCAGGTTTGTGCAGAGGCCAGGCCAGATGAACTCGAGAATCTCGTGAGAACGAAGGTAAATAGGTACACAAATACGTCACAGATGTGCCGAGACTTTGAGTGTCAGAGGGGTAGCTGTGATCTGAGGGGTATCCACAAAAGCAGCTGGAAGGATGTGAAATTGAGACCAAGGCCTGAAGGAGGAACTCTTCTGGGGAAGGGGGAGCAGATGGAGGAGAAACCCAGGAGGCCAGCAAGGCATCTGCAGAGGTCCTGAGACCAGAGGCAGGCGCTGGGAGAGTCCCTTGAGGCCGGGCCTCTGTGGCCAGGTGTGGCGAGGCGGAGCCCCAGCGCCAGGTGACGTGGAAGGGTTGCCTGTGGGACCAGTTGAAAGATTCAGGCCGGGGAGGGGCTAGTCAGAAGGTAGTTTCTCTCTGTTTCTTTTTCCTCTGTCCATGGAAATGAACCATGTAAATCCCCTGCAGAATGAGTAAGACTGTGCCTTGAGTTGGGGCCCCACGGTCTTCAAAACTATGCTTATGTCCCGGGGAGACTGACATCAGACTGACGAACTCCGATCCTGTCCAGAGGCCCTGGAGAGCCAGGGAGTATTCTAGGCAGGTTAGGGGCAGGGCACACGCTTGGCTTTAAGAAGCTACCCCCTGGACCTCAGAGGTGGAGACAGAGGCCAGAAATTCCCGGGGGCTGCAGTGGGACCCTGGGTGGGCAGGGGTGGGCCGAAGCAGGAGCAATGCTCAGGAGGTCAAGTGGATACCCAGGGGAGGGAGTGTCCAGGGCAGGCCCAGGCCTCCGGGGGCAACCTGGGGGATGATGGGGCTGCCCCTGCGATGGCACCCCGAGAGGAGGGGAGGCTGAGGGGGGTGCGGAAGCCAGCGTGGGACCTGGTGGGTGTGAGGTATCTGGAGAACTTCCAAGAGAAGGTGTTCAGGAGGTCACAGGACCCTAGGTCTGAGGCTCAGGGGAGAAGCCCGGACTGGTACAGAGAGGGAAGCTGAGGCTGCAAGAGTGGACAAGAAGGCCCCAGCATGGGTGAGAAGTGTAGGGAGAAGTCCCAGCTCTGAATTACCGACACCTGAAGTTTTAGGTGTCTAGAAGGAAGGTGGGGCAGACACCAAGGTGGGGGGCCTGGAGGTGGGGTGGGTTTGGGGGCAAGTCCTGAGAGAACCGGAACTACCCGAAAAGGCTTTCTCCTATGGCCTGTGGGCAGAAACTGGAGAATGGTCTCATCTTGTTCCTCCCTCCCCCAGATGTGACCTTGAGTCCCTGGAGCGGGGACAGCAAGTGCCACCAGCGCCGAGTGCTGACCTACACCATTCCCATCAGCAACCCGCTGGGCCCCAAGAGCGCCTCCGTGGTGGAGACACAGGTGGGCCAGGCAGAGCGGCGGGCTGGGTGGCGTGGCCGGGTGGCGTGCCCCTGACCGCTTCCTCCTTCCTCGTCCCCGCAGACGCTGTTCCGGCGCGGCCCGCAGGCAGGCGCATGTGTGGTGGACTCCGAGGTGCTGACGCAGGGCATCCCTTACCAGGACTACTTCTACACTGCCCACCGCTACTGCATCCTGGGCCTTGCCCGGAACAAGGCCCGACTCCGGTAAGCGGCGGCCTGGCCCCTCGCCGGCCACCCTGCTGCTCCCGGGGTCCCCACCCTTCCGTCCCCACCCCGAGCCCGCAGCACGACGTGGGTTACCACCGCAGAGGAGCAGACGTTCTGGGTCCCTGAGTTCTCTGAACCCTGAACAGCGGAGGGTAGACGAGGGCAGCCCCGGGGACCTCTCCCCCATCCGTGGAAGGGGTTTGAGCGGGAGGCGAGTGAGTGGCTGAGTGCACGATGATCGGTTTAGTTGTTTGTTGGCTGTGGGTTATGTGCTCTGTGCCCGGCACTGTTCCAGGCGGTGGGGGTGCAGCAAACCAGACAATCCCTTCTCTCGGGGAGACGTGTCAGGAGCACCTGGGGGTGTCCAGCGTGAGCCAATAGAAAGATGAAGCTGCCATTGACTGCGATGGGGAAGGTGGGGAGGAATAGGTTTCGGGGGAAGATCAGGAGTGGGATGTGCTGAGCTGTCTCAGACTCCGTGTGGAGCTGGGGCACAGCGGCAGGATGGAAGAGTCGGGAAGGGGGTGCGGGGTCAGCTGCCGGCGTGGGTGGGCGCTGCGAAGGTCGGGAGACTTGTCAAGGTGTGTGTCTATGGGTGACGACGGGCCCTCTCTGAATTGGTGGAAGGAGAGCTCCCCCTGGGGAGTGGGGCTGCGAGGTTGGAGTCAGACCCCGACCCCCTCGCCCTGTTTCCCAACCCCAGAGTGTCCTCTGAGATCCGCTACCGGAAACAGCCCTGGAGCCTTGTGAAGTCACTCATCGAGAAGAACTCGTGGAGTGGCATCGAAGATTACTTCCACCACCTGGGTAGGGGCCGGAGGTTGGCCAGGGCAGGGACGGGCTCGGAGCCTGGCGAGGGGCAGCCGTGCAGAGGCCTCTCCTGTGTCCACAGAGCGAGAGCTTGCCAAAGCCGAGAAGCTGTCCCTGGAGGAAGGCGGGAAGGATGCCCGGGGATTGCTGTCAGGCCTGCGGAGGCGGAAGCGGCCCCTGAGCTGGAGGGGTCACGGCGATGGGCCCCAGCACCCGGACCCTGACCCCTGTGCCCGGGCTGGCATGCACACCTCGGGTGTGTCCCCTCAGGCCTGGGCAGGGCAGGCGGAGGAGCGGGGCTCGGGGGGGTCATGCCGAGATGGGTCTGTCTGACTCCGTGGTGCTCTCCTCAGGCTCCCTCAGCTCGCGCTTCTCGGAACCGTCCGTGGACCAGGGCCCCGGGGCAGGCATCCCCAGCGCCCTTGTTCTCATCAGCGTCGTGTGAGTAAGGGGCTCGGGCTTTGGGGTCACCCAGGCCTGGATCTGTATTCTGGCTGTGTGACATCGGGCAGGTGCCTGGCCTCTCTGGGCCTCTCCTGAAGCGGGAGCATGGGCACACCTCCTAGCCCGGCAAAGACGAAAGGAGAGGATGTTTGGAAGGTGCCCAGAGCTCCTTACACAGTGTGCTGCTCAGTGGGTCATGGAGAAGCGTGTCCTGCTGGAAGAGGGAAGCCCTGGGGGCTCTGGGAGGTCGGAAGGGCCTGCCCTCGCCCAGGGGGCAGGGAGGGCATTCTGGGGGAGCAGGCACCCAAAGGAGGTGGAATGAGGTGCTCCAGGAGAGATACGGAAAAGGAGCACTGTCACTGACACATCTCATTCCTACTTTCTGTACCCAACCCTAACCTGGGTGACACTGGGGACACAGTAGTGACTAACGGACCTAACACCAGGCCAGAGTGCTGGGGGACAGGGCCGGGACGGGAAAGCTGTGGGAGGCAGGGGAAGGCTTCCTGGGACAGTAGAGGATTCCTGAGCTGAGACCCCAGAGAGCCGAGGCGGGGACGCTAATGTGCACAAAGGCCTGGGGGGCGGTAGGGGACGTGGGGGGCAGGGCACTCCGAGGACCTGGAAGTGAGGTCTGAGCTCCCAGCAGGCCCTGGGGAGTGACAGTCAGCTTGGTCACACACTCTGGGCCTCAGTTTCCCAGCACGGGCAGTCCAGAGCGGGGCAGTGCAGCATGCTTCCGGAGGGGCGGGGCGGCTCTCAGGGCTGGGCGGCTCTCACCTCTTTGTCTCCCCCTTGCTGCCGCCTCAGGATCTGTGTGAGGTAGGGCCCCGCATCCCGCATCCCTGGCACCCCTCGCCTCAGTCCCAGCCGCAGCCCCTTCTCCCCACTCAGTGCCCCCAGCTCTCCCAGTGAGGCAGCCTGCTGTGCAAGTTAGGGGGTGTGGGTGTCAGGCCCGGATTTGAACCCTGACTTTGCTGCTTGTGGACTGTGTGACCCTAGGCGTGTCTCTCACCCTCTCTGAACCTTCACTTTCTCCTCTGAGAAGGGGGTAATTGTGGTGCTCTTCGAGGTGGGGTTGTGTGGGTGCTGACTTATGGGAGTGTCTGCGTGCTGGTTCTGACCTCTGACCTCTGACCCCTGCCCTCAGCCTCATCGTCCTCATCGCCCTCAATGTCCTCCTCTTTTACCGCCTCTGGTCTCTGGAAAGGACGGCCCATACCTTCGAGTCCTGGCACAGTCTGGCCCTGGCCAAGGGGTGAGTGGGTGGCCTGAGGGGGTTGGGAACTTGGGTAGGTTGGGAAAGGCGACCGCCCCACTCAAGCCCTGCGTCCCCTACAGCAAATTCCCCCAGACGGCCACGGAGTGGGCGGAGATCCTAGCCCTGCAGAAGCAGTTCCACAGCGTCGAGGTGCACAAGTGGAGGCAGATCCTGAGGGCTTCCGTGGAGCTCCTAGACGAGGTGCGGCTTTGGGGCCGAAGGGCCCTGTGGTCAGATCCCACCATGTGGCAGACACATCTGGGCCTCAGTTTCTTCCTCCGTAAAATGAGGAAGCCATTCATAGTCCCCAGCTCCCAGGGTTGCTGGACAAATCGAAGAATTGGCCCTCGTCCTAGGAAAAATATCCACGGGTGTCTGACCTCAGGCATGGCTGGATCCAGCCACCCTCATTCCATCTCTTGACTCTGTTCACCCCCAGGGCTGGCTTTGTTTTGGGCATCCTCCCCTCCCACCCTTGACCAGGGTGGTACCTGCAGCTCTAGGCTGACATGTAAAGGAAAGCGTTCATTCTCACTGGCTGCTAGGGTCACAGGCCCGTCCCTGAGCCAGTCACAGAGGCCGGGGGTAGGCGAGGCTTGGTCCTTGAACCCCACGGCCGCTGTGGGGTGACTAGGGTCACGTGAAGGTGGGAAAGAGTTTCTCCAGAGGATGCTGGGGTCAGATCTCCAGAAGGGGTTGCTCCAGACGCTGTCTGTAGTACGGTGGCAGCATCTATTCAGATGTTGAGGTTCAGATTCTGGTGTGTGACCTTGGGCGAGTGACTTCACCGTTGCCAGCCTTGGCTTCCTCCTCTGCGAGCGGGACGATGGTTGCTGTTCCCTCAAAGACTGTTGTGAAAATCAAGTGAGTTCACGTACGAACAACGTCAAGCTCAGAGTGAACAACGTCAAGCTCAGAGTGAACGCCGTACACGTGTTTGCTGTCATTAGTGTGAGCCCAGTGCCTGCGCACAGTAGGTGCCCAATTCATGCGGTGGTGGGTCAGCATAAATGTCAGGTCCTGGATTAGTGCCTTAGGTGGGAGGGGGGTGTGTGGGAAGCTGAGAGCTGGCTGGTATTGGCTGGACGCCCAAGGGTATCAGAGCCCAAGTTGGCGGGTAATGGTGAAATCACGTGTGGTCACCGTAGACCGTGATATGGAGTCGCGTCTAGGGGCCTCGTTGCACCCTGAGGTCATACTTGCAGGGAGACGCTCGTGCTAGGAAGGGCCGTGCAGAACAGGGTGGAAAGGCATTGAGGCTGGGGTCACATCGCTCACAGAGAGGGATGGCAGGGCCTCCCCATCCTGAGTTAAATTCCCATTATTTTCCTCCCTTAACTGCCGAGGGCACAGGGTCAACTTCATAGACTTGTTAGCAGCAGCCACAGATTGATTTGGGCTGTTCCATGTGCTGCTGTGACCCACTGATTTGCTCTTCGTGGCCAGCCTATGAGAGGGATGCTCTTGTTATTCCCCATCTACTAGATGGGGGTGCTAAGGTCTGAGAAGTTCGGACTTGCTCAAGGTCACACAGCGGAGAATAAGAGTAGCCGATGTGTATCAGGCGCTTCCTGTGTGCCAAGTGCCAGGTGTTTGCCCATCGGATCCCTGAAATAATCCTGTGAAGCAGGTTTGTGACTGACCCGTCTTTCAGCGGAGGCACCTTGGGACCGTTAAGGGGCTTGCCCGAGGCTACCCGGTACGTAGCAGAGCTGCAACTTGAACCTGGGCCACCTGGGCCCCTTCCATCTCCAGCACCTTGGAAGTTAAACTGGGTGCAGTGTGGCTCCACTATTGTCACAGGGTGACCTTGGCAGGGGATGTGGCCTCTCTGGACCCTGCCCAGTCCCTCAACTGCGTGAAGGGGAGGAATGTCACCCCTGCCGGTACTCACCCCCTGCCCTGCCCACTTCCTCCTCCCAGATGAAGTTCTCTCTGGAGAAGCTGCATCAAGGCATCACGGTCTCAGACCCGCCCTTCGACTCCCAGCCACGGCCCGACGACAGCTTCTCCTGAGGACACCCAGCCATGTGGCCGACCCCCCTAACGGACAGATGGACACAGAGCCTCGGCGGCCACTGCTGGCACGGTGTGAGCGCCGGGAGCCTCCCGCCCGCCCCTCCCAGTGGCCCAGCCGGGGGCCACACAGACATGGGGACCACAGAACCGAGATGCACTTTAGATCAGCGTGTGCGAGTCCAGCTGCCATCGCCTGCCTAGCCAGGGAGCTGGCCTGGCCTTCGGCAGGCCCCCCGCTAACTTATTTTGCCCAGCTGGGGTTGTGGGGGGTGCCTCTGGGGTGCACGATGCCCTCAGCTCTGGGTTTAATGTATTATATTTATTTGGGGCTGACAGAGCCCCAATAAAGGGTTGGAAATGGCTGTGGCTGTGCCTATGAGGTCCCTGGGAGCGGGTGGGAGCCTCCCATTGCACTAGAAGGGCGGGGGGCGGGGGTTGGTCCATTTTCTGGGGCCTAAGTCACCGACACGATCTGGGATTCTCTAGCATCTTCCACAAGCCTTGTGTCATCAGAGTCCAGTGCCAGGCTGTGAGGACAGAGTCAGGCGCCTGGAGGCCCGAGTTCAAGTTCTCCTAATTTTTAGCAGTCATGTAACATGGAGCGGGGTCAAGCCCTCTGAGCTTTGGTCTCCCCTTTTGTGCAACGGGCATAAGAGTGGCACCTGTCTCCCAGCGTTCTTGGAAGTGACTAGTTCTCCAACTTGAGCTGCACCAGAATCTCCTGGAGGCTTATTGAAAGAGTGCCAGAGCCCACGCGCAGAGTTTCTGAGCCCGCAGATCTGGGGTGAGCTGAGGGTCTGCACTGCCAGCAAGTTCCCAGGGATGCTCATGGTGCTTGTTCAGGGACTTTGCTTTGCGAGCCACGACTACTACAACAGTCGAGTTCATAAACGTGGCCGCTTACAACAGGGCCTGGCTCAGGAAGTTTCCAATAATGTTACTCATCGTGGAAGAATTGGGGGGAGAAAAAAGTAAGTCCTGTAGGAAGCACCAAGTGTGCACCAGGCTCCATGCCAGGGTCTGGTGTTCCTTTAAGTCTCCCGGCGACTCCATATGAGATACAGACGGATAGTTACATGACTGAGGCCACTCTGCAGAAGACGAGGGCTGCAGGCCCAGTCCATGGTGTCTCCACATTTAGATGCAAGGTCCTACCCCTGCGGGACCCCACAACAGCCTGTCCAGGTTGAGGCCATCTGGACCTCTAACCTACCAATGAAGAAATGGGCTTAGAGGCAAAGTCTCTGGTCCAGGTAGAACCCAGGTCTGTCTCACACAGCCCTGTTCTGGTTCCATAGTGAGGGGTAAGGAGAGACCTTTGACATGTCACACACAGCCTGTAAGAAAGTTCTTGATGGAGGGCTTGAGGGAGAGGACTGGAGGAAGGGTTGGATGGAGGCAGGAGGGGCCGTAAGTGGCAAAGGGCAGAGCCAGGCTCTCCTCTAACTATGTGATCGTGGCAGGTTACCCACCCACTGTGGGCCTCAGTTTACCATACCTGTTAATTAGGAATAATGGTAATACCCATCATGTGGGGAGAATTTCAGTTCCTATTAGTAAAGTGCTTAGAATAGCAGCAAGCCCATAGTAGGTGCTCAGTGGACACCGGCTTATAGGGCTGTGAGTAGATGCCCCTGCCCAGTGCCTAAGGCCTGTCCTCACTGCCTCTCTGCCTGTCACGGGCTGCCAGAGGGAGGGCTCGGAACGGCAAGAGAGTTATTTTCTGCAGAGGAATCTCACAGCCCAGGAGGCGTTGGCACAGAGGCCCAGACCACAAAGGTGCCCAGTGTCCCTGGCTTCCTGTTCCTCTGCCCTGAGCCTGCCCCATATCCTTGTTCCTCTTCCTCTGCAGGACTGGGTCAGGGGGATTCTGGAACTTCACCCCACCCAAAACCAGAGGCCAGGACCTGAGCAGCCAGCCAAAAGTCTCACTCCCACCCTGGTCCTGACAGCCCAGAGCTCCCACCCCCAACCTCTCCATTTGGCAGAACCTACTAAAAGGACAAACCACCCACCATTGCTGGGGCAGGATTCCAGATCCTTCCACTTGAGGCTAGCTACATGACCCTAGGCAAGGGTGTGAGCCACTCTCAGCCTCCATTTCTTCCGTAAAATGGGGATAATAGTAGAACTTACTGCCAATGTTGGGAGGTAGAAATGGGTCCAGCATACGCGAAGGGCTAGAGCTTTGGCATATATTTATTCATTTGATGAATATTTATTGAGCACCTATAATGTGCCAGGCACAGTTCTGGTGCTGGAAATACAGTGGTGCCCAGGACAGTGTCCTCACCTGGGGGGGATCTTGTATCCCAGGGTTGAAGGGGGTGAAAGGAAGATCTAAATAAAGGAAGAGAAAAATGTCAGGTAGTGACAACTGCGGTCAAGTAAGGGACAGGGGAGGCAGTTTCCTGGGAATGGACAGAAGACCTGAGGAAGGTGACGTTGGAGCCAGGAGCTGCTGGAGAAGAGGGAGTGAGCCTTTTGGTTACCAGGGGGAAGAGCAGAGGCAGAGCAGACAGAGGGAAGAGCAAAGAGGGCAAAGGCCCTGAGGCAGGAATAAGTTTGTTGTGTTGGGAACAGCAGCAGGGGCCTGGGCAGGGGACTGAGCCGCGGGAGGCGCGGGTGGGTGAATGACATCAGAGACCAAGGTACCCCCTGTAACACTGTACCCCCAAACCCCCAGAGAAGCCTCTGTGGTGTAGATCCGGCATGGCCCTCCCTCCCTCCCTCCTGCTTGGGTGGAGTCTGAAGTATTCTCGTGGCCCTAGCATGACACCCCCCACCTCACACCCACTTGGGTTCCTGCACAGTGACCCCTCAGGTCCAGATGCCAGGGATCTGAGAGGGAGGTCACTTGGAGGTCCCAGCCAAGTCCCCCTCCATCCCAGGAGGATGACCTCCATAAATTGAAGTCGGAAGCCTTGCCCCTCAAACGCCCTCTAAGCCCTCCTGGGACTCTGGGGGTGACCTTTTCCAGACTCCGAAGCCGGGGGTCCCCAGCGTCGGGAAGGGTAGGGGACACCCGGGCCATCCGCCCATGCCCAGAAGCCGCGGTCCCTGCGCCACCGGGAGAGGCCGGTGCGGCGGGCGCCTCCCGGGCCGCTGCGGCAAAGGCTGGGCGGCCGCGCCCTCCCCCCGCGGTGATTCATCCCGCCCCCTCCCGCTCCCTCCTCCCTCCCCAGGCCGCCGCCGCCGCCGCCGCCGCCGCTGCAGTGCGCAGGAGACCGCGGCCCGCGCCTCAGCGCGCCCGAGCCGGAGCCGGGCCGGGGTCGGTGCACCTGGCGAATGCGCCCGGCCGCGCGCGCCAGCGCAGGAGCCCGAGGAGCGGCCGCCGCCCGCGCGGCGGGGATGCCCGGACGCCGGGCCCCGGGGCTGGGCCCCCGGCGGTAACCGGAGCGGGGGGGCCGCGCCCCCCCCCCGCCCCCCCCCCCTTGCCGGTCCCAGAGCCGCAGCTGCTGCGCCCGCGCGCTCCCGGGGACATTCTAACCGCCGCCCGGGCCCGCTGCCTCTTGCCCCGCTATTAATACCGGCGGCCCGGGAGGGGGGCGCAGCGCGCGCAGCGCAGCCATGGGGACACTGCTGGCCTTGGTGGTCGGCGCGGCGCTGGGTGAGTGCGCGGTGGCTGGGGGGGGGGGGGGTGGCGGAGGGCACAGCCCGGGCAGCGGCCCGGCGGCGGTGTTCGCGCGCGGGACCCGGGACGGCGGGGCGAGGGCCGCCCCCGGCCCATTCCCCGGCGCGGCTAAGTCCGCTTCCGAAGTTGTGAGCGCGGAGCGCCGGGCGCGGGGCGGGGGAGGGCGGTGGAGGTGCGGGTGGGCGAGAGAGGGCGGGGGCCGGGCTGGCACAGCTCGGCGGCTGCGGGCGCCCAGCCGGGGGCGAGGAAACGCGGAGTCAGCTGCTCTCGGAGCCCCGCAGGCTGCAATGTGACACCCACAGCGGCGGGAGGGGGTGGGGGAAGGCGGCGCCCGGAGACTGGGACGGGGGAGACCGAGACACAGGGAGAGATGGGGACGGAAGGAAAGGCGCGAGAGACACAGCCACTCGGAGTACTCGGGCTTGCTCCGCGGAGACTGGGGATCGGGAGTAAGGGGGGAGACGGAGCCCGAGAGGGATGTAGAGGGTGCCAGAGAGACGCCGAGAAGCGAGTTAGAAATCGGAGCGCTGGAGAGAGAAACTTGAGAGAGGCAGGGCCAGACGGAGACACAGGTAGACACAGGAAGAGACGGGGTGTAAAAGAGGCAGGGAAAGGTGGAGAGACCGACCGGAAGAGGCTGTCTGAGTCTGGAAAGAGGACACAAAGCCGTGGGCCCTCCAGAGAGACTCCCTAAGAGATATGAAGTAGGGGAGACAGACACAGAGGTGCGTAAGGAGTTGGAGAGAGACGGAAGAGGAGGAGGACAAGAAGTTCCCAGGATTCCTAGACGAAGACACTCAGGGGGAAAACAAACGAACAAACAACAGAACACCCAGAGCTAGAGCTGGAGAGGCATAGCATTCGCTGATGAGTGTTGGGCCTTGGGAAGGGGGTGGCAGGTAAGAATGTGGAGGAGGCACCCAAAGGGACTGGAATCCAGTGCGGACGCAAAGTCCCTGAGGCTGCAAAGAGCTCAGTGAGTTTTGAGAAGCTGACAGGAGGTGGGACAGGAGTCGGGAGGTGAGGAGCCTTGGGGGCAGAGGGGCCAGGAGACGGAAGTTGGGTAGGGAGTGGATGACACCAGAACTTGGGGACCTGGGGAACAGGGCTGGAGCGCAGGTCGGCCCTGCTTCCAGTGCCCACCTAGCCCCCCGAGGCCTTGCCTTCTCCTGGCTCCCCGTCTGGGGCTGACTGGTTTTGCAGAGCAGGAATGGTAGAAAAGACTCTGCCACCTTGAACTTCTAACCCATCTGGAATTCTAGTCCCACCACCTAAATGCTGCAGCACCCTGGGCAAGTGGATTTCTTAAGAAGGGCTACTTGGGTGGCTACTTGGGTTAGAGAGCAAAGACTCGAAGTTCCTGACCACAGTGACAGCCCTATTTTGCTAAGGGGTTGGGGCGGGGGGGAGCTTCCTGTGTGGCAGGCCCCCTGCTGGGGCCTTACCTAACTCACGGAATCTGCCCAGCAACGCCCAGAAGCAGAGACGATGGTTTCCCTCCCCTCACAGAGGGAAACTGAGGCCACAGATCCTGAGAGACTCGCCAAGGGGACACGGCAAGTGGCAGGGCCAGGCTTAGTGTCTGGGTCTGTCCATTCATAATGTTATTGAGGGGAAACAGATGGTCTCCGAGAGCCAACAACCAGTGAGCCTGGCACTGCCTAGGGCGATGGGTGGCCCTGCGCGACCTGAGCCTGCTGTCCCCGCAGTGTCCTCAGCCTGGGGGGGCTGTGTGGAGGTGGACTCGGAGACGGAGGCCGTGTACGGGATGACCTTCAAAATCCTGTGCATCTCCTGCAAGCGCCGCAGCGAGACCACCGCCGAGACCTTCACCGAGTGGACCTTCCGCCAGAAGGGCACGGAGGAGTTTGTCAAGGTGTGCGGGCGCACGGCTGCGGGAGGGTGGGCATTTGTGTGGGGGTTGGTGGCGGGCAGGGGCCAGGGGCCAGGAGGGGGTGGCTTGTCTGTTTTCAATAACGTGCCACTATCGGTGGCCTGGATTCGAACTCCGGCTCCCCCAGTGACCAGCTGGTGACCTTGGGCAAGGCGCTGAGCTTCTCTGAGCCTCAGTTCCCTCCTCTGGAAAGATGGGAGGGTGATGGTCTCTAGCTCCGAGGTTTGTGTGAGGGTCCGCGTGGCTGTTGCTCCTGGGACACGGGTGGCGCAGAGTGAGTGTCGTTGGAACTATTTAGTGCCAGCAAGAATGTCTCAGGCAGTCATTATGGAAGAGAAGCAGAACTTTTTTGGCCTCCTTTGTGTTACACGTATTTTGAATGACAAACGACGGGGCGCCTGCTGGAGAGCTGGGGTCTGCAGCAGCTGAGATGGGACCCCTCTGTCCCTGCCTGAGGAGTGTGCCTGGTGGCCGGGAAGAACTTTAGAGAATGAAAGCCAGGAAGGCGGAAGGGGGGTGGGGGGTACTCCGGAGGACGCCTGAGGAATATGTGTGTGTGCGTGTGTGTGCGTGTCAGCTCCAGGGACACACTCGGCGTTGGGGGCGGGCCGGGGCCTGATCCTAGCCTCCCCTGCGCCCTCCCTGCCTGAGGTCACGGTGCCCGCGTGTGTGTCCACTGACTGTCTGAGTGTCAGGGCAAGGGACAGAATAGTCTGGGTAGGGGGCCGGGCGCAGGCAGTGACCGGCCCTGCCGCCCCCAGATCCTGCGCTATGAGAACGAGGTGCTGCAGCTGGAGGAGGACGAGCGTTTCGAGGGCCGCGTGGTGTGGAACGGCAGCCGGGGCACCAAGGACCTGCAGGACCTGTCCATCTTCATCACCAACGTCACCTACAACCACTCGGGCGACTACGAGTGCCACGTCTACCGGCTGCTCTTCTTTGAGAACTACGAGCACAACACCAGCGTCGTCAAAAAGATCCACCTTGAGGTGGTGGACAAAGGTGAGTCAGACCCTGCCTCCCCCCCTCACCCCTGTTGCCCATTGGCAGCCAGATGGCGGGACAGATGGCAGGTAGGGGACAGGCTGGCTCCACGCCTGGGCCAGGCAAACGCCCACGGCGGCGGGGGGAGCCGCACCTCCTTCCCCAGCCCCAGCTCTGGCTTCCATTTCCTTTCAACCCCAGGCAAGGGCCACGGCAGGCCCCTCCTCTGGACGTTCCGGGTGCCACCTGTGCTGTGCCTTCCCCTCTCTGAGGAAGGGTTGTCCTGTAGGATGCAGGTCGATAATGGTATCCACCTCCCAGGGCGTTGTCTGAACTGTTCTATGGGGAGGTGTGCTGGGTGTCAGCTGCCCCCGTGCCTGGCCCGCAGCGGGGCCTCAGCAGTGGGGATGACAGTGGAGGTTCTGACTGTCGGAGAGCCTCAGCCCCTCCTCCCTTTGTGACCGTGAGGGAAGAGATAAGAGTGTGTCCCTTGGAGCAGAGCTCCTTAAATTCTGCTGTGTACGTGGACCTGCTGGGAGTCTTGCTAATGTGTAGACTCCGACCCAGCAGGCCTGGGGTGGGGGCTCAGGCCACATGTCTAACGAGCTCTCAGCAAAGCCGACGCTGCAGGTCTGGGGCCACACTGAACAGCAAGGATGCAAGGTGTTTTTGAACATTTCATCATTTTGGCTCCAGCTGCCTTGGATCCCTTCTCTGAACCATCTTCTGATGGGTGTAAACTGGAATTTTCCAGGGCACAGTGGCCCATTGGCTTAGAGTCAGGAAGATATCCCAGAACTTGAGCCACCCGAGAGCCATGGCAAGTACGTCCCGTGGGGCCCACGGCGCACGCGCATTGTCACGGGGACCGTGCATCGTCCTTCCTTTCCCCCAGGGGGGTGCCAGCCTCAGAGCCTACGTGCAGTCCCTCATTGAACCCTCCCACCCACCCTCCTGGCTAGGGGCTCTTACTACTCCCCCCACTTTACAGATGGGAAACCCCGGGCTCAGGGAGGTCGAGATCACAGAGCTGGGACCCGGATTTGAACCCAACTAAGCGTGTGTGACTGCCGTTTCTGTTCTTGGCATGATTCATTACACTCTGCTGTCAGCCAGAGCCTGTGGGTTTCTTTTGATAATTAGCATTTTTACGCTTGTTATCAAAGCGATCCCGCAGGATTCAACACAGGAGACGTGTCGGAGCTACTCGCTGGTGTAGGTCACGATGCTGGGTGGGTGGCCACCCACGGATGTAGAAGATGGAGCCCCGCCCGAGGGAGTGGCTGTAGCAAGAACGCCCCTAAACACTGTAGCTGAACAAAATCTGTGTCAGTCTTGTCTCCTGAATCAGCGCCGAGGCCAGGGGTCAGGAGGGCAGGGAGGCTCCATGATACCGTTCAGGCAGCCGGGTTTCTTCCATCCTGTGGCTTGGCCCTTGCTCGGGATGCTGTCCTCACCTGCGAGGGAGGTGGGGGGGGGGGGGGTCAGGCGCGCCCACGTCCCAGCAGAGCCTCTTTTAAACATTATGTACCATATTCTCCTCCCCACCAGAGCCGGTGTTCTTAACAATTACCATAGGCAGAGCTATGCTGTTTTCCCAGAGTCTGTGGTTTCTTCATTATCCAACAGGCTCTAGTGTTTTTTATCCACCGTATTAAAGTATTTCGTATTACTATATACTATACTCTTTAACATTATCAAACATACAACAATGTTTTCATCATAATCCATCATACAAGAGTATTTTTAACATCACCCACCATGCTGTAGTACTTTAAATTAATCATATTGTAGTATTTTAAAATTTTACTCGTTATGCTATAATAGAGTCGGCATTACCCAGCATACTGTAGTATTTTTAACACTACTCATCCCACCACAGTATGTCTTTCATTACCCATTATATTGCATTGTTAGTATTGCTGGCCATACCATATTTTTTCTTTTTTTTCTTTTTTAATTTTTAAAAATTTTTTAAAGTTTATTTATTGAGAGAGAGAGAGAGCACATAAGGGAGGGACAAAGAGAGAGGGAGAGAGAGAATCCCAAGCAGGCTCCACACCATCAGTGCAGAGCCCAATGCAGGGCTCGAACTCACAAACCTCGAGATCATAACCTGAGCTAAAATCAGGAGTCGGAGGCTCAACCGACTGGGCCACCCAGGCACCTACCATATTCTTTTTTTGTTATAATCCACAATCGTACTGCATTCTCAACATGACCCATCAGCCAATACTGCCTCCTGGTAATAGCCCCAAGGAGGGTTTTCCAAGGGGTCATTTCCAGAGGAGGGCCCGTGGGTGCTGGTGGTGGGACCTTTGCCGAGCTGGCAGAGCTGCAGGAGACCAGAGAAGCACCCGGGAGTCCCCCCACCAGGAGTGGAGCCAGCAAACAGGGACCAGAGGGCTAATTCTATTTTGGACATACCCAGCACGGGTGGAGAATGTCTTGAGGTAGAGCAGCGTCTGAGGCGAGGGAGAAACCCGGCATGCACAGATGCGGGCGGGGGCCTCAGACCTGGGGGCTTCTACTGGGGGCAGGCAGGTGAAGCTTTTAGAAGACTTGGGGGGTTTTGAAGAAATCGGAGTTCTCCCCAGGCAAGGTGCCTATTACCCTCTGCCCCAGTTCCTCATCTGTGAAGTGGGGGAACCACAGTCCTACCTCCTGGGATGTCTATACGGCTTGATGGGAACTGCACTTGATATACAGCAGCCTTCACCAAGTCTTTCTTCGGCTGTAGTAGTTCCCAGGGCAGATAAGAGCCCAGACCCTGCAGCTGCTAACGCTTGGGGTTGAATCCTGGCTCCGAGTCCAACCCTGGCTGTGCCTCCTTGCCTAGCACCGTCCACTTTCTGAGCCTCAGTGTCCTTGTCTGGAAAATGGGTTACAGAGCCGTGCCTGTCGCTGTCCTAATCTGATTGGGAGGGCAGGAGACACCAGATTACCTAAATCCGTTTGGGCACTGAGTTCCAGGAGCAGGGATGAGAACCCGATGGTGTAAGCTTTATCCAACATATATCCAACTCAGTGTGCTTCCTGAGGTCAGCTGACATGGGAAGCCAGAACTCTCTCTATCCTTAGGGTGTTTCAAAGACTCAGAGAGATGCCCAGATAAGGAACTTAGCACAGAGCCTGGCTGAAAGTGTGCATTCACCATATGAGATACACTCGTATCTTTTGAATGAATGAATGAATGAACGAAAGGACCAACGAACGAATGATGGGTGGAACCCTTTCCCCAGCTCCTTCCGGCAGAGAGGCAGGGGAGAAGCATCCAGCCCGCACCCTCCCTCACTCTGGCCCAGAAAGCATCGGTGCCATCTGCACCGGTTGGAGCAGCAGAAAGTGCCCACGGACAGGGGAGGAAAGACCATGTGAGGACAGGGGGGAAATGAGGTCCCGGCCATCAGGAAGGAAAGGCCTGGGGATACGGACTGGACACCCGTGAAATCGGCCGATGACGCCATAGTGGCCTCCACCTCTAGTTCCCTGGCTGAACGCATCCCCCTCATAGTTTAAATTTAGGCTCAATGAAAGGAAGCTGGCAATGGCAAGAGGCAGTGCCGTGGAAAGGATAGAAGGTTTCCGGAAAATGTCAGTGAATAGCCAACATTTAGGCAGTGCTGACTGGGAGCACATCCAAGCGTGTGCTTGGATTTTAAGCGTGTGCTTAATACAGATATTAACTTGTTTTCTCTTCCCAGCCACCCTGAGGGAAGGCATGAGTCTCATCATCTCCGTTTCACAGAGGGGGAATTGAGGCCCAGAGAGGCGGAGTCATTTACCTAAGGTCACACAGCTAATAAGAGGCAGAGGCAGGATCTGAACCCTGGCAGTCTGCCCCCAGAGCCCCCACTCTTAACAGTAGTAATAGTATTAATAATAGTAAGCATTTATTGAAGGCTATCTATAGGTTAAGCACTGTTCTAAGGATTTTTGAAGCGGACTTATTTTTACAGCACTCCCAAGAAGGAGCTATTGTCATTATCAGCTTCTCACAGATGGAGAAACTCACACCCAGAGAGGATGAGTCACTTGCCCAAGGTTACACAGCTGGCAAGTGGCAGAGCCGGGACTTGAACCTGAGCCTTCTGGTTGCAAAGCCACGGCTCTTGGGCACCTACGGTCACCTGAATGACACAGGTGCCCCCTCAAGCCACACAGGGAGGCAGGGTGAGGGGGACCTCAAGGCCCACCTGAGGCTGGTTATTAAGAATCACGGTAACGATGACAACTCTAGGGAGGCTGCATGGTCCTATTTGCAGACCAGGCCCAGAGAGGCCAAGCCGCTTGCTCAGGCTCACACAGCAGGCTTGGGGCGCCTCAGGCTGTCATGCCTCCTGAGCCTAGCCTTGACTGCCACCTAACCCTGCCTGGCACTTGCAGCCAACAGAGACATGGCATCCATCGTGTCGGAGATCATGATGTATGTGCTCATCGTGGTGTTGACCATATGGCTCGTGGCAGAGATGGTTTATTGCTACAAGAAGATCGCCGCGGCCACGGAGGCTGCTGCACAAGAGAATGCGTGAGTGGGGTCGGTAGGGAGGGGGGTCAGGCGACCCAGACCCGGGCTTCCCCGAGAGGGATGTTTGTTGTCAGAGATGGATAGGGTCAGGTCCCAGCCCCTTCCCCTCCCAGGACCCGGGAGTCTGGACCCCCAGACTCCTCCTCCCTCAGACTCAGGACTCCGGGCCCCAGCCTGGACTTCTTGTGGATCCTGGGAGCCCAGCCTGCAGTCTCCTCCTCTCTCTAGCTCCAGAGCCCTGTACACCTGGGGCGGAGACCCCAACCCGCCTCAGTTTCCTGGGGGTGGGCCAGACTGATGATGGGGGTCGCTGTACATCTGGCCTTTGCCCCCACAGCTCGGAATACCTGGCCATCACCTCAGAAAGCAAAGAGAACTGTACGGGCGTCCAGGTGGCCGAATAGCCCTGGTAAGGTAGGTGGGTGGGCAGGGACCGCAGCGCCCGGGAGGGTGTCGCCCACTAGGTCCCTGATACCTGTCTCTCCCTCACCTTTAGGCCCTGGGCTCCACCTCAAGGAAGAGCCAGCCCTAAATGGGGAACATCTGGGCACAGCCTGCCCCCAGTGGGGGCTGGCCATTCCCGGGCCTCCACGAGCCTCAGAGTCCTGCCAACGGAGCCGCCAGGGTGGGAGGGGGCAGGGGGCTTGGCTCACACCCCCAATCCAGCCTACTTCCTCCTGCTCCATTGCCCACCCACGCCATGCATGATGGGTAAAGCAATACTGCCGCTGCCCCCACCCCTGCTTCCGCTGCCTGTTTGGGAGGGGGGGCGGTGAGGTGGGGGCAGCGGCTCCGCACCCCTCCTTCTTGCTGATTTGCACACACTGGCCGCTTCAGATGCACACTACTGGGGCCCAGCCCCTCCCTGCCCCAGCCCCCACCCGGTGGGGGGTCGTGATGGGCTGGCACGGTTTGGGGCAGGGGGTTCTGGGGCCCAACCCGACCCCCAGCAACATTTCCCCTCCTTCCTCTGGCTGGACCTGGGGTCCCCTCTCCCTGTGATGCACTCTTGCCCCGGCCCAACCCTGCCCTCTCTCACCAGCCTTGGATCGCGGCCACTTAGAAAGGGGCCCGTTCAGCCTCGTCTCTCTTCACACAAGTAGTTTTGTTCATGAAATAAAGATTCTTGGACTTGATTCATAGTCTTTCTCATGAGCCCCATCACCCTCTACACCCCTCAAATCCCAAAGCCTCAGTTCTCCTGGGGAGCCGCCCTCCCGGGGAAGGCAGTGGGACCTCTCTGCGCATGTTCAGGGGTAAGGATGAGGAAGAAGCCGGTGGGTGGGTCTCGCCCTCCCCGGGGACAGCCACTTAGTACTTGACTAGTTGGGGTTGGGGGGTCACTAGCGCAGTGGGGACCGTGAGTGGTATGGGAGGGTGGGGGAGGGCAGAGGGGAGCCCTGGGTAGGGCAGGGGGCAGCAGGGCAGGGAAGGTGCTCTGGAGAGAAGAGAGGGAATGCAGCCGTCCCTTCCCAGCAGTGTGGGTCTCTGCTGTGATGGGAGCTGGGGAGAGGGAGAGGGAGATGAGGGGCTGGGCAGCAGCGGGGCCCCGCCAGCACGACCCCCTGTGAGAGGCTGTGGCTCTGAGTGGAGCCAGTGTGTGGGGTGAGCAGCTGTTGTCTGTGTTTGGGTGCATGGCTGTCCACAAGCAGGTGTCTGATGGTGACCCTTGGGTGTCTGGGTGTTTATCTGGCCCTGGGGTCTGACGTGGATCGCTCTTGGCTGCTGGCGGGACAGTGTGTATCTGCCTGTGGACACTTCCGGCCGCTTGGCCTGGGCCTCAGCACTCAGTGCTGCCTTTTCCGGGCCAAGCCCCCCATCCCCCCTGTGTAGGACTTCCAGGCTCCAGAGGTCACTGCTGCAGGCAGCAGGGAAGCTGCCAAAGCAAACCAGCCCCCGTGACTTGTAGGAAGGCAGCTGGGGGGGAGGGGGCCGGGGCCAGGGCTGGGGCAGGGACCCGGACTGCCTTGTTCAGGAGCTGCACATGGGGGGCAGGAAATGGCAGGGGCAGTGGCAGGCTTGGGGCTGGGCAGGAGGTGCTAGAGGAAGCAGGGGAGGACAGGGAGGGAGTTAGGCCTGAGCTGGGGCAAGGTGGGGGGGGGGGGCGGGTAGGGCGGGGGCTGGGCCAGAGGCAGGGGCAGAGGCAGGGGCAGGGTGGGCTTGGGGCAGCCGGGGCCCTCTGTCTGGTTGCCTCCAGTTCAAAGGCCCATCCTTCAGTCCTTGCGGGCACCCCCTCAGCCCCACCCCCCACCCCCGGCCTGCTCTGTCTGTCTGCCCAACCCCCCCCCTTCCATGTCCCCTCAGACTGGCACACCTGGGCCCCCTCCAGGCCGGAAGGAGGCGATGCGGGGGCAGGCCGGCCAGGTCCAGCCCCTGCAAACCCTGCCCCACCAGCCAGGTGGCCTCCAGCGTTGCCGATCCCTCCGCCCTGCCCCTCCCCGCCCCTTCCCCCGCCTCCGGCCCAGCCCCCCTCCTCCTCAGGTGAGGCAGCCAGGCCTAGCAGGCCCCACGCCGCCGCTGCCTCTGCCTCCGGGCCACCGCTGCTGCGGGGCCACCATGCTCCTGCCCAGGCCCGGAGACTGACCCGACAAGGGCACTATCTCTCAGCTCTGCCCCCACCTGCCGGACCCCAGGGTAAGGACCGGGGCCCTCAGTTCCAGGCCGGGACACGGGTCCCCTCATCCTCACCCTACCTAGCGCCCACCTCCCGGCAGAGGGGCTCCCAGACGTCTCTCCAAGGACCTTGGAGCTCCAACCCCGGCTCCCTCAGACACAGGGATGGGGCCCCAGTCTCCGCCTCCTCAGACCCGGGAGTCTGGGCTCCTACGCCCCTCCTCCCACATACCCAGCAGTTCAGAGCCCCCAAATGCCTTTTTCCCCAGGACCCAGGAGTTCAGGTCCCCAGCTCTCATCTACTCCCTCAGCCCCAGGAATTCAGACCTTCAGCCCACTCCTCACCAAGGCCCAGGCACGGGGGGCCCCCAACCCTGCAAATCAGGCGTCCCCTGGCTGCTGGTCAGACACTGACCCCATCCTTGAACCCGGCCCGATCTGCGTCCGTGATCACGGCGTGCTCTGGCCAGGGCCCAGTCCCTCCAGCCTCCCTGGATGGGCGCCTGGGACTGGGGGCACCGGGGCTGGGCTCGGCTCCCCCAGGCCCTGCCTCTCGGTTCATCTCCCCACAGGTCCCTCCCCGGCCCAGGAAGTCAGCCTGGGAATCATTAACAAGAGGCCGTGACATGGCGGAGAAAGAGGGTGAGTCCCCTTTTCCTTGAGTCCCAACTTTGGCTCTGCCTGGCGCCCCTCCCTCTGTGCTCTGTTCCCAGCCCTCCACCCCCTCAGAGCCCCCTTGCTCTGGCACCCCTCCTGGGCCCACCCCCAGCCCCTTGTGAAGTCTCTTCCACCTGATTAACTATTAACCAAATTTTCTGTGGGGCTGTGCCACCACCCGCCTTCCCGCTACCCCATATGACCTGCCTGGCTCCATGCCTCAGTTTCCCCTCACACCCCAGTGATCTCTCAGCGAACCCTGGACCGTCTTCTCCTTGGGGCTAAGGTGGGAAGACCAGCTATCATGGTTAAGGACACAGACTCTGGAGCTAAACGCACAGGCCTGTACTTGAACCTGCCACTTTTTTGCTGTGTGGTCTTGTACAACTGACATCGTTTCTCTGGGCTTCATTTTCCCCCTGGGTCAAGCATGGATCCTAATGCTACCAACCTACCTACCTGCCTACGTACAGGGGTTGTTGGGAGCTCGGAACACACACAAGGCACCACTGTGGGGCTTAGCATGTGAGACACATGCCATGAACTGGAGCGGTTATGACAGAGGTCGGCCAACTTGGCGTCCCCGGGACCCGAGACCCCCACCGATTCCAGACATTCCTCCCACCTCCCCGCACTGTGGGCAAAAGAGCAGAGGGAGGACTTTGGACTCGGCCAGGATGGATGGAGAGGGGAGAGGTCGCAGAGAAAGCACTCCAGGAACGATGGGGGAAAACACGCGCCCGAGTGGCTGGCACTGAAGGGCTCTTGGCAGGCCCCGGTGGGGGCTCCAAACAGCCCGCCTCTCCCTCAACCTCTTCCACGCTTGGGGGCCAGCTGGAGGGGCCCGATCAGGGGACGGCCTTTCCTGCCTGCCTCTCCAGTGGGGGCCGGCTCCCTCTCTTCCTCCTGCAACCAGGCTAGCTGGGTTTGGTCCCAGGTGGTGGCACTTTCTGACTGGGAGGCCCCAGATTTATCCTCTCTGGTCCTCAAGCTTTCATCTGTAGAATGGAGATGATACGAAGGCACGCCTCACAGGGTGGCATGAGGGTCTGAATGGCACGCTTGGCAGGAAGGGCTGGCTGTGTTGGCTGAAACGATCAGTGTGGACGCTGCCCTTGTGGGGTCTCAGCACAGTTGGCAGATCAAGCCCCAAGCCGCACGGCTGTGCCCCAGAGCGAGCCCAGGCTCGCAGTGGCTCAGGAGGGGGCACTTGTCCTGGCTGAGCAGGTGGGTGACGGAGCCTGGAACCTCAGGGATGGCATGTCTCCTGGGGTCCCCGGGCCCGGGGCCCCTGTGTGAATGAACCGGGGAGAAAAGCAGGTCATGCCCAGAGGGGTGGCCGGAGATGGTCTGGCTACAGAGAGAAGCAAGGCAGAGTGGGGCTCCAGTGCACCCCCGGGCAGCTCAAGCCGGTCCCGTCACGGCGTCCTGCTGGCGGGGCTGGAGCCGGCAGTCAAACCTGGATATAGATGCTGAGAGGTTCTGGTGCTGCGCCGACTTGCTGGGTGACCCAGGGTAGGTGGCTGCGCCTCTCTGGGCCTCCTTTCCTCATCTGTACACTGGGGACGAGGATAATGATACTGTCCTTATTAACACCTGGTGCAAGGAAGAAAGGGAAGTGCAGGACGGGGCTAGGACAGGGCTGAGAGCCATCCCTGCCTTGTGGCTGCTACATCTGTGTTGCTTTGAAGTGCGCCCAAGGCAGGCTTCTTGGTGCTCCCCGGGGACTCAGAGTTGGAGGAGGCGATACCCGGGCCGACACTCAGGATGAGTAGGGAATAGGTAGGGTGTGCCAGGCAGAGGGAAGAGTGGCTAAAGGCAGGGGCTGACAAGGCGCTGGGTGTGCAGTGGCACATGGGTAATTCGGCTATTTCTGGAGGTGATACCGGAAGTGGAGCTGGGGCAGCGGTGAGGTGAGCAAGCCGGAGCCACGTCTCTTAGGACTCTTTCTGCTGAAGGGCTGGCTGATGCCTTGGCAGTGCTGGGTCTCTCCGCAAGATGGCGCTGGTGGTTAGTCTTCGTTTCTCTTCTACTGACTTGTGTTTTACAAGTTCTGGGGCTTTTGACTGCTCTTTGGAAACTATTGGGTGTCTGATAAAGAAAGCCCCATAAGACTCTCTGGGAATTTGGGGAAACATGTTCAATCCCCGAATCTTTAACAGCGGCACCACAGGGCTGAAGGTCTAAGACTCTGTCCTGGGGACACTGGGGAGCCATGGAGGGTTCTAGGTAAAGAAGGGACAGGATGGATTTTGTGTTTAGGAAGATCTTCGGGCTTCTGTGTGGAGGCTGGACCAGAAGAGAGGCTGAGCGCAGGTGGGGCTGGGAGCAGGGAAGGAGAGGGTGGACAGGAGATGCTCAGGAGGCCTGCAGGCTGCGAGCTGGCAAGCTGTGTGTGTGGCAGGGGGAAGCATCCTGCAGATGAGGGACAGTCCTGAGGATGAGAGCCTCTGACGGGACCTGGGGGTTGGGAGGACATTGAGGCCAGTGTCAGACCAGGAGGGTCCTGTGGGCGGGGACATCTACGAGGCTGCAGGACAGAAAAGGGAAACTGAGGCTGTGGAGGTGTGTGAGACGGATATGGGAGCAGGGGGCCTGAGTGGGGGGAGGCCATGTGCCACCCTATGGACTCCAGGTTTCAGGGAGTAAGAAGAGGGTCAGGGGATGGGGAAGGCCCCATCGGAGAAATGGAAGGAAAATCGGGCACGTGCCGTATCCCGGAGGCCAAAGGAGGGCCCTCCATTCAGGAAGTGGGAGCTGGGTAGGGTGAGGGCTGAGCCACGAGCCTGAGTTTCAAGCCAAGGAACCAAAGATGTCACTTGTGAGGGTTTGCAGCCAAATGGTGGGGGCAGAAGACCTGAGGTAGGGCAGCCTTAGTGCCCTTGGGGGGCAGAGAGCAGTGCCTGCGGCAGAGGCTGGGCAGGCTGCCTCCCAGGCCCGGAGGCTCCCCTGCTTCCCGGGAATCAGGGCAAGGAGGCTGCCTCATGCCCACAGGGAGGACACTTCCTGCCTCCGCAAAGACGAGCCGTGAGGAGGACTCTCACACAGGCGGACCCAGAGTGAAGACGCCTCCTGTCCCCCCACGGGCACCTGTTTTAGGGTTACTCGAAGTCCCCAGATCCAGAAGGCGTGGAAGGAGGTTCTTCCCGCCCCAAGAGACACGGGGTGGCAGCGCTTGGCACCCCGGCAGGCACACCAGAGCCTCCGGGCCGGGCCCAAAGCCCTGACAGGCACCTGAAAACAAAGGGACCAGGACCAGCCTCATGGCTGCAGGGAGTCAAGACCTCCCACCGGAACCAGGAAGGTGGTTGGGGGCAGAGTCGCTGGTGGGCGGGCGTGGGCGGGAGGCCAGGGTTGGCCTGGCCCACTGTGGCCTCTTTGGAGGGAGGGAGTATTTGTTTTCTCATGCCTTGACGGGAACTGCTGGCTTCTCAAATTCTTAAGACACCCAGACGCCGGCCGTCCCAGGAGGATCCTGGACCAGGCCTTGCACCGTTCTGGGTGCTGGTCTGGCCCTGTGCCCACCAGCTGTACTACCACGACATGGAGGGGAGAGCTGGGAGCTCCTGCTGCCCCGGGGACGGCCTGCAGGTGCCAGGGACAGCTGGGCACACGCCAGGCCCTGCCAAAGGCTTTTAGCAGCCCTGCATCTTCGGCCCTCCCGCAATCCCTAGCCAAAGGGGTTGGCTCTTAGTCCCCAGGGCCTCTGTCACACTGGGAATAAAACCCCCCTTCTCCTCAGGCTACTGGCCTCCCTGGTTGGTCCCAGCCTCGGTGCCTGCCTTCCCCCAAGCTCATGCCATTCTGGCCACATCAGTGGCCTCTCTCAAACAGATCATATGCTTATTTTTGCCTCAAGGATTTTGCCTGTGCTGTTCCCTCAGCCCACAGCGCTCTTCCTTGAGATCTTTACATGGCTGGTGTCACCCTTCAGGTCTCTGCTCAAAAGTCCCCTCTTGGGGAGACCTTCCCTCAGCACCCTCCAGAGGCCACCTGCTGCCCTGACCTGCATTATTTCCTTCATAGACTTCGCCACAGTCTGGAAATGATCGAGTTTGCTTACTTGTTTATGTTTTCCCCTCAACCTTACACATATGAGAATGTGAGCCCCACGAGAGCGAGCATCTCACCTGTTTCGTTTTGGGATGTGTCTCCTGAGCCTAGAACGGGGCCAGGTACAGTGGGTGCTCCAACAGGACAATGAATGAATAGAGCTCCATTTACCAATGAGAAAAGTGAGGCCCAGAGAGGTGAAGGGTATTGCCCAGGACCACACAGCTCTAATGTAAAAGCATTTATTGAGAACTTGTTCTATGCCGGGCATTATAGCACGGGGAGAGGTAGCATGGCTTAGTGGTTCTACACTTGGGCCCCAGCACCAAACGTGCCCGGGGTTCAGGACTCAGCACTGCCTCTTGCTGGCTGAGTCACCCTAAGCATGTGACTCCACTTCTCTGAGCCGTAGTGCTTCCTGCTTGAAGAATGGGAACCATAATTGAAATGAGGCCTGAGTAAGTGAATGCATTTAGAGTAGTGCTTGAGAAAATAAGCCTGTGATTAGAGTTTGGCTATTATTTAAGAGAACTTGAAAGTATTATTTTTAGGTGAGTGCTGGGAGGATGCCCATTAAATAGATGAGAAAGCTGAGGCTCAAAGAGGTGATGCCACCTGTCCAAGGTCCCAGGGAGGGAGGGGTAAGGCCGACATTTAAAATGTTTTTTAATGTTTATTTATTTATTTATTTATTTATTTATTTATTTGTTTATAGCATGGATTCTTTAACTCTTTTTTTTTTTTTTAACGTTTATTTATTTTTGAGACAGAGAGAGAGCATGAACAGGGGAGGGTCAGAGAAAGAGGGAGACACAGAATCTGAAACAGGCTCCAGGCTCTGAGCAGTCAGCACAGAGACCGACGCAGGCCTCGAACCCACGGACCGCAAGATCACGACCTGAGCCGAAGTCGGCCGCTTAACCGACTGAGCCACCCAGGCGCCCCAATGTTTATTTATTTTTGAGAGAGAGAGAGACAGACAGAGGGATACAGAGCATGAGCGGGGGAGGGGCAGAGAGAGGGAGACCCAGAATCCGAAGCAGACTCCAGATTCCGAGCTGCCAGCACGGAGTAAGACCAATATTTCAAAGTGGGGCTTGCGAATTTTCAAACTTAGGTTCTTACCCTCCAGGGGCACATTTGACCTTGGAGCTGGGTCCTGCGGGAGAGGTCTGGCTTTGGGAGAATACCCAAGGACGGAGGGACCGGAGCAGACTGGTGGTGAGGAAATGCCAAACAGGAGGGAAGTGAGCTGCCAAGGGGGCAAAGGTCAAGGGTCACAAGAACCTCTGAGAGAGTTATCAGAAGTGAGAGTTTCGAGAAAAGGGTGCAACACGATGAAGGAGATAGCAAAGTGCGGAAGCGCCTGTCATGTGTCACCGACACTGGGGAGGAGAGATCCTTACCCGGCGGGAGTGCGGCTGTCCCGGCCACGCCCCTTCCCAGCGGGAAGCCTTGTGGAGCTGGACACCTGGTTGTCCACGCTGTAGGGGAGGGACGGCCCTGAGAAACTGGGCCCAGGGCATGGCAGGCTCAGGCGTGCTAAGTTAGCCCTGGGGGCTAAGAGCTGGCTCCGTGCCCAGACCCTGCCGTGACGAGGACAGGCCTGGCGGTGGCTCCGGCACGGTGTCTGTTGCAGGTGGCCGGACTGTGCCATGCTGTTCCGGACCCAAGGTGGCAGCCCTCGCTGCGGGGACACTGCTGCTCCTGACGGCCATCGGGGCAGCATCCTGGGCCATTGGTGAGAGTGGCCTCTGGGCCTCTACCCTCCCCTGCCCCCTGCAGCCCCCCCCGCCGCCTGCCTGCCCTCACCTCTACCTTCTCTGCAGTGACCTTTCTACTCAAGAGTGATCAGGAGCCGCTGTATCCGGGTGAGTAAAGCAGGCTGGGAGCCTTTGGGAAGCCCTGGAGGACACATGTCCCTGGTGGGAGCTCCAGAAAAAAGGTCCTGAGTGACTGCGGGAGCCAGTGCAGAGAAGTTAGCGGCGGTGTTGTGCCGTGTGGAGGGCCTGCTCTGGGCCAGGCACTGTTCTAAGCACTTCACTTGTCTGGTGTCTCTTAGACTCTTAAGTGCATGACCCGCTTGGTGCATCGTGAAATTAAATTAGGGAGTTGAAAACCGCATTTTGAAAATAGATTAGATTAGAAAATACCACAGTGTACCTCTCTCCGTAAGAAAAAGTTTTGTGAATCTTCTGTTTCGGTTTTACGAGAGTGGTACTGTTTATCAGTCCGTTTTACAGATGGGGAAACTGAGGCTCGGAGCAACGCAATGATTCGCCCCAGAAAGCACAGGTTCAGGGCTACGCTGTGATGTAAAATGTGTTCCTTACTGCGAGGCAAGGTCAAAACCTGTCTGAGGGGTGCCGTATGAATTCGGCGACCCATTCTAGTTCTTCTGGGAGGCGGCTGCTGTCATGACCCCCATTTACAGATGTGGAAAATGAGACCAGAGAGGACACACAGCTGGTAGATGATGAGGCCAGGAATAGCTGTTAGGCTTGCCTGGTAGAGCTGTGTCTGCAGGCAGCTGAGAATGAATGGCCACACTAATAATAGATACAGACACTAAATGTGGAATGAATGGATGAATTTTCCCAGATGCCAGCCCCGGGCTGCCGTTCTGTGGCCCAGAGCAGCAGGAAGAAAGGGGAACTTAAGTGTCGGCATGTATTTTTCACTCCCGTGAGCCTCATCAATTCCATAAAGGGCTCTGCTCACGTCAAGAGAAGAAATGAAAATCCAGACAAGGGAAGCCTACGTCCATGTTGGTCATCATCTCAGCACTTGGCATGTACAGGTGCCGGGCGCAGGCCCCTGGGCTCTATGCTGTCACTTCATTAACCCTCCCCTAAAGCTCATTTTAATGTGGGGAGGCCGAGGCACAGAAAGGCCCAGTGATTTACTGCAGGTCTCAGAGCTAGTAAGCGGCGGGGTCTGGGATCTGAACCCAGGTAGCCTAGATCTGCTTTTGTGCAGAACAACTACACTCTGTTGTTTCTCGAGAAATAGCCAAGCAACTCGCCATAGTGACGGCTAACATCTGCCAGGCCCTGGCTGTAAATTTTGCACCATACCCTGTGAATTTGGAGCTGTTATCATCCCCGTTTTTCAGAAGGGGGTAACTGAGGCCCAGTGAAGTGAAGACCACACACTGAATAAGCGGCAGGACAGAGGGGTCGTGCCCCTGCCGAAAACCCCTCCATAGCTCCCCACTGCCGCTGGGCTAAAATCTCAACCCGTTGCGGCTCCAAGGCTCCTAGGGTCCATCCCCCTCTTCCGCCCGCACCTCACGCTTGCGTCTGGCACTCGCCAGGGTCCACTCTCATGCCCTTGAAGAACCCTCCCGGTCCCACAGTCTTTGCTTATCACCTCTTTCCAGCTCACACCTAGAAGCAGTTTCAAGGTTCCGCACCGTCACTGCTGAGCTCTGGGGCCTCCTACCGGTCCTGCCCCGCCTGAGTCCCAATAGCCTCATCTGTAAGCGGCGAGGGGCGCGGGGGAGAATGAGAGATGATGGTCCGTGCAGTGCTTGGTTCTCAGCCACTTGGTAAATACTGCTTTTGTGTCTCACCTTCAGGCTTTAAGGTTCCTGAGCAAGGCCTTCCTGCACCCCAGACCTCATGCTCCCCCCGACCCCACCACCATCCGTGTTGCCGCGGTAAAACTCTCCTCACACTGATAATTATGTACTTCTGGTGCATTTTAGTAGGGCAGGGGCACGTTGTTTGCTGTCCTAGACGGTGTCCTGCATCTAAGTCGGTGCTCAGGGAGTCTTTGCTTAAATGAATACACACAAGTTGCCATTGAACTACCCTGTTCTTGGCCTCCAGCTGGAAAGTAACTAGGCCGTGATTCAGACAGAGCTCCGGCCAACGTCAGCACTACTGCTCAAGTTATACTTGGGTTTTCCAAAACTGCTGGGAAATTACAAAACAAACAAACAAACAAACAAAAACAGACGCAAAACTATATCCCCACCTCATTTTCCTGGGATTTTCACACCTCTAACTATATCACACAATTTAGTAAGCCAGCCAGGTGACCCGGAACACATTTTTTTTTTTTCTTTCAAATAATTCAAACAAGAATAAAGAGTTGAAAAGTGAGAAACAGTGGCACAGAACGTGGCTTCAAAAATAATTGGAGGGGGCATTTGATATTCCCTCCCCGCATCTCCCCCAACCCATATCCATAAAGTGATCATTTTTTCCCTAAGGCCTCACCCTATCTGGAACACTTGGAAACTTTTCACCCCCAGCTGATGGTTTGAACCCCAAGTCTTGGTCTTGGAATGCGGGGTGGTGGGCGCCATCCAGCAGAGGCACCAGGCATCGCCTGCCCCCACCTCAGAGCAGGAGGCCATAATTAAGGCAGGACAGCCAGGAGGCTCTTAGTGCTAGCTGGGGGAAGTGTGCCCAGGGTGGGGCCGGTGAAAGTCCAGGTGAGACCCTCAGAAGCAGCAGTGAGTATGTAGGCTGGCAGGCCTGGGTTCAAATTCTTTGCTGGTTCTTAGCGGTAGGTTCCTGGGCAAGTATGTCCTCTCTGAGGCTCAGTTTCCCGATCTGCAAGATGGGCATAGAAGGGGTCTCTATGCCCTAGGATGGTTGTGAGATTCACAAGCCACCCCCCCCCCCCACCAGATATGACATAGCATAACATGGTCCAACCCACTGACGTCCCTCCGCTGTCACTGTTTGGCCCTCAGAAGGGGAAGTGGCTGGACAGGCCGCCTAGGGCAACATTCACAGCTTGGGGTTTGGAGTGGCGAAGCCTGGGTGCGAACCCTCTCTGCTTCTCACTCACCCGGTGATGTTGGACAAGTCAGCCCGTCTCTCCGAGCTTGAGCCCCTCCTCTGACCAAAATGGGGATCTCTGTGGCTTCGGGGTGGTGTGGCAAGGCCCTGCTGTTGGTGGTCAGGGAGAGCACGAGGCATAGTGCTGGGCACCTAGCAGGATCTCAGCACGCAGCCCTGCCTCCCTTGTCCAGATCCGTGGGGCTATGGGAAGACCACTCGGCTTGGGTACGGCCTCGCCGGCTTCCTCCTGAGAGGTTGGCAAACTGAGTTTGCCCCAGATTTGGTTTCTTAGAATGTGCTCTGCCTTAATTATGGCCTTAGAATGCAGGAAGCTCGGGAGAAAAGGACCCAGGAGGTCACAGCTGGTCCTTCCCCAGACCTGCTCCCCCCGCCCCCTTCCCCATCCTGGTCAACGGCAGCTCCATCCTTCTATGGCTCAGGCTGAACACCGTGGAGTTGTCCTTGACCCCTGTCCTTCCTTCACAGCCACGTCCACTCTGCCAGCAAACCCTGTCCCTGCGACCCAGAGTCTAAACCCTTCGCCCCCACCGTCCCTGCCCCTGGCCCAGCTTCCATCCACCCCCTCCTGGACACCACCGCAGCCCCTCCCCAGGTTCCCCACTGCTCTGCTCCCGGCCCACAGGCAGAGGGAGCCTTGTGAACCCCCGAGTCGGGTCAGGGCCTCCCGGCTCAGCCTCCCCTGGCTGCCCCTCTCTTCGGGGAGAAGCAAAGTCCTGGTGTTGACCCAGCCTACCTCCCAGCTCCTCTGCCTCTCGCTCACTCTGCTCCGGCCTCCTTGCTGGTCCTCCCCCACCGCACCCCCCACCAGCCTTGGGTTCTCTGTACTCGCAGGTCCTGTGGCCTAGTTCTCTGTTCCCTCGCCTACCTTCCCGACTCTCTCCCCTCCTTCAGATCTACATTCACACTCCACCTCCTTAACGAAGCTCTCTCCGTGCCCGCCTATGGAAAATGGCAGCTTCACCCCGCACGCCAGTACGCCCCTGCCTCTGTCAGGCTTGATTTGTCTCCCCGGCTCCTTTTGTGACACACCATCTATTTTACTCATTTGTCCCTTTCATTCCCCGTCTCACCTACTGGCCTTTGAGTTCCACAGAGCAGGGGTTTTGTCTGATTCGCTTATTGCTTTGGCAATTTGTCCACTGCCCAAAACGGAGCCAGGCCGTGCTGAGGGGTAAATGTAAATACATACGCCTGAGGCCTGTGACCTGGCTTAGGTGTGGAAAGGGGTCCTCTGGCCATGTGGGGAGCAGCCTGGGAGGGGCTAAGAGGGCCTTCAGTTCTCAACACAACCGGCCCCAGACATGAGGAACCCCCCATGGGCTCTCTCCAGCCTTACTGTGTCTCCACCCCACCTCTTCTCACAGCTTGTGATGAGGTGTTTGGTTGAGTGACTTTTTTTCTGCTGTCTGTCTTTCCCACCCCTGGACTTGGGCTTGGTGAGGGCACAACCCAGGGCTGCCTAGGTCATCTTTGTGCCCCCAGCATCACCCCACACAGGACTGGGTACGGAGTATATGTCTAGTTAACACTTATCTGGTGAATGAATGAATGAATGAATGAATACTACTTGGAGAAGTGCCATGGATTTTAGTATATTCAAGGCTTGGACAAGTCTTGCAGAAAGGATAGCTTTTCTTTCTTTCTTTCTTTCTTTCTTTCTTTCTTTCTTTCTTTCAAAAAAACTATAGGGTATCTAGATACTTTGGCAATCTGATGTGTCAAGGGTCTTCAGGCTGCAGAAGACAAAAGGAAAAAAGAAACAAACTGGTTAAACAGAAAGGGAAATGATGAACTTACTTCTCCAACAGTTCTGGGGGTCTTGCAAGCCTGGCTTCATCAAGGGGCAGATCTTGGCTTTCCTCCGCGTTGGCTGAGTTTTCCCCTCCTGGGGGTAAAGATGGCCCCGGGAGATCCAGCCGCACACGCCATCCTCTCTGGAGCTCGCTGGAAACCGCTTCCCTCTTCCCAAATGGCCAAGCAAAGGGTCAGACTAGCGGTGCATGTGCAGCCGGCTCAGGCAGCCCGGCGGCCACAGGAAGGTCCCCGGGTTCCCAGCCCATAGGGGCCCCCCAGCTCCTATTGGCTCCGCGGAGACCCTGGCCTGGAGCCCCGCAGGGTCGGGCGGGCAAGCGGGTGGGCACAGCGGGGAGGTGACCCAGGCGGCCGTCCTGTCGCCCTGCAGTGCAGGTCAGCCCTGCCGACGCCCGGCTCATGGTGTTCGACGACACGGAGGGCACGTGGCGGCTGCTGTGCTCCTCGCGCTCCAACGCCGGGGTGGCGGGCCTGGGCTGCGAGGACATGGGCTTCCTCAGGTAGCGGGCGGCCCTCGGGGGGTGGGCGGGCGGCGCGGGGCGGGAGGAGCAGGCCTGACCCCTGCCTGCCCAGGGCCCTGGGCCACTCGGAGCTGGACGTGCGGACGGCGGGCGCCAACGGCACGTCGGGCTTCTTCTGCGTGGACGAGGGGAGGCTGCCGCTGGCCCGGAGGCTGCTCGAGGTCATCTCTGTGTGGTGAGGAGGGCAGCGGGCAGGGGCGCCCACCCGCCTGCGGTCGGTGCCCTTTCTTCCATCTTAATTGGCCTCTCTTTTTATTTCTGCCTCTGCCCCTGTCTTTCTCTCACAGTGACTGTCCCAGGGGCCGTTTCCTGGCTACCGTCTGCCAAGGTGAGACCCTGAAACTCAGAACCCTCTCCCTTAGGCCCTCCCCCCAAACCCAGAGCAGGGCCATGTCCCATCAGGCACCCCCCCCCCGCCCCCCCCCCCCCCCCCCCCCCCCCCCCCCCACTGGCCATATCCAACCCTACAAAGATGGAGCTGTGTCCTCTCAGACTCCCCCAGGATGGCAGGGCCTTGTCCCCATAGATCCCCAAGGATGGGGCTGTGTCCTGAGGTTCCAGGCCCTCCCGGGGCCCTCGTGACGACTCCGCCTCTCCCACAGATTGTGGCCGTCGGAAGCTGCCTGTGGATCGCATCGTGGGGGGCCAAGACACCAGCCTGGGCAGGTGGCCGTGGCAAGTCAGTCTTCGCTACGATGGAGCTCACCTCTGTGGAGGGTCCCTGCTCTCTGGAGACTGGGTGCTGACAGCTGCCCACTGCTTCCCTGAGTGAGCGTCCCGTAGCGCTGAGGGGGAGAGGCGACGTGGGACGGGCCATGCCCAGGCAGCTGCCATCCTCCTCTCCTGTCCCCTGGCAGGCGGAACCGGGTCCTGTCCCGATGGCGGGTATTTGCCGGAGCTGTGGCCCAGGCCTCCCCCCATGGCCTGCAGCTGGGGGTGCAGGCAGTGGTGTACCACGGGGGCTACCTCCCCTTTCGAGACCCCAACAGCGAGGAAAACAGCAATGACATCGCCCTGGTCCACCTGTCCAGCCCCCTGCCCCTCACGGGTAAGTCTGGAGATGAGCCTTGGCCTTGGGGACTCCAGAGGCTGGGAGGAGAGAGGACGGAGCCATAGGAATCCACGGGGGTAAGGGAAACGATCTTGACGGGCACGCGTCAAACAGGGATGACTGGTGCAGCCACTTTGAAAAACCACCCGGCAATTCCTCGAAAGGTCAAACATGGAGTTACCATTGGGCCCAGCAAATTCCACCCCAGGGTACACGCCCGGTAGAAACGGAAACACATGTCCGCACAGAATCTCACGCACAGATGTTCAAGGCAGCTCGGTTGACGACAAGCAAAAGATGACAACCCACACGTCTGACAAACGGATGAACAGAACGTGGTCCATCCACACACGAAAGGAGTGACAGGGTACCGACATAAGACACTCAGATGAGCCTTGAAAACACTGTGCTAAACCAAAGTCAGACACAAAAGGCCGCTCTATGATCCCGTTAAAATGAAATTCCAGAATGGGCAGGTGTGGGGACAGAGAAAGATCACTGGTTACCAGGGGGTAAGGGAGGTATGAGGTAGGGGCGAGGCTGGGGTGGGGAGATTGGGAGGGGATGAGTCAAGAATACAGGACCTCTTTTGTTCCAAAATGGATCGCCAGGCACCCAACTCTATGTGAACCCACTAAAAAGCCATTGACTCGTACACTCGAAGAGGGCGACCTGCATGGTGTGTGCATTACGTCTCAAAAGAGCTGTTACCAACAAATATAGTTAAGATGAAATGAAGAGGGGCGCCCGGGTGGTTCAGTCGGTTGAGCGTCCGACTTCTGCTCAGGTCATGATCTCGTGGTTCGTGAGTTCCAGCCCCGCATCGGGCTCTTGTGCTGAGAGCTCAGAGCCTGGAGCCTGCTTCGGATTCTGTGTCTCCCTCTCTCTCTGCCCCTCCCCTGCTCACGGTCTGTCTCTCCCTCTCTCTCAAAAATAAACATAAAAAAAAATTAAAATGAAAAAGATGAAATGAAGAAGGCTTTTAAAATACACAGATGAATCAGAGAGGGACTCAGAAGTTAGCCCCTCTGCAGTTCTCTGGGGCATTTCCTTGCTGTCAGGGGGCAAGACTCCCCTTGGGGGCCAGGACGCTTCTCCAGGGCCTGCCTCTGGATTGAGAGCAGACCTTGGGCTTCCGCTTTCAGCAGGCCACAGTGTGGTGACACTAATCATAAAAACAATGGCCACGAAGTCGTAGTAATGACGACGATGAGCCTCTGTCAGGCAACGGTACAATGATAATGAAATAGTACAATTAGCCCCCACGGCAGCCTGGGGAGGGTGGGTCCTCCTCTAATCCTGCGTTCCCACATGGGGAAAGATCCCGACACAGAGAAGGGAACTCTGCTCCAAAGTCCCACAGCTGGAAAATGGCAAAGATCTGAGCCAAGCCTGCCTGGCGTGGGAATCTGTGCGTGTAACCCCCAGGCTGTGCTGCTAGGGCTGTTTTGTGGTTTCTATTATACTTATTTTTATGCCTATTTTCTTTTGAATGGTCCATGTTATTGGTTTTCCCATCGAAGGGGATGATGCACATTTTGCTTTTTTCTTTTGTTTTTATTTGAGAGAGAGAGAGAGAGAGAGAGAGCATGCACCAGTGGGGGAGAGAGAGGGGGAGAGATCCAAACTGGGCTCCACGCTGACAGCACAGAGCATGTGGGACTTGAACCCACGAACCATGAGATCGTGACCTGAGCCACCCAGGCGCCCCAGATACACTTTTTTTTTAAAAACAAAGCCTTGTCTTTGGGGGTTACAAATACTGAAGTAAAGAAGTGTCCGTGGAAGCACAGGAGGAGGGGGTGGGAGTGGCTTCAGTTCGAGACACGAGGCCGAGGGGGTAACAGCATAGGATTTGGGATCAGATTCCGGGGCTTGCCGTCTGTGGGATCTTGAGTGTGTGGCTTCACCTCTGTCTGTGCCTCAGTTTCCCTGATCCATTAAATGACCGCCTAGGGTTTTTGAGATGATTAAAAGGGGAATGTGAGTAAAGAGCTTCGAGCGATGGCAGCACACACAGTGAGCACCCAGTTCGTGTGAGCAGTCACTGCTTTTGTCGTTTATTACTGTGACTCATTCATGTGAGCATTTCCTATGTGTCAGGTGGGCTGCTCAGTGCTTCGCCAGTTTCTCACCACACCCTCTGGGGGAAAAGATTATTCTGTCCATTTTATAGCGTAGAGCTCCGAGGCTCAGGCGCGTGAAGTCACCAGCAGGGAGCATTCAAACCCTCTGTGCGTGTTGTGCACGGCACGAGGACATCGCATCCCAGGGGCACCATTCTCACTGTTGTGGGCATAGACCTGTGTATCTACTGTGATGATTTTCTGGCAGTTGGAAGTCACGGATGTAAAGATAGGGATGCCTTTTCCTACTTCTCACAAAGGCACCCTCTCGGCAGGGGCTGGCCCTGTGGGCCGTGGTTAAGAACACCGGCTCCGGAATCAGGCCGACCTGGGTTCCAGTTCTAGCTCTGTCACTGAGTCGTTATGAGACTCTGGACAAGTGACTTGGCTTCATGTCCCTCCTCTGGAAATGGGCTAACAGTACCCCTCCCCTCCCCCCCCCGGGCTGATGGGAGTTTGGAGGATACAGGAAAGCGCCTTGTACACGGTTAACTCAGTTGATGGCAACTCTTCCCGTGGTCATTTTAAAAGAACCGAGGAAAGGGTGTGCCGGGGCGCTTGAGGCCGCCGGACAGGGGTTTGGTACAAGGTGGGCCAGGCTGGTAGAGGCTGGACCACGTGGTCTCTCGCACAGAATACATCCAGCCCGTGTGCCTCCCGGCTGCCGGCCAGGCCCTGGTGGATGGCAAGATCTGTACCGTAACCGGCTGGGGCAACACACAGTACTACGGTGAGTCCCGTCCTCTGTCTGCGGAGCCGCCGTCAGGGAGACTGAGCTGGGCTGGGGAAAAGCAGTCCGGCTGGTCGAATGCTTCTGGGCCCCGGGGCATAGGGACGCTGAGGAGCCTGGGCGGGGGGCACCAGGAGGGAAGGGGGCCGCGCACGCTCCCCAGCCTTGGCCAGCCTTGCCCGCACACCCCCAGGCCAACAGGCTGGGGTACTCCAGGAGGCCCGAGTCCCCATAATCAGCAACGATGTCTGCAACGGCCCCGATTTCTACGCGAACCAGATCAAGCCCAAGATGTTCTGTGCCGGTTACCCTGAGGGTGGCATCGACGCCTGCCAGGTGAGGGACTGTGTGGGGTAGCCCCTAGCCCCTGCCACTCCGGGGATGGAGACCCAGGGCAGGGGGCGGTCGGGCTCCCTATCTCAGGCCCAGGGGGCTCTGTGGCCACAGCCGCTGGCCATTCAAGAGGGCCTCCTGGATGCCCTCTCGGCCTCCAGCCAGGCCTCCCCTTCCCCCACCAGGGTGACAGCGGTGGCCCCTTCGTGTGTGAGGATAGCATCTCTCGGACGCCACGTTGGCGGCTGTGTGGCATCGTGAGCTGGGGCACCGGCTGTGCCCTGGCCCAGAAGCCAGGTGTCTACACCAAAGTCAGTGACTTCCGGGAGTGGATCTTCCAGGCCATAAAGGTGAACGTTGGGCCCAGATGGGAGCCAGAGGGCGGGAGTGTTTGGGACTCTAATGGGGAAAAGGGAGAAGGCGGGGTTTTCTGGAAACCTGTGCTCAGGCCTAGAAGAGGGCGGCCTAGGGAACAGCTGGATTTCAGAGGGCTTCTGGGGAGGGGAGGGGAGCTGTGGGACTGGGGAAACCTCTCAGTCCTCAGAAGCCCCCAGCTGTCTCTCCCCAGACTCACTCCGAAGCCAGCGGCATGGTGACCCAGCTCTGACCTGCGGCTTCTCCTTGAAGTGCACGCCTCCAGGGCCCAAGTTCGCCTAGGTGGCTCCAGCCCCACCTGGTGGGGTTCACCCTGGCCTGGAATGGGACATTTTTCTTCTTGGGCTGAGCCCACAGGTCCAAGGGTACCCTCCCTCCAGGCTCCTCTCTTCCACAGTGGCGGGCCCACTCAGCCCTGGGACCACCCGAGCCTCACCCTCCTGACCCCCCTGTAAATATTGTTCTGCCATCTGGGGACCCCCATCTAGGTGCCCCTGATGACAGGATGCTCTTTAAATAATAAAGATGGTTTTGATTAACGTGGCCTCTGAGTTTGCAAATGGCAACAGCAATGAGGACATTTGTGGGGGAGGGAAGAGAGAAGTTAGGGACTGGCACAAATCAGGCAGGGAGCATTATCCTCCAGTCCCCACTGGCTTAAGAGGAAAAAAAATAATAATTGGTTCACTTAGCTGAAACTGCCCTGGAGCAATCGGCTTCAGGTACTGTTGGATCCAGCTGCTCATATACTTTTTTATCGGGACTGTGCCTCATTTCTTCTCTCAGATCTACTTTTCTCCATGCCAGCTTTATTTCCAAGAAGACTCCACTACAACCAGAGACAGAGATGTCCCCCCCCCACTCAACCCAAATACAAGGCTTATCTTCACGGACCACTTAGCAGCCCCAGTGGAAAGCGAATTCTTAACCAGTAGCTACAGCAAGGTCCAGGCCTGGCTCTCTCTGGACAGATTCGGGTCATATCCTCATCCCTCATCAAATCACTGCACGTAATGCATGGAGTTAGGAAGGTTGACCCTCAAGAACTGTATGACTTGACTATAGGGTGTTCCCCAATGGAAAATGGGGCACTTTTTCTAAAAACATGATGTGGATACCCAGTGGGGGAAAAAAGACGTTCATCATAGGCCAACACAGGAAACTGGGTCCCTGTAGGATGGAGACAGGAGTGCCAGGCCCTGTGAGCAGAACCTGAGACAAACACCCCTTCCTTGGTCTGGGCTGGAGGTCGGGTCCCAGCTTCCCCGGGTTCCCTAGAGCATCTGCAGATCTCCTGGAGGCCTGCCGGCCACCAGGGGGTGCTGCTGCCCCTAAACTGGGAGAAATCAAGTGTTTTCTGCCCTGGTCTTATCCATGTGTTGCTGACAACCAGCTGGTCTGCAGGAAAATGCTCACGGGTGCCTGCTTCCCATGACTTTCGGTGATAAAAATTATAATGTGTTGTCCATCCGAGCAATTTCCTAAAACATGAATAGACACAGGAAAGTGCCTTTGGATAACTGAGCGTTTGGAAAATGCTCCGAGCCTCACTCCCTGGATACCAAACCCTTAGTGTGGTTGATCCTCACCATCGCTTTGCTTTGTCCTTTGGGAGCACCTCAGCCCCGCCCGACCCCCTCCTCCCGTCTCATCCGCAAGCTCCAGGCAGGTTTTCCAAATGTCCGCATGTGAACGGACCATCCTACCCATCCCATCTGGGACTCGACTTGCACATCGTGAACATAAATTTTCTTTTGCAATTAGCTGAAAAATGACCCGTACGTGTGTTGTATGAAGCTCAGGGCTTCTGAGAGAACATGGCCCACCGTAGGGGTCCTGAGCAGGTGGAGCCAAGTCCTGGAGGAGGTTACCCTGGCAGGAGGGGCTGGGCAGAGCAGACATGACCTTGCTCTGCAAGGGACTGAAGAGGGCACGGCCTGCCCTGGGGCTCTGAGGGGACACAGCCCTGCTCTAGCGGATCTAGTGGACGTTTGGGCATTAAAAGTCGATAACAGATGTACTGAAAACATGCCAGCCATGGGGCGGCGCTGGCTTCTGCGACCATTATTGCGCCCACTCAATAGCCATTTACCAGTTTCCTTTATTTGCTGAGGGTCGGTGAGCCTCAGTTTCTCCTCTTGTCCCCACCCACCTCGCCCCCTCCCCAAGGAGCCACGCAGATATGAGAAAACTAATGACAACACAGGACTGTTTTGATGTTCTGCTGAGGTCTTGGTCTTCAGAAAAGTCGAAGATCAACACTCTTATTTCCGTGTCATTGGCACGCATCTCGGAGCCAGAACTATTCGGCCCACCGGGTGTAACCCTATCCGGGACACAAGCAGGGGTTTGCGCTCATAGACTTTTTATCTGAATATTCGCTTTCAAATATAGAAAAGCCTTCTGGATGACTTGGGGTGGAAAGCCCCGCGTGTGGTTTGTAAAGCTGGCTTCCTCCCCGTCCAGCGGAAGGAGGAACGTACAGTCTTCCACAACAGCTCTCTTACAAGGAAAATGCCACCCTGATTAACAATGATTGCGATGATCGGAAATAATCACTGTGAACGTTCAAGGCGTGGTGGGAGTAGGGAGCGGATTTTAGTTTCTGCAGAAGAAGTAATACTATTTAAATGCGTCAGCTATTAAGTGAGCAGCTGTTCCAGTCCTCTTGCTGCATAACAAAACACCCCAACCATCGTGGGGGGTAAAATAGCAACCATCTCGTCATGCTAATGGAGTCCGTGGTTCAGAAGGTCTAACGGGAACAGCAGGGACAGCTTGTTTCTGCTCCGTGACGTCCAGACCCTCAGCTGGAAGATCTATGGGAAGGAAGGAGTCGGTAGACGGAAACTGGACTAGGAGAGCTGCTTTATTCCCATGTCTGGTGCCGGGGCTGGAACAGCTCAGAGGTTAGGCTCAGCTATCAGCTCGCTGGCCTCTGAGCATGGCCACCCCAGGACACTTGGACTTCCCAGGTGTCTCGGGCTCCACAGTGAGCCTTTCCACAAACACTGCCTTTTACACCTCAGCCTCCCCTCTGGTCGACTCAGTTGGTCGAAGCCATCACAAACCTATCCAGACTCAGAAGAGCAGAGAGAGACCGACCCCAACTCTCAGTCCGTTGATAGAATTCGGGACCCGCATTCTAGAACCGCCACAGAAACTTATTGACCGGATGAGCATGTTGGCAGCTGACAAAGTGGGGAAATTATCCCTCCCTGAAGTGTTCAGCCTGAAAGATTTGCCTGTTGTGATTGTGGAAAATAAGGCTGTGACAGCAAGAAATGTTTAATATATTTTCAGATTTGCTTTTACATCTCAAAAGTTTGTCCTAGGATGGTGGTATTCAGCTTTGGGCATACCTTGATTTGAGTTGATTTATTTATTTAAAAGTTTTTTTAAAAATGTTTATTTATTTTTGAGAGAGAGAGCACGAGTGGGGGAGGTGCAGAGAGAGAGAGAGAGAGAGAGAGACAAAGGATCTGAAGTGGGTTCCATGCTGACAGCACAGATCCTGATGCGGGGCTCGAACTCACAAACTGTGAGATCATGACCTGAGCCGAACGAAGTCGGATGCTCAACCGACTAAGCCACCCAGGTGCCCTGGCCATATCTTGATTTTCATGCTCAGCCATTCAGCATTTGCCCAGAATGTCTATTTGGTGCACTTGTACATAATAATAATTTTTTATAATAATAAGTGTATGTATGAATATTTTTTAGCACTTATGTCTGGGTGCTTCCAAGGGTTTTATGTATGTTCTCTCATTATTTCCTCAAAGTCAGACATTTGAGTGTGGTTTTCTTAATTTGTATTATTCCTTCCTTCCTTCCTTCCTTCCTTCCTTCCTTCCTTCCTTCGACTAGTATTTATTGAGCACGTATTACGTGCCAAGCAAGCGCGGTTCTAAGCACTGAGGACACAACTGGAGACCAGACAAAACCCTGTTCTTCTGGGGGTGTCTTGGGGGAGGCAGGCCAGCAACAAATACCACTGGTCCCACTTGTATTATTTTATTTAGATCATGTCTTTCTGCTTCTCCTTCTTTTTGTCTTTCTCTTTTTCCAACTTAGCCTTGACTTTAGTGGCGATATTTCTAAAACTGTAGGTTTCGTGTGGCAGTGGCATGTTTTTCAACATAAATACAAAATATTAGATTGAAAAATATGAGTAAACTAATAACCAATGCTTCCTCACTTTCTCCTATGCACTCCCAGAATTCCTGCACGGACTGCAGCCCAGGAGCCACACGTTGGGAAATGCTGGCTTAACCCTCGTACAAGCCAGGAGGCAGGGGCTGTGGGGTTTGACATTCTTCTAGGTGGTGCATTTGAGGGGGCAAAGCTGGGAATGTGACCAGAAGTGCCCCCACTCCCAGCCATCCCCCACCGCTGACCAGGCCTGGACACTGCTCCCAAGGGGTCCCGGGGGCTCCATGCTGGGGTGTTCTGGGGACGTAGATGGGAGGCCTTAACCGAGATTCCTCAGAGGGGGGGGGAAGGTGAGGGGTCCACTCAGATCAGGGCCTGGTATAAGCACCCCTCTGTCCCACCTGGTTTGACCAGGTGAAGGCTGGCTTCGATTTGGGGCGTTACAGCAGTGTCCCAGGGACCCCCCACTTTGACAATGGGGTCCCCACTGCCTCACTCAGAACCTCCCCTGCCAGGCAGCCCCCACCGGTCTCCAAGGTGCACAGCACGAGCCCCCTTTGCTGGTTCCTCATTCACCCTCCAGGTGCACCTCTCCTTCGGCCGGTATGTCCCCCAGTCATGCTCCCAAATGCTCAACTGAGATTTTCTACCACAGAATCCCCCATCATTCTCTGCAGACGCCCCCTGTGGGCCCCGTGTCGGGCCTGCAGCCGCTCCATCTCCCCAGGTGCACACCTTGACCGTCTGTCCTCACCTGCTGGCTCCGGTCCCGGGAGGCTGCGAGACGGTCTGTCACCCACTGCCGGCGGGGTCCAGCGAAGGAGAAGCCCCTGCATCGTCAGCTCCCCAGGCAGCAGAGCTCCAGTTCTCTGTCTGCGGATCGCTTGACTCATGCCGAGGCCTGCTAATGGAGTGGGGAGCTCCTCCTGCACCCTGGGGCCTGGGGCAACCCTGCTCCCGGGAAGGGTCTGGAAATCATCTGTCTGCTCTCCTTGCCCCACCCCCACCTACAGGCCTGGCCCAGCCCCGGCCAGACCCGATGAGGACCAGGATCCCTGGGAGCTTCCTAGGCCTGCTGGATCCACGAACCATGGATAGCAGAACTGACAGTCCCCCCAGCCCCACCTCGACCCCCTCCCGGGCCCCCACCTCAGCCCTGGGGATAAGCCATTGCAGCCACCCAGTACATGAGGCCACCATGGGGATGCTCTGGCTGCTGCTGGTGGGCAGGGGGCAGTGAGGGCTCTGGAGGTAGGTCAGCTGTGGCAGGTGGACCCCAGCTTTTGGCCGAACCCCCTTTCCCCTCGGTCGCGCAGAGCCAGGTGACCTGGAGCGAGGCGATCAGAGGTGAGGCGGGACATGCTCCCAATATGGTGAGCCCTGCCCTTGGGGACTGAGGGGACATGACCCTTCCCTGGGAGTTCTGAGAGGTCACGATGTCCCCAGCCTTGCCCCTGTACCCTTATGGGCTGAAGCATGGAGATGAGGCCCTCCTTGCAGAGGACAGATGATGGCTTCTCTGAGGTCATGCATGGGACGGCCAGTGTGAGTGCCCTGACCCCTGACCACAGGTCCTTGACTGATCCTGTCTGTATCTGCTCCTTTCCTCTGTCCTTCTGGGCCCTGGGCCCTGTCCCTCCAGTCCCTGACCTGATGACAATCCCCAGCCCAACTCTTCCTTTCTGCCTCGATGGGCTGGTGTCCTCTGGGGAGGCTGTGGCCCTGTTCCCACCTGAGGCATTTCCCTGGGAGTTGGGCCAGGCCTTTGTGGCCCCGTCTTGGGCAGATGGGTCCACGTCGAGTCAGGGCTGTGTATGTTGCAGAATCACAGGCAGAGTTACTATAGCGGGCCCCCAAGATCTGGCCTACGCCTTCCCCAACGTGTCTCCCAGCCCAGGAGCCCTGCTCGTGGCCACCTGGGACCCGATTCCCTTTTCCGGGGATGGATGGAGGTGAGGATGGGGGAGGGGAGAAGGGCCCAGGCTGGGGCTCTCTGGCCCCACCCCCAGGGGAAAGAGTCTGATTTCTGGCAAGTGGGAGACACAGACAGAGGGCAAGAGCAAGAGATAAAAATGAGAGGGACATGGGGAGAGATGGAGAGAGAGAGGAGAAGCAGAGACACAGTGAGAGAGAGAAAATGGGTGGCAGAGAGATGGAAAGACACAGACTGGGAGAGGGATAGAGAAGGAAGGAGAGAGAGAGCAAGAGCAGGGAGACAGAGAGTGAGAAAAGGTGAAAGAATAGGATAGATGGTTGGGGGAAGGGAGGGTTGAGGCAAAAAGAGAGAGAGAAAAATAGAGAAGGAGGGCAGGCGAGAGGGAGGCCCACGTGGACAGGGGACTGGGACAGGGGGAGGCCGGGAAGAAGCCAGCTCCGTGGGGCAGATGGAGCCCAGCTGAGGAGCGGGGCTGTAGGCCACACTCCCCGCTGCAGGTGAACACCTTCCAGGTGGTGCTCCATGGCCAGCGGTGCCTCCCGGGTGCTATTTCTCTACGAGGACATCCAGTAGGCCGTGGGTGTGGCCAGCGGTGGGAGCCCCACAATGGCCCGGGGCGGGGGGGTTGGGCATGGCTGCCCACGTGGGTGGGGAACCAACAGCGGCTGCCCAGGGTCCTCAGGGTGAGGAAATGGCCTGGCTGACCCTGTCCTGAATCCCACACCACGTAGGCTTCGACAGTGGCCAGCAGAGGGACTGTTTCGCCATCCCAGGATCCGGGACCCCCGACGTCCCGTCGGTGGCAGACAGCAGCAATGTGGCCTCCCCGGGTACTGGGCCTGCCGCACCGACACCTCTGTGGTCCCCGATGGCTGTGCCTACAGTGGTGAGGCGGTGGGGGCTCTTATCCCAGACCTGCCTGCTCCCGGGTCCAAGCCCACGGGCACCAGGAGCCCGAGGCCGCAGCCCTCTCCTCTTCCAGGACCAGGGGTCCACACCCCCCACCCATTCCATTCTCCAATCCAGGAGTCAGGGTGCCCCTGTCCTGTCCTCTCTCAGGACCTGGAGTCCGGGCCCCAGCCCCTCTCTCTCCACAGTCCAGTTCCTGCCTCTCTGTGCCTCTTTCTGGAACAGTAATGCCTGTAGCCACCGGTGCCACCGTGGGCGGGAAGGCCGGGTGCACTGTTGGCTGAAGCGGGCAGGTCGGCAAAGCGCATGTGCACAGCCCTTCCCTTGCCGGCCCCTCCCGCCACCTGGGTGCCCTCCACCCCCCCCGACCGGGACGTCTGCATACACTGCTGAGAAGCGGCCGAGCTCCCGCCCTGTCGGGCTGTCCTGGCCCTGCTTTCCTGGCGTCCGTGTCCGTGTGGAAGTGGGGCGGGTGGTCCAGAGACCCTCGTGGGGCGGGTGGTCCACGGCCAGGACGTGGTGGTGAGACCCCGAGGCCCAACAGGACACGGGCTGGTGAATGAGTGAGGCTGGGGGCTGGGCAAGGAGTGGAGCAAGGAGGGGCACCCAGGGAGCCACGGGCACAGTGGGAAAATGGGCACCACAGGGACGGACTGTCAAAGAGCCTGAAGGAAGCAGTGGTGAGACGAAGTCGGGGAGACAGACAGACAGGTGGACGAACGGTGGGCGGATGGCGAATCGCACGGCGGACTCTCCCGAGGCAGACAGAGGGTCACGGGAGACGTGGAGCCTCCCAGGGTTGAGTCCTCACCACAGGCCTCTCGAGGCCCCTCCCGAAGGGCAGCCCTCCAAAGCCTCAGCTTCACCCCTACTCACCGCTGCTTTCCTTGTGGCACAAGCCAGTCTCTGGCTGCCCCTGAGTCTAGCCACTGGCCGACTCACTGGCCATCCAGCCCACGGACCCACTGACCCTACTGCTGCTTCCCCGCGCCCTTCCTTCTCCAGTTCCGGGCTCTGTGACTCCGGCCGGCCGGCACCCTCCCCTCCCTCCCGCTCATCAGGCAAACCCCACTCCAGAAGGCTCCCCTGTCCTCTTGCACTCGCCCCTGGGCCGGCTTCACATCTGTGATCGTGAACTTGAGGGGCCACCTGCCCAGCTCCCGGCTACCCTCCCTTGCCTCTCCTGGATGAGCACTCACACCTCCTTTCCCGAACCCCACTCTCAGCTGCGCTGCCACAGTCTCGCCTCCTGTTTCGCTGGGAAACACAGTGGGAACCCTCTGGGGCCCCCTCTGAGTCCCAGCAGCTGTGGTGACGGTGGCCTTGGTCCCTGACTAAGCTCCATCCCTGCGACTGTTCCCGGGTCTCACCCAGAGATCCTTCTGTTCTCTCGCCTCTGCGTCGATGGTTCTCGAAGTGGGGTCCCCAGACCGCAGCATGAGCAACACCTGGGGACTTGTTGAAATGGAAGCTCTTGGGTCCCACCCCGGGCCACCACTCCGTGGGGCCCAGCAGTCTGTTTCAGCCAGACTTTGGGGACTCTGATGCACACTGGTCTGAGTCTACCCGCAGTTTGCCCCTTTCTGCTGGATCCTTCTCACCTTGTTCCAACAGGCTGCGATTTGTCCCACCTGCCTAGGGGCACCTAGGTGACTCAGCCGGTTGAGCCTCCGACCTCAGCTCAGGTCGTTATCTCACAGTTCGTGGGTTCGAGCCCCGCGTCAGGCTCTGTGCTGACGGTGTGGAGCCTGCTTGGGATTCTCTCTCCCTTTCTCTTTGCCCCTACCTCTCCCCACTCCAAAATAAATAAACATTAAACATTTTCTTTACGTTTGTTAAAAAAAACCCAAACAAACCTGCCTTGATCCCTCAGCCCCTCCAGCGATTGCCCCCTGCCTTCGAAACCCTTTACAGCAAAACCCCCCACAGGGTTACCTGTGCTCAGTGCCTCCGACCCCTCCCCTTCCATTCTGTGACGCTTCTCTGCTCGGGCTTCTGTCTGCCTTCAAGCTCACACCAGCCAGACCAGTCCTGATGAGCCCCCCCCCCACCCCGTCCCCCCAGTGGCCCATCCTCAGCCCACATCCTGCTTGGCCATCTGTGGCTTGAGACACCCCAACACTTCCCTCCTCCCTGAAGCACTTTCTCCCTGCGTCCAGGACCCCAAGCTCCTGGTTCTCCTCCCACCTTCTGGCAGTCACCACCCGGACACCGGACACCCACTGAGTGCCTGCCCGGGACTCAGCCCGGCCTCCTCCTTGCCCACCTGCACCTACTCCCCAGAGCGGGGCTTTCATATGGTCTGCTGTTAACGCCCACACCTCCCCCAGAAGTGAACCTGCTGAGGTCCCCTGACCCCGGGCTGTGTCCTGTCCCACAGCTGGAAGGGTGTCTGCTTCCTCTGCCCCCTCTGTCCCTGAGGCTGGGCATGCTGTCCACGCACAGTACTCAGTCACCCACCTGGCCACGGGCACCGGCCTTGAACTGTGGATCCAGGATGTGTGCCTGGAACTTGTGGTACCCGAAGCTGAGGTCGCTGTCGCGGGGGGTGGGGGGGGGTTCGTGTGGGCCCAAGGCCTTGACCCCCCCTGGAAACACCCCAGCTGGAGCCTGGGTTTTTCCAGGCCAGCTGACAGGAGGTGGGACTCTGCAGCTCCGAATGGTCCAGACGCCCAGCCCAAAGGAAGGCTACGTATGCAGGCCCCAGGGCCTGTGGCAGCTCTCAGAGCTGACGGGCCCCTTTGCAGCCTGTGCCTCGATCTCTGTGGGCCCATTCGTGGACAGCTGTGTGGAGAAGCAGTGTGCAGCCAACGGGAGCCTCGCTGTCAGGCTCTGGCTGCCTTTGCCTGGGCCTGTCAAACTACTGACATCCCTGTGGGTGCCTGGTGTTGTCCTGGCTTTGGTGGTGAGCTGGAGGGAGATAGTGAAGAGGAAGGTGGGCGCTGTGTCTAGAACTACTGTGTACAGTTGCACAGGCTGTGCACTGCACAGAAACATCTGTTCTTGCTTTGGGGTCTGAGACGACACAACCCTACTCCGTGTGCATGTGCGTGTGCGTGTGTGTGTGGGTGTATATGTTGGGATGGTTCTGAGGAAAACACAGTACTGGGACTCTGAGGGGTCTTGACCCTGACCTGAGTCAGAGTGAGGGGTGAGGAGAATGCTTTGAATCCAACGCTTGATGCTGATTTCTATCTCTCCTTACTGCAGAACAATCCTGCCCTGAAAACGGCCTCTGGCAGACACATGTCGGTGTCTGTGAGGCAAGCTGCCCCTGTACGGAGGTGCCTCTGGCCCGCCACAGCCCGTGTCGTGGAGGCTGCATGTATGACACCAGCTACCTGTTCTGTGCAGGTACCGGGCTCTCTGTGGCTGTCCCCAGCAAGGCCGCGTCTTGCCCGTAGGGGCTTAAGAGCTGAGCCCCCTCTGCTGCCAGCTGTGTGAGTACAAGGAAAGGGGACCACGTCACTGTCGCCCCCGAGCTGGCAGAGATGGAGCTCCATGCCCCTTGCACGCTGGGGCCTGGCACCGTGGAGTCCCAAGAGGCAGGTGTCAGGGGACCGCCACCACCGCACCTTTGATGGCGCAAACCTCACAACCCGGGGGGTCCTGCTGCTATGTGCTGGGCCGCACCTGTTGAGTGGGTGGGGCACCGGTGTTTACGGGGCGGGAGGACAGTGAGCACCTAAGCCCCACGGCTGGTATGACTGGGACGCCGTAGATCAGGTTGGGTAAAGGTGACGATGGAGGCTCAGAGTCCGGGAAGGTACAGGTAAGCTCGGGCAGAGGCTGGCACCTGGCGTATAGTAGGTACTCGAAGTTGAACAAATAAATACTACAGAGAGGGGCCTCAATACGTTCATTGACTCAACAAATATTGACGGAGGTTTGCCTTGTGCTGGGTGCTGGAGAGACAGCAGGCAACAGAATTTGATCTTGGGGCAGTGAATCGGTGTCCTTGTGACTTGTGTCCCTCCAGAGCTGGCCTGCCCTCCCAACAGCCACGACGAGGTCTGTGGCTTCTCACATGTCCCAGCTCGTACGCCAAGCCTGCCCTGCCCGACAGCTGCCTGACTCTGCGCCAGCGTGACACGAGCTTCAGGCTCAATGTCACCGAGTGTGTGTCCCCTGTCCAGTGTGGCTGCTCCATGGGAGACAGGGACAGGCACCACGTGGCCGGGGAGGCCGTCTGGGCTGGGGAGCACTGGGAGCGATTCTGCTACTGCCCAACCACACCATGGGCTCCCCCTCCTCCTGTGGGTCTGGGCAGAAGTGTGGGACCCTGAGGGGCATCTTCACGGGCCACCTGCTCCCCTCTGGCATCTGGGCACTCACACATCACCATCTTCGACGGTGGGACTATTGAGTTCCCAGGCACCCATGTATCCATCTGCTGAGTCCTGTGGCTCCTCTGGCTCATTGCCCTTTTTCAGAGTAGAACTGGGGTTGGGGGAGGGGGGCGGGCAGGAGCAGGTCCAGAGTCCCATCATGCTCATCTGAAAGGTGTCTATCCAGGTTAACGAGAACGGGGTCCACCTCCAGAGGGACAGCCCAGGCCTGGCTGGGGACATGTGGATTCTAGGAATCCCAGGCCCTTGGGAAAAAATTTTCCCTCCAATGTTTCCTCATTTTTACCTCTATTCTGATGATACTTACTCTTCTGTCTATATCCATCAGAACACAGTCAGTTTAAAATAACAGAAACAGGGGCACTTGGGTGGCTTAGTCGGTTAAGTGTCTGACTTCGATGCAGGTCATGATCTCACAGTTTGTGAGTTTGAGCCCCGTGGCGGGCTCTGTGCTGACAGCTCGGAGCCCGGAGCCTGCTTCAGGTTCTGTCTCCTTCTCTCTCTGCCCCTCCCCTGCTCATGCTCTGTCTCTCTCTGTCTCAGAAATAGACATTAAAAGAATCAAAATAAGTAAAATAAAATAATAGAAACACACCTCAAATCAGCTTAAGAACGAAAAAGGAATTTATTGGTTTATATAACTGAAAACAAAAAGTCTCTGGCTTCAGGCACAGCTGGATTCAAGTGCTCAAACAATGTGTCCAGAATCTGGGCCCACTTCTGGGCCCTACTCTCCTCTGCGGTGGCTTCATTTTCAGCGCATGCGGCCCCACGAAGAGGGTGGCCAGTTTAGCAAGTGCTGGTGGACAGAGGACCGCTTTCTGAAGCCCCAGGGCTTGTCGCTCATTGGCCCGGCTTGAGTCATGTGACCATCTCCGGCCCAGTCACGTGGACTAGCTGACTGCTGGGGCTGGGTCAGGTGCTGGAAGCTAGGGGGGTGGGGGTGAACTTCCCCACTGCGTGGATTGGTGGGGTGGTTCCCCGAGGAAACCCAGAGAAAGGGCAAAGAAGGCTGAGCAGGACCGGACGAGAGATGGGCACCATTACACTTTTGTCTTTGCCCCCCTCACTGAGGAATAGTTCACATGTATTTGAACATTTGAACACCTACCATGTGCCAAGCGGTACTGGGCCCAAATGAACTTGGACCTGTTGTCCTGAACCTTCCTTTCCTCTGTCCGCCCCTCAGGCTAACAGCGAGACGGTGAGCCTCCCCGTGGGCTTGAATGGAGGCAGCCTTGTGTACGGGAACGACCTCTGCCCTGTGCTGCAGTCCTACTGTGGCCAGTGGCTCAGCCCCGATGTCACCTACAGCCTCCCCCTTCCCCTCCTCCTGCCACAGCCCCATGCGGGTCACCCCTGTGGGCTCTGCGGGAGCTTCAACCGTGACCCCAATGCTGACACCGGGACCCACGTTGCCAAGCAAGGCTTATGGGGATGGCTGTGGGCTGCCTGTCCAGCGCGAGGGGACCGGGGGCAGACGGCGTCAGCGGGGAGGAGGTACTGGTTCCCGCACCCCGGACCCGTGAGTGTCCAGCTGTGTCAGGGATCTGTGTGTCGCAGAGGGCGGTGGCCGCACCCTCTGCTTGGCCCCGCAGACGCATGCCGGGCTCACCACTGGGCTCTGGAAGAATCCTTCCCTCTGTGGTGAGTCATGGTTGAGCCGGGTGGGCACTCATCTGCGAGCCCGTTGTTAGCAGACAGAAACGCTTCTGTACTCCTGACTGCCCCCACCTCCTGCCGTGTTCCGAAGCCTGGCGTCACAGGGGCTTCCAGATCCTCTTTCCAGGCTCCAGCTGGATGCATGCTGATGGGTTTGGAGCTGGCATTCTACTGACTGGCATACGTTTTAATCCCACCTCTGGGCGGACTCTATGACTCCTTGTGTTCTTCCCTGCCTCCCTGTCAAGGGGACTGGCTGTCCTTTCCCCCCCTTGGAGAGCCTGACCTGAGATGCCCAGAGATGCCAAGATCCTACTCCCAGCAGCTCTCCCGTTGGGCTGTGCTTTGTGCGGAGGGAAGCAGGTATCACAGTTTGCTGCTGCCTGGGCCGGTCACGGGTGCCAGGCCTGCCTTGTGGTTGCCTCTGAGCATCACCTTCCCTTCCTGACCATCCTCATGCTGAGCCAGCTCCTCAATCTCTGCTCTTTCGGGTCCAGCTGCCAGGCCCACACTTCTGCCTGCTCCAGGGCTCCACTGTGCCCGGTCAGGTCCGGCCGCCTGGGCAGGAGATGCTCATGTGGCCTCTCTCTCTCCAGGTGGGAGACCTTGGCTGGCTAGAATGGTACCCCCACTGCTGCAGCAGGGACAGAGCAGAGTGTTTTCACAACAGCCCAGCTTGCTGCCCTGTTGGGGATGTCTGCGGGCTGTGGGGTGACCGGTGGGGCTGCCAGAGCCCTCTAGGCACCTGTATGGTCACCGGAGACCCTCATCACTTCACCTTCTGTGGGGCTGCGGTCCACTTCCGAAGCACCTGCACCTACCACCTGGCCCACCCCGGTGGGCCACGTCCCTTCCCCGGGGCCTCTCCTTCAGTGCGGATGCTTCCAACAGCAGCTACTGCAGCCCGTGTGTGTCCTTCCTCTTTACACCGTGGAGGCGGAGCTCAGCAGCCCGGGACCGAAGATGCACGTGACCCCCAAGGGCTGCAAGTCCAGCTGAGAGGGCAGAAGGCAAGCCCACTCAGCTCTGTCCAGGCCGCTCCCTACTCTTGCCCTCATCCAGTCAAGCCCATGCTGCATCCATCCATCCACCTTTCCACCCATTCACTGATCCTTCCAACTCTCTACCTCTTCATCCCTCCATGCCTCGGTTGACCCACCCCTTCATCAATCCATCCCTTCATTGAAATTCCCCTGCATCACACCATCTCCAATGATGTAGCGTGCCATTGATCCATCCAGCTTTCCGTTCTTCCATTCACTCCTCCATTTATCTGTCCATTCATTCATCTCTACATCCATCCATCCATGCATCCATGCATCCATGCATCCATCCATGCACCCATCCATGTATCAATCCATCCATCCATCCACGTATCTATCTATCCATCCATCCATCCACCTGCCCATCCATCCATCCATCCATCCATCTTTCAACAAGACTTTACTGAACATTGACTTTGTGTCAGATCCTGTTCTAAGCTCTGAGGACACAGCAGAGAACAAAGCAGACAGGTCCCCTCAGATTATAAAGTGGAAGGCAAACATGAAAAAGCAAATACATATCAGATGGTAATAAGTCAGTCCTAGAAAAATAAAACATGAAAGGAACATTGGGAGTGCGTGTATGTATAGGGTGGGCGTTATAATTTTAAATAGGGTGAGGTTCCCTGTGGCTTCATGTGGGGAACAGACTGTTGGAGGCAGGTGGGAGCAGGTAGACAGAGAGGCAGCTGATGCACAGTCCAGGCGGGAAGTGGCCGCGGTTGGAATCGGGGAGAGGGTAGTAGAAGGTGGGGAGGAGTGGTAGGATTCTGGGAATATTTTGAAAGAATCAGATGCGGGGTGACAGAGAGTGGGTTCCAGGAGGACTTGAGTGCTGGCCTCTGCAGGCCGAAGGGTAGAGCTGCCCCTGCCTGTGATGGAGGAAGTGAGGGGACGGGGCTTGAGGAGCTCAGACTTGGACATGTGCACTTGGAGATGTCCCTTAGTGCCTTCTGTGTCCCCCTGTGACTATTGTGGGGGTTACAAAGGGATGTGTGCATGGCACCGGGCAGGGGAGGGCGTGGCAGGAGGAGACGGACCGCGTGCGCTGGTGGAGGACCTGGGGGTAGGACACCCAGTGCTCTGAGGCCTGAATGTGGTGGGAGGCAGACCAGATGCTACTGTGGGTGGGCACCCGGCTACAGGTTTGGTTCAAAGGCCGCAACATACTGTTTGTGTGGGTGGGGCCCAAATACCACGGCGGCCTCCATGGCCTCTGGGGCAATTTCCACAGAGGCCACAGTGATGACAAGTCGCTCTCTAGTGGGGCACCTGTCCCCAGAAATACCAATGTCAGCAACGCCTGGCAGACCCAGGACAGACAGCCTAGGTGAGTGGCCACGCTGGGCCAGGGAGGCCTGGGTTGGGGGAAATGCTGGGCTGGGGCCAAACAGCAGGCAAGCCGGCAGTCTCTCAAGGACAGACAGGCTGAAAGGCCACTAGTAGTAAGCACGTGGTGTTCCTTGGTACCAGGAACCACTATTACACCCATTTACGGAGGGGGAAACTGAGGCACAGAAGGATTGAGTGTTTGCCCAACTTCCCACGGTAGGAAATGGGGACTGGAACCCAGGCAGCCTGGCTCCAGAGTCCTGGATCTTAAATACTCCACTCTACCAACTCCCGAAAAGGAGGCAGGAAATACCCAAAACCTTAGTCCTGAGATGTTCAATGAGGCAGCCACTAGCCTGGATGGTTATTTAAATTCAAGCGTAAATTAGCTTAACTTAACCATCTTGCTCCTCAGTCACACTAGCCGTATTTCAAGCGCTCAGCAGGCCCAGGGGGCTGGTGACTCCTTTATCGGGTGGCACAGATTTGGAAATTCATCCCAGCGGAAGAGCTGGGATTTGGAGGCAACAAGGCCGATTCCGGAACCCGTGTCCTAACAGCTTCTTTGTGTGGAGCAGTGGTATGAAAATTACTTGTTACTGCGGGTTGGGTTTTTTCAAGTTTCTAAAACTGCACAAGGAGCTGGCAGGGTCTGGAAAGGAGAGGCTGGCGGAGGCCGGAGGAGGGGGCTGGTGGGGTGGGCCAGGAGGGGGAGGCAGGACACATGGGTTGGGGGGGCCCGGCTGAGTCCCCGCGGTCCCCTCAGCTGCCGGCGGGACACTGGGGACCCCGAGCCCTGCAGGACAGGCCCCGGAGAGCAGCTCAACGGGGTTCTGGGGAACTGCCCCGGGCCCTTCTGCAAACATCACAGGCACGATGAGCCCATGGCCTAAATGCAGGCTGCACCTTCGACCTCCACCGGTGTGGCCTGGGCAACCGCACGCCGGGTGCCTTGCTGGAGGCCCCTGTCCAGCTCTGCGCCCTGCGTGGCATCCGCCTGCCTGAGTGGTGAGCCAGCCTGAGGGGGGCCGTCAGTGCCCCTTCCCCTTCTGCGAAGGGCCTCACGCCTTGGGCAGCTAGGATGCCACCTTCCTCAGCCGATTGGAACCCCTCATCCCCAGGGAGACCCTGAGCCCTGCTCCCGGGGATGGGGACCCAAACCTCAAACCAGAATCCGGGTCCCTCACAGGCCTCTTGTAAACATCTCCTGCACTTGATCCTGAGTTGTCTAATTGTTCATCACATGCTACCATTAAAAAAAAAAAAAAAAAATTCAATGTTTATTTTTGAGAGAGCGCGAGTTAGGGAGTGGCAGAGACAGAGGGAGACAGAATCCAAGGGGACTCCAGGCCTTGAGCTGTCAGCACAGAGCCGGACGCGGGGCTGGAACCCACGAACCATGAGATCATGACCTGAGCCAAAATCAGGAGTCAGACGTTTAAGGGACTGAGCCACCCAGGTGCCCCTGACATGCCAGAATTTTTAAGTTGCCTGCGGACATGATGTTAACAAGCCATATGGAGAGAAAGCATTAACCAGGAACAGTGGCAGTTTGGGAAACACCCTGTGGTCCATCCCTGCCTTCCTCCCTGACCTGCAACCATCCCAGGTTTTTCTCCCTCTGGTTTGGGCTGGTGGCCTCCGATCCATGTGTCCCCTCTCCCGGGTGTGGCACGTCCGACCAACAGTGACTACGACTTCTGTGGGCCACCCTGCCCGGCCACCTGTGCCTGCCTTAACTCCTCAGGGCCCTGCACCCCCTGGCGCACAGCCGGCTGCTTCTGCTACAAGGGTTCTCCCCGGTGGCGGGCATGTGAGTGTCGCACACCGGCCGTGGCCGCCACCTGCAGGGGCGCTACATCTCGGGCACCCAGGTGCCGTCCACGGCCACCCGTGAGCAGAAGTGTCGGTGCCACAGGCCTGGACACCTGTTCGGGTGCCACCCTCATGCCTGTGGGTCCTGAGAGTCGTGCCACAGCCTGGCAGAGCAGCGCACTAGGGGACACTGTGGCTCTCTGGAGACCCCCGCCTGCACACCTTCAATGGGACCCGGCACCACTTCCAAGGGCCTGGCCGGGAGGTGTTGGCCAGAACATGCCGGCCGCACCCTTGGCCGCCTGGATGGAGGTCAGGCAGCAGGAGCCCTGGGGTGCTACGTGGGCCCGCAGGTGGACGTGGACATGGAAGAAAGGCAGCTGTCACTGCCGGTGGGGCAGTTTGGGGTGATCCAGGTAGGCATGACCTAACTCTAGTCCTGGTCTCGGGGAGCCCTGATGACTAATGAGCGTAAATAACAACAGGCTGATGAAATGATAACCCAGGGGTATCCACTTTGGAGAAGGAGACACTAGGGCTTTGCCGCCCCTTGAACTGGGCAGAGGGTCCCTGCCCCAGCCTTGCACTCCAGGGTCCCGCCAGCTCCGGCTGTGCCACTCCCCACAGGCTGCAGAGCCCAAGGACCTCTGGGAAGTGCCCTTGGATCCTGCACCCCCTCCTGACCCCTTTCCAGAATCTTCTCTGGGAGCCACAACGCCAGGGCTCTCAGTGACCTCATCCCACGTCCATCTTCAGGGGGTGGACCGTGCGGGCAAGGTGCACACAACAAGCCCCACTGCAGGAGGGTGGGCGGCCAAGGTGGGCCGAGGCTACAGGGTTGTATCATTATGCAAGACCTCCCTCCTGCCGCGTGGGCCACAGCCGGGGCTGGGAAGACGGGAAGTGCGCCTGGGCGGCCTCTCCTGGGCACCACGTCCTGTCCAGAAACTCTGCGGAATCAAGAATTCTAAAGCCACACCTGGCCTCCGGGGAATTAGGAAGGTCTCTGTGTTGAGGGTAGAACATAGTTCATTTAACAGTTTGGCAGCTGGGAGACATGAGATGTGGGCCTCCATTCACACTCTTGTTCCAGACCCCACGAGTGGGGCAAATGGTCACTGGGCCCACACAAAGAGTGTCAGCCGATGCTCTAACAGGCAATGTGGGGAAGCAATAAAGCGTGGGGTGCTGGGCTTGGAGGCCTGGGTTCCAGCCCCGCTGTGCCCTTTGTTAACTATTGACCTTGGCCTAGTGGCTTGGTTTCCCCATCTATGAAATGTGAGTACCGTGTGGCATATTCTCTGCTCACCCAGAGCCCTTCTGTGACCAGATGTGTGCGTTTCCCACACCAAGCAATCCTCCAATTCTCTGTGGGCAGCAGCCGAGTGTCCTCTAATTCAGTTCAGCTCTGACACATCTACCTGGAGATGACATCAGACCCCACAGGTTAAGGGCTGACCCGCAGGACTGCCCCCCCGCCCCTTCAGATGCCAGTCGCAAACCTGCTAGGGGGTCACTATGTTTCCTGTCCGCCTTCCTCTGGACAGCATAGGAGTTCTCCAAGCGCAGGGACTTTGTTTATTTTGGTGAAAAAAATAGACACAAACCCCTGAGAGCACCCTGAGGATGTCAGAGGCGATGCATGCAGTTTGTTCTGGAGAAAAATAAGGCCCGGAAAGAGGCCAAAGAGGCCCGTGGAGGCAGGGAGGTAGGGAAGCACTGGGACAGAGACCTGAAGGAGGTGAGAGGGGGAGTCGTGTAGACACAGGAGGGAAGAGTGTCCAGGAAGAGGGAACAGTCAGTGTGAAGGTTGGAATGAGGCCTGGTGTGTGGCTGGAGCAGAGTGAGTGAGGGGCTGAGTGGGCCGAGGTGAGGACAGAGAGGTGACACGGGCCACAGTGAGGACTTTGGATTTTATCTGAGGAGACCAAGGAGCCATGGAAGGGCTTGAGCAAGGGAGGGACAGGATGTGATCTGTGATGTTAGAAGATTCGTTGGAGGTCATGAGGAGGGTGGGTCACAGGGGGCAGAAGCCCCGACCCCGAGGGGCTGGTGTCTGGGCAAGGCCGCCTGACACACGTCGGTGTCTGTTCTGTCTTCCAGGTGAGCAGGTCCCAGGCCAGCCTGCCCCTGCCTCTGTCTGGGGTCATGCTCCGGGCCTTCTCCACATCCTCGGCCGCCGCGGTCCACGTGACCCGTGGCCTCTCCGTGGCCTTTCACAAATCCCGTGTCCTCGGGGGGACAGTGCCGGAGATCTACACTAGCACCGTCTGTGGCTTCAGTGGGGACCGTCACATGGGTATCTTGGATGATTTTGGCGACTTCAAGGGCATATGCTTCTCTGATGACCACAGCTCAACCATAGGCCTGGCCCCCCGTGCCCGCCGGACAAGGCAACCCAACACCGGCCCTCCTGCGGACCACTGGGCACCCACAAAGGGCCCTACGGGGCCTGCCATGAGGACACGGAGCCTCTGGTCCACGTGGAGAACTGCGTCCGTGACCTCTGTGCCACAGGGGGCTTGCAAGGGACTTTATGTGCCGTGCTAGGGAGCTGCGCCCCGGAATGCCTCCCTGTGCCTCCCTGAAGACCCCTGGTGGCCCGCGGTGAGTGGTATCGTCACGGGGATCTTTCTGAGCCTGATCTCACTGGCTGGCCCAATACCACCTCCAGGATGTCTTCCTAGGTCAGTGCCACCCAAGTGGAGTCACTGCATGCCCTCTGGGTCACTGTGCCCCTTAGGACCCTCCCCCCTTAAAGTGCTCCAGTCATAATGACCGCTGACACTGACACTATCGGGTCAGCCAGGATGGTCTAGGTCACGCTGCAGTAACAAACCGACCTGACATCTCCACGGCCCAACACGGCCAAAGATTGTTCTCTCTCCTACAGATTCCACAGTGTTCAGGGCACCGTTCAAGTTCACTTCCACCCTGTGATGCCACCCCGGTCTTCCGTCCTTCACCGCGGAAGTCACAGTCACAGCTCGTAGCACTTTGGCCACGGCTAGTCATGGTCCCGCCTACCTGTAAGGGGGCTGGGACGGGGAAGCACGTGGGCATTTGGTGGCTATAAGTGACTCTACCGTATGCATTAGCTCATTCAATCCCCGTAACCACCTGCCAAGGGAAGTGCTATTAGGACTTGTTCGATGGGTGAGAAAACTGAGGTACCAGAACGCTAGGGGACTCGTGTAGGGTCACCTGGAGGGTCAGCAGGATGTGCGTTGCATTGATTCCTGCTGCCTTTAGGATGAAGCACAAGCCCTTGGCTGAGCACTTGAGGGCTCACGGAGACTGGCGCCCACTCCCGATCCCTGTCAGCGGCTCCTCACCTACACTCTGGGATCCTGAAGTGTGTGTAATTCCCACCCTCTCCAGCCAACTTCCTGCTGCTTGTCGCTCCTTCAAGTCCCAGAAACCCACACGCCAGTGGGGCCAGGCATGCAAATGGCTGACATGGGCTGGGGGAGGCTGGGGTGTGTCCTGCCTGGGGGGGTTGGCATTGCTTTCCAGATAATTCTCGCCAAGTGGGATCGTGGGCTCAGTGGAGCCCAACAGCTTATTCCAAATCACTCAGCAGTTGCGTGACTTTGGGCAAGTCGCTTAACGTCTCTGGACCTCAGTTTCCTTGTCTGCAAACGGGGTGATGAAAGTCTCTATCTCATGAGATTGTTGGGAGGGATAAAAAAGGCGGTATATGAAAAACAAGCTCCTGGTAACTGCTCGGTTATAGGTAGTTCTTTTTATTGATGAATGATAATAGCCTTGCACAGTTTCTTGCTAACCCAGTTTTCTTCAGTGAATTCAGGAAGAAAATACTAAGGATTAGAAGAGATAATACCTAGAAGGAGCATAGAGCAGGGCCGGCCATACAGTGAGTGCTCAGGAAATGTTACATAAGACAATCCTCATCACCGTCATTGCCGTTATCATCACCATCAACAGCATCACCTCCTGATGATACCTCCACATTCCCCACTCTGCCCTGATGATCCGTCCTTGGCCTCCTCAACCTGCCCTCTGCTCCCTTAGTCATCTTCTGGTTGGAAACATTCCAGAACAGTAATGCTTGGCTAATTATTAGCCCCCATCTGTGTTCTTCCAGATCTGGCCTGCCATCCCACCATCCATTATGAGCTCTGCGGTTCCTCACGTGTCCCAGCTCTTGCACTCGGCCTGCCCTGCCCGACAGCTACCTGATGCCATGCCAGGAGGGCTGCTAGTGTGATACGGGCTTCGTGCTCAAGCAGCACTGACTGCGTGCCCCCCGTCCAGGGCGGCCGTTCCATGGGAGGCAGGTACCACCCGGCCAGGGAGGACTTCTGGGCCGGGGAGCGTTGTGAGCAATTCTGCCACTGCCCACCCACACCATGTGCTCCTCCCCTTCCTCCTGCAGGCCTGGGCAGAAGCGTGGGACCCCGAGAGGTGCCTTCGGGCGCCACCCACTCTTCCCTGGCACCTGCCAGGCATGTGGGCACTCTCACACTGCCACCTTCGATATGAGGACCGGTGAGCTCCCAGGCACTTGTTCTTCTGTCTTTGCCAAGTCCTGTGGCTCCTCTGGCTCATTGCCCTTTTTCTTTTTTTCTTTTTTTTTTTTAAATTTTTTTTTTAACGTTTTTATTTATTTTTGAGACAGAGAGAGACACAGCATGAACGGGGGAGGGGCAGAGAGAGAGGGAGACACAGAATCGGAAGCAGGCTCCAGGCTCTGAGCCGTCAGCCCAGAGCCCGAGGCGGGGCTCGAACTCGCGGATCGCGATATCGTGACCTGAGCTGAAGTCGGACGCCTAACCGACTGAGCCACCCAGGCGCCCCTCATTGCCCGTTTTCAAGGTGGAACTTGAGAAGGAGAACAGGTCCTTCTCCAGATGTCTATGCAGGTGCAGGGGCTGAGATTTGTCCACAAGAGAAATACTTGACCTGGCCAAGGTAAGCACTTAATGGCTTCTAGAGACACTTGGACCGATTGAAGCTAAGAGAAATGCTTGGCTCCAACTAAGTAAAAATCATGTGACATGTCCCAGTGGAAGCACAGTGATTCTGGGCCCACGGAGTTTCCCTGTGTACTAGTCTGATTGTCGTTAATCACAAATAGCAGGAAACGTCGCTAAAATGAACTCAAACAAGTCAGGTTTTTAGATTCACGACTGAAAATTCCAGAGGGAGATCGGGCGTGATTTGATCAGGGCGCAGATTGTTTTCTCAGCATTTCTCCTAGTTTGTGGGTCCTCTACGGTGCTAGCATTGTCCTCAGGTTGGCTTTTCTTGTGGTGGCAAAATGACCGCAATTTCCAGGCTTCCAGTGTGCATTTCTCACCATCCAAAGCAAAACCCAAATCTCTTTATCCCTCAATTACTAAACAAAATTCTGTGCTTCACTTTGATTGGACCCCACTGAAACAATCCTTGTGGCCCAAAGACTGCCTTAGCCTGTCTGGTCCTATCTCAGGAGCTGTAGGTGGGATAGACCCCCCCCCCCCCCCCCCCCCCCCGCCCCCAGCCCTCACAGCTGCTCATTGCTGGGAGAAGGGCTAAATGCGAGCCCAATCCCAGGGGGCCCACGTCCTCAAACCAGTATTTCTTGTTGCAAGGGTCTCCAAAAAATGTAAATGCCCTGGAAGATCTCCCCTCAGAGACCTGAAAATTTTATCTGGAACCCACAGGGGTGGATGTGTTTTCCACGCCTGAGGGCCCCTGCCGACAAGAGTTCCATTGTTGGCTGTTGGAAAACACACAGCCCTGCCCCTTCCACCCCACCCCCTTCCAGGAAGGGAACCGGCTTTCAGAATTAGTCACGCTGCCAGCATCCCACACAACAACCCCATTGAATCCAAAGGGCAGTCCTGCAGGGTGAGTGCTATTCTTATCCTAATTTACAGAGAGGGAAACTGAGGCCCAGAGAGGGAGACTCGCTTGCCTGATGTCACATGGTGAGAAAGGGGCGGAGCTAGGATGTGAACTGAGGCTCTCTGGCCCAAAGTTCCTTCCCTCTCCACCTGTGGGCCTACTGTGTGCCTCCACAGTGTGATCTACTTAAGGAAGGCAGGCCACTTGATTCATCTGCTATGAGGCCTGGGATACAGTGACTCCCAAGAATGGTTCTCATTCAGTCACTCAACAAATATTTCTCAGGCACCTACTATGTGCCAGGCCCTGTGCTTCTGGGGACACAGAGGGAATGGAACAGTTAAGGTCCCTCTTTCCTGGTCTGACAGTCCAGAGGGGAAAGAGTCAATAAATATAACCAGTAAGTGTGTAATTATACTCTGTGTCAGGAGGTGATAGGTGCTCATGCTTCGGGGTGGGGGGAGGGGAAAGAGAATAGGGTGGAGCGAGCGGTTTCCAGGTGGCAGTCGTAGTTGTAACTCTGGCGACCAAGGAAAACCTCATCAAGAATGTGATGTTTGATATGGGGCGCCTGGGTGGCGCAGTCGGTTAAGCTTCCGACTTCAGCCAGGTCACGATCTCGTGGTCTGTGAGTTCGAGCCCCGCGTCAGGCTCTGGGCTGATGGCTCGGAGCCTGGAGCCTGTTTCCAATTCTGTGTGTCTCCCTCTCTCTGCCCCTCCCCCGTTCATGCTCTGTCTCTCTCTGTCCCAAAAATAAATAAAAAACGTTGAAAAAAAAAATTAAAAAAAAAAAAAAAAAAAAAAAGAATGTGATGTTTGAGCAAAGCCCTGAAGAAAGGAGATGAAGGAGGGACCCAAGCGCACATCGGCAGGAACAGTGAATCTGCTGGAGGGAACCCAGGATGCAAATGTCTGGAGGCTGGGAAGGTGCCCGGTGTGCTGGAGGACCAGCGGGGAGGCCAGTGTGGCCGGAGCCCAGTGAGCAAGGGAGGGAGGGGTTGAGGGGGAGGAGATGGTGAGGTCGGAGATGCCAGGGGACCAGACAGGGGAGTGACGTATGGGTCGTGGGTCATGGTGAGGACTTTGCCAGGAGAGAGGTGCGGCCAGGGGAGGGCTCTGAGCCGGGAGGGCCCTGACCTGACTCAGGGGTTCGCAGGCTCCCTCTGGCTGTGGGCGAGGAGCAGACTGAGGGCAGGCAAGAGAGCAGGGGACCCAGGGAGGGGCTGCTGTGGTGTCCAGAACGGGGAGGATGGAGGCCGGGCCTGGGCAGGGACGGTGGGGGAGAAATGGTTGGTTCCGGAAATATTCTTTGTGGTCTAATTCTCTTTTCTAACCTGCTGTCTGCTCTTAGGAACTTCACATTTACACGGGGCCCTGTTGTCTTTTTGCCACCCCCTTCCTCCCCCCATCCCACAACACACACATACACACGGGTGTGGAACCAGACGACCTGGCCTGGAATCCCGACTTTGTCCCTTAATTAACTGTGTCCCTTGAGGCTGAGTGACAGCCCCTCGTTGCCACACTTGCCTCCCACTGGGAGAGTAATGCCTGCCTAGCAGTCCCGCAACAGAGTCTGGAACGTTCTCTGAAAACAGAGGGAGAGAGTTAGCAACAGTTGGTAATTGACACGGGGACATGCAGGGGTGCGGAGGTGGTCCTCGCCGGGTGCGGCAGCACCTCTGTAGACACCGAGGTGCGGGGGCGGGGGGAGGGGATGGGAATACTGAGATGTCAGGGGCCCCTGTGGCCAGCTGCCGGGTCAGCGCCTTCCCGTGGCCACTGGTGCCAGCCATCCGAGCTCCGGGAACCACAGACTCATTTCCCTGCCTCTGCGGCCAGGCGGGCCCTTGGGGACCCCAGCGGGCGGGGCCGGGACGGGGTAAGGCACCCACAGCTAGGGAGGAACAGAGCCGGGCACGCAGGGGACGGGGACGAGGCAAACCATCCAAGCTATGGAAAGGGAAGACATTGCAGGAGGACACAAATAGCACACATGCTTTTATCCACAAAGAAACAAATGTTTATACATAACATTCACTATATACTATGTGCTATATGCACGAAGGCACAGCCTCTCAGTCCGATTCAGTTCTGTTCCTTTAGGGGCGCCTGGGCGGATCAGGTGGTTAAGCCGACTTCAGCTCGGGTCATGATCTCCCGGTTTGGGAGTTTAAGCCCCTTGTCGGGCTCTGTGCTGACAGTTCGGAGCCTGGAGCCTGCTTCGGGTTCTGTGTCTCCCTCTCTCTCTGTGTCCCTCCCCGCCTCCTTCTCTCTTTCTCTCTTTCAAAAACAAGCAAATAAACGTTAAAGAAAATTTTCGTGTCTAAGTTTACAATTTTTATTCATTTCCCCCAACTTTTATTTTGAATGTTTGTAACGACAGGAGTGTTACGGAGAGAGTACGACAAACCCAGGTACCCTTCGTGGAGATCCACCAAGTGTTAATAAATATTTTGCCTCATCTGCTTTCACTCCGTATGTCGGTACCCTAGTTGTTTTCTGCGTCTCCTGCATCTCAGACCTCTTCTCCCGTTCTCCCGCCCCCCCTGGAGCAGGCCGGCTTGTGAAAGACTCCTCAACGCCTTTCCAGGAGGAAGTCACAAAGCACGGCCAAGCTCTTCTTTGCTTTTGCCTTTTCTCCTCGCCCTGGGCAGATTCGGGATGACAGTTCAGGGGTCCTTCCTGCATCAACCACGCCTGATCCATCCTGGGCTGCCTCTGTCCAGGGTCTGTGCTGTAATGGTGGCCCCGAAGGCGGAAGCAGGTCTGAGATGGGAGGTGGGTGTCCCTCTCCTACATACTTTCCCGTGAAGCCTCAAACCAGGGGGATATGGGGCCTGGGTCACCCCGGAGAGATGGACCGGCCCCTCCAGCCCCGGCTGCCAAGTGGGAATGTGGGCCCAGTTAGGCCATGTCTCCCACGAGAAGCTGGAAATGCAGCTTATTGTGTTGGAAACATCCGGATCTTTAAATGTCGGCAACTGTTAGTTTTTGCAACACTTTGGGAACCAAAGGAAACATGTACAACCGTTGGGCTCGGGCCCTCCTGAACATCAGAAGCAAATGGCAAAACCAAAATTAATAAAGCTGCTTACCACCCCGTGGCTTTGATTTTTTACTTTCATTCGGCATTCCTGAAAACCTTGTGATGTTCAGAAGCTATGTATAGGTTTGATTTTTCTCATGTTGCAAGAATTCCTAGGGTACTGAGAAATCACAGCCAATCACAGCTTCGGCAGACTCTGTAGGGCCAAGTGATGTCAAAAGCAAAACGAAGGGGAAATGTTTCGGATGACTTTTTTCTCTCTATAAAAATAAATATAACACATATTTACTTATAAAAGATTATATAAACATACATTTATATGTATGTATTACATACATACATGAGAGAGAGAGAGAGAGACTTTAGATATGATTGAAGTCAAGTTGGCCTAGAAGACACCCCAAAAGAGATCCAACCCCCAATAGGATGCAAGGAGCTGCACCCACTACTGACCCCCCCACCCCCGCGAGTGTCAGTGTTTGCACCTTCACGCATCCACATGGGGGCCTCAGGTCAGAAGCCCCAGCCTCAGGCCAACACACGCATGGATATGGCACGTTCTGGTCCAACCCTAGGGGAAGTTGTGGTCGGCCTGGGTTGGGTAAAACCCCATAAACGTCTGTATATCTGAATGCAAGGCCACCATGATGAAAGATTCAGGAAATAAAGCTGGCAGGAGTTGATTCTCCAGGCGGAAGCCAGTCCTTAGACGCGATGTGTTTTGTTGGACTTCTGTAATTTTTTAAACCTGCATAATTTTTTATTTATTTTATTTAAATTTACTTTTTTAACGTTTATTTATTTTTGAGACAGAGAGAGACAGAGCATGAACGGGGGAGGGTCAGAGAGAGAGGGAGACACAGAATCTGAAACAGGCTCCAGGCTCTGAGCCGTCAGCACAGAGCCCGACGCGGGGCTCGAACTCACGGACCGTGAGATCATGACCCGAGCTGAAGTTGGCCGCTCAACCGACCTGCATAATTTTTAAAAAATCCGACCCAACTTTTTTTAGCAAGTAATCTCTACACCCAGCGTCGGGCTCGAACCCACGACCCTAAGATCAAGAATCACTTGTTCTACCCACTGAGCCAGCTAGGTGCCCCCGAGGCAACTTTTAATATTGGGAATTCTGTATAAAGATTCAGGTTTCTGACACTGATGGAACATATAGCAGCAATTGGCTGGGACTGTGTAGACACTATCCTTTAATACTTTTAATTAGACTTTTTTTGAAGTAGGGTATTTTACGAATATAAAATCCCAAAGGTACAAGAGGGAGTCTCCCTCCGCCCCACCCCCTAGCCTCTCACCCCTCCTCCCCAGGAGCAACCACGGGTGTCAGCCTCCAAAGATACCTCATTCATGAACAAGGGTATGCATTCTTCCCTCCTTCACAAATGGTAGCATATTCTATACATCCTGCTGTTTTTCCCTCAGCGAGGGGTCTGGGAGACACTTCTGTCTCTCTCCATGTGGCTGCCTTTTAAACAGGACAGTAGTTCTCCCATTTGCCGGGTGGCCAGCGTGCCTTACGGTCTCCTGCCTGTCCTGCTTCACTCGTTCACGATTCTTGCCGGGTCCCTTTGGCAACTGAGTCCAGACTCTGGCGCAGGTGAAGGACACCCCAGCTACCGCGGAGCGCTCGCCCCTTCTCGCCTTCGGATGCCTGCAGTTCTTGGACTTCCCAGCAGAGGGAGACACCACTCAACTCCATCAAAGGGGTCTTCCCGGGGACACCGTAATTTGAAATGTCTGAGCAAGAGACGCTATCTTCCCCCAGACAAAGACCCCCTTAGCTGGACCGGGATCCTCCCCGGCAGGCCCCCCTTAACACTGCTTCTGTCTCCCCCTGAACTTCCCACTTGAACGAGATCCACCCCGAGTGCCTCCTCCACTCCCTGAAGGGACTGGTCCCTTCTTAACGGGAGTCGGGGGAGGCCGTGTCCTGGTCTAGGGCCTGGGGTTGAAAAATGGCCTGAGGGAGCCACATAAAGAAAGCATGTGTCTGGGCGTGCCTCCCTGTTAGGAAGTGGGGGGCCCTTTCTCCCTGGCCTGGGCAGACAACCCCCAGCAGAGCCTTGACCTCGGAAGCCCCCTTTCCCCGTCCTGTGCTCCACACTCTCCCTGGCCTGGCTCCCGCAGCCCTCCCCTCCACCCCCGAGATGGTGTTGGGGGTCGCCCGGAGTCCAGCTGGTGGCCAGTGCAGGGCCACCCTTTCCTGGCCCTGCCCCTCCCCGTGACCCCAATCCTCCGCCAGCCACTCAAAGGCGCCTTGTTCTCCATCCAGCCCCCGGACAAAAGTCCCTCTGTCTAAAAAGGCAGAGAATTGGGGGGAGGGGGCACCCCAACGAGGACGGTGTGGGGGCCCACACAGACCCCAGCCAGAAGGAATGCCACGAGGAGGAGGGGCAGGAGAGGGAGGAGGGAGCGGAAGGAAGCCTTGCACAGTGCAATGGCCTTATCCGGAGTGGGAGGCAGCCTCCACCCCAACACCCACTGCGTAGACCCGGGCATCTGACTCCCTGCGCCCTTGGGAAGGTCTGAACTAGGAAGGTCTGCTTGGTGCTCAGAAACCAGTTCCCAGGCTCTCTCGGGCATGATGGACGTGACGGGGAAGAGGCCATGGTCTAAAGCCCAACAGCCCCCACCCCGCCCCCACCCCCACCTCACGACCTTGGTCACATCAGCATCTTCTGCTGGCCCTCGAATTGTCAAAAGCGACAAGTGGTCTGGAAGGGGACTCTAGTTCTCCTGCGATTGCCCGCAAGCACAGCACACAATCTTAAGTAAAAGAAATTAGATTAGGACCCCAGTGCAGGGCCTTCCCCCACCATGCTGCAGGACGGGAGCTCTGCGTTTAAAGACCCCAACCTTCTTCCTGCCAGGTGCTTTTCACAGGGGCAAGAGATTAAAGAAAACCCCTCCCCTGATGTGAGGGGCAGAATTCCAGCCCATCCTATTCTCCCTTTGTCGCACCTGAGGCTGCTGTGAACTTAGGGACCGCAGGGAGCTCCCCAGCATTAGAGGTGGGGGAGAAGGGTGTGGGAGCTGTCTCTTTAAGAGCAGGAATGGGGTGAGAGAGCCCCTGAGCTTTAGGGAGTCCAACTTGTTCTCTACCTGCCCAGGTTTGCTTAGGGCGGGGCAGCTGCGGATAAAGGCAGGACTCAGGCTCAGCAGCCCCATTCTCTCCCTTCTCTCCTGGAACTTTCCAAGCAGCCTGGGGAGCCACACAGGTGAGCGGCTGGGGTCCCCTCCTTCCAACAGCCTCTTGGCTCTGCGCCCAAACTATCCCCGCCCCTCCCTCCACTTACCTCTGTTAAAGACTCTAGAACCTCCCTTCAAGAATCTTTTCTGGGGGGCAAGGGGGCAGCAGATTAGAGAAAGCCCCTTCCGTTAACGTGATCCCCGCCCCCCATCATTCTCCCTTCGGGGGGCTGGGTGAGCCAGCTGGGATGAGGGTAAGGCCCACACGTGGGATCGGGGTGACTGGGTAGATCGGGGGTGACTGAGTTGACCAGAAGCATCTGGATTAGGGGTATCTGGGTGGATAGGGTTGCAGAGGGGTGCCGGGGTGGACTGGAGTGGCCACCATCATGGCGGAACAGAGAGGATAGCACAAGGCGGCTGGTAGAAATGGCTCTGGACCCCGTGTTGGGCCCGCAGGGCAGGAAAGGAGCAGAGAGGGGTGGGGAGAGCCTCCACCTGCAGGCCGTCCTCCTCTCCGAGCCTTCACACCGACACCAACCAGTTCGGGAGCAGCTCACAAGCCTCTTCCAACAACAGTCTGGGCAGGTGCCCAGACACCAGCTCCCAGCGGCCTGCACCCTGGGAGGGCCAGGCCGGAAATGTCGCCCAGGGGCTGGGGCGCCGCTAGGATCCCTCATCCATCCCCCCTGTGCCAGGGATGCTGAGAGGTGCCCGAGACGGGGAGAAACAGAGCCCTCGCGGCCAGGGGGACGTGGTGAATTCCATGGACAGAGGCTTCAGAGCTGGGACTCTGGGTCCTGGGGGACAGCATGGAGCATTAAGCTGAGTTAGCAGGGGTTACGGGGTTGTGACAGCAACGGGAGGGTAACCACAGTGCCAGCTTCATCAAGCCGCGAAGATTATGTAAGTGAATAAATGCAAAGAACGGAAACAGTGCCTGGCATGGGGTAAACAATTAAGCATTAGCTCTTTTTTTTTTTTTTCAAGTTTGTTTATTTATTTGGGGGGGAAGGGGCAGAGAGAGAGAGAGAAATTCCTGAGCAGGCTCTGTGTTGTCAGCCCAGAGCCCCATGCGGGGCTTGAACTCACCAACCGCGAGATCATGACGTGAGCCGGAATCAAGAGTCGGACGCTTAACCGGCTGAGCCACCCAGGCCCCCAGCCAGCACTAGCTCTTATTACTAGTATTAGCATCATCTCGGGGTGACGAAGCCTCGCCAGGTAGCTTGGTGAGGACCCACGGGCCGTCCTGCCCACACACCCACTCCAGCTCTTCTCCCCAAACGTGTGGGGCCCTAAATGCCATAGCAATGCTTCCCAAAGCCACAGACCCCCTTCCTGCAAGAAATGGGCGCTCAGACTAAAACCATGAGTCCACCCTGAAGGACGGACGGCTGGGAGGATTCCCAGGACCCGAGTGCACAGGACCGGGGAGGAGTCTGGGCAAGAAACAGAAAGGAACACGGAGTGGGGTTTCCATGGTATGGAGAGACGGGCTCGCTCTCTTTAGCTGTGGACGGGAGTCGCGGGGACGCAGCAGGGAAGGTCAAAAGGCTTTTCGCCAGGCTTAGCGAGGGCATGTGTTTTGCGATTGGTGAAATGGAGGATAGAAGAGATCGCCTCCAGGGTTTCCGGCAGTCGGGGGGGTGGGGGGTTGGCGGTGAAATGGGTGAACACACAGCAAGGTCACGGGCAGTGCCCAGCACAGGGTGGGTCAGAGGACGTGTTAGCTCTTGCTATCAACGTTTTGACAGTGGGTGCTTGTGGCAGTGGGGCAGGGGCAGGGAGGGGGCCGGGCGATGCACGGGGGCTTATCTCGGGCACTGAGGATGCGGGGAGGGTGGGCTGATGCCAGACCAGGAAGGGGATGGGGGGGTTCTTCTTGCTGAGCAGGCCTATCTGGGGAGGGAGGAAATAATGCTGTTAGGGCCTGACAGAGCCTGGGGCCGGGGCAGGGGCTGGGGCAGAAACGAGGTGGGGGGCAGAAGATGGGCCTGGGGCTGCAGCCAGATGACTCGTCTCTGCTCTGTGCCCCACGCCCGCCCCAGCCTCCGGTTCTCCCTTGCCCACGCCTCGCCCTGAGCCGCCTGAGGAGCCGGCCGGGCCCCGGCCCTGGCCCAGCCGGAGGTCTGCAGAGTCTGGGCAGGGCAGGCAGGCTCCGAGCTGTCCTGTGGCAGACACACCCGGGAACCGGGCCTCTTGCCACCTGGCTCCCAACGTCCCGTTTCCCAAAACACCCCGAGGCCCTGAGAGTCCTGAGTGACGAGCAGCCTCTGCAGAGCCAGGCTGCTTTAAGTCCCGCTCCCCGCCGGGCTGACCCTACGCACCGATTTCCAGCTTTCAGTTTCTCAGTTTCCCCATCCGTAAGATGGGGATAACGGCAGGCAGCACCTCCCTCATTTGGTCGCCAGGGCAACTCGCTTCAGGCCCCAAGTTTGTGTCCAGTGAGTTGTTACTGTGGTCCCTCGCCAGGTCCGCGTCGTCACCCACCCTCCCTGCACTTACCTCCCAGCCAGTGAGTGGGTTTTAATGCCAGCCTTCCTGCCCTGGGGCGAGCTGCGTACCCCGGGTGGGGGCAGAGTAGGAGAGGATTGGGAACCAGAGGCACCTGTCTGGCAGCCCGCAGCCCTGCTCAAGTTGGACCCTCCCCGTCCGTCCCCACCCCTCCAGGCCAGCTGGACGCGGACATGCGAAAGGCGACCCTAAGCCTGCTCATCCTCTTGATAGGTGAGTACCCATCCCCGGGACTGCCTTTTCCCCAAACCCCTCTGTTGAGTGGTGGCCACGTTCCACGTGTGTCCCTCTCATGCTTTCCGCCTCCCTTGTGGGGTAGGGACTACCAGGACAGCATCTCCTTGAGGGTAAGAAGTGCCACACTGGTGACTTCAAGGGACACACAAAGACAGGAGGACCTCTTAAAGCAGAGGCTCACACAGCTACAAAGTCACCCTCTCGAGGGAGGAGAAGGCTCAGCCCTGTGTACTGTGTCTTTAACACCTCCCTAACACTAGTACAAGAGATGACTGGGAGCTTCGTGTATGCGGCAGTTACGGAAATCCTTTGTGCCTCAGTTTCCCCAGTGTAAAAATGGAGACAATAATGGTATGCACTTAATAGTCATTTCACAAGTTAGTGCTTGAAAAGCAGTTAGATGGGGCGCCTGGGGGGCTCAGTCAGTTAAGCGTCCGACTTCAGCTCAGGTCATGATCTCGCGGTCCGTGAGTTCGAGCCCCGCATCGGGCTCTGTGCTGGCAGCTCAGAGCCTGGAGCCTGCTTTCGATTCTGTGTCTCCCTCTCTCTCTCTGCCCCTCCCCTGCTCATGCTCTGTCTCTCTCTCTGTCAAAAATAAATAAACATTAAAAAAAAATTTTTTTTTAAAAGAAAGAAAGAGAAGCAGTTAGAACAGGGCCCAGGGCAGAGTAAGCACATTGCATTTGTGCTTTAAATATAATTAAAAATTGTTAATCTCCTTTTCACAAAGAAAGAACAGAGCTTAGGCCCAGAGCTCAGGTGGCCCCCTGCTTCTAGCCCGAATGTAATCCTAGTCCTTTGCTTTTCTGGTATTTTTTTTATCCCTCACATCGGGCAAGATTGGCATTCCATCCAGGGTAGTAATAGAAAGCTGCACTTTTGAGTAAAGTGTGTTAAGTTTATAATTAGTGATTTGCTTTAAAAGGAAGTGGTGAGCAGACACCAGAACAGGTGGGGTGTGGATGAGGCTCTGAGAATGACCCGGAACCAATGCCATCTGGCATCTTGATAAGTTGATAAGAGTGTCGCTCCACGGGGCACTGGGCAGCTCAGCCAGCTAAGCGTTCGACTTCAGCTCAGGTTAGGATCTCGAAGTTCATGAGTTCGAGCCCTGCATCGGGCTCGCTGCTCTCAGCATGGAGCCAGCCTCTGATCATCTGTCTCCCTCTCTCTGTCCCTCCCCTGTTCATGTCTCTCTCTCTCTCTCTCTCTCTCTAAAATAAACATAAAAAAATTAAAAAAAAAAAAAAAGAACCTTGTTCCATTTCTGCAGGAGGCGTGGATTAACCGGTGTCTGGAACACATCAGGCCAAAGAGTGGCCTAAAGCCGCCCAGATTAAAACCTATTTTAGGAGGCAACGTGCCGGCAGGGCTCACAGGCTTGGGGCTCGGGGGCAAGTCCACACCTCCGAGGTGAGAGGTGCAGGGGCAGCCAGTGGGGGCCGGACGCCTGTGCCCGCAGGAGGGGAACTGTCTGCCAGGGGACCCCATCTCGAGGCCCCTGAGGCTCTGTGGCTCTGCCCGGCAGTTTACTGAGGCTGGCACTGCCATCCCCTGTCCTTCCCGCTTCTCCCAGCAGGCCTGCCTGCCCTGGACGCCAACGACCCAGAAGGTGAGTCAGACTGGACCCTTCCACCAGGCTCACCCCCGAATTCCGCCCCCCCCCCCCCGCACCCCTGCCTCTTGGCTGTTGTCCTGGATTCACGTTCTTTTTTCTTTTCTTGCAGATAAAAACAGTCCTTTCTACTATGGTGAGAGCTTGCACCCCTCTCTTCGGAGCCTCCCCACCCCCACCTACTATTTTGTGCCAAGGGGCCCACCTAGGTTGGGTGAGGGTCTGATGTGGGCGAAACAAGGGTGAGGATAGGAAGGGGCGAGGAGTGGGGCACTGAACAGTCAACACCATAGAATAAAGGAATAAAGGAATGAGCGAGGCCAATCTGGTCCCTGCGAAGGTTCTCTTCCGGCAGGACAGACACACAGGAAGCCAGGACAGTTCACAGGAAGCCGTTGTTAGGGTTCAAATCAACGGCAGGGGGAAGGGTTGTCTTGCAAAAACTGCCTGAAGGAGGCGAGCTATGCGGTGGCCTCCCCGCCGTCTCTCAGGCACGGCAGACACACTCCAGACCTCCAGACCTTTGTACCTTCCGATCCCTTCGCCACGGCCCCCTGCCTCACCTCCCCGGGTCTCTGCTCGGAGAAGCCTTCCCTGACCACGCTGGGCCTCTGACGTTTTGTCCCCTGGCCCTGCTTCTTTGTCTTCAGAAAGCTTATCTTCACCTGACCTTCCATTGAATCTCTTATCGCTTGTTTGTGTGTAAAGGGGAATGTGAGCACAGGAGGGCTGGGGGGCCGTCTGTTCACTCTGTATCCCCGGCTCCCTGCCCGCCATAGGTGCCCAATACCTACTTGTTGGATAGATGGGGGTTTGATGGAGGGGCAGGCACTGACGACCCCCTCCGGGTTTCTCCTAGACTGGCACAGACTCCGGATCGGCGGACTCATCTGCGCTGCGGTTCTGTGCACCATCGGCATCATCGTCCTCATGAGTGAGTGGGGACGCTGGTGGCCGGGCTGGCAGGGCAGGGCTGTGGGCCCGGGTCCTGTCTCCCAACCGTCCCCTCTCCCCAACAGGTGGGAAATGCAAATGCAAGTTCAGCCAGAAGCCCAGGTAAGACGGGTTTCCCGTGTGCCCGGCTCACGCTGAACAGACACCTTTCACTGGTGGAAGGAGCTAAATCTCGCAGAGAGAGGCCTCCCGGCGCTGCCCTGGAGAATTCACGCCACTAAGATTTTGCCAGGTTTATTCTTCAGAGCTGATCATCTTCAGAGGGCCCCAAATCCTGAAAAGCTTTGGTCCCTGGAATGTTACAACCAGCATTGGAAAAATAGCCAGGAAGCTGTCAGGGCAAGCTGAGAATCTTCTAGCCTTGAGAGGGCAAGGGCGTGGATACTGATTTCACCACTTTTCTCTCCCTAGTCACCATCCAGGGGACGCCCCTCCTCTCATCACTCCAGGTAAGACAGGACCAGCATGGGGTGAGGGGAACACAGGATGCGAGGGGTGGGTGAGTGTGCACGTGTGTGCACGTGCCTTGGGGAGAAAACTCCACGTGCATTCACAAGCTGACCTGTCATCTCTCCCAGGCTCTGCCCATAACTGTTGAGGATGGATCAACCAAAAGGACATGGACGTCCCTTCTCTTCCCCCCAAGTCTTGGCTCTGCATGGGAGCCTGGACTCCAGGATGGAAGTCTCCCTCCTCTCCTCAGACCGCCTTGCCAGGGTCTCATCTCACCTCTCACTGGGGATGGGGGTGGGGTGTCTTTCTGTTCAATTTTTAATCTAAAAGTTGATCTTGACTCCTGCCCAAGCAGCCTCAAGACTCCCTACATTGGGATGGGCTTTCACTGGCAGCTGGCACAGAAGCTGGCCATCATCTCTCTGTTGGGAAAAACCCAAAGGCCTGGTGAATGGCATGAGGTCTGCCCTCTGCCTCCCAAGGCTAGGGGAGCCACGGGTGCAATTTAAAATTTTCTAGTAGCCAAATGGTGGACACTCTGGGGAGTGAAAGGGCGCTCTAACCAGATGGAATGCTGGGACATTCAAGTGGGCATTGAGACCATCCCAGGAAAACAAGGATGTGGATCTTCTTACACGATATGAGGAGTCACATAGATTATGATTAGAATAGAAAGACCCCATGACTGCCCCCCCACTCACCTCTGGGACCCCACTTGATTATAGAAAACTCTTCCTAGTACCCAACTGTCCCTGTGAGTTCTCAAAATAATTCCCCATGAGACTAATAATATATAGTGGCCACATGGCGTGAGAACCTCCAAGGAGCCTCAAACTCCCTTGAGACTCCCCAATACCCAAAAAGATCTCCAAAATGTCCCCAAGGGCCACCCCATATAACGCCTAAAACCCTTTAAAACACCTAAAACTATCTCCTACGATGCCCTGAGACATGACCCAAAGAAGAGATCCACAATAAACCAGCGATTTGTCCCTTCATAATGCCCTATTTCCTTCAAACATCCCACGAGGCCCCCCATAATCGTGAGCCCACACTCATGGGGCTTGCGAAAAAGCAGCAGGGGCAGCCAAAATGCACCCCATGACCTCTCCCCTCCATAACACTGCTCCTGGGAAACCACTCCTCCCGCTCTCCACCCCCCCCAAGCCACCCAAGAGACACCTTCTTCCAAAGATCCCATAATGGGTGAGGCAGGTGCACAGCGTGTTTATTGAGCTTATACACTTCCCGTCCTCTCCAGAGAAAGGGTAGCCAGGGCTCCAGCCACAACACCTATTTTCCCACCTATTTCTTGCACAGGCGCAAGAGGGCCAACACGCTGGGCTTCCGCCTGGGCAGGAGGCATGCGCACAAAGCAGCAGAGGAAGTTAGCAGGCCCGGGCGGGGAAACCGGCCCAGCGACTGATGACGTCATGGAGGCGGGCACTAAAAGAGATTGGCCAGAATGAGTTTAGAGGGAAAGGAAAGCTCTCTCCTCCTCAGTACTTTCAGAGGGAGCAGGAGGGGAGTGGGCTTGAGGGGGCGCTTCCAGACCTCATGGAGTTCTGCACATCGCCCCCACCATGGCTTCGGTACCCCAGCTTCTGGCGGTGCCCCAGCCCGAGCCCCCAAGTCATGCTTGGTCGGAGCGTGTGCCACGGGCCGAGATGTTGCTTCAGACTGGAAGTTCAAGTCCCTTGTCTTGAACTCGGCCTGTGGTCGGTACCTCACAGATACCATCACCCCGGGTAGGGCCAGGAGGCCGTTCAAGTGAGTGTCCAGAGGCCTGGGACTCCCCGCGCCAGTGCCCCCTCCCCTCCGAGCCGTGTCCAAGGTCTCAAGGTCCCCTCGCGTTTCAGGCACTGAGGTCTAGCTCGTGATGCTGGTAGATCTGTGTGGGGCCCTTGAAGCAAGCGGCGAAGAGGAAGCGTCTGCCGGCCACGGTGACGTGAGCAAAGGCGCGAGGGGCCACCAAGGCTGGGGGCCCCAGCTCCTGCAGCGGCTCCAGGAGCCCTTTGTCAGGCTCAAGACGCAAGACCTGACTGAAGGCGAAGTCGCTGCCCAGGATAGCCAGCTGGTCCCTGGCGATGAGCAGCGGCTGGAAGACGTGGGCACCACGCGAGGGCAGTCGCTGCAGCAGGCGGAACATGGAGCCGTCCCAGCGCATGACCTGTGAAGTGTGGCCACTAGTTAGGGCCTGGGGTCCAGGAGGGCCAGGCCTGCGGGTAGCGCTCTGCGCTTCCGAGCGCTTGGGACAGCCTGGAGACAGGCCTGTAGGTCCCCAAACTCCTGCAGCTTTCTTACCTTCACACGTGTCACCACCCAGCTGCTCAGGCCACAAACCTGAAGTCATCCTTGGCCCCTCTCTCCCCCTCGCGCCCCACACAGAGTCGGTCAGCTTTACCTACGATGGGATACATCTCTCCCATCTCCTCTGGCTGCACTCCGGCCCGGCCGCAGTCACTTCCCTCCTGGACCATGACGCCAGGCTCTTCCCTGGTCTCCCCCCCTCCATCCCTACACCCACAGTCTGTTCCCCACACGTGTCCTGGGGACACCTGAGTCAGATCAGTGCCTTCTAGGCTCTGCCTGGCGGTATCTCACCCCAGAATGAGAATGCTGGAGGGGGTGGGCCATCAGCCCCGGAGACTCAGAGTGCGGTGATTGTGGTCAAGTGGGAGTTTGGAGCGTGTCAGAGTTACGGAGCCGGAGTCTGGCGGTAGAATTAGAATCGTGGGGCCAGTGTCAATGTCGGGGGACAGGGAGTGGCTTATGGTGAGCCAGCCTGAGGGGTCACTGTCTTGGAGTCAGTGTCAGGGCGGCCAGAGTTCAAAGATCAGAACACTAGGTGGGGTCAGAATTCGAAGGTCAGCCTGAGAGGTCAGGTCAGAGTCTCGAGGCCGAGGCCGGTGTGCAAGGTGGGGTCGGTGCTGAAAGACCAGGCCTGAGGGGGCCGCAGGTCGGGTCTGGCTTGTGGCCTCCGCTGCCTGCCCCACCTGAGGGGCCCAGCCTCACCATGGAGTCCCCGATGTAGCGTGTCAGGCACAGGAACACGTCCCCGCCGGCCTGGAAGTGACGTGTGGCATAGACGTCCTCAGCTTCGGGGATGTCTGTGCGCCTCTCGAAGCGGCCCCCGAGCCAGTGGAAGAGCACGGGCCGCTGTGAGGCAGAGGCCAGCAGCAGGTGGGGCCGGCCGTCCAGCTCCAGGGCCTCGGCATCCGTGTCCCGGTGCCAGGCGTGCAGGCTCTGGCGAGGGTAGAAGCCGGGCCCGTCCCGGCACAGCAGCGTGGTGCTGCCCGCCTTGGAGGCGTCGGCCACCACGAAGCAGGGCTGCCCGTCCAGCCACAGGAGCTCGGCGTCATTGGGCCGCAGCAGCCGTCGTGGGGCCAGGGCCTGTGTGGGGGCCAGGCGCAGGCCGGGGCCGGGCCGGGCCCAGAGCTGCGAGCCACCCCACAGGCGGGCGGCCAGCACGAAGAAGCTCGGGCCCAGCACCAGTGGCTTGCAGGACACCACCGAGGGCGCTGTGGGGGGTCGGGGAGCAGGAGGGGCGGTCAGGCCAGCCAGGCAGGTCAGGGTCTCCCCCCACCCCACCGGGCAGGCTACGGGGACAGGCGGGAGGATGCGAGGGGGCGCTCACCGGACAGCTCTTCCTCGGGCCGGAAACGCTGCAGGCTGTAGTCCCAGGTGAGGATCAGACAACGGCCCGCAAATGGCTGTGCCAGGATGATGTGGGGCTCCCCCTGGTAGGAGAAGGACTCCACGCCCAGCGCCGCCTCCCCGACCGTCTGGAACCAGGACAGCTCTGGGGGTGGCAGGAGAGAGTCAGGGAGGCACGGGGGACCCCGAGGGCCCTCATCGCTGAGCCTCGGTTTCCACATCTCTGAAATGAGGGGTGTGCACCTCAAAGGGACCGATAGCGAATCTTTTGATCTATAGACGAATTAAGTCACAGCAACACGGTCATACTGTGTTTTCTAAGCTGCATGACATCATCAAATAACTGCTTAGAAACAACGTATTTATCGATTCATTTAACTCCACAAGATCCCTATGAGGGACATTTCATCATAGCCGTTTTACAGATGAGGAAACGGGCCGAGAGGCAGGCACGGGACCGTCCGGCACAATCCATCCTTGACGTCTTCCATGAAATCGGACTGGAGCACAAAACTGCCCAGGTAGAGGCCACCTTGTCTCAGCACTCCCCCGACACCTCCCTCCTGAGATGAGGCGTGGCCCTGTCCACACCAGGTTTCCAAGGGAAAAAGAGCCAAGCGATGGGGGTAAAACGGTCGCCTCACTTGTTTGGCAACGGCTCGTCCCAGACTCGGTCCCTTTCCCCTTCTCCCCTTGACCCGGCACGTGGACGTGCCATAACTCACTTTCAATCATGAAAGCCAGGACAACACCCAGAGGCTGCCCCACGCCCTGGACTGCTCACCTCAGTCCCTCCTCTCTTCTCTAATTCATGGTAAGCAGCCTAGCTTTGGTCGTGATGCGCCAAGGTCGCCCAGCGCGGTGGTGGACGGGCCCGGCGGTAGACTCCAGGTTCTAATACATCACTCTATGTGCCAGGCCCTGTCTCCAGGTACCAGGGTTGAAGTGAACGAAACCACCAAGGATGCCCACCCAAAGGTGGATCTCTTAAAAACGTCCATCCTATCATCACCCCCTGCTCCAAGCCCTCCACGGCTTCCCACGGCCATCAGGATAAAGTCCACTCTGCTCTCTGTGGCTTTCAAAGTCGTACACGGTGAGGCCCCTGCAGCCTTCAATGTCACCTGTGTCCCTTCCTGCACTCACTCCCCGGGACACTGCCTGCCTGTGACCCTCAAGCAGGACAAACTCTCTGCTGCCTCAGGGCCATTGCACATGCTGTCCTCTCTGTCTACAGCGCTCTTCTGGATCTGAAGCCACCTCTCCAGAAAAGCCTTCTCCAATCAATGCCCCATGGAAGGTAGGACCGCCCCCCTCACTTAATCTCCCTCACCACTCCCCATGTTTATCACGAGGCGTAGCATACATTTATTTCTGCAACGTTTTATTTAATGCCTGTGTCCTCACCCGCCAGGGCTCTGAGGGCGGGGCCCTATCTTGGTGCCCCTTGCCTCTCCCAGGGCTGGACACAGAGTGAATCTTTGCGGGATAACTGAAGTTAAATTCTCCGGTTCTATGGGTCCCACAGACCAAAAACGTGTCTCACACTTAGATCATTGTGTCTATAGCCTTCGGATCTGAACTCAAATACGCACTGCTTCGGGAAGCCCTCCCCGGCCCTCGCTCTGGCTCTGGGCGCCTACAGCTCTGTCGGCTTCCCCCATCCCAGCCCTGACCGCTCTGGGTTCTCACGCTCCACCTTCCTCTGCGCTTCCTCGCTGCTGAGTCTTCTGCAGTGCCCGGGACCCGTAAAGGTACCAAAATATATTTATGGGCAAGCAGAAGGATCGTAGCAAGTATTTTTAAAAGGTCATTTTTATATTAATAACACCAGCAGAGTGAACATTCAGGAGGGCCTCCCATCCGAGGTTCTGCACCAGATGCAGGTGCAGATACATCACCGAATTCTCACTACGTCACTGTTTATTACCTCCATTTTACAGATGAGGAAACTGAGGCTCAGGGAGGTGATGCTGCTTGCCCAGGGTCTCACAAGCTGGGAAACGGCAGAGCAGGGAGTGAGGTGAGCCCTTCAGCCCTGGCAGCCATTCCCCTGATCGCCCGCCTTCTTCTGGAACCCCTGCTGTCCCTCCCGCCCTGCCCGGAAAGCCCCCACCTATGGCTCTGCACTTGAACGTCTTGGGGTCCAGGTGGCGGAGCTGCATGTGGGCCAGAGCAGTGGGGCCGGCGCAGGCCCCAGTCCCCACGCTGGCATTCACGGTGGGCATCCACTGCAGCAGCCAGAGGACGCGGCAGTCACACTGGATCGGGTTCCCGCGGAGGTCCCTGGGGCAAGAGGCCGGGGAGGGGCTGCGACCTGGCTTCCACCGCCCCCTGGAGGCCACACTCCCCGCCCCCTCCCCGGGCAAGGGTTCGGGATGGGGCCCCAGAGGTGAGTGAGGAAATGTGTGAGGACCGTTGCAGCCGTACTTAGTTATGTCAACCGAGAGTGGGCACAGCAATCCGCTTCCCTCTCAAACATTCCCCAACTCCCCGACCCGCCCAGCCCCCCTGAGCCTCACACATGAGTTAGGGTCTCCAGGCCTCGGAACAGGAATCTGGGGAGGGTCTCGAGATTGTTACTGGCCAGGCTCCTGGTGGAAGGAGAGAGAGAGGAGGAACCGTCACCAGCTACCTGGATGCCCCGCGTGACGGGGTGATGGGGTCTGGGGGAGCCTGTCAGGGCGGGCTGGTGAGCAGAGGGGCGAGGCCTCGGGGGCACGCACAGGTGTGTGAGTGAGCGAAGTCCTCTGAGAGCGTTCTTAGAGATGGAGCCAATGTCATTGTCCTCGATGAAGCTGCGGAGGGAAGGCATGGTGAGCGGGAGGCCCTCGGTTCCCTGCTGTGGCCCCGTCGTGCTTGGGGGGAACTCACCCCACGGGACCCCTAGGCCCCTGGAATGTGCCGACGCCTCCCCGGAAACCTCTCCTCCCCAGGGTCCCAGACTACAATCCCAGGAGCCAGGCACCTAACCCTGTGCTCGTTGCCAGCCTGACAGCGAACACTGCCACCCCATCACCACCACTGCCACCATTTCCAGAAGCACTGGCACTGGGACAGGCGCTCCCGGTACCAACGGCCCCACTGTCCCCAGCACCCCCTTCTCTACCCGCCACGAGCACCCCTACTGCCGCAGTTTTCCCACGTACCGGCACCTCCGTCGTCCCCGCCAAGCCCAGTACCTACCACGTCGCCCTTACGCCCACACGACGCCGACGCTGACATCCTACCCACAGCCGCCGCCAATAGCAACACCGATACGTGACGGCCAACACCCACGACACTGATAACGCTAATCAGACTCCATCATCAGTATCGCCACCGGCGCGACCGCCATCGGGTCCGCCATCTTTGCCAACGTCATCCCCACTCCATGGTCCCCCATCGTGCCGGCACCTCCCCGCCAAGCGGCCGCAGGATCGCCTTCAACACCGTTATCGCCAACAGCAGCCCAATGCCGGCGTCGTCGTACCGCCCTCCCCGCCACCCCTACCATCACCGCCTCAGAGTTGTCTTCTGTTAATTGGAAACATCTCCTTGCCTCCGGCCTCTCTGTCCGCTCCCCGGGCTCCCGTAAGCCGGGTAGGGCCAGAAACAGTCTTGGGTTCCCTAGGCCCTTTGTGCACCTTGCAGCACAGAGTGGGGAGGTGAGCAGGCTTCTTGCCAAGACGCCAGGCCTCTTGCCCCTCCAGGAGGGACCCTTGTCCGGACCCTCCCGCCCGTGCCAGTAAGCCTCTATACCTCCCTCCACTCTAGGAGCCACACTCTACCAAGCCCCCGTCCCTGCCCCCATCCCCTGGCCTCACTCACAGGTACTGCAGGTGGGACAGGCCCGCAAATGCATCGTCCTCAATCACGGAGAAGGAGTTGGATGTGAAGAGGCTGGCAAGGGAGCAAGAAAGAATTTTTGCAGAGTTGCTGCCCCCTCTCTGACATTTTAACCTCTGCCTCCACCCTCAACCCAGGTGGGCACTGTCTCACACACACACACACACGCACATACGCACACACACGGTGCTTTCACAGACATGCACATACACGTATGTGTGCACACCCCCCCCACGCACCTGCGTGAACACCCACCCACTCCCTCGAGCTAGTTGTCCACTCAGCTGGGCCCCACTCACAGCAGGTGCAGTGTGGGCACCCTCAGGAAGCTTCCGGCCTTCAGCTGGGTGATTCCAGTCCTAACGAGTGAGCTGGGGACGTGGGCGATGGTGGGTGAGGAGAAAACCGCCCCCAGGCTCCAGCCCTGCCCCAGAGCCGTCCCCTGTCTGGGGGACGCTGGCATGCCACCCCAACCCTGGATGTATTTCCTTTACATCCCAGGGACACAGGCATTTGCCCTCCTCACTTGGCGAGGATCCTGGCAACATTCAGTCCTCCCTCCAGCCGTCCCCCTTCTGGGGCCCCAAACGCTGCCCCTGTGCTTCGGGATTGCCCTTCCGCTCCTGTCCCAATCCCAGCAGCCCCCTGTGAGGCATCCCAACATCCTTTGCTGCCCACCTCCCAAGATCCTGAAGGGCCAATGTCCTCGGGGGCCCGGCCCCCTGCCCCCAAGCCCTGGGGCCCCAGGACTCCCATCCTCACCCTCGCGGTGACACTCACAGTGACAGCAGGGTCGGGGAGAAGCTCTCGGGCAGGTCTGGAGAGCCCTCACACAGGGCACTATCCTTGGAGCAGGAGCAGCTCGGAGGGCACTTTCCCTTTGGTGGTCTCCAGGCCACCCCGGCGCCCGCTCCGGCCAGCAGCAGCAGCAGCAGCACAACGCCTGCCCCTCCCATCCCCCCTCACCCCCGCTGCGCCCCGGCTCCTCTCTGCCCACCCAGCTCTGTGGGCTGGGGCCACTACACATCCCATGCCAGGCGACCGTCCATTCCTCCAGCTGGCACGCCCCGTCCTGGCTTCGCTCTCCTTCCTCCGTCTCTCTTTCAGCCTGTCTTTCTTCCCCTATCCCTTTGGTGTCTGATTTTCTGTTTACTTCTTTTTCCCTGTCTGTCTGTCTCTGTCCCTTTTTGTATTTCTGACTCAGGGAGTTAGCCTGTTTTCCACTTTCTCTCTTTATTTCCGTCTGTCTCTCTATCTCTGTTTCTCTCTCCGAGTCTCTGTCTGCCTGTTGGCCTGTGTGTGTGTCTCTCTCTCTGTCTGTTATCTTTATTTCTCACCCCCCTTTCCAGTTCCCCGTTCTTCCCCTCCTCCCACGCCCCTTCTCCTTGGAGGTTTGGGAAAGGGACTCACTGGGCACCGGGTGCGCCCAGCAAAGCAGCGTAAGAAGGAGGAGGGGGTCAGAGGCCATAGGAAGAGCAGCCCTAAGGAAGGGACTGGATGGCCCCATGGGAGGGGAGGGGCCACAAAGGGCTGGAGCTGACCACTCTCAGCCAGCCCCCTCCCCAGATTTCCCACTCCACCCCACTCAGGGAGTGTAAGGAGGATGTCACCGGGTGGGGACCGGATGGCTCTGCAGGCGGAGGGGGTTGGAGAAGAGACAGCTGGGGGCTGGAGCCATCCTGGCCACGCCCAGCCAGCCCCCTCCCCTGGCTCCCGGAGGGTGTGATGTGTGCGGTCACCAAGGCCCAGCTGCTCCCTCTGGTGGCCAAACAGGGCAGGGCAGCTGCCCAAACTCACAGCCTCCTGGCCAGCCTGAAATTAACCCCTGAGTGCCCACCACCCGCCGTGGATAAGGAACCAACGCAAGCAAACAATGATGGTGATGGTGCCACCCCCTCCCTCAGCGTTGGCTCTGCACTAGGCCCTGTCCTAAAAGTTTACTAGCTCGTGCTAACAGCTCTCTCAGGTTGACCCTATTATATGGCTATTTTACAGGCACAAACGCTGAGGAGAGAGGTCAAGTAATTTGCGATTTGGGTTGCTGACTGGGGCTGAGCCAGCACTCAAGCCCCGGCAGCCGGCTCCAGGGCCTGTCTCGTGATTTTTGTGTTCTTTCTCGGCAGACCAGAACTCACGAACACTGGTTGTTTTCATTTGGACTCTGCTTTTAGCATTAAATAAGCAAAATCCAGAAATAAATGACACGTTGTTCCCCAACCTGAAAGAGTAGTAACAATAATCATTGAGCACTTACCGTCTGCCTGACTTAACGTGAATTTACTCAGTTCTCACAACAGCCCTGTGAGGTGGGATCCCCACTTTGCAGGTGGGAAAACCGAGGCAGGAAGTGATTAAGTGATTCGCTTCATGGCACTGGACAGATCTAAACCTAACCTCCGTCCTCCCACCCCTGAGGGAAACACACGGCATCTCTGGCTACGGCTGCACACGCCTGGAAGACGTGGAGGACAGGGGGCTCACCGGCACCAGCTCAGGAAGGACCACGGGCTCGGTTCTGCGTGGGCTCAGGCGAGTCGTTTGACCTCCCTGACCCTCGGTTTTCCCATCTGTCGAGGGGGGCAGTCGGTGGCACCCACTCCCCAGGTGTGCAGAGCACTCCGTGAGATGAAGGAGGCCGTGGCCCCCGCTCGTGGGTCAGCGCAGGGTAGGCGCCCCGCCGTGGTGGGCAGGCCTGGGTGTGGACTCCGGACCCAAGTGCTTGTCCCAGACCCAAACGGCTCTGTGATTTGAGCCAGGCCCTTCAGGTCTCGGTTGCCTCAGTTGTACAGTAAGGGATGATAAACTTCTTTACGGGGTCTTTGAACAGATAAAGAACTTCGTGCCAGGGACACAGAGGGGACGCAGACAGGCCTAAATCCATACTCACAGAGTACTCAGCCACCAGGGTTCTCGCTGCGGCTCACAAGGAGAATGACAATGGCGACAGTGACAATACCTAACGGGTGCGTGTCACTGACTGCTGGGCTTTGTTCTAAATGTTTTCCACGGATCGTTTCCGCCGGTCCTCCTAACTTCCCTCTGAGGTGACTACTGTTTTATCCCCATTTTACAGAAGGAGAAACTGAGCCTCAGAGAGGTTAAGTCATGGGCCCAACATCACGCAGCTAGAAAGTGGCTGAGCTGCTCCTCTCTGGAGCAGTTGGCCTCGAGAGGGAGGGAAGCCAAGGACTGGCTGGGGCTGGTCCGGTGCTCCCAGCCCGGCTTCACTTCTCTGCTCCTCTGTCAGCCTTCCCGAGGGCTGCGTAAACATCAGGGTTATCATTAACCAGAGACTGCTGGTGACCCCGGGGTGCAAGGCCATGAGGGGCAGAGGCTCAGACATACAGGGGCGAGGGCGTGTCGCAAAGCCCCCTGGGTCCTCCGAGGCGGGCTGTGTCTGTGCCTGCGGATAAGCATGTTCACTGGCTCCTGGCTCTGGTGTCCTACGGAGTCTGGGCCCGTGTCTAAGTCTTCCAGGCTGGGGGCCGTTTCTGTCCGTAAGCACCGGGGACCTCAGCAGGATCAGCTCCACCTTGCTAAACCTCGGTTTGCTCATCTCTAAAATGGAGTTAATGACAAGACAGTGTGGGCTTCAGAGACCTCCGAGCCTGGCCCGGCCTTATCCGGACGACCTTAGCGATTTCTCCATTTTATAGGGCAGAAACGACACAGAGGGGTCCCATGGGCTGCTCGAGGTCACACAGCCAGGAGTGGCAGAGCTCAGAGCTGATCCCGGGTTTCTCCGTCACCAGTGCCTGTGAAGCTGGCCCGCCCATGAGGAGGACACCGTGCGTGTTGTTCTCCTCCGGGCCACGTGAGATCAGGAGAGTGGGGGTTCAGCCCATCAGCTCACAGCGGGTTGTGTCTCCAAGTACACGAACACAAGTGCATAAGCGTGTCCGTCTGTGCCCGAGTGGCCAGCTAGGTCCTGTTTGTGCATTTGTGCATTTGTGTGTGTGTGTGCGCGTTGCGCGTGTCCACAAGTGTGTCTGTCAGGGTTGTGTGGCTGGTGGTGGTGTGGGCTGTGTGGGAGGGTCCTTGGGTTTCCCCGCGGGTGTGTTATTCTCTGTGTGTCTGCCTCTGTGTTTGTATGCGGGAACACACGTGTATTTGTTTGCTTTTGTGCCCAGATAAACGGGGTCTTTAGGTTTCTGTGTGTGCGTGTGAATGTGTGTGGTGTGCACCCCTGGGGGACCTCACAGCCAGCAGCAGAAAACACGCACACACACACACACACACACACACTGAAATGCCCCCAAAATAGCCCTGTGGCGCTGAGCAGGTCTCCACAGAACCCTGGGGTCAGGGATCAGCGGGCTCCTAAGGGCTCAAATGGCCTTAGGTCCCAACTGGGCCCGATTCCCAGGGGGCCTCACAGAAAGTCACTGACACCTCCCACCGCAGGGCAGAAGCTGTCCGGGGCGCTGGGGCGAGCGTGCATGCGTGCGTGCGTGCCTGCATGTCCAGGCCTCCCTGCCGACACCTCCTCTCCCCAGCTGTCCCCAGCGCCGGTAGTGTTCCTCCATCTGAGCCGAGAGAGTTAACCTAGCGGGCCAGGGCGGTCTGGGCTGGGGGCCGCCCCCTGGCCCCCCTCCAGCCCGGGCTCCAGTTACAGCTGCTGGTTGGGGAGGGTGAGGGTGGGGTGGGGCCGGGAGGGGAGACCGCTGAGGGCGGCGCAGTCCAGCTCTGGGCCAGGGGGTCCAAAGTGCTCACCCCCGGCACAGCCGGACGTTTGGGGGCCTTCTTTCAGCAGGGGACAGCCTGACTGGGGTGAGCGTCCCCTGCCCTCCCTTCCGGGCCTCACCCCTCGCCTGGCTGGGCCACCTATTTTGGGAGCAGGAGTGGCCAAGCCCGTGGCTTTCCAGGCAGGCCTGACCCAAGAGGAAGGGAGCGTGGTGGGGACAGTGGGGTTCCCCGGGAGCGGGAGTGCGGGGCGCAACTCCTCCCTCCCCTGCTGCAGAGCGTGCACCCTGGTTGGGGTGGGTTTGGGACACTCACGTGTGTGGGTCAGATTGCGTCACTGTTTGGGAGCACGGGAGGCTCAGATGAGGAGTATCGTATTCGTGACTGTCTCCACCCCACATCTTGCTCCAACCAGAGGTTTGGGGAGTGGGCGTTGTCACTGCGTGTGCTCGCGCGCGTATGTGTGTGTGTGTGTGTGTGTGTGTGTGTGTCCCTGCCCCTGGCATCTGTCTTCTGTCTCTCAGCCTGGCTGGTCTGGGCCTCATGCGACTCGCCTGGTGTCTGCCTATGAAAGTCACCCAGAGGCAGGCAGACAGGGATGTTTTCCCCTGTTCTCATCATTTCCAGAAGGGGAGAAGGGGTGGCCTTCCCCACAGGGACAGCCTGTAGCCGTGTGGCAGCCCGGCCTCACCCTGGCAGGGTTGGGAGTGACCCCCCAGTGGGGGAAGGAAGGCTGTTGCCATGGTGGCCTGTGTGAGGCAAATTCCTCCAGGGTGAAGTGGGAGATATTTATACCCAGGGTCAGGCAGAGAGCCGGCCAGCGGCCGAGGGCAGGAGAGCTGGGATATCACACGGACGCAGCAGGGCCGTGGTGGGCGGGCAGGTGGGCCCTTGCATGTGTCTCTCACCTCTCCCCGTGCGTCTGTCTCTCAGTCTGGGTGGGGCGAGCCATCCCAGTCTTCCCATTGGGTAGGTGCGGGGAATCTGGCGCCTGCTGTAGGGCGGCCCAGGCCTCCGGGAGACCCCTGTGACTGTGTGTCTCACCCCTGCCCATTGTGGCTTGTTTTGGTGACACTGTGTCCGCATGAAGCAGGGGGCGCCCCTGTTTCTCAAAGTGGCCAAGCTGGATGATGGACGGTTTTGGAATCACACCCCCCCGGGAGTCTGATTTAACCCCTTGGGTTCAAGCCCCACTGGTGGGGGTACTAGGAAACACGTTTCTTGACCCTTGGTGTTCTCCAGGACAATGGCATCTCTCCACCACATCTTGGTTCTCTGTGTGGGTTTCCTCACCATGGCCAATGCAGGTGAGTCTGGGGTAGGTAGCACGCTACCCACCTCAGCCCCGAGGGAGGGGAGGGAAGCCTTTCAAGAGAACCAAGTTGGAGACTCCAACTTAAACAGAGTCAGTGGGGTACCAGGAAATTGGAGGTTTCACGTGGGGGAGGGGAGCGGAGGATGCCCAGGGCAGACAAAGGTGGAGGGTGGGATGGAGCCCCACTTCCCGCACAGGACAGACTCAAGGACAACACGGGATGAGGCGGGAAGCTGTAGCAGTTAAGTGACCACCTGCCCCCCGACCCCTGCCCCAGGACAGTGCAGATGAGGCAGCTAAGACCCAGAGAGGGGTGGACAGCCTGTTCAGGGTCCAATAGTCCCCAGACTCTCAGCCCAGGACAGGAAAGCCCCCAAAAGGTCTCTTTATGCCCCTTCCTGTCCAGGGCCCCAGGAAGCATCCAACCGTTGACTTCTTTCTCTTTCCAGAGGCTCCACAGGAACACGATCCATTCACCTATGGTGAGGGAGGGAGGGGCATCTATGCTTGGGAGTTGGGAGGGTGGGTGGCCTGGGTTTGCCGGTCCTGTTCCCACTCCTCCTCGTCTCTCTCTTCCTTTATCTCTGACTCAGTATTTATATCTCTGTCAGTCTCCTTCTCTCTCTTTCTCTTGTCTCTCAGAAGGCTCTCTGACTCCTTGTTTTTATCTCCCCTTGTCTGTGTCTCTGTGTCTCCGTGTGTCTATTTGACCCCTCCCTGTCTCTCTGATTCTCTTTCTCCTTTTACCTCTCAATGTCTTACGGCTCATCCTCTGCGGCCATCTCCCTTTCTCCCCTCTGTTCCCCTCATCCTCTCCATCATCTTCCCCTACTTTCTTGTTTCCTCCCTCCTCCCTGCCTACCTCTTCCTTTTCCTTCCCACCCCCTCCTCTCCCCATCCCTCTTCTCTTCCTCCCACATCTGTTTCCTCCTCTCACTGATCTCTCTGTTCTCCTCCCTGATCCTCCTTGCCCCTTCCTCCCCATTCTGCCCCTCTCCTGTCCTTCCTCCTCCCCTCCCTGTCTCACTCTCCTCCCTGCCGCCCACAGACTACAAAACCCTGCGGATCGGAGGCCTCATCATCGCCGGGATCCTCTTCATCCTGGGTATCCTCATCGTCCTGAGTGAGTACCCCCACCCTGCTACCTCCAGCCCCCGCAGGTGCCGTGTTTCGTCCCCGCCCCGCCCCTGCCCCGCCCTCTCCCCGCCCCCATCCCCGCCCTCTGTCCCGCCCCCATCCTGCCCGGGCCCGCCCGGTTTACGCCCCTACCCTACCCCGCCCCCGCCCCGCCCCTACCCCGCCTCCGTCCCCACGGCTCCGCCCCTCGCGAGCAGGCGCTGGCGCTCGAGCGCCGCTCGGTGCCCGCCCGGAGCGGAATCTCAGCCCTGCCCTCCTACCCCCACCCACAGGCAGAAGATGCCGGTGCAAATTCAACCAGCAGCAGAGGTAAGAGGCCCCTCGGGGCTCTCACTCTCCTCCTTCCGCTCTAGAAGGGCGCTGGGAGTGAGGCAGGGCGTCCACTCGACCCACACACAGCCAGAGACCCTTCGGCAAATACGTATTAAGCACCTACTACGTGCCAAGCCGCAAGCCAGGCCCTGGGGACCAAACGGTGAATAACTAAACTGCCCTCCCTGCCTGGCTGAGCTCCCAGCCCAGTGGGGGCGGCGGCCGTGGGTTCCCGCAGCCCCACAAATATAAAATCACAAAGCGTGATAAGTGCTGTGAAAGAAGGAGCCACGGCGAAATGAGATCACCGCACTTGGCGGCCCAGTTTAGCTCAGAGTCCTGTTCCCAGCTCTTTGATTCATCTCTAAATAAAAATTTAAAGCAATGTATGAATCCCTTCTCCGTGTGAAAACAATTCTAAATGTTATTTTAAAGAATAGCTAATGTTTAGTCCCACGTGCCAGATATTGTTTTATCGTGTATTATGTTATTTACTCCTCACGCCCCTTGCATGAGACTGTCATTAACAACCTCATTTTATCGAGGAGGAAACCCGAGGCGCAGGGAGGTGAAGTCACTTGCCCGAGATCACTCAGCTAGAAGATGAGGGTTCTGGGTTTCTAACCTAGGCTGTCTCCAGGCCGTCTGTCCTCAAGCCCTTCGGCCATCCCTCCCCCACCAACCTCCAGTCTCTTCCCCAGCACTCCGGGAGGCACTTGGAGCGCGTCCTGCCACACGCTTAAACTGCTCCTGGGTGCGCCCGATTTTCTAGTTTCTGGCGGCCCCCGAGCCTGCTCCTCGCCGGTCTCTGGCCCTCAGTACCGGGGTCTGTGAAATGAGGGCTGTACTGGGGGGTTCCTGGGAGCATCTGCCTCTCTTTTTTCATCCCCACGTCCTTCTGCCTCTCCTTTCCCAGGACCGGGGAACCGGATGAAGAGGAGGGAACTTTCCGCAGCTCCATCCGCCGTGAGTCTGGGGGAGACTGGGTGTTTGGGGGTGAAGGCTGGTTCCAAGAACCCCTTTCCTGGTCCTCTCTGGGCTTGCGGAGGGAGGGACTTGATCCGACAGCGAAGGTCCGGGAGTTCCCCTGTCGCTCCCCCCTCCGCAGGAGCTGGGGTGCCCCTCCTGACACCCGAACTCTCCGTGTTCCCCCTCAGGTCTGTCCACCCGCAGGCGGTAGAGACACCTGGCGCGATGGAACCCAGCCAGGTCCTGCAGCTCGGGCTAGGCTGGGGGAGGGGGGCAGGAGAAGGCGACGAAGGGTGGGATGAGATGGCTGGGGGGCTCTGTTGCCCCTCACCCTTTCACCCCCACAGGATTCCCCTGGCACCTGGCGCCTCCCACCCACCACCTGAGCACCACCACCACCCGGACTGCCCTCCTCCCCAGCCCTGCCCCCACGGACTCCTCTCTGCTGCCCAGACTTCAATAAAACGTGCTTTTCTCTCTCGACAGCGCTTTGTGGATCTGTCAGTCCCTCTGCGCGAAAGCCCGGGCGCCCCCTGGGCCCCGGCAGGGGGCGCCCCCACCCTTGGGGAAGGGGCGGGGACGTCGGCAGTGGGCGGGGGCGGGGGCGGGGGTGGCCGGGACGGGGGCGGGCTCTCCGGGCCCCCATTGGCTACGGCACCCCCCACACGAGGGCTCCCCCATCTCCCCCCGACATCAGTCCGTCCCGCTTCCAGCTGCCGCAGCCGCGCCTTCACCACCTCGGCATCCAGCCGCCCCCTGCTCCGGTCCGGCATGGCGACCCCGACCCAGGCCCCCACAAAGGGTGAGCGCCGCCCGGGGAGAGGGCGCGCGGGTGAGGGTGGGGGAGGCTCCGGGATCTCAGAGCTTAGGAGAGAGGATCTAGGGAGATTCCAGCACCGAAAAGGGAGGGGAATGGGGAAGGGGGTGTCCGTTCCTTCCCAGGGCGGAGGCCCCTGCAGCGCACCCCTTGGCGCCCCTCCAGGCCTCTTGGACACCCCCTCCCGGTGGTGTCGTTTCTGTGCGGGACCCGCGGTTGGAGAGCGGCAGTCCCGGGAGAAAGGATGCGCGGACCGGTAGCTATGGCAACCAGGCGGCTGGTCCTGCACAGCGGTGGTAGTGGACGCGAAGGGACGGGCTTCGAGGGTGGGAAAGGGTGGGTCTGCGACCACAGAGGCTCTGGCACATTTCAGGGTCTCCGAGGTGGGCAAAAGGAGGGGGTCCACATCCCTCTTTTCTTCCAGCCCTGGCGCCTATGGTGGGTGTCTCCTGAAATCTCTGACAGGCAGGTTCAGCGGGAAGGAGGGAGAAAGACGGAAAGACAGTGGGAGAGAGAGCTGGAGGAAGTGAGAGAGAGATGGAGGGAGACAGGAGAGAGAGGGAGGCAGAAAGGAATGTGGAAATTGAGAAAGCCTAAGAGAGAGAGAGAGAGAGAGAGAGAGAGAGAGAGAGCACGAGCAGACCCCGAGTCAGAGATACAGAGAGAGACCCGGGAAGAGCACCGATATGAGACTGAAAGATATTCAGAGAGTGAAGGGGAAGGCGGAGAGCAACAGAAAGATGCAGAGAAAGAGAAAATCAGAGACAAAGAGACAGAGAGGCGGAGAGAAAGACATAGAGCAGGAGAGAGCGGTGGACCCACAGCGCGGGAGAGAAATGGAGATAAGGAGGAGCACCATGGGGTGGGGCCATGCCACTGCAGTGAGCCCCCTTGGGCCAGAATGGGTGGCAGGACCCTCGTTCCCAGCCCACATCCAGGGGTGCTGTCTGGTCCGGGAGGTGCACTCGAGCGTGCACACAAATGTCCCTCCTCACCCCCATCCAGCCACACGGCAGTTTGCATTTCACACCCCTTAACCCAGTTATTCACCCACTTAAACACTCACTGCCCCCTGAGAGCCCCCTTTCTTGAGCCCACCTCTGCAGAGGAGCAAAGGGAAGAATGCTTTAATTGCGGGGGGGGGGGGGGGGGGGGGGGTGGCCGGCGGAGGGTTTCCCGCACAGAGAGCAGGGCCAGAAGGGATAGGCCAGTGGTGCCGAGGAGCCCCTGGTGGTGAAGGGAACCCCGGTTCCACTCCGATCTCTCCTTCCCTGCCCCCTTTCCCGGCAGGCAGGGGCTGCTGCACTGAGCCATATCTGCAGAATTTGAAGCAGGGCGGGGTGGGGGGGCTGCAGAGGCTGGAAGCCACCCTAGGGAGGGGGGGGCAGGGCTGAGCCAGCAGGCCTGGCGGGAGCCCAGGGCTTCTTTTCGCAGAGATGGTGGTTAACAGGATCGATGGCAGCAGACGGGCAGAGGTGGGAGGACAGACGCCTCACCATCCCCCCCCCCCACCTTTCCCCCAGTCATAGCAGAAGGGGGGACCACAGGTCTTGGGAAACCCCAGGGAGGGGGGCGGAGGAAGAGCATGTTGTGTGTTGCACCACTTATGCTGATTAATGGATTGTTGGGGGGGGGGGCACAGTGCAAGGGGATGAGGGCTCTTCCACCCCATCAGAAAGCAGGAGGGAGAGTTGGGGGCAAACAGAAAGGGGGTGCAGGAGCATGACTGGGCCTGGGGTCCCACCCTTGAGAAGAACCCTGGGCTTGGCCGGAAGCCAGCCCTGCAGGGGCAACACCGGGAGGTACAAAGGGAGCAGAGGGAGTCAAGATTGGCCTCGGAGTTAGAAACCTCAGCCCCAGGACCCCACCTAGCCTGGGGTGCCCAGACCCATTACCTCTCTTCCCCTCTTAAGATGCCCCAGTTGCCATAGCAACCACCTCCTTCCTGATGTCTCCCTGGCAACTGGCCAGGAGTGGTGCACATTTCTTCTTCTGCCTCCTGGCTCCACCCTCAGCCCAGCCTCGCCCCGAGGAACCAGATTGCTGGGGTGGCAGGGACCAGAAGAGGGACTTCTGCCCGGCGCACGGAGCACCCAGGGTGCAACCAAAGAGGATCCTGGAGCAGGTCCTCACCCAGTGGGCTCCCGCTGGTTTGGGGAGGCAGGCTGTGTGGAGACCCCGGGGACAAAGCAGGCTAGTACAACCATTCCATCTGTGATGCAGCTTTCTGCAGCTGAGCAGGGCTCACATTCGTTCAGTCAGTCAGTCACTCATTTATTTATTCATTTTAGAAAACTTCTTTGGAAGACTTTTGTAAATGCCAGGATTAACAGCAGAGGCGTCAAAGCAATGTACTCCCCATCCGGTGGCGGGCGGGGGGGGGGGGCTAAGCATACATGACTCTAAAATCATGTTTCCCCAACTTGATGCTTTCGAGGACCACCTTCACAGTTTTTGCCCTATCCAAATGCTCCCCACTCATGTTCATTCTTTTTCCTTTAAAGGATTAACTTCGTTTTAAAATTTTTTTAATATTTATTTATTTTTGAGAGAGAGAGAGAGAGAGAGAGAGAGAGAGAGAGAGAGAAGGAGATCGTGAGTGGGGGAGAGGCAGAGAGAGAAGGAGACACAGAATCTGAAGCAGGCTCCAGACTCTGAGCTCTCAGCACAGAGCCCGATGTGAGGATCAAACTCACAAACTGCAATATCATGACCTGAGCCAAAGTTTGACACTTAACAACTGAGCCACCCAGGTGCCCCAGGATTAACTTTAAAAAAAAAAAAAAAAAAAAAAAAAAAAACAAAACTAGGGGCGCCCGGCTGGCTCAGTCAATAGAACACGCGACTCTTGATCCCGGGGTTGTGAGTTTGAGCCCCACGTTGGGCGTAGAGATTCTGTAAAAATAAAAGTCTTTAAAAAAGTAACTAATTTAATTGGCTTCATTCTGTATCACCATCACAAATGGAAAATCAGGATTTTTTTTTTTTTTTTTTTTTTTTTTTTGCCTTGCAAGTATAAAAATGATCTCCAAGAAGTGATTCCACTTTTCTGGGCCTCGGTGTCCTTGTTTGTGGAATGGAATGAAGATAGCACCTTAATTCTGAGAGTGGCTGTGAAGATTAGGTGCATTAGCACCTGTGAAGTGCTTAGACCAGGACCTGGCACGGAGGCAGTGCGATCAAATGCTGGTTAAACAACTAAAGGAGAAAACCAAATAATGTCACGAAATTCTACCTAGATATCGTTGCCTGCTGAAGGCTCTGAGCCCAAGGACTGTTTTCTCTTGGGAAAAGAGGGACATTAACAAGGTGGAAGGTGTTAAGGACACGTCTGCGCCTACCTAAGACTTCCTCTTAGAAGACCAGACAGGGAACTGAGAAGGACGAACTTACACGTTGTGTGGATCAGTGTTATTCAGAGTCTGGCCTAAGTGCCCCTATACCAGTCAGTTGAGGCTAGAGTTGCTCTGGTAACAAATAGTCACAAAAATCTCAGGGGCTTCTGACAACCAGGATTCTCACTATGTGTCCATCACGGGGTGACCTGGGCTCTCTACTCACCAAAGAAAATGGGAACGGCCACCATCTCGAGCGTTCATGTCACCAGGCCAAAGGCAAAAGGGACCTCTTGCATGAGCACTTGAAAAGCGCCAGCCTGGAAGAGACATTGACACTTCCACTGACAGTTTACTGGCCAGAATTAGTCCTACGGTCTCCCCGCAAACTCAGGGCAGCTGCCATCCTTCCCTGAGGCTGGAAGAGGGAAGAACACTAACAACCGTGCCTGGCATTGCCCCTGGCATTCCTGGTTCCCCTCCGCTAGTGGTGCATGCTTTGCAGAATTCTGCTCTAGACAAGTCAGAATGTTCTGAGACCTGTCAGAGGAATTAGGGAGCCATCAAGATGGGCTTCTTGCATGGAAGGATGGTCTGAGCTCTCCTGAAGGGGAGTGTGGTTTGGGACGGGGATGGGGAAAAGTAAACACACACACACACACACACACACACACACACACACACAGAGTTTATCCACACGTTGGCTTTTCTGAAATTGGAATGAGTCTTCTAATGGATGGGTATGTTTCATATGGTAGAGTTACATACTTACTCATGTATATACACACACACACACTGAGAAAACTATTATGAAATCAATTTTGAATCTTAACATTGATGATGTCTTAGAAATAAACAGCAAAGGATATATTAAAGATAATATAATAAGGTATATTCTAGGACAGCTCCCCTGTGTTGGATTTGGTGGCAGGAGGCATTATTATGAGAATAATAGCCACAGTGCCTGACTTCTGGAGCCGTCAGGTGACTGAAAAGTTTTAGGGAATATTCAGGGGAAGCTGATGCACTCAGCAGTTTACCAGTGGGATACCGGTTTACCAATAGCATGTGCAAATGGGAGTGTGTATGGTTTTTTTTTTGGAAATGCGTCCATAGTTTGCCTCAGGCTTCCACAGTGGGCTAGGACCAGGACTGTCACGTACAGTTTGGTAGGTTGTGCACTGCACAAGGGAAAGTATTCACCAATGGTGTGAGTCGGGCTGGAATCCAGCCTATGCTCCACTCTTCAGACCTTGTGTCCTGCTATGAGGCTATATCATTATTTAGCTCAAAGGGTGTCTTTATTTGATTTCTGCCCAGAAACCATTGGGCCAATGGCCCCATCTGGAACCTCAAAAATATTAAGAAATCCAGTGTTGAAATATTTTTTCCCTCTCTCTCTTTTCCTGCCTTCCTTCCCACAGTTCCTCAGGAACCTGACCCATTTTACTATGGTGAGTGGCAGATTCTGATGAGGGTACCCTGGGGCTGGATAAAGGGGTGGTTGCAGGTCCCCACAGGTTATTGGTAAAGTGGCTTCAGTCATGCCAACATGATACCTGCTGGACCACAGGCCATCTGAACATGTGGATTCAGTTTCTATCAGCGAGGTTCATGGAGGGCAGAATCAGATTTGGGGGAGGGGGGAGTGATACCCTCTCTGGGTCTTCTTCAATCTTCACCAGAACTCCACGCTGGTATGTTTTGGCCATCAGAAAAACATATGACCGAGGCCAGGCTTCCTGGATTTAGATCCTGGCTTATCCACTCACTAGCTGTGTGGCCTTGAGCAAGTAACTTTTCCCCTCTGGGCTCTTCTGTAAATAAGGAATAGTAATAGTTTCCACCTACGAGGATTGTGGGATGATGCCATGAAACCATCACTGAAGCTTAAAGAAGTCACCCCCAGGTCTAGCAGAGCTGGCCCCAGTTCCCTCTCTAAACACTCCCTTGCCCTCTCCCTTTGCTCACTCATACCGTTCCTCCAATACGCCAAATTCTTTCCCACCTCAGGGCCTTTGCACACGTGGTTCCCTCTGCCAGGCATACTCCTCTTCTAGCTCTCCATTCAGCTGACGAAGGCTCCTTTTCCTTCTTCGGGACTCAGATCAAATATTGACTGCTCTGCTAGGAGAGGCCCTTCCTGACTCTCTGCCAAGAGGAGACGCACACACATCTAGCCATAGTCATATGGCTCAGGTGTTTCATTTTATTTTTCAGTGCTTTGTCACAATATGAAAGTCAATTCCCTGAGGCAGAGGCCTGGACATTGAGTGTGTGCTCCATAAATTCTTATTTCAATAAATACTATCGACCCTTGAACAACGTGGGGGTTGGGGGGTGCATGCAGTTGAAAATCCACATATAACTTTTGACTCCCCCAAAACTTAACTACTAATAGCCTATTGTTGACTAGAAGTCTCACCGATAGCATCATCTATTAACATATACTTGGTATGTTATGTGTTTATATACTGTATTCTTACAATAAAGTAAACGAGAGAAAAGATGTCATTAAGAAAAATCATAAAGAAGAAGGGCACCTGGCTGGCTCAGTTGGTAGAGCATGTGACTCTCGATCTCAGGGTCATGAGGTCAAGCCCCGGGATGGGCATAGAGCTTACCAAAAAAATAAAAAATAAAAAAATATATATAATAATGAAGAGAAAATACATTTACAGTGTGTTGACAAAAATCTGCCTATGAGCGGACCCGCATGTTGTTCAAGGCCTGTGGTTACTGTGGTATATGAGACAAGGATGCTTCTCATGAAGGAAAATAAAGGAAAGAATGACATTATAAAGGGTTGAGGAGAGGAGGTGAAATTCTAAATGGACAACCAAAGGTTTCCCTGACCTTTGACTAAAGCCCAGAAATTGGTAAGGAAGGAATATTTGGGGGAAGAGCTTTGAAGCAGAGGAAACAGCAAATACAAAGGCCCTGAGGTAAGACCGTGTCTGATCTGCTCCAGGAATGGCAGAGAGACCAATATGCCCGAGGTAGGGGACTGAGGGAGAATGTGCAGGGGGTGAGGTCTGAGAAGGAACGGGGACCAGGTGATGCAGGGCCGTGTGGGCTGTGGTGAGGACTTTGGCTTTTCCTTGGAATGCAATGGAAGCCAGGGTGGGGTGGGGATCTGACTTAGGAGTTAATAGGATCCCGTGGCTAGGGGGCAAGGAGACCACAGTGCAGGCTGCTTCCTGCAATGATTCGGACAGGTGACAGTGGTGGACAGAACCAGGAGGAACCAGCCATAGAAGGAGGTGAGATTATATATATGATGTAGATATCATGTATGTATCATATATACATGTATGTATATATGATGTAGAGGAAGGTTTTATGTATACACAAAGAATCTAGAGAAGGGTAGAGGGTAGAGAAGGGTAGAGACCTTCTAGAGAAGGTCTAGGGACCAAGCTCCGCTCCCCATCCTCACACTAGCCCACTGGGGGAGCCCCCGGCACGGCCTGCAGCATCCCTGGACTCTGGACCCTGGCGGGGCAGACTTGAAGCCCGGTCGAGGCTCCAGGGAGGACTGAGGCGCTACCCCACATTGACATCCCCCATTATCTTCCCCAGATTATGACACGGTGCAGACGGTGGGCATGACTCTGGCCACCATATTGTTCCTGCTAGGCATCCTCATCATTATCAGTAAGTGTGACCCTTTCCTGGGCTCCGAAGCCCCTCAAAGGAGGCTGCCTCGGGTTGGGGGGGGGGGGCGTCGCTGGCCACCCACCATTTCCCCGCTGGCTTTTGTCCAGACCCTTAATGTCCTGTCTCGTTGTGTCTGTCTCCTAACAGGCAAGAAGGTGAAGTGCAGGAAGGCGGACTCCAGGTCTGAGAGGTCTGGCAGCAGTGGGGAGAGAGGGGAGAGGGGTGGGGGCGGCCTGGGGTGCGGGGGCACTTCCAGAACAGAAAGTCCCCAAAGCCTGCCCCGTCCTTCCTAGTAAGCCCACGGCTACCGGATTTCTTTATGCTTTTCTCTCTCTCTCTGTTTCCACAGCCCAACATGCAAATCCTGTAAGTCGGAGCTTCCCTCCTCAGGTGAGGGCGAGGGAGTTACGGTCTGGGAGGAGAAGAGGTGGGGGCCGGAGGGGGAAGGGGAGCTGCGTTGGAGGTCCCTGAGAATGATGCCACCAAGAACGGATGTGGCAACTTCAGTAGGAGCTGAGGCCCCGCAGACCAAAGAGGTTAAGCCATGGAGAGTCAGTGGGATGTGAAATGTCTTAGAGTCCCCGGTGCTTCCCAGAAACAAGTACAGAGGCCCTTGAGAGCAAGGATGAAATGATCCCCCAGAGGAGAAAGCCACAAGTCTGCGAAGAGAGGGGCCCCACTCGGGAGAAGGACTTGTGAGGTCCGGATGGGGAAGGAGCGGAGCGCCAGAGGAGGCAGGGAGACAGAATATTTTCCAGACTTCATTGTTCAGGTGGGAAGAAGGAGGATGAAAGGATCAAGAAAAAGGAGGGAAGGGTCACCTGGCTGGCTCAGTGAGTGGAGCACGTGACTCTTGATCTCAGGGTTGTGAGTTCGAGCCCCACATTGGGTGTAGAGATGACTTAAAAAAAGAAAAAGGGAATGTGGAAAGGGAAGAGAGGGGGAAGGGGAAAAGGGGGGAGGGAGGGAAGGAAGGAAGGGTTCCTGGATAATTGTATCAAAATAACAAAAGGAGAGATGTATAGAATATGGATTTTAAAAACTGACCTCGGGAAAGAGAGAATATGGGGATGTAAAGAGTATGAGGGTGGAAAGCACAGACAGATAAAGAGTGAAGAGGTTGGGGATGAAGGGGATGGAAGTGTTAGAGGGGATGGGGCAGTGGAGGGGGTAGTGGTGTGGAGGGAGTGGCAGTGTGGGGGGGTGAGGGATGTGGAGGGATGAAGGGGTGAGGGGTGTGGAGGGGGTGGGAGACATGGGGGTGTGAGGGGGTGTGGAGTGGGGTGGGAATGTGAAGGGGTCAGGGGTGGGGAGGGGGTGGGGGTGTGGAGGGGTGAGGTATGTGGAGGGGTGAAGGGGTGAGGGGTGTGCAGGGGTTGGGGATGTGGAGAGGGTAGGGGTACGATGGGGTGTGAAGAGGTGAAGGGGGTGGAGGGGGTGTGAGAGTGTGGAGGGGGTATGTGAAGGGGTGAGGACTGCGGGGGGGGGGTGTGATGAGGTGTGAAGGGGTGAGGGGTGTGGGGGTGTGGAGAGGGTGTGGAAGATGGACAGAGATAAAGATGCAGGGGGGAATAAACCTTAGATGCAAGATTGTGACTCCTTGGGGGTGTTAATTGAATTATGTAAAAATATCTTGACCTGCTTTTAGTGGAACTGCGTCCTTTTCAGGGACGTCTAAAAACCAGAAGGGAACCTCTCTGCCTCTCATAAAGGTCTTATAACTAAAAAGTGGGCCTGGGGGTACTCAGTGCTTGGGGGGATTTGGTGTGGAATTTCATGTGTTTTGTTTCATATTCTCTTCACGAGATTTAAAAACCCTAACGGGGCACTTTGTGGATAACTGGGGGGGGGGGGCAAGGTCTCGGAATATGCACGGGACTGTGACCCACTACAGCTGAGCTATGGTCCCAAGTGGGTGGGAAACGGGGAATTCTGACTGCGTCCAAATGTTGGGGAGATGGGGTGTGGGAATGGGATGGGGTGTAAGAGGAGGTTGGGGACATAGGAAGGGGAGAGAGACTCTTTCTGGCAGGGGGACATCCCAGAAAGGCCCAAGCTGGGCCAGGGATCTCCAGCCTCATCACAAGTGTGTTCCCCTCCATGACAGTGTCCTGTGGGGGCGGACAAAAGCCACACAAGTGTCCCTAAATGGAGCAGGGCTTGGTAGGCAAGACAGCTCCTCAGTGGCTAGCTCAAGGGTGACAGTCCCTGGGGATCTGGCTTTCAGGAGACGACAGGGCGGGGGGGGGGGGGGGGGTGCCCACTGGCTGTGGGAGGGGGCGGGGTGCACCTCTCTGGTCGCTGACCGCAGCTCTCTGACCCTCTCTCGGTCTCTCTCTTTCTCTCCTCCCGACCCCGGTCCCCAGCCCCTGGAGGTGGCGGTGTGTAAAACCAGCCCTGGGCACCTCCACTGCTGTCCCTGCCTGAGTGCGGAAGCCTGAGGACCGGGTGGAGGCGGTGGGGACCCCAGCCTTGCGCCGGGGAGCGCTCCCCCGAATGAGCCGCCCCACCCACCCGAGGCTGGAGCCGCTGCACCCCGCTGCCCCTCCCCAGGTCTTGGCAATGACGATCCCCCAAAGAGCCCGTCTGCATCCCAGATCCAGGGACTCAGGCCTCCAGCTCCTGGGGTCCGGGAGTCCAGCCGCAGCCCCCCAGAATCCCCATGTACTGCTCCCCTGCACCTCCTTGTCTCCCCTCCGAAGATCCGATCCGTTTCCCTGCACCCTCGGTGTCTATGTCTTGAGCTTAATAAATGTGCATTTGGTTTTTTCCCCCGTTCTGTCTGTGAGTTCTCATCTGTGGGGACAAAATGGGGGAGAGGGCAAAATTGAACGTGGGGGAGCTCTCTCCCATCCCCAGACTCCCCCCCCTTCTTCTCTCTCTCCTCCCCCAGAGCCCCAGTGGCCTACCCCCTCTCCGAGCCCCCAGAGCTTTCCCTGCCCTGCTCGACGCCCCCTCCCCGGTTGCTCTTTACCGTCTCTCCCACCCCAGACCCAGGAGTAGACACCCCGCCCCCGCTCCCCTTCCTCCCCAAAGGAGCCCCACCCACCGAGACCTGCCTGCGCTCTCCCGCTCTCCCTCCACCCTCCCTCCCACCCCCGCAGCGGGTGGGTGGAGGCCGCTGCCCGGCCTCTCCCCCCTGCCCCCCATCGCCCTCCGCGACTCCCCCTCCTGCTCCCACCGCGGGCTCTGAAGCCAGGAAACCCGAGAGGAAATGACTGAGCCCGTCTTGGTCCCCGCCCGCCAGCTCTCCCCTGGCCACACCCTCCGCCGGGACGCCGCCACCGCCGCTGCCCTCTGTCCACGAGGCTGCCGGCTTGGGACCCCCAGCACTGACGTAAGTCTCTCCTGCGATCAGCCTGCGCCTGCCTCCCCTCTGCCCAGGGGCCGGGCTCAGGTGCCTGGAGGGCTGATCTTTCCCCCTCCCCGCCTCTCTGCCCCCGACTCCTGCTCACGTCTCTGCGCCTGCTCTTCGGCACCACGGCGGGCTCCCGCCGGCCCCTCTTCCTCCTGCCTCAGTCTCCCCAGCTCTCCGCCATCCCTCTCGGACCAGTTCTCGAAGTGCCCAGCATCCTGCTCCATTGTCCCCTCACGAGGCCCCTCACACCAGCTCACTTTTTCCTCTGAGATCGGGAGCACATTACTCATTCTTCCTCTTTCCCCTCCTTGCTGACTCCTCGGCTCTGGGGACAGCCCAGAGGGAGGCACCAGGCCCCCTGCTCTACCCCTGCACCCTGTAGGGTCAGTCTCTGTGGAGTGAGTTCTCGGCCCCAAGGGTGTCCCTGTGCAGCGACTGCTACTGGAAGTCCAGATGGGTCTGATGCTTCTTGTTTCCTTTGGGGATCTGCATATGGAAGAAGGGGGTGGTTGCCGGGTCCCCCACTTCTAAAACCCTCCCCCTGTCCTGGAAGAGCAGCTGTCAGCCTTGGCAGGGGGTCCTTGAAGCCACAGGTGCTCGCTCAGGGTAAGGAGGGGGCTGCAGGACCTGAGGGGCAGGCGGGGAGGGGGTGGGGGGTGGCGCTGCCCTGGGCCTGCCTCCCTGACATCATGACTGACCCCGGCTCCCGCTCACCCAATAGATGTCGCCCTCTGGTTGCCTGTGTCTCCTCACCATCGTTGGCCTGCTTCTCCCCACCAGAGGTAAGGTTCACCGTCCTGCTGAGCCAGCACCAGGAAGGGGGGGGGGGGGTGTCTTGATGAGGGGGCCAGGGTTACGCTGTCTGGACACTTCACACCTAGGTGGCCGCTTCCAACGAGTCTGGCCAGAGCCTGTCCTGCTGGGCACTTTCCATCTCACCTCCCAGAAGAACTCACTGAGTTTGATTTGGCAGGGAGGTTGGTGTTAGTTTTCTTGTCAGTGGCCAGGAACCCCAGGGTCCCAGCAAATCAGCTCCCTGGATACCCCCGTGATACACAGTGAGGCCAAGGGGGGGGGGGGAGCTGGGGTGGGTCCAAGAGCTAGAGAAATGTCACCCTTACCTGGGAAGTGTTTCCTGAAAGCGGTACCCACGGTGAGCCTTGGCAGGTGCTTTCTACACGGCAGGTGCTGCATGTGTGACCTCGGGTAACTTCGGCTCTACTCTGTTACACGGTCTGCCATGCCCATTTTATGGATGAAGAAACTGAGGCTCAGGCAAGGGAAGTGCCCTGTGCCAGAGGCTAGTGAGTGGAGAGCCTGGGATACGGCCGTCATTCTCGCTCCCAGCACCCAGGGCATGCCCTCCACGGAAGCTGCCCCATTTCTTTTTGATAAAATGGTTTTCATTTTTTCTTTCAGCCTCTCACCAGGTATTCAATGAGCAGCTACTATGTGCCAGATCTTATCCTAGGCACTGGGGAAGCGGCAACACATGAAACAGAAGTTCACGTTCTAGTTGAGACACAGGCAATAAACAATCCATCAGTAAATGATATAGCACGCTAGAAGGTTGTAGGGGCTACGGAGAAACACAGAACAGGGTAATGAAGATTCTTGAGACAGGGTGGCCAGGGAAGACCTCATCAGAAGGTGACATTTGGGCAGACACTCAAAGGAGATGAGGGAGTGAGCCAAGCAGATACCTGGGGTATGAGTGCTGTCTAGTGGGTGTGAGGAACAGCAGGCAGGCCAGGAAGCAGGGTTGGGGTGGACGAGGGCAGGCTGGGAAGAGGAGAGGTCAGAGCGGGGACAGGAGACCACATGGAGTGGGGAAGGGAAGGGCCCCATGAGTACCTTGGCTTTCACTAGAAGAAAAGAGGGCGCTCTGTGCCAGCAGGGCCTTGACCTGACTCAGGGATTCACAGGGCCCCTCTGGCTGCGAGTGGGGAGCAGATTGCAGGGGGGTGGGGATGAGGGCAGAGAGCCCAGGGCAGAGTGGCTCCGGTGTCCAGGCAGGAGAGGACGGAGGCTGGGCCAGGGCAGGGCAGTGGCTGTCTCCAGCGATGGCTGCCTATCAGGGAGTGGGGGAGACCCTGTCCTCGGCCATGTCATTTCACCCTCTCCAGCCCTGAGAAGTAGATTTGTTACAGGATTTCACTTTTAACCTCAATACCGGGGTTCGTTGTCTCGAACCACTTCGAAGAATGAAAAAAGGTGGACATAGAATAAAATGAGCAGCAGGCGAAAGTTTAGTAGAGTTGTGTGCAAGCTCTCTTCGCAGAGAGGAGACATTCGAAAGTGAATGCCCGGGACTGTAGGCAAGGGGCTTCGTTTTGTAGGCTTCTGGTCGCCCCCCGATCCCTTCTCCCTTGTTTCCTCTCAGGTCCTACCTTCATTGGCTTATTGACTCTAGGTGCTGGGCTGTCCATTCCTGATTGGCTCGATTCCCTTGTGTGGGGAGTCAGACTGTGGTCCTACTGTCCCTTGTATAACATAAGTTTTATGTTTTACTTATTTTAGTTAGGTATTTTGATTGTCAGATTCCTGAGGGGACCCTGAGGGGAGTAAGTGGTGTCTGTCACATTCTTTTTTTTTTTTTTTTTAAGTCTATTTATTTATTTTGAGAGAGAGTGTGTGTGTGTGAGCAGGGTAGGGGCACAGAGAAAGGGAGAGAGAGAGAGAGAGAGAGAGAGAATCCCAAGCAGGCTCCAAGCTGTCAGCTCAAAGCCTGACTCGGGGGTCACGAGGGGCTCAAACTCATGATCTGTGAGATTAAATCATGACCCTGAGGCGAAATCAAGAGTCGGATGCTTGACTGAGCCACCCAGGTGCCCCAAGGTCTGTTACATTCTTAAGAGGAACTTTACGCGCCCGTGGGGGTTCGCTGTGGTCAGATGCTCCCGGCATTGCTCCAAAATATGTGTTTTTCTCCACCCAGGGGCCTCACGTCCTAATCTTTCCCTTTCTGCCTATTTGACCCTATCTTTCCTATCACAGTCCGCGCTCTGAACACGTGCTTTCTAACTACCGTTAGGAACTGGGACGTTGGCTGACGCTTCTTAACTGCTTCCTGCTGAAGGGGGGCGATGATAGGGGAACGGCAGTTAGGGCAGGTTTAGAGGTCGATCCAGAGGGCCGATATAATGGGAGGGTGTTTGGAACATCTGGGCCAGCAGAATTTTCTCGGACGTCTTATTTTTCTGGCCTATGCGACGGCATCTCGAAATGACATACACAAAGAATGTTAGACCAACAAGCGTCAATATTCCAAATGCAATGGCTCCTACAGGAAAAGACGCGTGGTAGCCATCCTCAAGAATCCCTGACATGTTTGGTCCTTTTTTTTTTTTTTTTAAACTCAGTGTAACTATAGCCTTTTCTCCCTCTTCCGTATTTATTTGGATCTTGTGATATTGTAGGTTAGAATAATTAAGCACCTGAACTGGTGCTTGGTTCTTGATCCTCAAACCTTCCTCTGGCCATCCGGCTTCCATAGGAACAACCCCATGAGGTGTATTTAATTTTACCTCAAGGAAAGATTGATCTTCAATACCCAGATTGCTAGGAGTTTAGGCAATCGTTTATCCGTCCTGGAGCGAGGAGGGCTCTCGTCCCTAATTTAGTTATAATGGCCCTTCCTAGCAAGGGACTAGGGCTCTTTGGCATTATCAAAAAAGAATGTGAAAAATTCAAGTCTCCCCGTAATGCACCCGGTGGCTGAGAGAAAAATTTAGTCATAAGTTTTCTGGAGACGCCTCTAGTTGCTACGCTGCGTTTGGCTGATTGGCCAGGAGTGGAAAGGAGGACAGAAAAGGTGGCTCCGGTGTCAGGAAGGAAATCGACCAGTTTTCCTTCTATGTCTGGAGTTACCCGAGGCTCTGGGTTTCCGATAGGTAGCTGGTTTGGGGGAGCCACCGTGAAGAGCCCTGGACCCCAGCAGTCCCTTTCAGGGACACTGGTCATCTGAACCCTTGCAGATAGAGGTCCCCGAGGGCACTCTGTTTTCCCAGTGACTGTTTCCACACAAGGGGTATGGCTTATGGGGTTTGAACTTTGGTTGTCCCCTCTGAGGACATTCTCGTAAGTGGCACTTGGTACCAGAACCTCAGGAGGTCCGGTCCGACATAGTACATAAGGCCACAACTAAGGCCTCAGCTTTTTTCCCCTAAGCCTCCTTTCCTGTTCTTTATTTTACTCTTGATCTTGGTTGTAATATACCCAAGTGGCAGCTCATAAGAGTCCTTCAGGGTCCCTTCTGGGAAAACAGCCAATTTTTGCAGCCTTCTCTGAATATCTGGAGCTGATGGAGTGACAAATTTGTCCTCTAGAATTGTGTCAGCCTCAGGGGTGTTAGGGAAGATAACCGCATATTTAATGAGAGCCTCCCTTCACCTTTCCAGGAAGACCACTGAGTTTTCATCCTGTGTCTGTAAGCGAGTGGCTAATTCGGTGTCATTTCAAGATTTAACCTTAGACCTCCTTAATTTCTCCAAAACACAAGCTTGGAAGTGGTGGCAATACCATTCCTCAATGGGATGGTCATAGTCCCAAGTAGGATCTTGGGATTGGGGCTGCCTGGGCCCCAGTAGGGAACTGGGAGCTCCCTATAGGACCTCCAGTCCCATGATAATTAATGAGTTGCTCGTCCCCATAGCTTTCAGCCGCTCCCAGAACCCCACGCTTCTCTGTTTCATTGAGAGTCTGATGCCACAGAAGCATTATATCTTTTTAGGTCAATTCAAAAACATAGTGTAATTCTCTCTGAAAAGCCTCTGTATACTTATCCGGATCATCAAAATTTACCTAGATCTTTTATCTGTCTTAAATCTTGTAACGTAAAATCTTGCAATCTTATCGTAGCGGTGCCTCCTTGCATCCGTTTCTCCCCCCCCCCAGCCCGGGCCCTCTAGCTTCCGTGAGGGGAAACACACCTGTTACGTTGCAGGGAGGGCCTGGGTAAGGTGGGCAGAGGGGAGCAGAAGTGCACGTTTTTTCAGTCTGGATGTACAGATGGGGGACCCGAGGAGGTTGAGGGGGAAGACTTCCCTTCCTCCTTCCCTAGGTCCCCTTTGGGTACAGGCAAGGGACCTTAGTTTTCTCCCTCCTTAGTTGTGAACCCTTGGAAAGGGTTGCCAGTAGGCCAGGATCGACCTTACATTGCTGACATCTATCTCAATTTTCTCCGAAGGCCCCAGAACACTGGACATGGGGGGCGTCTCCCCATCTCCCCTCACGTTTGGGAACAAGTCCAATTGTAGGATAGTGTTCTAATTGTTACTTGTCTCTGGTGGCCAGGTTTCCTCCTCCAATTTGTATTGGGACCCAGCCTTGGTGCAAAGGAAAATGAGTCGCTTTTCTTTAGGGTTTGTGGGTCAAAATCATCCCAATTTTTTAGAATACGTCCCGAAGGAGAGTACTGGCCTCGGTTGGGGAATTGCCCATCTATAGGAAAAAGAAGAAAAGGCGTCTCTTACCTCAGTTTCCTATAGCTGGCCAGGAGAAACCTCATCTGGCCCCGCAGTTTGGCTGGCTATGCGACTGGCAGCCGAAAGCCCTGTCAGTCTTGAGAGGTGCTGGAAATAGTCGCTATTACCCAGGCTTGACTCTACCCCCCAGAGCTGACCTTGTCTTCCCGATTTCTCTGACCCCTCCGTTTCCTGCCTGTGGGACTTTGGGGGATACCGACTGTGACCAAGCAAGACTCCCCTGGTTGTAGAAGGATGTACTAATTTTATCTTGGCCCAATAGTAATTTACATATTGATCATAATAAAATTGTTCCTCTTAACAAATATATTTCAGAAGGCTACAAATATATTTCAGAAGGCTGGCGAAAGCCATTTCTCGTAAGGATAAAATTGGCTGTTGAGGGGGGCTAAAAGGGCCAAAGTTGAGGTCTATTCGCCTGTTTTTTTTCCAGCAGTGCCCACATAAATATGTTCCAGCCATGTGGGTGTCCACCTTAAAGTATCTAGATTGGTACAAGTCGGCATACACTGGGCTAAGTGTAGCAAAATGGCTCCCATGTATCCGGGTAAAAGCCCTTTATAGGGGCGCCTGGGTGGCTCAGTTGGTTGAGCATCCGACTTTGGCTCAGGCCGTGATCTCAGTTCATGAGTTTGAGTCCCACATCAGACTCGCTGCTGTCAGAGCACAGCCTGCTTTGGATCCTCTGTCTCCCCCTCTCTCTGTCCCTGCCCTGCTCCTGCTACCCCTCTCAAGAATAAAAAATAAACATTAAAAAAAAAGCCCTTCATTTATCACAGTCCTCCATCCATCGTATGGCACAGGCACCCATTCCTCCACCTTGCAGAAACAACACAAACGTAGAGCATTTGGAGGCCAGCAGTGAGGACATCACCATCATCTCCCCAGCCTTCAGATCAAAGGAAGGGCAATTTTTTAATCAGAGCTCGAGCAAAACAACTCAAAAGGGCATGCTGTCCTGCCATTTTGGTTAAAATCATAGTTCTTTCCATCTTTTTGGACAGACAAAAGAGAAAAAAAAAACTTTGGTGACATTTTTTTCCTTTACAAACCTTCTATAACTTTTAGATTTTGTCCCAAGCCATTTCTCTCCAAACAACCAGCCTCATTTAGGACAATATTACTTTTTTTTTTTTAAACCTTCAACGAAAAGGTACGTATTTCCATTTCTTATATCTTTCTTACACATTTCATGCTTTTTTAAATGTCCAAATGAATTGAATCCAGTTTAGTACCCAAGCAAAACTTTAAAGTTTCAAGTTATTGAAGACCCTGAAAGCTATCTTAGCAATTACCCATGAACACTTTGAGACAGACAAAATTAACCATCATTTGAAGTCACCCTTTTGCTGATGAACTGTAACAGAGATAGCATGTGATTACTCGGCCTTCAGTAAACCAGAAAAAGTTTCATGTATTTAATGCTCATAGCTCCAAAGACCTGTCTACCTTAATTAAACCAACAAACTTACGTTAGTTTAAATACCGAATTATGTTCCATCTGTATCCATTTAAAAGTCAATCAATTTGTTCCCCATTGTCAATTTTTACCTGGGGCACCAGTGAGGGAATCTGAAGTGGGCGGTGTAAGTCTAAGGGGGTGTTTTTTGTTCCTTGACAGTGAGGGGAGGAGGAGGAACCCGTGTTGCTGGAGGCCCCTGAAAGGTAGAGGAACCAGTTAGGCAGGCTGCACCCAAGCTGGTGCAGAGACAGGAGGAATGAGGGGAAGGCAGAAGAGGTGAGGTGTCACCAAGAAGCCTAGAGACAAATAAAAGCCCGGAAGGCAGAGAAACAGGTCTCCTGGTTCTAAAGCCTGTCAGCTTGGACAGATGAGCAGATGCAGATTTTTTTTTCCCACCAAAAACTGGAAATGGAGAGTCCGTGTCAAGCCAGAGAAGTCAGGAAACCTCTCTGAAACAGAAGGGTGTTCGGCAGCTGCTTGGGAATATTCCTTAAAGTCCCTGTCCTGACGTAGACTGACCAGAGACAGTTGGCTCTAATTATCATCTGTACCTTGTGGGAGCCGGCCAAATGTCTTCTCTCCATCCCCCTGTGGGCATCAGGGGCAGGAGGAGGGTGGTGAGCCCAGAAGGGGTTGAAGTAAGTCCTGCTCTCTGCTCTGCAAGAGGCGTTTGAAAATGAAAGGTAAAAAATGGGGCCCTGGGAGGTGGTGAACCATGTCAGAGGGTCAGAAATGGAAGCAGGTACAGGGCCGCTTTCCGTTGCATTTGGGAAACCTGTGAGTAGGACCCTTGGAAGTCACCTGGATCCCTCCTACGAGGATATCAGAGAGATCAGTCCTGGGCTTTTCCACTCACTTCCCAAAGGAAAAGAGAGGCTGGCCAAGACAGAAAGAGGAAAATTCCACCGGATACCCAAGTGGGCAGTCAGGGATCAGGTTCTGCTGATGGCCTTCGGGCCTCCACCAAAGAGTAGCCTTGGTCAGGACCCATCAATGGCTGTTTGGCCTCCCCTAAGTCCCACACATCCAGAGGTTCTTCTCGAAAGGAAGTTGAGAGTCCACCACACCAACATTCCCAACTACATTGGGAGATCAGATGGGAGGAGACCCAAGGAGCCTGTCACCCGAGACTTGAGGACGACATACACACTGTTTGCTCTTAACTGGTGGGTGGGTACCAATTATTTAGTGTGAGGTTTTATTTAAGATAGAAAGAAAAGAGGGGATGCCAGCTGTTATTTACTTACGGTTGGAAGACGTTAACATCCTAGACAAGCCCCCAAAGAAATGTTACAGGATTTTTTTTTTTTAAACCTCAATACCCAGTGTTCATTGTTTAGCCACTTCAAAGAATGAAGAGGTGGACACAGAATAAAATGAGCAGCAGGCAAAAGTTTATTAGAGTGTAAGAATAGTATGGGGGCGCCTGGGTGGCTCAGTCGGTTGAGCGTCCGGCTTCAGCTCAGGTCATGATCTCGCGGTCCGTGAGTTCGAGCCCCGCGTCGGGCTCTGTGCTGACCGCTCAGAGCCTGGAGCCTGTTTCGGATTCTGTGTCTCCCTCTCTCTCTGACCCTCCCCCATTCATGCTCTGTCTCTCTCTGTCTCAAAAATAAATAAACGTTAAAAAAAATTAAAAAAAAAAGAATAGTATGAAATAGGGGTGCCTGGGTGGCTCAGTTGGGTAAGCGTCCGACCTCAGCTCAGGTCATGATCTCACAGTCCATGAGTTTGAGCCCCGCATCAGGCTCTGTGCTGACAGCTTAGAGCCTGGAGCCTGCTTCGGATTCTGTGTCTCCCTTTCTCTCTGCCCCTCCCCTGCTCACGTTCTGTCTCTCTCTGTGTCAAAAATAAAGACATTAAAAAAAAAGAATAGTATGAAATAGTATTACAGTAAGAATAGTATGAAAGGTCTCTTTGCAGAGAGGGGACATTCGAAAGTGAACGCCCATAACAAGAGGCGCGTGACAATAGGGACTTTGTTCTATATGATTTTGGTCACCCCTCTTCCCTCCCCCCTTGTTCCTTCTCAGGTCCTACCTTTATTGGCTTGATCACTCTAGGTTCTGGGTTCTCTTTTCCTGATTGGCTCAATTCCATTGTGTGAGGAGTCAGACTATGGTCCTACTGTCCCTTGTATAACAGAAGTTTTATGTTTTCCTTATTTTAATTAGGAATTTTGATTGTCCAATTCCTGAGGGGACCCTGAGGGGGAGTAAGTGCTGTCTGTTATGTTCTTAAAAGGGACCCTATGCCCAAGGGAGTCAGACCCTCCCAGCATTGTTCCAAAATATGTGTTTTTCCCCACGCAGGGACCTCAGGTCCTAACCTTTCCCTCTCTGCCTATTTGACCCTATCTTTTCCCATCACAGAGTCAGTGATTATCCCCACTTCGCAGATGAGACAGATGAGGCTCAGAGAGGGGACTCCACCTGCCCCAGGTCACATGGCCAGGGAATTTGGGGGAGCAGAATTTGAGGCCGGGGCCCTGGCTGACTTTAGGATGGACCTGGGCTCACTAGGCTAAACTGCCTCTCCCACCCCACAAGGACGGGCAGGAAGAGGGGCTGGAGGAAGGGTGCTGGGCATCATCATTTTGTAAAGCACTTCCAGGACTATGGGTGGATACCTCCATTCAAGCATCTGTCTGCTGTTCCACCAGGATATTCTGAGTTACCGCCCACAGTTTCAGAAGGGAGGGGAAGGTGGGGTTTTGGTGAGAGAAGGAGGACCGGAGGCTCCTCTCTGACTTCTCGTCCTTGATCTCCCAGGACAGACATTGAAGGAGACCACATCCATTCCTTCAACAGACACAACCATTGTGAGCATTCATGCCCTGACTCAAACCCCAGGTGAGGAAAGAGGCTTGGGTCTGTCAAGATCCTGTCACTGCAAATGACAGCAGCCACAAAAATCTCAAGCTTGGGCCAATCGGGAATTTTGGGTTGTGCAACTGAAAAGCCCAGGGATAGACTGTCAGGCATGGCTCAGTCTAGGTGCTCAAATGATGCTATCAGGAACCTGCCTCCATCTCTTGGCTCTGTTTTTCCTGTGTTCACTTCATTCTCAGGTAGATTCTCCTTTTATGAGGCCAAAGTGGCCCCTGAGGCTTCCGTCTTACCTGCTAAGAAGCCAGAGGAAAGGGCATTTCCCTTTCCCCAGTCCAGCAAACGTGGCATAGCTGGATTGTGGCATAGCACCAACCTGGTGCCAACCCCACTGAATGAAGTGGACCAAGAATCGGGGAAGGGTGGTTCATAAAGAAAGTTCCAGGGGCTCTTACCAGAGGTGGTGAATGCTAAATAGGGGAGTGTGCATCTATGGGAGGGGAGGGCTGAGGCAGGGGAGGTACTGGCCTGGCAATTGGGCAATCAGCAAATGGCTGGGTTAATTAAGTCATCTCAACTATATCAAAGTTGAATAGTAGAGCAAACCCCCTGTTCCTCCATCCATGAACCTTCTCCACATCTTCTCTCTCTTCTCTCCCTGTTTCCGGACTCCAGACACAGTCCACCCAGAGTCCCAGTCCACCCCTCAGACATCTCTGCAGGCTGGTGGTGAGTGGGGCATGCGGAGGGCGTGGGGGCGGAGGCCTGAGACAGACACTAGTCCCTCTCTTCTTCCCACATTCTGACTCCTTTGTTACTCATTTCAGTCCTCCGGCTCTGAATCCTCTGGTTTACTTTGTGGTGGGGCAGACAGCCGCCCACATCCACTTCTGTGAAAGCACATCTTTTGCAGTTGTGAAAAATAATACGCATATAGAAAAGTACAAAACCCATAAGTGTACCACTTAACAAATTACTCTGAATTGAGCCCCTGTGTCACCACCACCCAGCTCAAGGACTAGAGCTTTGCAACCACCCCAGGAATGCCCCCATGCACCAAGGCCATTCATTTCTTCCTTTAATCTCTTGGACTTTTTTCCTTTTTTGAGTTTTCGAGTCCTTTTTGAACTTTGTCTTGGGAGTGTAACAGTTCAGAAAGTGCTCCCTAATTTTTCCCATTAATATTTAATGATATAGTAATACCCAAACCTGTTCTGCTTGGGAATAATAAAAATATTATAGTGAGATGAAATCCCTTGGCCCCTTCTCCGTTCTTGTTCTCTCCCCCATCTCTGAGAGGTCCCCACTGCTAGCACTGGAAGGGGAGCGGTCCCCAGTGATGCTGTGCCACATTTCTGCCCGCAGAAAATATCACGACCGGGAGATGTATTTGTGTGAGCGGATCATTTCCAAAACGATAGTCGTTCTGAAACTTGCTCCACCACCACCCCCCCCGCCCCCGGTCTCCCCACTGCCCCGTGCAGCAGTATGTTTGGAAGCTCCTCACACATTGCTATGTAAACACCAATCTTACTCTTTTGCGCTGTTGCATGGTACCCGGCTGGGTGCCTGTGTACGGTTAGTGAAGCCGTGCACATCTTGATGAACATCTTAGCCTTTGCTACACCCAGTGCCATGGTAAGCAACCTCGTCCGTTCCTCCTTAAGCAAATGCTTTTCTCCCCTATTATAATCTGCTCGTGGTTCTAAATATCTTCCTGTGTTCTCTCATTCAGTCCTCACACAAACCTTCTGAGGTAGAACAAACGAACTTTACAGAATAAGGAAACAGAGGCTCGGAGTCACTCACTCAGGGCGTCACAAGTCAGTGACACAGCTCAGACCAGGGGCCCGGAACCTGGCTCTACGGCCTTGCTTTTACCCACCACGCTATGGCGCAAAGGGCACGAACGCTGGAATTTGTTGGAAAAGCCACCTGGGGAACGGTTGCATGGATTTGCCCTGCCACCAGCGTGTGCCAGAGAGTCCCCCTGTCCCACCCACACCGTGACATTTGGAACGAGAACCGTCTTTGATTTCCTCCAGCCAGAGGAGGGAGGGGGCCCCTTGCCGTTTGATGGATGTGCACGTCCCTGATTCACGCGCTGTCCGCCTTCCCTCCCTGCTCTGATCTGAGTAGGAACAACGCAGGAGCAGACGGAGGAGACCCACACCCCACAGCCGACGAGAACGGATGTGCTCCCAGCCACAGATCCGAGGACCGGCCAGAGCGGCCCAGAAGGTAGGGCCTGGGACTAGAAGGGCAACGTACAAATTTTGTTTAATTCTTTATCTGGGTCAGTAGCTCCCCAAGTACATTGCTCGGAGCACCCGTTTGGGGAATTGTTAATACATTTTCAAAAAATCTGTTTTGATTTGCGGTCAAAGGTGTTTGGGAAACTCCTGAGTTAAAGTTAAACACATTTCTTTGTGGCGGGACTTGTTGGAGTCTTAGTAATGCGTATTTGCAGCAGGCATCCTCTACAGGAGCATCTAGTATGCAGTGTTTTTCCAAACCTGACATGATAGATTTGGAACTTTCTTTTGTTCAGGTTCCTTTACAGAGCTGGTGCTCGGCAATGTGGATGTGGGTGTTTCCTTTGTGTACCTCTTCATGTTAGAGCAGGAGGTTTTCAGCTGCAAAATACTGTAAACGCAACTAAAAGTAAAATAGATTTATTGGCTACATATGTTCTGTAATGTCCAGAGGCATCGATTTCAGGAAGAGCTGGATCGACATGCTCAGGCACGGTCATCAGACTGGCTCTCTCTCTCTCTCTCTCAGCCCTGCTGTCTACATTCTCAAGTTCTCGGGGGTTTTTCCTCTCTTGGTGGCAAAGATGGTCCCATAGTTGTATTTATGTCACAAACCCAGCAAATAGAGCGGATCTTTTTCTCATCTCTAGCCCAAGGAATAAAATCTACTCTCATTGGCCCATTTGGCGTCACATGTCCATGTCTGACCAATGGAAGCCTGGGAAATGGATTGCTCTGAGTGGTTAGGCCTGAGTCTTGTGCCCGTTCTGGGGGTGGAGAACAGGGTCAGCCCTGCCTGAACTGCATAGACCAAGAGTCAAGGAAAAGGTAGTTCCCCTCAGGACCAGTGAGTAGTTAACATTTCAGAGGCGTGGGAAAAGAGGTTGAACCAAGGTGAAGGCAGCAGGTGGCCTCCAATGCCTGTCTGACTCATATTTGAGGATCCGCCTCTACTGGCAAGTATTGTAGCTTAGGCCGTTCCCAGGCTGAGATGCATGCACAGTTGCGCAGACCGGGCACTGAACAAGAGCATCGCCTCTAAGGCTATGTCATCCCCCTTTGGGATTTTTATAATTGTTATAGTCTTCCAGTGATGGCAGTAAAGCATTTAATTCTGACAGAGCCTATTAAAATGTTACAACAGATGGAAGTAAAGTGTGTTGGAGAAGAGAACTTTTCTATTTTCCACAAAAGTGGAGGTGGGGGTGGGTAGTGACGGTGTCCACGCTTCCCGATGGTAAAAAACATTCTCACATCTCTGGATTCATTTGCTGTGAATCCTCGTTGACCTGAGTTACTCTGTGTCATTCTGTGTTCCTGATTATCCGTGACCGAAATTCCACTGGGCTGAGGGGGTCACGGGGCCAGATGGTAAAAGGCACCGCTGAGCCTCAGGGTCCCCGGGGTCTGAGCACGAAAGCCCCCGGCGCCTCTCTCCCTGCCCCATTTTTGTTTCTCTTGTGCCGAATTTTGTCTTCTGCCCCGTGAGGAAATGACCCCTGCCATCTGCAAGCTCGGAGCTCCCAAATTTCACCTCTGTTGTCACTCTGAATGCCTCCTGGGAATGTGGAAGGTCCCAGGGGAGGATGAGACTGGGTCACCTGCTCCCTCTTGTGGCCTGTGTCACAATAGACCCAGAGGGACTGGGGCAGGGGGCGCAGTCCCCCCAAGGAAAAGGGAAGCTGTCCCCAGAAGGGAGGCATGCAGCCACGTCCACGGTAACAGCCACAGCCAAGGCTTGCTGGGAGCTCGCTTGGTGCCGGGCACAGTGCTAGGCTTCCCTGGATTCACTCATGCACTGCTCGCGAGCACCCGACGGGGTAGGAACTGTCAAAACCCCATTCTACAGGAAGGCAACCGAGGCCCAAGGGGCTCCTCTGCCGGCCCGGGCCGCACAGCCCAAAGTGGCAGAACGGCAACTGGAGCCCGGCTCTCTAGCAGCAGGGGCCACTGAGGCTCTTTCACACTTCCTGTGTCTCAGCGCGCCTGTCCCTGCTGCCAGCCTTGCTCGAACCTTCCTCTGGGCAAGGCTTTCCCCAACATCTCGTAATTCTTGGCTTTCAGGTCATGCATAAGAAGTGAGGCTCTGAGATCGGTCTGGAAGCTCGGGCTTCGTGAGGCAGCTTTTCGGCCTTCAGTATGTTGGCCTCGTCCTGGGGCATCAGACAGGGCTGACCGCTTCACCGGGGACACTTCTCAGTGCCAGAAGGGCAGATGTTTTCTTTGTGGCATTTGCTTTTTGTTCAGTATCCTTTTTTTTAAGTGTTTTATTTTTTTGAGAGAGAGAGAGAGAGCACGCACATGCAAGCGGGGGAGAGGCAGAGAGAAAGGGAGAGAGAGAATCCCAAGCAGGCTCTGCACTGTCAGCACAGAGCCCAAAGCGGGGCTCGATCTCACGAAATGACCTGAGCCGACATCGAGAGTCAGAGGCTTACCCAACTGAGCCACCCAGGCGCCCTGGCTTTAAAGAGAGGAGGCCTCTGGTATCTCTGGTCTGGGAGCAGACGTGACCTCCACAGTGTTTTCTACAAGTATGTCCAAGCTCTGCTTCTCCTGGTGCTGGGCCTGAGTCCTGGAGGCCCCCCGGCCTGGCTCAGATGTTATCCTTTGCTTCCTGGATTATAAGGCAGCCCGGGAGTTCCCAGGAGAGGAGCCAGGGGTGCAGGCTCATTCAATATTTCCACGCCTGCCATTCCTTGCCGTCCCGGGGTAGGAGTGAGGGGCCGCTGTGCCCGCCCACTGAAGGTGGAGACATGGGGGAGGGTGTCAGCGACGTCCCTCATTTCCTCCCGCTCACTTCTGTCCTCTGCCACCTTCTAGCCACTCCCTCTGCCGCTCCCACTAAAGGCACCACGCTCTCCAAGAGGCGATCTCCAGGCAAAGACGTCAGGCCGGACGCTGCCCTCGGGCCGACGGGTCAGTAACTCCCTTCCCAGGCTGGAAACAGGCTATTTCCTATTCACTGTGTATTTCTAGCACCTGGACCCTTGCCCAGCATGAAATAGTCCTCAGTAAACATGTGTTGGGTGAACACATGAGTTCAAGGCTGGAAGAGGGTGGGTATAAGCAGGCATCCGATAGATGTCCCGACAGACGAATGAACGCGTAAATGAACGCAGCACGCAAATGACCCTAAAACACAGTGGCTTCAAATGACAACCGTTTGCCTAGCTCTCGGGTCTGCGATTTGGAACTTTGGTCTGGGCTCAGTTGAGTGGTTCTTCTGGTCTCAGCTGGACTTACTCACGCATCCGAGATCAGTTTGGGGGTCGCTCTGTTTCAGGGACACCTTGATTCCCCTTTGTGTGGTCTTCTCTTCCACTTCCGGCCCAGCCGGCCCCAAAGAGTGGATGGAAATGATATGACCACAGGTCACATAGAGTTCATTCATCCATTCGAAACATATGCATGAGCACCTACTGTCTTCTAGGTGCTAGAGATAGAGCGGTGAATAAGACGGACAAAAATCTCTTCCCTCATTGGGCAGACCTTCTAGTCGGGGAATAGAGACAATAAATACGAATTATAAGAATTGTGTATCAGGTGGCTTAAAGCTGCCATCAAGAGAAATAAAGTAGCATTAGGATTAGAGAGTGACTGGGGAGTAGTTTTCTGCAAAGGGCCAGGGAGACCTCCCTGAGAAGGAGCTGTGGGGGAGTCATGCAGATGTCGGGGGAAAGGCGTCCCAGGCAGAGGCAGCGGCCAGTGCAAAGGCCCTGAGGTGAGAGGGACCTGGCATGGCCACCAACAGGGCAGCCGGTGGGGCTAGAGCATCTGGGTGAGCAGGAGGGTGAGAAGCTGAGGTAGAGAGGTGATGGGAGCCACATGTGTGCCATGTGAGGCTTTTGGTCTAAGTGTCCCAAGGCAGAGACCGAGTGTCACCCCTCCACCGACTCTGCCACTCACGGCTTCACTCCACAAATGTTTGCCGAACTCTGACTTGCTCCACATCTGTCCCCCCAGGCGCCAGTGAGGACAACCCCTTCTCCTACGGTAAGTTACCTGTGGGAGGATGTGGGAAGAGGGAGGGAGGAAGACCCCTCTTGCCATACTCCGTTTTTCTCTCTGCAGACGAGGACACTCTCCGGAAGCGGGGGCTGTTGGTCGCAGCCGTGCTGTTCATCACGGGCATTGTCATCCTCACCAGTGAGAATGGGGGGGGGGGGGCACCGCGACTGGGAGAGAGGCGGCCTTGGCTTGCACTTTGACTGAGGGGTCAGTTCTTGAAGGCCCCCAAGCAGAGTTGTCTTATTTATTTATTTACTTACTTACTTATTTAATGTTTATTTTTGAGAGACAGAGAGTCAGAGCATGAGTGGAGGAGGGACAGAGAGAGAGGGAGACACAGAATCCAAAGCAGGGCTGCAGGCTCCGAGCTGTCAGCACAGAGCCCGACGCGGGGCTCGAACTCACAAACCGTGAGATCATGACCTGAGCCGAAGTCGGACGCTCAACTGACTGAGCCACCCAGGTGCCCCCAGAAAAACTAATTCTTAAAGCAGTTTTTTAAATGCTGCAGATTAAATAAAACACGCGGGCCACCAGTTTGCAAGCTCTCGGTTAAGCCGTATAACCTCCACCAGGTTTTATCCCCTCACTTCCCCATCAGGAAATGCACACAGCCACATCTTTTCTCAGCTAAGGTGGGAGGCAGGAGGCCAAGAACAGTAAAAACAGTTGGCTACCACGTGCACGAACCGTACTGGACCCAGGGGTCGCACACAGGTGCCTCAGTCGAGACTGACTTTGAGCCGGGTCCTGTCCACACACACAGCCCCACCTCCACCGCCGTGGGACAAGTGAGGCTCAGAGAACTGGGGAGTTTGCTCAAGGTCACAGAGCACTAAAAATCAGGGAAGGACTAGACCCAGGTCTGTGTGAGGGCAGAGACTGAAAGTTAGCTCTGGGGCCATAAGTTGTTCCAATGACAATAATCTGTGGGCACCTGCTCTGTGCCCACCTGTGCCCTGGTCCCCGCCCTCGGGGAGCTCACATCCAGTGAGGGAATGACAATAAGCAGGTGAGTGCCCCGATGAGCAGAGTGGATACGAGAAAGGTCATCACCGTAAGGAAAACAGCAGAATGACAAGCCAAGAGGGACGGGGAGCGACACTTTATCTCTAAAGAGAGAACATCAGAAGAGATTCCCTGTCAATGAGAAAGACGATTTTAAAAAACAGTGGAAAGGGGCATCAAGTGCAAAGCCCCAGACGCAGGAAGGAACTGAGCATGTCGCAATAACCACGGGAAGAAGCCAGGGTGGCTGGGGCTATGTAAGCCCCGGGGGGTGGGGGGTGGGCAGAGAGAAGGAGGTGATAAGAGCAACAGCCAGGAGACTTGTCTTCTGAAATCCCTCCCCATTCACTTTGGTCCTGCCTCCTGACCCCCCCCCCCCCTCCCACGCTGTCCCTTAAGCCCACCTGTCTCCTCCTACCTCAGGGCCTTTGCACTGGCCATGCCCTCTGCCTGGAACACCCTTCCTGGCTTCCCCCTCACCTCCTTCAGGTCTTTGCTCAAATGTCCCCTCCTCAGTGAAGCCCCTCTAGTCATCACCATGAAGATGCCCTCAGCCGCTGGCCTCCCTGCCTCCTTCCCGGCTTTAGTTTTCTACTGAGCACACATCACCATCTGACCTCACTTGTCCACATACTTGACTTAGTCATTTTTCTCAGTCGGTCTCCCCTGCTGTTAAATCAGCTCTACCAGGGCAGGGATTTTATTCACTCCTGTTCCCTGGGGTGTTCCCAGGGCCTAGATCAGAGCCTGGCACATAGTAGGTACACAACAAATACTTGCCGAATGAATGCATAACACACAAACTAGGATGGGTTCTCAAAGGGGCCCTCTGTGTGGGGGAGGCTGCTCCCCCGGGGAGCCCTTGTGCTGGTTCCTCTCCCCTGTGCTCCTCATCACTGGCTCAGGGCTGCCTTGGGGCTTCTCCAGGGGCAGGGTTGACGGGCCTTGTCCTCCAGTGCCCGGAGCACATGCAATCATCAACTTTGTTCCAACTCATGACCGAACCCTTTCCTTCGCCCACAGGTGGCAAGTGTAGACGGTTACCCCAATTGTGCCGGAATTACAACAGGTGAGACCATCGGAAGGAGGGGCCGGCAACCGAATCGAGGGGCACCCTGAGACTGAGTCCCCACCGGCTCACCGTGCCCAGCCACCTCCCTCCCCTCGATGGGTCTACAGAATAATTGGTAGAGCCCAGCCCGAGAGGGAAGACCCGGATGGAGACAGAGCCGGGGTGATGCCCCAAGTCCCTTGCCCACCCTGAGGGCTGCCCGGCCCCCTGGGCACTGGCCCCCCTCGCTCTGGTGTCCCACGCTGTTCAGACGAAAAGTAAAGCACTGTGGTCCTTGCCCGTGGTCTCTGATTATTCATGACCGGGGAGTGGAAGAAAGCGGCTGGGACTAGGGACGAGGTCCCCTGAGGAGTAAAGTGAGGGTGTCGCAGGCTCCAAAGCCAGGGCAGAGAATACAGTGAACGCAGGTGGGCTGGTGTGAGGCAGGGGGGACAGGAGGGTGGCCCACGGGGGATTCTGGCCGGTGAGAGCGTCAGCGGGGGATTCTGGCCACGGCACTTTGAGACCCCAGCCCCGGTCCACGTGCAGAGCCTGGTGGCCAATGCCAGCTCACCCCTAATGTTGGCAGGTAGTATTGGTAACCGGTTAAGCACCAAAGGAGGCCCTGGGCCCACAGCGGCCTACTTTTCTTCACACTCCAGATCCTTACATTGGTGGGAGGGGCCTCACACACGAGTGTGGACACCCCGGCCTGCACATCTAAACCCCGTACACACACCCCCACCAAAAATGACCACCTCTGGGCTACCTCTTGGTGCAGGGGTATGCCCACCAAGAAGGTCATGCAGGCCGTGGAGAGGAGGGCTCCAAGCCGTTTGGATGGGGACCTCCGGGACCCAGGGCCCCAGTGCAGGGTCGAGAAGGGGCACACGCCCTGGTGGGCGCTTCCTGAAGGCCCTGGGGTTCTGTGCCCCTTGGTAGGGTTTCAACCGATCAGGCCAGAGCGGGGTCTCTGAAGCATGGGGCTCAGGAAGGGTCACTACCCCAGTTTAAGGGTCATAATGACAAAGAGGTAAGGCCTTGTTCACAAGTGGTTACATAACAATATTTCACAAACTTCAGGTCACAGCCTATTCACGGGTTATGAAATCACTTTTGTGGGCTGTGAGTAGCATACAAAAAAAATAATAAAATAAAAAGAAATATCAGAGTGTATCATAAATAATATGACCCTATATAAACTCTTCTCAATGTTTGCCACATTTTCATCCCACCTGTATTATTATTATTCACTTTTTAAGGAGATCAACTCTTTTTATTTTTAAAAAATTTTTAATGTTTATTTTTGAGAGAGAGAGACACACACAGAGTGTGAGTGGGGGAGAGGCAGAGAGAGAGGGAGACACAGAATCTGAAGCAGGTTCCAGGCTCTGAGCTGTCGGCACAGAGCCCGACGCGGGGCGTGAACCCACAAACTGCGAGATCATGACCTGAGCCGAAGTCAGACGTGCTTTACCGACTGAGCCACCCAGGCGCCCCTCTCTCTTTATTTTTTAAAGCTTATTTATTTATTTTGAGAGATAGTGAATGAACATGAGTGGGGGAGAGGCAGAGAGAGAGAGAGAGAGAGAGAATCCCAAGCAGGCTTTGAGCTGTTAGCACAGAGCCCCTCATGGGTCTCAATCCCACAAACTGTGAGATCATGACCTGAGCCAAAATTAAGAGTCAGAGGCTTAATCGACTGAGTCACCCTGGTGCCCCAAGATGACCTCCCTTTTTAACTTAAATACATTTATTTCAAAAGGAACATTTATACATGGAAAATCAGTACTGCTTCATGTAAGTAGCCATAAAGATAAATCCATTGAAAACAAACATATGTTATATGTGATATAGGGTATATACACATATGTGATATATATTATGTATATGTATAGACATATGTATATATAATACATGTGTATTACATATGTGATACATATATATAGTATGTAATATATACATATGGGGGAGTCTAAAAGTATTTGTGATTGGCACCCACCGTCTGCTAATCAGATGCCTAACCAATCAGGAGGGAATATCATTCATACATATATTGTATATCACACACACGCATACATGTGTGTGGATACAATCTGTGACGTGTTGTGATGGAATACTACTCAGCAATGAACAGGAGAAGCTACTGGTGCACGTGATGACGTAGATGAATCTCAAAAGCATTATCCTTGGTGCGAGGAACCAGGTACAAAAGAGCACAGACTGTATACTAATAGAAAGTTCTAGAATAAGCAAACCTAATTGATGGTGATATCGGTCAGAATAGTAGTTGCCTTTACTATTATCATGTTGCCTCTACTGTGGGGGTGGGACGTTGACTGAGAAGAAGCATGAGGGAACTTTCTGGAGCGTTGAAGTGTTCCACACCATGATGGCAGTTACACGAGTGTGTTTGTGTCATAGAGAGCAGCGTTAACTCTACTGCAGGCTTCAGGTTTGTGTACTTTGTGACGCGAAGGTTATACCACAGTCAAAACACAACAAAATAGGGGTGCCTGGGTGGCTCAGTCGGTTAAGTGTCCGACTTCAGCTCAGGTCATGATCTCGCGGTCCGTGAGTTCGAGCCCCGTGTCAGGCTCTGGGCTGATGGCTCAGAACCTGGAGCCTGCTTCCGATTCTGTGTCCCCCCCTCTTTCTGCCCCTCCCCTGTTCATGCTCTGTCTCTCTCTGTCTCAAAAAGAAATAAATGTAAAAAAAAAAATTAAAAAAAACCCCACAACAAAATAGAACATAAAAAGGCAGTTATGTGTTGGGTGGTGACGACTTCCTGGATCGGAGACAAAGCAACAGGATGCTGAAAGGTGCCGTGGGTGGTGACCTCACAACTCACGTGGAGGGAGGAGTCCCCCCGGTGGGTCGGTTCAGTTACTGTAACATAATAGGAAATATGTATATTGGCTTTTGGTCCCAGTTCCTGCCACGGAGCTCCTAAAACCCTCGGAATTTCCTGGGTGATACGAGTCTCTTTTGTTCTAATGGGGCAAGGTGTGATAGGCCCCTAGATGGGTCTGGTCACCAGAAAGACCAAGTTATGATCAGAAGCTTGAAACTTCCAGTCTTACCCCATCCCCTGGAGGAGAGAGAGGGGCTGGACATTGAGTTAATGGGGCAATCGCGCCTACATGATGAAGCTCCATAAAAATCCCAAAATTACGAGTCTCAACGAGCAACCTGGTTGGTGAACACGGCCGCGTGCTGGGGGGCTGGTGACACCCCCAGCTCCATGGAGGACAGAAGCTCCTGTACTCAGGGTTCTTCAGACCTTGCCCCATGTCTCTCTTGACCTGGTTGTCCATCCACATCCTTTAACATATCCTTTGTTACCTAATAACCTGGTAAACGTGTTTCCCTGAGTTCTATGAGCTGTTCTAGCAAATAACCAAATCCAAGGCGAGAGAGTCACGGGAGCCTCCAATTCGTAGCCACGTTTGACGGAAGTTGTGGGGAACCTGGGACCTGCTGGGAATTGGCCTCAGAAGTTGTGGGGGGGACAGTCTCGTGGGGAGAGAGCCCTTAACCTGTGAGGTCTGCGCTGGCTCTGGTTAGTGTCAGAATTGAATTGAGTTGTAGGCCACCTCGCTGATGTCAGAGACAATCGCTTGTTGTGGCGGTAGTGTGAGAGGACACAAGAAATGCACAGGAGCAAAGGCAAATTGTTCCTTATCGTCAGGTTCTTGGAATCATTTGCAAAGTCTTAGCCTAGAGCCCACTCCACTAGCCTTTCCAAAAAGGCTCCTCATTCCCCACATATATTCCCCACATCAAGCTAACCCATTTTCCTTGAAACTGACGGTAACAATCTCAGAATCTGGGTAGTTCACGACAGCAAAGGTTTGTTTGCACCCACACCTCGTGTCTATCGTGGGTCGGCTGAGAGCCATGATGTGACCTCAGCTGGTGGAGAAGCCGTCAGAAGTATTTCTGGTTATCAGTGACAGAAAGAAGAGAGAATAAGGTGAGGCACACACTGTCTCTTGTAGCCTCTGCCAGAAAGGACACACATCACTCCTCCTCGCATTCCATCGGCCAGAGCAAATCGCATAGCCACATTTGAGTTCAAGAGGGCAGGAAGCTACAATCTTCTTAGAGAAGGAAGCTGGGTATTGCCGCAAAGGAAATTTATTATCTCACATACCAAGAATTCTGGAAGCAGAAACCATATTCAATGTCAAGAGGCACAAGCCAGAAACAATAGTAGCTTCGAAACGGAGATTTATTTCTCTCTCCCATCGCGGAACTCTGAAGTGTGTAGTCCGGTGCTGAAGAAGGGGTTCCTTGGTGAAGAAGGGACTAGGCTTCTCCTGACATAATGCTCTGCAATGCTTAGCATGTGGCTCTAATCCTCAAGATCACAAAATGGCTGCAGGAACCTCACCAAGCATGTCATATTCCCGGGGGAAAAGCAAGAAGAAAAGAAAAAGGTGGGGTTTGGGGAAGGCACCACTAAGTGAGTTTATGCCTTTTCAAAAGACTTCCCAGGATCTCCTCCCAAAGACTTCTACTTACTTCTCATTGGCCACCTTCTATTTGCAAAAAGTTGGGAAATGTAGTCTTTTAGCGGAGTCCACAACACCCTAAATATCATCATGGAAAACAATAGCCCCAAGGAATTGGACGATGTAGTGAGGAGGATGCTGGGCTTGTCCCAAATTAAGGGTGGGGACTCAAGCTGTTTTTATTCAAATATGAAAGGAAAAGGTGAATCTTTTTTTTAAATTTTTAATGTTTATTCATTTTTGAGAGGAAGAGAGAGACAGAGTGCAAGTGGGGGTGGGGCAGAGAGAGAGAGAGGGAGACAGAATCTGAAGCAGGCTCCAGGCTCCGAGCTCTCCGCACAGAGCCCGAGGTGGGGCTTGAACTCATGAACCTCGAGATCATGACCTAAGCCGAAGTTGGACACTTAACCTACTCACCACCCAGGCGCCCCAGGAAAAGGTAATTCTTAAGACCGGAGTCTGTTGAGACCTCCAGGGGACAGAACACTGAATCTCTGACTTGGAAAACATATCCCGAAATCTCTCCGACAGCTCTCAAAAAGCTGTTCATCTGCTGCCCCAACCCTTTCTGGCACAAGACCCCTTTTTCTGTTGTGTGATATCTGAGCTGCAGCCTTCTCCTCCACTCTTACATCAGGGGAGAGACGGCTTGCCAAGAGGTAATGGAATTGCCCTTGTCATGCGGCCAGGCTCCCGAGCACAACATTGACAAGATTCTCGTTCTGGAAGAATTAAGGCCGAGTCATGCTAACTGGAAGGAATCTGCTTTCTTCACATGGGACCACGTTGTGCTTTTTGGGGGGTGTTGGGAGGGACTTCCAAGGCTTGCTTCGGTGAGGTGTTTTTCTACTGAGGTTGGTGAGTCGGTGAGCTCCTGCCGGTGGGGAGATTAGACAGGATTTAAAACATCTTGTGAGGTGGCTTTGTGATGTGTCCACGTTAAACGACATTTCCTAGCCTTCCCCTCCTTGCACGCTTCTGCTTAGGGTGGCCTGCAAGAGAAGTTCTCATCAGAGACTGCTGGGTCGGGGTTGGGGCAGCGGCCATTTTCTGGCTTACACCGGCTGTGGCTTATCTGCGACTCATCTCGTTGGCAGAAGGCAGCCAGGCCTGTCCCGTCTCCCCCTCTGTCAGCTCCCCCAACTCCTGGGCCAGATGTGAGCCTCCCCCTGTGATGGGGTGTCCCGGTGTTGGCAGTACATTGCATCACCAAGATCACAGGCAACGAGGACGGCGTGGGGTTCAGTCCGCCCTCATGAACTCCAACTTGCGTCGGTGGGTTCCAGACTGTTCTCGCTCTTCCTGACCTCACACTTCCCTTCCCTTCCTGACTGCCTGCCCAGTGGACTTCTAGTCCAGCGTCAAGCACAGAGACAACAGCCTTACAGAGAGAGCTTAACTAGCTCCCACCATTGTGAAAGGTCAAATTTCTGTGACAAATTGTGTGTGTGTGTGTGTGTGTGTGTGTGTGTGTGTGTGTTTTAGTGGTTCTGCTCTGCTGATACAGAATGTGGTCTAGGAGTGGTTCCAGAAAAGCCGAATCTTAAGGATGAGTTCTGGCTTTTTCTGGAATTGTTTTCCTGATCTAATTAGATTGAAAGGCATCTGTGAGCCTGTTTCCAGTGGTACAGGGGGCACTGAGAGTCCATTGTACGAAGCGGTAAAGCAGTCACTCAGATCAGTACGAGTGGCTTCCTGTATCTGTAGGCAAGCCTCGGGGTGACCAAGTATTTGCTCCCATAGAACATTTTAGTAAAAATCAGGTGTGTGAGAGCTTCTTGGTTGCCTCTAATGATGCTGGAAAACTCTGGGAAAAAAAATGGGGAGCTCAGACTTTTACATTTTGCCATCTCAAGAGCTGTACAAGGGACTTAACAGTTTCTGCGACTGCATGGAAAGAAACTCTTATTTCCCACTGACACAGGGCCAAGAGTTCTAAACGCCAAATCAACGTGAAATCCTGTGGGTGGCCAAATTACAACTCAAATCAAACTTCCAACCCCACAGGGTCTTTTTGTTAATGTGAGAGCATCACGTGGGAAGAAACAGGGGCCTGAAAATTGGGATTGAGATATATGAGCAGATTCTTTATATTTTTTATTTTGTTTTTTAAAGTTTTTTTTTTGAAAGAGAGAGAGAGAGTGTGCAAGGGAGGGACAGAGAGAGAGAGAGAGAGAGAATCCCAAGCAGGCTCTGTGCTGTCAGTGCCGAGCCTGATGCGGGGCTCAAACTCACGGACGGTGAGTCAAGAAATCAAGAGTCAGATGCTCAACTGACTGAGCCACCAGGGAGGCCCGAGCAGATCCTAATAAGGCTGTCAAGTCTTCTTTGCCCACAGAGTGAGCCTGCACCCCTGCCTGAGGAGGTTAGTCTCCTCCTGCTTGAAGAAACGGTAATGGCCTTCCCTAAGGTAGCTGCCTTGCAAGGGGCCGCTTATCCTCCTACATCCTTTTCTTGCCTCTGAAACTATACCTAGACTTAAGTCTCAACAGAACCCAAAGGGTGAAGTACAAAATATGACCCATGAGGAGGTCACCAAAACAATTGCCAATTTCCGTTTGCCAGTGTATATCAACAGAAAACCGCAGAATGGGTATGGAAATGGGTCATAGGTGTGCTGAATCAAGGTGGTGGCAGAAAATAAAGTTGGATCAGGCCAAATTTATTGACTGAGCAGAGATTATGGATTCCGTGTTTGAACGTACGGGTCTAAGAATAGCTCTGCTGGTTTGCTTGGTTTTTTGACTGACATATGTACCCAAAGGTTGCCTGCACTGGGTTAAAATGTCAGAGGTTCTTTGGAGTACCACAGAGCATGAATCAGCAAACCTTTTCTGCAAAAAGCCAGACAGTGTATGTTTTAGCTTTTATAGGTCAGTGTCAGCTTCAACTCTGCCATTATGGCAGAAACGCAGCCAAAGACAATTTGTAAATGAATAAGCATGGCCGTGTCCCAATAAAAGTTTACTTAGGAACACTGAAATCTGAACTTCATATCGTTTGCATGGACCGCAAGATATTATTCTTCTTTTGATTTTATTTGAATTAAAAATGTACAAACCATTTTCAGTGGCCTGTGGGCCATACGAAAACAGCCTGTACAGTAGGTTCGGTCCCTAGGCTAGAGTTTGCTGACTTCTGTTATGGAGGAAGGTATCCAAAAAGCTTGAGACCTAGAGGACACTGTGCTAAGTGAAATAAGCCAGACACAGAGAAATAAATATTGCATGATATCACTTATAAGTGGAATCTATAAAACTCAAACTAATAAAAGCAGAGAGTGGAGTGGGGGTTGCCAGAGACAGGGGGATGCGGGAAATGGGGAGAAGTGGGTCAAAGGGCACGAAGTTCCAGTTATACAAGTAAATTCCAGAGATCTAATTGTACAGCTTGGTGACCATAGTTAATAATACTGTTCTTATTACAGTGATACTGGATTTTGCTAAGAGAACAGATCTTAGGTGTTCTTACCACACACACACACACACACACACACACACAACTATATGAGGTGATGGAAATGTTAATTAGCTTGATTGTGGAAATCATTTCACGATGTGTACATATATCAAAACAACACACTGTACACCTTAAATATATATAATTTTTATTTATCAATTATACCTCAGTAAAGCTGGGGGAAAACACACCCAGGCTTAGAAAGATTGGAACACTGAATGGCTTTGTCATTTAAGAGTTGCTTATACACGCACAGTGGGGAGTTAAGGGACCACAGTGATATCACTACCATTAGCTGTCACGTGGCTGTCAAATAAATTTATAAGAAGGAGTCCTAGCATCCTGGAAGAGCTTTATGGTGGCTCTTCTTTTAAAAAATTCTAGTGGAAATGGCTGTCGTTGGACTGGGATCTTTAAATGCAATAGGCATGATGAAACCCACAGGTGGCAGGGACCCCTGGTGGCACTCGCACACCAAAGATAAGACAGCATGGCTTCCACAGTGGGTAGTGAAGCCAAACCAGTAATGGGAATAGTCTGACTTGCAGAGACCGTTGGCATTTACCAGTTTGTCATGGCTTCCTTAGAAATGAAGCAGGAGGGCAGCCTACTAAAGTTTTGCTCAATTTGAATAAGTGGATGAGTTCTGGGTCTAGTGAACGAAGTCTAACCCGAATGACCAAAACCTAGGCATGGTGTCTCAATTACTTCCTACACTTGAGCCTTTGATCAAAGGAGAGGCCAGGTCCCTTTGAGCAAGGACCCTGTTCCACTGCCAAAAATGTATGCTGTTAGTCTTTCTCCTAGACTTCTCCAAAGAGACCTGTGGCCATTTACCAGGCAGCGGTACACTGGGGAAAAGGAAATAAGCAGATTTTCTAAGGATTACTGGACCCTGGGTGGCCACTGACTCTAGTTCCTGGAATCCCAGGAAGTAGTGGTTCACTAGTCAGAGGGGGGCTCTGGAGGTCAGGTGACCAATGGAGTTTGGGGGGAAGGCCTAGCTGGTCACTGAATCTACCCTGTGGATACCCAAGTAAATTTGTTCAATGCTTAGCTGCAAAAATTGAACAGACATATTGAGCAATTAGAAGAATTCCAACACTGGTTCCTTGAACCGTGGAGTGAGGGATACAATGGTTAGAAAAGCCAAGTGGGAGCCACTAGGGCTCTCTCTACCTATGCAAATACTAAGCCCCAAGCAATACCACATTCCCAGAGAAACTGCAGAGATTGGTGCCTTTGTTAACACTTGAAGGATGCGAGCGTGGTGATTCCCACCACATCCCCATCAACTTGCCTATCTGGCCTGTGCAGAAGACAGAGGGATCAGGGAGAATGACAGTGGATCATCCTAAACTTAATCAGGCGGTGGCTCCAATTGCTGCTCTCCCAAATGGGGTTTTGTTGCTGGAGCAATCAATACCTCTCCCGGGACCTGTTATATAGGTATTGATCTAGAAAATGCCTTTTTATCTACTATACCTGATTGTAAAAACCATCAGAAGTTTGTTTTCAGCTGGCAAAGCCAGACACGCCTTTATTGTCCCAGCTTAGAGGTACACCAATGCTCCAGCTCTGCATCTTAATATGGTCTGGACTGATCTTCGTCACCTTCCTTTAACACAAGACACCATGCTGGCCCATTACATGGATGATACTATGAGGATGGGATCCGATGAACAAGAAGTAGCAACCACTTTAGACACATTGGTAAGACACTTGCATGCCAAAGAGTGGGAAATAAATCCCACCCACAAAAATTTGTGGCCTATAACTTCAATGAATGTTTTTAGGGTCCAATGATTTGAGGGATGTTGAGATATTCCTTCCTATGTGAAGGAGAAGTTGCTGCCCGTGGCCCCTCCTGACACCGAAAGAGACACACAATGCCTGGGGAGCCTCTCTGGATTTTGGAGTCAACGTATACCTCATTTGGGAATGCTGCTATAACTCACGTATTGAGTAACCCGAAAAGCCGCCATTTTTGAGTGGGATCCAGAATAAGGGAAAGCTCTGCAACGGATTCAGGCTATGATGGTGCTTGAAGTGTCAGTGGTAGATAGGGATGCTGTTTGGCCACTGGCAGCCCCCCTTTAGGTGAATCATAGTGTAGACCTCTAGGATGTTGGAGCAAAGTCATATCCTTCTCTGAAAATAATTATTCTACCTTTGAGAAATGGTTCTTGGCTTTCTACTGGGCTTTAGTAGAGTCTATCTACTTGAACACAGACCACTAAGACACTATGCAAACTGAGCTATGTATCATGACCTGTTGTATGACCCAAGGAGTCACAAAGTTAGGCATGCGCCACAGCAGCAATCTGCGGGAGTGATTTATACAAGATGGCTCTAGCAGGAGGTGAAGGCACAGGTACTTTGCGTGAGGGAGTTGACCCGATGTCCAGATCCCTGCTTCCTGATTCAATGCCTTCTCTCTCCCAAACCTCAGCTATCGCTAATGGAGAGTTTTCTATGACCAGTTGACTGAGGAAGAAAAAAAATTTTTTTACAAATTGTAAAACCCCGGTTACATAAAACCCTGGTTCACATATAGTTCTGCAGGACATGGAGGCACCACCCAAAAGTGGGCAGCTGCATTCAATCACTGTAGCCTCCTTCTGGGACACCCTCAAAGGATAAGGGTAATGGAAATTTTCCTAATGGGCAGCTGGTTGCCCATTTTGACCAGAAGGAGAGATGCCCAGAAATATGGATTTATATCAATTCATCAGTTGTGACTAATGGTTTGGCTAGACAGTCAAAGCCTGGTTGAAAATGGTTTGTCTAGATGGTCAGAGACTGCTACAAAGAGGTCTGGGGAAGAGATAAGTAGATAGACCTCTCCAGAGGAGGAAAATAATTGATTCCATGTGAATGCTCGCCAAAGAGTGACCTTAGAAAATGAGCTTTTAGGAATATAAGATAACCCATTTGTGTACACCAATCAACCACTTTCCCCAGCCACTCCTGTCGTCGCCCAGCCAGTTCATCGACAAGGTAGCCAGGGTGGTAGTCATGGGAGCTGTGCATGAAGCAACAAGAACTTCCACTCACAAAGGCTGATCTGGCTACTGCCACCAATAAGTGCCCAACCTGCCAGCAGCAAAGACCCGCACTGAATCCTGTGACATATCGAGGTATGCCGTGTGCACCACTCCTCAACAGGATCAGTCAGCTTGACGATGGCAGGCTGGTTTCATTAAAATGCTTCCCTCATGGAAAGACAAGCACTTTTTAAAATAACCACATTCTTGTAATATAATTTACATACCACATCTTTATAGTGTATAAGCTAATGGTTTTTAGTATATTCATAGATACGCCCAACAATCAGTTTTAGGACATTTTCATCGCCCCACAAGGAAACCCCAGGAGAATTCTGGGAAGATGAAAGAGTAGGCACCGCGAGGGATCTGTCTCCCCACCTGGACAACAACTGCACTGGGAGACTCATTCTGGAACTCTGGAGTCTATTGAAAGCTAACAACTTCCAGAGGAAGGCTTGGATACTAGATTGTGGTTGATTTTAGTCAGTTTCAGCTCTCAGCAGAGTAGCAGTTCTCCATCAGCCAATCCCAGCCTTGTGGCAGGCAGCCATGAACATGTTCCTGCAGCAGCTTGCATACACCCTGTAGGACCAAAGTAGGCAAAAAGCATCTTGTCCTCCATTATAGAGGATCAGTGGTCTGATTGCTGATTGCTGATTGCTGCTTCTGATCACAGAGGTGCAGATAAAGAGGCAGGTAGCCATTAGTGTTGCACCTCCCCTCATTGTTCCAGCCTCTTCCTCTTCAGCTGAAGTGATTTCCCAGGAACTTAAAGAGCTGGTGACTTTTTATCCCCACCTTCATTTTTCGTTTTCCCCTTCTGGGAGCTAGATAGTAAAGACTAGGACATTAAAACAACTGCATATACAGGGGAAGGTGCAAGGTCAGAAAAAACCTCAGAAGACCTTAGGTTTACACCCCAGGCTGATCCTCAACACAGAAACGGCTTACAACAATTAGGAAGAAAGAAAGAAAGAAAGAAAGAAAGAAAGAAAGAAAGAAAGAAAGAAAGAAAGGAAGGAAGGAGAGCCTGGGTGGCTCAGTCAGTTAAGTATCCAACTCTTGGTTTCTGCTCAGGTCATGACCTCGTGGCTTCATGGGTTCGAGCCCTGCATCAGGCTCTGCACTGGCAATGCAGAGCCTGCTTGGGATTCTCTCTCTCTCCCTCTCTCTATCCCTTTCTCTCTCCCTTTCCCCCATTTGCACTGTCTCTGTCTCTCTCAAAATGAATAAATAAGCTTTAAAAAAAAAGAAAAGATATTGGAGGCCTTGTTATTAAGAAAGAAAGAAAGGAAGGAAGGAAGAAAGAAAGAAAGACCAATAAGCAAAAACAATAACAAAAAACAGCAAACCCTGGGGAAGAAGAGAATCTGATTTCTAGAGTTACCACATTATTAGTTTTATATAGCCATTTTTCAAAAAAAAAAAAATCACAAGGCATACAAAGAAACAAGAAAACATGACCGATTCAGAGGAAAAAAATAAAGTCACCGAAACTGTCCCTGAAAATTGTCTGGTGACAGACCTGATAGATAAACACTTTAAAACAACTGCCTTAAAAAAACTCAAACAGCTAAAAGAATATATGGGGAAAGTCAACAAAATGATGTGTGAACAAAATGGAAATATCAATAAGGACAGAAAACCCGAAGAGGAACTTAAAAGAAACTTCTGGAACTAAAATGTATAAAAGCTGAAATGAAAAACTCACTAGAGGGATTCAGTGGCAGATTTGAGCAGACAGAAGAAAGAATCAGTGAATTCAAAGATAGGACGATGGAAATTATTGAGTCTGAGGAATAGAAAGAAAAAAAGATTGAAAGGCGAACAGAGCCTAAGTGACCCATGGAACACCATCAGGTGGGCCAATATACATATTGTGGGAGTGTCAGAAGAAGAGAGAAAGGGGTAAAGAGCATATTTGAAGAAATAATGGCTGAAAACTTCCCAAATTTGATGAAAGACATGAATGTAAACATCTAAGAATCTCAACTCTAAGTAAAATGAACACTGGAATACATTATAATCAAACTTTCAAAAGCCAATGAAATGTGCATTGGTGGTATAGTGGTGAGCATGGCTGCCTTCCAGAACCCCAAGGAACAAAAGATGGAATCTTGAAAGCAGCAAGAGAGAAGTGACTTTTCACCTCCTCAATGTGATTATCAGCCGATTTCTCATCAGATACTTAGGAAGACAGAAGGCAGTTGGCTGATATATTCAAAGATATAAAAGAAAAAAAAACCTGTTAACCAAGAATTCCATATCCAGCAACTGTCTTTCAAAAGTGACAGAAAAATTAAAACATTCTCATATTAAAATGTAAGCGGAAGGAGTTTATTCCATCACAAGACATGTTTAAGGTCGTCCTGCAGGGTGAGATGAAGACACTAGACAGTGGCTGGAAGCCATATAAGGAAATGAAGATCTCAATAGGTGATAATAAAGATCTCACACGGTGAGATTCCATGCCCAATTCTGACATGTGGGTGTTGTTCCCCCTCACCAAGCAATTCTCCAACGGCAGCTGGGTGTCTTACAATTTCACAATTTTGACACCATCTACTCTGAGATAGTATCAGATTCCACAGCTCAAAGGCTCAGTTCTACCAGACTGCCTTCCCTTCAGATGTCACTTGTAAGCCCAGACTGTTGTCTGTGCTTCTGGCTGACTGGTTATAAATCAGAGGCTCCCATGACCCCCTCCTTGGGTTCAATTAGCTTGCTAGAGTGGCTCGCAGAACTCAGGGAAACAGTTTACTTACTAGATTACTGGTTTATTATAAAAGGATATAACTCAGGAACAGCCAGATAGAAGAGATGCGTAGGGCAAGGTATGGGGTAGGGGTGCGATGCTTCCGTGCCCTCTCCGAGTGTGTCAGTCTCCCCAGATGTCCATGTCTTCACCCACCCAGAAGCTCTACGAACCTCATCTTTTGGGGCTTTATGGAGGCTTCATTACATAGGCAAGTGTGATTAAATCATTGACCGCTGGTGGTTAAACTCAACCTTCTAGAAGCCTCTTCCCTTCTAAGGAGGTGGGGGGGTAAGACTGAAAGTTCCAAATCTCTAGTCACATGATTGGCCCCTCTGGCATCATCTCCCATTTCCAAGAATCACCTCATTAACATAACAAAAGACATCTTGATTACTCTGATTCAAGGGTTTTAGGAGTTCTGTGCCAGGAATGGGGATGGACATCACACATATATTTCTTATTATAAATCCCAATAATGCACATGGGCAATTAGAAAGCTAATATTATTTTCATAATGATTTATAACTGCACTTTTTGTTTTCTATATTATCTGAGAGACATTTTTAAAGCTATTATTCTAAAAGCTAGTATTATGGTGACTTTGGTTTGTAACATCACACTTTGTCTTCTAAACAATTTGAGACTAATTTAAATATTTCAATACAAAAACAGTTAACTGAACATAAGAGAAGACGGTAATGTAGGAAATGAGAGACTAAAAGCTGTGAAACGTGGAAATCAAATAGGAAAGCAGCAGAAGGTAAGTCCCTCTTTACCAAGAATTACTTTAAATGGAAATGAATTAAACTCTCCAATCAAAAGACAGAGAGACTGACAGAATGGATAAAAAAAACCATACACCATCTACAAGAGACTCATTTGAGATCCAAAGAAACTTCTCTCTGTGTGGCTGTCAGGTCATGATCTCACAATTCATGGGTTCCAGCCCTGCATCGGGTTCTGTGTTGACAGCCTGGAGCCTGCTTCAGATTCTGTGTCTCCCTCTCTCTCTCTCTTCCCCCATCCCCTGCTCACTCTCTGTCTCTCTGTCTCTCTCTTTCAAAAATAAATAAATGTTAAAAAAGTAAAAAAACAAACAAACAAGAAAAATTGCAAATCAACAACCTAACCCTATAACCCAAGGCACTAGAAGGAGAAGAACAAATGAAACCCAAAGCTAGCACAAGGAAGGAAAAATAAAGATTAGGGTAGAGATTAACAAAATAGAGAATAGAAAAACAATAGTGAAAAACAATGAGATAACAAGCTGATTCTTTGAACTATAGAGAACAAACTGATGGTTACCAGAGGGAGGTGGGTGGGGGGATGGGTGAAACGGGTGAAGGGGATTAAGAGTACATTTAGAGGGGCCCCTGGGTGGCTCAGTCAGTTAAGCATCCGACTTTAGCTCAGGTCATGATCTCGAGGTTTGTGACTTCAAGCCCCGCATCCGGTTCTGTGCTGACAGCTCAGAGCCTGGAGCCTGCTTCAGATTCTGTGTCTCCCTCTCTCTCTGCCACTCCCCTGCTCATGCTCTGTCTGTCTCTGTCTCAAAAATAAATAAAACATTTAGGAAAAAAAGGTACATTTAGAGCACTGGGTAATGTATAGAATTGTTGAATCACTATGTTGTACACCTGAAACCAAAATAACGCGGTATTTAACTGTACCGGAATTAAAATTTTTAAAAACTTTTTTAAAAAACCTGATTCTTTGAAAAGACGAATGAAACTGCCAAGACTTTGGCTCGATGGACTAAGAAAAAAAGAGAAAAGACCCAAATTACAAAAACCAGAAATGAAAGTGGTGACATTGTTACTAATTCTCCATAAATAAAAAGGATTATGAAAGTGCTGTGGACAAGTATATGCCAACAAATTGGATAAGCTGGATGAAATGGACAAATTCCTTGAGACACAAAACTTAACAAAACTAAATCACGAAGAAACAGAAAATCCGAACAGATCTGTAACTAGTATGGAGATTGAATCAGTAATCAAGACGCTCCCAACAAAGAAAAGTCCCAGATATGATGGCATCACTGGTTAATCCTACCAAACATTTATAGGAAAACTATTACCAACTCTTCTCAAACTTTTCCAAAAAAAGTTGAAGAGAAAAGAGCATGTCCTTACGCATCCTGTGAAGCCAGCATAACCCTGATACCAAAGCCAGACAAAGAGACTATAAAAAAAACTAAAGACCAATATTTCTATCAACATGAACAAAAATTCTCGACAAAATACGAGCAAACCAAATTCAATACTATATTAAAAGGTTTATAAACGATGACCAAGTGAGATTTATTCCTGGGATGCAAGGGTGGTTCAATACATGGAAAATCAATCAATGTAATAGATCACATCAACAGAATGATCATCTTAATTGATGCAGAAAAAGCTCTGACAAACTTCAACACTCTTTCATGATTTGAGGAAAAAACACACTCAATAAACTAGGAACACAGGGTAACTTCAGCAGAATAAAAGCCATCATGAAAAACCCATAGCAGAAATCATATGCAATAGTGAAAGACTGGGAGTTTTGCCTGTAAGATCAGGAACAAGGCAAGGCTTTCACCACTTCTGTTCAACACAGTCCTGGAAGTTCTAGCCAGAACAATTAGGCACGAAAAAGAAATCTAAGGCATCCGAATTCAAGATTTCTCTCTGTACCACAGACGCTCTGTGTTTTAGACTGTGTTTTAGACCGTGTTGAGTTCAGGTCAGGGGATACATAAGAAAAATAAAATGGTAACCTCACCATTGATTCAGCTGCTTTCGAGGGGGGGTGGTGCTTTTCCTGCCCTCTCCCCCTGTCTCTGTCCTCTCTCCGCAAGCAAAAACAGCTCCCTGCCCTCCGTGGCTTCTCTCTCCCCCATTTCACCTCTCTGCACCACGTACCTGCCGAGTTCTGTAGTTCAAGTTATATACATTGCCGTGTCAATCCTCGGATCAGTTTTCTAGGTGTGCTAGATGGTTTGGTGTTGGTCTAGCAGCATTTCAGGGACCAGAGAGGCAAAAGAACTTCCATGCTGTTCCGCCATCTTGGCCCCCTCCTCCACTAACCATTGATTCAAAGCTCACCAGAGATTCATGACCAGACAAGGTGGCTGCTGAGGGCAAATGAATATGGAATGCCGTCTTAGTCCATTCAGCTGCTGCAACAAAATACCACAGACAGGGTAGCTTATAAACAATGGAGATTTATTTCTCAAACTTCTAAAGGCTAGACATCCAAGATCAGGGTGCCAGCATTGTTGAGAATGGGTCCTTTTCTGGGTCCAGACTTCTCATTATATCCTCATGTAGTGGAAGGGCCTAGGGAGCTCTCTGGGGTCTCTTTTGTAAGAGTCCCATTCATAAGGCTTCTATCCCTATGACTCTATCTATCACCCTATCCCTATCTGTCAACTCCCAAAGGCCCCACCTCCTAATATCATCATATCGGTCATTAGAATTTCAACATATGAATGGGGGGACCCAAACTTTCAGGACATAGCAAACGGGTAATGGGAAAGGTAGTTATAAGTATAATTATAAATGCCAGAGATGACCAGGTGCAGAAATAAGAACTGTAGTAGCTGTTAAGTATTTCTTTCTTTTTTAAATGTTTATTTATTTCTTTTGAGAGAGAGAGACAGAGAGCAAACAGGGGAGGATCAAAGAGAGAAGGAGACAGACTCCTGTCAGTACAGAGCCCATTGCGGGGCTTGAACCCACAAACTGTGAGATCATGACCTGAGCTGAAATCAAGAGTCGGATGCTTAACCGACTGAGCCACTGAGCTATTTCTTCCTTTTTTGAAATGACTATGTTTGTGTGTTTTTTGAAATGAATGTTTGGTGTGTGTGTGTGTGTGTGTGTGTGTATGTATCACGTATTTTTCTTTCCTTTTCCTCTTTCCCCTTGTTAGCAAGCATAAGACATGTTTATAGTAGCTAGCTTTATTTCTCAATATGTAAACTGTAAGAAATCAAAGGTGTGGAATCGGCTACGAGAAGAATGAACATCATCCAACAATGAAAAAAAAAGATATTATATCTTTTCCTTAGGAAAAGGTTAGCAAATTTTGAGTTTTAGCTGGCGTAGATGTATACTTTAGTTACAGCGTGACTCTGCTATTCTCTTTATTTGGAGATTAAGTATGGTTTAAGGAGATATGTATGTGCAAGTCGACAAGGAGTAGACTGTGGTGGCTTTATAATGTATCAACTTGCTTGCATTGAACTACATTTTCCAGAATGTCGTCTTTGGAGTGCTTCCGATAAGGCTGAACCCACAGGAGGGATTCTTAAATTTTTTTTTTTGATGTTTATTTATTTTTGAGAGAGACAGAGACAGGATGCGAGTGGGTTAGGGGCAGAGAGAGAGAGGGAGACACAGAATCCGAAGGCTGCAGGCTCTGAGCTGTCAGCACAGAGCCCGACGCGGGGCTCGAACCCACGAACAGCGAGATCATGACCTGAGCCGAAGTCAGACGCTCAACCGACTGAGCCACCCAGGTGCCCAGCAAAGGAGGGATTCTTATGGGAGATTTGGGGCGGGGGAAGTAGAGGCCACTTAGAGGCTCACACACGCTGTCCTTTATCTGCTGACTCACTCCATTGGTCCTGAAACTTCTCCACCTTCCCCTAGACCCTTCTTCAGCTTCCTAGCTCCTGAGCCAGGTGTGTGTTTAGTTCCATGACGAAGGGCCCTGGCTCCAGCAGGACACCGCACGTCACCAAGGTCGTCAGAGGCAACAAGACCCAACATGTGCTGAGTCCATCCTCGTGGACTCCAGCTTGTGCCGCGTGCTCCTGCCAACTCTCGCCCTCTCTGACCTTACATCTATCTTCCCCTCCTGACTGCCTGCCCGGGGGACTCCAAGTTCCCGTATGAGACTGCTTCACTAGCTCCCCAGATTGCATAAGATCCAGGAACAAGTGCCTTCCCAGCTATTTATACATATATCCTGGTGGTGCTGTTTCTCTGGTTGAATCCTGACTGAGACGCCCACCAAATTCTTGTGACTTCAGAACCAGAGCCTGGAACGTGGGCGTGGACCCTCGGGAGTAGGAGATCTGGCCAGAAGAGAGTTTCTATTAGCCTCTGACTGAAGCTCCCCCTCCCACCCCCGTCCTGCAAAAAGAGATGGCAGGATGGAATTTCACAGGGAACAGGGGAGGAATGCTAGATTCCATGGCTGGAAGGAAGGGCAATGGGGGGAGGTTGAGAAGAGAACAGGAGAAAAGATTTCCCTGCAGGCACAGAGGTGCACTCCTCATGTCGCCCTCAGAGCACCTGCATCCAAATCTGCCTGAAGCTAAGTACATTTGAGTGCACCAATAACATCCACCTCCTTTGCTGGTGTTCTGTTTAAGTCCGTTTGAAACTGGGGTTCTGACACTTGCAGCAGGCTCAACACTAATAAACCGACCCCTCAGTGAAAGAACTCATGCATACTTGCCTCACATCTAACGTGTGTTTGATTTGGGGGAAAACTAAGGAGGCTGGAGACACCATTAACAATGGCAGCTAACCTCACGGAGCGCTTATTATGCACCAGGTGCCCTTTCAACGCCACATGTATCTCAATGTCCCCATGAGGAGGCTACCAAAATTGCCCCCAGGTTTCAGATGTGGCGCAGCCGGCTCAGGCAGCCACCTCCGGGTTACGCAACAGGCAAGAAGCATCGGTGGCGAAGGAATGTCAACCCCTTCCTGACAGCGGCGACTGGGAGGACTCCCCAAGAGTGGGAGAGGGAAAGGTTGTATCCTGATTGCACTGGTCCAGGCTAGTTGACCTCTTCTTTTTTTTTATTTTTTATTTTTTATTTTTGAGACAGAGACAGAGCATGAGCGGGGGAGGGGCAGAGAGAGAGGGAGACACAGAATCGGAAGCAGGCTCCAGGCTCTGAGCCGTCGGCCCAGAGCCCGACGCGGGGCTCGAACTCACGGACCGCGAGATCGTGACCTGAGCTGAAGTCGGACGCTCAACCGACTGAGCCACCCAGGCGCCCCTAGTTGACCTCTTCTAAGTGCCCCTGTATGGTTGTTTTAATCGTTATCACGATAATGTTATGAGTGACATGCCTCACTCGGCCCTGGACCCTCCCAGGTAAGCTGATTCTATCTGTCCCACGCCAAGACCAGCGGCGCTAAAGCAGCTCCCCGGGCCCTGTGTCTTCTCTGTCATCAACCCCTGGTTTCTTCCACCGGTGCCTGTGGGCTGTTCCAGCTGCTCTCAAAATATATTCCGTGTGTGGGCTGATGAACTCCTTGCTTCATGGTTTGTAAGGAACATCAGTCCAGGGAAACGCTGAGCTCTCCAGGTCTGTTTTTTCTTAGCGTGGTCGCATCTGACCCGCCAGGGGTTGTGGTTGTTGTTGTTGTTGTTTTTAAGTTTATTTGTTTATTTGGAGGGAGACAGACAGACCGTGAGCGGGGGACGGGCAGAGGGAGAGAGGAAGAGAGAGAATCCCACGCAAGCTCCATGCTCAATGCAGATCTTGTTTCGAGGCTCAGTCTCGTGACTGTGAGATCATGACCTGAGCCGAAATCAAGAATCAGAGGCGTGGGGCGCCTGAGTGGCTCAGTTGGTTAAGTGTCTGACTCTTGATTTCAGGTCAGGTCATGATCTCACGGCGTTCGTGAGTTCCAGCCCCGCGTCAGTCTCTGCTGATGGTGCGGAGCCTGCTTGGGATTCTCTCTCTCTCCCTCACTCTCTCGCTCTCTCTGACCGTCCCCCAACTTGCACTGTCTCTGTCTCTCTCAAAAATAAATAAATAAACTTAAAAAAAAAAAAAGAGAGTCAGAGGCTTAACTGACTGAGCCACCCAGCCACCCCCAGAAGTTGACTTTTAAACCCAGTCTATGGGGTGCCTGGGTGGCTCAGTTGGCTAAGCATTTAAGTCTCAGACTTGGCTCAGGTCATGATCTCGTAGTTTGTGGGTTCGAGCCCCATGTAGGGTTCTGTGCTGACAGCTCAGAGCCTGGAGCTGCTTCAGATTCTGTGTCTCCCTCTCTCTCTCAAAAATAAGCACTAAAAAAATTAAAAAAAAACAACAGTCTTCGTTAACAAAAGGCACTTCCTGAAGGGGCGGAGTCCTCTTCTGTGCCCCGCAGCTGTGTGCAATCTGTATCCTAAACCTAGTTGCCAGGATCTGATGGGAGAAAGTGTGAAAGAGGTCATTTACAAGAACATCTCCCTTGCACCGGGGTGGTAGCCTTGTGTGACTCGTGCTTAGGATAAAACCCAAACGCCCCGCCCTGCTGCAGGCCCTGCCTGGCCTGGGCGCCCGCACCCGCGGCCCCGTGTCCGCGCCTCCCGCCCTGCTTCCACTTGCTCTGCACTCCAGCTTCAGGCTCGGACTCACCTTCTCTCTCGGCACAAGGCTTTTGCACACGCTATGCCTTCTCCCTGAAACACTCTTCCCTGCATTCGTTATCTAGTTGAATCCTCACATCCTTCAAGTTTCTGCTCAAATTTCATGTCCCCAGAAAAGCCTTCTGGGAGCCCCTATATGATACGCTCTCGTGAATTCCTGTGCTTTTCCTTCACAGCATTTACATGTTTATATGTGTGTGTGGTTATTTCAGTAAACTGTTCACTCCCTTTGAGAACATAAGCTCGGAGCACCTGGTGGTTCAGTGAGTTGAGCATCTGATTGACTCTTGATTTCAGCTCAGGTCATGATCCCAGGGTTGTGGGATTGAGCCCCACGTTGGGCTCTGCACTGAGCATGGAGCCTGCTTAAGATTCTCTCTCTCTCTCTCTCTCTCTCTCTCTCTCCCCCCACCCCTCATCTACCCCCTCCCCTGCTCATGATCTCTCTAGTGCGTGCGCGCACTCTCTAAAAAAAAAAAAAAAAGAACGTAAGCTCCGTCCATGCAGGGAACTGACCAGTAGTGTGGTCACAAATGTTTAACGAGCAGCTATATAGGGTGTTCACCTTAAAAGTCAATTATTTTGCCAGCAAAATTGGATTTCTTTGGGAATGGCATAGATTGCAATTTGGAACGTGCAAACAATGGCAGAACCATAGGCAAGTCCAGAGAACAAAGGAGAGGAGTATTATTTTATGGAGAAAAAGGAGGAAGTCGGGAGCCGTTGTTCTGAATGGAAGTCCATCGGAGAAAAGCAAGAGTGATAGTGGTCTCTCATTGGCTGAGCTTCCGAGCGGTCCATTTTTTAGGGCCTTTAGTTGATCATTCTTTCCTGTTGGGGATTCTTCCTTGGGGTCTGTAGGAATTGACAATTCTTCCTGCAATCGACATAGAGCAGTACGGCCCCCTTCCAGCCTCCCACTGGACTTTAGTAAGGTTTCCTTTTATTGATTTCCAAAGGGGTAAGGTGTGTGTGTAGGGGGACACTGATTGATAGCTTTTGATGACTGGTGTGGCCTGTCTCAAGCCACCCGTGTGATTTCAACCAAAATTCCTGAAAATTTTAACGATTCCCGCCAACTTGTATCAACCAGCTCCAGCACGCCACTGCAGCTGAAACCCCAGCACCCAGCACACGTTTGTAGAATGAGTGAGTGAATGAATGAATGAATGAATGAATTTAATCCCACAGAAATAGCTTCCCCTATTTGTACCTATCCATGGCACATTCTCATCTGTCCACTGTAGATTTTTTAAAAAGGAAAACTGTGATGTTTTTATCAAGCAAAGTGTATTCAGCATAAAGGAATATTCTTTGGGTACAACCTTACCATTTTTTCCTGATGTTAAAACATCCTTTCTTGCACGTAATTAAAGCTTTGCAGACTGTGAGTAGTGACTCATTAGTGGTTCATGACATCAATTTAGAAGGTCATGACAAGCATTTTTAAAATGAAATTGAGTAGAAGAGAAGAGAAATTCCAAAGTATCAGAATTTGTCTTGGGCTATTAGGAAGTATTGTTTTGGGAAACTTCCGTTGTGAGCATATGTTCATCCTGACTTGTGATGTAAAGTGACTCTTTAGAGTCAAGAAAGTTTGAAAGCCACTGGGATTGAGAGCAATACTTTTTTAAAAAAAATTGATAAACTTTATTTTTAAAGCAATTTTAAGTTTGCAGCAAAATTGGGTGAAAAGTACAGAGATTTCCCATAAAACTCCTATGCCCACAGCCCATGCAGGCACAGCCTCCTTCCTGTTATTAACACCTCCCGCCAGAGTGGTCCATTTGTTACGATCAAACCCACAATGACACATCATCACCCAAAGTACATAGTTAACATTACAATTCACTCTTGGTTGTGTACATCCTATGGGTTTGGTCAAATGTATGACACGCCAATCATTGTCTTATCGTACAGAGTAGTTTGACTGCCCTAAAAATCCCCTGTGCTCTGCCATTTCTTTTTATTTTTTTATTTTTTATTTAAAAAAAAAATTTTTTTAACGTTTATTTTTGAGACAGAGAGAGACAGAGCATGAACGGGGGAGGGGCAGAGAGAGAGGGAGACACAGAATCGGAAGCAGGCTCCAGGCTCTGAGCCATCAGCCCAGGGCCCGATGCAGGGCTCGAACCCATGGACCGCGAGATCGTGACCTGAGCTGAAGTCGGACGCCCAACCGACTGAGCCACCCAGGCGCCCCTGCCATTTCTTTTTAGTGCTGCTCGATGTTTCATTGTCTGGATGGATATACCACAGTTTACTGATCCATTCGCCTGCTTAACAACATCTTAGTCACTCCCAAGTTTCGGTAATTGCAAATAGAGCTGTGATGAACATTGGCTGCGGGTGTTTGTGTGGACCCAAGTTTTGACCTCCTTGGGTTAATCACCAAGAAGTGCTCTTCCTGGGTCACATGGTAAGAGTAGGTTTAGATTTGTTAGAAACTGAAAAACTGTCTTCCAAAGTGGCTGGACCATTTTGCACTCCCGCCAGCAATGAGTGAGAGTTCCTGGTGCTCCACATCCTCGCCAGTATTTAGTGATGTCAGTGTTTTGGATTTTGGCCATTCTGAAAGGTATGTAGTGGTATCTTGTTTGGATTTACATTTCCCTGATGACACATAATGGTGCACATGTTTTTATATGCTTATTTGCCATCTGTATATTTTCTTTGCAGAAGTGTCTGTTCAGATCTTTTGCCCATTTTTTTTTTATCAGAGCAGTGCTTTTAATTTACTAGTTTTATTTTATTTTCCATGTCCTTACTTGCAAAATTTTTCAAAAACAAGAACACTATATCAATCTATATCTATCGATAGATAGATTGATATATATATCAATATCGGACTTCATATTTTTGTGGCACATCTTACCAGTGTCTAAAAAAACAAAACAAAACAAAACAAAAAACCACCAAAGTCTAAACAAAACCACCCAGCTTTCCCGCGACCCTGTCTCCCATCCCTCAGTGACCTAAAGGGTTAAGCCCACTGAGCTCTGAGAGATGATAGAGATAATTGGTAGATAGATAACAGGTTGATAGATGAGAGAGAGAGAGAGAGGGAGGAAGGTGTCTGGCTTGGGGGCCAGGGAACTTCCTGTTCTAGGCTACCCCCCTCCCACTCTTTCCCAATGCCCCTAGTTATAAGTGTTAATCCCAGAGTTGTGGGACCCTTTTTAGTCTAGCTGCCCCCACCTGGTGACAGCATGAGCAGGGCAGGGAGCATCATAGGGCTGATGCTTGCTGTTCCCATCCATCCTACATGCAGGGGACGGCCCTTAGCTGGCCCTTAAGAGCTAAGGTAAGGGTTGGAGGAGGGTTGGAGGTGAAGCTTGACTCAGGCCACTGGCAGTCACATGTCCTGCCAAGAAACCTCTCCAGATTGTAGCTGGCTGAACAAATGACGTTGTGAATCAGTTTTCCATCTGCTGCCTGGAGCCCTGCACTAGACACTTTTATCTGCGTGAGTTCATTACGTCTGCACCCCTGCTGTGTGAGCTGCGCCAGCACGCGCATCCATGATGGGGAGGAGTGATGGGGGGGGGGGAGAAGCGTGGAGGTACTACGGTGAGCCTCAGTTTTCAGAGAACAAGGTCACACAGCCAGGAAGCCACTGTCACGGCTGGAATCTGAGCACTGGGGAGTCGTGTACAGGTGACCGCCGTGCCAGCCCTCTCCCAGAGATTTCACGACAGCCCTAAGGTGGTAATGATAGTCCTATAGTGGCTGACCCTTAGGGGGCACCTGTATGAGCCAAGCTCCATGCGCTCTGAGTGCCTCGGATACGTTGTCTTCAGAGGACGTGTCTACTGTTACGCCCGCTTTACCGAAGAGGAAATTGAGGCACAGAGAAGGCACAGTCACCTTGAAAAGAGCAGACAGGGAGTGCAGCTGAACCTTGAGCCCTCTGAGCACCTAGCCTGTGCCAGGGTGTGTGCTGGGCACCGGGGTGACAGCTGTGACCGCAGCAGTCCCACCAACATGAAAGCCTCAGGGAAAAGGAAGTAAAGCAGGTCCCCGTGACCGGGAAGGAGCTGTGGGGCAGGGGGGCTGGTCCCTCAGTTGGGGTGGTCAGGGAGGGCTGCTTGGAGGAGGGGACCTGGCCGAGACCTGAGAGCTAAGAAGGAGCCAGCCTCGCAAAGTTCTTGGGGAAGGGTGTCTCAGGCAGAGGGAACAGCAAGCACAAACAAATGTCTCGAGACGGGAACAAAAATTTGGTGTGTTTGAGGAACAGAAAAAAAGGAAGTGAGAATGAGAAGGGAGAGCAGGAGGGAAGGGTGGGAGGGTGGGGAGGGGAGGGGCAGGGACAGGGAGAGGAAAACAAGCTTTGGACAGGGGGAGGGTTTCTGGGTGGCCCCAGCAGCCTCAGAAGGGGAGGGAGGGCTGTGGGACGTGGTCTCCAAGGTAGGGTTCACTGTCACCCTCTCCTCCTGGCTCTTGAGGAGTGCATACACCTCTCCCCCTTCCCCACTCAGGCTGTCTGCCCTGTCCACTTCCCCTGCAGTATCTACAGTCTGACCCCAGCTCCCCCGTTGCTACAGAGCTCATGGCTTCCTTCTGAGCGGGAAGCCAGGGCTCTTGTATATAGTTCCTGCCTGTAGGCATTCATTCATTAATTCATTTATCCACTCACCCATAGAGTGTTGATTTGTCTCAGGTCTTTTGCTTTTGCAGGTCCCTGTGCCTGGCACATTGTCTTGTATTCCTCAGGGCTCTGCTTCCCATGGTGCCTCTTCCAAGATGCCTTCCCTGACTACCCCCAGCCAATTTAGCCCGTTATACCCTGTTAGCAACTGTACTGCTCTTCATGATAAAACAGGATAGGCTGGTGCTCCCAGGGGCTCTCTCTATATGTAAGAGATATATTAGCCCACTGGGCATTCATTTCCCTTCTCGTTTTCTTTTGGGAACCATCCTTTCCTTCTCTTTGTGCAATTTGTTGATGTCAGCCCCATTCCCCAGCTCCACGAATGAGCACATCACCCAGGGAAAGCCAATGAGAGACGGCTGCGGGACTTTTGCTGGAGCTACTGGAACGCTGAGTTTTGTGCTGCCGTGGTTGCTTACCTGGTAGGCTGGCAGGCTGGCACTGCCGGGGGAGGAGAGGGCCTGCCTGAAAACGAAATCAATATCGGGGGAAGAAAAGGTGAAAGAAGGAGAGATGTACAGTCCTGAGATTGTTGGAGCACCTGGATCCAGCCATACCTGAAACCCAAACTCCCTCCCGCTGGACTTTTTCACTGTAAGAATCAGTAAGTTCCCTTGGTGCTTAAGCTAGTTTGGGTTTCCGTAGCCTCCAAGATAACAAAGCCTCAAAGATATGCAGGCAGCCAAGCTTAGGTACTTTCCCCTTGAGGCATGTGGGCAGGTGTTTCCCTCACTCAGAAGTCACGTCCCCTCTAGAGGCTCCTTTTCTACAAGGCCTGAGTGTTTGGGGTTCGCTCCACCTGAGGCAAAAAAGCAGAAGCAAAGTGTGAGGCCAGAGGTGGGGTGCCTACAGAAACAGCCATGCGACCAGCAGCAGGAAGTGGGGATCTGCATTATTACTGTGCTAACCCATTTCCCCGCTTCTTGGTAGGCTGAGCCATGATTGTCTTAGCTTGTTTATTAGCTCTGTCCATGTGTTTCGGGGAGGTGTCTAAGCCAGTCATAGTTCCCCAGTCTCCCGGTCAGTGACTGGTTCTGGAAGGAGCCATGACTCACAACTAGACAAGAACACGTGAGGGTAAGTCTGCTGGGAAGTGGTTAGGGGAGGTTTCTGGAGGAAAATGGTTTTGCTCTTAAAAAATAATGCAAGGGAAAGACGCTTCCCTTTTCCGCCTCCCACAGAAAGTACGGCGGCGTGGGGAAACACCAACTGATGGTGGGATTTTGTTTTCTCGAACTCTTAGTCTAAAGCAGAATCACGACAGAGTCTGTGTTTGGTTTTGTCCTCCCACCACGTGGGAGAAAAAGGGGGGGGTGCTAATAACACTCCCCTGGTTTAACAACAACAAAAAAACACCTCACAAATATTTAGCCTTTTCAAAATCTACATGCCCACTTAAGTATTATTCCCAGGGCAATAAGTTATTAAGTAAGACAAATCAGAATTACAGATTTTGGAAGGTTGGAGCTGCCTTTCACAAGACGTAGCAATCTCTGAAGTCTGTACGGCCTCCGAAAAGTATTTGCAAGGGGAGTTTTACGTTGCCGAGGAGTGTCTGATTTTCTGCAGCTGCAAAGAAAGATCATTTTTCTGCTTCTCTTTCTGCAATTTCTTTCACCAGCACTTTGAAGAGCCTATAATCCTCAAAGCCAAGAGCAGGATTTGCACTAAGTCCCAAGAGCAAACCCGGAGAGGCTAAACACTTAAAATGTAGGGGGGAGACGGGCAGAGTAGGATTTTAGCAAAAGGAAGTATAAGGCTGTTGTGTTCTGCCTCTAGAGGAAATGAGGGCTGGCACAGTGGCAGCTATGTTGCCACCTTAAGGGAAGACACTGCCCACGTGCCGAGGAATCTTCGTTCGACACTGTTGAACGTGAACACCGTTCACAAGAACACCGTTCAACAGGTGGGCTGACCGTTGTACAACCTCCCTACCTTGGTGAGATTAGCTGTTTGGGAAAATAATAAAGGCCTTTAGTTTTTAAGGTATTTGGAATCTCTTGTTCCCTTACCTGCAGCCAGCAGCAGCCTACGTGATACACCCAGAGTGCGTGGTGCACACGGGACGGCATGGGAACGTCAACAGTATGGCCCGTTCGGTGCCCAGAGCACTGCCCTCACCAGACACGGTCCTGGCTGTCAGCGTGAGAGCCCCCCCATTCCCTCCCGGCCCAGCCACTGCTGGCATCATAGTGTTGATTATGCTTTCCATAGTCTTCAGAGGGGAAGAGTCGTTATGTTTTAAACTCTAGCCACCAACCCATAAAGTTTGGTGAAGGTCACTCCCAGAACATACGTGTCATCGACCCTGATAATTTGACAGTGAAGGTAAAAAAATATCAGAGCCATGACTGCCTTTGGGGGTGGGGTGGGGATGACCCAAGCAGGTAACTTTGTGGGGTGATGGAACTGTCGTTTGTGTCAATAGGGGTTGGTATGACCCGTCTATGTGCCAATCAAAACCCAGTAACCTGCGTTGAAGATCTGCGCATTTCATTGTATGCAAATTTCACCTCACAAAAGAACCGTGGGGAGCCTGGGTGGGGTGGCTCAGTGGGTTAAGCAGCTGACTTCAAAATTTTTTTTTTTTAACGTTTATTTATTTTTGAGACAGAGAGAGACAGAGCATGAATGGGGGAGGGTCAGAGAGAGGGAGACACAGAATCTGAAACAGGCTCCAGGCTCTGAGCTGTCAGCACAGAGCCTGACGCGGGGCTCGAACTCACGGACCGCGAGATCATGACCTGAGCCGAAGTCGGACGCTTAACCGACTGAGCCACCCAGGGGCCCCAAGCAGCTGACTTCAGCTCAAGTCATGATCTGAGCCAGTTCGAGCCCCTCGTTGGGCTCTGGGCTGACAGCTCAGAACCTGGAGCCTACTTTACATTCTGTGTCTCCCTCTCTCTGCCCCTCCCCTGCTCATGCACTGTCTCTCTTTCTCTCCCAAATATAAATAAACATTAAAAAAAATTTTTTTTAAAAACCGTAAGGATTGAATTCTAATTAGTGATATGGATGCTAAGATATTTAGAAGTTAAAAGTGCAGATGTCTGCTTGAAAATACTTCACTTTAACGCATTTAAAAATCCAGCAAAGAAATCATGTGGTTGAATAAATAGAGGATGGACAGATAGGTATGTGATAAAGCACATGTAGAAAATTGTTAACAAGGGGCGCCTGGGTGGCTCAGTCAGTTAAGCGTCCGATTTCGGCTCAGGTCACCATCTCGCGGTTTGTGGGTTGGAGCCCCACGTCGGGATCTGTGCTGACAGCTCGGAGCCTGGAGCCTGCTTTGGACTCTCTCTCTCTCTACCTCTCCCCCACTCGTGTTCTGTCCCTCTCTCTCTCTCAAAAATAAATAACATTAAAAAAATTTTTTTTAACGTTAACAAGTGTAGAATCCAGATAGGTGCATGGGAGTCATGGTAAAATTCATTCACCTTCTCTGTAGGTTTGAAAATTCTCGTAATTCATTGTTGGGGGGGCGGGGGTACAGGGAAAGCCTACGGAGAGTCAGGAAATTGAGTCCACTGCTGTGGAAGATGCTCAAATCAATGGTGGCTCGGGGCATCTGGGTGGCCCAGTCCGTCAAGAGTCCCATTCCTGTTACTGGCTCAGGTCGTGATCCTGCCGTTCTGTGTCAGGCTCTTGATTTCAGCTCAGATCATGATCTCAGGGTTCCTGAGATCGAGTCCCACAGCGGCTCTGAGCTGACAAGTGCGGAGCCTGCTTGGGATTCTCTCTCTTCCTCTCGCTCTGCCCCTGCCCCACCTCAAAATAAAGAAATAAACATTTAAAAAAATAATGTCGGCTCAAATCGGGCAGAAGCCTGGATCTTTCTTGGTGACGGCGCCCTTCTCTCCTGCTGGGGGGCCAGCCGAGGGTGTTGTCCTCAGTGGCTCACAGTCGCCAGGTCCAGGGAGGAAAGGCAGGAAGGGGAAATGGAGATCTGTCTGTGGTTGGGACTTACAAAGCTAAGGGATGACGATTATAATAACGACAATAGCCAGCATACCCCCTTACGGGAGGCGCGGCCCTCTTCCAAGGGCGTTACGGGGTTCATCCCTGTGACCCTCACGACCTTGTGAGGTAGGTACCTGCTGTTGTTCTCATTTCCGGATGTGGAAGCTGAGGCCCAGGGACGGTGAGCCGAGTCATTTTGTCAGGAAGGACGCGGCATGAAACGAATCCTCATCCCCCGGGGCAGGAAGTCAATGGCTTTGCGGGTGACACTGACGAATCAAAACCCAGAGGCATAAACATCTTAAGAGATGGGGAGATGGTGATGGAAGGGTGACAGGCCGCCGTGACTACTGCTTGTGTCTGGAGGGAGGAAGTGGTGGATGGTGGGTGAGGGAGGGGGTGGCAGGCACAGAGGCCACAGCTGCTATGTCAGGAAATGAGGGCGGGGGGCGCCTGGGTGGCTCAGTCGGTTGCACATTCCAACTTGGTCTCAGGTCATGATCTCACGGCTCGTGAGTTCGAGCCCCGCATCGGGCGCTGTGCTGACAGCTCGGAGCCTGGAGCCTGCTTTGGATTCTGTGTCTCCCTCTCTCTCTGCCCCTCCCCTGCTTGCGCTCTCTCTCTCTCTCTCTCTCTCTCTCTCAAATATAAACATTAAGTAAATAAATAAATATTTTACAAATTAAAAAAAAAAAAAGGAAATGAGGCCCGAAGGCATGAATCTGGGAGCCGGGCAGGTTCTGCTCGTGGGCTCCCCAGTGTCTGCCCGGCTCATTCACGTCAGCATCCACACCCACTGTTGGTATCCGGGATGGGGGTCAGCAAAATCAGCACCGATGAGCGAGGCCGGTGGAGCCGGACAGCCTGCCTGCAGGGAAGACCCCGGCTGGACGCACCAGACAAGGAGCGGCCCACAGGGGCACAGCCACAGGGGCCTCTCCCAGCATCAGGCCGGTTCTGCAAAAACCGCCAGTGAAGACAGCAGCACCAGCTGCCGCCACCAACACTCGGAAGCACATTTCTAGCCAGGCGCTGCTCTAAGTGTTACAGGGCCGAGAACTGATTCCAAACTCGGGTTCGGCTGCTCGCCGCTCTAAAGCCAGTACTCGAGACCCAAGTGAGGGTGGGAAGGCAAGGTTGCTTTATTCAGGAAGCGGGCAACCCGGGAAGATGGTGGACTGATGTCTCAAAACCACCTGCCCTGTCCAGGGGGAGCCGGAGGGTTTTAACGCGGAAGGCACAGGAAGAGGGCAGGGGCTTGCGTGCGGGAGAAGCTGGCGGCCAGGCCATTCGTCGTAGGTCCACGCGGCCCCGAACGGACTCGGCATCAGGGACGGCTGTTTTCAAATGTGGTCATGCCTTCTCTTCTGGGGAGGTGTGGGCCTTCACTTCCCAAGGCCAGCGGTCTGCAAATCTCGAGGAAAGTTCTTAGTTCTTCTACAGAACAAGGGACTTAGGTCCGCAAGCCAGGGGCTCGTGGACTTGAAGCAGGTTATCCCTTAAGACCTGCTGGGGCGCTGTTACGTAAGCACTACACGTGCATTAACTCACTCGATCCTCCTGGCGACAGGGACGGGGAGGGGACCCGCAGGCACAGGGCGGGATCCCATGAAAGGCCGTGGCACCGGGGATCCCCCGTGGGAACCTGCGGCCACGAAGGGTCACTGCAGCGTAACGTTAGTCAAACATCAGCTTGCCCGAAGGTGGACAGTTACGTGGCTCACTTCCAGTGCCCTCGGCTTGAATCTCAGCCACAGGAGCCACATCTGCGCACAAGTGCAGAGCAAACCGCCACGGAGGAGCCACTGGGCACGCGCCTGCATCGGTAAAATGGCAATAGTAGGAGCACTTCGCAGAGAGTCCGCTGAGGCCGGCGAGCTCCTCGTGTGGGGAACTCAGGGCCCAGCTGGCCCTCTCTAAGGCCAGTTAGCGTTAGCGCTGTGATTCTTGCCTTGATAGAAGGTCAGCGAAGGAAGAAGGAAGGAGGGGAAGAAGGCAGGAAAGAGAGACGAGAGAAGAGCACATCTTCACACTGAAGGGGAAAGAAGGCAGTGAGGAGGGAGGGGTGGGATGAGAGACAGAAGAAGAAACGTAAAGCAGGTGGAATGTTCCCGAAGGTTCCCACGAACAGCTAAGCTTTGTCCTCAGTGGGGTAGATGGGTCCCGACCACACAGCCGAACAGGTTTTCTGAGCGGGTTAAGAGTCTTCCTGGATCCATTTCCAGCTCTGCCATGTCCCAGCTGAGGCGACGAGCAAGTGACCTTCTCTCTCTGAGCCTCAGTTTCCCCGTGCCAGCAGGTTGGGAACCTGAGGAGCCCATGTAGCCAAGCATGCTTGCTGTCTTTGTTAAGGGGCGGGCGGTGACGCCCACATTCTGCTCATGAGATGTCATTATATTCACCCAGTTCTCGGTTGACAAATCAAAAGGATATAAATAGCCACGTTCGGTTTCTCATAAATGCATTAAAAAATGACTTGGCGTCTTGCCCAGGCTCCCCGTCGGGGCGGTGGGCAAAGACTGTTTTGCAGAGATCTAGCTGGTGTCAAGGTCACGGGCTCAGAAGGAACTGCGGCTGCCCGGTGGCACCAGGTGTCGTCCCTCTCAGCCCATGCCCTCTTTGGCACAGGCTCACGCCGCCACTCCGGGCCCTGGCAAGCCCTGCCCGGTGACTCAGGCCCGGCCACTGCCCGTTTGCCAGGACTCAGCCCTCTGGCCCAGCCTGCATTAGGTCAGTCTGTTCACAAGCGGGTTCTGGGAAGGCTGTGCCAGGCTGTGGGTGGAGGGGAGAGCAGGGAGACACAGACACGGTGAGGGGAAAGACTGGGCTGTCCTGGGGCCCCCCTCCACCTCCCTTCCTAAAGTTCTCAGAGGCTGACCTCACCCCTGGCTCAGAAGAGGGACGCTGGGGACAGCAGATACGGCCTCTGGACTCCACTGTCTGGATTCAGTTCCTCGCTGCCCCACCCGTGACCTCAGGCTTATTCACCCTATCAGTGCCTCACCTTCCCCATCTGCAAAATGGACGTAATAGCAGTGCTACCCCATAGGGTTGCTGGAAGGTTTAAATGGTTCAATGGATATTATTACCGTTATGTCCTGGTGCTCCCAACAATGTCAGGCACAGAGTATCTTCTCTGAATAAGGCTTGCTATTATGACTACTTTTCTGTGAAGTGGTTAAGAGCAAGGACTCTGGAGCAGCCTCGTTGGGTTCAGCTCCCGGCCTGGCCACTCATTACCTGTGAACCCTTAGACATGGATCTTAATCTCTGTGCCTCAGTTCCCTCATCTGTAAACTGGAGATGATGATAACCTCATGGGGTGTGAGGACTAAATAAGTTACCACCTGCCCAGTGCTTAGAACAGTGCCTGGCACACAGTGAGCTCTCTGCCGTTGTTTCTGTCGTTGTGAGAGGTATGCTCTCCTTCCACTGCGATGTAATCCTGGAGCTGCCCTCATCTCTTGGGAAGCATCTGCCTGAGGATTAAGGCAGTGCAGAAAACAGTGGAGTGAAGACAACGTGGGAGGACACTGTTTGAGCACCTGGATCTAACTGTGCCTGAAGCAGAACTGCTCTTGGACTTCACCACTCCAAGAGCCAACACACTCCTTCTGAGCTTGAACCACTTTGCCTGGATTTCTGGTACTTGCAGCCAAAGGTGTTCTGACTGATACAGAAGGCTATTGGAGGCTCAAACAACACAGAGGGGAAACACATGGGGTGGTGCGGAAGCTAAGGAAAGGAACACGAGCGATACAGCTGGGAAGAGTTAGTTTCCTCCTCCTGGGTTAGAAGCCCAGCCGTGTTCCTTGCTGCCTACGTAAAGCGATTACAGAAAGGATGCAGCCCATCACTCCTCCCTGTATGCATTCTGCCAGTGTGACTTTGCTCCTCTTCCCATCAAAAGATGGAGTCTATTTTCTCACGCTTACAATCTGGGCTGACCTTGTAACTTGCCGTGGCCAATAAAACACAGAGAAAGGGATGCTGTGCTACTTCTAAGCTTAGCCTGTGCAGCTTCCGCTCGCTCTCCTGCAGCCTTGCCATGACCTCGTGAACGTGTCCAGGCTAGCCTGCTGCGGGTAGGAGACCGAAGGCTCCCCAGCCAACTGCCACCCAGCCCCTGAAGCAGAGCCATCTAGCTCCCGGTAGACCAGAAGAACTACCCAGCTGAGCCCAGCCTGTTACCGACCTACAGAATGGAGAGGTAAAGAAATAATCGTATCAAACCGCTGCATTTTGAATGGTTTCTCCTGCAGCAGTAGATAACAGATCTTATTTAATCCAGCCTCGCCCTGGGGTCTTCCCCAAGCCTAACCTTCAAGGCACATGGATGGCAAGCCAAGGCCACTCTGCCCAAGTCCCTGGTCAAATGCTACCTCTGAGCTTGGGCCTCAAAAGGCCCTGCAGCTTCTGTCTACTTTCTTGGACCCTTCCCACCGCCTTGTGGACAAGCCTGGCTCTCTGCCTGCTGGAGGATGAGACCACGTGGAGAGCCCAGCTGCCCCAGCCCACTGTCGGCACCTGGTCCAGCCTGGACGGCCGACTCCTGCACACGTAAGGCTCCTCAGCCACGACTGGAGGGCCAACCCCAGGCCGCTGTTGATCAGAGAAGCACGAATAATCCCAGCTGAGACCCGAACTACCCAGCTGGTCGCTAGACTTGTAAGCAATCATAGACTCTTACTATTTTAAATCCCTGATTTGGGCGGATGTTTTTATTTTGCAGCCGTAATTGATACACTAAGTGTGTACCCGTAGGCAAGTAGATTTACCTTTCTAGCCCTCAGTTTCCTCCTGTGGGGAAAAAAATCACTTGGGATGGTCGTGAGGATGCTGTGAGCTCATGATCCTAAAGCTTTTGGCACAGTGCCTGGCAGAGACTAAGCACTCAACTAAGGGAAGTTGTTTTAAAAAGAGGTAAAACGAAGGGCAGACAGCTGACAAACACCCCCTCACTTTGCATCTCCCTGCCTTGTCTGGCCAGCTGTGGCTCATTCCAGAGATGACCAGTGGTCCATAGATTCCCAAGCCTTTTGTCCTTTTTTTTTTTTTAATTTTTTTTTAACGTTTATTTATTTTTGAGACAGAGAGAGACAGAGCATGAACAGGGGAGGGGCAGAGAGAGAGGGAGACACAGAATCTGAAACAGGCTCCAGGCTCTGAGGGGTCAGCACAGAGCCCGACGCGGGGCTCGAACTCACAGACCGCGAGATCATGACCTGAGCTGAAGTCGGCCGCCCAACCGACTGAGCCACCCAGGCGCCCCAAGCCTTTTGTCCTTCAATGTCACCAATGCAGAGATATTGGAGGTAGGGCTGAAAACCCTTGAGAAGGTAGTTTAACACCTAGCACCCCAAGGCCTTCCTGTCCAGGAAAGTACACAGTACTCAGAACAAGTTTTGAACGGAGACCTAGGTTCTGATCCAATCGCTGCCATTTTCCTGCCATGTGTCATTGAGCAACCAATGCAACCATTCTGAGCTTCCATTTCATCCCTGTAAAATAGCGATAATTATACTGACCTCCTAGGATTATGGCTCATTGATTTCTTCCTTCAGTCAATTGACACTCTTGCTATGTTCCAGCTGTTTCAGGAGTAGGAGATACAGTGGGGAAACAACAACAAAAAATATCCCTGACCTCATGGAGCTCTCAGTTCAGTGGGTAAAGAAAAATATTAGCCCAACGGCAACAAAAGCAAGTGAAAAATCGCAGAAGTGACAAGTGTTTTGGAAGGAGAGTGTGTCAGTCAGGATAGGCTGCTTATGCTGTGGTAACAAACATCCCCCAAGCCTTACGGCTTATAATAACAAAAGTTTATTTCTAACTTATGTGCCATGTGTATTGTGGGTCAGCTGGAACTCTGCTCATACCTCGACCCGGGCTGGCAGAACACCCTCCATCTCAAGGGCTATGGGTTCTGCACAGACGAAAGAGGACTCCAGAGTATTTTGCTCTGGAATTAAGTGCTCTAGCTTAGAAGTGACTTGGATTACTTCTGCCATGATCTCATCGTTCGTGGGTTCGAGCCCCACGTCGGGCTCTGTACTGACAGCTTGGAGTCCGGAGCCTGCTTCAATTCTCTGTCTCCCTCTCTCTCTCTGCCCCTCCCCTGCTCATGCTCTGTCTCTCTCTCAAAAGCAAACATTAAAAAAGAAATTCTTGTTAAAAAGAAAGTATCAGCAAGGAGCTAGGAGGTCTGAACAACTAGATGGAAATTTGAGAACCAAAAAATACTTTAGCCAAAGGAAAAGGCTCACTGGACGGACGGAAGAACCCAGCAGAGAGGACCCAGGGAGGTGACAGCAAACTTGATCAACAGACGTTCTCCGACCTGAAGAGACGAGACGATGTGGGGGGGGGGGCGGTGGGGAATCAACAGCCTCAGGGACCCGTGGGACAGCAGCAGGTCTAACATCCATGTCCCAGGAGACAAGAGGGGAACATGTGGCTGAGAAAATACTTGCCAAATCTAATCTGGGGATGCGGAAGTGAGGGAGAGCAAGGCCCGAGAGGGGCCCACCTGATGAACGGGCGTAGATGGGCCGGTTGCCGCTGTGCCCACCTGAAGGTCGGTGTTACTGAAGAGCCTGAGGGAAGGTGTTGGATGCGCCCCGGACTTGTGGCTCCCACTGCCATCCCTCTTGGGTAAGGATTGCTCCCGGGGGCACCAGCTGCCCAGCTGCCGGCCTGGCTCCTGAGGGGAGGCAACTGTCTGCGTCACCGCTGAAGCTGCAGGGGACCTCAGGGGGACCGGGGTTTATGGGGGGGGGGGGCGTTTGTTGCCTACCGCTGCGTAACAAATGGCAGTACACGAAGTGGCTTAAAACCACACACGTGCATGATAGCCCAGTGTCCAGGGGTCAGGAGTCTGGATGCGGCTCCCTGGGGTCCTCTGCTCAGTCCAAGTGTCGGTCAGGCTGTGTTCTCATCAGGATGCTCGACGGAAGAACCTGCCTCCGGCCTTACTCAAATTGTTGGCAGAGTTTATTTCCTGGGGACCGTGTGACTGAGGCCCGGGCTGTCACCTCAGGTCCTAAAGACTACTTGTGGCTCCTAGAGGCCGCTCACGGTTCGCACCAAGCGGGCTTCCGCGCCATGGCTGCTGACCTCATCCGGCCAGCGAGCCTCTCTCTGCATCCGGGAGGCTAAGACAGAGTCTCATACAATGTAACCTCATCCAGGGGTGACATTCTGACCCCTTAACAGTAAGAATATGAATATGAATGTGGTTAGAAGCAAGTCACCGGTGCCATCCACACTGGACGGGAAGGGGAACCCCACAAAGCGTGGACACCAGGAGGTGAAAATCACGGGGGTCACCTTAGTGTCTGCCTGCCGCCGGGGGACGCGGACTGCCTTGGCTGTGGACTGTGGTCCTCAGGCCTGGGGGCAGCCTGTGCTTGGCGTTGGCTGTTCCACCCCCGGCTACCGCGCTATGTGCTGCCGCGGGTGCAGGAAACCGGGGGTTCTGGGGAGCTGGTAGGAGGGCCCCAAGGTCTTCCTTCACTCTCCCGTTGCTGGCCCCATCTCAAGTTTGCTGTGTGACCTCAGGCAGGGTGCTTGAGCCCTCTGTGCCTTGATGTCTTCAACTACAAAATGAGGTTTGGAGGCGCCTGGGTGGCTCCGTGGGTTAAGCGTCCGACTTCGGCTCAGGTCATGCTCTCACGGTTCGTGGGTTCGAGCCCCGTGTGGGGCTCTGTGCTGACAGCTCGGGGCCTGGAGCCTGCCTCGGATTCTGGGTCTCCCTCTCTCTCTGCCCCTCCCCTGCTCGAACTCGGTCTCTCTCTGTCTCTCAAAAATAAATAAACGTTAAAAAACTATTTCAAAACAAGGTTCGGAGGAACCCCAGCCTCATGGGTGGCTGTGAGGACATAAAGTTCATGAAGGGTGTGAGTTCTGATCATGCCAGGAAGTTCACAAATATTTGCCATTACTGTCATCATTATTCTCTGCCTCCGTTTCCCAACGGACCCTGTTTAGTTCTCCACGAATGTCCTCCCGATTCTGCAGGAACCTTTGCGTCTGTGGGCACCGTGTGAAGCCTTAAGTGTTTTGGCAACAGTGTCTGGTAAGCGAGGAGTGAGCTCTGCCCTCTGCTCAGGGGCAGAAGCTCTGTTCTAGAAGTTTCAGATCTGTCCAGTGGGATATCAGGGCAACGAGTTTTACGAGGCCTTAATATTTTATTTCTCACTCTTGCACTCTGCAGAACAGTGTATATAATTTCTGGGAACAACTAGGCTTGGTGACTCCCGTGGGTCAGCTGGGCCAGGCCTGGCGCCTTGTCCTGGTAGAACGGGTCTGTCTCTCCTTCTTGGGGCTCTCTCTCCACTGCAAGAGCCAGGAGGGGTGACACAGGTCCGGCGGCCCGGGGCTACGACCCTGGGAACACCCTCTGCCTCGGACAGATATGGCTAAGCCTGAAAGCCCTCAGCACATCTGAGGGAGTGCGGGGCAAGGACGACCAAGGAAAGGCAGAGCCCAGTGCGGATCTGCAGGTCGGGGTGTGACCCCCCCCCCGCCACCCCCTCCCATCCTGTCTCAGCCCTTGTCCTCGGGGGAATGCAATAAGCTGCCTAAGGTGGCTACAGTTTACCAACTCCCAGAGACTCGCCCTGAAAATGGTGAGTTCCATCTCTCCCGTCCTCCCCGTGAAGAACACAAGACTTGAGCCAGGCAACCTGAGCTCAAACTGGAGCGCCCCCACCCCCCACCTTCCAATTACTGGACAGTAGTTGCCTCAGTTTCCTCATCTGCGGGACGGGGATTGCTAAGGGGTTAACAGAGCAGGACCTGGAACAGGGAAGAGCTCATCAGCCTTCGCTGCGGCCATGGGCCTGTTCTGCACCTGCGGGCACCGCCTCCGCCACCCCCCGCCCCGGAAGTGCCTTGGGAAGGACAGTTAAAGTGACGGAGACACAGGAGGCCAAGTGTCCTGGGCACAGAGGGCTTGCTTCATTTCACCAGCAGCACCTGGTCACTGCTTTTGCCCTGGGAAGGGTGGAAGATCTTGAGCAGCACCCCCAGCAGGCCCAGGACCATGCCCAGCAGCAGCAGCAGCAGCAACTTGAGCCCCTTGAGGATGGAGCTGGCCTTCCCCTCCTGGGTCTTCCCTTTCCCCCGGTGTGGCCCGCCTTCCTCTTCCCTGAGAGTTTCCGCCGTGCCTGGAAAGGGCACGGGGTTGAACCGGGCCATGAGCTCCTGCTGCACGAAGCACTTGTAAATGGCCGGCTGGAAGACCCGCAGTTGCTTGCCGCCGTTGGAAGGTTCCAGAATGGTGTCCAAGTCCTGGCTGGAGAGCTGGTTCTGCCAGGTCAGGGGGATGTTGTCGGCTTCCCAGAGGATGGGCCTGCAAAGGAGGACAAGGTCAGCTGCTGTGGCCCCGGGGGGTACGTGGGGGACTGGTGTCTGAGAGGAGATGGGGACAGCGGCGCCCTCCTCCCTGGGGAACAGCGCACAGGGCATGCCCTCCAAGAGTGCTACAGAGCAGGGGAAGGTGGCGACGGGTGTCGGGGAGCTCAGAGCCCCACCCCCACTCAATCTGCGACAGGAAAATGCCTCTAGCTCTTCAAGCCTCCCATTGCTCATCTGAAAACCGGGGGGTGTGACTATACCTGCCTCTGAGGGTTACTTGGAGGAATCAGCAAGAACGCACCCCCCACTGCCCCCCCCCCCCCCCCCCCCCCCCCCCCGCTTTCCTGGCCGGGCCTCATTTTCCCCACTCTGTCTCTCACTTAGGCTGCCCCAGCCACATTGGCCTCCTAGGTGGTCCTCCAGCATGCACCTTCCTGCCTCAGGGCCATTGCCCTGGCTGTTCCCTCTGCCTGGAGGGCTGTGCCTCGGCACACAGGGCTGGCTCCCTCATCTCCTTTCAGTGCTGGCAACTTCTCAGCCCGTCGTGACCGAGGAACAGAAAGGAGACCCAACAGACGGCATTGACAGGGCCAGTCATCATGCAAGCGAAAACGAACACCCACTAGAGGGTGGGGCTTTGCGTCTGGACAGGCAGTTGCCCCGTAGACATCACAATGAGCCCGAGAGGCCGGGCCCACCAAGACCTCTGCACTGAGTTGGATCGTGTCCTCCCCAAATTCGTGTTCTAAACCTCAGGACGTGACCTTCTTTGGAAATTGGGGTGTTGCAGATGTAATTAGTGAAGACGAGGTCAGACTGGAGTAAATCCCTGGACCCTAAATGCAATACAACCTGTGTCCTTTTGAGAAAGGGAGAAGAGGGGCGCCTGGGTGGCTCAGTGGGGTAAGCGTCCGACTTTGGCTCAGGTCATGATCTTGCAGTTCATGAGTTCGGGCCCTGCGTTGGGCTCTCTGCCGACTGACAGCCTGGAGCCTGCTTCGGATTCTGCGTCCCCCTCTCTCTCTGTCTCTCCCCCACTCACGCTCTGTCTCTCTCTCTCAAAAATAAACATTAAATAAATTTTAAAAAAAGAAAGGGAGAAGAGACACAGACCCAAACACACAGGGAAAATGCCGAGTGATGACAGGGACAGATGGGGGGGGGTGCGGGGGGCTGCAGCAACAAGCCAAGGAAGGCCAAGGATTGCCTGCCACTCCCAGGAGCTAGGCAGAGGCAGGACAGATTCCACCCAGCATCTCATAGGGCACGTGGCCCTGGTGACGCCTTGGCTTTGGACTTCTGGCCTCCAGAACTGCAAGAGAATACATTTACATTGTTGTAAGCCACCCAGTGTGTGGTACTGTGTTGTGACAGCCTTAGGAAATGAATGCAACCCGCATTCTACAGACAGGGAGACTGAGGCCCAGAGCGACACCACAGGCCCAAAGTCACACAGCTGGAAAAGCGGCAGAGCTGGGATTGGAGCCCAGGTCTGGATGAATCCAGAGGCCAAGATGTAAACCTCACAGGAAATGCCACTCTACTCGGCTCCCTTGAGACCCGGCAACTCCTAAAGCCTCTGGGGACCTCCCTTGATTCTTATCTCAGGTCCCCAGTGACTGGCAGCCAGGAACCCCTTGTCTGGCAAGCGGCGTGGAGTGGGTGGCCCAGTCCAGGTAAGAGGAGAGGCTCCTGTGCCCTTTCCTGCACTTCTGAACTGGGTGGCGGGAGAGGGTTGTAGGGAGTAGCTGTTACTTTTATACTTAAAGGAGGAGGGGAAAAGGAGGAAGGGACACCATGGAGACAGGGTGAGAAGGAGAAGAGGTCAGAGGTCACAGCTGGAACAAGGGAAAGCAAACCAGATGGAGGTGGCAGGGTTCACACTGACAGAGCCTGTGGCTACAGAGGCCCCAAGGGGTTGCTGGGGCCCCCACCTTTCAAGGGAGGGGCCATCCCTGGCACGCGGGGCTGGAGGGCACAGGGACTCTACAGCCAAGCTTGCAGGATTTAGGGCCACCGTGGATACCCCCCCGGGCAAGGACTGTGCCTTCTGAGAGCTGCAGCTTCCTCATCTGTAAATGGCCCCTCTGGGGCCCACGGCTCTGGCTCTGGGGCTGGGATGCAGCCCATGGCCAAAGTGCAGGGCTGTGAGTGGTTGTAATTCTTCTCACTGGGGTCATCAGCGCGGGCGGCTTAGGGAAGACAGGCCAAGGGGAGATTTCCCAGGGGCTCCAGGCAGGAATACAAGAACATGAGTGTGCGTTCTGCGAGGCAGACCCTGATGGGTACCCTCCCGGGGCAGCCTCCTCTCCTCGGGGCTCTCTGATCCTCCCCAATGAGCAGAGGTCTCAGGGTCCCACAGTGTTCTGAGCTTCCCCCGGCATAGCCTCATTAGTCACGTGGGCTTCTCCCATCCCAGCCCTGACCACCCCAGGCTGTCCACCCCCCACCCCCACCCCCAGGCTGGGGGCTTCCACAGGGGTGTCTGATGAGTGCCACATCCACAGCATGGCCGACCACAGGAGCGGCCACAGAATCGGCCAAGCCCTCCCGAAGGGTCAGCGGTCCTGTTCTACCTGTGTGACTCAATTGTGTGTGGGCGCCAGGGGGCTCTTACCAAAGGCACATCTGAAGAGGCCAGCAGAGAGCAAGCTGACCATGTGGGCCCCCTCCCCTCTGCAGGAATTCATCATGAAGGCTCCCAGCCTGGGGGACCCTGGCTAGGAGCCAAGGGCAGGGCTGGTGCCTGTCTCCATCACCTGTAGACAGATCCCAGGGGGCAGGTGAGCCACACGGATCCCGACTCCTCAGTGATCTCAAAGTTGTCAAAGGGGACGTAATCCGACATCAGTGCCGTGCACGGGACGTGGCAGGCGTCCACCTGCATCTCGGGCCGCATGCGGCTGGACCACACCTTCCTACCTCCCAGATACAGCCAGCAGGGCATGGGTTCCTGCAGGGGCTCCTCGATGTAGCAGTACCCCAGGCGTTTCCGCTCGCCCAGCCCCCCACAGCGGTTACAGTCCTGCCAGGGCTCCCAGCGGGTGAAGATGATCCCTTTGCCACCCAGACTCAGGCTCTCGTTCCGCAGGGGCTTCTGACCCAGTCCCTTGTGTGTTATGTGCAGGGTGCTGACATCCTGGAAGTCAATCTCATACTGTACCACTTGGAGGCCGTCCTTGTCCTGGCAGTGGTAGAAACCCGTCTGGGAGGGCAACGGACTCCGAATGAGAATGCCGCTGTCAGGTATGATTTCTATGTTGGAAGCACTGGAGAGTGTGTGGGACCAGCTGGTCCCGTCTTGCAGGAAGAAGTACCACTGTGACCCAGAAGAGTTGCAGGGCAAGAAGACGTCATTGTCCGAGAGGAGGGCTCTTTGGCATTGTTTCTCGTTGGGACAGCTGAAGGAGACATAGAACCCTGGCAAGGGGACAGCAAAGCTGAGCAGCAGCCACAGGGTGGTTAGCATGGTGGACTGGGACTGTGGCGGTGGGCAGGGCACCACGCTGGCCATTGTGAAGTCACCCATGAAACCCAGGCCGGCCCTGGGCAGCAGGCTGAATCGTAGCTCACCTCATGGCTATGTGAGGTCACAATCCCCATTTGACTGGTGACAGTTTAACAACTCTATCTAATATCTATTCCAAGCCCTCCACTCTGCTGGGATAGGAGGAAACTTAATTTGTCTATTCAGGATTTTCTCTACCATTCCCTGCTTTGGCATTAACGTGTCACATGTGAACGTTCAACACATTTTTCCTGAACACCTACTATGTTCTGTACACAATTCTTAGTGCAGGGGGTGGAGAGGTGAATAAATTCTGTCTGGTTACCATTCTCATTTCCTACCCCTCTCCCCCAGCCTCTCCTCCCCAGACATGCTGGCCTCCCTGCCACCTTCTGAAAACATCAGGCAAGCAAAGGGCTCCTGCCTCGGGACCTTTGCATGTGCTGGTCCCAGACTCTTGCCACAGATATCTGCATGATTCAACTCATCTTAAACAAGCAAATATTTTTCTCAGTGGTCTCCTTTCCAAACCCTTTCCTAAACTCCTTCTCAGCACTGAAATTAAAAACAATTATCGTGCAGGCTTGATATGCCATTGCTCACTCATTTCACAAGTTTCCTGAATGCCTCCCATGTGCCTTATTCTAATCACAGCCCCAAACAGGTTAGACAAAGCCTCTTCCCTCTTGGACTTACCTTCTAGTGGAACAGACAGATAATAAACAAATATATAATACACAATACCAGATACAGTAGATTCTCTTATTCATGGCGGTTATGTTCTATAAAGTTGCTGAATTCGCAAATACTGAACATTGTTTGTAGGAGACATACAGACTTAAGCAAGGTCCTACGAGCCTTTGGTCATAACATTTTCTGTCAACTGCTCAACATATAACTTTGCTATATGTATATTTTGGTTTAACGGCCTCTTAGTTAATATATATTGTTAATTAATTAACAATGAACTTGTACACAACAGCACTATTAACTCATGCCTGAACAATGCTTCTCTAACACACGTGTTTTCTTGACAAGACATGTCACAGCCTTCTTGTGCTTAGGGACACTGGCTGACATGTCAGCACTGCCTGGGAGCCATTTTAAATAGTGAAATCATCAACAAAAAGTACAAAAATGCAACAACAAAAAAAGTGGCACTAAGCAGACCATGAAAAGGATACTTGTTAATAGTATGATAGCTGAAACCAGAAGGCAGTGTCTCCCTGTTCAACCTCAGCTGGGAATGTGCAGTAAGTGATTCAACTGTTTCACTCCTCTTTGCATGTCCACAAATGACTTTGGAACCACTGTGGGGGTTGACCTGGGGCTACAAATAAATTTTAGCGAGCAGGTGGATTCACAATTATGGAACCCTCAGATAATGAGGACTAATAATCACTAAAGATAAGAGTAAAGCAGGGGATCGCTTCTCGGCCTTTTGGCTGAGATCAAGTGAAGAGTAAAGCAGGGAAATGGGCATAGAAAGTGAGGAGATGGACGTGAGCGCGAGCTCAAGGAGGTTGGTCAGGCCTGTCTGAACACTCACCGAGGAGGTGAAGGTGCACAAACACCTGAATAAATTGACATAAAGGGCCATGTGGATATCTGAAGGAAGAATATTCCCAAGAGATGGCTAGACCCTGACATGGCTGCCATATTTAAAGGGTGTAGAGGCCAGAGCGGCTAAGGAGCAGTGGACAAGGAGGAGAGTGGTGAGTGGGTGAGGTCAAAGTTTCATCCAAGTCTTTGCTAAGACATCCTGCCTTCCTCTACCTGGCTCCTTATGACCGGGGGCTCTCTCAGTCATGTCCCTGTCCCATGTGGAGACCTCTACAGGCTGTGTTTGGCATAAGCTGTACGCTTCGACTCTGGAACTGCTGCTTCTATACCCATTTCACCACCACCTTCACCACAGGAGTGGGCCACACATCTCCTCTGTTCTCAGATCTATAAAACCATTCAGAGTTTCTGTCTGCTCCCCAGGACCTTCTAAAATCCCTCTATCTGAGACACATTAACAGTCATACTTGTGTTGTTTCCCCTCCAGCTCTCTCCCTCTCTGTCTCCTCAGCCCAGGGGATCTTTTCTAAACACGTAAGCGGGGATATGGGGCCACCGTGAGATAGCCCACTTCCGATTTTCGCATGGTCTAGGTGAGAAGTAACAGACTGGCCGGATACAGCCTGAATAAATGTTTTAATTGGCCTCCCCGGTGGAGGGGGTTGGGTATTTAAATCAGTGGCCAACATGTAAAAGCCAAGAGATTTCGCATGAGAATCCAGATTCCCTGCGATTCTTTAATAATGTGGGTGGGGTTTCCGCTTACTACTACAACCGAGAAGCTTAGATCAACACTCTTACTAATAACAACTATAGATTTTAAGATAACCATGATTAATATGTTCAGGAGAGGACAAGAAGAGGATTTTGAACCGGTAGAAAAGAATCAAATGGAAATATTAGAACTAAAAAATGAAATTTGTGAAACTGAGGATTCTCTAGAAAGGTTAGCAATCTATTAAACACAACAGAAAAGAAGATCAGGGAAATGAAAGATGGGACCACAGAAAAATATCTATACTGAAGTATACAAAAAAAAAAAAAGTGCAAGACATATATAAGACATAGCGAAAAGTTCTAACATTCATGTAAATGGAGACTCAGAAGCAAAGGAGTGAGAGGCACATAAGTAATATTTTAAGGTACTGAATGAAAACTTTCCAAAACTGACAAATAAACATCAAGCAACAAATTCAAGATGGCCTTCAAATCCCATACAGGGTAAATATAAACGGAGCCACACCCAGGAACTTTATAGGAAAACACTGCTGAAAAGCAAAGAAGAAATAATAAAGATGGCCAGAGAAATGGCGCCTGGGTGGCTCAGTCGGCCGGGCGTCTGATTTCGGCTCAGGTCATGATCTCACAGCTCATGAGTTTGAGCCCCACGTTGGGCTCTGTGCTGACAGCCCGGAGCCTGGAGCCTGGAGCCTGGAGCCTGGATCCTGCTTCGGATTCTGTGTCTCTGTCTCTCTCTCTGCCCCTCCCTGGCTCATGCTCTCTCTCTCTCTCTCTCTCTCAAAAATAAATTTTAAAAAATTAAAAAAATGTTTTTAAATGGCCAGAGAAGAAAAAGATACAAACTTTGAAAGTGATAATCCTAAGACCCTACACTGACTTTTAAAAAGAAATGATAGGAAAAAAAAAAAAAAGAAATGATGGAAGCTAGAAGACAATGCAATGCCACCTTCAAAGCACTAAAAGTAAACGATTGCCAATCTAGAATTCTATATATAGATTTCTATAGACCACAATTAAAATATCTTCTAAAGATGGAGGCAAAAAATAATGATATTTTCAGATGAAAACTGAGAGAATTTACCACAGCAGAGCACACTAAAAGTAATACCAAAGAGAATTCTCCAGGCAGCAGGAAACTGATCCCAAATGAAAGCAAGGCAACACAGGAATAAAAACTACCAGAAGAGTAAATATGTGGGCAAAATTAAATTAATATTTAGAGTATTTAAAAATAATGTCTTATGGGGTTTAAAATATATTTAAAATAAAAAATACTAAGCACAGGGGCGCCTGGGTGGCTCAGTCAGTTGGGCGACCGACTTCGACTCAGGTCATGATCTCGCGGTCTGTGGGTTCGAGCCCCGCGTCGGGCTCTGTGCTGACAGCTCAGAGCCTGGAGCCTGTTTCAGATTCTGTGTCTCCCTCTTTCTCTGACCCTCCCCTGTTCATGCTCTCTCTCTGTCTCAAAAATAAATAAATGTTAAAAAAAAAAATACTAAGCACAACAGATGGAAGCATAAATGGAGCTAAAAAGTTATAAGGTCTCCACATTGTCGAGGTAATGGTACAAGTACAAATTTATATTATATTATATTCTAATGAGTGAGAATTAATTTTGTAATCTCTAGCGAAATCATAAAAGAATGCATATCTAATAAGCTAATAGATGGGGAAATGGAATAATTAAAAAATACTGGGTAAAAAAAAAAAATACTTGGTGAATCCAGTACTATGTTGAATAAAAGTGGCAAGAATGGACATCCTTATCTTTTTCTTGACCTTAAGGGGAAAGCTCTCAATTTTTCCCCATTGAATATAATGTTCACTGTGGGTTTTTCATATGTGGCCTTTGTTGAGGGCTTTTATCATGATTGGATGTTGTACTTTGTCAAATGCTTTTTCTGCATCTATTGAAAAGATCATATGGTTTTTATTATTTCTCTAACTGATGTAATGTACCATGTTGATTGATTTACAAATATTGAGCCACCTTTGTATACAAGGAATGAATCCCACCTGATTGTGGCGAACAGGATAGAAAACCCAGAAAAAACCCTACAATTATATGATCACTTAATCATCAAAAAAACAGGAAAGAAAATCCAATAGGAAAAAGACACTCTCTTCGATAAATGGTGTTGGGAAAACTGGTCAGCGACATGCAAAAGAATAAAACTGGACCACTTTCTTACACCATACACAAAAATAAACTCGAAATGGATTAAAGACCTAAGGGTAAGACTGAAACCATAAAAATCCGAGAAGAGAGAACAGGCAATAGTGCCTCTGACATTGGCCTTAGAACGTTTTTCTAGATATGTCTCCTAAAGCAAGGGAAATAAAAGCAATAATAAACTATTGAGACTACATCAAAACAAAAAGCTTCTACACAACAAAGGAAACAGTCAACAAAACTGAAAGGCAACCTACTGAATAGAAGAAGATATTTGTAAATGACATATCCAATAAAGGGTTAGTATCCAAAATATATAAATAACTGATACAACTCAACACCCCAAAAACAAATAATCCAATTAAAAATGGCAAAAAGACATGAATGGACATTTCTCCAAAGAAGTCATTGGGATAACCAACAGACACATGAAAAGATGCTAATATCACTCATCATCAGGGAAATGCAAATCACAACTGCAATAAGATATCACCTCACACCCATCAGAATGGCTAAAATAAAAAACCCAAGAAACAGCAAGTGTTGGCAAGGATATGGAGAAGATGAACACCCTTGCACTGTTGGTAGGAATACAAACTGGTGCAGCCACTGTGCAAAATGGTATGGAGGTTCCTCAAAATGTTAAAAATAGAACTTCCCTATGATCCAGTAATTGCACTATTGAGTATTCACCCTCAAAATACAAAAACCCTCATTCAAAAAGATATATGCACCCATATGTTTATAACAGCATTATTTAAAACAGTCAAATTATGGAAGCAGCCCAAGTGTCCACCAATAGATGAATGCATAAGGAAGATATGATATCTATACAATGGGATGTTATTCAGCCATAAAGAAGAATGAAAGTTTGTCATTTGCAACAACATGGATGGAGCTAGACAGTATAATGCTAAATGAAATAAGTCAGAGAGAGACAAATTATTTCATTCATATGTGAAATTTAAGAAACAAAACAAACGAGTAAAGGAAAAAAAAGGAGAGAAAGAGAGAGGAAAACCAAGAAACAGAATCTTAACTATAGAGAACTGATGGTTACCAGAGGGGAGGTAGGTGGGGGGATGAGTTAAATAGGTGATGGAGATTAAGGAATGCATTTGTTGTGATAAGCACTGGGTGATGTATAGAACTGTTGAATCACTATATTGTACACCTGAAACTAATATAACATTGTATGTTAACTATATTGGAATTAAAATTTTTAAAAATACTTGGTAAATCCAAAAGTAAAACAAGACAAAAGGGCCAAAGAAGGGACAGAACATGTAACAAGCAAAGAGGAAGATGGTAAACTTAAACCCAACTATATCAGTAATTACATTAAATGTAAATGAACTAAATACTGCAATTAAAAGACAAAGATTTTCACACTGAATACCAAAACAAAAATCTAAATATATACTTCTTTTTTTTAATGTTTATTTTTTTTTAGAGAGAGAGAGGCAGAGCACAAGCTGTCGGGGGGTGGGGGGTAGAGAGAGAGGGAGACACAGAATCCGAAGCAGGCTCCAGTCTCTGAGCTGTCAGCACATCACCTGATGCAAGGCTCGAACTCATGAGCCGTGAGATCATACCCGAGCCAAAGTCAGACGCTCAACCAACTGAGTCACCCAGGTGCCCCTAAATATCTACTTCTTAAGAGATTCATTTTAAGTAAAAAGATATAGAAAAGTTGAAAGTAAAGACATGGAAAAATATCATGCAAACACTAAATAACAGAAAACTGGTATAGTGGCTATACTAATAACAGAAAGTAAACGTTAAGGCCAAAAGTATTAATAGAGATTACAAGAGCCATTGTATAAGATGGTCAGTTCGATAGGAAGTTATAATGATCCTAAATTTGTGTGAAACTAAAAATATATGAAGCAAAACCTTCTAGCATTAAATGTTGAAATAGACAAATCCACAAGGCAATATGCAAACAAAAATTTAGTAACAATAAAGAATATTTGAGCTATATGATATAAACTTGACTTAATCATATATGTAATGTAGAACGCTGCACTCAACTTCAGATCACATATTTTTTCTAATTACATGAAATATTTGGCAAAATCGACCGTATTTTAGATCATAAAACAAGTCTCAATAAATGTTAAAGGAACAGAATCACATTTTTGGTCAGTAGAAGTAAGTTAGACTCAAATGACAAAAAGATAACAAGAACATCACTAGATATTCAAAATTTGTACAGTGAAATGTCTAAATAACTAATGGATCAAAAGAGAAACCACAATTGAAAATATAAAGTATTTTTAAGTGAATGAAGATAAAAATATAACATTAAAACTTGTAAGATGCAAGTAAGTTATACCTAGGGGGAAATTTCTAGCCTAAATACATATTTTGAGGGGGTGGGGGATAAAAACTAGAGATCTAGGCAAGTATCTCAAACACCAGAAATCAATTAGATAGAAAACAAAACCAACAAACCAAAAGTTGGTTCTTTAAAAGATGAATGAGATTGATAAAGCCCTAGCAAGACTGATCAAGAAAAAAACAGGAAGAAGGCCTAAATAACAAATACTAGTAATGAAAAAAGAGATATTACTACTTTCAGGCATAAAAAGATAATCAGATGATATTAAAAACAACTTTTGGCCAAAACTTACACAAAAATTTAGATAAAATGGATAAATTCATTGAAAAGCTTAATGACACTGTCACAAGAAAAATTCTGAACTGTTCTGTTTTCTATGAAAGAAATTGAATTTGTAATTAAAAACCTATGCACAAAATCCTTCTAATCCCAGAAAGCTTTACCACTGAATTCTTGCAAACATTTCTTAATGATTATGAAATGGCATCAATCTTTCAAAATCGCTCCAAAAATATAAAAAGATGAAACACTTCCAAACTTCTATGAGGCCTGCATCACCTTGACACCAAAACCTTATGAGGATATCACAACTAAGGAAAATATCAGGCCAATCTCTTTCATGAACAAGGACACAATATCCTAAACAAAATATTAGCAAATTTCTTCCAATGATAAGTAAAAAGAATAAACATCATGACCACACTGGGTTTATCCCAGGAAGGCAAGCTTGGGTTTACATATGAACATCAATCAATGTAATTCACCATAATAACACAACAAAGGAGAAAACCATATTATCCCCTTATTAGATGCAGAAAAAGCATTTGATAAAATTCAACACTCATTCATGGCTCAAAACTCTTGGAAAACTAGGAATAAAAGGGAATTTTATTAATTTGATAGTATTTCTACTAAAAACCTAGAGCAGTATTATATTTAATAGCGATAAGCATGTCTGCCATCAACCTCTCCACTCTGCATTTTACTAGAGGTAAGTGAATTTAGCAAAACAATTTGATACAAAGTCATATACAAATACCAAGTATATTTTTATATACCAACAACAAACAATTAGAAGGTGAAACTTAGAAGATATAATTTGTCTCTTTAGCTGCCCCTCCAAAGTTGACAGGCATGTGTTTCAGCCCTCCACTCACCTGCACGCCTGCCAAAGCTAATGGATGCACCCAGGCCCTGTGCTCTCCTTCTGTCTCATGAAAGCTGGCCGGTATGCCAACAAACCAGTTGACACAGGGGATTCCCCTTAATTGCCTGGTTCTGGTAGTTGGTTGTGGGGAGGGGGTGTAGGGCTTGTGTTTCTAGGCCCCAGTGGGACTGAAACAATTAGAGAGACAGTGCGGGTAGGCTACTATCCCTAGGGCACTCTACAGAAGACTGAAACACATCCCAGTCTTCCTGTGAAAAAGGCCTATCTACCCATCCTAGAGTTTTGCCACACATCTAGAGGCTATGAAGGAGCTCTCAGAGAATGTAGGCCATGGGGCACCACCTCTGTGTTCTCCCTTGGCCTTACTACAGTTCACTGTTAACTTCCAGAATGGAGCTTATAAACTCATCTGGAGCCCTAATTTTCACATCTGTCACACAAGGGACACCTACAGATCAACTAGTTTAGAAGCCAGCAGGGTTTATAACTGTTGTCTCATAGGACTGTAAAAATTGGCATAATTTAAAAGCTGCTGCCAATCAGCCTGAAACTAGGTGTCGACTGAGATTCCTCCCTTTGAAACACTGAAAATTCTTGGCACACCCTCACCAAATGGGACCAAGCAAGAATAAGTCAGGCTGCTTGGACAATCAAAAAGGTATGAGAGAAAATCAAGAACTAGGGCACAGTTGAATGATAAAGGTTCATCTCCTACACAAAGTCACAAAGTCATTTCTTCAAGACTGGGAGAGGTAGCTATTTCACCTAAGATCTAGAAACAAACACATAAAGTTGAGCAAGTTGAGGAAACAGAGGAGTTTTTTTTCCAAATGAAGGAACAAGATAAAATTTAGAAAAAAAAATTAATAAAATGGAGATAAGTAACTTACCCAAGAGAGTAAGTTCAAAGTAATGGTCACAAAACGATACTCAGGAGAAAAATGAATGAACACAGTGAGAACTTCAACAAAAACAAATAAATAAAATCTAAGAAAGTACCAAACAGAAGCCACAGAACTGGAAACAATAACTGAGCTGAAAATGCACAACAGGAGTTCAACAGCAGACTAGATGAAACAGAATAAAGGATCACTGATCTGGAAGACAGGGCAGTGGAACTCACACAAACAGAGCAGCAAAAAGAGGAAAAAAGAATTTTAAAAAGTAAAGATAGCTTAAGGGACCTAAAATACAACATCAAGCAGGATAACATTCACATTATAGGAGACTCAGAAGGAGAAGAGAGAGAGAGAAGGGAGAAGAAAACTTATTTGAATAAATAATGGCTGAAAAATTCCCTAAACTGAAGAAGGAAACATACATCCAGATCCAGGAATCCCAGAGGGTTCCAAAAAAGATGAACTCAAAGAGATCCGTACACCAAGACACATATATAACTAAAATGTCAAGAGATAAAGATAAAGATAATGAGAGAATCTTAAAAGCAGTGAGAGAAAAGCAACTTATTACATACAAGGGAACTCCCATAAGACTATCAGTAGAGTTTTCAGCAGACATGTTGCAGGAAGAAGGAAGTTAGCATAATATATTCAAAATGCTGAAATGAAAAACTTCCAACCAAAATACTCTACCTGGAAAGGTTATCATTTAGAATTGAAAGAGAAAAAGAATTTTCCAGACAAACAGAAGCTAAAGAAGTTCATCATCACTAAACCAGCCTTATGAGAAATGTTAAAGGAACTTACATATGCCAAAAAGAAAGGACACTAATTAGTAACAAGAAGTGTATGAAAGTAAAAATATCACTGGTAAAGATAAATATACAGTAAAGATAATGGATTAATCACAAAGCTAGTGTGAAGGTTAAAAGACAAAATTAGGGGCACCTGGGTGCTCAGTCTGTTAAGCATCTGATTCTGGATTTTGGCCCAGGTCATGATCTCACAGTCATGAGATCAGCCCTGTGTTGGGCTCTGCACTGGCTGTGGAGCCTGCTTGGAATTCTCTCCCTCCCTCTCCCTCCACTCCTGGTGCTGCTGCTCATGCACATGCTTGCAATCAATCAATCAATCAATCAATCAATAAAAACTATACCCACAATAATTAGTTAAGGGATACACAAAAATAAAAAGATGTAAAATGTGACATCAAAAACATAAAACAGAAGGGTGGAAGTAAAAATGTAGAGTTTTAGAATGTGCTCAAACTCAGCTGGCTATCAATTTAAAATAGACTGTTATATATAAGGCCATTATATGTGAGACTCATGGTAACCACAAAACAAAAACCTATAGCAGATACACAAAAGATGAGAAAGGAATCTAATCATAAAGCTAAAGAAAGTCACCAAACAACAAGGGAAAAGAGCAAGAGAAGAATAAAGGAACAAAGAGAAACTACAAAACAGCCAGAAACCAATTAATAAAATGGGAATAAGTATATACTTATTAATAATTACTTTAAATGTAAATGAACTAAATTCTCCAATCAAAAGACATAGAGTGGCTGCATGGATTTAAAAACAAAAAACAAAAAACAAAACCCAGGTCCATTAATATGCTGCCTAAAAGAGACTCACTTCAGATGTAAAATTACACAGAAACTGAAAGTGCTAGAAAAAGATGTTTCATGCAAATGAAAACAAACAAAAGGCTGAAACCTTACTTATATCAGGTAAAATAGACTTTAAAATAAATTCTGTAATTAAAGGCAAAGATGGGCATTACATAAAGAATTCAACCCAACAAGGTATAACATCTGTAAACATTAATGCACCCAACACAGAAGCACCTAAATATGTAAAGGAAATATTAACAGGGAAAAACTGATAGCAAAACAATAGTAGGGGACTTTAGTACACTACTTACATCAATGGATAGATCATCCAGACAGAAAATCAATAAGGAAATAACAGCATTAAATGACACATTAGGTAAGATGGACTTAATAGGTATACACAGAACATCCTATCCAAAGCAGTAGATGCACATTATTCTCAAGTGCACATGGAACATTCTCTAAAATAGATCATATGTTAGGCCACAAAACAAGTCTCAATAAATTAAAGAAGATTGAAATCATATCGGGCATCTTTTCCAACCCCAATAGTATGAAACTAGAAATCAATTACAAGAAGAAAACTGGAAAAATCACAAATATGTGGAGATTAAACAACATGCTCCTGAACAGCCAATGTGTCAGTAAAGAAATGAAAGGAGAAATCAAAGGATACCTGCGACAAATGAAAATGGAAATACAACATACCATATTCTATGATATAGAAAAAGTAGTTCTAAGAGGGAAGTCCATAGTGATACAGACCTCAAGAAACCAGAAAATCTCAAATAAGCAATCTAACTTTACACCCAAAGAAACTAAAAAAAGAAGAACAAATGAAACCCAAAGTTAGTAGAAGGAAAGAAATAATAAAGGTCAGAGCGGAAATAAATGAAATGGAAACTAAAATGACAATGGAAAAGATCAACATAACTAAGAGTTGGTTCCTTGAAAAGATAAACAAAGTTGGCAAACCTTTAGCTAGACTCACTAAAGGAGAAAGAGAGAGAGGTGGGGAGAAAGGGCCCAAATAAATAAAATCAGACATGAATGAGGAGAAGTTACAATCGATATCACAAAAATATAAAGGATCATAAGGAAAGGAAAGAAGGAAGGAAGGTGGAGAGGGAGGGAGGGATGAAAAGAGGAAGGAAGGGAGGGAGGGAGGGAGGGAGGGAGGGAGGGAGGGAGGGAGAGAAAGGAGGAAAGGAAAGGAAAGGAAAGGAAAGGAAAGGAAAGGAAAGGAAAGGAAGGAAAATAATTACAGGCCAACATCTCCAATGAACACAGATGCAGAAATCCTCAAGAAAATATTAGCAAACCAAATTCAACAATACATTAACAGGCTCATAAGCCATGACCAAGTGAGATTTATTCCAAGAATGCAAGAATGATTCAACATCCACAAATCAACCAATGAATGTGATACACCATGTCAACAAAATGAAGGATAAAAGTCATATGATTATCTCAGTAGATATAGAAAAAGCATTTGACAAAATTCAACATCCATTTATAATAAAAATTCTCAAAACTAGTTATAGAGGGAATGTACCTCAACATAACAAAGACCATATATGACAAGCCCACAGTTAACGTTATACTTAATGGTGAAAACCTGGAAGCTTTTCATCTAATGTCAGGAACAAGACAAAGATGCCCACTCTCACCACTTTTATTCAACACAGTACTGGAAATCCTAGACATAGCAATTAGACAAGACAAAGAAATAAGACATCCAACTTGGAAAGGAAGTAGTAAAACGATCACTATTTGTGGACAATATGGTTTTATATGTAGAAAACCCTAAGGACTTCACCAAAAAATTGTTTAAATAAACAAATCCAATAAAGTGGTAGGGTACAAAATCGATGTACAAAAATAAGTTGCCTTTCCATACATCAACTATAGTTAGAAAGAGAAATTAAGATAATAATCTCATTTACAATTACATCAAAAAGAATAAAATACCTAGGAATAAATTTAACCCACAAGGTGAAAGACTTATATACTGAAAACTGTAGTCAATGATGAAAGAAATTGAAGGAGACACCAATAAATAGAAAGATATTCTGTGCTCATGAATTGGAAGAATTAATATTACTAAAGTGTCCATATTACCCATATTACCTATAGATTCAAGACAATCCCTATCAAAACTCTGATAGCATTCTTTACAGAAATAGAACAAATAATCCTAAAATTTGTATGGAACCCCAAAGACTCCAAATAACCAAAGCAATTTTGAGAAATAACAAAGCTGGAGGCATCACACCCCAAGATTTCAAACTATATTACATAGCTATAATAATCAAAATAGTGTGGAATTAGCATAAAAATAGACACATAGATCAATAGAACAGAACAGAGAACCCAGAAGTAAATTCACACATATATGGTCAATTTATGACAAAGTATCCAAGAATATATAATTAGGAAAGGACAGTCTCTTTAATAAATGGTGTTGGGAAAAACTGGGCAGCTACATGCAAAGGAATGAAACTAGACCTTCATGTTACATTATACACAAAAATTAACTCAAATGGATTAAATGCTTAAATATAAGACCTGAAACCATAAAACTCCTAGAAGAAAACATAAGCAGTTAGCTCTTTGACATTGGTCTTGGCAACATACCTTTGGATTTGACCCCAAAAGCAATGCCAACAAAAGTAAAAATAAACAAATGGGACTACATTAAACTAAAAAGATTCTACACAGCAAAGAAAATCATCAACAAAATGAAAAGGAAACCTACTGAATGGGAGAAAACATTTGAAAATTATTTTCCCAAGAAGGGGTTAATATCCAAAATACATGAAGAACTTATACAACTCAATAGCAAAAACCCAAATAATCGAATTTAAAAATGGACAGAGCATCTGAATACCTATTTTTCCAAAGAAGACATATAGCTAACAGGCACATGAACAGGCACAGGCTCAACATCACTCATCATCAGGGAAATTTAAATCAAAACCACAATGAGATATCACATCACACCTGTTAGAACGGCTATTATTTAAAAGATAAGAAATAACAAGTGTTGGTGAGAATGTGGAGAAAAATGAACCCTCATGTACTGATGGTGGGAATGTAAATTTGTACAGCGACAATGGAAAACGGTTTGGAGGTTCCTCCAAAAATTAAACATAGAGCTACTACCTGATCCAGCAAGTCCATTTCTGGGAACTTGCCTCAAGAAAATGAAAACGCTGATTTGAAATGATATACACACGCTTATGTTCACTGAAGCATTATTTACAATGACCAAGATACAGAAACAATCTAAATGTCCATCAGTGGATGAATGGCTAAAGAAGATGTAGCATAAATTCACGGTGGAATACTACTCAGCCATAAAAAAGAATGGAATATTGACATTTACGACAATATGGGTGGACCTTGAAGGCATTATACTGGGTGAAATAAGTCAGACAGAGAAAGACAAATACCATGATTTTACTTGTATGTGGAATCTAAAAAACTCAACAAACTAAAATTTAGAGAAATAAAAAACAGATTGGTTTTAGAGGGGAGGAATGTTGAGGAGTGGGTGGAATTAGTGATGGGAGTCAAGAAGTACAAACTTCCAGTTATAAAATAAATAAATCATGGAGATGTAATGTACAACATGGTGACAATGGTCAATAATATTTTATTGCATATTTGAAAGTTATTAAGAGAATAAATCTTAAAAATTCTTATTACAAGAAAAAAATTTTGTAATTTTGTATGATGATGGATGGTAATTAGATTTATCGTGGTGATTATTTCACAGTGTATACAAATATCGAATCACTATGTTGTACACCTGAAACTAATATAACATTATATTTCAGTTATACCTGCCTCTGTATAGAGGGATGATAATTGAAGAGGGGTTTGAAGAGGGATAATTAACATAGAAGGTTGTATTAGTTTCAGGTGTACAACATAATATAATACTGTATATAATATATATTTTATGTATGTTGTACATTATAATAATATGTATAATATATTTGTTATGTGTATGTATATATATAATATATGCCTGTGACTTGAATCAGATCTTAATATCAGGTATATTAAAATTTTGTCAACAGTCAAAACACTGTTTACAACCTTGGATTATTTTATTTCATGCACCAACTTATTAAATCATGCCTTATAAATCCATAAAAAAGACACATTTGTAATTGCATGAAAATCAAGTATTTAGAAATAAATATAATAAAACATGTAAAATCTCTACATTAATAACTGTACATTACTGGGAGAAATTTAACAAACCCTAAATAAAAGAAATATTTATGATGTTAATGGATCAGAAGTCTAAATATTGTAATATACTGATTCTACCCAAATTTATTTTTCAATTCAATGAAGTCCCCATTTATTAAAACAGGGTTTTGGCGGGGATGGAAACTACAAGCTGATTCCAAAATTTTTATACAAATGGCTAAGACTAATCAAGACAGTCTTGAAGGATGAAATTGGAAAATCTATACTACCAGATATCATGACTTATTACAAAGGGATAGTAATAAAAATACCACGGCATTGATGCAAGGATGCGTAAACAAATTGTATTCATCAGAGTTCAGTGAGGAGACAGAAACAACACTAGTGATGATGTTGACATGAATATGGGCCAAAGTGCTTGGTCTCTAGGTTTTACATTTGGTCACTCCTGAATATCAGGAGCCTATGAAGGCAGGGACTAAACTTTTTTGGTCACCCCTGTGTCCCCAGTAGCACCCTACCCAGGGCCTGGCTCAGAAGGGGCAAAAGTAGTTCCTACTGAATGAACATCTACCTGAACAAGCCAGTGAAGAGACCCCTTCCTGGACAGACTGACCATGAAGGCTTATGGGTGGGAGACAGAGCCTGCTTTTCCACTGGAAGGCAAACCCCTGGCCCAGGTGGGCTTAGGAAACAAAGCCTAGGTGAGGGTCAGATGCAGGGCTGATGCCCTGGTCCAGTCACCTGTAGATGGAGGCCATGGGGCAGGTAAGCCACATGTTGTTGGTCAACTTGCCCAACTGATATATGTCAAAGATGAAGTATGGCTGGTTGATTTCCTTAACGTGGTCACAGGGTACAAGACAGGCTTCCACCTGCAATTCGGGCCACATACGGCTGTGTCGTGCCTTCTCCGCTCTCAGATAGAGCCAACAGGGCATGGGTTTTTCCTGGGGCTCCCCAATGTAGCAATACCCCAGGCGTTTCTGCTCACCAGGCCCCCCCAGCGGTTACAGTCCTGCCGGGGCTCCCAGTGGGTTGAAGACGAGTACGTGGCCACCCAGTCTCAGGGTCTCATTTTGCAGGGGCTTTTGGCCCAGGCTTTTGTGCGTAACATGCAAGGCGGTGGGTGGCATCTTGGAAATCAATCTCATACTCTACCACGAGGGCGTTGTCATTGTCCTGGCAGTGATAGAGGCCTGTCTGGGAGGGCTGAGGGTTGGTCAGTTGAAGGCTGCCCCCAGGCAGTTTCTTTATGTGAGGCATTGAGGAGAGCAGGAAGGGATCTTCCCCTAGAAAGGAAGAGAAGCACCAGAGTGCTTTGGGATAGTCACACTGCAGGACGACATCATTGCCTGAGACTAGGGCCTGCTGGCAGAGACTCTTGTAGGCACAACTGATTCATATCTGGGCCCACAGAGTGGGGAGAGAAAGGCTAAGCAGCCACAGGGTGGCCAACACGGTAGCCTGAGACTACAAAAGGGTGCTGGGAACCATCCTGGGCATTGTGAAGTCACCCACAGAACCCGGGCATCAGCCCTGGGCAGTGGAATGAAACTGGGTCTGCTGCACTTCTAGGAGTACACAGACATCACTGGTCTGTGCCATTTCTAAAATCCACTGAGGAAACACTGCAAGGGCCTCCTGTCTTGCAAGTGGGGAGGACCGCTTAATTAGCACCAGATCTGCTAATTGAGGTGGGGTGGGGGTGCTTTCTAAATCTTTGTTCCCTGGGCTCCTGTCTCCACTCTCCAGAGAACTATCTTCTTTGCCATTATCATCCTTGGTTACATCTGAGGTGCCATTGAAAGAGGTGCCCTCCTTTCCACATGAACGGTTTCCTTGGCCTGCTTCCTGCCTTCCAAAGTTTGGGACCTAAGGATTCTCAGAGGCTCCAGCCAACTCCATTTGCAAAAAAACCCACACCCACAGTTCTGTGCAAGGTGTGCCCCATCTCTTTCCCACTCTCTCCCTCTCTGTCTGTCACTGCAGAGGCACCGCATCAGGCACGCATCGGGAGCCATATTCTTCATTTCTCTTTCACTGAGCACTTTTGCCTACCTGGGGGTATCTTAAGGATTTTCTGGGAGTATCTGAATTCATTCAGAGTCTTTAACAATGGGTAATCAAGATTTAATTAGTGCTGCGCCTTTGATTCTATCTTTCACAAAATCTGAGTGCTAATTGGATTTTGCCTCTCAAGGGCCTTCCCAAATTTTGGCCAACTTTAGTGAACTTTCACGCATGCTCTTCTGTATTCCAGCTGCTTCCACCAAAGCTGCAAGTTCATGACGTAAATCATTTGCCTTTAGAAGTATCTCAGGCAGGGGTGCCTGGGTGGCTCAGTCCGTTAAGCATCCGGCTTCTGGTTTCGGCTCAGGTCATGATCTCAAGGTTCATGAGTTTGATCCCTGCCTTGGGCTCTACGCTGACAGTGCAGAGCCTTCTTGGGATTCTTTCTCTCCCTCTCTCTGCCCCTCCCATGTGCTCTCTCTCTCTCTCTCTCAAAATAAATAAATAAACCTAAAAAAAAAAAAAAAGTAGCTCAGCCAACAGCCTCCATCCTGCTGGTTTCAAATACATTTCTTGTTCCTTTTGTTGTGTTTGAAGCCAGTGCCATGTGTTTTTCTTTTTGGTTACAGCAACACCTCACTCCTGATACTAATTTCTGTATCACTCAAGATAGGCTATTTGCTTGTACAGCAAATGTAGCAATACCTCAGGCTTACACATCTCAATGACTTACAAAAACAAAGGTTTATTTCTCACTCAAGCTCCGCATCCATTGTGGGTTGGTATTATAATCACTCAGGGACCCAGGATGATGGAGCAAAGCCACCTCAAACATTTCCAGTTTCATACCAGAGGAGGAAAAAAGAGAGCTCTGTCGGATTTCACATCCATAATTAAATGCTCTGGACTGAAATGACACCTGTCACTTGCTCACAAACCACTGGCCAGAAGTGGTTACATGGTACCACCAGTTCACCAATCCAACAAAGGAAATGGAATTCTACTATGCCCAGAAAACATTTAGTAGAAGGAAGTCAGTTTAGTAGAAGGAAGTCAGTTAAAACATTTAGTAGAAGGAAGTCAGATTACCACAGTTGATAGTTACCACAAGCAGTGTTCTTTTACATCAGAAAGTTAAAATCATTTGCAAAATCATCCCATCAGATCTCCTAAGGTTCCATTAGCCAAGATTAGGTCCCATGTGCAGACCCAAACCAATCCCTGAGAGAAAAGAGAATTCCCATGATTGGCTTAAGACAATCAGAATTTGTTTTCTAGGACTGGGGAAGTATAACCCTCTCTGACTACAGAAGTCATTGAAGACAAACAAAATCCGGGCGTTGTATACAGAAGAGACGTAGAAGAGAATGTTTATTTGGGGGGAGTAATTTTGTATACAGAAGAGATGTAGAAGAGAATGCTTATTTGGGGGGAGTAATTCTATACTATCTAGAAGATCAGAAGAATGCAGTGTAGCTAAAGTGGCAGTCACTCATATGACCTGGGAGAGGGGGAGGACATTTGGTTATTTTGTGGCTTGGACAATGTCCCTGTCATGTCTGTTCAGACATGATTATAGCGTGATCTTGTTTTTGTCTTGGTTCATCACAGTCACAGAGAGGCTTTGTGTGATATTAGTATTCTGTTAGGTTGTTTCTGTTCAATAGCATACCATGACTTAGCTGTGAGTTACAGGCCACCTCCTAATGACACCAACACTGTGATTAGTGTCAGGTCAGCTACCAGCTATCAGGGGCTGCTTTTTCTCTTTCTTACAATTTAAGGAACTGCAGTGAAGTCTCTTCCTGCAATGGAGGCCTGATCAAATGGCTTTCTCTTTGTAAACCTGTTTCCTCATTTTCAAACAGGGATTTTAATGGTACTGGCAATAAAGGGCACTTATGAAGATTTGATGAGATGTTGTAAATAAAGTGCTCAGCCACTGTTGTTATTGGCGAATGTGCAACAAGGACTTTGCCCTCTAAATATCAAGGTTCTGTGTTCTGACTGCAGATTACTGCTTCTGATCACAGAAGTGCAGACACAGAGGCAGGCCACCATTGTTTTGACCCCCGCTGGCTGAAGCAGCTTCTGGGAAATTTAAAAGGGCAGCCTCTGGGCTTTCTCCCCTTTTACCCCTTTTGGAAGCCAGACATTTATGGATTAGGACATTTGCAAGCAACCATACACACAGAATGTAGGGGAATTCAGAAAGTCATTGCATAAGTCCAGGGGAAAATGCAAACTCAGAAAAGATCTGAGATGACCCTAAACGTACACTTTGGGCTGATCCCCAGCACAGAGATACCTTAAAACAACAACAACTACCAGCAAGCCCTGGGGAGAGGGGGATATATGATATCCAGAGTTACCACATTATAAGATTCAAATGTCCATTTGAAACAAAAAAAAAAAAGTCATAAGGCATTAAAGAAACAGAAAAGTATAGCCCATTCAAAGAAAAAATTATCCCCAAGGAAGCCCAGGTGGCAGACGACTAGACAAAGACTTTAACAATAGTCTTAAAATGTTAAAAGAGCTTAAGAAGACATGGTGAAAAACAGGACAATGATGTATGAACAAAATGAGAATATCAATAGGGAGATCGAAAATATTAAAAATAGACATTCTGGAGCTGAATAATACAATTACTGAGATGAAAAATTCATTCGAGGAGTTCAAAACAGATGCGAGGAGGCAGAAGACAAAATCAGTGAACTTGAAGATAGGACAACCGACAGTATTGAGTCTGAGGAACAGAAGGGAAGAAGATTGAAGAAGAGTGAACAGAACCTCAGGGACCTATGAAACACCATCAGGCAGACCAACATACGTATTGTTGGAGTCCCAGAAGAAGACAGAGAGAAAGCTACTACAAAACTACATTTGAAGAAATATTGGCCAGAAACCTCCCAAGTTTTAAGAAAGACATGAATCTATAAATCAAAGAAGCTCACCAAACTTCAACAGCATTAACCTCAAAAGACGCATGCCAAGACACATTGTAACCAAACTGGTAAAAGCCAAAGAGAAAGGGACAATCTTGAAAGTAGCAAAAGAGAAGCAACTTGTTACATAAAGTGGTTCCCAGTAAGAGTTTTAGCTAATTTCTTGTCAGAAACCCTGGAGGCCAGAAGGCAATTGGTTGAAATATTCAAAGTTCTGAGAGAAAAGAATTTTTTTCAACCAGGAATTCTATAAGTAGCAAAATCATCCTTCAACAATGAGAGGAAAATTAAAGCATGCCCAGATAAGCAAAAGCTGAGAGATGTTGTTGCCATTAGATCTGCCCTGAAAGAAATGATAAAGGGAGTCCTCCTAATCGAAATGAAAGGATGCTGGACAGTAACCAGAAGCTATAGGAAGAAATAAAGCTCTGCAGCAGAGGTAAATACATGGGCAATTATTAAAGCTGATATTATTATATTAAAATCCACTTTTAATTGTCTACATGACTTAGAAGAAAATCCATAAAAATAATTATTAATCTTTGCTATTGGGAAAACACTTTATGAAGATGTAATTTGAGACACCAATAAGGGAAGGAGGTGATAGAGATGTACAGGAGCCCAGTTTTTATATGATATTGAAGTTAATTAAGCTGGTATAAATTCAAACTGAAGTGTTATAACTTCAGGAGCTTTTATATGTAATGTAATTCCCAGGGTTACCACAAAGAAAATTGCCATAGGATATATATATATAATTGGAAATGAGAAGGGAGTCAAAACATTTTACTGTAAAAACATGAACTAAACACAGAATAAGGCAGTAATGGAGTCAATGAAAGGCACAAAGAGAAGGCTTTGAGGCATACAGAAAATAAATAGCAAAGTGGCAAAAATAAGTCCCTCCTCATCAATAATTACTTTAAGTCAAAAGATGGAGATTGGTGGAATAGATAAAGAAAACATGATCCAACCATAGGCTGTCTACAAGAGACTCACTTTAGACTCAAAGACACAAACAGGATGAAAGTGAGAGGATAGAAAAGAATATTCCATGCAAATCATAACCAAAAGAGAGCCGGAATGGCTATGTTAATATCAGACAAATTGAAAATAGGTTTCAAGAGACAAAGAAAGACAGTATCTATTAATAACAGTTTCAGCACAGCAAGAAACCATACCCTATACATTTATGTACCTTAAAATATGAAGCAAATGTGAACAGAACTGCACAGAGAAATAGACAGTTCTACAATAATTGTTGGAGACTTCAATATTCCACTTTCAGTAATGGATAGAACAAACAAGTAGTAAGTAAGGAATAAAAGACTTGAACAACACAATAAAACAACTAGCACTGACAGACATATACAGAACACTCTACCCAACAACAAATACAAGTATGCATGAGTCATTTTCCGGGATATACCATGTGTTAGACCACCAACTAAATCTCAGTAGATTTGAAAAAAAAAAAAATAGGTATCATACAAACCATCTTCTCTGGTCACAGTGAGCTTAAGTAAGAAATGAATAACAGAAAGAAAAACAGAAAATTTACAACTGTGGAGAATAAACACTCTAAAATAGTGAGTCAAAAGAAATCACAAGGGAAATTAGAAAATACTTAGAGATAAATTAAAATGCAATATACCAAAACTTAAACTAGCAGAAGGAAGGAAATAATGAAAAGTAGACCAGAATGAAATAAAATAGAGACGTGGGGGGAAGAGAAACAATGAAACCAAAAGGTTTGTTTTTTTTTTAATATCAACAAAAATGAGAAAGCTTTGGCTAGACTGATAAAACAAAAGATAGAAGACACAAATAACTGAAATCAGAAATGAAAGTGAGGACACTACTACTGGCCCTACAGAAATAAAAAGAATTACAAGAGAATACTAGGAATAACTATCTGCCAAGAAATTAGATAACCTAGAAGAAATGGACAAATTCCTTGAAACATACATCTACCTAAACTAACCCAAAAAGAAACAGAAAATCTCAACAGACCTATAATAAGTAAAGAGACTGAATCAGTAATCTAAAACCTCCCAGCAAAGAAAAGCCAGGGACAGATGATTTCACAGATTAACAAAACATTTAAAGAAGAATTAACATCAATCCTTCTCAAATTCTTCCAAAAAATTGAAGGGGGGGGATACACTTCATAACTCATTCTATGTAGCCAACATTACCCTGATACCAAAGCCAGACAAAGACATGACAAGAAAAGAAAATTACAGTTCATTGTCCCTTATGAATATAGATGCAAAATCACAAGAAAATATTAGCAATGCAAAACCAACAGCATATTAAAAGATACTAACTAGAATTTATCCAAGAATGTAAGGGGGGTGGTTCAACATAAGAAAACTAATCAAAGTAATATATCACATTAATAGAATGAAAGGAAAAGAAACACATGATTATCTCGATGGAGAAAAGGCATTTGACAAAATCAAATAAACTCTATTGACAAAAACCCTCTGAAAACTAAGAATAGAGGGAAAATTCTCAACCTGATAAAGAGTATTATGGAAATCCACAGCTACATCATACTCCATGGTGAAAGATTGAATATTTTCCTTCTAAGGTCAAGAACAAGACAAGCATGCCTACTTTCACTGCTTCTATTCAATACTAGAAATCCTAACATAGCAATCAGACAAGAAAAAGAAGTAAAAAGCATTCAAATTGGAGAGAGATAAAATTACCCCTAGTCACAAATGCCATGATCCTGTATAGAAAAAGTCCAAGAGAATGCACAAGAAAGCCACCAGAGTTAATAAATAAATGAATTCAAGAAACTTTCAAGGTATAAGACTAACATAAAAGTCAGTTGTGTTTCAATACAACAGCATTAAACAACCAAAGAGGAAATAAAAAAACAATTCCATTTAATTTACAGTAGCATCTAAAAGAATTGAATACTTAAGATAAATCTAATCAAGGAAGTGAGAGGTACCTGGGTGGCTTACTTAGTTGAGCGTCTGACTCTTGTTTCAGTTCAGGTCATGACCCCAGGGTCGTGGGATCGAGCCCCATGTTGGGCTCTGCACCGAACACGGAGCCTGCTTAAGATCCTCTCTCTCTTCTCTCTCTGCTCCTCTCCTCCACTTGTGTGCGGCACACCTGCTCTCTCTATCAGATTAAAAAAAAAAAGAAAAAGGAGGTGAAAGACTTGGAAGCTGAAACTATAAAAGATTGTTGAAAGAAGTTAAAGAATATCTAAAGAAATGGAAAGACATTCAGTGTTCATAGATGGGAAGACTTAACATGTCAATACTCCCCAGAGTGATCTACAGATTCAATGCAATGCCTATCGAAGTTCCAACAGCCTATTTCAAAGAAATAGAAGCAAATCTTCAAATTCATATGGAATTGCCCTGAACCTGAATAGCCAAAACAACCTTGGGGAGAAAAAGAACAAAGTCAGAGGACTCACACTTCAAATCTTACTACAAAGCTACAGAAATTGAAACAGTATGGTACTGTCATAAGGGCAGATATAGAGACCAATGGAATAGAACAGAGAACCCAGAAATAAACCCTCATATATGTGGTCAACTGAGTTTTGACAAAGGTGCCCAAATCATTCAACGGTTAAAGGACAGTCTTTTCCACAAATGGTGCTGGGAAAACTGGATGACCACATGCAGAAGAATGAAGTTGGGACTCTTACCTTGTACCATGTACAAAAATTAATTCAAAATACATCAAAGATCTAACTTAAGAGCCGAAACTATAAAACTCTTAGAAGAAAATATTGGGAAAAATATTCATGACCTTGGATTTGGCAACAATTTCATGGATATGACACCAAAAGCGTAGGCAACAAAAGAAAAAAAAAAAAACAGATAAACAGAACTGCATCAAATTAAGAACCTTTGTTAAGAACTTAATAGTGTCAAAGACCACTGTTAAGAAAGTGAAAAGACAACCTACAGAATGGGGAAAATACTTGCAGATTATATATCTGACGAGGGATTGATACTTAGAATGTAGAAAGAATTTCAACTCCACGACAACACAACCCAATTCAAAAATGGGTAAATATTTGAACAGACATTTCTCCAAAGAAGATGTACAAATGGCCAATAAATACATGAAAAGGTGCTCACCATCCTTAGCCATTAGGGAAATGTAAAGCAAAACTATGATGAGATGCTACTTCGCGCCAACTAGTATGGCTATAATCGGGAAGATGGGAAATAATAAATGTCAGTGAGGCCGTGGAGAGGTTGGAACCATCCTGGGTTAGTGGTGGGAATGTAAAAGGTGCAGCTGATGTGATCTTGGCAGTTACTCAAGATTAGGAACTACCATATGACCTAGCAATCCTACTCCTGGATATATATCCTAGTGAACTGAAAGCAGGTATCTATACACCAATGTTCACAGCAGCATTAGGTACAATAATCAAAAGGTGGAAAAGAACACAAGGGTCTAACAATAGACAAGTGGACACACAAAATGTGGCATACATTGAATACTTTAAATGGAAGCCATAAAATGGAAGGAAATTTTCGGTGTGATATATCCTACGACATCGACAGACCTTGAAAACATTATGCTTAGTGAATAAACCAGACATTGAAGGACAAATGTTGTATGATTCCACTTATATGAGTTACTCAGAATTGGCGAGTTTGACAAAGAAAGTAGAGAAAAGGTTACCAGGGGTTGGGGGCAGGTAGGAATGGGGAGTTATGGTTGAATTGATAGAGTTTATCGGGGATGATGAAAAAAGGGTATAGATAGTGGCGATGAGAAGGTAACGCTATGAATGTAATTAATGCCTCTGAACTGGACACTTACAAATAGGCTGGGGAACCTCGGTGGCTCTTGATTTTGGCTCAGGTCATGGTCTCTCCATTGGTGGGATCGAGACCTATGTCAGGCTCCTTGCTGACAGCAACGGAGCCTGCTTGGGATTCTCTCCCTCTCTCTCTCTCAAAATAAACAACTAAACTTTAAAAAATAAATGCAAACGGCTAAAATGGTATGTATATTTTATCACAGATACACAAAAAACAAAGAGGCGAGGGAGGGTTGAAATTTTATAAGAAATGACCTTTCTGTAGAGCCGTAAAGGAGGCGGAAAGTCAAGTGGCCATCTGCAGGAAGGGGGTTCGGCCAGAGGGAGTAGTACAACAGGTCTGAGTGGGAGTGGGAGAGACACATTCCAGCATCGGGGCGGGAGCCCGTGTGGCTGGAGTTGAGTGAGCCTGGAGGAGAGTGGAAGGAGGGGAAGCCAGAGAGAGCTCAGGCCGCGGTAAGTATTTTGGTTTCTTCTGGCAAGGGGAGCCACAGCAAGTTTTTGAACAGCTGTACGTGATCCGACTTGAATTTTAACAGGATGCAGTGGGACAAAACATCCGAGGCCACTGCACCGGCCACCCGCCAGCCAGTGGCCAGTTCGCTACCTCCAGGGAGTCTGTCGAGTAAGCGCCTAGTGCTCCCCAGGAGGCGCTTCCCCGAGCCGCCTTCGGGGGGCAGAAGAGCCGCGCTGAACGCCTCGCGTTCGGGTGCCTCGACACACCCCACCCTCGGGCGCAGGTGGCCCAGACCCTGGGAATCCTTACGCCGAAACCTATTCGTAGTTGCGCGCTTCCGCTCGGCCCTTTAAGAGCGAGCGTGTCCGGAGGCCTAACCTGGGGCGATGGCTGCCCGGGGACTGAACCGCGACTTGGGAAGGGAGGCGGAGAAAACTTCCCAAAAAGAATTCCAACTTTTCCTGGGCCTGATTCCCCTCGGGCGTCCCTAAGAGCGCAGAGCTTCCTTTCCGGAAACTTCACTCAGTTCTTTCAATTATCTAAGTGGAGGGCACAACATGCCCGCAACGCCTCCGTTCTCCCTGGACGGGAGCCTCCCCCAGCCCAAAGCTCGCTAAGACTCGCCCCTCCCCGCAGGGTGTACCCAGGCGGGTCCATCGCCAGCCGGGCAGAGGGGTGTGGGCAGAGAGGGAACAGGTGCAGGGAGGGACCCGCCCCCCTCAACAGGTGAATCACCCCAGTTAAGCGTCGGTTCTCGTGAGTTACACTCTGCGCGGCTTCGCCAGGGCAGAAGAGGGCCGGACAGGACCCCCAGTCCGCAGGCGCCCTCCCGGCGGGCTGGTCACTTGGTTCCGACCCTCGGGGCCGGAGCGTACCTGGGTCAGCCCACTTCCGGGGAGGGAGGTGGAGGAGCCCCTCCCCACCGCCCACCCCCTGGCCCAGCCCTCTGCTCTCACCCAGTGTACCTGGGCTGATCCATTCCCCAGAGCGCGCAGGGGGTGGAGTGGCTCGGGGAGCCACAGTGGGTCCGGCGAGTTTCTCCCCGAAAGCTGAAGCGTGCTCCTCATCCACGTTATTTACGCTAATTAAAGTCCTGGAACAGGGCAGGGTGGGCTTGGAATAGGGACAAGGAACGGAAGCGGGAAGGGGAGGAGCAAGCACCCCTCCCAGGCTTGGTGCGCGCCGCGCCCCCTACCCTCTCGGTACCAAGTAGGGGACGCGCGGGCCAGACGCGCCCAGACGGCCGCGATGGCGCCAGTGGCTCGCGGGCTCTCCTGGGGGATGGGCCCTCACCTAGCCTTTCGGGGCTGGGGCGCGGTCGTCTTCGTGTGGCTTTTTCTCAGCACCTTGTGCACAGGTATGGAGAGCGGGGCCTCTGGTCGGCGGAGCGGCGGGACGGCACTGTAGAAGGGGGATGGATGGAGTTCTACACAGCCGAGCGGGCTGGAGAGTTGGGGGAGGGGGAGCGCCGAGACTAGGATCTCTGGATCCCCAGGGTCTCGGGAAATCTGGGTGCCAGGGTGAAGGGAATTCCCCATTCGAGCCAAGGAACTCTCCCCCGCCCTAGTTCAGAGATAGCAGGAAGTGAAACTCCCCGGACCGCGAATCCTGGAGCGGCAAGGAGAAGGGGACCTTTTGTGATGTCGGGATGAAAGGACCACCCGATCACTGGCAAAGGCCGGGATGGGGATTTGGGCGCACCCCAAGATTTCTAAGACCTGGGGTAACGGAGAGCGGACACTCGAGGGCTGGATCAGACGCCGCCTGGAGAAGGAGTTCAAGAAACAGAGCCCAGGCTTTGGGTGGATGTAGGATTGGGACTCCCCAGGCCCCAGCCCCGTCCATGTTGCGAAGTATCTGCTTAAGGGTCTGGTGGGATGGACTTAACGGACTTGGTGTGAAACCATCTTCTGCTGGCAAGCTTTCACCTGGATCAGATGTTTGGGTGGGGATGTGGAGGGGACTTTATCCTTACCCAAGCACTTTTGGTGTGTTCACTTTTGAGATGGATTAGGGTCGGGTGAGGTGGGAGGCTGATGGAGACACTATGGGGGCTTTAGCTACTCCATGGCAAAAGAGTTCAGTGAAACAACTCCAAAATTCCACTCCCCTCCCTCGCCCCCCAGTCACAAGACCCCATGGAACTTGGAACCTTTAGTGGTTGTTTTTGCAGTAGGGCCTTGAGTGCAGTGGCCTTGGGGTGGTCTTTGCGCCTTCCTGCTTAGGCCACAGAGAGAGGTCCTTCTCATGAGAGAATGGCTAAGGGAAGAGGGAGCCAAGGCCACACTCTAGGAAGAGGGATGGACAGGACGTGCCAAGAAATCTGGCTGTGTGACCTTGCACTTGCCACTTTAGCCCCACGGATCTAGGAAATGGGCATGATTATCTGAGCAGCCTCTCCGGTCCCAGGGATTAAGGAACAATGTGTGCTAGGCATTCTGTAAAACCATTACACTTGCAAGTGTCCCACTGGTGACCAGTGATGTTGCTCACTCCTGAGGCACTTCCCTGAGCTCACAGAAGCCCTTGCTGACTCTTCCCTTGCCCTCAGCTCCTGCCAGCGCCATCCAGGTGACTGTGTCAGACCCCTACCACGTGGTGATCCTCTTCCAGCCCGTGACCCTGCCCTGCACCTACCAAGCCACCACGACTCCCACGGCACCCATTGTGATCTGGAAGTACAAGTCTTTCTGCCGGGACCGCATCGCCGATGCCTTCTCCCCAGCCAGTGTGGACAACCAGCTCAATGCCCAACTGGCAGCCGGTAACCCAGGCTACAATCCCTACGTGGAGTGCCAGGACAGCATGCGCACTGTCAGGGTTGTAGCCACCAAGCAGGGCAATGCCGTGACCCTGGGAGACTACTACCAGGGCCGAAGGATCACCATCACAGGAAGTATGTTGGGCTGGGCAGGGCAGGGGACGGGGCGGGGCTTGCTTGGGTGGCGGTGTTGGCTCCCTTGTGCCCAACCTCGCGTCGCCCCCCTTGGAAGCTCTTGAGTACCAGTGTCTAAAAGGCTTGATGAAGGGAGGGATCCTTCCTTCCATCCATCCATTCATTCATCCGTCTGTGCTTTATTTAACAACAAAGATTTATTGAGCACCTAACGTATACAGGTGCCGTTTGATGCTGGAAGTTCATCAAATCCTTTCCCTTGTGGAGACCACATTCCAGTGAGGGAGACCAATGAGATAACATGTAGTGTCAAGTGCTTGGAACATAAAATTGGGTAATGAAGAGAAGCAGCGGTTCTAGAATGATACTAATACCAGCAACAATATGTAAAAATGTATATAAGTATGTGCCAAGGCCCTCATCCGGGTTCGTATGGATTAACTCATTTAGACCACACAGTAATTGTGTGAGATTCTATTGTCATTGTATAGAGGTCCAGAGAGGTAAAGCAGCTTACACGGGGTCACAGAGCTGCGATTCTAAGGCGGCCACTTTGGGTCTCATCTCCAAGCTTGTAATCCCTTTACTTGCCCAGGGTGGTCAGCAAAGGGCTCACCAAGGTGGTAACATGAGTAAGCTGACGGGGTGAGAGATTTTCATGGGTAAAGCCTATGACTTGCCAGGCACCTTACATACTTTCTCCTATGCAGTCCTCGTGACCACATTTTACACTCTTGGCTTTGGGGCTCAGAGAGGTTAGAGTGGCTGTCTAGACACACAGCTAAGAAGGAGCTGGAGCTGGGATTTGAACCCAGGCAGACTTCAGAAGCCTGGTCTTTAACCATAATGCTGCCAGCTAATAGGAAATGCCTTTTGGGACTAAGTAAGGAGCAGGTAGGAAGTGATCCATTCATTCTTCCGGTATTTATCGAGCATCTGCTAAATGTTAGGTGCTGTGGATGTAAGTGGCGATCAGGACAGCCAAGGTCTCTGTGCTCAAGGAGGTGACATTCTAGTGGGGTGAGACTGGCAGTAAACAAGCAGAGAAAGCGAATTTCAGGGAGTACTAAGTGCTACAGAGCAAGCCAGCTAGGGCCACCTACTATATGGAATGAGTCAGGGCGCACCCCTTAAGACGTTTAGTGAATATGATTTTTGAAGGACCAGACCCTAGGGGTGCCCGGGTGGCTCAGTCGGTTAAGCGTCCGACTTGGCCAGGTCACGATCTCACAGTTTGTGAGTTGGAGCCCCCCGCGTCGGGCTCTGTGCTGACAGCTTAGAGCCCGGGGCCTGCTTCGCATTCTGTCTCCCTCTCTCTCTGCCCCTCCCCAGCTCGCACTCTGTCTCTGTCTCTCTCTCTCAAAAATAAATAAACATTAAAATAAGAGACAGAAGGACCAGACCCTAAAGAATCTCGGGGAAGGTGATGGGGCTGTAGTGGGCGAGGGATGAACGCTCAACCCATGTAATGGATTTACCCTTTCACTGTCTTAAATAAGGATTAGAGTTTTAATCTTGGGCATGGGGACAGAGCAGGGAAGGGAGCGTCCCTTTGCAGACCCCGAGAGACCAGGCAGGTCGTGGAGCACACTCCCTCGCTCTGTCTAGACCATGGACAGAAGGCAGGGTTCCAGAGACCCAGTCTGTCAGTCGTGCTTGGGGGAGGGACCCGAACAGCTTGCCCTGACTTTTCATGAGCAGCTCAGCCCAAAGCATCCTGCTGTTCTTGAGGTCAGAGAGCTTCTTGGGGGTTCAACCTGTACAGGCCCCTCCCCTATAACCCAGAGCCGTCTCTGGCCTGGACCAGGCGTGACTACCCAGCAGCCCTGTCCGGATACCGCCAAACTGAGAGTGTCCTTGAAGGCTGGCTGGAATCACGCCTCCTCTGCTGAGGCTAAAACTCCAGAGTGACCCTCAGGCTCTCCTGGGGTAGACTCTTCTTGTTCCAGAGGCCTAAGGTGCCTTGACGCGGGGGTTTCAAGCTGCCTTGACGCGCTCTGTGTCGTGTTTGATACAGGCAGTAATGTGTAAATATCCATTGTGTGTATGTCCTCTCAGGAAATCTGGGAGCCGCGGGAGCTTCCTCCATTTCGGCTTTGAGGATGGAGAAAAGCGGACCCCCTTTTGGTGTTCCTAGGGCCACCAGCTGTCCAGGTTTTAACTGGAAGTTGTCCTTGGCAAACCATAATGGTGTGTCCCTCAGCTCAGGGTGCCTCTGGCTACCCCTCCATTCCTCCTTGCTTTGGGTGACGTGGAGCGCCGGGATGGGAGCCTTGTTTCTACCTCGCCAGGCTGCCTGGGCACGTGTGCCCTCCCCCCCCCCCCCCCCCCCCAGTAGCACTAGAAAGCCCATGGGACCCCTGGGGTGAGGGCTGCTTCTGCCTGATGCAGATAAGGAACCAGAGGCCCAGAGATGTGGAGGAGGCCCTGCTCTGTTCTCAACTGGAGACCCAGCACCTCCTCCTGGCACCTAAAACAATGAGGGCAATGCCCAGCCCGAGTGATGTCAGGACCACACATAGACCGGGAACAGGGTGCGCCTTGCAGGAAGGAGGTGGGCCCGGGCCTTAGAATTGATCAAAAGCAGCTGGAAAGCCATATTTTGTGTGGGTTTTGAAAACGTTATACAGCCTCAAAGAAAACATTGAGCCTGGGATCCGGCCCAGAGGAGCCAGGGGATTTCAACTCCTGGCCTGTGAACTTTGGCTGTAGCCGGGGGTTCCCATCCACCTCTGCAGCACAGGGTAGGGACCCGCCCCTCAGCTCTGGTTTTGGAGACTTGGTTGGAGTCTGATTTAAGGACACAGGTGGAAAAATGATGGGCCGAGAGGGTGTTCCGGAGAATCAGGAAGATTTGGGAGCACGTAGTTCAGCGTTTTATGAGGATTCAGTGAGAATACATGGAAAGGGACCCAGCACAGAGGAAGAGCTCAATAATCAGTGGCTAGATGTGTGATTGTGGAGGGGAGTTGTGTCCTCTACTCCCTCACAGCTGCTCGGAAGGTCACCTTACGTGTAAGGCTTCCCTGGCCACCCCTTAAATTTACACAACTCCCACCTCTGGCACTTTCCGTCTGCCTTCTCTGGTCGGGTTTCTCCGTACTCCTTATCACCGTCTGATACGTGGTATATTTAAGTTTATTTGTCTTTCTTTCCCAGTTAGGATCTGAGCTCCGTCAGAGCCGGGATTTATATCTGCTGTATGTAGCAGTGGTTCTCAAACTTGTCGGTTGTAGGGCCTCTCCACTCTTAAATACTTCAGAGAACTTTGCTTTTATGACTAGCAAACAGAGGAGTTTAAAAAATATTTAAAATGACAATAACCAATTTGTTATAGGTTAATATAAATAACATGCTTTCTTATGGAAAAAGAACCATATTTTCCAAACCCAAGCAAAAACCTTTAACGAAGAGTATGGCATTGCTTTAGTTTTGTATTTTTGCACATCTCCTGCAAGTCTGCCCGAGCAGGAGAAGCTGGCTTCTCAGAGCCGCTGCTGCATTCAGTATACTGTGACAGCACAGGCTTTATAGCCTCTGGAAAACTTCCTGGCAACGCACGAGAGATTGAGTGAGAAAGGCAGATAACACCTTAGTATTATTATGATGATAACTTTGACCTCAAGGACACCTCTGAAAAGATCTGGGGGAACCCCGGGGTCTGTAGATCACACTTGGAGGACTGCCTTTCTAGCACGCCAGTTGCCTCAGGTATGTCCGGAACATAGGGTGCATTTGGTGATTATGTGTTGAATATTGAATGAGTGTATCAAGTGCCTATTTGAATACAGCCATGTGCCCACAATGCTGGAACAGACAGCAGGTGCTAAGGAAGGTGGGCATGAAGAGGGAAGGGGTTCATTTCCAGGTCCTGGCCAAGGCCCCGTGCCAAGCACTGGGGACTCAGTAGTGGCCGAGACAGGCCGGGTTCTGCCTGCATGGAGCCCACATTCCCTTGGGCATGGGGTCACGGAGGGTCAGCCCCTGAGCTGGCTGATACAATTCAGCAGTCAGGTGGAGGTTACGCTTGCAGGATGGACCCGGCCCTGTGAGCGTCTGGGAACCCAGTGCCAGGCAGGTATGGGCCCAGCATCTTGGGCGACGGTGAGGAGGCCAGTGTGTCTGGAGTCTAGTGAGCAAAGGAGAACAGTGGGTTTGAGGCTGGTGTGGTAACCAGTGGCCAGATCTTGCCAAGGGCCTTGTGGGCTGGGGTAAGGTGCTTGGAGCGGCGTAGGAGGACCTCGGCAGGAGGGTTTCCTATAGGCGCGAGGTCTTTTGAAAAAGGAAGAGGGATCAGCTCTTTCATTACTTCATCAGTGGACTGATGCCCTGCTGGGTCCCAGGTGGTGCAGACTGGGGCACACACTTCGTGCCCTCGGGGCCCACATGGGGAAGGGCATTGGGTGTGCGGGTCAGGGAGGTAGGCAGGTCAGCAGGAGCCAGAGAGCCAGAGCAGCTGCGGAGAAAGCGGCCTGGACTCCTGGGGTGGGAGAGGGGGGTGCTCATTTCTGGCCTGTTCCTGTCTTCCATCCTTCAAAGGCCTCCTGGGGAGTCGCCTGGGGTCCCACCCCATCCCACGTGGGTGAATGGCCGAAGGGGTTTAACTAATTAGGGTCTGAGGAGTAGGGAGGAAACCGGATGTGCTGAAAGACTTTCATTACCGCCGTAATTGACAGGCTCCTGGCCCGTGTGAGCGTCCCAAGCCCTGGGCCTGACCTGGAATGTGGGGCTGGCGACTCGGGAACTGGGGGCGGCCCTAGTGTCTCTCACAGCCACTCTTTCCCAGGCCTGGGCGGCTCCCAATTCCTGGAATCTGGCCTATTTCTCTGCCTCGCCACCCCAGCCCCCTGCCCCTGGGTCTATCCCAGGCACTATGGTGGTTCTTGTCGGGGGAGTCCCCTTTGCTGTGAGAGGTGGTAAGACAATGGCTATAAATCTGCAGCCCAGGCTCTGGAGTCAGACCATCCAGCTCCACCGCTGACGACTCTTATGACCTGGGTCAGATTAGGTGATCTCGCCAGACCTCTTTTCTCATCTACCAAACAGGAAAGGTAACAGGACCCACCTCACAGACTAGTTGAAACACCCCATGTTAGGTAGTTACAACAGAGCCTAAAAAGCACACCCTTGGTACGAGTCATTTACTGTTCCCGTGGTCCGTGTGTAGGCCTGCTCTCTTACCCTCTTCCCTGACATGCTCTCGGGGAGGCCCCGATGCCCTCCCCCGAGGCTCCCTCACCTGTCTCCTGTTGCAGATGCTGACCTGACCTTTGACCAGACGGGTTGGGGGGACAGCGGTGTATATTACTGCTCCGTGGTCTCAGCGCAGGACCTCCAGGGGAACAACGAGGCCTATGCAGAGCTCATCGTTCTGGGTGAGTGGGCTTGGGCCCTGCGGGCCCGGGAAGGGGGTGGGAACCGGGACCGGGGCCCCTTCTTCAGCCACTTGTGTATGTCTGCCGTCTGCCCTCCGCCTTCCAGCTCGCTCTCTGGACTCTGTCGCCTGCTTCGCTCTCCCCTCATGGCACCACCAGTCACTGGGGCTTCTCTTTGCCCTGCACCCCAGGCAGGGACCCCTCCCCCCAACAATTCAGATAAGCCAGAGCCACACTGAGAGTGGAGAGCGCTGGGGATTCTACCTCTTCCTGGTCTCCGTTTTTAAAAATCTCGAAATTCTCAGAGTTAATTGGCAGGGAGTGAGGAGGGAAGGCTGGATCCTGCTGCCATGCGTGGAAGGGACGCTGCCATTAGCCAGATGCTCTGTTACCGGCCAACACATATAGTCATGTGTGGCGTGTGCTATATGTGAGGCGTGTGCTATACGCGTGGCACTGCTGGGCTGGGCGTTGCCATCATCACACGTGTGATGCAAGGAAACACATGTGTGAATGAGCACACACATGATGGGGGACGTGCTCCAGGGTGTTCAGATCACAGCAGAGCTCACGTGTGGGTGACCCAGAGAACGCTGGCCTTTGGTCACATGCACATTCTACATCAGCATTTCCCAAAATGTAGTGTTAGGACCTGCTTAACGCATTAAACAACTATCGAGGCTCGCGAAGAGTTTTCGTGGACGGTTTTGCGGATTATTACAAACTGAAAGCAGGAGGTTTTTTTAAGCACGAGGCACGTGGGCACCCGATCCATTATCCTCAGAGCGATGAGGTCATCGCCCGGCACGGAGCCTCTGGAAAACCCCTGCGCACCTGCGGGAGATGGGGTGCGAAAAAGGCGAATGATGGCGTGGTGTCATTCTGAGAGTTGTAGCCTCGTGGACAGGACCACACTTTGGGAACTGCTGGCTTGCGTGCTAGAACCTCCTCATCGGGGCAGGTGGCACGGAGTATGTGAGGTCTGTGGGGGAGAGCTTTGTTGACGCACAGCTGGTGTGTGGGTGCCCCGGCGGTACGATGCTAGTGGGACACAGAGCAACCGGCGGCACCAGCTGGGCCATGGAATGTGCGTATGGGACAGAGTGTGAAATGAGACGGAACTCAAGGCCACGCTATGATTTTGATGGCCTGTTGGCACTTTTGCCTTCATGGGCCTCTTCCTTCGTATCAAAAATACGTGTTTTATGATTGCATTGCTGTAAATTCATTATTATATATTCAGTGTTACTATATTTTTTTCTTCAGATTTTAAAATAAAATTAAAACATTTTCATGGGCCCTCGGGCACTGTGCCTCCTCTGCCTGATGGAACAGGACTGTCCCTGTCACATGACATGGAGCCCTTTGGGGCGATAGGACCCGTGTATGTGGAAAAGATGGAGTGCCCACACGGAGGTTGAACCTTCAGAACCACGGGACCCTTTGGGGCAAGAGAATTCCCCATGGCATGAGAGAGTGGATAAATTATGTGGTGGAAGCCTTCTGGAAAATAGCACTCAACTGGTGGGGGGCGCGCGGCAGGAACTGTGTGCCAGGACCCTCCTGGGCTACCAGCCCGTCTGCTTCAGGACACCTTCACCCTGATGAGCCTGGAGCTTGGCTTCAGGGTAGGGGCAGGCTGGGCTGGCCCCTGCCAGCATAATCTGTCTTTCTTTTGTCCCTCCAGGCAGGACCTCGGGGGTGGCAGAGCTCTTACCTGGTTTTCAGGCGGGGCCCATGGAAGGTACGGGGTGGCGTCCCCCCCCCCGCCCCCGACACCACTTACCGCTGCTAAGTATTCTCCCCCACCCTAAACACTGCTCTCTGTGGACCCCCACTAACCTCACCTGACTCCAACTCCGTGGCATCAGGTGACCTGGCCCTGGGATTTGGGGTGGGCTGGGCTGGCTGAGCAGGGGCCTGGGGTGTAGGCAGGGGGCTCCTGTTGACTGGTGCCTGCCTTACTCTTCTAGAGACGAGGATCTGGGCAGCTGGCTCTCTGTCCCTTCTCTGAGGCTCCATCCTGTTCTTGCTCCAGCCAGGTCACCCCTCATTCTCTGCCTTCCCTGACGAGCCCAGTGCAAGCTCCCTAAATTCAGGACTGGCCTGGGTCGTAGAGGGCGGGCATCCCTCTGCTGCTGCGCCCCGGCGTCTGGCACGGAGAATCCAGCAGGGGGCTGCAACGTCCCCAGCAAGTTTCACAAACAGCTTCGCCCCACCCGTGACTCTGCACTGCCCCGCTGTGCCTGTGTCCGCGTGTCCCCGTGTCCTCCCAGGCCTCCCGCTCATGGCCTTTTCTCCTCCCTCCGCAGACTGGCTATTTGTGGTCGTGGTCTGCTTGGCTGCCTTCCTCGTCTTCCTCCTCCTGGGCATCTGCTGGTGTCAGTGCTGCCCCCACACGTGCTGCTGTTATGTCAGGTGTCCCTGCTGCCCGGAGAAGTGCTGCTGTCCGGAGGCCTGTAAGTGCCCCTCACACGCCCACCCCTGCAGGCCTCTCTCCTGGCTTCCAGGGGAGGAGGTAGCCCTCTGCCCGCTTCCCAGGACACTGTCACTGTTCTGGAGGGTTTGAGCAATCTGGAACAAAGTGGGCCAAGGAGGATCTGCTGTCTTCAATGCTCATTTAGATTTTCACTTATTTGGAGTTGTTTGTTTTGAAAGCATAATTTATGCACATGGTTAAAAAAAAAAAAGGATTCAGATAGTGCAAAATGCCATTCACTGGGAAGAAAAGCTGCCTTGAAAAACAAAATGTGCAATGAAAAAGTAAGACACCAGACAAGGTTTACAGCACTGTATAATTTACAAAATTTTAAAAGCCCACGTCCACAAAAGCACTCTGGGATTGACGCGGATGCCGTGTTTAAGGCCATCTCTAGCACATCAGAGTAGGTACGGCTGGGGACGGAAGGGGAGAGAGCAAACAAAACAGGAAGGGGGAAGCAAAGAGAGGGAGTCTCCCTCTTGCCACTGGCCCAGCTCCTCTCCTCAGAGACGTGAGCGCTGCCAGTTCCTTCTAGAGCGTCCAGGTACGGCAGTGCCCCTCCGCACTTCATGGTGAAGTGGCAGGCGGCTGTTGTGGGCTTAGGCAGGTGGAGATATAAGGCCTGGCTGGACAGGTCACCTGCTTGGAAGCCTAATGAGCCACCTCCCCTTGTGTGTCCGGTACTTAGCGCGGGGCTCAGCCTACAGAAAATGTTCCTCACCCACTAGCTGTCGGACATGTTGCTGTCAGCACTGGTAATGACTAAGGGCCAGGAAGCACCTTGGAGCCCTGGCAGTGAAACTGTGTGACCTCACACAAGCAGCACCCACTCTCCCGGATGGTTTCCTTCTTTGCCAGGTCCCCGCAGAAGGTGTTTGAACATGAAGGGAAGAGTGCGTGTGAGCACCCAGCACAGGGCTGCGGCTCAATCCACACTGGCTAATTTTATGACATTGAACTCGGCAGTGAGCAACCCGGTTCCTCAAAGTATTGCTGTCCTGAGGAAAATCCGCTGCTCTCTGGAGGCTGCTGGCCATCCTGTTTCTCTTGTCATTTTTAGTTGAGAGCTTCGTATTCAGGCAGGGGGTGTTAGCCCACATCACAGGTGATGAGAGACGCCCCCAACCCCCCCTGCCGGGGCTGCATCCAGGTCTGCAATTACCCCACTAAGGCTGGGGCCACAGTGGCAAATGCCTGTCCCCAGGCCATGTTCTTTCCATCCTGAGACCCTGATACCTCAGAGAACCCATGAACTCACTGCCAGGGGCCCCGTTCCTTTGGTCCACAACTGCCAGCTAGTAAGAAGTTGGTCCAGTTCCCATGGTTAGTTAGGGAACTGCCAGATCACCTGAGCTACCGAGGGGCTTCTCCTGGGGGTGCTGAGTGCTGAGCTTTCTGTTTCCAAACTGAATCAGAGGAGGGAGCTTTCTGTGCCTCCCATTTCCCTGTCCCAATCCCAGGGAGGAAGCAGCCTCCTGGGGCCCAGTGACTCTGACACAAGAGCAGCCACCAGAACTCAGCCTCTTGCCTGGGGAGGAAGGCAGCAAAGAGGATGTGCCCTTGAGCTGTCCAGCCTAGAATCAGGCGGGGGGTAGGGTGGGAGTGGCTGTGGCCCTCCGCCACTGGAGGTACTTGGTTCGCTGCTTGGCTGAGTCAAGTGAACGCTGAGGCTCCCACGCTCTTGCCTCAGACTGATTCCCATTGCATGTGGGCCTGGAGGACCCAGCAGCCATGCGAGGGGAGTGGGCATGGGATTCCTCCCCAGATGATGCATTTTCTGGAATGGTCAAGGGAATACTTGAATCCAGCTAGAGAATCTAGCACATGGGCTTTACCTATAGGGGCTCCTTTGCGCCCTACTGCTCTGTAAGGACACAGGCCCAGGGTGGCCACATCTCCTGACAAGGTGGTTAGAGAGCTGGGATTTTATGTAAAACCTTGTCAAATGTTGGCAAACCATCATACAAACATGCTGGCTTGCCAGATGGGGGCCAGATGGGGGCCCCCCATCTGGTAGCACGTGCTACCAGTGCACACAAGTGCCTAGGGAAGCCCCATGGCTGGGGGATCGGGAAGAAGGTCCAGGCATATGTTCCTCCAGACCCTCTAACACAGCAAAAAGCGGCATGGCTCCTGGCCACCTTCTCATATTGTGTGTCCTTCCCAGTGTATGCTGCCGGCAAAGCCGCCACCTCAGGCGTCCCAAGCATCTACGCCCCAAGCACCTATGCTCACCTCTCCCCTGCCAAGACCCCGCCCCCACCAGCCATGATTCCCATGGGCCCCATCTACAATGGGTACCCTGGAGACTTCGACAGGAATAGCTCAGGTGAGGCCTGGGGGAGCCAGGAGCAGCTGGGCAGGGGGTAGGCTGGACATTTGGGTCCTAAGGGGTCTGGGGCTGGAAGAAAGGGGATTGGAGGCAGGGGAGAGGAGGCTGGATATGGGTTGCTCCAGGTAGACAGCCACTGACAGTCATCTCCCTCAGTTGGTGGCCACAGCTCCCAGGTACCCCTGCTTCGTGACACAGACAGCAGTGTGACCTCTGGTAAGAACCAACTGTTAAAAGATTGGACATGCCTTTAGGGGAGGGAGCTGGGTCTACATCTGCTCTTCTAAACTGATCACCTCCATCTCCTGTCCTTAGAAGTCCGCAGTGGCTACAGAATTCAGGCCAGCCAGCAGGACGACTCCATGCGGGTCCTGTACTACATGGAAAAAGAGCTGGCCAACTTTGACCCTTCTCGACCTGGTGCCCCCAATGGCCGCGTAGAGCGGGGTGAGTGGGAGCCTTGGGGTTTGAGGGGTTCCTGAGTGGGGAGGGAGAACCAAGTCTCCCTGACACCTGCCCTGTGTATGCTTGTGGCAAATCCTGGGCACAGTCCCTCCTTCCCTGCCACAGCCACAGCCACAGCCACAGTGAGAAGTGTACGGGACCCTGCATGTCAATACTTAAAAAGATGAGAAGTTTAGGGTCTTCTAGAAAGTGTATGAGCCAAGTGGGTGACACTGCTGGGCCCTGGAGTTCCTGACCTCCCAGCAGTCAGTGACACACCCCCACCTCCCCTCCCCTACAGCCATGAGTGAAGTCACCTCCCTCCATGAGGACGACTGGAGATCCCGGCCATCCCGGGGTCCTGCCCTTACCCCAATCCGAGATGAAGAATGGAGTCACCACTCCCCTCAGAGTCCCAGGCGGTGGGAGCAAGAGGCCCCCATGGAGCGGCCAGGGAGTGGCTGGGGGGCCGGGCGGCCCCGTGCACGATCTGTGGATGCTCTGGATGACCTTACCCGGCCAAGCTCTGCTGAATCTGGGAGGAGGTCTCCCCCAAGTAGGGGGAGGAGAGGCCAAGCGTATGGACCTCCCAGAAGCCGAAGCCGGGATGATCTCTATGACCAAGATGACCCAAGGGAATTTCCACACTCCCGGGATCCCCACTATGATGACTTCAGGTCTAGAGACCGCCCTTATGCTGACCCTAGGTCCCGCTACCACCGCTCCCGGGACCCTCGGGAAGATAGCTCCAGGTCTGGGGACCCCCAATATGATGGGCGTTTATTAGAAGAGGCCTTGAGGAAAAAGGGGCCAGCTGAGAGGAGGAGACCTTACAGGGAGGAAGATGAGGAGGCCTACTACCCTCCAGCGCCTCCCCCTTACTCTGAGACCGACTCCCAGGCTTCCCGGGAGAGGAGGCTTAAGAAGGTGAGTGAACAGCCCTCCCTGGCTTTAAGACCCTTCCTGGACTCTCCTCCAGAGTCCCCAGCTCACACCCTCTTTTTTTCTCCCTTGCAGAACTTGGCCCTGAGTCGAGAAAGTTTAGTCGTCTGATCTCACGTTTTGTATGTACCTTTTGTACTTTTTTTTTGTTTTTTGTTTTTTAATTTGAGGGACTATTGATTATCTTGCCCTCCTAAGTCTAATAAAACTTATCATTACAAGGCCTGTGTCTAGAGGGATGTGTTTGTTTTGCTGCACGAAGTGGGTAGCCGGGAAGCTGCTGCGTCTGTGTGTGTGCGTGCCTGCGAGTGTGCAAAAGGCCATGTGTCCAGTTTTCTCTCAGGACTTGCCTCCTGGGCCGGGAGGAAAGAACCGGGTCTGCCTTCCTCCCCAGGCCGGGAGTACGTGCCCCACGCAGGCTCCGCCTGGGCTTGCGTGCGCGCCCCGGCCCCGCCCAGACGTGCGCATGCGCCCCAGTCCTCCGCCTTCGCGCACCTCCGCCCGGCCGCCGGGAGCGCGCGCGCGCGCTCCTCTCCCCTTCAACCCCGTTCACCTCCCCGCCCCCCCCCCCCCCCCGACCTACTTTACTTCTCCAAACCCCGCAGCCTGCCTCGTCCCGGGCGACCGGAGCCCCTCCTCCGGGTCCCCTGGCGTTCCATCTGGGCCCGCGTTCCACCGGTTGGCCTGTCGGCGGGTGCCAGGCGGAGGCGGCGACGGCGACCTCGCGCCCCGCCGAGACCCGGGCCCGCGCGCGCCCGCCCGCCATCCGAGACACACAGCGCGCGCGCTCCCCGGGGGCTGCCCTCCCCCCGCGCGCGTCGGCCCCGGGCTCGCGCCGCCGCCGCCGCCGCCGCCGCCGCTGCCGCCGCGCGCGCGCAGCTCAAGTAAAGGAGGAAAAAAAGGGGGAAAAAATAGAAAGCAGCGGCGGCTGCAGCAGCGATCCGCCGCCGGACTGGGCCAGGCCGGGCGGCGGACGCGCGAGCCGGCGATCCAGGGGAGAGGCGGCAGCCATCCAGGGCGGGCCGGGTTAAAAAAAAAGTCGCGGCGGCGGCGGCGGCTGCTCAGGGAAGGAGGCCTGAGGGCCGCGTGCAGCGGGCGGGGGGCGGCCGCGCTGCGTCCCGGAGCCGGGAGCCGCCGGGAGCCGGAGGGCGGGCGGGCGGAGGCGGCGGCGGCGGCTGCAGGAGCAGCGGCGGCGGCGGCGGCGGCGGCATCTCCTCCTCACATGACCCCACTGTTTGTCCCCGTGATCAGCGCGAGCGGCTCCCGTGTCTCCTCCGTCCCCTCCTGCCGCGCGGCGTGAGCGCCGGGCTCGGGGCCCCCCCGGCCGCCCGCCCCCTCCCCTCCCTCCCCTCCCCTCCCCTCCCCCCCCCGGGCCCCGCGCCCCCCCCGCCCCCACCCCCCCCATGGACATGCTGGACCCGGGTCTGGATCCCGCTGCCTCGGCCACCGCTGCTGCCGCCGCCAGGTAAGAATGCCGGACCGGTCCGTGCCCCCGCGCGCCCCGGTCCCGGCCCTTCGGCCTGGCGACCGGGCCGCCATGATCCCGAGCGGCCGCCGGGCCCAGCTCAAAATGGAGGCCGCGAGGGAGGGGGGCCCCGCGCTAATACCCTGGGTCCCGGGTCCTAGCGGTATCCCAGCTCCAGACCGGGCTGGGCGGGACGGGGGCCGTGCACCTGGGCAAAGGGGCGGGGGCGGCCCTGACCCCCTCTCCTTCCCGTCCTCCTCGCAGTCACGACAAGGGACCCGAGGCAGAGGAGGGCGTCGAGCTGCAGGAAGGTGAGTACTCGAGGGGCCCACCGGGTCTGCGGCCTGAGCCCGGGGAGGGGACTGGGGGCGCCTAGGCCGCGTGACCACTGACCATCCCCCCCCCCCTCCCCGACCGCAGGCGGGGACGGCCCTGGGGCGGAGGAGCAGACGGCGGTGGCCATCGCCAGCGTCCAGCAGGCGGCGTTTGGCGACCACAACATCCAGTACCAGTTCCGCACAGAGAATAATGGAGGACAGGTGAGGCTCCGGGCCGGGAGCCCGCGGGCAAGTGGAGTGTCGAGCTGAGGGTCCAGAGGGCGAGCTGGGAGGGGCTCGGACCTGGCCCCTGCCGGGACCCTAGAACCCATCTCGCCGCTTTGCTGCCCCCTGCAGGTGACGTACCGCGTAGTCCAGGTGACTGATGGTCAGCTGGATGGCCAGGGCGACACGGCTGGCGCCGTCAGCGTTGTGTCTACGGCTGCCTTCGCTGGGGGTCAGCAGGCTGTGACCCAGGTGGGTGTGGATGGGGCAGCCCAACGTCCTGGCCCCACTGCTGCATCTGTGCCCCCAGGTCCCGCAGCACCCTTCCCACTGGTAGGTGCCCACAACCCCTGGGGGGATGGAGAGGGGACAGTAACTCTCTTCTTGGGGATCCCCAGGGAGTGGGGCAGGTGGGACACAGATGCTGCCTTTAGACCCATTGCGTTGTGTGGGTCATATCCCCGTTCTGCAAGGTGAAATTTGGGTCAGGAGTTTTGAAATGTCATTTTTTTTTGTTGTTTTCTGTAAAAGGGGGATGAGAGTAACAGGAAAGACTTTTAGAGGTAAAAATGAATCAACCCATCAGGTGATCACTGAGTATCTGCTGAGTTCCGGGGCTAGGAGACAGAGTGGAGTGGCACACAGGGGTTTTCCATTCGCCATAGAATGCAGTGAATGTCAGACACAGCAACACGGGAGCGGGTTGGGGAACAAAGATGGCTAAGGGTGGCCTCTGTGTCCTCCTACTCCCCAGGCCGTAATCCAAAATCCCTTCAGCAATGGCGGCAGCCCTGCAGCTGAGGCTGTCAGTGGGGAGGCACGCTTTGCCTATTTCCCAGCATCCAGTGTGGGAGATACCACAGCTGTATCCGTACAGACCACAGACCAGAGCTTGCAGGCCGGAGGTAAAGGGAGGAAGGGGCCAGGGCGGAAGGCAGGGGAGGCAGCAGGCCTAGCAGGGAGGGAAGCCCCCCCTAACCAGTTCTCACTGCCCCCCAGTTTTTGCACTAACCCCTGCTTTCGCTGCAGGCCAGTTCTATGTCATGATGACGCCACAGGACGTGCTTCAGACAGGAACACAGAGGACAATTGCACCTCGGACACACCCCTACTCCCCGTACGTGCAGGAGACCTGTTCCCAGGAGCAGGGGACCCTGGGAGGGCCTGGTGTGAGAGGGCCAAAGGAAGGGAAGGTTTTCTGGAATGGGAGCCAGGCAGTTGAGCACACGGCAGGCAGTCAGTATGTGTTTTTGGTCTGTTTCTGCTTCTTGAGTATAAGGGAGTTACCGTTTTTCTATTTCTGCATAAGAGTTTATTTTACACAGCTGATTCTCAAGTCTGACTTCTTCGTAGATGTTTAGGCAAACGGTACCCGAGATAATACGTGCCCGTCTTTTTCCTTTTCTAGGAAAATTGACGGAACCAGAACACCACGGGATGAAAGAAGGAGGGCCCAGCACAACGAAGGTAAGGCCGGGGTGGAGTTTCTGGGTCTCACGGGCACGGCCAGGCCTGGTGCTTGGTGTCACAGATCAGCGACGTGCTAGAAGTGCACAAAAGGTGTTCGTTGAATGCCGGAAGAGTAGAAACGGGTGGAAGTTCGTAGTCAGGAACAGACAGGCAGGAGGTGTGAATTGGAATGTGTTTTGTCATCTTGGTTAGTGATCTCTAATTAACGGTCAGCATCTGAAATGGCGTGTTTCACATTCACATACGGATTTCCTGCCTGTTGAAAACTTGAGTTGATTTGAAGCCCCTAGAACTATCTTTCCATTGGTGACCGTCATTGACCTTAAGTCCCTCGTTCCCCTGCCTACCTGACTTCCAGAAGCTGTGCCTCTGGCTGGCCAAGGCTGGGGCATCGTGCCTTTTGTGAACACCAAAGCCCACCCTACGGTCATTTTGGCCCTTCATGATGTCCCCTAGTTCCCCACCCCGAGCCCTGCCTGCCCCCAGTCCGTAGCCACTGTCGTGGACGTGGTCACATGCAAGTCCAGGGGAACATATGTCTTGACGCTTGTCTCTCAGCAAATGTTTCCTGAAGGTGGATTCTGGGCTGGGTGGCAAGCACGCCCCCCCTGCCCCGTGCCAGGTCTGGAGCCCGGTCTGCAGTGTCAAGGAGGCTGGACGGAGTTCGGGCTGGTTTCTTCCCCGGAGAGATGGCCTTTAGGAGTGCGTGTCAGGCAGAGGGGAACGCAGGCTGGAGGGCAGGCAGAGTGGCCTGCGGCTGCTTCGGGGAGTACTGGTGTGGTCATAGCAGAGGTTCCATGCGGAGTGCTTGGGGGCAGGGTACTGGGGAGGACTAAGGAGGGCCTTGAATGTCAGGCGAGGCCCTGAGAGTCCCCACGGTGTTCAGCTGGGTTTGGGCCTTTGTACCTGTGATCGGAGCAGCTCATTGAGCTTGGCGTTGAGCATATCTGTACCACATATATGCCTGTGTCTTAGGCCCTCGGGTACAGTGGATGAGAGAACAGATGAGCTCTTGGCTCTCCCGGTGTCCGTTCTGGCGGGAGAGACAGAAGTCACCCAAAGCTGCGGTGTGCCGTGAGGTAGTGTAAATCACGACAAGGAACATAAAGCTGCATGGGAGGTTGGAGGGTAACGGAGACAGCGTGCTCCGTAGGCCCCTCTGAGAGGTGACATTTGAGCAGAGGCCTGAATGGGCCGGCCAGGTGCCTGAGGATGCTTAAGTGCAGACGCCCAGGCCGAAGCCAGAACAGACTTGGTGTGTTTGAAGAAGAGCAGGAGTCCGAGAAGGAAAGAGGAAGTTGGAGTTTCAGGAGGGCTGTCCGGGACCGGGGTCACGCAGGGCCTTGTAAGAGGCCCTCCCGGCATCCCTGCTCCCGGGTTTTTATTCCAGCCAGCAGAGGGGTTTGTGTATGGACGCTGGATGGCAAGGGTGATGGGACACCGGGGGCTGGGCGCGTAGGAGGTAATTGCAGATGTTGGCTCAGGATAGGACAGGGCATGAGGTAGGGGAGTGCGCTGGGGAGATGATTCCAAGGCTGGAGAGCCAGGGCTTCACGATGGCATCAGGTCGCTTTGTAGGGAAGGGGCAGGTCTGAGCTTGGTTTGGGCTGCGGTGTGTCTGAGGGGCCTCCACTAGGATCCCAGGCAGTCGTGGCCCTGCTACTTACTGGCTGCGTGACGCGAGGCTGCTTCTCAGCGTCTGTGCCTGTTCGGTGTTGTGTAGAATGGTGGCCGCGCGGCTCCCCCGGACGCTCATGGTGACTTCAGCCAGTACAGACACATGAGCCCCCCCAGCAGCGCGGTGTGCCGCCTGGTAAGGCTGCACCAGTGACTCGGGGATACCATCCAGCCACCCTCCACCCCACTCGTCACTCTCTGCCTCTCACTAGGTTGGTCTAGCTGCAAAGTCGTGAATCTTTCTCGTCCTACGAAAAACCGTCTCTCTCATAACCCTGTCTTTCTCCAGCTGCATCCTGTTCTCTCCTGACCTGCACAGTATTTGACCCACCCTCTGCCCATCCTCCCTGTACCCTTGGCAGTCTGGCTCATTTCTCTACCAAAAGACGTCCATCTAAGGTCACTCAGGATGACCTCATTGCCAAATCCACTGGCTTCCTTTCCTGTCTGCGCTCCAAGCATCTGACCCTGCCCGTTCTCCTTCTTTCGGGAATGTTCCCTTCTGTTCTACCCGCTCTGGTTTTTCTGCACTCTCTGCTTTTCCTTCCCAGCCTGTTCTTCAGAGCACAGCATCCCAGTAGCTCCGGGAAGCATGTTAACGGTCTCTATCTCCAGGGCTGTCCTCTCAAGGTTCTGAACAAGTGGGTCAGAGGGAGGCCCAGGAGTCTGTATTTCAACAAGTTACCCAGGCGATTCTTCCCATTGGGCAGGGTTGGGAAACTGCTTTGACTGATGGTTTCCCTTGAGGTCTCGCCCCTCTTCTGTTGGCCTCGGGAGAGTTGAAACATTAGGCCCAGGGATGGTCAATATCCCCAAAGCCTTATTCCTTATTGTAGGTATCGATCGTTTCTCCAGAAAAGAGTATGTGACTTGAACAAGATGAGAACCACTCTTCAGTGTCCTCCCAGCCCCCCCCCCCGCCCCCCCGCCAACGCCCCGGCCCTGGCTGTGTGCCAAGCTGTCTCTATTCCATTCTTCTCTCTTGATCTCCAGACCCATAGTTTGAGCTGCCCATTCAAAAATCTTCATTTCTGGATGTCCTAGAGACCCCTTCGTACTCAACTTGCCCAAAACAGAGCCTGCCGTCTCCCCTCCCCAAAGGCTCCCAGGCAGCATTTCTCTTTCCAGAGTGGCATAAGGCTCCCCTGTGCTAATTACCCAAGCTGGAACCGAATGCCAGGGCCACTGTCCACTCTGCCCCCTTCTCCTTCCCTCATGTCTGCGAACCCTGAGATCCTGTGCCAAAGCGGACTTCAAATCAGATTCTCTTTCTCCTTTTTCCCTCTTTTCCCCCGTTTCTTGGAACCACAGGAGCCTGTCTCCAGGTCCCACGGGAAACTGGGTCCCGCGGGTCCTGCCTGAGGGTGGCCCGTGCAGCGCCAGCCCACTGCAGCCATGTCAGACTTTGGGTCCCCTGTTACCCGGATCCTCTGAGGAGCCGGAAATCCAGATCTCTGTGTGAAATCTGGTTTTTAAATGCCGGATGGGATTGCTTTTTTTTATTTCATTAGTTCCTACTCTTAATGTTGTTAATTCGTTCCATTATTTACTTTGGATTTAGTTTGTTTGGGTGTTTTTCCCTAGCCTTTTAAGATGATTTAAACTTTTCTTTTTTCCTAGCACAGGCCCTTCTGGTTGCAAATTTCACTCCACTGCTGCTTCAGCTGCATCCCATTTGGATACATTGGTTTTCATTATCGTTCAGTTTAAAATATTTTCCAGTTTTCCTTACGATTTCTTCTTAACTTCCAATCGTGTGGGTTTTCTCGGTAATTTTTTTGTTTCTGATTTCTAGTTTAGTTCTGTTCTCATTAGAAACATACTCTTATTATATAATTTCAGTGCCCTGAAATTTGTTGAGCCTTACTTTATGGTCCTAAACGTGGTCTGTCTTGTGAAAGTTTGCATGTGCACTTGAAGAGAATGTATCTGCTGCTGTTGTGTGGAGTGTTTCCTCGGTCAGCGAGGTCAAGTTGGCTGACACTGCTCAGGTTTTCTGTGCTGACTTTTTTGTCTACTTGTTCTGTCAGTTACTGAGAGAGGAGTGTTAGCGTCTCTAATTGTATCTGTGAATTTGCCCATTTCTCCCCCCAGTCCTGGCAGGTTTTTCTCCTGAATTGTTTTCAACATTGTATGGGCGTAACTTCCATAGAACGGATGTGGCCTTGGTCTTAACGGTCTTCCACCATTTTAAATGTGCCAAGATGGTCTTCCTGAGCCATAGGCCTGACCACCTCACCACCTGCTTGATGAAGGGGCCTACACTCAAGGGCCTGGGCCCATAAACAGGGCATTCAAGGCCTTACAACCTGGCCTTTCCTACACCCTGCCCCACCGGATCTGCCAAGTATCTCCCAAGAATTGCCGTGTCGCCATTTCTGAATTTTTCACACCTGTCTGCCTAATGCCCCTGTCCTCAGAAACCAGCCCAAATGTTCCCTCTCCGAGTCTCTTCTGTAAAGGTCCACCACGCCCCACCCCCATGCAGAGATCGTTGCCTCACACTGGCATTCCCCAGGCCCTCGGTACGATCTTCGATGCCAGCACACCCACGGTGTCAGTACCCCCCGTTGATGCACATCTCAGGGATGCTGTGGGCACCAGCAGGGCAGAGACGGAGTCCGCCGTAGACTCTGGCCTCGCAGGGCACCCTGCACACGGTAGGGCAAGCAGGACGATTTAAAGAAGGAAACGCAAACTGGAAAAGCTGTGCCCGGCCCCCCCATCCCTGCCCCCTGGTGGCTGGAAGGGAGGAGTCCACGTGAGGTAGGGCCGCGGCACAGTGCCCGGGCTCGAGCTCGCCAGGCTGCGCGCGGGGAGACCAGGAAGCCGAGGAGCCACCTGCTGTGGAGTGGAGCGCGCTGCGGGGGGCCGGGGGGCGGCGCCGCCAGGCCCGGGCTGGACTCTGGGCCCCGCTGTGGTCCTTTGGCCGCGGAGTTCCCACACCATAGGACACGGCCGTCCTCCGTGGGGAGGTGCAGGTCTCTCCCTGGGACCCGGGTATTGTGCACTCACGCCAGAGCCAGGGTGGGGCAAAGTGCGGTGCCGGGCACGTTCTCAGCAAGGCGTTGGGGAACTCTTGTGGAAAGACGGAGGGTCCGTGTAGGAGGGCGTCCTCACCCAGGCTAGGGTGGGGAGCACTCGGACGTGGGGAAAGGCTGGTTGGCAGTGAGCAGACAAAGCCAAGAGCCGGCGGTGGGATTTGCCTGTTCGTGGCCGGGCGTGTTCTTTGAGAGAACAGCAGGGTCAAGGGGAGGAACCGGCCTCAGAGGCTGTGAGGAGTAAGGGGCGTGATTCTGGCCCACCCTCCTTTCTCACTCCCCCCCCCACCCCCGACCCCCTCTGTAAATGCCTGTCAGCACCGCCCAGCCTGGAGACCATACCCTTTGCCTTCCTCTCCAAACCTCTCCTCCAGGCTTCATCTCCTCAGCAAACACCGACTGCTTTTGTCTGTGGTCTGTCCTGGCAGGAGGGATGAGGGTGTGTGATAGTTGTGGGTTGACGGAGGCTTTCTTGTGTGTCCACACCAGTGCCTAGTATTGTGCTTGGAAGGTAAGGAAGATTCTGGCACAGCTTTGCTTCGGGAGGCCCTGAAGTGGGGTCTCGGGCTTCAGCGCAGGCCGCCCCCAGGCAGCTGTTAGAAGGCCCTGAAGTGAGCCAGAGGGAGGAGCTGGAGAGAAGGCGCGGGCCCCAGCTGAATGGGGTAGCTGCCACTCAAGTCAGCTGACAGCTTGAGTGAGGTTGCCGAGTTTTATAGAGTAAAAATCACGCATCTGGAGTTTTTCAGGTGAAACCTTCCATTAGTTTGCCAGCCCTGGCCTTCGAGGTAGGGTTCACATCCTTTGCAGGCCCCTGCGAGCCGCTCATGCCAGCTGGGGGGCTTGGGACTCGCTGCCAGGGCTCTGGAGAAGGATTTTAGCCGGGGGTGGGATATGGGCAGACTGATTGTAGAGATGAAGAGAAAACAAAATTACGGAGCCCAAAGCTCTAGGGGGTATGGAAAAATCAAACACCCCCCCGCTCTGGGGGACCCGCGAGGGGTACTTGGGTCCCGTGTAAAGGAGCTCTGGCCCATTCTTGCCTCCCAGGCACACGAGCCACAGCTCCATTTCTCAGGATGCCAACTATTACGTGAAATTTCTTAATTTGAATATCGGCTCAGATTTTTAGAATCTGCCGGGCAGGGGGGCCGGGGGGCGGGTGGGCAGAGGGGAGACTCTGTTCCTCTTGAGAAGCGGGGCGCGGGTGCCCGCGTTCGGGTCTCGGAACATCAGCGTCAGGGAGTGAGCCGCCCGAAGCTCTGCTGGCACGGCCGTGGACACTGCTGTTGCTCTTACAGTGGAGCGGAGGCGGAGGGACAAGATCAACAACTGGATCGTCCAGCTTTCAAAAATCATTCCAGATTGTAATGCGGACAACAGCAAGACGGGAGCGGTGAGTGCCCCCCGGCCCTCCAGCTCCCCGCGCTGCCGTGGGCCAGGCCCCCAGCCCCTGCGACGAAGTCTGCCTGACCTGGCCCCCCCCCGGGCACAGGCCCTGTCCTGGGTGAGCCGGGGGGGGGGGGGGGCGGCGCTCACCGGCGCTCTCGCCCCCCCCCCCCCCCCCAGAGTAAAGGAGGGATCCTGTCAAAGGCCTGTGACTACATCCGGGAGCTGCGCCAGACCAACCAGCGCATGCAGGAGACCTTCAAGGAGGCCGAGAGGCTGCAGATGGACAATGAGCTCCTGAGGCAACAGGTGAGGGCCGGGCCGGGCCGGGGCTGGGGGGGAGCCGGGGCAGGGGCGGGGAGCCAGCCCCTGGCTCCTCATGCCCTGTCGTGTGTGCCAGATCGAGGAGCTGAAGAACGAGAACGCCGTGCTTCGTGCCCAGCTGCAGCAGCACAACCTGGAGATGGTGGGCGAGAGCACGCGGCAGTGACACCCGCCCCGCCGCGCGGCGGGGGCTCCTCCGGCCGCCGCCGCCCCTTCCCCAGCCCTTAGCACAGAGAGGGACAGACGCCCCTCCCCCAGCTGCGTTTTTTTATAGTAGATTTTTAACAAAACGGGGAGAAACAATGCATTTCTGTGGATAAGCGCCCACCGCTCTCCTCAACTTGGGAAATGATCTCCTCCCTCCCCCTCCTGTCTGTCTCCCTCCTCCGGCCCCCACGGAGCCCCAGCACTTCTAGTGGTCTCGCCTGGAGGCAAGAGGGAGGAGGACGGAGCCCTGCCATATCCCGCTGCCTCCTTGGTCTCTAGAGGTACTGAGACAGGGTGCTTTCGGGAAGGAGGGGAGACTTTACGGGGGCCAGCCCCGGGGCCTGGACCTAAGCAGGGAGGCCATGTCCCACCCCACCTCTTGTTTCTGGATCCCTGCTCCCCTTTGAGTGTGTGTGTGTGTTTTAATTTTCTTTATGGAAAAGTGGACAAAAAAATAGAGAGAGAGAGAGAGAGAGGTATTTAACTGCAATAAACTGGCCCCATGTGGCCCCGCCTTGTCTGTTTGTGTATCTGTCCATCTCGGGTTTGGGGAGGGGGGCCTGGGGTCTGCAGAACTCCATGTTGTGTTCGTGGCTGTGTGCCCGTCCCTGCCATCCTGTACCCCCTGGTACCTAGTCTGTCGGCTGGATGGTGGAGAAATTAAGGAACGGATATCCTCTTTGAGGCCCCAGGTGTGCATATGTGGTGTGAAGGCAGGAGGTGCCAGGGTCAAGGACACGTCCCATGTTTTTGGAGGAGAGGCTGGGGTCTCTCCTGTCTTCCGTTCTAAAAATAGGACTGGCTCCTGACCCTGCCCTTAGGGGTTGAAGCCCTCCCCTCTGCACCAGCCAATGGTGGGGCCTGGCCTTGAGCCCCCCACCCCCAGGAAGGGCAGATGGCCAGGAAGCCAGGCTTGGCCCGTCAGCCTGTCGCCTCACACTGTGGCTCTGGCGCCTGTACTGTGACCCCTGCCCCGGCTGATGACGAAACCTGGCCTGAGCGGAGACGCGGTGATGCCTGGCGGTGCCGGGGGACGCTGCCATGTCTCCCTGTGGGTGGCCGCACAGCCCTTGACTCTGCTTCGGCCCCACCCCCCACGCCGCTCCAGGGAGCCGGGCCTGCCAGCCTCGTCACCCCGCCGAGCTCTCCACCCGGTCCCATCCTGAATGTTCCTACCTGGTGTTCCCTCTGACAGCCCCATCCCCTCCGCCGAGTGAAGGCGTGTGGGGCAGGAAGAGCCTAACGTGGACTGAATCGGGGGGCAGGTGGCAGGGAGCAGCCTTCGCCTCCCGGCCCCCACACGCCCCGCTTTTGTGGTTTTGAGTGGGCCTCAGCAGCAGCTCAGGCCCGGAACGGGTGTCCGTTCCTTGGCAGCGTCGTCTGTAGGCTCTTCTGCCGGAGTTGACCCTGAACGGTCCTAGAGTGAGTCAGGGAGGCGGCATGGCTAAAGGCCTGTCTGCAGAGTCAAGGTTGGTAGTTCCCAGGGCCATGTGCCCGCAAAGATGGCCCAAGTGAGTAGGAGGGAGGTGGCCCCAGGCAGGCAGCCCAGGCTCGTCTCCATCCGGTGACATGCTGGAGGACCAGCTCGCCCAAAAAAGGCCCAGCTGTGCAGCGTCGGCCACCGTCTGTGGTTTGGCTGCTCCCACCGCGGCCGGTTTCAAGGTGCCAGGGGGATGTCCCGCGGCAGAGCCGGGATGAGATGCGCACCCTTCGCTCCGTGGAGCCGGTGTGAGCCGGGTCTAGCACGTCCCACCGTGGCCTGTGCTCGTGGGGAGGCAGGAAGGCCAAATGGTGAGAGCACGGGCCCCAGGGTCCGGCCGCTCAGGCCGGCCTAGCTCTTCTGACCAGGTGCGCTTGGGCACTGCCCCGAGTCCGCCCTCGGTTCCCCCTACAGAATGAAGAAAAGCAGCCTTGGGGTGGCCGTGGGCTCCCAGGAGGGAGCAGGGCCCGGGAAGCTAGGCCGCCGGGACCGGTGGCTAAGAAGGCGACGAGGGCCCCAAAGCACAGAGCAGAGCCCGACATGGGGCAGGCGGGAGCTGCTGGGGGCGGGCGGCAGAGGCCGAATGCAAAAGTGGGTCAGTACATCTGCCTGCGCATAGGATGCAGGCGTCTGATGGCAGCCGTTACTATCACTGCTGTCTCGTGGCCCAAAATTCTCGGGGACGTTCTGCAGATACATTTCCCAAGATTCGGAAAACCACATGCCTGCTGGGGGCTGGAGCCGACACAGATTCCTGCGTCTGGCCACCCCAGCGTTCCCTGCCAGAACCCGTGCACGTGTGAAGACCGCCTGAAGCGATAGGAATTCTGCTGGACACCCGAGGGACCATAGTGACAGCCGGCCTCCCTGTGGATGAGGATATCGGGAAAGGGGGGAGAATAAGAGGTCACCTTCCTCCTACTCATCGAACTGTTCAACTTTGGGGGCAAAAGGAATTTTTTCTGAAGTCAACAGGGTGATGCTGTGTCAGGGAAAGTGTCTCCCAGGTGGCTGGCTAGAGGCGTGGGTCTGTGGCCCCGTCTGCCCCACCCCCTGGACACACCTCCGCTGGCTCAGGGTGACATAACACTGTTCCCTGTCGCTCTGTTCCCGCTTATCTCCCGTCTTGTCGGCGCCACCACCTTCTTGGAAATGAGTTGGGACAAAGGGGAGGGGGCTTAGTACCCCCGCCTCCCCCAGAAGGGCCCATAAAAGCAGCTGAAACGGGACCCCAGACACCACAGCAAGTCCCAAACCCGACAGCGGGACACAGCCAGACAACACGATGGCACTGAGCACACAGGTCCGGGCCGCCTGCCTCCTGCTCCTCCTCCTGGCCAGCCTGGCCAGTGGCTCAGCTCTCCGGCAAGAGGTGAGAGCCCAGGGGGCCCAGGCCCGGCACGGTGGCCGGGACCGGAGAGCCAGGCCCTGGGTGGTGGGGGGACTGCTGAGGGCAGCTGGTCCTCTTAGCACCAGGTAGAGCTCGGGGCAGGGACCGGGGTGGGGACGGCCGGCCGCCTGAAGTACAGAGATCGTGGCCTGAGGATCGGACTGGGGGCCCGAACTAGTTCCACAGTTACAGAGCACCTGCTCTGTGACAAGTCCTTTTCTAGTCAGTGGGGATCACACAGCGAACAAGGTAGAGGAGAGAAGAGCTTTGCTCTCGTGGAGCTGACGTCCCGGCCGGGGAATTCATCTGTGAACAATTAAAACATAACCAGGATAACTGTCTCGTCAATGGGATCCTGGATAACAGAAGATGGTGATGGCAGCAGAGTGGCCACGAGGGGTGAGGGGAGGACTTCCGACGGACCAGGGGCTGGGAGTCAAGCGGGATGGTTTGTGAGAAATGAAATTCGACCTGGGACTGGGTGACCTGGACCATAAGAGAAGGGGGCGGTAAGCGAAGCCCCGGGCAGAGGGCGGACGGGTGTCCGAGGATCGGAGGCTGTAGTAAGTGGAGAGGACGCGGCTTGGAGAGGAGACTGAGGGGCGGACTCCAAGTACTGACTTTCCTCCGCCTGCGAGGGCAGCTCTGCAGGCTAGTTTCTTTTAGCACACGCGCTGGCACTGGGGAGAGGGGCGGAGGGAGAGACTCTTGAGCGGGCGCCATGCTTTTAATCCGACCGATAAGGCGTGAGGCACGAACGGGATGGACGGGGCGAGACGCAGGGAGACTTGCTACAGGCGGGGGTGGCATCCAGGCCAGGGAGGGTGATGTCCCCAAGAAGTGAGAGAGGGAGACGGATCCGGGATCCGTCTGCAGGAAGAGCTGCCCGAGGGCGGGGGAGAAAAGGCCAGACAGCAAGGCCACTCCTGGGATGCCAGCTGAGCCCCAGGACACCGACCACGCGGGGAGAAGCTGGTCTTTGGGGGCGAGTCTGAGAGCTCCACGTCCCCACCACCCTCACCACCCCTTCTGCTCTCACAGACAGGACAGCTCACGGACCTCCAACCCCAGGACACAGCGGCAGCCGAGGCGGGCTTGAAGGTGAGAGCACCTGCGAGTCCCTTCTGAGCCTCCCCGTCCCTTCCCTGCGCCCAAGCTCCGCTCACTCTCCCTTCCTCCCCGCAGCCCGTGCTCCAGAGGCTAAGGAGGCGAGACACCCACTTCCCCATCTGCATGTTCTGCTGCGGCTGCTGTAAAAAAGCAAAGTGTGGGATGTGCTGCAAGACGTAGAGCCTCCCCAGCCTGCCCCCGGACCTCCCTCCCCTCCGTATTTATTCCTGCTGCCCCCTGACTCTCAGTGAATGGACTTGGAATAAAATGGCTCGTTCTGTCTGTTGTTTTCCATCCCAGAGTGTCTGTTGCCCTTTCTCCCTGCCCAAGGCCACTGCCAGAGGCTGGTTCTGGCCCCTGTCTTGCAAGGGCCGGTACTCCGTGGGGCGTACGGGGTTCGTGCGTGCTGGGTTTGGCAAGGAGGCTTGGTGAAGGAAGTTTCTTCCCTGTTCTTCCCTCCCTTCCCCTCTTCAGAGGACCTAGAATTTACGTTGCTACAGCGGGGCTGGAAGTTAAGCCAAGTTTCTTCTCCTTGAAGTCTTCTTGAAACAGGGGTTACAACTTTAGATTCCCCACAAGGGTTCTCAAAGCAAGGTCTGGGGACTCCTCGCAGGGCTCCACAAGGTGGAAACTACGAAAACGTCACTTGTTTTTTTCTTTCACCTTCTTTGCGTCCCGGGCATACAAGCTCTGTGACACGGGATGACCCCATGGCTCTGACGGTAATGAGCTGTGAGCTCGTGTGCCCCCGTGCTTTAAAAGCGTCCCAGTCTCGATTTCTCATACATTGAGCAGCCATAGATACCACCCATGTAAACAAGAGTTGTTTTGGAGTCCTCGAAGATTTTGCAGAGTAGAAAGGGATTCTGACACCAAAGAGTTTGAGAAAAACCGACAACCTTCCGGACAGGCACGGCGAACGAGTGAGGGGTGGGGGGCTTGTCTCAGAGGAGCACGTGGGAGGCTCTGTGATCTCAGTAAGGACACACGGCACGTGACCCACATGGGAGAACGCCGTCCACCTCCATGAGGAGCTGAGTTCCCTCCCGTTGTTCTTGGGACCATATCCCCCTCGCTTTATCCCATTTCCCCACTGATAGAAACAGAGAAGATGCATTTCACTATCTTCCCAGCCTCTAAGAAAACATCAGCGCTAGCATGGTGATAAGGGGTCTTGGCCATTTGGGCCCAATGTTTCGTATCCATGGGGAGGCCCGGGTATCCAACAGGAGACCGGTAGATGGCTGTTGTGCCCAAAGATGGGCCAAACATGGTGAAATCTTCTTTTCGAGAGAAGGTGGCCATGCTTATTTTTATGTGAAATTTCCTGATTTTTTAAATATTGGCAGCTGATGAAAGGGATTTTATTTTTTGTAAACAACACTCTGTGAGCCCAACTAAACCCAGCCAGGGAGCCAGATCGGTCCTGTACATCGTCACCCTCTACCTTCTGCCTTGGAAGCCATGACAGGCTCGCCCTCTGGGAGTGATTTCCCTGAATGGAGACCAAAGGGTGGGAAGAGGAAGGTGAGGTAGACAGCTTAGTCTCCCATTAGCTGCAGGATCTCGCAGGCGTCTTCTCTCCACAGAAACCCCGCCTCCTCATCTGAAAAAGGAGAAGTGTCTCTGGGCTTCGGTTCATCGGGTGATTTAGCTGCTCACGAGTTATGAGTTAAACTGTGTCCACCCCCCGCCACATTTAATTTTTTTTAATGTTTATTTATTTTTGAGAGAGAGAGAGAGAGAAACTGAGTGCAAGCATGGGAGGGGCAGAGAGAGAGGGAGACACAGAATGGGAAGCAGGCTCCAGGTTCTGAGCTGTCAGCTCAGAGCCCGACTCAGGGCTCCAACTCACGAATCACGAGATGATGACCTGAGCCGAAGTCGGACGCTCAACCGACTGAGCCACCCAGGCACCACCCACCCCACCCACACATTTAAATGTTGAAGTCCTAAGTGCCAGGATTGTAACCCGATTTGGAAATAAGGTCTCTTTATAGAGATAATCAAGTTAAAATGAGGTCAATAGGGTGGACCCTAATCCAATAGGGCTAGTGTCCTTATGAAAAGCAGGGATTTGGACACAGAGGCCCGTATACAGGAAGAATGCCATGCGAACATGAAGACTGTCACCTATGAGCCAAGGAGAGAAGCCTCGAGCAGATCCTTCCCGCCAGCGCCCAGGATCGAGCCTGCCAACATCTTGACGTCAGACTGCAGCCTCCAGCCCCGGGAGACAATCGATTTCTGTTTTTTGAGCCACCCAGCACGTGGTGCTCTGTCACAGTAGTCCTACCACACCTGCCTGGTTTGGAAGGCTCGGCCGGATCAGAGCGGCAGCTCCCCCTTTAGACACTCTCAGGCTCCCCAGCGCCCCACCCTCCTGTGGCCTGGGGACCCAGGGCTGTCTGTGGATGCGCCTGCCTGTACATCCTACCCGCCCCACGAGACAGCCTCCGGTGCACGCCTAAAGAGGAGCTGGACCCCCAAACGGCACAGGCACACGACCCCAACGGGGTTGGTGTTGAGGCTGAAGGCTGTGCCATATGAGTAGCCCAGGATCTCAGTGTCCTCCTCCGGAGCCCAGGCACCAGGCCCCTCTCTTCTCCGGGACCCAGGCGTTCAAGCCCCACCCCACTCTCAATGGGCCTTTGTCCCTGTCTGGGAAAGGCACGGGCAGAGTCTGACATCATGAAGCCTGAGGTGGGGGTGGGACTCCCCCTCCCCCTCTATCCAGCTTTCTCTGACTCCACACGCCTGGGTCTGAGGGATTTCCCTGGCCCTCACCCTCCCCACCCTGGCCGAGTTCTCCCTTGGGAGAAAGGACCTCCCCTCTCCCCACAAACTGCTCTGGCCTGAATGAGGACTGAGGATGCGCCAGTGTGGCTGAACAGCTCCTGGTCAAACCATCACTACGCTTAATCGCGGCATCGCCAGCTCCCTCCGCCCGTCCCTCCCCGTACAAGCACCTTGCAGAGGTCATGACCAAAGAGGAGGATCGCTGTGGAATCTGGAATCTGCACACAGAGGATCCTCACCCAGCTCATAGAGTAAACAGAGCCCCCGATAAGCCCCTCTGAGCACCAGGCGCTGTTCTATGGGACAGAGGATGAACTAGACAGACAGGTAGAAACCCTGCCCTCTGGGAGCTCCCGTGCCGGCGCGGAAGGAGCGCCCCCAGAGCGCGGCGGGCAAGTGTGCGGAGGGCTCTGGAAGGACAGGGCAGCGTTTGAATGGAGGGGCCCGGCTTGGTGAGACGGGCAGGGCAGGCTTCCAGAGGAAGTGGTGTCCGAGCTGGGAGCCAACAGAGTGCACAGGCTGCGGCCAGTGGCAGAGTGGGGAGCGGGATGGGGTAGGGAGACCTGTCCGGGAGGAAGGAACAGGGAAGTGCAAAGGTCTCCAGGCAGAAGGTGCCGCTGGGTATCCGAGCAACACATTCGTGCACCCGCTCTGTGGTTAGGAAGCTTAACTCTGTGCCAGGAGCCATTCTACAAACAGGACAGACGGAGTAAGCAGGCAAAGCCCTCGTCGTTCTGGAGGCCAAGTTCTCATGAGAGGAGACAGTCAAACCATACGGTCATTTGTGATAGCAAGAGGAGCCTGGAAGGTAGACCAGGATGTGGGCACCCAACCTGCCCCTGGGAAGTGATTCAAGAGAGGGTGGAGGTGACGCTGAAGCCAAGAGCGGGCAGGTCCCGCCTGCTCCTGCTCACACCCTCTGTGGCCTCTTGGGACTGAGGTTATACCTGTTCTTGCCACTGACGTTCCCTAGACACTGAGGACAAGGCCTCCTGTTTCTTAGCCTGAGACTTCCAGGGATATCGGAAGGCCCTCTCAGGGACCCAGAACCAGGGCGCTCAGTGATGGAGGAGGGGGGACAAGGGGGGGCCGCTTCCCCCCCGCCCCGTCCCCTCCAGGAAGGAGCTGGTAGAACCCAGGCGTCAGGCTGCCCAGTTCCAGCGGTGGTGACAAGGGCCCCTTTGTGCCCCCCTCCCTCGGGGGCAGGGAGGAGCTGGGCCCTGGAGGCAGGCGGCCCCTGGCACCCGGGGGGAGGGGACGGGCTGGCAAGTGGGGGCCCGGACCCTGGGAGGCCAGGGGACTGTGAGCTGGGCCGGTGGAGCAGAGGGCGCAGAAGCAAGAGCATCCAAGTGAGTACCGCCGCCAAGAGGGGCCAGCGATGAGGTGGAGGGCAGAGGACCGGGACTGAGGGGGCGGCGAGGGGCGCCCAGAAGCACGCGCCAAGGCCAGGTGCTCCGGGCCGTGGATGGTCACCGGCAACTGCCACCAGTTTAGGTTGGAGCAGGGTGCGGGTCAGAACTGCTTTGGGGAGGGGCTGGGACCGCAGCAGGGACAGTGACCGGGCTCAGGGAAGAAACCAGGGAGAAAGAACAAAGGGCCCCCTCAGCATCCCCACGGTGGAAGTTGTGCAGGAACGGCCGCCCGAGGGCTCCTGAGGTGCGGTGGGAGTGTCTGGGGCTGGATGAGGAACAGAAGGACGGGCAGGAGATCAGACACCTGCATCCCGCTGTCTGTGAGGGCGTGAGGGCGGCGGGCCGTGAGCGAGCAAGTTCTAGCACCCGGCACCTGACAGGTGCATGTGTGTGTGTGTGTGTGTGTGTGTGTGTGTGTGTGCACGTGCACGCACACACACGCTGCCCCTGGGTCCGCCTGGATCTGCATCAGTGTTCCTCAGCCTTGTTTTCGTTACACCCCACTAAGGAAAAATTGTAGACCTGGTTTTCCTAATCCCACTCCCACCAAGCAGATACACCATATGCATGGTGTATGCATATGTTTATGCACCGCGGCCCTTTCGAGACTCACACTGCATGGGAACCTCTAAGACTTTTCTGGCCCACACCCCAGGAACCAAGTTTTACCCCCCGTGAAAAACAGGTGGCCTACAAGCTTGTTTCACAAGTCGGCCCGGGGCCTGGGGCTGGGCCTCACCTGTGTCTATCTCCTGTGCCTTCCTGTCGCACGTGCAATGGTGGCATCAGCCACGTGGCCGTCAGCGCGCGTCTGGGCGGGTCTGTCCTCAGCCACACCTCATCGTGTGCGCAGGTCTGCGGGTCTTTGTGAGCCTGGCCCGCAGGCGGGTCCACGCGCGTGCCTGAATGCCGTGCCCACGCCAGCCCAGGTGGACACGTGCAGCGGACACGAGGCGGGGCAATGCAGCATGCTTCTGTGACTGTGTGTGTGCCGGCACGTTCTGCGGGCGCGGGGGTCTCGGTGCCTGTCTGCGGGTGCGGGGCCCTGACCGGGGTGCGCCCGAGTCCCTGCTGTGTGAGCCTGCTCCTTCTGGTCGGGTCTGGATCTGTCACTTTTCATACCGGCCTTTGCATGTGTCTGACTGTGCATGCGTCTGTGTCCGTGGGAAGAAGGGAGGCAGAGGCCAGGAAAGGCAGCCACTTGGAAACCTTGGCTTCGACCCTGAGGCAACCCACAGAGCCGCCGGGTGCCAGGGACTCACTGACTCCCAACCCCTGGTCCCGCCTGGTCCCGCTCAGAGCCCAGCCAGGAGTGCCGGACTCTTCTCCCATCCCACCTACCCGAGAAGCCCCCCGGGATGAGGCACCCTCACCCTGAGCGAACAGGGCTCTTTTGTAACCGGTCCTGGCCTCTGTTGAGGGTGGGGGACACCAGGGGCCGTCTGTGGGGTGGGAGAGGGCGGCAGGAATTCCCGCGGCATGCCGGGAATGCTGATGCCGTGAAACCCAGTCATTGATGGGCCAGGTCCCTGCCTGCCACCCCCAGGCCTCAGCCGTGGGACATCTGCTCCCTCACCCTACTCACCATCCTGCTTGCCTACCCCCCCACCCCAATGCTCTGCCGCTCCCCCTTTCCTCCCCAGAGTTCTTTGCCATCACAGCTCGGGGTGGGCCGTGGCCACAGAGTAGCTGCCGGGCCGTGTGGGAGGGTCCCAAGCATCCACAGGCCGCAGAGCCCACACGGGCAGCCTTACGGCGGGTCGCCACTCAGAGCGGACCCCGAAAGAGGGCGGCAGGGGGGCACCTGTCTGACTCTCGTTCCAGGTTGGCTGGCTGACCGCTTCAAGTGAGACCCGAAGACATTCCCAACTCAGGGAGACGGAGGTGAGGGGCGGGGTTCCAACTTCTCTTTCCCCCTGGCTTCCCCCGCTTCCTGCTGCTGGCCCAGCCCTGGCTCTGTCCTTACTTTCTCCAGGTGCCCAGGGGCACGAGGACAAGGAGGCTAATTATCAGGGCGGTTGGGTGGTGAAGTCTGCAGACCCAGAGCTAGGCAGACAGGGCTTGAATCTTAACTCTGCCACTTGCGGACTGTGTGGCCTTGGGCAAGTTACTTAACCTCTCTGGACCTCAGCTATAAAGTGTGGGTTATAATTGCACCTACCTCAAAGAGATCACATGAATTAATATCACGGAGTAAAGCGCTGAAGCCTCGTACGCGGTCCATGCCATAGAAATGTTTGCAACTACAGATCATAATAATACCAGCAGCAGCTAACATCTGAACAGGCCCCCTTCCTGAAGCCTTAATAGACGCAGCCCTCACCACCACCTCCCCTTTCCAGCTGTTGCTCGCTTGCTGTACAAAATGATATTCCTCACGACACTGCCTCTGTTTTGGATTATGATCTCAGGTACGAGGTAGGGGTGCTGGGGGTCCTGGGGCCCTGAGCAGGCTGGGGTTGTCTCTGTGGGCCCCTGGAGCCCTCAGGGCCGTGGAAGGCGACGGGAGTGGGGGCGGGGGCGGGGGGTCAGGGAGGCCGTGTCCCTCCGCCTCAGTGGTCCCGCTTGCCTGCAGCCTCCCGAGGGGGTCACTGGGGTGCCTGGATGCCCTCGTCCATCTCCGCCTTCGAGGGCACGTGCGTCTCCATCCCCTGCCGCTTCGACTTCCCCGACGAGCTGCGGCCGGCGGTCGTGCATGGCGTCTGGTACTTCAACAGCCCCTACCCGAAAAACTACCCCCCCGTGGTCTTCAAGTCTCGAACCCAAGTCGTGCACGAGAGCTTCCAGGGCCGCAGCCGCCTCCTGGGGGACCTGGGCATGCGCAACTGCACCCTGCTGCTCAGCAGCCTCAGCCCGGAGCTGGGCGGCAAGTACTATTTCCGCGGGGACCTCGGGGGCTACAACCAGTACACCTTCTCTGAGCACAGTGTTCTGGACATCATCAGTGAGTCCCCAGAGGGTGCGCGGGTGCTGCGGGCTGGGGCGGTGCACAAAGTCTTCCCCGGGACCTCTCCAGGGAGGTCTGGGCTGGCAGGTCCAGGGACTTCTCGGTCTGGCTGGGGGGAGGGGTGCAAACCCCAACGCCCACACGGACCAGGCGGTCGGCGCAGACTAAGGCCCCGGATAGTTTTATTGCCCTCAGAGGAATATGAGCGCTCTTCCTCTTCTAGAAACAACTCGGAGAAAAGCAGCGGGGCCCAGGGGTTCGGGGTGAGGCCTCTGGATGGATCCCTGTGTCAGCTGGGTGACTGGAGGCAAATTACTTAACTTCTCTGGGCTGTGCTTTCCTCTTCTGTAAGACGGGGATGGGAACAGCACTTAGAGCTCAACCAGTGAAGAGTTACGAGTGCTCAGAGCAGCGCCTGGCACAGGGGACCCTGCTCTGGGTAGCTGGTGATCCGGGAGAAGGCACAGATACCGCTCCCAGACGATCTGAATTTTTAAGAGAAACCAGAACTGTGTTTTTTCCATGTAATCTCCCAATTCCTAAACATTGGCTGCTGATTCAGATTTTTTTTTTTAATCCTAAATTCAGGCCAAATAAAATGCAGTTCTGGGCCAGATTTGGCAATCAGAGTAGGGCACGCTGCCTAATGTCTGAGAGGCCCTGTAGCATGGAGCCCTTAGATTCGGATTTCCCATCAGCACGGAGCTAAATGAGCCAGATCACAGCCGTGATGCAGAAAGAGACCCCACTGGCACAGCCAGACACGGGCACACCTGCAGGACATACAACACACACAGACGCACACACGGAAAATAAACCAAAGAAAACACGGGAAAGGAGAGAAGGTTGTTTTTTTTTTTTTATGTTTATTATTTATTTTTGAGAGACAGACCGAGTGTGAGTGGGAAAGGGTCAGAGAGAGGGAGACAGAATCCCAAGCAGGCTCCAGGCTCTGAGCTGTCAACACAGAGCCCGACGCAGGGCTGGAACCCACGAACTGTGAGATCATGACCTGAGCTGAAGTCAGATGCTTAACAGACTGAGCCACCCAGAGAGAAGTTTCTTAGGGGATATAATGTCATAGCCAGAGCACAGATTATGAAGCCAGAGTGACAGGGTTTGAAGTTCAGTTTTACTCCACACTAGCTGTGGTCTCAGTAGAATTCCTCATCTCAAAAATGAGCAAACTAATATTACCCACTTAACTAGCATGGCTGGGAGGACTGGCAAGTCAAGCTGGTGTCATGGACTCAGGGCATTATTTTCATTATTGCACACCCGTGGTTCATTGTGGAGGACCTCTGGGTGACAGGTAACCGGGAGGAGAGAGGGTCGTAGGGAATTGTCTGCAAGGATGGGGAGGCGACCAGGTACCGAGAATGAAGTAGGACAAGGTAGAGGTGGCCCGTGGCCCGATGCTGCTTCCTCAGCCCTCCCTCCTCCCCCGGCCCCCACCACCCCTGTCTCATCTAGACACCCCCAACATCGTGGTCCCCCGGAGGTGGTGGCAGGCACGGAAGTCGAGGTCAGCTGCATGGTGCCTGACAACTGCCCAGAGCTGCGCCCGGAGCTGAGCTGGCTGGGCCACGAAGGGCTGGGGGAGCCCACCGTGCTGGGTCGGCTGCGCGAGGACGAGGGCACGTGGGTGCAGGTGTCGCTGCTACACTTCGTGCCCACTAGGGAGGCCAACGGCCACCGGCTGGGCTGCCAGGCCTCCTTCCCCAACACCACTCTGCAGTTCGAGGGCTACGCCAGCCTGGACGTCAAGTGTGAGCCTGGGGGCGGAGCGGGGGGGGGGGGGGCGTGCGCGGTGGTCAGGGCCGGGAGCGGGGTCTGCGGCCCCAGCCCCCTGACCCCACACTGTGTCCCTGGCCTCAGACCCCCCGGTGATCGTGGAGATGAATGCCTCGGTGGAGGCCATCGAGGGCTCGCATGTCAGCCTGCTCTGTGGGGCTGACAGCAACCCGCTGCCGCTGCTGACCTGGATGCGGGACGGCACGGTGCTCCGGGAGGCCGTGACCGAGAGCCTGTTCCTGGATCTAGAAGAGGTGACCCCCGCGGAGGACGGCGTCTACGCCTGCCTGGCAGAGAACGCCTATGGCCAGGAGAACCGCACCGTGGGGCTCAGCGTCATGTGTGAGTCTCCTGCACGCGCCAGCACCGGCCCCGGGGCAGAGAGGTTAGGGGAAACCGGACTCACGCAGGGCCGCCGGAGTCGGGCCGGGCCCGGACCCTCCAGGCCATATACAAGGTGGAGGTGGAGATGGAGAGGAGGGCGTCAGGTCGAGGCGTTCCGCCTGCTTCCCAAAGTATCTGGCGAACACCTACTGTGACCACTCTCATCCCTGGGACAAGGTGGGGGACAGATGGAGCCCTGCCCCCCGGGGGAAGCCTGTTAAACTCAGCTTCCTGCCCACAGCCTTGGCTGCTCTGGGAGTAGATCTTGGCCCTGGAAATCTGCATTTCAAGATGAGCCCCATTGCAGTTCTAGTGGGAGGGATGAGGGGACCCCGGACCTCACCCAGCCCCTTGCCTACACAGTGTGTATTATGGAGTCCACGGGGAGGGGCTGGTCAGATGAGGTTCTTTGTTAGGAACCAAGGAGAGGTCATTCATTCATTCACTCATTCACAAATATTTATTGAGGCAAAATGCCCAGGGCTGTGGATAATAATAATGACAGCTACAGCCAAGATTTACTCTGAGTGCTTTACACAAATACTCTGCCCCCAGGCATCCCCACGGCTGGCTCTGACCCACCTCTTCTAGACCCAGGGAGGCCCTCCCTCACCATCCCAGTTAAAACTGTAACTCCCTGATTTCCCATTACATTAATTTTTCTCCAAAGCAGTTATCCCCATCTTGCCTCCTATATGTTTATTTACTTACATAGGGTCTACTCACGTGGTTGGAAATCTTCATTTTCCCTTGTTCAGGTTACAGGAGTGCCTGCCACTTGGGTTCCCAGTGGCTCCTGTGAGGCTGGGACTCTGATTAAGCTCCTTTTCCAGAGGCCTGGAGACGTTAGGAGATGGGTCCACTCACAGCTGGGAAGGGGCAGAGCTGGGGTTCAAACACAAGTACTCTGGCTGCAGAGCCCGTGTTGATGTAAACAGGATAAACCAGGACAGGGGTCACCTGAGCCACCCTGAGCTGGTGCGCTCAGGTCAGGGTGGATGGGGTCACGTTGGGGCTGGGAGTTGGCTGGCAGAAGAGGCACCCTTGGCTTCTGACCATCGGCCCCCTGTCCTGCCCCCCAGATGCACCCCGGAAGCCGATGGTGAACGGGACAATGGTGGCCGTGGAGGGGGAGACGGTCTCCATCTTGTGCTCCACACAGAGCAACCCGGATCCTATTCTCACCATCTTCAAGGAGAAGCAGATTCTGGCCACGGTCATCTACGAGAGCGAGCTGCAGCTGGAACTACCTGCCGTCACGCCTGAGGATGACGGAGAGTACTGGTGTGTGGCTGAGAACCAGTACGGCCAGAGGGCCACCACCTTCAACCTGTCCGTGGAGTGTGAGTACCCGCCCCCCCTTCCCCTGCTGACTTGATCTTGACTTCCGGCTGGGCTTGATCTCCTTCACCTTCCCTGCCTTGGTGGATGGTCCGGTGGGGGTACCTGGATGACCGGAAAGCATCCGTGCATCCCAACCCGGGGTCAGCTTTGCACCAGCAGGTGAGAATGGGGAAGGGAGGGAAGCCGAATCCACAGCAAGAAATTAAAAGTCCCCCCTGAGAGTACTGTGTTCTCACATCCTGGGGCGTGCTTGTCACCAAAGAGATTTCTGGATCGTGTGGCCTTTTGCGTTCAACAGTAATCACGACCTCTGACCCCTGTGTTGCATTGCTGGGTACCAGGCGTTGCCGGAAGCTCTGTACAGGGATCCGCTCGTTTCATCCGCATGACATTCCCGTGAGGGAGGTTCTAGTCCTGTCTCCCGTTTCCGGAGAAGCAAACTGAAGCCCAGAGAGGTTATGCCACTTCCCCAAAGTCACACAGACAGAAAACGGTTCAAATCCAGGCACACTGACTCCACTTTTCCGTACTGCCGTAGTTGACTTCATCCTCTGTTATTACATCAGAATACATTGATCAGACAGTTGTGCTGTGCAGAGGGCAGTGTGGCTCTGTGGGATGTGGGGGAGGGGACCAAGAGGGCACCAAGCTTTATTATCAGATACAGTGTAGCCAGAGAGGTGGGGTGGATGCACATAGAAAGCTAACTGTCTTCGAAATGAAACTCATTCCACTGGCAAGCAGCACCTCTCCCGACATCACCACCAACAGCCCTACCCCCACCCTGGCACAGGGCCGCCATTCAGGGCCGCGGCTCCCAAGTCAACGTTTCCGCTCCCTCTCCTGCCGCAACTGCCTCTGGAGTGTCATCTCCATATTTCCATCTGCTTCGTTTTTAGCTCCGGCCTGGCCCTCCGGCACTAGTCTCCAGACTTTTCCGCCCCTGGCCTCCGTGACTCCCCCTACCGTGGTCCCCACCACACAGGTTTGCCGGAAGGCACTGAGCACAATCCATACTCAATACCGTGTATGTGGCGATAATCAGTACGTGGCAGATACAGATTATTTCTGGAGGGCCACCTTCTGTGGCAGAGGGGTGGCCACACAGGCTCTGCTGGCCTTTCACCTCTGCGCACATTCTCTGCCCGCAGCGTCCGAGGTGATCGCGCGTTGTGGGGTCCTCTGCTTTCTCCATGCTTGCCCTCCTGGGCCCGGCTTCCTCCTGCTGCTATGCCCCCTTTCCCTGTCACACCCCCAAGCCAGCGGATCTTAGGTTTTAGAGGCGGAGAGCCCCCTGAGAATCTGATGGAAGCCGCGGAACGTGCACACCACCCCATCTCACATACGTTTGTAGTCCCAGACCCCTGCGCAGTAAGAGTGGCCAGCGGTCATGAACGGTCTGCTCTGGGCAGGGTTCTAACTTCCGCGGTGTTACTTTGCTGAGCCTTTGTGGCCACCTGTGAAGCACGTATGTGAGGGAGGAGAACACCAAGGTCAGAATCCCCCAAGACCATGCAGCTAGGAAGGTTGTTTAGAGCCAGGATCCTTCTGGACTCTCGTCTGCTTCTGCACCCGTGGCGGCTTCGTGTCCCCAGAGCCCTTGGGACCCAAGGACTTGCTTAATCTGGCTCGTTCTGATAACGAACACATTGGGAGTGGAAGGCCTTCAATCTGCTGGAGTTGAGAAGGAGCTGTGCCCCCACCCCGCCCCCACCACCCCTGCTGAGCCCTTTAGGCTTCCCCGAGGCCCCTTTCTGTTCCCGAAGGCTTTGTACTGTAGCACCAGGGGTTTCGTGCTCACTGACAATGGCGGGTGCTCCTAGTGCGGGGTTTCCTGGGGTTTCCCGCTGGCCTGCTGATCCCAGGGCCAACTCGGCGTGGGACACGGGTGGTGCTCGCCTCCCCTGAGTGTTTGTGGGCGGGGACCAGTCTGAGCCGTCGGCACACATTGACCTATTTTGGTCTCACAACAACGTGATGGTGAGGGACTGTTCCTCACCCCGGTTTAACAGAAGGAGACTGAAGTGTGAGCTGGTCGGCATCCCAGCTCTGTCCCCACCTTGCTGCATGGTCCCGGCCAAGGGACTCCACCTTTGCTGCGCCCCTCCGCTGAAAACTGGGTATGAGGGTAGTAGCTGAGCCCAGAGAAGGTTGTGAAGACTGTGGAGATTAGTGAGCCCCGCACAGTGCCTCGCCTGACATGTCCTATGGGCTCCGGAAGGCCGAGGCATCGCTTCCAGCTAATCTCTCCCTCGGACTCCAGGCTGGATGCCCGCCCGGCCTTTCCTGCTGCCGAGGTTTTGCTCGAACGCTCCCTCTGCCGGGATGGTTCTGTTGATCTCATCCTAAATCCTCGGGAGCATCGCGTTTGTGAGCCCGCCTTCAGAGTTCACGTAGTTCCTTTCGAGTAAGGACCAATACTCCTGTTTGCACAGATGAAAACTCCATCCTGGAGACCCAGGGAGGCTGAATGGCCTGATCGGGGCAGAGCTGGGCTTCCAGCTGGGCTTCCAGAACTCCCCGCTCTTTGTGGAACTTGGGGTCTGCGTAAGGTCAGTCAGGGTTTCCTAGGCGTCCCGGGCTGCCCGCAAAGCTGCGGAGACACTGAGCACGTACGGGCAGAGTGGCGGGAGGCTGTCGTCGAGCACAGCGGCGCAGTCGTGCATGAAAAGTATTTTTAAAAAATGTAATAGTTCAGGTTTGTCATTGTTAATGTACCCTGTGGTGTATTAACTCGTTAACACTACGGCAAGCACAGTGCCTGTCTGCCTGGGCAAAATTTGGGCTATACGTATAATTTATTAGATTTAGATGCATGAACGCATTGAGGTTCCAGCTGGAATCATCTCTAGTTTGAATCCGGTCACGTGACACCTGGTCCATCACTGTGACTTGCTTTTTTTTTTTTTCTGGAAATTGAAAATAAGTGGGGGAATTGATGGCCTGAGAGTCTTTTGCCCACGTAAGTGGGTTTTGGTCGGGACTGAGAACAAGAGCTCAGTCTAGAGTGAGCGGACTCTAGTGCTGGATTCTTCAGGAGGGAAAAAGAACTTGGCAACATTCAGGGGCGCCTGGGTGGCTCAGTCAGTTAAGCATCCGACTTCGGCTCAGGTCATGGTCTCACGGTTTGTGAGTTCAAGCCCCGTGTCGGGCTCTGGGCTGTCAATGCAGAGCCTGCTTCAGATCCTCTGTCTCCCTCTCTCTACTCCTCCTCCAGCCTCTCTCTCTCTCTGTCTCTCAAAAATAAATAAACATAAAAAAATAAAGTAAAAAGCAACATTCAAGTTAACTAACTTGGATTTAAATTTTAAAAAAGCAACATTTGAGATCCTATTATAATATCATATCTTGGAAAATGAAAGAAACAACAACAAAAAAACTGGACCAGTCCCATTTTTGTAATACAAATGGCAGCAAAGGGAGGCTCAACACAGTGATCTTGGGGGGAGGATGGGGGCCGGTGCCAGTGGCAGTGGGGGGCCCCCAAGGGAGGGACGGTCAGGATGCAAGGGCGTTCTAGCGATCAGCAGGGGCACCTGCAGGACGGCCAGAAAAGGGAGCGTGGGGATTTCTATAGTTCCTACCAGTGTTCACAGAGCTGGGCTGCGTGAAAGGCGTGGTCTAAGTGTGGGGACAGAGTGGAGGCTGAGCGAGAGCCTGTCCTGATGGAAGTAAGAGACCAGCCAAATTGATCATCTAACATGGGTAGGGGTAAGTGCCGGGGAGCAGACCCAAACTCGCCGGCAATGCATAGTCAGGGAAGCGAGGTGCGGTTTCCGTGAGTGGTAGGAGAGAGAGGCGTCATCTGAGCAGAGCAGGGGACTGAGTTCAGCTGATGTCAGGGAAGTGTTCCAGGCTGAGGGGGAAACGCAAAGACCCTGAGGTGGGAAAAAGCTCCATGAACTTTAAAAAACAGCGAGGAGGCCGGTGCGACTGGGAAGGAGCCATGGCGAGAGAAGATTAGTGCGGCTGGGTCCTGCGGGGGCCTTGCAAGACCCGGAAATGAATTTGGATGTCACTGTAAGTGACATGGGGTGGGGGTGGGGGGTCATCACGATCTCATTTGTGTTTTGCAAGGTGAACGAAGAGAGGGTGCAAGAGATTCTGCAAAGGGGGAAGTACAGCTCATCTCTGACGCGGCCGCCGCTATCCTTGGCCCTCAGCCTCTGGGGGGCCTCTGGTCCCCTGAGTCCTGGTCTTTCTTGCCCCCGCAGTCGCCCCTGTGATCCTGCTGGAGTCCCACTGTGCAGCAGCCCGGGACACAGTGCAGTGCCTGTGCGTGGTGAAATCCAACCCCGAGCCGTCCGTGGCCTTCGAGCTGCCCTCACGCAACGTGACCGTGAACGAGACCGAGCGAGAGTTCGTGTACTCGGAGCGCAGCGGCCTCCTGCTCACCAGCATCCTCACGCTGCGGGGACAGGCCCAGGCCCCGCCCCGGGTCATCTGCACCTCCCGCAACCTCTACGGCACCAAGAGCCTGGAGCTGCCCTTCCAGGGAGCCCGTGAGTGGTGCGGGCCGGGGCCGGGAGCCACGGGGGTGGAGGGGGCTCCTCTTGGATCCACACTGCCCTCCCCAAGGCCGACCGAGCACGCGGCTTGATCAGGTGGTAAGGGTGCCCTTCCCGCGTGATACGGAGGGGCTGTCCTGAGTCTGCCTGTGCTCTCCTGGGTCCGCTCCTCGGCCCTCCGGCAGCTAAGCCCTCCAGGCCAGTCAGGGCGAGGACACCCCAGCTGTGTAAATGTTTTCGCTGTCACCTCTGCCTCAGCCTGGCTCCTAAGAACCCGGGTGTCCTCACTACCACCAGCAACCCTGAGGGGGTCTGGGTCTTCTGTCCTCAGACCGCCTGATGTGGGCCAAGATCGGCCCCGTGGGAGCCGTGGTCGCCTTTGCCATCCTAATTGCCATCGTCTGCTACGTCACCCAGACGCGGAGAAAGTGAGTGGCCTGCTGGGGCTCATCTGGGCGTGGGGAGTCTTCCCGGGCTAGGGAGGCGGGGAGGTCAGTTAGAGACTGCGGGGGGGGGGGGGGGGGGGGGGGCGCGAGGGAGGCCTCCCTGTCTGTGTGTGGGAGGGCAGTTCTGCTCTGAGAATGTTCCGAAGGATGGAGGAGAGAGGCTCCTGGCAACACGAGCCACCGCCATTCAGGGCGCGCCGGTGCCTGGGAGGGCACTTTCCCCTGATGCATCCCTGTCCCCTGCGTTCTCTGCTATGGCCTCCTGCCTTCTAGGAGCCCTCCTCCTGAGCAGGCCGCAGCGTGATGGGGGAATGCCAGCTACCCCTGGCTCGCATCCATGGGGTCGGCCCCAGGTGGTTCCGGGGCCCTGGTGATCCCACACCTCATTTCTGGCAACAAAAACACTCCCGGCCCCAAACCACGCCCCCCTGCCACAACGGTGCTGTTTCTCTGCCTTGTGGCACACGCACATCAGCTCTCCTGAGAGCGGACTAATCTTTCTGCATCACATCCTGGCAGCAAGAGGGTGTGACGGGGCCAGGGAAGACCCCCTAGAAGCCAGACCGGGGTCCTGAAAAGTGGCAGGGACCAGGTGGAGGGATGGGCAGTGGGGGACAGGAAGAGGCTGGTCATTCTGAAGAGGCCGTCTGCCCCATCTTAGAGAGAAGGCTGGAAACAACTCTGGGGTCCCTTGAGTGAAACTCCTAAGGTGGATGGGGTGCAGAAATGGAAGGGAGAGGGAGGCCTGGGACTCTCCCTGGGGCTGACATGTCCTGCCCTGCAGAAAGAACGTGACAGAGAGCCCCAGCTTCTCGGCGGGGGACAACCCCCCGGTCCTGTTCAGCAGCGACTTCCGCATCTCTGGGGCGCCGGAGAAGTATGAGGTGAGGGCCTGTGGCTCCAGCTTAGCTGGAGTACCTGGGTGCCAGGGACACGGAGGGTCTGGGAGAGCCTGGGGGGCCAAGGGGCAGCAGGGAGGCTGGCCCCTCAGAAGGGGCAGGGAGGAAGTGCGGAGGGCTGGCTGCACCTGGGCTGGGCAGGGCGCTCGGGCTGAGGCCGTGAAGGGGGCCGAGGGGCTCCGCCGAGGGCAGCCCCCATCCTCCCCACCCGGGTCTGTGACTGCATTTCCTTCTCCAATAGTCCAGAGAGGTCTCTACCCTGGAATGAGCGCCCCAGGAGGTAGGTTCCGGGGGCCTCAGTGTGCCCGCCTCTGGGCCCTTGTCGGGCCGTGGGGTTGGCGTGCATGTGTGTGCGTTCTCGTCAGGCATCCAGGACGGCTCCTGGTCAAGTCCGGCCCTGCCTGGCACTCCTGGCCTTGTCTATTCTGTCTTGTTGCTGCTCCCTTCTGTCTGTGGCCGCTGCCCCTTGTCTGTGTCCAACGGGTGGGGGCGGGGATGGGGCACATGACAGGGAAGCCGAAGTCACACCTGCAGGATCTCGCAGACTGCGGAGGGGAGCCTCACCAGACCCAAACATAGGGGAAGGACGCACTGAGCCAGGCATTTGCAAATATTTGGAAAGGTGGGATCCCGAGCAGGTGGCTTTAATCTGGGAAGATGCTATGGGTTGACTTGCATGTCCCTCAAATCCCTATGTTGAAGAGGGCTTCCCGGAGACATTGAATTTGTAGGTGACTTTCGGGCTCAGCAAGGAAGAGGTGGTTGTGCATCGGGGCACCCGTGGGGGCAAAGGCCCCAGGGTGGGACGAGAAAGGAGGTTCACGTGGGGCTTTGGGACTCAACTCTGGGGCCGTGCAGGCACAAGTAACCGCAGCCTCTGGAAAAGGTGGAACGAGGGCCTCCTAATGGGCTGGTTCTGTTCCTAGAGCGAGAGGCGACTGGGATCTGAGAGGAGGCTGCTGGGCCTTCGGGGGGAACCCCCAGAGCTGGACCTGAGCTATTCTCACTCGGACCTGGGAAAACGGCCCACCAAGGACAGCTACACCCTGACGGAGGAGCTGGCCGAGTATGCTGAAATCCGTGTCAAGTGAGGGGGTGGGGGCAGCCCGTGTGGCCACCCCTCCCTCGGGACCCTCACCGGCCCCTACTGGCTATGGGCTCCCTTGCTCCCCAGAGCGGTGAGGGCTGGGGCAGGAAAGGGATGGGGCAAGTGACGGTGAGGTCCTGGGGGCCCGGCCTCCCCTCCTTCCCAGCTGCCCCCACCCTGCCAGCACCCACCCCGCACTGTGGCTCCTCTCTAACCTCCTTTAACCTCATCTGTCCAGAGGGGAGCTCCGTCTGTCTGTCCGTGTTATTTATTGCTGCCCCCTGCCTGGTCTCCTGCCCCCACACCCGGCCCCAGGGCCTGTACAGAGGGACATGAAATAAATGCCCTGAATCCAAATACCTATCTAGATACTGATGACTCTTTTTAAAATTTCTTTTTAAAGTTTATTTATTTATTTTGAGAGACAGAGACATTGTGAGTGGGGGAGGGGTAGAGGGGGGGGGGAGAGAGAATCCCAAGCAGGCACTGCACTGTCAGCACAGAGCCCCACACGGGGCTCGAACTCACAGAACTGCGATATGGTGCCCTGAACAGAACCCGAGATTTGGACACTTAACCGACTGAGCCACCCGGGCGCCCCGATCCTGATGATTTCTGATCCATCCTAGGGGAGCCAGCGTCGCCCTCCTCGCCCTCTGCAAGGCCCCGTGTGGCGACGTGGGCCCAGGAATTCTAGCCCTGAGCCCAGGCCAACTGCCCTGAAGCCGCTCCCACTCGGGGCTGGCAGCTGTGAGCTGAGTCTGGCCCCTTCGCTCACTCCCATTCCCTCCTGCGCTCTGCTGGACGGGGTGACCGCAGGTCGGGGTGACCGCAGATCTTACCGTCTCGTAAGCCTGTGTTGGTTTGACTGCCTTCCCCCCACGTTCGTGCCACAGTCTGTAGCTTCAGCCTCTCCCACCTCACTCATTTGGTTCAAGAAACATTAATTAGGCACCAGCTGTGTACCAAGCCCTGTCAAGAAGCTCAGGCTATCGTGGGAAGGGATAGGACAACCCTGTGAAGGTAAGAACGCTGCAGCTCCGAGAAGCCAGGTGATTTCCCCAGGGTCCCAGGGCTAGGAAATGGAGTGGCCAGGCCCTGGACTCAGTTCTTCGTTTTCCATAACCCCTGTTGGGAACGTGAAGAGGTTAATTAATCTCCACTTACCTTCCCTAACAAGTATGACAGTGGCTCTCACAATGGTCCCTGTACCAGCGGCATAAGCATCCCCTGGGAACCTGTCAGAAAGGCACATTCTCAAGGCCCCTTGTCAGTCTGCAGGAACTAAAAGCTCGGGGGTGGGGGGGCGGCAGTCTGTGTTTTGACGAGTCCTCTGGGTGATTCTGAGGCGTCGATGTTCGGGAACCTAGGGGAGCCGAGGCACAAAGGTTAAGTCACGTCCTTGAGGTCCCCCAGCTGGTGACTGCACGGCCCCAACCTGAGCCCAGAGCCGGGCTCCCGCCACTGTGCGCTCGGCCATCTTGAAGCAACGGGGGCTCACGGGACGGAAGGTGCTGAGGGAGCGGGGAGGACAGGGCCGCAATTGGGCCGCGGGCCCTGGGCCGGGGCTGTTCTCCCTGCTCTTTGAAGAAGGCAGAGGATACCACAGAGGCCAAAGTCAAGGCTGAGAGGCGGGACTAACCAAACCATGTCCAGAGGGAAAGTGATGAGGCCGCCTCCGGCTAGGATGGCGAGCCCACTTGCAGGAGCAAGAAGGGGCCGTGGGTGGTCGCGGGGCTGTGAGCAGTGGGGAGGGGACCGACCCCAGGCCTAGCCCGAACCCCTTCCTCCCGGAGCCCTCTTGGCCCGGTAGAGAGAAGGACGTTGAACAAATGACCTCACACATGATGCCCGACTGCCACCGATGACGCCTGCTCCCGAGGGAAGTGCAAGGGGGGCTTTTAGAGCCCGGGACGGAAGTGTGCCTCGGGGTCTCAGGGGTCGGGGGAAGCGTCCCGATGACAGGAAAGTCTCACAGGAACACAGCGTGTGAAGGCCCCCCCAAGTGGGAACATATTTGGCAAGATCCCGGGAGCCGAGAGGAAGGACGGAGCGTGGCGGAGGATGAGGCAGAGAATCGTGGGGACTTCACAGGAGCCACGGGGGAAGTTCCGAGCAGATCTCCTGCGCAACGCAGGGACCCCGCCCTGACGCACCTGTCCTCTGACGACAGACTCTGGCTCCGGCAGGTCTGGGCTGGTAGGAAGGCCCCTAAGGACTTCGCCCCGAGGAGCAGAGCAGTGTCAATAATGAGGGACTCCGGTAACCCCGTGCTGCCCAAAGGGCCGCCCGAGTGCCATGCTGGAGAGCAACTTCTACATTAATACTGATGTTTCATTCGGCATGGATCGGAACAAAAGGAAAGCGACACGCCAAACTGGTGATTGGGTTGTTTTTTTGTTTTTTGTTTGTTTTTTAACAAAAGCTTAGGATGAGGCTGTTTAAAAAATAATCAGTCAAGTGGGGGTGCCCGGGTAGCTCAGTCAATTTAAGCATCCAACTCTTTCTTGATTTCGGTTCGGGTCATGATCTCACAGTTTCGTGAGATCAAGTCCCACATCAGGCTCTGTGCTGAGAGTGGAGCCTGCTTAAGATTCTCTCTCTCTCTCTCTCTCTCTCTCTCTCCCCCTCTGCTTCTCTCCCCCACTCATGCTGCTCGTTCTCTCTCTCTCTAAAATAACTTAAAACAGTCAAGTGAATTGATTTAAAGAGATGTATGAAATAAAGGACAGACAGAACAAAAGTCCTGAAGGTCATAGGCAGACCTCTAAAGTTTACGGAAAACGAAGTGATCTGATACAAAGACCGTCTCTTAGGAGGGACTAACATTCAGCGATGACACACAAGGAGGACCGGAATTCGGGATATCACACTCCACCCCTCTCCTAGACTCCCCCCAGAATTCATCTCTTCCATTGACACGTGGTTCCTGAGCACCTATTATGTGCCTACTAAGCATCTACTGAGCACCCATGCTGGGCTCCAGGGATATCACAGTGACCAAGAAGAAACTCCTTCCGACCTCATGAGGCTGACACTCTGTGGAAGAGACAGATGACAATCAGTCAAACAAGTGCTGGTTGGGGAGTGGGTGTGCTAAGAAGGAAAGTGAGCACGATTGGACAGGATGTGCTGTGTAGGGCTACCATCTTGGAAAGAGGTCATTTGAGTAGAGAGAAGGAAGTGAGGGAGGGGATTCTGGTCATTTGTGAAGAATGTGGATCCAGGGAAAAGCCAAGATCGTGTGCAATCTTGCACGCGTGGCAATGTACGCGTTATGTTTAGGAACCAGAAGGAAACCAGCATGCCTGGGGGGGGAGGGAGTTGGTGAGCCGGAACAGTTCCCCAAGGAAGCCTGATCACAGGCCTTATAGGACAGTTAGGACTTGGTCTTTTACTCAGAGCGATCTGGGTTGTCACTGGAGGATTATACACAGAAGCATATTAAGGAGGGGCTGAGGTTTCTAAGACCCCACTGTGGGGACAATGAACCCAGCTGATGGGCAGCTGTGGGCAGAGGGCTCAGGAGGCCAAGAGAGAGGAAGTGGAGACAGTGAGAGGGGAGAGGTCAGGACCTCTGTTGTAAAAGGAAATGACGGAGCTTGCTAGTGCTAGAGGAGAGGGAGAGAGAGGGGTTCCAGACAGCCTCTTCCTCAGCCACCGAAGACGGTGGAAGGAACAAGCTCGTGGAGAACACAAGTGTGCCCTACTCCAGCCGCATCAATAGGAAAGGCTGACGGCAGCCCGCCCTTGGGAAATTACAAGCTGAGGAAGAGTCAGAACCTATGACATGGTGACTTAGAGACATGGGGACAGAGGCACAGGATGACGTCTGGCTGGGCCAGCGTAGAGGTGAGCAGGTCTCATGTGGGCAGGGACAGCCACCGCGTGTAGGAAGGAAGACGCCTAGGCACCGGGCCAGGGTCATGACCACAGGCATCTCCTTTTCCTCTTCTCCTGCCACCTCCCAGGTTCCTCCTGGCTGAGAACAACCCATCCCTGGCAGCCCCCAGTCCTATCCTGAGGACAGTGCCTGCGGCAGGCAGCTTGTCATCCTCATCAGTGAAAGGGCTCCAGGCCAGAGCCTCCTTCCCTGGGTTTTCTTCCCCACCCTCCTCGCTGTCAACGCCAGCCTGTTCCCCGGACAGGAGGAGACAACCTCAGCCTCACAGGCCTCCCGGGCAGGGCAGCGGGCAAGCAGAAGACCCACCCCCAGAGTCTGGTCTGCCTGGAGTAGCTCCCCTGGGGAATGGGAGGAAAAAAATAGTTTGGTCTCAAAGGGTCTCTCTGTCAAGCCCCAACTCCAGGTCACCCATGAGGTGTTGGTCAAGCAGAGCGAGTGACAATATCCATAATAATAACAGCTCACTTTTACAGCACATTCATTTCGTGACAGCCACTGTGTGAAGCACTATATTTGCCCGTGATTTCTCACAGCACACCCATGAGGTCAGTTCTGCCAATATCATCATCTCCCTTAGGAGGGAAACTGAGGGATGTCACAACTGATAATTGACAGCACTTGGATTTGAAACCAGGTCTGTTTACCACATGCTTGTCATAAGGCGCTCACACAGCTGAGTCCATCACACGGGTGACCTCACTAAACCTGTGAGGAGGGCGCGATCACTATCCTCATGTTATGGTCCTGGGGAGGGGGCTCCGAGGGGGCACATGGCCAGGTGGGGAGTGATAGCCCAGGGCTCACGGTAGCACCTAGTTGCCTGGCTCCACTGCTTTCCCCGAGGGGATGTGACCCAAAGTGCTGGCCATCCGCCATAAAAGGAGAGGCACATCACCCAATGTCAATTACAGGAAGAATTGTCAATTACAAGCCCCATTGGAAGAATCATCAACAGGAAGGAATCACTGATAAATACAGAAAGTATTTAGAACACTTGGCCACCCAAAATGGAGACTATCTACCTCTTTGGAAGGAAAGTTGGAAAGAAGAGTAAAGGCACCAAAGTCATAGAGTTCTGCTTCCACCCTGGCCTTCTCCATAAGCCTTTGGTCTCCAGAAACCGAGGCACATACATGAGTCTACTGCCCAGTTTCCTCCTGTTACAAGACTGTGAGCGATGCCCGGAGTTAGGCCAGCAGAGGTCTCAGGCACTCCTTCTAGGTGATGATTAGGGATTTAAGTCCCCAGTGGGTCCCCTGCCAGAGACCTTTGGGACCCTGTTCCCCAGCTGGAGCCCCCATTGAGATTGCTGGGGACTTTAATTTTTATTCTGAAATAATTATAGAATCACAGGAAGTTGCAAAAATAGAACTTTTTATTGTGAAATAATTATAGATTCACAGGAAGTTGCACAGATAAAACAGAGGTCTTGTGTGCCCATATTTTACACAATTATGGTACAGTATCAAAACCAAGAGTGTGACATTAGTAGAGTGTGTGTATACAGTTCCGAGTCCTTTTATCACATGTCTAGATGTATGTGGCTATCGCTGCAATCAAGATCCAGAATTACTCCCTTACCACAAGGCTTTCCCTTGTAGTCATGCCCACTTCCTTTGCCCCTGGCAACCAGTAATCTGTTTTCCATCTCTATCATTTTGTCATTTTATTTGGTCTGTTACATAAAAGGAATCATATGGTACATGACCTGTTGAGGTTGATGTTTCCTTTTTTTCTTAGTACGATGTCCTTCAGAATCACCCAAGCTGTGTGTGTCAATACCTTGTTCTCTGCTATTACTACTCCATGGTATGGATGGATCACAATTTAAGCACTCACCTACATGACATGCTGGTTCTTGCCAGTTTTTGGCTATTACAAATAAAGCTGCCATGAACAACTGTGTTAAGGTTTTTGTGTGGACGTAAGTTTTCATTTCTTGGGGATTAACACCTAGGAATGCAATTGCTAAGTCATATGGTGGTGCGTTTTGTTCATTTTTCCAAGAAACTCACCATCTATTTCCCAGAGTGGCTTCACCATTTTACATTCCCACCAGCAATGTGTGAATGATCCAGTTTCACTGTATCATCACCTGCACATGGTATTGTTATTATTTTTTATTTTGACTGTTCTAATAGGTATGTAGTGATATCTTACCAGGGTCTTGATTTACATTTCACTGATGGCCAGTGATGTTGAACATCTTTTTATGCGCTTATTTGCCATCTGTGAAACGTGTCCCTTCGGTGAAACATCTCTTCATGACTTTTGCCCGTTTTCTAGTTGCCTGTTCGATCCACTTACTTAAAGTGTATACTTCAGCGGTTTTATGCATACTCACAGAGGTGTGCAACCTTCACCACAATCAATTTTAAAATGTTTTATTTTAAGTAAACTCCACACCACATGTGGGGCTCAAACTCATGACCGAGATATCAAGAGTTGTATGCTCTACCAACTGAGCCAACCAGGCACCCCCAACCACAATCAGTATTAGAACATTTCATCAACCCCCAAATAAACCCATGTCTATTAGCAGTCACCCCCCATTTCCTCTCAGCCCTAGGCAATCATTAAATACTTTACGTCTCTATAGATTTTCCTTTTCTAGACACTCCATATAAATGGAATCATACAACATGTGGTCTTTCGTGATCAGCTTTTTTCACTTAATGTTTCCATCTTCACCCATGTGGTAGCATCTATCAGTACTTCATTTCTTTTTATTGCCAAATATTTCATTGTATGGATATACCACATTTTCTTTATCCATTCAGCACTTGATGGACACCTGGGTTGTTCCTACTTCTTGGCTCTGATGAATAATGTCCCTACAAATACTTGTGTTCAAATTTCTGGACGGATATGTTTTACTCTTGGGTATACACCAAGGAGTAGAAGTGCAGAGAGATATGGTAATCCTATGTTTAACCTGAGGAACTGTTTTGAGATTGTTTTCCAAAGTGGCTGGACAATTTTATACTCCTACTAGAAATATATAAAAGATTCAGCTACTGCACATCCTTTCTAGCATTTGATATTGCCACTATGTTTAATTTCAGCTAAGAGATGTGTGGTAGTATTACCTCATTGTGATCTTAATTTGCATTTCTCTAAAGGTCAGTGATTGCTGACCATTTTTTATATGATTGTCTTTGGTGACATGTCTCCTCATGTTTTTTGCCTGTTGTGAAAATTAATAGAAGGAAGCCTCACTAAAATGGAGCAGGCTAGAAAGGGGAGCCATACCGCTCAATGCCAATTATAGGAAGAACTGTCAATTACAGACCCCAAAAGAAGAATCATCCACAGGAAAGAATCCTCAATTACAGGGCCCAACAGGGGAAAGAAGCACATTGCATCTCCTACAAGAAATCAATCACCCCTGCGACTCAGCCAGTGAGAAATTGTCATCACCCTGGACTTGGGCTTTTCTCCAATGGACTTTCATTCCAAACAACACCTTTTAACTTCCTCCTTGTCCATAAAATAATGTTCCTTTCCTTTGTTGGACTTGCCTATACAATTGCATGTCCCAAATTGCAATTTTCTGTTATTCCTGAATAAACTAATTTTTGCTGGTAAAATAACTTCCTGGTTTATTTTTAGGATTAACACCATCTTCTAATTTGATTTTTTTTAATTGAGTTTTTTAATGTTGAGCTTTTATATGTGTGTGTGTGTGTGTGTGTGTGTGTGTATGTGTGTAATCATATACATACATATATATATTCTAGATATGCAAATATTTTCTTCTAGCCTGTAGTTGGTCTTTTCCTTGTCTTAACAAGGTTTTTCACAGAGCAAAACAAAAGCAAAAACGAACACAAATTTTTGATTTTGATGAAATCCAATTTATAGATCATGACCTGAGCTGAAATCGAGAGTCAGATACCTGGGCGGTTCAGTTGGTTAAGCGTTCAACTTCGGCACAGGTCATGATGTCATGGCTCATGTATTTGAGCCCCGGGTTGGGCTCTGTGCTGACAGCTCAGAGCCTGGAGCCTGCTTCCCATTCTGTGTCTCTCTCTATCAGCCCCTCCCCTGCATGCTTGCTCTCTCTCTCTCTCTCATTCAAAAATAAACATTAAAAAAAAAAAAAAAGTCAGACGCTTAACCAAATGAGCCACTCAGGTGCCCCTCCATGTTACCTTCTAAAAGTGATTTAGTTTTATGTTTCACATACAAATCTATAATCCACTTTAATTTTTGTACAAAGTGTGAAGTTTGGGTTGAGGTTCATGTTTTGCTTATGGATGTAACCAATCTCTTCACCAACATTTGTTGAAAGACTATGTTTCTTCCATTGGATTGCTTTTGCTCCTTTATAAAAAAATTAGTTGGCCATCCTTGTTTGGGGTCATTTCCGGGTTCTTTAGTCCATTTATCTATGTATTTATTCCCCCCACCAATACCACACAGTTTCGATTACTGCACATTACTTTATAATAAGCTTTGAAATCGGGGTAGAGTGACCACCCCTTTATTCTTCTTTTTCAGAAATGTTTCCTATTCTAGTTCTCTGTCTTTCTACATAAACTTTAGAATAACCTTGTCTAGGAGCACCTGGGTGGCTCAGTCGGTTAAGTGTCCAACTCTTGATTTTGGCTCAGGTCATGATCTCACGGTTTGTGAGATCGAACCTTGCATTGGGCTCTGCACTGACAGCACGGAGCCTGCTTGGGATTCTCTCCCTCTCTCTCTGTTCCCCTCCCCTGCTCATGCTTTCTCTCTCTCTCTCAAAATAAATAAACATTAGAAAAAAGAATAATTTTGTCTATAGCTACAAAAATTTTTTCTGGGATTTTGAAAGTAATTGACTTGAATCTGTTTAATCAATTTGAGGAGAATTGACATCTTTATCATGTTTAATCTTCTGATTCATGAATGTAGTATTTACTTTGGTCTTTTATTTTTTTCAGCAGTGTTTTATCATTTTCAGTATACAAGTCTTATATATGTCTTGTTAGATTTATTACATCTAGTTATGTCTTTTTAAAAAGCCATTATAAATGGAATTGTATTTTACATTTCAGTTTCCACATGATTATTGTCAGTATTAAAAAAGTGAGTAAATGACTAATACTTGTGTTAATTTTGTATTCTGCAACCTTGCTGAATTTCCAGTACTGTATTCAGTACAGTGGTGATTGTAGACACCTTAGGGTGGAAATATTCAGTCTTATAGTGTTGATAGGCCAATTTTAGTTTTTTTAAGTTAGTTGCAGATTATCAAGTGGAGGAATTTCCTGTCTATTCCTAGTTCTCAGAGAGTTTTTATTGTGAATGGGTGTTGGATTTTGTTAAAATTTTCCGCAACAATTTATATGATCATGTGATTTTTCTTCTTTATCCTATTAATATAAGATTACATTGTTTGATTCTCAAATACTGAACCAGCCTTGCATCCCTCAGACAATCTCCATTTGGTCATAGTATATAGTTCTTTTTGCATATTGCTGAATTCTATCTGCTAATATTCTGATAAAATTTTTTGCCTCTATATTCATGAGGAATATTGGTCTGTAGTTTTTCTTTGCATTGTCTTTGTCTTTTTGTTTGTTTGTTTCGGGGTAATACTGGCTTCTCAGAATGAGCTGAGAAGTGTTCCCTCTACTGTTTTCTGGATGATATTATGTAGAATTGGTGTTACTTCTTTACACATTGGGTAGAATTCTCCAGTAAAGCCATATGTGCCTGGAGATTTCTTTTTTCATGTTTTAAATTATCTCAGTAGTTATAGGGCTCTACAAATTACCTAACTGACATCTGGAGGGGTGTGGTAGTTTTTACTTTTTGAGGAATTGATCCACTTAATCTAAGTTTTGAAATTTATGTGCATAGAGTTGTTCATAGTATTCTCTTATTACCTTTTTGATGTCTGCAGGACCTGTAGTGGTATCCCATTTCATTATTTTTTTTTTAAGTTTATTTCTTTATTTTGAGAGAAAGAGAGAGAGAGAGAGAGTGCTTGTGTGAGCACTTAAGCAGGGTAGGGACACAGAGAGGAGGAGAGAATCCCAAGCAACCCAGGGCTTGATCCCACGAACCATGAGATCATGACCTGAGCCAAAATCAAGATTCAGCCACTTAACCGACTGAGCCACCCAGGTGCCCCCATGCCCCATTCATTCTTAATGTTAGCAATTTGTCGTCTCTTTCTTTTTTTGTCAGCCTTGCTAGAGATTTGTCAATTTTATTGGTCTTTTCAGTGAAACAGATATTTAATTTTCTCTATTATTTCTGTGTTTTCAGTCTCACTGATTTCTGCCCTTATGTATATTTCCTTCCTTATGCTTGCTTTGGGTTTATTTTTCTCTTATTTTCTAGCTTCTGGAGACAGAGACTTTTATTACTGATTTGAGACTTTTCTTCTTTTAATGTAACCCTTCAGTTCTATAAATTTACCTCCTGTGCTTAGCTGTGTACCACAAAATTTGATAAGTTTTATTTTCGTTTTCTTTCAGTTCAATGTATTTTTTATATTTCCCTTGAGATTTCCTCCTTGACACATATATTATTTAGAAGTGTGCTGTTTAGTTTCCAAGTCTTCAGAGATTTTTCTGTTATTCATTTCTAGTTTGATTCTATTATGGTTAGAGAATGTACTCTACAAGATTTCAATTATTTCAAAGTTTCTAAGTCTTGTTGTATAGCCCTAAATTTAGTTTATCTTGGTATATGTTCCATGGATTCTTGAAAAGAATGTGTATTACATCATTTGAGCATCAACTAGATCCTGTTGGTTGATGGTGTTCTTGCGTTCTTATATATCCTTGCTGATTCTAATGTCTAGTTGCTCTACCATTTGTTGAGGGAGGGATGCTAAAGTTTCTAACTGTAACTGTGGCTTTGTCTATTTCTCCTTTCATTTCTATTGGTTTTTGTTTCATGTATTTTTTAGCTGTGTTGTTTGGTACACACACATTTAGCATTGCTATGTCTCCTTGGTGGATTGACCCTTTCCTTATAACATCCCTCCCTAGCTTTGGTCATTTTCTTTGTTCTGAAGTTTACTTTTCTTAAATTAAGATATAACTGACATACAACATTAGTTTCAAGTGTACAACATGATTTAATATTTATATATATTGTGAAATGATCACCACAATAAGTCTAGTTAACATCCATCATCACCACACACAGTTATAATTTTTTTCTTTTAAGATCTACTCTCTTAGAAATTTTCAAATATAGCAGTATTATTAACTATAGTCACTATTCCGTATATTACACCCCCAAGACTTATTTTATAACTGGAAGTCGGCACCTTTTGACCACCTTCACCACTTTTGACCACCTCCCCATCCTCTGCCTCTGGCAACCACCAATCTGTTCTCTGTATCTACAAGTTCATTTTGTTTGTTTTTTAGATTCCACATATAAGGGAGTTAAGGCAGTGTTTGTCTTTCTGTTTGGCTTATTTCACTTAGCATAGTGCCCTTAAGGTCCATCCATGTTGTCACAAATGGCAAAATTTCCTTCTTTCTTATGGACGAGTAATATTCCATTGTATATACACACATCACATTTTCCTTATCCATTTATTCACTGATGCACACACTTAGGAGGCTTCTATGTCTTAGGTATTGTAAATAATACTGCAGTGAACTTGGAGGTGCCATATCTTTTTGAATTAGTGTTTTCATTTCCTTCAGATAAATACCCCAGAAGTGGAATTGCTCATACATAATGGTAGTTCTATTTTTAATTGTTTTGAAGAACTCTACTTTCTTTTCATTAATTTACATCATTTTATTTTCAACTTGCCTGTCTAATTACATTTGAAGTTATTTTCTTATGACAGCATATAGTTGGGTCGTTTTTTTAACTCACTCTGTCAATCTCTGTCTTCATTTGTATTTACACCATTTACATTTAATGTAATTACTTACATGGTAAGGCCTAAGCCTGTCATTTTATTTTTATTTTATTTTTGCTCTCTCAATTTTTAATTTCTTTGTTTTCTTTTTTCCTACCTTCATGTAGGTCTCTTGAACAATTTTTAAAATTCCATTTTGATTTATCTATAGTGTTATTTAATATATCACTTTGTATAGTGTTTTAGTGGTTGATCTAAGCATTACATTATATAGAACTTATCAAAGTCTACTGGTTTCAAAATTTTACCAGCTCAAGTGAAGTATAGAAACTTTACCTCCTTTACATCCTTTTACCCTCTCCCATTTATAATTATCTTAAATATTTCTTCTACAGACACTGAGAACGGCATTACACAGTGTTATAGATTTTGCTTTGCCAGACATAATTTAGAAAACTCAAGAAGAGAAGGAAAGTCCTTTGTATTTACCCATAGGTTTGCTCTTTCCATTTTCTTTCCTCCTTTCTGGTGTTCCAAAATTTCTTTTAAAAAAAAATCATTTTCTTTCAAGGGCGCCTGCGTGGCTCAGTCGGTTGAGCGTCCAACTTCGGCTCAGGTCACGATCTCATGGTTCATGAGTTTGAGCCCCGCGTTGGTCTCTGGAACCTGCTTCAGATTCTGTGTCTCCCCATGTCTGCCTCTTCCCTGTTCGCGCTCTGTCTCTCTCTCTCTCTCTCTCTCTCAAAAAAAAAAAATTAAAAAAAATGTTTAAATAATTTTCTTTCTGTTTAGAAGATTCCCTTATAGCCACTCTTCTAGGGTCTCTGTTGGTTAAAAATTCTGTTAGTTTTCCTTCATCTGAGAATGTCTTGATTTCCCCTTCATTCCTGAAAGATAGATATACATTTCTGGGTTGATAGTTCTTTTCTTTCAGTATCTAAGAGATGCTGTTTCACTTTCATAACACCTTTCTTATCACCTTTTTGATACAAAATCTACTGTCATTTGAATGGGTTTTCTCCCTGTAGGTAATGCATCATTTCTCTGTGGTTGCTCTCAAGATTTTTTCTTTGTCTAATTTTTATAAGTTTGACTAGTATGTGTCTTGACATGGATTTCTTTGGGTTAATCTTGTTTGGGATTCACTCAGCTTCTTGAATCTGTAGATAATATGGTTTTTGTTTGTTTTGTCAAATTAGGAACATTTCAGCCATTATTTCTTCAAATATTTTCTCAGGCTCACCCTCTTTCTCCTCTCCTGAGACTCCAATGACATGAATGTTAGATCTTTTGTTATACTAGCCACACACGTCCTGAGGCTCTGTTCTTCTTCTTCTTTTTTTTTTTTTCTTCAGTTTGTTCTATCTGTTTTTCAAATTGGGTAATTTCTAATGTTCCATGTTCCATTCTGTTGTTGAGCTCATTCATTAGGGCTTTTAATTTCAGTTACTGTATTTTTTAGTTCTAAAATTTCCTTTTGATGCTTTATTATTTCTTTGCTGACACTCTATTTTTTTCAATAGGTTTCAAACATGTTTGTAATTGCTCACTGAAGCATTTTTATGATGGCTGTTTTAAAATCCTTGTTAGATAATTCCAACATCTGTGTCATCTTGGTGTTTGTGTCTGTTGATTATCTTTTTGCATTCAGTTTGAGAACTTCCTGGTTCTTAGTAGGCTGAGTGATTTTCAAATGAAACCAGGACATTTTGGGTATTATTTATGGGACTGGATCTTATTTAAATCAGTGTTTTAGCAAGCTTCCCCTGACACTGTTCCAGTGAAATGAACAGGGGCACTGCCTCATTATTGCCAAATGGGGGTAGAAGTTCAGGTTCTCCACTCAGCCTCTCTTGACAGCTGGTGTGTGTGTGTGTGTGTGTGTGTGTGTGTGTGAAGTTTTCTCATTGCTGGGCAGGGGTGGAAGATCAGGTTCCCCATTATGCATCCATTAATACCATCTTGACTGGGAGAGGGAGGGGGTACCTCATTATTGCTCTCCACATGGCTTTCATGCATATTCCATAGAAGTTGGGCTTATGATCACTGAGTGATGGTGAAAGTCCTGATTCTCCCCTAGACCTCCTCTTACACCACTCCAATGAGGCGTATGATGTCTCATCACAGGGTGGGGTTGGATGTTCAGGCTGCCCATGTGGTTTCTACTGACACTGCGGGGAGAAAGAGCCCAGAGGGGCTGGAGGGCCCAGCCCCACACTCAGCCTCCTCTGGCACCACTCAGATGTAGTATGGGGGCGTGGCCTGGCAAGGATGAAAGTCTAGGGTCCCACTCAGCCTTTGCTGTCAGGGGTAGAAGTGAAGCAGCAGGTTTTTCTGTGACATTTCGCTGGAGTAGAGCAGTTACTGCATGAAAGATTTCTGTCTTTCTGGGCTGCCCCTTTCTTGGTTCTTTAGCTAGAAGAGCAGAGTTTTGCTGGAACTTTTTTTTTTTTTTGTCTGTGCTCATTGTCATTTCCAGTTGCTTGCTTCTCCAGTATTCAGTCTGGGATAGATGAAGCGAAGAGAAAACCCAGAGAATTCATGGTCATATCATTCCTCAGGTCCCAAGGTCCCTAACCAGTGTGCCTTCTCTCAATCTTTCAATGTCTTCCTATGCTTATTTTATAATATCCAGAGTTTTTAATTGTTCTTAGCAGAAGAAATAGGGAAGAATATACCTTCCCATAACATTACTGTCTTTTGAATAAGTTGTTCCTTTTGTTTCTTTTTTTTGTTTGTTTTTTAAATGTTTATTTATTTTGGGGAGAGAGAGGGAGACAGAATCCAAAGCAGGCTCTGAGCTGTCACCACAGAGCCCAACGCGGGGCTCAAATTCATGAACCGTGAGATCATGACCTGAGCCAAAGTCAGATGCTTAACCGACTGAGCCACCCAGAAGCCCCTCTCCTTTTCTGTTCCTTTCTCAGTGGCTGGTAGTCAGTAGAGTTTGATGATACCAGGGTGAAGATTTCTCAGAGACTTCCCTGACCATCTGTAGGATTTGAATGGCTTTGCCCGATGTCTGGGTCTGGTCTCAAGACACTCACAGACTAGAAGCCTGATGAAAGTGGTAAGTTTCTAGTCTCAAGACTTGCCCATTCAAGAACACTCCATGAAAGTTATCTTTTTTCCTTTTGATACTGTGAGCTCTTCCCTCAACCCTCGGGAGCTGCTGGAGCATCAGTGTAAGTGATCAGATTTCCCAACCATTCTGGCCTTTGGAGAGAAAGTAATAGGAATGAGAATAACTGGATGGTGTCACTAAACTACCAACACTTTCATATTGCCTTGTGCCTTTTTCAGCAGGCTGGCAGTTCTAATCTGCTTGGCTTAAATTATCAGCATTTCCTGAGAGCTGGATAGAGAGGAAGTTGTGGAGGGACTAGCTCTGAAACTATCTGATGTAGAAACTCCATACACTGAACCTAAAAACTGACCGTAGGTACTCGAGTGTTCCTTTCAAGCTGATTCCAAGCCCAAGTTGCCCTCATGGCCTCTTTTCCCCCCTCCCCACTTCACCATGCCTCTTGGTTGCCCTGAGAGTCACACGGGGGCAGGGGGTGGGGCCAAGGAGGGTGAAAATCCTTCGCTGTGCTTCCCCTTTCACTCTCAGATGCTGCCAAGTTCCCTGAAGAGGGAAGACACGAGGAAACAGGTAAAAATTATTTTGCTCTCTTTTGCATTCAGCATGCCGGCACGGAGCAGCTGCTGTGTGCCAGGCACAGTTCTTGGGGTTGGGAGCACAGCGGGGACCCCCCCTTACCCATGTATCAACAGGATGTAGACCCCCATCTTTGAGCATGCCCTCTGATGGCCTTGTGGAGTCTTCTGAGAATAGGATGGGTCACCAGATGCCCAGGAGGGAAGAATGGACTCAGGGAGGCGGGCTCTGAGATCCTGCAAGGCCCTCAGCAGGCCTATGACGAGCAGGCCACCATGGGTCTGGGTAGCATGGCCTTGTCCTGAGCCTTTGTGCCTAATGCCTATTTTCCCCAGCCTCCACGCCCCACCCTGTCTCAGCAGCCTTCCGCTTCCAGGTCTAAGGTCCCACTTCTTATGTCCCAGCAACTGCCTGGAGCTGCCGGGGGCGAGCATGTAGCTCTGCTCTGAGAAGTGCCCTCTCCCCCTCATCCTGGTGTTCTCAAGGCATTCCCCCATGAAGGTGCGGCTGGCGGCTGGAGGCTGGCGGCAGAAGGGGCACAACGGTCCGGCTACTGGAGGCTGGTCTTTGCCCCAGAGAATGGAATCTAGCCCTTGCCACAGCTCTTGTGCTGTGGCACAAGAACCCAAAGGGGACCCGCAGCGCATCCCTCAAAACGCTGACCCTGCAGCCCTGCCGAGTTTCTCACGGGAAACGTAAAATCGGTTCCATGGCTAAAGAAGCGTGGGCAACGTACTGCACCGTACTGTGCTCTGGCCCCTGTGTCGGCAGATGTGTGATGCACACACAGCTGATTATAAGGGACCAAAAAGACCCACGGTAAAGAATTCTGTTTACCTTCTTAACCCAGCTTTTCTCAAGTGGACGTGGCCTTGAAGGTGTTTTTGCGTGTAGCTCTGTTAGCACCTGCAGAGCTGGTGTCACTTCTACCTGGAGAGTCTGTCCCAGTTCAGACCCCTCACCCCTAACCCAAGCCCAAGCCCCGGCCAGGCCAGCAGACACTACGCCTGGGGACAGACCCCTCCTTCCTGCTCAGCAAGCAGGCTAGCTTCCCTCACGCCTCCGGGTACCAGACACCCAACAGCGTTTGGCCTGAGCCATGCAGCCTGAGGAGATAAACAGCCCCAGGGGGTGAGGGGTATTTGATGCGTGGGAAATGTTGGCAGGGCAGGTGGGAGGGGTGCAGGGCTGCCCTGAGACCGGAGACACACTCTGCCACACATCCTGCTAACTCCAGAGGGACCCGCACGGAGGGGCCCAGTCATGCAAATTGGGGCTTAAATTTAACTCTATGTAAATGTAACTCTATGTAAAAGTCTAATAAGGTGGCACACAAACTCACTGATCAGAGAGGGACAGATGCGCAGGGCTGCAAACTGGGGGCCCTTGGACTGCCTTCAGCCCGCAGACTGGCCAGCACCGTGTTTGCTTGTTTGTTTGTTTGTTGATGAAAGCAGGACATTTCACAGGAAAATCCAGCTTATTTCTCTTAAAGCACTGGAAGATCAGGCAGTGCTGAGCTCACATTCCCACTTGGCAACAATTGGTTGGGACCGGGACAGTCATTGTCTTTACCCAAGGCATGACCTTTGTCCCCACCTGGTTGATTTATGTTTTCTACCCAGCCCCCAGGGGTATCTGAGTGGGACCCTTGGACCACATTCTCCGAAGTCCTTCCAGACCCCTCTAAATGCTCTCCTGGCATCACACTTAATTATTAGTTTTAAAGTTATTTTGCTCCTGGTCTTTAAAAATCAAGTTTTGATCATGGCTCTCCCCCATACAAGAACCTTCACTAGTTGCCTCAAGGTGAGCTTCAAGTTACCCCAGGCCTGGAATTCGAGGCACTCAGGAGTCTGGTGCCACTCAAAGCCTGAGAGCTTGGCAGGAAGTTTGTAAAATTATGGATGGATGGATGGATGGATGGATAGAAGGATGAACGGATGGATGGATAGAAGGATGAACGGATGGATGGATGGATGGATAGAAGGATGGATGGATGGATAGAAGGATGGATGGATGGATGGATGGATAGAAGGATGGATGGAAGGATGGATGGAAGAAAGGAAGGAGGGCTAGAAAGAGAGACAGGCTAGTCTTACAGAGTTCTTAGGCTGAGAGAATAGACATGGCATACCCACAAAAGGCCCCATGAACATCCAGAATTCACATCCTGCAAGGCAAGCAGACATGGTTCTCCTGGAATCAGGGAAGAGGGGTTGGAGTTTGGTGGGTGAGCAAGAAAAGCCATCTGAAAGAAGCAAGTGACCAGATGGCTCAAAGACAACTCTTCCCGGCCCAGGCTCCTGCCCAGACACAGCACCATGCATCTCCTCGGCCCCTCGTTCCTGCTCCTTGGTAAGGACTGTGGCCTAGGCTTGGGTTCTGGGAGTCTGTGGGAGCTAGAGGAGGAGGAAAGCTCTGGAGCGAGCAAAGAGTAAGTATTGGGGAGGAGGGGACAGGCAGGGTATGTGTGTGTGTACCTTCCTCTCTCCCTCTGTCTTTAAAGGGGATTCTTTATTCATTTGAAAGCTCTTATGCCCCTCAATAATGTTTTTTGATCACTGTGGTGGGTTCCAGAATACTTGGCCTTCTCTGACTCATCTCCATGGAAGTTTGAGCACCCCCACACCCTCTACACCTGGGATGGGGCCTGCGTCTGGATTCCCTGTGACTACAAAATTCCAGGGGGTAAACAAATGCTAGAAAACCTGACCCTGTACCACAACTATCACTATGACGAGACCCGCAAGGACTTCAGTGGGACCATCCTGTACGATACCGCGAAGGCTGGGAAGACTCTGCCTCACCAGGAGAGGGTTCAATTCCTGGGAGACAAAAAGTCCAACTGTACCATACACATCCACCCTGTGTCCGTCAATGACAGTGGCTGTCTTGGGCTGAGAGTGACAACGAAGAATGACAAATGGATGGAGAAAATAAACCTCAACGTCTCTGGTAAGGCCCTGGGGGATGGGGTTCTCTGCCTCGGTTTCGGGCAAGAAGGGAGGTGGAAAACACCCAGCCCCTGGGACGGGGTGGCAAGCCAGGCCGGAGGTGCCAGTGAGTGAGCAGGCAGCACAAGATAATGGGGCTGGGGTTGGGGCTGGGGCCAGAGCTCTGGTCTCTCCCCGGGCCTCCCACCTGCCACTCAACGCCCGCCCATTCCGGAATCCGGGTTCCAGGTGGCCTGATTTTTGACGAGAAGATGGAAATGTGGATTGTCAAGCAAAATCTCCCAATGCCTTAATGTTGGTGATTAATTCTAATTAGGTCTTCGTGGCTAAATGAGACACATGTAGGGGATGAATCAAGCACGGGCCCGGGGCCTCCACCCCACAGCCTGTGTCTTCCGTGGGGGTGGGGGAGGTGGGGGGGAGCCTAAGCAGCTACACAGGGGTGAGAGCTGTGGTTTCAGACCTGTCGTCTCAGGGTGGCCCAGCCCCGGGGAGAGCTGGAGACACACAGGCCCACTAACAGCACCCACTGAAGGAGTGCCACTCTGGAGGTCTCCAGTGTGGAGGCCATTACAAACGCAGGCTTGTCGGCAAAGCCAAGAAAGGCGTGGGGACCTAAACCGGTAAAATTTATTTGGGATGGGGGAGCCATGTCAAAAATGTTTAGGGAGCAAACATCAGGGAGGGGGCACGAAGTACGTATGAAATAGAATACGGGTTTCCTCAGGAGCGGCGGCATTCACAAGAGAGAGTGTTTCCGCTGAGCAAAAGTGATTCAAAGCAGAGAAAGGCAGCCGGGAGAGAGGTGCAGAGGCGGAAGGGACCGGCGAGGGGCTCCTGAGGGGTTACCTGGGGCTGGGGGTGTGTAAAGGCAGGTGTGCGAGGTTGGCACACGGGCCCTTGCTCTCCCAGGCCCCCAGCACGGCCCCCTACTCTTTTGCAGAGACGCCTCTCTCACCTCACATCCAGCTCCCTCCAGAAATCCAGGAGTCCCAGGAAGTCACTCTGACCTGCTCGCTGAATTTCTCCTGTCCTGGGTACCAGATCCAGCTGAAGTGGTCCCTGGAGGGGCCTGCTGTCACCTCCACCCTCCTGACCACCAAGATCGTGTCCACACAGAGCAAGCTCACCTTCCAGCCGCAGTGGACTCACCACGGCAAGAATCTTTCCTGCCAGCTCTGGGACCCCCGAGCAGAGCGGATACTCTCCGAGGAAAGCGTGGAGCTGGATGTGAAGCGTGAGTGTCCCCCAGGGCCCCCCGGGGAAGGACGAGGGCCTTGTCTCTTCTCTTCCGGCCCTCGAGGGCACCAAGGGTGCCAGGCACCTACACAGAAGGAAACAGGCATCAGGGCCGCATGCTCTCCACCACCCCCCAGCCCCCGACGGCCCCATCCCCACCCCACCCCCGTTATCAAGCCCCAGTGTTTCAGGGAACGGATTCATCTTAGCATCTGCTTTGGTCTATCTAACAGAATAAAATACTTGAATATCCTCGAGCCGTGACATGAAGTTGAGATCACGTGGTTACACGGGAGGGGGAGGTGGCGGGCGGGGTAAGAGGCGGTTTCACATCATTGTTCGTGCCTCATTCATTCATTTATTCAATAAATATTTACTGGGTGCCTCCCAGGTGCCAGGCCCTGTTCTGGCGGCGAGCAAACTTCTTGCCCACTTGGAGCTAGCACGGCAGTGGGGAAGACAAACAGGAAACAGAGTAACAAAGAAACAGAGAACTTAACTGTAGGCAGGGATGAGTGTAGGGGGGGAAAATAAAGCCGGGCAAGGGCAGAGGGAGGGAGGGATAGAGGCTTCTCCGAGGAAGGTGAACCTGAGGGAAGGGAAAGTCTGGGGCACGCAGATGTTTATTTGCGAGAAGATTCCAGAAAGAGGAAAGAGCGAGGACGAGGGCCTCGAGGTAGGAGCTCGGTGTGCCTGCGACAGAGCAGGGGGCCCAGCGGGAGGAAAGGAGGGCCAAGGGCAGATCTCACGGGCTGCAGCAGGGTTTGGGATTGTATTCTGAGCGTGGAATCCACGCAATGGTTTCAAGCAGGGGAGTAACAAAGTCTGAGCGACAGTGTTAGGAAGGCTGCCGGTTGCCGGTGACTAGAACTTTGGAGAGCCGGGGGCGTGCGCAGAGCAGAGACAAGTTAGGAGTCTGTGAGAGTCACCTGGATGCTGGGGCCAGCCCACCCCCCGTGGACGAGGGTCACGCGAGTGGCCGCACACACGCACACACTACGTTTAACTGCCGCTTTATCAGAATCAAAGCCCTGCAACTTCCCACCAAGATACAGCCTCTGAGAGGTCCCACCCCCTCTCCCACTGCGCCCCCTGCTCCTCTAGATGCCCCAAAGTTGAAGATTGAGGCCACCCCCAGAGAAGCCATCGTAACAGAGGGAGAGTCTGTGACCATGACGTGCCAGGTCCTCAGCAGCAACCCCGGCTACCAGAAAATAGCCTGGCTCAAGGATGGGACCCTGCTGAGGGAGCAGGAGACACTCACGCTGACTCTGTCCACTGTGACCAAGGAGATGAGTGGAAAGTACCAGTGTCAGGCCTCCAATGAAATAGGCTCAAGACAGTCAGAAGAAGTGGACCTTCAAGTATATTGTGAGCCTCCTGGGAGCTGGGAGGGGGGCAGGCAGGGAGTTAGCAGGGGGTGGAACCAAGGCCCTTGAGAGGTGAGCAAGGGAGGCCCTGGCTCACCTCCCTCCTCTGCCTCTGCGGGCTTTTTCCAGATGCTCCGGAATCTTCCAGGGTTGAGATCTTGCCCTCACCAGCTAAGGAGGGAAATAAAGTACAGATGACTTGTGTGTCACCGGCCAATCCTCCTCCAACAAATTACACCTGGTATCACGATAAGAAAAAAGTACTCGGACAGACAAGCAAGACCTTCCAGATCCCAGCGGTCCTCCTCGGGCACGCTGGGTATTATTCCTGCTTGGCCGAAAACAGCCTTGGTACTGGACAAGTTGGCCAGGAAGCTGAGTTAGATGTCCAGTGTGAGTAGTCACAGGGCTTCTGGGTTCTAGAGGGAGAAGGAGGAAGGGAAATGGAGCACAGGGGATCCCTGGGTCCTCGAACGGGTGGCAAGCAGAGGCCGGGGTCTCTCAACGTGTAAGCCCCTGGGGTGGGTGCCTCGCTGTCGTCCCCAGTTGTACACCCGGCACCAGAACAGGGTCTGGCTCGTGGTAGGTGCTCGGTAGATGTTTGTCGAATGAACGAAAGCAAGATGCCAGGGCCCCACGAGGGACACGGAGACTCGGCATCACGAGGCAGTGGCTGAGCCCCAGGAGGGGCCCGATGTGTCAGAGGAGAACTGGAGCAAAATGTCTCGTCACCTCCCCATCGGAGGTCAGACCCTGTTTAACACGGTGAATCGTGTCAGTGAGTCGAGCCCAGGACAGAGAGGATCCATAGGTTTGATCCTCGGACCCTGGGATGTCAGAGTCTGAGCCAGATACTCTGATGGGGACGCTCCAATCCCAAACATCTAGACAGTGTGTGACCCAGCGGCAGCGGCGTTTACTAAGCATTTGCCCTGCCCTGGCTGCTTCGGCTCATTTCGTCCTCGCGATGATCCTACAAGGTTAGGTACTCTTAGGACCCCACCTGATGGATAAGTAAACTGAGTCCCACGGCCCACGATCACTCAGCTCTAAGTCACGGCGTCTGCCAGTCTGGCTCCAGAGCTGTGCTTTTCCCCCAGCGAACGTCTGCACCGCAGCGAACTGACTCTGTGCCCCCGGCCCACGCGGAGGCCCGCAAACGGCGCGCCTCTGTCTCCCACGCACCACGCGTTCTCTGCTGGAGCTCTGCTCTGAGCTGCCACATCATCCTGCCTCAAACCGGGGCCAGGCCAAATGGCCGGGGTTTCTGTCCTCACGCAGATGCAAGAGGGAAGCACGAGGCTTCCTTCGGTTAATTTAGGAACCGTGTGAATGCGGGGGAGGGGTGGAGGAGAGGGAGGCGCCGGGAAAGGTAGTGACGGACAGCTGACTTTCCCTCGCCCATCTCTCTGGTTTTCTCCCAGATCCTCCCAAGGAGGTAACCGCAGTGATTCAAAACCCCACACCGATTCGAGAAGGAGACAGTGTGACCCTGTCCTGTAACTACAATTCCAGTAATCCCGAAGTTAGCCGATACGAATGGAACTTCCAAGGCTCCTGGGAAAAACTATTACGCGAGGTGCTGATAATTGAGAAAGTTTCCTGGGACGCCAGACCAATCTCCTGTGCGGCCTGCAACCAGTGGTGTTCGTGGGCTCCCTCTGTCAGCCTGGATGTCCTGTGTGAGTGAGCGGGCAAGGGGATCGGAGAGGTGGGCCAGCTGGGGTATGGGCTCTAAGGGGGAGGGGACTGGGGCCTGGGCCAGAACCTTCACAGAGAACTGAGGGCTGAACATCTGGCCTCAGGGCCCAGGGGAGAGGAGGTCCTGGGGGCGAGAAGAGGGAAAGGGGCCCAAGAGGTCAGCCTGACCCTTGAGGCCCTTGCTCTCCAGATGCCCCAAGAGATGTCAGGGTCCAGCAGATCAGCCCCCCTTCTGACATTCACTCCGGGCACCGAGTCCTCCTTGGATGTAACTTCTCGAGTAGCCGCCCCAGAGACGTCCGCTTCTTCTGGCAGAAAAATGGAATCTTTCTGAAGGAGGGAAGAGACCTGACCTTTGACGCCATCTCTCCAGAAGACGCCGGCAACTACAACTGCTTGGTCAACAACTCCGTAGGACAGACCGTGTCTGAGCCCAGGGTCCTCCAAGTGCTGTGTGAGTGGCTAGAGCTGGAGACAGACAGAAGAGCAGGTGGCCGGCCACCTGGATCCTGATTTCGCTTCTCCTTGCAGATGCACCGAGGAGGCTGCGTGTGTCCATCGGCCCAAAGGACAAAGTGATGGAGGGGAAGAAGGCAGTCCTGACGTGTGAGGGTGACGCCAACCCTCCCATCTTCCAGTATAGCTGGTTTGACTGGAAAAACCAAAACCTCCATCATTATGATCAGATGCTGAGATTGGATCCCGTGAAGGTCCAGCACTCAGGAGCCTATCGGTGCCAGGCCATCAACCGGCTGGGCATGGGCCAGTCGACCCCCAGCACGCTCACTGTCTACTGTAAGGCTCCTTCCCTCTTCTTCTCTGACCCCTCTTTCTCCTTCCTTCCCCCGCCCCAGTCCTGGGGGCAACCTGGTGCGTCACTCCCAGGCACCCCCCTTGCCCCCCACCACTCACCTTTCTTCCCCCCTTCTCCCCGTCACTCCTGACTCTCTCTAGAAGGGCTCCCTCTCAGGCTGCCCCTGCCTTCCAGACACGCTGAGCTCTTACTGGGTCCCTCTCTGTCTCTCTCTGTCTCACCCTTGAGAGGCTGCTTCTTTTTATCTTTTGGGATTTTAGCTTTTTTTTTTTTTTTTTTTTAAGACAAGGTAAAGCTAAAACAGCACTAGGGGGTAAATGGTAGCAAGACCCCTCTCCCTTCCTTCTCCCTGAGAACTCGACCCTCTCCCTGAAGGCCCTCACTCCCGGCGGCTGGTTGCTTCTCCTCACAGAGCTGTTCTACACGCGCAAGACGCTTAAGTAGATCTAGGCCTATACACCCTTCGTCACGCAAATCGTGAGAGAGCCCACACACTGCCCTGGATGTTCTTTTGTTTCCCCACGTAACAATACCACTTGGAGACTGTTCTCTATCCGCACAGGTACAGGGTGTCTGAAGGGTCTGGAAACAATAGGGAAGATATTTAATTTGTTTATTGTGCTTTTGCAGATTAAACTTGGAGCCATGGTTTTAAATTTAGAGGATCGTGCCCTGCAAAGCTGGATGCTGAAGGGAGACAGCTTGAGCAGTGTTATTTGGAAATGCAGCGTACTGTATAAAAACCTGTTTCTGGGGTTTCCACTTTGCAGACACCCCGGAGACCTGCCTCTTTCCTTCAGGGCTGCCTTGTCAGTGTATTCCCATGCATGGAAGCGCTCAGTGCCTTCCCTACGGCCTTGTGTCGTCTCCGGCTCTGGGCCCCCAGGAAGGACAGTGGCAGGATAAATTTCTACATGGCGTTGCTACGTCAAAGAACAAGTGATTTTACATTCTGATAAGTAAGGCCAAGCGGTAGCCTTTACTGCGTACTCTGTGTGTGCACCTGTGTCCGTCACAAGACAGGTGTTTCCCAGGAGAGTCAGCCCTTGCCTCCTCATGGGGCCCAGGAGGCAGGGACTGGCTTCTCCCTTCCTCTGCATCACGTCCCCTGCGTGTGGAAGGGGAGTCTGGAAGGCAAGGACAGCGGCCAGGCAGAGAGGTTGAGGATTCCTTCCAGGCGGATGCTGCAGGCCAGAGGTTATCTGAGAGATGCAGTGTCACCAACTCATGGTCGCTCTTCCTCCCACCAGACAGCCCAGAGACCATCGGCAGGCGAGTGGCCGTGGGAGTGGGGTTCTGCCTGGCCGCCCTCCTCCTGGCCTTCTGGGGAGTCAAGCTTCAGAAAAGGTGAGCAACTCCCAAGGCCCGTCTCTCCCTGATTCCTTCCCTGGAGTGACTCCCGTTAGCCATCCTGTCGACCCCGCATGCCCGACTCCACGGGGTCCTGTTCCCATCCCCCTGAGCCTCACCGAGCGGGATTTTGTTTCTTAGCTGGAAGAAGATACGGAGCCAGCAGGGGCTCCAGGAAAATTCCAGTGGGCAGAGCTTCTTTGTGAGGAATAAAAAGGTAGGACATGGGAGAAAGATGGAACGGAGGGCAGACCTTAAAGTCAAGCGGAGACCAAGTGAAGATGGGATGCAAGGAGCACCGTGGGGAGGTGTGGGGGTCAGAGGTCAGGGGAGGGGGTCTTGGTGGAGAATGGAGCGGTGAAAGCCGAGACCCCATCTCTCTCCCAGGTTCGAAGGGCCCCGCTCTCCGAAGACCCTCACTCCCTGGGGTGCTACAATCCGGTGATGGAAGATGCCATCAGTTACGCGACTTTGCGCTTTCCTGTCGGTGACGCCGACGCACCAATAACTGGGTACTGAGTGAGGGTCCTGGGAGGGAGGAATGGCTCGTGTCCTGTCTGCCCTCTTTGTGCCCAGCACGGGAGCCAGGCCCTGCTCCGGGGTGCTCTCGGGGTCTAAGGGAGCTGGAAGTAGGAGGGGAGTTCATGCGAAATACTTCATCTGCGGCCATCCACCTGCCCTCCCTCTCAGAGATGCAGGGACCCCAGAGACAGAGGGACCTTCCCCAAGCAGGGACGACACGGTCACTTACTCCGTGGTGCAGAAGCATCGAGTGGTAAGAGGGCGGGGCTGTGGAAGGTGAGGGTGGGGGAGGGTGGGGGACCTGGCCTCAGCTGTGACTCCCAGGAGGGAGGGACTCGGTGGCCTCAGTGGGGGCCAGGGCTGCTGGTGGGAGGGGTGCTCAGGCACAGGTGTCAGAGCCAGGGTAGCGCCTCCCAGTCGGAGACGCAGACCGCGGCCGGTGTGTGGACAGGAGGACCCCCGGGTGGAGCCAAGGAGAGGACAGGCAGGGAATGCAGACCAGGGGGGGCTGGCGACCGGGAGGCCAACCTTACACCCCGTGCCTTTTGCAGGGAGACTATGAGAACGTGGTTCCAGAGAGTCCGGAAGACGAGGGGATACATTACTCCGAGCTGGTTCGTCTTGGGATTGGGGAGCGGCCTCTGGCCCAGGAAATGGTGGAATACGTGACCCTCAAGCACTGAGGAGCCAAACCCGCCGAAGCAGAGGCGCCAGGGGACCGCTGGGGCCAGGCCCCGCCCCTGCTGCTCAGCAGGCCCCAGCCTCCCCTCCACACACACGCGCAGGCACACTCGCACGGTTACCGAAACCCCAGCCAGTGCACAGAACCTCGTGCGTCGCCCAGAGACAGCCTTCCTTCTCAACGCTGGGGGCCCTGGCCCTCCCAAAGGTCTGCTCCTGGCCCGCTCTCCTTTCCACCCAGAAAGTCATCTAAACACCTAGCCTGCACCATTCAGCCCCCCCTCCACACCCCTCCCCCGCCGTCTGCCACCACCCATCCCCAGCTGGCCGTGTCCCTGCTGGGGTCGGCTTGTTACTATACTTTTTTCGTCCCCTCTCCATCCCTTTGGCCCCCTTACCCCTGCTCTGAAAGTCCCCTCACTAATTCTATGCCTAACGTCTGCCTCTGGGGCAAAGCCCAGGGAAGGAGGGACAGAAATGAGGGGGAAAGACTTGCTGGCCCGCTGGTTGCTTCTCCACGTGTCAGCGAGGCATTGCACATGGAGAGGATTACGCTGCTGAGCCCCACGCCTCAGGGGTCTTGTGGTCTGAGACACACGCTGGTGTGGACAGACGTGTCACAAACACAGAGCTGCACAATAAAAACAGCTCGGATACCACTTCAAAGAACCCGTGCCTGTGGAGTCAGGGTGAGGACGGGGAGATGAAGAGGGCATCACGGGGCCTGGGGAGAAGGCAAAGGAGTCAAGGTAACCTCAGGACCGAATCAGCGGACTGGGGAGCCTGTTGTCTTGTTGCAAACGGTACACTGGCCCGGCGGGCAGACAAGTGCGAGCCCGAGTCTTGACTCTTCTGCTTGCCCAGCTGAGTGATCTTGGGCAAGTTCACCAAGTTTATCTGAGTCTCAGTTTCCTCATCTGTAAAATGGAGGTGCCACTGCCTACCGTGCAGGCGGTTCAAGGGAGGAAGTGAAAGGGGCACCTGGGTGGCTCGGTCGGTTGAGGGTCCAACTTCGGCTCAGGTCACGATCTCTCGGTTCGTGGGTCCAAGCCCCGCGTAGGGCTCTGTGCTGCTGGATTGGACCCTGGAGCCTGCTTCAGATTCTGTGTCTCCCTCTCTCTCTGCCCCTCCCCCAGTCGTGCGCACGTGCTCTCTCTCTCTCTCTCGCTCTCCAAAATAAACAAACTTAAAAAAGAGAGAGAGAGAGGAAGTGAGGTACAATCATACGTATGCTGGAGTCACATTATAAGAAACTTAACACAATAGCCAAAAGTCCCTAAAAAACCAAATTCCCATCTTGTTTGCATCTCTTGAAGAATGTAAGAAGGGGAAGCCAATTCATCACTCACAGCTGTTCTCAAAAGTGACCCTGCCAAGTTCGGTCAACAGCCACAGTTGCCCAAGAACTTCTCGAAGGCCAGTCACCTTGAGAAACCTCACGACGTTTCTTTCACCTATCGTCACTGCCGCCAGTTCCCTATTATGTTCACGAATTCTGACTTTTCCAGTTAGGTCCTTCCAGCTTCCCCTCCGCTTCTCAGTTCCGACCTTTCTCTGCCTGTTCTTTTAGAAGCAGAACCGGGTGTCTAATCAGTCAGCAAGAAGATGCAAACTCCTGGCCTGTGGTGGGTGCTCCAAAAGTTCCACCTTCCTTCCCTGCCCTGCCTTCCCATCCGCTCAATACCAGAATGTTCTCTGAGGAGATGTTCTTTTTTTTTTTTTTAATGTTTATTTATTTTGAAAGAGAGCGAGCGAGAGAGAAAGTGTGAATGGGGGGGAGGGGCAGAGAGAGAGAGAGAGAGAGAGAGAGAATCCCAAGCAGGATCAATCTCACGACCTTGAGATCATGACCTGAGGGGAAATCAAGAGTCAGATGCTTAACCGAGCCACCCAGGTGCCCCTGAGAAAGACCACGTTCTGGTCATCCTTGAAGTTGCGGCACAATGAGGCATTGACTTCCCCCATCAACTCACTTTGTCCCCAGTGTGATTTCTCGTGAGCCCCGTTAGCATTTCTGGAGGAAGGAGAGACTGCAAGAGCTATTTAAGTGAGAGGGTTTCTGTATCAAGCATGAGGTCCAGTATCATTCAACCATTCAACCATCTATTCAGCAAATATTTACTGAGCACCTGTCAATGCATCCAACACAGACCAGTTATTGGGGGACAAAAAAGATACGACATCACCCCAATCTTGGGGATCTCTAATCTAGGGTGCCCAAAAGGTTTAAGGCAGGGTCCCCTGAAAGGACTAAAGGTGGCCCTGAACCTAAGGAGGCCTGTACAGGCTCCCTGGCAACCAGCGGGTGTCTCCTCATTCCTTCCGAGTCCGGCGGCTGACGGAAACCTATTTCGTGGCCAGCTGACTGAGAGACGTGGCTGTCACCAGGCGGTGCTGAGGTGTGCATGGCAGGTGACCAGGAAGCTCGAAAGCCGGGACTCCAGGATCCAGGCGGCCCTCCACCCAGCCCTGGGCCTCGCTGTCCTCCCAGGGCCCAGACAACTGGTCACCCGTTCAGTTACCGAGCCCCTACTATGTACTCGACAAGCAGTGGACGAGGCAGACAGACATCTTCACCCTCACTGACCGACGTGCCAGCAGAGGGGCTAGCGAATCTGATGTCGCAGGGTCTTGAGTGCTAGAATTGACACAAGATGAAGGCAGAGAGCCCGGAGCAGGGGAGAGGCCCATGTGGAGAGGGTCCGGGGAATGCCCTCCTCAGAGGCGATGCGGGCAGAGACCTGAACCGCCAGGTGGGCAGGGCCGAAGTAGAGCTCTTGATAATCCCACGTCTCCCTTCACGCCCTGCTTTCCTCCTCTCCAAAGGCTTGTCACGGGAGAGGAAATGGCCCTCCTTCTGATTTTTCCTTGGTTCTGTCAGCTTCCCAAAGACAAAATAACAAACAACAGGTGGCAAATTCTTCTACACCCCCAGGGAGGTGCTGGACCACATATGTAGGACGTGGACGGGAGGCGTTAGTGACTGAAGTCCGGAAAGGGAATTCGATCATTTCTTTGGAGGCGATTGCCAGGGGGAGGCTCACGCCATCCAGGCCTTAGTGAGTGCCTCCCAGGGTCCCTCCCAGTGCCCCAGAGACAGGCAGTGTGGGGACCGCAGCCCAGCACTTCAGCGCCACCAAATGAGGCTCGTCCCTTGCCTGTCCTCCTCCCCGCTCCTGCCAATGCCAGAAGGAAGGGTCAGAAACTACCGTCATCAAGCCAGAAGGGAGAGGAGAGGGAAAACAGAGAAGCCCTCTCCTCCCAAAATGTGCTCACCGCCTGTGTGGGTCCAGGGAGGGCAGAGGAAACACCTTGAAATGATTACTTCATTTTCCCACATATCAGTCCCCAGACACGGTGTGGACCACCAAAGTTTTTATCTACGAGTGAGCCCAAAAGGCTGGGGCCTGCCCACGGCCTCACCCAGGAGGAGAGAAGCCAGCGCCCACAGCGGGTCTGAACAAGCCGTGGTCTGGTCGTACCCCAACAACCCTGCTCCTTTAAGGGACTAGCTACACACTCCTCACGCTGCCTAGAAAAAGCCCTCATTGCTGTCCCCTTCCTGTGTCTGCATCAGCTGTTTGGACCCTCACCTCTTGGCCTCAGCTCCTGCCTGAGATGCCCCATTAGCTGCTCAGCCAGGCTGCTGGTGCCTCAGGCTAATGGCCCTGCCACCCCGCCCTCCTCTCCCTTCCGGCTCACTGCCCATCCTGGACACCCTCCCTCAGGCCATCGAGGGGGACTCCTGAGCCTCAGAGACATCTGGCAGCACCAAGAGGTGAGTCCCTCTTTCTCTGGCTCCTCTCCCCACAGCGGTTTTTCCCCAGACCCCCCAGTTTACCTGCTTAGGATGCTCCCTGAGGTTGGTCAAGGTCATTCTCTGTGGCACTGATGGGACCCGACTTGCCCTGGCTCTGCCCTGGCGCCCCACCTCGCCTGCCCTTTACCACAGCCTTCACCTTACCCAAATCCTGACAACCCCCCCCCCCCGACTCCACTGTCTGCGGGGCAGGCTCTCCATGGTCCTGGGGGTGTGGGGGGGGCAGCTGCTTCTCTTCCCAGGGAATTAGGGGAGAAGGGTGGACTCAGGAGACTTAGTCCTAGGAAAAACACACACACAGTGGGACCCGGCTCTAATTTTCTACCTTTTCTCTCCCCAGTCTCAGAAATCAGGAGGCTCTCCCTCCGATGGGACCTGCACGCTTCCATGGTGTTTTAAGAGAGGATACGGTGGGAAGAAAGCAGAGGACTGAGGGCTAGCGGTCCTCGCTCCTCACTCGGGCTCACCTGCTAACCGGAGCCGCTTCTCTCCGTGGGCCTCCCTCATTGAGACAGTTGCTATCTCACAGGACGGCTTCTAATACCCTAGCAGTCTGTGATCCCAGAAGCCCCCGATCCCCCCACCCCTCCACGGGCCTAGCCGAGGCTGGGGAGCGAGTGGAGGTCGGGAGCGTGGAGGCCAGCCCTGGCCCCATGGACCTGCCCCCGCAGCTCTCCTTCGCCCTCTACGTGGCCGCCTTTGCACTGGGCTTCCCACTCAACGCCCTGGCCATTGGGGGCGCCGTGTCCCATGCCCGGCTCCGCCTCACCCCCAGCCTCGTCTATGCCCTCCACCTAGGCTGCTCTGACCTCCTGCTGGCAGCCTCTCTGCCCCTGAAGGCGGTGGAGGCCCTGGCCTTGGGCGCCTGGCCTCTGCCGGCCTCGCTCTGTCCTGCCTTTGCCCTGGCCCACTTCGCTCCGCTCTATGCTGGCGGGGGCTTCCTGGCTGCCTTGAGTGTCGGCCGCTACCTGGGGGCTGCCTTCCCCTTGGGGTACCAAGCTGCCCGGAGGCCGCGTTATTCCTGGGGTGTGTGTGTGGCCATATGGGCCCTTGTCCTCTGTCACCTGGGGCTGGTCTTTGGGTTGGAGGCTCCAGGAGGCTGGACGGACAATACCAACAGCTCTCTGGGCGTCAACACGCCAGTGAACGGCTCTCCGGTCTGCCTGGAGGCCTGGGACCCGGCCTCAGCGGGCCCTGCTCGCCTCAGCCTTTCTCTCCTGCTCTTCTTCCTCCCCCTGACCATCACAGCCTTCTGTTACGTGGGCTGCCTCCGGGCACTGGCCCGGTCAGGCCTGAGCCACAGACGGAAGCTGAGGGCGGCCTGGGTGGCCGGCGGGGCTCTGCTCACACTGCTGCTCTGCTTAGGGCCTTACAACGCCTCCAACGTGGCTGCCTTCCTGCACCCCGACACGGGCGGCCGCTGGCGGAAACTGGGGCTCATCACGGGTGCCTGGAGTGTGGTGCTCAACCCGTTGGTGACTGGCTACCTGGGAGGGGGTGCCGGCCGGGCGACAAGTGTGGCGAGAACGAAAGGAGGGACATCCCAGAAGCAGCAGCCGCCGCTGGAGAGAAGGGGCATGGAGCAGGGGAGGCCGGCTGCTCTCGCAGGCCCCTGATGGGGACTGCGCCGAAGGAACTGCAGGGCGGCCTTGCCTGGAAGCACCCTTGGAACCGCTTATGGGAAGAACTGAGCCTGGCCGAAGACCGCATCCCAGTGGAGGGAAGACGGAAGCCAGGGGCCAGGTCACAGGAGGAAGGTAAGCTTGCCTCCGCGTACATCAGCGTGACTCCCCACCTCTGCCTGTCCCTCTTCTCCTCGCGCCCACCTGCCAATGCTACAGAAATTCTCTTCCAGTCTAGAGGAAATGCCACACTGATGGTACGTTCGGGGGGATGCTGTTCCCCAAACATCTCCTAGGAGAGAATATTTTAATTTCTGAACAAGAGGAGAGGCAGGAGGCAAGATACTGACACTGTTATGCCGTTTTGCACTCACAAGAGGGCAGCACTGGAACTGTGAACAGGAAGTTGGTAGGAAAAGACGCCTCCGCAGGGAGAGAAAATGCTAGCCACACCACGAAGAGTCCCTAACAAATAGAGTCCCTGATATGGGACAGTCACCAGGGCGAGTGTTTTACAAGTGTTGTCCCATTTCATACTCACGCAATCCTTTGATTTGGCTACGCAGCTGCCGTACAGATGGGCAGGTTGTTCACTGCACGAGAGTGCCAGGCAGACGGACAAACATTGACTAAAGTCTAGCCTGTGCTGTGCTCACCGATCCATGTGCCCGGCATGGGACTACTTCCATCCAGAGGAAGGAGCACGTTATTCTAATTTGAACAAAGATATCACCCACTCCTCAAGCAGGGCGCCTCGGTGGAGGGCGCTACCGCCTGGAGTGGGGTGCTTTTTCCTAATTTGTACAAAGGCGCTCCTTAAGTTAGCTATGGTCCTGGAGCCAAGTATTATTATCATCTTCATTTTGCAGGATTAAGGAATTTTCCTGAGGCTCTACAGCAAGGAAGGGGTGGACGCGTGATGCGATCCTTCAAGGCAGGACCCCCGAGGGTCAGGGGACATATGAAAGAACTTGAGGTATCAGTGTGAACGCCCATCCTTGTGGTCCACTTTGCAAAGGCAAACAGTGGCACCCTGAACCCGTGAGAGCAGGGAGAGGAGAGTGGTCATGGAGGAGACAAACATCTGGGCACCTGCTCTGATGAGGCAAGATGCAGGAAGCAGACTTGTTCCTCTAAAGGCGATCACGCCGTGAGCATAGCCTGTGCTACAGAACGGGTAGCTACGTGCCTGGCGTGCACGCGCTGGTGTATACAAGCTACCTCTTTTTATGCTTCAGTGTCTACAAGGGCAAGGGATTTCATTTGCTGATCTGCCCCCAGCACCTTAGAAGGGAGCTTGGCACGTAGTAGCAGGTTCTCAGGAAGTGTTTGCCGAACGAATGAATGCTCGCAAGAGCCTTCCAAAGAAAATTTCATTATCTGTTTTACATGAAAACAGACCAGAGAAGTTACCTAACTTGCCCGGGGCTCCGCAGAAGCAAGAAACAAGTTTATTCCCTGCACAGCGGTGACAGCAGAGAATTTCAGTAAAAGCCCGAACTCCTGAGCACAAGCGGCCTCACTGCGCCTTCCCATAAAGCCAGGGACGCTCTCTCCCACCGCTCCGGAGCTCCAGCTGGTGCTGGGCCACTTGTTCCGGAGAATTGCACCTCCTCCATCTGGCGGTGGCATTTAGTTCCTCCCGAGGGTCCACGACGCCCCACGTGATCCGCCCCCCAGCACCCTGGTGACCCCCACCCCGTCAGCCCTAAGCCTTCTAGAGGCCGCACCCAGCAGATTAGCCTGTGCACCCGCCTTTCTGTTTGCCTGAAGGGCCTCCCCAGTGGTTCTCTGCCTCTGTTAGTCCGTACTACCCTCCTACCACTCAATCCCCTTAGACCTCACCTCCACCAGACCCACAGCAGCAACATCCTTGTTTTGCTCACCATTTTTAACAACTTACTTGAGATAAAATTTACGTATCATAAAATCCACCCATTTCAAGCGTACACGTCAAGGGTTTTTAGTACACTGACTAAGCCTTGCACCTGTCACTAGAATCCAGGTTAGAACACGGTCGTCACCCCGGTAAGAGCCCTCCTGCTCGTTTACAGCGGACTCCACTTCCCCCTACGTCCCCAGGCAACCGGCAATCTACTTTCTACTTTCTGTCTCCATAAAGTCGCCTATCTTGGACAATTCATATAAACGGAAACATACGATATATGGTCTTTTATGTCTGGCTTGTTTCCCGTGGCACAATGTTTTTGAGCTTCACCCATATTCTGGGCGTTTCGCTCCTTCCTGTTGCCGAAGAGTATTCCATCGCGTGGATACGCCACATGGTGGATCCGTTCGCCAGCTGATGGGCCACCAGGGGATGTCTCTACTTTGGGGCCATTATGAACATTGCTCAAGTAGATACCTATTAGTGGAGCTGGGTTATTTGGTAGATTTATGCGAACTGTTTCAAGAAACCGCTTCCCAAAGGCACCCTACAATTTTATATTTTTACCAGCAAAGTATGAGGACTCTCATTCCTCCACATCCTCCCCGCCACTTGGTATTATCTAATTTTTTGCTTGTGGCCATCCCAGCGGGTACAGAATGGTATCTCATTATGTTCCATAAATATTTGAATGAATACATAAAGAAGAAGTCTCTGAAGCTGGACAGAGCTTCGGTTTGAACCCTGCTGGTGATGCTTAACAGGCTGTAGCAGGGAGTCACCTCCCCACTGTGAGGCGAAGGGCAGGTTGGCGATGCCCTCAGAAGCAGAGTGCCTGCCACGGATTACGTGCCCCCTCAATCATCATTATCATTATTAGTGCTGTTGTTATTCCCATCACCCCAGAGACAAGCCCACACCCATGGCTGCGATGTTGGCAGCTAACATCTGTTAGTACTTACCATAACATGCCCGCTTCCCTTCTCAGCACTCGACAGGCAGTAGCAATGCCTTAATCTAACAAAACCCTACGAAATTGGTACTGTGATTATCCCTGCTTTGCAGACGAGAAAGCAGAGGTCGAGAGTTTGGGTCACTTGCCCCAAATCCCAGAGTTAGTGACGGAGCCGGAATCGCACCCGGGCTCTGGCTCCGGAGCACGGGCCCTCCATCACTGCGTCGTGCTTCCTGCCCTTACAAGGCAAGTTGGATGACCGCCATTCCGGAGAAGCAGATGCAATTCAAGTGGAGCATCAGGGAGGGGAAGATGAGGTCGGCTCGGGGCTGGGTAGAGCATCCCCTCCGAGGCAGCCGGAGAGCACGCCGCGGTGGAATTTGCTCCTCATTTTGCATACTCGCGCGGTGCTCCTGATGGAGCAAAAGGCATCTTTTGTGCGATTGCCCAATGGTGAATGAGGTCATCTGTCTTTATCAGTTCTGCCAGATAAATAGCTAACTATATTTCTCTAGAGGAGCCGGCGAGGTGCTGGGGGAAAAGCAGTTGGGTTCTCAAATAAGCAGGTGAGCACGGGGCTCTGGGGGGTCTGGAGGGGGAGCCTCGGCGCTTGCTTTTCTCGGGGAAGGGACAGGCGACAGGGTATGACCAGGAAGACAGGCAGGCTGACGCTGCTGAGGAAAGCATCAGGGGGGCAATGAGGGAGTCGGGGCGGTGACAGTGTTCCCTGCCAACGGTCGAGATGCTGTCGGCATGGGGCACCAAGGTCCCCACCCAGACTGCCACCTCCGTCCTCCTCTTTCTCCAGTGGCCATCACCATGGACACCAGCTTGGACCGGTCCTTCTCCCCCGGCAATCACTGGCTCTACTTCTCCGTGTACCTCTTCACCTTCCTCGTGGGGCTCCCCCTCAACCTGGCGGCCCTGGTGATCTTCGTGGGCAAGCTGCGGCGCCGCCCGGTGGCTGTGGACGTGCTCTTGCTCAACCTGACGCTCTCAGACCTGCTCCTGCTGCTCTTCCTGCCCTTCCGCATGGTGGAGGCGGCCAACGGCATGCGCTGGCCCCTGCCCTTCATCTTCTGCCCCCTCTCCGGATCCCTCTTCTTCACCACCCTCTACCTCACCTCCCTCTTCCTGGCAGCTGTGAGCGTCGAACGCTTCCTCAGCGTGGCCTACCCGCTGTGGTACAAGGCCCGGCCGAGGCCGGGACAGGCCGGCCTGGTCAGCGGGGCCTGCTGGCTCCTGGCTGCCGCTCACTGCAGCGTGGTCTACGTGATGGAATTCTCCGGGAAGGCCACCAACGGCACCTGCTACCTGGAGTTCCAGAAGGACCAGCTGGCGATTCTCCTGCCCGTCAGGCTGGAGATGGCTGTGGTCCTTTTTGGGGTGCCCCTGCTCATCACCATCTACTGCTACAGCCACCTGGTGTGGGTGCTCAGCAGAGGCACCAACCACCGGCGGCGGAGGAGGGTGGTTGGGCTCGTGGTGGCCACGTTGCTCAACTTCCTCGTCTGCTTTGGGCCCTACAACGTGTCCCACGTCGTGGGCTACATCCAGGGCGAAAGCCCGGCGTGGAGAAGTTACGTGCTGCTCCTCAGCACCTTGAACTCCTGCGTCGACCCGCTTGTCTACTACTTTTCATCCTCTGGGTTTCAGGCTGACTTTCAGGGGCTGCTGAGGAGGCTGACGGGGGCCTGGGGCCCTTGGAGGCAGGAGGACAGCATGCAACTGAAGGACAAGAATGAGGAGGGGGGCAGCCGGGGGAGCTGTCCAACGTAGAGAACAGGAGGGAGACTCCTGGAGGGCTGTGGAGCAGGCTGGGCTGCCGAGGGGCCTGGCGGGGGGCTCTCGTAGCTCAAGTCGGGCAGGACCGGGGAGCAGGGGGCTGGGGACTGACGTGACTGAGCACCAGGCTGTGCTCACCCAAGCCCGGCTCTCTCGGTCTCACCCAACTGCCCTCGCTTCCCATCCCTGCCCCCTAGGGATTCAGCCCTGGGAAACAGGAGGAGGGCGGGCACCAGAGAAGCGGGAGCCCCCACGGCCAGCTCCTGGGCTTTCCTTAAGGTGACGGAGGAGGAATCGACAGCAGTGACGAAGGCCTGAGAGATGTGCCAGGCAGTGGAAGAAGCCACCCTTCAGAGCTGTTCCTACCCAGCAGGGTGAGAGTGGGGACACAGGCCAGGCTTCAGGGAGCATCCTGCTCTCACAGAAGGTTCCCATTGTTCAGTAAATTCAGACTTTTAGGGACATTTATGAAAAATCATAGTAGAAAAATTACCAATAAATTTGGTAGCAAGCAGAAGAGAATGGTCTTTCCTTATTCTTTTTGTTGTTGTTGTTGTTGTTGTTGTTGTTTATGATGTACCTGCATCAGGTGGGATTGATGGATGGAAGGATAAAACACCCAGACTCTGGAGGGAAAGGGCTAAACCATAGGATGCCTAGATGTCGGGAGAGGATCCAGGTTGGAGGCATAAAAATACCAGCTCACTTAGGGGAAGGACTTGGCCTGACCCATTATCTTCTTCGATAACCCTGTGGCAGGTACTGTTATTAAATGAGCAAGTGAGAATAACTCACTTTATACACGAGGGAATGGGCCCAGGCAGGTGAAGCCTTCTACCTGAGATCCTACAGCCAGTAAGTGACCGAAGCAGGACTGGAGGCTGGAATTAGCCGACTCGGAGTCCCGTGCCCCTCACCCACTCTGCTCTCCTGACTCCAGCTGCGTATCATCCGTATGATGCCATATGGATGATGCCTAGTCTGGCTTCCAGAGCCAGTGAGCCAGTGTGGCCGGGACAAATGTAAACAGGCCACGAGGAAAACTGGAACTACATGCAAAGCAGCTCAGCTCTCTGCGTTGCTAAGTCCTCTTCCCCTATTCTTTATTAGAAACCCACTTGAAAAAATAAATTAGTCAGCACAGTTGACTTCAAAGATAGATGCATACTCTTAGCTATTTTTAGCGAGATGTGACCATTTAGTAAGTTTGCCTTTCTTCCTGAGGAGTGGTGCATGAGAAACAGTCGGTTAGAGCCTCCTCGCCCAGCAAGGCAACCAGAGACATGTGGGCACGTGTTGGCACCCACTTGGCCTTAGTTCAAAAACATTTGTTGTGCACCCACAGTGTGCAGGTGGCTGGGCTGAGAACCGTGTGCAGGTGGCTGGGCTGAGAACGGCAAGGACTTTTAATATTAGCATCTGCTTTCTTGCTGGGGTTAAGGTCGCTGGAGAATGAGGGCTGGCTGTGGGTGAGGGATTGGGTTTCGGGTGGAAGGAGAGAGCCATCATCTCGGTGCAGAGATGAAGGCCTGAGCTGTCTCTCTGACCTGTGACTCATCTTCTGTCCCAAGGAACTCAGTCCCTGGTGGAAGCTAAGAAGTTAATATAAATATGAGTCTATGTGGTTCAGAAAGGGAACAAGGGTGACAGGGAGTCCTGCGACTCCAAAACTGGTAACAAGGACCCAACTGGGGACAAAAAGGAGTTGGAAACTCCACATTCTAGAGAAAGCCAAGAACAATAGGAGCCTGACCCTTTCCTCAGGGTTTATCATGAAGAATAAGAGGCAGCTTAGAGGGCTTTGCTGGTTCCAACCATCACCCAGCACTACCCCCTCCCCAGTCTGTATAAGCAAAAGGCTAGGGGTGGGGAGGGTGAAAAGTCATCAGACGCTGGGGCCATTGTCTGGGTGGTGGTGAGGGGACTGCGGTAGTGTTTTCCAGATTTTGCAGAAGCCAAGGGAAAGGGCTGTTCAGGGAAGAATGGAAGGTGTATCCTGGGATTAAAGCAGAGAAACGAGACTGGCAGACAGAGGGCGTGGGAGCACGTGTGTGAGTGATAAGCATCGTGCCCTCTCACCGGTTGGCAGAGCAAGCATGTGGGGGCCCCCAAGGGGGAGGTGGAAATTCTGGGGATGCCGGAAGAGGTCAAGCCAGCTTGGATCTCCCAAGACAGCGGTCAGAAGAACACAGTTCTACCTGCAAAAGAGAGCCAGTAATTGGGCACCTGACTCACAATGGACACCAAAAGCTACTCGATATTTACCTACAGCACTGTTTCTCAAATTTCTTTGTATCTCTGTCCTCTCAAGGAGCCTTTTTGGATATTTTTTCCTATTCAGCACCTTACTCTTCCCTGCCTGTGAAACTTTAATACAACAGACACACTCTATACCTACTCCTGTGTGCATGGCCCTTTGAAAGCCACAAACCATTGCTTCCTTGGAACTAATTTTCGCCTCTCTGGGGGGCAATGTTGGCCCTGCTGAGAATCCATGAGCTAGAGAACCCATCCCACAGAGTGATAAAGCCTGTCTCACTCAACCGTAGCCCCGTAGCCCCATGAGGTGAAGTTTATTATCCTTCTGGAGCAAAGGAGACCCCATTCCAGAGGAAGCATGGGCGTCTCACAAGAGAAAAGACAGGGCTAGTGTAGAATTTGGGGTAAGGGGACTGTTTAGGTGAAGTTTCAGTGAAGCAGTGCTTGCCAGGCTCTGAGCTAAGCAGGCCTGTATGCAAAGAGGTCAATTTCAGGCCTGGGCTGAGAAGCGGACTCAGGGTCCTGTTCCTTTGGAAAATACGAATAAACGATAAAGGTAGGATTTTTGTCTGAAAACTGTTTGTCTGAAGCTCTGGGGGTTGAAAAGCTTTTGCTGCTCAGATCCTCCTAGCAGCAGAGGGATACTCCATTCTTACTGAAAGGATTTCAAACAGCCAATTTCTGACAGTCTGTGATTTTAGAGAACAAGGTTTCTCAGCAATATAACTTGGCTAGTTAACAAAACAAATTTTTAGGGGCTTCTGGTAGCTCAGTCAGTTAAGTGTCTGACTCTTGATTTCAGCTCAGGTCACAATCTTACGGCTTATGAGTTCGAGCCCTACATTGGGCTCTGTGCTGACAGTGCAAAGCCTGTTTGGGACTCTCTCTTTCTCCCTCTCTCTCTCTCTACCCCTCCCTTGCTTGTGCTCTCTCTCTCAAAATAAATAAATAAACTTAAAAAACAAACAAACGGGTTTTTAAAGGTTTACAAAAGGAGCTCATTGATGGCCATGATGGAGGAGGAGATTTTCCCCTTTAGAAGGAAGGGTTCCCCCTTCAGCAAGACCTAGGGCAGCACAACCCAGAAGGGTAGGAGGAAGGGTAGACTTGCCTCATCCCTGCCACAGGTTCCCAGGGCCATGGGTTAAGGCTTAGCTTATAGGACAGAGAGAGGAGGCCAGAAGTTTTAAATCTCCAAGTGTGGCCAGAAACCTACTCACAAAATCATTAAGAAACTGGCAGGGACAGTTCAATACAGGCAGGACAGTTCAATACAAAGCAGTGAGTAGTTCACCTGCTACAGGCTTGTGCCACAACAAGTCAAACTATTTATAAACCAATTCCCCATCAGAGGAGGGCAGAGGGGAAAGCAGGAAGCAGAGAGGAAGCTGGGTATACGGGAAGGCAGGCTGACTTGATGCCTTTTCCTGAGTTAAATACATCACCGGTGACCAGAGTCTTTGGGTATTTTAGCAAGTGACCTCTCAGCCTGTGAATACGCCCAGCAGGGCAAGGGAAGCTGTAATACAAAGCAGGAGAGGTAAATCTGCTTCATGTGGATGCTGGAAGGGGGTGCAAAAAGTAGGCCAGGTCCGGGTTGGGAGGGAGGAATAGATGGGGTGAGCAAGAATCCTGGGATTCTGCAAAATTAGTTGCAACAATCATCCAAAAGCAGGAAGCAGAGTGGCAATAAAAGAAAGAATGTGAAAGAAGCCAGGCTGTAAATTCTGGGAGAGGAGAATTAGAAGTGGGACGCAGAGTTTGCAAAGGAGGAAACAAGTAAAGTGAAATAGTGTGAGAAAGCGCTCAACTCTTTACCTTCCTCTCTCTGATATGACCTCTCTGGTTAAAAAAAAAAAAAAAAAAACAAGTTATTACAGGCATCTGTGGCCCCTAAAACTCTGCAAAGTCTTCTGACTTCCTTTTAAAGTCAGTTCTGAAAAAACCATCCAGATGGAGGGAGATCAAGGCACCAAGATGACAGCCTGTGATCTCAGAAGAGGATACTGAGATCACACTCCAGAAAAAGAATGGGATGGAAGAAATGAAGTCGGAGAAAGCTGGTGGTAGTGGGACGGTGCACAGAGCTCACCCCCCCATGGAAGCATGGAGCGAGGGAAGAGTAAATACTGCAGAAGACGGAATGGGGTATTTTTGGAAGGGAGGTGATTTTAACTGAATTTAGACTCATTTCACCGAATTCAGACAACCAAATCAAGAGTCTCCTGTTGCCGATCCCCCAGCCCCAGGGTCAATTTGTAAATGGCACTGACCACACCATTCTTGTTCCCATTTATTGGTGACGGCTCTCAGGCAGAACACACAATGACCCAATTCTAGCCAGGAAAATTCTAGCTCTCAGGAAGAACACACAATGACCCGATTTTAGCCAGTAAGAGGTCTGCTGGGGGGAGGGGGGGTCTCCGGAAAACCATATTGAAAGAGATAGATGTGTGAAGAGCTACCCTCTCGCTTCCTGGTTTGGAAACTTTTATGTGAGGATGTGATACTTGGAATTGTAGCAGCCATTTGGGGGCCATCATGCCACAAACTTGAGGAAGAATGCTAACAAGCTAAAGGTGGTGGGGGAGAAGGACAAAAAGGCCTTGCTGAATTGGGACCCCCACCTCCACACTCACTGTTAACAAACATTCCTATAGCTGACTCACCATTAGCCAGATAGCCGCTAACTTGCAGCCAAACGCATCTTAACTGTAATGGATAAGCAAGCCTCTGTCTAAGCATCCTATATCCTATATCTTGTCACCACTTGGTGACATCTTCTCTTCCTCCAAATTATTTTATGATGCTGGAATCTCTAAATTCTATTTGCTTTGAAGGAGCTATGAAATCCTAGTGTTTATCTTACCTATTCTAGCTGGGCTCAAAGGAGATTTCTCCAGTCAGTAGCCCTGGCACCAAGATGTCAGGACTCCCCTCATTCGAAGGCTCTCGACAGCTAACAGGCTGGGGCTGTATGGACATATTACAAAATGAAAAACACACCTACTGGATGGGACCCTTTTTGAGGTTGAGGATCATCTGACTGATGGTCTGGGCTGCAAGCTCCTCTCCTTTTATTGATAAAAATTCCCATGCTTGGATGTAAGACCTAAACGTGAGACAGAAAACCATGAAAACCCTAGAGGAGAAAATAGGCAAAAACCTCTTTGACATCAGGTGCAGCAACTTCTTACTAGACAGGTCTCCAGAGGCAAGGGAAACAAAAGCAAAAATGAACTATTGGGACCTCGTCAAGATCAAAACCTTCTGCACAGCAAAGGAAACAATCAACAAAACTAAAAGGCAACTGATGGAATGGGAGAAGATATTTGCAAATGACATACTAAATAAATAAAAGGCTAGTAGCCAAAATCTATAAAGAACTTGTCAAACTCAACACCCAAAAAACAAATAATCCAGCGAAGAAACGGCCAAAAGACATGAACAGACACTTTTCCAAAGAAGACATCCAGATAGCTAACAGACACATGAAAAGATGTTCAACATCACTCATCATCAGGGAAATACAAATCAAAACCAAAATGAGTTACCACCTCTCACTTGTCAGAATGGCTAAAATTAACAACTCAGGAAACAACAGATGTTGGCGAGGATGTGGAGAAAGGGGAACACTTTTGCACTGCTGGTGGGAATGCAAACTGGTGCAGCTGCTCTGGAAAACAGTGTGGAGGTTCCTCAAAAAATTAAAAATAGAACTACCCTATGACCCAGCAATAGCACTACTAGGAATTTATCCAAAGGATACAGGAATGCTGACTCATAGGGGCACGTGTACTCCAATGTTTATAGCAGCACTTTCAACAACAGCCAAATTATGGAAAGAGCCGAAATGTCCATCACCTGATGAATGGATAAAGAAGATGTGGTTTATATATACAATGGAATACTACTTGGCAATGAGAAAGAATGTAATTCTGCCATTTGCAACAACATGGATGGAACTGGAGGGTATTATGCTAAGGGACATAAGTCAGTCAGAGAAAAAGATATCCTATGTTTTCACTCATATGTGGAATTTGAGAAACTTAACAGAAGACCATGGGGGAAGGGAAGGGGAAAAAATAGTTTCAAACAGAGAGGGAGGCAAACCATAAGAGACTCTTAAATACAGAGAACGAACTGAAGGTTGATGGGGGGGGAGTGCGGGGCAGAGGGGAAAATGGGTGATGGGCATCGAGGAGGGCACGTCTTGGGATGAGCACTGGGTGTTGTATGTAAGCGATGAATCACGGGAATCTACCCCCGAAACCAAGAGCACACTGTATACACTGTATGTTAGCTAACTTGACAATAAATTATATAAAAATAAATAAATAAAATAACTAAGAAAAAAATTCCCTTGCTTATTATGGGACATAGATTGCCATGGAAACAAGAGAGTGTTGAATGAATGGGGATGGGGATCGTGAGCGATGTCCTGTGGAAGGACACTTGGCCCCAATCGGTGTTCTTAGAAACAGGAGAGCTACCCAGTCTTCCTGCCTGTGGAGTCACTGTACCACAGGTAATGGCTACATGAAGATGAGGAGATGATTTCCTGGATGTCTAATTCACCACTTAACAATTCATGCCCACAATCAGGGGCTTGCTGCTTACCGTGTCCCTGCACCCCCCTCCCCTTTCTGGCAATTGTTTCCTAGTGGTTCTTGGTGCTTAGAGCACAAACCTCCTCTTCCCAACACCCTAGAAACCGCCTTCAAAATAACTCATTGTTTGTTTATCCTTCGGAAAACAATCAAATTATATGCTGTGAATCAAAAGGTCAGCTGGAAAAGATGTAAACAGGAAAGTTCACTGCAGAGCGAACTGAACAAACAGGCCAGCAAGCTCGGGCCCCGGGTGGGGGTAGTGGCAGCGCTCGCTGCTGTTGTTGCACGCCAGCCGGACCCCAGCCAGCCTGGTGAGGCATCCGGCCAGGCTCCGGGACAAGATAGACGCACAGGGGCTTTGGAGGCATCACTTCTGACCTCACAACCCGGCGATGGCTTCCTAGGTGTCACTCAGGAGGAGGAGAGCAACCCCGTGTACGCAATGCAGACTGTACAGAAATATTCACAGCAGCTTTGATCATACTAACCCCATTCGGGAAATGGTGCAGGTGACCATCAAAAGTGAAAGGATGTGGGGCCACCTGGGTGGCTCAGTCGGTTAAGCGTCCGACTTCGGCTCAGGTCATGATCTTGCGGTTCACGGGTTCAAGCCCCGCGTTGGGGTCTGTGCCGACAGCTCAGAGCCTGGAGCCTGCTTCCGATTCTGTGCCTCCGTCTCTCTCTGCCCCTCCCCTGCTCGTGCTCTGTCTCTCTCTCTCTCTCAAAAATAAACATTAAAAAAAAATTTGTTTTAAAAAGAGAATGGATGTAAAAACTGTGATGTAGCCATGCAACGGCATACCCCTAGGCAATAAAAGTAACACACTGCTGACAAAGGTGACCATACAGCCTCTGACTCTGACACTGTGATTTATCATAAAAAATGTATTTGGTCTTCAGCCAAGGATTATAGTTGTCCAGCGGTGGCCCATTCCTGCCACAGAGCTCCTAAAAGCTTTGGGATTTCCTGAGCGATGAGAGCAACGAACCCGTCTTTTGTTATGCGGCGGTGACTCTTGGACCCCCACCTAAAAGTGGGGGCTAGGTGCCAGAGGAACCAACTGAGGGATTAGAGGGTTGGTATTTTCAGTCCTGACCTGCTGACTTCTGGAGACAGGGGGAGGCGCTGGAGGTCGAATCAGTCCCAATGGCCTATGTAATCAATGAATCAATTGCGCCCGTGTAATGAAGTCTCCATATGAACTCAAACGAGCGGGGCTCAGAATGCTTCCACTTGGTGAACATGTGGAGATTTGGGGAGAGCGGAGCACTAGGAGAGGGTATGGAAGCTTCACACGCCTCCCCCATCTCATGCTTTGCTCTATGTGTCTCTTCCATCTGGCTGTCTCTGGGTCATGGCCTTTTAGAACTGATGGGCGATCTCGTATGTAAAATGTATCTGTGAGTTCTGTGAACCGCTCTAGCAAATTCACTGAACCCAAAAAGGGGGACATGGTTACCTCGAACCGTAGCCAGTGTGTCAGAAGCACAGGTGACAGCTTGGACCGGCAATTGATGTCTGACATGGCGGCGGAGTGCGTGGGGCTAGGGTAGCCTTGTAGGACCGAGCCCCTTGAGCTGTGGAATGTGACACTATCTCTAGGGAGAGTTAAGTTGCATCGCAAGACACCCAGCTGGTATCTAGAGAATTGCTTGGTGGTGTGGGGGAAGCCATCCCCCCCACCCCTGTTCAGAATTGGTCCCAGAACCCCTGTACTGAGAGAAAGCAGATCAGTGGTTGCCAGGAGCCACGGAGGAGAAGGGGGAAGGATGAATGGGAAGATGCCAGAGGGACATTTGAGAGTGATGGAAGTGTTCTAGAATTTGACTGGGGTAGGGGGTTACAGAGATTTCTACGTTTGTCAAAACCTCTCGAACTGTGTGCTTAAAATGGCTGCATTTTTATTGCGTGTAAATTTAGCCTCTCTAAAAATAGTTGATTAAAAAAAGTCACGTCACCTCGCCTCTCTGTGTCACCTCATATTATATGTGTACATAACGTCGGCGATAAACCTTCCCACATTTCAAAAAGCCACGCAGGTCTCTGCTTTTGCTGTGCCCTTCTGCAGACGTGACTGCTGTAATACGGGCACCCAGGTTACAGGAAAGGGCAGAAACCATGGTGCAAGCATGTGATCGGTGGCAACCAGCTCTTATCTGGGTGCTGGAGACCCACACGGTCTATGGCCAACTGGGGAATGCACAGCTCGTCAGAACTCAACTCCTGTCTTGACACCAAGAAGGGCTGTGGGCCCAGGGCCTGCCATACTTTCCGCTTCTCCCAGCTGAAAACCCAGCTGTTACTGCTGTTTTTTGAAATCTTACCCTTTTTTTTTTTTCTAAAGCCGATGAAACATTAAAGTGTTGTGTATGGTGAAAAAGACGCAGGCCCGAGGGCTGTGATCTGGTTCTCAGGCTTCCAGTGTGGCCTCTGCAGCCGTGGGCACCGAGGAGGGTTCAGATACTGGGAATGGGTGGCGAAAGAAGCAGGAGGAAGTGTCATTTTGCCACAAGTGCAGCTCAGAGATAACTTTGCCCAGATCCGATGGCAAACAGCTGCAGAGATCTGCTGACTTTCTAAAATCGTCCTTAGCATTTCCAAGTCCCTGCCCCGGCCAGCAGCCCTGCTCTAAAGCTACCCGCCACCCCGCCCTCTCAAGGGAGGTCTCTGGCGGACACAGGCAGGGCACAGCAGAGCAGAGGCGCCCACGGAGGAGCTCCCACAATCCCTGGGGGCCTCTATCTCAACCCTGGCTCCTCCTCCCGCTCCCATACTCTGGTAGGCATTGTTCTGGAAGGCCGTCCCCTTTTGCTCTTGCTCTTCACCCTCTCTCCCCAGGTGTTCTAATCCATGACCACGGCTCTAACCAAATTTCCATCTCCAGCCCCGGACTCTTGTGCGCCCAACTTTGAACATCTCAACTTCACAGGTCCGAACTGAGCTCTTCATTCCCTTCCCCACATCTGAACCCCCACCCCAGCCTAGGCCACCCCGGGGGAGTGGCAACACCATCCACCTACCTGCCCCTGCCAGAAACCCAGGAATCTTTTTTTTTTTTTAAGGTTTCATTTTTTTTTTATTTTTAAAATGATCATACAATAAAAAGGAACTTTTTCAGGGAGGACGAAACAGTTCTGTGAATTTTAACACTCATGGATTCCTGTAACCACCACCACGATCAAGATAAGCAACAGTTATAGTCACTTCTTCCCCTGGCTCCTAACCACCGACAACCACAGGTCTATCGTATTTATCTCTTCAAAAACGACACCTAAATGGAAGCATCCAGTCTTTAACCTTTTGACACTTTCTTCTTCCACTCAGCAAAAGGTCTCTGAAATTCGCCCCGGTTACTGTGAGCATCACGGTTTGTTTCCTTTTAGTGCGAAGTGGTTGGTTCCACTGCCTGGCTACATCACCATTTGCTTATCCGTGCACCCACTGAAGGACACTTGGGTTCTTTCAGTTCAGGACAGTCATGGATAGAGCTGCTCTAAACATTCACGCACTGGTTTTTTGTGTGGACTCGAGTTTTCACTTCTCTGGGTCAAATATCCAGGAGAGGGATGGCTGAGTCATCTGGTAGTTGAGTGTTTAACTTTTAAAGACACCTTCCACCTGTTTGCTGTTGGTTGTACCACTCTGCATTCCTTCCAGCCATAGAAGAGACTCAGCGCTCCGCCTCCTTGTGGCACCTGGTGGCCCTGGCGGCCGTTTGGACAGGGGTACAGTGCTCAGAAAGCCATTCTTAGAAGGCAACTAAGCGCACCACTATCCCACCAACGCACAACAGCCATTCTTGACGCCCACTCCCTTACTGCCCACACGCAATTCATCATCGAGTCCTACTGCGTCTATCTCCAGAATGTGTCTGGCACAAACCTGCTTCTCTCCAATGCATAGCAACTATGATCTCTCACCTGGACTCCAAAAGCTTCCAACCTGGCTTTTCTACTCGTCCTCATCCTCGTTGGTTCACATCACAGTCAGGGGGGCCTTTGAAGAACATAACTGGATCGTGTCATTGTCCACTGTCCATTCCTATCCTCTCTTCCTGGCTTCCAGGCCCTGTGCCATCTGTCCCTGCCTCTCCCGGTCTCTAAGCCCTTGGGGGCTCATCCTACTTTCATCGACATCACTCTGCTGGCCTGGCCTCGAGCAGCCAAGCTCTCAGTCTCTGCACACAGTTTCTCCTCTGCTTGACCTGGCCGGGTCACCTCTTCTTTCAGGTTTTCTTGCCAACGTCACTTTAGAGAGGCCTTCCCTGATCACCCAATCTCAAGTAACCCTCACCACTTGACATTATCCCACACTGCGCTATGACAGTTTGATTTGCATATTTGGCTGTTCATTTTTTTAGTATGTGGTTCCTCCCTGTACGCTGGGAAGCCCTTGTCAGCAGACACCATGTCTGTTTCATTTGTTCTGTATACCCAGGTGCCTAAAACAGTATCTAGCACAGAATAGGCATTTGGTATTTGATAAATAAATGAATGAATAAGAAAAAGTATCTCTAACTTTCCACTGTTATAAATAATGCTACAAGGAACATCCTTTTCCATAAATGTCAGTGGATTTATACATTTTGTAAGAGGTGCCGCTGTATTACATGGTACATTCATTTGATATTTTAAATATGGACAAATTACCTTCCCCAGATGAATCAACTCTGTCGCCAACCGTCTGTAGGAGGCTCCATACCTCTGCAACAAGGGGAAATATCACATTTTAGCTTTTTTTTAAGTTGGCATTTAAAACTCAGTAACTCGGTGTATTAGGGTCCTCCAGAGAAAGAGCCCATAGGATGTGTGTATGCATGGAAAGAGATTTATCTAAGAAATTGGCTCATGTGGCTGTGGTGGTTTGGGAGCCCAAAATCTGATGGAGGAGGCTGGCAGGCTGGAGACTCAGGTCCAAAAAGTTGCAGTTCAAGTCCAAAGGTAGTCTGGGGCTGGGAGACAAGGAGGAGTCAACGTGGCAAATGAAATATGAAGGCAGTCTGCTGGAGAACTCCCTCCTGCTCAGGGAAGGCCAGCCTTCTATTCAGGTCTTCAACTGATTGGAGGGAAATCTGCTTCACTCAAAGTCTACCAATTTAAATGTAAGGCTCATCCAAAAGTATCCTCACAGAAACATCTAGAATAACATTTGACCAAATACATGGGCACTGTGGCCCAGCCACGCTCATACATAAAATTAAGCATCCCCTCAGTACTATTTTACTTTTAATTTCTCTTATAAAAAGTGAGGTAGCAGGGTGCCTGGGTGGCTCAGTTGGTTAAGCATCTGACTTTTGATTTGGGCTCAGGTCATGATCTCACAGTTAATGATTCTGAGCCCCATGTCAGGCTCCATGCTGACCTGTTTGGGATTCTCTCTCTCCGCCCCATTCTGGCTTGTGCGTGTGCATGCATGCATGCTCTCTCTCTCAAAATAAGTAAATAAACCTAAAAAAAAAATGAGGTAGCAAATATTTGCGTATTGAATATAGTCATTTATCTTTTTTCCTATAGTCGCCTTTTTCTTATTAGTTTGCAGGGTATTTGCATATCTATCAATGTTTGCATTTACAAATGCTTTTTCAGTTTTATATGCAGAAAGATGGGGTCTTTTACTTTGTTAGTAACTTTTCCCATAGCTTTATGTTTTTATGTGCTAAAGTTTATCATTACTTCCATGACTTCTACATTTCTGTCATGCTAGAAAAAAAGCCTTCTCAGTTGCAAGGCTTAAAAACGATCTTATATAATACCTATACAACTTCTATAGTTTTAAAAGATATATCTGATCTTCAGCATAGCTGGATTTTACTTTTATTGTCAAGTTGTAACTCTTTCAAATGTATACTCAACTATCCCAACATAATTTACTGAATAGCCCATTCCCTCCCACTGATGAGAAATGGGTTTGGATCACTTAATTAGAAAGAATCCTTCACATGTAATCAATACAATACATCACATTGTAATCAACTGCAATACATCGTAAACAATAAGACATCATCATTTTTACCCATCCTATTAGCAAAAAATATTAAAGATTCAAAATATCTACTATTGGAGAAGGTGCACAGAAATGGGTACCCTCATACATGGTTGGTAGGAATGTAAATTACTGAACATTTTCAGGAAGGTAATACATAAATAGCTATCAAAAATTTTAAAGAACATCTCTTTGACCCAGGAGTTCTATCAATTATATATCTAAAAATCCATCTAACCAGGGGCGCCTGGGTGGCTCAGTTGATTAAGTGTCCGACTTTGGTGCAGGTCATGATCTCGTGTTTCAAGCCTGGTTCAAAATCTGTCTCCCTCTCTCTATGCCCCTCCCCCGCTTGCACTCTGTCTCTCTGTCTCTCTCTCTTTCTCTCTCTCAAAAGTAAATAAACATTAAAACAATTTTTAATACATGTAACGAAAATACATGTATTTAGATAGATAGATAGACAGCCAGACAGACATTTACTGAAGCACTGTTTGTCATTACAAAAGAACTGAAAACTTCAATAATGTGACAGTTCATCAGACATATTAAATAGTGAAAAATGAAGTTTCAAAGCAATATGCACAGTATTACTCCATCTATGCAATTTTTAAAACTTTACATTTCTATATGTACATATATGGGTATAAATAAACAGATTACCCCTAGAAAGGAAGAAGTGCATTGGAGAAGTGAAGTAGCATTTCACATTTCACTTCTGTATTGTTGAATCCTTTGACAAGAAGGATATATTCTTGCATGATTATGTAAGCTTTTAAAATTAAAAAATAATAATAATAATGGAGGAACATTCACCACCTTGATTCTGAACAAGCTGGAACACAGAATAGGGCACAGAAGTTTGAGATGCTTGCAAAAACAGACACATAGATCAATGGAACAGAATACAAAACCCAGAAATGGACCTGCAAATGTATGGCCAACTAATCTTCAACAAAGGAGGAAAGAATATCCAGTGGAAAAAAGAGAGTCTCTTCAGCAAATGGTGTTGGAGAAACTGGACAGTGAGTGACATGCAGAAGAATGAACCTGGACCACTTTCTTACTTACACAAAAAATAAACTTTTAATTTTAATTAGGCTTACACCATGCACAAAAAATAAACTCAAAATGGATGAAAGACCTAAATGTGAGACAGGAAACCATCAAGACCCTAGAGGAGAAAATAGGCAAAAACCTCTTTGACCTCGGGTGCAGCAACTTCTTACTAGACAGGTCTCCAGAGGCAAGGGAAACAAAAGCAAAAATGAACTATTGGGACCTCATCAAGATCAAAACCTTCTGCACAGCAAAGGAAACAATCAACAAAACTAAAAGGCAACTGATGGAATGGGAGAAGATATTTGCAAATGACATATTAAATAAATAAAAGGCTAGTAGCCAAAATCTATAAAGAACTTGTCAAACTCAACACCCAAAAAACAAATAATCCAGCGAAGAAACGGCCAAAAGACATGAACAGACACTTTTCCAAAGAAGACATCCAGATAGCTAACAGACACATGAAAAGATGTTCAACATCACTCATCATCAAGGAAATACAAATCAAAACCAAAAGAGTTACCACCTCTCACTTGTCAGAATGGCTAAAATTAACAACTCAGGAAACAACAGATGTTGGCGAGGATGTGGAGAAAGGGGAACACTTTTGCACTGCTGGTGGGAATGCAAACTGGCGCAGCTGTTCTGGAAAACAGTGTGGGGGTTCCTCAAAATATTAAAAATAGAGTTACCTTACAACCCAGCAATGGCATGACTAGGTATTTATCCATAGGATATGAAAATGTTGATTCGAAGGGGCACATGCGCCCAAATGTTTACAGCAGCATTATCAACAAAAGCCAAATTATGGAAAAAGCCCAAATGTTCATCACCTGATGAATGGATACAGAAGATGTGGTGTGTGTGTGTGCATTGTGTGTATATATATATGTGTGTGTATGTGTATGTGTATATATATATTTATTTGAAAGATATATATATATATTTGGCATATATATATATTTGATAGATATACACATATATATGCATACACACACACACACACACATATATATAGTCATCAAAAAGAATGAAATCTTGCCATTTGCAACAATGTGGATGGAACCAGAGTGTATTATTCTACGCAAAGTCAGTCAGCCAGAAAAAGATAAATATCATATGATTTCACTCTTAAGTGGAACTTAAGAAATAAAACAGATGAACATAGGGGAAGGGAAGGAAAAATAAGATAAAAACAGGGAGCGGGAGAAAATATAGGAGACTCTTAAATATAGAGAACAAACAGAGGGTTACTGGAGGGGTTGTGGGGGGGGGGGTGGGCTAAATGGGTGAGGGGCATTAAGGAATCTACTCCTGAAACCATTGTTGCACTATATGCTAACTTGGATGTAAATTTAAAATTAATTAATTAATTAAAAAAATAATAAAAAAATAAAATCCAGAATGGAGGGGCCTGTACTCAAAGTATCTGACCCCCTACCCTGGTTAGTCCTGGTATATACTCAATATATTCAGTGAATTACTTTAAAAAAAAGTTAGCTTAGGGGTGGGGGGATGGGCAAAATGGGTGAAGGGGAATGGGAGGGACAGGATTCCGGCTAAGGAATCAATAAGTCGTGGGGATAAAAGCCACAGCACAAGGAACAGAGTCAATGATATCATAATAGCGATGCATTGGGATAGACGGTAGCTATACTTGCGGTGAACACAGAATAATATACAAACTTGGGGAATCGCTACGTTGTACATCCGAAAGTAATGTAACGTTGTGTGTCAACCATATGCAACTAAAATACATTGTAAAATGAAAATTAACGTGGTAACTTAGAAAAAAGATCAACAGACGCCAAGTGCCACCACATCCCCATCCAATGGAAGGCGTTAGACCATCCACACAGACTCTGGAAACCGGTTTTATCAGCCCTGGTTCAAGGCCCACATCTAGGCCAGATACAAGGAACTGGGACAGGGAAGAGGAGACACTGAAAACTTTCTGGAACGCTGCGAGTGTACCGTGTTCTGACTCCAGTGGGAAGACGACGGGGAGCTTCCTGCTCGCACATAATGCACAACAGATGGGCTTGAAGACAGCCACCGGCAGGGCTTGACACGTCCCTGAAGTTTAGAGGACGCGAAGGCTGGTGCCAGAAGCTTGCTCGGAAAAATCAAACCAGGACAAGCGGCCACACTGGCGGTGAGCTGCTGTCCTACCGACAATGGTATTAAGGTCCACGGTCCCCTTGGACCAAAGGGGGACCCTTTGCTGGCGAGCCAGTCTAGTCATTTCATGAATGACGCACCCAAGAGTCAGCCCGGAGGCCCAGTGAGGTCCCACAGAGAGGAGGCCCAGGAGCAGAGACCGGACTGAGTGACCGGGTGGAGGAGGCACTCACATCCAAAGGAAACGCAGAGAAAGGTTCCAGCTGGGAGGTCCAAGAACCTGCAAAAGGTCTCCCTCCACTGGAGACCGAGTCAGCACTAGACACGTCCCGCCCAGAGGGCATCAGCCCCAGGTCATAACCGTACCAGGCCAGCTAGACATTCCCGGCCCCTCCTGCATCCTCTCTGCCCACGGGGAGGGGCCGAAAGCTGTAGCTAACGTGTAGGAGAGCACAGGAGACCAGACGGAGCCAAGAAAGAGAAATCCCACCGTGCCAGGCCCTTCCTCTGCAGGCTGCCAGTCGGCGACATTGCAGAGCCGGGAGGGAGAAGTGCTCCCAGGAACAGAATTGGGAACTTTGATATTACACCGGGCTGGAGCTACGTGATTATTCCACAGACCGGACTCTTACCGTCTAAGAGTACCCACAGGAGCCAGGGCCCTGGAGAAGTCGTGCTACCACAGGATGAAGGGTTGTGGGGGAAGAAACGAAGTTAGGGTTTACTGGCATCTGTCAAGTCCCGCTCTTTCCATAACACGGCTATATCCCATTTGAGATGGCCTCAGGGTGCAGAATTCACCTCCTCGGAATTCTGCATCAGCACAACAGGTAGGGTAGTTCTTGCCTCTTGTAGAAGCAGATTTCTCTTCAGTGCAGGGAGGGGCTGCTGCCCGAGGGCAGCGCCTGTGCTCTGAGCCAGGCAGGCCCTGCCGGCCCATCCGCTGATACCAGGCTCACCCCGGTGCCTGCCTGCAGGGCATCTGGCCCCGGGCCCATTTACTCTTAGGACATGATCCCCAGGTGAGGTTAAACATACAGTCACACAAATATCTTGACAGGACCTAGCTTTTAAACCCATGGCTCATTTCTGGTTCTACACTTCACCGCACACTGTCAAAAAGCAGGCAGAGAAAATCCTACAACTATTTTGTGAATGGTATGGTCCCATTTCTTATTTCATGGTAAGAGGCTGTTCTACCATTACAACCCCATTTGAGAATATCGTCACCTTTTTTTTTTCTTCATATACTGGGAACTTCAAAAAATGGAAGTGGTCTAGGCTGTCCTGACCGCTGAGGGGCCCTGCTGTAAGAACACTGAGCATCCTTCAGTTCCCCAGCACCTGACTCCCTTCCCGTGTTTAGGGAACTGCCCATGTCTGAATCTTTAGTCTTGGTGGGAAGCAGAGCCTGGCTCCCACCAGGGAAGCTGATAACGCTGGGACCTTGTTTTCTGGGCATCTCTCCTGTGTTGAGCTAATCAGGTTCAGCTGCCCAAACTCAAATCTGAGGCTACAAAGTGGTACAAAGAAGGAAGGCAGCAGGGAATTGCTCCCGGCGGTGGCAGCAGTGGTGGCAAATAGAATATGACTCTAGGGCCACAGCGTGTGTGGGTTTGAAGGGGAGGGGCTCCTGTGCCCTCACTGGACTGGGTTGGGTGGCATAACTTTTAACGTGGTCCTGACTGCACAGCTCCCTTTATTCTCCAAGCTTCGTTCTCCAGCCTTCCTGGCAGATCTCTGAGCTACCCAACATGTTATCATATCATCTCTAAATTAGCAGAGTTGGCTTCTGTTGCTGCAATTAAGAGCCATCTCTGAGACGCTGTCCAGAACGGTGATTATGGGCTAAGAGAGCCTGCATCCTATTGAGTGATGTGAAACCCATTAGTAATCAGTAAAATGGGAATGCATTAAAACAGCAAACAGACACTGCTTGATAGCCATTCAACTGGCAAAAATCCAGAAGCTGGATAATGCCAAGTATGGGTGGGGACGGGTGGAGATCTAATGGCCAGGAGGCCCGTAGCTCTGTCCTCTTCCTTTTTTATGTCTACCTTGGTCCTATCCACTCTCCCACCTGGGGCAGCCCAACAGAAGAGAAGGCTCTGGCTGGGTGGTGTGGGATGTACTCTATCACGTACAGGACCATCTCTGCTGAATCACAGGTGTTTGTGTGACACACAGCACAGCTCGTGAAGAATGCTCAGTAAATGTTAGCTGTGGATGTTTTCTCTTGCTTTTAATTTTTTTTTTTTAAGATCACACACACCCAGAAAAAAGTTTTTTGGTTTTTTTAAATGTTTTTATTTTGAGAGAGACAGAGAGTGTGTGCATGCGTGCACACACACACATACACACATGTGCGCACGCGAGTGGGGGTGGGGCAGAGAGAGGGGGAGAGTGAGAATCCCAAGCAGGCTCCACGCTGTCTGTGCAGAGCCCAATATGGGGCTCGATCTCATGATCTAACAGCACAAAAGGATCTACACAGAAAAGTCTCCCTCCCATCCCAACACCCAGTTCTCCTTTCCAGAGACAAACCACGGCTCATGCGTGTCCCGTCCCCAATCTACACTCACCCGGCATCCAGAAGGATCCTTTGGAAATGTGAAACAGCTTACCTCACACCTTTGCCCACCATATTCCGGGTGTCACTCCACAGCCACGAGGCCCCACGTGGTCCCGGGCCTGCTGAGCACCTGACTTCATTAGCACAACTCTGCCCTCTCCCAGTCCCCTTGCTGCCGCTCCGGCCTGCCTGGCCTCTCCCAACACACTGGCTTCCCTCGGGGCTTGCCGTCCCTGTGTCCGGAACACTACGACAGTCTCCCAACTCATTCTCTTCTTCCTTGCGGGTCTCTGCTCAAACATGACCTCCTCTGAGAGGCCTTCGCAGACTCGCCCTCTGCCCCCATCTCTGTCTTCCTTCTTAGCCCCAGTCCAACCCCCGGCTTATGCTACGATCCATCTGCAGACTGCCTTGCACCAACGGAATGTCAGCTCCGTGAAGCAAGGCCTGTTCGCTGCTGATTCCCCAGCACTGGCGAGGGTGGTAGCATGGGGGCTGCTCGGGAAACCCTCGCTGAGTCAATGTGTGGGCGTGTGTCCCCTTCTCTCGTGCAACTCGCCATTCCTACGACATGCTTTTTCCTTTTAACGGTACATCTCGCAGTTGGATCTACGCTGGCATATGCAGATCTGCCTGGTTACCTGTAGCAGGTGCGTGGCGGGTCCACCGACTGGGTGCTCCATGGCTTTCACTCGATCAGATCCCTGCTGACGGATATAAGTTGTTCCCAGTCTTTTATTATCACAGAACAAACAGACAAAGAACACTGTGAGGATGTACTTCATGCACACGGGAAAGTACATCCATATAATAAACTCATAGATGTCAGCGTGTTGGACCAGATGGTATGGGGTTTTTCATTCTGAAAGGCATCAGCAAATCGCACCCTCCAGAGAAGTGTCCCAAGTAACGAGGGGAGAGAGAGGAGCAGGAGATGAGGTCAGAGAGTGACAGGGACAGGAAGCCAACACAGTAGAGCCTGCAGGCCACGGTAAGGACTGTGGCATCGACAAGAGATGGGAAGGTCACGGGGTTTTGAGTAGAGGAGGGATATGACTACTTAGGTTCTAACAGGACCATTCTGGCCGCCGTGGAGAACAGACTGAAGGGGCAACAGGAGTAGCAGGGGGATCAGACAGGAGGAGATCGTTCAGGGACACAGGCGAGCGATGGGGATGACAGCTTGAACCAGGGTGGCAGCGGAGGGTGTGGTCAGTGGTGAGATTGGGGATATATTGTGAAGAGACAGCGGAAGACGTCTGCTCATGGAATAAATGGCAGAGGAAGAGAAGAATCACGGCTCTGTCTCGGGGTTTTGGTCTGAGTAACTGGAAGGATGGGGTGGCAAACCTGTGTACCCTGGGGCCCCACTCCCGAGACGTGGGAAGCCAGGGCACGCAGAGGCAGCAGCCGGTGGAGGGGGTGGCGGCCGGAAAACCTTAATTTCCTAACAGGTGAGGTTTCTCCATCTTCGACTGTGTGGCTCCAAGGGGTGCAGCTGAACCGCAGTGGGCTGAGCTGTCCAGGGGGCTGGCTCAAGAGCAAGCGCAGCAGCGCCTACCTTGAACCCTGCTCCCTGGATGGGCCCATGTCCCTCCCTTCCCTTCCCTTCCCCTGGTGGCGCATGCCGCTGAGCGTGGGACTGGACACCACTGTTCCTTAGCCTCTTAAAATGTTTCCCAGAGACTTCATGCTCAGCGCCCCCCCCTCTGGCCTTTCCCCAATCTGTTGGTGCTGATGCTGAAGAGGACAGTGATAAAGACACAGTGATGTGTGTTAGAAGGAACAAGAAGGGGGCTGTCAGCTTCTGCCTGGCTGCGGCAGCTTATCGGGACACACCAGAGAGCAAGAGAGGGAGATAAGATCAACGGATGCAGATGTGACAGCTGTCTGTCCTCTGAGGTCCAACAACTCCAGACGACAGTCAGCACTCTCTAACTCCCTCCTGGGCCCTCTCACCGCCGCCCACAGGCTGAGCGGCCTGACCTGGCTTCTGCACCCAGCCACCCTGGCCTCCTTTCGGTTCCTCTGACACAGCAAGTCTGTTCCCGCTGCAGGGCTCTGGCGCTTGCTGTCCCCTCTACCTGCAACGCTCTACCCATGGCTGGCTCCTCTCCTCCGTGCGAACATCCCTGCTTAGCCCAGGCCTTTCCTGACAGCTCTCTCCCCCAAAAGCCCCACATCAGCCTCCCTCTTGATTTCCCTTTCTGCTTCATTCCTTCACTTGAAATTCCCTGGATGGTTTCCCTGATTACTGTCTGTCCCATTCGCCCGTGTCCACGGCGCCTAGAGCAGGGTCTGCACGGAGCAAGGGCTCAGGGCGTCTGACGACTGGGGGGTGCGGTGATGTGAAAGGGGAGGCACGTGGAGGAAGCCGCGCGCCAATCAGCCGTGAGCAGCCTGGGCAACGCTTCACTGAAGGAAAGTAGGGATGCTGCGTGGCCCGCCCCCGTGACGCGGCTGTGTGCGAGGTCCACGGAGCCTGCTGGTTCTCTCAAACAGTTTAGTCTGCCCTCCCCTTTCTACCCCGGTGACCCTGGGACCCGAGCACCAAGGATGTCCCAACACTGCTGGCTTGGGTGACAGAACGGAGATAAACGGGAAGACAAAAAGTGCAGGTTCTGACCTCCTTGTCGCTTGTGTCGGCAGCTGGCAAGCTCTTATGGGCACCCCCAGCTCTTGTCCTTTCACTCCAGTTATGCAAGTGCCTGTGACACGCAAGGAATTGTACATTGGTTTTTTTCTATGGACAAACTTCAAAAAAGTCCCTTGCGGAAGAGCCAATCTTACCTAGACGCCACCCCAACATCCCATGGGAAGGCCAACATCCCAAGGGTGGGCTAACGGACTCCCGTGGTCTCCCGTGGTCCTAGCACCTGCTAATAGATTCTTCAGCTCTGTTCTGACTGGGGAATCAGCTCCTTGGGGACAGGGGTGGAGAAAGGAGGACCCTCCCCTGGCATTTTAGGATGAGAGCAGCCTTATGTGGCAGCACTCTTCACCTTTCCAGTAAGTTTCTGTCGCTCAATCAAATGCAGACAGCAACATGGTACAAATTAATTTGGTAGAGAGTGAAAGATAATTACGTTCCCTTTGCCCATGTGTATCAAGCATCAAAACCAATTCCTGAATGCCCATTTTAGGACAGGTACAGTGTAGGTTAGGGAAGGCCAGCCTACCAGGAACATAGAGCGATCACTTGGGGACCAACGTGGGGAGTGATAGGCAATAAGAGATGCTTTCTGGGGGGCGCCTGGGTGGCTCAGTCGTTTAAGCATCCAACTTCGGCTCAGGTCACGATCTCACAGTTTGTGAGTTCTAGCCCTGCGTCGGGCTCTGTGCTGACAGTTCGGAGCCTAGAGCCTGCTTTGGATTCTGAGTCTCCCTCTCTCTCTCTCTCTGCCCCTCCCCCACTTGCAGTCTGCCTCCCTCTCTCTCTCTCTCTCTCTCTCTCTCTCAAAAATAAATAAATACTTTAAAAAATTAAAAAAATAAAAAAAGGAAGGGACCTGATGGGCCAGAGGAAGTCAGACGATGCTTAGGACACTAATGAGTTTCAGAAGAGCCTCCTAGAAAGAGAACAGGAAACTGATTATGTCAGGGGCCTTGAGAGAAAAGATGGGGAAGGAAAGGGTGCAGAAAGAGTGGAAGGAGCAGGAAGAGGCCACATGTCCAAAACTGGAATAATTTCCCATGCAAAGGAAAACAGAATTGATTACTTGAAACGGGGAAAGAGGAGGAAGCCCAAAAGAAGAGTTGTGATCTGGATTCTGGGAGAAATAAGTTTGGTGGGGGCAGAATTTGGTGGGGGATCCAGAGGGTCAAACCGCCTTGGGAAGAGCTCAGCTACTGACCTTCCTTTCTTTGACCACGTGACTCATCCAGGTATAAAAGTCTCGTGTTTGTGGAAGAGAAAAAGGTGGTCCAGTTAGACAAAGTTCTTCCTGCTCCTGAGACCCAACGAATTTGAAAAGCCATCCGACTGTCTCCAGGAAAAGGCAAGACACCCAACTTTGCTTGTGCTCAGGGAAGAGGTCATTGGGATCACAAGCCCACAAAGGGATGGGACAGAAGGAAGGAGTGAGTGTAGATAAACTTATGAAGGGGGGGCAGAGTATGGAGTTTACTCTCCGAGGAGATAGGACGAGAGGTCAGAGAGATGGGAAAGGGGCCAGGACAAGTCAAATGGCGAGCTGGTGGTGCTGGTGGGGGCCGGGTGCAGGTGAGAGGGGTGGGAAAATGAAAAGTGAGCTCAGCCCCAACTAGATGGGAATGACCCTGTTCACCTGGCCCTCTACCTCAGATGCTCTGATCTGGGAACGTGATACCTAGATGGAACACCAGTAACATGCTAGCAGTAACAGGCTGAGGACTCAAGTTTTATTTTAAATGTCTCCCTTCTAGTGATAAATAAGAGATTAAACGTTATACTCGATCGACATAAAACTCACATACATGTGCTTTCTTCAGGCAGCGAGAAAGGGTACATTTGCAGGTAGCAGGCTGGGAATTGTGGTACTTCTAGAGAAATCATGGTTATCTGTGATACGAGGACCTAAGTGATTTTCCCAGTCATGTGACTGACAGGAGGCATGGCCCGGGGCTGGGATCCTGCCGACCTGGCCCAGCTCAGATCCCTCCCATCCCTAGCCCTTCCCCCCACCCCGCCCCAAAACCTACAGGTTTTCTTTGAAGGGCTCAGAGTAGAATCAAGAAGCTGGGTGTCTGGGACTCACCTCGGGCTCAACATGCCCATCCCTCAGGCCTGACCAAATTCTCATTTGCAGGGGTGAAGCTGAGAGTCTTCTGTTCAAGCCCAAAGACTGGTGGAGGGAAAAGAAAGAGAAAACAGGCAAATATAAAGAAAGAAACCACAACCAGGCTGAGCAAAATTTGGAGAAACTCGGAGACAGCCTCAGGCTTAGTCCCTTTAGGTAATGAAGCAGCTGTTTCCTTCCCCTCTGTTCATACAGCCATTCATTTATCAACAGATAGTGTTGAGCACCTACTATGCACCAGGCACAGTCCCAGGTCCTAGGACACAGTGGTGAACAAGACAGATGAGCTCACTGCCCTCACAAAGGGGCCTTTCTAGTGGGGACTTGGAGACCTCAGAACTTTTCCTGTGGGAACTTCTAAGACATCACAACGTTTAGGAGACTAATCATCCTTCCTTTCTTCCGTCCTGTCCTCCCTCCCTCCCCTCCCCACCTCTCCTCTCCTTTCTTTTCCTCTTCTTCCTTCCAGAAGTAATTGTGCAAGGGAGCAAGGAGGCCTTCTTTCTCCCTGACGCACAGGAAGCAGAGCAGTGCTCAGTTTTGAAGGGTCAGCCACAACCACTCGGCAAGGCAGGGAGAGGAGACGCACTGAGGCTGACAATGGAGTCACCTTGGTTTGGGGCTGGGAAGCCCATGGTCAGAGAGGATTCTGACTTCATTTTCTGTCTCTTCAGGAAGGATGGCCCCGAGTCCCCACAGCCTGGGACTTCTCTTTGTCTACATAATGTATTTTCTCATTGGTCTCCCCGCCAACCTCCTGGCCCTGCGGGCCTTCGTGGGGCGGGTCCGCCAGCCTCACCCTGCGCCCGTCCACATCCTCCTGCTCAGCCTGACGCTGGCGGACCTCCTGCTGCTGCTGCTGCTGCCCTTCAAGATGGTTGAGGCCGCCTACGATTTCTGGCCCTTGGGGGATGTCCTCTGTGCCCTCACTGCTTACGGCTTCTACAGCAGCATCTACTACAGCACGTGGCTCCTGGCGGGCATCAGCATCGAGCGCTACCGCAGCGTGGCTTTCCCCGTGCAGTACAAGCAGTCCCGTCAACCCGTGTACGGAGTGATCGCCTCTCTGGTCTCCTGCCTCTTGTCCTTCGGACGCTGCAGCATTGTGATCATCGTCCATTACTTACCAGCCAACAAGGTCGGGGGTGAGGCCAACGGCCTCCCTCTCTGCTATGACAACTTCACCCAAGAGCAGCTGGCCATATTGCTTCCTGTGCGGCTAGAGCTGTGTCTCACCCTCTTCCTCATCCCCATGCTGGTCACCATCTTCTGCTACTGGCGCTTTGTGCATATCATGCTCTCCAGACCCCAAGTGGGGACGCGGAAGCGCTGGAGAGCGGTGGCGCTGGCCGCCGTGACCCTCTTCAACTTCCTGGTCTGCTTTGGGCCCTACAATGTGTCTCACGTGGTGGGGTTCTTAGAGGGAAAAAGTGAAAAATGGCGGGTGTACGCTGTGTTGCTCAGTGCTCTCAATGCTTGCATCGACCCCTTGGTTTTCTATTTCTCCTCCTCAGTTATGCGCAAAGCCTTGGATAGGAGGCTACGGAGTCTGCAGAGCTGGGCTGCCTCGTTGGCAGGGCGCTGCAGGAGGAAGGCTGGAGAAGCCGCCGCAGAGAGAGGAGATGAGAGTTTGGGTATGGCCAACGTCGGCTTCACAGGAGACCAACTCTGCCAGCTCGGGGAAACATTTTGCGGGGAGGGCTCCAAACGGGGAACAGCGAAACAGAACTGGGGTGAGTTCACCTGTGCCTAGCTTAAGAGGCACAGAAGAGCAGTAGACCTCTCAAATCCAACTCATCCACTGGGTCGGTGCTTTTGTTTTGTTTCCTGGCAGTTATGACATTTCCTTATTTGTGGCCGGCACTGCCTCCTGGTCAGCCACAGCCCTTTTATCCTTGGAATTCTCTCCCCATTCAGTAGCTATATGATGGTGGCATTCCTTCAGCCGGTGCAAAGCTTTTTGCTCGATCCTTGGCCCTGACTCGGCGGGGCGGGGGGGTGCTCCACGCTCCAGGTCTGAACGTCTAGCACAGGCAGGAGTCTGGAGAGTCAGACAGGATCCTGCCATGGGAGCCCGGAGGTCTAGCCCCCCAGCCAAAGCGGTTGCTGGCTCAAGTCTATGAAACGGGCAAGAAAAGAAACAGTCCTTGAGGGAAGAGTCACCTCTGGTGTGAGGTAACTCGGGTCAGGATACTCTTCAGTAGTTCTGCCCTATTTTCAGTCTCCAACACTATGTATGTGTGTCTTCTTTTTTGCGTCATCTATCTCGCCAGAAGTCTGTTGAAACTCATCTTTTCAAAAGCCCAAGGCCTTCTCTGGTATTTATCTATGCTTTCTATTTCATCAGTGTTGGGTTGTCCCCTTCCTCCTACTTTATGGAGTCTTTTCAGTTGCTCGCTTTCTAACGAATTTCAAGTTGACATTCATTCATCTGTAACCTCTGTTCTTTGCTATCGCAAGCATGTAAGACTATGAAGTGCAGTGTCAGTGGGATGCTACAAGCCTGCATTTGCATAATTTGCACTATTTTAAGTTCTAACAGGCCCTAATTTCCACAGGATTTTTTTCCTTGGACTCAAGTTTAGACATTTGCTTTATTTTCAAGCATACAAATTCTTCTTGATCCTTTCGTTATTTGTTCCTACCCAAATGGCACTGTGGCCAGAGAATACGGTTTGAATGGTTCCAACTCTTTGAAATTTGTTGAGAACTGCTTTTGGGCCTGGAATATTGTCAATCTAACGTTCCAGGTGTGACAAGAACATAGATTCTGCAATCGTCAGGCGCATGTTGTCTCTGCACACCTTAGATCAAACTTGTTCATCTGTGATGTTCGAATCCTTATAACCATTATTTACTTTTGCTCTATTTGATCTACCAGTTACATGGAGAGGTATGTTACCTGCTCCTCCGTGATGGTGAACTTGTCTACTTCTCCTCGTAGTTCTGTCTTCCTGCTAAAATGAAATGTTGGTCATTCCTTTTGCCTTAAAATTTATTTGGTCTGATATAAATATAGCCACACCAACTTGTTTTCGTGGTTAGTATTTTCCCAGGACATCACTGTCCATCCTTTTACTTTCCAACTTTTTATATCCTTAGGTCAGGTGCATCTTTTACAAACAATATATACAGTGGCTGGATGTTTTGTATGTAATATGGTCTGACAATTCAACCGTATTGGTCTTTTACCTGTATTGTTTTATTCATTTACACTTATATAAAAATAATTTCCAATATGCTCGGATTTATTTCTGCCCCATCTTATTTTTTTTTAATTAAAAAAAATTGTAATGTTTATTTATTTTTGAGAGAGAGAGAGATAAGAGTGCAAGCAGGGAAGGGGCAGAGAGAGAAGGAGACACAGAATCTGAAGTAAGATCCAGGCTCTGAGCTGTCAGCACAGAGCCCGATGCGGGGCTCGAACCCACCAGCTGTGAGATCATGGCCTGAGCCAAAGTCGGATGCTTAACTGACTGACCATCCCAGGTGCCCCTGCCCCATCTTATTTTTAAACACTTCCATGGAAGTGTACCCACATACTGAAATATACACTCATACTGCGAATGGCCTAATAGTAATTGTAACAGTCAGATGAATTATCACAGTGAACACAGACATTTAAGAAAAAAAAAAAAAATGAAACGCCTACCATCTTATTTTGTGCTATTTTCTTCACCTTCTTACATTTCTTTTTTCTCTCTTCTTGCCTTCCTTTGGGATTAAGTTTTTTTTTTTATTTCTTTTCATTTCTCGTATCATTCTCATATCTGTTTCTCATATCACTGAATTGGAAATCATATACTCTGTGTTTAGTATTTTAGTGGTTATTTTAGATGTTTTAACATGTTAAGGGTTCCTTAGTTGGTTCCTCTCTCCCCTTCTTCCTTCTTCCCTTGGTGTTCTAGACAGCATTCAACTATGTGACTCCTATACAGCAGTTTTCAAAGTGTGGTCTATAGACCCCTGGGGTCCCAGAACTTCTCTGGGATCTGAGGAGTCCAAACTACTTTCATAATTATATTAAGATGCTAATTGCCTTTTTCGCTCCCATCCTTCCACGAATGAATGCACAGGGGAGTTTCTCAGCAGCTACCTGACATGTGATAGGATAACAGCTTTGCCAATAGAGCTGCCTTCTGTGAAGCTTGAGGTCTAAAGAGGTCTGCAAAAATGTAAAACAGTGCCACTCTTCTCCCTAGGATTTTTTCTTTTGAAAATATAGTTATTTTCATGAAAGTATGTCTTTATATTAACAGGTAATGGTTTTCTGATTATTTTTAAATAAATTAATACATATTTAAAATGTTGTGTTTTGGGGCACCCAGGTGGCCCAGTCACTGAAGCGTCTGACGAGCTCAGGTTGTGATCTCGCGGTCCGTGGGTTCGAGCTCCATGTCGGGCTCTGTGCTGACAGCTGGGAGCCCGGAGCCTGCTTCAGATTCTGTGTCTCCCTCTCTCTCTGCCCCTCCCCTGCTCACACTCTCTCTCAAAAATAAACAAACATTAAAAAAGTAAAATGTCCGGGGCGCCTGGGTGGCGCAGTCGGTTAAGCGTCCGACTTCAGCCAGGTCACGATCTCGCGGTCCGTGAGTTCGAGCCCCGCGTCAGGCTCTGGGCTGATGGCTCGGAGCCTGGAGCCTGTTTCCGATTCTGTGTCTCCCTCTCTCTCTGCCCCTCCCCCGTTCATGCTCTGTCTCTCTCTGTCCCAAAAATAAATAAAAAATGTTGAAAAAAAAAAAAATTAAAAAAAAAAAAAAAAAAAAAAGTAAAATGTCCTCTGTTTTAACTTCTAATGTGGTACATGTCAATGGCTGGAACATAACACTTTAAAAAGCTCTTTGGGGTCCCTCGGAATTTTAAAGAGTATAAAGGGGTCCTGCGAGGAACAAGTTTGAGAACTGCCGATCTAGTGTGCCAAGGGGGCCTCCGCGGGTTCTGCTGGATGCCACTGCACGTCCAGAAAAACAGTGTGCTTCCTGGTGTATCGGCACGGAATGATTCACAACTTCGTAAAGTTTCATGCCACTTAAACTTTTGGAGATGTGAGTTTAAAGTCTGCCTGGCCAAATGCAAAGCTTTTTGATGTTCTAAATGGGAGATGCAAAAACCGGAACCACCCCGTCATGAGCTAAAAGGGTAGCAGACCGGCCTGGATGGGTCGGATACTGTGCGCTCGCCATTTTATGCTAGTCGAGAGTCTTGTTCCAAAGGTCCTTTGAACTGGCGTTTTTCTTCTTGTTCCGTGGATGAGGATCACTTCATCTGCACTTAGGTGGTGGTATGCTGATCCAAAATACAGGTAGGGTTCCTTCTCTTGAAAGTTGGACAAACCGGAAATCTCCATACTAATTGTATTTGGCCTACGGCATCCTGAAAAAACCTGCACGTTTGATTTTCATCAGCAGAGATCAAAGACAGCTTGTCGGGACAAAAGTTATGAACATACTGAGTGTGCTTTATTTTTGGCGGGGGGGGGGGGGGGTGCTTCACAAAGCCCCAGTAACAGCCCCAGTCTGGCCGCCGGGGTCCTCGGTAACAGGTAGTTCATACAGTCTAAGTTCAGGGCTACTCCCCGTCGCACCTCCTGGGAAATCCACGGTTCCTGGAGCGTGGTGTTAAGGAGGAAAAACAAAGGCTCGAAGATACCATTAGCAGAGTCTCCTCAGCCCTCTCTGGTTTGCAAGTTGAGGGTGGTGAGGGCAAATTTCCACCGGAAAGGGACTTTGGCATGAAGTCAGGTCACTTGGTTTATGTAAACGTAGGGGACAGCTTTCTCTTCGAGCTGGGCTCAAGAAACCACACCCCTAGTGAGCGCCTCACAATCGCTGAAGGCATGACTTTTTGACAGTAACAACAATGAACTGCACGCTGTTTGTAGTTTACGTTACATTAAGTAAGTATTCTTTGGCAAAGACGAAATGATATTAAACGTGCTTTCAATCCATCTACTCCATCCTATTTGCAAAACACCTGCGATGCTCCCAGCTCACTTGGCAGAGTCTGTGCCCCCACCCCGACTTGGGTGGGGAGCTGATGGCTTACGGGACGTCTACTGAGAGCCCTACTCAGGCATTTCCAGTATCACTCCCATGAGGAAGCCCCATTACCCGGGAAAGGGTGCAGAGTGATAAGAGGCAAGTGGCGAAGGGCAAACTGTTTGTTGGACTCGAAGATTCCAGCTTTATCACAGCACGCTCTGCAATCCCTTTTCAAAAGTGAGCTGGCAATTCAAGGTGGACATCTGTTGCTCTGGCCTTCTTGGCGTCCCCCTTCAGTGGCGACAGCACCGCTCCCACACCACCCCCAACCGTGATGTCTGGTGGAGCTGGCTTCACCCCCTCCTTCATACTCTGGGGTACAGGTGTGACCCAGGGCCAGAGCGAGCCATCAGCAGAGCCCATCTGACCACAGTGATGGTCCACACCCGAGCATGTGACTCAACCCAGGCCAAGGAAAGCTAGCCGGGCCCTTCTCTTTTAACCATTTAGGAGAAAGAACTTCTTCTACTGAACTCACCTTGGGAGAATGCTGGCTTCAGGGGCCACTTTGAGGAGAGATGCTGAGGTCAACTAGAAAGAAAGCAGTCCACGCATTTGAAATCCCAAAGCAAGACATACTCTGGGGTTATTCAGATCTGAAAACCAAAAATTCTCCCTCTTTAAGAGCTTAAGCCAGTTTGAACTGGGTTGTCAGTCGCTCGCAACCAAAAGATATATCATTCCTCAATTGCTCACAGTGGCGATCAGTCTTTCTTCAATTATTTTAAAAATTCAAATCAAAAGTTTAAGTGTGAAGACTTAAAAACATAACAAATATGCCTATACCCACCATGCAGAGTAAATGCTTGTTAACAATCATATTTCTTCATATTTTAAAACATTTTGTTTTCAAGCAATCTCTATGCCCAATGTGGGGCTCGAACTTACAACCCCAAGATCAACAGTCCCATGTTCTGACCGAGCCAGCCAGGTGCACCAATATTTCTTCAGATTTTTTTTTAATGTTTATTTATTTTGGAGAGAGAGAGAGACACAGAGAGAGAGAGAGAGAGAGAGGGAATGAGAGTGTGCGTGCATGGGGAAGGGGCAGAGAGAGAGCAGGCTCCAGACTCTGATCTCTCAGCACAGAGCCAGACGCAGGGCTCAAACCCGCAAACCATGAGATTATGACCCATGAGATTATAACCTGAGCCAAAGTTGGACGTTCAACTGACTGCAACACCCAGGCACCCCACATTTCTTCAGATTTTTTAAGGTGATGTTCCCATTATGTTTCTCTCTCACTGAATTTCCTCTCTTCTTCGCCAGAAGCAATATTATTTTGGAATTGAAGTGTATCTTTCTGGTCCATGGACATGTCCATAAAATGTACCTGAGCCCACAAACACAGTTTAGTATTCTCTTCTGTGTGTGTGTGGTTTTTTTTTTTTATGTCCACAAATATCACATGGTCATCCTGTGACTTGCTATTTTCCTTCCAAATCATGTCTTTGATACCCACGCCTCTGACATTCATCACTGAAGCTTAGGGCTCTCATTCATTTCTTTGTCTGCTGAGTAAAATGCCATCCTGTTTAAAAGCGGTTTCATGTTTTCCATTCCACTAGTTATAAACATTTGGATAATCTATTTTTCACCAGCATAACAATGCTGCTTTGGACATCCCTGTGCATGCCTCCTCGTACACATGTGGGAAAATTCCTCGAAGCAGAGAACCACTGGGTGGCATGGAATGTGCATTTTCAGTTTTAGCAGAAGCCACCAAGACCAGCCCTGCAGCGAGTCTGGCCCTGGAGTGGACACAAGGTGATGAGTGGGAGGGAAAGGGCTAGGCACATGCTACCTGCCAACAGAGAAAGGGGTTCAGGTGAGGCCCGAGACCTGCAAAGTAACCTCATGGACATACACATGGACCCTGTGGGGCCCTGTGGGGCAGGCAGCCTCTCCAGGACTCTAGGGATAAAAGAGTGGCCCGTCTCCCCATTCCTCACCTTTCCTAACCCAATCCGGACTCTCGTGACCATTCAACAAAAGCATAAAGGTAAAACGACACAACTAATGCAGCCGAGAGGGGTTTCCCCCCACTGTGTAGTTTATGCAGAAAGCGCACCCGGCCTGCGGAGAAAAGGGGGCTGGAGGCGAGCGCAGATGGACAATGGAGCGAAGGGAAGATAGATAAGACGCTGGAATCCTGAGGATGAGAATGCAGCCCCTGCTGGCCCTGGGCCCTGGGCCAAGACCAGATGCAGCTCCTGTGGAGTGGGAAAGCACAACCTGCCACTCATTCACGTGTCTGTGTCCAATGGCTTCCAAGCAAACCGGGGCTGCCCCGGATCTATATGGCTTATGCAGACGAGAGGTGAGAAGGCAGAGGTGGTGCAGAGGAAGGGCACGGGGACACGGGGAGACACGATCAGAGGTGCTGCCTGCAGACGTGATGGGCCGTGTAAGGCCTCACTTTCTTCTTGGGTGCTCATGTGTCCGGGGACTCTAGAGAGGTTTTGTGAGGCAGGGCTGAAGACTAACCGATTCAACAAGATCCTCACTAGGGGCAACTGACCAAACAAGGAACACAGCCAGGGGCAGGGATGGGAGTACGTGAGAAAGCTGGCCACACGCAAGTTCATTTGGCATAAGCAGCCCAGAGACAGGGATGTAAAACGGGTTTCCTGAACTATGAAAGCAGAACAAAATCTGAAAGAATAATCACCGTTTGAGATCTAGAGACGGCCAACGAGAGTTTTGGGGAAAACAATGAGGGCTGAGTGGCCTGATAGCTCAACTCCTGACCTTCCTCTTCCTGACCCACAGCAAGTTCAAGTTCAAATGCTCTTGGCTCCTAGGGGACCCTGAGATGACAGAAGTACCTGCCTCTGCACCTTCTCCCATGAGTTGGTAAACGTCCGTGGCAGCCTGATCTCCAAGATCAGTCTGCCTGGGAACGGGCTCAGGTTAGTTCAAAGTACCTAGCAATCCTAGGAGAAGGCACCCTGAAATCTGACTCAGAAAAGGAAATGTATAGAGGCCCAAGTGACCACAGGGTCACAGCCAGGGAGTAAGGTGAGGAGTTCATTCCCAAAGTAGGGGTGAGGCCATAATGGTAAGAGACCAAGAAAACTGAGCAGGGACTCGAGGTAAGGTGGCAGAGGGATCATGTAAGTTGAGGTGGGGGGGGGCGGGGGGGGGGGGACACCAAGTAGAACCGGTCTTCCTCTTCAGACTAGAAAAAGGCCTGTATTCGATCGGCCTAGGCTGTACCAGGCCTCCCCTCTGTGCTGGCACCACTTCCTGGGTGGTGACCTGGGGTTTTGCCAGCATCCATTCTTCCTTCTTCTGGTAGCAGTATTCCAATTTTCCCTTAGTCAACCACTTCTTTTCCACTGTCAGTCCATGTGGCACGGGGCAAGAGGCAAAAGGCCAGCCCCGACCCAACCGCAAGGGGAGGACACGTTACCCAGACAGGTCCGTGTCCAGATCAGTCCGTCCAGAGTCAGTCATTTCTAGTCTCTTCTAGAGTGTCAAATCTAAAATGATTTGGAAAGAAGCATACTGTTTCCACGGGGTGGTTAGGCTGGTAAAATGTAATCCTGGAGCTTGTGGGAGCCATCTTGGCCGGAGAGGGCCTGCCTGAGAAAGAAGCTGGTGTAGGAATCCAGAACTGAGACACGGAGACAGATGACGACAGCTTCATTTACGCACCTGGATCTGGCCATCCCCAAAGCCACTTTGCCCCAGACTCTTTAATTACATAGCAAATAAATTCTCTTTTTTGCTTCATCAGCTGGGACAACGTTCTGTCCCCTAGAAGCAAGACATCAGGACAAACAGTTGATACACGATTTGTCGTTAACAATAAAGAATAGGTGCTTCTGAATTATATCTTTTACGATATTTTAAAAACAAATCAGAACAGATTCAAGGCTACCTGTACAATTTCACCAATTCGTTTGCATTCTGACATGCCAAGATGAGAGTCAGGGCCCCCGGGCTGGGGATGGGACATAGCTCTGGGCATGCGGTGACTGCCTTCTCTGCTCCAATTAAGTCAGCCGCCTAGTTAACAATCCCTTAAATCAGGAGAAGTGTGGTCTGCATTTGCCAAAGTGCTTCCACACGTATCATCACACGAGTTATAAGACAGTGAAGCTGGTTTCTTATGCCCTCTTCAGAAGCAAGGACCCTAAGAGAGTCCGGAGAGGCTAAATGCCTTCCTCAGAGATACACGGCCGGTCAGTGGCCACGCCTGGACCAGAATCTATGTTGGTCCCCCGGTTCCAGCGCTCCTTCGCTTCCACCAGCTTCCTCAAAAGTCAGTATCTGGTGTGTGGGACTCAGGGACAGCAGTTGGGAGGAAAGTCCCGGCTCGCTCCCTGGGGGAAGCTCTCACAAGGGCTTTGAGGGAACAGAGAACAGAAACTGCCCGAGGCTGGGAAGACTCGGCTCTAGGAAGATTCCCGACTACATCTTTTCCGTCAGGGGTTTATATCCCTCTTTCTGGCCATCTAACACCACCGAACGCCCTTCCTGGGGGTCCGTGCCCGCCCAAGGTAGAAGCGGAAACTTGCTCTGCAGGAGCCTTCTCGCATCTAGGGCGCAGGCACGTGGCCTATTCACACGCACAGGAGGGCACGGCGCTGCCAAGCTGTGGGGTGAAGGCGCGGGTGTGGTGTGCACGCAGCCGTTCCGGGGAGGGTGGCGGCACACACGGGCAGCTCCGAGGGCGTAATCCGGCATGACCTCCACATCTGCTTCTCCGGCTGCCCGGGGGATTCCAAGAGCCGCCTCCTGTCCTTGAAAGAGAAGGTTCCTTTCTGCCTCAACTAGCGAGAGGGCTGTCTGCTGTCTGCACCGAGAAGGCCGACCGTCCTCTTCGTCTACATCTTGTCCGTGCCATCGGTCCCTCTGCCAACGTCCTGGCCACGTGTGACCTCCCGGGAAGAACGAGGCCCTGCCCTGCTCCACCCACGGCCTCCTGCAGCGGCAACTGCCACTACCCGACACGGTCAGGCTGTGGCCAGCGGTCCGCGCCTTCGTCGGTTCTGGCTTCGTGGCATGTGGCACGTGGGAGCGGGGCTGTCCCTGCGGGAGATGGGCTGCTGTGCCAGCCCGCATCTTGCCCCTACAACTGGGCTGCCCTGTGCTCCTAGGGCCGCAACAAACGAATGTGACGGCCTCCATTGCTCTGTGAGAATTCTGTCCAACAGCAGCTGGGTGTGGTGCAAGAACGCCGAAGGACTAAATGCCAGGATCTTGGGACTCTACCTGCATTTCCGGGGTGGCGGGGGGGGTGGGGGACAGGAAACATTATCGAGTACTTACTGCTCTAAATGTTTCCTATGCTCTAAACCGCTATGCCAGCTCTCCCAAAAGGCGTTCATTGCAGGGCCCCAGGAAGGCTTGTCCAGGGAGACAGACACGGGCCTGCACCCTCACTTGTCCGTCATTCATTCCTTCACTCAACTGCATCGATGGGGTACCTACTCCAGGGCAGGCCTTGCTCAAGCTGTAGAAAACACGACGGTGAACAAGACAGAGAAGCTACCGGCTCTCACGAAGGGCATCTTCCGGAAGGCACTTGAGTTGAGGAACACTGGTATGCCCCCTCAGGCCGGGCATTTGGGCTCCCCGGAAACAACACGGTACTTCAGACTGATTACGCTGTGACCAAACTAATGAAAGACCTGAGGCAGCTAACAGTGTCATCTTGACAAGTTAAGTGTGGCTTCCTCCTCCCTGTTTCTGGGCCAAGCAGTGGTGAGAGGTAGCAAATAAAAAAATAGTTGTTTGTTTAACCTGCAAGTGTGTCTAATTATTAAGCAAACGAGAAGTTCTTACTGGAACAATGTAAAACCAAGCCCGTGACCTGTGCACCAGGAACTATTGATGAACAAAGGGTAAATAAAGACCTTCCCGTCTGGGTAAAGCACAGTGAAGACAGACTACCGTAATAAGGAGGAGAGGGGCCTTCTGTAGGTGGAGTTGCCATGCAAGGAACCTGTGAGGAGGAAGGAAGTGATCAGTCATCGATTCTCTGCTGTTGACACGGCCCATCTTGGTGACAGCCTGACCCCGGAGCAGACCCGGAGGAGGCCGAGGCAGCTCCAATCCTGCCCCTTCATTAAGGAGCCTGAAGGCTTCCTTTTGGAGGCTGTCAGTCCCCTGCCCAACAAAAAATCAGAATAAGGCAAGGTCCCCAGGTGGCTGAATGTGCTCTGGGAAAGGACTGTGGGTGGCATGGGACGGAAGGAATCAGGACAGCGCCACACTGCTGGGGACAGGGCGAGAGCTTCCCCTCCAGGGCACAGTCAGACAGGGAAGGGAGAGATCACAGAGAGAGTGCAGGGGTAGAGAGACAGCAGCATGCCGAACTGGGCTGGAATGGGGGCGGGGCGGGGCGGCCGGAACAGATCAGGTCACGGCCACAATACTACCCGCTGGAACTTCTGACTCAGATGCCGTCGACATTCTCTCTCGTGGGCAAGAGAGGGGTTGGCAGCAGTCACGGCTGGAATGTTTTGGGGAGTCTGTTTAGCATGTCAGCATAATCAGTCCCATGCGTGGCCACTGGAAAAAAGTTGAGAATCGCTCCCATAAAGAGTTTAGTTGTCTGGTGACAATTTACAGTAGAGAAATAGCTGCAGTTCTGCAAAGTGTCTTCACCTAAGTGACCTCGTTTCTTCCCCCAAACAATCCTGCTCTATTCACGGAGGGCTACGACTCACAACAAAGCCCAGAGAGGTGACGTGACTCCCCAGAGCCATGCAGCTGATCAGGACACAGCCCTCAGGGGAATCCAGGCTGCCTTCCCAGCTGCCTGGCTGACATCCCCTTTTGGGAGGTTTTGGAGGGGACGAGGCCAGAAGGCATTCAGAGTGGTCAGCCGGCTCCCCTTCTGCCTGTGGTCCCTGTCTCCACCACGGAGCCTTATAGTTCCAGGTGAACACCAGCTGTCCAGAACAGAACTGTGAACTTGAACAACCCCAAAACGGCCACTGGACCCACTCCTCCTATGTGACAGCAGCTCTCAAACCCTGGCATGCACCAAAATCTCCCGACGGACTGGTTAAAACACAGATCACAGGGTCCCATCCCCAGAGTCTCTGACAGAGCAGGTCTGGGGTAGGTGGTCAAGAACGTGCATTTCTAACAAGTTCCCAGGTGACGCTGATCCTGCTGGCATAGGGGCCGCACTTTGAGGACCACTGATCTGGGATGTAATGGGCATCTTCCCCTCCTGGAGGTGGAGAGAGGTTATGAGACTCTGGAATCCTTACGAGGAGACTTCTTCAGGTAGAGAAGAAGAAAGGATGAGAGGGCGAGGTGGAGACCTCAGCAGAGACCTAAGGAGCTGCTTTGCCGAGAGGCACACGATAGGAAACCCAGTGAAGAGGGAAGCAGCAAGATGAGGTCAAAGCAAGTCAGGAGGAGCTTGTGAGACACGGAACAGAGGACAGAAGGCTGGGACCAGGCTAACGTTCACTTTAGTTACCAAAGAGCACTATCACAACCGTCCTGCAGTAGGACTTACTTACGGGATTTTTAAAAAATTGGGGTGCCTGGGTGGCTCAGTCGGTTAAACGTCCGACTTCAGCTCAGGTCATGATCTCGCAGTCCGTGAGTTCGAGCCCCGCGTCGGGCTCTGGGCTGATGGCTCAGAGCCTGGAGCCTGCTTCCGATTCTGTGTCTCCCTCTCTCTCTGCCCCTCCCCCGTTCATGCTCGGTCTCTCTCTGTCTCAAAAATAAATAAACGTTAAAAAAAAAATTTTAAAAAATTAAAAGAAAAAATCAACATTTTTCAGGGCGCGCCTGGGTGGCTCAGTCAGTGAAACATCTAACTCTTGGTTTCGGCTCAGGTCACGATCTTGCAGTTCGTGAGTTCTAGCCCTGCGTTGGGCTCTGTGCTCAAAGAGTGGAGCCTGCTGGGGATTCTGTCTTCCTCTCTTTCTGCACCTCCCCTACTTGCTCTCTCTCTCTCTCTCTCTCTCTTTCAAAAATAAATAAATAAATATTTTAAAAAACTCTTTTAAAAAAATTGACATTTTTCTCACATATCATTTAGCCTAAACCTAACCAAAAATAAAATAATGATAGTAACAGCAGCCAACACTTACAAGTGCTTGCCACGTGCCAAACGTGCTCATACATGCATACGTTTACACACGTGCACACACACATGTGCACGCATACACATACACAGCCCTTCCAACCCTCACGACATCCCTAAAAGGTCAATATATCATTATCCCCATCCTACAAATGAAGAAACTGAGGCCCGGATAAGGTAACCCTGCCCAATGTTACACACACGACGCACAGCGGGGCCAGGATTCCAACCCACGTGGCTGGGTCCACAGTCCACGCTCCTAACCCCTGAAATGAGGGCTTCAGGGGTGTAACTAAAGGCTAGGTAACTTGCCAAAGGACACAGAGCGAGCAATGGGATGGACACCGACACACGACTATGAATACGACTCTCACACCTGAGTGTTAAACACTGGCACACGTGGGCTGTGGCTGGTGACGGTCACCAGGGGGTGCTAGGCTGGGATGGCACCAGGGAGAGGAACCTGGAATTAGCCTGAATGAATCCTGGAGACGACCCCTGCTGCGAGTTGGGCGCGAGATGCCCATCCTGTCTTCTCCGTACCCCTCGGCCCTTAGTAAAAATAGCCCCAAAGCTGACTTTCACTGGTATCATGAAAACAACTGTTTCTGATTTTGTCTTTCAAATACAAAAGTGTATGAAATATGCTTTTTCAAAGTACTTACTCCATCCCATCCCGCACCCTGTCTCCCCAAACAGCCCCCAACCAAAACCTTCTGCTCTTCAGAGAGACTGAGGGGGCAGGTCAGCCACACGGTATCAGATGGATGGCTGGGACAGAGGAAGGAAGTGAGGCCAGCTGGTGGAAAGCAGGGAAACTCAGCTTTGCCCCACTTGGTTCCTCCCACACCAGAAACTCTCCCTCCTCTTCCTGCTTATCCAGGCTTAACACCTGGAGAGGGATGGTCTAGGAAGCCCCCCATCCCCACTCAACCCTCCCCCCCACCCCGACACACACACACATACACACAACCACAGACAGCAAGGAGGTAACGGCAGGGACCTGAGGATCATGGGAACCACTGTGGCCTGATACTTGACTTCTGCTCCAGAATTGAGATTCCTCGGTAACATTCAGAGGGTGTGGCCTGTTCTGCGTGGGCCAGGGCGGGCAGGAATGAAGGCAAGACAACTCAGGGAGGGGCATCTGGTTGTGGCTCAGTCAGCTGAACATCCGACTCTTGATTTTGGCTCAGGTCATGATCTCACACTTCAGGAGTTCAAGCCCCGCATCAGGCTCTGCACGGACAGTGTGGAGCCTGCTTGGGATTCTCTCTCTCTCTCCATCTCTCTCTGCCCCTCCCCTGCTCATGTGTGCTCTCTCTCTCAAAATAAATAAATAAACATTAAAAAAAATTAAAGAAAAAAGACTCAGGGGGAAAAGCAGCACTCTCCCTTCCCAACGCTTTCTTTCAGGGGAAGTTTGTGTCATTCACACAAATCTAGAAAAGTCATGAATAGCTATAGAAAACTCTAAAAGTGGGCATCTCGGTGGCTCAGTCAGTTAAGCATCTGACTCTTGATTTCAGCTCAGGTCATGATCCCATGGTTCATGGGGTCAAGCCCCACATCTGGCTCTGTGCTGACAGTGCAGAGTCTGCTTAGGATTCTCTCTCCCTCTCTCCCTGCTCCTTCCCCCCCCAAAATAAATAAATAAACATTAAAAAAATTCTAAAAGTAAAATGATGCAAAGGAAGTGAGGCAAGAGACACAGCGAGCAGTCTCTTCCCTTCTGCTCCTACTATCTGGAAAGTGGGCCCGTGTGGGAGGACAGTGAAGCCTGCACAGAGAGAATGGAGGGGTAAGAGAGAGATGTGAGGTCCCTACAGAGGCTCCTGCATCAGGAGGCCTCCCCGACCTCCCCGAAAGCCAGGGGAAGAGTGAAGCTTTGACAGACAGGAGCAATACACTCTTGCACTCCAACAGGTAACCAGAGGGGGTCTTCAAAAACCATAAATCAGATTTCACTTCTCTGCCCAAAACCCTTCCATGGCTTCCTATTACTTTGAACATAAAGTCTGACTCTGCCCGTTGGGACTACAGACCCATGCACGATGGGCTTGTCCTGCCCCAGCCATGCTGGCCTCCTTTCAGTTCCTCCACCACACCGTGCTCTGCGCTGCCCCTGGGCCTTTGCACAAACCGTCTTGTCTGCCCAGAGTGCTCTTCCTCCGGCTCTTCACCTGGAGAGCTCCTTCAGGCCTCTCCTCAATGCCACTCCTTCAGGGAACACTTCCTTGCCACTCCCAGCACCTCCCTCTCATCCCAGGTAATTCTATTACATCATCCTGTTTTATCTCCTTCAAGGAAAGTGCCATGACAATAAATACCTTCGATGTTTATGGATATACTCTTCTGTCCTCCTTGCCCCCACTACCAGGTAAAGTCCACAAAGGCAAGGGCCGTGTCTGTCTTGTTTGCTCCTCTATCCCCGTCTGTTCGTGGGGAGATGGGATGCATGACCTGGTTGTCACCCTGCCCTCACTTGCCTAATCCAAGAGACTTTTGGGATTTTCCGAGGAGCCTAGGGCTGTCCTGGGCCCGCAAAGTTCAGAGGGAGATGACTGGAGAGGAGAGAGGAGGTGGCAGAGAACCTGTGTGGGAGCAAGAGCGGAGCTGGATTCCCCCAAACAGCGGCGGGCTCTGTGAGGCCACGTGGCCGCGGAACACTTTTCTGGGCAGGCTGGGGGCCCTTGGACCCGAAAACCAGTGGTTCCCAATTTCTACAAAATGTGCTCTGCTGACCAGGGAATGCCGAGTGATGCAAAACCAGAGAGGAAACTGCTCTGGCTGGACCGTGCCAGGAAGGGAACAGGAACTTCACAAACTTGACATTGTCCAGGGTGGGGGTGGAGAGGAAGGGAGGTGAAGAAAGACCAGGAGGAAAAGGTCAGCTGGTGACCTGAAAGAGGCCTCCAAAAGAGAAAGTATGGGCTGCGTGGATCCTGGATGTAAAAAGGGGCCTGGGAGAACAGTCAGAACGTAGATTCGGAGAGATCGATCAGATTCGCAGGGGCAGAGATGTGGAGAGAAGCAAAGAGGGCCCCACCGCCTCAGCAGGGCCCCGCGAGGGCTCTTCCCCTCTGACACCTGACGCCTTGGATGGGAGGGCTCTGCGGCCCAGGAGAGAACAGCCATGGAGGTGTTTGCAGGCCTGCGCCCTCCGCCCGAAGCCCCGACGCCTTCCGGGGGGCGGGGGGGCGGGCACCGTGGGAGCTACCCCACTGTTTGCGTCTGGGGAGGGGAGGGGGGTGCTGGAGCACACGCCACAGAAGCACCGAGACTGCTGGAGGACTCAGTGGAGGGTGCCTCTCTTGGGACCAGTGTGATGAGCGTCAGCAGGGCAGAAAAGCAAATGGGGTCTGGAGGTGAACGCGGGCAGATGCTTACACAGGGGCCAGGCCACACAGGAGCCCCAGGTGGGTTGGTCCGTCCCTAGCCGGGCCAGGAGCGTCTTGGCCCATCCGGTCCTCTAACTCAGTGGTTCTCAAAAAAGTGTTGAGACACACTGGTGTGTGGCAACCAGAGGCAAGAAATGCAGGTCAACGGTTCATAGTAATATTGAAAGGACCGGGGTTTGTGAGTTTAAGTAAACAAAGAAATGAGCGGATACAAGGTAAGCCACACTACTGTCACTGCCAGTTACAAGTGCTCCATCACTTTCTGGAGTAAGCAAGAAGGGGGAACATCACGGTGCAGGCTGGAAATTGCACTGGACCTGAGCACAGCAGGTCCTGACACAGAACTTCTTCCTTCGGGGCTTTGCGAACGTGCCTTTCCCACCTCACTTCCTGGGGTTGAGCAGGGCTGACCCAAGCCCTCGGCTACAGCGGCAGGCGTGTGCGGCTGGCCAAACCGCTCTGAGCCTGCAGGCCCGGCCGAGAGATCTCGGCCGGGGCCTCTGGACGAGAGACGCTCTCCGCACAGGCTCTGACCCTATGCTGCCAAAGGCCACTGTGCAGAGCGATCCCACTGAGGCAAGAGTCACCCACCTCCTCTCTTCCCGAGTTCGCCCTTCTCAGGGGAGCCCGAGAGGCCTCTGGGGGAGAAAGACAGAATGGGGCGCAGGTGCAACTCACAGATACTTGTGCCCGTTAGCTCCCGACTTCACGTGGCGGGAGGGCACTTCTGAAACTGCAAAATCCTGCAAGAACACGTCTTATCCAGCAAGAGTAGAAGTGGAAAGTCTGAAGCGTCGAGGAGAGGAATCAGGGAGAGTAAAGAGTCAGTGCCTCCTGAGACACAGGATGGGGAATCGGACAAGTAGGATCTTTACCCCATCAAGGAACTCCACTAATGGTTCTACTAGGGAGTGGGAGAGGAGGCACCAACGGATGTTTCAAAAAAGCAAATGGGAGACTAATAAACAAAAAGCAGAAGCGGATCGATGAATCCGGAGAACACACTGATGGCTGCCAGAGGGAAGAGGGGGGACGGGCAAAATGGGTGAAAGGGAGTGGGAGATACAGGCTTCCGGACGCGGGATGAGTAAGTCATGGGGATGAAAGGTGCGGCAGAGGGAATACAGTCAGTGGGCTTGTAACAGCGCTGTGTGGTGACAGAAGGTAGCTGCATCTGTGGTGAGCACAGCAGAACATCTAGACTTGTCCGATCACTATGCTCTACACCCAAAACTAATGTAACGCTGTGTGTCAACAATACTTCAATTATAAACAAACAAACAAACAAACAAACAAGGCAAATGGTTCAAGTTCAGTCGGTTAAGTGTGAGGAAAGGGAACATAAAATCAGGGAGGTGCCTTATCCTAATTTTTTTTTTTAACTCAAGCAGGACTTTCTCAGAGAGCCTCACCTGATTCCACAATTCTCTTCGTCTATGATGAGTCTGGCAACTTCATTCACATCCCTGGCCGAATGCTGCCGGACCTGCCGCTTCCACCCTTTCAAGGCAGCTGAGGCCTTGCCTCCTGGCCCAGTCCAGATGCCTCTGACAAAGGAAAGCTTTGCCTTTGCCTGGTCTTGCCTCTGCTTCCAGAGCAGCATGCTCTGTGGCCCACGGATCTTGGCTGGACTGACATGGAAGGATATGGCAGGGCAGCTTTCCCGGCCAACTGGTCTCCCTCTGTCCCCCACGTGGGCATCTGGGCTCCCGGCTCCTGTCTCCCAGTGCTGTGGCTGAGTTCTTTCACTGGGAGATGAATGGCACTTGTGTCAAAGCAAATGCAAATACAGATAATGTAAGACTTGCCCACAGATAGCTGCCTGGGATGCTAATAGAATGCCCACATCTGATTTTGTGTTCCCAGGACAAAACTGACCTCTGCAACTGGTCTGAATTATATTGATCCAACCCCAGGGACTGTGGAACGAGACAGTAGTGTGGCTGATGGCAATTCTCTGCGTGGTACATTCTTTCCCATGTGCTGAGGTCTTCCCTGAGAACAAGGCCCGACGGGATGGTGTAAGTGGAGATGTGCTCTTCTTTAGGCATCTGTCAGGCCTTTGGGGACGTGATGCAAAGGCTGCAGAATTGGGGGAGAGAGGGCTCATCTGCAAAAGCTGTACAACTCCAATTTGGAAAAGATTACTGGTTTCTTCATTTAGTAAAAAAGTCTGATTTTTACCAGTGCACTCAACCCAGCTGAAAGGCTGCTTCCCAGCCTTCTTTACAGTCAGGTGTGGTCATTAGACTAAGTGCTTGCCAGTGAGTTATTAGCAGAAGTGTTGTGTGGAACTTCCAAGAAGTCTAAGAGATTGAGAAGAAGTGAATGTTTCTTCTTCCCTTCCTCTTATTCTGCTTCCAGGAACACAGATGTGATGGATGGGGCTTCAGCTTCCCTTATGGACCATGAAGACAAAGGCTACTACTCTAGGATTGGTAGGGCAGACAGCTAGAAGAGAATGGGTCTTTTTGAAGTCTTCCTGAGGCTGTCAAAGACAATCCTGGGTGCCCTGGACTACAAGCCTCCAGGCTGCTTTTATATGACAGGGGAATATAATTCTGTCCTATTTACGCAGCTATTACTTAGAGTTATTCTATTACACACAGTAGAATCCAGTCCCAACTGACTGGAGTTTCAGCTTATGTCAACTTCACACAAACTAAAAATTCTGTGTTCAGTTTTGGATGACGTTTTAAGAGGAAGGTTTTCAAAATGGAATCAGAACAATTTAAGAGGCAAAGGAGAGCAGTAATATTACCAAAGCAACCATTAATTTGGCCTTCTTCTCCCTCCCTTTTGTTCCTCTGTATCCATCATGTTTTCCTTCCAAGATTTATGATGGTTAATATCCCTCTCTTAGCGGTAGAAATTGGAGTAGTGGTTATCTCAGAGGCGGGAGGCTTGCTCTCTGAGCAGGGGCACAAACGGGTCTTACAGGACATTGAAAATGTTCTGTATCTTGACCTACGTAATAGTTATACAAACACATACATAAGATGACGGTTATCAGTTGCATCTCTAAGATTAGTAGGCTTTATTGTATATAAATTACACTTCCATAAAAGCAATTTATAAAAGTCCTTTCTCAACCCCCACACCTTTTTTTGGAGCTTTTAAAAAATATTTACTATTGAGATATAGTTGACATACCGTGTTATATTAGTCGCAGGTGTACAACATAGCGGCTTGACAACTATACGCTACTCAGTGCTCCCCACGGTAAGGGTAGTTACCACCCGTCACTGCACAACCTTTTTACGATATTATTAACTATATTCCCTGTGCTGTACTTTTCATCTCCGTGACTTGTTTATGAGGGGAAGTTTGTACCTCTTAATCCTTTTATCTATTTCACCGACCCACCCCCACACCTCACTCCCCTCTGGCAACCCCCGTTTGTCCTCTGCATGAGTCTGTTTCTGTTTGGTTGGTTGTTTTAGATTCTACATATAAGTGACATCATGTGGCATTTCCTTTTCTCTGTCTGACTTATTTCACTTAGCATAACACCTTCTAGGTCCATTCTTTTCTATGCCTGAGTAACATCTCATTGCACATGTATACCACGTCTTTATCCATTCATCTATCATTGGATACTTGGGTTGCTTCCCTATCTTGGCTATTATAAATAATGCTGCAGTAAACACAGGGGATGCATATATCTGTTTGAACTAGTGTTTTCATTTTCTTCGGGTAAATACCCAGCAGTGGAAATCCTAGATCATAGGATATTTCTATTTATAATTTCTTGAGGAATCTCCACAGTTTTCCACAGTGGTGGCACCAATGTGCACTCCCACCAACATGCACGGGGGATCCTTTTTCTCCACATCCTCCCCCAACACTTGTCTTTTTAACACCAGCCGTTCTAACTGGTGTGAAGTGATATCTCATTGTGGTTTTGTTTTGAATCTCCCTGATGATTAGTGATATTGAGCATCTTTTTATGTACCTGGTGGTCTTCTGTATGCCTTCTTTGGAAAAGTGTCTATTCAGGTATCTGCCCATTTTTTAATTAGATTGTTGGTTGGTTGGTTGGTTGGTTGGTTGGTGGTGAGTTGTCTAAGTTCTTTATGTATCGTGGATATTAATCTTTTATCAAATATATCATTTGCAAATATCTTCACCCATGCAGTAAGTTGCCTTTTTGTTTTGTTGATGGTTTCCTTTGTTGTGCAAAAGCTTTTTATTTTGGTGTAGTTCTAATATTCTAATAGTTTATTTTTGCTTTTCTTTCCCTCACCTGAAGAGACATATCCCTAAATATGTTGCTAAGAGTGATGTCCAAGAGATTACTGCCTAGGTTTCACTTTAGGATTTTTATGGTTTCAGGTCTCACATTGAGATCTTTAATCCATTTTGAGTTTATTTTTGTGTATGCTGTACAAAAGTGGTCCAGTTTCATTCTTTTGCATGTAGCTGTCCAGTTTTCCCAGCACCTCTTGTTGAAGAAACTATCTTTTACTCATTGTATATTTTTGCCTCCTGTGTTGTAGGGGGATTCACCATATAAGTATAGATATATTTCTGGACACTCTATCCTGTTCCACCGATCTATGTGTCTATTTTTGTGGCAGTGTCATGCTGTTTTGATTAGTATAGCTTTGTAGTATATTGTGAAATATGGGATCGTGGTACCTCCAGCTTTGTTCTTTCTCAAGGTTGCTTTGGCTCTTCGGGGTCTTTTGTGGTTCCATACAGATTTTAGGATTATTTGTTCTAGTTCTGTGAAAAATACTATTGGTATTTTGATAGAGATTGCATTGAATCTGTAAAATCATATGCCTCTGTATGTCATCACAGATATTTTAGTCTTAGAAGTATTTTTCCTCCCTATTATGTACTATTCAAGATTTCTATAATTTTGACATTCTCCCCTTCTTCTTTACCCAGTTTAGTCAGATCGGGAAAAGGCCCAGTTAATATTCACTTTCCCAGAAAGCCTTGCAGCCAGGGGTTGTCATGAGATACAGCGCTAGCCAATGAGACATAAGAAGTCTGCTAAGGAGGGCTTCTAGAGAAGCTATCATTTTCTTGGTTACAAAAAGGGATAGATTTGGGCAATGATGATATGTCAACGTAGGTTCATCATTGTAACAAATGGACCACAGGTCGGGGATGTGGATAATGGGGGAGGCTGTGCATGTGTGGGGGATACGGGGACTCTCCATGGCTTCTGCTCAGTCTTGCTGTGGACCTGTTTTACAGAATAAAGTCACTCAGTCATTCAGCTCACATGTCCTTTACTCCTTATACTCTCCACCTCCTATTTGCTCAAAATGTAGATGCTTTTCTTAAGGTCATGAAGCAAAAAGTCAAATCTAGGGATGGTGAAGCAGCAAGCTAAAGCCCGGGTTGTTGAGGACCGCGTCTGAGAAGCTGCACCAGCCTTGTGGCCTTCATGCACCCCTGTTTCCTTCATGCGACAGGAGAAGGAGAAAAATGTATGTGTTTAAGCCTCTGTGGTTTGGGTTTCCAGGTTCATTAGAGATCTAAGGCTTTTAGCTTTGTCCGTGGCAAGGACACAGGGGAGTCTTAGGTGCTGATTCGCTGTGGCTTCCTATTCCAGCAGAGCAAGGGCCCAGGGGGGAAAGAGGGAAGCCCTGAACACGAAGACCCGGTCTGTGTGCTCCTCGCCCTACCTCTCTTCACAAAAGCCTCACTGCTCACTGAGGGATCTGAATTCCTCTGGCCACCGAAGGAGCTGGCGGTGGGGGGGGGGGGGGGGGGGGGGGGAGGTGTGACTCAACATGTAGATTTTAGTTCATATAAACTTTTCGGAGAGCTGGTAGTAAAGTATTACGTCAACTGCACTGCTGTTTCTCAATCTATTTTTAACCAATTTCCGTTTATGATAAACACAAACTGTACTTTCTATAGTCTGTGTTAAGAAAATCAGGGCTTTCCCTTCTAGAAAACTACAATTTTCAAACCACATGTACTACCGTTTTCCCCACCCAGGAATTTCTGACACTTTCCCCCATGCCTCTTGAGATTCTCTGGTGAAATCTGAGTTTCCTAAGATTCTGCAAACTGGACAGAAACCCTGGCAGTTCCCATGATGCCACACCTCGTGGGGCCAGGGGGTGGGGGGACAAGGTGCATATGGGACAGAAGCAGGTAAAGGGGAGGAAAGCAGAGGAAAGGCTGGGCTGGAAAAGGAACAGAGCACCAGTTTCACCCTGAGCTGGCTTGACTTCTGCAGGATCAGCCAGCACCTGACTGCAACCACATCACAGCTTCACTGAGGAAACCTGTAACACTTCCACCGCTAAAGACTCTCTGCCCTTCCTCCTTGGCTCATGGTCAACACCGAAAGGCAGTCCAAGCTAACAGCCAGCTGCCTTCTGCTGTTTCAAAGGAGGCCTAAGCCGCTGAAAGCTACCTGGAGGTCTGGGCTGGAAGCTGCGTGTAGCCAAGGGGACCGAGGGTGGGGGGATTATTAGTCCTGTTCTTGGTCTGAAGGTCAGTTTTACAGGGACAGCAGACAGAGAAGCGGGGTGGAGGAGAAAGGTCGGACAGCCTCTTCAAGATTCTATAAATAAAGGAACAGTCTCCTCCCAAGTTCTTAGTCCTGTTTCACTATCAAATCCAGATCCTTATAAACATGCATGCTCATAAATACTAAATGACAGTGAATTCCATAGAGAGCAACAGTAGACGGTATCTCCCCCCTATTCTCTGTGTATCCAAAGTGGTTAAATACAGGTAGGGAGGGAGGGGTTAAACATGACAGCCCCTGGGATCTGGGGTTAGAGCATGAACCAGAACATGTGGAAGGGATCCCAGGGAACTAGGGTGGAAGGTCATTCTGTCATGGGTTCAGGGAAAGAGTCAAGGCCCAATGGCAGGAAGCCTGGTGACCATGCAGACACTTTAAGGGAAGCAGATGACATGATCTTATACCCTTGCCTATGCCCTTGTACCCTCCTGTGTGGGATTTCTACGACTTCTACAGGCTGCTGGGAGAGATGGTTCTAACCTGGACCCTCCTAGCACAGGGGGAGCAGAGTCCAGCAGTGAAGACCACGGACTCCTGAGCCAGACTGTCCGGCTCCCAAGCTCAGAGTTCAGCTCTTCCATTTACCAGCTGTCTGACTTTAGGCAAATTTTTTAACCCCCACCCCCATACCTCAGTTTTCTCATCTATAAAATGGGGATGAGTGTGCCAAACTCATAGAATTTTTTTATTGCCTATATTCCCTATGCTGTACTTTTCACCCCCATGGCTTATTTATTTTATAACTGGATGCTGTACCTCTTAATCCCCTTCAACCTATTTCGTCCATCCCCACTTCCTCTCTTCTCTGGCAACCACCAGTCTATTCTGTTTATGAGTCTGTTTCACAGAACGTTTTCGGGATTAATGAGTTCATCTTTGCAAAGCTCTTAGCATAGTGCCTGACACACAGTATCAGAATGGGCAGTAAATGCTGGGGCTGGTGTATTCATTTCCTGTGTCTGCTATAACAAATTGTCACAAACACAGTGGCTTAACACCACAGAAATTTAGTCTCTGATAGTTCTGGAGGTCAGAAATCCAAAACCAGTATGGTGGTCTAAGGAAAACCCATTCCCTGCCTCTTCCATCACCTGGTGGCACTGGCATTCCTTGGCTTGTGGTCTCATCACTCCAGTCTCTGCCTTGGTGATCCTGTCATCTTCCCCTCTTCTGTCTGTCTGAAATCTCCCTCTGCCTCCTTCTCATAAGAATATCTGTGATCGGGGCGCCTGAGTGGCTTAGTTGATTAAATGTCTGACTTCGGCTCAGGTCATGATCCCGTGGTTCATGAGTTTGAGCCCTGCGTCAGGCTCTGTGCTGACAGCGTGGAGCCTGGAGCCTGCTTCGGATTCTGTGTCTCCCTCTCTCTCTCTGCCCCTCCCCTGCTCGTGCGCTCTCTCTCTGTCTCTAAAAAAATAAATAAACATTAAAAAAAAAAAGAGTATCCCTGATGACCTTTGAGGACCACACAGATTATGCAAGATAACCTCCCCACCATAAGATTCTTCATCATACCCGCAAAGTTCTTTCTCCCCATGTAAGGTGACATTCATAGGTTCCAGGGATTAAGACACGCATATCTTTTAGGGAGACCGTTATTCAGCCACCACAGCTGGTATTATTGGCCAGAGGCCTGGAGTCTGATTAATAGCAAGCAGGTGGACCGAGTAAAGGAAGGAGAGGTCTCTGCAGAGGGAGGTCAGGGTATGGTTACCAGCAGTGGGTGGCAAAACCCACGATGCCCACTAAGGAGTCCAAAAGGGGCAGGCCTGAAGAATACTCCTGGGATGCTAGTTCTGGGCTGCACCTTCTTGTTCCTCCCCTTCAGTGGAGCACCGGCACTGGGGATGTGGGGGGCAAGGCTGCAGAACTGGAGGACACTGCTTTTCTTTTTTAATTTTTTTAAAATTTACTTTGAGAGAGAGGCAGATCATAAGTGGCGGAGGGACAGAGAGAGGGGGAAACACAGAATCTGAAGCAGGCTCTGGGCTCCCAGCTGTCAGCACAGAGGCCGATGTGGGTCTTGAACTCATGACCCATAGATCACGACCTGAGCCGAAGTCGGACGCTGAACCAACTGAGCCACCCAGGCACTCCCTCATAGGCACACATTTTCAATTTTAAGGTGTTTATTTTATAAAAGTTTACATGGCAATACCTGAGACAGCACTAGAACAGGCACTTAATACACACTCACTGACAAGATTAAATACGTTAACAGAGAAATACAAACAAAATTGGATCAGCAATCAAGTTCAGAAGGCAATGAACTTTCCCAAAAGAAGGAAGACATTCAGTGTAAGAGTACAGAACACTTAGGGCAGGGAAAATCAAATCTACAGCCTTAAAACCCATGGTAGAGTTAATGTTTGGGAGAAACTTAGAATTACAACTCCTTTCGTGATCTCCAACAGGATAGTGCAGATTCTCAGGATAACTAAGAAAACATCACTGATATCCTTTCCCTTCACAATTGGGAGAGAAACCACTGTGCGCATGACAGGGTCACCTCCCAGGCTTCATGTATCACGATAATTATCACGTCTAGTGTGTGGGCTGCTGCTAATTCTTCTGTTTTAGCCACGCTCACTGAAAAACTCTTATTAGACTTCCTGCTAAAAGAGCAGCAACGGCAACAGCTGGAGCCATTCCACGATAGAGAATCAGTTGCTTCACTGTCAAAACATCCCCAACGGTGGCCACCGCACACCGGTTGTTTTCTTCTATTGCCCTTAGCTGGGTCTGGCTCTCTGATCTGACGATATGATATCAGGTAAAATCGCTCCATCGGTGACTTCTTTTTCCAACACAGGCAGATCCGTTGGTGTGGCGTGGGCTCTTTGATCCCTTTCACCCCAGCTCGAACCTGTGCCTGCTCTGCGACTCTCTTCCAGTTTGTCCTCCAGACGAGCACCAGACAGAAAAGGGCTTGAAAGAAGACACAGACTATCAATCCAGACCAGAGACCTATTATCCCAAGTTTTGCGGCAAACATCAGAGATACTCTGATGGGAAAACCAAACACATGATAACCGATGGTGTTCACGATAGCACCAATCTTTTGTCTTTCTATACCTCGTAGGATTCCACCACAGGCACCTGCAAGGGCATCAAATAGCAGAAAGGGAGCAAAAATAGGCATCATTTGGCTCACAAGGTAAAATAATAGCTCTGTCTCCGGTAAATATATAGGCAATCACATCCTTCATCGCCGAAAGTAAAATGCCCACGATGAGAGTACAGACACCCGCACACAGGAGAACGGTGATGCTAGAGTCCCGAGCCTGCTCAGCATTCCCTGCCCCCAGAGCCTTGCCCACTCGGACACTGACCACCACACCACACCAAAGCCAAGGGGCACCCTGTAGGCTACAGAGGCCAGTTCGTAAATGATGGCCTGGGCCCCGAGCTCTGTCACGCTAATCAGTCCTGCAAGGAAAGTTCCGATCTCAAAGGTCCGCTATTCAGTGCACACCGTGAACATACTGGGGACAGCCGGCTGGATGTAGGAGCCCCATTCTTGGAAACAGTCCCAAGTCCACCCTCTCCAGGTATTGATGTGGATTTTTTCCCACCACATGTACAGGAGAAGGAGAGCACACAGGAGGAACTGGAAAGTGCTGTCTGCCCAGGCAGATCCTACCACTCCAAGGTCCAGGGCATAGAGCAGGAGGGCATTCATGCCCACATTGATCACATTTGCTGCAATCCCAGTGATCACCTGAGGCATGATGATGCCCTGACTTTGTAAATATCTTGTCTACAGCTGAAACAGGAACGCTGCAGGAAGAGCACGAATGAAAATCATCACATAAATCTGGGCTATCCTGGAGACTTCGGGTTCTTGTTTTAAGAGCAGGAGGATACGGTCCGTATTGATGAAGATGGCCCAGCAAGGAAAGCAACACAGCATCAAGATAAGGATTCCTCTTTGGAGTGTGATTCCCCATGCGTTTTAGGTTCTTGCCTCTGAAGGACGGAGACATCAGCCTGTCACAAGCGGAGGCCAAGCCAGTTCCAACTGAAATCCCAATAACATTCACCACCGATACCGCAAGAGTAACGGCATCCAGCTCGACTTTGCCCAGATGCCCACAGAAGATGGAACTGACGACGCTAATCAGGAGGATCATCAACTGGGCCAGGAACACCGAGCCCTCGAGGGCCGCCAGAGCGGCTGCCTCCTGCCGCACGTCGGCTCCGCAGGCAGCCGTGCCAGCGAGGGGCGTCAGGGCGGCTCGGTGCCTTCCCGGGGCATGGCGGCGACGGCAGCTGCAGGGGGCTCCGTGCCGGCGCGGGGTGGAGGACACTGCTCTTGACTTGAATCACGGGAAAGGCCGGACAAGCAGCATCTAAAAGACTATAGGGGCACCTGAGCGGCTGAGTCGGTCAAACATCTGACTCTTGATCTCAGTTCAGGTCATGATCTCATGGTACATGAGTTTGAGAACCACGTCAGGTTCTGTGCTGACAGTGAGGAGCCTGCTTGGGATTCTCTCTCCCTCCCTCTCTCTGCCCCTCCCCCACTCACGCTCTCTCTCTCTCAAATAAATAAACATTAAAAAAAAAGATATTTAAAAGAGGGTGCAAGCGGGGAAGGGCACTACGCAAACCAATGGGGGGGGCGAAATGTGCCGGCACAGGGCAGCAATGAGATCTCAAAGTCTACTTGGATATACCAGTCTAGAATCATCTTCCTTCTCACTCCCCCGGAGAGCTCCATTTCTCTCTGCTGTCCTGTAGCTCTTCCCACAGTGTGATTTTATCTCAAGTTGCAGACCCCAAATCCACTGATCTCTGCCTGCTCTGCCACATTCTCCTGAATGCCTGCCGTCACCAGTCCTCCCCTGGGTGGCCCCGACCACTTCTATTCTCTCTCCGCTTCCGACGTCATCCCTCTGGAGACCACGCAGATCATTCCTCACACAGCAGCGCACACATCCTACATCTCATCACATCACTCTCCTCTTACGGCCCACAAGTGACTTCCTACTGCTTACGGATGGAATCCCAAGTCCTTACTAACACCCCGTCTGGTCTTCCACGGTCACGGCTCTAGCTTACCACGCTCCAGTCACACCAACCTCTCTGCCTCCGTCCTCCACTGCCCATGAACGTGCGCGTACATGCGCATGCACACACACACACACACACACACACACACACGTGCTTTCTGCCTTCCTGCACCATCTGCCAGCTCCCCCACCCAGACCCCTCCTCTGCCGGAGTCTCACAGTGGCCAGCCCCAGAATCCGGCTCAACCTCTCAGGGGTCAGCTAACAGTAACTGCAGAGATGGCCTCCCCGAAGCCTCTGGCCAAGGAAGTCCCTGCCACGCGGTGACCACTGCCATCGCCCCGTTTCACTTCCTTCACAGTGTCTCTCTCTGCATAAAGACTCCCATGGCACATAGGCTCACAATCTCTATGCTCTAGCATGTAACCACCCTCCGGGAGTGTGAGACCGTGTTTATCTTTTTGACCCTGTGCTTGGCACAGATCCCACCACATCCTAGAGAGCAGGCACATTTTCGTTGAACGAATGAATGAAACAACAGCTCTTCATTTACCGTTAGTGCCTTCCCCTTCCCTTTTGAATATTTTATACCCATACCTCCCTCATATTTGCTAAGCAGGATCTATGTCATAAAGACACATTAGCTTGAATTATCGATACTGGTGATGAGGAAAGATCCAGGCACCTTCCCGCAAAAGTAACGGGAGTGCCTTAATCTACAAAAGAGCTCGCAAGTGATTCCCGGCTGGGATTTCTTATGACGGTCCCAGAAGAAGCTAAAATGAGGCAACTGCAAACAAGTAACTCAGAGCTTGTGAAAATGGATTTCTCTCCATTCCAATTCTTCCACTTATCCATCCACACATCATCCAAGAAATAATTATCAAGTGTCCAATATGTGCCAGGCTCTATGCCAGACCCTGGGGATACAATGGTGAGAAAAACAGCCATGTTCCCTGCCTTCACGGATAGTTTCACAAGGGAGATAGACACTAAGCAAATCCTCCCATGATAAAGGTATTATAACAAACTGAGATACACATGTGCTGTGAAGGAATTGTAAAAGATGCTACGAGGGCAACAAATAATTGGAAAATAAAGTCTTAAAAATTCAACTTGTAAGAGCACCAAAAATAGCTAAGAATCAATGCAAGAAATGACGTGTAAAACCTCTCTGCTGAATATGAGGAAACACTGCTGAGAGAAATTCGACACCTAAAGAAATGGAGATATGTCATGTTTCCTGGATTGGCAGGCCCAGTGTGATTCCAATGTCGACAGTTCCAAATTGATCTATGCCTTCAACACAGTCCCAGTCAGAACTCCAGCAGGCTTTTTCGTAGAAACTGATTTATCTGGAAATGCAAATGACCTGGAAGAGCCCAAGCAATCTTAGAAAACAACATGAAGTTAGAGGACTTACACTTCCTGATTCCAAGGCTTCTTTTAAAACTACAGTCATCGAGACGGTGGGAGATGGTAAAAGGAAAGACGTTAAGGATTGCTAGAACAGAAGAGAGGTTTAAGAAACAGACCCACCCAGATACAATCAATTCGTTCTCAGTAAAGATACCGAGGAAATTCAACAGGATGTGGGGCTGGATAGGTAGGCAAGGATTTCTTAGAACATAAGAGCACAAAACATAAGAGGAAAACAAAATAAGCTAGACTTTGTCAAAATTCAAAATTGTTTTGTTCTTCAAGAGACCATTAAGAAAATGGAAACACAAGGCATACAGTGGGAAAAAATATAATACCCATAATCTAACAGATGACCAGTACCCGGAACATAAAAAAGAGGCACAACGTCAACAGTCATCAGGGAAAAGCAAATTAAAACCACAACGAGATACCAGGGCCTGTAATCAGAATGCCTAAAACTTAAGACTAACACCTATCGAGGGGCTGGTGATGCTGTGGAACAGCTGGAATGCCCGTGCATTGCTGGCAGGAATAACAATGGTACAGCCACTTTGGAAAACTGGCAGTTTCTTAAGAAGTTGAACAAGAAGTTGACCATACAGCCTAGCCAATATACTTCTAGGTATCTGCCCAAGAGAACTGAAAGTACATATTTGCACCAAGATCTAAACAACAATGTACATATAGCAGCTTTATTCACACTAGCCGAACACTGAAAAACAAAAAAATACCCAAATGTCTAGCAACAGGCGAATGGATAAATAAAATATGAAATATCCATGAAACAGAATACTATTCAGCAACAGTGCTCCGAGAACATGTACTAAGAGAATCTAACTGCACCCAGGAGGTCAGGGAGGGCTTTCTTAAGAAGGAAGCGGGCATCTGAAAGAAGGCTGGGGACTGACTGGGGAGGAGGACTGGGTCATAAGAAATAGAGCGCTGCAGGCAAAGGCTGGGTCATGAGCCCCCGGCAGAGGGAAGGTGGCACGTTTATGGAAGCAAGAGATGGTCTTGCAGAGACAGCAAGGAGAGAGAAGAGACGTATGAGTTTAGGCTGGAAGTTGGCAAGGGCCGTGCCGAGCAGGCCTTATAGGCCTTGTTAAGAGTTTTGACGTTGGGGTGCCTACGTGGCTCAGCTGGTTGAGTGCCAGACTTCAGCTTAGGTCATGATCTTGCGGTTTGTGAGTTTGAGCCCCGGGTCAGGCTCTGTGCTGACAGCTCAGAGCCTGGAGGCTGCTTAGGATTCTGTGTCTCCCTCTCTCTCTCTCTCTGCCCTCCCCTGCTTGTGCTTTGTCTCTTTCTCTCTCTCAAAAACAAATAAACATTAAAGAAATTTTTTTAAAGAGTTTTGATGTTTATCCTCAAGGCAATAAGAAACCTCAGAAAGGATTTTAAACAAGAGGGTGATATAAGTGGCTTGATATTTTTAAAATATCCCACTAACTACAGTAAGGAGAACTGACTGTCAGGATGTGAGTGGCTGGGAAGGAGCTGGTCATGGCCCCTGCCAACCTCCTGGTAATAGACTCCGGCTTACGCTGACATGGGACGATGGAGACGGAGAGAGACGGACGCCTTCAATGGGCTCTGAGAAGTGTGGGACTGCATTCAGGGGATAAGGAAGAAGACGGTGTTGAGACGGACTCCAAGATTACGGCTCAGGGGATGGAATGGGAAGAGATCCCATGCCCCAACAGGGAGAATGCTGGAAGAAGGCCTAACTTGTTGGGGAAGGCCAGCTCTGGACACACTCAATTTGAGATGCCTGGGAGACATTTGAATGACAGTGTCTCTCAGGCGTTTGGACACGTGGATGTGAAGGCTCACAGAAGCCCTGGATAGAGATAGAGATTCAAAACTGGCTTTTGTGAAGATGGTAACCGACACCACAGAAATGCATGCAACAGGCCGAAGAGCTACACAGGACCAGGACGAGAGAGCGCCTGAAGCCAAGTCTTAAGGGACTCGAACATTTAGAGGACGATCAGGGAATGGTGGGCCGGTGAAGGAAACTAAGAAGTGACCTGAGCAAAGTCAGGGAAACCAGAAGAGCATAATATATGAGAACTCACGGAAAGAGAATGTTTCAAGAAGGCTACGGAAACTGTGTGGAAGGCTAATAAAATAGGAAGAAAATGTCCACTGAATTTAGTTGCATGGAGGTCACTGCCAATCGCAGGATGAGCAGGTCCTATGGAACAACAGAGGTATAACCCAGATTCGAGGGGATGGAGGAGGGTGCTGATTGAGGAATAAGGAAGTAGAGAAAGTGATTATACATAAATTTTAGATAACGGGCCCAACTTCCTATTCTGACAAGCTGGGTTGTAATAATGATGAAAGAAAGCTGAACTTGGGAGGGATTGTGAAAGACATGGTTTTTGTGAAAGCACAGTCCTTGAATTAGGCCTCAGAGGTTGCATTTCCTTTTCATGTGACATAGGTGGGTGTTGTGAGTCATGAGCCCCAAGTTTCCTTTATTTTGTTACCTTCATAACTACCCCAGACATGGAGGAGGGGGTTCAGTGGGGCCTCGCCAACACAGGTGACAGGGTGCAGTGACATGAGAACAGGCACAGGCAGGGGACGGACGGGCCGAGGTAAAGCGGCAGTCCTACTCAACATCTGTGTTCAGGAAGTCTCTGCTGTGCCATTAAATCCAGATCCTCATGAATATTTATAGAAAATCATAAAAGCAAAATGATACAAATAAATTTGGGGGCAAGCACAGATGGCAAAACAGAGGCCCCTTCCCTACCTCAAGAGGAAAATAAGTTCTGGCTTGGTTTCCTCCGTGTGTGTATCTGGACAGGGCTTTGAAGAGCTTCTAGAGGGGCTACACAGACAGGGGGGTAGGGGATGAGGAAAGGACAAGGGTGGCGCAGAGGTCAGGTGCAGCCCACAGGGAGAGGGAACACGTGGGGGGAAAGACACCGAGCCTGGGCACAGCTTCCCTGTAAAAGGGACATCAGGCCTCCTGAACCCCTGACACTCCCCCAAGTCAGACGGCATGGCGGTGGCCTCAGTCGCTCGGACGCTGCCAGCAGGCTTCCACTCATGGGTACCCACTAAGTGCTAAGCACTGGCCCCTATGCTTTATATATGCTAGCTCATCCACGCCTCACAGAAATCCTGAGATGGAAGTATTCCCATCCACACTTGACTGAAAAGGAAGTTAAAGTTCAGAAATTTATCTGCCCCACCGGCACCCTGATGTTTATAGCAGCACTATCAACAATAGCCAAAGTATGGAAAGAGCCCAACTGTCCATCGATGCATGAATGGATAAAGAAGATGTGGGGTGTGTGTGTGTGTGTGTGTGTGTGTGTGTGTATACATATACACACAATGGAGTATTACTCGGCAATCCAAAAGAATGAAATCTTGTATTTGCAACTACGTGGATGGAACTAGAGGGTATTATGCTAAGCGAAATTAGTCAGAAAGACAAATGTCGTATGACTTCACTCATAGGAGGACTTTAAGATACAAAACAGACGAACATCAGGGAAGGGAAGCAAAAATAATATAAAAACAGGGAGGGAGACAAAACATAAGAGACTCTTAAATACAGAGAACAAACAGCGTTGCTGGAGGGGTTGAGGGAGGGGGGATGGGCTAAATGGGTAAGGGGTGCTAAGGAATCTACTCCTGAAATCATTGTTGCACTATATGCTAACTAACTCGGATGTAAATTAAAAAACAAATTAATTATTAAAAAAAAAAAAAAGAAATTTACCTGCCCCAAGGTCACAGTGGAGGGACTTGGGTTTGAGCCCACATCTGCATGACTCTAAATCCCACACTATTTCCACCAGAATAAGACGCAGGCTAGGCGAAACCAATCTGTCTCAATCAAGAGGGCAAAAGAGACCTGTTGTGGGCAGAGGACAGGAGACCATACAGGGGAAAAAAAAAATTGAAGAATGAAAGAACGTAGGAAACTTCTTTTCTGAAGATGAGAAGAATCACAGAAGAAATTGCCTAGAAAAGAGAAGATCATCTGACTTGAGAAATGGGAAAAATGTCTGGGATTGAAAAAAGAATTCAGGACCTAGGGACAGAGAATCTGGGTCTGGCAGGCAGAGTGAGGGTCTCTGGGGGGCGGGGAACGAAGATGCTGGCGGCGGGTGCCCATCCTTCAGGTTTGAGAGGAGACAGTGCTCAATTACTGACCTTCCCCTCTCCAGTCACATGACTCGCGCTAGTATAAAAGCTTTCTACCAGCAGGTTCCTTACAATTTTTTTTCCTGTGTGAAATGGGCAGTAGCAGTGGCTAAAGCCCTGTTCCTCTTTCCCAGAAGCTTTCAGACTTTCCTTCAGGACTAATCCCAAGAAGCCACCTATCTGGACTGCAGACAAGGCAAGCAGCTAACCCAGTGCTTGTGCTATGGGCAGTAATGCCAGGATCTGGATTGGAGGGGGAGATGCTGGGGGGCTGACGCAAGTCTGTGAGGAACTGGAGACAGGAGCCAGTGTAGGTGGGATCAAGGAAACAGGCCGGGACATCAAGCCCAGAGAGGGAGGATGGAGGGGCCGGGCTGCATATGGGCAGCGAGGGTTACAAGCCAAATGGAAACTGAGTTGACCCCGTTAAGAGTTCTTCTGTTTATAGTCAAAACACCGGGCTCTGAAGCCAGGTGCTACCTGTGGGCTTTCCTGAATGTTCTCTAGAGTCTTTTAAGGGGCAAGCCCCAAAAGACAGTACTGGCTCACCCTTCCTCCCCTCTGTCCCTCCCTACCTACCACTAGCTTCCTTTTTCCAGTGCAGTCCCAGAGTCTGGTATAGGTCAGGAGAGGAAAAGGTGGAGGAGAATCTGTGTTCTGCAAAAGGAGAGGAAAATGAGGTAGGGAGATGGGCTGGGGGCCGGGCACCTGCTTCCTGGGCGTGTGGCAGGGTCCTGTGGCAAGCCGGCACTGGGTCTCAAGGCCTGGGTTTGTTTTCCTGGCATGGGTGCTCCTGACAGACGGCTCACAGCTCTCTCCCCGGGAGATGCCTTTGTGAGATGCCTTTCCCTCCGCAGGCCTCTGACTAAGGGACCCAAGGAAAGTTACGAACCGATAACAGTAACTTCCTGTATCTGTGAGGAGAGGAGAAAGCCAAGGGTTGGTCCCCCCCCCAGAGACACATGATGGCGAACGTAATAACTCCTGCTTAATATCCCGCCCCAGGCAAAGTCAATAATTGCTCTGGGCTGTTCTGGCAGGTGGTGTAAGCAAAGCAGTGGTGGCAACAGAAAGGTCTGGCCTGGGAAGCAGAGTGTGGCAGGGAGGATGTCCGCGGCCTGAACCAGGCGAGGGTCCGTGGGCCGTGAGTGGCACCTCCTGACCCTGCCTTTTTCCGTCCTCTTCCAGAGCAACCATGACCAACTGGCGCAGCTCCATCATCCTCACGGCCTACGTTGTCATCTTCCTCACCGGTCTCCCCGCCAACCTCCTGGCCCTGCGGGCCTTCGTGGGGCGGGTCCGCCAGCCTCACCCTGCGCCCGTCCACATCCTCCTGCTCAGCCTGACGCTGGCGGACCTCCTGCTGCTGCTGCTGCTGCCCTTCAAGATGGTTGAGGCCGCCTATAACTTCCGCTGGTATCTGCCCGAGCTGCTCTGCGCCCTCACGGGTTTCGGCTTCTACAGCAGCATCTACTGCAGCACGTGGCTCCTGGCGGGCATCAGCATCGAGCGCTACCTGGGAGTGGCTTTCCCCGTGCAGTACAAGCTGTCCCGCAAGCCTGTGTACGGAGTGATTGCTGCCGTGGTCGCCTGGGTCATGTCCTTTGGTCACTGCACCATCGTGATCATTGGTCAGTACTTGAACTCAACCCAGCAGACCGCAAACACGAATGGAATCACTTGCTATGAGAACTTCACCGAAACGCAGCTGAGCGTGGTGCTTCCGGTGCGGCTGGAGCTATGCCTCTTCCTCTTCTTCGTCCCCATGGTGATCACCATCTTCTGCTACTGGCGCTTTGTGTGGATCATGCTCACCCAGCCCCACGTGGGGGCCCAGAGGCGGCGCAGAGCTGTGGGGCTGGCTGTTGTGACCCTCCTTAATTTCCTGGTGTGCTTCGGGCCTTACAACATATCCCACCTGGTGGGGTATTACACGAAGAAAAGCCCCCCGTGGCGGGTCGAAGCCGTGGTGTTCAGTTCCCTCAATGCCAGTCTGGACCCCCTGCTCTTCTACTTCTCTTCATCGGCTGTGCGCAGAGCCTTTGGAAAAGGGCTGCAGATACTGCGACATCAGGGCTCCTCCCTGTTGGGACGCAAAGGCAGAGAGACAGCGGAGGGGGCGAGTGGGGACAGGGGTGTGAGTCAAGCCGAGGGAGCACCGAGTTCCGACTTCACTACAGACTAGGGGGGTCCTGGACCTTTGGAGGCACTCTGGGTTACCTAAGAATTGAGCAGGCTGGGAGAGTGGGAGCACGGGTCAGGAATCCTCAGCCCCGATCCACTACTGGGGCTTCGAAAACCTCTCTCAGCAGCTTGGTGTCCCCTCCTGACTGAAGTTTCCAGCCCAAAGGAGCACAGCTCTGTGACAAAAAGAAGAAATGGTTAGGCACAGAAGCACCATCAGACCAGGGTTTCGGAAGCAACGTAGCTAATACAAATCCAGTCCCTGTGACGTAGCCGGCAGCTGGGGATGACCGGGCTCAAGCGGAGTCCTTAAAGCAATCTTGCTATAAAGCTTTGAACAACACCTAGACGCCGGTCTAGCTGTGGATGCTGGAAAGAAGCCAACGGGAAAGAGGTGGATGAGAATACCAAATGAGGTCAAAGAAGACTCAGGAAGGTTATAAGCCAAGGGGGGGCGGGGATTAAGAGGGAGGACTGGAGACTCAGGCCTCTGATGATCTAGGTTTGCACTGTATCTATCGCTTCCACCTGCTGCTTTGTAAGTATGCTCCAGTCGCCTTCGTGTGTGTATCTTGTCTCCCTGCGTCAAACCTGCCGGAGGTCTGGGTCTTGTCTTCCCCCTCCGTGGCACCTCACACGGGTCAGGACGCAGCCTGGCACCCATCAGTCAGAGGTCAACACCGGTGAGCCCAGGAGTACACAACCTGGCCTGGCAGACTGAAAATAAAGACGGTAAAACTCTGCAGCGAGTGTCCACAGTTTTTGTACTTTTCTGCAAGGCTGGGGTGGGCGAAAATGCGATGAAGCAGCACAGTCAGCAGCACGGGGGGAAGGGGATGCATGGGAAACCACAGAAATGGCTGAAGGTCAGGATGTAATGAGTAGAGTGACTGTCGGGGCTGGTGGGATCCCATTTTAGATTTGGTGAATGGAGACGGGACCTAGAAAGAGGATGTGGGGTGAATCCTGACTTCATGTTATCAGCTGCATCTCAGGGGCCTAAAACACGTAACCCTCGGGCTTAGAAGCCTGCAGAGTTTTCCTACTGTCACGAGTTCTCCTCCAGCAACTCCTATCCTATCATTCCATTACCTACTTAGTATCCTCTCTCCCTGCCCAATCCCACCTTCCTAACTCATCTCTCCCCAAGAAGGAGCCCTGGCCCACTGTCTCTGGTTAACTGATCCCAGCCCCAGCCTGGCGGTCGGCAACAGAGGCTCTACATCAGAACTGTACGAAGAGGTACAAAAATAGTACACGCCCCCCCAGTCCCCCACCCCATGCCAATCTCCTGACTCTTTGAGGGTGGGGCAGCGGATGAGCCTTTAAAAGCCCCCCAGTGATTACTCTAGGCAGCTCGGGAAAGGAATCCCTGGCCTCACTCAGGGGCCCAATCTGTCCAAGAAAATATTCTTCAGAGAGACCCTTCCTATTTGTAAGTCCCTCTCGCCACAACTCCATACTCCCTCATGTTCTGATTGCTTACTTTTCCCACTGTTATAAAACCCCACTCAAAATTCACTTTCTCCAGAAAGACTTCCCTTCTAATTCCCACCCAACTGAGCTCCATTTCTGTTTTCCTTCCTCAAACACCACTGGACTGCTGTAAAAGCCCCAGCTTCACGGTCGCTTGTACTTACTAAGCTGTCCTTGGGCAAGTCCTGACCTCTAGCCTCCCTTTCCAAACCATAATCATGAGGATGATGTATGCCTCCCAGGGTTATTCTGAAATTCCAGTGAGACCGTGCATATAAAGTTGCTGGGAAATTTTACAGTATCACTTAGCTCTAAGAGACCAAACGAAACGAAACGCCAATATGCCCCAACTTAAAAGAAATAAGGTAAGAAAAAATTAGAAATGATGGAAATCGTGTATTAGATAGGTAACCATATAGGATGGTTTAACAGTAATGTGTGAGAAAAAAAAATCTGGGATTTTTCTGCTGACTGTACATCTGGGATGTATTACACCTTCCAAAAACGCTTATTTGATTTGGGGTGGCATTAAAAGAAATAGAGTCTAAACAAGCCAAGACTAATCCCATTTCACTGAGGTCTTAATCAGTAGCATGTTCAGCACCTGAGCTACACATTATTTTTTTAGGACATTAACTCAGGAGTGCCTGGCTGGCTCAGTCAGTAGAGCATGAGACTCTTGATCTCGGGGTCGTGAGTTTGAGCCCGTGTTGGGTATAGAGATTACTTAAAAATAAAATCTTAAAAAAAAAAAAAAAAAAAAAAAAAAAAAAAAAAGACACTAACTCAGGGAATCAAGCCCAGAAGAATTAACCAAAATGTTTTGGAGAGTTGAAACCCTATGACGGTGATGATTGAACAAATGCCAGCCACTATTCCAGAGAAGTAGCCTAAGATGATGGAGGGAATTTTCGAAGGTCAACAAGTGAAAGAGAGTTTAAATCCAGGTCTGCCTTTCTCCAAAGCACCTGCTTTTTCGTTGACTCAAGAGAAGCAAGTAAGAGAATGTTGGATATGTGGCTGAACCAAGGTGAGGTCCAGCTCATGGAAGACACATTCTGTGTAGCTCACGGGCGAAGAACAAGGATCAGAGGCAGAAGAAGCAGGGAGCTGCATCTCAAACAGTCAGGGCTGTTTAAAATGGAACTGAGCTAGGGGTGCCTGGGTGGCTCAGTTGGTTAAGCATCGGCTCAGGTTATGATCTCACAGTTCATTAAGTTCAAGCCCCACGTCAGGCTCTGTGCTGACAGCTCAGAGCCTGGAGCCTGCTTTGGATTCTGTGTCTTCCTCTCTCTCTGCTCCTTCCTCATTCATGTGCTTGTGCTCTCTCTCTCTCTCTCAAAAATAAACACTTAAAAAAAATGTTTTTAATGGAACTGAGCTAACTCACCAAGGTAGTCACCCGCCAGTTCCAGAAATACTGAAGTGGAAAACAGAAAATATATATCCTGGAACATTGAGGAAACGGACACACCTGGTTAGAGCTGAACCAGTTAAGTGTCAAACCCTTTCCTGCTCAGAGATTCCCAGGGTTTCAGACACATGGCTGCTCTTGCCAATCACAGAAGCGCAAGAAAATCTCTGGTCTGAGATTTTCAGGGTGAACCTTTTGCTGCTCACTAACACGTCTTTGATCTGCATGAAGTCATATGATATATAGCACATTTCTTCCCTGGGAAATTAATAGCTCATTTGTCCAACAAATATGTATGGGTTACCTACTAGAAGCCAGATACTTTTCCAAGGGCTGGAGATGCAGAGTGTATAAGAGACAAGGTACCTGACCTCTTGGGGTTTCCATTCCAGTGGGGAAAAACAGTCAATAAGTAAACAAGTAAGCCAGGAAATTTCAAAATGTGCAACTGGTTTTTACAACTGGACTAAAATAGAAACGTGGGGGAAAGTACAATGAGAGGTTAAGGGAGTTTCGAAGATTCTCCTGAGTCAGTGATTTTCAGCTGAGAACTGAATGATGAGGAGTTGCCATACAAAGGCCCATGGGAAGAACATTCTAGAAATAGGAACTGCTGATGCAAAGGGAGAGAGGAGGGAGAAAACCTTAGCTTCTCAAAGGCTGAAAGAGGGCCAGTGTGGGGCTAGAGCAATGCTCTGCAAATGTAGGCATGGAGAGTTTGCTAAAGCACAGATTACTGTCTTCCCTCCCCACAGTTGCAGAAATCAGTAGGTCTGGGATGGGACCCAAGAATCTACCTCGAACAGTCCCAGGTGATACTGACGCTGGTGGTCAGTGACCACTTTTTGAGAACCACTGGGCTGGCATACAGCGACCTGGGGAGAGAGCCATACAAGATGAAGCCGAGGAGGTCAGCAGGGACCAGACCACGCCAATCTTTTAGGCCACAAATAGTCTGAATTTATTCTAAGAGCTTTGGAGACCATTCAAAGGTTCTAAGCAAAAAAGCAGAATGGTCTGATTTCCATTTTAAGACAGTCACTCTGATATCTGTGCCTACCACTGAAGGGAGATGGTTGTTAGGAACAAGGAGATAACGCACAGGACAGATCTAAGAACCATAACATACTACAGCGAGCATGCGGGGTTTTCACCCGACTGGTAGCTCCCTGAAAGTGGGGGCTGTGCCTTCTACCATTAGAACTGTCCAAGGACCAGATAGCCAGGAGGAGGCCCCCATAAGTTATCACGCATCTACTTGACAAATGCGTGCACCTCATGTGTGCTAGAAAATGTTTAAAACAACTAGGTTGGGGGATTTGTTGGGAGTGGAGTGGGTAAGAGTGGGGTGGAGGACGGTGAAGCCCTAATTTGTAGCACTTGCCAACTTTTGTTGGGCCGATTTCTACCAACATGGAGATGCCGAACGCGGGTCTGGCAAGTGATGTTAATGAGCAGTTCTTGCAAGCACATCACTGGATATACCTCCCGGCACATATGCTCAACTGGCAGACAGATCACGTCCTATTTGAGAAAACAATCTCTCTCCCTGGCTACATATAGTACAGGGCTCTGGCACAGGGACTTCTCAATAATAAACACTAGCTGAATGTGGCTGGCTGGGCCCGATCCAAGAGGATCCGGGTGGCTGGTTAGATTGTGAGACTCCCGAGTCCCCTGCAGGATGACAGATGGGTAAACAGAAATATTAGTGCCCGGTTAATGAATAACACAGACAGCAGCCTAGAGCTGCTACCAGGAAACCAGGGTGGAGGGAGCTGGCTCAGCCTGACCAGGGGGCCCTACCAGCAGGAAAAGGGAACCTGGCATCAACTATTTCACTTCCTCTTTCTGGAAAAGACGCCGTTGTGCCCCTTCCTCAGAAATTCTCATCTGACCAGAGCCAGAGCTGTAGGATTTTGTGGTGATCACCGTGGTCCAAGGGAGCAGGGGAGTGCGGCTGGGAGGGTCTGAAGGAAAACACAGCCAAGATGCCACAACTGCCTTCAATTCGCCTGCCCCTTGGCTCCAGGTTGTTGTCAGTTCTCCTTTTTATCAGCTTTCCCTACCTCCTGTGGTTAAGTACTTCTGCCCCATTTTTTTTTTCATTATTTTTCTCTAGTCACAGGAAATGAGGACATTTCTCATCTACAAATTGCACATTCAACCAGGAAATTGGGCCAAAGATCTCTAAGTCCGCCGCGGTGCCTGCCCAGTAACCCACTTGGCAAAAATTTGAAGGTCTGCGGAGATAGGAGACGGGAGGTCCGGTGGGGGGGGCCGGGGGCCACGGTGAGCCGTCCACCAGCAGCTTACCCAAGCCCTGGTATAGTCTCGGGCTCCTTCTCTCCAGCCACGGTCCCCTGGCATCTGGCAGGCCGAACGACGATCAGCCTCAAGGAGACGGTGTTAGGAAAGTAAATACACTACTTTCAAATCTAGATGTTTGAAAAAGCCGATATGCAGGTACAGTAGTCTAGAGTCTCTAAAGTGCCACAGCAGACATTACATCATTCGGCTTTCCGTGGGTGTAGGCATTTGTTGATCCACAAGCGTTTACCGAGGCCTACTATGTGTTGGGCCCTGTTCCAGGTGCTAAAAACACAGCAGTGAACGAGGATGAGATCCCTGACCTCATGCGGCTCATATTCCAGTGGGAGAGCAGACAGGAAAACCAATAAACAGACACTTGGGGGCAGTGCTAAGATCTGTGAAGACACTGAGACAGAGTCAGGGGACTAGGTGGCTACTTTTGAATGAGTGGCTTGGAAAGGCCTCTTGAAAGTGACATCTGAGGGACACCTGAGTGGCTCGGCTGGTTAAGTGTCTGACTCTTGATTTTGGTTCAGGTCATGACTCACGGTTTGTGAGATCGAGCCCCACATCAAGCTCCATGCTAGGTATGGAGCCTGCTTAAGATTCATTCTCTTTCTCCCTCTCTCTCTCTCTCCCTCTGCCTCTACCCCACTCGCACACTAGCATGCATGCTGCTCTCTCTCTCAAAATAAAATAAAATTAAGTTAAATTTAAAAAAAAAAGAGAGAGAGAGAGAGAGATTTGAGTTGCAACCAGAATGGAAAGAAGGAATCATGCATACCAAGAATTGGCAGGGGAAACAGGGAGGGAGCAATGGACGGGGAACCTTCCAAGCAAAGGGTTCAAAGCAGGTGCAAGGCTTGAACAAGCCAAACTTGCACAAAAGAAAAGGCCAGGGTGACTGGGGCTCAGTGGTGGCTGGAAGATCGAGAAAGGGTCAGATCACAGGCGTTCTCGAAGGTTTAGGATAAGAAGCACAGCCGATACCTTCCACCTACTTGACAACAAGAAAAGCTGAGGCCCAGAGCTTTTTAAAGTGCCATGTGCCAACCCTCATCAGAATGGTTTTCTGACCCCAGACTCCCTCTCAAAAGGAGCTGCACACACTCTTCTTCACTCTCTCAACCTGACACCTCACTGCAGAAGAGAAAGGTGGGCAGGAAACGTGATTCGTGCTGCGGGCACCTTTGGGGTACAGAAAGTTGGGGAGGGAGGGAGAGATTGGCAAGGTGCTGTGGAAAGAAAGGAACCAGAGGTGGAACAAGACACCCCAGAGTGCGAGCACAGCGCAGACCGGTGTGGAAAGCTGGCTTCCAGGAGGGAGCCGTGGCCGAGCAGAGGTGGGCTGCCCAGCAGGAGGTGGAGGTAACCATGAGCCGTCCCACGCTGTCCCCGTGTCCGCTGACCTAGAGCAGAAATGGCGTGAGGACACAATCATGGCACTTTGGGGCATCGCAGAAAGCCTCAGGTCCAACGATTCTCAACCCAGGCTGCACTCTGAGCCACCCGAGAAGCTTCTGAAAAATGCCAGTGCATCTGAGTATTTTATTTTGTTAAAGCCCCCCAGGTGCTTGAGAAGCTCGGAGGGTTGAGAAGCGATGTCTGGTCCTGATCCTCTGCTGGGCCAGTCAGAGGGGGTTCCGGGAAGGCAGCAGGGAGGGCACAGTGACTGGTTTTGAACCCAGGCTTCCGCTGTGCATCTGGACTCCTCCGGGCTTTAGTTTTCTAACTGAAAAACAATGGGGCTAACACACTTAAATCATCACACTACTGGGAGGACTGAATGAGTTTAACACTGTACATGCAAACACTTCGAACGGCGTCTCACACCTGTGGATGTTCACGCACGTTTACCCAAGGCCGTCTTTCTAAACGGTGATTCCATTCTTCTGCTTAGAGGCCTCCAAGTGCTTCTCGGGGCTGGCAGAATAAATCGCAAACCCACCCCACGGCCAGCAAGGTCCTGCGGGATCTAACACTCACCCACCTGCCCAAGCTCATCTCCCTCTCTCACACACACCCCTTCTCTCACTTCATCTTTCTGGCCTCAGATCCTTCGCACTCGCTGTTCCCTCTTCCTGAAGCCCTCTTCCCCCCAGTTCCCACGGTGGCCCCGAGTCTTCAACTGTCAGCCTGTCTGTGACTTCAATTTCATTTGCTCACAGGACTTTTTCCTCGACCCGCTCCAGAAGTGCCTGCCTCCCTCTCATACGCTCACTCGCATTACCCCGAGTTACTGACTTTACTGCACTGGGCACGACCTGATCGCATCTATTGTTGTCTTACTTCTTAGTTTTTTGAAAGATACACAGGCACGTGCTTTAATGAGTCAAATGGTTTGCTGCAAAAAACAGCATCCCTCACCTTTCGCCCCACCCAGGACACTTAGCTCTTCCTGGAGGCCATGGCTTTCACCTCCTTTCAACTAATCACAAATCCCTCATATCTTTAAGGAACTTGCTTACTTTACTATACTTCTTTTTTTAATATCAGGTTTGATCTGTTAACTTCCCCCGATGGCAGATGAAGATTTAACTCTCTCCAATACATGAACACACACACACCTCCCCGCTCAGTATCCCAATTACATCATTACTGTGTTCCAATACTCAACGCTCGCATTATTGTGACTATGTAAATAGTGGAGTTCTATAGTACACTATCATTATTCTTCTACTCTGAACACATTTTCCCATCCTGTAGAATTAATAATTGCCTTATTTTTCATTTGCTTGCTTTTCTATATACCCAAACTCTTTGCCAATGGTCTTCTTTCTCTCCTTCCGAGACCTTCGGTGGTATTAGCAAGATATGGATTTCATTTTCTTGAAGAAATCTCTCCCAGAACTTTCTGACCTGCTCCCGTCTGGATGGGTGGCAATTTATGCCAGGTGTCCAGCCGGCCCCTGGATGCTCTTGAGAGGCTTTTTGCTTCTCTGCTCTAGTTTCTCTTCCTCGGTTTATGTCCTCTAACAGCTTCTTAGAAAGTAAATGTTTTGAGGGGAGCCTGGGTGGCTCAGTTGGTTAAGCGTCCAACTTTGGCTCAGGTCATGATCTCATGATTTATGAGTTTGAGCCCCGTGTCGGGCTCAGTGCTGACAGCTCGGAGCCTGGAGCCCTGCTTCGGCTTCTGTGTCTCCCTCTCCTGCTGCCCTTCCCCCGCTCGTGCTCTGTCCCTCTCAAAAATAAATAAAACATTAAAAAAAAAATTTTTTTTAAGGAAGTAAATGTTTTGGGACTCTGCACGTCAGAAATTATTCTACCTTTGTGCTTCATTGGTAAGGATGACGTGGGAATTCTAGATTGGAAATAATTTTTGTTCAGAATTTTCAAGGCATCACGATACTGCCTTCTAGCTTCTGGTCTTATTGAAAATTCCTGATTCCTTGATCCCTTGTTTGTGGCCTTTGTCTCATTGGAAACCTCTAGGGCCTTATGCTTCTCACAAGTGTTTTAAAACTTCATCCTTTTGTGCAGGCACTCAATGGGCTCTTTTCATCTGCAAAATAATATCCTTCCGTTTGGGGAATTTCTCTTAACACATTTTGTGATTATTTCCTTGCCTTCATTTTCTCTCTTCTCTCTTTCTGGCACTCCTATTATTTGGGGCATACTGGACCTCCTAGACTGGCCCACTAATCTTCCCTTCTCTCCTATTTACCGTCTCTCCACTTTTTTGCTCTACCTTCAGTGAGATTTCTTCAAGTTTATCTTCCAGTCCTTCTATTTAATCTTTCCTTTTTGCTATCCGTTTTCACTTTCAAGCATTCTCTTTTATTCTTGATCTTGTTTCATGGTTGTAATATCCACTCTGATCTTTTTTGAGGAATTTTCGTCTCCCTGCTCTAAGTTGCCTTGTTGGCATGGGTCTCTATTCCTTTATCTTACAAGTTTTCATCAGCTATCTGGTAATTCTTGCTTGTCTTAAAGGGAAAGAAGGGAACTAATTTTTTTGAGGTATATGAAAAGTACAAAAAGGTAATATGACATGATTCCAGGGTTTGCTTTAAAAACAGAAAAGAGGGGCGCCTGGGTGGCTCAGTCGGTTGAGCGTCCAACTTCAGCTCAGGTCATGATCTCGCAGTTCGTGGGTTCGAGCCCCACATCAGGCTGTGTGCTGACCGCTTGCTCAGAGCCTGAAGCCTGCTTCCGATTCTGTGTCTCCTTCTCTCTCTGCCCCTCCCCTGCTCACGCTGTGTCTCACTCTGTTTCTCAAAAATAAATAAATGTAAAATAAATAAATAAACAAATAAATAAAAACAGAAAAGAAAGGAGCACCTAGGTGGCTCAGTCAATTAAGCAAGGTCCGACTCTTGACCTCAGCTCAGGTCTTGATCTCAGGGTTGTGAGTTCATACCCCGCATTGGGCTCCGCACTAGGTGTGAAGCCTACTAAAAACACACACAGAAAAAAGGGAAGGGGAGGGAAGAGGAGGGGAGAGGTGGGGAGGGAAGGGAAGGGAAGGTGAAGGGAGGGAAGGGAAGGAAAAGAAAGGAAAGGAAAGGAAAGGAAAGGAAAGGAAAGGAAAGGAAAGGAAAGGAAAAGAAAAAAGAAAAGAAAAGAAGAGGAATGGAAGAAGCCACTATGGTAAAATCTCAAAAACTGTTGAATCTGGGTGATGGATAAATTAGGTTCTATTGTACTCTTCCCTCTACTTATGATGTCTGAAAACAGTCAAAGTACCAATGTAGTTGTTGATGGGATTTGGTTCCTTAAGGGCTGTGAAACTGAGGGCCTCTGTTCCTCACTGGCTATGGGCTGGAGGTCTCCCTCAGTTCCTTACTATGTGGGCCTCTCCACAGAGCAGCTGGCTTCCACCATAGCAAACAAGCAAGAAAGCAAGAGAAGACAAGACAGAAAGCAGCCTTCTTATAAACCTAATCATCAACATGATCTTCTGCCATTTTCTACTCAGCCCATTCTCAAAGGGAGAGAGAATTACCCAAGAGTGAATACCACAGGGTGAGATCACTGGGGCCATCTTGGAGGTTGCCTTCCACAGAGACTAAATAATGAATGGAAGTTGTGAGCACATGAATTAGGCTTCACTGCAGGATGATTCTGCTGGGTCATGCAGTTGGGGAACTTCCAATGTCAACTTAGGGTTTTTCTTCTTGGGCTGATCAAATTTCCCAGAAAAACAAACAAGTCTTCTAATCTCCTTCCTGGAAGATGAAAGTTGGACTATCAGTCAGTTAGAAGCCAAATAGAGAAGAGGGCATCCATCATTCCTTTAATCTCCTTTTGACATGCTGGTACCTCTTCCAAGTATGTCTGGTGTCCCAGGTTCCAAAGATCCTCTGTATTATCCTCTCCAGAGAATAAACTGTAGGTCTTTTCCTGGGTGAGGGGCAGTTACCTCCTATCAGAGAACTGAGGTCGAAATCTGGGGATTTTTTTTCATAAATTTTCAACCAGTCTCCCTGACATTAGTGTGCTTTCACCTTCATTTCCAGAGGTACCTGTTGCTATTCATTCATGAGCTTTATGCGGACTGTGCAGTAAAAACTTGGTCGAGTCCTGGATTTTCCCACTAGTGGCTTAGGATTCAACTTCCACGAGTCTACATTTCCAGTTACCACTCTTTCATCTGCTTTGCAGCTTCCAAACCTTTGTTGGCATTACATCCTCTATTGTTCTCCCTGCCCTTATGGCTTTAGAGCCTTTCTAAAAGATCCCCTTACTGTCTTTGTAGTGTGATTTCAGGAGGGAGCCAAAGGGGCTGTGTGTGCTCAATCCACCATCATTAGCCTCAGATACTTCTTCTTTACTATTATTTGTTTACTTTTTTGTTGTCTGTCTCCCCTCTTGAATGTAAGTTCCAGGAGAACTTGTCTATTTCATTCACCTATGCATCCCCAGAACCACTGACACAGGTAGGTGTTCAACAAATGACTGAATCAATTTGCCAAAGAAGGAATCTTGCTACTCTCCATCAAAAAGTTGGTAGCAGACCCATGGCTCCTGGTTTCCCATCCAGCGCCCTTCCTGCCACAGCATGTGTGGGATGTAAGTCATTTTGCTAACTAATGATACCTAACAGGTTATAAAGTGCTTTACATGTTATAAGGTGGTTTCAGAATGTTATCTCACTTGATCTTGACCATAGCCCAAGCCAGATAGAAAAAGGATTATTACTGGCCCTAATATAGTTATGACCCTTGCCAAGAACTATCCTATGCCAAAGAAATCACCAACCTTGTTCCTGACCTTTCACCTTGTGCCCACTGCCATTTGTCTGGCCCTTTCCATAATTTCCTCTGCAAGTGGAACTCTTAAGGCCTGTCTTCTCTCAAGGAAATGGTCCTCAAAGACCAGGACCAGTTCCTTCATAAAGAAGGAAACAGGTACACACATGGGTAAGTAATTCAAGGGCTTCTGAGCAAAAAGGATGTCTGAGTTTTGTGACATCATTAGAGCAGAAGAAAAGAAAAGTGGGACTCTCCAAATTCCTAGAGCATAGAGAAGAGGTTGGTACCGGGAGGGTGCTTATATGCTAGAAGGAGAGGGAAGAAGTCCCAGAATTAAAGAGCAGTATAGGTATGGTGGGGAAAGAGTGGGATGGAAATAACCATCTACCATAACCAGCAGACTCTCATAAAATTAAAATAAAGTTAAAATAAAATAAAATATAATAAAATAATTAAAATAAAATAAAATAAAATAAAATAAAATAAAATAAAATAAAATAAAATAAAATAAAATAAAAAATGGGGAGCCTGGGTGGCTCAGTCGGTTGACCGTCCAACTTTGGCTCAGGTCATCATCTCGCCATTCCCAAGTTTGAGCCCTGTGCCAGGCTCTGTGCTGACATCTCAGAGCCTGAAGCCTGTTTCAGATTCTCTGTCTCCCTCTCTCTCTGCCTTCTCCTGCTCATGCACTGTCTCTCTCAAAAATAAACAAACATTAAAAAAAAAAAAAAAAAAGTAATGAAAATCTATAACATAATCACAAAGCCAGTTAGAAAATATTCCAGACAGCACGTCTTATAAAACAATGACATCAAGATCTTGAGATCGAGACTAGTTTGGACTCTGAAGAATCTGAACTCTGCCTGAGGACCCCAGGGAAAAGTGAAAGCAGGTACAAGGGCCCCTTGAGGGAAACACGACACAACCTCAGAAGGCCGCACCATGTCCCAAAGGCACAGGGCACAGAGCTAAGAGGCTGTAAAGAACCCCTCACTTCCCCTGTGCTAGATGTCGTCCTCTTTTGGAAAGTGCCTGCCATCTCCTGGGTGTATAAGGTTACTACCTACCTCCAGAGCCCGGGAGAGCCCTGGCACCACAGAGGCTGTGGCCTTGCTAATGACTCACAGGCAGGCAGGCAGGCAGGCAGGCATCTCTCAAAAGCAGAAGTTTAGGGACCAGGAGTTGCTAAGCCTGTGACTAATCAAGTCTTGGTGTGGAAAGAGGTGCAAGGCACCTTATTAAGCTACAAAAAGCAGTTGCAGGAGAGTGCACAGCAAAAGGCATTATCTATGATCTTTAAAATAAATATACAGGTATACCTCAGAGATGCTTTGGCTTGAGTTCCAGACGACCGCAATAAAGGACGTCAAATGAATTTTTTGGCTTCCCAGTCTATTTAAAGGAATACTGTAAGTTTATTAAGTGTGCAATAGCATTATGTCTAAAAAAAAAAAAAAAAAAAGCAAAGTACGTATCTTCATTAAAACCTACTGTGTTGCTAAAAAACGCTAACCGTGATCTGAGCTTTTAGTGAGTCATCATCACCGATCACGGGTCACCATAACAAATACAATAATAAAGAAAACGTTTGAAATATTGCAAGAAATACCAAAATGTGACACAGAGACACGAAGTCTGCACATGCTGTTGGAAAAATGGTGCCGATGGACTTGCTCGACACAGGGTTGCCACAAACCTTCAATTTGTAAAAATAAACGCGGTTATCTTCAAAGTGCAAAAAAACAACACACAAATGAAGCATGCCTGCACGTAGTAAAGCAGCTAAGCGTTCGGAGACCTTCGCACACGCAGACGGCACTGATCTTTTCAGCACAAGCTATTCAGCTCCTCACCAAAGCACACCGGTGATGAGGTTTTTTGGGGGCGATGGGGAGGTTTTCGTGGGGATGGTCCAGAGCGGAAGGCCAAGAAAGAATTCTTGAAGATGTCTTTGGTGCAAAAATGTGATTTTATTAAAGCACGGGGACAGGACCCACGGGCAGAAATATACTATAAAGTTGGAAAGGTAAAGTCAAATGGGAGGCCTCCAGAAGAACTTTGATATGCTAAAGAGGACTCCTAAGATACTTGAGGCCTTGCTGTTGTCAAGCTAAGGTTATTTTCCCTCTAGTAAGGCATTAACATTATGATGGCAGGGGGTTCCTGGAGAAATGTTCTACTCTGAATTTGCCTCAAGTATTTGTCAATGGGCAGCAGGTTACGAGGAAATTTAATTTTCTGCCATTTCCTTCTTGCCTTTGTTCCTCATATCACTATGAAGGGGTGATGTTGGGGTTTCGGGAAACTGAGTCTACAGGTTTCTGGAGATTAGGCAGTTGATAAGATTGCCTTTTTCTTGTAATTTACTAAGATATTTACAAACTGATGGAGACTCAGGTCCTGCAGGACTGTGATCTCTATCAATTAACCATTTGCTTTCTTTCCTTTCCTTTGTCCTTGGGCAGCCAGAAGGGCCTAAGGAATGTCACAAACATCCCACTTGACGGAGGGGGGCGGGGGTGCTAGCTTGTATTTTGCCTTCAGCCTGCCTTATGCTCATCACCGGCACTGCCATGACTTTTCCCCTTATAGAAAGGGAAACTGAGACTCAAGAGTGATCATTAAAGAACTTGCCAGCCACCTCACAGTAACTAAGTGGCAGGGGTAGGACTAGAACCTGGGCCTGTGTGACTCTGGAATCTGAACTCTCAGCCATTCTCGTATACGGCCTCCTCAAGAAGAGCATGTCCACGCATGCACACAGGTGTGTGTGTGTGTGTGTGTGTGTGTGTGTGTGTGTGTGTGTGTAATTCTGAAAGCTATGCAACAGTCAACAGTGGTTACTTAAGGAATTAGGGGAAAGGGAAGTAAGTCAACTTGCATTCTGCTACTAAACAATTCTGTACTGTTTACATTTTTTCAATGGCTATGTATGATTTTATAACAAAAATATAAAGTCTTATTTTAAGTAATAATTCTGCTCCCCAAACAGCCACAGAAAAGAAAACTCAAGTTAGTCTTAGCATTTAGGCCCTGTTTACTGAGCAATTACTATGTCCTAGGCTGAATGACTATGTCCTAAGGACTTCGCATTCATGACTTCACTGAATTCTCACAACCAGGTCTAGAAGGGGGGCATTATCATTCAGCCCCTTTACAGAAAAGGAACCTGAGGCTCAGGGATGTAAACTGACCTTATCAAGGTCACATAACAATGCAGGGACTCAGCTCAGGTCTGACTGGTTTCAGACCCCATGTTTCTACCTACTCCGTATGCTAGTCACACAGGAATGATCACGACGACGATAATAGCAAGTTAAGTGCTTACCGTGGGCCAGACCCATGCTCTTCATGCATGAGGTCATCAAATCTCCAAGGCAACCCCAATTTTACACATGAGGAAACTGAAGCCACTTATTTGTCCAGGGTCACCCAGCAGAATTGGGACTGGAATCCAAATCACCATACATGTGTCCACCCAGAAAAGAGGCAGAGCTAAAAATAAAACAAAAGTACTTACTTGCAATTCAGGGAGCACAGATTCCATCCCTCCTCTGGGAACAAAAGTCAAGGGTTTCTACAGATAAGAGGGAATGCTTATACACATTGTTTACAAAGAATTTTGATTGGTGTTGGTAACAAAAAACTAATCTTCACTGCATATAATTGGTTGCTAAGGCTGTCACTAAGCAAAGTCTCTTACTGTTGCAGGTGTTCGGGCTGAGTCCTTGGAATATTTGTTGTTTGGCCCAGTTCAAATGCTCACCGTTTCACAGGTGAGGACAGGCATAAGGCACATCTTAATGGCCTCCCGGCTCCATTTGAAAACCCCTTGACATAAGGGGTTTCATTGCACCTATCACACACGACGTTGGCATCCACCCAGCCGCTCGAACCAAACACTCAGTAGTTATCCTGACTCCTTCCTTTCTTTCCTTTCCCTCCCTCTGTCCAGTTTCACTTGGTTCTAGCTTCTGGAAGATAGGAGCTCGCTTCTCCCTGTCCAGCTACCTCAGCCCAGGTGGAAGCTGAGGCCAACTGGACAAGGGAGCCTAAGGCAAGCTGATAGCCGCAAACCACCCCGCCCCCCCAAGGTGGGATGTGCGTGATATTCCTCGGGCCCTTCTGGCTGCCCAAGAACAAAGAAAAGGACAGAAAACAAATGGTTAAACTGATAGAGTCTCCGAGTTTACAGTAATCTCATCAATTGCTTCAGCTCCAGGAACTCCCTACTATCTTAAGAAAGCCTTGCTAGAGGGAAAAACCACCTTAGCTTGACAATACCTAGGCCTCCAGTAATCTGTAAATCCTCTTTAGCACAGGAAAATCCGTTTAAGAAACTTTCTCTTGCCTTTACCTCCCCCAACCCCACAGTATATAAGCAGTCACTCTGCACAACCCCACGGCAGCTCTTCCTGCCCACGGGTCCTGTCCCCGTGCTTTAATAAAATCACCTTTTTGCACCAAAGACGTCTTCCAGAATTCTTTCTCGGCCATGAGCTCCAAACCCCACCATCACCCCCAGAACCCCATCAAACTCTCAACTGGGCCGTTGCGAAGGACTTCGCACTGATCTCCATGCTGCCCTTCCTTCCTCTTGACCCCTATCCCATTTACTCTCTACACTGAGGTCGACGTGGTCTTTTTCAAATCTCTGCCTAAATAACCTCTCGTGCAGTCTTTCTCAGGGTCCTGGGAGAGAAATAAGCCGTGCGGAGAATGGTATGTGGGATTGTTTTCTCAATTTTCCTAAGGATGATACTATCTAATACCATTTTCTAATAAGATAGATGACCTAATTCATTGCATGTAATGGATGCCTTGGGAGTGTTTGGGCTTGATTCTCTGCAAGAACTGGGTGAAGAAGGCTGCAAAAGCTTCTTGTCCTATTTCAAGTATCAGCGCCCACTAGGCCCTTGTGACCTATGGGACACCACATTTCCACCTCTGCAGGCTCATTTCCTACTACCTTTTTTTCGTGAGAACAAGAGCTCTCCTCCATTTCTCAATTATGGAAGCCTCGTTCCTGCTATAGGACTTTTGCACAGTCTGTTCCCACTGCCTGGAGCTTCTGCCCCAGGCCTTCCAGGGCCAGCTCCCCCTGTTAGTCATTCAGGCCTCAGGCTCAAATGCTACCAGCACAAAGAAGCCTAGAGACAATGACAATCCTTGCTATTCCATTGCCCTTGTTTTCTTTCTTTCACAGCACTTACTTCCCCTGGTCTGAAAGTGCCTTCTTTCTATATTCACTTACCTAATGTGTGTCTCCCCAGTTCGAGCTGAGTGCCACAGGGCAGTTCTATTTTATTCAGGGCTGCATCCTCGATAACCACTGGAAAGCTTTTTCACAGGAAACCAATCTGCAAAAAATACGTTCAGAGAATTTATCAGATATTTTATTAGGTGCCAGTCACTGGGCTCAGAGCTTTGCAAGGCATCCCATCCACCCAGCACTGTCCAATGAAAATATAATATAAGCTACTTCCAATTTTCTAATAACCACATTAAAAGAGAAAAGAAACAGATGGAATTAACATGAATGTATATTTAATCTAACATGTTTAAAGTATTATCATCTCAACATGTAAGGGATTTTAACAGATTTTTTTAAGTTGTTTTTTGGTTTTTTGGTTTCAGGTGTTTTGTTTTGTTTTGTTTTGTTTTGTTTTGTTTTGTTTTGTGAGAGAGCGTATGAGCAGAGGAGGGACAGAGAGAGAGGCAGAGAAGGAGGATCCCAAGCAGGCTCTGCACGATCAGTGCAGAGCCAGACGCGGGACTTGAACCCACGAACGATGAGATCGTGACCCGAGCCGAGATCGAGTCCTATGCTTAACGGACTAGGCCGCCCAGGTGCCCCAAAAACCTGCAAGGGATTTTAAAAGAGAGAAAACATTTATTGTACTCCTCCTCCATCCCTCCTCCTCTCTGCCTTCTAGGTCATGAGGAGCTCTGCCCTGCCTCAAAGTTTAGGGGCTGGCAGGCTCCCACTTCAGGACGGATCCCCAGTGTCCCCCCAAATGGCGTCTCAGCTTTCCCTCCTTTTCTGTACCTCTCGGTGCGCACGGGCCCTCCAGGACCTGTATTGTGAGAAAGTGGGCAGGGAGCCCTCGAGTGGCGCCTGAAGATGCCTTCCTGCACAGACGCAGAACCCAAACAGGTGTGACTTGGGACCAGGGACGAGCTGCCGGGCCAGCAGCAGTCTTACCCGGAAATGAGTAGGAAAGCGCCGAAGAAGGGACGCCAGCCTCGGAGCATGCGCAGGTTAGCACCAACCCGGAAGTGCACGGGCGGGGGGGCACGGAGATGTCCCTGCTGACAAGAAGCGCAGATGGCAAACCTCGAGGCTCAAGCCTTTCAGCAGGGGGAATGGAGGAGGAGGTCGTGTTGGTGTCTACAGCGGAGGTGAGACCGGAGGTTGACTTCTCCGCTGCGGGTTTAAGAACTCTAAGTTTGGGCCTTAAGCGGGGGTTGAACCCCTGAGCATGATCTTTGCGGGGAGGGCGCTGGACCTCAGGGATTCTGAGATCAGGAAAGACTTTGTGGGGGTGCTTCTTTGGAGTATATCGACAAAGGAAGCAATGCCAAAGGAAACTTTGTTACAAACATTGTGCCACGTTTTAGATTTACCTTGAACGAATTCTACAAAAGTCTACGTAGGGCAGTATGATCGTGAAGACGGTTTTAGTTCTAAGAAATAACAAGGTGGCCTGGTAATGGGACATAGTTTTGTAGTTGTACGTGAGTGAGACCTCGATTTCTCAATCCGGTCAGGCTGCTTCTCCAAATAATCTCATTTGGAGATAATATAAGGAGTCAAAAGTTAGTCTTCCTGTCTCCTACTTCCATGGGTGGGTGGGGGGGGACCCCAGATGTTCTGTTAGGAATTAGCGAGGAGGGCTGTCCTGAGAACAAGTTGTAAGGGGCGGGGGGTGGGGGGGGGGGTGGGCATCCGATCGATCGTTGGAGGCCCTGAAGGATCTTTTCATCAGGTCAGCAGTGCTGGAGGGACATTGATCCCTGCTGCTACATTAGGAATGAGTGATGTGGAATGAGGTGTGCCATGGTAGGGGAGGGTCTCTGACCCAGTGTGTCACGGGGACACTGTGACCACACATCCTGTCAGGAATGCAGGGAAGGGAGGTTCTTGCTGTGGGAGGTGTTTGAGCCATTATGGCAGGGCCAGGATTGTGGATCGTGTGGAACCTTGGGGGGGCGCCTGTCAGCAAGAACAGGTGAAGGAAGTTATTGTTTGGCAGTCTCCAAGGAGGCTTGATTGCACATGCCCAGATGTAGGCATAGGCAAATTTTTTCCCCGGTAGCCAAATTTTGAAAAAGTAAGAAGAAACAGGTGAAATTAATTTTAATGTATTTTATTCAATGCAATATATCCAAAATATTGCTTCAGTAAGTAATATAAAAAATATTAGTGAGGTACTTCTCTTCTTTTTTTTTTTTCTTCTAATGTCTACAATGCAGCGTATGTGTTTTCCGCGTATGTGTATGAGCTGTGCAGCCCGTATCTCAGTTATGGTTAATCACATTTCAGGTGCCGTGTAGCCACATGTGGCCTGTCGCTACTGCATTGGAGAGTGCAACTCTAATAGAAATAGAACACGTTGTGGAAGACGTCCTTAGTAATGACAGATGCTATCGCAAAAAAAAAAAGAAGACCAAAAGGGCAAGTGATGCTTTAGGTAGGGCGGGTCAGGCTGGGAAGACCTCAGCGAGGACTGAGGGAGGTGAGCCATCAGGGCAAGGAAGGATTGAGTCGTGCAGGCACAGTGAGCAAGCTTGGCCTATTCGAAGAACTCCAGGGAGACCCAACGGCTGCACCAAAGTAAGCAAGGGAGTGGGGGGAGGTAGGAGATGAGTATCATGGTAAAGTCTATCGGGTTTTATTCTGAAATCATGGGAAACCGTTGGAAGGTCGAAAGTGGAAAGGTGGCCCGATCTGATTTAACATTCAATTAGATTTAACATTCTAAAAAGGGGCTTTCAGAACTCCTGGGAAGTGACTAGGTATCCCATAGGTGATGGAGGGGCTGGTAAGAGGGTAGATGTGAAAGCCATCAGCTGCGGTAGAGGGCACTGAGGACCATTAGCTCAGGTCACCAGATGGAAGGGAGACTCAGGTTTACGTGAGGAGCGTGAGGGGTCTGTCAGTGGGAGAGGACTGAGGGCTTCTCTTTTGTTGGGGTTGTCACTGGTTTGGGGGAGGGGCATTCAGGAATGTTCTAGTAGGTTCATCAGTTGGGCAGCAGGAAATGCAGTGGGAGGTCTCAATGGGAGGATGCTCAAGGGTGTTCTGTCGTGTTCACTTCTCAGGAGCATCTAAGGACATTTTATCTGTCGAAGTTCTGGGGCCGCCCCCTCAGTGCATCGTTGTGGAGGTTTGTAATGAAGTGTGCCAGGCTCTCAGGAGGGACTGCGCCGAGGAGGTAGCCTGAGGAGTGCTGGTGAGCCACAGAATTCCCGCATGGCTGAAATGGCTTTGGGCAGGTGGAAATAAGGTGGCTTTACTGTTGCAGTTGTAAAATATTTTTTTTAATGTTCATTTATTGGGCAGGGGGAGGGGCAGAGAGAGAGGGAGGGAGGGAATCTGTACCGTCAGGACGGAGCCCCACGTGGGGCTCAATCTCATCAACTGAGCCAAAATCAAGAGTTAGGTGCTTGGGGCACCTGGGTGGCTCAGTCGGTTGAGCGACCGACTTCGGCTCAGGTCATGATCTCACGGTTTGTGAGTTCGAGCCCCGCGTCGGGCTCTGTGCTGACAGCTTGGAGCCTGCTTCTGATTCTGTGTCTCCCTCTCTCTCTGCCCCTCCCCCACTCATGCTCTGTCTCTGTCTCAGAAATAAACATTAAAAAAAATTTAAAAAGTTGGATGCTTAACTGATGAGCCACTCAGGCACCCCCCCTTTTTTTTACATTTTATTTTATTTTATTTTATTTTATTTTATTTTATTTTATTTATCTGTTTATTTGAGAGATAGTGTGTGTGTGTGAGTGGGGGAGAGGGGCTGAAGGAGAGGGAGAGAAAGAGAGAGAGAGAGACAGAATCTTAAGCAGGCTCCATGCTTAGCATGGAGTTCAACGCAGGGCTCGATCCCACGACCCTGGGATCATGACCTGAGCCGAAATCAAGAGTTGGACACTCAACCACCTGAGCCACCCAGGCACCCCTTAAATACTTGATTATGAACTATTTCAAACATTCATCAAAATATGACAAACCATACTGACAAAGCCTGGTGTACACATTCCCTTAGCTTCATCCATTTTAACATTTTGCATAACCTATCTGCTTCAGACTTGTTTTAAGAACTAAAACCTTATAGGGCACCCGGCTGGCTGGTTGGGAGAGCATGTGACTCTTGATCTCAGGGTTGTGAGTTTGAGCCCTACGTTGGATGTAGAGATTGCCTGAAGAGTAAAATATTTAAAAAGATGGAAAGAACTAAAACATTACAGACAGAGATAGAGCCCTGGTTGTACCTTCCTTGATCCTATTTTCTTCCCTCCCCCGAGGTAACACCATTCTCAGGTTAATGAAGATCCTTCCCATCTATTTTTTTTTTTTTTGCACTTTTACTGCAAATGGATAGACCCCCAAACATGTTTTTTAAGCTTTACGTAAATGGCTTCGCACCGTGGGTATCATTTTATGACTTGTTTTTTTTTCACTTAACGTTATGTTTTTCAGACTGAGCCTGCTTGAGACCTGTAGCTCTGTCTGATTTTTACTGCCAGATACCTACCGTTCCGCTGGGTAGAAATACCACATTTTCGTTTTTCCATTCTCTTCTTGACAGAAGGTTAGGTAGTTTCCACCTTTGAGCTCCTGCAAACACTGTTACTGTGAAAATCATGATACACACAAGACTTTCACGCACATATCCACAACTTTGGACCTCAGTGTTGGTTTTGTCATTCAGGACTTTGATGAGAAGCTTCAGTAACAGCAAGTTAAACCCAACCATGCTTTGCCCCTTTGAGTTTTACTTTCCTTTCTGTAAAATGGACATGATAACATTACTGCATAAAGTCGTAAGAATTAAAGAAGAACATGAATGGAAAGCACTCAACACAGTGTCTTACACGTGGCGGGCGTCAATACCCGGGGGCTTTTTCTGTCTTACGGAGACAGGAAATTCAAATGGTTAAAAGATCTTTGGAGTCTTAACAACTGGGTGGGAAAGCCGGCTCTGCTGTTACTTCCCAGGCTGGGCTGCCCGTGGGAAAGGCAACTCACTCTTCTGAGCTTCCGTTTCTTTACCTGTTAGAAGAAAGCAAGTGAATGCAGTTGTGAGTATCCGTTCTCCAAACAGGAATCTGTCTGGGTCGCGATCGGACTGGAGTTGTATAGCAGAATAATAACAGCTGCCGTTCCCTATTGTGAATAAAACTGGGCCAGTCTGTATTGTTTCTGAACTCCTAGTAGGTACCCGTATTATTCTTGTCCAGCAACATCTTATATGGAACCCCAGCATATAAAGCAAATGAAGTTGGAACTACCACAGTTAAAGCGGGGATAACATAGGTGTGTGCGGGTTTAATCCTGGCTCTGCCGGGTACTGGCTGTGTGAGCCTAAACAAATGACTTTATCTCTCTGAGATTCAGTTTCTTCATTTGTAAGATGGGGAAATGATGCCAACCTAATAGCGTTGTTATGTGGCTCAACTGAGATAATATATGCAAAGCACTTGGCATAAAGCCCGGCTTGTGATAAGAACCGAATAAGGGTGGCTGTCGCAGCTGTGGCTGTGACCACCTTCGCTGACCACAGGGTGGAGTGGAGATCTCCCAGCCTTGCATCGGTGCCCTCCATCGTCTGGCCCGACCTGCATTTCTAGTCTTCAACACCTACGCTGCAGCCAAGTTGAATTACAACGTCCCGTCTAGGATCCGGCGCTGCCGGGTCTGGGCGTATGCTCTGCCCGCTGGGGGGGACCATCCTCTGTCCTCTCCCTGGCTCCAAGAGTATGAACGTATGCTTTTTAAAACTTTTATCGTGGAAATTTTCAGAATGTACACGAGTTAGAAAAGCTAGTATAATGAACCCTCATGTAGTCACCACTCAGCTCCAGGTGTTACCGACCTTGTTTCCTACATGCACCCCAACATCCTCGCCCCACTAGATTAGATCCCAAGCAGTTTATCGTGTCTCCTGTAAATTCATCATTATGTATCTCTAAGGGAAAGATGCTTTTTAAAAAACATAACTACAGGGGCGCCTGGGTGGCTCAGTCAGTTTAGCGCCCAACTTCGGCTCAGGTCATGATCTCACGGTTTGTGAGTTCAAGCCCCGCGTCGGGCTCTGTGCTGACAGCTCAGAGCCTGGAGCCTGCTTCGGATTCTGTGTCTTTGTCTCTCTCTACTCCTCCCCTGCTCACAGTCTCTCTCTCTCTCTCTCTCTCTCAAAAATAATAATAAAAAATATAACTACAATACCATTTCATGTTTGAAAGAGATGAATAATTTCTCAGTACCAATCTGTCACTGTTAAGTTTTCATCATCTCATAGATCTTTTTTTTTTTTTTGGTTGATTTGTTCAAATCAGGATACCAGTAAGATCTATACATTGCATTTACAGATGTGCTCCTTAAATCTGTTATCTTTTTTTTTTTTTAACGCTTATTTATTATTGAGAGACAGAGAGACAGAGTGTAAGCAGGGGAGAGGTAAAGAGAGGGGGAGACAGAATCTGAAGTAGGGTCCAGAGCCCGACGCGGGGCTCGAACTCACAAACTGCGAGATCATGACCTGAGCCGAAGTCAGTCGCTTAACCGACTGAGCCAACCAGGCGCCCCAAATTTGTTTTTTTGTTTTTTTTTTTTAATTTTTTTTTTCAATGTTTTTTAATTTATTTTTGGGACAGAGAGAGACATAGCATGAACGGGGGAGGGGCAGAGAGAGAGGGAGACACAGAATCGGAAACAGGCTCCAGGCTCCGAGCCGTCCATCAGCCCAGAGCCTGACGCGGGGCTTGAACTCACGGACCGCGAGATCGTGACCTGGCTGAAGTCGGACGCTTAACCGACTGCGCCACCCAGGCGCCCCGCCCCAAATTTGTTTTTATCTTTAAGTTCCTTCCCCCCTCTCTTCCCCCCCTCTTTCCCCCCTCTTTTTTTTTTAGAAACTGAGTTATTACTAGGCCTTGGGAATTTCCCATGGGAAATGCAAGCGGCAGGGGGAAGGGGGTTGGCCAATTTCTTCTCCATGGAACACTTTACTAGGTTCCTCTGTACCTTTTTTCCCCCTGCAGACTGGTAGTTAGATCTAGATTCCAGAGGTTTAGTCAGATTTGGGGGGTGACTTTTGGCAAGAAGTTCCCGGTGGTGATCTGCCCCTTCTATCAGATCTGCAGGGGCCGGCCTCCTTTACCATAGTCTTGTAGGATCAATCCACCGGTTCACAGGTTGTCAGCCTGACCTCACCCCTTCAGAGTGCCCCGTCAGACTTGCACCTGGTGGGTTTTAGCAGTCATTGACATCAGCCTCCATCCACTATTAAGTTTTGCAAAAACGGTAACATTGTAATTCCATTATTCCATTTGCATTTATTGGCTGCAAATCTTTGTGTAAGAAAAATTGTTGGTTTGCCCTGAGGTACGTTTATACAAGACAGGGAATAAACGCTTTATCTATTCCCTTTGTTTATCAGTTCTCAAAATAGTGATTTGGTCCCTGGCAGCCTCTAAAGGTAGCCACAGAATTTATTGTTGTTGTTGTTTATGTTTTTTATTTTTTAAGTTTTTAAATTCCAGTTAGTTAACATTACAGTATTATATTAGTTGCAGGTGTACAATTTAATGATTCATCACGTACATACGTCACCCAGTGCTTATCACAAGTGCACTTCTTTTTTTAAAATTTTTTTAATGTTTATTTATTTCTGTTAGTGTGGTTTGTCATATTTTGATGAATGTTTGAAATAGTTCATAGTCAAATATTTAAGGGGTGCCTGGGTGGCTCAGGTGGTTGAGTGTCCACCTCTTGATTTCGGCTCAGGTCATGATCCCAGGGTCGTGGGATCGAGCCCCACGTTGGACTCCATGCGGAGTATGGAGTGTAAACAGGGAAGGGGCAGACAGAGAGAGGGACAGAGGATCTGAAGCGGGCTCTCTGCTGACAGCAGATGTGGGGCTCGAACTCACAAACTGAGAGGTCATGACCTGAGCTGAAGTCGGACGCTGAACCCACTGAGCCCCATAGATGCCCCACAAGTGCACTTCCGAATCCCCATCGCCCATCCAACCCACCTCTCCTCTGGCAACCATCAGTTTGTGCTCCATAGCTAAGAGTCTGTTTCTTGGTTTGCCTCTCTCTTTTTCTCCCCCCATGATCATTTGTTTCTTAAATTCTACATATGGGTGAAATCAAATTGTAGTTTTTTAGTCCCATTGTGAATGCCCAGCTGAAACATAACTTCCCCTAGTTTTTTTACCCTGACTCAAAAGGAATTTCTCCCTTTTGCTGAATTTAAACACTCTTTTCTAGTGGTTTCCAGCACTTTCTATATGTGTACTTCCTTTATCTTCAGCCATATCATAAGCTCCTTGAAGACATTTCTACACAGCACTTAACCTGATGCATCAGGCAGTGCTTCTCAAACTTTACATATGAACCATGGAGGGGGGGGGGTCTTGTTAAAATGCATATTCTGATTCATCAGCTGTGAGTTGGGCTGAGATTCGGAATGTCTCACAAGCCAGGTGATGCTGATGCTGCTGGTCCAAGGACCACCCTGAGTAACAAAGAGGTATGGGAAATTGATTTCATTGATTCGGTAAGAAGTGCACAGTCTGGGCTAGTTCATGGGCTGGGCCCTGTTACCTTAATGCTATTTTTTTTTAATGTTTATTTTTGAGAGAGAGAGAGCCTGGGGGAGGTGCAGAGAGAGAAGGAGACAGAATCCTAAGCAGGCTCCGCGTTGTCATTGCTATCACAGCAGGCTCAATCCCATGAACCGTGAAATCATAACCTGAGCTGAAGTCGGACGCTTAACCTACTGAGCCACCCAGGCGCGCCAGGCCCTGTTTCCTGAAAACGCAAAGGGTTCTTAGAGAGTTTTAGTTCTTTAACATATTATTATTTTTTTTTTAGAATTTTTTTTAACGTTTATTTATTTTTGAGACAGAGACAGAGCATGAACAGGGGAGGGGCAAAAAGAGAGGGAGACACAGAATCCGAAACGGGCTTCAGGCTCTGAGCTGTCAGCACAGAGCCCGACACAGGGCTCGAACTCACGGATCATGAGATCATGACCTGAGCCGAAGTCGGACACTCAACCGACTGAGCCACCCAGGGACCCCTTTAACATATTATTTTAAATATGTTTAAGAGTGCACAGAGTTAAAAATGGGTTTGGTTTTGGTTTTGGTTTTTTGTTTTTTCATAAAATCCAGAAGGACTCAGAGTGAAAGTACATCAGTCCCCAGAGGTGATCGCTGTTACTTCTTGAGTTTTATTCTAGAGATATTTTATGCATGTTGGAACATGTATTTGTACTGTCTTTTATGAACATACTATTCACACTTCTCTGTTGCTTTCTTTTTTCCTTTTACTCTATCTTAGAAATTGTTCCATATCTCAACATATGTCTCTACATCGTGTTTAATGGGTGGCATAGTTTCTACCCAAGATGTTCTTGTTTGGATGACGTATACAGTGAAGTGCGACAATGTCCTAGCTTCTTCCTCATCCTACACATTCCATAGAAAGTAGGGGGTCTTGTCTTCCATTCTTTGAATCCTCTGAATCACCTGGCCAGGGGTGGTGTATTTTTGTCAGTTTCATTTGATCTAGAATACATCCATCAATCGTTTACACAAACATGTATACACTTCTTTTTTTTCCCTTAGGATTCCACTCCTCTTAGAATTAAATTATCACTTTACTCTGTATATACCTTAGCACTCACAAGTTACTCAAAGATAATCTCTTGTTTTAGTAACATCTTACTGTGAAATACTGTATACGTGTGTATAAAATGTATATTGACAGAGCTCAGGCCATGTTACCCCAAAATATGGTGCCTTGGCATAGTGAACATTTCAAGCTGAAATAATTTGAGAAAATAGATGCAGGAAGGACTCTCTGACCTTCCCCTGAAGCAGACCTCTCACGCGACAAGTACCTTCCCTATACCCTGAGGAAAGGATCATCTTTATCTCCAAGATTGGGTCCCCCACAAGAGGAATCTGAATGAACACGCCTTGCTAAGTTTTCCTCGTTTGCCACGCTGACTTTATACCCCTTCATCCTATCGCATTTTTTCCATGACGCCACTCTTCATCAAACCCGGCACAAAAACAGCGTTAACTACTTCTTCAGGCCTTCATTTCCTTATGAAGGCTCCTGTGTCATGTAAAATTTATATTAAATAAATGTGTACGCCTTTCTCTTGTTAATCTGTCTTTTGTTACAGAGACCTAGCCAAGACCTAGAAGGGTAGAATGAAAAGGTATTTCTCCTCCCCTACAGTATATTTAAGGAAAAAATAAAAACACGAATAGTGTCACCACCCCCCTCCAGGTGCCCCTCCCCTACCATAGGATGGCCTCTCCCTCTAAGGAGATGTGCTGATTTGACATTAATCATTCTCTGGCTTTCCTTTCCTCAGTGGTCCTGAAGCTACAGTGCATCAGAATCATCTAGAGGGCTTGATAAAACACAGATCGCTGTGCCCTCCCCCCAGTTTCTGATCTAACAGATATGGGGTGGGCCCAAGGTTTGCGTTTCTCAAAAGTTCCCAGGTAATGCTGATGCTGCCGATCCCAGGTCTACACCTGGAGAACTGCTTTAGCTCAAAAACGCTCTCGACTTGTGTGTGATGACTCTTGGCCTCCCCTAAAACCCAGCCACTCGGTACATGCATCTTAAGGACCTCCCCTCCTCCCTCCTCTACTCTCATTCCTATCACCCAAATTCCGAGCATTCAGTCTTTGCTAAATATTTCAAAGGATTGTGGCATTTGAGCAGCCTCCTTTTTTTTTTTCTTTTCTGTTGATGATCCCATTTATAAGTTGCATCTCATTTATGTGTGTGTCTATTATTGTTCGTTAGCCAACAGGAAGGATAGAAGCAACATTCACATGTCTTACTTGTCTTGTCTGGAAGCTCTTTGTAAACAGGAACCAAGTGATGGGGTTCAGAACGTGCCACCCCCTGAAATAACACTGCTGTTTAAGCTGAAGGCAGTTGAGAAACAGCAGATGCAGGAAGGACTCTCTTGCCCTTTCTACCTAAAAGCAGGTCATAAAATTGTCCTTGAGAAAGGTGCCCTGCCCGTACCAGGAAGAGAAGAACGTTCTTATCAGCAGAGACCTGGAGTCAACTCCAGTCTGTATAAACAAAGCTACTAAAATAACCCTTACCTTCCATTCGTTTCCCCCATTTATTTCCTAATCACTATCCCACAGCATATTACCCGTAGTCCAAGCCCCTTTGGTCACATCCCCACAACTTGTCATTCTTCGTGCAAAAAGGTATATGAGCTTTTGGGCCTAACGGCCCCTTTGAGTCTTCATTTTCCTTCCGAAGCCTCCTGGGTATGTGTAAAAATACATCAAATAACTTTGTATGCTTTTCTCCCGTTCATCTGTCTTCCGTCAGTTTAGTTCTCAGGCCAGCCAGAGAATTGCGGAGGGAAAAAGGAAGTTTTAGCTTCCCCCCACATTTAATTTCCCTTTGTAGTCCACTTCCACAAGTAAGCTACAGGCCAGTTTGCAAGCTCAGTAGCTTGTATAGGCCAAAAGGCAATGTAAGTCAGTGAAACTCGCAAAGTGGAATTTTACTGACCTGGAGACCATGTCCTGTAAAGAGGGCAGCTGTTAAACCTTGACTTAAGCCCATCACAAGTCCATTGCTCTCTGATTTTCTGTTTTCAAGAGAAACCAGAATTAATCCCAACTAATTCAACATTTTAAGGACACAGAGCAGACAGAGATTCCATGCAGAATACCGTATGCAGAACTGAAATGGAAGCCGTTCCGTGTTTCAAGACCTTTGCAGTCAGTGGTTGGATGGGTGATTGGGGAGTGAGTAAATAATGATTCTGGGTCATTGCGGCAGCTCTTTACGGGAATGGAGGGAACACGTCACTGTTGAGTACCTACTGTATGCCCAGCCCTGTGCAAGGGGCTTTACACACCTTATCTCTTTTGACTTTCATAACAACGCCACAGGGTAGTTATTATCATCCTTGTTTATGTCCACACTCATTCCACAGATAAAGAAGTGGGGATTTAGAAAGGCACAGGGTCACATCACTAGTTTTCTTTATTTATAGGTTATAACCTACCTACCTAATTCTAAAAAAAAAAAAAAGGATCTTAGATGAGCTCGTATGATTTCCGCTGTGTACTGAGCCTTGGCTTCCAGATGGCTCTGTTATACCAAGTTGCCACCACCAAAGGAATCAGGTTCTCAGAAGGCAGGTGGGGGAGGGCACCAGTGGTTCTAGAAGCAGGTTTGATTCCTTGCTGAGATTCTGGGGATCTTAGCAAGCAACTGGCAGCCTCATGCTCCTCAAGTATGTCAGCCAGTCCTGACGAGCTAGGACACACGGTGTCTCTTGCCATCCTGATAAGCCCTTCCCACCTCCTCCTTCATCACTGCCTACTACCCTCTCAGAATTCAAGACTTCTGCCTCCCAGTCTTGGAGTCTACTTCACCCTGATTCCCTCCTAGAGCCCAGTGGGATAAGGACAGATGCACATACAGGAGCTGTCAGGTTGGAAAACATTTTATTGGTGTCGCTGAGCCCGGAGAGAGTGATTACAAGATGGTGATCAGATCCCACACTTAGCCCCTCCTCCAGTGGGTGTCAGCAGTGCTGGGTCTTGAGGGGAACAGTCACTGGGCGTCGGGAGTTGCACTCCTCAAACCCTTCAGCTGGAGGGAGAGAGGGTATGGTCAGACTGGGGACCCTCAGGTGCGGGGAGCTGGAGTCCCCCTGAAGCCCAGGACGGGGCAGGGCGGGGGGGGTGGGGGGCAGCGATGGAAGGGAATCTCCACCCTGATCTCAGGTCTTATTCTCTAAAGACAGTAGCTGAGATTTCCCTCAGCTTTAGTGACAGAAAGGTTTATCTCGTTACCTGTCCGCCCTTCCTCCCAGATCGTCTACTGCTTCCCTCACCACCGACTTCTATCCTCCTACTGCCCACCACCTCTTACCTTTGGAAAGGCATCCCAGTTGAGGAAAGGAAGTTTCCTTTTGATAGACTAAGAGAGAAAAGAAAGAACGAGACTGATGTGTTACAGGTCAGGGGAACGTGGATCCGTAAATGCTCAGTGAACGAGCTGTCTGTAGTGGCCATGGTGTTCTCGTTCTATGATTCTAGGAAGAGCTGCTATTCCCTGAGCCCTTGTTCCACGTCTGCCTTATACTGACTGCTCTGTAGGCATGCATTCATTTGGGCTGCACGGCTACCTTTTGAGGGAGGCACTGTCGTGACCTCATCACAGGTGAGGAAGCTGAGGCTCAGAGACCAGGTATCTGTGTGTAGGGGGGGGGCACATAGCAAGTGGGAGCAGAGTCTCACAACACAGCCTCTAAAGCCCACCCTGTCGCGGACTTTGCCTTCTAAGTGTGGGCAAGGCCCCCCAACTTAGGACCTCAGTTTCCTCGTAGATGGTATGTGGGTTCAAAGAAACTCTTGGCTGATTAAGTTCTGCCTTCTCTGGAACTGTCTTTATGGCCCTGCTCCCCCCCCTGCCTCGTGCGGAAAAGAAGCGTGGCCATGTCAGCCTCCCGAAGAAACTTTCTCCCGACGGGCAACATTCAAGCAGGGCAATTACTCCCTCCTGGAACTCAGGAAAGACCCAAAAGGGCTAGCACTAGAACGTGTCGACCCCACCCTAGAAAGCCTGTGAACGGTCAAGGAGAGGAAGGGGTGCCCACGCTCTTACCTCAAAGAGGGCATGCCAGTTCAGGAATTCATCGGGCTTAAAAGCCTGTGGAGACAGAGAGACCAGAAGAGGATCAGTTTCAGGGGAGGACAGAGCTCAGCCCCTGGCCCCCTAAAAAAGGTGAGGGGTCCACGGTGGCTTTACAAGCCCTCTACCAAGGCACTGATCTTTATGCTGTGGATATTGGGGGGCAGCACTGGAGAATGGTACTTACAGCACGCAACTTGTCGATGTTCAAAAACTGAGCGTTAAAGTTCTAGGCAGAGAGACGGGGCATTGTGAGGGTGGCTAAGGAGGAGGGCACAGACTCACACTGGGGGCGGGGAGGGGGGAAGCAGGATGTTTACCTCAGGGCCTGCCGCGTAATCACCGATGGTGGTTTCTTCCTGGAAAGTGAAGGGGAAAAAGCCTACTGATCACGTAAGGGCAAGTCCTCGTCCCCAAACCCTCTCTGCCAGCCCTGCCCTCCTCCACAGGCGGGTCCCCGAGCCGACAGCCCGTTCTCCTCCGTGGGGCTCGGGTAACCTGTTCTGTTCCAGTAAGACAGATGGTGGACAGATGAGCAAGGCGGTGAGAAGGGATTGGAGAGTGGCGTGGGCGAGGAGCTAAAGCCCAGGCCTACACCCGTGGCAGGCAGCAGGTGCAAAGGGTGGAGAAGAGACGACTCCTCCCAGGAAGACCGAGCTAGTGTTGCCGTGCAGTTGACTTGGGCTGCTCTTGAGACACCTCTGCTCGGCCCGTAGAGCCAGGTGGGGGAGGTTAGCACACAGGTAGGAGCCAGGCCGCCCAGGTGCCCTGCCTGCCTCTAACTGACGGAGGTTGGTTTGCTTGGTGACTTCATTGCCACCAAAGTCGGAGTCACCATTTCCCTTCCCCATGCAGACACTCCCCCAGACCTCAGAGCATCCCATCTTGCCACTTGCCCTGCTTTAGTTGTCCGGCTTCATTGTCCCTTACTTCTTCCTTCCCGTGACAGAGGCCACAAACGGGTACCCTACAGGCTAGACCCAAATGTTTAGCTCTTACAGTAGGTTGGCCTGTTGTGTTTTTGTTTTTTAATTTGGATAAAACATTTTCAATTAGTAAGAATACCCAAATCAAATTCCCGGTTTCCCCCTGAAAATTTTAAAACTCTAGCCACACCAGGTGCAGTTTCCTGCTTAGCCACAGCCAGATGGACTGTCCCTTTTTCCACTGGGTGGGTTCCCTCCACCTCCCCTGGGGCCCCGCCAGCCTGCCTGCTCACCGACTTCACTTGCTTGGGTCCCAAGCAGTTGTGCCCGTGACCCCATCTTAGACTTTTAAATTCAGCACACTCTCCCCCAACCTTGGGAGAAGATGGGGAGAGAGGGGCCTCCAGTTCCTCCTGGCTGGAGACTGCAGCCTAGGGATCCTTGCTATGGCCTGGGCTCCAGAGACAGGAGGAAGCTTCCAGTTTCCCGGAAGACGTTCCCTGGGAGACCAACAGAACGCAGGTGAGGCTGAGCCCAGACGACCAACATCAGCCCCTGTCTCCTCCCAGGATTCAGTTGTCCAGCCTCCGCCCATCCTCTCCCCACCCCTTCCAGAAATAAAGCACATCCATCTGCATGTCTTCCTGGGGATACTTTGTCTCCCTTCCTCCTGTCTTCCCTTCCTCAGAGCCCCTGCTTTGCATTGAAAGCAAAGATCGCGTCCAACATAAGAGCCACGCGTCCAGTAGAGCGTACAGGTAAAGAAATCGAGGACTGAGGGAGGTAATAGGTAAGAACGAGAGAATCCAGGCGCCGCGCTCACCTCAGAAGTACCCAGGGAGGCACCCTGAGCAGAGTGGAGCGCCACAAGCGAGAGAAGAACCACAGCAGGAAGGACTGGAACCTTCATGGTGCCAGGTTTGGGGTGCTCTGAGGCGGGGCCTCACCGCTTGCCCTTTATATTCCCGGGAAGGTGGATATGAGCAGAAATGGGGTCCCCACCCCACTGACTCACCCCCAGATCCCGTCGCCCGCCCCCGGGGCTCTGGGAGCGGGAGGTGTAGACTGTTCCCCACTTATCTTGGATTTCTCAATTGACACTCTGCCCCAGGCACTAGGAAGGTGAGATGGCAATGGGGTGCTTCATGCAAAGGGAGCTGGGATGGAGACAGGTTGAACCTGTCCCTCCAAGGGATTGGCAGTGTCACCGAAGCAGCCTCTCCTTTTGCCTTTGTCTCTTTCCCTTACATCCTTCATTCTGCTCTTATAATTCAGGCTTTTTCCCACCCTACCCAATTCTGTATAAACCCCTCAGACGGCACCGAAGGCCTTTCGTGCTCTGGCCTCAGCCTGCCTTTCCAACTTTGCATATGACCCCACATTCTGGCCAGACTGGACTCCCTGCCACATCTGCCCTTCTTTGTCCTCCAACCATCTTGCCAAGCCCTTGCTTATCCTAAAATGCCCTTCTGTCGTCTCTACTTCTCAGAACCTGACCTCCATCTTGGGTGAAGCTTCCCTGATTTTTCCCATCATCCCTCACTGCCCTCCCCAACCCTCCCCATACCCTTCCCTTCTTGGAATTGCCACGACAATTCATCTGTTTCTCTCTCAGGTCGTGAGTTCTCGGAGTTCCGAGAACTCTATCTTAATCACCCTTAGACGGCCCTCCGCCGTGCCTTCCACAGAGTGTGGGCGGAGCCAGCACCTGTTAGATTGGATATGTTAGGGATCAGGCATCCTTCCACCTTTCCTCCTTTATCCATCATCCAGCTGCCCATCTCGAATTCTCGGGTCTTCAGAGACATGACTGTCTTGAGCTAAGAAAACAAAGAACAGAGAACACAGGGGGAAAGAAAACAACACAAAAACACAAAGCAGGTCTTAAAGATACCCACTCGGAGATAAGAGCTAGATCCTGAACTTTGAGTGCCTTCTCCATTTCAGTGGGCTCACCCCACCCCCCTGCCCCGCTCCCCAGCTCGGCAGCTGCATCGCCTCTAAGTGACAAAATATCTTAATCAAGCCACCTTCTCTACTGTGAGCTTCAGGTGGCCCAGCCAGTTCCTGGTGTAATGGGGAGGTGTCGGGACATAGCCTGACCATAGCAAGACCTTATTTAAGAGCAAGCCTCTTCACCCTAACCTGGTGCAGTGTGAGCATGGATGGCAGGCCTGGGGTAGAGGGGCTAGATGGCACTCACAGACGATCTTTAGGAACCCCAGAAGCTGGCGCTTCGGTTCAGTTCCCATGCTGCCCCCCCACACCCCAATCTTGGCCCCTCTGTAGCCTCAGGAAGCCTCCTCTGTTTGTTGTTTCTTTTAACGTTTGATTATTTTTGAGAGGGAGAGGGAGACAGAGTGTCAGAGGGGGAGGGGGCAGCGAGAGAGGGAGACAAAGAATCCGAAGCAGGCTCCAGGCTCCCAGCTATCAGCACGGAGCCCGACGCGGGGCTCGAACTCACAGACCGTGAGATCGTAACCTGAGCCGAAGTCGGATGCCCAACGGACTGAGCCACCCAGATGCCCCTCCTCTGTTTTTATAATAGCACATCCCCCTTTGCAGAGCCACCTGAAGAGACAGAGCTTGAGGAACGCTCACTGAGCACGGGTGACCAGGTGGCAGTGGCTGCTGGAGGGGACAAGTGAGAAAGTGACTGGGGTGGGTGGAGCACCTCCCAAAAGGTTTTCTGGAGGACACAGGTTTTTATGTGTAATGAATTCTTACTAATTAATTAACAGTGACTGAAGGAGCTTATTAGCCACCAACGGGTCAGCATAGGGTGAACGAACTCCAGGGGCGGAGGGAATGAAGGGCACACAAAGGGGAACTGATACCGTGTAACCCACCCCCGGTTAGGCCCAGCTAATGGAGGAACGCTTCGGCCCCGCAGATCCAAAGCAGCAGAGGATCCAAACACATCACCCGTTTGGCTCTAGACTTCTTTTGTAACAAGTTGGCTTGCCGATGTTCTCCTCCCCACCTCATGCTAATGCTGCTAATAATGTTAGCCAACGTGAGGATGTCTTGGGGGGCGGCAGGCCCGGTGGTGCTAAGTGCTCCAAATGAATGAGCTCGTTGAAACAGCACGGTGATTCAGGTACTATAATTATCCACATTCTACAGGCAGGGGCACCGCAGCACGTAGAGGTTAAGTAACTTCGCCCCGGTCACACGGCCGGTGCCTGGCGAGGCCAGCATGAGAACCCCGGGATTCCAGGGCCTGCCCCGTAGTGCCCCTTTGCTGGACTGTGGAGTAGTGTCCTACAGGGGGCCCCGGCCAGCCCACGTGGCACCTGGCATGAATTAGACCCGTTTAGAAAGTTGGGGGGCAGGCTGCACGTAACCCCCGTCAGTGCCCCAGGTGTCCTTTCGCGGCATGCAGCCGGCACAGCCATAGAGAGCGGCTCCAAGCATTCGTGCGTTAATTTCAGTGAGTTAACCTGTCAACACCGTTGACAAAATGGAGACAGAAAATTAAGAGATGGATGGCCCTTGGGGAGCCTCGGTGGCTCAGTCGGTTAAGCGTCTGACTTCGGCTCAGGTCATGATCTCGTGGTCCGTGAGTTCAAACCCTGCTCGGGCTCTGTGCTGACAGCTCAGAGCCTGGAGCCTGCTTCGGATTCTTCGTCTCCCTCTCTCTGCCCCTCCCCTGTTAATGCTCTCTCTCTCTCTCTCATAAACAAATAAACATTAAAATATATATATAAAAACTTAAAAAAAGAGATTAATGGCCCTCAACAAGCATATGCCCCAAAATGAACCTACGACTGCCCTCAGACTCCAGGTGCCTCTTGTAGTAGGAGACTTTGCCTTACCCAGTGTGCCTTTTTTTCCCTAATATTTACTAATACTGGGGAGAGTACCAGTGGGGGGAGGGGTGGAGAGAGGGGGACAGAGGATCCTAAGTGGGCTGTGCACTGACAGGCCGTCAGCACAGGGCCTGAGGTGGGGCTCACACTCACGAACCACGAGATCATGACCCGAGCCAAAGTCAGACGCTCAACCGACTGAGCCCCCCAGGCGACCCCGAGCGTGTATTTACAGACCACCTGTTAATTCTAGTTGTGGCTTTACGGTTCCGTGTTTACAGTCAGGTACTTTTGTGTCATGCCTCCGAGCTCAGTGTGCACAGCCAGAACAATCCTGGCTGGCTGGGCTGCTTTGCTTCCATCTGGTACCTTCCTGCTGGATCTTCAAGGACGATTTTGACCTTAACATGATTTATGCTGTAAGCGCTAGCTTTCGAATCTAGCGTCCCTGTACTGCCTCAGTGGGTTTGTGTTCCCCACGAGTGCCCAGTGTCCAACGGTTGGGCAAGTGGGAGAAGGGGGAGGGACAGGGGATCCTCCCCGTCCCGGCGGTTTGGGTAACGGGCGGCAGGAGAGTCGCCGGATTTCAGCGTCGCTTTGGATGCATCACGTAGGGTTAATGGCGTCAGGCAGAGTCAGTCACATGGGCTCTGTGTCAACCCATCTCCAAGTCCAGCTGAGCTTCTAGCTCCTTCTCTGAGAATACCAGTAAACCCCTATTTTCCCACAGGCCTTCCCCCACCCCACCCCGAATCTGCCAGAACTTGAGTGTGGGTAGGAGGCGAGGCCCAGCCCTGATTGCTACATTACAGACACACCTAGGGGCTGGGAGCCAGCCTCCTGGGTTCAGAGAGGGAATACGGGATTTGAAGGGATGCACACTGGGCCCTTGGGACCTTGGTGAACACCCAGGTGAAAAGCCTAGAATCTTTGAAGAGAAAGGGGGTCGGGGTGTGGGGTAATGGGAGGCAGAATTCAGGACATCCCCGTCCCTTCCTCTCCCGTGCCTCTACCAATGTTACTATCACACCCAACGAAGCAGCCACGTTGCCCAGCAGGTCTGGTTTCTTCCTTTGCCGCCCACCTTTTGTCCCTATGTACCCTTTGCTTATTAAGCTTCTCCCAGGAAGACTTCCTGGATTGATCCCACTTAATTCTGATCCCTCCTTCCATTCTGTAGTTGGCAAATACTTACTGAGCAGCCACTTCGGGCCTCAGCGCTGGGAATTCAAGATGGATAAGATAGATAGATACCTGTCCTGTGGAACTTATCATGATCTGTGGACGGATCATAATCTAATAAAAAAAAAAAATTAGGCAACAAGATAACTTCAGAGAGTGACAAGTTCCGGGAGGAAAATACAACAGGGGTGATGTGATAGCGCTTGGGGTAGGTGTCCTTGGTTCAGCTGGCTACGGGAGGGCGTTTGAATGTAGACCGAAAGCAGTTAAGGCTCCAGTCTTCCGAAGATCTTGAGCTCCAGGGACAGGTATTCCCCGCCAGCTTCTCGCAGCCGGTCCGGGCTGACAGGGGAGAGGGAGGCCGGAGCCAGATCGCCCCAAGCCATGGTGAGGAGTTGGGATTTCATTCTAGGGCTACTGAAAAAAAACTTGTGGAGGATTCTGAGTCTGGATCCTTCCTGGTTGTCATGGGAGAATGGATTTTAGGGGAAAAAAATGAAAGTCAAGGGCTATGTCAAGAAGTTACTTTCAGGGGCACCTGGGTGGCTCAGTCGGCTAAGCGTCGACTTTGGCTCAGGCCATGATGTCACGGTTCGTGAGTTTGAGCCCCGCATCAGGCTCTGTGCTGATGCCTTGGAGCCTGGAGCCTGCTTCAGATTCTGTGTCTCCTCTCTCTCCGTTCCTCCCCCGCGTGTGCTCTGTCTCTGTCTGTGTGTGTGTGTGTGTCTCTCTCTCTCAAAAATAAATAAACATTTGGGGTGCCTCGGTGGCTCAGTAGGTTAAGCGTCTAACTTTGGCTCAGGTCGTGATCTCTCGGTTCATGAGTTTGAGCCCCGCTTCCGGCTCTATGCTGACAGCGCAGAGCCTGGGGCCTGCTTTGGATTCTGTGTCTCCCTCTCTCTCTGCCCCTCCCCTGCTCTCACTGTGTGTGTCTTTCTCAAAAATAAATAAAACATTAATTATTAATTATTATTAATTATTTTTTTAATAAACATTTTTTAAAAATTTTAAAAAGGAGCTACTGCAAAGACCCAGGAAGGAGAAAGATCTGCCGTTTTATTAGATACGTTTAACCGACTGAGCCACCCACGCACCCCTTAGAGAGTCCTTTACGTTAGAGGGCCTTTGCCTCCTTCCAGTGGCACTTTAAATGTTTTTCTTTTTAAGTTTATTTATTTTGAGAGAGAACGCAGGGGAGGGGGAGAGAGAGAGGGACACAGAGAATCCCAAGCAGGTTCCACACTGTCCACACAGAGCCCGACGTTTGGCTCAATCCCACGAACTGTGAGATCACGACCTGAGCTAAAATCAAGAGTCGGACGCTTAACTGACTGAGCCACCCAGGCGCCCTGACACTTTAAAGGGCTGTTCTCAGCAGGCCTTGGACCAGGAACACCCCGAGAGTCTAGAACCATGTTGACCACCTTGGCTTCTCCCTCAATCCCTCAGGGGCTGGCTCCAGGAGACCCGAGTTCCAGCTCTTTCCATCCATCACCCTCACTCCAGGAAGCCACCTGTCAGTCAGCCGAATTGAGCGACTGCGCTGGGAGAGCTGGGTTCGCCTCCCTGTGGCTTCCACGAGGTACTGCAAGTCCCTCCCTGTGGAGCTGAAATCCACACCTTGGAGACATTGCAGGTTGGGTTCCAGATCAGGCACCAAAGCAAACGGTGCGATAAAGTGAGTCCGAGGAATTGTTTGGTTTCCCGGTGCACATAAACGTTATGTTTACACTATACTATAGTCTATTAGGTGTGCAATAGCATTATGCCTTTAAAAACCAATGTACATGTCTTAATTTAAAAAAAAAAAAAAAAAAAAAAACTTTATGCTGGGGCTCCTGGGTGGCCCAGTCAGTTAAGCATCTGACCTCGGCTCAGGTTATGATCTCACAGTTTGTGAGTTCAAGCCCCGCCTCGGGCTCTGGGCTAAAAACAGCTCGGAGCCTAAATCTGCTTCAGATTCTCTCTTCCTCTCTCTCTCTCCCCCTCCCCCACTCGCTCTCTATCTCTCTCTCAAAAATAAATTAAAAATGTTTTTAAAAACTTTTTAAAAATACTTTATTGTTAAAAAATGCTAACCATCATCTGAGCTTTCGACAAGGTATAATCTTTTTGCTGGTGGAGGGTGTCGCCTCCACGTCCACGGGGGCGGTTGCTGAAGGTTGGGGTGATTGTGGCAATTTCTTTTTTTTTTTTTTTTAACATTTATTTATTTTTGAGACAGGGAGAGACAGCATGAATGGGGGAGGGTCAGAGAGAGAGGGAGACACAGAATCCGAAACAGGCTCCAGGCTCTGAGCTGTCAGCACAGAGCCCGATGCGGGGCTCGAACTCACGGACCGCGAGATCATGACCTGAGCCGAAGTCGGATGCCTAACTGACTGAGCCACCCAGGTGCCCCTTTTGTGGCAATTTCTTAAGACAACACTGAAGTTTTCTGCATTCATTGATCCTTCCTTTCATGAACGATTTCTCTCTAGCACGTGATGCTGTTTGCTAGCATTTTACCCACAGTAGGACTTCTTTCAGAATTGGAGGCCGTCTTCTCAAACCCTGCCGCTGCTTTATCAGCTAAGTATGAAATATTCTAAATCCTTTGTTGTCATTTCAACCATCTTCACAGTATCTTCACCAAGAGTAGACCTCATCTCAAGAAACTGCTTTCTTTCTTTCTTTCTTTTTTTTTTTTATGAGTTTATTTATTTATTTTGAGAGAGAGCGTGCAGAGCAGGAGAATCCCAAGCAGGCTCTGAACCATAAGAACAGAGCCCGACCAGGGGCTCAATCCCACAAACCGCGAGATCAAGAGTCGGACGCTTAACTGACCGAGCCACCCAGGTGCCCCAAGAATCTACTGTCTTTGCTTATTCCTAAGAAGCACCTCCTCATCCCTTCGGTGTGGTCATGACATTGCAGCAACGGGGTCCTGTCTCCGGCCTCCACTCCTTGTTCCACATCCACTATTACTTCCTCCACTGGAATCTTGAGCCCCTCGAAGTCATCCACGATGGTTGGAAGTCGAAAATCCTGTTCATGTTGCTATTTTGACCTCTTCCCTTGAATCACGAATGTTCTTTAAAAAATTTTTTTTAATGTTTATTCATTTTTGAGACAGAGCATGAACAGGGGAGGGTCAGAGAGAGAGAGACACACAGAATCTGAAGCAGGCTCCCGTCTCTGAGCTGTCAGCACAGAGCCTGACATGGGGCTTGAACTTACAGACTGTGAGATCATGGCCTGAGCTGAAGTCAGACGCTCAACCGATAGAGCCACCCAGGCACCCCTCAAGGAACTAGCATTTTAAAAAAGTCTTTTGTTTAATGTTTATTAAAAGAGAAAGAGAGAGAGAGCATAAGTGAGTGGGGGAGGGGCAGAGAGAGAGAGGGAGGGAGACACAGAATCAGAAGCAGGCTCCAGGTTCCAAGCTGTCAGCACAGAGCCTGACACGGGGCTCAAACCCATGGATCATGACCTGAGTTGAAGTCGGACACTTAACCAACTGAGCCACCCAGGCACCCCAAATCACGAATGTTCTTAATGGCATCTGGAATGATGAATCTCTTCCAAAAGGTTTTCAATGTATTTTGCCCAGATCCATCAGAGGATCCACGATCTATGGCAACTGTAGTCTTACAAAATGTATTTCTTAAATAATATTACTCGAAAGTCAGAATTACTCCTTGATCCATGGTCTGCAGAAGGGATATTGTGTTGGCAGACATGAAAACCTCATGAATCTCGTTACACATCCCAGCAGAGCTCCTGGGTGATCAGGTGAATTGTCAGTGAGCAGTAATACTTTGAAAGGAATCTTTTTTTTTCTGAGCAGTAGGTCTCAGCACTGGGCCTAAAGAGTTCAGTAAACCATGTCGGAAACAGACATGCTGCCATCCTGCCTTGTCGTTCCCTCTACGGAGCACCGGCAGAGTAGATGGAGGAGAATTCTCACGGGCCCCAGGATTTTCAGAATGGTCAATGAGCAGTGGCTTCGACTTAAAGTCGCCAGCTGCGTTCGCCCCCAGTAAGAGAGTCAGCCTGTCCTTTGAAGCTTTCAAGCCAGGCATTGACCTCTCTCCAGCCCAGGAAGCCCTAGACGGCGTCTCCTTCCAAGAGAAGGCTGTTTCACCTACACTGAAAATGTGTCAAGTGTACCCCCGTTCATGAATGATCTTAGCTAGACCTTCCGGAGAACGTGCTGCAGCTTCTACATCAGCACGTGCTGCTTCACCTTGCACTTGTGTGTCAAGGTTTCTTTCCTTAAAGCTCATGCGCCAACCCCTGCCAGCTTCAAACTATTCCGCATCTTCCCCACCTCTCTCAGCCTTCACAGAATTGAAGAGAATCGAAGAGAACGCTCTGAATGAGGCTTTGGCTTAAGGGAATGCCGTGGCTGGTTTGATCTTCTGTCCAGACCACTCCGGCTTTCTCCACCTCAGCAACAAGGCTGTCTGCCTTCTTGTTCACATCCTCACTAAAGTAGCACTTTTCGTTTCCTTCAAGAACTTTTGTTTCGCGTTCGCAAATGGCCAACTGGCGAAAGAGCCTGTCTTGGCTTTTACCTTCCTCGCTAGGCTGAATCATTTCCAGCTTTCGATTTCAAGTGAGAGACGTGTGACTCTTCCTTTCACTCGGACACTCAGGGGCCCGTGTGGGGTTATTAATTGGCCTAATTTCAATATTGTTGTGTCTCAGGGAAGAGAGAGGCCCAAGGAGGGGAGAGAGGGGAACGGCCGTCAGTGGGGTACACGCACGACATTTATGGCTTAAGTTTGCCGTCTTCTAGGGGTGACGCCAATGGTACCTGCCCCACGATATTACAGCAGTAACGTCAAACATGGCGATCACAGGCCGCCGAAACAAATATAAGAATAATGAAGAAGTTTGAAATATTTCAAGCATTACCAAAATATAATGCAGAGACACAAAGTGAGCAAATGCTATCGGAAAAAATGGCGCCAATAGACTCGCTTGAGGTGGGGTTGCCACGAACCTTCAAGTTGTAAAAAATGTAACAGCCACCAAGCGCGATCAGATATGTGTCTGTATCAAGCGGTAGCCCCCAAATCAGGACAAACGTGAAAATAGGAATAGTCCTCGTCTTTCTCTCAGCCAGATGGCTTTGATCAAGACAGGTTCCCCAGGTCCATTTTGGGCCAGGTTTCTTTTATTTATTCATCGACTATTTGAGGCCTCGCCTGTGCCAAGGCCCTGTGGTCAGTGCGGGGGCGGAACAATGACCGAGGCAGTCGGACCATGCACTCAGGGAACCTGGGGTCTTGGAGGTGGCGGGGGGGGGGGGGATGTCACCGAGGCTGGAAGGGAGCTTCCTGTCCTTCTTTTACTTCCTGGGTCCCCGCAGGAATGTGGGAGATGATTGGTGGGGACTCCCTAACTGGGGCACATTCTACAGCCTGGATGAGACTTTGGCTCAGAGACTCTGAGTACAGACTCTCCGGCCGTGTCTGCAGAGCTCGTAGGCTTGTGATAAGCCTGGCCTCCGCCTGCACCAAGGACCTCTGCCTGTTTCCTTGGTACGTTAATGGAGTAGAAGTTTCCACCACCCCCTCTGCCTCCCAGAGACACAGAGCTAAAGCACTGGGTATGAGCCTCCTGCCCACAACTTCCTAAGCACACGACCTCATTCATCCACACCTCAGTGTATTTACAAGGCAGACAAGGCCTTGTGTTTACGAGGCATATGCTCTGCTAGGCCCCCGGCCCCTATTCTTGCCCCCTTCCTGACCCTCTGGGACTGGCCTCCTCTCTTGAAAAGCTCTTTACCCCGACCTCCTGATGTGAATCGCTTCCGTGTTGCCTTTTCAGGCTAGCAACACACCTGTGAGTTCCTCACCTTCAGGGGCACAGCATTCGGACGCAGACTGGACAAAGATGATTTTTTACAGATGGAGAAACTGAGGCACAGTGGCATCAGCTAGCTACTGCTTGTCAGTAGCCCCACCCCCACCCCCCCATTTGGTATGCCACTGTCGGTGGGAAGCCACGTCATCTACCCCTAAATCACTTCCGTCCTCCCTGGTCCCGGCCACCAGCACAACATTAAAGAATACAGTGTGAGAAATCTTAGGGAAACAAGATTCGGGTTTTATTTCCATAAAGAAACTCAGGAGGAGGAGAAGCTTCTTCTGAAGAACTGTCACACCGACTTCAGGTCACAAAACGGAGTAGGTGAAGAAAAGTGGCGGGTTTATCTGATGAAGTTGCTGGTCACGGAGACCCCACAGTGCGGTTGCAAGATACAAGGGACAGACAGACTTGGTCCCCAACCTGGAAAAAACAGGTGTCGGCACCTAGACCAAGCCTGACACAGGGAGGGGAGAGCTAGGGACGGGGCCGGTCGGGCTCCTCGAAGACTGACGTTTTTCGGGGCCTCAGTCATGACTGGAAATAATCTTCTAAAAAAGAAAAGAGCAAACGGTAGCCCGTGGCTACTCCGGAATCTGCTGAAACCAGGTGTCCCCTTCATCCAGTCTCGGTGCTCCCGAAATCTCGCGGAGTCCCACCTGTCTCGCCTGCGGGTCCCCTCGCTCTTGCTCCTCCCTGAAACAGATTTTGTGGTTCTGACCAGGTCATCTCGTACCACCTCCGCCCTGGCGACTCACTTCCTCCGCACCTGTCACCCCAGACCCTTCCTCAACCTCTCCTCCTGTCAGGCCCGCACTCGGCACTCAGAGGGTGCTCCCGTTTCCTTATGAGTCTTCCTCCACAGGCCACACGAGGGGCTCCTCCTCAGTGCCCGTGGAGCTTCCACGCAAAACAAAGCAGATGCAGGGACCTCAGTGCACCCCCGGGTGACCATGGCTCGTGCGGCTCGCTCGGATACTCACCTACCAGAACTTCACCCACCACAGCAGGCCAGGCTGCACCCGGGAAGCCTGCGGGACAAGGAGAACGTCTGAGTGGACGTCACCCTGTCTCCTGCACACCCTCTGGCCTCAGACCCTTTGTCTCAAGAGCCACGTTTTCCCCGCCCTGGTACTCACCGAGGAAGAAGGCGTGGCTACCCCCTGTAAAGAGAAGATCAGAGGAGATGATGGGGGCGCCACAGGGCCCTCCGTGTCCTCGGCCTCGTCCTCAGGGCTCAGTAGGGACCCCAGGGCAGGGGAGGGCTCAGACCAAGATCTTGGCAAAGGTCCTTGGGTCTGACTGTGGACGTTCAGCCCACGGACTTTTTTTTTTTCAAAGCGGACTCATCAGCCTGCACACGTCTGACCCAAGATGACACACGCTGGCCAGGCAGACTGAAAGGTGGGTGCCCCCTGTCGCTGGGCGGGTAGAAATTGGCGAGTGGGCACCCACGGGCAGCGCTGGCTGCTCTGTCACCTGCTTCCAGTCAGTAGGTGACTTCTGATCTCTCAGTAAAAGTCCGGCCGCGAGGGCAGGGGCTTCCTCATTCTGAGAGTTGGAGGGGAATAGGGCCTGTTTTTTTTCACCAGCCTAATTAGTACTTAGCACATTCATTTACTGAGTCTGTAAGATGGCTTCCCTTGTAACTGAATGAAACAAAATTCTCAGGGTTGTTGTTACTTTTTTAAGTTTATTTATCTATTTTGAGAGAGAGAGAGAGAGAGAGAGTGCGCGAGAGAATCCCAAGTAGGCCCCACACTGTCAGCACAGAGCCCGAGGTGGGGCTCGAACTCACAAACTGTGAGATCATGATCACAAACTGTGAGATCAAACCAAGTCAGACGCTTAACAGACTGAGCCACCCAGGGGCCCCTTCTCAGGGTTTGTTTGTATGTTTGTTTGTTTCCTATTACTTCTTTTGTGGAATGAAGCATTAATTTTCCCACCAGCCAAAAGTTTCTGGGCAAGCCCGCCGCCCCCAAGCCGCCCAAGTGCTGGTGTGCCTTCCTCTCCCCCCACCCTCCACGAAATCAACAAAGAGGTGGAGGAAACAGACACTAAAAGCAAAGGCTGCTGGGGCGCCTGGGAGGCTCAGTCAATTAAGCGTCCGACTTCGGCTCAGGTCATGATCTCAAGGTCTGTGGGTTCGAGCCCCGCGTCGGGCTCTGTGCTGACAGCTCGGAGCCCGGAGCCTGCTTCAGACTCTGTGTCTCCCTCCCTCTCTGCCCCTCCCCCGCTCACACTCTATCTCTCTCTCAAAAATAAATAAACGTTAAAAACAAAAAAGCAAAGGCTGCTCCTTTTCCTGTGTGTCATGTGACTTTTATATCCCTCTTTGAGAGGATATTCATTCCCAGTTTTCTCCTCCGCCTGCAATGCAGCCACTGCTACCTTGTAACCTTTTCCGAGTGGGTGCGTGTGAAGAACACCGAACGTTCCCTGGAAGATTCCGTGTTCTTCTCACCCATCGCTTCCAAAGTGCTCTCAGGGAGCCCGAGTCTCCTCGCAGACAAGACTTTCAAAACAAACAGGATTCGGCCTCAGCTAAACCTGGCAGCCACCTCAGTGAGGAAACGGGGCACTTGGAGCCTTACCTTAAAAGGGATCTTGGCTGAGTACTGCCCACCAGAAGGAGTAGGGTGTACCTGCTGGTTATAGTTGTGCTGCGGAAAGAAAACCAGAGAGTGGGGAGGAGGGCGGGGGCGGGGGGCAGGAGAGGGGGAGGGCATTTTGCTGTGGAATAAACACCCCACCTCCCTGCCTGGGCCAGAGCTGTCCCCGAGCCCCTGCTTCCTTGTGTCATGCGTTCTTTTCTATAGAATCTCCTCGGGCCAGCCAGAGCCCGCAGCCTCACCTCACTTTGCGGTCGTCTCCCGAATGGCCCTGCCTCCTCCTTCCCGGTACCTCTCCCAGCTCCTCAAGTGTCGCTTAGGAGATGAGGGCAGGACACCAAGGAAATAAGTGAGACCTGAACCCGGCGGTCCAGTGACGGGTGTCTTACCTTAGAAGTTACGGCCGCCACCTCTTGCCATCCCGTGCCCGACTGAGAAAACGACAGAATGGGGGTGTGAAGGAGAGAGGGTTTCAGATTGGCCAGCGCTGAGAACAAGACCGAGAGGGACCAAGGGCCGTCGAAGGCAGGTAAAAGGGCGGACTCACCTGACCGGCGCCGCCCGACCTCTTCTGGAGCGATGACGCATCGGCGCCCTGGAAGGGAGAGGGAGCCACAGTTAGGGTGGCCTCGTCCACGGTCCTTCCGGCCCTGCCAGAGTCGAGCCTGCTGCCCAGGCTCGGCCCTCGTGCCGGAGCACCCACCCCGCCCACCCCACCGCACCCCTGTCCGTGGTCCGTGATCAGCGCTACCTACAGAGAAGGCAGGGAGCCCGGAGGAAACTGATGGCCCCGATAGATACAGGACAGGTTTCCACACTGAGTGTGGGGGAGCGAGGCAACACCACCCCCACCGTGCAGCTGGGGCTGAGGCAGACTGGCCCGGGACTGAGCAGGACTGATGGCAAGCGAGCGGTGCCCCCACGGGCTTCCTTGGGGCAGGCGCGCACCTCAGCCCAGCCCACGTTCTGCCAACACCAAGCCCTGCTCCTTCCTTGGGCCCCGCAATCCCTGTTCACAAACGCTGTTCCCACAGGGTTCCTGGAAGGACGGGCTCTTACCCTCAGCACATGGAGGCAAAGCGGGGTGATTAGATTAGCTCTGGGCCAGAGAGAAAGGGGAGAAACACAAGGAAGCCCGTGAAGCCAGGTGAGGCACAGGTGCGCGGCCGTCTCCCCTCCACAGTCAAGGCGAGAGGAGAATTCTCAGCGGGAGAAGAGGAGATCGGTTTCTGCGACCATCCCTTCTCCACCTGGAGCCCCCACTCTCACCTGCCCCCACACAGGGTTAGGATGTTCCTCCTCTCACCTGACTCCCTTGATTTTTAGCCCCACTCTTAGCCCCAACATTGAGGTCACAAACTGCTTGACCACAGGCCTCCAGAAAGTTTTTGCTTGGTCTGCATTTTTAAATTAAATTAATTGCGAACAGCTACCAATCAGATTTCCGGGACGCCTGGGTGGCTCAGTCAGTTGAGTGTCAGACCCCTGATTGTGGCTCAGGTCATGATCCCAGGGTCGTGGGATTGAGCCCCTCGTTGGGCTCTGTGCTGAGCATGGAGCCTGCTTAAGACTCTCTCTCTCTCTCTCTCTCTCTCTCTCCCTCTGCCCCTCTGCCCTGCTCGTGCTCTCTCTCTTCCTCTGCCCTGCTCTCACTCTCTCTCTCTCTAAAATAAAAAAAAAAAAAAAGAAATAAAACAAAAATCAGATTTCCATCAAATGGCATGGCACACTGGCCATCCCTGAGCGCGTGGCTGTACACAGCAGAAGGGCTTTGGCCTCCCCCCTCGCATGGCCCCATCTGCCCAGCCTCACTTGCCTGGCCCACATGCATGAGTGAGTGCACCTTTGCCTCAGAGCCCAAAGGCTCTCGGCCACACAGAATCAAGGTATGGCCTCCTGCAGGACCCAGAGGTCCTGCCCATCCTTCCCAGAACCCAGATATTCAGACCCACTGCACCTGCTTGCTCTTGACCATGACCTGCCCTTCTCCCCCTGTGCCCCCTGTTTTCTTCCAGCTTTCCTCCCTAAAGCCCCCTTTCCAGTGAAGAGAGTCGACCCCAGCTCCAGGCCCCTGCCTCTTCCCCACCTCGTGTCCCCGCCACCTGCTCACCCTGCAGTACCCACCCAGCTGTGGCTCCCCCTGAGCCAGGCCACACCCAGCAGGAAAAGCAGCAGAGCAGAGACGGTGGCTGGCTTCATGTTCCTGGGCCTGTGGAGGCCCCAGCCCTGGGCCTCAGCTTTTATCGGCGGGAGGACCGCCCACCCTACTCCTTCTCCAGTGACTCACGGCTTCTCCCTCCCAACCCACCCCCACTCAGCGTTGCAGAAAGGGAGGAGAGTGGGAAGGGAGGGAGGCACCCTCCGTCAGCAGGGAGGGTGAACAACGGGGACCGAGTCTACACGTCCCTGCCCAGGGCCTAGATCCCGCGTCCCCAGAGCTGAGCACCCGACCCCAAAGGTTCTGCCACCCTTACCTCGATAATTGCTTTCCAGTTCAGGAAAGGGGTGTTGTGTTTGAAATCCTGGAGGGAGGAGAAGAGGTGAGTGGGCCTCAGCAGGGAGTGCTGCAGCTTGGTGGGAAGTTGGGGGCTGATGTGCAGGAATGGGTTTTGGAGCCTGGGTGTGGTTCGGGGGTTAGATGAAAATAAGCACAGGGGAGTTCAAGGGTGTTGGCGCTTCTGGTATATGGGTGAGATTGCTATCTCAAAAGTGAAAAGAGGGTGAATTTTGTGACAGCGGGCTGGAGCTGGAGGGAGGTGGCGACAGGGACAGATGACCAGGATCCCCAGTTCTTTGAAAAGTGAGAGGTCTCCTACCTCCCAGAGCCGGCTGAAGTAGAGGAGGGCCCGCGTGCTGGGGGACGGGACTTGGCCCTGTAGAGGAAAGGCGGGGTGCAGGTTAGCACGGAGCCCGGCCCCCTGCTCACCTAGGCCCCTGTTCCCGCTACCACCGCTGCTCGGTCTTCAGAATTTCATCGTGACTAAGGTTTGAGAGAAGCCGGGTGTCGTTAGGGACACCAGAAAATGGCTTTTGGAAGCAGAGGGAGAGAAAGGCTAGCTCTTGGGCGCCACTAACCAGCTCCCCTCCCCAGGCGCATACCGCATGCTCTTGACTATCCCTGTTCCCCCAGCCTCTGCCAGAACTCAGAACCTCAGGACCAGGACCTGTCCCCAGAACTTCCTGCCGTTTTACCTTCCCTTCCGCCTCCAGCCCATTTCCCAAAGCTGAGAGCTGCACTTTGATCCTTCCAGACACCCCCCTCCCGCACCCTGGGGAACAACAGTGGAGACGTAAGAAAGGAGCAGAGACCAGGAGTGTGGGGCAGCTAAGGTTTATTTCGAGGGTAAGGGTTGAGATTAACGGTGGGATAGCGATGTTTTAAGAAGGGATGGGAGGGGGGCTCCCATCCATCTGGTAGCTCCTTGTCTGGAGGTCACGGGGTGCGAAAGCTCCTCTGGTCCTGGGCAGAGAAATAAGTTCTAAGAGGGAGCTCAAGGAATAGGAATCAGGCCGTAGTGGGCCAAGTCAGGGGTGGATCGGGCCTCCGCTGCTGAAATCCGCAGGGATCTTTTTGCCCACGGCTGTCATCCAGTCAAATCTGGATATTCCAGTTGGGCTTGAAAACCTCATACGTGCCAAGAACTGTTATGTATATTCTCCTCGTCGTCACTGGTCAGTCTGGCCCTCCTTGTGAAGGAGATGGGCTCTCTGTTCTCTTCTCTGCCCATCTCTGTCCTGCCCTTCTTCCTAGACCTGCTCCTGGGGAAGCCGCCCCAGATGGATCCTGCCTAACCGTGAGCGCTCTCCTTTTACCGGCCCCCTAGATGTGTAAGAATGTCGACTGCCTTCCAGGACCCGGGGAAGTATGAGCATGTGCCTCTGGGCCTAAGTTCCCCGTGATAGGGGTTGGGGGTTGCGGGGGGGAGGGCTGTTTCTCTATAAAACAGAAACAGTCCATTTGCTCCTGTGGTTCATCCAAACCAGACCCGCGCTGCCGCTGGGACCTTCTGCCTCCTGTATCTTTCACTGTCCCACCTTATTCCCCAGGGGGCAGACTTGGACTTGCTGAGGGCGGGGCTCTGTCCTCGCCTCCCTGCCTACCGCCACCGCCACCTCGGTTCCCCCGCCAGTTTTAGAGGTTAGGGGCCCTCGCCTTGTTTCTGTTGTTACAGGTCAGGAACTCAGAGATTGTGACAGGCAGGGGGCCTGTGGCTCCTGGAGAACAAGCCCCTCCCACCCCCCCCACCCCCCCACCCACACACACACAAGAAGCAGTGGCCACTCAGCTCTTGTCTCTGGGAGCTCGAGGAAAGAGGGGCCCCGCGTTGCCACGTTTTTCAAGAGAAGCCGGAATTCCAAGTCATTTTGTAAAATCTCTCAGTTTTTAAACTTTGGCAACTAGTTCATAATGCTTTAAAAAAAAAAAAAAAAAAAGAATAGATCACCGGGCACCTGGGTGGCTCAGTCGGCTAAGCGTCCGACTCTTAATTTTGGCTCAGGTGATGATCTCATGGTTGGTGAGATCCAGCCCCACATTGGGCTCCATGCTGAGTGTGGAGCCTGCTTGGGATTCTCCCTCTCCCTCTCTCTCTGCTCTTACCCCGCTCATGCTCTCACAGGCACGCAGGCGAGCTCTCTCTCTCTCTCTCTCTCTCAATAAATAAACATTTAATTAAAAAAAAAAGAGTGGATCAAACAAAGCACACCGGCTCGACCGTCATTTGCAAATTCTGCCTTTGGTATTTGTGTGGGTTGTTTATCTGCCTCTGCTATTCGGGTGTCAAATCAACCTGCCAGGGGGTCCCCTGAACGTGGAAGGCGTGGGCAGGGAGGAAGCAGAAGGGGGTTCAGGGCCCCAAGCGCCTCCTAAGATCACGCAGGCTCGGAGCCCACCACGCCTGGCCCCTAGCAGGCACCTGGGACACACTCCCTCCTCTCTCAGCCGGCGGTCCTCCCTCCCAGTCCTCCCGACTAAGGTGCAGTCCGCCGCCTACCCGGCCTCTGCGGCCTCTCCGGTTTCCCGAGGACTAGGCCTCTTCATGCTCCCCTTAACCTTCCAGGTCTCGAAGGGGAAACTGAGCTTCAGAGAAGCTCAAGCTTCCCTCTGCTTGAGACCCGAAAGAGGCACTCCCTCATCCCCGACTCCCAGCCCACCCCTCTGTCCTTCCTCGTCATTCCTGTCCCTCTTTTTAAGCACTGGACAAAACGCTCCCTTAGTGGCCACCATCATCTCCCCAGGTCCCCACACCTCTTCTCCAGTCCCCTCTCTCCTGGGGATCGGAATGGCATAGCCTTCCAGCCCTTACCTTGTTTATGGCATCCCAGTTAATGAAACCCAGCTTGGATTTAAAATTCTGCAGAGGAAAAGAAAAAAAAAAAAAAGGAAAATGGCAAATTGGGTCATAATGCAATTGGCTCAGGGCCTCGGGGCAGGAGAGGTCAAGGTCCACCACTGACGGTGGTTGGTTATGGAAAGAGGACTTCAGCCTGCGGGGCAGAGGGACAGGGGTTTGCCTTGCCAACAGAGTGAGCAGAGCCACCTGGCCGAACTCACCTTCCAGAAAGTGTCGAAGTTGAAGAGCCCAGGAGATGTCTGAGAGTTCTAAGGCATCGGGGAGAAATGGGATGAGAGTGGGAAGCCGGCTTGTGAGCCAGAGGCAGGGGCAGGCGCTCTGGGGCTCAGGAGGGGACCCGTGGGTTGCCTGACACCACGGTCCGGACCCAAGGTGGGGTGATGCCTCCACTCACCAAGGTATTGATCCCACTGACAGCTTCACCACCGGACCCTTGCCACTGGGTAGGAAGGGGGACTGATTTTCAAAGCCTGTGCCTCCAGTCACACGTGCCACCTGGCCACCTGCTCCTGGCTCACCACCTCTGCCTTGGCTCAAGCTCTGTGTACTCTCTGTAAAGCCACCTTCTCTTCTTTTTCACACAGCAGCTAGGAAGCCCCCCTTCCTGGACTATTTGCCACTTCCTAGAATAACCCTGCCCAGTCCCTTGAATCATATTCACACTCTGACTCTGCCCACCACCCCCCCCCAGCCCCGCATAGCCTGCCCCCCAAACACTGCTGGTATGTGACGTGTGATCCACGAGGCGCCTAGCACGGTGCCTTAACCTGCCACGTTCCTGCGTGGAGATGTCTCCACTGTACAGACAAGGAAACTAAAGTCAGAGCCGTCGGCAGCTTGCCTCAGGATCTGTCTCCTTGTTGGCCTCCAGGGTCCAGATTCTGAACCACCTTAGTGGTCGCAGAAAGTTCTGCCGTAACTCAGGCGGTGGTGGGGGGGTGGTGAGCAAGTTTGCTCGCTTTGCTGGCCCCATTTGACCCAAGAGGAGGCCCAGGCTCAGAGAGGTCAACTGACCAGTCTGAAGATGCACAGATGACAGGTGATACAGCTGTCATTTGAACCCCCAACTACTACCTCAAAATTCACTGCCTTTCCACTTGTCAACACTGCCTTCTTAAGTGTGGTTCCCAAATACAGCCCCTTGACCCCTCTGTTACCTCCGGCTATCCTTCCCTTCACAGTGATAACGTGGCTCTGACGGCCATTCAAAGGAAGGAGAGAATGAATGAATGGAGGAGACAGGGATCCCAGACCCCCATCTGGTCTCCCGACAGTTACCCGCCACAGACTCCGAGCAGAAGCGAGAAGACACCGATGCTTCTATTTCTTTTCCCGGTCCCTTAGCACTCTGTCCCCACCCCCCACCGTCCCTTCTCGGAAAGCTGTCCCTTTCCGAGATAAGCTCACCTGATAATTGCCTTGGGAGCCCCCAACGAGGTGACTGCCTTCTTTGCTTATTTCCTGGGGAGACAGAAAATGGAGAAGAGTCGGTGGGGAAGCAGGGAAGATGCGGGACGAGAGGGCAGGAGAGCAGAATGTGGGCAAGGGTCTCCTGAATCGGGACTGGAGATTTCCCGGGACCCCCAGAGAGGCTCTTCTCCCCGGGCAGCTCCATCTTCCCTGGAAAATCTTGCCTCAACTTCTTGTCGACCGGGCTATTGCACACTTAAGATACTTACAGGTGACATAACCACCTCTTTCTGTTCATGTCTGCAAACTGCCCAAAATCCACCAGGAAGGGTCCTTGCCATCAAAGCATCTGAATTATCCTCTGGTTTTGAGGTGGAAGCCAACCAGACCGTTGGACTAAAGTGATTCAAACTGCAGGGCCCAGGCTGGGCTGATGTTTTGCTTTGGTCAGAAGGGTGACACTAGCTGGAGAGTCAGTGGGAGCCGAGGAGGCCCGGAAGTAGCCTGGCTTGTCTCCTCCTGAGTGAGAGGTAGGCGCCTCCAGACCCCCACTCCTCGGGACTAAGATGCACTCCCAGGGCCAAGGTCGAAGACTGGGCTGCGACGTGAGACTATCTGCCCTGTTGGTATCACTACTGCAGAGGTGATCACCATCCCGTTCTCCTGCCACCAGTCTCTACTCTCAAGGCCTGTCATCTCCTTACCCTGATGTCACCAGAGCTGCCGGGCCCTCCCTGTCCTCCTTGGAAGCCCTGAAGGATGAGACACGAAACACAGGTCATTGTTTTAGATCTTGGGTCCATCCCTGCAAATGTTGGTGCCGATTTAATACAATTCTTCTATAAACGCTCATGGGATTCTCTTTTGGAACATGTCAAAATAATCCTGGAATTCATCTGGGAGAGTAAGTGTCTAAGAATAGGTGAGAAAACACTGGAAAAGACAGGCAGCAAGGGAGGACCTGTACTGGTAGATATTCATGTGCCATAAAGAAAGCAGTGCCCAGCACAGATGAGCCCGTTTAACCAAGTAGAGCTCCCTAGGCGCCTGGGTGGCTCAGTCGGTTAAGCATCCGACTCCAGTTCAGGCCATGATCGCATGGTTCATGGGTTCGAGCCCCTCATCGGGCCCTGTGCTGACAGCTCAGAGCCCGGAGCCTGCTTCAGATTCTGTGTCTCCCTCTCTCTCTGCCCTTCCCCCACCTATGCTCTGCGTCTCTCTCCCCTCCCCCACTCACACTTTCTCCCTCAAAATAAATAAATAGACTTAAAAAAAAAAAAGGTACAACCCCTGCAGAAGCTCTCCCAAAATATGAAGGTATTTACAATCAGCATTTTTACATCAGTGGTAGAAATAATTCAGTGCACACAGCTGGGAACACCAGTTCGGTATTTGGGGGGGGAGGGTGTAAGGGGGACAGTTATACCTCACTGGTTCCCTCCCTTCTGTTTTTATCTGATTTTCCCCTCATAAGAGAGCACCACAGCTCTGATCCAAAGTGTGGTTGTTGAGTCCAGCTGATCTGAGGAACTGGATTAGATTGTATACAGCAAAGTCAAGTCCAGATGGATTAAAGAGTTAAATAGAAACAATGAAATTATAGAAGTAGTTCTAGAAGAAAATAAAAGCCTTTGTGTTCTTAAGAGCAGAAACCATAGAAGAAAAGACTGATATGTTTGACTACATATTTAAGACTTTGCTACATAAAAAACTAGAGACAGAATTACAGGCTGGGAGCTTTTCTGACACCTGTCTACCCATCGAGGTTAGTATCTCTAATATCCGAAGAGCCTGTTATTCAGGGAGCCTTCTCCCCGATGGTCGGCCGCACTTGCACCAGCCACAGTCGAGCCCCATCTGCTTTGCCCAGAACCTGATAGAAACCAGAATCTCAGCCCCACCCCAGGCCTGCTGACTCAGAACCTCAAGAACCGTAGGTGATTGGTGGGGACCTTAGCGTAACACTTCCTCTCGTCAGTGCTGCAGGTGCTGACAGAAAGCCCAGATTTCCAGAATAACCAGGAGGGAAGCGCACGCTTTCGACACACGGTTTCCAACGCTGTCAAAGAGGTCACGGGACTCTGTTTGTTGGCCAGGTGGGTGTAGGTCATTTGAAATGATGACGTTTCTAAAAGGACCGGTTTCTATGTGGTTTTTCACCGCCCCATCCATGGTATAAAGTGAGGCACACCACGTGGGGATTTGCCATTCATTATTATTTTGGAGATTCGGTTTCTTCCCCACAGACGGAGTTGGGGCTGAGCAGGGGTGGGCACAGTCCTAAGTTTGGCTCTTACCTGACCCCCAGATCCTCCAAACACGCGGACTTCATTCCCTGGGTTGTCACACTGAGAGAGAGAGAGAGAAGGCTTTCTCTCTGTTGCCACCTGGAAACCAATCCCAGCCCCCAAACTGCAGCATGTTACCCCCAAGGCTAGCCCACACCCGCCCCCAGCAGCGCACCCCCTCTCAGCTCTGGCCGTCGCTCTCCCAACTCTCCCGGCACGCGAGGGGCCTCGGCACCCCCTGTTTTCCCTCCCATCCGGGGAAAGGAGGGAGATCTGTGCAGGTGTGCACGCAGCGGACACTCACCTCGGGTTTATTTCCACCACCGCTTCCGCCGCCACTGCTACCCGAGGAAGAGCCAGAAGTGTGTCCCTACGAGGGAAAGCAAGAGTCCATACGGGGTCTCCGAAGCACTCAGCCAGAACCAGATCGTTTCCAGGGTGTTATGATTCTCTTTACTCCCCTGTCCCCAGCCTCCATCTCTTCCCGTCTTTAGCTAGCCAGTCACCGAGGGAAGTTATTCGGGACACAAAGGTCCGTGTGGCCAAGTGTATTTAGAAATGTGGGCCAGTTTGGGGATTCCAAGCTTTTGTCTCCTCTTCCCTCCCCCACCCCACAGGCCAGAAGTGAAGAGCCTTGACCCTGGCACCCAGGGGCTCCGTCTGTCCTCCTGACTCTCCTCCTCTCCCCCTCTCCTGGAACCTGGAAAGGGGAAGGGACCCCTAGATCCGTAATTACCTGGGAGCCTGAGTAGCTGCTTTGATCAAAATTCCTAGAATTTTCTAAGGGACGGTCCTAGATGGGGAAGCAGGTAGTACAAGGAGCAGTAAATTACAGCAGTTTACGTGGCCTGGCTCGTCCTAGTCACCTCCCTCTTGTGGCCTGACACCTTTCCCAGATATCTAAGGAAGCCGATGGTGCTCCCCACGGCAGACCCCTCCGTGGGAGAGCCCACGCTGAGCCCGTGGTCCCCTCCTGGCCCCTCACCCCTTTTGTAGGGGCCCCACGTGTCCCGTATGTATCAGTGTCATCTACACCACGGCTCCATAAATGTCCTCTCTCCATGTGTGCGACAGGCTTGCCCCTGTTCCCCGGGGAGCTTCCCAAGCAGGTGTCCTGTTTTCCCGTGTCCACCCCTCTCCTTCCGTCTGCCACCCCCATCTCTTGTCAGATCTGCCCAGTGGACACTGGCACAGCAGTGGGTGAGACGGGAGGGAGAGCACCCCACCCGCGTGGAGCAGAAGACACGGGAGCCCCGTGAGCTGGCAGCAGGCAGGACACCCCTTGTGGGGACCAAGGGGGTGTGTGTAAGGAACCCCGCCTGCTGGGGCCGGGAAGGTGGGGTGCAGGGGCCGAGGGGCCCAGGACGGGGCCACAGCGACGCCAGCGTTCGGGAAGACCTTGGAGGCTGTCTCCTCGCAGGGACCGCCGGGGTCCGGGCTGCACCTCTGCCTTCAAGGGGGAGCAGGACTCACCCAGCTGGGCCCATAATTGCTGCCACCGTTGCCGCCGCTGCTGCCACCGCCGCTGCCACCACTGCTGCCACCGCCGCTGCCACCGCTGCTGCCACCGTTGCTGCCACCGTTGCTGCCACCGCCGCTGCCACCGCCGCTGCCACCGCTTCCCTGAGGGGCAGGAAGAGACCAGAATGAGAACCAGAGTCGAGAACATCAGGATCATTTGCTCCCCTCCCCCTCGCCCTCCCCCTCTTGCTCGGGCACATTCCCTGCACGGTCTCAGGGGAGCAGAGACTCCATCGTCCGCTGTGCAAAATGCCCCCAGCCGCCCAGTCGCCTGTCCCCTTACCCGGGAGTTGCCAGAGCTTCCGCCTGAGCCGGACGGCGGGGGGTTGGTGCACTGCAGGGGAGAGTTTCCAGACCTCAGTCAGAGCCCCTGCCCTCGCGGCCGGGCTCTCCCGCTTCCTGCGGCTTGGCCCCTTTCCCCACGTGTTTCTCCCCCACTCCCCGTCCCACTCCCCTCCCCTCCTCCTGGTCACCTGGCCCGGCCCGTCTCTTCCCTGTCCAAGCTGCCTTGTCCCTCAGTCCGCTCCCCCCACCCCGCCCCAATCCTTCTTTCTTTCCTCTTCAATTTGCCTCCTTTCTGTCCCACGCACCCGAACACCCTCTGCTTTGCCCACACCCGTCCCCTCACCTCTGTGTGTGAGTTGCTGCTGCCTCTCACTGAGCCGTACCCGGGCTGGACCACGGTCCCCTGCAGAGAGGGGCAGGCTGAGCGGGGGACTGATGGGGACTGACCGGCAGATGAGGGAGGCGTGGGGACTGTGGGCTCGAAGGGCGGGAGGTGGCGAGCATCAGGGCTGGGGTGGTTACCGTACCTGAGCGTTGGGCCCCAAGTTCAAAGATCCTCCGTTGGCTCCTTGGCCCCAGGCGCCTCCCTGAGAGTGGGTTCCGAAGCTGCCATCTGAACCTCCGGGGTATCCCTGGCCCCAAGGAGTCCCCGGGCCTCCAGGGTTGCCCTGGCTGTGGCCTCCAAAGCCACCCTGGGAGCCAAAGATGCCATGGCCTCCAGAGGGAGGTTGGCCATGGGTTTCCTGTAAGAGCAACGCGCCCACACTTAGTGTGCGTGACCATCCGCCTGGTGACAGGGGAGGGCGGGACAAAGGCCGAGGCAGGGGGACGGAGACCCCAAGGCGGCAGACGAAGGCCGCATCACGTGGAGGGAAACCACCGCAGACAGCCACAAGTAAGACACCTTCCTTCCCATGGGTCACCCTTCCAACCCGCTCCAAGACTCTCAGCCCGGGGACCCACGGCCTCCCATTTCCACACCCAGCTTCCCGCTACTCACCCAAGCACCGTTGCCGCCAGGCACGCCCTGCCAGGAGCTGTGAACCGCATCTCCTCCTCGGTGAATGATGTTCTCAGCCTGCCTGCCTGCCTCACCTCCAGGGTTCCCAAGGACGTGGGCTGCCTCCTCCGCGCCACGGCTCGTGGCCCCCCTGCTTGCAGAGCCGGCGGCCTCTCCGGTCCCTTTGCCAGCAGCCTCTTCGACTCCTTGGCTGATGGCATCTCCCACCCCCTTTCCAATGGCGTCTCCCATCCCGTGTCCCACGGCCTCCTCGATACCTGCTCCCGCACCCTCCCCTTCTTTCGGCAACGGGCCAGCCCCCCCGCTGCCCAGGCACAGGGCCAGCAGGAGGCAGGCCAGGGAGCCCTGCAACCTCATCTCCGGCTCGCTCCTTCTCTCCCTCCTGCCTTCTTCCCACACGAATTTATTTCTCTCTGCCCTGTCTCCTCCTCCCTGCTGCGTGGTCTCCTCTGTTCTCTTCTTCCTTCAGACTTCTCCCTCCCTCTAGGTGTGCAGCCTTCTCCCTCCTTTCCCAGACTCCCCTGCCTTCCCAGAGTCCTCCTCCCTGCCTCTACTCCTTATACTGCAGCTTGGGAGAAGGTGGCAGGGCTGGGCAGCCCTGTGTCCCTCCCTCGTGACTCAGGGCCAGCCACCGATAGGGTAATGAGCTGTAATTGTGAGTCCGAGAATCTGTGTTGAAACAGAGAGGGAGCCCAAGCATCAGGGAGGGAGGGAGACATGGGATGAGGCAGGTGCAAAAGTGTTCCGATTTCCCAACCTTAGGAATTTGGGGCGCAGGGTGGGGATGGGGGCATCCAAGGAGACAGGTGGTTGGCGTCTCCTAGAGGTGGTGGGATGGAGGGGACTGAGGAGAGAGGAACCACAGGCAGGACCCAACCAGGGAAGCCAGCGTAGGAACCCAGTGGGGCGGGACCCACTAGGTGGAAGCCAGCCTGGGTCAGGGGCACCAGGATGAGAGGCAGGTGCCCTTTCTTGGCCTTGCTGCCTTGGTTTTGGTGGCCTTTGTCTCTCCCATCTGTCTTCCCGCCCATACTGTCACCTAAAGGTGACTGTCCTCAACTTCTCCTGTACCTTCCAGCCCGCAGAGGGCCTGGGAGCTGTGAGGCTGCCCTCAGTGGGGACCCCGGGTGCCGGGGAAGGAAGTGGCCAGCCCCAGAGCGGTCACCAGGGCGTCTCAGCACTCGGGCTGCTCTTGGCTGAGAAAGCTGGGTGCGGAGCAGGGGAGCTGGGCGGGCCAGCCACCCCCAGGGAATGAGTGGGAGGAAGCAGCTGACCCAGGCACCCATCCTGTTTACCTGGCCCACTGGGGGCACGTGTGTGAGCTCACAGCCTCCTGGGAGGCCTGGACTGCTGCTCGCCCCACCCACCCCTGTCTCCGCCGGGCCTGGGCTGCACCAGCAAGGGAGGAGGGGTCGGCGTGAGGGCCCCCCACCCCCCCACATCTGGGCTCAGGACACAGAGTTTGGGCATCTTGCCCTCTCACCCGGTTTAGTAGCACCCGGGGCCGCCTCTCTGCTCCCAGGGCCCGGGGTCCTCCCACTTGTCCCTGGCCTTGTATCACTGGGACTCATCACCGAGTTAGGAGGGGCCGGTTTCCATCCGCCTTTCTCAATGCCTCTCAGTCAGTCTCTCTCCACCCCAGCACCCGCACCCCACCTTGTAACATCGTCTCACCGTGTAAACACGGTCCCGGTCTGTCCCGGGCAGCCCTACCTGTTGTCATTACCTCTGTTTAATGATAATCATAATGGTGGCAGTGGGAATAACAATATAATCATCGTGGCAACTTCAGTTTGTCAAGGGCCTTCTATGTGCCCGGTGCTGGATTAAGCACTTCAAGGCTCACACAGCCCTGGGAGCTGGTCTCACTGTAACCCCATGTAGAGACCGAGAATCTGGGGCTCAGAGGGGAGCGGTGAGTGTGTGGGGTGGGTGTGGGGTAGGGCCAGAGCCAAGCCCAGGCCTGCCCTGCTGCCAGCACTTTCTGTCATCATCTGTCTCAGACCTCCCCCCTTGCCTGTCAAAACCTTCATTCTCATCCGGATAGAATTGGCTGTGATTTTGCCCCGGGGCCTCGTGGGGGGGGGGGGGGGGGGGGGGGGGGGGGGGGGCCAGGAGCTGGAGTAAATCTGAGGCCTCCGGATGGACACCGGCCCCTGAGCCTGCTGCTTCCATTTCCAAGGGCAGGACCGTGGGGCTGGAGTCGGCACACTCCCTGACTCAGAGACTCCCTCCCACACTTCCCTCCTGGGACGCCACCCTCACGGTGGCATGTATCCGCCCTCCATCCTAGCTCTATTACTAAGATTTTTCCTTAAGCCAGCTTACTGTCTTAAGTGTATTCTATGTCGCTTCTGTAGGAGGAAAGACAGGATCGCTTACCCCTAGACAGATAGTACCAGAAAACAGGGCGAGAAGCAAACAGTGGTGTTACATTGTAGCTGGCTGCAGCTCCTGTACCTCCTTTGTTAAGAAAGGAGATTAGCGGGGCACCAGGGTGGCTCAGTCGGTTAAGCGTCCAACTCGATCTCCACTCAGGTCATGATCTCACGGTTCAGCCCTGCATCAGGCTCTGCGCTAACAGCATGGAGCCTGTTTGGGATGCCTCTCTCTCTCTCTCTCTCTCTCTCTCTCTCTCTGCCCCTCCCCTGCTTTCTCTCTCTCTCTCAAAAATAAATAAATAAACATTAAAAAAAAATAATAAAAGAGGAGATTAGCAAGTATGAGGGAGGTCAAGGAACGCCAGCACAGAAATTGAGCCTTCCTCTTTAACATAATCAGAAAGCTTCGGAGAAAAGTGAGAAAAGGGTACGTCTCTCACTGGGCGGTTCAGACTTATTCAAAGCCATGTTCATGAACCACCTACATTTGTCCCATGCAGTCCCATGTTCTACCTGCTGGGGAAAACTACCTTCAGACATCTCTGGGCCAGAGAAGCCACCTGAAACCGTCTGAAGGCATATTGATGAAAGAACCTGTTGTGAACCAAATAGAAACCCAAGTGCCTCCACGTGCACAATCTCACTTACTTCTTATCACCACCGTGGGGGATGGGCATTATTCCCATTTTGCAGGTGAGGTAACTGAGGCCCAGGGCTGGTAAACACACCCCTAATAGCGTATTTGAGAAAGGATCATGGCAAAATGGGGCTGTCCGAATTTGACCCAGGTCTGTCTGCCTCCAAACAGCTTTCTCTCCTACGTCACCAAGCCTCCTTTGCTCTTGTACTTCATCACAGCCGCAAATCCGACACGCCCGACCTCATGTCCAGGACCTTCTGATTGCGGGTCCTCTCTAAGTCACTACTTCATTCATTCACTAAGTCCTTATTGAGTACCTACTGTGTGTTACAGCTGTTCTAGGCGCGGGGGATTCAGGGTGGAAGGAGATCATCTAAATCTGTCTCCTCAGGGAGCTCCCATTCGTTGTGAGGAGGTGGGACAATAAACATGTCGGGTGGTGAGCACCAATGGAGGAGAATACGGTGGGGTGAGGGACTAGAGAAGACAGAGGGAGCATTTCAGGAAAGGCTCTGAGAGATGTGACCTATGAACTGACACCCAACGGAAGTGAGAGAGCGAGCCATGAGGATGTCTGGGACTAGAGTATCCCAAGCAGAGAGACAGCAGTGCAAAGGCCCTGAGGCAGGAGCCTGCTTACTCCATTTGAGGACCGTCGTGGCTAGAGCAAGGGGGAAGTGGGAAGAGTTGAAGTCAAAGAGAAACCAGCCCGGACAGTGAGGGTTCGTGGACCACTGCGAGGACTTTGACTCTGAATGAGGTAGAAACAGCGGAGGGTTTTGACTGAGGAAGGCTGGGGTCTGACTCGGTGTTAACGGGGTCCCTCTGGGGGACAGGGGGCAGGATGTGGGGACAGAGACCAGGAAGGAGGCTGCGGGGGGAGGACGGAAGCTGGACTCCAGTAGAAAGAGGAGATGAAGCCCTGGGTCTGGGTGGCGTCTCTGTGGTGTCCTGGGCCTCCGACTGGCATCTGACTGGCTCGCCTGTGCACAGCACCTGTCCCGGAGACTGGCTGCAAATCCTAAGCCCGCCCCTTCTTAGCTGTGATCTTCACCCCCTGTGCAGCGGTTTCCTTGTCTGGAAGAGGCGGGAACGTGAGGGTGAGGTGAATGCAATATGTGTTCTTGCTAGCGTGGGGCATGTTGATGTTGGAATATTCTCTTGGCGGTTTAACTTTGAGACACATACACAGGCACACATGCACCTCCTGAAATGGCCCAAAGCAGACACTTGATTTTAGGCGCATCTGGGTGGCTCAGTCGGCTGAGTGTCCAACTCTTTTTTTTTAAATTTTTTTTTCAACGTTTTTTATTTATTTTTGGGACAGAGAGAGACAGAGCATGAACGGGGGACGGGCAGAGAGAGAGGGAGACACAGAATCGGAAACAGGCTCCAGGCTCCGAGCCATCGGCCCAGAGCCTGACGCGGGGCTCGAACTCACGGACCGCGAGATCGGGACCTGGCTGAAGTCGGAGGCTTAACCGACTGCGCCACCCAGGCGCCCCATGAGTGTCCAACTCTTAATTTCAGCTCAGGTCATGATCCCAGGGTCGTGGGATCGAGCCCCACGTTGGGGTCCACACTGAGCGTGAAGCCTGCTTAAGATTCTCATTCTCTCTCTCCCTCTACCCCTCTCCTCTGCTCACACGCTCTCTCCCTTTCTCTCTCTAAAAATAAAAAAAAAAAAAGAGGGGTGTCAGGGTGGCTCGGTCGTTAAGTATCTGACTTCAGCTCAGATCACGATCTCACGGTTGGTGAGCGCAAGTCCCACATCAGGCGAGCTCGAGCCCCACTTTGGGTGAGCCCCACTTCTCTCTCTCCCTCTCTCTCTCTCTGCCCCTCGTGGGAGTCTCTCTCTCTCCAGTCCCCCTGCCCCTCAGTCACTTGTGCCCTCTCAAAAAAAAAGCGTCTAGCTCTTGATTTCAGCTCAGGTCATGATCTCACTGTTCAAGGGTTGAGCCCCAGGTAGGGCTCTGAGCTGACAGTGTGGAGCCTGCTCGGGATTCTCTCTCTCCCTCTCTCTCTCTCTCTCCCTGCCCCTCCCATGCTTGCACTCTCTTCCCCTCAAAATAAACTTGAAAAAAAAAGAGAAAAAAAGAAATTAAAAAAAAGAAAGAAACTTAATTTTTAAAAGGACTTATTTTGAAGCAGTCCCCTCCTCCTCCCCAAGGGTCCCCGGGAAGCAGGCCACCTGGCGAGCAGCGACCACCAGCAAGGAGACGCTCTTGACTAGGAGCCGGGCCACTGCCACTTACCAGCTGGGTGGCCTCGGCCCGGGAGGGGGACCATCACGGTACCTGCCTCACGTGGGCGCTTGTGAGCGCGGGATGAATCATGTGGGTGAGCGCTCGGCACAGCCGGAGTCAGCACCCAGTAAAAGAGGGCTGTGAGGGTCCCGCCCAAGCTCCCCTCCCTGTACTTCCCCGGCTGCAGAAACCGGCCCCTCCTCTCCTCACCCCCTAGCCTGCCTCCACCTGCCTCTCTCAGGCGCCTCGTTCCTGCCCCCCTCATTCCATGGCCGAGAGGGAAACCAAGTCTGCTCGAGGCGGTAGCCTCCCCCCTACCAGCTGCCGGCCACTGGTGCCTGGGCTCCACCTCTCCTCTCGAACATGTCAGTCTGGGGGGGAACGGACGTCAGACGAGTAGACATGTAATTACACACTGTGCTTACACAAGCACTATGAAGAGGAGATCGGTGAGCCACGAGAGAGCGTTAACAAAGGTGGCTTGTGTGGCCGAGGTAGCTGAGACCTGAAGGGTAAGGAAGAGCCAATGCAGGGGATGGGAGGGCCACAGAGAATATTCCCAGCAGAGGGAACCGCACACCAGGCCCGAGGCCGAGGCCGAGGTGAGCCATGCCTCTTCGAAACCTGAGAAGCCCTTGTTTCCCAGAAGCCTCTCGGGATTGACACTCCCCACGCACATGATTATCCCATATCCCTGGCACCTTCAGGACCCATGCAGGCAGACCAGCAAGAAAATGTGCACACAAATAAGAGCACTGAAAGCTTTGCCTTTAGGAAAGAATGATGCCCTTGAACATGCCCTTTCCAGAAGGGACTCCTCCAGTTTGTATGAAACGAGCTCCAGCACAGAGGAGACCCTCAGTAGATGCGTAATATGAACGCGCGCTTCTCTGTTCGTGAGTTTGAGTCTCACATCGGGCTCTCTGCTGTCAGCACGGACCCCGCTTCAGGTCCTCTGTCCCCCTCTCTCTCTGACCCTCCTCTGCTCACTTGCGCTCTGTCTCTCAAAAATAAACATTTTAAAAAATCGTATTGATGTGTGGCTAGATGGATAGACACGTGACAGATGGATGTGTCAGAAAGCAATCAGAGTAAAATGAATTTATACTTTTTTAAAGCTATTTTAAGTAGGCTCCACACCCGGTGTGGGGGGCCTGAACTCACAACCCCGAAATCAAGAGTCGCGTGCTCCGCCAACCGAGCTGGCCAGGCACCCCATGCAGAGTAAAATGTTAATGGCAGATTTTAAATGGTGGGTACACAGGTATTCACTATAAAATTCTTTCATCTTGGGGGCACCTGGGTGGCTCAGTTGGCTGAGCATCAGACTTGATTTTGCCTCAGGCCATGATCCCAGGGTCATGGCAACAAGCCCCGCATCAGGCCCCAGCTGAGCATGAAGACTGTTTAAGATCCTCTGTGGGGGTGTGTGTGTGTGTGTGTGTGTGTGTGTGTGTGTGTGTGCGCGCGCCTGGGTGGTTCAGTCAGTTTGGGCATCCGACTTTGGCTCAGGTCATGATCTCACAGTTTGCGAGTTCCAGCCCTGCATCAGGCTCTGTGCTGACAGCTCAGAGCCTGGAACCTCTTCGGATTCTGTGTCTCCCTCTCTCTCTACCCCTCCGGGCTCACATTCTGTCTCCCTCTCTAAAATAAATAATAAACATTAAAAAAGAATTTTTTTAACATTCTTTTTCTCTCTCCCTCTGCCGCTCTCCCCAGCTCACACTCTTTCACTCAAAAAAAAAAAAAAAAAATCTTTACATTTGAAATATTTTCAAATCAAAATATCGCCGGGGAAGGGAAGGACCCTATGTGATAAAAATGATGGTATTCTGCAAATCCAGAAAAATGCAGTTAACCAGAAGGGTCAGGAAGGTCACCATGCAGGCCCCGCCCCTCCTGGTGTGGCGTTTAGTTCTCACCGAGGCATTGCTTTGTATTTGTTTTCATATTCTGTTTATATGCCTTGTATCCCCAGGAAGCCTGTAAATTCCCCGAGGGCAATTTTCGTCTCTAATTTTTGGCCCCACAAGTGATGGAATTTTGGAGCCGGAAGCCATGTTTGCAGTACTCCCCTGCAGATGCCCCGCCCCCCTTCATATAGAAGGAAATTCTGGCCCCTGGAAGGAAAGGAAGCTGCCCGCAGGCATCTGATCCTAAGAGGAGTGCAGGTGTCCCAGCACCCAGGCCAGTGCATTCTGGAGACTTTCCAGGCAATTTGGAAAGGTCAGGTTCTATCAATAGGCAGCCAAGGCCCTGGCCCCGCTGAGCCTCCGTTTCCTCATCCATACAATGGGCATCACAAGAGGACTTCTGCCTTTGGGTTGTGAGAGGCTTAAATGGTTCTAGCTCTTCACACAGTACTGGAACCTAGTAAGTGCTTAGTAAGCAGTAGCTGCTACCGCACATCCGAAAGCCCGGCCTTCCGCGTCACCGTTCATGTCTTGTAAAGAGGCCCGCCCTCCTGTCATCGGTGTGCCTGCCACCTGAGCCTTTGGTCCTCCTCCCCGTGCAAGCATCTCCCACACGCAACAACTCCCTCTCTCCTTTGCACGGATGCCCCCCACCCCACCCCCTGACACACACGGGTGCCAAACAGGAAAAGACTATGTTAAGAACATGCTTTGTAGCTCTTGTTTCTCCTCCACTTCCTATGTGACCTTGGCCATGTTTCTTAATCTGCGGGAGCCTCCATGTGCTTCTCTAGTAAAAGGGGCCATGACAGAACCTCTTACCTAGTGAGGTCATGCACCCAGCAGGGAGCCCAGCAATGCACAATAAATACAAGTTGCCCTTGTTATTCCTTCCGGGCCACACCCCCCAATGAGGACGCCACTCCCTGGGGCTGCACTAGGTTCCCGCCACTCTCTTCCTCGTGCTTCCTCCCCCACTGCCCGCTTTTTCGGCCCGGATGCTCCTCTCAGTGCTGAGCATGCGCGATGCTGCACGCCAGCGAGGCATGGCTCCTCCCTCTGAGTGCCCTCTTGCCTCTGACCAGCCCGACGACGTCTCCAGCTCAGCCCCGCTGTGTGTCACCCCCTCCCCCAGCTCCTTCAGCAAAGTAGCAAGAAGAGAAAAGAGAATCCTCCCCCCTCCCCTCAACCGACCGCTCTTCCGGGAGCACGGCGGACCATGATGAGAGTAAAAGCGCGTCGTATTTATTCACAAATCCCAGTACAGACCCCTTTCGAGACTCAGGAAATCTGTCCCCCCACCCCCAGCTCCTCCAGGTCCTGTCAGCTAGTATGACAACAGGAAAGTCAGTCTGCTGAGTAAGGCCAGTGCATCAGTTTAGGGAATGATGGCGATGACGCTCTGGAAGAGAGGAGAGAGGGAGTGAATGCAGGGAACGCGGCCCTGAGGGGACCAAGGCCTCTGTCCTCAGCCCCCTAGAAAATGAGAGGGACATTGACACTAGCTTCTCTGACCTCGGACTTGCTTATGTCCTAGACTCCTAGATTCAGGAAGAATAGGGAGCCAGCCCTCCCAGGCAGAGGTGCCAGGGGCCTCTGTGGGAGCCCAGGGGCCTTGTCCGTTTTGCCTCAGAGGATCCCCTGCCACCCCCACGGCCCAGGAATAAACAAGGGCGTGCCTTGGGGCTGTTCCCACCCTCATCCGTATGTCCCAGTCTCTTGCGGCTCAGGTACTAATTGCAAAGAGAAGAGCTAGGACTTTGCTTTGGGCCCAGAGTAGGGAGCAGGGTCCCACAGGAGTCTTTATACTGGGGGGCGAGGGGGTGCCTATCAGCCAGGCAATGGACGGAGCGGCAGGCTCCCCCCGCCTCCCACCGGCATATGGCTGTAAGGCAGCAGAGGCTGGGCAGCAGAGGGACTCACAGTGCGTTGAGGGAGGAAAGCTGGTGAGAAGTGTTGGGCACAGAGGGGAGGGTTTCGGCAGTGCCTCCCCCGCTGGCCCCCCGTGAGTCTCTTTTGCCAGCTTATGTCCACCTCCACGGGAATGGAAAGGAGCCACAAGAGGGGGCGAGGGACACAGAGCAGGCAAAGGAAGGGAAGGCCAGAGCTGGGAAACAGGTCGAATGGATGGCCTCTGCAAGGCTGAGAGTCTGCCCACCGTGACATTGTCCGTGAACGGGCAGTGGGAAGGGATGTGACTATGTCTCCAGAGGCCAAGAGCACAATGTAGAAGCCACGTGGGCACTCACCTGCCACAGAGCTGGAAAGTTGAGGAAGGCCTTGTTGACCGAGGCCTGGAATTCAAGGACAAGAGGGTTGGTCACCAGCACGTGCCCCACCGCCCCCCCTAGCGGGGCCTCCCCTCCCTCATGCTGCTTGGGAGACTTACTCCAGATGTTAATGTTGTGGTTGCGCCCCCTCCGTGCTGGCCGGTGGAAACGCCTGGATGAGTGCCCTGTGGATGAAGCCCAGACTGTCATTATAACCCGTCAGCCCTTGAGGGGTTCCAAGTTCATCTTCCACCGCTGACCTGCTGCCCTGTAGCAGGGGCCGGGGTGGGAGGCATAGGCTAACCCCCTGCCCCCTCACTGTCCAGAAGGAAAACCCAGAGCCCATGTTGCTGTGGGAATTCTGTGAGATGAGAAGAAATGCCTGGAAGGATGTCTGCCCCCTCCTGACTAGTTTTCCCCCAATTCCCTCTTATTTCACTGAACGAATGCCCTGTTGCTGAGAAGGCCCTGACTGGAAAGGGAACCCAGAGAACCCACACAGATCCTAGTGTGACCTCAGCCCGACCTCGGCTCTACCCCCTCTGACCTGATCCCTAACGTGGGTTGATCCCTGTCCTAATTTTATCCCCAGATACTCAGCAGTGCCTCTGCTGCTGTGGTCAGCCTCGAATCCCACAACAAACCTCTCCCTCCTGACCTCTTCCCAACGAAGACTGCTGTCTGACCCAGAGCCCACCCCTCCACCCCGTATACTTTCTGCAGAGTCCCTTCCTCCCCACCCACCCCTGGGTCCCTGCCTGGCAGCCGATGTGGCTGTCGGCTTCAAGGTCGAGGTCTGGGTCAGTCCTCAAGATGGTGTCCTAAAGATTCTTTGTGGAGATTGGAGCGTGGGGAATTGAGGCAGGCAGGGGTCAGCCTTCTGGTCCCCATGCCCCCTCCTTGGTGCCCGTTCTGCTGAGTGCTAGCCACAGGACCTTGGCAAGTCCCCCGAAAACCTCAGTGAGCTTCCATTTCCTTATCTGAGAATCAGGGAGTCAGCACCCTCACCCTGCCTACCTCAGAGGCTGGTTATGAAAATGAAGCAGAAAAGGGCTTGTCTCCAGAAGCCATTCCCCACGCTTCCTCTGATGCTCTGGGTTTTCTCAACACTCACTCTGTTTGCACTGCCACAGATCTTGGCTCAGTAACCACTTCCTGTTCCCCAGGAGAGGCTTCGTGTGCCTCTCTTTACACCTCCTCAACTGGGAGGGCAGCTCCCTGAAGGTGAGGCTGGGCCCCTTTCACGCTGTCTGATACGGGGCTTTGCCATGAGGTGGTTTCCTCCATCTGGCCAGCTGAGCCCAGAGGAGGAGCGTGGCCATGGAGCTGCCCCAGCTTCTTTCACCGAATCGAGGCTACATGGACTACCCAAATGTCCCAAGGGTTTAACTTTCCCTCCCCCCAGCCCCTTCTCCCCAGTTCCCCACCCCTGTTCACCTACATTCAGCAGCTTGTTGGCCTCCTTGCCGGCTTGGTTGACCCCATTATGAACATTCTGCTGCAACCTGTCCACCTCCTTCCCGGCCTGGCCAGCAGCATGGTGGACACCTTGGCCAAGTTTCTCCGCTTCCTTTCCAGCCTGGCCGGCAGCGTGGTTGACCCCTTGACCAAATCTCTCTGCCTCCTTCCCGGCCTGGTTGACCCCATCGTGGACCCCTTGGACCACTTTGTCTGCCTCCTTTCCGGCCTGTTCAACGGCATGGTGAACGACCTGGCCAAAGTGCTCCACCTCCTTCCCAGCATGGTTGACTCCCTGGTGGACCCCTGGGACCACTTTCTCTCCCTCTTTCCCACCCTGTCCTGCAGCGTAGTTGGCCTCCTGGCCAAACCTCTCTGCCTCCTTCCAGGCCTCATTAGCCCCGTGCTGGACTCCCTGGCCAAACTGCTCCACCTCCTTCCCAGCCTGGTTGACTCCAGGATGGACCCCTTGGACTATTTTGTCTCCCTCTCCCCCAGCCTGCCCTGCAGCATAATGAACATCGTGACCAAACTTCTCTGCCTCCTTCCCAGCCTGGCTGACCCCATGATGCATCCCCTGACCAAACTTCTCTGCCTCCTTCCCAGCCTGGTTGACCCCATGATGCATCCCCTGACCAAACTTCTCTGCCTCCTTCCCAGCCTGGTTGACCCCATGATGGATCCCCTGACCAAACTTCTCTGCCTCCTTCCCAGCCTGGTTGACCCCATGATGCATCCCCTGACCAAACTTCTCTGCCTCCTTCCCAGCCTGGTTGACCCCATGATGGATCCCCTGACCAAACTTCTCTGCCTCCTTCCCAGCCTGGTTGACCCCATGATGCATCCCCTGACCAAACTTCTCTGCCTCCTTCCCAGCCTGGTTGACCCCATGATGGATGCCCTGACCAAACTTCTCTGCCTCCTTCCCAGCCTGGTTGACCCCATGATGCATCCCCTGACCAAACTTCTCTGCCTCCTTCCCAGCCTGGTTGACCCCATGATGCATCCCCTGACCAAACTTCTCTGCCTCCTTCCCAGCCTGGTTGACCCCATGATGCATCCCCTGACCAAACTTCTCTGCCTCCTTCCCAGCCTGGTTGACCCCATGATGCATCCCCTGACCAAACTTCTCTGCCTCCTTCCCAGCCTGGTTGACCCCATGATGCATCCCCTGACCAAACTTCTCTGCCTCCTTCCCAGCCTGGTTGACCCCATGATGGATCCCCTGACCAAGCTTCTCTGCCTCCTTCCCAGCCTGGTTGACCCCATGATGCATCCCCTGACCAAACTTCTCTGCCTCCTTCCCAGCCTGGTTGACCCCATGATGGATCCCCTGACCAAACTTCTCTGCCTCCTTCCCAGCCTGGTTGACCCCATGATGGATCCCCTGACCAAACTTCTCTGCCTCCTTCTCAGCCTGGTTAACCCCATGATGGGCCCCCTGGCCAAACCTCCCCGCCTCATTCCCAGCCTGCCCAGCAGTTTGGTGGACCCCCTGGCCAAACCTCCCTGCCTCGCTTCCCGCCTGGTTGACCCCATGATGGACCCCCTGAATCACTTTGTCTGCCTCCTTCCCAACCTGTCCAGCAGCGTTGTTGACCCCATGGACAAACTTCTCTGCTTCCTTTCCTGCTTGTCCGATGCCATTGTTGATCCCATGGGCTACCTTGTCCAAGCCGTTGTTGAGCCCCTGGACGCCCTTGTCCAGCTCCTTGCCAGCTTGGCTCCCCATGTGGCTAAGTCCATTAAAAACTTTCTCCACTTCCCTTCCAGCATGAGTGATTCCATTATTGATGCCTTCCAGGGCCTTGCCCACCTCTCTCTCTGCATTGCTCAGCCCTCGGTTGATTCCTTCAATGACCTTCTCAATGGGGTCATCACTGGCCGCCCATCCAGGAAGGGCCCCCCAGAGCAGTAGGAGGGAGCAGGAGCTGAGCAAACTGGCAAGATGCATGTTGTTGGCAGGGTGGGGAGGATGCAGAGAGGAGCCAGAGAAGCAAAGCTGCTATTTATCCTCTACCTCCCTCCCTCTTCTCCACCCCTCATGACTCAATTACCCTGTGAGGCACTGACTTGGTCCCCAGTCAGGGAGGTATTTCCCAGAGAGCTCTGAGTTGAGCAATGAAGAGGAGGAGGCAGAGAGGGTGAGTCATGAATGGAGAACACTCACGTGGCATCTTCGCCTCTTGCCCATTTCAGGCCCTCCACCCCAAAGCCCAGATGGCCTCCCTTCCAACCACCCCCTCTTTTCATTCCTCCCCCACCATCCAGGTCTCCTCTCTCCCAACCCCACCTTCCAGCACCCCCATCCTCACGACCCAGGCCTGGCTCTTCACTCCTCTTGGGGGACGGAAGGATCGTCTCCCCAGTAGTGAGAGTCTGGGGCGATGGGAGGTGCAGTCAAGGGAAGGAGAGCACTCTTAGGGAGTTGAAGGAGTCATCAGACCTTGCTCTTACTGTTCCAGTAGATGCCCCCTGCCCTACACTTACCGCGTCCCAGCCCCATGGGTCTTCTCCCTGGTCCTCAGACACACCAGGTTTATTCCTGCCTCCATGGCCTTTGCACTTGCCGTCTTCCCTGTCTGCAATGCACAACTCAGATCTTCACATGGTGGGTTCTTCCTTATTCTGCTCTTGACTCAAATGTCGCCTTCTAAAAACAAAAAACGAAACAAAACAAAACAAAAACCTTCCCTGGTTGTCTCTCAGTTATATTGGATGATATCATCCTTTTGTTTTTATTTTTATAAGTATTTACCATGACCCAAAATTATCTTTTATATTGTCTGCATCACCTATCAGATTGTAAACTTCCAGAGGACAGGGCTTTTGTGTTGGTCACTGCCACATCCTCAATTTTTAGAACATTGCCTGGGGTTCAGTTAATATTTCCAGGCTAAACAAGTGGATGGATTAAAAGAAGCACTCCCCAAAAGTATGTGATGTAAGTACACATAGTATGCTTGCTAAGGGAGCCTGAGTCTCAGAGGGCGCTGGAGAGAGGGGTGCCTGGGTCCCCAGAGCAGCATAGGGCCCCTTGGGGAGGGTTACAGATTTTGGAGCCAGGACACATTCTCATAACAGAACCTTGGCTCCTGCTTCCTAGGCCTTGGGCAAGGGCAGAGGACTGATTGCCATGCGTTGGGACAGGACGCAGTGTCTCCTGAAAAGCCGGTTGAGGCAGCCACGGGGAGGGGCCGAAGACCGGGGGCAGCAAGAGAGTGTCAGCCAGAACCTGGGCTGGAGGCCAGGGGCTCATCCTTCCTTCCCTCCTCCCCCTGGGGCCTCCTCGGTCCCAGCCTAAAGCCCCAAGCGTTCACATGGTGGTAGGGGTTGGAGGGGAACAGCCGGGAGTCTAGCCTGGGCATGACAAAGGTCACCAGAAGGAAGGGCAGGTGGTGGCCGGTCGGTCTGTGGCAGCATCGTTATCTGGGGCTAGTTTAGAGGCAGGCGGAGACCAGAAGAATGAGAGCCAGTGTGTGGGTAAGTTGGGTGCAGGGGTGAAAGAGATTTGGGTTTTGATGCCAAAGGGAGAGACAGAGAGGGGGTGGAGGTGGGATTCCCGGTGGGAAGGCTCACGGGAAGGAACGTACAGGGTGTGAGTGAGCGGGGGTGGCAGAGTTATGTGCGTGGGTGCCCAGGTGTGGTGAGAATCTGCACGTGTTGTCAGCTCTGTTCAAAGGCCCACCCCCCTTGGAGGACCCATGGTGCCACCCGGGGTCCTGACGCCCAGGCCCAGAGACCCAGGGGCTTCTGCCATTTCTAGGCACTCCTGTAGAGGGCGACAAACCGTGCCACGTCTCCAAGCTTGAACTCCTTAAATCTGTCTCCCAGTTTCACGCTCCAGGGACAAAGCCAAATCCCTGGGCAAACTCAGGTGTGGCTCTTCTGCCCTTGTCCGGTGCCTAAATGAGGGAGTTTCCCGTGCCAGGAGATTGCAGGGTGGGGAGGGGCGGGTGGTGAACTTCAGAATCCTAATCTGCCCTGAGATTGAGAGGTGGGGTTTCTCCTTTTGAAATGCACTCCATCATATCCTTCCACCCCTCTCTCTGCCCATCCCACCATCTCCCAGCAGCCCCAGTGCTTCTCAGGCCCGTTCCCATTTGCCACTACTTGTTTCAGGACTTTGGCATCTGGCGCCATAAGAGACTGGCCTGGAGTCGTCCTTCCTTTGCTGTCCTCTGCTGGCTTTGGTCATGTGGCCCTGTTGCTTCTCTAAAGCAAGTCAAAGAGGTTTCTGTGGCCCAGCGTCACAGCAAACAGTCCCCGGGAGGGACCGGTGGGAGCACACACACACACGGTCTCAGAGAGCACATGCCCTGCCCAGGGCCTCCCCGCTCTGGTTAGGATCTGCAACCATTCCTATGGGCTGGCGAACACTTGTTCCTGAGGCTTTGGCAGATCTTTTTTTAATTATTCTTTTTTTTTTAATGTTTATTTTTGAGAGAGAAAGAGAGAGAAACAGTGTGAGTGGGGGGAGGGGCAGAGAGAGAGAGGGAGACACAGAATCTGAAGCAGGCTCCAGGCTCTGAGCTGTCAGCACAGAGCCCGAAACAGGGCTTGAACTCACAAACCACGAGATCATGACCTGAGCCGAAGTCTGACACCTAACCAATTGAGCCACCCAGGCACCTCTGCTTTAGTAGATCTTGCCCATAAAGTCATCTGGATCTGGGTCAGCCTTTGGGAGGATAAATCTTAACTCTGTTTCTTCTTTTGTTATTGGCCGGCTCAGATTTGCCATTTCTTTTTACATCACTGTTGATCCTTTATATTCTCTTAATGTTTATATTTGAGAGAGAGAGGGAGAGAGAGAGAGAGAGAGAGAGAGAGAGCACGTGCGCGCACCAGGGAAGAGGCAGAGAGAGAGGAAGACACAGAATCCGAAGCAGGCTCCAGGCTCTGAGCTGTCAGCACAGAGCCCCACGCGGGGCTCGAACTTGTGAACCATGAGATCATGACCTGAACTGAAGTCGGTCACTCAACCGACTGAGCCACCTAGGTGCCCCACCCCTTTATATTTTCTAAGAAAATTTTTAATTGCATCTAGCTTTCCACATCTGTCATTGTAAAGTTGTACAAAACTGGCCCCTCTTCAGTCCTGGTTTAATTTGGGTGATCTTCCACAGCCCCCATCATACATGTTAAGTTTGTCCCCCTTTTAATTAATACCTGTATTTTGGTCTTGAGTCATTGAAATTTCCCCATCTGTACACCCAATTTATTTTCAGTTCCCCTTCCCTGAAGCATCCAAACAGGAGAGCCTCACCTTCACCCTGTCCTGTGGCAGATGCTTGGCAAATGGAGTTCCCACGGAGGCTTGGGGAAGGAAGAGGTTATGGTGTCATTCTGCCTCTTCTGGCTTCCACACCTCTCTCTGAGATGGTGACTCCCTCTTGACCCAAACCCCCACACTCCCTAAATCTTGGTCACAGCTGTGTGTCAGCTAGCCCTGCAGGTGAAGGCCCTTGCCTGTGAGTCACAGATGTGCAAGCAAGCCCCCACCCCCAGTGCTTTAGAGGAAAGGAGCCATCTGTCCATCTGTCCCAGAAGCTGCTTTGCCCCAGGCACAGTTTTAGGTGGTGGAGGCCCCATGGTGAACGACAGGGGATACATTGAGCAAGTCAATGAATAACTAGATCATGACAAACTATGTGAAAAGCCACAAGAAGAATGGGATGCTGTGAGAGGATCTGACTTGGAGGTCGCTTAAATTTAAGATTGGGAGTCAGAAGAAATGTGAGGATATAGTATTTCTGTATTCACTCTGGTATTTATTGAGTGAGCACTGTAGGTGCCAAACCTTCCTCTAGTCAGTGGGATAGAAAAGTGAAGGTAGACAAGCATTCTGCCCTCCAAGAGTCTAGGGGGCAGAGACACCCGGCAAGAAAACGAATAAACAAGATGATTTTTAGGGAGAGACATTTGCTGTGAGAAAAATTAAAATGTAGGGAGTATAACGATGGAGTTTTGCACACTGGAACATCTAACTCAGGGAGCAAAGTCGGACAAAGCTTTCTGGGAGATAGGCGGGTTGAGGGGGTGAGGGCGATGGTCGGTAGTGATGAGGCAGGACAGAACTTCAGATGGGAGTCAGGAGGGCCTCTCTTAAAGGGTGGCGCCGGAGGGAAACCAGGAGGCAGCTGAGCAAGGACACGGCTTTCCAGGCAAAAACAAACAAGCAAACCGCAGCTAGGCAGCTAACTAACCAGAAGAGGGTCAAGGAGCAGCACACAGCCAGTGTGCCCAGGGAAAGAGAGAGAGAGAGAGACCAGGGCTTTGGGGACCAGTGTAAAAAGTTGGATTCTATTCTAGACGTCAGTGGCGGGCGGCCTGGGGGCTGCGGTGCACGCGCGCGGACGTCACATGCTTCGCACCGCCTCCTCTGTGACGTCACAGGGCACTATGACGTCACGACGAGACGCTCCGGCCCCACTAACTTGGGCGCCCCGCACCGCAGTAACGTCCCGGCAGCTCCCGGAGCGACCAGGCAATGAAACCTTAGGCCATGTCGAAACGCGACATCGTCCTCACCAACGTCACCGTTGTCCAGCTACTGCGACAGCCGTGCCCGGGTGAGGGAGGCAGCGGGGCGACCCCGGGGAACGGGAGAAAGGGCGGGCCGGAGCCCCCGCAGCCCCGAGCCCCCTGCGGCGCGCGTGCCCGCCGCCCAGTGTCCACGAGGGAGGGGGCAGGAGACGGGGTGCGGCGCCGCTGGCCCGCGACTCTGCCACCGCGGAGCCGCTTCCCTCCGTCCCTACCCCCTGCGCAGCTGGCCGACTGGTTTCTATAGCGATGGCGGCGGGCCAGATAGCGGCCCCCATCGGCCGTGGCGCCGCCAGCGCGCGGTGGGAGCAAGGAAGCAGGGGCCGGGGACAGGGGCGGAGCCGCGTCTACGAGGGCGCATTTCTGAGAACGGCCGCAGGTTGCTGAAGAACCTCAGCCAGCCGGGTTTCACGTAGGAGGGACGCTCTTACCGCCCAGCGCGGAAAGGCCGCTTGGGGGTTGGTGGGCTTTGTCCTCCTCGGCCTGTGCACAGCGAGAGCCGCGCCAAGCACGTTACAGGCGTGCGCTCATTGGAACCTCACAAACACCTGGTGAGACCAGGGTGTTTATTGACCCCACTCAGAGCGGCAGGGAAGAGCGCGAGCCGCCTCTCTCGGTCTCTCAGCACCAGAATAGTAGCGCTGGGACTCGCAGTCCCCTGCTCCAAGCCATTGGGCAGCCAGCCCTACCGCACCCAGCCATAGGTGCACCCACACTCCAGCCGGATGAACCCAGGTCTTGCAGGGCAGGGCAACCGGCATTCCCCCGGCTGCTTCCGCTGTCTCCGTACTGACCGCGGCCGGGGTGCCAGGGCCGGAGGCGGTGGGAGGGACCCCCGAGGAGCTGCGCAGGGCAGATCCGCTGCTGCCCGCTGCGGACCTCCCGCCTGCTCAGCGCTCGCCCTGTGACCTCGGGCCTCGGTTTCCCCTCTGTGAGGCGGATTTATCGCTCCTGCCTCACAGCATTCAGCGAGCAGGTGGCCGCGAGAGCTCAGCACGGCACCTAGCCCATGGCAGCACCCAGGAAAGGGGAGCGTCATCTTAATTAGGAGAGCACGCGCCTGTTGCCTTTGTTTCACCTACCAGGTGATGCTTCATCACTGAAGCTCCTTCAGGCTCTTCCTTCCTAGTGCAGGAGCTTCCCTCCAGCCCACGCACCCCACCCCTGGAGTGGAGGGGAGGAGAGAGAAAGCCTGGGGGCAGGTGGGAGAGGAGAGCCACCCGAGTTTTCTCCCGAAAGGCCGCCGAGTGGTCTCAGATTCCCACTCTTAGCCCAGATGAACGAATCTCCCTCTTTTGTGATAGCAGAAGCAGAACCCCCAGGAATGCAAACATCCTAGGTCACCAAAGCCACAGGGTCACTGCCACCAATAAACTCTTAATACCTTCATGAACTGGTATTGCCCCTGGAGACCCACAGTCCAGACTCAGACCACATGGACTGCAGCAGCCCGTAGAGGTCAGGGAGACCCACAGGCCAAGCTGGCCCACGGCTCCTAGCCCCACCACCTCCCAGGTGCCTTTGATTCTGGCGCCAAGAGCAACACCCACCTCCCTCCTCCAGGGCCTCTCCAACCTCTTCTCTCTTCCTTTCCTCACAAGTACTCTTGGTAGCAACCTCTTCCCTCCGCTGAGGTCAGCACCTACTGGGCCTGGAGATCTGAGTCTTCACAGCAGCCCCCAGGTAGAAGGTGCAGATGCAACACCAGGAAACAGGCCAGAGAGCTCATTCACTTGCTCAAGACCACGCAGGTGGCTGAGCAGGGGCTGACATTCAGGCCTGATTCCCAGCTAGAAACCCTCTGCCGGCCGGGCCCCCTGACTGCGGCCTCTACGTCTCCCCTCCTCTCCTCAAGCCCTTATCTGTAGCGCAGCTAGCACACCTCCAAACACAGGGGTTTTCAATTGCCATATGGGAGTGGGAGCGTGTACGTTTGGAGAGGTGGAAGCTGGAGCGGGTTTCCATTCGTTTCGTGTTTTGATCCACCTGTATTTCCTACTACTCTGAGCATAAGAATCACCTGGAGTGCTTTTAGAATCAGGAGTCCTTGGCTTCAGTGTAGACCTATTGAATCAGATTTCCCTAGGAAGAGGCCGACCGTGGGATTCTTATCATCAGAACAACTTGGGGACCACGGGGTTGGCACAATTATCAGACAAGTTTGGGAAATAATCTTTGAAATATTAACGTATGTGGACTGTCTCCTAGACTCCATCATAAGCATCACATATATCATCTCATTTAATCACAGTGACTCTCTAAGAGTGTACTATTATTTTCATTTTACAGAGGAGGAAACTGAGGCATAGACAGTATCACTCCAAGTGATTGTTAAAAATACATGCATAATGAGTTACAATCTCTAGGGGAGAGGCCCTGGCATGCGTATCTTTTTTTTTTTTTTAAGTTTATCTTCAGAGAGAGAGAGAGAGAGAGAGAGAGTGCATGTGAACAAGCGAGGGAGAGGCAGAAAGAGAGAGGGAGAGAATTCCAAGCAGGCTCTGCGCTGACAGCAACACAGAGCTCAAACTACAAACCATGAGATCATGACCTGGGCTGAAAACCAAGGCGTCTGACACTTAACCAACTGAGCCACCCAGGCGTCCCCAGGCGTTGGTATTTTAAGTAAGCCTACCCCCTGATCATTCTATGGATCGGGTGGGTTGGGGAAACAGTGGGCTAGGTGGTTGGCCACTAGGGGCCTGGAACCAGCAACAGGTTCTGGGTGGCAAAAAGGGTTCATTCTCTCCCACTATGGTGGCGCAGCTCATTGTCCCCACCCTCCTCAACAGTGACCAGAGCACCACCCCCACCTGAGCCCAAGGTTGAGGCAGAGCCAGAGCCACAGCCCAAGCCCCAGCCTGAGCCAGAGCCTAAACCTGAGCCAGTCAAGGAGGAAGCCCCGCCTCCTGCCCCTAAGAAGGTCCCTGTGGTTCAGAAGCTGACCGTGGGCATCAATGGGTGAGTCAAGCCTGGCCCTAGCCGCTCCTGAAGGCTTAGGGCCCAGCCTTTCCTCTGGTTGCTGCCTGAGGCATCTCCCCATTTCTCACCACCAGTGCTCTCATTCTGCCCATCCTGGCTGGAGAAATACAGGGAGAAGGTACAGGGGTGCACCCTGAGAGGACTCACATTCTGGTGGGAATCAGGAACACGACAGTTTTAGTGACGCATGACATGAACAGCATGGAAGTTGGGTACAGTAAGGCTGGAGAGAGTAGTGGTAGCCAGTTCTGAGGTTGGGGCAGCTCAGTGAGCTAACAGGCAGGAAGTCAGTGCATGAAGCACACTGGCACTGGGTGGGGAGCAAGCAAGGGAGAAAAGGAGGCAGGGAGCAGGGGAAAGCTGGTAGGGGCCTGGCAGGCCATGGTAAGCAGTCCAGATTTGGTTCTACTGATTAAGAGCCATGGAGGTTTCCCAGCCATGAGACATAATTTGACCTAAGCTCTACAAGATCCATCCAGCTACAAGATTAGGGATAGGGGGACGGGCTGGATGGGAAGCAAAAGCAGTGAAGAGGCTGAAGAGGACATCTGGGCGAGAGATGACAGTGGCTACACTTTGCCTTCTCTCCCCAGACTGAGTCCCACCCAGTCCCCTAGAGTGCACCTCCTGTTATCCCCTTCTCTCCCGTCCCCTCCTCTGCCTGCTGGCGAGGACTCTGAGGACAACCCCCACAACCCTTGTCCCTGGACAGATTTGGACGCATCGGCCGCCTGGTGCTTCGCGCCTGCATGGAGAAGGGTGTTAAGGTGGTGGCAGTGAATGATCCATTCATTGACCCAGAATATATGGTGAGCAGCAGGCCGACGGTAGACCTGGGAAAGGTGGGACTGGAGTGGGGAGGGCGCTCGGGAGAGCTCCATGGAAGGCTCCCAGATGCCGTGTGGCTCCTTCACCGGGGTGGGGACACCCTCAGGATGCCAGCTCCTCCACCCTCGACACTCAAGACTGGGAGCCATCCTGTCTCCCACAGGTGTACATGTTTAAATATGACTCCACCCATGGCCAGTACAAGGGGAACGTGGAATTCAGGAATGGACAGCTGGTCGTAGACAACCAGGAGATCAACGTCTTCCAGTGGTAAGGGAAGCTGTGCGATGCATGCCTGCAGCAGATTAACGCAGGAGCTGTAGAGATGACCAGATGAGATTCCAGCCCCTTGTGTGGGGCCCGGAACCCCCCAAATTGTGTGTGCACGTGCCTCTGGGTACTGGGCTCGAGGGGTATGAGAAGTCCCTGGCCCCTAAGATGGTGTAAAAACACTAGTCTAGAAAGGTGACCCACTCTTTTTATTAGCACACATTTACATGTTTTCTCACAGGCAGAGCAACTCAATGTTTAACACTCAACTTCTGATTCTCCTTCAACCCCCAAACCTACTCATCTCCCTTCCCAGGAAATGGCATCACCACCTAGCCAACCGCTTCCACTTGGTTCCTACAGAGCAGCCACAGAGGCCTTTTAAAAACATCACCTGGATGCGGTGACTCCCCTACTTAAATCTTCCAATGGCTTCCCATTCCCCCAATAAAATCCCAGCTCCTGATGGGGCCCCCAGGACTATTAGCTCCCCCCTGCCTTTCCATGTCATCCCAGCCAAGCCGGCCATCCACCTCTTGGGACCCTAAACGAGTATCTCTTACACCTGGGCAATGCTGACTCCTTAGTACCCATTTCACGTGGTTCACACTGACATCACTACCCTTCCTGCCACTGAAAGATATGTTTAGAATCTGTAAATCAAAAGCAGTAATGTTAGATATTTAATATGCTTTCAAATATAAACACTTTCAAGATAACAAAAAATTTAAAAATTTATAAAGGGAAACCGCAACCGTACTTTATCTTTCTAATGTAAATTAGCAGCCACAACTGGCCCTGCTGCTGCTTGAGACAGCCGCAGCCACTCCCAGCACCTCGGTGTCTATGCGCGTGGGGCAGGAGGGCTGGTGACGAGGCACTCAGGGCTGGGTGCGAGCAGGATGAGCAGGACGGTGGGTGGAGGCGGGACTGGAGAGCCCCTGAGTATAAGCTGCCTGAGCCAAGTTTGGAATCTTAACCCCTAACACAATTCCGGCACAGCAGTCACTGCTCAGACATCCCGTGTCCTTTCCTTGCTCAGCCTGGCGCTCCTGCCACCTGGGGCACTCTCCCTGCCTTCCCCATCCCGTCTGTCCCCTCAGTGTGCGCCCAGCACTCAGGTGCTGCCTTCCTTGGTGACTCCAGCAGCTCTTCCCTGTCCGCCCGCTTTTGTCACTGCACCGTGGATGTTCTTCGGGCACTCGGCACCAGCCATGTGGTTTGTGTGTTTTACCCTCGCTTCACCCCTTCCTAGCTGGGTGACCTTGGGCAAGAGACTGAAATGTCCTAGCCTGTTTCCTACGGTATCTGCTGGGGATGATGATCATACCCACCACAGCAGTAGTGGGGAGTACGACCGAAGTTAACAGGTGTGGGGGGACATTGGGAAGGGTGTTTTCCCACAAAGCCACAGTCGTCTCGCAGGGAGGGCCCTCTTGCTTTGTGTCGCCATTACGGCTTTGGCACCGCAGACGCAGGCCCTAGCCCTGGGTAGACTCTACTTCCTTGAAGAAAGAATGGAATCCTCAAAACAGCCCTCTGGAGAGGAGGGCAGGGCCCGTGACAGCCTAGAAAAGGAGCTGGGGTCTCCTCCGATGCCAATTCAGCAACGGCAGAGGAATACGAAGTGCTCCCCTCTCCACCGCAACTTGGAAGGCAGGAAAAACGGGGCAGCAGAGAAGAGCTAGTTGGGCCAGATGATGAAAAGTGCACCCTGACAGAACAGACGACCGGAGAGAACCATGTGTGGCGGTCCAGGGAGATGGGAAGCAGCTTGTTCGTTCGCTTGTTCCATTCTCACAGTGCATCCAGGGCCAGCCCGCCTGCCCTCTCAGCCGGCTCTGCCTGCTACTCTCCTCCCCTCTGCCCAGGTGCCGGCTCCTCTGAAAAATGCCAGTAACAGTGCCTACTCCTCAGGTCACCAGGGTCAAAGGAGTTCAATAAGGTAGAGCACTCAGAACACGGGTACGTGGCAGGCATGTATAATGGTTAACAAAAAAACCCCAACACTGAAACCCTCTGCAGGGTGCAGGCTCAGTGGCACAGAGTGGTCTAGAAGACAAAACAGATGCTGACAAATAACCACAGAAGAAAATATCACTGTTGTGATAAACCCCGTGGAGAGAAAAAACCAGTATGCGGTTTATTCACTTATCGCTTGTTGGCTAAAGCCAAGTAGAAGACAGCAAACGCTAGGTGTCTGATGTTTCAAATACAAACATTGGCTATCAAGTGGAAATGTGAGCTTCTCAAACAGCAAACAGAATCTCCTTTACTTTCTAATGTAAACCACTAGTCACTGCAGTCCCCAGGGCCACCTCGGGCTTCAGTTCTCCCCTGGGATCCGTTCTCAGGGATGTAGAGTGTCTTCAGAGACTTGCCCAGCCTCTCGCACCGGGCTCTCGGTGGAGGACAAGGGACTAGAAGGGCTGTGGGGAGGTTACCAGGGCTGGGGACCGGAAGCGGCGGGGCAGGCCTCACCCTGCCTGGGCCCACATTTTGGGCAGCATATGTAGAATGGGCCTGACCTGGCTGGGAGCAGTCAGGGATGGCCCCCCTAGGCGCGTTGAGGTTTAAGTCAGGAAGGTGGCAGCTTGGACCCAGGCATAGCAGGCGGGGTAGAGTCAAGAAAAGAGGCCCGCAAGGCGGGGTTAGTGATGAAAGGCAAAACCAGCAGGATCAAATCCACTGGGATAGCTAGGGATGGGGTGGGGGGAAAAGACAGTTGCAGGCCAGGCAGGAAGGTGTCTGGTCAGCCTTTTGAACAGTGCAGGCCATGACTGTGAAGGCAAGGCCATGCAGCAAAAGACTGACTCCAGCGCTGCCACCCTCCACAGCAAGCAGCCCAGAGATATCCCCTGGAAGTCTGTTGGGAGCCCCTTTGTGGTGGAGTCCACGGGTGTGTACCTGTCGTTAGAGGAAACTTCGGTAAGTGGGGGACAGGTGCCTGGGGCTGGCTGGGTGGGTGGGGGGGGGTGACATTTGAAGCCTCCTGACATCTGTGCTCCTTCTCTAGAACCACATTGAGGCAGGTGCCGCGCGTGTGGTAATCTGCGCACCGTCACCAGACGCGCCCATGTTTGTCATGGGGGTAAACGAGACGAACTATAACCCTGGCTCCATGAAAATTGTCAGGTAACGGGCAGCAACATTCTGAAGCGTGTGGGTGGCACCCAGAGGACGTGCCAGCCTCACCCTCTTCACCCCTACTCCCAATAGCCCCCTGGTGCTTTCACATCTCCCTTCCCGAAGCCTTAACAACCTTCACATTAACATTACCCTGAGACTGTTAGAACGGCACGGCTCCTGGGGAACATGCTTGGGGAGCTTCTCCGGCCACACTTGTGGTGCCTCCTTCAGCCTGAAGGCACCCCCAGTGATCTCTCTCATCCCCATCCTGACTTTCACAAAACCAGGCCTGTGTGCATAAACTGAGAGGTGAGGGGGGTAGTGCTGGCTCTGGGCCTCACCTCACGGTGCCCTTGCACACCTGGGCCGTTTCAGCAATGCATCCTGCACCACCAACTGCCTGGCCCCCCTTGCCAAGGTCATCCATGAGCGATTTGGGATCGTGGAAGGGCTGATGGTGAGTTGGAGAGGAGCTGGAGCAGGAGGGATGGCAGGGAAACTCTACACCTTCCTCCCAGGACTTGCTTAGCGTGTGGTGGTAAAAGGGAGAGACTTGTTTCGGGAGGAGGAGCCAGGTGGTAAAGTCTCTTAAACACTGTGCAACTTGCAGACAAGGCTGGACCCTGGCCTGCACGTGGCCCTCCTGTGGTCTCTGGTGGTGGCCACACCAGTCTCCACACCTGGGTTAGAACCTCCGGCCTGGGAAAAAGAGGCATGGGAGTTTAGGAGAAGGCCTCAACAACTCAGCCCTCTTCCTCTCCCAAGACCACAGTTCATTCCTACACTGCCACCCAGAAGACAGTGGACGGGCCATCAAAGAAGGCCTGGAGAGATGGACGGGGTGCCCACCAGAACATCATCCCAGCCTCCACAGGGGCTGCCAAGGCCGTGGGCAAAGTCATCCCATCCCTCAGCGGGTATGAGGGCAGAAAGTTACAACCAGGGTCAGGGGGTGCACCCAGGAGGACTGGACTGGCCCCCAATCTTTGAGGTGTCCACTGAGGGGAAAGCAGAGACAACGAGGGATGGACAGAAAAGTCCCTGGGTTCTGACTCCCACCCCTAATGTGGGATTCTCCAGGAAGCTGACGGGAATGGCGTTCCGGGTGCCAACCCCTGATGTATCTGTTGTGGACCTGACCTGCCGCCTGGCCCAGCCTACCTCATACAAGGCCATCAAAGATGCCATAAAAGCAGCAGCCAAGGGGCCCATGGCTGGCATCCTTGCCTACACCGAGGATGAGGTAGGGGCTGAGGAGGGCGACCCTGGGAGGAGCCCTCTGAGGAGGAAATGTGATTGTCCACTTGCCAAAGAGCTGCTCACAATGTATCAAGATAGGGACTGCAGGGCTGGGAAGGTCTGCTGTCCCAGCCTCAGGGTCTTTGCACTTGCTATTCCTGTGGTCTGGATAGCTCTTCTTCCAGGTGGCCACATAGTCTGCCCTCACCTCCGAGTCTCTACGTCAATTTCTGTCCTCAATAAGATAATCTCTTTCTGGCCCTTTCCCTTACCTGAAATTTCATTTCATAGTCACTATTGGCACTGCTAGCACGTGCACAAGAAAGCACGGACTTTGGGACTATCTTTTTACCTCCATGGGCCCAGCCATCTTCCCGGGAACTGGCACACAGCAGGTGCTCGATACATGCTTAGTGAACAAGACAATGGCTCCCATTTTTCAACGCTTACTTGGGACAGGCCATGGCCCGGTGGCCTCCCTGTGAAGAAAGGATGTCACCATCCCTTTGCTCCCATCATGCCATCTCTGTACACCCACCTTTGGTGCTGCCTCTGTGCTTTAGTTCCTATAGGTCCACTCTCACACAGCCACCGGGATCTCGTTTTAAGCAAATCAGATCACATCCCCCCAACTGCTGAACACCTTCCTCTGTGGCCTTAACACCACACAAGGCCCAAGGCCTCAGGGCCTCTGTGTTGTAGCTCCTTCCACCTCAGGCACTGCTGAGGGCCTGAGTTGACCAGATGCTCCTAGACATCCAGACCCAGCCTGACCACCTCCCCTCAGAGAGGGCCTGCGTGCCGGCCCGCTCTGAGTGCCCGCATCATTACCAGGAAGTCATGTTTACTGGTGCAGCATGAGGGTGTTCGCCTTCTTAGTCCTTTGGCCACCCCCAGCAGGCAAAGCCCCGGTATGCCTTCCTCATACCATCCCCAGAACCCGGACACAGCAGGGCTCCACCAGATATTGCAAACGAATGGATGGCCAATGTGCCTAAGAGTCGGAGCCTGGGCTCCTGGAGGTCCTTGCTCGGCGACCCACACTTTATCTTGAAATTCGAACGCCCAGGTTGTCTCCACGGACTTTGTGAGCAATACCCACTCGTCCATCTTCGATGCCAACGCCGGCATCGCGCTCAACGACAATTTCGTGAAGCTCATTTCCTGGTGAGGGGGAAGGAGTCCGAGAGATTGGGGGCGGGGGGAGAGCGGGAGTGGTCGAGAGGAATCCCCTGACCCGCCTCCTCCCTCCCCAGGTACGACAACGAATACGGCTACAGTCACCGGGTGGTGGACCTGCTCCTCTACATGTTCAGCCGAGACGGGTGAAGCAAGACGACCCCTCTTCTGTTCCCCTGGGCTCCGGGGCCGGAACCCGTACCTCCCGTTGCCGCCTCCCCCGAAGAAGGAAGACGCCCAGTTGTGAAATAAAAACGCAGAGTGCTCACTGTCGCGCCCGTGTCTCTGCGCCGGTCACTACGGGGTCACGGCGCGCCCCGCACTCAAACGCGCTCCGCCGGTGCCCGCGGGGGGGACCACACCTCGCCGCCCCACCTGGCTCGGCGCCGGCGCACTGGGGCCGCGCAGGCTCCCGGCGCCGGCCGCGGGCCGTGACGTCAGCGCGCCGGCGCCGGCCCGGCCTCGCTCCCAGAAGGCCGCGCGGGTCGCGGCGGAGGCAGGTGGGCGCCAGCCCCGCGCTCGGGCGCCAGGCCGGCCGAGGAAGAGACCCGCGCCCCGCGGGCCCCGGCGGCCGGCGCCATGACCCTGTTCCACTTTGGGAACTGCTTCGCCCTGGCCTACTTCCCCTACTTCATCACGTACAAGTGCAGCGGCCTGTGAGTGCGGGGCAGCCGCGGGCGGGAGGGCGGGGGCCCGGGCCGAGCCTGACCGCCCGCTCCTGCAGGTCCGAGTACAACGCCTTCTGGAAGTGCGTGCAGGCTGGGGTCACCTACCTATTCGTGCAGCTGTGCAAGGTGAGGGCCCCCGGGGCCCCCTAAGAATACCCTGGAAAAAATGGGCTCTGGAAGGGGCGGAATTTGGGGCGAGGTCTCCAAACAACTTTTGTATAGCAGTTTAGTAAAATTGAGAAAACTCAGTTGTGTGGTGGAGTGTTTCGTACTTGCAGGAGCCGCGAACTAACCCCAAGGTCCACACAGTGCTGCTGACACTGCCGGGGTAGCTATAGCTAGCTCCGGCACCTCCTTGCCTAACCCGATCCCCTGTGACCACCACGGAACCCAAACTTCAGACCCCTACCCCCTTGTCTCCCCTGATCCTGTCATCTTGCCCGCCTCTTGCTCCCTTTCCACAAGGGTCCCTGAACCCCCAGAGCTCTACCCTCCACACCCACGCTAATTTCCTGCATATCCTACTTGGGTTATTCCCCTCACCTTGCAGTGATCTTTCTGTTTTCTCAGATGCTGTTCCTGGCCACTTTTTTTCCCACCTGGGAAGGCGGCATCTATGACTTCATTGGGGTGAGTGGGACAAGGGAGGGGGCAGGAGTGTAGGAGTGGGGCCCCCTGGCACCTGTGCTCACTCAAGCCTCAACCTGACCCACAGGAGTTCATGAAGGCCAGCGTGGATGTGGCAGACCTGATAGGCCTAAACCTTGTCATGTCCCGGAATGCAGGCAAGGGGGAGTACAAGATCATGGTTGCTGCCCTGGGCTGGGCCACCGCCGAGCTCATTATGTCCCGGTGTGTGCAGCAGCCTGGAGCCCAGATTCCTAAGAAAGGATACCTGGGTTCTAAGGAGGTGCTGGAGGGTGGGGGCTCAGACTCTGGGTGCTGAGGGTGCTGGAGAATCCCTCCCTTTGCCTTCCTCAGCTGCATCCCCCTCTGGGTTGGAGCCCGGGGCATTGAGTTTGACTGGAAGTACATCCAGATGAGCATCGACTCCAACATCAGTCTGGTACGGAGTCCTGTTCTCCCACACACCTTTTTGCTGGTGGCTGTACTCTTCCCAAAACCTGCTCCTGACTTCCCACCTCCCTGCAGGTCCATTACATCGTTGCATCTGCCCAGGTCTGGATGATAACACGCTACGACCTATACCACACTTTTCGGCCAGCAGTCCTCCTACTGATGTTCCTTAGCGTCTACAAGGCCTTTGTCATGGAGTGAGCTGGGTGGGGTTTGATGTTGGGTCCAAATGGGGGTGGGTTATCTATTCTCCTTTCCTCATTGTGATGTTTCCTTACAGGACCTTCGTCCACCTTTGTTCCCTGGGCAGCTGGACAGCACTGCTGGCCCGAGCAGTGGTGACAGGGCTGCTGGCCCTCAGCACCCTCGCCCTCTATGTCGCTGTTGTCAACGTGCACTCCTAGGCTTGATGTCTCAGACATTCACATACCCTTTCCCTGCCTCCAGGTTTCTGTGAAGTAAACAGTATTTGGAAAGTTGTTTCTGCCTCCATCTTTCTCTCTCGCTCTCCCTCTTTGGAACTATCTACCAATACCATATTCACTGGGTTCTAGAGGCCCTTGTTCTGGCTTTGAAGCCAGGTAGGCTAGGAAACTGGCCAACGCTGGTTTGTCCTGTGTTCTGCAGCAGTTCCCCGGCTCTTCCTTTTTCCAGGATAGACTGGGTGCTTGGAATAGATAATCTTTGAGCAGTGGCAGGGAACAGGTGATAGAAGGGAGCTAGAATCAAAGAATATATTTCTCAGAGGCTTTTCCTCACAGCCTGGGCCCTTCCCTGGCTGCTTACCTCCTAGACTCTCAGCCCTAATCTCCCCTTCCAATCCACCCTTCATATGGAGGCAAAGGGGATGTATCTGAAATCCCAGTTTTATTAGTGCATCCTCCTTGCTTACAACCTTCTGGGATTCCCCATTGCATACTGAACAGTCCAACCACCTGAATTCTGGGTTTGGCCCTTGGGTGGCAGACTTTTACGAGCTCTGAGGTGCTTTGGTTCAGTTCTGTAGCCCTCAGATCAAATCCTGGCTGGAGTCTTCTTAGTATGGAGTACAGAGACCGCTGCAGGCAACTAGCACAGCAGCTGAGCCCAACTTGGGCATCGTCCTGGATGCTGCCCTCCCTACCTCTGGTTTCACAAATTCTTTGGGAACTTCTCAGGTGTAGTCGGAGACCAGCCTCATTATTCAGAGGGCAGAGAAGAAAGAGGCAGCCACTCCAGTTGGTCGGTGGCAAGTTTAATAACAGAACTTAAACATACAAGGCTTATCTGGTGGCTGCAGGATGACTGGATCTCTGCACCCACCTGCCAAATCCCAAAAGTTTATATATAGAGGTTTTAACTGGATTCAGTCACATATTATCTAATACCACATCAGTGTCAAGGCTATATCCTTGGGGTAGCATGTGGGGTGGGGTGGTGGAAGAGAATGCACATTTCAAGGACTGTGGGGGGTGAGAAGACTCCCAGCTCACAGGTCAACCGGTCAAGTTCACGTGCTCTCCATTTCCCCCAGCACCACCCCAGGCCTTCCCTGTTCTAGTGGCCAGCCGCCTGCCCCGTTCCCTCCCCATCCCAGAGGGGATGTGTCAGAAGCAAGGCTTTAATGTCATGTTTGTGTTCCACCTTGATGCAAATCCTGCCCGCCCAGGAAGGTGCTCCTCAGCGCTGGTATTCCCACAGGGATCTCCCAAGGCCTAGGATAGGGTAAGTGCCCCCTAGGCAGTCTCTTCCCTCCAGGCTGTCAAGGTCCTGCCATAATGTTGCTTAACCCTGGGCTTAGGAAAGCACTAAGCACAGCTGTGCTAGGAGTCTTGATGTGTTCAGAGGGAGCATTTACCCTCAGGTGGGGAAACCACCACCTAGCCCTGCCACCTCTTCATTGTCCCTAGTCTAGACTGTCCACAGGTGTCTTGGAGGGGTGGGGAGTGACTGATTGGTCACAGAGTATATGGGCACTCCTAGCCCAGCTGGGTAGATCTTTGACAGCATCTCTCTCCCACACCTCCATCCCATGCCCCACCTAGCCTTTGACATGTATGGGGACGAGTGAAAGTTGCAGAAATGACTATTCAACAACTATTTGCTGAGCAGAGACTCTGATCCAGGGCCACTGTAGGTGGCCAACTATCTGTGGATAATCCCAGCTTTTATGGGGCTCGGGGAGACCAGAACGGTTGGGCTGAAATGGAGGGAGCACAGGCTAGATCAGGGCGGTGCTGGGGGGCCCAACCTGGGGGACAGGATGGGTTCCCTGGAAGAGAGATGTGAGCTGAGAACTGAAGGATGAGCGAATGGGGCGAGGGGAAGAAAGCAGGTGGCAAAGCCTGTGCAAAGGCCTTGAGGTCAGAGAGCAGGCCTGGCTTTCCAGTGAAACGAGAATTGATTGGAATAAGATCCAGGCGGCTTGTGAGGCTGGAAGCCAGCAGGGACAGGGAGGAACCATGGAGAATTCTAGGCCAGGGAAGGGCAGGGAGTCCAGGGCTCACTGATGGGATGTGTTTGTAGGATCGCTGGGCCATGTGGAGTGGGAGAACCAGAGACAGATGTGGAAGCCACTGCAGATAGAACAGGCCATGGGGGCAGCGGAGTGGGGGCTGTGGTGAGGAGGAGAAGCCTGGGGTCCTGCCAGAGAGACTCCTACTAAAGAACCAGGAAGAGAGGTGAGGAAGGGGACGGGGTGGAGGGGCGGATGTCAAGGCAGTGTCGAGCAGTTGGAGAGTGAACTTTTCAGGGGAGAGGCATGTGAGGACGGGACCTGTGACTTTAGCCTCCAGAGTCAGTCCCACTGCAGCAGCAGAGGAGTGAGCAAGTGGAACCGGAGTGGAGACCCCCGTGAAGGGAGAGGCGGCTGTGGAACGGTGCTGCTTGAGGTGGAAAAGATGTTGACACATTCTGTCAAGGTGCCGAGGGGAGAATGAGAATGGAGGCTGAGGAGAGAGACCAGAGGTGGTGTCTAGGCTAGCGGAGGGGCAAAGGCATCACTCCTGAGGGTGCCTGTCTGTGGTCATGTCCAGCTCGCCTGTAAATGCTGTCACTCTAGACAAAGGAATGGGAATTCATTTCCCCCAGGAATGTTTAGTGAGTACCTACTACACACTAGGCTGTGTCCTAGGAACTGGAGATACAGACCTGAACAAATAAATAGCTGCTGAGTTATAGGCTTGTGGGAGGTCAAAGGGGATCATGAAAAACACTTAGGACAGTGCCCAGCACAAAATAAAAGCATAGTCAATGTGAGCTGGTTTATTACTATCACGCAGCACAAGTGTGTTGGAAGAAGAGCCCCAGGCAGCCCTCTTGCCAGCCTGGCGTGCTAAGGACGGCCCCACTTCACAGGAGCCGCAAGCTCCCACTCCCTCCTGAAGCCCCCACGCCCTCAGAGGACTGGGCCCAAGGACTGCTCTGCCACGGGGGGAAGCTCTCCGCGGATGGGGAAGGGGAGTGGGGATGTCCCGCAAAGTTGGGGTGCCGTGGGCTGCAGGAGCAGACACGGGTGGTGCTAGGGCTCTTGATTGCTTGATGGTCCGGTGGCTGCCCAAAGGGTCCCGTGCCCCCCACCTCTGCTGTGGGGGATGCGAGGATGGCCTGAAGGCCACGGTCCCTCTAATAGTAGAGCTCCTGATCCCACCAGCCTGGGAGAGAGAGAAAGGAAAACAGGGAGGTGCTCAGAGGTATGGATCAGTGGAGGTTTGATACGGAGGGTCAAGCTTTGCTCAGTGGCGGTATCGTAGCCAGTAAGGTTTATCCAAGGCGTGATTATTGCTGATTGATACGGAGGGTCAAGGGTTTGGAGGTCAAAGATCAGAGCAGCTGTTGTGAGAATATTCCAGCCCCCCACCCCCTGGCCCCCAGTCTCCACACTCACTCCCTGGGCAACAGCGAACTCCAAGTTTCCGGATCTCATCATAGACGAAGATGAGGAGGCCAAAGGGCATGGGGACCAGCCACCACTGGTACCTGAAGGCACAGGCGGGATGGCGAGGTGAGGGCTACCCTCAAGTCTGTGTCCCTGTGCCCATCCCTCCACTCACAGCTCACAGCCCCTCACCGAATGGGCATGAAGTTGAAGATGTTGGGCATTCCGGGGCAGTAGCACAGGAAGCAGCCGATGCAGACCTGGAACACGATGGCAATCACCAGGATCCTGTTCCTGCGGGTGGGCGGGAGGGGACGGGCTCAGAATGGCGGGTTCAGAACAAAGGCCATGGGGAGCTGGGGACCAGACGGAAAGCAGGGCACTGCAGGGTCAAAGGACGTCAGCTGGAGATGTTCCAACAGTGGACGCTGGCCCTGTCCCATCTCCCCTTTGGCTGAGGAAAGCAGAGGGGCCGGGTGAGAGGCAGGTGGTGGGAGCCAGCTATAGATAAGGAATGGTAGCACCTGGCACCCGCACATGCGCAAATTGGTGCTGGCGTCTGCTGGCTGCAGTGAGCCCTAGTCAGGATCTGATGGGAGCTGGAGCCAGGGCTCGGAGGGTAGGGCGGGGCAGGGGCGCGGCCGGCCGGGGACACCTGAAGAAGCCCTGCTGGAAGGCAGAGAGGCGGCGTGTCTTGCGGATGAGGACATCAGCGATCTGGCACATCTCGATGCTGATGAAGAACACGGTGTAGCAGGTGTACTGCTGGTACAGGCGCTGCCCGAACGTCTGTGGGCCAGAGGGGAGCAAAAGCATCCTGAGCCCAGATGGAGAGGCTCTGCAGTCAGCCAGGCAGTCAGGGCCTGGGACCGTGAACCCCTGACTGCTCTTTCCCTTACGTCAGAGGCTGGAGCGGGGGAGAGGACGGATCCCGATCTGCCAGGTTTGCAGGACCAAAGAATGTGGGGCCTAGACATCTTGGTCTCGCAAGCCTGGATGGCAACACCTGGGCACGTGGTAGGTCAGGCAATTGCTTTCATGATGGAAGGAGGGATGTAGAACCTTCCGGACACCCACAAGAAGGCCCCTGGGAAAAGGGAATCGGGCTCCTAGGGCAGAATTTGCAGCGTCCGGTGACTCCAGTGCCCAGGCAGATGGCAAAAATGAGTGAAGTAGGCCAGAAGAGCCTATGGGGAAGAGAGCACGTGCCCCGTTTAAAAGGAGCAACCAGGGGCGCCTGAGTGGCTCAGTCGGTTAAGCATCCGACTTCGGCTCAGGTCATGATCTTGCGGTCCGTTGAGTTCGAGCCCCGCGTCAGGCTCTGTGCTGACAGCTCAGAGCCTGGAGCCTGTTTCAGATTCTGTGTCTCCCTCCCTCTCTCTGACCCTCCCCCATTCATGGTGTCTCTCCCTGTCTCAAAAATAAATAAATGTTAAAAAAAATTTTTTTTTTTTTTAATTTAAAAATAAATAAATAAATAAATAAAAAGAGCAACCACTCTTCAGACCATTTCTTCAGTGTAACTATTCATAATACCAGCTAATTGTGTCAGGAACGCTAACTCTGCTTCAGGTACCACGCGTCTCACATGTATATCTCACTTAATCCCCCCCGGTAAGCGTAGGAGGGAGACTGGTGGTGCTCACACTTCAGCATTTCTGAATCCTCAGAAAGGCTGGTTATGACAGCCTTCCAGGCCTGGGGTGTGGACTGAGAATTTGCATTTCAGACAAGCTCCCAGGGGATGCTGTCAGCCTGAGGACCACAGTGTGAAGTCCCTGAAGTAGATATTAGTATTATCTCCACTTACAGATGGGAAGACTGAGGCACAGAGAGGCAAAGCAACTTGCCCCGTGTCACACAGCATGTGAGGAATTGTGGCAAACCATGAATCCAGGCAGTCTGGTTCCAAGGTCTGCATTCTTAACCGTGATGGCAAATGTTTAAGGGGAATATCCTGACCTCTAACACCGCAGGGCACACTAAACACACCTGCTAACCGAATCGAGCCTCTCCGGGCTCCAAACCTTCATTAAAGCCCGCCACACGTGCAAACACTCTGTGTACATGATACTGCAGTGACAATAACAGAATAGGGGCCCGGCTCCACACCAGAGATGACGTGCTACTGGAGGGCAGGGAGGGGACATCTGCAGCTGTGACCATCGGCGGCAGGAGTTTGGAGCTCAAGACAGTGGTGGGAAAGGACCCAGAACTGGCAGAGAGTCTGGGATGCTCTGCCTGAGCTCAATCACACGTGGAGGATTGAGTGTGGGCCCACCCACAAGGTAGGTGGCACCGGAAATGAGGGCGACATGGGATGGGGTGGGGCGAGGGCTCACCCACTCCTGGCCATAGCTGTCCTGCAGATCCTGTAGGTGGTGATTCTCCCAGTATGGCCGCAGCCCCACACACAGCAATGGGAACCAGCCCTCCTGGGCCATGGCCGTAAAGTAGTCAGTGAAGCCGGCAAATGATTGGATGGCACCTGGGGGAGATGCAAAGAGACACAGGGAGACAGGGATGAGACACAGACAGAGACATGGAGAGAGACAAGGACGTTGAAAGGTAGGGACACAGAGAGGAACAGAGACACAAACACAGGGACACAGACAGTGACAGACATGGAGAGACACAAAGACAAGGATCCCAAGAGAGATCAATAGGGACATAAGAGACGAGGCACAGAGAGAGACAGAGACACACACCCAGAGACAGGGTCATGTAGAGCAGGGCCAGAGACAGAGAAGGGACACAGGGAGGGATCACGGCAGACACAGACTCAGAGAACAACAGAGACCCAGGATCGAATCCAGACCCCAGGATCTAGAACAAGCCAGAGCCCCAGTTAGAGACTCCAAGGCAGATGGGCAGCCCCGCAGGGAGCCCCGGGCTCCCTGGCCCCACGGGCGCTCACCGATCTGGAAGTAGGAGTAGGCAGCCAGGGGCTCGTTGACCAATCTGTCGCGCTTTGGGTTCCGGGGACGCAGATGCATGATGTCACTCTCTGCCTTCTCATATGCCAGAGACACAGATGGGAACTGGCCAGGAGCAGAGGGAACTGGGGTTAAGGGTTGGCCTGAGCCCCTGCCCCCTACCTGTTGGGGTCCCCCTCCCCCCCACCTCCTGCCAGCGGACAGAGATAGGACTGAGGTTACGAGGCAGGTGACCACACAGGCAGACCTGCCTAGACAGCACGGATCAGCCAGTCCATCCAACAGAGCAATGTTTGGTCCATCCCTCCAACAAAGGTGTGTTGTCTTGTCCGGTCCACATCCGTGCCACATCTGACCTGATATCCACCTCCATCAGAACATCTGGATTTACCTCCACTATGGCATGTTCTTGTTCACTCTCTCTCTCCCTCCCCCACCTTCTCTCTCCCTCTCTCTCTCCCCCTTACTGTTTCTTTGTCCCTGTCTCTGGTCTCTTTCTCTGTGACTGTCTCTGCTTTTGTATCCCTGTGTTCCTATCTCTCCTTGTCACTATCTCTGCATCTCTTCTGTCTCTGTGTCCCTGTGTCCTCCTCCCTATCCCCCACGCCATCTGTCCATCACTGCAGAATGGCAGCAGAGTATACTGATCAAGAGCAGAGTCCCTGGGGCACCTGACTACCTGGGCTCGAATCCCAGTGTGCCACTTATTAGCTGTGTGACCTGGGACAAACCGCTCGACCTGTCTATGCCTCAGTTAGCTCATCGGTAAAATGGGGATAATAAATAAAGCCCATCCCACTGAGCGTTTGTGAGGACAAAATTAATTAACGCGTGTCTGGCCCAAAGAAGGCACTTAGGCAAGTGCTGTTGAATAAATAAGTCAACGTGGCCATGCATCTGGCTGCATACATCCCTGTATCTGTGGTTCTTTTTCTGTCTGTCTGCCTTGGGGCCTGACAGTGTTTATCTGTCAAGGCTGTTGAAGGGTGTCTGTCTGTGATCCAACTTTCACCAGATATGTGTGTTAACGTCTGAGTCCACGTGTCTATGCCTGAGTGCCCACCTGTGTGTCCACGTCTGTAGTTCTGTCTGGGACTACCTATCTGCCTGCCTGCATATCCGCATCTGCCTGTCTTTGTACACACGTCTGTATCGTTGTGTCCAAGAGTGTCTGTCCGTGGGCACTGCACGGGTGGGAGCGTTGGGGCTGTAGACTCACGATGTCAGTGCAGAGTTCTATGAAGAGGATAGTGATGCAGCCGAGGGGCAGGGGCACACTGACAGTAATGTAAATGAGGTACGGCGTCAGCTCTGGAATGTTCTTGGTCAATGTGTAGGCGATGGACTTTTTCAGGTTATCAAAGATCAGCCGGCCTGTGGGGTTACAGAAGACATCTCAGACTCCTCGCTGCCCAGTTCCTCCTGTGCCCACACTGCCTCCCCCAGTCTCCAGCCCAGCTCGGACCCTGCTCCACGCCCGTCACAATGGAGGCAAAGTTGTCATCCAGCAGGATCATGTCAGCCGCATTTTTGGCAGCATCCGAGCCAGCAATGCCCATGGCCACGCCGATGTCTGCCTTCTTCAGGGCTGGGGAGTCGTTCACGCCATCCCCTGTCACAGCCACGATTGCGCCCTGCAGGGAGTGGGTGCGGGTAAGGGGTGGTCAGTGAGAGGCCAACCCAGGGCCAGCCCAGCCCATGGGCCGCCTTCCTCGGCAGAGTCGTACCAGTCGCTGGCAGCTCTCCACAATCACCAGCTTCTGCTGGGGACTGGTGCGAGCAAACACCATCTCAGGATGAGTACGCAGTGCCTCCACCAGCTCAGACGGGTCCATGTCCTTCAGCTGCATGCCATTGATGACGCAGGCACGGGCATCCCTGGGAAGGAGGTAGGAAGGCATCACCAGGGCCTCAGTCGGCCTGGGGTGTGGAGAGAACCATGGGGGGTGGGCAGAAGGGGCTTACTTCTTATTAACTTGGTCCAGAGGCACGCGGAGGCGGGCAGCGATGTCCTCCACTGTCTCGCTGCCTTCTGAAATGATACCCACACTGGCTGCAATGGCCTTGGCTGTGATGGGGTGGTCACCTGTCACCATGATCACCTGTTGGGGAGGGGACCATCAGACCCTTGTTGCCTTCAGATCAGCCCACTCTCCTCATCCTCCCTGGTGGACATCTACTGATACACTCATTCACTTATTCAACCAGTCGTGACCACCTGCTGTGTGCCTGGAAAATGTCAGGGACAAAGCAGACAGACAAAAATCTCTGTTCTTGTGGAGTTGGCACTCTAGTGTGGGAGACAGAAAATAAACAAAGTAAAGGAATGAATGATACAGCATATTAGGAGAGGGGAAAAATTAACCTGGGTAAAGGGAATGGCAAATGTTGGATGGAAAAAGTGGTGTCAATTTTAAGTGTGTCCAGGGAAAGCCTCATTGAGAAAGTGACATCTGAGCAGAGGTCTGAAAGGGGTGAGAGAATTGGCCACATGTAAAACTGAGGGAAGAGTGTTCGTGACAGCAGGAACAGGCAATGCAAAGACCCTGGGGTGCGAACATGCCTGAACTGTTGGAGGAGTAGAGGGAAGACCAGCATGACTGGAAAGCAATAAACAAAGAAGTGAGGCAGGGGGGTGGCTAAGCAATAAGCTTAGAAAGGTAACAGGGCCAAGCTCTTCTAGGGACTGGGTCTTAGAGACCATGAGAAGGACATGGCTGTTGCTTGCTCAGTCTTGGCTCCCCAACTCTTGATTTGTCTTTCAAGAACCATCCCCCACCCCCAGAGTTGAAGTGAGGTCTCTAGCCAAGAATGGGCAAGTAACCCCAGACCTAGCCAACCGAGGCATCCCACCCCTAGCCACAGTGACTGGTTCAGGGAGGAACATGTGACCCAATCCGGGACAACAGCAAAAGAGGCACTCTTTTTCTGTGGGGTGGCTAAACAGGTGGGATGTCGGTTGGAGCTGCTGGGGGGTGGTCATCTTTGTCAACCAAAATGCAGGGACTGCTTGAGAATAAAGCCATCAGAGAGAGAAGTAGAACCAAGACATGGAGAAAGGCAAATTCCTAATGACACTGAACTCCTAGATCCAGCTATACCTGAAGCTTCATTCCCCAGAACTTTTCAGTTTCATGAATCAATATATTCTTTTTTTGGTTCAAACCACTTTCAGGTAGTTCTCTGTCACAGGGTTTGTCACCCCCAAATACTGCTAACTTCTGTTCTCACCCCTGCCTGCTCCCCTTCCTGGTTGCATACCCGGATGCCTGCTGTGCGGCACTTGAGCACAGCATCAGGGACGGTGGCCCGGGGAGGATCTATCATGGATACAAGTCCCGCAAAGCACAGGCCACTAGTTGGAAAGTTCATGGCCTCCACATCGAAGGCGTAGCCGGGAGGGTAGTCCTTCTCACTCAGGTAGAGCTGGCAGAATCCTGACCAGAAAACAGGGGAGTCAGAGAAGGGTCCAGGAAGCCCTTCTCTAGCAAAGCCAGGTGATGAGTAAAATAACAAGGCCCCTTGTACCAAGCACCTACAGATGCCTGACCATCATCAGATGGCTGAATACTTCATTCACATGATGTGAGTCTATTATTACAACCAACCTGTGAGACTGTTAGCATGCTTATGTTGCAGATAAGGAAACTGAGGCCTAGAGAGGGGCATTTCTTGCCAGCGGTCCCACACAAGTAAGATAAACGATCCAGGATTGAACCACAGGTTTGTGTCTTCCAGGGTTGAGGCAGGGGTTAGGGAAATTTAGGAATCGGGACAAAATGTTGAGGGAGATCAGAGGTCAGGACAAGGATTGGGGAGTCTTGAGTTGAGGCAAGGATTGGAGGTCAAAGGGTCAAGAGGAGGACACTGACAGGTGGATGCGAAAGCAGGTCAAGGTTGGGGCAAGAGCTGGGAAAAATCCAGGGATGTCAGGTCAGGAATGGGAAGGTCCCAGGGAGGACAGGTGGGAAGGAGCTGGGTCAAGACAGAAACTGAGGATGGACAAGGGTCAGGACTGAGACAGGGAAAGTCAAAGATGAATGTGTGCACTTGGGCAGGTCAGCTGTGAGCCAGGGATGGGAAAGGTCATGGTCAGGGCTGGGCGGGGAAGGTTGGGCAGGGAAGATTGGGCAGGGTCTGTGCTAGCTCCTCCTCACAGATTGGTTTACCATCTACTGTGGGGGTCTCACCGAGCCCTGGGGGTCTCACCAAGCACGCGTTCACCCAGGCCTCCCAGGCTAAGGTAGGCAGTCTGGAAAGCCTCCCGCCACTGCTCGTCCAGCGGCAGCTCCTGGCCCTTGATGAGGATGGAGCTACAGCGTTCCAACACGCGCTCAGGGGCGCCCTTCATCACCAGCACGTGCCGGGGGTCCCGCGGGTCCTCCAGTGTGTGGATGGACAGCTTCGGGCAAGGAAGGGGACAGTGTTAAGGACCAGGACAAGGGGGCGGGACTTGGGAGAACGGCGGGGTTGACCGCGCTGGGGCGCAGCCGGAGGAACCTTTGGAGGGTGCAGCTTGGCTGGGGGTGAGGGGCTAGCGTGCCGGACAGGTCTTTCGTAGAGGCTGAGGGTTAGGGACGCAGTAAGGAGCCTGAGCGCAGAGAATGGATAGAATTAGGGTCGGAGTTGGTCTGGGACGGAATTTGGACTGCGAGCTACCCCCACGGAAGGCCTGAGAGCCGACGGTGAGCCCCCAGCTAAGGGGCTGGGGGGGGGGGGGGGGAGGGGGCGAAGTGGTTGTGGGCGGGGCTTGGCTAGGAAGGGGGAGGGAACTAAGAGAGAAACCCTGCGGTAGGCCAGCCCCGAGTGTGGGTGGGGCCTGAGATGGGCGGGGTCCTCCCTGTGGGAGGGGGTCTGGGCGGGACCGGGCGCACACCTGGAACTTGTTGGTGGAGTTGAAGGGGATCTCGCAGACTTTGGGGAAGCGCTCACGGTAGCCCATGGCGTTGCCTAGGGTCAGCTCCGAGAACTTGAGCAGCGCAGTCTCGGACGCGTCCCCGATCACGATGCGCTGGAAGCGGCGGCGGGTGTCAGGGGCGAGCCTGGCTGCACCAGGCTCCCGGGATCCCCCGGAGTACCCTATGGTCTCACCTTGGGCACCGGCACCGCGTCCTGGCCCGACTTGAAGGCAGCGCGGTTGCACAGCGTTAGCACGCGGCATAGCGCCCGCCACGTCTCCGAGGACTGGTCAAACGTCTGCCCTGCAGACCAGGCGTCCAGGCTGGGGCCGCGAGGGGACTCCTCGCGGGCCCCAGACCCGGAGCAGCGCTCTCCCATACCAGAACCGAGTCCCTCTCTCTAGATTCAGGACAGGGTCACCTCCCAGACCTGGGTGGGACCCAAACCCGTCCTCATACCCCAGGACAGAGCCTTCTCTCCAGACCCAGTACTGAGTTTCCTAGGAGACCCAATCCCAAGCCCCTTTGCAGACCTAAAGCCTCACAGACCCTTGCCCCGATCGGGATGGAGCCCCACTCCATTAATGCAGATCCCTCCCCAGACTCCCTTCAGTAACCTCAGAGCTCCCTTCCAGGTCTCTAGCGTCTACCAGATCCTGCCCCAGCCCCGTCTCGTTCCACCCCCACACCTGACTGGTCTTCCGTAGTGTCAGCCGAGTGGATGTGGTTGTCAAACCAGAGATGGGACACAGTCATGCGGTTCTGAGTGAGGGTCCCTGTCTTGTCAGAGCAGATCACTGATGTGGAACCCAGTGTCTCCACTGCTTCCAGGTTCTTGACGACACAGTTCTTGCTGGCCAGTCGCTTGGCTGTCAGGGACAGGCAGACCTGGGAGAAGGGGTGAGAAGCGCAGGTAGGGGGCCCCATCCTTGCTTCTAGTCCTTCCCTTCTCTCACAGCACGGGGAGCCTGCATCCCAGCCACAGTACTGTGGACACAGCATTCCTCGGCAAAACCCATGCTTTTCTTGCCTCTGTTTTTTCCGGCCTGTGCTTTCTTCCACTTGGGACACCTCCCCAATCTGCCCAGACAGACATAACTAGGCCCCTCTCTAAGCTGCCCAGGCTGAGGTTCTGTAGGTTCTCTTATCAACACAACCAAACTGAGAAAGCAGACATCCTCTGAACCTCCTCTGGGGCTGGTCTTGGACTGGGTGCTAACTGTTGAGGGCTGCCCACACTGGACCTCAGCCTCCTCCTGTCAAGGATGCGTCCTGTTCATCTGTGAGTCCTCAGCGTTTGGTATAGGGTATGGCCCAGACTAGCGTTGGTGAGTGTTTGCTGAATGGATGGATAGATGGAGAGACAGGGGGTGGGGAGGATGGTTGGTGGGAAGGTGTGTGGGTGGGAAGTGAGGGGGTGGTAGGACAAATAGGGAGACGATGGAGGCAACCCTGGATGAATGAACACGCAGATGGACGAGCCTCTCAGCTCTCTGCACCTCTTTTCTGTCTCCCCAACTCACCGTGACAGTGGCCAGCAGCCCCTCGGGCACGTAGGCTACCACAATGGCCATGAAGAAGACCATGGCCCGCAGGAAGGTGTAGCCAATGCACATGGCCACCACAAAAAATGTGGCGCCGAAGAGGATGGCCAGGCCTGCGATGATGTCCACAAAATGTTCGATTTCAATGGCGATGGGGGTCTTCTCATTTTCTACTCCCGATGCCAGTGATGCAATGCGCCCAATGATGGTGCGGTCACCTGTGTTCACCACCAGGCCCTGTGCCGTGCCTGCAGCGGGGCCAAGAGGGCGCCTCAGGGACAGGTGGGCGGCAATGGGGGTGTGCACACAGTGTGAACTGCAGAAGGGGAAGTCATGGGAGATAGAGGGGCAGGACGCCCCGAAGAGGGGGTGGTCACGCGAGGTGGGCAGGCAGGGTGGCTTCATACATGGCAGAAGAAGGGGAGTGGAGGCAGCCGTGGGGAGTGTGGAGGCAGCGTGGTCAGCCGGGGGGGCGGGCAGGGGTCTCACAGACCTTCAAGGCACATGGTGGAGAAGAAGGCGATGTTGCGGGTCTCCAGGGGGCTCTCGTGTGTACATTCGGGCGAGCGGGTCTGCGGCTCAGACTCTCCAGTCAGCGAGGAGTTGTCCACCTTGCAGCCCTGGGCCTGGAGGATCCTGATGTCCGCTGGCACTCGGTCCCCGCCTTTCATCTCCACCAGGTCGCCCACCACAAGCTGGTCTGCATTGATCTGGAACTTGTCCCCATCTCGGATCACAGTTGCTTGCTGTGGGGCAGGGGCACAGGGTTGAGGTGGGCAGGGGTGGGGGTGGAGGTCACTGAGTGCAGGGGAAGGCGGGGAGATGCAAAGAGGGAGCTGTGGAGGACCTATGGGCGGAGCGGGAGGCTACAGGCTGGGAGCAGGTTGGGCCTGGTGGGAAGGCCCACACAGACAGACGCCAGGAGCCTCCCTGCGCCCGCCCGAGTGCACACAGGGAACTGAATGGGGACCCACCTGGGGCACGAGGTTCTTGAAGCTGGCAATGATGTTGGTGCTCTTAAACTCCTGGTAGTAGCCAAAGCAGCCGGTGACCACGACCACGGCGATGAGGGCCAGTGCCAGGTACAGCTGGGTAGAGGCAGGAAGGGGGCCAGGCTGACGAGAAGGGGCCGGAAGATCCCTGCGCGGGGGCACCCGCCTGCTCCCTGTCCCCCGGTGTTCTTGGGGTCACCCCTGTGGTTTTCCCTGCTCTACTAGCCACCACATGCACTGTTCCCCGTGGCCTGTGTTCCCTGTCCCTGTGTTCTCCACGTCCCACATTCAGCTTCCCTGTATTCCCAGTGTCGTGTACCTATATCCCATATTCTCTGGGTCCTGAACCCTACATCCCCCATGTCCCCATATCCTACGACTTGTGCCCCGTGTCACCATGCATCCTTTCCTGCGTCCTTTTGAGTCTTGTATTCCACATGTCTGCTGTCCCCTGTCCCCTCATGTTCTCATGCCCTATAGTCCCTGTGTTACAAGTTTCGTGTTCTGTGTTTTCATAATCTGTGTGCCACCTCTATGTGCCCTGTGCCCCAAAGTGCACCCTCCTGTCCCCATTTCCATGTTAGTATGCTGTCGATCTTATGCTTCATATTCTGTGGACTCCACGATCATGTTCCAAATTCCAAGTCCCTATGTCCAAAGTCTCCCCATGTCTGTGTACCTCTAAGTCCCCATCTGGTGGCACATGTCCTATGACTTTCAAATCCCTGTCAATGCCACACGTCCCTAAGTTCCCACGTCTCTTGTTCTGACCCCTGTCATATATCCAATGTCCTCTTATCCCACATTTCAATATTCTCTCTGTGCTTCCTTGTCTGCTTCATGTCTCTCTAGGCACTGTGTCCTGAGTCTTCTGTCCCCTATGTCCCTATGCCCTGTGTCCCATGTCTGAGTCCCATGTCCCTTGTGCCCTTGGTCTGTCCCGTGTCTTCTGTTTCCCAAGTTGCATATCTTAAGTATTGTATTTCTACGTCTTTGCATCCCCACCCGTGTCCTCCATATCTGAGATACATTCCCTGTGTCCCCTGTGACCTGTGTCATCGGGTCTGCCCCATATCCCAGTATCGTTCATCTCCCCCTCCTCTTGCCCCCCGTGACCTATGTCTTGGAACTGCATTTCCACGTGTCTGTGTCCCCATCCTGTATCCCTCGCGTCCTGAGTCCATGCTCAATGTTCTCTATCCTCCAGTTCCCTGTGTCCCACGTCTGCCCACAGCAGCTGCTACTCACATTGTCGTCGGTGGTGAGGTCCCCCTCACTGGCCTGGATGGCAAAGGCAATGAGACAGATGGCAGCAGCCACCCACATGAGGCACTGCAGACCACCGGCCAGCTGCCGGGCGAACTTGACATACTCAGGGGTACCACGCGGCGGCCGCAGGGCATTGGGCCCATCCCGCAGCAGCAGATCCGCGGCCAGGCTGGCAGTCAGGCCCTGGGGACAGGGCAGGTGGTCGCAGTGGCTTCCAAGGGCTTTCGTCTCACCACATGCTCCTTGGTGGGGGTAGCTCTTCTGTCTGTCTCTTTCCCCTCTTCTCCCCTCTGTCTTGTGCCTCTTCGTTTCTGTGTCATCCTTGCCTCTGTCCTGCCCCTTCCCCCTGCCCTCCACCGAGTCTCTCTCAATTTTCCTGCCTGTTTCTCTCTTCCTGTTGTCTCTGCTCTGCTTCTCTCTCTTATCTGCCTCTTTGTCTCTCTCTGTCTCTGCCTCTCTGCCTCTTTTTATCTGCTTCTCCTACTCCATCCCTCTCTCTATTTGGCCCTTTCTCTCTAATGCATTTCTCCCTTTTCTTCCTCTCTCTCTCTCCCTCTCTCCCCTTCTCTGCGCACACCCCTCCCTCTGCGCCCAGCTCACCTTGGTCGCACTGGTCTGGTATTTCTGTTCCAGCTCCGCGACTGACAGCTGGTGGTCGTTCTGCGTGGTGGGGGCAGGACAGTCACTGTCCAGCTCTCACCGGCCGCACTCCTGCCCCCCACCCAGCCCCCTCGCCCCCTGCTCACAATCTCCATCTCCTTCTTCATGTTCTCCAGCTTCTCCTTCCTCTTGCCTCCTTTACTGCCTGCCTTCTTCTTGCTCATCTTGGCTGCCATGTCCCCACCAGGGCCAGGACCCAGCTCTACTGAGTACATCTCGTAATTCTCCTGGGGATGAGAGGAGCGGGGAGGCATCAGGTCCCGCTGAAACTCCTGCCTCCAGCCTCCAGCCTCCCGACCCCTGACTCCGGGCCCCACTCACTGCCTTCCCCATAGTGCCTGGTGCAGCCACCCTCCTTTGCCGAGACAGAGCCTAGGGTCTGGACTGGCCCTGATATACCCAGGGAGGGAGGAGGTGGAGCAAGACTGCCCCAATTACAGCTGATTGTGGGGCTCCTTGGGGTGACCTCCAGGCCTAAGCAGCTCAGGTATTGCCTATTGAGCTGCCCCAACCTGCCCAGACCCATCTCAACCTACCACTGAGATCAGGGGACCACTGAGGATGTCCATCGTAACAACAAGAACAGCAAACATACGGTGTTCATCACGTGCCAAGCACCGGGCTCAGGGCTTTCCTGTATTAACTAATGTAACCTCACAACATCCCTTTGAGACGAGTACTATTCTTTCCTCTCCCTACCACAGAGATGGGGAAACTGAGGCACGGGATGGTTAAGTCACTTGCCTGTTGTCCGCAAGCTCGGACGTGGAAGGGTCAGGACTCAGAACCAGGTAGGCTGGTTGCAGGGTCCTCTTCCAGGCCACGCTGCCCATGCCTGACTCCTGGAGGGGGAGTGTGCTCACAACGGTTGCTGTAATAACTGTCATTTAGGGAGGACTTCCCGTGTTCTGGCTCTGCCCAGTGTGCTTCGTGTGGATGTTTCATTAGCTCCTCACCCTATAAAGTTATGTTCTCTTATTGGCCGCCATTGTACAGATGAAGAACCCAAGGCACAGAGAGGTTAAGGACTTGGTCTAAGGCTGTGATGACTAAGTACCAGGGGCAGGATTCCAGCCCAGGTCTGACCCCGGAGCCTGGCTCTCGTATGGGACCACCAGTGAAGAAGCCCTCAGTTCACATCAGCAGTCGGTGGCAAGTGTGAGCCAGGCCCTGCACACATGTGACCGTGGGGGTCCCTGCAACAAACCCCTGTGCGGGCGGCATTAACATTCCCGTTGTGCACAGGGGAAACCAAGGCCTGGAGAGGTTCAAGGGGGTCCCGGAGGTGCCCCGCACATCCAGCCGTAGCCATTACAGGTGCTCCCATCTCCACCCCAACCTGCCCGCGTGGGGAAACCAAGGAACAGAGTGGGGAAAAGACGTCTCCAAGGATCCCGGCTCGATGTTGGTTTTGGTGCCAGGTTTGAGGTCCCCCGGGAGGGCACCCCTGTGGGCAGCAGTGAGGATCTGGACTGCTGGAATGGCAGGTTCTTGATATCTCATGCTTGGCCTCACAGCACGGACGTGTATCTCAGGCCAGGCACGGGTATATCTGATAAGATAATCGCTCTGGCGACGTCCTTTTCTCCTGAGGCAGGTCACCTGGGAAAGTTTAAGCTGTTGAGCAGCCCAACCTCCTCCCCATACCCACCCAGCTGGTCATCCCATCTCCTGCTACAGGGGACCCCCAGAGAGGAGACTGGTGGGGTGAAGTCACACTGAGTGCCCTTACAATGAGTCTGCTTGCACTGGGGGGCTTCAGCTCTCTGAACCGCACATGTGAAGCACTTTGTGTCACGTCGCTCCTCTGCTTACAACTCTCCAGGGGTTTCCCTTCTCGCTCATAATAAACTCTCAAGTCATTCCTGCAAGATCTTGCCCTGGCTCACCTCACCTGGCTCAGTTTCTACTACGGTTCAACAGGCACTGGCCTTCTTGCTGCGCTTTGTACAGGCCAAGGTCATTCCTGCCCCAGGGCCTTTGCACTTGCAGGTCCTTCTGCCTGACGCTCTCTTCTTTAGAAATCTGCATGGTTCTTTCTCGCCGTCAGGTCTCAGTTCAAATGTCATCTCTTCAGATAGTCCTTCCAATATTTCACCCTGATCAGGCTCCATGCCCTTGACACTGCTTTACTCACACCCCTTGTCCCAACCTGACACTGTATTTTATTCTCATTTTTTTGCTGTCAATCTTGTCACACGAGAAGGAAGACTGGGACTTGGTTGCGTTTGCTGCTATACACACAGCACCCAGAACAGTGTCCTCAGACACACAGTAGATGGTCAGAAGACACTGTTGGATGTGGAATATTCATTAGCAAAAACGGAGTATTGGGCAGGCCCTCAGGAAGTCTCAGTCACTGGGAATTCCTTGGTTCCCCTTGCTCTCTCTAGCCCTTCCACCCTGCCCACCAGGCCCCTACCTCCGAAAGCATCCAGAGCCTGGGGCAAATATGATTCAGGACCACCACAACCTAAGTCACAGGTGGAGAGACCAAGGCACAATCACTGGCAACAGATGGCTGACCCTCGACACGTGCAGACCTCTGTCATAATCAGGGACTCTCTTCCTCTAGTCTCTGTTCCATTTGTCCCTTTATTTTCATTTCTTAGTTTTACTATGTTCCTTTTCAATGTTTTATTTTTAAATATTTCAGACCCACACATTACAGGGAGAAAATGAATACCTGCCTACCTTTCAGCTAAATTGAATGATCTTATCAGTTGGTGGTTTCTAGAGGAATGATAGATGACACACAGAGAGAGTGAGAGTGAGAGAGAATAGATTTTTTTTTTAAGCTTGGGCTGAACCACTTGAGAGTAACTTGGAGACAGGATGCTTGTTTATCCGTGAACATGTAGGCACGTGTCTCCCACAAATATGGACACTCTCTTACATGACCGTGGTCCAACGGTCAGATGCAGGACGTTCACACTGACATGACATTATGAGCTAATCTAGGGAATGTATGTGAATTTCCTATTTTCCCTCTCATGTCCTTTTCGTGGTCCGGGATCACACTTGACATTTTTAGTTGCCATGTCTCCTCAGTCCCCTCCAATCTGTGACATTTCTTCACTCTTTCCTTGTCTTTCCAGACCTTGCCATTTCGGAAAAGTATCAGTCCATTATTTTGTAGAATTTCCCTCAGTTTGGCTTGGCCGACGGTTCCCCATGATTAGATTCAGATCATGTGCTTTTAGCAGGAACATAGCAGTGATACACGCCCATCTCAGAGCGTCGTGGCAGGATGGGCCTCATTTTTGAGCCTTTAAGTGATCTGGACCGGGGTAGACATTTGGAGGATATCCAGAGGCTTAGGGAATGACCAGAGGGCTATTCTATGATCTCTTTATTTTCCACGCAAAACGCTGTCACAGGCACAGCTGGCATTCGGTAATGAAAACACAGTCACTGCCTGAGCCCCCCACCACATCCGCAGCCGGCCACTTAAAGAGGCTGCTGGCCCAGCCCCATGGCCTTGTCCACTCCAACTGTTCAGTGTCCGGCCATGTCCACAGTTAAATACTTTCACTGCCCCCCCGCCCCTGGCGTCACTCCAGGTCTGCGTCTTGTGGGAGTCTTTCCTCGTGCATTTATTCTTTCATTGTGCATCCAAACGACTCTGACCCTGCCTCTGGGGGACACAGGCTGTGGCCCACAGGCAGGATCTGGGTAAAGCAGGAGGTGTGCTGTTGGGACCCGGAGTGGAGTCTATCTCAGTCTGGTGGGCACCTCCCGGCACAACTTGGGGGCAAAGACGTCTCACAAGAAGGTTGTAAGTGTGACACCATCTACTGAACACAGTAGGTGCAAGATTTCTTGGAGCCGGAAACACACAGATCACTGGAGACTTCTTCAAGAACAATTAATGGTCAGAAGTGATTTTTTTTTTCCCCTGAGAAAGAGAGGGCAGAGGATAGACTTTTAAATGGATGGTGAATGTGGAGTGGGTTTTAGGGGGTCTCCTGAATCGTGGCCACACACACTCTTAGGGACTCAGCACCCTACAAGTCCTGATGGGCTCAGACCCCTGGCTGCGCCTCCTTCCCACATGTCTTCCCCTGTCAAGCTTTGGGATGCAGCCCACGCAGCCCCTCTGTTTACCAAAATTGTCATTTCAACATCTTGGCACCTGAAGCTTCCTCCACCTGAAACACTCCCCCTCCCCCCTCCCCACATTCAGCTACTTGTCTTTTGTGCACAGATGTCTTTTCCTCTAGGGAACCTCCTTGGACCACCTACCAGCTGGATCAAGTACCTCCCCTGGGCTCCCACAGGCCCCTGGGCTTCCCCATCCCAGCCCTGACCCCTCTGGCCCATAATTCCTCCATCACAAGCCTGGCCACTCTCGGCTGGTCTCATTTCCCCCCCTGCCTCATGAGAACAGGATCCACGAAGTCTCAGTCACTGCCTTGTGCCCTGTACCACCCAGCCCAGGGAGTGTTTACTGAGTGAAAGAACTCACTGTGACCGTGACGTTTGGTCTGTGTTTGGTCTCTCAGATAAGATAGTGGATTCAGCAATGCCCTTCGCCTCATGGGCAGGTCACCCTTCCCCCCCTCCCCCACCCCCACCCCCACCCCCACCATCTCCAGGCCTTGGGAAGACTGAAGAGAGGGGCAGAGCAGGCAGAGAACCTTGCTTCTTGCTCCCTTTCAGGCTGGTATAGGAGCCACATGGGTTTGGCAGAGACAAGGTCTGGCCCCAGCCTGGCTAAGCTGGCAGCCACATCTCCCGTGCTCTACTCCTCTCCCACTTTCGTCCAGATGTGGGAAGGTTGACCATCCTCGGGAAACTGCCAAGCTGTCCTTATCTGGGATCTTAAAATCACATCCAGAATCCAACCATGTCTCCCTACGCCGCTCCCATGCTGGTTCCATCTCCATTCCTTCCTGCCTGGACATCACAGCAGCCTCCCTCCCAGTCTCCCTGCTCCCATCGTCTGCTCCCCACCCACAGCCAGAGGGAGCCCGTGAACCCCTGAGGTCTGGGCTCTTCTGGCTGAACCCTTCAGTAGCTCCACCTGACTCTTGAAAGCAAAGTCTGCACAATGGTGCCCAAGGCCAACGATCTGGCCTGTGGCCTCCCAGACCTCTGCTTCCCCCACTCCAGCCACACTGACTCCCTGCTGTGCCTCAGACCCAGCAGACAGCCTCCTGCCTCCTGCCTTAGCATGTGCCCTTTTCCTCCTCTGGGAATGCTCTTCCTCCAACACCTACATGGCTCCCTCTCTCCCTCCATCAGGTCTTTGCACAAATGTTACCTTCCCAGTGTGAGCTCCTTGACTAGCTGAATTAGAACTATGACCTGTGGTCCCCCTGCACCTCTGTCTCAGCTACCTTCTCACATACTATGTAATTGCTCTTATCTATTGGGTTTCTTGTGTGTTTTCTGAATCCCCCTGATAGAATGTGAACTCCATGAGGACAGGGATTTTTGTCTGTCTGTTTGTTTGTTTTAGAGAGAGAGCTACAGGCGGGAGTGGGTACAGGGAGAGGGAGAGAATCTTAACCAGGCTCCAGCGGAGCCTGGGGCGGGGCTCGATCTCACAATTCTGAGATCATGACCTGAGCCAAAATCAAGAGTCAGCTGCTTAACCCAATGAGCCACCCAGCCACCCGTGTTTTGTTTTGACTGATGGGAAACAGCAAATAGGCACTCAACAAACTTTTGTTGAAAGAAATAAAATAAGTCTCAGGGTCCCAGAGACATGTATGTGGCAGCAATCCTAGCCACAAATACTAACATGGACACGTGGTCCTGCCTTGGGATGCTGTTCTTTGTCCGCCAAAGACGCGCTACCCCAACATAAAGCAGAGGGGCAGACTCAAACAGACACAATGACAGGAAGCCCAGGGCAACAGTGACACTCGTTGAGAGCTCACTGCCCTAGCCCCGCTGTAAGCGCTTGTGTGAGCTCATTTCATCCCCAGAACAACCTTATGAGGAAGGTACTGTGCTTATCTCTATTTTCCTGTGAAGAAACTGAGGCCCAGAGAGGTCATATGACTTGCCCAAGGTCACACAGCTAGGAAGTGGCAGAGGCAGGATTCGAACCCAAGCAGCCTGGCTAGAAAGTCTTCCTGTGTGAACACACAGGATCACAGCAGACACCATTTCACAGAGAGGCCTCACATTAAAACTATACTCTGCTTGATGATTTATGGGATATTTATTGAGAACCTACTAGGTGCCAAGCACGGGGATTTGCAGTGAAATAAACAGTCACGGTCCTGTTCACACCCCAGCAGGAGGGGCAGCATTACAAATTTACTGGCAAACTGGGAAAAGAATATGAAGGAAAATAACAGGGTACTAAGGAGAGAGGCAGAGGGGACGATGCTGAATTAGACTGGGTATCGCAGAGGGGTCTCTGAGGTCCTTAAGGTCCTAAGGATGAGGACACGCCAGGAGTAATCTAGAAGAAGGAACAGGAGAACAAAGGCCCTGATCTGGGAACAAGGTAATATTGAGGGTCAGCAAGGAGGGGAGGCAGAGAGGCTGGATAAGGTTAGTGAGGGGAGGGTAGCAGAACGTGAGGGCAGGGGGTGGTTCTTGTGGGGCCTTGTGGACCAGGAGGAGGAGTTAGGATTTTAGTCTAGGAGCAGCTGAAGGCATTTGAAGTCCGATCAGAAGAGGAGCATGTGAGGATTGAGTTTCAAGGAGATGCCCCCAGTTGCCATGTGGAGGATGCTCAGGGGGAGACTGGGATGAGAACCTGGGGCAGGAGGCTGGGGAAGGGCCTTGGGGAGAGGAGGGGGCAACTGGGGGAGGGAGGCTCAAGGAGACCTCCTATGGAGACATGGGCTGGGGCCGGAAGTATCTGGCCTGGGGGTGGTGAGGCACCCGGAAGAAGAGGTAGGTTTGGGGAAGTGCTAAAGCCTGTGTAGGAATAAGGGGTCTTGGAGCTTCCGGGAGAGGCTGCAATGGGGAAGTGTGATGAAGGCCTTGTGGGGCAGAAAGGGTAAAGGGAGATAAGGGAGGTGAGAGCCTCTGGCAAGGGTGGGGAGGAGAGCAAGGAGGAGAGGGCAGGGCCTGGACTTGTTCTGGGAGCCACGCTATTAAAGAAGATAAAAGCACAGTCTGAGAGGTATGAGGAGAACCAGGAAAGGGTGGGCAGTGGGGGGTCAGGAGGCAACCGAAAAGGGAGCTTCTAGAAGGGGGATGGGTTCAGCAGTGTTTTGCCTTCTTGAGTGTGCCCAGTGCCCAGCACAGAGCCCAGTACACAGCAGATGGTTCACTTTCTGCTGAATGAAGGCATGCATGGATGGGCTAGTTGAAGACAAAGCTCACATAGATACAAACCCTGAGGACTTAAGGGCTGCATTTTGTGATTAGGACAGGCCAGCACCGCACTCCCCACCCCTGGATGGGCAGCTTGAGAAAAGTGGAGTTAGAAAAGGTATTCTTGGGTGGAGAAGTATACAAAAGCTCATAACGGGGCTCAAAAGCCAGGGATGAAAGGTGTGGAAATTAATGAAGGCAAACTTCGTTTGAAATGTTAGGCCAGAAGGTGGAGCTCTCTCACTGTACCACTCCAGGTCAATTACAGGAAGAAGTGTCAATTACAGACCCCAACAGGGGACTCCTCCACAGCGACAGGAAAGAATCACAACTACAGGCCCAGGGGGAAAAGATGCACAGTGCATCTCCTACAAGAAATCAACCACCCCTGCAACTCAGCCAATGAGAAACACCTTTTCTGCAATGGACTGGTTCAAAACAACCCCTCCCAACTTTCTCCTCCTTCTCCATAAAATAACGGTCCTCTCCTTTGTTTGCTAGATTTGCCTATGGTTTTGTCATAGTTTGCATGTCCCAAATTGTAATGCTCTGTGTTTCCTGAATAAACCCATTTGCATTGGTAAAATAATGTTTTATACTTAAGGTTAACAAGGGGTACAAGCCTCTTGATCCAATCGTCCAATCCCGGAGCCAAAATTCGTAGGTGGTGGGGGAATGGGATTTCTTTGGTCAAAGTTTCTTCCAACTTCCAGCCAACTACAAAGGTGGAATCAAGAAGTGAGGCTAGCCCACCCTAATCAAGACAGTAAGAACGTCTCTGTCCACCACCGTCAGCCAGTCCAGAAACAGCAGAGGAATGGGGCAGAGCCATCATAATCAGGATGGTGTAACTAACCAGGACACACCCCTGTTCACTGTCAGCCAATCACGAAAAGAGGAAAAAAATGATGGGGCTGAACCAGTGGCATCAGCCCAAAGCAAGTTCCTTGGGGGAGCGCTTGGCCTTCCAGCCAATCAGGAGCCAGAGCAGAGAAAGAGCTTCCCCCCCCCCCCGCCCCCCCCCCCCCCCCCCCCAGGTTCCACCTGGGCTCTCAGGAGCCTGGAAGGTCCAGGCTAGCTGTGGAGGCCTGGGAGGGAAGGGATCCTAAGTGTGGAAAGTGGCACGGAGCCTCCTCTGCATACATGCACACCTACAGAGAGTCTAAATACGTCGTAGAGGAGTTGACAGCGCATCTGGTCCCGTCCTGTCTTGTTTAGCTTCCTTCCATAGAAATACTAGCACCACTTCAACTTTTAGAAACTGCTGTAGGCTTACCACAACTCCTCCTTCATCAGGTAATGAGCAGGAACCTGGGCTTTCCCTTAGTGGCTCCAGCCTCCCAGCCCTGGCCTTTCCCCCCTACCTTTATCCCCGCCCATCAGCTGGCATGCTGAAACCAGGTCTACCCATCACCCCCACAAACCAGGGATGCCAAGGAAAATGACACAAGTGAGGGAGTGGAAGTGGGGACATTTTCACAGCTAGCCCTGGTTCTTACTTGTGCTGACTCGCCATGAGCATAGCCGCTGTCTATCTTATTTTCCTGCCCTTAGTATCTGGCTTACTAGCCCAGGGCACAACAAAGCACTTTTCAGCCAAGGGGCTTACCAGCCAGGGAACTTCTAGCCATGATTCAAGCCAACAGTATACTATTCAGGACCCAAGAGACCCACCTGCTGAGGGACATGGAAGCCACCAGCCTGACCTCCCAGTCACTCTCCACCGTGGGGTGTATCTTCCACCATTTCAAGGCCTTCCCTTTCCCCTGCTCTGCACTTCTGTAACTCCACAGTGCAAGGCTGGGAATAATACATACATACATACATACATACATACATACATACATGCCTACATAAATAAATAACCACCAAGAGGGGCACCTGGCTGACTCAGCTGAGAGAGATACAACTCTGGGTCATGAGTTCTACCCCCACACTGGGCATAGGAGCCTACTTTAAAAAAGAAATCAGGACATTTTTCAACTAAATACATTTTACTTTGGCTAAATACACATGCTTTCTGATTTTTGCAGTGTGTGTGTGTGTTTATACATTGTGCATAGAAGGGAAATGTATTTTGTTGGGGTTTCATTCTTCTTTCCACTCTGGGCCCATGTCTTCATCTGGGTACAATTCTTGTTTGTCAGATTAATGTGAATAATAGAATGGGGCAGAACAATCTTGTCTAAGTTGCCACTATTCCCAGTTGTACTATGACATACATAGTACTTCTCTTTAACTAACTTTAAAAAAAAAGGTAAATAAATTGCTTTCAAAAGGAAACTTTACTCATCACAAGAAAAAAAGTTCTGTATGTGTATGGTGATGGATGTTAATCAGACATTTTGGGGTGATCATTTTGCAATATGTACAAATACTGAAACTAGTATAATGTTATATGTCAATTATACCTCAATAAAAACAATTTTTTAACAAGGGAACTCTAAATCACTTTATAACCAGTATCTTTCCAAAAATTTTAAATAATTTAAAAAGAATGGTATATTTCACCATAAAGAGAGAATAACCATAAACATAAATACAGGAAAACAAAAACTATGTTATTAAATGTTAGGTACTTTCACCTGGCTGTTCTCTCAGCTTGCCAGCCACCCACCACTGATGTCTTTTTCATTCCAGGTGTGACGACTTTTTTCTTTGGCTGCTTTGAAAATGTCATTCTATTGTTTCCTGGTTTCTAATTATTTATTTTTTTAATGTTTATTTATTTTTGAGAGAGAGTGCGTGAGTGGGGAGGGGCAGAGAAAGAGGAAGACAGAAGATCAAAAGGGGGCTCTATGCTGACAGCAGTGAGCCAACATGGGGCTCAAACTCACAAACTGTAAGATCATGACCTGAGCCAAAGTCAGATGCTCAACTGACTGAGCCACCCAGGTGCCCCTCTAATTATTATTAGAATATAGTCCTCAGTTGATAACACTATATTGTACAATCGAAATTTGCTAAGAGAGTACATGTAAATATTCTTACACACAAAAATGGTAAATAAATATGTCAAGTGACGATGTGTTAATCAACTTGATGGGGGGGAACCCTTTCCATATATATGTAATCATCACATTTTACACTTTAAATACCTTACAATTTTGTCAATTAAACCTCAATAAAGTTGGGGGAAAATATAGTCTTAATTATTTTTGTTCCTTTGAAGTCCAGGTATCTTTTTTTCTGCGGCTACTGTGATGGTTAGTTTTATGTATCAAATTGTCTAGGCTATGATGCCCAGTTGTTTGGCAAAACACTAGTTTTGATGTTGCTGTAAAGGTATTTTGTAGATGTGATTAACATTTACAATCAGTTGACTTCAGGTAAAACAGATACCCTTCAGAATGTGGGTGGGCCTCATCCAATCAGTTGAAGGCCTCAAGAGCAAACACTTGCAGTTTCCTGGAAAATTAGAAATTCTACCTCAAGACTGTAAACAGACATCCAGCCTGAATTTGCAGCCTGCTGGGCTGCCCTGTGGTTTTTGGACTTCAGAGGGCAACATCAACCTTTCACTTGAATTTCCAGCCTACTAGCCTGTGCTAGAAATTTCCAACTTGCCAGTCCCCACAACCACATAAGCCAGTTCCTTAAAATAAATCTCTTTTCTCTCTCTTTCTGCATCTCTATCTCTGTGTTCTACTTCTCTGGGGAATCCTGACTGATACAGCTGCTTTAAATTTTTCTCTCTGGACTTTTCTGAACTTCTTGAATTTATGGGTTCACGTTTCTCATGATTTAGGGAAATTTGTCAGCCATTATCTCTTCAAATATTGAAATTTTTTAACCCAAGGACTCCAGTGGCAGCTATGACGGTTTTTTCCCCTTCCTTTTCCTCTCTGTGCTTCAGGTTGGATGAGTTCTATCAAATTGATTTTGATTTTTCTGATCTTTTCTCCTGCACCCAGGATGTTGCTAAGCCCAGGGAAATAATTTGACTTCAGATATTGTATTTATCAGCTGTGAACTTGGGGGCACTCCAGCTCTCAATCTGTCACACCAGCCCACTTGGCCTTGGAAAACTTTGCTGTTTTCTCTTTCTTCAGAACAGTCTCTCTGTCACAGGCTCGGTCCTTAATCCATCTGGACAGACATTTGGAAAAAATCCCGAGAAAGAAAAGCTGCTGATTTCTGCTTACTTAAGAGAGATAGTTCCCTCGTTGGATTTTAAATTCTTCAGAGTTTACTCTTTAGATTCCATAGCTCGTTGATGCCTTTAAAATGTGAATTTTTAGTTTATCCCTTTATCCATGACTGTTATGGAAGGAAAACGGTCTTCCATGACCCTAAATCGTACAGGTATGGAATTTGGATATTTTAAGATAGAAGTCACATCTTGGGCTCTCCTGCTTACACCTCCAACGGCTTCTCTTCACACTTGATATCCACACTCCTTACCATGGGCATGAGCACCATGACCTCATGACCCTGGGGGGTCTGTTCCTGATGACCATTCTATATGGACTTAACATACTCCCGTGGCTGTCCTCCAGGCATGCTGGCTTCTCCCTTTTTCCTACTCTTCTTTATCTCAGGAAGTTATACTTGGTATTCTGTCTGCTTGGATTTCTCTTCTCCCCGATACTTTCATAGGCCTCTCCTTCTCATGCTTCAGGCCACAGCTCAAACGTCACCTCCTAAGAGAGGCTTTTCCTGAACACATTATCATGTATACCTCCCATTCCCCAGCTTCTCTGTTTTATTTCCTTTAAATTATTTATGATGCTCTGGAGTGATTTCACTGATTTGCACTTTCTTATTTATGTCCTAGCTTCTGTCAAAATAACATGTATTTTGTGAGGTAGTGGTCTAATCTGTCCTGTTCAGCATTGCATTCTTAGGCTCTAGAACAATACCTAACACACAGAAAGTGTGCAATAATGGCTGCTGAACAAATAAATGAAATTCCCAGGATACTTACAGGAGCTGTTAGTACACAGGGCTGTGGAAGGGCATATCCCAACCACACACACAAATATGCACAATCATGCAGAAGGCATCGTAGGTACTGATCTCAGAAGTGCTGGTGGAGGGGGCAGGGCAGCTCACTAATGTCCAAGCCTGACTCCAAAGGTTCCCAGGAGAGCAGGAAGGACTTGGCACTGTGAGGGCACAGAGCATGCCAAAGAGGTGTCCTGGCTCGTGGTTCTTCTATTGTCTGGTGTCATAAAGATGAACAGGGACATTAACAGACTTGGAATGAAGGCCACAATGCTGAAGCACAAGGCCAGCAAAGCATTTTTCTTTGCTATGACTTTGTCTTCCAAACTATTTGCTTCTTGTGCCTGTGGAAGTGAAGACAGGCTGATATTTTCCTAAAAAGGGGTGAAACAGGGTAAGGAACCACAAGAGAGAAGCTGGAGACTATAATGGGGATTGGGGGTGGAGGGATTAGGTGGAGGAGAGGAGGAAGCAATGAAGCAGGGTGGGGCAGGGGGTCCAGGCAGGACCAGATGGAATGGGGTATGGAGGGGATCTTCAGGAGGAAGCAGAGTCAGCAGGGTGGTGAATGGGGTGGGAACAAGGCCCAGGGTAGCAAGGAGGGCGGGGTGCTGAATGGCTGGGGCTAGTATCTGGCAGGTGGGGTGCTGGGCAAGGGGTGCCAGGGTGTGGAAAGGGGGATGGGGTGGGGTTAGGGGTACTCCCCAGAGTGGGGGGACAATGGTTTATCCCCACCCACCAAGCAGGAGAACACTAGTATTCCCAGTGGGAAGAAGCAGAAGACAGAAAAATGGGAAAGCAGTGTATAGTCCTTTGCAGAGATGTTGAAGGCTGTCTTGTAGATGGGCTGCATCACAGTGACCTTGAACTCTGGGTCTCGGACATCAGTAGCTTGGACTCTAGCAGACAGAATGAGGTCTGCAGGGAAACCAAGAAGGGTCAGCAGATGCTGAGTAACGGGGGGCCATAGAAGAGACCACATCAGCAGGAGGGCCCTGGAAATACCCACCCCACAGTGACCACGGCCACCATTGATGGAAACTGGACCCCGTGACACTCCCTGATCCCATATAATACCCTTGCTGGCCCTATATTCCACTCTCTGGGTAACTTAGAAACCCTGTGTGCTTCCTCTGTCTCCCTAGACCCACCCCTGCTCTCCAGTATGGCACTACACCCTGTGCCTGTGCTGTCCAGTCAGATCAGCCAGGTACTAGCATATTACTGACAGTTCCCCTTCCAGTCTAAACAGTGCTCAGTTTAGATGTTATTAAATGGTCACTTTAGCCCAGTGATTCACAAATTTGAGCATACATACATCAGAGCCACCCGGAGGACTTACTAAAAACAGATCCCTGCACACCTTGTTTTTAAAAGATTGAGTTCAATGTCTAAATTGAATGCAGGGGCACCTGGGTGACTCAGTGGGTTAAGCAGATAAGTGTCTTACTCTTGATTTTGGCTCAGGTTCATGATCTCATGGTTTGTGAGATGGAGCCCCCTGTCCGGCTGTGCCCTAGGCGTGGAGCCTGCTTAACATTCTCTCTCTCTCCCTGTCCCTCTGCCCCTCCCCCACTCGCTCATTTGTGTGTGTGTGTGTGTGTGTGTGTGTGTGTGTGTGTATGCATGTGACTTGCTTTTTCACTTAGTGGTCTTGTTGATGAGGGAGCAAAAGGAGGGCTGAGGGCAAAGCACAAGCTAACACCCTGCACCCCTCCCCCCAGGTGGGATATGTGTGCCATTCCTGGCTCTCCAGGAACAAAGAAAGGGGAAAACAAGTGGTTAACTGATAGAGATCACAGTCATGCAGGACCTGAGTCTCCATCAGTTTGCAACTGCCTTAATGATTTATAAGAAAAAAAAAAAAAAAAAAAACAATCTTACCAATAGCAAGACCTCCAGAAACCTATAGACTCAATTTCCTGGAACCCTAACATCACCCTCCCCTCCAAAGGATAGAAAATCTTACATAATCAGTCACTTCTCACAATCACAGTGTAGCTCTTTCTGCCCATGCTTCCTGTCCCTGTGCTATAATAAAAACACCCTTTTGCACTGAAATTTTCTCAAGAATTCTTTCTTGGCCTTTGGCTGCCAAGCTCCACTTCAAACCACATCATTTTCATAAGAAGAAGTTTTAAAATTTGTAAAGTCCAATGAACATTTTTTAATATTGTGCTTAGATTTTTTGTGTTTTTTTTAAGTTTATTTTATTTATTTTGAGTGTGTATGTGTGCATACAAGTGCACATGCATACACACACACACACACACACACACACAAATGAGCGAGTGGGGGAGGGGCAGAGGGACAGGGAGAGAGAGAATGTTAAGCAGGCTCCACACCTAGGGCACAGCCGGACAGGGGGCTCCATCTCACAAACCATGAGATCATGAACCTGAGCCAAAATCAAGAGTCAGACACTTAACTGCTTAACCCACTGAGTCACCCAGGTGCCCCTGCATTCAATTTAGACATTGAACTCAATCTTTTAAAAAATTTTTTCAATGTTTATTTATTTTTGAGACAGAGAGAGACAGAGCATGAACAGGGGAGGGGCAGAGAGAGAGGGAGACACAGAATCTGAAACAGGCTCCAGGCTCTGAGCTGTCAGCACAGAGCCTGACGCGGGGCTCGAACTCACGGACCACGAGATCATGACCTGAGCCGAAGTCGGCCGCTCAACCGACTGAGCCACCCAGGCACCCCTGAACTCAATCTTTTAAAAACAAACCAGAGCCCGGGCACCTAGTGGCTCAGTCAGTTAAGCATCTGACTTAGGCTCAGGTCATGATCTCACAGCTCGTGGGTTCAAGCCCCACGTCCGGCTCTGTGTTGACAGCCTGGAGCCCACTTCGGATTCTGTGTCTGCCTCTCTCTCTGCCCCTCCCCAGCTCATGCTCTGTCTCTCTCTCAAAAATAAATAAACTTCAAAAAAAAAATAAAAACAAAAACAAACCAGAGCCTGTGTTCTCCCTGTTTAATACCTCTAATGGCTTCACTTCACACTTAAAATCCAGCCTTCCTCCTGTGACCTTGATGCTGTGACTTGCCTCCTGGCCTCCTCTGACCTCACTTTATAGTACTCCCATGGCTCACCCCAGCCCCACTAATCTTTCTATTCCAGGGACAAGGCAGGCTCCTTCCTACCTGAGTTTTTGCACTTAACTGCTCTGCTTAGCCCTCTCTTCCAGATGTTTCTGTGGCTCTCTCTTCTCACTTCAGGTCACAGCTCAAATATTAGGTCCCCAGTGAAGGCTTTCCTGAGCCACTCTGTCATAAGTCCCTCTTCCTGCTCACCCAATTTTATCCTGTTTTTTTTTTTCTTTTTCATAATGTTGACCACCAACTAGAGTTGTGCTGTCCAGGACAGTAGCCACTAACCACATGTGGCAAATTTAATCTAAATACATTATAATTAAATTAAAAAATTGAGTTCTTCAGTTGTACTAGCCACATTCCAGGTGCTTGGCCAGTAAATACCATATTGGATAGAATGGCTCCATCGTTGCTGAAAGTTCTATTAGACAGTGCTGCCCTCAGCTACCTTGCTGCTTTATATTACTCTTTTCTGTGTCCCCTCAATATAAGTTTTATAGAAGCAAATACCTCATTTATCAGAATCAGCACCGAATCACCAAGGTCTAAAACAGTGCCTGGCACACTAAAGTGGTTGCCCAATAAATGTTCACTGAATATATGGATAAGCCCTATGGTACTCAGCAAAGCGGACACACAAAAGCATGTGAACACATGTGTATATGAGCAGAAAGCACAAGTCTCCTCAAACTTTATTGCTCTTAAAAAGTGCTAATGGAGGGGAGACTTCCTCCATTACAATAGGTTATTGATGTCCAAGTTCAAAGGCTCTAGGAGGTACAGTTCATGACTTTTTGAAGGAGGTGAGCTTTCAGTATGACCTCATATTTTCTGTTTCAAGACTGCAGCTACAATGGAGCAAATGATCATAATGGAGCCCACCAGGATGCTTGAGATGCTGAAGGCCAAGGCCAGTCTGGAATTTATCTGTGCCTTCCTCTGATTTCCATGAAAGTTGGCTTCCCAGGTCTGTGGGTATGAAGGCAACCTGGTGGGAATGTTTCAAGGGTGGAGTGAGATGGGGAGGGGCAACCCAGGGGAGAGCTGAGGAATGTAAGTCCAGGAATGCTGGTGTGAGGGAGGTAAGGGCTGGTTCAGTCCCCCAGTGGAAAAAGGAAGAGGAGCAGAGAAGAGGCCCTGGGGAGGAGTAAGGGCAGCTATATAATGAAGAAGGAGGGAGTAAATTCTCCAGGAGGACCATGAAGAGGTCCCTGGGGAGGAACAGGTGGGGGGGAAAGGACAGAGGAGGTATATCTGGGAACAATGTGAGTTGGTGGTAGCTAGATGGTGCCCACCTTGAGGGAGAACAAGAGACCTGGGATCGCCAACAGAATAATGAAGAAGAAGAAGAAGAAGGCAATGATGGAGAGGAACAAATAATCCTTTTCTGGGGGATTCAAGGACGTCAGGATGACTGGCTGCGTTGGAGTGACTTTGAACTCCAGGTTTGTGGGTTCAGTGACAGTAGCCATGGACGTTGGCCTGAGGAAGAAACGCTGAACGGGCAGAATCTGCAGACAGGAAATGGGTCCCAGATAGGGAACATCTGAATTCCCAGGAAATGAGGATCAGCTGAACCAACCCCTCTACGTAGAAAAGCACTGAAAATGGACACTGTCCCAAGCCAGAACCCACTACACCTCCTTGTTCCTGTATAATACCCTTGCTGGTTCTATGACACAATTCAATCTTCCTCTATCCTCTCATAATTCCTCTCTGTACCCCCCCCCCCCATTTCTCCCTTCAGCTGCTTCACTTTCCTCTTCTAAACTCTCTCACCCCGGGGCGCCTGGGTGGCTCAGTCGGTTAAGCGTCCGACTTCGGCTCAGGTCACGATCTCGCGGTCCGTGAGTTTGAGCCCCGCGTCAGGCTCTGGGCTGATGGCTCAGAGCCTGGAGCCTGTCTCCGATTCTGTGTCTCCCTCTCTCTCTGCCCCTCCCCCGTTCATGCTCTGTCTCTCTCTGTCTCAAAAATAAATAAAAACGTTAAAAAAAATTTAAAAAAATAAACTCTCTCACCCCGCTCCACCCACATACACTTCAACTCTCCACTCTTTTCCAATAACCCCTCACAAACCTACTTAATGGCCCTGGGACTTCCCTTGGCTTAGTTTCTGAGGCTGTCTGGGCAATTTTCATCATGGGGCATGGCTTCTCTGTTGGCCACCACTTCATTATGATTAGTTGCTCTGGTATAGGCGTGTTTCGAGTGCTCAGACCCAGCTTCTGATTGGTTCAGTGTGTAAGGGGCATTGCTTAGCCCCTCTCCTTTCTTCCTGCCCTCAATCGATTCAATGAACCCAATGAACCCAATGAACCTAATGACTGGGTTAAGTTACTTGCTCTTTTTGTTGTTGTGCCCAGTTTGAATTCTTCATTGGTTCAACAGAACCAAGGGTGTGGGTCTCACTTCTAGATTGAATCTAAGTGCAACAGGACATTTACTGATATTCCTACAAGGAGCCTATAGTATGCTAGGCCCACAGTGGGCTCTGAGGACCATGTAGTGACTAACGCAGCCAAGATCGCAGCTCTCCTGGAATCCACAGCCCATGGGGGAGAAGGAGGGGAAAAGTCCAAATAAATAAACAAAATGATTTAAGGGAAAACCAAGGGCTCTGGGGAATAACTAAAATGAGGAAGAGGGGCTCTGGAGGGCCACACAGGGCTGAGGGGTGGGGCTGAGTGGACAGGAAAGGCCTCTCTGAGAAGGAACATCTGAGCTGAGACCTGAAGTACAAGAGGAGCCATAATCAGAGGATTCAGAAGAAAGACTTCCAGGCATGGGGAACAGCAAACACAAAGGATCTGGGGTGGGAGGATGTTGGTGAGAACAGAAGCATTAAAGAGGGCAGTGTAGCTGGACTCAGTGATGGATCTAGATGCATAAAGAGCATATATAGCTGCACAGATTCAAACACACACACACACACACACACACACACACACACACACACAGTCTACAAGCCAGTAAGCCCTCCTTAGAATTTTTTCATTTTGAATGTTTTCAACATCCCCTTTCTATTAACAGCCCTGTGTGGTGCTGGAAGGGATCCAGAGCAAGTGGGTGAGGTGTTTGTGCTCATCCCCTTGAAGAGTTAGGCTGAATGGCTGAAGGATCTCTCTGCTGGCAGTTCCCTGCCTTGAAAGTTCTTTGGCTGGGTGTTTCTTGGCTTTGCCAGGCCATCAGAAAAAGATGTAAAAATGTAAGATGATGAAGGAAGCACTCATTATTCCACATATATTCAGCCAAGTGGCCCATACTGAAATTTATCATCTGTGACCCACTTGTTCTTTTTAGCTCCCCTGGTCTTTGGAGATGGAAAGGAGATGTGCCTTCATGATGTCTGCCCTGGGAGACCACTGGGGATGGGACCAAAGCCATGGCTGAGAGCTACAACCTTCTACCTTCAGTCCATGAAGTCCTAGGATGGAAGAGATGCAGAGGGTGGGGACTTTAGGTGAGGCATGGGACAGGAGGGTGGCAAAGGGTCAGAGAGTGGCCAGCCTTGATAGAGAAAGCTAAGAGATGGGACCTCTAGGGGAAGAATCAGATCTGAAATAGTGATTTTTCCGAGTGTGGTTCCTCGACCAGCCGTGTCAACATCACCCAGAAATCTCTTAAAAATGCAAATCCTTGCCCACTCCCACACTTACTGAGTATAAAATCCTGGTGGTGCCCAGCAATCTGTGTTTTGATAGGCCCTCCAAGTAATTCTTATACAAACTAAAGACTGAGAACTCCCAGATGAGAAGAATGAATGAGAAAGAGTGGAAGTGCCCAGGCCCTTCTAGGAGCTTCACTCAGACCTCTGGCCTTTGTGTTTAGGATGTTCCTTTGTTCTGGAGGTATGGAAGCTCCCCAGCTGGGTCCGCATGGGGTTTTATATCCATAAACAGTGGGGAAAACATAATAAAATAGTTTCACCTAACCCAAAGAAAGACATTAAGTTTTCAAATCAAGTTGAAAGTACTTAGGAATCACTTATCGACATGACACATAAATCTAGTATATTGTCATCAAAATCCTCAATTCTAAGACATGACAGAATTTTATAAGCTGGCGAACTGAACAAACAAGGTTATTTATATGGAGAGGGAATTAAATAAACTATAGACGATTAAGAGAAAATACAGGGAATTTAATAACAGTAGACATTTAAAATGATTCGGAGGGGGAAAGAGGAATGTATATAGGCTGAGCAAGCTAGGGAAAATAATAAGTAGAAAAGGAAAGCAACATTTTATGCATAAACTATGATGGAACAAATAAAAGTAAGCAAATCAGTTACCATACTGAATATGAATTTCCTGAATTCCCCTAAAAGTTAGAGATTTCAGATTAACAAAATAAAAACACCAACATTTAGCTAGATGTTGCCTTTAGCAGTATACCACTTAAAGAAAACATTACCAACAACAGAAGATTGAGGATGAGGCCACAAAGAGCAATACAGGCACATAACACAAACAGGGCAGAAGTAATAATATACACATCAAAGCAAAAAGGAGATAAAAGTGTCAAAGAAGGATGGGGTAAAAACTAAAGTTTTCAATGTACAATGCACAAAAGAAGACATGTCTGTCACAAATATTTATGTAGTGAACTCTAAATCAGCTACATTGTGAGAACAAAAGCAACAAACAGAAGAAATTTTAATAAAGCCACTAGAAATATAAGGACTTAAATATACCTCTTAGAAAATTTGAAAATGAAATAGAAACAGGATGTACAAATATGTATAGGATTTGAATAATTTAACTAGTAAGTACAATTAGAGAGTTATTTAGAAAGTTACACTCTGAAGTAGTTACTGCACCTTCTTTAGTTATAGAAATATTTATAGAGAAATATTTATAAAATTCATCAAGAACCTGGCTACAAATAGAAATTAAAAAATGTAGAGTTCCTTAAACAATACCAAAAAATCGGAAGTAAACAGAAAGGAGACTTGGAAAAATTTCTGTTTGCAAACTAAGAGATAGTCTCATAAATTACAGCCATACCTCAGAGATATTGCAGGTTGGGTTCCAGACCACAACAATAGTCAATATCACAATAAAGCAAGTCAAATGAATTTTTTGGTTTTCCAGTGCATATGAAAGTTATGTTTATACTATCCTATAGTCTATTAAATGTGCAATACCATTGTATCTGAAAAAAATGATGTACATAACTTTAATTTTAAAATACTTTATTGATTGGGGCACCTGGGTGGTGCAGTCGATTAAGCATCCAACTTTGGCTCAGGTCATGATCTCGCAGTTCGTGAGTTCAAGCCCCACGTCAGGCTCTGTGCTGACAGCTCAAAGCCTGGAACCTGCTTCAGATTCTGTGTCTCCCTCTCTCTCTGCCTCTCCCCCACTCATGCTCTGTTTCTCTCTCTCAAAAATAAATAAACATTAAAAAAATTAAAAATAAACAAATTTTAGAACTGAAAAATGTAACGAACTGAAAAAATTTTTAAAAATCATTAGATGAACTCAATAGCCCATAGAGATGACAGAGGAAAGAATCAGTAAACATGAAGGCAGTTAAATAGAAATTATCCAATTTAAATAATAGAGAAGAAAATTAAGAAAAATTAACGGAATCTCAGAGACCTGTAGGACAATATCAAAAAGCCACGTCATCACAGTTTCAGAAGGAAAGAAGAAAGAGTGCTGTAGAAAAAAACCATGAAACAATAATGGCTGTAAACTTCCCAAGTTTGGTGAAAGACATAGATTTTAAAAAGCTCAATGAATCCCAAACAGGATAAATCTAAAGAAACACACACACACACACACACACACACACACCATAATCAGACTTCTGAAAACATAGAAGAAAATCCTCATGACCAGAGTTAGATAATACAGAATTCTTAGATGTGACACCAAAAACACAGTCATAAAAGGAAAAATTTGAAACTGGCTGTTGTCAAAATTAAACATATTTGCTCTGCAAGAGAAAAAAAATTGAAAAGAGAAGTAACAGACTGGGGAAAATGTTTAAAAATCACATTTCTGAAAAAAATACTTTTATCAGAATCACAGGAAGGAAACAATCCAATTTAAAAATGGGCAAAAGTGGGGCGCCTGGGTGGCTCAGTCGGTTGAGCGTCCGACTTCGGCTCAGGTCACGATCTCGCAGTTGGTGAGTTCGAGCCCCGCGTCAGGCTCTGGGCTGATGGCTCAGAGCCTGGAGCCTGCTTCCGATTCTGTGTCTCCCTCTCTCTCTGACCCTCCCCCGTTCATGCTCTGTCTCTCTCTGTCTCAAAAATAAATAAACTTAAAAGAAAATTTTTTAAATGGGCAAAAGAGGCACCTGGGCGGCTCATCCAGTTAAGCATCTGACTCTTGATTTCGGCTCAGGTCATGATCTCACAGTTTGTGAGTTCAAGCCCTGAGTCAGGCTCTGCACTAACAGTGCAGAGCCTGCTTGGAATTCGCTCTCTCTCGCTCTCTCGCTCTCTCTCTCTCCCTCTTTCTCTGTCCCTCCCCTGCTTGCCATCTCTCTCTCTCTCTCTCTCAAAATAAATAAACATTAAATTTTTTTTTTAATGGACAAAAGATTTGAACAGATCCTTTATTAAAGAGGCTATAAGAACATCAAATAAGCACAGAAAAAATATTCAAAATCATTAGCTATTCTGGAAATACATATTAAACTTTGATGACATGCCACTGCCTACTTGTTAGGATGATTCAAGTAAAAAAAGGCTGGAAATATCAAGTATTCACGAGGACATGGAGAACTGGAACCCTCATTCATTGCTGGTGGGAATGAAAAATGGTACAGTGTTCTGTAAAAACAGACTGAAAGTTTCTTATAAAATTAAACACACATTTATCCTATGACCCAGCAACCCTACTTATGGGTAATTACCCTAGATAAATGAAAACACGTTCACACAAAATTTTATGAGAATATTTATAAACACTCTATTCACAATCTCCAAAAATCGGAACAGTTCAAATGTCTCTCAATGAAGGTGTGGATGAACAAATCGCATAGACCAATACATTGGAATATTACTCAGAAATTAAATGGAACAAACTGGTGATACATTCAACAACTTGGATAAATCGTAGTCATTAGGCTGAGGGAAATAAGCCACTCTTAAAAGGTTATTTACTTAGAGTGATGTCCATGAAAATGACAGAGTAGGGAACTTCAAAATCCCATCCCTTCACAAAAGCAGTGATTAAACTAACAAAAACTGTCAAAATCAGCTTTATCAGAATCAGGGGCTTACAGCAACCAGGGAATGCTTAATCAAGGAAAAAACCCAGCAGTGTCAGTAAGAGAGCTTTATGGTGTTTTAACTTATCTTGGCACCATTTCCCACTCCCCAGCCCAGTTGTAGCCTTGAAGACAACAGCTTACATTCCCAGTACAAATTCTCAGAACCTATACTTAGGTACTAGATACAAAATTAATTCTTAAAGAATCATGGTTGTTGCTTTGATCTGTCTGGTGGCCCCCTGAAAGATCAGCTCAAAAGGCTCGCCTTTATTTCCTCTTATTGAGAACAAACCCAGGGATGAGGCAGCTACTAGAGGTGGAGGAAGTCTCAAAGGCAAGTGAATTAGCTGTTGCCACCTAGGTGAGAGGGTTAACAGTTGGATAACAAATCACAGACAAACCAAAGAGCTGTGGAATAAAAGCTGGGGAATGAGATGCTTGAGAAACAGTGTAGAAAAGTTCCCACACATTCCTGGGAGTCTAGAAGTCCATGTGTTTGTCCAGGGGTGGGTGCATGCTTGGAGAAGACCTGAGAAGACCCTCAGCTCTCGCCTCTGGCTGAACTTTAGGCCTGTACAAGCAGTAAGTGATAGTGAAGGCAGAGTTGTAAACTACCTGCCTGAGTGTTGAGGGCATTCGCCAAAAGTGAGTGAAGAATATTTGAAGAAATAATGGCCAAAAAACTTCCCTAATGTATTAAATATGCAAATCTACACATCCAAGAAGCTAAATAAACTTCATATAGAATAAACTCAGAGAGATCCACCCTTTAAACTATAGAGAACAAACTGATGGTTATCAAAAGGGGAGTGGAGGGGAGGGATGGGTTAAACAGGTGATGGGGAGTGCACTTGTTATGATGAACATATAATGTTCATGTTGTATGGTGTTATATGGAAATGTTGTATGAAAGTGTTGAATCACTATATTGTATACCTGAAACTAATATTATTCTGTATGTTAACCAACTGGAATTTAAATAAAAACTTAAAAAAACAGAGAGAGATCCACCTTGGTAAAAACCATAATAGGGCGGCCTAGGTGGTTCAGTTGGTTAAGCCACCAACACTTGACTTTGGCTCAGGTCATGATCTCATGGTTTGTGGGATCAGGCCCTGTGTTAGGGGCCACCAGCACAGAGCCTATTTGGGATTCTCTCTCTGCCCCTACTCCACTCATGTGTGCACTGTCTCTCTCAAAATAAATAAATAAACATTTAAAACAAAACAAAATACCATAATCAAACAATCAAAAAAACAAAGAATCCTGAAAGTAGCAAAAGATGTGATTCATCACATACAAGGGATCCTCAATAAGATTACAGCTGATTTCCTATCAGAAACCATGGATGCTTAGAAACACTGGATGATATATTCAAAGTGCTGAAAGAAAAAAAATTCAACCAAGAATTCTCTATACGGTGAAATATATTTTACATAAATATATATAAAACTATATATTCCACAAAAATGGAGAGATTAAGACACCTTTTTTTTAAAGTTAGTTAGTTTATTGATTGATTGATTGATTGATTTTGAGAGAGAGAGAGCAGAGGATGGTCAGAGAGAGAGGAAGAGAGGGAGAGAGAGACTCCCAAGCAGACTCTGCACTGTTCGGCTCTGGCCCAACGCAGGGCTTAAACCTATGAACCATGAGATCATGACTCGAGCCAAAACCAAGAGTCAGACGCTTAACCAACTGAGCCATCCAGGTGCCCAAGACACTTTTAAATAAACAAAAACAGAGGGTTGGTTGCTAGTAAACCTGTCTTACAAGAAATGCTAAAAGAAGTCCTTCAGGCTGAAATGAAAGGACACTGGGCAATAACTTGAATCCACAGAAAGAAATAAAGAATACTTGTAAAAGTAACTGTATACATAAATATAAAATTCAGCATTAATGTATTTCTGGTTCCTCCTTCTTTTTCTATATGATGTAAAGATAATTACCAAACAGAAGAATCTATAAATCTGTGATGATGAGTACAAAATGTAAAAGATATAACTTGTGAAAATAACAATACCAGTGAAGGGAAATGCAGCTACATTGAAGCAAAGAGATTTTGTACAATATTGAAACTAAATTGTTATTAATTCAATTATATTGTTATAAATTAGTTGTAATCCCCAGGAAAACTACCAAGAAAATAACTATATTTTGTAAGAGAAATAAGAAGGAGATTAAAATGGTACCCTAGAAATATCTAAATAGCACAAAGAAAACAGTAGGAGAAGAAATGAAGAACAAAAATCATATAAGATGTATAAAAAAATCAAATAGCAAAATGTTAAAAGTCTTTCATTATCAACAATTACACTAAATGTAAATAAATCAAATTCTTCAATTAAAAGATAATTGGCAGAATAGGTTCAGGAACATGCTCCAACTATATATTGCCTACACTTTAGAGCCAAAGACATAAACAGGTTGAAAGTGAAAGGATGGGGGGCTCCTGGGTGGCTCAGTCGGTTGAGCGTCCGGCTTCAGCTCAGGTCACGATCTCGGGGTCCGTGAGTTCGAGCCCCGCGTCAGGCTCTGGGCTGATGGCTCAGAGCCTGGAGCCTGCTTCCGGTTCTGTGTCTCCCTCTCTCTCTGACCCTCCCCCGTTCATGCTCTGTCTCTCTCTGTCTCAAAAATAAATAAACGTTAAAAAAAAATTAAAAAAAAAAAAGTTAAAGGATGGGAAAATATTTTCCATGCAAACAGTAACCAAAAGAGAGCTGGAGTCACTATCCTAACATCAGAAAAATAGACCTTAAGACAAAAATTATTACAAGAGATAAAGAGAACATTATATAATTACAATGATAAAAGGGAAAATCCATCAATAAGATATACCAGTCAAAAACATAGATTCACCTAACCACAGAGCCTCAAAATTTTGAGGCAAAAACAGAAGTGAAGGAAAACTGACAGCCCAATAATAACGGTGGGATAGTTTAACAACTCAATTTCAATAACAGAAACAGAAAACCTGAATAATATTTTATATTACCTAGACCTAACAGACATCTTTAGAACATTCCACCCAACAAGAGAAGAATACACAGTCTTCACAAGTGCACATGGAACATTCTCAAGCATAGATCAAATGTTAGACCCCAACACGTCTAAATATACATAAAACACTGAAATAATACAAAGTATGTTCTCCAAACAAAATGGAATGAAATTAGAAATCAGTAAGAGAAGAAAATCTGAAAAATTCAAATATGTATAAATTAACACACTCTTAAACAACCAATAAGTCAAAGAAGAAATCAAAGGGAAATAGAAAATGCTCTGAGATGAATGAAAACAAAAACACAACATACCAAAATTTAGGGCATGTGGTAAAAGCAGTGCTCACAGAGAAATTTATAGCTTAAATTCCTACATTAAAAATGAAGAAAGATATCAAATCAACAACCTAACCTTCTGTCTTAAGTTACTATAAAAAGATGAAAAAAATGAAACCCAAAGCAAGCAGAAGGAAAGAAATACTAAAAGTTGGAGTGGTGACAAATGAAATAGAGAATAGATAAATAATAGAGAAAATCAATGAAACCAAAATTAGTTCTTTGAAAAGATCAATAAAATTGGCAAACCTTTAGCTAGACAGACCAAGAAAAAAAGAGAGAAGACTCAAATTACTAAAGTCAGAAACACTTTCAAAAGTGAGGACATTGGGGCACCTGGCTGGCTCAGTAAGTGAAGCATGTGACTCTTGATCTTGGGGTTGTAAGTTTGAGCCCCATATTGGGTATAGAGATTACTTAAAAATAAAATCTTTAAAAAAAAGTGAGGATTCACCACCAACCTTACAGAACTAAAAAGGATTATAAGAAAATACTTATGAACAATTATATGCCAACAAATCCCTAAATGAAATGCACAAATTCCTGGAAAGTCAAAAACTACCAAAACTGACTCATGAAGAAACAGACATTCTGAATTAACCAGTAACAAGTAAAGAGATTAAATCAGTTTAAAACCAAACCAAACCAAACAACAACAAAAACTTCCAACAGAGAAAATCCCAGGCCCAGAAAGCTTCACTAGTGAATTCTATCAAATGCTTAAAGAATTAAAATGAATCTTTTTCAAACTCTTCCAAAAAATAGAAGAGGAGAAACTCCTTCCTAACTTACTGTATGAGGTCAATGTTACCCTGATATCAAAACCATACAAAGACATCACAAGAAAAGAAAAAAGACCAATATCCCTTATGAACATAAATGCAAAAATCCTCAACAAAATACTAGCCAACTAAACCCAGCAGCATGTTAAAGGAATTATACACCATGAGCAAGTGAGATTCATCCCAGGAATGCAAGGCGGTTTAACATATAAAGCTAAATCAATGTAATATGCCATATTAATAGAATGACAGGGAGAAAATAGGATTATCTCAACTGATACAGAAAAGGTATTTGACAAAATTGAATACTGCTTCATGATTTAAAAAAAAAAAAATCTACTCAGAATGCTAGAAATAGAAGGAAACTAGCTCAACCTGATAAAGGGTATCTAGGAAAACCCCACAGCTAACATCATACTTAATGATATGATGCCTTCCCCCTAATATCAGGAATAAGACAAGGATATCTGCTCCCACCACTTCTATTTAACACTGTACTGAAAATTCTAGCCAGAGCAATTTGACAAGGAAAAGAAACAAAATCATCCAAATTGGGAAGGAGAAATCTAAACAATCTCTATTCATAGATGACATGATTCTATGCATAGAAAATTCTCAAGAATCCACAGAAAAAAACTATTATAACTAATAAATGATTTCAGCAAAGTTGCAGGATACAAAGATCAACACATAAATATCAATTGTATTTTATTACGCTATCAATGAACAACGTGAAAATGAAATTAAGAAAACAATCCCATTTACAAAAGCATCAGAAAGAATAGAACACTTAGAAATAAATTTAATCAAAGGAGGTACAGGACTTGTACCTAAAAACTGTACTAAAAACTATAAAACATCTCTTAAAGAAATTAAAGAAGACTTAAATAAATTGAGACATCTTGTGTTCATCAATTGGAAGGCTTAATATTTTTCAGATGGTAATATTCTCCAAATTGTTCTACAGATTCAATGCAATCTCTATCAAAATTTCAAAGGTCTTCTTTGTGGATATGGACAAACTGATTTAAAAAATCACATAGAACTGCAAGGGACCACAAAAAACAAAACAATCTTGAAAAAGAACAACAAAGTTGGAGGACTCATTTCCTGATTTCAAAACTTTGATTAAAGCCACAGTAATCACAAAGAGTTCAGCACTGGCATAAGGATAGAGTATGGCACTGACATACAGCTAACTGCAGGAGAACTGAGATAGAAATAAACCCATACAGGGGTACCTGGGTGGCTCAGTGGGTTAAGCGTCTGATTTCGGCTCAGGTCATGACCTCGCAGTTCGTGGGTTCAAGCCCCACATTGGGCTCTGTGCTGACAGCTCAGAGCCTGGAACCTGCTTTGGATTCTGTGTCTCCTTCTCTCTCTGCCCCTCCCTGCTTGCACTCTCTCTCTCTCAAAAATAAATAAACCTTAAAAAAAATTAAAGAAAAAAAAAGAAAGAAACCCACACATCTATGGTCAGTTTTGGAATACCCAGTCCATTCAGTGAGAAAAGAAGAGTCTTTTCAATAAATGGTGCTAAGAAAACTGAATAGCCACATGTAAAGGAATGAATTCAGATACTTGCCTCACACCCTATACAAAAATTAACTCAACATGGATAAAAAATCCAAATGTGAGAGATAAAATTATAAAACTCTTAGAAGAATGCACAGAGGTAAATCCTGCATGACTTTAGATTTGGCAATGGGTTCTTAGATATGACACAAGCACAGGGGGAAAAAAATAGATAAATTGGACTTCAACAAAATTAAAAAATTCTGTGCATCAAAGAACACTATCAAGAAACTGAAAAAATAACACCCAGAATGGGAAAAATATTTGCAAATAATATATCTGATAAAGGACTAGTATTCAGAATATGTAAACAGATCTTACAACTCAACAACAAAAAGACAAAACCCAGCTAAAATATGGGCAAAGGACTTGAATAGACAGTCAAGTCATTCATTTCTTCAAAGAAGATCTACAAGTGGCCAATAAACACATGAAAAGATGCTCATTAGCTATTAGGGAAATGCAAAGCCAAGCCACAATATTTAATGGGTGTAAATAAAGTCTATAATTCTTAAAAAGGAAGAGAACAAGTGTTGGTAAAGGATGTGGAAAAACTGGAACTATTATACACTGCTGAAACAATACAGCTACTGTGAAAAAGCCTGGCACTTTCTCAAGAAGCTAAACATATAATTAGCATATGACCCACGCAAGAAACTAAACATAGAGTTAGCATATGACCTACCAATCCTACTCCTAGGATCCTATAAAACCCAAGAGAACTGAAAGCAGGTGTTCAAACAAAAACTTGTATAAGTTATATATGTCCATACATATATACATATTTGATATATATACATATATATGGTAGCAGCACTTTTCATAATAGGCAAAAAGTAGACACAGTACTAATGTCCATCAACAGATGAATCAATAAAAAAAATGGCATATATCCATACAATGGAATATTATTCAGCCATCAAAGGGACTAAAGTACTGATTCATGATACAGCATGGATGATATTATACTAAGTGAGACAAACCAAACAAAAAAGTATGATTTCATTTACAGTTTTCCCGTGTCACTCAAAAAGCAGAGTGTTCCCATGAAAAGTGTCATAAAGTGAAATGGCAAATAAAGCAAAGAAGTAATTATCATTAATTTATATGAGAAAATTTTTGAGCATTCCTATATCCAAACAAATAACCTCTCTTAGGCTTTTCTGATACCTTAGGATGCATCTTGCTGATGGATGCACAAAATAAGTCGAGATAAAAGCACAGATGCTCACAGACATAGTTCAAAGCTCTGGAGTCTTGATGTTAAGACGCTGAGTGTAGTTCCCAGGGAAGGAGCATGGTGGTTGCCTCTCTTGCTGCTGGGAGTGCCCACTGCCTCTATTAATGGCTCCCTGCCAAACGATGCTGAATGCTATTTCCACTTTTTGCCTTTTTTTTGTAAAAGTGAAAGTCCTCTTAGGATTCCTTATGGCTAGCGAAAACAGGTACTAATGTAGATCTTTCGTGAAAGCAACGTGGAGTAGTACAAGCTTTTGAAAAGTGAGGGGTACGTGTATATGAAATGTCTATAATAGGAAAAATCCACATGGACAGAAATCAGATTAGAGGTTTCCAGGGGATGGGGGAAGAGGAGAATGAGGAATGACTACTTAAATGCCCCAGGTTTCTATTTGGGGTGGTGAGATTTTTCGGGAATTGGACAGTGGTGATGGTTGCACAACATTGCGAATGTACTAAAATCCAATGAACAGATGGGGGCCATTTCTAAGCAGACATTTCATAAGCCATTGTATGATTCAGCTATTCTTTTTTCTCTACCTTGAGATCTGCAGGATCAAAAATATCATCTTCTTCTTCAGTCTGGATCCTGTAATGAAGATGACCTGGAGCTGAGCTGAAAACAGACTGAGCCACTGAGACTTAGGAGTCATTTGTTCTAGGAGCATAAATTAGCCTAAGATAATTGACATAGCCCCCCTCATTAACTGTGTTTCACACAGAAAGTAACTCTGTTTGCACCTCAAGTTACACAAAAATATTTCTTGATGGTGGATCCTTCAGCTTCTCCCATAACCTTTCCCATCAAAGAAACTCTAATATTTTTATTATACCTGGGCATGGTCAGCAATCAGTGTCTGCTGACTGGATTAATAAGTAAGGGCTGAAAACTCACACAAACATCTTCCATTGGTAGATCTTCCTACAAGATTTACTGACATAAAAAAATCTGAAGGTGGGAACTGGGTCAGAGGCACACCCCAGTTCAAAGATGATCTTAGAGATGAAGAGGGACGTCTAGTCTCTGGAGTTCTGAGGAAAGTTTCCTGGTTTGTGGGTACTTCTGTCATCAAGCTAAATGGACTGAAATTATTGCAGTGTAGAGCCACAGGCTTAGGATGATGGCTGTGAGGCCCATGGCAAAAGCCAGCTGGAATATTTCTCCACCTTCTGCTCCTTCCATGTCTAATGCTTTCTTGGTCTATGGAGGTAAAGAAAGATGGGTGGGGGTGCCCTCGGGAATCAGTGTGAAGATGGGGAGAAGGGAAACCAGTGCAGGGCAGAGTCCCCGGAATGAAGCAAGAGGGGCTAATCCAGAAAGAGAGGTGGAGATGGAGGGGGGGGCACTGTAAAGAGAAAAGAAGGATGTGGAGAGAGGCAAGGTAGGGTTCCTCTGTGAAAGAGAGGAAGTGGAAAGAAGTTGGATAGAAAAGGATAAAGTTCCAAAGGAGGAGAGAAGAGATGGTTTAAGGCTGCCTGTGGGAGAGGGGAAATAAGCAGGGGTGCTGATCTCCATTGAGAAGGCAAGGGAGACACCAAGAAGGGTGGGAGGAATTGGGCCCACACCCACTTTGCAGGTAAAAATGCTGTCTGTGATCCCAAAGGGCAGGCAGCAGAAAAAGGGACACCCTGAACAGAATCAAGTAGTTGTCAAAGTGGAGATCCAGGGACATCTCATCACCAGGGTTCTGTGGCATGACCTACAGGGCTAGGAGGGCAACAGATTGAGGTTGATCAGGGTGAGGGAAAGGATCTCATCACAGTGGCCAGAAGAATGGACAGCAGAGACCTAAATGAATGGGGACCAGGCTAAACCAACTCTGCAGATCAGAGGAACTCTGAAAGGTGGCACCACCCCAAGGTGGGACAGCCCGGCCCCCACACCACCCCACTGCCCCATTTCCTCACTGTCCTCTAGAATGCAATTTAAGTTGCCTGACTTCCCTCTCTTCTTGATTTATCCTTCCTGTTCCCCACAATCCTCCCTGACACCCAATGACCCTCTCCCTGTCCTCTCCAATACTGTTTCTGTCCCTAGTGAATTTTCTCTGTCCTCCTTTATTTAAAAAAATTTTTTTTAATGTTTATTAATTTTTGAAGGAGAGAGAGATACAGCGTGAGTGGGGGAGGGGCAGAGAGAGAGGGAGACACAGAATCAGAAGCAAGCTCCAGGCTCTAAGCTGTCAGCACAGAGACGGATGCCGAGTTTAAACTCACAAACGGTGAGATCATGACCTGAGCAGAAGTCAGACGCTTAACCAACTGAGCCACCCAGGTTCCCCATTCTCTGTCCTCCTTTAAATTCTCCCTGTCTTCCCTCTCTTTGCACATGTATTTTCGATTTCATTTCTTCCAATTCTTTGATTTTTCCTCTCTACCATTTTTTGGGCTAATTAGCTTGTTTTAAACTTTTTGAATGTTTCAAAAATTACTTCTTGGTTTTCAGCCTTTCTTTTCTTTTTTAAAGTTTGTTTGTTTGTTTGTTTGTTTGTTTGTTTGTTTGTGTAAGTAATCTCTGCATTCAGCGTGGGCTCAAACTCACAACCCCCGAGACCAAGACCTGCATGCTCTTCTGACTGGGCCAGTTAGGTGCCCCTCAGGCTTTCTTTTCTAATGTATGCATTCACAGCTATACGTATAACTCCAAATATGGCTTTAGCTCTACTCACAATTTTTGATTTCTAGGTACATTTTGTTGAAGTATAACTAACATACATACATACATACATACGTAAAAAGTACACAGATCCCAACTATATGCTACTATGCTATTCACTATTATGCTACTATTACTATTATTATTATGCTAGTATGGCTTTCACTAGTAACACACTCTTAAAACCACCACTCACAGAAATAGAAATTTCCAATATCTTAAAAGTCCTGCTCTTGTCCCATCACTATCTGCACAAATATACTTACATTTATATCACCATAGATTTGGCTATTTCAGAATTTCATATAAAAGGAATCATAAAGGATACATCTTTAAAAATTTGTTCCTCCTCTTTGCTGTACAGTATTTCCTTACATAACTATATCATAACCTATTTATTCTTTTTTTAAAGATTTTATTTTCAAGTAATCTTCATATCCAATGTGGGGCTCAAATTTACAACTCTGGGATCAAGAGTTGCATTATCTATTGACTGAGCCAGCCAGGCACCCTTATATTCTCTTTTGTATATCAGATGTTCTAGCCTTTTGCCCACTTTGTATTTATGTCGTCTCTTTCTGGGTTATTTATGTATTCATGTATTGATATAATTCACATACCATAGACTTCACCATTTTGAAGTAGATAATTCAGTGGATTCTAGCATATTCACAAGGTTAGACAACCATCGTCACTAATTCCAGAACATTTTCATCACCCCAAAAAGGAAACTCACATCTATTAGTCACTCCCATGTCTACTCCCATCCCCTGGCCACCACTAATTTACTTTCTGTCTCTATGGATTCGTCTGTTCTGGACATTTCATGTCAACGGAATCATGCAATTTGTGGCCTTATATGTCTGACTCCTTTCACTTTGTATACTGTTTTCAATGTTCATTCACATTATAGCACAGAGAAGTACTCTATTCCTTTTTATGGCTGAGTAACATTCCATTGTATGATAATACCACACTTTGTCTATCTTCTAATGTGTTCATAGATATTTGGGTTGTTTTTACTTTTTGGCTATTATGAATAATACTGATATGACTGTTTGTTTTCATTTCTCTTGGGTATATACCTAGGACTGGAATTGCTGTTTCATACGATAACTTTATGCTTAACTTTTTTTTTTTATATGCTTAACTTTTTAAGGAACCACCAAACTGTTTTTAGTACAGCAGTGTACTAAGCATGTCTTTTTATTTTGATGTTTTGACATCTTGGAGCCTTGCTGACCCAGGAAAGACTTCTCCCAGAGCTAGCTAATTCCTGGAGATAGCAAATGACTCCCCTGGGACCATGCCTTTGATATGCAAACCAACCAAACCAGAGCCTACCCCTAACCACCTCCTTTGTGGGCTCTTACAGGGCTCTTACATGCCAGACCATTATCCCTCTACCTCATCATCCCAGTATCATGTACCAGATGACTAGAAACAGCCTTTATATTCAGAGCCCACTGAAATTATTAAAATGAGTCAATCTTTAGCCAGCTTGCCATGCTTTGCCATGCCTTTCTTGCCAAAACCACAAGAAAGGCCCTTGGGGCGCCATGGTGGCTCAGTAGGCTGAGTGTCTGACTCTTGATTTCAGCTCAGGTCATGATCCCAGGGGGAATCCCGTGGGATCAAGCCCTGTGTCGGGCTCCGCACTGGGCATGGAACCTGCTTAAGATTCTCCCTCTCTCTCTCTCTCTCTCTCTCCTCCTCCTCCTCCTCCTCCTCTCCCCCTCTCCCCCGCTCATGCACTCTCCTCTCTAAAAGAAAAAGAATCTCTTGCACATATTTTCCCCTCACTTCCTCTGACTCCTGGATGACCCTGGCACTTCCCAGTGTTGTCCTGCATGGTATGGTGTGCCCTCTCCTCTTAGGAACTATGAATAAAAATCTTTTTTTTTTTTAATGCTTATTTATTTGTTGAGAGAGAGGGAGAGAGAGAGAGAGACAGAGAGCTCATGCAAAGAGCAGGGGAGGGGCAGAGAGAGGAGAGAGAATCCCAAGCAGGCTCCATGCTGTCAGACCAGATCCGGACATGGGGCTTGATCTCATAGCCGTGAGATCATGACCTGAGCCAAAATCAACAGTCAGTCACTCAACCGACTGAGCCACTCAGGCGCCCCACCAGACTATCTTTTCAATGGCAGTCATCTCCTGATCTGTTGGCCCCACCATACCTGAAGAATGATAAAGTCCACATTTTAAACGAAGCAGCTGCACCACTTCACATTCGCACCAGCAATGAATAAGGGTCCTAATTTCTCCACATTCTTACCTATGCTGCTTATTTTCTTTAAAGAAAAAAATGGGTTACTATAGCCATCCTAGTGGCTGTCAACTGATACATCACTGTGGGTCTGATTTGCATTTCCCCCAATGACTGGTGATGCTGAACATCTTTTCATGTGCTTATTGGCCACTTTTACATCTTCTTTGGAGAAATGTCGGTTGAAATCCTTTGCTCCTTTAAAAAATTGGGTTATTTGTCTAATTGTTGAATATCTTTTTTTTTTTTTAAGTAAGCTTTACACCCGATGTGGGGCTTGAACTCATGACCCTGAGATCAAGAGTCACCAGCTCTACTGACTGAGACAGCCAGGCACCCCAAATGTCTTTTTTTTAATGTTTATTTATTTTTGAGATATAGAGTGCAAGTGGGTGCAGTGAGGGCAGAGAGAGAGGGAGACAGAGGATCCGAAGCAAGCTCTGCACTGACAGCAACAAACCCGATGCAAGACTCAAACTCACCAACAGTGAGAGCATGACCTGAGCCGAAGTCAGACGTTTAACCAACTGAGCCACCAAGGTGCCCTTCTTTTTGCTTTTAAGGTATAGAAATTCTACATGTTTTCTAGGTATAAGTCAACTTATATCCATAGCACAAGAATATTTCCCTATGCTGTGACTTTGCTTTTTTACTCTCTTAATGGCATTTTGGGAAGAATAGAAGTTATTCATTTTAATGTAGTCCATTTATCAATCTTTTCCTCATGTTTAGTTTTGTGTCCTATTTAGGACATCTGTGCTTTGTCTAAAACCCTGAAATTGTCTTCTACGTTATCTTCTAGAAGGTAAACTATTTTACATTCCACATTCAGATCTGTGATCATTCTGGAATTTGTTTCTGCATATAGTGTGAAGTTGGATCTAGATTAAATTATTCCCATACAGTTACACAATACACCCTGCATCATTTATTGAAAATAACATCCTATACCTACTAAACTCTGGTGCCACTTTTACCATAAATCAACTGACCACATATATGTGGGTCTGTCTAGACTGTATTGTATTAGCCAACATGTCTAGCCTTACACCAACACCACAACATCTTAATTATTATAAAATTCTAGTAAGACTGGCCATTTGTTACTATAAGTTTGACAACTTTGTTTTTCTTCCTCAAGATTGTCTTGGTTCTTCTTAAGCCTTTGGATTTCCACATACATTTTAGAATTAGCTTAACGGTCTCCACCAAAAAAAAAAAAATGTTCTATAGATCAATTGGGAGAGTGGATATCTTTACAATATGGTCTCCAATCCATGAACATGGTCTAATCCTTCCTTGTATTTAGGTCTTTTTAATATATTTCACTAATGTTGCATAGTTTTATGTGTAGAGGTCCCATGAGGGAGGAGGTCATAAGAACCTCTGATTTGTAGCCAAGTTGTGGGTAACCTGGGTACCTACTAATTGCAATTGGCATCTGAAGAGAAGCGGCAGTCTTGAGGGACTGAGCCCTTAACCTGTGAAATCTGATGCTATGTCCGAGTATGCAGTGTGAGAATTAAATTTCAGGACATGCAGCTGGTGCCACAGAATTTCTTGCTGTGGGAAAAATCCCTACATATTTGGTGACCAGAAATAGCAGAAGTGTAGTGGTCTGTAAACAATAAAGGAGACAAATAGAAGGAAAAACTATGTTTTTCCTTATACAGATGTCGATTTGCTTTTTTCACTCTCATTTTCTCATGAGTATACAGAGTTTTGCAAGAGCTACATGATGTGTGATACACAGCAACAGACTAAATGTAGAAGAATATGAGAATCCAGTATCTTCTATTCAGCCAGACAGGAAAGAGATTTGCAAAAATGTAAAACAATGCTACTCTGTTCACAAATGTTTTGAAAAATATAGTTATTTTCATGACAACAGTGTTATTTGTATCAGCATGTAAAGGGTTTTTATTTTTATTTTTCAAATTAATAATTTTTTCAGTTTAATCCCAGTACAGAAAATACCAATAGATACAACTCATATAAGCAAAAGCTTCAGGTGAATTCTCAAAAAATTTAAGAGTGAAAGGGGTCCTGAGACCAAAATATTTGAGAACTGATATTTTAGAGTCATCATCAGTCCTTAGGTCATGCTCCCCTGCCAGTCAGTAACAGGCACCCTGTGTGCCCTCACCTGCCAGCAGTGCCACACACTGGACATCTGCGGAACTGCAGGGCATCCACTACTTGTGGTCCTACCTACTCATTAGGATGTACCTTATCTTCAGAGGTCTGAGCATCAGTCATGCAGCTCCCCCTTCTCTAAGTCCTGTAACACCACCTCTTCCCTATTGTATTCCAGGTCTAGAAGTAGGAGTGGAGTTACCTTAGCCTTTACCTTTTGCTCTTACAGGATTCCAATCCCTGTTTTAAATCCCCTTTGTTGGGAATACCTATGGTGTCTATTTTTCTGACTGAACTCTGATTGATATGCCTGCTATACTGAATATCCTCTCTTTAGATGGCTCTGAGAGGGCCCTGTAGCCCTATAAGAAGCTTCCCTTCTTAAGCTAGTTTTGGGGGGTGTTTTTTCCTTGCAATGAAACCATCTGTGATTAAGGCATAGGGTCCATGTTTTACCTGCATCCAGACACATTCCATCCCTCCTTCCCAATGTGAAGAGGGTGAGGGATGGTTCCCATATGCTCTGAATCACATTATTCTCCTCCTCCTCCTCCTCCTTCCTCTTTTCCTCCTCCTTCACCAAAACCACCACCATCATGACCATCATCATCACCATGTTATATAATACTCACTATGTGCCAGGCACAGTTCTAAGCATTTTACATACATTAGCTTACTTAATCCTCTAAATGAGGATTAATCCAACTAAATGAGGGAGAAACCATTATCATCCCTATTTTATTTTGTTTTTATTTATTTTTTATTTTTGAGAGAGAGAGAGCCCATGCACGCATGTGCCCACAAGCCAGGGCGGGGCAGAGAGAGGGAGAGAGAGAATCTGAAGCAGGCTCTGCACTGTCAGTGCAGAACCCGATGCAGGGCTTGAACCCATGAACCACAAGATCATGACCTGAGCCAAAGTCAAGAGTCAGAGGCTTAACCGACTGAGCCACCCGGGCACCCCAGGAGAGAGAGAATCTTAAGCAGGCTCCATGCCCAGCACAGAGCCTGATGCAGGGCTCAATCCCATAACTCTGGGATCATGACCTGAGCCAAAATCGAGTCAGAGGCTCAACAAAGCCATCCAGGTGCTGCATTATTAACCCTATTTTAAAGGTAAGAAAACATGCACAAAGAGATTAAGTGACTTGCGCATGGCAACACATCAAGTTAGTGGCATGCCAGGAATTCAAGCCTAGGTAGCCTGGTTCCAAGGCCCAGGCATATTGATTCAGTTCACATTTATTGGGCACTTACTTTATGTCAGTTCCTGTTCTAGATATTAAGGCTATAGGGAGAACAAACAAATGTCCTCAGCTTTACTAAACCATCTCTCCCACATCTCCATCCCCTCTCTCACTGGCACATTGTCTATCTCATCTTTCCCACCAAAACCAAAACAAACAAAACCCCAAAACCCACTCCCCTAAACCCCTGAATCCCCTTCAAACTATGAATCTGGGTTTGATTGTTGGTTCATTCATAATTACAGAGACAAAAGGAGAGGCAGAACATGGGGCCATGCTACTATCTTTTCAGAATTTCCATCCAATGGAATATTCCCAAGTCCCTCCCATCTTAAAAAAAAAAAAAAATCACTCTCACTCCTCTGCTCCTACCCCAGTACTGACTTTCTTGGCCCTTCATCAACAAGCTTCTTTAAAAAAATGTCTATATCATTTCCACTTCCACACCTCACAATCAATCCATGGCTCTCTGAAACTGGGCATTGGCCCTGTTGTGCCCCAGAAACTGGAACCCACATTCTTCTCAGGCTTTCCTTTCTCCTTCACCTCCAGAGTTTTGGAAAGTGATATCTACACTCTGTCTACACTCCCCTCTTCTTTTTTTAAATGTTTATTTATTTTTGAGAGAGAGAGAGAGAGAGAGAGAGAGCGAGCTGGGGAAGGGTGCAAAGAGAGGGAGATACAGAATCTGAAGCAGTCTTCAGGTTCTGAGCTGTCAGCACAGAGCCCGACACGGGGCTCAAACTCACAAACCATGAGATCATGACCTGAGCCGAAGTCCAACACTTAACTGACTGAGCCACCCAGGCTCCCCTATACTCCCCTCTTCTTGTAAACCATTTGGGTCCCTACAATATGGCACCTGTTCCCTCTTGCCCATTGATCCTCTGAAATTGCCTTCACCAAAGGTATTAACACCTCTCTGCCCTTAAATCCAGAGGATACACCTCGTATCTTGACATGCTTGTCCATGCCCTCCTTTCTGAGACCTTTCCTGGCCCTTTCCCAATTCTGGCCCAGATGCCTCCCTTCCTCTTGCACTCCCCAGAGCCATGGGGCACTCTGGAAAGCTGGCACCAAGGGTACTGGAGGAGGCTTCCTGGGGACCAATACCTTTCCAGACTTGCCCCTGAAGATGAAGCCAATCAGAAAGCAGGTCCTCTAGGCATACTTAGGTGAGTAGTCAGCATGTTGTTTGATGAACCAGTCAGGAGTTTAAAGTAAAGATAGAGTTAGAGTTTGACTATCTCAATCATGGAAAGGCAAGTGATACCTTCAGACTTGTAGCTGACTACAACTCAGAAGGAGGTAGCTTGTCCCTTCCTACTAAGGACTCTGACAAAATCCTTCACTTTCTGGAAACAGAAACCCAACTTCCCAAACCAAGAAAGCTACTATGCACAGGAAGGACAAAAAAAAAAAAAAAGTAAAAGAGAGAATGAAAGAAGAAAACAACAGGAAACAAGAGATACACAGTAAAGAGGGATACTCATCAAATCTGCCCACTGTCTTTAGTCATCATAACCTTCTCTTTAGAAATCCCAGCTGTTGTCTACACTGTGAAGACTGGGCACTGTCACCACTGCCCAAGACCTGACCTCCTGAGTATACCAGGAGCATCTATTTCTCCACTCCCCATTCCTGCAACTATTTCTTCCCAGAACTGACCACTGGAGGTGGGAGATGTCCTGTCTCTGCTATCTTCATGGAAATCCTCAATAGTTCTCTCAATTCATTCTATAAAGCCACACATTCCTTCTACCATCATGCCCCAATAGATTGAGAAAGCACCTTGGAAGTAAACTGTTACACAGCAAGGACAAATTCATGTTAAATGCTTTTCTTGAGTATTTATGCCATTATATGTACATAAATGCAGTTTCTATGTTCAGTCTCTTGTTGGTTAGGTGACTCTCCAGCCAAGGGACCCACCAGCTAAAGATCACTGCAGTTGAAGGACTCACCTGACAAGGGATACATGGGCTCAGGAATTCAGAACCCAGACAAGTTACCATACCAAAGCCACCTCAGACAAAATATTCACTAGGTAAGAGAAACCCACCACCAACCCAAGGTTCTCACCATCCAAGGGACCTCCTGGAAACCAATATACATTTTTCATCCCACCCACATTGAATTCTTTCCCCCCTCACCTCATATTTTTTTTTATCTGGAATATCCACCTTGCCCTTTAAAATGCTCCGAGATAATTCATTCTGTCAAGCAGAAGACTAGTTACCAATACAAGGAGAGGGTAGCAAAGATCATTACAATGCCAACCACCAGAAATAGAAGTCCAAACACTTCTTCCCACTGCATCTTGGTATCAGAGTTGCCAAGGAAAATACAACACAGTAAAGTACTGGATGGGGCACTTTTACTCACATAAAGAAGAGAAAGAGCAAGATCAGCTCCAATAGTGGGTGTCTGGGCAGCAGGTGCAATTAGCCTTTATGAACTCCTCTTGTGCCACAGTGGAAGGACCCTGATCCCCGCCTTCATGGAGTCTGAAATACTAAAACCTGGGGTTGTGCCTGAGAACACAGGTACTTAAGCAGAACAAAGGAATACACAATGAGCCTGAAACAAGGAAAAATATTCCCACACAAGGTGATAAGCCTTGCATACACTGTGTGGGCTCTTTATCTCTTGGTCAGAAAGTGTTTCAGGCCCAAGACCCATTCTTATGTGGCAAGGGGATATTGGAAGACTGTGTACATGAGATCGCTTTTCCTAACACATTTCATGAAGACTTTCCTGGCCCCTGGGTTGTGTGTGTTGCTGCTGTTCTTGGTGCTTCTAGGTCTTTGCCTGTGCTTAAACACAGCTGTGTCATTGACAAACCACAAACTTAGTTACTAAGTCACAGTTCTGTAGATCAGAATGGCTAGATTCTCTAGAATGCTCAGGATCTCACAAGGCTAAAATCAAGGTGTTGACCAGTCTGTGTTCTCATCTGGAGCTAGGATCATCTCCCAATCAAATATGGTCATAACAGGATTCAGATCCTTACTATTATAGAACTGAGGTCCCATTTCCTTGCTAGCTATCAGTTGGGAGCCACTTCAGATAGGGGCTGCCTGCATTCCTTGCTATGTAGTCTCCTCCACTTTCAAGCTAGCAATGGAGAATCTCCCTTGACTGCACTCCATCCCATGCCTTGAATCATTTTTGCCAGTAAGATGTTGTCCCTTTTAAGAAGTCACTGGATTAGTGTCCCATGGAGGACATTTTCCCTCTCTTAAAGTTAACTGATTGGGGAATTTAACTACAGATACAAAATCCCTCCACAGCAGCACATAGATTAGTACTTGAATGAACAACTGGGAAAAAGTGTGTGTACACCAGGGAGCAGGAATCTTGGGGCCATCTTAGAACTCTACCTACCACAATGGTGATTTCCCATTTCCATCATTTCATCCACACTTATTAAATGACATTCTACTTTTAAGACCTTCCCCCTTTTCACCTTCTTTCTCTTTCAGTCAGTATAGACTAAAGAATTCTTTTCTAATTCAATATTTTATAATCTGTTATTGACATTATTCCTTTTCCTTCCCTTCTGTTTGTAATCTCCTAGTTTTCTTACAAGGCTTGTCTACTTCCTCTCTTCCATCTAGAGAGGTAACTCTGGTACTGCCCTCCTGTAGCAGACTGGGGTCTGCAACAAGGAGGAGCCAGGATCCCATCTTACAGTTTCCAACAAATCCCTATCAGGACGGGTGGAGCCAATGTCCTGATAGAGGATGGAACCCAGCTCCAAGCTCCGAGTCCAGGAGAAGCAGAGAATTGTGGGACCACGCCCCCTTATGCAGACAGCCAATCAGGACTTGAGGCACTGGTTTCTCCATTGTGAAGAAGTGGCCTTTAACGTTTGGAGTCTTGGGATGCTGGAGTCTTGGTTTTAAACTAGGGGAGGTATAGTGGGCTTGGCTCTCTGTTTTCAAGACACTCAGGATCTGTCTTTGTCTGGGTGGAAAGATCATGCCCCCAAAACACGCCCCACCTGCTGCAAAAGGCGCGGCTGCTGCAAAAGGCCCGCCTGCTGCAGGAGGCCCGCCGGCTGCAGGAGGCCCGCCGGCTGCAGGAGCCCCGCCGGCTGCAGGCGCCCCTGAGAAGCCGCCAGAGGAAACACAGACACCTGAAGAACTGGCATTTTATGCCCCGAATTACTTATGTTTGACCATCCTGGCCGTAATTTTGTTCCCTCCCCTGGGATTAATAGCTATATTCTTCAGTTACAAGGTAAAACAACACCTATGTGATGGCCCATCCTGCCCTCTACCTGCCCCTTACACCTGTTTCTGCCCTGGGACCTGGATAGGGGCTTTCCCTCAGTGACCATTGGTCCCCAGCCCTTCCCCAAGGGTATCATAAGGCTAGACTCAGAAACCCATACCTAAAGCTCCCATCCCTACAGACTTCGCAGGCCAACAAGAACAGCGAATGGGACGATGCTTACCTCAACTCAGGCCGAACAGGCTGGCTGGATGTATTTGCCATACTCATTGGTTTAGGCATCATTTATGCCTATACCCTATTTATGTGAAGGCCAGGCCAAGTAGTCCATGAGTCCACCTCAAATAGGACTTACCCACCAAGGCCCTAACCAACCAAATCAGCCACCATGCAAGAAACCAACAGCCAAGACATCTTCTAGCCAGAAAACCTATTGGCCAAGGAACTCAACATCCAAGCAACCCACTAGCCCAGGGACATCATACTACTTCATCCTTTTCGCTGCTGGAGCCATCGTCATCCACCTTGAGGGTCCTCACTTTCATGCCCTAGATGTGCTTAGCTCCGTGATACTTGGATGCTCTTTCAGAAAAAAAAAAAAATTATTTAAACCAATAAAAAATGAAGGGAATGTTCCAGCTTCTCATGTGTGTGCATGTGTTTATTTGTTTCTGAGTCAGTGTCTGTGTTTTGCTGGAGCTCTGTGTTTCATATCCCTGCTTTTTCTAGGCAAACAGAACCCTCCTTCAACTTTTGAGATCCAAAAGTCAAATTGTTAAGGGAAGAATGGAAAGACTTCAAGAAATAAACAATAGATTTGGTGCAAGAGCTAATGAAGATCACCCCCCCCCCCCAATCCTGAAAGGAATAGAGGAAGTAGAGAAAGAGAGATTACATGCAAGTACAACCCTAAGGAGAGTTGCATCTCAGGAAGGGGTGAGGTGTCAAACACCCCAGATACTATTTGTATTACCTCTTCACAAATAAGTCCTATAGAGGCTCCAAGGTCGCAAAGAAAATATGCTGCATGGTAGGGAGGTCTAGGAAGAAATGACCTTAGACAGCCAAGTAGGGTAGCCCATGTCTCAACTTGGTGAGAAGGAGGTGGGGTCTACAGAAATGCAAAGTACCAGGGTGGGAATGACTAGCAGAGGGGAGCCAGGGATAACACAGGAGCCATCTTGAATGAAGGAAAACAGAGATCTAGGCTGACACAATGGATAACAAACATCGAGGGGTTCCTACTGGTACCCTAACTTCACGAACAACCCCAAATTCAGACCAGAAACACTAGACTTAGTAGAATTAAATTTCCACAATGAAGGAGAATGGGGATTACCAATAGAAAGGAGGTTAAGTAGCTGTGAAAAAGACTGCTAACTCTACCAAGGGTCATCTTTTCCTCCCAGGAGCACAACTCAGCCACATTTCCTAGGTTCCCCTGTGTGGCCATGAGACTGTCTTTGGCTCTATGGAATCACTTCTATCAGAAGTCATGTGTGCCACAAACAGTCCTGGCTTTGAAACATCTCCCATGGGCACTCTCCTCCATACTCTTCTTCCCCTAGCTGACTGGCCAAGTGACACCCATGGTGCTTTGAAGGCCACAAGTTATAGAGAGGAAGAACTCCCATCAGCCTTGGTCTCTGAACCACTGTAGGAACAGTCACTGTTTCCCCAACTGCCCCCCTGGTTGAGCAGAAAATACGTATTTTGCCATCACGTGTCTGGTCTATTTCATAACTCAATTCACCCTAACTAGTGAAGATGCTGGAAAATAGAGTTACATTTCTCAGACATCTGGGATTGCTACTTGAAATTCATGCCCAACAGACAGACCCATTTTGTTGGGCAGTTTATAGGAAATAATGAACGAAGGAAACAACAAAGGTCTTAGTCCATAGTTAACCTTAATCTTAACGGTCATGATGCTGTGTCTGTTTCCTACAAGATCCTGGGTATCTATGTGAATTACATGTGCTTATGGGACAGCGCTCCATGTTTTGGGTGTGTCTGGAGAGGGGATTATTCCTGGTTGTCTGCTATGTTAGTGGGCCTAGAAGGTCAGCCATCCCTGTCCCTCCCCAGAGAAGCCCAGAATGCTGGGCCTGTCACATTCAGCTGCAAAGCCATGTGGAATCAGAATGGCCCATGTCGGCATGAACAGCCAGGTTCAAAAAAGTCACACTGTTATACAAGACTTGGAAATCCAGCCAATCTTCTCCACTCCAGCTCTCTGACTCCCTCTAACCTGTATTCCACTCTCAGGCATTTATCTGGTATTTATCATTCATGTAAATATAAAACAAACAAAATTTGTAGTCTTGCATCTTGAAACATCATCATTTGAATTACTATAATGACACATGCAGACTTAACAATTTTATTCACTCTTCTCTCTCTCCACTATCTCCCACAGAATGAGATGACAATTTTTAACTCAATTTACAGGCTTTCCATTTCATTATGCTGTATAAGTAGACTCCATTACTGGACTACCATGGTGATTACGTACTCTTGCTGAACTCATATTTGAACTCAGGAGCCAACCAATCCATCTGCCTGTAATCCTTCAGATTTTTCTTCCTTTTCTTCTTCTTCTGCCTCCTCTTCCTCTACCTTCTTCTCTTCCACATCCTGCCCCTCCTGCCCCTCCTCATCTTCACTTTGTTTGTTCTACTTCCTCAGTTATCTATGTGCCCCTTCACTAATCATTCCCAAACTCTCCAGAAGAATTCTATCACTGCTTTCAACAGAATTTCCCCATGGTCCAGTAGGCCAGGTAATTTTTCAATTCTCTTTCTCCCTTGGATCATTAAACCTTGGATCATTTATTTACTTGGGATTTTTTAATTTACACAACATTCACAAAAATACACCCACAAGTAATACAAAGAGTATGGAAGAGCTCACTTCATGGCTGGATGTGGTATCATTTTCCTCTCTCAAAGGTAATTGCTGTCAATATTTTGTTGTAACTCTTTCTAGTTACCTTTCTATGCATTTCCATGTGCATTTGTGTCCACACACATTGCCATTACACTGTTTTTCTGTTTACCACTAGGTCTTGATGATCTTCAATACTCAATTAGTATTGAAGATCTTCAACACTTAATGCCCTGTATTCCACTTTTGAATTATCCCCCTCTGTCTTCTTATGGCCCAAAGGGTACATTCCCATGTTCTCAGACCTGCCTTTTCTCTCTCAATGGTAGCTCACGGATTCCAGCACCTGGCATGAACCTGTAGGCCCTTTTTCCTCCTGGGAGGATAAGGATATCCTGAGCAGGGTAAGAGGGAGAGTATCCATAGAATAAACAGCTGCAGGAGAGCAGATTCTGCTGTATACCAAGAACTAGTTTTGCAAATTTTATTTCTGACCACTGAAAACTTAACAAACTTTAGGACACTCACACTGTGACATTATTACCATGTCCTATGATTGTGATTCTTAACCTCTTACAGTCTTCAATTCTGATGACCCATTTATTGTATCACCCTTGTAATAATACTTAAACTGATGTCCTTATTTTCTGGAAGAAACATGTACTTTTGAATTTTCTTTGCTGTTTTTTGTTTTTTTGGTTTTTTTATTTTAGAGAGAGAGAGAGAGAGCATGCATACAAGCAGGGGAGACGGGCAGAAGGAGAGAGATAGAATCTTAAGCAGACTCCATGCTTAGCATGGAGACTGATGCAGGGCTCAATCTCATAACCCTGGGATCATGACCTGAGCCAAAATCAAGAGTCAGACACCCAACCAACTGAGCCACTTGAGTGCCCCTGAATTTTCTTCGTTAAGCCAGAAGGACATTACTAGCATGAAATCCATGGGTATGTGGATTAAAAAAAGAAAAATAATAATTCCCCAATAACCCATGATAGAGCTATATTTCTTATTCAAATGAAGAGTTTGAGAATCTGAGTCTCATTTAAATCAAGAGTACACTGGGTTTCTAATTTTAAAAATATTTTTATTCAAGTGCATAAGAGTGTACAAATCATATGTGCATACCAATGAACTTCCACACACTTTCACAAAATGCACACTTATGTAACCTGCTCCTTAAACAAGGCATAGACCAGAAGACTCTGGTGCCCTCTTCCAGTTACTTCCTACAAAAGATAACTCCCGGGGCGCCTGGGTGGCTCGGTCGGTTAAGCGTCCAACTTCGGCTCAGGTCATGATCTCATGGTCCGTGGGTTCGAGCCCCGCGTCGAGCTCTGTGCTGACAGCTCAGAGCCTGGAGCCTGCTTCAGATCCTGTGTCTCCCTCTCTCTGTGACCCTCCCCTGTTCATGCTCTGTCTCTCTCTGTCTCAAAAATAAATAAACGTTAAAAAAAATTAAAAAAAAAAAAGATAACTCCCACCCTAACCTGCTCTCCCTTTTTAAAATAACTGCCTGGTAGACCATGTCAGGGAATGCCAAATTTACTAACGGGACTTCCTGTTGATGGATATTTAGATTATTCCTACCTTTTGGCTGCCACAAACCATAGTGCAAAGAACATCCCTGAGCATGCTTCTCTGTTCACATGAGCAGGTTTTTCTCTAGAACAGAGTCCAAGAAGTGGGATTGCAGGGTTCAAGCATAAAGGGCTTTGTACACTTTGATGGCTAATACCATGATGACTTCTGCAAAGGCTTCATCAAATCACACACCTAATCCCAGTGTTTGAAAAAAACATTCTTTGTCTTCTTGTCATCACATGATATCATCAGTCCTATGAAATTCTGCCAATTTGATGAGTGAGAAGTGATAGCTCCTTATTGCTTTAATTTACATTCCTCTGATGACTAGTGAATTTGAACACTGCTAAGGACTGAATTGTATCCCCCCAAAATTGATATATTTTTAATTATTTTTTTTGTTTTAATTCCAGCATAGTTAACATACAGTGTTATAGTAGTTTCAGGTGTACAAAACAGTGAGTCAACAATTCTATACATTACTCAGTGCTCATCATGGTAAGCACACTCTTAATCCCCATCACCTACACCACCCATCCCCCACCCACTTCCCCTCTAGTAACCATCATTTTGTTCTCTGTAGCTAAGAGTCTGTTTCTTGGTTTGTCTCTCTTTTTTTGTCCTTTGCTCATTCATTTTGTTTCTTAAATTCCACATATGAGTGAAATCATATGGGATTTGTCTTTCTCTGGCTGACTTATTTCACTTAGCATATGCATATACATCTTTATACATACCATATATATATGTGTGTGTATATACATATATATATGTATGTATATATATATGTATGTGTGTATACATATATATGTGTGTGTATATATATATATATATATATATACACCACATCTTCTGCATCCATTTATCTATTGATGGGCACTTGGGTTGGTTCCATAATTTAACTATTATAAACAATGCTGCAATAAACATAGGGGTGCATGTATCGCTCTGAATTAGTGTTTTTGTATTTTAGAGGTAAATACCCAGTAGTGCGATTACTGGATCATGGGGTAGTTCTACAAAACTGATATACTGAAACCTTAACTCCCTACATAACTGTGTTTGAAGATAGCTGACAATATTGTATTGAGAATATAAAAAGCCAAAAGCAACAAAGATTAGAAAGGACCAGAAAACACCACCAGAAACTCCAACTCTACAAGCAACATAATGGCAATAAATTCATATCTTTCAGTACTCACTCTAAACATCAATGGACTAAGTGCTCCAATCAAAAGACATAGAGTAACAGAATGGATAAGAAAACAAGATCCATCTATATGCTGTTTACAAGAGACCCACTTTAGACCTAAAGACACCTTCAGATTGAAAGTAAGGGGATGGAGAACCATCTATCATGCTAATGGTCAACAAAAGAAAGCTGGAGTAGCCATACTTACATCAGACAATCTAGACTTTCAAATAAAGACTGTATCAAGAGATGAAGAAGGGCATTATATCATAATTAAGGGGTCTATCCACCAAGAAGACCTAACAATTGTAAACATTTATACGCCAAATGTGAAAGCACCCAAATATATAAATCAATTAATCACAAACATAAAGAAACTCATTGATAGGAATACCATAACAGTAAGGGACTTCAACACCCCACTTACAACAATGGACAGATCATCCAATCAGAAAATCAACAAGGAAACAATGGCTTTGAATGGCACACTGGACCAGATGGAATTAACAGATATATTCAGAACATTTCATCCTAAAGCAGTGGAATATACATTCTTCTCCAGTGCACGTGGAATGTTCTCCAGAATAGACCACATACTGGGACATAAATCACCCCTCAGCAAGTACAAAAAGATCGAGATCATACCATGAATATTTTCAGACCACAACACTATGAAACTCGAAATCAACCACAAGAAAAAATTTGGAAAGGTAACAAATAGTTGGAGACTAAAGAACATCCTACTAAAGAACGAATGGGCTAACCAAGAAGTTAAAGAGGAAATTGAAAAGTATATGGAAGCCAATGAAAATGATAACACCACAACCCAAAACCTCTGGGACACAGCAAAGGCGGTCATAAGAGGAAAGTATATAGCAATCCAGGCTTTCCTAAAGAAGGAAGAAAGGTCTCAGATACACAACCTAACCTTACACCTTAAAGAGCTGGAAAAAGAACAGCAAATAAAACCTAAAACCAGCAGAAGACAGGAAATAATAAAGATTAGAGCAGTAATTAATGCTATTGAAACCAAAAAAAAAACAGTAGAACAGATCAATGAAACCAGAAGCTGGTTCTTTGAAAGAATTAGGAAAACTGATAAACCACTAGCCAGTTTGATCAAAAAGAAAAAGGAAAAGACCCAAATAAATAAAATCAAGAATGAAAGAGGAGAGATCACAACCAACACAGTAGAAATAAAAACAATAAGATAATATTATGAGCAATTATATGCCAATAAAATGGGCAATCTGGAGGAAATAGACAAATTCCTAGAAACATATACACTACCAACACTGAAACAGGAAGAAGTAGAAAATTTGAACAGACCCATAACCAGTAAAGAAATCGAATTAGTAATAAAAAATCTCCCAAAAAACAAGAGTCTAGGGCCAGATCGTTTTCCAGGGAAATTCTACCAAACATTTAAGGAAGAGTTAACACCTATTCTCTTGAAGCTGTTCCAAAAAATAGAAATGGAAGGAAAACTTCCAAACTCTTTCTATGAGGCCAGCATTACCTTGATTCCAAAACCAGACGGAGACCCCACTAAAAATTAACTAAAAAGACCCCACTGCAAAAACAATTAACGTGGTTCATCACACCAATAAAAGAAAGGACAAGAATCATATGATCTTCTCTATAGATGCAGAGAAAGCATTTGACAAAATACAGCATCTTTTCTTGATAAAAACCCTCAAGAAAGTAGGGATAGAGGATCATACCTCGAGATCATAAAAGTCATATATGAATGACCCAATGCTAATATCATCCTCAATGGGGAAAAACTGAGAGCTTTCCCCCTAAGGTCAGAGACAAGACAGGGATGTCCACTCTCACCACTGTTACTCAACATAGTATTGGAGGTCTCAGCCTCTGCAACCAGACAACACAAAGAAATAAAAGGCATCCAAATCGGCCAAGAGGAGATAAAACTTTCACTCTTCGCAGATGACATGATACTCTACATGGAAAACCCAAAAGATTCCACCAAAAAACTGCCAGAACTGATTCATGAATTCAGCAAAGTTGTAGGATATAAAATCAATGCACAGAAATCAGTTGCATTCCTATTCACCAACAATGAAGCAACAGAAAGAGAAATCAAGGAATCAATCCCATTTATAATTGCACCAAAACCCATAAAATACCTAGGAATAAATCTAACCAAAGAAGTGAAAAATCTGTACATTGAAAACTATAGTAAGCTTATGAAAGAAGTTGAAGCAGACACAAAAAAATGGAAAAAGATTCCATGCTCCTGGATAGGAAGAACAAATACTGTTAAATGTCAATACTACCCAAAGCAATCTACATATTCAATGCAATCCCTATCAAAATAACACCAGCATTCTTCACAGAGCTAGAACAAATAATCCTAAAACTTGTATGGAACCAGAAAAGACCCCAAATAGCCAAAGCAATCTTGAAAAAGAAAACCAAAACAGGAGGCATCACAATCCTGGACTTCAAGCCATACTACAAAGCTGTAATCATCAAGACAGTATCGTACTGGCACAAGAACACCCAGATCAATGGAACAGAATAGAGAACTCAGAAATGTACCCACAAACGTATGGCCAAGTAATCTTTGACAAAGCAGGAAAGAATATCCCATGAAATAAAGACAGTCTCTTCAGCAAGTGGTGCTGGGAAAACTGGACAGCGACATGCAGAAGAATGAACCTGGACCACTTTCTTACACTATACACAAAAATAAACTCAAAATGGATGAAAGACCTAAATATAAGAAAGGAAGCCATCAAAATCCTCGAGGAGAAAGCAGGCAAAAACTTCTTTGATGTTGGCCGCAGCAACTTCTTACTCAACACATCTCCGGAGGCAAAGGAAACAAAAGCAAAAATTAACTACTGGGACTTCGTCAAAATAAAAATCTTCTGCACAGTGAAGGAAACAGTTAGCAAAACTAAAAGGCAACCAACAGAATAGGAGAAGATATTTGCAAATGACATATCAGATGAAGGATTAGTATCCAAAATCTATAAAGAACTTATCAAACTCAACACCCAAAACACATACAATCCAGTGAAGAAATGGGCAAAAGACATGAATGGACACTTCTCCAAAAGAAGACATCCAGATGGCCAACAGACACATGAAAATATGCTCAACATCACTCATCATCAGGGAAATACAAATCAAAACCACAATGAAATACCACCTTACACCTGTCAGAATGGCTAACATTAACAACTCAGGCAACAAGATGTTAGTGAGGATGAGGAGAAAGAGGATCTCTTTTGCATTGTTGGTGGGAATGCAAGCTGGTGCAGCCACTCTGGAAAACAGTATGGAGTTTCCTCAAAAAATTAAAAATAGAACTACCCTACGACCCAGAAATTGCACTACTAGGTATTTATCCAGGGATATAGGTGTGCTGTTTCGAAGGGACACATGCACCCCAATGTTTATAGCAGCACTATCAACAATAGCCAAAGTATGGAAAGAGCCCAAATGTCCATCGATGGATGAATGGATAAAGAAGATGTGGTATATATATATATACAATGGAGTATTACTTGGCAATCAAAAGCAATGAAATCTTGCCATTTGCAACTACATGGATGGAACTGGAGGGTATTATGTTAAGCGAAATTAGTCATTCAGAGAAAGACAAATATCATATGACTTCACTCATATGAGGACTTTAAGAGACAAAACAGATGAACATAAGGGAAGGGAAACAAAAATAATATAAAAACAGGGATGGGGACAAAACATAAGAGATTCTTAAATATGGAGAACAAACAGAGGGTTACTAGAGGGGTTGTGGGAGGCGGGATGGGCTAAATGGGTAGGGGGCATTAAGGAATCTACTCCTGAAATCATTGTTGTACTATATGCTAACTAATTTGGATGTAAATTTAAAAATATATAAAATTATTAAAAAAGAATATAAAAAGTGTACCAAAACCAAATATTTTTTAAAAATCCAATTAGAAAACGGACAAAAGCATGGCCATTCTTCTACCAAAGAAGATACACAGATGGCAAGTAAACACATGAATATGTTAAACTCATTAGCCATCAAGGTAATGCAAATTAAAGCCACAATGAGATATCACTGCAAAACTGCCAGAGTGGCTAAGATTTACAAAAAGTAGTGGTAACATCAAATACTAGCAAGAGTGCAGAGAAACCTGATCCTTATACATTGCTGGTGGCAATGGAAGACGGTATATCTAGTTTGGAAAACAATTTAGCAGTTACTTATAAAACTAAATACGCAATCCAAGAATTGAGTTGTTGGATATTTACATCTGAGAAATGAAACTTACATTCACACACAAATGAATTCACACTTGCACATGAATGTTTACAGAAGTGTGGAGCTTGAACTGACCTTGAGATCAACACCTGAGCTGAGATCAAGAGCTGGACACTTAACTGACTGAGCCACCCAGGTGCTACTATATATGTTTTCTTTGTAACAGGCAAAAAAAATAGAAACAATCCAATGTCCATCAATAGGTGAATTTATATACAATTTGGTATTTCCATACAAATAAATATTAAGCAGTAATAAATAGGAATGAATTACTGATACACACAACAACATGGATAAATCTCATAATTATGTTGTGTGAAAAGAAAACAGAGAAAAGAGAGCATATATTATGATTCCAATTATGTAAAAATTCTAGCAAATGTAAACTAATCTATAATTACAAAAAATGGAGCAGTGGTTTCCTGGGGACGCTAGGAGTTATGGGGACAGAGAGTGTTGGGGTGAAAAGGGATTTCAAAGAGGCTTGAGGAAACTTTTTGGGGTTACAGAGGTGTTCATTATCTCGACTGTGGTCATGATTTCACAAGTGTTTTCATGCATTCATCAAAACTTATCAAACTGTACATTTAAGTATGTGTAGTCTGAAACACAGCCACATTCCTTTATGTACTGACTTATTGTCTATGACTGTTTCTATGCTACAACAGCAGAGTCGAGTAGTTGCAATGGAGATTATATGCGTGCTCTCATCACTTTGCACTGCTTCTTGGCACACTACAAACACTCATGATGCAGTTAAAATTCAAGAGAGTTTCAAGTGCCACACATATCCACATACCATGACTTGTTTTTGTTTTTCTTAATGTCATGAGCCAAAAAAGGAGAGAGAGAAAAATGGCTTCGAATGTCATGCTTTTAAGTGTGGATTATTGTGTTAATGAACTATATGGTGAACATTGTGTTTATTACAAAATAACACTGTAACTGTGCTAAAAGACCACACTATATATTGAAATTACCAGAATAAAGCCCCCTATGCAATATTCCTAACCCCCTGGAAAGAAATGTTCAGAAAAATTGGAATGTGTAAAGTGGAATATCTCATCACAAATTTCTTCACAAAAATAAAAAATGAAAATGAGGCTACAGCCAAAGTAAGTTCCTGAATGGCCCATTTGTTCATCAAGCAAGGAAAGCTTTTACCAATGGTCAGTTAATTAAATCATATTTTATTGCAGCAAAAGAAAATATGTCCAGAGCAAGTAAAGTTATTTAAGACTATTCACCCTTCATGAGAATTACTAAAGAGTAGGGAGGATTGGAAGCAACATCATGGTCAATTACTAAAACATATCTACAGTAGTCAATTCATACAGACCAAAAGTAGAAAGGTAGTTGCCACAAATCAATAAATGTGATAGACCGTATTAATAGAATGAAAGATAAAAATCATATGATCATCTCAATACATGCAGAAAAAAAAATCTGACAAAACACAACAGCATTTCATGATAAAAACTCTCAACAAATTTGATATAGAAGGAACATATCTGAACACAATAAAAGCCATATATGACAAACCCACAGCAAGTTTCATACTCAATGGTGAAAAGTGGAAAGCTTTACCTCTAAGATCAGGAACAAGGCAAGTATGCCCACTCTTATTCAACACAATACTGGAAGTCCTATCTAGAGCAATCAGGAAAAAAAAATACAAAGCATTCAAATGAAAGGAAGAAGTAAAATCATCTTATTTGCAGTTGATATGAACTTATATATTGCAAAATCCCCAAGACTCAACCAAAAAACTGTTAGAACTAATCAACAAATTCACTAAAGTTGTAAAATATAAAATCAACATACAGAAATTAGATGCATTTCTATATGCTAATAATGAAATATTTGAAAAAGAAACAAAATATTCCCATTCACAATAGCATAAAAAAAAACAATAAAATACTTAAGTATAAATTTAACCGAGGAGCAGAAAGATCTGTACACTGAAAACTATAAGCCTCTGGTCAAAAAAATTGAAGAAGACACAAACAAATGGAAAGATATTCTCTGTTCATGGACTGGAATAATTAATTTTGTTAAAATGACCATACTACTCAAAGCCACCTACAGATTTCATGAAATCCGTATTAAATCTGTATTCCAATGACAATTTACAGAAATAGAAAAAACACTCCTAAAATTTGTATGGAGTACTCACCCAAATAGCCAAAGCAATCTTGAGAAAGAAGAACAAAGCTGGAGGTATCACACGTCCTGATTTCAAACTTACCAGAAAGCTAAAGTGATCAAAGCAGTATGGCACTAGCATATAAATAGACATATATATCAATGGAACAGAATGGATAGCCCAGAAACAAACCCCTGCATACATGGCCAACTAATATTTGATAAAGGAGCCAATATTCAATGAGAAAAGCATAGTCTCTTCAATAAATAGTATTGGGAAAACTGCATAGCCACATGCAGAAAAATGAAATTGGACCTTTATCTTACACCACTCACAAAAATCAACTCAAAATGAATTAAAGACTTCAACATAGAATTGAAACTGTAGAGGCGCCTGGGTGGCTCAGTCAGTTGAGTGTCAGACTCTGGCTCGGGTCATGGTCTCACGGTTTGTGAGTTCGAGTCCCACATTGGGCTCTGTGCTGACAGCTAGGAGCTTGGAGCATGCTTCAGATTCTGTGTCCCCCTCTCTCTCCGCCCCACCCCTGTTTGTGCTCTCTCTCTGTCTTTCAAAATGAATAAACATTAAAAAAAAATTTTAAAAAAGAATTGAAACTGTAAAACTTATAGAAGAAAACATAACGAAAAGTTCCTTGACATTGGTGTTGACAATGACTTTTTTGGATATGACACCAATAGCACAAACAACAAAGGGTAAAATAAATATGTTAGACTACATCAATCTATAAAGTTTCTGCATAGCAAAGCAAACAATAAACACAATGAGAAGGCAACCTATGGAAGGGGAGAAAATCCTTGCAAACCATATACATGATAATGGGTTCTATCAAAAATATATGAAGAACTCATACAATTCAATAATGAAACAAAATCAATCCAGCTTAAAAATAGGCAGAAGAACAGAAAAGACACTTTCCCAAAGAAGACATCCAAATGGCCAACAGGTATACGAAAAAACACTCAACGTCACTAATCAGCAGGGAAATGCAGATTAAAACCACAGTGAGCTATCACCTCACACCTGTTAGAACAGCTACCATTAAAAAGACAAAAGATAACAAGTGGTGGAGGATATGGAGAAAAGAGAAATGCTGAAAAGAGAAATGTTGGTGGGAATGTAAATTCATACAGGTGCTAAGGAAAACAATATGGAGGTTCTGCAAAAAATTAAAAATAAAACTACCATATGATCCATCAATCCACTTCTGGGTATTTAGCTACAGGAGATGAAAATAGGCTCTCAAAGACATCTGCACTCCTGTGTTCATTGCAGCATTATTCACAATAGGTAAGACATGGAAACAATAAGTATCTGTTAATGGATGAACAGATAATAAAGATGTGGTAAAAAAAAAACTCATACAAATACATATTTGGATTATATATTACATATATTTATTATATATTATATATTTGGATATATATTCAGCCATGAAAAAGAATGAAATTCTGACATTTGCAACAGCGTGATATAAGCCAGACAGAGAAAGACAAAATATCTTATGAGATCACTGATATGTGTAACCTAAAAACATCCAAACTCAAAGAAACAGAGAGAATAGTGGTTGCCAGAGGCTGTGGGTGGGGGTATTGGGGAGATGTTGCCCAAAAACTACAAACTCCCAGTTAGAAGAATAGGTTCCGGGGACGTAATGCACAAAATTGTAATGATAGAGAACAATGCTGTACTACTTACTTGAAAGTTGCTAACAGAGTAAATCTTAAATAGTCTCATTACAAGAAAGAAATGGTAATTATCTGTCATGATGAAGGTGCTATCTAACATTATAGTGAGGATAATATTGCAATATATAAAAGTATATCAAATCAACACATTGTACACCTTAAAATGACACAATATTGTATGTCAACTACAATTAACCCTTGAACAATGCAGTGCGGGGGACCCCCATGCAGGTGAAAATCCACCTATAATTTTTGACTCCCCAAAAACTTAACTACTAATAGCCTACTATGGACCAGAAGCCTTACCAATAACTTAAGCAGTCAATTAACATGTATTTTGTATGTTATAAGCAGCATATATTGTATTCTTACAATAAAGTAAGCTAGAGAAAAAATGTTAAGAAAATCATAAGGAAGAGAAAATGCATTTACAGTACTGGACATATATTTATTGGGAAAAAAACCTCCACATATGGCTTTCCAGGTGCGCCAGGGGCTGTGGAAATCTATGATGTTTCCTATTAGGCCAATAGTATCAACAAGAAACTTCATTCACTGTTGTCAGTTCCAGGAATTTTTGTCAGAAATAGAAGCTGAATATCCTGATTTAAAGAAGAATCAGATAGGGAGTCAACATGGTGGAGAAGTAGGGGGTCCCGAAGTTCCCTCATCTCGAATACAGCAGTATTGAGGCCAGAAGACTTGGAATTCCAGGAATCCAGGCTACAGAGTGACAGAAACATCTCCAGGGGCCCACAGGGACAGCTTGGGCAGCGTAGGCACAGAGGAGAGGGATCCCCTTCTGTGGAGAGACAAAAGGAAGAGAAAGAGAGGCTGTGGAAGTGTGGAATTGTATTTGGACAAGAGAAAAACCTCTCTGGACAAAGGTCTGGGGAACGGAAAAAACGGAGTCAGTTTCTAACTTGCAAACAGCCTTAGGAGTGATGATCCAGGGTTGGCATGACTTTCTCCAGACCTCAGCTACCCTGGGTGGAGGGTGGGGGAGCCAGCTTCGGCTCGGTAGCTAGCTCAGAGGCGAATTGGGAGAGCAGTCCCCTCTCTTGAGCACTGTAAGAAGAAGGTATATTGCAGCTCCGAGGACAAAAGACCTGCAGGTGCCAGCCAGAGGCCCTCTGTTGGCTGGGCAGAGTGGCATTACCCCAGAACCAGGTCATGCAGAGTGGAATCCTTTAGGACATAGGGATTTGAATCCCAGCCCAGTGCCTGGGAGGCATGGGAGACTGTGGAGTGGAACGAACTGGCCTGCTCACATCCCTGGCACTGTGAGGACAGCCTTAACAGTGTGGTTTGGGACACATGGTCCAGGGAGGAGAGACAGGGGTGTTGCCATTTTTCTCCCCATCACCAACATGATGGGCTTCAGAGAACAGGACAGCTGCCCCAGTGGAGACCGGACCTGCTTACACCAAACCCCACCCCTCTGTGCCTGGTAACTGCATATCTACCAGAGCAAGATTGACACTGAACCAGAGGGCTCCTCCTCCAGACCAGCACAGCCACTTGTTCCAAGGCACCACTGGACATTGGTCCAGTGGTTTTGCATTTTCTGATTTGATTCTTGGTCAATTCTTATTATATATATTTTTTTTCTTTTCTTCTTATTTCTTCCCTTCTCTATTCTGATTGTTGGTTTGTTTAAGCAGGCATTTTTAATCTATTCTTCTTACACCTCTTCTGTATCTCCTTCTTCTTTATTTTCCTCTCTCTCTCGCTCGCTCTCTTTCTCTCTCTCTAGATTAAGCCGTATAGTTTCTCTGATTCTCTGCCTGGTCAATTTTTTTCTTTTCTTTTTCCCTGCCCCTGTCATTTCTCTCTTTGTATGGGATAAGGCTTCTTCCACCACTACCCCCCTTTTAAATTTTTTCCAGGGTTACTTCAATGAACAAATCAAAGCACACCTGGTGGGAAGTCCAAACCATCACTACGAGTAGGGAGATAAAGCAACCAGAGTCACAACAACAGGGAGCACACAGGACACTCCAAAACACCTCCTGAAGGGCCAGGCCCTGGACAGCGTATGACCTGTTTTGAATACAGTAGTACTAGCAGGTGCAGGACACATAAAAGACAAAACTAGCCAAAATAATGAAACAGAAGAATTCTCCTCAAAAGAAATTGCAGGAAGAAATGACAGCCAGAGACTTTCTCAAAACAGATATAAACAATATATGTGAACAAGAATTTAGAATAATAGTCATAAGACTAAGAGCTGGGCTTGAAAGAAAGCATAGAAGGCAGCAGAGAATCTATAGCTGCAGAGATCAAGGACCTCTGCACAATTAATTAAGGACAATTAATTAAGAAATGCTGTAAATGAGATGCAAAATAAACTAGATGCAGTGACAGCAAGGATGGGAGAATAAGTGAACTACATGATAAAATTATGGAAAATGATGAAGCCAAGAAAAAGAGAGATAAGAAAATACTAGACCACGAGGGGAGAATTAGAGACCTAAGTGACTCAATGAAACATAATAATATCTGTATCACAGGAGGTCCAGAAGAAGAGAGAAAGAAAGGGGCAGAAGGTTTACTTGAACAAATTATAGCTGAGAACTTCCCTAATCTGGGGAAGGAAGCAGACGTCCAAGTCCAGGAGGCACAGAGAATTCCCCTCAGAATCAACAGGAACAGGTCAACACCATGGCATATCATAGTGAAACTGGCACAATACAAAGATAAAGAGAGAATTCTGAAAGTAGCTAGGGACAAATGGGCCTTAACCTATAAGGGTAGATACATAAGGGTTGTAGCAGACCTGTTCACTGAAACTTTGCAGGCCAGAAGGGAGTGACAGGAAATATTCAATGTGATGAATAGGAAAAATATGCAGCCAAGAATCATTTATCCAGCAAGGCTGTCATTCAGAATAGAAGGAGAGATAAAGGCTTTCCCAGACAAACAAAAACTGAAGGAGTTCATGATGATTAAAACTAGTCCTACAGGAAGTCCTAAGGAGCACTCTGTGAGTGGAATGCTTCAAAGACTACAAAGGACCAGAGATATCACCACAATCATGAAACCTACAGATAACACAATGACGCTAAATCCATATCTTTCAATAATCACTCTGATTGTAAATGGACTAAATGCCCCAACCAAAAGACATAGGGTATCAGAATGGATTAAAAAAAAAACAACAAGATCTATCTATATGCTGTTTACAAGAGACTCATTTTAGACCTGAGGACACCTGCAGATTGAAAGTGTGGAGATGGAAAACCATCTATCATGCTACTGGAAGTCAAAGGAAAGCTGGAGTAGCCATACTTATATCAGACAAACTAGATTTTAAAGACTGCAACAAGAGATAAAGAAGGGCATTATATAATAATTAAGGTGCCTATCCATCAAGAAGAGCTAATAATTGTAAATGTTTATGTCCCCAACATGAAACACCCAAGTATAAAATTAGTCACAAACATAAGCAATCTTATTGATAATAATACAGTAATTATAGGTGACTTTAATACTCCACTTACAACAATGGACAGATCATCTAGGCAGAAAATAAATAAAGAAACAATGGCTTTGAATGATACACTGGACCAGATGGACTTGACAGATATATTCAGGACTCTTCATCCAAAAGCAGAATACACATGCTTCTCGAGTGCATGGGACATTCTCCAAAATGGATCACATACTGGGTCACAAAACAGCCCTAAATAAATATAAAAGGATTGAGATCATACCATGCATATTTTCAGATCACAACACTATGAAACTTGAAATCAACAACAAGAAAAAATTTGGAAAGCCTCCAAATGCATGGGGGTTAAAGAACATCCTGCTAAAGAAATAATGGGTAAAACAGGCATATAAGAAGAAATTTAAAAATATATGGAAGCAAATTAAAATGAAAACATGACAATCCAAACACTTTGGGATGCAGCAAAGGCAGTACTAAGAGGAAAATACATTGCAATCCAGGCCTATCTCAAGAAACAAGAAAAATCCCAATATAGAACCTAACCTCACATCTAAAGGAACTAGAATCAGAGAAACAAAGAAATCCCAAATCTAGCAGAAGAAGAGAAATAATAGAGCAGGAAAAAACAATACAAAATAAAAAAAAAAAAAAACTCTTAGATCAATGAATCTAAGAGTTGTTTTTTTGAAAAACTAAACAAAATTGATAACCCCCTAGCCAGACTTCTCAAAAAGAAAAGAGAGAACCCAAATAGATAAAATCACAAAGGAAAGAGAAGAGATCACAACCAACACCACAGAAATACAAACAATTACAAGACAATACTATTAAAAATTGCATGCCAACAAACTGGACAATGTGGAAGAAATGGGCAAATTGCTAGACACCCACACACTACCAAAACTCAAATTGGAAAAGATAGAAAATCTGAGCAGACCCATAACCAAGAAAGAAATTGAATCAGTTATCAAAAATCTCCCAACAAATAAGAGTCCTGGGCCAGATGGCTTCCAATGGGAATTCTACCAGACATTTAAAGCAAAGTTAATACCTATTCTTCTCAAGCTGTTCCAAAAAATAGAAATGGAAGGAAAGCTTCTAGACTCATTCTATAAAGCCAGTATTACCTTGATTCCCAAACCAGACAGAGACCCCACTAAAAAGGAGAATTACAGGCCAATATCCCTAATGAATACAGATGCAAAAATTCTCAACAGGATACTACCAAATCGAATTCAACAGTATAATTAAAAGCATTATTCACCATGATCAAGTGGGATTCATTCCTGGGCTCCAGGCTGGTTCAGTATTCACTAATCAATCAATGTGATACATCACATTAAAAGAAGAAAGGATTAGAACTATATGATCCTTTCAATAGATGCAGAAAAAGCATTTGACAAAATACAGCATCCTTTCTTAATAAAAACCCTCACAAGAAAGTCGGAATAGAAGGAACATACCTTAGCATCATAAAAGCCATATATGAAAGGCCCACAGCTATATAATCCTCAATGGAGGAAAACTTAGAGCTTTCCCCATGAGATCAGGAACATGACAGGGATGTCCACTCTCACCACTGTTGTTTAATATAGTGTTGGAAGTCCTAGCCTCAGCAATCAGACAATAAAATGAAATAAAAGGCATCCAAATTGGCAAAGAAGAAGAAGTCAAACTTTCACTTTTTGCAGATGACATGATACTCTACAGGGAAAACCCAAAAGATTCCAGTAAAAAACTGCTAGAACTGATACATGAATTCAGCAAACTCACAGGATATAAAATCAATGTACAGAAATCGGTCACATATCTATACACCAATAATGAAGCAAAACAGAAAGAGAAATCAAGAAATAAATTGTGGGAGGCCGGACCCCGGTGCCAGGCTGAGACCGGGTCGAGCAACGGCTCCCTGTTGACTCAGCCAACCCAGTGGTTCCCCCTCCCATTCCCCCACTCGCAAAGGCATACGAAAGCCTTGTCAAGGCTGAGAAAGTTAATTCCTGAAGCCTGTGGTCTGTGGGTGTTGGCAGTAATGTTACCCCCCCTTTTTTCTACCCCAGGTCAAATAGAAACAAACATGGGAACTGGTTTTGCTAGCAATCTATCAACAAGGTCTTGTTGTGACCCGTTTAGAAAGTTCACAAGGTACACAGAACTAAATGTTTTGGTTGGCAGCGATCATGTGAAACCTGTTTATTCTTAGAATGACCTGATCCATAAGAGTCTTATATTATAAAAGATTGTGTACAGCAACAATAAAGCTGTCACTTGGGCCATCAGCCCAGTGGACCCTCCTGTTCCCAAACTGACTTCTCTTCTCTTTTTTTTCTTACATTCCCCTACCCTCAGGACCCTGATCTCGGTGTTTGTTGTGCCGGTCGCAACAATCAATCCTATTTACAATTTCACCAAGAACCATAGGATACCTAGGAATAAACCTAACCAAAGAGGTAAAAGATCTATACACTGAAAATCATAGACAGCTTATGAAAGAAATTGAAGAAGACACAAAGAAATGGAAAAACATTCCATCCTCATGGACTGGAAGAACAAATATTGTTAAAATGTCAATACTTCCCAAAGCAATCTACACATTCAATGCAATCCCAATCAAAACTACACTAGCATTCTTCCCGGAGCTAGAACAAATATTCCTAAAATTTGTATGGAACCAAAAAAGACTCTGAATAGCCAAAGTAGTGTTGAAAAAGAAAACCAAAGCAGGAGGCATCACAATCCCAGACTTTACTACAAAGCTGTAATCATCATTGGCACAAAAACAGATACATTGACCAATGGAATAGAATAGAGAACCCAGAATTGGACTCACAAAAGTATGGCCAACTAATCTTCAACAGAGCATGAAAGAGTATCCAATGGAAAAAAAGAGTCTCTTTAGCAAATGGTGCTGGAAAAACTGGACAGCAACATGCAGAAGAATGAAACTGAACCACTTTCTTACACCATACACAAAAATAAACTCAAAATGGATGAAAGACCTAAATGAGAGACAGGAAACCATCAAGACCCTAGAGGAGAAAACAGGTAACAACCTCTTTGACCTCAGCTGCAGCAACTTCTTACTTGACACGTCTCTGAAGGCAAGGGAAATAAAAGCAAAAATTAATTATTGGGACCTCATCAAGATAAAAATCTTCTGCACAGCAATGGAAACGATCAACAAAACTAAAAGGCAACTGACAAAATGGGAGAAGATATTTGCAAATGACATATCAGATAAAGGGTTAGTATCCAAAATCTACAAAGAACTTACCAAATTCAACACCTGAAGAAACAAATAATCCAGTGAAAAAATGGGCAAAAGACATGAATAGACACTTTTCCAAAGAAGACATCCAGATGGCCAACAGACACATGAAAAGATGCCCAACATACTCATCATCAGGCAAATACAAATCAAAACCACATTGAGATACCACCTCACACCGGTCAGAGTGGCTAAAATGAACAACTCAGGGAACAACAGATGTTGACAAGGATGTGGAGAAAGGGAACCCTCTTGCACTGTTGGTGGGAATGCAAGCTGGTGCAGCCACTCTGGAAAACAGTGTGGAGGTTCCTCAAAAAATTAAAAATAGAACTACCCTATGACCCAGCAATAGCGCTACTAGGAATTTATTCAAAGGATACAGGAGTGCCGATTCATAGGGGCACATGAACCTCAATATTTATAGCAGTGCTATCAATAATAGCCAAATTATGTAAAGAGCCCAAATGTCCATAGACTAATGAATGGATAAAGAAGATGTGGTTTATATATACAATGGAATACTACTTGGTAATTAGAAAGAATGAAATCTTGCCATTTGTAACAACACGGATGGAACTGGAGGGTATTATGCTAAGTGAAATAAGTCAGTCAGAGAAAGACAGATATCCTATGTTTTTACTCACATGTGGAATTTGAGAAACTTAACAGAAGACCATGGGGGAGGGGAAGGGGGAAAAATAATTTTAAGCAGAGAGGGAGGCAAACCATAAGAGACTCTTAAATATAGAGAACAAACTGAAGGTTGATGGGGGAGCAGGGGGGAGGAGAAGATGGGTGATGGGCATTGAGGAGGGCACTTCTTGGGATGAGCACTGAGTGTTGTATATAAGTGATGAATCATGGAATCTATACCCAAACCCAAGAGCACACTGCATACACTGTATGTTAGCTAACTTGACAATAAATTATATTAAAAAAAAGAAATGTTTAAAATAAATAAAAGTTTATTTTTAAATAAAAAGAAGAATCAGATGGAAATTATAGAACTGAAAAACATAATAATGAAATAAAAACACTCACTGTAGGGGCTATATAGAATAATGGAGATGACAGAGGAAATAGTTGATTTGAAGAGCGAATTTGAAAATAGAAATCACACAATTTGAACAATAGAGAGAAAAAACATTGAAACAAAAATTAACGGAACCTCGGGGAACTGGAAACAAACAGTACTAAAAGATTTAATGTGCATACCATGAGAGTCCCAGAAGGGAACTTTATATAGTGTCTTCAAAAAAAGTTTTTACAAAAAAGGAAAGGATGATCAAATACATCCCAATTTGGCAAAAGGCTTAAACTTACACGTTCAAAAAGCCCAATGACCCTCAAAAAAAAAAAAAAAAATCATCAACTCAAAGATCCATGGTCAGACCATATTACTCAAACAGCTTAAAACCAGAGGCAAAGAAAAAGTTATGAACACATCCAAGGAAAAAATTACACATGCCTAAAAAGAAACAAAAATTCAAAAGACTGTGAAGGTCTTACCAGAAATCTTGACTGCCGAAAGGAAGGGGAACAATATTTTTAACTGCTGGGAGAAAAGAACTGTCAACCCAGAATTCCAAAACTGGTGAAAATGTTCTTCAGGAATGAAGGTGAGAGGAAACTAGCAGAATACATTGTCACAGACCTACTTTAAAATAAATGCTAAAGTTAATTCTTGAAGAGGGAAATGATACTAGAGGAAAACTTGGAGTATCAGAAAGAAATAGAAGCAATATAAATGGTCAAGATCTGGGCAAACATGAAATATTATTCTTCTTTTGATTCTTGGAAATATATATGACACTTGAGAGCAAAAATGATAACAGTGATGAGATTTTTTCAATGTGTGTAGATGTAATACATACAGAAACTAAAATATAAAGGGGGCAAGGTGGAGGGATTAATATTGTGGCAGGTTGCTATATTCCACTTGAAGTTGTAAAATATTCTAGGTAGACCATGAAAACTTTAATTACCTTTATGGTCATCTCTACGGCAACAACTAGCAAAATTTGCAAAGATATATCCTCAAAAATCACAAGAGATAACTTAAATGGAGTACTAAAATAATATTCAAGAAATCCAAAAAGAAGCAGGAAAGAAAAAGAAAAATGAAAAGAAAAATGAAAGAAAACGAAAAACAGAGAAACAGAGAACAAATAATAAAAAGGCAGAATTGAGGCCAAATATACCAATCATCACATTAAATGCAAAAGTTATAATATAGAGATTTTCAGAATGTATTAAAATTAAAAAACAAGACCCACCTATATACTGTCTATAAGAAACCCACATTAAATGTAATGATGTATGTAGGATAATAAAGTAAAGAATGTGGGGGGAAAGACATGAAAACACTACCAAATAAGGGTGCTTGGGGTGGCACTGTCACTTGGGTGTCCAACTCTTGGTCTCAGCTCAGGTCATGATCTCACAGTTCATGGGTTCAAGCCCCACATCAGGCTTCTGTGCTGACGGTGCACAGCCTGCTTGGGATTCTGTCTCTTCTTCTCTCTGCCCCTCCCCCACTTGTGCGTGCTTCTCTCTCTCTCTCTCTCTCTCTCTCTCTCTCTCTCTCTCTCTCTCTCTCTCATTAAAAAAAAATAAATTTTAAAAAACACTACCAAAACAAAGATGGGTGATTATAATAACATCAGACAGAGTAGATGTCAAAGCAAGGATAATTAAAAAGGATAAAGAAACATTAAATAATGATAAAAGAGACAATTCAACAGGAAGACATAAGAATCCTAAATGTATGAGCACTGACAACAGAACTTCAAAATACATGTTAAACCTGATAAATAAAACAAAGGGAGAAATAAACAAATCCACTATTATAGTTGAAGACTTCACATTCCTCTCTCAATAACTAGTAGGACAAGTAAACAGAAAATTAGCAAAGATGTAGAAAAATTGAATACTATCAACCATCTGTATCTAACTGTCATTTATACAACACTTTAGCCAAAGAAGGCAGATACGTATTCTTTTCAAGTACACATGGGACCTCATCAATATAGAAACTATCCTTTCTCATTAAACAAACTTAACAAATTTCCAAGAATTAAAATTATAAAAAGCATATGAAACCACACAAAGCAAACCACATGGAGTCATATTATCTGACTGTGCTTCAAGAATTCTAATATGCCCCCATACCAATATTCCTGCCCACTGTGAGGTATTATCCTATATAATCTGTGACTGTCAATATGATGGCATATCTCTCCTGTGACTAGGTTAGGTATGTGGCACAGCTGACTCTAAGAAAGGGACATTACCTAGGTGGACCTAACCTAAATTCATGAGGCCTTTATATCTGGGCCTAGAGGTCAGAGACAGAGGAAGTCAGAGACTCAAAGTGTGAGAGGGACTTTGATGGAGGGAGGTTCTCCCTTGATAGCTCTGAGATGAACAGGACCACAAAGCAAAGTATGCACATAGATTTTAGGAACCGAGAATAGATATTAGCTGATAGCCAGCAAGGAAAAGAGAATGCCCTCAGTTCCCAAACCACAAAGAACTGAATTCTGCCACAACCACACGAGCTTGGAAGAGCATGAGAACAGAGCTCCACATGAGGACACATTTCAGTAGACATATTCGTTTCAACCTGGTGAAATCCTGACAACTCAGGCATACAGTTTCTGGATTTCTTACCTACAGAATGGTGTGATAATAAATCGCTATTGTCTTAAGTCACTGAGTGTATGGTGATTTGTTAAATAGAAATATAAAGCTGATGTGTTGGCCATAATAAAAGTAAAGCAAGGATCAATAGCAGACAGATGACATGAAAATCTCCTAATTCTTGGGGAAAAAACATGCAATTTCCCCATGGGTAATTCATGGGTCATGGGCAATTAGAAAATGTTTTCTAAAACATTTCAGACCAAAATTGAAGTATATAACATATCAAAATATGTGGAGTGCAGCTAAAGCAGAGCTTAGAAGATGTACAACCTCAAATGCTTATGTTAGAAAATAAGAAATGTCTCAAATTAACGATCTAAGCTTCCAACCTAAGACACTAGAAGATAAGAGCAAAATAAACACCCCCCCCCAAAGAAAACCAGAAGAGATAAGAGTAAAAATCAATGAAATTGAAAAGGGAAAAACAATGAAACCATGGTGAAAATCAATGAAACCAACAGCTGGTTCTTGAAAATGACTGATTGATAAACCTCTTGTAAGACTGACAAAATAAGACAGAAGACACAATGACCAATATCAAAAATGAGGGAGAGAATACCACTACATGTGCCTGAGACACTAAAGGGAAAATAAAGGACAACTACAAACAAGTCTTTACACATAAATTCTACCACTAAGGTGAAAATTGGCCCATCCTTCAGAAACAAAAACTCAAAACTAATCAAGAAAAAGAAATTAAGTAGTTTTGTATCTAGTAAAGAAATTATATCTATTTGTATCTATTAAAGAAATCTATTAAAGATTTTGAAACTAAAAATCTTCTGAAAAATTAATCTCCAGATCCAGATGGTTTCGTTGGTCATTATACCAAAAAACAACAACAACAACAAAACCACCATTTCCACACAATCTCTTCCAGAAAACAGAAGAGGGGAGAATATTTCCCAATATGTTTTATGAGGCCAGCATTATCTTAACGCAGATTGTGTATACAACACTATAGACCAATATCTCTCATGAATATAGACAGAAATATTCTCAATAAAATATTAGAAATCCAAAACCAGAAGTATATAAATAGAATACACCATTGCTGGGGTGCCTGGGTGGCTCAGTCAGCTGAACATCCAACTCTTGATTTTGGCTCAGGTCATGATCTCATGGTTTGTGAGATTGAGCCCAGTGTCGGGTTCAGCGCTAACAGCGTGGAGCCTGCTCAGGATTCTATCTCTTCCTCTTTTTCTGCTCCCCCACCGCCCCCCCCCCCCACAATCTCAAAAATAAATAAATAAACTTAAAAAAATACACCATCACCAACTGGGGTTTCTCCCAAGAATGCAAAGCTGGTTCAATATTAGAAAATCAGTCAATGCAATCCACTATATTAACCATCTAAAGAAGGAGAACCATGTTATTAACTGATACAGAAAAGTCATTTGGAAGTATTCAACATTAATTCACCATAAAAATTTAGCACACCAGGACTAACAAGGAACTTCTTCATCTTGATAAAGGGCATCTACAGAAAACCTATCTAAAATCATACATAACAATGAAGGGAAAAGTTTTCTCTCTAAAATTTGCAACAAGGCAAGAATGTCCTATTCCACATCTCTCCTATTCCTATTCCTATTCCACATCAGACTGGAAGTCCTAATATGCACAATAAGTCAGAAAAAGAAAGAAATGTCATAGGGATTTAAGGGAATAAATAAAACTACCCTTATTTGTAAATGCCATGATTGTCTATATAGAAAACCCCAAAGAATTTACAAAAAACTCAGAAAACAAAAAACAAAAAAATCCTCTTACAGTTGATAAAAATGGGTTTAGCAAGATCACAGATTGCAATATCAACACACAAAAATCTAATGTGCTTCCTTATGCTAGCAATGAACAATCAGAAATCAAATTTATTTACACAAATAGAGAAGTGCCTGGGTGGTTCATTTGGTTAAGTGTCCAACTTCCGCTTAGGTCATGATCTTGTAGTTCATGAGTTCAAGCCCCACATCAGGCTCTGTATGGTACAGAGCCTGCTTGGGATATTCCCTCTCTCTCTCTCTCTCTCTCAAAATAAATAAATAAATTTAAATAAATAAAGGGGATTAAGAATACACTTATCTTGATGAGCACTAAGTAATACATAGAATTGTTGAATCATTACATTGTACACCTGAAACTAATATAACACTATGTTAATTATAGTTCCATCAAAATAGTAAATAAAAATAAATAACAGCTAGCAAAAAATGATAATCATAATACCATTTTCAATAGCCCCACAAAGCAAGTAGTTAGGCATAAATCTAAACTATTATGTGTATCAGCCATGTATTTAAACTGCAGCTGCTGAAAAAAAGAAAGAAAAAAAAACTAAATAAATGGAGAGGCTCCCAATTACAGTGAAATGGAGGCTCAATGTCTCTCCTAAAATTGATCTGAAATTCTAATGCAATTCCTATTAAAAGACCAGCAAGATTTGTAGATCTATACAAGCAGAGTCAAAATAATTCTGTGAAAGAAGAATGAAATTGGAATACTCATTCAATTTTTAGAATCACTATAAAGCTACATTAGAAGAGAACATGGTATTTGCAAAGGAACGGACACACTAATCAACAGAACAGAATAAAAAGTCCAGAAAGAGACCCATATATACATATATATGGACTTCGTTTGAAAATAAATTGGATGGATATATATATATATATATATATATATATATATATATATATCTTTCTGGATATATACAGATATATATATCCAATTTATTTTCAAACGAAGGCCAATGCAACTTACCAGAGAACAAACAGGTTTTGTTTTTTTTTAAATGGTGCTAATTACAACCAATTTACTTTCAAACGAAGGCCAGTGCAACTTATCAGAGAACGAACAGGTTTTTTTTATGGTGTTAATTAATTGAAAAACTAAATGAAAATCATCATCATCATCATCATCATCATCTCATCTAAAACCTCACCTCTTATAAAATAATGAACTCAATATGGATCATAGATCTAAATGTAAAATGTAAGTCTATCACACACTTAGAAGAAAACATAGGAGAAAATCTTCCTGACACTGTATTAAGAAGAGATTCTTAGACATGACACCAAAAGGACGTCCATAAAATAAAATTAAAAAATAATTTGGGCTTAATATAAATTAAAAACTTTGCTCTGCAAATGACATTGTTGGAAAACAAAAAAGATAATCTACAGACCCAGAGAAAACATTTGCGAATCACATACCTGAGAAAGGACTTCTATCCAAAATATATAAATCACCTTCAAAACTAAACTGTAATAAAAAGCAACTCCCAGAATTGACCAATCACCTAAGAGAGTAGGAAGAGCTTGCACTCCTTCAGACCAATCAGTAGCCACATGAGTATTGGATTCCCCACCCTATCACAGACAACCTCCAATCAGCCTATAGTAATAGAAAGGCAAGATAGGAGGCGGGTCCAGCATGGTCTCCACGGTAACCCATGGCGGGTTGGAGTGACGGAGAGCCTCCTTGTACCCAGATCCAGATGCCCTGATGGGAGGTGTTTGAAGGGGCAGGGAGGGAATTTACGGGGGATAGGGTGGGAGAAAGCGTGGGTAGCGGCAGAATGAGGGGGCAAGAAGGGTTTCAGGAGGCAGAGGGGGTGTTATAAGAAGAGAACTATTTAGAGGGAACACTGGTTTAGGAGAACAGGGAGGCTGCTATGAGTGGAGGAAGGAGAGGTTCAGACGGTCAGGACGCTGGTTTCAGAGGTGGAGAGAAGGTGGTAGAGGGAGAAAGGGCAGGCCTTTATAAGAGGACAAAAAGAGGCTATAAGACTATGACAGGGAGAGGACTTAGAGTTTAGAGTTGGTCAAAGAAGGTCTTAAGAGGAGCCAACAGAGAGGTAATGGGTGGGGAGAAGGGGAAGAGAGCAGTTTATGGGCGAACAGTAAGGCTCATAACAGGACCACGACAGGTTCATGGGGACAAAGTGAGGGATATTACAAGTGGGATAAGGAGAGAGCTATTGGAGACATTCACAGTTTTATAGGGTAAGAGTTTTATGAGGGAACAAGGGAGGTTTCACTAATGGAAAGTGAGAGTGTTCAAGTGTTGAGTAGGGGTCTTCTTATTAGGGTGTTTTATAGGGCCAAAAAGAAGGCTGCTTTGGGAGGACCATGAGGGTGTTATAGGAACAGAGTTTGTTAACGACTCAGTTGAGGTTTCACGAAGGACAAGTGAGAGTCATCAGAGTTAGTAAGGGGTTTTGTGGGGGTGGTGTTAGGGGCCAAGTGAGACATGCTGTAGGGACCTGAAGGCAGTTATAGAAGACAGGGAGAGGTTATAGGAGACAGGGAATGGGCAGGGATTATAGAGCATAGGGGTGGAGGGATGCTGGGAGATCCAGGTAGAAGGACGTATTGGAATAAGAACAGATTAGAGGGCACATGGTAGGAGTTAGAAGGGGCTGGTAAGAGTTTTTAAGGAAATCAAAGAAGAATCTATACAGCCAAATATCTTGAAAAGGAGTCAGAGGGGACAGCACAGTACAGAAGCCATACTGAGCCATAACCCACTCCCTCCCCACAGGCGTTTGAAATTTTGCAGGACAAGCCCCCCAGAGACCACATGTGCCTGTCCATTTGTGCCTTACTCCTGTGTTTTCCCATAGGCATTGTAGCCTTGATCTTCTCTCTCCAGGTGGGAATCTGCATCAGGCTAATCCTCTCCTCCTTTCCTTTTCATCCTGGCCTTGACCCTGACTCAAATTCTTTCTTTTGTCCCTCCTGTGGGCTCAAATCCCCACCTGCGTCCTTACAGTCCCATAGCTCACCCATTACAATAACACACTGAAGCCAACTATTCCTGTCCCGCCTCTCCCCTCTAATCAGACAAGGCACAGCAACAAGTGGAATAACCGAGCCTTGGCAGCTGAGACGTCCCAGCAAGTCTACTACATGGCAGTCTTGGGGATTGTCTTGGGAAGCATCATCACTCGCCATCTTGATTTTCCTCCTGGTGGACTTATTTTCTCGTTAACCTCCTTTTCAGCAAACCACTAAAAATATATAACAGTGTTACATACCTTGGCTCTAAGTATCCATTTGGGCCAAATGGGACACCTGTTCCAAAATGTCTGGTTGCCAAGTGTTGACAGCCTGAGCCAGCACCTTGAGGTAGTTGATGGGGCAAGAAAGGGGCAGGTTGGGCAGCCCACTGGACCTTCAGGACCAACCCTGGGATCTTGCCAAGGGATGGGGGTCATGGAGGCAGGGTATGCCACTGTTTCCCCAGGGAAGTCTCCCCTCCTGCTTACATCATGCATTCATGTCATAAATCCGTTCATGCCAAGGACCTTAGCTCTGCAACCTGACTCTGGAGATACAGCAGTGACCACTTCAGTTCCAACCACACCCCTCTCAGAACTTATAAATCAGGTAAAGATAGACATATCATCAGAGAGTGATAGTTCAGTGTGGTCTAGTCTCTAGTAGGGTGAACCCAGAGAGGACGGTTGTAAGAGGCCTGACCTAATCTTAGGTACTTATGGTCTACCAGAAAGCCAGGAAGTCAAGCAGCTGTCAGTGAACTGATAAGAATTCAGGTCAAGTTACAATTGTGGAGAACTTCTGTTACAGTTATGATGGCCTCGTGTCCCCCCTCACCACCAAAGCTTGTCATTTATTCATTATTCAACAAATAATTTCTTAGCACCTATGACTTATCAGGCACTGTACTAGGAGCTGGAGATTCAACAGAGCAAGATAAGTCTCCTTTCTGAAGGAGCTTACATTCTACTGGGAAGAACCATAAACAAATAGACCTCTAAGTAAATAAGATAATTACAGGGAGTGGTAAATGATAAGGAGAGAAATCAAATAGGGCAATAAGCTAAAGCAGTGCCACTAGTGGTTCACTTCTGTTGATGGTCTGCAACAAGATTAAGTGCAGAAATTTCCAGTAAGCAGTTCAAAACTCACAGAAATTTGACATGGCCGTGACATCCAACAATAGAATCAACAGACTTGTCTTATTGGACAGGGCATAGACCAAAAGAATCTATCTGTACATGACATTTTGGAGATATCAAAAAATGAGTCCTACTCTGCAACCACAAATAGTTTGAGGTACACTAAGCTAGAATGAGGTCTAGGAGTATATTGTTTAGAGTTATGCCAGTGGCTGTAACAAATAAACCCCACCATTTCAGTAGCTCACAAAATAGCTTACTTCACACTTAAAGAACCTCCCAAAGTGGGCATTTCTGGTTGCCCACATATTAAGTTAGGGATCCAGGCTCCTTCCACTTGCTAATTCCACCATCATAAGTGCTTAGAGTCTTCTGAACCTAGGCAGATGAGAGACTAGAGAACCCCCACTTGCTTCTTAAAATCCTTAGCCCAAAAGTGAATCCTTATACACTCTTGGATAGAAATGTAAATTGGTACAGCCACTATAAAATATAATATGGAGGCTCCTCAAAATATTAAAAATAGAAGTACCACATGATCCAGCAATCTCACTTCCTTGGGAATATATCTAAAGGATAAAAATCACTGTCTCAGAGATATCTGTACTCCCGTAATTACTGCAGCCTTATTCACAACATCCAAGATATGGAAATAGTTCTCCAATGGACAGAGGAATAAAGAGGATATACCAATACATATACAAAGAAATATTATTAAACCATGAGAAATATGAAATCTTACCATTTGCAACAATACGGATAGACCTTGAGGGCATTATGCTAGTAAAATAAGAAAGAGAAAGACAAAATGTATGGTATCACTTATGTATGAAATCTAAAAAAGCCAAACTGACAGAAACAGAAAGTAGAATGATGGTTGCCAGGTGGAGGCTGGGGGAAATGGGGACAGGCTGTTAAAAAGATACGTCACTCAGTTATAAAATGAGTAAGATCTTAGGATCTAATGTATAACATGGTGGCTATGGTGAACAATACTGTATTGTATACTTAAAATGTGCTAAGAGAGTAGATCTTAAGCATTCTCACCAAAAAAAAAAAAAAAAAAAAATAGGTGCGAGGTAATGGATGTATTGATTGTGGTAATAATTTCACAGTGTATATATCAAATAACTATGTTGTATACCTTAAATATGTCACATTTTTGTCAATTATACCTCAATAACAAATAAAGCTTTGGTGCTAGGTGACATACACCTCTTGCTCTCAGTCCATTGGACATAGCTAATCTCATGGCCTCACCTGGTTGCAGGGGCCTCTGGAAAATGTAGTCTTAGACTGCACAGCCAATAGACACCTAGTTGGCTTTGCTACAGAAAGTCTTTCTAAGATGTTCTTTGAGCTGAGACATGGAAGCCCAAGTGTAAGAGCTGCTCCAAGAACTGTGAGAACAGGGTTCCCAGAGTAGGAATGGCAATCAGAAAACCTTAATGCTGGAATGAGCTTGGAGATTCAAAGAACAAAAAGGAGGCCATTGTGGCAGTAATGTCACACATCTACTCTCCAAAGCAGGTGGGGTTCTCTCTTCCCTGTAAGAACCCTTGTAGGTGCTTATGAAGGTCCCTAAGATGACCCCCAATCCCAGCTCTCCTGAAGAGGAAATCCAACACTTGTCCTTTACCCTCAGTCTGACAGAGATCTGCTCACAGGAATCTTTGCAGACATACGGCTGCCTACCTTTAGGACCTCCAACCCCCTCCATGCCTGGCTCTGCCCTGGGTGATGCTGGGGATACAGCAGTGACCAACACAGACCCCATCCCTGCCCTCAGGACATCTGCAGTCCAGTGGAGAAGACAGGCTAACCACCAGATGGGGCTGTGAATTGTTCTTTCATTTATTCTTTCATTCAGTGAAGTTCTATTGTTCATTTATTACATTGCCGTTCTGGTGGTGTGTGAAAGATGATAAACCTAAGTAAGAAAATATTAAGAGTACTGGGGAATAAAAATAAAGCATGGTAAGGGTGATTGGAAGTATTGGAGACAGGGGAGGGGCTATAGTTTGAAATAGAGAGGCAGGTAGTGCCCCAATTAGGATCTGACTTTTACCAAAGACTTGCAGGACTTAGGAGAGGGAACCAGACATGTATCTGGGGCGAGAGTCTCAGGCAGATGGAACTACTAGTACAAGGGCCTAGAGGGAGGGGCACATCTGATATTTCTGAGATATGGTAAGGAGGCCAGTATAGCTGAAGTGAAGTAACGTAGGGAATGGTTAGGAGATGCAATCAGGGAGGTAACGTAGGCAAGATCAAAGAGAACTTACTTTACTCTGAGTGACATGAACAGACATTGGAAAGGTAAGTGACCTGTGCCAACTCAGGTGTTAATAGTCTCTCTCTGACTCTGGAGGGGAGGAGACTTTGGTGCACAGGTGATGGCAGGGAGACTCATGTGATATTCCAGATGGGAGGTGATAGGCTATTAGGCCAGAATGGGGAAGAAGAAAGGGAAAAGCCTTGATGATTTTTAAAGGCAAATAGGAATTGCTGATGCATGATATGGGTGTAAGAGAAAGAAGGAATTTTGGCCTCGGGAACCGGAATCACAGAGCTGCCCTTGTCTGACCTGGAGAAGTCGTAGAGAAACAAGTCTGGGGACTACACTGTAATGGTCATTCTAAGGTTTAGGAGCCAATGTTCTGGCTGCAGGCTGGTTCAGCAGTGGGCATGTGACCCTGCCTGAGCAAATGAAAATGGGATAAATGGTTTCCGGAGCTTATGGTAGAGAAGCAGCTCACCTCTTCCATGTTACCTTCTAAGACCACATCTTTCTCCTCCACCTCGGCTGGTGCAGGGTAAGCTGTTCTGCAGCCAGGTGGAAGAGGCTAAAGCTACTAGGATGAAGGAGGAGCCAAAAAAGAAGCAAGTGCGAGAAAGAGGAGCCAGAAACTGGGTCCCCAATAACATCATGATAGTCTCTGAGCCGTCAACTGTTTGCAGGCACTGTTCAAGGAGCTCATGCATGTTGTCTCATTTAAACCCCACAACACTAAAAACAGACATTATTACTGTCCCAAATTCATAAATGAGAAACTGAGGCTGCAGAGATTGAGAGACTTGCCCTAGATCATTTAGCCTGTGAGTGGTAGAATGAGGATTCAAACCCAATGAGTCAGACTGCAGAACTTTTGCTCATGATAATTGCCTTTCAGTGTTTGAGCTGCTGGATTACACCTCACCTGAACCAGGACAAGGCAGTACCTCTTTTAAATCACATGAACCAAGATATTTCTTATTTGGGAGGAAAAACACTACACTGACTTGGGTTGGGGACATTTGTAACCAGAAAGAGGCTTAGCTGTGAGAGTCCAGAGGAGGTGATCCAACCAATCTGGGGTCGGGGGTAGGGGGAGTCAGAGAAGTCTTGCATGGAAGGGCACATCTGAGATAAGACTTAAAAGACTGAGGAGGAGGTAGCCATTGAAGGTAATGAAGGGTGATGGAGGTAGGGAGCACAGCAGGAATAAAATCCCAGAGATGGGAAGGAGGGAGCCTTGACAGGTAATGCCCCAGTGAGAACACTATCTTCCTCTCTGGAAAGGTCTTAACCTAAGGATAAGTGTCCTCCACTCAGCCCAATCATCTCTCCCACCAGCCCTCTGCTAAGCCTCAACTCTGTCATCGCCTGCCCCAGTTACCGGCCCTGGCCTGTCTCCTCCTCTGATCCACCATCTACAGAACACCCAGAATGTTCCTCTCACTTTTTTTTTTAACTTTTAATTTCATAATTTATTTAAATAAGTGTTTCAAATCTACAAACTGTGAAGAACAAGTCTAGCCCCCATGTAACATCCACACTTGGCAGATGTAAACATTTTCCTATACTTGCACCGGATCTCCTTTTTGGAAATTAAATGTTGTATGTACAAATTAAATGCCTCCCCCTTCTCCTCTGTTCTCTTCTTCCCTCCCTCCATCCCTGAAAGAAACCACCAAACTCATGTTGCCGTAAGCAAATTCTATGTGTATTTTGTACTTTTACTCAATGGATGTGGACACACTTGATGGTGTAGAGTTGTTGCGTTTGGGTGTGTAGTAGTCCTTAGTGACTTCTGCCAAATCTTTCCAGCTCTTCATCTTCCAAGACTCACCTTCTGGGTCTCTCACCTGGTCCAGTTGATGTTTCAGTTGACATGGTCATAAAAGGTCAATTGTTAGTAGGAAATTAGAGACAGGATAGTCTAAAATGTGCCAGATGTTGATCACAAATTTTAAAACACTGTGTCCAAGAGGCAAATGATAAGAATCCATCTCTGGGTATTAATGCTACTAAAGAAGGTTTTATCCCCCAAAAGTAGTGTCCTATAGATGACCCTTCTTAAGCTTTACTATGCATACAAATCACTGATAGATTTGATCAAAATGCATGTTTAGGGGGCGCCTGGGTGGCTCGGTTGGTTAAGCGTCCAACTTTGGCTCAGGTCATGATCTCACAGTTCATGGGTTCGAGCCCCGCATCGGGCTCTCGGCTGTCAGCAAAGAGCCTGCTTTGGACCCTCTGTACCCTTCTCTCTCTGCCCCTCCCCAGCTCATGTGCGCTCTCTCGCTCTCTCTCTCAAAAATAAACATTAAAAAATTTTTTATTAAAAAAATTTAATGCATGTTTTGATTCAGTAAATCCAGGAGTGGAGGGGCAAGGGATTCTGTATTTCTAACAAGCCCCTGGAGAATGCTGGTCTTTGAACACCTTGTAATACAGCAGCAAATTACAGACACTAATGTGAAAGCTTGAAGCTTGTCAAACAGGGACCAGGAGCAGAATACAGGTGATGATAATTATTTTGTCAAGTATATTGAACAGACCGAACACAGTAGGGGTACAGAGGGGACTTATATTTCTTCTGTAAGATGCCAATCTCACCTTTTTGTATCAGCCTTTTGGAGGGTGGAGACGAAAACATCCTCTTCTTATGTAAGAGAGGAAGAGGAAAGCCACTGCAACTTCCTCCGTGAACGACAGCTTGAGGTAACAGTAATTCCACAGGCATCCAGAGTCTCTGCTTACAGAGTGTATCAGGGTTCCATCAGAGAAGCTGACCCACTGGGGGGATGGACAGATGGACGGATAGATAGATAGGCAGATGAACTGGGATTTAACCTTATGCAATTGGAGTTATGAAGCAGTCCCTAACATTGTGGTCTTAGGGTCTGATGCTGGCACTCGAAGTGCACAGGGCAGGCAGTTAGGAAAGGAAGACAGACATAAAGTGGGGAGAAACTCGACAAGGGGGCCTCTGCCCTTGGTGGTGTGAACGTCCACAGGAACAGCTGCCATCCTTCATTACGGAGATAAACCCACACCTGGCCCAGGAGCTGAGAAGCTGGGGGGAAGATCCAGGAAAAGGTGAAACAATTGCTGGCCCGGCTGCTGCCCTGTGCAAACGTGATGACCCAGCAGAGCCAGCCAGTGACAACCTGTGTGATCTACAAAACGGCAGCTGCTTCACTTCTGCCCACCAAATCTTGCCCAAGCCTCTCTATGGGTCCATCCTAATTGAAATCACACAGAGAAGGTAATTCCAAGATACAGTTCGTTCAGCCTGGTCAAGCTGACACATTACAAAGCCACAGCACAGAGACTGGAGGAGAGTGGTGAGAAGCTCATCAGTGACTGCCGGGGAGATGGTCACATAAGCAGCTTGAGTGGATGTTTCTAATAATTTCCGGGTGGCATTTCTTTAGAGTTGGAGGGGAAACTGTAGTAGTTATCTCTTATTTGGTTTTAGCCTTTCTTCCAAAACATACAGAATCCTTTCATGTCATAGCTTCAGTCAAGGTGTATCTGATTAGTTATCATTAGGTCATGGTTATAGATGTTTCATTAGATAATATTCCAACTTTCAGCCAATTCTCTTTTTCAATAGATTTTATTTTTCACGAGCAGTTTTATGCTTACAGAAAGTTACACAAAAAGAAAAGAAAGTTCCCATATACTTCCTGTCCCTCCACACATATTTTCCCTTATTATTATTACCATCTTGCAGGTAACTTTGTTACAACTAATGACCAAGAGTAAACATTATTAACTAGAATCTATGCTTCACATTAAGACTCACTCTGTATTGCACAGTTCTGTGGCTTTTTATGCATAATGCATAATGTGATGCATAAATGCATAATGTGATGTACCCACCATTTCAGTATCACACAAAATAGTTTCACGCTCCTAAAAATGCCAAGACTCGGGGCGCCTGGGTGGCTCAGTTGGGTAGGCATCCAACTCTTGATTTTGGCTCAGGTCATGACCTCACAGTGGTGTGCACTGATGGCATGGGGCCTGCTTGGGATTCTTGGCTCTCCCTCTCTCTCTCTGCCCTACCCCGTTTGTGTTCTCTTTCTCTCTCACACACAATAAATAAATAAACTTAAAAAAAAAAAAAAAGCCGAGCCTCACCTTTCCATCCCTATCCCCCACCTCATGATCTCCTGGCAACCACTGATCTAGTTTTGCCTTTTCTAGAATGCTATATATTTGTAATCATACAGACGATCTTTTCAGATCGTCTTCCAAAGTGGCTGTATCATTTTGCATTCCACCAGCAATGAATGAGATTCCTGTTGTTCCACATCCTCGACAGCATTTGGTACCGCTTTTTTAAATGGATTTTAGACATTCTAATAGGTGTGCAGAGTTATCTCATTGTTTTAATTTGCAATTCCTTAATGACATGATATCAGCAACTTTTCGTGCTTATTTGCCACCTGTACATCTCCTTCAGTGAGATATCTGTTCATAACTTTTGTCTATTTTTAAGTAGATTATTTGTTTTCTTATGGTTGAGTTTTAAGAGTTCTTTGTATATTTTGGATACAAGTCCATCTTCAGGTATGTGTTTTGCAAATATTTTCTGCCAGTCTGTGATTTATCTTTTCATTCTCCTAACAACCAGTACTTTCTTTTTTTAATTTTTTAAATTTCGTTTATTTATTTTTTAATTTACATCCCAGTTAGTCAGCATAGAGTGCAATAATGATTTCAGGAGTAGATTCCAGTGACACTTCCTCTTCATATCCCAACAAGAGTCCTCCCTAATGCCCCTTGCCCATTTAGCCCATCCCCCCACCCTCAGTTTGTTCTCTGTATTTAAGAGTCTCATATATGGTCCCCCTCCTTGTTTTATATTATTTTTGCTTCCCTTCCTTATGGTCATCTGTTTTGTATCTTAAAATTCTACATGAGTGAAGTCATATGATATTTGTTTTTCGTTCCATCCACGTTGTTACAAATGGCAAGATTTCATTCTTTTTGATTGCTGAGTAATACTCGATTATATATATACCACATTTTCTTTATCCATGCATCTGTCGATGGACATTTGGACAGTACTTTTTAAAGCCCCTGGAAAGGCTCATAGACCAATGGCAGACATGCTAATTGATTTTGTTTTTTAATAGCAAAACACCCTACAAAAGGCAGAAGGGTGGCAATGTTTGAGAGAAACGGCACCTTTTGAGAATTAAGCATTGTGGAGTAGTAGCTGCTAATCTTTCTTCCAGGAAACCCACCTGGATTACATCAGCCCCTGGCACCCCCTTCTGCTTCTCAGCCCTTATGAAGCACTTAGAAGCTGGACTCAGCTTCTCCCCGAAATGTGCTATCTCAGTGGTGATGCCATGTCCCCTTGTCCCTGGGCCAGTGACTCAGCCAGTCCTTGGATGTCCCCTTAACTCCTCACACCCACATTGTTATCAGCATCTCCCCCAAAGCTGTCCCTTCTCTCACATCAGCATTTCAAGGTCTGCTCCATCTAATCCCCAGCCCAGAGCTGGGACCTCACCCTGGATACCCCGCCCTCTACAGCCAATCAGTCTCATGACCCACTCAGTGTCCTCCTCTCTTCTCCGCATCCCTACTTCACCCACCATTGCCCTCGACCCCCACACCTCATCCTGCCCCACCCTCGTCCCTCAGTCCCCAGCTTTATTCTCACCCCACCACCTCTCCCCTCATTTGTTTATTGAATAACTACTTAGAGACTTGGGCTTTATACTGGACACCGAGGACAGAGTAGTGAGCTGGGCATGCATGCTCGGTAAAAGGTCCCTGAATGTTGCCATTCCTCCGGGGCCTGTCTGAGGCTGAGTGGGCTCTCCAGAACCCCAGCCCCAGTATCCTGTGCTTTCGGGGGCGGCCGACAGACCTCGCACACTCCCTGTGTCCCCAACTGACCCAGTCCTGCAGCTTATACTCTATCCTTACCTGGTGGTGGTGAGGCGTCTAACTCCCCCACTGAACTGTGAGCTCCACATGGGACTGGACCAGTCTCCTCCACCGCGATGTCCCCAGGGCAGGGTCGGCAGCGTCGGCTCACGAATGTTATGGAATGGTAAAGACGAACGAATACCTGGAAGAATGCGTGCCGGGGAAATATTAGGGTCCTGCTATCGGCCCCCTATCCCTCAGACCGGAAACACTCTGTTTCTGAAATCAAAGAGCCTAAGTTTGGCATCTCCGCACCTGACCTCCAAGGATGAAAGTCCCATTTTGTCAAGAAAATCGAGGGAGGCATTTGGGACCTTTTGCCTCTTGGGGACACTTGGTGGTGAGCGGGAGGAGGCCGAAAGCGAAGGGGCCTCACCGTTTCTCCACACCCCTTTCGTCTTCACTCGAAGGGACCCATCCAGGAGGAGCCAGACACGCAGGACTGCTCCGCGACGCTGAAGAGCCGCGAGGCCCCAGTCTGCTTGGCAACCGATGGCGTCACTGACGGCGCGCCCGTGACGCCAGAGGCGGGCGCCACACTCGAAGAGGGTGCGGGAAGCGGCCGCCGCGGCGCGCGGACATGGAGTTAGTGCAGGAAGCGCGGGAACTGGGCTGCTGGGCGGCGGAAGAGATGGGGGCGCCCGCGGCAGCCCGGGCCCCGGAGTCAACTCTGCGCAGGTGAGGGACGCTCTGACAGTGAGGACTCCATACCTTAGAGATAGTCTCCGGGGGTGAGAACCCCACCCCTCACTGAAGACGCTCCTTCGTCTTCCCCACCTCTGCCCCAATGAGAATAACCCCCGAGGGCGTCCCCCTTAACCCACCCACACACCCAGTAATATATCTGGGAAGAGGATCCCGGATTGAGTGAAGACACCCCCCCCCACTCCCACCCCCCACCCCGTGAGACCACCCAGAGTGGGCGAGGCACCAGTGAGGATCCTCTGAGAGTTAGTAAAGCCCCCAAACTATGTAGAAGTGAGATCTTTGGAGCAAGACTGTCCCTACAGCACCTACCACCCCTACCGTCCCAAGCCAGTGAGGAGACTCCAGGTCAGCAAAGACCACCCCACTGGAGACTGAATCTAGAAGGGTGATGATCCATATCTGGTAATGAGAGAGCAGTTCCTGGCAGTATACTCTCCACTCCCACCTCTGGAAGTGACCAGCGATAGCCCTCTCCCAGAGAAAGGAATCTCCACACACCCCCTCCACCCCCCTCCCCAGGGAATGAGAATATCCACACCCAGTGAAAAGCCCACAACTCAGTGACCAAGAATTCCCCAGGAAGGAATATCTCACCCCAAAGACTGTGGACACATCCCCATTCCCCCCAGAAGCGACAACTCCCTAGTAAAGACTTTCCCCACCACTGCCACCCTGGGAATAAGGATCCCCCAACCTTTGTGATGCCCCAGGCATACCCTTAAACACTGTCTCCACAGACTGTGTCTGGGCCAGGGGGCCGACATCTGGGCCTATGTCTTGCGGCATGTGCATAGCCAGAGGTGAGCCTGGCTGCATGAGGGAGGCTGTGACAGGGGAGGGGACACAGGCAAACCTCACAGTAACACTTCTTCCTTCTACCTCTCCACTGTAGGAATGTCAAGAAGATCCGAGGAAACTTACTTTGGTAACTGGTTCTAAAAGCTATTCCTTCCTATTTTCCCTACTCCCATCCAGCTGTATTTTTACCCGTAGCCTCACACCTCCTGTCTCCCCCTGGAAGTCCCGTCACCCGCTAACTCTGGCCTCATTTCCTCAGGTATGGCCACCAGGACAGTCCAGAGGTGAGAAGCATGTATTATAAGATTTTCTTCCATCCAAAAAGAGATTTGTAGATTTCTGCTCTAGGTCCAGCTTCGTGTTGTGTAATGTTGGGGACGCTGGGTTGATCTGCCAGCTCTGATCTCGACACTCAGGGCTTACAGTCCAGGGGACACAGGCATGAGCTGGATGTTGAGGGGACGTGGATATGAGGCATCAAAGCTGATGAGGGGAGATGGGAGAAGGGACTGGTTTACGAGATACACTGAGGCCAATGGAGGACCTATTGTGTGCAAGAGGCCCAGGTGACATCTGGGGGAGGATTCCAGAAGACCTTGGGACTCCTAGATTTGGCTCTTTGTGGGGAGATGAGAACTAGGGCACAGCTGTAGTGTCATCAGTGCAGAGACAGGAAACAGGTTAAGAGGATAGGTGAGGCAATCCCAGGAGGAAGGAGGAAGACAGATGGTACCCTAGTGTTCTTCTGGGCCTGGAGAATCAGACACAGAAACTGCTTAGGAAAAAACCCCTGCCACCTACCTGTGCAGGTGAGGAGACTGGCGTTCCACAAAGGGCAGCCAGGCCAAGCCCCAGCCAGGCCATGCACCTAACTCTGTACCTGATCCCACCAGGCCCGTCGGAAGTTGGAGCTGGAAGCCACCGTTGCTCGCCTGCGGGCAGAGATCCAGGAGTTAGACCGGAGCCTGGAGCTGATGGAGCGAGAGACCGAGGCTCAGGGTGACCTACGGGGCTGGGAAGATGAGCAGCCTGGAGCTGAGGGAGCGAGAGACTGAGGCTCAGGGTGACCTACGGGGCTGAGAAGATGAGCAGCAGTGCTGATGGCCACCCCATTTCTCTTACAGACATGGCCATGGAGCAGGCCCTGCAGAGCATTCAAGACACCCAGCGTCGTGGTCTCCTCCTCCGGGCCCAAGCTGGGGCCATGCGAAGACAGCAGCGTGGGCTTCAAGATCCCATGCAGCGGCTACAGAATCAATTGAAGCGTCTGCAGGACATAGAGAGGTAGGCCTCAGGTTCCCAGGGACCAGCGTTCACCAGGCCAGGTGCACAGACATTTTCCTTAGAGACCCTGACCCCTTCTTGGGTTCCACAATTCTGAGCTCCACTCCTTAGGATTTAAAGTCTGTGAGGCCAAGAAATTTTGTCACCTTAGCCACTTACATTTCCAGTGCCTAGAATGGTGCCAGCTGTATACCTAGGGAATGTTCTGGGGAAAGAACAGTAAATAAGGGATAAGTCCCTGCCCTCATGGATCTTATACTCTGATGCAGAAGAGAGAGATGGTAAATTAGGAAGCAAACTCTATAATTGCAGGGAGACATAAATGCTATGATAAAAAGGGTAGTGTGGAGAACGGGAGAGGGAGATGCTACTCTAGGTAGGATGGTCAGAGAAGACCTTTCTGAGAAGGTGACATTTGTGTTGGGGGAGGAATCTCCATGGAGAGGGGCACCAAGAGCAGAGGTGCTGAGCTTGGCATGTGGGAAGAACAGCCAGGAGGCCAGTTCAGCTTAAGTTACACAGGCGAAAGGGAGAGCGTGAGATGAGGTCAGAGACAGGGACAGAGTGCTATGGAAGCATCGGAATTTTACTCTGAGGCTGGGTTCATGCCCTAGCTTGTCCACTTCTCTATGAACTTGGGCAAATGATTTAACTTCTCTGTGCCTCAGTTTGTAAGCGCTGTAGAATGGGGATAATGTTAAACCTACTGTATAGGGTAAGTATGATAATTAATGAGTCACATCACGCAGGATGCTTAAAAGAGTTTCTGATACCCACTGTTGCTATTCTGAGTGTGGTGGGAAAACACATTGTTTTCAAGGGTTTGGGGCAGAAAGGTGACATGATGTGTCAGGTTTTAGCAGGATCGTTAACTACTAGATAGAAACAGACCACAGGAGCCAAGAGCAGAGGCCAGTGAGGAAGCTAATACAGCCAGGAGATGACAGTGGTCTAATTTTAGAGGTGGCCCCTGAGATCCAGGCTCACTGATCCCTGTGACTAGCCTTGCAGCAGGAGGAGACACAGATATCTGTTCTCCTAGCTCTCTTCTCCCAGGCACCCCCACCCCAACTGTATTTTTCTCTCCAGGAAGGCCACAGTAGATATAACCTTTCGACCCTTATCATCAGCATCCCTGGGACTGGAGCCTGTGGTCCTGGTAAGAGTCCTGGGCCATGGGGAAAGAGGTGGAGAGTCTGGGGTCAGGTGGGTGGGTGGGTCAATCTGGGTTCCTCTCACGCCCCATCCTCTTCTTCCCAGGGTGATGTCCGAACAGCCTGTACCCTCCGGACCCAATTTTTGCAGAACCTCCTAGTTCCTCAGGCCAAGGGAGGCAGCATCCTGTGAGTGTCATCCAGGCCCCACAGACCCTGCCAAGAACCTGGGCTTTGAGGGGGGGAGCCACTTATCTGTTAATTCCTCAGCCACTGAGCCTCTGGACTATGTCAGCTGCAGATCTTGCCCTGAAGGCTCCCAGGCTGGGACAAGGAAGAGACAAATCCATCACAGATAGTGACAACCAGGTGGTTAGGGATGTTGGAGGCGGGGAAGCCTGAGAAACTCCAGGTACCCAAAGGCGACACTACTCAGCTAAGGAGTCAGGGAGGACAGATTCTCTGGTGAGGAGGCTTAGCGAGGGTAAAAGGTTAAGAGAGTATTCTAGACAAATAGCACATGTGAAAGGCCCTAAGTCTAGCTAGTTGGTATAAGCAGGGAACTCAGGTCTAGGAGGCATGGACTCCTGATGGACTTGGTTTCCTCATCCTTAAAATAGGGACACTAGCCCCCACCTTAGGGGTAGTGGTAATCAGTAGAGGGAGTGTCGACATGATCTTGTAATATTCTCTGTCCCCTTCCCTAACCTTGCAGAACCCCTCGAGATGACCACTTTGGAGCTTCCTACCAGCAGTGGCTTAGCTCAGTGGAGGTGAGGGGGGCTTTCAGGAAAGGCCACACCTTCTGCCCCATGAGTGAACCTCAGGGTGCCAGAACCTATCTCTTGATCCCTGCCTCATCACCATGGGTCCTAGCTCACAGCCCTACACCCATCCACCCTACTTTACCCTTCCCCCCACTAGACACTACTGACAAACCATCCTCCGGGCCACATCCTGGCCTCCTTGGAACACCTGGCTGAGGAGCGGGAGGCAGAGATTCGGTCCCTGTGCAGTCCAGATGGGCTCCAAGATACGGAGATAACCAGGTGTGAAGTGGAGTGCTCCTGAGGGTGGGGCAGGGCCAGGGGATGGCTAAGCCAGAAGACTCAGGGCCAGGCACAGTCACCTGCTGATGGGGATGGAGCTGAAACCCAATGATAGATCTGGCAGGTGGGCTGACATTGGCCATCCCTGAGAACTCAGGAAGGGGAGAGGGCTCCTCCCCCAGGAGTTTTATCCCACCTCCAGGTCCCAGGCACCAGACCAGCCAGACTCCAGCCGGGCCCTGCCGTCCATGGTGCATCTCATCCAGGTGACCCCCAGGCATCCTTCCCAGGATTCCATCTCCTTCCCATCCCAAGCCCCAGTTAATCCCCTCACCCCCAGGGATCATACCCACCCTGACTTTATACCCCTGCCCCAGGAGGGCTGGCGGGACGTGGGTATGCTGGTTGCACAGCGGGGCCCCCTGCTGAAGGAGCATCAAATCCTGACCCAGCGCCTCCAAGGCCTGATGGAGGAGGTGGAGAAATGTGCCCTGGAATCCAGCGAGAGGTGAGGGGGCTCTCTCAGCAGAGACTCTAGGCCATCTCTCTCCCAGAAGTCTCAAAATACTGGACTTTTTCTGCCCCTGTGGCTCCCAGCTCTGCCTCCCTGCTCTTCTGGTTTGTGTCCGTGTTTGTGGCTCCTTGTGCATCCTTACAGATCTGATTCCCCTCTTCCACTATGAGTCTTAGTCATCTTCCTCTCCCTTGCTCTCTTCTGCTTGTGCCCCAGGCAGGCATTGGTGCTGGGACTCCGAGGCTGTGGCCTGTGGGCAGAGCTCAAGGCCCTGCGTGCTCAGAGCCAGGAGCTGGAGGAGGTGGCTGGGCGCCGGCAGCTTCTGCTACAGGAACTACAGGCCAAACAGCAACGGATCCTGCACTGGCGCCGGCTGGTGGTGAGAGGCGGGCCTCAGGGGAAGTGGCAGTGCTGCATGGAGGGCCAGAGAGAGGCTGGGAGCCTTAGGATCCAGAACTGGGCCTCTGGTGGTGGGGAGGGGCCCGGGATGAGTCTTCCAAGAGGAAGCAGGACCTGTACAAAGGGACAGGCAGAGCCAGAAGCTGGGAGGTAGGAAGTAAAAGCAGCCCATCTCAGTGGCCTCATGGTTACCCAGGAGGAGACACAGGAACAGATCCGCCTGCTCATCAAAGGCAACTCAGCCAGCAAGACGCGCCTGTGCCGGAGCCCTGCAGAGGTGAGACGGGAGTTGAGGCAAGGTCTGGGTAGGGCTAGGGCTCCTACAGATGGGGCTGGGTGGCTCCAGGCTGCCCTTCCCATCCCTTTCCTTCCCCACAGGTACTGGCTCTGCTTCAGCGAAAAGTGGTCCCCACATCTGAAGCGGTGGCACCAGAGTCCCAGAAACTGCTTCATTGTCTGGAGGAGGAAGCCCGGCATCTTCCCCACCTTCTGTTGGACACCATGCTTCGGCACAGCCCTGGAGGGTAAGACTGGAGCCACCCCTTATATCCCCTCCCACCGATGACTATCACTCCCTGATTCTACTCCAAAAAAATAATCCCAGGCCCCCAGTGTTCCCAAGCTGCCAGACCTTGCCCTCAAGTCCTCAGTCCTAACTCTGAAATCCTAGTCCCCAGACCCACCTCCAAGTTCCTGGGCCTCCTGAGCCCACCTCTCAGCCCCCGGAACCTCTGGAACCCAAGCCTCCTCCCAGTGCCCCACCCAACCTGGACTTTCCCTCCAGGTTACAGCCCCTGCCCACGGTCCTGCCATCCATCTACCAGCTGCATCCCACGTCCCCAAGGGGCTCCAGCCTCATAGTGCTGAGCCACAGATTGGGGCTGCCTGCAGGGAAGGTGAGTTTCTGTCCCCTAGGATCTGTCTTCCCACTCCTACCCCCTCCCAAAATGACTGTCCTTCCCCCTCCCTCCAGGCTCCAGAACTGCTCCTCCCAAAGGCTGCCTCTCTTCGTCAGGAACTTCTGTTTCTCCAGGACCAGCAGAGTCTCCGGTCCTGGGATCTGCTCCACATGAAGACCAGCCTGCCCCCAGGACCATCCACCCAGGGTAAGGCCTTGCCTTCACAAGTGGCATTCCTGCCCATTCCCAGGGCCATCAGCCTCCAGAAGAAATCACAAACACTCAGTGCTGACACAGTGCCTACTGTGTGCTGAGTCAGCTTTAAGCATGTTCACGGGTTTCATCTGCACAGCAGCCCCATGGGGTTAGCACTGCCATTTGCCCCATTTACAGAGGCAAGAACTAAGACAGGAGGCCTTGGTGGCTGATTAGGTAGCAGAGCTAGGATTTAAATCCAGGCAGCCTGACATGTGTCTGTACTCCTAACCAGGTGACACTGCCTATCAAATTGCAAAGTTCTCATGTATCACCATCCAATAGGATACTGGAGTAGTTAAAAGCTAGGCTGTGGAGTTAAACTCTTCTTAGCCCTACCTATTCCCTGCTGTGTGATCTCTTTGTGCCTCAGTTTCCTTCTCAGTGGAGTAAGCATAATCATAGCACCTTACAGAGTTGCTGCAAAGACTCAGTCCGGTTACCCAAACAGGGCACTTAACAATGCACAGCATACAGTAAGCGCTATGCGTCTCTGGTGTGGTTACGATCTTTTTGTCTGCACATGTGGAGTCTCTTTCAGTCCTTACCATAAGGGTAGACATTATTAAGACCAATTTACAGATGACAATACTGAAACTCGGAAAAGTTGTTCATCACTAGATTCCCTCAACTAGCACTTGCTGGGTTGCTACTGGCCCCCAGAGCTCAATGGGGAGAGGACGCCCGAGCTGTCCAGCCCCAGGGATCCCAGTGGTAGAAGCGAAGAGCGCAGAATCAAAGGATAAATAGGTGGAAGAGGTGTATTGATGAGAAATGAACCGAGGTGCCATCAGCAAAGCAGGAAGAGGCCATTTTCGGGCCTTTGAGTTTCAGGCTCCCTGCCTCCCCCTCCAGTGACAGGGAGCTGTGTCGGGAGCAGCCTAAGACTGGCACAGCATCGTTGCACCTCATGGGCATCTTGGGCTTTGGCATGTCTGTAACAGAGCATAGTTCCCCCTGTTCTGAAAAGCAGTTTTGTTTTTCTTCTGCCTGGTTTCCTTCCCTCAAAAAGTGACCTCACCCTCCTTACTGAGGTCAGCAATCCACGCGTCATCCTAATTCCTCCCAGGACCCTAAGCCGCCCCCCCACCTTCAACCTGTCAACAAGCCTTGTAGGTCCTGCTTCAGAGTACCCCAGTCTGCAGCCTGCCCTGCTAGCCTGTGGCTCAGTTACACCTGACTGCAGAAGTAGCTGAAGAAAGGGCACATGTCATGCCTGAGGTCAGAAGGCAAGGATGGAATGGAGTCGGGGCAGGGCTCTGACCACAATGCTGATCTGTACTTGCTCTGAGATGGGCCTGTTTGGGCCTATGGAGAGGGACTAGACCCAGTCATAGTCTCCAGGGCAACACTGCTGGAGTGAACCTACAGCAGTCCGAGGAGGAAGCCTTGGGGTGGGGAAAGCTGGGAAGGGCCTCCAGGGGGAAAGTGGTGCCTTGAATGGGCCCAGAGGGATAGGTGAGGGCTGATAGTAGCAGAGGTCACATAGTGCAAACCCTCAAGTACTGGCCTGAGGAGCTCAGACTTGGGGGTACTGGGGGGCCTTGGAGGGTTCCATGCAGGAGAGGGAAAGGATCAGGTTTATGCCTTAGGAAGATCATTCTGGCTGCCATGTACCAGAGGCATGGACCAGAATGGGAGGCTGAGGCCTGGAGCATAGGAGGGAGGCTGGGGGGTGAGTAGGGAAGGGGGGAAGGGGGAGGAAGCTGAGGGATGGGCCGAGAAGATTGATGGTCTGTCCGGGAGGGAGGAAGGTATCCGGGATGAAGCCTGGGGGATGGTGGGCTTGCCCTTGAGATGAGGAAGTGGGAGGAAGGAGAGGTGTGGGAGAGGTGAGGTCAACACTAGGTGACTGGAGACTTGGTGACCCATTGGCTGTGAGACCCCAGGAGCCAGAGGACTCAGCACTGCTTCCTGGGTTTCTCACCTGCAGAGCTGCTGCAGATCCGGGCAGCTCGGGAAAAGGAGCAGAAAGAGAATCTGGGACAGGCTCTGAAGCAGCTGGAGAACCTGCTGAAACAAGCGCTGGAGCGAATCCCCGAGCTACAGGGGGTTGTTGGGGACTGGTGAGAGGGGGGCACGATGGTGGGGGCAGGGTCCTGAGCTGGGTGGACCGGGCAGGACCTGGGGGTGCAGGCAGGGGAGGAGGTGTTGGGGGGGGGGGGGGGGTGTGGAGGCCACTGAGTGTCTAGAGTCCCGGGCCTTCCCTGTGACACTGTCCCCTTTCCCCAGGTGGGAGCAGCCAGGCCAAGCCGCCCTGTCCGGGGAGCTCTGCCAGGGCCTGTCCCTGCCCCAGTGGCGGCTGCGCTGGGTCCAGGCCCAAGGCATCCTGCAACAACTGTGCAGATGAAAAGGGGGCCCAAACAGAACTCAAGAGCTTCGTTTGTTCACCCCATCATAAGACCTTTGGAAGGGAGCATCGCCCAGATATATCAACCCACCGTCTCTACCCACACTTACTGTCCCCCTCACAGGCTGTTCTGTTCCTCTCGATTGCCTTGCACCTGTCCTTTCATCCCATCAAACCCAAGGCAGTGGGCTATCTGGACCCCACCCTAAGTCCCCCTGAAACTCCGCTCATCACTTTCACCCTTAGCAAAACGTCATTGAGCACCTGCCCTAAACACTGAGGATCCAGCACTGAACGAAATGGACAGAAGTCCCAGACTTCAGGAAGCTGTTATTCTAGGACAGGGAAATGGACCCCTGGCAAGTTAAGTGAGCAAAATATCTAGTATGTTGGGAGGTAACTGCTCTGGAGAAAAATAAAGCAAGCTGCAAAGAGGTGCAGCTTTACATAGAAGGCCACACACACTCTGTAAAGGTAATGAGAGGGAAGCATGTGGGTGTCTGAGGAGGGCTTGTGGGAGTCAGGGGTGGGAGGGAGGTTGCAGCTTAGCAACAGTCCTGAGCTCGAACATGCCAGTGTGAGGGTCAAGGAGACAGGGCAGGGGCGGGGGGCGGGGGGTTGTCTTCTAGTTTTTATGTAGTTTCCTTTTTTTACATCTAAATCTCTGAATTCATTTGGAATTTATCCAAATGGATCCAATTTTGTCATATTTTACGTGTATCCCAATAGCACTTCTTAAAATTCTCAGAGCAGTTGTTGCCTCTGAAGGAGAGGTAGGTAGCAGGGATCAACCAAGGAGGAGACAAGGGAACTTTGTAGAGTTGGAAGTGGATTATATGTTGAAGGTAATAAGGGTAGGTGTCAGAACCCGTCTAGCTATACTTTTTAGGTCTGTGCATTTCACTGTAAATTATTCTTCAATTTATAGAGTAAAACTGCCCACCTATATAAAGTAAAACTTCAGGTGATCTGAGATGCCACCTCTTCATAAGCTAAGTTTCCATGATTAATCAGGCTATATTTGGACTCTCTCCAAGCCTATTGTCTGTCTGACTCTCATATGCCATCCCCACAGTGTTTTGATTATAAAGATTTTGAAATATGTTTTAGTGTCTGAAATGGCTGGTTGCTGTCTTGCTCTAATTTTTCAAGGTTTACCTCTTGCTAATTTTTTTTCCAAAATGAAATAAACTTTATACCCAACTTACCTGGTTCCAGAAAAAATACACAGATGAGGGTTTTATCGGGGTTGCAGGGAGTTTACAAATGAGGGAGATTTGACATCTTTGTGTCTTTAACATGTTTGCTTTACAACGTGCCACCTTAGTGTTCCCCTCCTCTCTTCGTCTTGGCTCTTAGCCAAGATTGAACACGGGGGGCCCTTGCCCCCCCTCCCTGTTTAATCTTTCTCTGTAGTACGCCTTCTAATATACTTTATGTTCTACTTTATTTATCCTTTATTGTCTTCCAAACAGAATATGAGTTCCATGAAGGTGAAGTTCTCTATAAACTAGAAGTTGGGCAAACTTGCCTAAATATAATTCAAAATCCAGATGCAGTAAGGGGAATTACTGATGAAAACATAAAAACAAGAAAAAGAAGGAAAGGGTAGAAGGAAGGAAGGAAGGAAGAAAAAGGCAGAGGGAGGGAAACTTATAGACTAAGAGACAAGATTTTAAAGATTATTTTGAGAGAGCGTGCAAATGAGAGCAGGAGGGAACGAATCCAAAGCAGGCTATGTAATGTCAGTGTGGAGCCCAATGTGGGGCTCAAACTCACGAGTCTTGAAATCATGGCCTGAGCCAAAGTCACGAGTCCAAGGCTTAACTGACTGAGCCACCCAGACACCCCAAGACTTAAGATTTTAAAATTGGAACAATTTGAGCAACAAAATAAAGTAATACTGAATTACAACCCAAAGTATAAAATATGAGTCCATACTGATAAAAAAGACGTAATAAAAGGAGAATAGACAAATCCCCTGTGCAGAAGAATTACAAATAATTTATGTAAATATTCCATTCTCAAGGAGGTGGAATTTAACTCTCCACCCCTTAAGTGTAGGCTGGGCATAGTGACTTCCTTCCAAAGAGCATGGGAAGGGAATAAAAAGAAAAGTATAGTGGAGAAACCTGACAAATGGTACCCCAGCTGGGAGATCAAAGTTAACACCAACAGTCAGGTTGATAAAATGTACCTTTGATATGACATGATGAGAACTTCACTTTACTTCTGCAGCCTTTCCCCTCACCCCCACAAAATGCATAACCCCAGCCTAATGATGAGGAAAATATCAGATCCCAAACGAGGAACATTCTACAAAATACCTGACCAGTACTCCTCAAAACTAACAAATTCATGAAAAACAAGTGTGAAAAATTGTCACCGGCAAGAGATGCCTAAGAAAATATGACAACTACATGCAAGGTATCCTGGATGCAATGAACGAACAGAAGAGATTAAACACTAAGAAAATCAAAGTATGGACTCTAGTTAATAATGTTAAAAAAGAAAAAGCGTCCTATTCTCTTATCACATCTATTGTAAAGAAGCAAACAAAAAGCCAGTATTTTAACAAATCATTCATTAGTGCTGATTTAATCTTGGAACTTCAAGAAACCAAGACAGCCAACAAAAGTTTTGACAGAAAAAAAAAGACCGACCAACCAATCAAACCCAATGTGCATACCTTATTTGTAGCCTGATTTTATACAAATTTTTTGAGGCAGAAAAAATTGAACAGTCTGGGTGTAAGATGACAGCAAAAAAGTTAATTTTTTCCGTGTGTGTGTGTGTGTGTGTGTGTGTGTGCGCGCGCGAGCGCGCGCACCGAAATCCGAGAACGAAATCAGAATTTTCTTGGGCGTGAAAATAGGCCTTATCTGTTAAGACACACATCATGAAGTATTTGTGGAGGAATTGATGTCTGGAATTTGCTTTAATATACTCCAAGAAGAGGGAGGATAAGTATAGATGAAACAGGGTAGAATATTAGTAATTGTTGAGAGGTACATGGAAGCTCGTTATATTCTTCTCCAGTGTTGTGTATTTTAAATATTCATAATGAAACCTATTGAGGACTAGGAAGAAAAGGAGGGGTCACCTGTGTCCCAAGAAAGGACACAGAGACCAAACCTACACACGACTTTCTGAGTTGCCGCATTTTACTACTCCAGGCCTTTACGATTCCTCCCATCTCTCTCCATTTTCATCTAGCAAGAAGTCGTCAGGTGTTACCTTCTCCTCCTGGAGAAGGTCAGGCGCCCCCTATGAGCTTCCCACATCCTGTTCCTGGTTTTTCTGGGAGTCACCGGTGTCAGTCTATCCCAGTTGGGAAGGCTACGGTATTCAGCAATCTCCAGCCTCAAACATCCCTGGGCTGACGCGGACTCCGATGCATTTTAAAACTTCCGGAACGAGCTTCAGTGGCACAGGCGGGGCCTCCAAACTTTTCTGAGCTCTCAAAGGCCCAGTTTCCTCGGTAGGGACGGGGCCAACTACTTTACAGCGCTCTCATTAGCCTTCGTTCCTCCAATGAAGGCGTGGCCACCTCATTTGCCTTCACTTACTTAGACCCAGGCTCTTCATTGGTTTGTTTTTACCGCACTCTGATTGGTCTATATTCCTTCTAGGGGTGGGCCCTCCAGGTATGGCCAGACTCTCATTGGCCTTGCTCCGAAGGCGAGACCCCGTTGGCGTATGATGTCATACACCAGCGCCCGTCGCTTTCGCTGATACGTCATTCGAGGGCGCCCAACCCGACAAGACCAGAGAGTAGACAGCGGAACTGGTGGAGGCCGCTGAGCCGAGGCGGTAGTAGCGGCGACAGCGACGGCAGCAGCGATGGCCGGGGCGGGGCCAGCCCCGGGACTCCCGGGTGCAGGAGGACCTGTGGTCCCGGGCCCTGGCGCCGGCATGCCGGGCAAGAGCGGAGAGGAACGCCTGAAGGAGATGGAGGCGGAGATGGCTCTGTAAGGCCCTTGGCAAGGCGCGATAAAAGCCCTCAGAGTCAGAGCCACCGAGCCCTGGAGCCTCCAGGCCGCATTTATCCCGATATGGCTCTATCATGGGGAAATGGGACCTTCGGGATTGTGCGGGCGGGAGTAAGAAGAGATTGGCAGGGGTGAAGGCTCTATCGCGGTGTACCCAACGTTTCAGAGTTAATGAAAGGTCCTGAGCTGTGTTGTTGGTCTTGCCTCCTCAGGTTTGAGCAGGAAGTTCTGGGGGCTCCAGTAACCGGCATCCCGACTGCTGTGCCTGCGGTGCCCACGGTCCCCACGGTAGAAGCGATGCAGGTCCCAGCAGCTCCTGTGATCCGCCCAATTATCGCAACCAACACTTATCAGCAGGTACGACTGAGCTGAGCACAGTGCTTGAACACAATGTTTGTGCCAGGCATTGAGAACATAGTAACAACTAAAGCAAACAATACCTCTGCCCTTTGGGAGCTTATATTCTAAAGCCTGTTGTCCAGAAAGTTGTCTGAAATGATGAAAATGTTCTGTATCTATTTAAGTTTACATTTAAGTTCAGTAGTTCCTCAGTCTCATTAGTCACATTCACATGCTCAATAGCAAGTTGTATATAACTAGTGGAGAGGGAGACTACTAAAAAGAAGACAAATAAATGGAACTGGTTCATTCTGTCAATAAATAATTATGGGGTGCCTTCTATGCACCAGGCACTGTTCTAGGCATTAAGCACATAGCAGAGAACAATATAGACCAAAAAAAATCACTCTCTTTTTGTAGCTTACATTGTACTGGCGAGTGACAGGTCAAAGAGTAAGAAAAGCAGAGGTTTATCAGCATGGTCAGGAAAGGCCTTTCTGAGGAGGTGACAGTTAAGCAAAGATATAAAGGACATGATACGGGGAACCATGGAGATATCTGGTGGGAGAGCATTCCCAGCGGAGAGAACTGCCAGTGCAAGGGCTGTGACACAGGTGCATCCCTGACATGTTCAAAGAAGAGCAGAGAAAAGTGTGGCTAGAGTACAGCGAGCAACGGGGAGAGTGGGAAGAGATGAGGACAGAGAGGTGATAGAGATAAGACCTGGTAGGGCCTTGTGGGCCACCTTAAAGACTTTGGTTTTTACTCTGATGTGGGAGGCTGTGGAAGGATTTTGAGCAGAGGAGTAATAGGGTCCAACTTAGAAATTAATCATGGCTGTGTTTGGAGAACAGACTGTAAGGGGGTTAGGGCAGAGTCGAGGAGACTGAAGAGGCTACCATAATAATCTAAGCTAGAGATAATGATAGCTTGGACCAGGGTGGTAGCATGGGAGATGAGAAAGACAGGCTGGACATAATTTCAGATAGTGTGAGATGCGTTGAGGAAGATGAAACAGGATAACAAGATGAGTTGCTCCTGGGAGGGGCTAAGGACAGTTTTCGCTAGCGTGATCCCAAAAGCCTCCCTGAAAAGTGACAGTTTAGCTTAGACTTAATGTTGACAGATAGCCAGCCCCACATAGAATGCAAAGAATGAAACCCTTGGTCTCCCAGGGTAAGCCAGCCAGGGCAGCTTGGTGGCACTGAGTCAGGCCCCTCACCCCAATTTCTTCCCCAACAGGTTCAACAGACTCTGGAGGCCCGGGCAGCTGCTGCAGCCACAGTGGTTCCTCCCATGGTGGGTGGCCCTCCTTTTGTAGGTCCAGGTAAGTAAGGAGTGGTGGAGGAGAGGGAGCCAGGGGATCAGGCAAGGTGATAAAATGGGATGCCTGGGATTCTCCTCCCACCATCCTTGTCTCTTCCCATCCCAACAGTTGGCTTTGGCCCTGGTGATCGGAGTCACCTGGATAGTCCAGAGGCCCGAGAAGCTATGTTCCTGCGTCGAGCAGGTAGGTCTCAGGCCGGGAACCCCACATTTAATGAAGCACTCTTGTTTTGACTACTCCAGCATCTTGCCTACATCATTGCGCTAACTCACCTGCTTAATTTCATCCCCACCCTGACATTACCATCTTCCTAAAGCACAAACCCGATCATGTACTTCATCAGTTTGGCCTTAGTAGAGCTTGACTTGACCATTGCAAACCACCCTCCTTACTGTCACTCCTAATCCTTATTCTTTGTTGTGTTTCTCCATAGCACTTAATACTTTATAACAAGCTGTACAGTTGTTTTTTTTTTTAATGTTTATTTATTTTTGAGAGAGAGACAGCGCAGGCAGAAGAGGGGCAGAGAGAGAGGGAGACACAGGATCCAAAGCAGGCTCCAGGCTCTGAGCTGTCAGCACAGAGCTCTATGCAGGGCTCAAACTCATGAACCATGATATCATGACCTGAGCTGAAGTCAGATGCTTAACCGACTGAGCCACCCAGGCACCTCGTAACAAGCTATACAGTTTACCCATTATGGCTATCCTCTTTTGTTTCCTCTAAAATACAAACTTCATGAGAGACGAAAGTCTTGATGTCTGCCACATTGTAAGCATTACGTACTATCTGTTCATGGGATAAATAAACCATCAAACAAGCACCAAGCTCCTCACCTAGCAGTCAAGACCCTACATCACCTGGCCCCTTATGGAGAGACTCTCACATACTCCCCAGGAGCCCTAAACATTGCTAGGATATGCCCGCAGTATTCTTGTTGACCTCCCTTCTCTCTCCTGCTCACTGCCACCCAACTGTAATCTTCCAAAGCCTATTGCCCAAATCAGAATCAAGTTAACCAAAATCAACTAAACCCTATCCTCTCCACAAGTCATTCTTACATTTGTTGAGGTGACCTTTACAGTCAATTTTTGTGACACTACTTCCTTATACATAAGAAAAAAATACACGTTCTGTAAAGTTCTGGTACGATCTGTATTGGATCAAACTTGTGTTACTTAAATCCTGTTAAACTTTTTTGTCTGACGTTTGAGAAATCTTAACATCTCTTACTCTTTGGTATGGTTTTGATCAAAATGCACATCTGATTTAGTCACCCTGGCCAGCTTCCAGTCCTGCTATGGCTCCCTGGTGCCCTCAGGAGGACATTCATGGTCCAGCCAATGAGACTATTCTTGGATGCCTACTGTCCTCTTGACCATTCTCTTATGAAGCCCTCCACACTGCAACTTCTGCTATTATAATTTATACTAAACTGAAAAGGGAAAAAAATTTGTTCGTAAATGTTCTTCTTCCCAGTAGTCTTTACAGTCACGCTTTGCCTGACCAAAGGCAATTGGTTCTTTATTATCCTTTGGGTCTCAGCTCACAGGAAGCCTCTAGTCGCCCTGGCTAAGTCAGAGGGCTCCTCCGGGCTCCCACCACTCCCCAGGTTTCCCCCTTCTAGTTCCGATCACTCTGCCTGGGCTTTACCCCCTTCCGGCCCTGATCACTCTGGGCTGTCACCCTCTGGTGAGACACACTGGGCTGTCACCCTCCTACTCTGGATCAGAAGATCCCTGAGAGTTTTTGATCTTTTGGTGTGTCCTTATTATTGTCCAGAACAGGGACAGCCCAGAGGAGATGTTCCGTGGTAAATTTTTGCTGAATGAACAAATCGAAAGACTTGCATCTCCCAGAAGGTTCCCCAGACTCTTCTCCAGGATTTCTTGGATTCTGAGAGTACCTACACACACACACCTCACCTCAAGTGCCCCGGTCCCCCATGACACACACCCCCATCTCTCTCTCCCACAGCTGTGGCCCCCCAGAGGGCCCCTATCCTGCGTCCGGCCTTCGTCCCCCACGTGCTACAGAGAGCAGGTGAGGGGGCCAGGGTCATCATCCCTGCCACATAACTTCCCCCCTCAGCCCTCCAACTCCCCCACTAACACCCTGACAGATTCTGCTCTTTCTTCTGCAGCAGGTGGTCCCCGCCCTATGGCCCTGCGGCCCCCTCACCAAGCCCTTGTGGGCCCCCCTCTGCCTGGGCCCCCTGGACCACCTATGATGCTGCCACCGATGGCTCGGGCCCCAGGGCCCCCCCTGGGCTCCATGGCTGCTCTGAGGCCTCCTCTGGTAAGTATGGACAGGGAGCTAATGGTCAAAGGTGTGAAGGGTGGGGAGATGCTCAATCCTGGTCTGGTAGGCTGTGTCTAAATCTGCCTTCTTACTCTCTGACTCTGTCTCAGTCTCTGTCTTTGCCTATTTCTTTTGGTGACTGAGTCTGTTTTTCTTTCTTTTTGTGAGGAAAATAGAGAAACACATGCAATGGGTTCTGTCTCTGTTTTTATTCTATTCTGTCTCTATCTCTATTTTTCTCTTGATTGTCCTTCTCTGTTTTTCTGTCCTGATGTTTTTGTCCCTGTGTCTGTCTCTGACTAGAGACTCCTTTCTCTGTTTAGGTCTCTTGTCTGCTTTCTGGCCTCAGGCCCTTGCTTTGTTGTATAGGATGGGAGTTTAGTCTGAGCCTGTGAAATGGTATCCCTCATTGTCTGCCCTTGCCCACAGGAAGAGCCAGCAACACCCCGAGAGCTGGGCCTAGGCCTGGGGTTGGGCCTTAAAGAGAAGGAAGAGGCAGTGGTGGCAGCGGCAGCTGGGCTGGAGGAGGCTGGCGCAGCAGTGGCTGTTGGGGCAGGAGGTGCCCCCACCGGCCCTGCAGTCATTGGGCCCAGCCTGCCATTGGCCCTGGCCATGCCTTTGCCTGAGCCTGAGCCACTGCCCCTCCCACTGGAGGTTGTACGAGGCCTACTGCCCCCACTGCGCATTCCTGAGCTCCTGTCCCTGCGTCCTCGACCCCGGCCCCCACGGCCTGAGCCACCCCCTGGCCTCATGGCTCTTGAGGTAAGCTCTCAGGGAGCATAGCAGTCAGGGGTGGGCAGCAAGTAGAAAGGGCTGGGAGAGCAGGCAGGAACCCATGCCTTTTATACCCAGAAAGACATGTAGTCCTCTATCAATGAAGGTATGAGGGAACCAGAAAATTGGAAGGGCTGGGAGGACATGGGAGAGAAGGAGGCAGATACATGTACCTCACATCCAGAAGCACATCTAGTTGTTTAATTATGGAAGTAGGAGGGCAAGGGGTGAAAGAAAGTGGGAGAGTCTGAAGGGGACATATCGGTCCAGAAGACTCCCAACACCAAGCCCTTTGCACCCCATCCCCTTTCCTCTGCAGGTCCCAGAGCCCTTGGGTGAGGACAAGAAGAAAGGGAAGCCAGAGAAATTGAAACGCTGCATTCGCACAGCAGCTGGGAGCAGCTGGGAGGACCCCAGCCTGCTGGAGTGGGACGCAGGTAAGTGGGCCCAGGTGCAGGGCCAGGCATTGCTCAGTCAAGGACACACCAAGGTCTCCTTGGGGCAGACTCAGGGAGGGTAAGCTGGGTAGGTCCACAACTGCCACCTCTCTGTAAGGCAGGCACATGCTATTTGCCTACCTCATGGAGGGCTAAACATTGGCTCTGAAGGGCAGGCCCTCATCTAAGCCACTGGACAGAATTTGGTAGAGGTTATTGGCACCTAGAACCCTCTGACCTCTGCCTGAGTTGCTAAAGATAAAAGAATGTTCTTTTTTCTCCCAACTTATGAAAAAAACAATTTTAAGTTTATTTATTTTGAGAGAGAAAGAGAACATGTGGGAGCATGTGCAAACAGAGGAGGGGCAGAGAGAGAGAGAGAGAGAGAGAGAGAGAATCCCAAGCAGCCTCTATGCTGTCAGCCCAGACAGAGCCCGACATGGGGCTGTGAGATCATGACCTGAGCCAAAATCAAGAGATGGATGCTTAACCGAGCCACCCAGGCGCCCCTTCTGATGAAGAATTTTAAACACTGAATTTAACAGCGAACAGCCAAATATAACCACCATCTAGATTCAGCAATTAACATTTTGCTGTATTCACTTTATCCTTCTATGTGTATGTGTGTTTCTTGGATTTTGCTCAATCATTTGAAGCAAGTTATAAATGAAGTTCTCACTTCACTCCTAAATACCTCAGTATTCTTCTCCTAAGAAAAGTGGCATTCTGGGGGCGCCTGGGTGGCTCAGTCGGTTGAGCGTCCGACTTTGGCTCAGGTCATGATCTCACAGTCTGTGAGTTCGAGCCCCGCATCGGGCTCCATGCTGACAGCTCAGAGCCTGGAGCCTGTTTCGGGTTCTGTGTCTCCCTCTCTCTCTGACCCTCCCCCATTCATGCTCTGTCTCTCTCTGTCTTAAAAATAAATAAAACGTTAATAAAAAAAAAAAATTTTTTTTTAAATTAAAAAAAAAAGTGGCATTCTGTTTTGTATCATAATACCATTAACATTCCTAAGCAAATGAATGATAATTCTATGGTATCTCATATTCCCTTTATATTTAAATTTCCCCAGTTGTTCCTAAATTCTGTTGTAGCCATCTTTTCCCATGGATCAGGATGCATGCCGTTTTAGGTCTCTAGATTATCTCTTAAGGAGAATGGTTTCCCTCCTACCATTTTGTCTTATATGTAACAGTGTTTTGAAGTGTCCAGCCCAGTTGTTTTGAAGAAGGCCCCTCCCTCTGAGTTTGCCACATAATTTCCTCTTTAGAGTGGCCTAACTTGTTCTTAGAGAGTGTCCTTAATCACCACAGAAGCTGTGGGGCAACCACAGTGCTAGCTGAGAAAACAGCCCTCCCTCCCATCTGAGTCCTTGACTTCTGCCTCTTGTTTTGGGACTGTCTACCTGCTCCAGGCCAGGGCATGGCAATGTCAGCCTAGATATGGTCGGTGCGGGCTGTAACCCCTAGTTCTGTGATCTTGAGCAAGTCACTTAGCCTTTCTATCCTTTCCTCACTCCAACAAGGGGATAATAATAGTATGTGCCTTGTGGCGGAAGGGATTCTTTGGGCTTGAGTACATTCAGTCTGGCTCAGGTCCAGCCCAGAGGGTATGCCCAGGAATGGAAGCTGAGGTCAGCCTTGGAGAAGGATCCGACAGTGTGTTCACGTTTCAGAGACTCAAGGGGAAATTAGAATGGGCTTTCTCTAAAGCAAATGGGTGTGAGGGGCCCAGGGGATATCCATGGGGACCAAGGGATGCTGGGGGTTCAGAGGAGAAGCCTGGCTAGGACAAAGTTGGAGCCTTAATTCATGGGAATGGAGAACATGGCTCTGGGGTGGGGAGGTAAAGGCGAGGACTCTGGAGTCAGGTACCAGAGTTCTTGTCCCAGCTCTGCCACTTCCTAGTTGAGTAACATTGGGCAGGTGACATGACCTCTCTGTGCCTCTGTGTTAAAGGGTGTTGGGAGTGCCGGATATGTTAAAACCTCATGAGTGCTTAGCAGAGTCTAGCACAGGGTAAATACCATATAGGTGTTGGCTGTTGTTACTGAGAGGGCCCCAGGCAGAGACCGCTGGGGATAGAGGGAGGAGGGTTTGGGGGATGCCTTCAGAGAAGGTGGGGCTATCTAAATAAGGCAGACATGGGGCCAGGCATCTGCATCTTCTGACCTCCTCTCTCCCAACCCCAGATGATTTCCGGATCTTCTGTGGGGATTTGGGCAATGAAGTGAACGATGACATCTTGGCACGCGCCTTCAGCCGCTTCCCATCCTTCCTTAAGGCTAAGGTGATCCGAGACAAGCGCACAGGCAAGACCAAGGGCTATGGCTTCGTCAGCTTTAAGGACCCCAGTGACTATGTGCGTGCCATGCGTGAGATGAATGGTAGGTGAAGCCTCTCTTAGGGACAGTGGGTGTGACCAGCATCTGGCCTAAGCCTGACCCCAAGCCTGACCTTGAACCCTCCATTCCCACAGGGAAGTATGTGGGCTCGCGCCCCATCAAGCTGCGCAAGAGTATGTGGAAGGACCGGAACCTGGATGTGGTGCGCAAGAAGCAGAAGGAGAAGAAGAAACTGGGCCTAAGATAGGGTCTGTGGCCAGGCACCCGCTCCCACCTGGCCGGGCGCTGGCTCTTCCCCCAGTTCTCTTTGGAAGATCCCCAACTATCCACCCATCCACCCTCCCCAAAACCAGTTTCAATAAATTTACGTTATTTCCATCCCTGGCTGGGCTTAGAAGCACTCTTTGGGGAGCAGGGCTCGACATCCCCAGACCTGGAAATAGCGGGGAGCTTTATAAGTTTACCTAGCCAAACACGTAAATGGGCATTTTCAGTGCCCATCACATCTTCCTGAAACCTCCTAAGTGTGTGCTGAGTGCAACCCATTCCACAAAGGAGGAAGCAGAGGCTTTTAGCAAGGCCAAAGCCAAGCTGAGACTCAGACCGGTTGTCTTCTCACTCCAGCTTGTGCTCTCAGCACCAAGGTAGGGGGTCTTCTGGACCGGGCCTTCTGGAGCCCACAGCCTTCCAGGCTTTCATCCATTCAGCAACCTCACCGAAGGCCTAGCCAGTGCTGGGGACATGGTGACTGAAGCAGTCTCAGGCCCTGTTCCCTCAGAGCACATGGTCCAGTGGCAGAAGATAGGCCCACTGCCACACAGTGAGAGCCCAGAGTGGTCGGGACTGGGATAGTGGAGCCCAGGGTGCTGACCTGGCAGTCAGGAAGGGCTTCCTGAAGGAACTTGCCACTTCTGAGTCTGTCTCATGCTCTTCATGTCATTCTCTCCCAGTTTCTGCAGTTCTCATCCTCTGGATCTCAGACTGTTTTCCAGTTTCTTCACTCTGCCAAACCCCAGCCAACTTCTCTTGCCGTACATCTGTGTGGGCGTCCTCGAGTGTTTCTCTGTGTCTATTTCCCTGAATGTGTCTGTGAGTGCCCCTCTGTTTCTTGTCTCTAAGTGTCTGTATCTCTCTGAGTTTCTATTCTCTGCATCTGCAGGTCTCTCTTTTCCCAGCCCCAAGCTTGACTCTGCCTGTCTGAAGTGTCCAAGCAGAATCTTGAACACTAGGCTAAGAGCTTAGACTTTGCCTTGAAGGCAGCAGCAAGCCCTAAGAAGTTGAAACCAAGTTCACGCGGGGGACTGGCATCAGATTTGCACTTTAGAAACAGCCCTGACACTGCCATGCTGTGGACTGGAGGTCTGAAAGGGGCTAGGGCAGGGACCAGGCAGAGGAGGGATACTCCATGATTCAAGCATGGGGAAGGGATGAGGGTCTCCCAGGGCCAAAGCCAGCAGAACCCTGGGTTGAGAAAGGGCACTCGGAGGAGGAAGGAAACAATGCCAAGGCCTCTCAGGAAGCTGATTACCCAGGAGAGGTGTCAAATTTCCTCTGTTCCCGCCTTCCTCCCTTACTGCTCCCTCTCTGACGTCACATTTTCCAGTCTGGTTAGAAGGGTGAGGGTCTCCCTCCCTCACAGGAAGTGTCCTTCAGCCCCCTGTCACCTGGGCCAGACAACCCAGCCCCAGGACCCTCAGACCCTATCCCCACATCACTAGCCCTCCCTGCTCCTGACCCCCTTCTGCTCACTTCAGTCAGGGAGGGCAACAAGGGAGGAGATGGGAAGAGGGAATGATTCCAAAAATGAAGTTTTAAATGTGTGTGTTTAAGTCTCCCTGAGGAAAGGGAAAGAAAGCTCGGTGGGGTTGGGAGACAGATGGACAGAGATGGAGAGGATGTGGCAAGCAGAGATGAGAGAGACAGATGGAGAGGCGAGAATGGCAGGTCAAGGCAGTACAATGGGAGGGAAGATGGGGAGAACACCCAGAGAGAGAGAGAGATGGAGACTTGAGAGATAAGGAAGTAGGGAGAGAGAAGGGAAGGGACTGAGATTCAGCAGGAGAGACTGGGTGACAAGGCCTCACTGGATCAGGCCTGGTGCAACAGAGACCCAGAGCCAGGGACACCAACCTAGAGTAGGGAGTCATGGAGACTGACACACAGGAGAGAGACCAGCTTCAGGGGGAGGAGGCCTGGGGCATGGTGGGGAACACTAGGTTAGGGTACCCTTCAGGTCCTTGGGTTGGATAGATGGTGGAGCAGTGACCTGGGTGCTCTTTGCTCACCCAATGCTGAAGCCAATCCCAACACCACCCACCCACCATGTGCCCTGGGAAGTGGCTCTCCCCTTTCAAGCCCAGCTTCCTCCTGTAACACCAACAGAAGAGTAGTGCTCACACTTCCATCCTCCCACCCTCAGAATGGTAAATGGTTAATGGTCAAGCAGGGTGAATATTGAAAAATGCCCATTATTAAGGAGGTTATTTTTAATGGTAAACACTTACTAATACAGCATAATGGGTACAACCACAGGCTCTGAAGCCAAGCTACCTGGGTTTAGGGTTACCAGATTTAGGAAATAAAAATACAGGACACCTAGTTAAATTTGAAGCTCAAATAAACAAATAATTTTTTAGTATAAGTATGTCCCAACTATTGCATTTATAGATGTATATGTTATATGTATACGTGAGGGGCGGGGGGGGGGGGGGGATGCTGAATCATTTGAAGTAAGTTACAGACATCATAACACTTCGCCCCTAAATATGTGTCCATTTCCTTATAGAGACATCTTTCATGTTATAATACCATGATCACATCTAAGAAAATGAATAATTCTATATCTTATATTCAGTTCATACTCAAATTTTCCCCATTTGTCTCAAACTATTATAGCATGGAAAGGCATGGATTCCGGACATGAAGAGAAGTGGAAGGAAGTCTGTTTCAATTTCCCCTTTCATAAAATGAAGACTAGTACCTACCTCATAAAAGGATTAAGTGAAAACCCAGTGACACAGTTGGTGGCAGGCAATGAGCCCTCAATAAATGTTAGCTATTAGAAGTACTGTCGTTATTATTTATATCGTTGATGCTGTTACCATGATTGGCACTCAAGAGCAGCCCCAGAATGTCGTCCTCAAAGCCCTCGAAGGGGAGAACTCTGCCCAGTTGGGGATTCTGGGTCAGCTTCCCCCAACCATATCCTTCCTCCCCACCCCCCACGCAGTCCCCCTGCAGATTGTGACGTAGGCCGACCTGGGGTCTGGCCGGAAATCCCCCTTCCTGTTGTAGATAAGCTTGGCGCAACCCAACTGACCCCAGACCCTCCCCCCTCTCCCCCCCCCCATGTCGCAGGATCAAGACCCAAGACGGAGAACCTGTCCAGCAAGCCCCCCGCCCCACCCCCATCATCCCGTAAACTCCCCTCCGCACCCCGGGTCTCGCGCAGCCCGCTGTTCCCCAAGCTCCTGTCCAAGTCCAAGCCATCCCCGCAACAGGATAGCTGGAGCTGTCAGGAGGCGGCGGACGGCCATCCCTGAGGGGGGTGGAGGGTGGGGGGGGACGACGCTTGGCCCCGCCTCTGTCCCTGCAACTCGACCCAGCTGCGACCCCCAGCTCTGACGTCTCGGAAAATTCCCCCCCTGCCCCGGCCCCCAGGGGAGGGGGTGCATGGTATGAAATGGGGCTGAGACCCCTGGCTGGGGACAGAGAAACCCGCCAGAGGTGAGCCATGAACTGGGGACTGGATGTCTGGGGGTCTGGACTCTTGGGTCTGAGGGAGGGAGAGGGCTGAGGTCCCTTACTCCTAGTCTGAGAAAAAAGGACACTGGAGGCCAAGATTCCAGGGTCTCGGGGAAGAAGGGAACAAAAGGCCTGGACTTCTGGGTCTGAGGGAGTCTCCAGCCAGACTCCAAGGTCCCTAAGTGTCACCAGCTCACCCCTTCCCCTTTTTTCCCCTGCCCAGAACATTCACAAGGAGCATCCATGGACTTGTGGAACTGGGATGAAGCTTCACCGCAGGAAGTGCCCCCAGGGAACAGGCTTTCAGGACTGGGTAGGCTGCTGCACTGAGTCACTGTATGGGGAGGGTGCACAGGTGGGGGTCTCTGCTGACCCCGACCCAGCCCTAACCTCCTCATTGCCTGCAGAAGGAGCTGAGCTCGGCTTCTATTTCCCTGAGCTGGCGTTCCCAGGGGACACGCTGACAGTGGAGACACGCTGGAAAGGTGGTTGTGGGCTGGGACCCTTGGGAGCTGAGGAAGGTGAGAGACTGGGGTGCTGGGACTGAGGGAGGAAGGGTGTGTTCCTGGACTCCGGAGGCAAAAAGGGGGGAGGGCTGCGGGCTTGAAGTCCTGAGGTTGAAAGACGACGAGGCCAGGGTCCTGAGTTCTAGGTATGCGTGAGTAGGGGCTGGAGGTAATAACTCATTCCCTGAAGAATAAAGACTGCTGCGTGAGTGGTCGAGGGGACGTCTCTAGTCGTTGCTCACACCTTCCCTAAACTCTGTTCGTTCTTATCCCTCGCAGGGCTTTCACCGCTGGACTGGGGCTCCACGTTAACGCATCCAGAAGCTACACGGGGGGCGGGTGAGTGTGTACACAGAGGAGGGGGAAGAAAGACACTGGGGTCCTCCTCCGTAGCTGGAGGTTTAAACTACTCGATCGTTGAGGGGAACGGGGCTAGGACGGGAAACACCTGTGTCCTCGATGTGGCATGGCCTAGATCCGGGAGCCCAGGGCCCCAGAGCTTAGAGCTTAGACTCCAAGAACCCCCGAGCCAGAGACCGGGACACCTAGGCTCCCCTCACTTGAGATCTGTTGCTCCTCACAGATCCCGCCCGTCAGGCTCTTCCGTGGTCGGGAGACTGGACAGACTTGACGTGCAACGGCTCGGACCACTGGAACGGCTTCTCCCAGGCCCCGGGCCCCGCCCCTCCCGGCCTGGGCCCCGCCCCCTTCGCCGGTTCTGCGGGGCCAACGGATCAGAACTGTGCCACCTCCGGGGGAGGGACCAATTCGTGGTCTTGTGCCCAGGCCGCCCCCAGCTCCACCAACTGGGACAGTTCTATTGGTCTCGACGGCGCCACCTACTGGGGCAAGGGCCTCCGCGGGGAGCCTCACGCGGACTCTACCATTTCGTGGGTTGGACCTGCGGTCTCAGACTATACCACCTCCTGGGTCTCGGGGCTGCATACGGACTGCACCACTTCTTCAAAGGGATACCAGGCTTCAGATCTCACCACGTCCTCTGAACCCAGCCAGCAGTCGGACCACGTAACCTTGGCTTGTTACCCCAAAAGTAACCATCGAGGTGAGGGGTCCGCAAGACCCGAATCTAATGAGGCGGGGCCTAGGCGCGTAGGGGCGGGACCCAGGAAACTGGAAGTGAAGGGGCGAGGCTGTTACCTAAGAGTCCGAGAGAAGTGGTGACGGTGAGTCCTGGGGGAGGAGAGGACTAAGACACTGGTAGTCTTCCAGGGAGCAAGAGACCTAGGCTCCTGGATTCGTTGAGAGGAAAGAGGTGAGGGTCTGGATATCTGGGTCTCCAAGATGTGGCACCCAAACTCCTAAGTTTCAGAGATGGGGGCCCCGTCTGCCTGGGTCCCTGAGGCCGATGCTGGGGATCCTTATATGGAGGGATCCGGACTCGCTGGGCCCGAAGGGGATGGACTGCTGGGCCCCGAGTTGGGAAAACCGGACACGTGGACCTTCGAAGCGAGGGAGCCCGGACATATGGGTCATCGAAGCGACTTGGTCCGGGGCTAGGAAGCCTGAGTGTTCACCTGCCTGCACTCCGCAGGTCCCATTCAGCTGTGGCAGTTCCTCCTGGAGCTGCTCCGAGACGGGGAGCGTAGCAACTGCATCCGCTGGACGGGCAACAGCCGCGAGTTCCAGCTGTGTGACCCCAGAGAGGTGGGGCAGCTTCCCAGACCGGCCAAGTCGAGGCAGTTTGCCTAGTACTTTACCCCACCCCCACCCCCCCACCCCCACCCCAGCTCGTACTCATCTCTACCCCCGCAGGAGTTAAAGGGACTAACTCTTGCCCAAAACGTACCCGAAACCGCGTCCCCCGCCCCGCGCGTCTGTTGCCTAGCCAGGCTCCCTCCTGACTCTCAGACTAAGCCCAGCCTCCGTCCTAGGTGGCGCGGCTCTGGGGTGAGCGCAAGAGGAAGCCCGGCATGAACTACGAGAAGCTGAGCCGAGGCCTGCGCTACTACTACCGCCGCGACATCGTGCGCAAGAGCGGTGGGCGCAAGTACACGTACCGTTTCGGGGGCCGCGTACCCGGCCTGGCCCATACCGACTGCGCGGGAGGTGGACCGGGAGGAGCGACCCAATAAAAATACCCCGTCAAATTAGTCGTGTGTGCTGCCTGCGTCCTTCCCACTGACACTGACTAAACCCACTAAGGACCCTAAGTGTGCACCACCACACTCACATCCCACCCCCACCCCCGGCCTGTGTGATCTTCAGACGCGCGCGCGGTGACTAAAACACACCCAGACCCTTAGGGGACCTACTTGCATGTTCACTGTGTGATGGGATGTTCAAAGGAATCAACTCAGTCCCTTTAGGGCCTACTGTGTGCCTGCCCGTGCTGGGACTTGTAAAGGAATCGGACCCAATCACTAACGTTTGAGTTTACCTGCTGTGTCCCTTCTGAAGAGAAGACTCAAAACTCCAAAAGAGGACTTATGTGTGTTCTTCCAGTGCTTGGGACCATTAAGTAATTAGACTTAGTGCTAGATCCCCCAAACCACCTACTGTCTCACCACTCCAAGTTGAGGGTGGTTGAACTTGGATCTAGATCCCAAGGAGAGCCTACCCCATTCTGGGAACCACTGAGTCCCTAAAGAGTGGTCCTCCTATGGACTGACAAAATGACAATTTTAAATATTTGGTCTGAGAAGGACTCACCAGGAAGGTGACATTGAAGCAAAGACCTGAAGGAAGTGAGGAAGGGAGCCAGCTTCACAAAAAGCATTCCAGGCCAAGGGGAGAGCAAATACAAAAGGCCCTTAGAGGGAAGCCAGACTGCGTGTTTAAACAGGAAGAGGCCACTATGGCTGGAGCAGTGGGAATAAAGAGAAAAGGATAAGAAATGAGGGTATAAGAGGGACCAACCTGTGTAGGTCATTTATAAGGACTTTGGCTTTTGACTGAAAGAGTCAGACAAGACCCAATGGGAGGGTTCTAAGCCAAAGGGAAGTGATGACTGAGGTGTTAACGGGGTCTCTCTGGCTGAGTGGATGATTGTGGAGGGCAGTGGGGAAACCAGGAGGCTAGGGTGTGGGCTGCTTCTATAGCCTAGGCTGGCTGTGCCTGTGGCTTGAACCAGATGTCGAAGATTCTGGATATATTGCTTCAGGCAGACAAGATTTCTTGATCAGCTAGCTGTGAGGTGTGAGAGAAAGAGTCAGGGATACTTCTGTGACTAGAATAGATGTGTCACTTTCCAAGATGGACTAATTTCTGCCAGACCCAAGCTTTTATGTTCTTAACCCCTCCTCTCTGTGATGCAGGACTTTGGTTTGAGCCTTCAGGCACCCAAATCTGTGTTAATTTGTGCCTTCTGGAGTTTGGGGAAAGACGGTAATGAACAGGGAGGTGGGAGTCTGGATATTCCTCACAGTATGACAAATGACCCTGGGAGAAAGACTGGTTCGATTTCAAACCCCTAACAATTGATCCCGTAATAATCATGAAGAGGGTAGGGACTCGTGTTTGTTCAGTGATGCATCCCCAACCCTTATCGAAGTACCTGGCACTGGGTAAGCGTTAAACAAGCAATACCTGCATGAATAAGGATACTTCCGCTGGGATACTTTTCCCTCGGCCCACTCTGCAGATAGTCCCAGGACTCGAAACTCCTTTCCCTAGGTAAAAACAAGAGATGACAAACTGTAACCAGGCGTCTCAAGCCCAGGTCGGACCTTCGAAAAGCGCACGCCAGCTCACGATTGGGCCGGAAGTGATGATCAACGGGCATTCAGCCCAATAGGATTTCGGAGCTCTCCCGGATGGGCGTGGCCTTAATGGCTCCAGAGACGGCTTTTCCGCGGGCGGTCTAGCCTCGCGGAAAACTCTCACACACGCTGACTCGCTCCGCTTCCGGCCGGCCTCAATTCCGCTTCCGGTCCGACTCTGGCGTCTTTGCTGAGGGTCACATTGAGCTGCAAGGTGCTTCGGGGGTGTCTTTAGGTGAGTGTCCAGGGCTTGGGAAGCTGGGACCCTATCCTGGGGAACTGAGGAACCGGACCCTCGTTTCCCCGAGGACGAAGTGAGTTTCCGGCCCGCGGCGTCTGCACCGCCCCCCCCCCCCCCAACCCCGGTCCCTAGGGTCCTGTTCTGTTAGTATTCGTAGCTAACGATTATTTCGGTCTTCCTTAATTAATGCCAGGTAACGTTTCACGCGACTTTATTAATTCATTTAATCTTCACTCCAGCCCTATGAGGAAAGGCCCGTAATTATCCCTTTTTGACAGTGAAGCAACTGAGGATCAGCGATATTAAGCTACTTAGCCGGCGACCGGGGTTTGGATTCCGTAGTTAGGACTGTAGTGCCCTCAATCAGCGGGCCCTAGGCAGGCGTGGCTCCCGTGGCTTGCCCGGGCCGCGGCCTGGCCTTGCACCCAGGTTTCTGGTTCCTCCTCCCTCTTGAATGTTAGAGGGCCTAAGAGTCATTCCTGAACCACCCTCCCTCCCAGGTCTCCCCCCAAAACAACACTTCAGAACAACTCTTCTTCTGTGTCCCAGCGCTGGTATTCTACGTCTCCTCCCCATGCGCCTCTACCCTTTCCCCCCAAAGATTCTACTGTGGTGCCCCAGATCCCCACCACTACCTTGGGTCCCTTGAATTTAACACTGGCCTGCTCACTACGTTGGGTCCCTTGAATTTACATGGGCCTTTGTAACCCCATTACTCTTTGAATTCTCTGGAATAGAGGCAGTTTCACATTCCATGGAGAAAACTGTGTGTCACCTCATAAGAGATACAGCAGAGCTTTGTGATTCTCAGTCTGCAAAGTCCATAGAATGCAAGGTGTGCTAGTACTTGAAGGGGGGAAAATTACATATGTATTTTTCCTAACCTTTTTAAAAATTTTTCTTTTTAACTGTTTATTTTTGAGAGAAGCGAGCGGGGAGGGGCAGAGAGGGAGACAGAGAGTCCCAAGCAGGCTCCTGGAGTGTCAGCACAGAGCCTGACGCGGGGTTCCAACTCACCAACTATGAGATACAAACTGAGCTGAAATCAAGAGCTGGAGGCTTAACAGACTGAGCCATCCAGGCACCCCTTTATTCTTCTTAATCTCTAATTTAAATGTAGCATTTCCTTTTAAGAATGGAGGCATCAATCTTGGTAACAGTCATCATCTGTCGCTTTGTCAGCAATCAAAATCACGGGTCATCTTATATCACATTATGGTTGCAGATGTCACAGAATACATCTTCACTCGTGACTACTTCAGAATTGTGGTAGTTAATAAATCCTCTGCTACATACAACTGGTTTTCTTTATGGTCCTATGCAATCTTTTAATGCATTAAAAAATATTCTGAGAAAGGGTTCATTAGATCCCTGAGGAGTTCGTGGTACCAAGGAGATTAAGAACCTCTACAGTGTAGATCTGTCAGTGATGGAGTGTGGCTCCTCCACTTGTATGACCTTGGGAAGTCACTTGGACACCCTGTCCCTTGTCTGTGAAACAGTGATAGTGATAAGTAATAGTTCCTACCTTTTAGAGTGGCTGCAGGAGTAAAGTGTGTAGAACAGTGCTTGGCCTATACTGAGTACTCAGTGAATGTTGGCCAGTGTTATTTTGGGACGAATAAGGCCGGATTTTGCTAAGGAGTCCCATCCCCCCGCCCTGCCAAGCCCTGCTGTGACTTCCACACTTAGATGTGTGGATTTGCCCCACCCTTTACCTCTGTTTGTATATGCTGAGAGGTAGAAGGTGGTGGCTGATTCACACCTAACCTACCCCGTTATTCTGCGTCTGGGTGAGCTGACCTCCCCATGCCCAGGTCCCTTAGAACTTTTGCCAACCTCCATTGCCTATGCCTCCAGGACTCAGCACCATGGCAGAAGACATCAAGACCAAAATCAAGAACTACCAGACTGCCCCTTTTGACAGCCGCTTCCCCAACCAGAACCAGACCAGGAACTGCTGGCAGAACTACCTGGGTAAGCAGGGCGTAGATGTGGGAGGGGATGCAGACCTTTTCCTGGTCCCTCACCTCGTGTCGCTTATCTGTTGTCTCCTACTGGATCTGTACATCCCAGGCCTCTTTTTTTGTTGTTGTGGGCATCCCACCTTGCAGGGCCCATGCCCCTCATCACAGCTGTGTTCAAGTTCCAGGATCTAGGTCAGGATCACAAACTTTGGTTCCTATAATGATTTTTTTTTTTTTTTTTTTGAAGACTATTTGTGTGTATATGTGACAGATGTAACATACATAAAGGAAATATGTAAAGCATAATGTACACCTAAATGAATAATACTAAAGTGATTCCCCTGCGTAATTATAACCTGGATAAAAAATTAGATACTGGCCAGCATCCTGAGCTTCCCTGCCTACTGCATGCCTTGCCTTGAATACAGCATCCTACTCTGCCCACTAGAGATGTAACCTTGCCGACTTAAGGCAATCACATTTTGGTTTTATCACTGCTTTTAGGTTTGCCTCTTGATGAACTTTATAGACATTATACATAGTCTCGGTTTTTTAATTTCTTCATTTGGCAGTTTTGAAGATTCATCCATGCTATGATGTATGGTTTGGTCATTTTCATAGTGTATAATTTTCCATAATTTATTTCTGGACCCTTGCATGGTTTCCAGTTGGGGGCTTTTATGAATGATGATGCTATGAATGTTCTGTGTAATTTGATGTGCATATGAATGCTTTTGTTATGTAGAGAATGTGCCCAGGAGTACAATACTTGGAGTATTTTTCTCTTTTTTAATTAATTTTCTACTTTTATTTTATTTATTTATTTTAAAGATTTTATTTTTAAGTAATCTTTGCACCCACTGTGGGGCTCAAACTCACAGCTTCGAGATAAAGAGTTGCATGCTCTACCGACAGGCACCCCTTAATTGCCTACTTTTAAAGGTGTTTTTATTTTTAGTTTATTTATTTATTTTGAGAGAGAGAGCTCCACCAGGGGAGGGCCAAGAGAGAGGATCCCAGGCAGCCTCCCCATAGTTCAGCACAGATCCTGGTGGGAGAAAGGAGAGGCTCAGACTCACAAACCATAAGATCAGGACCTGAGCTGAAACCTATAGTCGAATGAATGAGCCATCCAGGCGCCCCTAGTTTCCTACTTTTAAAAACAAGATTATCCCCTTCCCGTCTTAGGATGCCAGCATCTTAGCATCAAGATCATCTTCCCTTTCCCTTGCCCTGGTTTTGGACTTCCATAGTCCCTGCACATGTCCCTCATGTTACCTCCTCATTCCTGACCCCAGAATTTTCAGGTCAAACAGTAGTTCTCTAGGGGCCACGAGATCAATTTGGCGAGGCATGTCTAGCCTTTTTCAGCACATTTGTAGGAATGTACATTCTTTGTCAAACGTGTGTGTGTGTATGCATAACTGCTGTGAAGTGAAAAATATTTCTCTGAGTTTTGATCAAAAATGTGTTCTAGGGGCAACTGGGTGGCTCAGTTGGTTAAGTGTTGGGCTCTTGATTTTGGCTCAGGTCATGATCACACAGTTTGTGAGTTGGAGCCCTGAGTTGGGCTCTTCACTGACCTCACAGAGCCTGCTTGGGATTCTCTGTCTCTCTGTCTCTCTCTCTCTGCGTGCTCCCCCTCCCCCACTTGTTCTCTCTCTCTCTTTCTCTCTCTCTCTCTCAAAAATAAACATTTTTTTAAAAATGTGTTCCAGTCCTTGGTCTGGGCTGAACCTGAGCCCCTTTCTTCACAGACTTTCACCGCTGTGAGAAGGCGATGACTGCTAAAGGGGGTGATGTCTCCGTGTGTGAATGGTACCGGCGTGTGTACAAGTCCCTCTGCCCCATATCCTGGGTATGTACTGCCTGCTGGGGCCCTTGGAACGCTGGATGGGGTCTTAGCAGAAGGGAGTGTAGTAACTCGGTGGGGGCTCATCTGTGAGAGGCAGAGGAAGCACAGGGCATCGCACTGTCCATGGGACTTGACCTTTGCTTTGTGGAATTGCCCTCCTCCTCTCTTTTTAATGATACTCTCAGCCAGTCAGGACTCTCAGCTGGGGCAGCTGGGGCCGCCTCCATGCTACATCCATCTTGCTCATGCAGCCCACAAATATGCGTATGGCCGGCTCCCTGTCCCTGTGGGGCTCGCCATCTTGTGCAGTTCTGTGCCTTTTATTATGAACACATTGAAATTATACATAAAAGTAGAGAGAATAATTCAGTGACCTTCCACTTATACCCACTCCCCAAATTGAGTATTTTCAAGATTTTTCCACATTCCCTTCTTCTGTCCCCTTTTCTTTGCTATAGTATTCTGAAGGAAATCTCAAACATGTCTTTTTACCCCCACCTACTTCCGTGTGCTTCTCTAGAAGATGCAGACACAGTAAGGCAATCTGGCTAGCCCTGATTGACCAGACCTTTTGTCACTATTTAATACTCTGTCACACACTTTAAATAAAGAATTTATCTTTAGGGGCCCAAGTCCTTCTGATTGAGCCCCCCGCCTCCCAAATATTTATGTTTAACATTGTACTATTTCCTCAAATCAAAGATCCTCTTGACTGCAAGAAACATTGAGAAATCTTTTTTTAAAATGCCAGAAAGGAATGCAATTAATGCTAATTTCATTATGCAAAATGCAAAATTCATTCTCTCTCTGACCCTCCCCCGTTCATGCTGTGTCTCTCTCTCTCTGTCTCAAAAATAAATAAACGTTAAAAAAAAAAAAAAGCCAACTGTGAGCAGTACAGTAAAATAAAAAGTAGAAGCCGTCTTGTGCTCCCCAGTGCTCCTTCCCTGAGGTAACTAGTGTTAACTCACTCCCTTTTTCCTGTGGAGCCTCTGTATGGATGAGTCACACGACGTAGTCTTCGAATTGCTTTGACTTCTCAGTGTGTCTTGAAGCCTTTTTTTATAATAATGCATACAGATCTGCCGTTTTAGGTTTTAGTAACTTTCAGATGCTTTTATTTAACTGATTCCCTTTTGATGGAGATTATGTTCTAATTTTTCAGTATATATGAAGCATCCTTGATGTACGCCTTTGGGGCTTATTTCTTGAGAACAGATTGCCTTAATGCAGTCTTCCTCAGCTTGCTTGGCTCTCCTCCCACCTCTCTGGCCACATTGTCTCATGTGTCTTTGAGTGCCCTGTGCCCTTCCAGGATTTCTCCTTGTCGCTGGGTGATCTTGGGTAGCATGATGTTGTGAATTCATAACATCCCTCCTCCAGCCTCAGAGCCTCCATTGGGTGCATGCTGGACAGAGGCCTGGGAAGCATGCTTCCGGCCCCGGTGCTGCCCTACGCCCCATTCTCCAGGACCTGGGCCTGCCCTTACCTTGGGAGCAGCAGATTGTGTGGTTCCTACCCTCAGGTGCCTGCTGTGTCTGCCCTGTTAGGGCTGAATATAAATGTATTCTGCCAAGTCCCTTTTAAACCTGGCTGCCCTGGCTTCTTTATTTTAAAAACTTGGTGAAGTAAAAACAAGTGTTTTGTTATTGCTGTTGTTGTTGTTAAATTTTTTTTTCATGTTTATTCATTTTTGAGAGAGACAGAGCATGAGCCAGGGAGGGTCAGAGAGAGAGGAAGACCCAGAATCTGAAGTAGCCTCCAGGTTACGAGCTCTCAGCACAGAGCCCGACGAGGGGCTCAAACTCATGACCTGTGAGATCATGACCTGAGCTGAAGTCGGACACTTAACCGACTGAGCCACCCAGGCACCCCTGTTTTGTTTTTTATGAAAAATATAACCACTTCACAAAAACTTAAAAAAATAGAGAAAGGGCAGAAAAATTTTCCCCATCCTCCTGACCTCCCTAATAATACTGTAGCATTTCCAGGTGTTTCCTGTGTATTATTTTCAATTAGTCTCTAATCCCAGTATGTGTATTTTGGAAGGGCATTTAAAACATTTTTTCCAACCATGTTTTATTTTCCAGGTTAAAAAATCTTGAGTTTCTCTATGAAAAAATAGCACTGACTTTTGTGGAATCTTCAAAACAGGAGATTTATGTAATGTAGAAAGTGAAAGCCCCCGAGCCATTCCCTTCTGATCCCAAAGTTAACTTTCCTTAGTCATTTGGCACAAATCTTTTACTTCCTTTTCTGTGTGCTAATGTGTGTGTATGTGTAGATGTGTGGTTATGTACTTTTTAATACTAATATGGGTCATACTCCTGACACTGTTTTATGCTTTGCTTTTTTTACTTAACATGCATTGTGTACCTACTTCCATGTCCATACAATCTGCTCACTTATTGGGCAGCCATCATCTTAATAGTTATAAAATATTTCCTTCCCTTTTAGCTGGATTCACATCTTTTCACTATTTTAGATGATACTTCAGTGTACATTTCCATTCCGGGAAATGTTTTCTTCTCTATTTGAATGGTTCCCTTAGTTTCCTTTCCATGAAGTGGGATTATTGGGCAAAGTGAAATTTCCAAGTTATCAGACCAACCTGATCTTTTAAAAAGAGATGGAGAGGAGGGTAAGGGGCATTAAGGAATCTACTCCTGAAATCTGTTTCATATGCTAACTAATTTGGATGTAAATTTTTAAAAAATATAATAAAATTTTAAAAAAAAAGGAGATGGAGAGGGGCGCCTGGATGACTCAGTTGGTTAAGCATTCAACTTTGACTCAAGTCATGATCTCATGGTTCCTGGGCTCGAGCCCTGCATCGGGCTCTGTGCTGACAGTGCAGAGCCTGGAGCCTGCTTCGGATTCTGGGTCTCCCTCTCTCTCTCTGCCCCTTGCCTACTCGAGCTCTATCTCTGTCTCTCAAAAATAAACATTTTTTAAAAAGAGAGAGATGGAGAGAGGGTCAATCCCAGCGACTGAGAAGTTCACTCATAGAGTACTGTGGACAGTACAAGTCCAGTATGAGGGAATCCAGGTGAGCGTTGACCTGAAAAGATGTCCATCTCCACTCAAGTCATCAGGAAAACACAGCTTAAAACAACAGAGAGAAGCTTGTTTTTACCTTGCATTCTGGTGCAAGAATTATAAAGATGGACAGTGCTAAATGTTAGTTGTTCTATAAATTGGTACAATCTCTTTTGAGGCCAGTTTGGCAGGATCTTTCAAAATGGAAAAAAACATACACGTGGCAGTTTTGCATCTAGACCTACAAAGATGCTCCTGTGTGAGGATCTTCATTGCAGAGTTGTTTGTAATTCGGAAACAACCCGAGCTAGATAAATGTTGGTACGTTTATCTTGATCTTTGTGACAGAAAACAGAAAGAGCTCTAAGACTTGTGGGAAAAGCAAGTTGCAGGACAATACGTAGTGTGGCCCAATTTGTCTGTATGTTTTTTAAAGTACAGAGTATTCATGATACATGGTGTGTAAGTATGTAAATAAAATACACATCACTTAACTATGAGCCAGCTCATTTGTAAGCACTTGATATCCTCTAAGGGCAAACATGCTGCAAAACAGGATGAGATGGATACTGTTATCGCTATCCTCATTTTTTTTTAATGTTTTATTTATTTTTTGGAGACAGCGCGAGCAGGGGAGGGGCAGAGAGAGGGAGACACAGACTCCGAAGCAGGCTCCAGGCTCCTTGCTGTCAGCACAGAGCCCGGTGCAGGGCTCGAACCCACAAACCATGAGATCATGACCTGAGCTGAAGTCAGACGCTTAACCGACTGAGCCACCCAGGTGCCCCTCACTGTCCTCATTTTATACAATTAAAAACTGAGGCCCTGAGGGGTGCCTGGGTGGCAAGTCTGTCGCGCATCCAGGTCTTGATTTTGGCTCAGGTCATGATCTCATGGTTTCGTGAGTTCAAACCCAGTGTCCAGTTCTGTGCTGGGCGTGGAGCCTGCTTAAGATTCTTTCTCTCTCCCTCTGCCTCCCTCCCCACCTTGTGTGTTCTCTCTCTCTTTCTCAAAATAAAAATTTAAAATTAAAAAAAAAACAGGCCCTGAAAGATTAAGTAATTTGCCCGAGGTGTCACAGCTAGGAATTCAGACTCAGTCTTCCTTATTATCCGTGCTTTGGTCCACTGCCTCTAATACATGGCATATATATGTGAGTGTGAGGGTGTATGTATATCAGTGGTTGTGCTTCTGACTGCCTGTAGGAAGGTCCACAGGTTGCGGAGTGTTTCTTCTAGGGAGCGTTAACAGTTTGATACGGGCCTTTCTGTTATTTTTTATATGCCTATATGCGTACATCTGTGATCAGCAGGATCACACTCTGTATTCAGTTTTGCACCTTTTTGCACTTGGGAGATCCACTCGTGCCAGGGCATAGATGAGCCTCTTTTTTGTCTCGCAGCTGCCTAGTGTTCTTTCCTGTATTCTGACAACCATCACTGAGTGTTAACTCTGGGGTTCCTGAGATACGGCACAGCCGCACTCTTGAACCTCTTTACAGTCACACATCTCCCCAGGGACAGCCCTGCAGTGAATGTGGGATTTTTCTGCATGTTACTCGCCCCCCTCCAACCCTCACTCCTGAAATAGTGGCAGTACTGGGCTTACTTGTTGACGACTGAGCAGGTGAGCAAAGTGAGGAAGACCAAGGTCACTCATCTGGTTTCCCCACAGGGGAAGGGAGTAACATTGGCTGTGTTTCCACAGGTGGCAGCCTGGGACGACCGCCGGGCGGAAGGCACGTTTCCTGGGAAGATCTGAACTGGCTCCACCCACCTCTCCTCCGTACTCCATCCTTCTCCTAGGGCAGTGAAGGGGGACCTGGGTACATGGTGATCCCCACCCTGGGATCCTGAAGCATGGCTTAACTAATAATAAACACTCATTGGAAAAGTGTAAGACTGTGTATGTGTGAAAGAGCTGGATGATCGGGCAAGAAGCTGGGGTAGAATTAGTACCTTGACCAGTAAGAGGGGCTTCAGGGTGATTGTTTTTTTTCTGTTTTGTTTTGTTTTGTTTTATGTTATGTTATTAAACTGACTGCCTTCTCTATACCAGACAGTAGAGTGAGTTGATTATACAAAATAGCCTCGAGCCCCTATACATGCTAAAATTTATCTGATTATTCCTTTATTATCTATATAATTACAAGAAACTTTTTTTATGTAATTTTTGAACCATGTGAAAACAGTATAATAAAAACTTCTGTGTAGCCATCACCTAGTTTTAACAGTTATCAACAGAATACCAATCAGTTTCATCTCTAATTATTCCCCTCCCCCCTAGGTGATTTTAAAGCAAATCCTGGGGATTTATCCAGAGATAAGTAAGTATATGTATCTCTTAGAGATGCAGATTTATTTTACACATGATTACACTGCCATGATTACATCTAAGATATTAACGGTACACTTTTAATATCGTCTGATCGGTTTTCTTCACAGTGTGGAATTTCTCCCTCTATTTTGGTCCTCCTTTTTCATGTTGATCGTGGTGATGATCGGAGGTCGTTTTAAGCAGGCCAGATGAACATTTTTTCTTGCTGCCCCCAAAGGAATTGCCACACAATAGTCCAGAATATCACCCACCAGATTTGTCAGCAGGGAGCTCCTGAGACAGTTGACTCGCTTAGAGCACCAGGTTGTGGCTGAATTGGTGTTTCCTCAAGACCACTCAAGTGGTTGAGAGACAGGCTTATCTGAAGCATATTCGGGCGAGCAGAGAGAGGATTCTTGCATTGAGGGAAAATGGCCTAGGGAGGGGTCTTCTGAAATGGCTGCCTATGAGGAGGAGAGGCTCTAAACAGAGGATCCTCATGTATGCCCAGGGACTTTGAGGAACTGTAGCTTATGTCATGTGTTGGAAATAAGAAAGAACTTAAACATGGTGAGAATTTCAAGTGAATCAGGAAGTCCAGAGAAAAATCCAGATGTAGGACTCACTCTGACCCCAGATGCCCAATTCTGTCTGGAGGCAACCGCCATCAGCAGTTTCCCATGCATTCTTCCGGAGACTGCCCACACATCTAGAAGTATTTATATGTGTATATATAAATGTATATACTTGATACGTATTTGATTTGGTAAAGCTTTGATATGGTTCTATTTCCTCTCTGATCCACCACTTCTTGTTTGCTCCTGCGGTTCCTGCCAAGCTGGCCTTCTCAGTGTGACAGGAACTGTGAGCAAACCAGAAGTGTCAACGTATGCCAGGCTGGCTCCAACCTCAAGGCCTTTGCACTTGCTGTTTGCCCTGCCTGGAATGCCTTTCCACCACATACCCACCAGGTCTTCCTCACATACAACTTAGGCCCTCCCTCGATCTCTTGACCTACGGTTTCAACCCCCATACACAACGTTTGCAGCCCTTGACTCCTTTTGTTTCGTAAGCACTTGACCACTAACATTCCCTATGTTGTACTTAATTCATCCTTGATAATTTCCCCCCTCCACACACACTGGAATGTAATTTCCATGAGGGCAGGGATTTTTTAAAATCTATATTCCCTCTTTAAATACTTTATTATGAAAAATTTCAAGCATACAGAAAAAGTGGACATCCGTATAGTTGCTATCATACCCACCGCTTAAATTTAACAATTGTTAATATTGTTAAATTTACTGTACAATTAATTTACAAAGTAAATATTCTCATATTTACTTTGTGTCTACATATTCTTTTTACTGAACCAATGAAAAGTGCAGTTGGAAGAGCGCCTGGATGGCTCAGTCAAGCGTCCGACTTTAGCTCAGGTCATGACCTCACGGTTCATGGTTTAGAGCCCCACGTCAGGCTCTGCTGGCAGCTCAGAGCCTGGAGCCTGCTTCAGGTTCTGTGTCTCCCTCTCTCTTTACCCCTCCTCCACTCACGCTCTCTCAAAAATGAATAAACATTAAAAAAAATTTTTTTCTTTTAATAAAAGTACAGTAGGCCCTCAAGCAAGGTGAAGGTTAGGAATGCCGACAATCCATGTATTAAAAAAAAAATCTATAACTTTCGACTTCCCACAAACCTAGCTACTAGTAGCCTACTACTGACTGGAAGCCTTTCTGATAACAGAAATAGTCGATTAACACTCTATTATTTTCTATGTTCTATGTATTATATACTATCCTTACAATAAAGTAAGCTAGAGAGAAGAAAATGTTATTTAAAAACCATAAGAAAGAGAAAATACATTTACAGTACTGCATGTATATGTAAATCTGCTCGTAAGTGGACCCTTGCAATTCAAATACGTCTTGGTTCAAGAGTAACTAATTTCCAAATATCTTAACACCTCAGTCCTAAGCACTTAAGTATGTATCTCTGAAAAATGACGCGTTCCTTCATACCATTATCACTTGTAAGAAAAACTAACATTAATTCTCTAATGTCTGATATTCCGATTTCCCAAATTGTACCCCAAAAGTCTTCTATACTGTTGTTTGTGTTTTGTTCCAGGATCCAATGAAAGTTCAAATTCTACGTTGGTTTTTTAGGTCTCTAATGTCTTTTTAAATTCTACAGTAGCCTCCCTGCTCCGCCCCACCCAGTTTTATAAGACGGGACTTTTTTTTAAGAGGCCAGGCCAGCTGTCTTGTAGAATGTCCCCCGCTCTGGATTTGCCTAATTGTTTTCTCATGGTGTCAATTAACTTCTGCCATCTTCTGGAGATCTTACAAACTGGGAGTTTGCTCTAAAGGCCTGATTAGGTGCAGGGTAAGTACTTTTTACAAGAATCCTTCCTATGTATCTGACTTCTTGCTTCCCGTCAGGAGGTACTTGGTGCCATGTTGCCCCAATAGTGCCGGTCAAGTCTAATCCCTGGGAATGGTGATGGCCACCAGGTGTCTCCTCCAGAAAGATGTTATCCCTTTTCGTCACAGGCAGATGACCTGTTGGGGGGTGCTGTGATGAATGGTTCTGCCATGGCACCTGCACAACCTTGCACCTCTCCACGTAAGCCACACAGGGAAAACTTAACTGTGATCTGACCCGAACTTTGGCAGAAGGCCTGCTGACTCCGGAAACGAAGATGAGTGGTCTTGTGAAGAGCTGCCGTGAGGCAGTTTCTCATCCACTTCCATCTCTTCTTTAATGTTTATTTCTGAGAGAGAGAGATAGTGCAAGCAGGGGAGGGGCAGAGAGAGGGAGACACAAAATCTGAAGCAGGCTCCAGGCTCTGAGCTGTCAGCACAGAGCCCAATGTGGAGTTTGAACCATGAACCATGAGATCATGACCTGAGCCGAAGGTGGACGCTCAACTGATGGCCACACAGGCGCCCCCCCCCCCCCGCCCCCACCTCTGTCTCTTGCAGGAGACTCCTACAGGACCGTTTCTCATCCACCTCCCTTGTTTCCGTTCAGCGTAGGACTTTCTTCCTCACCCTTCCGTAGAGCTGCAGGCTATAAAACGACTCTGAAGCTACCATGCTGAGCACCTTACCTGCCTTATCTCTGGCCTAACAACTCGAGCTAAAAATTTTATTATGACCCCTACTATACAAGTGAGGAAACTGACACTTCCAGCCCTCTGCCAGTTGACGTGGCTGTGGATTTCCTTTTCGTGTGTCTGTACAGGAGAGGGTTCAGTGCAGAAAACCGAAAACTCCCAAAGCATATTCAGTAGAAAGACAATGTGAGGAATTTGGATATAGTATCACACCCTTATTTCATTATATTTAACTCAACACGAGCCTACATTTTACAGTTTTGTTGTTTTTTTATGTTTATTTTTGAGAGCATGAATGGGGAGGTGCAGAGGACAGCATCTGAAGTTGGCTCTGCGTTGACAGCAGAGAGCCCGAAATGGGGCTCACGAACCTGAGCTGAAGTCGGATGCTCAAATGACTGAGCCACCCAGGTGCTCCAATATTTCTTATTTTTAAGTCATCTCTGTACCCACCATGGGGCTTGAAATTCACAACCCCAATATCAAGAGTCACATGCTCCACCAACTGAGCCAGTCAGGCACCCCGAACATTTTTAATGACATTTATGAGACCGTTGGAAATTTGAATACTGACTGAATATTTTATTCTGTTAAGGAGTTATTGTTAATTTTTTAGGTGTGATGACAATACTGAGGTTGTGTTTTAAGCTTTTCTTTTTTAGAGATACTTCCTGAGAGTACTAAATACTGACATATTTATGGTTTCCAAAAATGCTTAAAATTGGATCAAAACTCCTTAGCAGTTGGAAGACCAAGAGAAGCGGGCTCTAGCCTGGGTTTGCAGAAATGACTCTCAAGAAAATACTCAAGGGGTGCCTGGGTGGCTCAGTCAGTTATATGTCTGGCTACGGCTCAGGTCATGATCTCACGGTTCGTGAGTTTGAGCCCCACATCAGGCTCCGGGCCGTGGAGCCTGCTTCAGTTTCTGTGTCTCCCTTTCTCTCTCTGTCCCTACCCTGATCACTCGCTCCCACTCTCCCTCTCTCTCTCTCTCTCCCTCTCCCCCCCCCTCAGAAAATGAATAAAACATTTTTTAAAAATTAAAAAAAAAAAATACTCCAGCACAGGCATGCTACAGGGCCCAGCTACCCCTCCTATAATTGAGAAGTTGAGCAGTGCCTACTGGTGCCATGAACATGCTATTACAACTGCTCCAGGAGCAAGAGCCCACCATTCCCATGGCTGCTACACGGCATAAAGCTGGAGCCAGGGTAGGGGTGTCCAGGACAGTGCTTGGAAAATACCTCAAGTGGAAGGGGGTTACCCTGCCTTACTGCCACTCCCCCATACTCCCAATCTTAGGGGCTTTCACTACCAGAACCAGTTGGACACCCCAAACTCTGAGTGAGGTTGAGCCCAGGTAACCTTTTTCCCCCCAGCTTTACATATTGTGTAAGTTTATGCTGTACAACATAATCATTTGATTCATGTACGTATTACAAAATGATTACCATAATAAGGTTGGTTAATACATCCATCACCTCACATAATTACTTTTTTTTGAGAGAGAGGGAGATCTACAGAAGCAGGGCTCACCCAAAGCAGGGCTCGGACTCATTAACTGTGAGATCGTGACCTGAGCCAAAGTCAGGTGCTTAACCAACTGAGCCACCCAGACGCCCGCTCACATAATCACTTTGTGTGTGTGTGTATTCATGTGGCGAGAATATAGAAAATTTACTCTTAGCAACTTTTAGGCTCATAATACAGTGTTGTTAACCATCGTCACTATGCTGTACATTAGAATCCCAGAACTTTCTTCAATTTATAACTGTAAGTTTGTACCCTTTGACCAGTATCTCCCATTCCCTGCCCCTGCCCCCCAACCCCCACCAGCCCCTGGCAGCCACCATTCTACTCTGTTCCTATGAGCTTTTGTAGATTGTACACATAAGTGATACCAGGCAGTATTTGTCTTTGTCTGGCTTGTTTCACTTAGCACAGTGCCCTCAGGGATCACCCATGTTGTCACAAGTAGATTTCCTTCTTTTTAAAGACTGGGTGGTATTCATGCGTGTGTGTGTGTGTGTGTGCACTACATTTTCTTACCCATTTATCAGTCTACGGACACTTAGGTTGTTTCCATACTTGGCTATTATCAATAGTGCTGCAGTCAACATGGGCGTGCAGATAGCTGTTCGAGATCTAGTGATTTCATTTGCTTTGGATATATATCCACAAGTGATGTTGCTGGCTTATATGGTAGTTCTATTTTTAACTTGAACTTTCCTACTGTTTCCACAGTGGCTGTACCAGTTTACAGTCCCACCAACAGTGTGCAAGGGTTCTCTTTTCTCTACATCCTTGCCATTATTGGCTATCTCTTATCTTTTTTATCATAGTCATTCTAACAGGTGTGAAGTGATATCTCATTGTGGCTTTGGTCTGTATTTCCCTGGTCATTAGTGATGTTGAGCACCTTTTCATGTAACTTGGCCATTTGCATGTGTTCTTTGGAGAAATATCTATTCAGGTCTTTTGCCTGTTTTTAAATTGGGGTTTTGTTGGGGGGGGGGTTGAGTTTGTTACATATTTTGGATGTTAACTCCAAGATATGTGGTTTACAAGTATTTTCTCCCATTTCATAGGTTTCCTTTTCATTTTGTTGACAGTTTCCTTTGCTGTAAAGAAGAAGAACTGGGTTTGATGTAATCCCAGTTGTTTATTTCTGCTTTTGTTGCCCTTGCTTTTGGTGTCAAATCCAAAAAGTCATTGCCAAGGTCAACTTCAGGGAACTTATCCCTGTTTTCTTCCAGAAGTTTTATGGTTTTAGGTCTCATGTTTAAGTCTTTAATCTGCTTGAGCAGATATGTGTGGTGTAAGATAGGGTTCTAGTTTTTCGCATGTTGCTCTCAAGTTTTCCCAGCACCATTCATGCAAGAGCCTGTCCTTTTCCTCATTATAAATTTTTGGCTCCTTTGTCAAAAATTAGTTGACAGTATATGCACAGGTTTATTTCTGGGCACTCTGTTCTGTTTCATTGATCTGTGTGTCTGTTTTTAATGCCAGTACCATACTGTTTTGATCACTTATAGCTTTGTGATATAGTTTGAAATCAGGAAGTGTGATGCCTTCAGCTGTATTCTTTTCAGTCTTACTTGGGCAATTCTGGTCTTTTATGGTTCCATACAAATTTTAGGATTGTTTTCTCTATTTTTGTAAAAAATGCCACTGGAATTTTGATATGGATTACACTGAAGTTATAGATAGCTTCAGGTAGTATAGACATTTTAGCAATGTTAATTCTTCTAGAACACAGAATACCTTTCCATTTATTTATGCCTTCTTCAATTTCTTCCATCAATGTCTTACAGTTTTTAGTATGCAGATCTTTCACCTCCTTGGTTAAATTTATTCCTAAGTATTTTGTTCCTTTTGATGCTATCATAAAGATTGTTGGGGGGCCTGGGTGGCTTAGTCGGTTAAGCATCCAATTCAGCGCAGGTCATGATCTCGCAGTCCATGAGTTCGAGCCCCATGTTGGGCTCTGTGCTAACAGCTCAGAGCCTGGAGCCTGCTTTGGATTCTGTGTCTCCCTCTCTGTCTGCCCCTCCCCTGCCCGCACTTTGTCTCTCTTTCTCTCAAAAGTAAGTAAACATTAAAAAAAAAAAAAAAAGATGGTTTGTTTCTTTTTCAGATAGTTTGTTGTTAGTGAATGTTGGTTTGCAAATTGACCTCTACAAACAAAGGGCAAGGAGAGACTGAAGAAAGAGGTAGACTGCTCAGATCGGTAGGTGGAAGGTTTAATAAGCAAGAGAACTTTATCAGGCTTGTCTTGGACAGCCACAAAATGGGTATGTTTCTGCACCTACTTACCAGAATCTTAAAGTTTGCATAGAGGCCTTAACTGGGTTCAGTAATGTATACCTTCCAGATGGTCTCAACAACACCTTACTCTGTCAAGGCTATGTCCTTGGAATACCTCCCACTGTGGGAATGGTAGGCAGAGCGTACATTCCAAAGATACAGTAGTGGGTGAGGAGCCTCCAACTGCCCGGATCCAGCTCAGGGGTCAACAAGCAGTCCTGTCTTTTTACCTCCTCCAACAGTGTATCGAAATGCATTTTTGTATGTTTATTTTGTATCCTTCAACTTTGCTGAATTTGTTGATTAGTTCTAACAGTTTTGGGATGGAGTTTTAGGATTTTCTTTATATAAGATCATAACATCTACAAAGAGAGACTATTTTACTTCTTCCTCTCTGATTTGGATGCCTTTTTTTCTTTTTTTTTCTTTTTTTTTTTTTTTTTGCCTAATTGTTTTGCTTTGTGTTTCCAGTACTAGATTGATAGGAGTGATGAGACTGGGAACCTTTGTCTTCTTCCTGAACTTAGAGGAAAAGGTTTTGGCTTTTTGTTGTTGAATTTGATGTTAGCTGTAGGCTTGTCATACATGGCCTATATTATGTTGAGGTATGTTTCCCCCTTGCCCAGTTGAAAGTTTTTATTGTTACATTAAAGAATGTTGAATTTTGTTAAATGCTTTTTTTGCACATACTGGGATGATCCTATCATTGTTATCTTTTTATTTTGTTAATATAGTGTTAATCACATTTATTGATTTACATATATTGAATCATCCCTGCATCCCAGGGGTAAATCTCACTTGATCGTGGTATATGATCCTTTTCATGTGATGCTGAATTCAATTTGCTAATATTTTGCTGAGAATTTTGCATTTGTATTTATCAGGGATATTAGTCTATAGCTTTCTTTTCTACTAGTGTACTTATCTGACTTTGGTATCAAGGTAATGCTGACCTTGTAAAATGATTTGGCAGTGTTCCCGTACCTTTAATTTTTTGGAGAAGTTTGAGAAGGATTGTTATTAAGTCTTCTTTAATTCTTTTTAAGTTTATTTATTTATTTTGAGAGAGAGCAAGAGAGGGGCAGAGAGAGAAGGAGAGAGACAGAATCCCAAGCAGGCTCCACACTGTCAGTGCAGAGCCCCACTTGTGGCTCAAACTCACAAACTGTCAAGAGTCAGACTCTTAACCAACAGAGCTACCCAGGGACCCCGTATTAATTCATCTTTAAATGTCTGGTAAAACTCACCAATGAAACCATCTTGTCCTAGACTTTTCTTTGTTAGTAGGTTTCTTATTACTGACTCAATCTCCTTACTTGTAACCAATCTGTTCAGATTTTCCCTGTCTTCATAATTCAGTCTTGGTAGGCTCTATGTTTCTAGGAATTTATACATTTTTTTCTAGGTTGTTCAATATGTTGGTAAACAATTTTTCATAGTAGCCTCTTACGTCCTTTGTATTCCTGTGTTATCAGTTGTATAGTCTCCTCTTCCATTTTTTATTTTACTTATTTGAGTCTTCTTGTTTTCTTAGTCTAGCTAAAGGTTTGTCAGTTTTGTTTATCTCTTTAAAAGACCAATTCTTGGGGTGCCCAGGTGGCTCCGTCTGTTGAGTGCCCGACTTCAGCTCAGGTCACGATCTCACGGTTTGTGAGTTGGAGCCCCGTGTGGGGCTCTCTGCTGTCAGTGCAGAGCCTGCTTTGGATCCTCTGCCCCTCCCCTGCTTACACTCTGTCTCTAAAAAAAATGAACAAACATTTTTTAAAAAAGAAAGAAAAAGACCAATTCCTAGTTCCATTGATTTTTCTATTGTGTTTCTGGTATCTTCATTTATTTCTGCTATGATCTTTGTTATTTGCTTCCTTCTGCTAACTTTGGGATTTGTTTTTTTTTTTTTCTTTTTTTTTTTTTTTTTAGTTCCTTGATGTGTAAATTCTGGTTGTTTGAGATTTTTCTTTTTTCTTAATGTAGGCATTTATCTCTCTAAACTTCCCTCTTAAATGTTTCTGCTGCCTCCCATAAATTTTGGTATGCCGTGTTTCCATTTTCATTTGTCTCAAGTTGCTTTCTTTATTTTCTTTCGATTTCCCCTTTGACCCATTGGTTGCTCAAGAGCATGTTGTTTAATAGCCACATATTTGTGAATTTTCCAGGGCTTTAAAAAAAATCATTTTCTCCTTTTTATAACATTGTGATCAAAAAAGATGCTCGTTACGATTTCAGTCTTAAATTTTCTAAGATTTGTTCTGGGGCCCAACATATCATCTATCCTTGTGAATGTTCCGTGTGCACCTGAGGAGAAGTGTGTTCTGCTGCTAGTGGATGGAATGTTCTGTATATGTCGGCTAGTTCTATTCAGTCTAAAGTGTACGGCTCATGTCCAATGTCTCCTTGTTGATGTTACATCTGGACGATCTATCCATTGTTGAAGGTGGGGTATTGAAGTCCCCTGCTATTATTGTGTTGTCTGTTTCTCCCTTCGGATCTGTTAGTACCTGCTTAATATATTTAGGTGCTGCAATATTACCTGTATATATACAATTTTTATATTCTATTGATGAATTGACCCCTTTATCGTTACATAATGACCTTCTTTGTCTCGTTACAGTTTTTTACTTCAAGGCTATTTTGTCTGATGTAAATATAGCGTATCGCCCTTTCTCCCTCTCTTCTCTCTCAGGGACTCGACCATTGCATAGAGTTTATCTTAATGGATCCCATCATTCACTTGGGCTTTTTTCACTCTTTATTTTTTTTAATGTTTTTATTTGTTTTTGAGAGAGAGACAGAGCGTGAGCAGGAGAGGAACAGAGAGAGAGAGGGAGACACAGAATCTGAAGCAGGCTCCAGGCTCTGAGCTGTCAGCACAGAGCCCAATGTGGGGGGCTCGAACTCACAAACCCGCAAGATCATGACCTGAGGCAAAGTCAGACGCTTAACCAACTGAGCCACCCAGGCTCCCCGGCTTTTTTCACTTTAAAAAAAAAATGGTTTTTTTTGTTTTATTTTGAGAGAAAGAGAGCATGAGCAGGGGAGGACAGAGAGAGAGTCCCAAGCAGGCTCCACACTCAGCATGGAGCCCGATGCAAGGCTCAATCTCACAACTATGAGATCATGACCTGACCTGAAATCAAGAGTGGAGGCTTAACCAAGCCACCCAGATGCCCCAACTGTTTTTCATTCTTTACTCCATTTGATCCAGTCTGTTGCTGATTCTTTGTATTGCAGTTTTCATTTCATTCATTGTATTCTTCACTCCAGAATTTCTTCTTGGTAACTTTTTTGTAAAAGTTTTATTTGTGTGTGTGTGTGTGTGTGTGTGTGTGTGTGTGTGTGTGAGAGAGAGAGAGAGAGAGAGAGAGAGAGAGAGAGAGAGAACGAACATGAGCAGGGGAGGGACAGAGGACCAAAAGCGGGCTCTGTCCTGAGAGCAGACAGCCCTATGCGGGGCTCAAACTCATGAACCGTGAGATCGTGACCTGAGCTGAAGTCACTCACTTCACCGAGTGAGCCAGCCAGGCACCACTTTTTTTGATACTTTTTAATGACTTATATCTCTCTGTTAAACTTCTAGTTTTGTTTGTGTGTATTTTTCCCTAATTTCTTGAATTGTCTTTCTGTGTTTTCTCATAGCTCACTGAGCTTCCTTAAACAACTATTTCAATTCTTTATCAGGCAAATCACAGATATCCTTTCTTTGGGGTCAGTTACTGGAAAATTATTGTGTTCCTCTGGCGGTATGTTTCCTTGATTTTTCATGTTCCTTGAAGTCTTGCATTGATGTGTTTGCATTTGTAGAAGCAGTTACCTTATCCAGTCTTTACTGATGGCTTCAGGTAAGAAATACCTTCCATAAGCTTTGTGAGGGATTCTGACGCTTTCTCAGACCTTGTCTATGGATACACCTGCTCCATACTTCTTGTTCCCTCTTGGGGAAGGGGGTGCTTTTTTAAAAATTTTTATTTTATTTTATTTTTATTATTATTATTATTTATTTATTTTATTATTATTATTTTTTTTTTGAAATTTACATCCAAATTAGTTAGCATATAGTGCAACAATGATTTCAGGAGTAGATTCCTTAGTGCCCCTTACCCATTTAGCCCATCCCCCCTCCCACAACCCCTCCCGTAACCCTCAGTTTGTTCTCCATATTTATGAGTCTCTTCTGTTTTGTCTCCCTCCCTGTTTTTATATTATTTTTGTTTCCCTTCCCTTATGTTCCTCTGTTTTGTCTCTTAAAGTCCTCATATGAGTGAAGTCATATGATTTTTGTCTTTCTCTGACTGACTAATTTCACTTAGCATAATACCCTCCAGTTCCATCCATGTAGTTGCAAAAGGCAAGATTTCCTTCTTCTTGATTGCCGAGTAATACTCTGTTGTATATATACACCACATCTTCTTTATCCATTCATCCATCGATGGACATTTGGGCTCCTTCCATACTTTGGCTATTGTTGATAGTGCTGCTATAAACATTGGGGTGCATGTGTCCCTTTGAAACAGCACACCTGTACCCCGTGGATAAATGCCTAGTAGTGCAATTGCTGGGTCGTAAGGTAGTTCTATTTTTAATTTTTTGAGGAACCTCCATACTGTTTTCCAGAGTGGCTGCACCAGCTTGCATTCCCAAGGGAAGGGGGTGCTTTTTAAGATGATAAGCCTCCTCTTGATCCTGCGCAGCCACACCAAGTGCTGCCTGCCTCCCGTTTGCTTTCCGTTGGGTTGTGCTTATTGCTCAAGTTTGCTTGCTTTCTCCCGGCCCCTCTGAGTCAGCCGACTTTCTGCACATGCTTACTAGCCACCTTCAGAGACTCACTCTCAGTCCTCATGGGCATCCACAGGGAGCCAGCCACGGGGTGGGCGTGGGTGTGTGGGTGAGGCATGCACAGCACAGGGGATGCCCATGGATCAGTTGAGGGGACCCACAGGCAAAGCATGGGCGGTCTCCCTGATGTCTGCAGTGCAGTCAATAGGATCCAAGTCCCTTTGATGCTTTCCAAGACCCCCAGCTGCTATTCTCCCAGCTGCTTCCTGACCCCTAGTTGCGTAGAACTTCTCTTCAGTGCATCCAGTCTGAGGTTTTTCCACCAGGTGTGTGACGGAACTTCTCTGCTGGACTCCCAGGTTTCCACAAAGGTACTCTTGTCCATGGGTGATTGTCAAAATCAGTGTTCTTTGGGGTAAAGAGAGTAGAAAAACTATTTCATCATTTGATTACATCACTCTCAACCTTTTCAAAGGTGCAAAAACTCTCCAGGAAAAATATGTTTCTTACCTTCTCCTCTAGCCATGAGAAGGTGACTGCCATTACTGGTTTCTTGTGTCTCCTTCCAGAGACAGTTTATGCATTTGCAAAGAGACTTTCCCTCCTGCCTGCCTGTCCACCACCGTAGCCTGCTATTCCTGGTGTTCTGAACCTTGCTTTTCTTCATTGATAACAGTACTTAGAGATCATTCCTCGTCAGTCTGATATTCTTAAGGTTTTCAAATTGTGCAAGCAATACATGAATATATTCTCCTGATTAAAAACAAGAAAAGGAAGCTGTTCCGGCAAAGGCAGTATACACACAGAGAAGCAGTACAGTATAGCGGTTAAGGGGATAGGCACTAGAGCCAGACCGCCTGGGTTCGAACTCAGGCTCTACCGCTTACCAGCTGTTAGACTCTGAGCAAGTTCCTTGACTTCTCTGTGTCTCTGTTCCCTCATCTATAAAATGAAGTTAATGACCCCTTCTTCATAGAGCTGTTGTACAGATTAAATGAGATACTACATGTATGATGCATAAAATAGTGCCTAATACTATATGTAGGATGTTTAGAACCGTGCCCAGTGGGTTGGAAATGCTCTCTAACTATCAGCTGCTCTCAACACATTGGTCTTTCTAGGCTGTGGACATACCAAGGAAATATTCCTTCTAAATGTCTTCTATTATTATTATTGTTATTATGGTAAGAACACCTAACACGAGATCTAGTCTCTTAACAGATTTTTAGTTTACAATACAGTATTGTTAACTAGAGGCACAATGTTGCCCAGCGGATCTCTCACACTTATTCGTCTTGCATAACTGAAACTTTGGACCTATTGATTAGCAACTCCCCCTTTCCCCTTCCCCCCAGCACTGGCAACCACCAGTCCACTCTCTGCTTTCATGAGTTTGACTATTATAGATACCTCTATAAATAGAATTATGCAGTATTTGTCTTTCTGAGACTGGCTTATTTCATTTAGCATGATGCCTTCAAGTTTCCTCCATGTCGTCACATATTACAGGATATCCTTCTTTTCTTTTCTTTTTTAAAGTTTATTTATTTATTTTGAGAGAGAGAGAGAGTGCACATGTCAGCGAGCAGGGGAGGGGCAGGGAGAGAGGGAGAGACTCCCAAGCAGACTCCACACTCTGTGCAGAGCCGACGTGGGGCTCAATCTCATGGCCAGGAGACCATGACCTGAGCCAAAAATCAAGAGTTGGTCACTTAACCAACTGAGTCACCCAGGCGCCTCAGGATATCCTTCTTTTCTAAGGCTGATTAATATTCCACTGTACGTATATACCATGTTCCCTCTGTCAGGAATGTTCTTTCCTGCCTTTTACCTGCTGGCCTCATTCTCCTCCTCTGCACCCCAGGCTGCGTGAGGCGCCTCCTCTGGGTTCACACATTCACCTTTGTGTTCCCCACTGGCCCTGATCACTCTGGCCCATGCTTCCTCTCTCGGGGCCTGGGTCACTTCAGCATCTCCCTGACCATACTGGGCTGTCATTCTCTGGTGAATGTCTTCCTATTCTCCTGTGAGCCTGGGAGGGCAGAAACTGAGCTGGCCTGACCACCACTGTTTCCCAGCATGGCCCCACATAGGGCTGGGCCTGAGAAAACTCATTAGGTGCACCGTGTCCTTAATGCTTTAGTTCTGACCTGACCATGTGCTTGGTGCTCAATGAATTTGAGAAAAAAATAAAAGGACCTTTTGCCTCAGTGCTTTCCTCCTTGTTTCACAATCTCACTCCTTGTCCTAGTCTCCCTGTGCCTTCTCTCTTCTTTCCGCCTCATCCCACACTTCACGCTGGCCCCACCCACCTCCAAAGTCCCCCTTTCTTGGGAGCTTGCCCAGCCCTACCCATAAATTTCAGGCCCTCCATTACTCAGCTGACCCAAGGAGCCCCTGAGATTTCAGCCTTTGCTTATGACCTTAGCACCCAAACTTCAGGTTTCAGACTCTGTAGACGGACTGCAAAGCTCTGTGCTGCTATTGTTCTCTATCATCTTTGCCAAAATGAACTTGGAAAGGAAACTTAACCTATGAAATATTGCTGCAAAAAATGGATGAGCTAGAGCCACGTATGTGATGAAAATAAATTTCGAAAGCATAATGTCGAGGTGAAAAAAGTCAATTGCGTAAGGACATATAAGATACAGTTTGTCTAGAGTGTATCGTTATATAGAACTATATATTGATAAATCTATGTATATATTAAAAACATGAAAGCGTGCAGGGGGGTGGGAACCCAAAAGGCTCATACACATTTGAAAAGGTGCTCAAAATCATCAGTAGTAAAGAGAAGTGAGAGCTGAAGTAATGGCGGGTGCCACTTGACACTGAATTACTCTGGCAAAAACTAGAAAGTTGGATAATGCCAAGTGTCAGCAGTGACGGAAGGGTACAGGAACCCTCATGAGTTCTCGGTTGGAGTGTGGACGGGACAACCATTGTGGAAAGCAATCTGGCATGTACACATTCATGACCCAGCCATTCTCCCTGGAAAGAGACAGGTACGTCTCCAAGGGCCATGCATGAGGGTGCCCACAGCAGCATTATTCACAGGGGTCGTGGTGGGGGAGGGGGGTTGGAAGGAGCCTGAGTGTCCTCACTGGGGAGGAGACAGTAAACCGTGGAGGGGGCACGCCAGGGGTGCCCCAAGCAACCATGAGACACTGTGAACTCCATGTGTCCTGAGTAACGGGGGTGGATCCTAAAATCAGTGCTAAGCGAGAAAAGAATGCACACAGTCATGGGCATATAAATTAGAAAACACTTGCACCTGGGTGGCTCGGTCAGTGAGGCGTCCCGACTCTTGATTTCGGCTCAGGTCATGATCTCACGGTTCGTGGGATCGAGCCCCGTGTCGGGCTCTGCACTGACAGGCGCTTCTCCCTCTCTGCCCCTTGCATGCGCGCTCTCTCTCTCTCAAAATAAATAAATAAAAACTTTAAAAAAAGAAAAAGAAAACAAAACATGCACGGAAAGCAATGGTATCCATCCGACAAGAGCACAGCCAACTAAAAAATATGTTCAACATTCGAACATATGTGAATGTCTGCCAGTAGAGGGCACTGACAGAGACTGGGATATGGGGATATAAGGGAATAAATCAAATGTAAAACAAGAGCTGTCTTGTGGAAAATAATGAGCTGAGGGTATGGAATTAACCCATGACGCCTGAGATCTGAAAAAGAAGACAGTGTAAGGGTTGTGGAGGATGATGAGCCCCAAATGTAGGAATGAAGTTGTCTCTGGGGTGAGATCAGGTGGCTTAAAATGCCATCTGCAATGTATGCCACTTGAAAAAGAAAAAAAACCCAAAATCTTCAGTGAACATAGAAAAATACTTACATTTGACAAAGCTGATGGGGAGGATGTAGGTGTTTGTTACAAGTATTGTCTACATTTTCTTGTCTGCCTGGAATATTTCCTATCAAAATTTTTAGAAGACTTTCACCACTGACCATGGAAGACAAAACATCTCATCTTTTTTTTTTTTTTTTTAAATTTTAACGTTTATTTACTTTTGAAAGAGAGAGAGATACAGAGCATGAGCGGGGGAGGGGCAGAGAGAGAGGGAGACAGAATTGGAAGCAGGCTCCAGGCTCTGAGCTGTCAGCACAGAGCCCGACGGGGGGCTGGAACTCATGAACCATGAGATCATGACCCGAGTCGAAGTCTGACACTCAACCGACTGAGCTACCCAGGCGCCCCCAAAACATCTCATCTTAAAAATAAATACAATGAAAATATATTATTCACTTCTAGGCAGACACTGAGGCCTGTTGAGACCTGCTCTAAGCAAGGTTAGAGAGGCATTTAGGACACAGCATCAAACTACTTACTGAGCCTTTCTTGATGGCACCATCACGATTAGAACCAGATCATTTTCTTGTTAGATGTCAGTTGGTTCATGCCATTTCATTTCATGTCCATAAACAGCCTAAACTCATCTCTTGTGCAGAAACCACCCCTTCAACACATTGAGTAAGTCTCTTTGAAAATATTTTACCCTCTTTTAAAAAAAATTTTTTAAGTTTTATCTATTCATTTTGAGAGAGACAGAGTGAGCAGGGGAGGGAGGGAGAGAGAGGGAGAGAGAGAATCCCAAGCAGGCTCTGCACCATCAGCGCAGAGCCCGACGTGGGGCTCAAACTCATGAAACCGTGAGATCATGACCTGAGCTGAAACTGAGAGCTGGATGCTCAACTTACTGAGCCACCCAGGCGCCCCAAGATTTTACCCTCTTAAAATGCATTGCAATTAAAAATATATACATATATCGGGGCGCCTGGGTGGCGCAGTCGGTTGAGCGTCCGACTTCAGCCAGGTCACGATCTCGCGGTCTGTGAGTTCGAGCCCCGCGTCGGGCTCTGGGCTGATGGCTCGGAGCCTGGAGCCTGTTTCCGATTCTGTGTCTCCCTCTCTCTCTGCCCCTCCCCCATTCATGCTCTGTCTCTCTCTGTCCCAAAAATAAAAAAAAAAAATATATATATATATATATACATATACATAGAAGAGTGCACTTATCATGACTATACAGCTTAATGTACTTTCAACAATCTGAACAACTCCATGTAACCAGTATCCAAATCAAGAAAAAAAATCCCCTCCCTGCCCCCCCCCAAGTCACAATGCCCCCGAGAGTAACCACTTCCTTGACTTTTATCTCCCTAGATTGGTTTTGCGTGTTTTAGAACCTCATACTAAAATCATACAGTTACAATCTTTTGAGTGTGGCTTTTTTCATTTAATGTAATGCTTTTGAAATTCATCCCGGTAGTTGCAAGTGTCAATAGCTCATTGCCTCTTATTGCTGAATAGTGTCCCTTGTATGTGTGTGTGCCATAACGTACGTATCCATTCTACTGTTGAGGAGCATTTGGGTGGTTTCCAGTTCAAGGCTGATACGAATGCATTCAGAGCATTTGGTAGACGGGAATGGGGGCATTCCCAGGGACAAATGGCTGGGTCATAGGATAGCCATATGTCATCTTTAGAGGATGTGGCGTTATGATTTTTTAAAGGAAGTGATTAGCACTTCAAAATGTATTGTTTGAAGAGTGGTTTATATAGTAAGAAGAAAGAATCATGAAAATTCAAGTTTGACATCAAACTACACTGGCTTCATGTTTCAGAACAGAATGGATCCCTTTTATGACTGGTGACATAGTAATGCCCCATTGATAACTTTTTGTTTTTACTAGATATTTTACACTTGATTTTAGCCAAAAGCCTGAGACATTTTATGTAACTCCCAACAACAGTTACCAACCATTTGAAAATAAAAATATTTCATATTATTCACATGGCCCTATTATTACCAAGTTATTTTAGCTAAAGCTCATAAAATGTTCTTGACAGGTCATGTACATTATTATTTAAATTTTCTTATTAGTCCTTAATATAAATGTAAATCAACAGAGAAAAACTATTTCTTAATGTTTATTTATTTTGAAAGACAGAGAGGGAGAGAGAGTGGGGGAGGGGCAGAGAGATGCTCCCAAGCCGACTCCATGCTTAGCATGGGGCCTGACAGGAGTCTCATCCCACGATCCTGAGAGATCATGGCCTGGACTAAATCAAGAGTCGGATGCTTAACTGGCTGAGCCACCCAGGTGCCCCGAGAAAAACTATTTTACATGTAAAGTGGATTGACTAAAAGCCAAATTGTTTTAATTTTAACTGGAACACGTCTCATGTGTCTTATTACCAAGCCATTGCCTTAACAGTGAAGTTTAAGTCCCAGTTGTTTGCCGGTTTCACATACACTTGAGGGAGCTACAGCTCAGAGAAAAAACATGGTAAATGCCTTGGTTCTTGAGTTCTGGGGAGTGACTGGGTGCCCCAAGCCATTTTCATCTAAGGAACCAACCTCTTGCCACTAGAGGGCGCCATCAGAGGAAAAGTGGGCCTCTTGGGAGCATTGCTGGTGCAGCCTGGCCTCTTGCTGTACACGCGCCCAGAGGGCATCCTTTGCAGACATCCCTGCACTCAGTTCCCACTGCTATAAGTATAAGAATGATACCCATTCTGCAGATGGGCAAACGCACGCACCAAGTTGCGCAGCCCAGAGGAGCAGAGCTGGGATTTCAGTGTAGGTCTCTTGATTCTGTAGCCTGAAGACATTTCCACTTATGGCTCCTCGCTGTGACCCTGCTTTGTCCGTGGGGGGTGGGGGGAGGGGTTGCTTTTCTCCCACCAAGCCCATTCAGTGTGCCCTCCCTCTTTTTCTGGCACACTCTCTTCCCCCTCTTGTGCGCTCATCCGGAACTCCCCTCACACACCTGTCTCCAGCCGTCCTCTTCCCTTAGCCTGCAGCCCATATAATCAGCCTTCTGAGCTGCCCTCTCACCTGCTCCCTCATCTCCTCCCCACCTCCTTGCCTTGGTCCTGCTCTGTCCTAGCCTGCTGGGTCCCTGTCTGGGCCTCCCCCTGGGCTCCCAGCCTCGGAGAGGTGGAGCCACCAGCACAGGAGGCGGTTCTGGAATTCAGGATTCACACGTGGATCCAACCTGGATCTCCCCCCTGCTCCCAAGAAGGCCCATGTCCTAAGGAGAGACATCAGGTGGCCCGGCCCCCTCCCCCACCAAGACAGCCTGGGAACCGGAGGCCATGGGCACATCACGCTGCTCATGTAGCCAGACATTAGCACAATCTTGAATTTCAGGTCTATAAATCACCTGGGTTGGGGGGTGGGGTGCTCATAAATCTGTTTTCCCATGCTGGTCGGCTTGCTTGACCTCTTGTCCCCTCCTCCTCCCGACTCCCTTCCTCCTTCCTGGGAGACTGGCCCAAGGAGGGGCCTGGGCATAGATATATAGGCAGCCACTGTGGGAGGGGCTGACCACAGAGGCTTCGGAAAGAGAAGGTGAGGAGGGGGCTCTGGAGGGTCTGGATGAGCAAGGGAAACTAGGAAATTATGAGGTGCAGGGAGGCCAGCACTGAGCTCTGGCCAATGAGCCTCGGTTTCCTTGTCTGTAAAGTGGCCCGCCATCAGGGTTGTGGGGAGATTCATTCAGCACCAGTCTGGGGCCAGCAGAGAGCCAGGAGCACCCCCGGCAGCTGGGGTGTGGAGTGAGGCTGGTGGGGCTTCCCTCCCCTCCTGGCCTCACTCCCACTCATGTGTCCCCAGCAGGACTATGGCTTCTGCGGCAGCAGAGGCGGAGAAGGGGTCTCCGGTTGTGGTGGGACTGCTGGTGGTGGGCAACATCATTATTCTGGTGAGACCTCCCCCAGTGCTGGGAGCCCAGCGGGCGGGCAGGGAGGAGGGGATACCTGAGGGTGGGGGCTCAGGGCCCAGGACTCCCGGGTTGGTGATGGCTGCAGGCCGTCAAGCCAGAGCAGCCTGGATTCCAATCCCGGCTCTGCGGCTCCCCAGCTTTGCAAACTCCAGCAAGCCACTCTCCTTCTCCGTGCTGCTTCCTCATCGATAGATTGGTGTCCCCATTGTGGGGACTGTTGTGTGGGTTAATCCATACTGACCCTCAGCTCCGAAAAAGTGCTTGACAAATGTTGTCCTCGTTAACATGACTATAGACATAAAGTGCCTGCTTGGGGCACAGGAGGCCCATCGTAATGAGTACTAACCATAGCAATGTCTTATTAATTACTATTTAATTTTTTAAACTGTGATGCCTGTACATGGCTCTGGAGCCAGACGGCCTGGGCTCAAATCCCAGCTCTGCTGCTTTCTACTGTGGGACCTGGGGCCAGCAACGTAATCTTTCTGGGCCTCAGTTTTCTCATCTGTAGATGGAGATGAAATAGGAATGCCGAGAGTTTAAGGTGAGTTATCAGATTCGTGCGGAGCGTGGGACGACACATGGTTACTGTTTGTATCGGCCATGACAACCGTAGTACCCTGCAGCTGGTGACGATGACTATCACACAGAAAGCAGTTAGTGGGACCGTGCCTGGCGCGCACACACTAAATACCCCACGAGCGTCGGTGTGTTGTCAAAGGTAGCCACTGAGAAGTCTTCCTCTCTCCTTGCTTCCCATCTCTCATCCCTATAAGTACCTAGATTTTTAGTTTCGCCAACAATTTCTTTAAGCAATAGGAACGTGTATACCTATTTTCTTCCCTTTTTGTCCAAGATACAGCCCATTCCACATCCTGTTCTGTGCCTCCCCGTTTCTCCCGCTGACCTAGTCTGTAGGCCCTTCCACGTGAGTCCTCAGCCTCCTCGCCCCTTTGTCATAACTGCAGAGCACTCCCTCGTGTGGCACGCCGGTTCCTTTTACATGGGGACACAGGAAATAACTGTGTGGGTTTATGATTTTCCTGCACAAGCAGGATTGATCACTGCAGGCGGAATTGTGGGTCAAAGGGTTGATGCGTTTGTAGTTGTTCCGGCCCCGGCCAGATTCCTCAGCTCGGGAATAACAACACTATTGAGAGAGGGCATGGGATCAAGCATCTCCCCTGTTCCAGTCGTGCGCTCTGGGCTGTGTGTGTGGCATCTCCTCGTGTCCTTGAAGCAACTGGCGGCCGGGATGTGGGCGGGGGGCAGGGATCCGGCTGGGCAGCCCTTCCCTTCTGGCCTCTGCCCAGCCCCATCCCCACTCACGGAAGGCGAGGTCCTTGCCCTTCTTACTACAGCCCGCTTTACTGAGGCCGGTGGGGGCTCGGAAGGGGAACTTGTTCACAGAGAGTCCCGCAGCCCCGGCTGCCACGCCTGAGCCAGCCTTTCTAACCTGTTGCCCTGTCCAGCTGTCAGGCCTGGCCCTGTTTGCTGAGACGGTGTGGGTGACAGCTGACCAGTACCGCGTGTACCCACTGATGGGCGTCTCTGGCAAGGATGACGTCTTCGCTGGCGCCTGGATCGCCATCTTCTGCGGCTTCTCCTTCTTCGTGGTGGCCAGCTTTGGTGTGGGCGCGGCGCTCTGCCGCCGCCGGTCCATGATCCTCACGGTGAGGCCCCGGGGGCAGGGCATGGGGACGGGTGGGCACGGAGATCATCCACACGGAACCATAGTAACCACCGCCGCAGCCACGAGTGTGTGTTCGTCATGGTGCCACACTTGGGCCTGTCATCCGATTTAATCTTTCCCTCACCCAGTAACAGGCTCAGCTGCTATCCTCAATTTCCAAAGAAAATTGGGGCACAGAGAGGAAGGCAAGGAAGCTCTGCCCAGGAGGATGATTCTTGAGTGGCAGGGCTGAGATTCGAACCTCAGCTAGTCGGTCCCCAAGAGTCTGTGCTCGTGAACAACAACAGTAATGACAGCACAGCTACCGTTCAAGGAGTGCTCGCTACATTCTAGATTTTACCTAGATTGGCTCATTTATTCCTCACAACCTACCGTGAGATAGCATCCTCATCGTGAACCCGTCTGACAGAGTAGAAACTGAGGCTCGGAGAAGCGAAGTCACTCATCCAGGGTTGCACAGCGAGCGGGTGACAGAGCCGGGATTTGAACCCGAGTAGTTCAGCTCGAGCCCGTGCTCTGAATTTCTGCCAGGAATGACCACCACGACAAGAACCCACACTTCCCAAGCACCCCTCCTGTGCCCGGCACTAGGCTGAGCAGTTTAGAAAATGAGCTCCGCCGATCTCCCCAGAAGCCTCCGAAGTTATGCTTCTCTGCCCCTTTCCCAGTTGAGGAAACCGGGGTTCAAAGAGGCCAACAGCCCAGGCGTTCGGGAAGGCAGGGCCTCTAATCCCGGCCCCAGTGCTGCAGAGCCAACATGGCGCCTCCTCTACAATCAAGGGCCTTTTCGATTCCCGGGAGCAGCTACTTATTCAATCGACAAACGTTTATTGAACAAGAACCACGTGCCAAACCCCGTGCTGGGCACTGGGGCTCTGGTGAACCCCTTGTCCCAGGGGAGGATGCTCCAACGGGAGCAGCAGTGCACAGCGAAGAGGGGAGGGAGAGCCGGAGCTGGGGCAGGGGAGGCCTGCGGCCAGAGAAGGCCTTGGGCAGGTGAGGGAGTGAGCCTTGTGTCTACAGGAAGAGCATGCGGAAGAGCATGCGTGGGGGAGGGAACAGCAAGAGCAAAGGCTCTGAAGTCAGAGCCAAGTGGGGGTGGCGGGGAAGGAGAGGAAATGAGGTTGGATGGAGTGGGTACAGTGGGCGGTGGGCAAGGGGCATGAGGGCGAGAAGGGGAAGGTGGGCCTATCGGGTGAGTCTTGCCAGCCTTGGTAAGGACCTGGGCCTTATTATAAGATGGAGCCTTGGAAAAGCTTTCCTTCTCTTTTTCTTTCTTTCCTGCACGGAATTCTCTGGCATAACCATTTAACCTAAGCCCTAAAAGCTCACCCAACTGGTGAAAAAAAAAAAAAAAAGGTGTCTGTCTCCCTTATTAGTTTGTCATTAACTAAGACACAAAATTTTATTTATTTTTATTTTTATTTTTTTAACTGGGCATTTTTTTCACATGATATTTTATTGCAAATATTGCAAATTGAACATTGGTTACCGACTGGAGAACATTTTTAAACATTTTATTTTGAAAAATTATCCAACTTACAGAATCGTGGCAACAGTAAACTCCCACAAATCTTTCTAAATTCACCAGTCATTAACATGTTGCTTTGTTTCTCAATCTTTCATTATTTATTTTTTTATTTTTTAATGTAGTTTATTGTCAAGTTGGCTAACATAGTGCATACAGTGTGCTCTTGGTTTTGGGGGTAGATTCCCGTGATCTATCGCTTACATACAACACCCAGTGCTCATCCCCACAAGTGCCCTCCCCAATGCCCATCACCCATTTTCCCCTCCCCGCCGCGCCCCTGCCCCTTCAACCCTCAGTTTGTTCTCTGTATTTAAGAGTCTCTTATGGCTTGCCTCCCTCTCTGTTTGAAACTATTTTTCCCCTTCCCTTCCCTGTTAAGTTTCTGAAATTCCACATATGAGTGAAAACACGATATCTTTCTCTGCCTGACTTATGTCACTTAGCAGAATACCCTCCAGTTCCATCCAGGTTGCTGCAGGATTTCATTCTTTCTTACTGCCAAGTAGTATTCCATTGTATGTATAAACCACATCTTCTTGATCGATTCGTCAGTTGATGGACATTTAGGCTCTTTCCATGATTTGGCTATTGTTGAAAGCGCTGCTATCAACATCAGGGTACAAGTGCCTATGCATCAGTGCTCCTGTATCCTTTGGGTAAATTCCTAGTAGTGCTATTGCTGGGTCATAGGGTAGTTCTATTTTTAGTTTTTCAAGGAACCTCCACACGGTTTTCCAGAGCGGCGGCACCAGCTTGCGTTCCCACCAACAGCGCGAGAGGCTTCCCGTTTCACCACATCCTCGCCAGCATCTGTTGTTTCCTGAGTCGTTCATTTTAGCCACTCTGATGGGTGTGAGGTGATATCTTGGTGTGGTTTTGATTTGTATTTCCCTGATGAGGAGTGACATTGAGCATCTTTCCACGTAAGGCATAGAATTTTATGGGAAATTTCAAACATAGAGCAGAGCGAGTGGCACCCCCATCACCTGGTTTCAACGACATGGACCATAGACTTGGCCAGCTTTGTCCCCTCTGCTCCACCCCTGCCTGCCCACATTCTTCTTTCTGGGGTATTTTGAAGTGCATTCCAGACACCTAGTCATTTACCCATAAATATTTGAGTGCACATTTCTCTGTGATGAGGACACTGTTTCGAGCAGCCAGACGTGTTATACCGCAGGGTCTCAGCTCATGGCAGAGGGGTTAGCACGACCACTTTCCACCCCCTGTTGCTCTGAGGCAGAGGGCGTGGGGTGAGGGAAGAGCTTTTTTTCTTCTTATGCGCAACCATTATGCCACTGGTGCACCTACAAAACCCACCCAAATTCCTTCATATCTCTCTTCCGATATCTGTTTGAACGCAGACTAGACAAACAGACAACCAAATGTTCCTGGTTGTCTCAAGAATGTCTTTTTTTTTTTTCCTCCTATGGTAGACATTTATTTTACTGCACCCAAGCCAATAGTTAGCTTCAGGAAATACTTTACATATTTCTGTTGCTTTCATTTGTTCCTAACATTTTATTATAAAAAAAATACAGAAATATATCAAAAACACAGAAAAGGTGAAAGACTTGAACGGGGAACCCCTGTACGTACAACCACCACGTAGATGTTACCGTTCACATTGTCTTACACTTCTTTTTAAAGTTGCATTTCTAGGGGCGCCTTGGTGGCTCAGTCGATTGGGCATCTGACTTTGGCTCAGGTCATGATCTCATGGTTTGTGGGTTCGAGCCCCACGTCGGACTTTGGGCCGACAGCTCAGAGCCTGGAGCCTGCTTAGAATTCTGTGAATTGCTTAGAATTCAGTGAATTGCTTAGAGTTCTCTCTGTCTGCCCCTGCCCTGCTCATGCTCTGTCTCTCTCTCTCTCTCAAAAATAAATAAAAGCATTAAAATAAAATAAAATAAAGTTGCATTTCCATCCATCAGTCCATCCCTTGAGGGGGTGTGACTTGATACAGGCTTTGCCCTGACCGGGCTGTCCCTCTGTCTCTCCCTCCCTCTTTCCCCAGTACCTGGTGCTCATGCTCATCGTCTACATCTTTGAGTGCGCCTCCTGCATCACATCCTACACTCACCGAGACTATGTGAGCTGGGCAGAGGCCAGGGGAGGGGCATGACTTGGGGGAGGGTGGCAAGGGTCTGGGCCTGGGGGTGGGGTGGAGGTTGACCTCCCGCCCCACCCAGCCCCACTGGATCCTCTTCTTCCTGGACCTCCGCAGATGGTGTCCAACCCATCCCTGATTACCAAGCAGATGCTGACCTTCTACAGTGCAGACACGGACCAGGGCCGGGAACTGACTCGTCTCTGGGACCGCATCATGATTGAGGTGGACATGGGGGGGGTTGAGGCGGGCGAAGGGATGGGGAGGGCTGGAGGACCTGGGACTCTGAGGTAGCTAGGGCTCCCATTATGCCCACTGGTAGATGATACCCTCTCCTGCGGTTCTTATGGGGGGTGGGGAGAGCTGGTCATGGCCATTTTCCAGATGAGGAGACAGGCCCAAAAAGGGAATGTCACTTGTCCAATGTCACGCGGTTGGTAAGCTGGGATCAAGATCTGACAGCCTATAACCAGAGTCCCTGCTCTTAATCATTACACATACCTTCTTAATAATGATGGTAATCATAATAACGAAATGTAATGAGTACTAACTTCTTTAGTACTGTTCAAAGCACCTTTAAAGCTTACTTATTCCTCACAACTACCCCATAAAGGAGATCAGCTTTTTAACAATGAGGAAACCAAGGTAAGAGGTTGAGTGGCTTACACAAGGTCACACAGCTGGTAGGTCACAGAACCAGAAGGATTGAAACCCAGACCATCAGCTTCCAGAAGCACATTCTTTTTTTTTTTTTCCTAATGTTTATTTTTGAGAGAGAGACAGAGACAGCATGAGCGAGGGAGGGGCAGAGAGAAAGAGAGAGACACAGAATCCGCAGCAGACTCCAGGCTCTGAGCTGTCGGCACAGAGCCCAACGTGGGGCTCACACTCGTGAACCGCGAGATTATGACCTGAGCCGAAAGTCACTGTTTTCACTGACTGAGCCACCCAGGCGCCCCCGAAGCCACATTCTTAATTAAACCCAATGCGATGTGGCACAAGAGAAGAATATTGAGGACCCAAGGGAAATTGAGGTCCCAATTCGGTTCAAGTCATACAGCTAGCCAAGATGGGGACTCGTATTTGAAGGAACCTATGATTTTATCATCCAGGGCCACAAATTAAACACCCACAGGGGCCTGAAGAAGCCAAAATTCTGCCTTTGGGTGTCATTTACTTCGGGTTTTGTTGACAGCTAATTCAAAAGAATTTTAAAATAAGTAACGAAACGGCGGGTTTGATCCAAATCCTCCACCAGCCTCTTGGTGACGGGACGCGGACACTGGCCCCCCGCCCCTGCGAAGCCGAGGACATGGGGAAGTCAGGCCCAGCTTCCTCACTCTACAACCTCGGGCGAGTGGCTGTCCTCTCTGAGCCGGAGCCTGCCTGACTCCGGCCTTTCTCTCCAGCAAGAGTGCTGTGGCACAACCGGTCCTATGGATTGGGTGAACTTCACCTCGGCCTTCCGGGCAGCCACCCCGGAGGTGGTGCTCCCCTGGCCCCCATTGTGCTGTCGGCGGACAGGCAACTTCATTCCCCTCAATGAAGAAGGCTGCCGCCTGGGCCACACAGACTACCTGTTCACCAAGGTGCGCGCCCCCCCCCCCCCACCGGTCTGCAGGTCTGGCCGCCTCGGTTTCTTCTCTCTCTCACTCCCTGCCGCTCTGTCCTCTCCTCCCCTCTCTGGCTTTTTCTTTCTCCCCCCTCTCTCTGGCTCGCCCAGCCCTCTCCCCGTCGGTCCCTCCCTCCCTCTGCTAGTCAGGGGGAGGCCCAGGACCTGGCACCTGCGGCTTTTCTCAGTTGGGAATAAGAACAGCAACAATAACAGCAATCGCACAACAGCAACACCAGCCATCGCTTATCCAGCCTTTGCGTGGTGCCGGGCATTCTTCTAGGTGTTTCAAGTTTTTGTCTGATTTCTCACCGCAGCCCTGGGAGGCAAAGATTAGAATGATCCCATTTTGAGGATGAGGAAACGGAGCTAGCTCACTCGCTAGCGAGGGATGGAGCTGGGGCTGGATTTCAGGAGGGTAGGCCCCAACTAGGCGTTTTAACTAGCGCAAGGTGAGTGCAGAGGCAGAGATTGAAACCAGAGGAGATTAGCTGGGAGGGGAACCAGTCCCAGTGGTTGCTCTGGCTGCTTTGGGCCCCCGGGGGTGGGGGGGGGGGGCTTCAGCCACGTCTTAGATCAGGTGTCACGGAGAGAGGAGCCTGTGCAAACCATCACCGCTGTCAGAGTCACCCAGCCGTTTCTCAAGCCCGACTCTGTGCGGAGTGCGTGTGTGTGTGTGTGTGTGTGTGTGTGCGCGCGCGCGCGCGCGTGTCGTCCCATGGAATCCCCACCAGTGCTCTCGGAGGCCGGTGCGTCAGGGTTGCCACTTGCACAGACGGGGAAGCTGAGGCTTAGAGGCTCAGAATCATTCCTAGGCTCCAACAGCTAACAGGTGGCAGAGCTGGTCCCCAATTCAGTCCCACCTGACTCCAGGACAGACACCCTGAATCTCGTTCTCTGCTGCTGCCAAGTCGAGGCAGGGGTCTACGTGGAAATGACTCGCTTGTGAGACTCGGGCCCCACCTGGCCTCATTCCTAAAGGACGTAGCAAAACTGCACTCATCCTAAAGGCAGATTTCAAACCCTGGGAACTTACGGGCAGCATGGAAAGCCAGCTCTAGACAAGACTGCCCTCAGACTCTCATAGCCACCAACAGGGCAGTACCCACTTGTGCGGGGGGTGGGCTCCACATCGCATCCCTGGTTCCCCGGAACCGCTCTGGGAGGTAGACACTGCCACACCTCCCATTGCACAGGGGAGCAAACCAGGGCTTGAGGAAGGAAATCACCTGCCCAAGGGCTCACGGTGACATTTTCTCAACCCCCACCCCCTGTCTCTCCCCCTCCCAGGGTTGCTTCGAGCACATCAGCCATGCCATCGACAGCTACACATGGGGCATCTCGTGGTTTGGGTTTGCCATCCTGATGTGGACGGTGAGAGGTGGGGAGCCTCTGGGTTAGGCGGGATGTGCGTGTGGGGCTGGAGCGCCCCTCACTCCACTGCCTCCTCCTCCAGCTGCCTGTGATGCTGATGGCCATGTATTTCTACACCACGTTGTGAGGAACAGGAAGGCCGCATGCACGCCTCGGCCTCTTCCTCCTCCTGTTCCTGTTTCCTCCGGCCGCGGACTGGATGGCTGCCTCAGCTCTCCCCTTCCCACCTCCCTCAAGCTTCCCTCCTTCCTCACCAAAGACCTTTTCCCAGGTTTCTGAGCCCTGCTGGGACTTGGAGGTGCCCCGAAACCCTGGGACATGTGTGCGTGGGCCCTTAGCCCTTGACGTCATTTCACTTTGCTGATTCCTGGCCCATCTTTCAGTGTCAATTTCAAGTCCTGTCCTCTGGGGACCCTTCCGGGATCCCACCCACCCCATCACCAATGCCTCTCTTACAGCTCCCCAAGCTCCTCCTTCAGGGTAGATGTTGGCCCTTATTGCTAAATAGTTTGGGGTTGTTTATTCTCTGGTGGACTAGGGTCACCAGGAAGGGAGGAACAAGCTCATGGTCACTGTATTGTCCCCAGCATCACCCAGCAGAGGGCTGAGCGTGGATATTCAATAAATACTGGTTGAATGAATTAATTTGCTTTCTTCTGGGGCAAAGACAAAGGAACAATAACTCTTCCAATGGAAGTGGCAGAAACCCAACTGGCACTGACTGAAACATAACATAGAATTTCTCGGCTCATGCAACTGAGTCAGTATTTCTGGCTTCAGGCATGTCTGGATCCAGGGGTTCAATCTAAGTTTCAAGGAAATCTGCTTCATTCGCAGACAGACTTTCTCATAGCTAAGCAACACAGCAGCAAGAGAGGCCTCTCTCCCGACAGCTCTACCCAAGGTCAGGGATTCAATCTCACTGTCTTACTTTAGAGTCTAGCCCATCCTTTGGTTGGGGAAGGGAGGGTATCTGAATTAACACTGCTAAGGGTGGTGTTGGGAAGTGGGGGTGGTTTATCAAAGGAAAATTAGAGCTCGGGCTGTTGGGCTGGTATGGGTGACAGAAACCTCCTCCTACGGGCTGTAGCTTCCAGCAAGTTCTCTAATGGGTGGATGACAGCAAAACTCTAGGAATCTCATCCTCGCTCCTTTGTCCTCTCTGAAGCAGGCCATCCTCTGTCCATTTTATAGGAATTAGGCCCTGCCAAGAGGGCCTGGCCTCCTTCTCCATCAAATGAAGTTTCGCACCCTCCTCATTTACTCCACAGATGGTCTGCAAATGCTGAATTCAGATATCCAACTTTTTAAAATACACTTTTAAAAATCTGCAATGATCTGGGGCGCCTGGGTGGCTCAGTCGGGTGAGCGCCCGACTTCAGCTCAGGTCATGATCTCACAGTTCGTGAGTTGGAGCCCTGTGTCAGGATCTGTGCTGACAGCTCAGAGCCCCAAGGCCTCCTTCGGATTCCGTGTCCCTCTCTCTCTTCCCCTCCCCCACTCACGCTCTGTCTGTCTCTCTTTCCCTCTCTCTCTCTCAAAAATAAACATTTTTTTTTTTTAATTTGTAATGGTCAAAGAGGCTTTTTTGTTAGGGTGAAAAACGGGAAACAACCATCGGCAGGGGGTGGGTTGTACAACTCACGTTACATCCTTAGGCCGGATTCTCTGTGGCTGTTTAAGAAGAATGTAGAGGGAGGCGCCTGGGTGGCCCAGTCTGTAAGCACCCGACTTCGGCTCAGGTCATGATCTCACGGTTTGTGAGTTTGAGCCCCACCTGAGTCAGGATCTGTGCTGGTAGCTCAGAGCCTGCAGCCTGCTTCGGATTCTGTGTCTCCTTCGCTCTCTGCCCCTCCCCCGCTCGTGCTCTGTGTCTCTCAAAAATAAATAAAAACATTAAAAAAAGGAGAACTACATGAGCCAATATAGAAAAATGTCATAATGACATAAATAATTGGCAAGTATACATAAGGATGTTCATCACAGTGACCTAAATGAGCCTCTGTCGGGGACTGGTTAAGTTAGCTATGCTATGTCTATACTCTAGAATACCACACAGTAGTAAAAAATAATGTTTTAACGTGGAAAAGTCTCCAAGAAATGCAGAGTAGAAAAACTTGCACATACAGTGCTTTTATTCCTGTGGATAACATATTCAGGGCTGGGTCTTTTTAAAGAAATGGGTCAGTGTTTTCAGAATGATGTTTAAAAGAATTTATAACACTTCTACTTAAAGATTATAAAAATTTAGAGGTGGAAGCGTCCCATATTTCACGCCCCAGGAAATCATCACCCCTCCCCCAAATCTGGTCCATCCCCCCTGGATAATTGCTATTGACACATGATGAATGTCTTTTTTAGCTTTTCAACAGTTTATATAGACACATCTATAGATATTTATATAAGTGCACACACATTTAATGGAATCATGCTATAAAATATTGCTTTGTAACTTGCTTTCTTCACTTAACTATGTATTATGGTCACTTTCCATTCAGTATTGATGAATTCACCTCTTTTTTTTTTCTTTTTATTGTTGCAATGCATTCCAGGGTTTAGATGTGTCATAGATCATCTTGTTATGTAAATAGGCAAGGAGCAGAACAGGAAGCATGATCTCATTTTTATAAAAATTATATATATTATATATATAATATATAGATCACACAGTATATATACACAGAATATATATATATAATAATATGTACATATATAATATATATAATACATACTATATTTTTTATATATATAATACATACTATGTTATATATATATATATAATAATTTTATATATATATATATATATATATATATATATATATATATATATATAATTTCCCCACAAAGGACTCCATTAAGGAGGGGAGCAGAATGGGGAGCTGACAGGAGAAGGGTCTGCATACCATACATATCTTTATAATGTTTGAAAAACTTTTTAGAAAGATTATTATTTTTCAAAAACAAGAAAAGTGGTTTCTAAAATACTGAACAACATATAGCTTTGCTTTGAAATCCAGAGCTTTAAAACCCCACATAGTTTGGAGCCTGGAGCCTGCTTCGAGTTCTGTGTCTCCCTCTCTCTGCCCCTCCCCCACTTGCACTCTGTCTCTCTCTCAAAAATAAACATTAAAAAATCAATAAATAAAATTGTAAAACAAAGTCTCCCAAAGGTTATCGTCGGTTACTAAGGAAGAGGAGAGACTTGCAGGGACTTTTACTTCATTCCTTGGCTATTTTGGTATTTGCCAATATTCAATGATTATTGCTTGTCCTCCAAAAACAATAAACAAATGTTAAGAAAAACGTCACCATGGGACATGAGATGTGTATCAAGGAAAGAATGGTTCTGCGAAACATTATCTTTTTCTTTTTTTAATTTTTTTTAACGTTTATTTATTTTTGCAACAGAGAGAGACAGAGCATGAACAGGGAGGGGCAGAGAGAGAGAGGGAGACACAGAATCTGAAGCAGGCTCCAGGCTCTGAGCTGTCAGCACAGAGCCTGACACGGGGCTCGAACTCACGGACCATGAGATCATGACCTGAGCCGAAGTCGGACGCTTAACCCACCGAGCCACCCAGGCGCCCTGGAACATTTTCGAATTTTACCTAAACAGTTAAAACAGGCCAGGCCCTGCCAAATGCTGGGGCTGGGGGTTGCGCTGGCTTCGGAGAGGGCGGGTAGGCAGGCTTCCACCTCTGTCCCACATTTGCCACCACCTTCCTTGGCTCCATCTGGTCACACGCCTGCAGAGTGTAGTTCACTCAGCCGGACTGGCAGCAGCGTGGCCTGTCCTAGGCAGGCCTCGGCTGGCAGAACAGGTTTGTCTGCCCTGGTCCCTCCGCTCACATGCCCACTCCTGTGGGTGAGAGGGAAGGAGAGAGACGTGAGGGCAGAGTGAGGCTCCCGGGGCCACCCAAGGGAGAGGTAGCCATTTGATGTTTCTTCTTACCACATCTCTACCTGACCACGTCTGTCCATGGCTTGATCGAGCCTCTACTCCTACTCGGCTCCCTAGTGTCCTCGGGATAACATCCAGCACCTCTGCCTGGCACTGAAGGTCCCTTATGGCTTGTCTCCTTGCCACCTCCCCAGGCTTACCTCCCTCTCCTGCCCCACTGGGTCAATGTTTCTTTCATCATCTGAGAGTATAGAATGGAAAGAATACACTGTACAAGCCATCGGGCAGGCACACGCCTCTGACTACACCCGCTGTGGTTTACATTCCTTACACGAGGGCAGGTAAGCTTAGTCCCGAAAATGTAAAACTCTCACCCCTTTGACCACGTGATTCCACCTCTGGGAATCTATTCTGCATATGCACTCACAAGTGGGTGCAAAGATGCTCTGTACGAGAATAACCTAAAAGCAATCCCTGAAAAACAGCATAAATCATGTCAGAAAAGAAATAGTTCTCTAATTCTCTTTTCACACCACGGAATACTATGCGGCTAGGTTTAAAGGGAGCCGCATTTATATTTGCTGATATGAAACCATCTCCAAGATATATTGTTTATTGATAAAAGCGCAAAGCCCAAAACTGAATATATGCTCAGTGCAAACTGTTATCCTAGATTGGAGCCTGGAAGACAAGATATATTAGTGGAAAGACTGGCACAATCCAAATAAAGTCTGAAGATTAATGGTAGTGTACCAACATTAATTTCTTCATTTTGATACATGTCCATGGCTATGTAATATGTTAACATTAGGGGAAACTGGGTAAAGGGCATACAAGAATTCTCTGTACTGTCTCTGCAACTTTTCTGCAAATTCAAAATTCTTCCAAAATAAAAAGTTTATTTGAAACAACTGAATGTACGTTTCTACATTTGTAGAACTCTAAAAAGGAGGAAAAAAAAGGGAAACATTTGTGTATGCACAGGAAATGCCCATGTATTTTTATGAGTAATTTTCTTTAATTCGGAAATGATTATCCACCGACAATTGATGAATATTTTTTAAATAATGTATATTCACGCTTGCATCATGAGTTTTTCAGAGTACCTACCTGACAAGTGTCATTATTTGAAAATTTTTTTAATGTTTATCTTTGAGAGACAGAGAGACAGAGACAAAGAATCCGAAACAGGCTCCAGGCTCTGAGCTGTCAACACAGAGCCCGTCGCGGGGCTCGAATCCACAAACCAGGAGATCATGACCTAAGCCGAAGTCGGGCACTCAACTGACCGAGCCACCCAGGCACCCCTATTTGAAATTTTTTATCTGTTGGCATTATTTCAAAATGTTTTCATTTTGGATTGCAGGAAGAAATTACACATGGCTGAGGACTGGAGTGAAAATAAGGAAATAGGGTGATTCACTAGAAACCAACTCACAAGATGTTCATGTTACCAAATGGACAACGCACTGAACTTATCAAAAATTCTTTAACTGGTGTTAAGTCCTGGGTATTCAAGGCACTGTAGAATTAGAAGACTCAAATTTTCCAGATCCAGTGAGAACCAATGTTATGCAGACAATGTCACTGATATCTTAAGACCCAGTTGGGGGCCCAGGAAGCTATGCTGAGGTAAGTTGCATCTGCCTCTGTCCTAGGCGGTATAATTGTTAATGACTCATTCATACATTCAAATATTTATTGCTTGCCTAACATGTGTACCAGGCACTGTTCTAGATCTGGGGACTCAGCAGGGAACAAATCAGACCTCAGTCTCTCTCTTTATAAAAGCTTACCTTTCAGAGGAGGAGATCAAGGAAACCAAGAAGGGAAACATACATGTCAGAGGATAGTAAGTGCTAGGTAGAAAAAGGAATTTTTAAAACTACAAGGAAGCGAGGCAAGGAGTGTCAGCACCACATCCACATCCTGTCTGGATGTCTGAGTTTCTGGAGGTGACATGGCTCCTCCCCTGGATTATTTCCCATTGTCCCATCACCACAATGTGGTGTGGAGGGTTGGAGAGAGCTCTGACTCACCATCCCCGGGGCACATGCCTGCCTTGGAGCAGGGATGGACTCAGCTCCACCCGATGGGCCTGCCCTGCCAGGGGGAAAGTTGGCTACCCAGGGCCAACTCAGGCTCTGAGCCTAGGGAAGGGTGAACAGACCATAGACACAGAAAGGACCACTATCCTCTCTCCCCAGAAGCTGTCTCCTGATTATTCAGAGATAAATAACACAAAAAGCACTGAGAACTCAATGTTAGCCATTCTCTTGACTATCATTGTTAATAACATTTGGGGAGACCATTAGTCACGGGGCCAATTTTTGATTGATTGCCTCTTAATTCCAGTATTTATCAGCTGGCATGAGGTCAGGTCTTGTCAGTAGAGGGCGCTGGAGGGACACTGCAAGTTAGGGGCTTCTCTCCAGATTCCAGGGCTTTGTTCCAGTTGGCAATGGGCTGTGCCCAACAGGTGGCTGTTACTCCCCTCCCCCTGGTAGCTGGCCACCTCTAGCACCTCCTTGAGCCCAGCTAGGGATGCATCATTTAACCAAGAGAAGTATCGAAAATATGAAATAGAATCATGATTTCTCCCTTAATTGCCTATTCAGATGCTCTGCAAATGAAAATAGAAAGATACAAAACAGAGCAACTGGGTTTTTTTTGGTTTGTTTTTTGAAAAGCCACTTTCAGTCCTACTGGGGGAAAAATGACCCAAAGATCCCAGGCATTAAAGTTCATCACATAGGGGGCACCTCCAAGGCTCAGTCGGTTATTAAGCAGCTGACTCCGGGTCAGGTCATGATCCCATTGTTCTTCCCTTCGAGCCCCGCCTCGGGCTCTGTGCTGACAGCTCGGAGCCTGGAGCCTGCTTTGGATTCTGTGTCTTCCTCTCTCTGCTCCTCCCCCACTCATGCTCTGTCTCTCAAAAATAAATATTAAAAAAATTTTTTTTAAATAAGTTCATCTCATAAAAATTCGTTCAAAAAATTGAAGAAACCAGTCTGGAAACAGAAGGAATTTTTCAACTTTCAAGACCCAGAATCCAGGTAAGTGATATTTGTTGCCTAGAAACTACTCTGGTCCAGGGTATGTCAGTTAGCTTTTTTTTTTTAACCACCCAAAACACAGTGGCTTAAAATAATTATTATTTTGTAGCTCCTGATTCTTCCGGACCATTTGGGCTGAGCCCAGCCAGGCAGTTCAGTTCTGCAGTTGGTCTCACCTGGGCTGACTCTCGCAGCTGCAGTCAGCTAGTGGGGTGACTGGGGGCTGTTTGGTCTGGGGTGGTTTCACTCACATGTATGGCTGGCTGGCAGTGGGTGTAGGTGGCTGGGGTAATGACTCTGAACTGGGCCATGTGTCTACCGCAGGCCAGCCCAAGTTTGTTCATGTGGCAGGGCTTGCAGCGTTGCCAGGAAGGGTTAAACCATTCCCTGTAAAAAAAAAGGGGGGGGGAGGGGGAAACCTGGGTGGCTCAGTCGGTTGATTTCAGCTCAGGTCAAACATCTCGCAAAAATAAACATCTTGCAGTTTGTGGGTTTGAGCCCCGCATCGGGCTCTGCCAAGGAGCCTGCTTGGGATTCTGACTCCCTCTCTCTCTCTCTCTGCCCCTCCCTGCTCTCTCAAAGTAAATAAAAACAAAAACTTTGAAAAGTCATAAACACCTCCTCCTGCGACTTTGCGACTTTGCGTGGTTCTTAGGAAATGCCAGCCCTCCTGAACATGGCCTACTGGGCCAGGCCCCGCCCACCACATCCAGCCTCACTCTCCCCTGCTTCCCCTGCTCCCTCTCACTTTGCTCTCTCCATTCCAACAACAATGGTCTTCGGGGCCATGCCTCCTCTCACCCCAGAGCTCTGGGACCTATTTGACCATTGCCCAGAAGACTCACCCTTCTCCTAGTCGTTAGTAATTATTTGGAAAATCTTACTTCAAGCATTCACTTCCTCCAGGAAGCCTTTCTTGAAAACCCTGGCCAGGTTAGCGTCCTGTTTTACTTTCTTAAAGTATCTCTCTTGTGATTTTTCTTCAGAGCACTTAGCATAGTTTTAAGTTTACTTGCAGCCAATACCGATGGCCAACAATAGCCCATCAGCGCTTGCTCCATGCCAGGGGCTATTCTAAGAATATCAGGGGTGTCTATTCGTTTGATTCTTATGAGGCACAGAAAGTGGAAGAAAATTGCTCAAGTTCACACAGTTGATAAGTGGTACAGGCAGGACCCAAACCTGTCAGTCTGGTTCCCAGAGCTAACATCTTAACCATTCTGATGTGCCCCCTCCCTCTGAAGTAAATAATTTGTCTCTCCCCTACCAAACTTCGAGGCCTTTAGTGGTAGATATTCTGTGTTACAGACTGAATTGTGTCCCCTCCAAAATTCCTATGTTGAAGCCCTAACCCACAACATGGCTGTATTTGGAGAGGGGTCCTTTAAGGAGGGAATTAAGGGTAAATGCGGTCATAAGAGTAGGGCCTTAATCCAATAGGACTATGTCTTAGTCTGCTCAGGCTGCCATAATAGAACACCATGGGCTGGGTAGCTTATAAACAACAGAAATCTATTTTTCTGGAGGCTGGGATGTCCCAGATCAAGGCACTGGTGGATCTGGTTCATGGATGACGGTCTACTTACTGAACATCGCATGGTAGAAGGGGCAAGGGGGATCTCTGGGGCCTTTTTTTTATAAAGGCGCTAATCCTATTCATAAGAGCTCCACCCCTTGATGACCTAATCGCCTCTCAAAGCCCCCCCATCTCCAAATACCACATTGGGGATTAGGTTTCAATATGTGAACTGACACAAACAGTTTACTGACACAAAACAGTTTACATGGCACCTCATAAAAAGAGGAGGAGACACAAGGAGTGTGCGTGCATAGGGGAAAGGCCATAGGAAGGCAGACATCTGCAGGCCAAGGAGAGAATCCTCAGGAGAAACCAACTCTATTGGCAGTTTGATCTTGGACTTCCAGCCTCCAGAACTGTGGGGAAAAAATTTCTGTTGTCTAAAGGACTCCCTCGGGTGCCTGGGTGGCTCAGTCAGGTAAGCGGCGACTGTAGCTCAGGTCATGATCTCACAGTTCATGAGTTCGAGTCCCGCGTCCCGCTCTGTGCTGTCAGCACGGGGCCTGTTTCGGATCCTCTGTCTCGCTCTCTCTTTGCCCCTCCCCCGCTTGTGCTCGCTCTCTCTCTTTCTCAGAAATAAACATTAAAATTATCCTTTCCCAGAATGCAAATGCATTTACCTAAAAGTTTGAGGACTTGAGCATATGTACTGAGTGAAGCCTTCAGGATCAGATCCTAGTCCAAAACCAAAACCCAAACACCTTCATGTATGGACGAGGTAAGCCAGGGCCAAGGTGATCACATCAGCCCCCACCCCACATCTACAAGATCTCAACCCTACTTAATCATGGTGTAGCTCGAATGCCGGACTCTCTAGAACAAGGTCGGAGTTCCAGCAATGCCGGCTCTCGCTGTGGGCGACAAATGACCCTCGGAGGTTAACCGGCAGAGTAACAGGGTTATTTAGAAGGAGTCAGTGAGATGAGCACACACAGCGGTCCACCAAAAGGGCTCGGTGAGCGGGAGCTGCTGTTACTACTACTACAGCACCTGACTCTTCCAGCTTTTTGAGGGGTTTGCACCCGCCGGTCGGCCACTCGCCTCAGTCGGTGTCCATCCCGACTTGGAGCTGCAGCTACAGTCCCGGGTCCTCCTGCCCCCGTGTTCCCTCCCCAGTTCCTCAGCTAGCTGCGGGGAAGTAGGCGCCAGACAACACTCCACCGAGCCCTGAAGCTGAACTTTCGAAGCACAGGGACAGAACTCCCAACTGCCGCCTGAAACCGTTGAGCTGGGCTCCCGCCTCCCGCCCCTCTGATCGATCAAAAGAGAAGAGGCAAGCCCCCGGACCAATCAGAAGTGGAACCGGTCGAGCAATGCCCGCCTCCTGAAAGCGCCCTCGCTCCTCATTGGATGTGTCCCTGCGCGAACGCAAGGCTAAGCCACTTAGAAGAGAGTGGAGCCAGCCAATCAGCAGTGCAACCGCAGCGGAGCTCGTGGAAGGAGGCAGTAGTGCTCTCGGACTGGCGCCGTTCGAGCTAGTCGCCTGTCGGCACTACAGCCCTTCCTGGGTAGAACGCCAGCTGGCTGGGCTCTTAGCTCTGACCAACTTAATGGTGGGGCAAAGCAATGGGCCATTCTCTCTGGTGTGTTGGCTGGGGTGGGGTTGTGGGGCGGGCAGGGGAGGCTGGTACGTGAAGTACGCAGTTAACCCTGCCTCAGCTGACAGACAATGAGCATTTGACCAATCGCGGGTCAAGGCACTGCCCCTCTGGTGCCTTCCCTGCCCCCGCATACTTCCAGGTGAGGCAGGGGGCGTTCTGCAGCCAATCAGTAGTGAAGCAAGGCAAGAGGCAGGAAAGGGGAGCTGCCCACAGGCACCTGAATCCCGGCTGGCTCTTGAGGGCCCCCCAACCAAACACAGACATACATTGCATAGACTGTCAGGGGTTGAGAGAGAGAGATGAAAGGGTTTGCAACGAGAGCCACTCGTTGGCAAGACAGGAGCAAAGAACTGGTGGTATCCTGAGCCCTTGCAGAGGAAGATTCCAAGGCTGTTAGCGAAGGAGGTTCGGGGCCTAGTTTTTTCATAGGGGGGCGGAGGGAGAGCAAATTCCGCAGCCAATTAGAAGGGATGGGGGACGGGCTGGAGGATAAGATCTCAGTCTTAGAGACCTGAAACCTGAGTCCGCGGACCGATTAGTCTCAAAGCCCTGCCACTCCGCACAGCAAGCAGGGCGGGAGGCTGGAGGGAGCAAGTGGAGCTGTCCTAGGTGCCGCCTAGGATGTTGAGAATGCTCGGTAGATGCGGTCCACACTGCAGCCAATCAGCGTCCGCCTCAGGGAGACAAGCGAGCTGTGCACGCGCCCAGGCTTCGAGCTCCTGGCCTCACGCTCATCCCTACTTCTAACGGACACTGGATCTTGCACTGCCCTCAGTGTATGTGAGGCTGTGGGAAGAAGAACAGGGTCTGTCAGTGAGTGCCATGGTTTTTCTTACACTTCTTCAGGCCTGAGCTGACCCAGGCAAAAGCTGGGGTGTGGGAGCTTGAGTGGTGGCCGTGAGGGTCGAGAATTGAGGACTGAGGGCTTTAGTCCCTGGAGACTTCCTTTGCCCTGGTGAGGCTGGGAACGGGGCCTCGTGGGCACCCTTGGACCCAGGCTGGGCAGAGGCTAGGCCAACATGCCCTATGAGTTGGTCCATGGTCCCTGAGGCTAGCTTATGAGGCAGTTGAAAGCCTTTGGAGCTCTGCATGGTGTCATTGGCCATGAGGTATGGCCTCTGAACTGTGAGTTGTCTGAGGTCTCTGGTATGAGTCTGGATCTGGTGACTTGGAAGGAGAGACCTGTGACTCTCCAGAGGTTGTTGGGAGTCACTGGCCAAAAGATGAAACTGATGTACACTTGAGAGGTTTTCTGGAGTCTTTGGATCCAGCCTGGGCTGAGAGTGAGTGTTGCTGGGGTTGAAAGCCTGATGAGAAGTTGTCAAAGGTTATTGCATCCAGGCTGTGCTGAGAATATGTGGTTGCAAGGCTTTGCGTTGGGGGGTGGGGGGGGGCGGCAGCGGGGAGAGTTCAGGTCTCTGGACTCCAGCTTGAGGTGCTGTTGGCAGGTTTTCCAGTACCGGGTCCAGGTTAGACAACCTGGCTAGGAGGTTAGGCCCATGGTCTTCTGGAGGTTCTTGAGGAGGGAGTTTCTGAATCTCAAATACGTTGTTTGACCTCCATGATATACTATTGCCATGTGATGTCTCTGGGAAAAAAACAGGATTGGGTCACATTTAGAGCCTTTCACTCCCTGTCCCCACTCTTCCCCAAACTCTGGTCATTCCCAGAAGATACCAGGCTATAAAAATGGGGCCAGATGCATAAGGAAGATGGATATTGTACCGGAGCATAGAAAGAGGTGTGTGAGACATCCTGCTCCTTAGGAAATCACCCAGGTTGTCTTTACAGAAAATCTTTTATACTTAGGGGGCAGGGTGTTTATATCTAATTTCACTCAGCTGTTCAAATTCTACATGGTATTAAAGCTTTCAGAGTGCTTTCATGTACACCCAGAGTTCTTAAACCTTGGGTGGGGGAATGCAAGGAAGTGGTCTATGAGTGGATTTCAGGGGGGTTTGAACTCCTGGAAATCATAAGAAAAACTGTATGCATATTGTATTGGAGGGGGTGCAAGGCAGCCACACGGATGAGCAAGAAACATCTAACCTGTCCAAGGACTGACTGCAGAGCAATCTGTGAATCCCTTGTCATTCACATGCAAAATGGTATGAGTATCTACAATTTTCTAGTGTAAACAGTTGATTCCATAGCTTACAATTTTAAAAGGAATGGTGACCCCCTTAACCTACGAGGTTAAGAATCATTGGAATAAAGTAGGCTGCTGTATTATATACAGGGACCAGACAAGACTAGAAATGATGTCTCCTTTTCTTCCCAAACCTGGTGTTGGCACACACTTCAAGGCATTTCATATACTAGACTGCATGTCTGAGCTCAGTCTACCTACCAGGGCCTGGGGTGTGTACATCAGTCACACAATTCACTCATGAGTATGGACCTGGGGTTGAGGGCCATGTAGGTCCTAGAAGTGGGCCATTTGGGTGAGAAGGTTCAGGGTTCCAAACTCCTAGAGAATGGCCTAGAATTGGGGAAACATATGTTCCAGGTGGGGTCTTCCTAGATGTCCTTGGGATCCTTAGCCCAAGGCGAGGGACACAGCCAGAGGGCGTCAGAGTGGGGCCTTTTGCCTGGGTTTAAGGAAATATTGGCATTCAGTTCTGGTCTTGAAGACAGCCCCTGTGAGGAAGTTGAGGGTCTCAGAAGAGTTAGCTCCATATTAGGGCTGAAAAAACAAAGGCCATCCAACAGGGAGGATGCAGTGGAACCTAAGTGTTTTTGTTTTTGTTTTTTCACTTTAGTCTAGTTCTTTTCCACTTAATCCACAAAAGATATACTATGATAAGGTCTCTATGGCCTAGATTCAGCTCACTGGCTATGATTATATCTGGTTCTTGAGTTATATGAAACATAGATTTGAAGGAAGAAAGAAACTAATTTATTCCGTGGTGTCTCTTCTCTGGTATATATATTGGATGAACTTAACTAGAAAGAGTGGGCATTTGAAATTTTATGTTAGATTTAGATAATTGGTCTTAAATCTGTATGAAATGCTGTGGGGGAGTTTAACCACCTTAATTTGCAGAAAGAGTTGTGTTCCTGGAGAGTAGAAAGTTCATAGAATTTTTCTAATTTGAATCTTGTTTACCTTGGCTTTGGAGGTACTCAATATTTAAAATAAGTGAGATTGGGGCGCCTGGGTGGCGCAGTCGGCTGAGCGTCCGACTTCAGCCAGGTCACGATCTCGCGGTCCGTGAGTTTGAGCCCCGCGTCAGGCTCTGGGCTGATGGCTCGGAGCCTGGAGCCTGTTTCCGATTCTGTGTCTCCCTCTCTCTCTGCCCCTCCCCCGTTCATGCTCTGTCTCTCTCTGTCCCAAAAATAAATAAAAAAAACGTTGAAAAAAAAAATTTTAAATAAGTGAGATAGGGGCAACCTGGGTGGCTCAGTCAGTTAAGCATCTGACTCTTGACCTCAGCTCAGGTCTTGATCTCAGGGTTGTGAGTTCAAGCCCTGTGTTGGGCTCTGCACTGGGCACGAAGCCTACTTAAAACAAACAAACAAACAAACAAACAAATAAATAAATAAATAAATAAATAAATTTTTTAAAAGTGAGATAAAGAGAGAACATTTTTCATAAAACAAGTAATCATACCTCTAACTGGCCTATTCTGATGGTTTAGTTTTAATTATATTTGAGGAGAATCCATACCTGTATTGCTGTGTTGACATTTTTATATAAAGCTGGATTGTACCTGCAGGGGCTTATGAAGGAGCTTATCATCAAGCCTATCAGTGAGAATAAAAAATATCAGATTTTAAACTTTATTTAGTAATGTATTAGGACTGAGAGGCAAAAATCATACCTCATTTTCCCACATACTTCCTTCCAGTTATGCCCTACCTAATCTCTTCTACTCACTGTACCCTCTCCCAGGATGCAGGTTTGTGTCCTCAAAACTCATGGTTTCCTGTGTCCACCCCATAAGACAACTGCAAGCGATTTCTACAGAGTCAACCTGGGAAGTGGAAGCTGGACAAGAGTTTTGAGACTGTGATGGGAGACCTTTCAAAAATAGACAGTTAGCAGTGTCCCTACCCTTCCAAGTCAAAGTGCAATTTGTTCATGCTTCTGCTGTTACTGCTCAGTGCAAGAAGTCTTGGGCTGTGTAGTCAAGAATGTAGGTAGAGAGAAGGGCCTGAAGTGTCACCAGCGTAAGGGCTAAGGTGTAGAAGGCCCTGGAGATACCTCCAAGGAGGCGGTCTCTAAAAGGATATCCTTAGGTCGGGTAGACACCAGATGGGAGGCAAAATGAGGCTTCCCATTCTTGGGGGCTTTTGTTCACCGGATGGGGAATCTCCTTGCGCCTTCTCCTCCATGTTTCCCGGAAGCCTGCTGACACTCCCCGTCAGCTACAATTGGCTTACAGAGAATTCTGCCCTTTGAGCACAGTTTCCAACATTCTTGATCATCAATGGGCAGATCATACCAGTGAGAGAGCTGAGTCACAGACCCAAGAAGTAGAGCTGGGAGGCGAGGGGTGATGATGTAATTGTCCAGACCCCTGTACCTTCCTTCTACACGTGGGGTTTCTCTCTCATGGCTTTCCCCACTTATTCCATACCTCCAGGGATTGTGTTTCTGTGTTGAAGAAAGGATGTTTTTCTCTGTATGCATACATATCAGGGATTGGTGCTTTTATATGTTCAGGCCAAGTGGCTTTAATATGGGTGTCTAATGAGTCCCTGGGTGTGGTGGTACGAGGAGTTAGAAAGCTCAGAAATGGAAAATATTTAACGTTCAGAGTAGCACATGAATACAGCCTGTCCATTTGCATTTTCCCTTTCACTCTGACTCATCTTCCCCTCTCCCCACCCTATTATTGCCCTCCACCAGCCTCACCCATTGGCACACCCTGTCTGTATAGAAAGGATTAACATCTGCCTGCACCCAAGCTAGAACAAGAAGTAGAGGGAAGGCATGTTTGGTCTGGAGGGAGAAAGTAGAAGGCTGGTCTGAATATTTTGGGGTCCTGAACGAAAGGGAGAAACAGGAGTTTAGAGACAGAATGTTTGGGTCTAGGAGGGGACGAGGATCTAAGGGAGAAGCCCGGGGGAACCAGACTCTGCCATGTCACCAGAGCAGCCTACCAGTGCCTGACTTGCACATCTTCCAGTTATTTACTGGGCACATACGATGCAGCAGGCACATATCATAAATGATCTCTCTACGTTTGTTGAAAGAATGAAAAATGTGCCACAGGATGGGAGATAATGGAATAAGAAAAAACAGAAAAAGAAATTTGAGTCTCTCGGACCTCCTTTCCCCAGGTTAACAAGCACTAAAGTGTGAAAACAGGGGAAATCTCCTGAGAGCTTGACCCTTTTGGCAGGAAGTGAAAGAAACCCCAGGGTTCTGATTTCAGAGAAATGTCATTTGTCATCAACCCAAGAAAAGGGAGTTTTCTCTTCGAAGACCACCGCAGGCCCTTCCTGGGGTTGCCCCCTTCAAAGCTTGATGGGAGAATCTGAGTCACTTGCACATTCAGTCCCCAGTGGTGGCCCAGATGACAGGGGTCATTTCCACAGAGCAGTTAAAGCTTCCCTAGTACTAAGTCAAGGCAAGGAAGGACGATGCGTGCTTTTGGCCCTCTTTCACTCTCTCCTTGGAATCCAGATGTTTCAGCCCTTGTTGCTTCTGAGGTAGTAGAAACAGCTTCCAGCTGCTGGAGCTCTACTGATGCTTCTCAGTAGCAGGATTAATACTATTTGAATGATGTGAGGTACTGACAAACCACTTTCACATTTATCATGTCATTTTATCTTTATCCTCACCTCCAAATGCGGTCAGCAAAGGTTATCCCTATTTCGCGGATGAGGTAACTGAGGCTCAGAGAGGCGACTTGCTCAAGGTGACTCAACTAGTAAATGGCAAAGATGAGACTCAAATGCAGGTCTGATTATTCCAAACTCCTTGTTGCCTCAAATGAACTTTTTTAAAAAAAGATTTTTTATTTTATTTTTTTAAAGTATTCCCTACACCCAACACGGGGCTCGAACCTACAACCCAGAGATCAAGGGTAGCATGCTCTACCGACTGAGCCAGCTAGGCACCCCTCAGATGAACTTCTCTGACTCTAGAAGTTCACAAATGAAATAAGGAGACAGGGAGCCAGAATGTCTTGAATCTGGAAGTGGAGAGGGTGTTCTCTCCTGGGGAGAGGGGAGTGAAGCAGAGCCAGGGTTATAAAACCACACCCCCTTGGGGGACTGTGGCAGACTGGTACTTGGGACACCCAATGGAAGACTGTGAGGTCAGGGGCGGGGCTAGCTCCAGGGGGGCCCCAGGAGCCCCAACAGCAGTTCAGAGCATGCGGTGTCCAGGAGGAAGCTACAACCGGTGAGTGGTTGCTTCTCCCCAGCTGAGACTTTCCTCCCATTACACCCCCTCTTCTGTTCACTTCTTGCCAATTAGTAGCCTTCTCCCCGAGGTGTCGCAGCAGTAATTCTCCCAATAAGGGTCCTTACTCACAGTGAGCCCACGCTTAGGAATATGCCTGCTGAGACACTTAGGTCTGTTGATCTCTTAGTACCTCAGTTCCCAGTTCTCTTCTTAAAAGCCAACGTGGTAGTTTTGATATGTGATAAATTTCCACCTTGTTTGGACTCTTATCTATTCTTTGCTTTTGGTTTGTGGGGAACAAAATTAAACCATCTCCTTACCCTAATCTGGAAAGGAAATCCCTCCCCCTCTACCGTTCCCATTTCCCTTTCTCCCACTTCCTCAGGGGTCAAAACCTTCTCCAAAATCTCTCTCCATCCTTGAGTTGGGAACCGTCTCTTCTGTGGCTTGTGCACCTGTTCTCTCAACCCACTGGAGGGGATTCTTTGGTCTCTTCTAGGTCCTTCTCTGAGGACATGTTCTAGAAGTTTCAGCCGTAGGGAGATAATTTATTGATGCCTTTGAGCATGCCCTTCTGCAGCTATGACCTCAGTCTTGCTGCCCTTTCTGCCTCTCAGGACTACTCAACTTCATGTGATGGGCTTGGGGTGGGGGTGAGGGATGGCACGCTAGCTTTCTAAACTCTCCCGTGAAGCAGTGTGGTGCTCCATCCCTAACTGCCAGGGCTGACTGGGTCTTATGGTGATTTCTTTGTCTGGAAAGAAGACAGCCTGGCCTGCTGCAAGGTCTTTCCCCACAGAAAGGCTTGGAGTAGCATAAGTATCAACCTCTGCTATCTTTTAAGTCAGAGACTGCTAATTGACTGGACCCATCTTACACCAGCCTTAAACCCACCATTTGATATGGTTGCTAACTGCTTGGTCCTTACTCTTTTAAGTCCCGAATTTGGTCTAATTTCCATTCTCCTGCCATCCCCACCCTCATCCCTACCCCCTGGTCTGTTATGATTCTGGGTAAGCTCAGATCCTCTCTTGGGTTAGTTTATGTGCCTCATTCAGGACACAGAGAGCTCTGAACCTGCAACTCACTCTTTCTCCCCTCACCTCCACAGGCTTGAGAATATGCCGTTGCTCTCTTCCCTTTCCACCATGGACCCCACACTGTGGCCTTTCTTTCAGATCCTCTGAGACTGGTACCCAGGCAAGGCACGATGCCCTTGTTCCGGACAAGACTGCCTAGCCCCTACAGCTCTGATCGGCTGGTACGGCTAGCAGCCAGGCTCCGGCCAGCATTATGTGATACCCTGATCACTGTGGGGAGCCAGGAATTCCCTGCCCACAGCCTGGTGCTGGCAGGTGCGAGCCAGCAGCTGGGCCGTAGGGGCCGCTGGGCTCTGGTGAAAGGCATCAGCCCTTCTACCTTTGCCCAGCTTCTGTACTTTGTTTATGGGGAGACTGTAGAGCTGCAGCCGGGGGAACTGGGGCCCCTTGAGGAAGCGGCCAGGGCCTTGGGGGTGCAGTCCCTGGAAGACGCATGCAGGAGGGCTCGATGGGATGGGGTTAGAGAGCTGGGTCCAGGGCTGAGGGAACATCAGGAGGAGCCAGAGAAACCCACAAGGGATTCTGAAAGAGGACTGGGGGGACATGGAGAGCAGAGACCAGAAAAACGTGTTAGTGCTGGTAGAATAGAATGGGAGACACTGCATGAGCAAAGACCACCAAGAGAGAGCCCTGAGAGAGCAGAACCACTGCAGGAGGGTGAAGGGGAGGAGATGAGATCAAAGGAGAAACTCAAGCAATCCCCTCTTGGCCATGGGGGAATAGATGGAAAGCAAGAAGTGATTATGTGGGTGACAGAGAGCCCAGGGAGTTCTGATGAAAGACTTCGGGAGTTCCCTGGCCCCCTTCCCCCACCAGGCTCCCTCCAAAACAGCGTCATTCCTAGGCCCTGGTGGGCTGAGACCCCTTGGTTCAGGGAGGGCCAGCCTGCCCTGTGGAGCATCCTGCTGTTGCCACCCAGATATGGCACTCCCTTCTCTCATAGCACCCCCATCACTGGAGCCTGGCAGGAGGTCTGGCCTCAGGACCAGAGGTGAGTGAAGAGCCTAGTGGAAGACCTCCCTGGCTGGGAGGGAGTGGCTCAGGACAGGCGGACAGTGATGGGTGGAAGGGGTACCACATCTCTTATCTCTACTGTACATTTCCTGAGCTGGTGATAGGACAAGAAGCTTTCACCACAGGGGAAGTCAAAGCCCAGCCCCTGAGGAGGACTCCTGACTCCTCTCTCCCCAGGATGAGTCTGGCCAGGTTTTGCCAAGGCTAACTCTTCCCTACCCCCTCCCCAGGATCCCACTGTCCCTGAACCCTGAGAAAGGTCTCTGGAACCACAGCCAGTTGGCCTCCTCCAGTCCTGCCCCAGGTAAGCCCCTCAGTGACCTGTACAAATATCATAACATGCTCTCTCTCCTGAGGCTGGGGCTCCAGAAGTCCAGCTTGAGTAGGGCACCAACTTCACTCTGCTCTCTCCAGGTTCCCTCCCCCAGGGCTCCGAAAAGCTCAGCCCTGGGGACATGGAAGACTGTAATCAGAAGCACACAGGTGAGTAGGGTGAGGGCACCTTTGCCTTCGGTCCCACTGTACCTCCTGATGTCTTGCCTGGGAGTACCAGTGATCCAGCTCTGGGATTCCCAGCCATGCCTTTTCTGTCCCCACAGGTGCACTTGCAACCTGTGTGAGTCAGGTGAGCACAGCAGGCCCGCCTCGCCAACAACCTCCCCCACCCCCTCCTGCTCGGTCTCGGCCCTATTCTTGTTCTGTCTGTGGAAAGAGGTTCACACTCAAGCATCAGATGGAGACACACTACCGAGTCCACACAGGTATGGGCCCCCCGCCCTCGGTGAATTATCTGCTCCCTTACAAACTCCAGTCTGTCCCTGAGTCCTTCGCTGGTTGCTTGGCTCCCACACAATTCCTTTGTCCAGTTGCCCAGATCACCCCCTAGGCCAGCCTCCGCCCCTTCTTTCCTTCACCGCCCTCCCCCTCCACTTGCCCTAGGAGAGAAGCCTTTCTCCTGCAGCCTATGTCCCCAGCGCTCCCGGGACTTCTCAGCCATGACCAAACACCTGCGGACGCATGGGGTGGCACCCTACCGCTGCCCTCTGTGCCGGGCGGGCTGCCCCAGCCTAGCCTCCATGCAGGCGCACATGCGCGGCCACTCGCCCAGCCAGCTCCCACCTGGATGGACCATTCGCTCCACATTCCTCTACTCCTCCTCTTCAAGGCCATCCCGGGCCTCGACTTCTCCCTGTAGATCCCCTTCCTCCACCACCTGACGGTGTCGGTACCTTCTCTGGCTTCATCCAACAACAAAATTAAATAATGAAAGACGGGCCGCCGGGCTGGATAGGCTTCTGACCCAGCACCGCAGGTACGGCAGCGTAGCAAATTTGGCTCCAAGAAGCACTGCAGCAAGGGCGCCGAGACCTTCTCCCAGATGACCGCTGGCCCTATGAGCCTGGGCAAGCGAGTCCGTGTGGGGTGTGGGAAGTGAAGTCTGCACGAGTGAAAATTAACTGTGCGGGGACTGGCGATCTCATCACCAAAATAAAGAGTTTTCCTGTGCCCTCCTCTCAGGACAAGCCGAGTCCAGACTTCAGTCTGTGCGCAGGGGAGAGGGAAGGACAGCCTTGCCTCTTGTCCTGTAGCGGCCCCTGGTGGCCGTGCATCCACTGTCAGCGGGGCGGGGCGGGGCGGGGAGCACCTCCATCTCCCGGGTCTATCAGTCCTCCCCCAGAGGTAGGGGCCGAGGGCCGCGAAGTCCAGGCTGACTTAGCAGCAAGCCCTGTGGGGGAAGCCTGTGAGACACCCAAGTTATTCCCCCCTTCCACAGCAAGCAACGGCGCGCAGGGTCTGAGTCTGGGACCCCCAGTCCAGGGCTCGAGGAACGCGTGCTCTACCCTGCTTTCCGCCACCCGCCTCCACTCCTTGAGCACAGGGTCTGCAAAGCCGGGGTCTCTCAAGCACCTTCCCTCCATGCTGCGCAGAACGACCGCCGGGTCGCACCTCTAACTGACACTAATCCTTTGCCGCGGCCCCTTTAGCAGCCCACGCCTCTTGCAGTCTCAAACTTCATTTCCCAGTGTCTTTGGGATTTCCCAGGGTCCGAAGCCACTGCACCCTGGGAGTGGTAGTTCAAACGTGCCGCTGGCCTCTATAGAAACCATGGGAGGGGTCTGCGGCGAGAACCACACTTCCCGGCAGCCCCGGAGATGGCTTTCTGAACTCTGTAGTCCCAGCTCTCGCGGCCCTAGCTCCCGGCGGAAGGAGCGAAGCGCCCGGACTACATTTCCCGGGGGCCCCTGCGCCTTACCCCTCTCGGGCCGCAACGCGGGGTCTATGCTCTTCAGGCGCGGTCTAAGGGTGACGGCCGACTGGTTTCGGACTCCCGCTCCCGTGGTGCCCCGCGCGTGGTCGGCCCAGCCCCCGGCTCCCGCTAGCCCCGCGGCGGCGCTGGTTGCTGTCGTGAGCCGCAGCCGCCCCGCCCCACCTCTCCCTCCCCTCCCCCCGGCCCTGCGCACGGGCCGCCCCTCCCCCCGCCTCCCCGGCCCCTCTCACGGTGCCAAGATGGCGGCGGCGGCGGGCGGCGGCAGTTGCCCCGGGCCTGGCTCCGCGCGGGGCCGCTTCCCGGGCCGGCCGCGGGGCTCCGGCGGGGGCGGGGGCCGCGGCGGACGGGGCAGCGGAGCCGAGAGAGTGCGGGTAGCTCTGCGGCGCGGCGGCGGCGCGACGGGGCCGGGCGGAGCCGAGCCTGGGGAGGACACGGCCCTGCTCCGTTTGCTGGGGCTCCGCCGGGGCCTGCGCCGGCTCCGCCGCCTGTGGGCCGGCCCGCGCATTCAGCGGGGCCGAGGCAGGGGCCGGGGCAGGGGCTGGGGCCCCAGCCGGGGCTGCGTGCCTGAGGAGAGCAGTGACGAGGAATCCGACGATGAGGTGAGGCAGTCAGAGGCGTCCCCAACGCCGGGCGGGGCGGAGGCCGGGGGGCTTCCTAGGGTCGGGGTGGCCCCGAGGGGTGGCGTGAGGAAGCGAGGTTCTCAGGGTCCTTGCGGAGGGATGGTGGGGCCCTGCGGATGGGCCTGGGAGGAGATAGGCTGCACGGAGGTGTCGGTGCAAAAGGCCTCCGAAAGTGGGTAGAGAAGCCGGGCTGCAGCTGGGCACTTGGGCCCGAGGCACATCCTGCTGAAGTGTCCTGGGATGATGATCTTGGTAGTTGGCAAAGCCATGCCAGTAGAGGTTTGAGCGAGAAGACTGTGGGTACCGCATGCCCAACCAGTGGTGGTTGACAGCAGCAGCGTGGCTTTAGTGGACCTAGGCTAGGGCTCTCTGGGCTCTTACCTGTAGGCTGCTCCGCCTGGCCTCACAATTTGACACATCACTGGTTTCACCCGTACCCTGATTCTTTCTCTTAAGGTGGAGGGATGGTAGCCTGGTGGAAGGCTTCCTCTCAGGGGCACAGATTGAAGAGAAATGGAATAAAGGCTGAGGCTGGGAGCTCTAGCAGGTCTGAGTTCAGCTCAGGATTTATCCTCAGCCTCCCAGAAAAGTCAGGAAGGTGTGGGTTGTATTACTTAGGACAGTGCGTAGTAACCTGAGGGCTCAGAGTAGAACCTATTACAGTAAACCATTTGAAACACACACCCCACTTGGGTGCCCCGTTCCCATCTTCATTCAGGAAGAAACTACATTCTGAGAGTGAGTAAACAAGTCCCACCGTTTTCTGAGTTAGAGGATGAGGGAATCTGAGGGTAGTGTTTACTTCCTGGCCTGGGAAGACCCCGCTCTCTTCCCTTTTGGGCCAGTGAACCACTGGTGGCTGTGCTGATGTGGTCCGGCACAGGGGATGGGGGATCAGAATACCCTGTGCCTCTGTCCCTAGGGAGAGACCCTGTTTTCTATTCCTCTCACATCTTCCAGCTTCTTAAGTTTTTCCGTAAATAGGTAGGGGTATGTTAAGAGGGAAACTGGGGATGTATCTCCATACCTGAGTCTCAGGTGAAATGAGGGCTTTGGCACTGACTGCTGTTTTTCCCCTCCACCTCTGGTCCCCTAAATCAGGAGTTTCAGGGTTTTCATTCAGATGAAGATGTGGCCCCCAGTTCCCTGCGCTCTGCGCTCCGATCCCAGCGAGGTGAGTGATGGGGAAACTCTACCTCTGTAGTTTTACAGGAATGTGATTCTTGCTCTTTGTGTCAGCTCTTCCCTGTTCCGCTAGAGTCTCCATCAGTTACAGAGTGTGTTCTGTGTTCAAGCCCAAGCTAGGCTGGGCTGTGGGGGAAACAGACAAGTAAGACTTAGTCCTTGCCTTCCTGGAGTGCCTTCTTCGGTCTGCAGGGCTAGCTTGACCCATCTCCCCACACCTATTCTCCTTTTAGGTCGAGCCCCCCGAGGTCGGGGCCGCAAGCATAAGACGACCCCCATTGCGCCTCCTCGCCTAGCAGATGTTGCTCCTACCCCCCCAAAGACTCCTGCCCGGAAACGGGGTGAGGAAGGCACAGAACGGATGGTACAGGCACTGACTGAACTTCTCCGGCGGGCCCAGGCACCCCCAGCCCCCCGGGGCCGGACATGTGAGCCTTCCACTCCACGTCGGTCTCGGGGACGGCCCCCAGGACGGCCAGCAGGCCCCTGCAGGAAGAAGCAACAAGCAGTAGTGGTGGCAGAAGCAGCTGTGACAATCCCCAAACCCGAGCCCCCACCTCCTGTGGTTCCAGTAAAACACCGAACTGGCAGCTGGAAGTGCAAGGAGGGGCCCGGCCCAGGACCTGGGACCCCTAAGCGTGGAGGACAGGCTGGGCGAGGAGGCCGTGGAGGTAGAGGCCGAGGCCGAGGCGGGCTCCCTCTCGTCATCAAGTTTGTTTCAAAGGCCAAAAAAGTGAAGATGGGACAGTTGTCCTTGGGAGTTGAATCAGGTCAGGGTCAAGATCAACGTGAGGAGAGCTGGCAGGATGCCCCCCAAGGAAGAGCTGGATCTGGACAGGGAGAGGGCCCCTGCTGGAGGAAAGAGCAAAAGCTGGAGGAGGAGAGAGAGAAGGAGACAGAAGAGGAGAAAGGCAAGGAGAAGGAGGAAGAGAAGGTAGAGGGAGCTGGACCTGAAGAGATGATGCTAGCGGAGGAAAAGGAAGAGGCAGAGCTGCCATCCCCAGCCTCGACTCCTCCAGAGCCTCCAGCCCCTCCAGCCCCTGCAGCCCCTGCAGCCCCTGCAGCCCCTCCACCCGCTCCACCCCCTCCACCCCTTCCATCCCCTCCATCTCTTCCACCTCCTCCACCCCCTCCACCCCCTCCACCCCCACCACCCCCACCACCCCTTCCCCCCCTCCCTCCTCCCTCAACTTCTCCTTCGTCCCCACTTTGTCCTCCACCACCCCCAGTGTCCCCTCTGCCCCCACCATCACCTCCACCACCTCCTGCCCCAGAGGAGCAGGAAGAATCCCCTCCTCCAGTGGTTCCAGCTACATGCTCCAGGAAGAGGGGCCGGCCTCCCCTGACTCCCAGCCAGCGGGCAGAGCGAGAAGCTGCTCGGGCAGTGCCAGAAGGTACTCCTCCCACTCCAACCCCCAGCACCACCACGGGAGGCCCTCTGGAAGACAGCCCCACTGTGGCCCCCAAAAGTACCACCTTCCTGAAGAATATCCGGCAGTTTATTATGCCCGTGGTGAGTGCCCGCTCCTCCCGTGTCATCAAGACACCCCGGCGATTTATGGACGAAGACCCCCCCAAGCCCCTAAAGGTAGAAGTCTCACCTACTCTGCGGCCTCCTGTCGCCATGTCCCCACTCGCCCCCCCAGAACCGGCACCAGCTCCCTCTCCACCGCGTGCCCCAACTCCCCCCTCTACCCCAGTCCCGCTTCCTGAAAAGAGACGGTCCATTCTAAGGGAACCCACATTTCGCTGGACCTCACTGACCCGGGAACTGCCCCCTCCTCCTCCTGCTCCTCCACCGGCCCCACCCCCACTTCCTGCCCCTGTCACTCCATCCCGGAGGCCCCTGCTCCTTCGGGCGCCTCAGTTTACCCCAAGCGAAGCCCACCTGAAGATCTACGAATCGGTGCTTACTACTCCTCTTGGGGCCCCTGAAGCCCCTGAGCCAGAGCCTCCTCCCGCCGATGACTCTCCAGCTGAGCCTGAGCCACGGGCAGTGGGCCGCACCAACCACCTCAGCCTGCCTCGATTTGCCCCTGTGGTCGCCACTCCTGTCAAGGCCGAGGTGCCCCTTCCTGGGGCGCCAACTCTGAGCAATGGGCAGCAGCCTCAGCCTCAGGCTCAGCTACAGCAGCCCCTACAGGCCTTGCAAACCCAGCTGCTGCCCCAGCCATTACCACCACAGCAGCCACAATTACAGCCACAGTTACAACTGCAGCCACAGCCTCCACCACAGCAGCCGCCGCCACTGGAAAAGGCCCGTGTTGCAGGCTTGGGTTCCTTACCACTGTCTGGTGTGGAGGAGAAAATGTTCAGCCTCCTCAAGAGAGCCAAGGTGCAGCTGTTCAAGATCGATCAGCAGCAGCAGCAGAAGGTGGCGTCTTTGTTGCCGGTGAGCATGGTGCTTTGGCCAGGCTCCTGCACCCATCGTCCAGCCTTGCTTCTCTTAACTCTCCTTAACTGCCTGTCTCCTCAGTCAGCCTCCAGTATTTCAGGGAACGCTCAGAGCCAGTCCTTGCCTGTCTCTCAGCTTCCTATATTCCTTCCCTGGCCCCGTCCCTCCCCCACGCTAGTCCGCTGGTCCTATCTTTCCTCACTTTCCAGCCTCTGACCCTGTTTATTCCCCCCACCAGCCGAGCCCTGGAGGGCAGATGGAGGAAGTCGTGGGGACTGTCAAGCAACTCTCAGAGAGAGGTTCTGTCAGGTCTGAAGATGAATCGATGGAAACTAAGAGAGAGAGACCGTCGGTATGGAGTGGGAGGAAGGCCCTCTGAAGAAGGCTGGTTGCAGGAGCACAAGGGGCTACTTCCACATGTATTCCTGGTTTCTCCTCCCCTAGGGCCCCGAGTCCCCCGTGCAAGGCCCCCGCATCAAACATGTCTGTCGTCATGCTGCTGTGGCCCTAGGTCAGGCCCGGGCCATGGTGCCCGAAGACGTCCCCCGCCTCAGTGCTCTTCCTCTCCGGGATCGGCAGGACATCGCCACGGAGGGTAGGGGCGGGTGTGTTGTGGGAAGATTTGACAGCTGTGTCAAGTTTGGGGGCGAGCAAATGCACCAAGAGCCTAGGAGGGTGGGCGCTGAGTTGGATGCTTGGGGCAGGTGGCAAGTGGGTTGGAGTGCTGGGTCTTAGAGCAGATTTGGGGCACCAGGGACCTGAGCACTGTGGGAAAGTGGAGACCAGAGGGCCAATTGAATGGGATCTAGGTAAAAAGCCCAGTGGCTTTGTGACTCCATTCCTTCCTCTGCGTTACGCTAGATACATCATCAGCATCTGAGACTGAGAGTGTCCCATCACGGTCTCGGCGGGGAAAGGTGGAGTCAGCAGGGCCTGGGGGAGACTCAGAGCCTGCCGGGTCTGGAGGGACCCTGGCCCAAACGCCCCGGCGCTCGCTGCCCTCCCATCATGGCAAGAAGATGCGGATGGCACGGTGTGGACACTGTCGGGGCTGCCTGCGTGTGCAGGACTGTGGGTCCTGTGTCAACTGCCTGGACAAGCCCAAGTTTGGGGGCCCCAACACCAAGAAGCAGTGCTGTGTGTGAGTAGCCTGGGCGGAGCCTCTGTTCCCACCCATGGTTGTCAGTCACCCAGGCCTCCTGCCCCGCCAGAGCAGTGGGATTGGCATCCTTGTGGAGAGCTTCCTCTCTTCCCCCAGACCACCAGTCCCCTACCCTGGTGACGTGCTGCTCCCCTCCCCAGATACCGGAAGTGTGACAAGATAGAGGCTCGGAAGATGGAACGGTTGGCTAAAAAAGGTAACAGGACTTGAGGAGTATTTCTTTATACAACCGTGTTTAGATCCGTGGTGTGGAGGAAACTATGTTTTCTTTGTTCTCTTTCCCTTATCTTTGCAGTCTCCTACCTTTGTTGTCTTTCCGTCGTGTGCTTTCATATCTCTCCTGTACTCGTTCTCTTCTGCCCCACTTCTTTTTGGCTTTTGTCCATCCCAGTGTCCCATGTCCCTGGCTGAGCTCAGATCCTACTAAGTCCCCTGTTCCCACAGGCCGGACGATAGTGAAGACGCTGTTGCCCTGGGATTCCGATGAATCTCCTGAGGCCTCCCCTGGTCCTCCAGGCCCACGCCGGGGGGCGGGAGCTGGGGGGCCCCGGGAGGAGGTGGTGGCCCCCCCAGGGCCCGAGGAGCAGGACTCCCTCCTACTGCAGCGCAAGTCAGCCCGGCGCTGCGTCAAACAGCGACCCTCCTATGATATCTTCGAGGACTCGGATGACTCAGAGCCTGGGGGTCCCCCTGCTCCCCGGCGTCGGACCCCCCGAGAGAATGGTGCGAATTGCTTGTTGCTTCCCCTTTCAGTTAGTCCCGTGTCTTTTGTGTAGAAGGGGCGGGGTTTCCAGACCCGGGGCCCTACCAGTATGTTAGAGAACACAGCTGACTGCAAGGAAAGGAGGTAGTTTGGTGTGGATAGGGAGAACTGGTGCGTGAGGTTTTCAGTAGCTTATTGAGCCGGGTCATCCTAGTGGGTCTTAGTTAAAGATGGCCCTGGGGATCCAGGTAACATTAGGGGGTTGTGGAGAAAGGGGAATAGGGAAGGAAGAACCTCACCTATTTAGGGTGAGGAACCTCTAAATAGGGGAACCTCACCATTTATGTGTCCTGCCTAGAGCTACCAGTACCAGAACCTGAGGAGCAGAGCCGGCCCCGCAAACCCACCCTGCAGCCTGTGTTGCAGCTTAAGGCCCGAAGGCGCCTGGACAAGGTCAGCAAGGCCCCACACCAAGAACCCTGAGCCCCGTGGAAGGCATGGCTCCTGCCCTTCGGGAGCTTCCTAGCAAGTCAGGGTAACGGACTCACCTGAGTGCCGTGTTTTCCACACCAGAGGACAGGCCCTGAGGGGTAAGGCAGGCCTGTCCTTCTGGAAAGCAAAGTAGGATCTGGGCAAGAGACAAGGCTGGGCAGACTGGGGGAAATGGCAGTGTGGAGGGAAGTCTGCAGAGGGTGAGCCTTGGCGGCCTTCCGATCACCACCTCCCTTTCTAGGACGCTCTGGCCCCTGGCCCCTTTACTTCTTTTCCCAATGGTTGGACTGGAAAACAGAAGTCCCCTGACGGAGTGCACCGGGTCCGTGTGGATTTTAAGGTATGGCATTGAGGAAGAGGGTCTCAAGGACCGTGTTTGGAAGAAACTTGATCGTATATGAGAAACCAGGGCTTTAAGGAAGAATTTGGCTGGTGTTCCTGGCTGCTCTCTGACCTGTGTCCTCTCTTCCCCTCAGGAGGATTGTGACCTGGAGAACGTGTGGCTGATGGGCGGCCTCAGTGTGCTCACCTCCGTGCCAGGGGGGCCGCCAATGGTGTGCTTGCTGTGTGCCAGTAAAGGCCTGCATGAGGTTGGATCCCCGCCTTTTTCCACAGCCCCTCAGGTCTCCATTGGCCCTCCTTGCCTGAGATCTTGGGCCCTCTCAGCAGGGTCTCATCCCTGGCCTCTTGGCCTCACACTGTGCCCATTGTTCACTCTCCCCACCCCCAGCTGGTGTTCTGCCAAGTCTGCTGTGACCCTTTCCATCCATTCTGTCTGGAGGAGGCCGAACGGCCCCTGCCCCAACATCATGACACCTGGTGCTGCCGCCGCTGCAAGTTTTGCCACGTCTGTGGGCGCAAAGGCCGGGGATCCAAGGTTTGGGCACGGGAGCCGTGCGAGTGGGTGGAGGCGTGGAGGAGAGGGATGTTCTTGTGTCAGTAGGTTCTGCCATTGTTGTCTTTCTCGAACTTCCCAACAGCACCTCCTGGAGTGTGAGCGCTGCCGCCATGCTTATCATCCAGCCTGCCTGGGGCCCAGCTACCCAACCCGGGCCACACGCAAACGGCGCCACTGGGTGAGAGACGAGGCCCACGCCCCTTGCTTTGGAGCTCTAATTAAGGCTGCTACCACCCCCAGACTTACTCTAGGCCAGGGCTTCCATGAGGAGGGAAAGGTCAGAGGTCCTTGTGAGAGTTTATCTGATAAACAGCATTTTCTCTTCTGAAATTTCGTATAAACGAGACTTACGTGCAGAACTTACACAGGATGATTGCAGGGGCTCATGGATTCCAAGGTCCTGGGCTCAGAATCCCCTGCTCCTGCCTGATCTCCACTCCTCCCTGTCTCCCTGTGCCAGTCTCCCCCACTTCATTCCTCTCCCTCCTTCCTCCTTGCTTCTCTTGCTCACTTTTTTTCCTCTTACCTGTCCTTTCTCATTTGTCTCCTGCCTGCCATCCAGTCTTCTTTGCCCATCTCCTCCCACTGTACCCCCCAACACTGCTCCAGGCTGCTCCCCCTAATGTCACCCTGCCCCCCCTGCCCCCAGATCTGCTCAGCCTGCGTACGCTGTAAGAGCTGTGGGGCGACTCCAGGGAAGAACTGGGACGTCGAGTGGTCTGGAGATTACAGCCTCTGCCCCAGGTGCACCCAGCTCTATGAGAAAGGTGGGGACCTGTCAGGGGACCTGGGCCCTGGGGGACACCGGGCAGTGGGCCAGGCTCCTAGACAGGCAGGACAGATGTGTTTTTCTAGTGGCTTTGTATCCTCCTCTAGCCGCGGAACCTTTCCTTCCATTCATGGTACTTTCCCACGGAAGCCTAGCCAGTACCTCAGATAGAAGGACATACTTTCTCTGAGGGCAGTGGGAGTGGAGGGCCTAGATCCCATTGTTGTGGTGGTCCCTGACATGTCCCCTGGATCCTCAGGACTCCACTGAGCACTTTGAAAACCGAGGCTTTCCCCATTTGCTCAGGCAGCATATTTAGCAAGGTTCTTTGTGAGGCATTGGGGTCACAGGGTTAAAAGAGGCTTTATCCTCAGCCAACGATTTGAGAATAGTAGGGACCCAAGATGGAACATAGCAGAGGCAGCCCTCACGGCAGCCAAGAGGTGGTGGCCCCAGAGAGACCTCCAGGGGACAGGTAGTGGCCCCAGCTCCTCTGACTTGCCCTTTTCTTCCCTCTTCTGCAGGAAATTTCTGCCCAATCTGCACACGCTGCTACGAAGACAACGACTACGAGAGCAAGATGATGCAGTGTGCACAGTGTGACCACTGGGTGCACGCCAAGTGCGAGGGACTCTCGGGTGAGCAGCAGAGTGTCTGGGCTGCTGCCTCAGCCCTGAGGGGGTCCCTGTCCTACCCACAGCACAGGCCCTTATGGGACAGGTGGGCTTAATATCCTTGGCAACCTCTAGGGGCTGCTGAGAGCCAACTCTCACGTCCTCCCAAACCATTCTCTCCTATCCTACTTTGGCTGTTTTAGATGAAGATTATGAGATCCTTTCTGGGCTGCCAGACTCCGTGCTATATACCTGCGGACCGTGTGCGGGGGCCACGCACCCCCGCTGGCGAGAGGCCCTGAGTGGGGCCCTGCAGGGGGGCCTACGCCAGGTGCTCCAGGGCCTACTGAGCTCCAAGGTGGCGGGCCCATTGCTGCTGTGCACTCAGGTCTGGGGGCTCGGGAGGTGGGGGGGGTGGGGCCAGGCCCAGCACCAGCCCTGCTGACTTCCTGTCTCTGCAGTGTGGGCAGGCTGGAAAGCAGCTGCACCCGGGGCCCTGTGATCTGCAAGCCGTGAGTCGGCGGTTCGAGGAAGGCCACTACAAGTCCGTGGTGAGTGGGACACAGAGGAACAGGTGGGTGTCAGGAGGAGGGGGGTTGGGGGCGGGGTGGGGGCTCTGATCCTGACAAGCTCCCTTACAGCACAGCTTTATGGAGGACATGGTGGGCATCCTGATGAAGCACTCAGAAGAAGGAGAAACCCCAGAGCGCCGGGCTGGAGGCCAGATGAAGGGGCTCCTACTGAAGGTGAGAACTTTGGGGAAAGCCTATAGGGTGGCTTGAATGGAAGTGGGGAAGAGAGAGTGGGTACTTCAGACCCTGCCCCCACCAACTTGCCTGGGGAAGCCAGTTCTTCTCATTTTGTTAACCCACTCCCCAGCTGCTAGAGTCTGCGTTCGGCTGGTTCGACGCCCATGACCCCAAGTACTGGCGACGGAGTACCCGGCTGCCGAAGTGAGCAAGGCTGGGTAGCAGGAGGGGATCTAGGGGATGAGGGCAAAAGCAAGGGCACATGGGAATCCAGGGTCAACCTGGGCTGAGAATGGACGAGGAATAGAGTTAGCATCTAGAGGGTGGGGAGCCAGGAGGAGCGTCCTTGGGGATTCTAGGTCAGCAAAAACTCAGATTGTGCAATTAGCCCGCTCTGTTTCTACTTTGTGCAAGGTAGTGTTGGGGACAGCAATGAGTTAGCCATGTTTGGGGGGTGGGAGTTGAGGTTGAACAGACATTAATGCCTGATAAGCCAGATTGTCAGGGTGGTGATGGGAAAGTCCAAGGGGATATGAGAGCCCAGAGAAGGTTCCTAGGGCCTAAGACTCTCCAGAAGAGATGACAGCTGAGATGTGGAAAAAGAGTTATTACAGACATGAGGAACAGCATTTCACGTGTCACAGGTGGCATGGGGGGGGCCCCGGCTCATTTGGGAGACTGGGAGAAATGCCACATGGAGAGAGGACCAAGTGTGTCATGGCATGTTTAGGCTAAGATTTGGGTGGCCACCCATGTTAGACGTGTCAGATGCTGACCCTGCCTGTCCACAGCGGAGTTCTTCCCAATGCCGTGTTACCTCCATCCTTGGACCATGTCTACGCTCAGTGGAGGCAGCAGGAACCAGAGACCCCAGAATCAGGGCAGCCTCCAGGGGACCCCTCGGCAGGTACTGGCAAATGGGGGCTGGAAGCCAGGGCCCCTGAGTTGGTGGAACAAACTCTAGGTCCTGATTCTGGAACTTCCCTTTCCACACCCCTTCCAGCTTTTCAGGGCAAGGATCCAGCTGCTTTCTCACACCTGGAGGACCCCCGTCAGTGTGCGCTCTGCCTCAAATATGGGGATGCAGACTCTAAGGTGAGGGCTACCATGTGAAGTCCCGGGTTTTGGGGCTTAGTCCCTGGGGCCTCCCCTCACACCATTTCTCCTCTGCCCCCAGGAGGCGGGACGGCTTCTATACATTGGGCAGAATGAGTGGACACATGTCAACTGTGCCATTTGGTCAGCTGAAGTGTTTGAGGAAAATGATGGCTCCCTCAAAAACGTGCATGCTGCCGTAGCTCGAGGGAGGCAGATGGTGAGAGCCCGGGCCTAGAGAGGTGGGCAGCCCTGGGGTCTCAGGTAGGGCCCCCTGCAGGGGAGACAGCTCCTGTTTCACAGTCTTTACCCCAACGTGTCCTTTCACCGCTGGTCCTGGGTATCATTTTTTGGTTGTCCCAGGACTCTGGTGCTGCAATGATAGCGGCTACCCCCCCACCCCCATTTGAGCTTGAAGTCTGGGAGATTAAAAGTTGGAAGATCTTTTGTTGATTCAACCTGTTCTGGATGCTTTCTATGCAGTGTGGCACTTAGCTCTTACTGTGTCCCTATGAGATGAGGTATTGACTGGGCTAGAACCTCTCCTCACCAGTGTGGGACCTGGGTTAGGTGCCGTAGGATGCCTCAGGATTAGGAAGTGAAGCACGGGGGAGATCTACTTGGTGGGAGGTCAGTGAAGATTAAATGAAATGATACAGGTTTCACATTAAAATGGTGTGAGAGGGACATCTGGCTCAGTCAGAAGAGCACGCAACTCTTGATCTCGGGGTCTTGAGTTTGAGCCCCACGTTGGGTGTGGAGATTACTTAAATAAATATTTAAGAAATTATGTGAGAAAGATGGTAAATGCTGCTAAGTAAGCGTTAGCTGTCGTTATCTTTCTCTCTACTGCAACACTCTGCTTCAGAAAATTTGAAGTAGGTTTGATACGCACCTGGCATTGGATGCATCTAGGGAAGAGGTTATGTTTGGTGAATGCCTTTGCTATGCGAGGTGCTGGGCTAGACTGGGGCCCAAGCAGAGTCTCACAGACAGTGATGCTGAGCATCAGACCCTGGTCTCGGTCACTGGCTTCTCCCGTCAGCAGCCCCTTCCACCCGCAGCGCTGTGAGCTCTGCCTGAAGCCTGGAGCCACGGTGGGCTGCTGCCTTTCCTCCTGCCTCAGCAACTTCCACTTCATGTGCGCCCGGGCCAGCTACTGCATCTTCCAGGACGACAAGAAAGTTTTCTGTCAGAAACACACAGACCTGCTGGATGGCAAGGTGAGTCAGGACCGTGGGGGAGACAGCGCCACACTGCTCTCTCTTTTTCCACTCATTGGCCCCTTTAGCCCCTCAGCCCTTCCCAGCTACCTCTTGGTGTCTCCCTTGTTTTCCTCAGTCCTTGAGCCAAGCACCCAACTGTCCAGTCCTTGCGTCCAGAGCCTTCCCTCACAGCCCCCTCGCCCCCCCCCCCCCCCCCATCAATCCAGCAACCCCATTTGCCACCCACCTCCCAGGAGATTGTGACCCCCGATGGGTTTGATGTTCTCCGCCGAGTCTATGTGGACTTTGAGGGCATCAACTTCAAGCGAAAGTTCTTGACGGGGCTCGAACCTGATGCCATCAATGTGCTCATTGGTAAGCCTCTTGCTCTGTACCCTGGTCTTCCTGACCCTGCCTGGCCCCACCCTTCTGATCACTTCTTTGCACTATAGGTTCCATCCGAATTGACTCCTTGGGTACCCTGTCTGATCTCTCGGACTGCGAGGGACGGCTCTTCCCCATTGGCTACCAGTGAGCAGCCCAGGGGGCCTGGGTGGGGTTGAAGGACTCCAGGACTGGATCCCACTTCCCAAGTTGTCCTGACTCTCTTGACCCACACACCCACCTGACAGGTGCTCCCGTCTGTACTGGAGCACAGTGGATGCTCGGCGGCGCTGCTGGTATCGGTGTCGTATTCTGGAGTATCGTCCGTGGGGTCCAAGGGAAGAGCCAGTTCACCTGGAGGCAGCAGAGGAGAACCAGACCATTGTGCACAGCCCCACCCCTTCCTCAGGTATGGGTGTTGGAACTCCCTCATTTCCTTCCCTGGATGCTGCCCTCAAACGGTTTCCCACTACCCGGTTCCCCTCTCCCCTAAAGATACTCTAGGTTTTTTGTCGTTCTTCCGATTGTCATGATGTCAGTAACTGATAGCATTATGTGCTAGGGACCGTGCTCAGCATTTTGCAGGAAGTGAGGGAAGAGCACCATGCTACCTACTTGTGGGGGGTGGCAGCTTCTGGACAAACAGATAATGTTTATGGCCACCTGACTTGGGGTTATGTGCTCCCGTGGTGCTCCTCACAGCCTTACAAGGAAGGTGCAAGCTCTGCCAAACTGCAGCTTAAAAAGGGCGGTTGCTCTCTACATAACACAGTGGTGGAATCAGGATTCAAACCGAATTGGTCCCCTCATAGCTGTACCAGTGCTGAGGGATGTGGCCAAGCGCTGGATGGCACACCTCAAAGATTGGGCTTGGAGATCAGTAAAAGGAGAGGTTGTGAGCTGAAAGGGAGAAGGAAGAGATTCGGATTATGTTTGCAGAAAAGGAGTTTGTGCCAGGTTCCAATATGAAGTGGAGAGGGGAGGAGGGTGCAGCCACCCTGGCTGGAAGCAGGGGAGTGTTGGAGGCGGCAGCAGAGATTTGTTCTCACAGATTGGGTGGAGCCAGGTAATGGGGAGCCCCAAGCGCCAGCATGAGGCGGGTGTGTTTGATGTGGCAGGGATGCACAGTGCAGGTGAGAAAGTGGTAGGACTGGCCCTGCTGGAGAGTGCGCAGTGCCCCTTGTGGAATGTGGGGCCTGAGTCAGAGAACAGTAGGCAGCCAGGAATGGGGGAGATGGCAGAGATGGGTGAGGAGGAGTTACAGAGGGACCCTGACCCAGGTGTGTATGGACATTTTAAAGAAACCACAGAGGGGTGTGGAACCTGGGTGATGACTGGGAACCAGTGCACATTGTGACCAGACCATCGGGTGGGGGTGGAGAAGCCTTGGTGGGCTCAAAAGAAGGGAGGGTGTGTGAGGAGAGGCTTTGACAGGGTCCTTGTCATTCCTGATGCCATTCTCCTGCCTCTTCAGAACCCCCGGATCATGTGGACCCCCCGCCAGATACAGATGCCCTTATCCCTGGAGCTCCTGAGCACCACTCACCTGTTCAGAACCTGGACCCCCCACTTCGGCCAGATCTCAGCATTGCCCCTCCTCCAGCCCCCCGTTCCTTCTCAGGGGCTCGAATCAAAGTGCCCAACTACTCACCATCCCGGAGGCCCTTGGGGGGTGTCTCCTTTGGACCCCTGCCCTCCCCTGGTGAGTACCTGGGACTGTTGGGGAGAGGGGGGTGGGTGGGTGAGGCAGGAGCTTGTGGCTGACACTGACCCTTCCCCCCAACAGGAAGTCCATCTTCTCTGACCCACCACATCCCTACGGTGGGAGACCTGGACTTTCCAGCTCCCCCCAGACGCTCCCGTCGTCCCAGCCCCCTGACCCCAAGGCTGCCACCGTCGCGGCGGGCCTCTCCCCCTCTCAGAACCTCCCCACAGCTCAGGGTGCCCCCTCCTACCTCAGTCGTTAGAGCCCTCACACCTACCTCAGGGGAGCTGGCTCCCCCTGGCCCAGCCCCATCTCCTCCACCACCCCCTGAAGACCTGGGCCCAGACTTTGAGGACATGGAGGTGGTGTCAGGACTGAGTGCTGCTGACCTGGACTTTGCGGCCAGCCTGCTGGGGACTGAGCCCTTCCAGGAAGAGATTGTGGCCGCAGGGGCAGTGGGGAGCAGCCACGGGGGTCCAGGGGACAGCTCAGAGGAGGAGGCTAGCCCTACCCCCCGCTATGTCCACTTCCCTGTGACTGTGGTGTCTGGCCCTGCCCTGGCCCCTGGTGCCCTCCCTGGAACCCCCCGCATCGAACAGCTGGACGGAGTGGATGACGGCACAGACAGCGAAGCAGAGGCAGTCCAGCAGCCTCGGGGCCAGGGGACTCCTCCTTCGGGGCCAGGAGTGGGCCGGGCTGGGGTCATCGGGGCTGCAGGGGACAGAACCCGACCTCCTGAGGACTTGCCGTCAGAAATTGTGGATTTTGTGTTGAAGAACCTAGGAGGGCCTGGAGAGGGAGGTGCTGGACCCAGAGAGGAACCCCTCCCCCCAGCACCTCCCCTGGCCAATGGCAGCCAGCCTTCCCAGGGCCTACCCCCTAGCCCAGCTGACCCCACTCGGACGTTTGCCTGGCTCCCTGGGGCCCCAGGGGTCCGGGTATTGAGCCTGGGCCCTGCCCCTGAGCCCCCCAAACCCGCCACATCCAAAATCATCCTTGTCAACAAGTTGGGGCAAGTCTTTGTGAAGATGGCTGGGGAGGGTGAACCCGTCTCACCCCCAGTGAAGCAGCCACCTCTGCCCCCTCCCATCCCCCCTACAGCCCCTGCTTCCTGGACTCTGCCCCCAGGACCGCTGCTGGGTGTGTTGCCAGTGGTAGGGGTGGTCCGCCCCGCCCCACCCCCACCCCCTCCTCCACTGACCCTGGTGTTGAGCAGTGGACCCCCCAGCCCACCCCATCAGGCCATCCGCGTCAAGAGGGTGTCCACCTTCTCTGGCCGTTCCCCACCAGCGCCTCCCCCAAACAAGACTCCCCGGCTGGAGGAAGATGGAGAGTCCTTGGAGGATGCCCCCCAGGGTCCAGGGCTTAGTGGCAGCGGGTGAGTGAGTGTGCTGAGTCTGGAGGAGGGTGAGAGGTGGGCAGGGGAAAGCAGCTCAGCCTTCTCGGGGTTCCTCCCCCAGGTTTAGCCGAGTAAGGATGAAAACGCCCACAGTGCGTGGAGTTCTTGACTTGGATGAGCCTGGGGAGCCCACGGGGGAGGAAAGCCCAAGGTGAGTAGCCAGTCCCCTTTCCCTGGAGGCTCTAGGACCTCTGTTCCTTCCTTTTTCTGACAGGTCTCTCCTTACAGGCCCCTCCAGGACCGGTCCCCTCTGCTGTCACTCCCAGAAGGTGGTCCTCCTCGGGCCCCTGATGGTCCCCCCGACCTGCTGCTTGAGTCCCAGTGGCACCACTACTCAGGTAGGAACCGGCCTGTCGCTCTGCTTCCCTGCCTCGTGCTTGCCTTGGCTGGGTGATGGTCAGTTCAGAATCAGGCCACTTCCGAAAACACACGTCGCACATCCACCTGGCTATGAGCCCGAGACTAGGTGTGAAGAGTTCTAGAGACACTCTCAGGGAGAGTGTGACCCATGGCAGAAACAGTCATGGAGAGGAAGTTTCAGCTCCATCTAAGAGGCCCTTCGAAAGTACCCGTGCAGCATGCCCAGGAGCCCGGGGGTCAGCTTCAGAACGTAATCTGCCAAGGTCAGAGGGTTAGGTTCCTAGTAAAGCTGAGCAGCTGGGGGGGCTGTCAGAATGGGATGGGATTCAGAGCCATGCAGCTAGATAAGAGCACCTGGGTGCCAATGAGGATAGAGCTCACCTAGGACCCGGAGGGGCAGGAACAGTAGGAAGGAGATCACAGGAGAGTGGTGTCCCAGAGGCCCTGGGAAGGGAATAGTCGCTGGTCCTAACTGCCTCAGGGAACACCAGGCATGTGGGGTTTAGGATTGGTGTACCGACTGGGAAGGATGCTGTATCAGGGTCCAGAATTGAAGACTGTGGTTGATGAGGAAGCCAAAACAAGACTTAGGCATCTTGCCAGCAAGGTTGCGTAAGGGTCTGAGGGGAAGGCAGCAACCTAGAGGGGTTTGTGTGAGGGCTGAGACAGCAGAGCCACGGAGGAGGGGGAAGGGGGCTTGTGGATGGAAGCAGAGGTGGGAGGAGGCATGGTGGTTGGGTTTGAATAGGAGACCGCTGCGTTGGGGGAAAGGTGAGGTTAGCGCACTGGCAGAGACATCAGGACACAGGATGGGGGCACACAGAGTGGATTGGGCTGCCAACCTCAGTGAAGCTAGGAGGGCGGTGCTGTGTTGGTTACAGAGGGCTGCGGCAGAGGGGTAGGCTACAGCCAAGCAAGCTGGCAACTGAGCAGCCTGAGGCTCGGAATTTCTCCTGGCCCGAGTCCTGTCCACATGTGTGGATTCTCTCGTTCCGTAGTGCTGAGTTACTGAGCGTGGAAGCGGAGCGAGGTAGACAGAGACCGCTTAACTGAAAGATCGCCTGTGGGGGTCAGAGGTGGTGTGAAGTTATGGCAGTGACCATGACGGACAGGTCCCACCCTCAGGGACCACGCCAGATTTTGGTAGAGGAAACAGACACGTACATTAGCAAGTGTACCGCAGCTGAGAACGAGCACCGTGAGAAAGAAGGCAATGAGAGCGCCTGGCTGAGGCCCCTGTAGTCAGCCTGTCGGGTTCAGGGAACAATGGAGGTGAGGATGGGGCAAGGGCAAAGAGGAGGTAGAAGAAACTGTCAGAGGTGGATGCAGGGGCACTGAGGCCTGGAGAGGATGTGGGTCGCACAGCAAATCAGGTTTAGAGGCATGCCTAGGGCTGGGAGGGCACGCAGTCAGGTTGGCGCAGAGAAGTGGTGTGGGGAGAAAGTGCGGCCACAGTGGGTCCTGCCTCTCTCCTAAAGTGTACTCCACTCAAACGTAGGTTCCCCCCATGCCCGCCCCCCAGCCATGACAGTCCTCAGTCCACACCCTGCTTAAGCAAGCAGCAGCATTTGCACTGATTTCCCTCCTTGCAGCACTTCCTTCTCTGGCTTCCAGAACTCCACCCCTCTCCTCACCAATCTAGTTATACCTCGTCATTGCCCCAGCCTGTCACTTTGGCATGTCCCAGGGCCCTGGCTTTGACTTCTCTATCTGTACTCTCAGATGTTCTCAGCTACTGCATGGCTCTGGATCCCATCTCTAATTCCGACAGCCCCCAGATTGGTTGCTGGGCTCCTAGGTCCTGCCACCTGTTTGCCGTCTCCCCCAGCAGGTTGCAAGGGCAGGTTCTCTAAGGGGAATTTCAGACTCAGCATGTCCCAGACTGAGCTCTTGACCTTCACCCCAAACTTGTTCCTCCCTCTCCCTCATCATCTCAGTCATTGGCAGTTTTATCCTTCTGGGTGTTCAGGTCCCAAACCTGAGCTGTCCTTGACGTTCCACTGTCTCTCATATCCACATCTCCTATAGCAACAACTTCTGTCTTCTGTGTTTTCCAAATCTTTGGCCCCTGAGAGATCCCTTAAATAGCTCATAAGATACACGTACTTGACTCTGTGGTTAGGGGCCTATATAATAATAAATTTGCAGTATTTATACAGATATGCTGTGTATATAAAAATACATGTGTATAATGCACCTCTCTGGTATTTTAAATTCTCTGTGAGAGAAAGAATGAGGGGTGTAGATGGGCATTTTTGTAAACTGGGTTTGAATGAACCAGAAGTGTGTCCTGCAGAGCCAGGGCACTCCAGGCCTCTGTGTAAATGCTCATCTAGCCAAGAACTCCTGTAGAAAAGGGACCGCAGGCCCTGTAGGAAAAAAAAAAATGTCCAGGGGCGCCTGGGCGGATCAGTCAGTTAAGTGCCTGACTTTGGCTTGGGTCATGATCTCACGGTTTGTGAGTTCCAACCCCGCATCAGGCTCTCTGCTGTCAGCATAGACCCACTTCGGATCCTCTGTCTCCCTCTCTCTCTGTCCCTCCCCTGCTTGTGCTCGTTCTCTCTCTTCTCTCTCCAAAATAAGTAAGTAAACATTAAAAAGAATAATAATGTCCATCCTGTAGGGTTCACTGGGTAATTAGAGCAGGAAGAGAGCCACCGACCAAGTATCTGTGCTTGTGCAGGGAGAGGAAGGGAGGGTGGTGGGGAACCGGCGACTCTGGAGTCCAGGAGTGGTGACCCTCACCTACTGTGACCTGCTGCTTGGGATCAGGTGAGGCTTCGAGCTCCGAGGAAGAGCCTCCATCCCCAGAGGACAAAGAGAACCAGGCCCCCAAACGGGCTGGCCCACATCTACGCTTTGAGATCAGCAGTGAGGATGGGTTCAGCGTGGAGGCAGAGAGCTTGGAGGGTGAGTCGGGAGTAGTGGTGACGGAGGGCAGGTGTCTGGTGGAGCACCGTCCTCACTGCTCTGGCCCTGCTCCCTCCTCAGGGGCGTGGAGAACTCTGATTGAGAAGGTGCAAGAGGCCCGAGGGCACGCCCGCCTCCGACATCTCTCCTTCAGTGGTAAGTGGGGAGAGTCCACAGGGATGCTGAGAGGACTCCCAGAGGACAAGGTGGGCCTCTGCCGTGACCTGTGTGTCCTCACCTTTGACTCTCCCCAGGAATGAGCGGGGCAAGGCTCCTGGGCATCCACCACGACGCTGTCATCTTCCTGGCAGAGCAGCTTCCCGGGGCCCAGCGCTGCCAGCACTATAAGTTCCGCTACCACCAGCAGGGAGAGGGCCAGGAGGAACCACCCCTGAATCCCCACGGGGCAGCCCGTGCCGAGGTCTATCTCCGGTGAGAGGTCTGGGGAGCCCTATGGGAGTTCTCGAGCATGGGAATGAAGTCTGTAGAGATTGGAAACTGAGGCCTGGGAGAAGATGCCAGGCCACTCCAGGAATTATTCCTAAAGTTCACATCGGAAGAACGAACCCCCTCCATTCCCCTTTTCTCTGTCTCCAGTGGTAGCGGTATTTCTTTTGTCAGCGGCAGGCCCAAGCCAATGGGTAGGTAGGTGGCATCTTTTTGAAGGAATGGCTGTGATCCTCCCTTCTTTCCTCCTCTCTCTGCTGCAGGAAGTGTACCTTTGACATGTTCAACTTCCTGGCCTCCCAGCACCGTGTGCTCCCTGAGGGAGCCACCTGTGACGAGGAAGAGGATGAGGTGCAGCTCAGGTCAACCAGGTATGGAGGGCAGGCCAGGGTGCTGGGGGTGTTCTGGAAGGGTCCTAAAGAGGGTGACCAGGGGCAAGAGAGGTCATTCCTGGGTACCAGCCTGTGACACTGCTGACCCCACCAGACGTGCCACCAGCCTGGAGCTGCCCATGGCCATGCGCTTTCGCCACCTCAAGAAGACATCCAAAGAGGCTGTGGGTGTCTACAGGTTAGTGGGGTTGGGGGGAGGATGCCCCTTGGGTGGATGGACAGGTGCCCTGGTGTGGGGCTGCCTTGGTTCTGTCCCCCTGCCCCCTGAGCTCCCCCTTGCCTATCCTACCCCACAGATCTGCCATCCATGGGCGGGGCCTGTTCTGTAAGCGCAACATCGATGCCGGCGAGATGGTCATTGAGTATTCCGGTATCGTCATTCGCTCTGTGCTGACTGACAAGCGGGAGAAGTTCTACGACGGGAAGGTGGGCCCCCCCCCCCAGGCCGTGGGGACGAGGGGATAGAGTGGGGCTGATCCGTGGGAACGGAGCACCTGACTGCCCTATCCTATCCCCGTAGGGTATCGGGTGCTACATGTTCCGCATGGATGACTTTGATGTGGTGGATGCCACAATGCACGGCAACGCTGCCCGCTTCATCAACCACTCGTGTGAGCCCAACTGCTTCTCTCGGGTCATCCACGTGGAGGGCCAGAAGCACATCGTCATCTTCGCCCTGCGCCGCATCCTGCGTGGTGAGGAGCTCACCTACGACTACAAGTTCCCCATTGAGGATGCCAGCAACAAGCTGCCCTGCAACTGTGGCGCCAAGCGCTGCCGTCGGTTCCTGAACTGAAGCCGTGGCTGCCCACCATACCCCCTGCTGCCATCTTGCCCCTCGTCTGGGGGCTCCCTCGTCCCTCCCAGAGCATCTCACCCCCACCCTCCTGTTCGGGGTGGATGTGGGCATGCAGGTGGCAAAGGCCCTGCCTCCACCCCACCCAGCAATCGCCCCCTTCCCGCCCTGGGGGCCCAGGATGTAGATACTGTACAAAGGTTTCTAAATCCCTTCTTTTCTATGCACTTTTTTATTTAAGAGGGTGGGATCCCAGGTGGGAACCTCCCGTAATAAAGTCTGTCAATGTTTGGAGAGGTGGTGTTCCCGTTCGTGTGGTGCTGGGGGCACGGAGGAGCTCCCGTTTCGCCATGCCTTAGCCCGGGAAGCCCGTCAGCCTCCATAGAAGGGTGAGGCTATCACTCAGAATTACAAGTAAATTGTGAGGGTCTGTTAAGGCTTCGGAGCAACAAACGTTCAACATATTCCCAGTTAGAATCTGGCTGGGCCCCTGTGAATGAGCTCTCCCCAGGGTAGCGGGGCCATTTCTCGGGACCACGGGTGCCCAGAGGCACGAGGCCGGCTCCCACGTCTGGTCTAGTTGCGCGTGGTGGAATGAGGGGATTCCCGTTGGGTCTTGGCCCAGTTAAGACCGTATTTCAAAAGGGCACCTTAATGAGGCCCAGAGGCAGCAGGCAATTCATGGGAAACTTTATTGAGGAGGAGGCCGAACAAGCCCCAGATCAGCCAAGTTTGGACAGCACCTGCAGCGCATCTGCCCGCCCCAGCTGGGCCAGGTGTGTGCCAAACTGCCCCAGAGAAGCAGAGGGCTCCCTTGCCACCACCATCTCGATCAGGGCCCGCAGTGGCGAGCGACTGGGTCGCAGTGAGTAGGCAAAGGTGGACCAGGCAGCGGGCACTCCGTACCTCGCCGCCAGGTGTCTCGTGGTGCCGCGTGCCATCCCCCCACCTGGCCCAGGTTCAGGATCCAGCAGCACTATCAGCTCCTCCAGCACCTCCAGCTCATCCAGGAGGCGAGACAGGGGCTGTGATGCCAGACTCGGCAGTTCTGGGAGACAAATGGAGGGGTGAGGAAGAGGAAGGGCAATCTTCTAGTCCACCTTTTCCCTCCCTGGCACGTCCCCGACTAACCTCTGCCCAGGAGTGGAACCAGAGAGACCTTTTCCCCTGCGTCTGATGCCTCCAGGGAGCCTGGAGAGGACGAGGGCAAGGAGAAGACCGTATGGATACTGGTGTCGCCACAAACCAAGCCGGGGTAGGGATGGAGGACTTTGGCCCGGCGGTGACACCGCTGGGCAAGCAGAAGGATCACTGCTGAGGTCACCAGCAGAACCAGCACCATGAGAACCAGCACCACTGGCAGGGCAAAATTCGGCAAGGCCTGCTGAGTGACGTTGCGCTCAGGTGTCCAGGAGACACTGGAAATCGCTGATGGGCTGGGCTCCTGGGAGCTATAGACTCTGGGTTTCCCAGACTTGAGAGGACAGGGCTCCTTGGGAGGGACCGGCTTCTGCAAATAGGTTGGAGTAAAGCTGGAGGCGTGCCCCACCCACTTCTGCCCCCCTCAGCCTGAACCTCCCATCCTTATATCCCTCAGTGGGACCAAATCCCTACCTGAGCCAGCGACCCACCCCCTAACCCAGGTAGGTCTCCTGATACTACTATTCCCCCAACCCTATTATTCTCTTCAGTGGGACTACACTCCCTCCCTTAGTCCAGACCCCGCCCACCTAACCCCAAAACCACTCCCCCCAGCCCCTGTCCCGCATCCGACAGGCTGCACCCCTTCCCAGGCCCTCCGGGGCCTACCCGCACCTCTCTGCAGCGACGCTGGGTTCCGCTCCTGCTCCCTGCGGGAGCGGGGGCCGTGGCTCCGGCGCCACAAGGGCTACATAGCTCCGCATTGTCGGGGTTGCACTGCCCAAAGGGACACTCTTTGAAGGGGTATGTCACGTGATCGGCAAAATCATTGAATCCGCAGTTTTCCGAAAACTCGTAGTCTGGTGGGAAACAAAGTCTCACGTGTGGCTGCCCAGCCCCTCCTCTTCTGCACTAACGACTCCCTTTTCCCCTTTGTCCTATCCCGACCTTGTACTCGACTCACCCACCCTATCAGTGGACGTGCCACCCTCCCCGCACTGGCCAAGCAGGCTCAAGACCCTCTCTACACAGGCCCCGCCCCGCTTCGGCACCAAGTCCCACCCACTCCCGATTTAGCCACACAGCCCACCCTCTGAACACCGCCGAGATTCGGCCCCTCTCACTGGCAGGACCACTTCGCCTTGGCACTAACGTAACCCATACCATCCCTTCCGTCACAGGCTCAGCGCCCCTGCCGTCTTATCTGCATAGGGCCGGCCGCCCCCACGCAGAAGGAAGCCTCACAATAATCCACAGACCTCGTCCCTTCCCCATCTCCTTATCACCTCCTGGCTCCGCCCTCATACCCCGGCCCCTGCTCCTCACCCGGGCAGGGGGGCGGCCCAAAGCGCTGCAGGCAGCTGCTGCAGCACCGGTTATCAGGGTTCCAGTACTCTAGGCGCCCGCAGTGCTGGGAGGCCTCCTGAGGCGCAGCCTGAGCCAGAAGTAGTGCCGCAGTCAGGAGGCGGCGTAGGGGCCCCATCCGGGCGGGGTCTGTAGCCTGGGGGGCCATGACCACAGAACTTCCGGCCACAGCGCCTCTGTCACACTTTCCAGGAAACCAGGGCAGAAGAAGGAAGCAGTGATGTGGGGGCTTGGGATACCCAAACCGTTTTGGAAGACGGGGAACCTACCCCCCACCCCCCCAGCCCCTAGTCCAGCTCCTGACCCGTTATTAGAAGGACCACCAAGGCCTCTAGATTGCTAGAATGAGGACTCAGGAACCACAGAGTGGATTCATATCCCACCGCTGCCATCTTCCTTACCTCTTTTCTCATCCCTAAAACAGGAGAACAGTACCTGTCTCAAAGGTTTATTTCGAAGACTTAAAACCATTACTAGAAGTAAACTGCTTAGAACAGCACCTAGCATACAGTAAGCTTAACTATTAGGTATCGCGAACTCCCACCTCAGGGGAGCTGGCATGGAGCACCCGGACCTCACCCTCTGGAGACTCCCACTCAACTCCCAGGGGCCTTACCTTAGCTCCTAACCCCAATCTCCTCCGGGCTGGGAATCCTCCAACCTGCCACAATCAGGCACCTCCCCCTTGAGAAGCCTTCGAGAAATGTCCTGAAGTTCCCAGCACAAAAGCGTCCCCACTGCTACGGGTCCCACTGAGGGGTTTCTAGAGCCTTGGGCCCGGAGCCTGCTGCTTTCCCACCTGTTGCTGGAAGTTCTTCAGCTGAAGTTGTGGCCAGAGCCCAGCCCGCTTCCCCTTTTCGTCAGGAGATGCGGGGGTGGAAGGAAACTCCAGCCCACAGCTAGGCTCAAGCTAACAGGTTCTAAACCCTCAATACAGAACTTTATTAGGGGAAGGGTGGTAAAGGAAGGTCCCTGTGTTTAACAGATTAACATCACGGAGCCCCGGAGCCTGGGGAAGACGGCGCTGGGGAGGTAAGGAAGCTTTCAGGAGGTGTTCTGGCCAGGAACATTTATGCCTGTCAGGGGTGGAGGTCAAGGGAGCCAGGGTCTCAGAAGCGGCCATGCCGGTGGTCTGGGGAACGTCTTCGGTTTCTTTCTCGGGGGCGGTGACCAGTATGGGACCTTGGGGGTGACCTGGGAACAGGAGAGGAGAGATGAGGGTTAGAGCTGTGAAAAATGTTGCACACTTCCCCAGGCCTGCCTCTCAGTTCTGGGGTAGGGCAGGGCAGGTGATGAAATAACTAGAGTTACTGAGTGGTATCAGGACAGGTGCTCAGGAACTGATCTCTGGATTGGAGATCCAGACTGGTCTTGGGTTTGGGGGTTTGGAGTTCCAGCTGGTTTTGGGGTTGAGATTTAGGCGCTGGTCCTGGGATGATGCTCAGAACTAGTCTTAGGATCTAAAAGAGACACGCTGTTATGGGGACATAGGATAAGGTCCATCCCAGGGTACAAAGGCCTTAGGGTATGAGACATCCTGACAAGCTGATCCTGAGGTACCTGCGCCTGGGTCCTCGCCCATACAGCTGACGTCGAAGATTCCGGGAGATGGGCCGAAGGTGCATGAAGTTGCAGAAGCCACCCCGGGTACATTCCCTGGGTAGGGGATAGATGGATGGAGGACGCTGCCGTCGATGACAGCTTCCCAACACACAGGAGTCTGGAACTCCTGGTGCCCATCCCACCCCCGTACTACCATACCCCATCTCGTATTGCCGACAGCACGACTCCCGGAAGTCGGTGACAGGAGACAGCTCAGCATGCACTGCCTGCCCATTGAACCAGCGGTTATTGAGTTCAGCCACTGCCCGCTCTGCATCCTCCTCACGCCGAAACTAAGGGAAAAATCGATCAGGGCTGGCAAACTCAGAAGTCTTTAGGGAATCAGTTAGCAGCTCTGGGGCTGGGCTGGATTTGGTGATGGACCTCAAGCTGTGAGGCTTCAGTGGTGACACTGAAATGCCTCCACCTGTAGGCTCTATTGGGGGGAAAGCAGACACCTTGACGTAGACATTGCCCACGAGGTGGTCCCCCAGGTTGTCGCACACATTCATCTCTTCAATCTCCCCGTACTTCTCCTGCAGCTCCGTGAACACCTCCTGCGGAAGATCAGGAGGCATTCAGCTGAGCTCCTGGCCCACAGGAGACTCAACCCATCCCTTGCCAACCCTCACCTCGAAGAAGTTATCATAGTGTTCTTGCACCTCCACGTCGCTCACGTGACCTGGAGGAGGGGGCAGGATGAAATCAGGGGGTGGCCTGCCGGGGTCTGTCTGCCCTGCCCCCAAGACCGGCCCCTCACTCACAGTGTGATCCGTCTGCGGTTTGGGCGGTGTTCTGTGGATTCCGGTACAGGTTGAGCAGCACTATGGTCTGAACAGAATTTAAAGGGGGCGGGGGCCTGAGCTCATGCAAAGGGGTGGGGTATGAAGGTTGGGGCTGAGACCAGGCAACAGAGAAGAAGCCTAAGCACCTTGATTGAGCGCATCAGCGATGCTTGCGCTTAAGGAAACCAGAAGAGAAACCTAGCAGTCAGGGACAGCCCAGCAGTGTAGTTCGTAAGTACGGGGGCGTGGCGAGAGGGACCTGAGGGAAGGGGAGGAACCCGCAGAGGCCCGACAGGAAAAAAGCCGGTGGTAAGGTGGGCCTTTGAAATCCGGAAAAGGCGGGACCTCGTGATGATGGACAACAGAAGGGGAATGGCTGGGAGGCGTTAACCCTCAAGGCTCCGTGCCGGGTCTCACCTGGCTGAAAGTCGGTTTGTTGTGAAGCCGGGAGCACCGGTCCCCGTGCCGGCAGGCCCCGATCTTAAAGTAAAAAGAGCAGTTAACCCTGGAAGAGGTGCAAAGACAGAGGTGAACCGAGGGCCGGGGAGGCCGGACACCCCAGAAACACCGCCCAACGCCTCCCAGCCACCAGGGAACCAAATGTCCCGGCCCCGGTCCCCGCAGGGGGCCACTCCCTGCGCCCGTTCTCACTTGTCCTTCTCAGTCCCGAATATCGAAGCTAAATATTCAGCCATTTTTACTCGAACCCTCCAACTCAGTCGGCTCTTTACGTCATTTCCGTTGCTTTAGAGCATTGGGAAGTGTAGTTTGTCGCTGCCTCCCTCCACCGCACGCGCTCCTAGACCGTCTGCTGCGCTTGCGTGTTGGAGACCTGCGCCCTCCCCGCAAAATCACCGCCTCCCGGAGTTCCCCGAAGGCGCATGCGTGCAGCGTTGCCTCGCTGAAAAAGACTACAAACTCCAGAGATACTTGCGGTATCTCGCGCAAACGTCCGGAGTTGAATGTGGCAAAGGCTTCCAAGCGGAGGAAATAGGTTCCACTGGTGAGTTGGGGGTCGTTTCGCGTACCCCAATAGACGTGAAGAGCGTTCAACCCTGTCAGCTTGCTGGTGGGGGCCGGAGTACCCTTCTTTCAGCAAACCCATCCTTCAGTTTTATCTCCGTTTTGTCGTAATAGGGGCGTGGTTGTTCGCGATCCCTGCACCTGTCACCTGGGGTCAAGGCTCGGCTCTTGCCCTTACAGACCCTCGGGACGACTCCGCCTCAGCGCAACTATGAACTTGGAGCGGGTGTCCAACGAGGAGAAGCTAAATCTGTGCCGGAAGTACTACCTGGGTAAGGGCCGATTCCTAGAGTCCCAGGAGAAGAGAGGGGACCGGGACAGGACTAGAGCACCCGACGGAAGAGGACCCGGGGACTTGGATTCTTGGGTCTTAGTTGCGGACTCCTGGGTCTGAGGGAAGGGTCTGAGACCTGAGGAAAGAGGAAGCTGTGGCCTCAACTTTTGGGTCCCAAGAGACGGGGTTGGGGGGGGGGGGAGCTGTGGGGCTGGATTCTGGGTCCTGAGAAATAGATGATTGAGGAGTCAGATTTTTGGGTCACAGGGAGGAGCCAGAATTCCTAAATCTCTGATAGAGATCTCCATTTGAACTTGGACATGGGAGAGGGCCTTCTGTCCTCTATGTAGAAGTTTGGGGCGGGGGTGAATGTCATTGCTTTTTGTTACAGTTTTGTTGTTGTTGTTGTTTTGTTTTGTTTTCTCTTAGGTGGCTTTGCTTTCCTGCCTTTTCTCTGGTTGGTCAACATCTTCTGGTTCTTCCGAGAGGCGTTCCTAGTCCCGGCGTACACAGAGCAGAGCCAAATCAAAGGCTGTGAGTCTAGGACACAGATGAAGGGAGGCCATTGGGTGTCCAGAGGGAATGATGGAGGTTTCAGAATTCTGGGGCTCCCAAAGAGAAGAGAGGGCCAGTCTGGGGGAGACCAGAGGGCAGTTGGAGGCCAACCTTACCCATTCCTGTTCCTTCTGACAGATGTCTGGCGCTCAGCTGTGGGCTTCCTCTTCTGGGTGATTGTACTCACAACCTGGATCACCATCTTCCAGATCTACCGGCCCCGTTGGGGCGCCCTTGGTGACTATCTCTCCTTCACCATACCCCTAGGTACCCCCTGATAGCTTCCTACACAGGCCTGGGACTTGCTCATTCTCTCATTCTCCCAGGATGGGCTCCTCTACTCTAAGCCCCTCTCAAGCCCCTAAGACTTGTTCCCATCTCCTGTGTTCTTTGCTGACATCCCCCAATAAAGGACTCTAATTCTCTGTATTGACTTCCTGGATCTTTTGGAGGTTGAAGCATAAAATGGTTATTAATATTCAGAAACGTGTATTGAATGCTCACTTTGTGCCAGGCTTAGTGCTTCACACAGTAGTGCAATCCTTCACTCTATGAACCCTCTGAAATAGGAATTTTCCTGCTCAGGAACCCTATTTTACAGATGCAGAATAAGAAAGAAACAATGCTTCCTTTACTAGGGGCTGCTATCCTGTCCTGGGGGGGGGGTGTGAATTTGAAAACTCTACTTTCCCACTTGGCCTCAGTACTCTCATCAGAAATGTGGATACTGGGGCACCTGGGTGGCTCAGTAGGTTAGGTGTCCAACTTCGGCTCAGGTCATGATCTCACTGTTCATGAGTTCGAGCCCTCCATCAGGCTCTGTGCTAACAGCTCAGAGCCTGGAACCTACTTTGGATTTTGTGTCTCCCTCTCTCTCTGCCCTCCCCTGTTCATGCTCTGTCTCTATCTTTCTCTCAAAAATAAAACATTAAAAAAAAATTTTTTTTTTTTAAGAAATGTGGATATCAATACTACCTCTTAGAATTTATCAGACCCAAAGCATCTGTGGTAAATGAAGTTTCCCATTTTCTGAAGGAGATGTTGTCTGCAGCAATAAACATAGCCAAGAGCTTTATCAGAGAAGGCTTCCTTGACCGTCCTACTTAAAATTTCAATCCGTAACGTTGGTACTCCCTAAGTGCCTTGAGGTTGTATTCTTTCTTTTATTACATTTCTTTTAAACTGTTTTACTTCTTTCTTGTAATCTTACATCCTCTGAAATATAAGCTCTATTACGGCAGGAATTTTTGTCGGTTTTGTTCTGTGCAGTGTCCCCAGTGCCTAGAAGAGTGCCTGGCACGCTAATAAATATTTGCTAAGTAAATGGTTGCTCCTGAGGAGAGATTAACAGGTAGCTGGCACCTGGCGAGGGCTCAGTGAGGTTGAACCCGGCCTAACTCCAGACTTGTCTTCTTCTCGGGGACAAGAAGGACTCCTACGGTTAGATAAATCTTGGTAATAGCTAAATTGGTTTTCCTCAAAGCGCCTAACACTACAAGTTCCAAGAAACCTCACGCAGCCCTGATCCTACGTCTCCCACCGTGCCTCGCGCGGCGCAGGCGTTGTTACCCTGGCTGTGTCTCGGACGTAGAACTACACCTCCCAGGAAGCACCCCGGGATGCCGTTGCTTTGTTTCCGGAAACGGGGCCTCAGAAAGGTGGGACTTACAGCTGGGAGCAGATGGCAGCGGTGTCAATTGGTCAGGGACGAGATCGACGGTGGCACTGCCAAATGGGAACAAGCAATTGCCAAAGGGACCCGCCCACAGAAGGGAAACAGAGGAGGTGGCGGCTGTAGTGGCGGTCGCCGCCGGACACTGCTCAGCGCGGAGGACTGGTCGCACACAAAGCTTATCTTTGACCTCTTCCCGTCAGTCTTCGGCCTCCATTTATGACCCGGGGCTCTTTGGCCTCCTCTGACCCAGCTAGCCACACCTCAGACCCAAGCCATGTTTCCGGTGAAGGTGAAAGTGGAGAAATCAGGTGAGGACCCCGAGGTAGGGGGCCTGTAGGGGAGCACCGGACCCATCAGGGTATGGGAGTCCCGATAGATAAGATTGTCGCGATCAGACGGACCACGCGACTTCTTCCTGCCGCCCACCTGACTATCGCCATGTCAGGCATTGAACGATTCTTGCCATCTTCATACCCTCCCGGTCTGTGTTGAAGGTAGCGTTGAGATTGAATGGTGGTGGCTCAGACCGTGTGGTACAGTAAGACCCGGGGATCCTGAGACGTGTGACAATGAAAAGGACACTTCTTGCCTCTGCCTCGGTTTCCCCATTTCCAGCAGTGGTCATGAGTCAAGCATTGTGCTCAGCACTTGAAGTACAGAGAAGCATTTAATCCTCCCGGTCCCTGTATCCCAGTAATCCTAGGAAGCAGGAAATGTGGTAGACTGGGAAACCGAAGCTGAGAGAGAGGAAGTCATTTTGGGTTGCGTCTGAGCTGATGGGAACCCAGGACTGGCATGTTAATGAGGGTGGTGGGAGAGGCATGGAATCCAGACCCCCCAAAAAGCAAAATGATTTGTAGGGTGTTAGATGGTATAAGTTCTAATAAAACGAAACAGGAGAAGGTAAGATCAGGAGTGAGGCAAGGTGGGGCACCTGAGTGGCTCAGTCCGTTGAGCCCTGTGACTTCAGCTCAGGTCATGATCTCAGGGTTCATGAGTTCCTGCCCCACGTCCAGCTCTGTACTGACAGCCCAGAGCCTGGATCCTGCTTAGAATTCATTCATTCTCTTTCTCTTTCTCTCTGTCTCTTCCTCTTTCTCAAAAATAAATAATTAAAAAAAAAAAAAAAAAGAAGGAGTGAGGACAGATGAGGGAACAGCAAATCAGATGTAGGAAATAGCTCTGAAAAGGTCCTGAGGTGGAAGACTCATCTGCCACGTTCAAGGCCCAGCAGAGAGGCCAGTGTGTCTGGAGCAGAGAGAGTCAGGTGGAGAGTGTGAGATGATGGCAAACAGGGAGAGGGAGGAGGACAGTTCTTGTGGATCCAAGTTAGGACTTTGGCTTTTGTTCTGAGGGAAATGGGAAGCCAAAGGAGGGTTTTGAACTGAGGAGTGAGTTAATAAAGATCTCCCCCAAATTCCAAAAAAAAAAAAAAAAAAATCATGAGTGGAAGAGTATAATATAACGGCCTGACTACAGATGATGGTGGGGGCGGGGGGCAGGCAGGGTCATTGGAGGCCTGTGAACACCCGGCCAAAGAGTTCAGACTCAGTCCTGGGGAACTACGGAGTGGTGGACTATTCTATGCAGGGGAGGATCAGGGTGGGTTTGGTTTTCCAAAGAGTCTCCTGGCCACGTTGTGCAGGGTAGGTCAGAGGAGGAGATTGAGGCTGGGAGCCTGGGGGAAGGGAGAGAACCAGGATAGGGAGAGAGCAGAGAGATACTCAGGAGGCCAAGTGGACAGGCCATGGGGTTGGTGAGCTGGGGTGGAGGAGGATGAGTGAGAGGTGTCTATTATGAGGCCCAGTGAAGGACTGGGGGAGTGGGGCTACCCCAGAGATGGGGGCCCAGGAAAAGTGGTAAAGTTTAGAGAGACACTAGGCCAGTGTGGACCCAGTAGATGGGAGGGGCCTAGGGGATGTCCAGGGGGAGGTATCCAGGAGACCATGGGATCCCAAGGTCTGAGGTTCAGGAGAGAAGCAGGGCCTAGGGAAAGAGATGTGGGTATGTATGATTTATACCTGGGCTCTTGTCCAGGGCTCTCTGTTAGAATCTCAGCTGCCTGCAGCCCTTCACCCCCACCCTGCCTCTCCTCCATGCTGTTGGGAATCCCTGCCTCTTTCATCCCAGGGCTGGCAAAGCATGTCCCCAAGCGTCCTTCCAGGCTTTGAGCCCTGGACTAGAGTGATGCTAGGTACTGGTTGGAACGAGAGCAAACACCCCACAAAGGCGAGAGGAGAATATTTATAACATCATCACCTCTTTAAGTTCTATGACGAGAGGAGGCAAACACAGAGGCCAACAGAGCCAGGAATGCAGGAAGGTAGGCCCATATCTCATTTCGAGCGGGGCAGGGGGGGAGCCAAAAATGGATATTTTAGGTGCAGTCTCTCAATTATTACATGTTGTCCATTTAGATTCAGTTCAGATTTAAAATAACACCACTGCCTCAGCCAAACAGACCACATCTGGGAGCTAGATTCTGCACCCAGTTTGAGTCTCCGCCTTATAACTTCATCTGTGGAGTGCCTGAGTGCAAATCCTCAGTCCTGCAATTTCCTAGCCTAACTTGTCTGTGCCTCAGTTTCATCATCCATAAGATGGGGACAATCCTATCTACCTGCCAGAGTTATTGTGAGAATTTAAAGGGTTAATACGTGTAATGTGCTTGGGACAATTCTTGGCACATAATAAGTACTCTGTACATCTTATTGTAATTGCATCTTGCTAAGAGGTTCATATATAACATAGGTTTGTTTAAAAAAAAATTTAACATTTTATTTTTGAGAGAGAGACAGAGCACAAGTGGGGGAGGGGCAGAGAAAGAGAGGGAGACACAGGATCTGAAGCAGTCTCCAGGCTCTGAGCTGTGAGTACTGAGCCCGACACGGGGCTTGAACTCAGGAACAGGGAGATCATGAGCTGAGCCCAAGTTGGACACTTAACCAACTGAGCCACCCAGGTGCCCCAACATAGGTTTATTTAAACCTCAAACGGTCCTTGCAGATAGGTATCATTGGGAGACCTATTTTCAAGTTGAGGAAACAGGCTCAGTGAGGTAAGGTGACTTGCGTTTGGTCACACATGAGCATGTGGGACAACCCTGGAACCCAGAGCTCTTGCTCATCACGTCAGTTGTCTTTGCCCACTGCACCGCCCAATGTGCCTGGGCCCGGCCGTAGGCTTAGATGTGGATGTCCTTCAGCCTAGTTGGCTGCCCACCTGCGATGGGCCTTAGAACCGACTCCTGGTTGGTATCTTCTTCCCCAGAGTTGGAGATGGCCAAGGCCCGGAACCAACTTGATGCTGTCCTGCAGTGTCTGCTGGAGAAGAGTCACATGGACAGGTTGGGACCTAGCCCAGCAGGGGTTATGGGTCGTCCTGGGTGGATCTGGGTAGGACCCCAGAGGCTGGCTTAGGGAGGAAGGGGCCCAATGGAAAAGCTACTTGGTGCCTTCCCACTTGCCCCTGGGAACCCTGAGCCCACAGTTCTCTTCCACTAGCAGGGAGCGCCTGGAGGAGGAAGCTGGGAAAACCTCCTCGGACACCCACAACAAGTAAGTTTTGTTAATGGGATCTGTATCTGAGGGCTTGTGCTGGATAACTTCCTTCTTCATCCAGGCTCTGACCACTCTGCCCCACACTTCCTCCACCGCAGTCCTGACCACCCTGCATGTACAGAGACCCTGTGGCAGCAGAAGCTTAGGTTTCCTTATGGTTGGCACTTCCAGCCCTGGAGGCGTGGGTGGGATGCAGGGCCTAAGAGTTCGGTGGGGTCCCTGTGAACGTCTCAGTCTCCCCAGGGTACCTTTTGGGGTTTTAAGCAGTCATTTGTTTTAGAGTCACCTGCTGACATCTTGTGTCTCCCCACAGGGATTGTTCCATTGCATCTACTGGCAAACGGTAAGGTGGCAGGGGCCCCAGCCAACTGACAAGAAGTCTCCAGCCCCTGCCCTGGTCCTGATGTTCTCCTGCCCCACACAGACCATCCGCCCGCTTCCCCCACCAGCGGAGGAAGAAGAGGAGGGAGATGGATGACGGGCTGGCTGAGGGAGGGCCGCAGCGATCCAGTGAGTAGGCGGTGACTCTAGAGGGCTGGCCATGATGGGGAGCTATGGGAGGATGTTCACACACCTTCCCCTCCCGTCACCCTAGACACATATGTGATCAAGCTGTTTGACCGGAGTGTGGACTTGGCTCAGTTCAGTGAGAACACACCATTGTACCCAATCTGCCGTGCCTGGATGCGCAACAGCCCCTCAGTGCGCGAGCGAGAACGCTCACCCAGCTCGCCACTGCCCCCACTGCCCGAGGATGAGGAGGTTGGATGTGTGGTGGGCCCCCTCCCGGCAGCCAGGGGGGCAGTGGGTAGATAGATAACCACAGGGTGTCCTCCCAAAGCTAGTGGGATAGACAGGCACAGGTCTCTGTCCCTCAGTGATTTCTGGTCTGATGAGGCACACAGATATGAACATTTTGGCTGAGAGTATGGATGGAACTCCCTAAACCAGACGGACACAGCTACCTGGCCTAGGAGGGAGAGGGAACAGGGCTCCCTTGGGCAGATAGATGTGACCAAAAGCTGGGGGGCTCAACAGGGGTCCTTAGTGCAAAAAGGTGTAGCCACCTGGCCTAGGGGAGAAGATGGGGGTCGTTGGGCTGAGCAGGAGTAACTGGGGGTCCCTGGGCTGGGCAGAGGTGGAGGGGGGTCCCTGGACTGGACAGGAGACACTCCTTTGGCATGGCTCTTAAGACAAGCCCCTGTGAGACCCCCATGTCTATTGTCACTGGATGAGGCAGGAGGGGTGAAGTATATAGTGCTGGCCTTTAACTCTCTTGGGCCCGGGGTGGGGCCCTTGTGTCCCCAGAGTTCAGAGGTCACCAGCAGCAAGAGTCGCGATGTGTACAAGCTGCCTCCACCCACAGCCGCTGGGCCATCTGGTGATGCTTGCAGGTCCCGAATTCCATCCCCGCTGCAGCCTGAGACCCAGGGTACCCCCGATGATGAGGTGGGTATGCAAACTGACCCAGGGCTATGGGGCATATGTTACGAGGCTCGGGCATGGCCACCCAGCCTGGCTTCTCTGTCCACTCAGCCCTCCGAGCCTGAGCCCTCACCATCCACACTCATCTACCGCAACATGCAGCGCTGGAAACGCATCCGCCAGAGGTGAGCATCCCCATCCTGTTCGCACCCCTATGGCCTCTGCCCCAACTGCTGAGTCCTCCCTCTGCTTCTCCACCCCCACCACAGGTGGAAGGAGGCATCTCATCGGAACCAGCTTCGGTACTCAGAAAGCATGAAGATCCTACGGGAGATGTATGAGCGCCAGTGATGTTCCCCTGCTCCCCACATCCCCCCAATAAACATTCCCCTCCTTCACACCTTCACACTGGCCTCTGCTTGCTCCAGCCTATTCTTCCCAGCCCAGACATAAAGCAGTTGGTACCAGCTCTATCACATTTATTCGGGGAGTGGGCCTAGGTAGTATGAGGGGACAGGGGTGGCAGGGAATTCAAGGAGGGAGAAGGATTGTGGGGAACCGAAGAAAAAGTGGCTGCTTGGTTGGGTCTTGGAGAATAAGGGGAGGTGTGTGGAAGGTGGATTGCCTGGGATATGTGGTTGGAGACTTAGGGGTTAAGACAGAATGACTGGGGGGTTCTGGGTAGAGTTGGGGATGGGGCTTAGGATATCTGTGCAGAATCTGGGGAGATGGGGTGGGTGTCTGTACAGTCTGAGGCTGAGGGTCCTGCTTGGCCTGAAATAGGTGTCCAGGAGTGGGGGTCAGAAAAGGGGCTCAAGAGTCTGGGGGTGGCTGGCTGGGGTTTCAAGTCACGAGATGGGTAGGGGGAGTAGTGTCCAGTTGGAACGAGGGGGAAGGATCCAGAGTCTTGAGGACCAGGCCTAGATGGTCTGGGGTGGGAGGTCTGGGCAGTCTGGGATATTTGAGGGGTGGAGAGGGATTATGCTTGACTGATCTAGGGTGGGAGCAGGGCTGGCCACACCATAACATAGTGTCAGAGTGGGGAAAGGATCAAAATGGGATTTGGAGATGTTTTAACAGATGAGTCAGAAGGAAGCAGAGGAGGGAATTTTGAGTGGGTTTATACTGCCAAGAAAGTGGGGTCAGTGGGGCTGGGAGACTGTAGGCTGAAGGGTTGTGCTTGTAGGGCCTGGAAGCTAGGGAGGTGTCAGGGGGTTGAAAGCTGGAGGGGGTATGAGAGTGGGAGCGTCAGTGGAAAGGTCTAGGTTACCAGGGCAGAGCCTAGTTGGGAAGGGTCAGGGTAGGATCCCAGATTGGGTGGGTGGTTTTGGCGCGCTCAGGACATCTGGCTGGGCGGAGTCAGGTCGGCTTTAAAAGAGGGGGCCAGAGGCGGCTCCCAGGGTTCAGGCATGACCGCCTACTTGGCAGCAGCCTGCGGCGGCGGTGGAGCCTGGGCCGTCGCCTGGGCTGTCGCGGGAGCGGCCTGGATGGACAGGACGCCCTCAGGAGACAGCGCAGACGTCACGGCGGCAGGGTCCACACCAGGCGGCAAGCGGTAGCGGCGGTGGAACTCGCGTGCGATGTATCCATGCTCATCCTGGAAAGAGAACGAGATTTGAGTGGCTCCGCCCTTTCCCTATAGACGCCCTGTCGCTCCGGCCGGTGGGTCCCGCCTACGCATTCTGGTCCCACCCCCGCCAGCGGGCTCACCGGGCGCTCTTCGTGGCGCGCATGCACCTCCACGTGGTCGCCAACCACCTTGACGGCGATTTCCTCTGGGGAAAAGTGCTTCACGTCCAGCAGCACCGAGAAATGCCCAGGTTCCGTCGGGACCTAAGCACAGTCGATCGTCAGGGCGGGGGGGGAGGCTCCCAGGACCCAGCAAGGCCCCTCCCCCCGCCCGTTCCGGGGCTGCCCTTGCCCCAGGCCTCCGGAACTGGGCAGTCTCCCTTCCCACTCCTAGCCCCAAAGGATGTCTTCACCCGGAATAGCTGGGATCACCCCTCCCCCTGTAATCACAGATTTTCCTCTCACACAGACTGATGAGGCCCTCTTGGGCAAAGTCAGGGACCTCGGCTCTCACAGGGTAACCCTGCCCCCTCCCCCAGTGTCAAGGACCCATAGCCAGCGTATCCTTTGGACACTGAGTCCCCAGCCCCCTTCCTCTCAGAACTCCTGGTGCCTTTATTGTACCCCCTCCCCACCACCACCACCAGAAATTGCCAAGATGCCTCTTCCCCCAGCCTCCAGAGTCTTCTCTTTACCCTCCCACTGGAGTCACGGGGCCGCTTACGCCCTCAACAGTTACCAGTATTCATCCTCCACTTCCCCGAGTGGCCAGGCCCCCCTTTCTCAAGTCACAGGACCCTTCCTCTGTCTCGAGACAGAGGGACACCACATACAGTCTCCAAACTCTTCCCCGAAAATGACAAAACATTCCTTCCCCTCAGGAGTCCCTGGGAACCCACACGCCCCCTTCAGAATGACTGAGCGCCCCCTTTTCCCCGGATCACCGGTCTCCTTCAGTCACCAACGCTCCCCCTCGGAGTGACCGCCGCACCCTATCAGTGACTCAGCCATTCCAGCCCCTCAGAGTTGAGCCCCTCCTCTGAGGGTCAGGGACCTCCCACCCCCTTTAGTAATCCGACTGCTAAAATTCCATACTACGGCAACTCTAGAAGCCCCTCTGAGTGGCCGGACTTTCCACCCCGCTCAAAGTCAGGGGGCATTCCTCACACACACACACCCCCCCCCCCCAGGATGACCGGGGCCCCAAGCCTTGGAAGTGGCCAGGTTACCGCCCTCCCCCAGGCCTGGCACCTGGGCGGCAGGCAGCGCCACGCTGGGTGCGCGCAGGTAGTAGGGGGCCAGCGTGGCGGGGCAGAGCGCAGCCAGCTCGGCCTCCAGCAGCCCCTCGCCGAAGCGCTGGTCGAAGAGGCGCCCGGGCAAAGGGGCCGAGGCGCGGCGCAGCCAAGACGGCTGCACAGGCACGGGGATCTCCATCCTGCTTCGCCGCCGCCGCCGCCGCCGCCCCTAGGCTCCGCAGTGCCCCTGCGTGCGCGGCAGCCGCTCTTATAGTACGCCTTGTGTCCGCCCCTCGGCGGGCCGCCCGGGGACACTGGGACCGCGGCCAGCGCCGGCCATTAATAGAGCCTTATTTAGAAAGCCCAACAATGACTTGGCCATTTATTAAGCGCCTGCTGGATGCCAGAGGTGATCCCCCAATTTCCCAAAGGGGAAACTAAGGCTGAGGAGGCGCAGCCTTGCCGAGTAGGTAGAACAGCACGGTATTTGGGACCCAGGGCCACCGCGCGGTTCGCAGTCCCTTTAATCCATTCCCGCCCCGCAGGCAGCTCCGGGGATGACGTAGATGGCGGTCTTAGGAGCAGATTCTTGGGTACAGGGAATGTGATAGCCAGCCAGGCTGTCAGGAGGACACAAAACAGACCCTACTCCCATCTCAACAGGGCCTTGGGCCCAGCCCCCCGGCAAGCCAGGCCTAATTCTGGGCCTCTGACTCAGCCTCGGGTGCCCAGGGTAGTGGGGTCTGCCAGGTGAGCAGCAGCCAGAGGGCGCAGGCACGAACAGTCCAGGCTGGCCCCCCAGGGGCCGCGCGCCGGGCCCGAAATAGCTCATTTTGATCCTACCATTTCGGCTAGGAGCCCAGGCCTGGCACTTAGTGCAACCAGCTGCTCCTGCAGCAAGACAGAAGTGGTTAATGACCCCGCGGGACCGGTTGGCTGGTCCGACGGATGAAGGGGCGTTGGTTAGAGAGGGGACGGATTCTCTAATAGCTCTGCAACGCGAAAAGCGGTAGTTATATTGGAGTCCATTTCTGCAGCAAAAGGGGGCGTGGCTAGAACAGCCTGCTGGACAGCTAGTGTACTTTGGAACTCTTCCTAACCGCGAGCTCACCCTCAGATCCTTTCCATTGGTCCGCAGGCTTGCCAATTACTGCCGCGCGCTACGATTCTCCAATCAAACATGCTCTCTCAAGTCAGGCCGACAATACAGCCAGTTGTGAGACATCTCCCTTTGGCCCATTTCCAATTACTTTTATTTTCCTCTCCATCATTGGTCGCTTTGGAGGCCGCTCTCTTTAGCGTCGGCACTCCCAGAAAGGGGCGGGCCTGGCAAGGCATTGCTAAGCGACCAAGCTGTGCGCGGGGTCAGCCCAGTGAAAGAGCTTAGCAGGCGGAAGCGCCCAGGTAGCTGCGGGATGGACCGCAGGTGAGCGATCCTTCCCGGGGACCACAGGAGGCCTGGGGAGGACCTAGAGTGAGATTAACACAGCCTTGGGTCAGATTTGCTAGGGTCCGGAGTCTCTTTCTCAACCGCATTGGAACTACAACTCCCAAGATGCCCCACATCCTTTGGCTGCTCCAGCCTTGGACTTCATCGTCTCGGGGGTCCCGTAGCGTTTTATGTTCCGCTTTCTAAGTGGCCCCAGGACTTTTCATTTTCCTCTAAAGATGCCCAGTGTCCTCTTGGAAATTAAATGTTTTAATTTTAAAATTTCCCCCAGACTCCTATGGGTGTTGTTTTTGACCTTTCTTGCTTAAGGCGGAGCCCAGTTACGGGGACTGTAGTCCATTTACTGTTTTCGCCTCAGTGTCCCAAGGACTTATGGGAAATGTACAGTGATAAGTTTTAGGCTTGTTTCTTTTCTTTTCTCTTATTTTCTTTTCTTTTATAATGTTTTATTTATTATTTTTGAGAGAGAAAGACAGCATGAGCAGGGGAGGGCGGGGGCGACAAAGAATGGGAAGCAGGCTCCAGGCTCTGAGCTGTCAGCACAGAGACCGTCTTGGGGCTCGAATTCACAAACTGTGAGATCATGACCTGAGCCGAAGTCACGGATGATGCAAAAGAGATACAGATGCCCAGCCTCCTTCCAGATATTATGATTCTTTTGGCCTGGGGTGAGGACCTCACATTTGTATTTTTTAAAGTCTCCTAGATTGGATTAGGGTTAAGAGCCACCAGTTAGCAGTTCCTTGGTTTTCTGAGACTGCTTCAAGGGCTGGTGGGAATCGAGCCTCTAGTATCATTATCTTGAATGTGCAGTGGCACTTCATGGGAATTATAGTTCATCTCTTCCAGGAATCTATGGGAATTGTAATCTGGTTCTGCCCTCCTCTAACAACCTTGCAACCCGACTCCACCCTGCAACCCCCTAACAGGGCTGCACTGACCATGCTCCGCTTGCCAGCCTTACTCTCCCCTTGCAGTCTGCCAGTTTTCTCAGTCGGAGACAGCCCCTTTGAGGATACTCCCCTGGATCAAAGCCACTACTGGCCATCCCGAAGCCAGACCTGGCACCCCAAGGTGAGGACACCCCATAGAGAGTGCTGTATGTGAGCCCAGTGGTGAGGGAGTGACTAGAGGGAAGGAGGACATGTGATGAGAGATAGGGGTAGGAAATTAAGAGACAGTCCCTCCTGCCCTCCCTACAGCTCTGCCCTTACTCAGTCCTCTGTCACCTGGATCCCCTATCATAGCCCCAATCACTGAGTTGTTGCCATTGTAGGATGTGTTTCCTCCCCTCTGGACTGAGACACGCTTCGTATGTGTCTTCGTTCCCCTACAGGGATGACCCTTCAGCCCTCACTTTCTTCTCCCATCTCCGTATCTTAGACCCTGAGCCCGTCCAGGTCCCAGAAGTCCAAGCTCCCCAAAGTTCCTAAGGCTCTGGCCACAGGTCCCAACTCCTCTGAGCTGTTTGAAGAGTCCTGGCCATCCAGCTCAGAGACCCCTTCCCCACCTAGCACCACTGAAGAACAGAAGGGAGCCTCCCCACCACCCGCCCTGGTTGACAGCCAGGAGTCCGTGGTGGCCAAGTAAGTACCAGGAGCCCTGGAGGGAAAGAAGGGTTTGGGTCAGGAGGGGGCAGGCATCCCATAATAATCATCATAGCCAGAGTTGTTAATGCAGCACTTTTAGAACCACACTTCATGTGTGTTATTAAGTGCTCTGGAGCTAGGCTGCCTGGGTTCAAATCCTAGCTCTGTCACTTACCCTCCAATCTGGGCCTCAATCTGTTAATTGGGATATTAATAGCATATATCCCCCTAGGGCGGTTTTAAGCTTTCAACGAGTTACTGTCTATAAAGCATCTATAACAAGTACTATAACATAGTACTTGGATTTGTATGCTGCAAGTTCAGCTAGTTTAATAAAGAGTACCAAATTAATTGGGGCTTAATCAAGAGAACATTTACCTCTCCCTCACCTAACAGTCCAGGTAGAAGCAACCAGGGCTGATATGGCAGCCCCTAGTTGAGATGTCAGGGACACAACACAGTTTCCTTCTATCTTGTTGCCTCCCATCACTAGGCTGTTGCTCTTTCCTTTATGGACCAAAATGGCTCCCAGCCACATCCACTTTCCAGAATCACATCTCCTCATACCCTGTTGGTCAAGAATCTAGTTACATGACCATAAAACTGTAAGGATCCCTGATAAATATATCTGTAGAAGACCTGTCCAGTCTTATATAGTCCTATATAATATTGCATTATTATATAAGAAAGGAGAACAGATGTTGAGGGACAAGTAGTAGGTACTTCCATGGTACTTGATAAACGTCACTATTGTGACTGTTATTGTCATTATTATGTGGCTCCATTCATTCACCCACCTCCCATTCTCTGATGCTCATAGGTACATAAACCGGTTCCGCCAGGCTCAGCCTACAAGCAGAGAGGAACGCCAGCCTGCAGGCCCAGCTGACTTTTGGTGGCTGCGGCCTGAATCTCCAGACACCAGCAGTCGACTTGCAGCAGGTACCTGCTTCAGTCCCATCCACTCCCAGCTGAAAACCTTTCCTGATCAATGTCCCCAGCAGACATTCCTCATACCCCACCAAAGTCAACTGGGACTTCTCAGCAGGAGCCAGTGAACCAGAAGGAAGACCCGACATAGCAGTCTCAACTCTTGCCAAGGTGATGAGCACATCTCAGGCTAAGGCTGTGGCCCCCCTTCAGGAAATGAAGCAGGTGACATCCTCATCCACTTCCTTCCCTCTGTACCTGAACTGACAGCTCCAGCCCTGGGATAGACTTAGAGTCCATCCCAGTTCAAGGAAGCTTAAACAAAAAAGAAGGATTCGTTGGCTAATACAATCAAGAAATCCAAATGTATATGCTCTCAGGCATGGCTGGATCCAGGTTTTTGGACAGTATTAAGAGGAACTCAACTCTCTTGAATCTCTGTTCCTCTTTGTTGGGTTCAATCTCAGGCAGGCTTTCCCCATGAAGTCACTAAGATAGCCTTAGTTCGCTCTAGGTTTCTAACTTACATAGTTAGTTTAGCGGAAAGAGGAGGATTTTCCAATAGTTCCTTCCAGAGCACCAGGGCTTACTCTCATTCGTTCATCTTTGAGCCAATCACTGTGGAACCAGAGGACAGATTGTTGCGATTAGCCAGTCTTGGTCAGGAAGGTGAGGTCAGCCCTTCTCCCAGAACAATGACTACGGGGGGGGGGGGGGGGGGGGGGTGGATCCACAGAGGAACACTGGGTCCCCCTTCCCTGAGGAGGAGGAGCAGATTCTAAGCCAGCATGTGAGGGTACCAGGTGGAGTGCAGACTGGACTTCGGGCCCTCTGTCCACAGCCCCTTTCCCAGCACCCTTTGAGGTGGGGGCTGGCCTCTGACCCCTGTCACCTCACAGAGCCTCAGCACGTGGAACTCACCCCTGCTGGACCTGGAGACGCTGAGCCTGCAGAGCAGAGCTGCCAGGCTGCTCAAGCGCAGGTGCCTTCCCTGCCCTCATCGTCCCCACTCCTACAGCTCCGGGCCCAGCCCACTGCCTCTGAGACCTCTGTTGCCTCACTTCTGCTTTCTCCCTACAGCAAGGCCTCAGTCTCCTCCTCCTCACTCAGCCCTAGCGATGCCAGCGGCTCCTCATGCCCCGTCAGCTCTGATGGCCTCTCTCCCTTCTCCATGACCTTCACCCCTGACTCCAGCAAGGGCTCTGACCCCAAGGCACACGGTAAGTTCTGAGGCCACGATTGAGGGCAGTCTGGATGTGAATCCCAGCTCTGACATTTACCAGCTGTGTCACCTGGGACCTTTCTGGGCCCCTCTGTTTCTGCAGCTTTAGAACAGGGGTAATAAATGAGTCGGTGAATAATGCAGGGTGCGCTTACCGCCGGTCTGTGAACAGTACCTATCATTAGTATGGCAGGCTCTCTCCCTGCATCCCGTTTGCAGTTCTGAACACAGATGTCCAAAATTGGAAATTAGCTCTTTGCTAATTTGGCACCATACCTGATTTGATGCAAAATCTGACCTAAAGAGTATGAAGGCTGTTCATGATCTCTGTGTATTTCATTTAGGGTGACTAGTCGTACAATTTTTGCTATGGTTGTGTTACATTGAACCACATGAAGATCTCTGTCTTTGTAAGTAAAAGGTGGTTGAATATTGGCAATTTCGTGTTGTTCAGCGAAATGCTAATGTGTTTGAGTCTGGTGTACTGACCCAGCCCCCTGGCAGTGCTGTTCACATCGTGTGACTCTGCTAAAGCATGCAAACTGTTGAACTCTCCATTTCTGCCGTCTAAAATTTTCAGACTTCAGAGGTGGGATGAAGGACCTGGGTTACTATTGTCATCATTGTTGTTACTGTTACTCCATGCCCAGGTCCTGGGATGATGCCGTGGTGCACAGGACAGATGCTTTCCATGTCTCACGGGGCTTAAGTGAGCGGGGACAGGCAGGCACAGTGAACAGACAGGCATTCGTGCCTGGTGCGTGACCCTGCCTCCTTGTCTGATTCTTTGCTCCTTTTCAGCTTCACTTCACCTTTTATTCACCTTTCCTTCCTAAGCCTCAGTTTTCTCATCTGTAAAATGGGGGTAAAACTAGTATGTACTTCATGAGTTGTTCTGCAGAAATGTATTCATTCTTTCATCTAAAAAACATTGAATACCGGGACGCCTGGGTGGTTCAGTTAAGCATCCGAGTTCAGCTCAAGTCATGATCCCATGGTTTGTGGATTCAAACCCCGCATCAGGCTCTGTGCTGACAGCTTGGAGCCTGGAGCTTGCTTCAGATTTTGTGTGTCTCTCTCTCTGTCTACCCCTCCCTTGTTCATGCTCTGTCTCTCAAAAGTAAGTGTTAAAACAAACAAACAAACAAACACACAAAAAACATTGAATACCTGTTGTGGATGAGGCCCTGTGAGTGGGCTTGGCGATTCCACAGTGAACCAACCATACATGGTCCCACCTTCATGGTCCTCATAATATAGTCAGTGTAGGGCAGAAAATAGCTATATAACCCCACAAACAAAAGTGAAATGTAAGCAGAAATGAAGGCCATGTGATGGTTGTGATGCTGGGAAGTCACAGAAGGCCTCCGGGGAAGAGGGGCTATCTAACTGGAGACTTGAACAATGATGGTGGAGACAGTAGCCCTCTAGCATGTACTCAGGACCTGAGGTGGGAGGGAACATGGTACAGACAATGGACTAGAAAAGGCAAGGGATGCGGGGGGTGAGAGTAGTGTGGGGTAAGGTGGAAGAGACTGGCAGGAGTCAGATTACATTGGGCCAGGTAGGCACAGGAGGCATTTGGTCATGATCTTAGTACTAGGGAGCCATGGAGGATTCTGAGCAGGGAAAGGATGTGATCTAAGTTGGGTATTAACAGACTCCCTCTGGCTGCTGTTGACCCCCTAGTGAGAGATGCTGGTAGTTTCACTTGGGCCAGAGCCTGAGGAGCAGAGTAGAGGGAAGTGGCCAGGTTTGGAAGTAGAGTCACGGGATATAGAGGGGAGTGAGGGAGAGAGATCCAGGGTGACACCCCCCCCTTCTCTGTGCAACATCAAATGACAGGTCTTTTAAGAGACAATGGTAGCCCTACTGATCATTTTTGATGAAGTTATGCTCTGAATGATCGGAATGATATCCATGTCCATTTGCCCCACTGACTGAGGACAACCAGTGGCCTTACCCTTAGTCACTGCGGTATCCCTAGCACGGGTCTGGGCACTGCAGTTCAATATAATCAGTTCATTTGGCATTTATGCCACAGATACTGGTGGCACCAGGCCTTGTTCTTGACACTGGGGATATGAGAATGGTCAGACAGAAATAATCACTGCCCTTGTGTAGCTGCCAGAGATACATAAACAAAGAAGCGCCATACTGAGTATGTTAGAATGTGAAAAGTACTAAGGGGAAAAATGGAACAAGAAAGAGGATTGGGAGTGGTAAGGCTGGGGGTTGTTTTGGTTTTAAATAGGGTAGCCAGGGAAGACCTCACTAAGAAGGTGATACTGAGCAAAGATTGGAAGGATTTGAGGGCCTGAACCCTGTACATACAGGAGGGAACAACATGACAGGCAGTGGGAACCACAAATGCACAGGCTTTTGCTTTTTACCAGGACAGGTGCAGCCTGGGGAGGGTTCTAATCCAGGAGGGCCCTGATCTGACTCAGGTGTTCCCAGGCTCTCTCTGGCTGCAGGGTGAATAGATTGGGAGGACAGAAGTAGAGAAACAAGAGAAAAGGTTCCTGTTGGGTTGGCCCCAGGTAAGGGCAGTAAAGAGGGGGAGAAGTGAAGGGCCCCTGGGTGGCTCAGTTGGTCAAACGTCCGACTTTGGCCATCATCATCTCACAGTTCATGAGTTCAAGCCCCATGTCAGGCTCTGTGCTGACAGCTCAGAGTCTGGAGCCTGCTTCAGATTCTGTCTTCCTCTCTCTCTGCCCCTCCCCACCCTCTCAAAAATGAATGTCTGAAAGAATTAAAAAAAAAAAAAAAAAAAAAAAAGAGGGGGAGAAGAGGGCAGATTCTGGAGCATCTGTCTTGTTTACTGCTGTATGCATAATGTCCAGGCACAAAGTAAGAGCTCAATAAATACTTGCTGATGAATAAAGAATTGTATGATGGCAGCTTGAGAAGCCCAGGAGTGCTCTATCCCTGACTCTGCTTCTTTTCTCACTTCCTATTTGGATGAGGAGTTGGGACATTATCTGGAGAGCTTGTCTGAATAACTTTCTGGTACAGTTAAAAGGTATATAAACAGACTGTCCTTGGTTTGCTCATCACCCTAGCCCCTCTCTGCTTACCCCACAGGAACACCAGCACATGCCCCCATCCCTGCTCCAGCCCCGATCTCCTCCCAGGCACCCTTGCGTCCAGAGGATGACATTCTATACCAGTGGCGGCAGCGGCGGAAGCTTGAAAGGGCTCGAGGAGGGCAGGGTGATGGAACCTGGGTGCTACCCCAGACTCCTGCCCTCACCACTCCAGTGAGATGGGGGAGGGAGGAGCTTGAGGGGGCTGGAGGGAGGGATGCTAAGGAGAGCTGGAGGAAAGAGGAGCCTGGAGGCGACTGAGGACCCCTCTACCCTTTCTCTTTATCTCAGGTCCCTGTCCCTGTTTGTCGACAAGCTCCTGCTGCCCCTGCAGAGTCCCTTGCTTCCTTGGGAACCCAGCCTAATTGCGTCCCACTTTGGAGCAGTGTGACCCGGCCTGGTCCCCTGGAGGCCTTCTATATGGAGAGGCCTCCTATTCCGCCAGGGTTCTCTCCACACATCTTTTGGGGCCCCAGCCCACATGGGTTCTTCTGGGCCCCGCAGCCTGGTCCCTGGGTACCTCTCGGGGCCATTCCTCCCACGCCCTTCGCCTCTACCCCTGCGCCTCCGGGTTCCACTCCGGTGCCCCAGGCCTCCAACGCGGCACCTTCAGCCTCCACCTCCCCGCCCCCAGCCGTCCCCCAGGATCCGCCGGCTCTTGCGCCAAGCTGCCCCGCCCAGCCTGAGAAGCAGGGCCCCAAGCCTGGGAGTGGCAGAGCCCGGCGCCGCGAGTCCGCTGGGAGAGTCACGGCAGCTGACGAGGGTCCTGGCCTGCAGCTCAGAGGCGCCCTGGGCCAGGTAGTAGCCGCTCGGCTTTTCCCGGACAGACTGGAGGACACGCCCCCTCACCTTGAGGGCCCACCTCTGGCAGAGACTGAATCTCAGAAAGTCAAGGCCACACAGCCCCAAACCAAGGTTACACCCCCTCTATCTGGATCCCATTTTCCCAAAGAACAGACCCCGCCTAGTCGGTCTAAAGCAGAGTCTCGGATTGCCAAGGCCAAGCTCCCCCTAGCGACGTCGGAGCGGAAGAAGGACAAAGACACTCCCTTGGCTGAAGCTGGGTATCTGAAACCCAGAGTCCCGCCCCCTCCAGCTAAGGAGGTGTCCGCTTGCATCGAGGCCCCGCCCCCTTCCTTCAGGGCGGGGTCTCTGGAGGCTGTGGCTACGCCCCCGTCCGCTGCTGACCACGCCTCCTCAGATCTGCTCTGCCAGGCCGCCCGACTTCTAGAGGCTGCAGAGGGTGAGCTGATGTGCGTGGCTGCCCGGATCTGGATAGTAGTCCAGCACCCCACAAGTCAACCTCCTGGCGCCCCCTCTTTTTCCCCTAGACTCTGACGGCAGCGAGTTCCAGGACGACCCTGTACTGCAGGTGCTAAGAGTTAAGAGGGCCGAGCTGAGGCTGCAAAAAAGGTGACCATCACCAGGATCTACAACACGCCTTTCCCAGAGCCATCCACAACCCCAGACCCCAATCCTGAGCACATAACCACCTCAGCTTCTACAACCCCGGATTTTTTGCAGGAAAGTGGCCGCGCAGTTATCGCTCTTACTGGACCACACTGAAGACCAAGCGACTTGGTCTCCTCCAACCAGATCACCTTCCAGGTCCCCAGAAAGGCGAATGCAAAAGGAAGGAGCTTCTCTTGAGACCAGACGACGCTGAATTATACAAATTGTATTTTTCCCAATAAAATGTTTTTTTCAAGTTACTTAGTTTCTCTGGGAGTTGTTCTGGAAAGGCTAAGAGTCGTGCTAATTAAGAGAAATGGCTCCCTCCCTCCCCCTATCCGAGGTACCTCTGCCCTGCCCCATTCCACTCTAGTTCCTGACCATTGGCACAAAATCTCTTCTGGTATCCTCTCTGAGGAATCCTCTCTGAGGTCAGGACAGGGAGGGGTTCCAGGACAGATTTCAGGCAAGACTGGACTTACCTTAGCTGACTCTCAACTCAGAGTGGATCCTCCTGTCTCAGCTGAGACCAAAGGGCTGTCCTTTGGGCATGAAACTAATGGGGGTCATCAGAGTGCTGGGCAATGGTCAATCCTCAGTCCACACCCTGCTTGAGACAGAAACAGTATTTAGTGTGCTGATACCTCCCTCCCTGAAACACCTCCTCCTTACCCTTCCAGTGCCCCACCCCACTCCTCACCTCTCTGGTCACACCTTGTCATTGCTCCAACCTGTCACTTTAGCATGTCCCAGGTCCTTGCCTTTAACTGTCTGTACTCATTCTCAGGCATCTCTAGCCCATCTCTATTCTAATAGTCCCCAAATTTCAATCTTCACCCTAGACCGGGCCACTGAACCTTAGGTTCCTGTATTCCGCTACCTGCTCCATTCCTCACCATTTCCATGCCAATGCCTACTGTCTCAAAGTTCACAGGTCTTAAACTGAGCTCTCAATCTTCCCCTTAACTTGCCACTCTGGTTTTCCTGTGCTCTATTCTAGTTGCCCAGGCCAAAAGCCATGTGGCCATTCCTGACTCCTCTCTTTCCCCCACCCCACAGTCAGTCAATTTGGCTAGCAATTCCTTTAAAATCTATCTGGAATTTAACCCCTTATTCTTCCACTGCCCTCACCCCAGCCTAAGCTATGGCACCTGGACTATTGAAAAACCTATTGTTTTGTCTGCAAATTATTTGACACACTTCCCATCAAAAAGTAGATTCTATGTCCCATCTCCTTGAAACTGGGTAAAACTTTGTGACTGCCTCAACAAATAGAATGCAGAGGAAATGATACTGCTTTAACTTTCTAAACCAAATTAGCCAAGATGATACAGTATCCCCCTGATCTCCCCCCTCCTTTTGTATGCTTTGGAGCCCTGGACTTCCATGTAAAAAGTCCAGTTGCCATGCTGGATAGGGATTTTGGTTACACAGGTGTATGCACTTGTCAAAATTCAGTGAAATTTCTGAATGTCATTGTATGTGAAGTTTACCTCAAAAATAAATATTGAACTCTAGTTAAAGATATGCATGCTGAAGTGTTTAGGGGACAGTATACCAATGCCTATAATTTATTTTGAAATACATCCAAAAAATAGTAAGATTAATGAAACAGGATGAATAGAGTAATAAGTGAATTGAGATAAAGCAAATACAGTAAAATGTTAATTTTACTGTAGGATCTAAGTGGTGGATCTATGGGTGTCAACTGTAAAATTGTTCAACTTTGCTGTATGTTAGAAAGTTTTCATAATAAAATGTTGGAGAATGTATGATCAGGATTATGTTGATATCTGTATTTATTAAAGAGGGAGGATAGGATAGGTTTCTATTAAAAGTAGCTTCTGTATGTCATAGACATGGCATATATTTGTCTTCAGCCTTTTTGAACAAACCACACAATTAAATGAAATAAAAAAGAAGGAAATAGCTGTTTAGATATAAAGAGGATTTCTGAGGAAGTTACGTTCAGGCTGAGACAGGTAGGAATTAACTAGTTGACAAAAGACTATCCTAATTACTATCGCTGGATTTTAAATCATCTCCAAGCCTTAGTGACATAATGCAATCATTTTGTTATGTTCATGGATTCTGTGAGTCAGAAATTTGGACACAGCACAGTTGGGGACAGTTTATCTCTGCTCCATGTAGGCAGGATATATTTTCCCTTCCTTTGAATACTGACGTAGCCACAAATTAAGTGATTAGTTTTTAAATGAATGAGAGAATGAATCAAAGCTGTACTTTCTGAGGTGAGGGGCCCTGTTGAGAACATGACCAGTGAAAGTCTTCTTGGAAACAGCATTGTTATAGTGTTTTCTGGACCTGGCTCAAGTTAGAGGCGGAAAGATTGGGATTGGCTTTATAGGAGACCTGGTCATGTTCTACATTGCGGGCTAAACCAGGTCCTATGAAAAAGGAGTCAGAGCCGGAGGCCGGCCTGTAAGAAACAGTAGAGGAGGAGGTAAGGACAATGTGGGAAGGGCAAAGATTATGTCCCAGGCAGGGTATCTGAGCCAGTGAAAACCATCCATGGGCAAATGTCCTCAGTATTCTGTGGGCGGTGTCAGGGTCAACTGACAAAGCTGGAGCTAGAGGATTGAGACCTTGAAAAGCTACTTGGGGATGGAGAAAAGCCCTGAGGCCATGGAAAAACCCAATTAAGAGTGTCAGAAGGGGGAAAACAGTGTCAGAGGAGTGGTCACTGAGAATGGACTAAGGGGAGAGCCCACTGCTTAGTGTTAGAAGTGTTGGAAGCAAAGCATAAAGAACCTGGGGGTGTGTCTCAGGAGGGCAATGACAGCCAATGAAAAGCAGTCATGGGCGCGGCGCTGTCAAACTTCGAGGGGCGGGACCGAAGAGGCCGAGCCAGGGATGGGACCAAAACCTAAGCCAATGAAAAGCCGCTAGGTGGGCGGGGAGTCATCCTAAGGCCAAGGGCGGAGCCAATGAAAAGCGGCGCCGCGTCCCCCACTGCCCCGCCTCCGTGGGGCGCGCGCCGGAGCCACGGGCAGCCGTTAGGGGCGGGGCCTGCAGCCGCCCGCGCGCGGCTCGCGCCCTCCCCTTTGTGTCGCCATGGCGGCGGCAGCGGCGACGAGGACGACGAGCGACGGGCCGAGCGCGGCCGGCGCCTGAGGAGGCTACGCTACCATGGTGGTGAGGGGCCCAAGCGGGCGTCAGTCCGTCCGCGTGTCAGTCTGTCCGCGCGCGGCCCCGCCCCGCACGCCCCGCCCCCGGCCCCGCCCGAGCCCGCGGCCTGCGCCGCCCCTCACCCCTCGTCGAGGTCCCTCTCGTCCCCCGGCCTGGTCTTGGGCCCAAGCCCTTACCCCAGCCCCGCCCCCTCAGTGCTCGTCCCCTTCCTTGTCCTGGATGGAGGTGACAGTGGCCGAGGACCCAGGCTTGGGGGGGAGGGGCTAGTCCCGGGAAGGACCCGCACCACGAAGTGGCCCCCGCAGGGGCCTGCTGAAGCTTCCCGGGTCCTTCGCCAATCCCCATCCCAGAGCCATCCTCAGCTTCCTCTCCCCACCTCCACCCTTTTCTGACTAGCCCACTCCCCCTCCTACCACCAGCCCCCTTCGCGTTCTTGAGCCCCACCCCCACCCGGCTCCATCCTCAGCCTGACCCTTTTCTTCTCTTTCTCTTCCATCTCATTCCGTTCTGTTTCCTCTCAATCTACGCTCCCTTACCCCCCATCAGCCTGAACCTTTACCTCATCCTCTCCAGCGTCTCCCCTCTCCTTACTTCACCCCAACCCCAAACCAGCAGTGTACCTCTTGCTAGATCCTTGGGTCCTTCTCCATCTTCTTGTCCTCACCCTCCCTCCCCCACCATCTCCCTCTCCCACCATGCTGCTTCTGCTCATTCATCCATTCATTCTCTCATTCGCTCATTTAACAGACATTCCCTGATACCTCCGGGCAGACCCCATGTTCCACGTGCAAAGAGATTCAGATCTCATCCTGCTTTGAGGAGCTTTCTGAGCTGGAGGGGGACAGACCTGAGGGTGAGACCCAAGGATGAACTTGGGGTCTCAGGGATATGAAGGAAGGAGAGGCTAGAGCCCAGCCTGGAAAATCCCTATCTGGCAGCTGGTTAATTTATTTGTCAGGTTTTACTTGGTTCCTGCTGTGTAACTGGACACTGGGACCCACAGAGGAATCAGGCAACTTTCCCTGTGAGAAGCATCAATTCTGTGCCCAGCTATGTGCTGGAGTCCCTGATCCTGGGGAAGTCACAGTCCAACGGGGGAGATGGGCTTGTCACCAGTGACATCTCAGAGTGCTCAGGGCTGGAATGGGGATAGAGGAGTCCAGAAGAGGAGGCTGACACAGCCTGGGTCAAGAGGACAGAATGAGAGTTGAGACCTGAGGCATGAGGAGGAGTGAACCTACTGAAAGAATTAGGAAGAGTGTCCCATGCAGAGAGAACAATCTTTGCAAAGGCCTAGGAGGAAATGAGAAGGTTGTGCTTTTGTTGGACTCTAAAGTGTGAGCCCTGAGAGTAGAGGCCATTGGGGGGGGAAGGCTGGGCTGGAGTGGTAAAGAGAGACCTGAGAATTCAGAGTTTATCTTGAAGATAACAGGGAGCCATTGAAGGTCTATGATCTATGGAGAGACAGGTAGATCTGTGTGGTAAGAAAATTATACCAGCACTTGCTAGGAAGAAGCGAGCAGGAGGGGAGAGGTTAGAAGCAGGAAGATTGATAAGATGGGAGCTATGATTGTCCAGACATCAATGAAAGGTGTGGAGAGGCACATAGGGGAGATGACTATACTCCGCAGGGGCTAAAGGAGGGCTTCAAACAGGGAGAGATGGTACCAGCGTGCGCTCTCCCTCCCTCACCCTCAGTCCCTTTTCTTCCAGCCCCCCACCCCAGACCACCCACAAAGAAACAGGCCTACCCTCAGTTGCCTTCACCTCCCCCTGACCTACCCTTCTGCTCCATGCTCAGGGCAGCCTGTGAAGCAATTCGGGCCTCTGGGCCCAGGCTCACAGATAACAATGCTCCCGTTGTCTCTCTGCTCCCATCTCTGGAGGCCTCTGATTCTTCTTTCTGCTCTACAGGCTCGCAGCACTGACAGCCTGGATGGCCCAGGGGAAGGCTCAGTGCAGCCTCTGCCCCACACTGGGGGGCCTAGTGTGAAGGGGAAGCCTGGGAAAAGGTGAGAGGTGAGGGTGAGGCTCAGCTTAGGAGGGGGGCCAAGCACAGGAGCCACTAGTGATGTGTCACCTGTCCCCCAGGCTCTCGGCTCCTCGAGGTCCCTTCCCTCGGCTGGCTGACTGTGCCCATTTCCACTATGAGAATGTTGACTTTGGCCATATTCAGGTATGGGGGCTTTGCACCCAGGTGGGAGGGTGAGATCCTACCCAACCTTGAAGCAGTATCAGCCACTTTACCCCTGAAGCCTATCTCAGGAATAGCTGAGCAGTCACTGGCAGGAGGTGCAGGGTGGAAGAGAACTGTTATTCATTTGTTCGTTTCTTTATTCATTCACCTAACTTTTTGTTAGGTGTACGCACTGTGCCAGGGCCCTGTACTCTGAGACATCAGCAGGCCCTGCCGTTAGGGAGCCCCAGGCAGGGGACACAGATCCATTTCCAGATAGTGCTAACCTGGGAATGTCAGGACTGGGACAAAAGTGAGGCCCTTACCTGAGCCTTTATTTCCCGCTATAGCTCCTGCTGTCTCCAGAGCGTGAAGGCCCCAGCTTCTCTGGAGAGAATGAGCTGGTGTTTGGGGTACAGGTGACCTGCCAGGTGAGGCCACCCCTCCTCTCATCTAGCCTGACAGTCTGGTCTTCATGGTCTACACTGGCTCAGTGTAATAGGACTACTGCTCCTTTCTGTCCCTCCTGCTCCCTCAGGGCCGTTCGTGGCCAGTTCTGCGCAGCTACGATGACTTCCGTTCCCTGGATGCCCACCTACACCGGTGCATATTTGACAGGAGGTTCTCCTGCCTCCCAGAGCTTCCCCCACCCCCAGAGGGTGCCAGGGCTGCCCAGGTAAACTGTTTATGGTCCCAGCCTCAGCTATGGTGTGTCCTCATAAGCACTGTGTGAAACCATCAAGGGAGGATAGTTAAATATTTAAACACTGGTATGGCCCGAGTTCCAACCAATCAGAATGGAGAGGCCCAGAATAAAACTGCAGCAAGGTTCTGGAGGCTCCTTTCAGCTTTAGGATCATGGGAGTTCCAGGGGATTTGGTGGGAGAGTCGGCATGGCCAGACCAATGGGGGCACACAGGAGCTTGGCATAGCCTATTTACTAACTGATATGAAAATATTTCAGTGCTTACCAGTGGAGCAGCACCCATGCATTCAGGCTGAGTTTCAGCCCTGCCTAGAGGTGAGCTAGGGCAGTATAGGAGGGCAGTGACTCTCTCAAGTTCCCCTCACAAAAGCCCATCCTGACAACCTGCCCCCAGATGCTGGTACCACTGCTGCTACAATACCTGGAGACCTTGTCAGGACTGGTGGACAGTAACCTCAATTGTGGGCCTGTGCTCACCTGGATGGAGGTAGGCCCGGGAAAGGGGACTCGGGGTGGGGAGTGAGTGAGGGATGTCTGAGGAGTGAGAACCAGCCAGAGAGAGTGTGTGGGCACAGGAAAGAAACGAGCCAGAGTGGAGGAGGCACTGATATTTCAGTGTCTGTGTGGGCACATGCCTGTGAGAGAGAATAAGTGTGTGTGTGTGTGTGTGTGTGTGTGTGTGTGTGTGTGTGTGAGAGAGAGAGAGAGAGAGAGAGAGAGAGGCATTGGACTATGGGGATGTGAGGATTTCAAGATATATCAGTTAGAAATAGGTTTTACTGTAACTCACAGAACACTTGGCCAACAGTGGCTTAAACCAGTCGGTTTTTAGATACCAAATGTGCAGTGTCGTGGAGGATGAGGGTGCAGGGGTATCCCGGGACATGAGAGGAAGGAGGGGCTTTGTTGGGTAGGGGCAAGAATTTAGCTCTTTGACCGATAGCTCTGACTGACAGAGGCTTTTAGGTAGGGGACAGGTAGTGAGCTCCACTGGACATGGAGGAACCTCCTCTGCCTTTATTATCTTCTTCTGGCCTCTCCCTGCACATCCCTCTGCCCCCACCATCTCAGCTGGACAACCACGGCCGGCGACTGCTCCTCAGTGAGGAAGCCTCCCTTAACATCCCTGCGGTGGCCGCTGCCCATGTAATAAAACGGTACACAGCCCAGGCACCAGACGAGCTGTCGTTCGAGGTGAGGCTGTGGGGAAGCGGACTCCACCTGGGCTCCCCACTTCCCCTGTCCCTTCTGACCCTCCCTCCAATTACCTTCCCACTCTCAGGTGGGAGACATTGTCTCAGTGATCGACATGCCACCCACTGAGGACCGGAGCTGGTGGCGGGGCAAGCGAGGCTTCCAGGTGAGCCTGGCTTGGGGTGGACAAGTGAGGCAGGGCACTGTGCCAGCTAGGGTGGCCTACTCGCTGACCCCAAACCCTCTTCAGGTCGGTTTCTTCCCCAGTGAGTGTGTGGAGTTGTTCACAGAGCGGCCTGGCCCAGGACTAAAAGGGGGTAAGTGCCAGGGGCAAAATGTGGAGGCCTCCCTGCATCCTTTGCTTGCCATCCATTCTCTCCACCTACTGTTCACCCCACAGATGCCGATGGTCCCCCGTGTGGTGTCCCAACTCCCCAGGGTGTCTCCTCTCTGACCTCAGGTAATGGGAACAAGGGGCCAGGCCCCTGCCCCCCACCATAAGATCAGTGGCTGCACTGACCCTGTGTGGCCTGCCTTTACCCCCACAGCTGTGCCCCGGCCACGTGGGAAGCTGGCTGGCCTCCTCCGAACATTCATGCGCTCCCGCCCTTCTCGGCAGCGGCTACGGCAGCGGGGCATCCTGAGGCAGAGGGTGTTTGGCTGTGACCTTGGAGAGCATCTCAGCAATTCAGGCCAGGATGGTGAGGACAGGCCCTATGTCTCCCTGCCCAGCCCTCTCCTCCCACCTTGGTTGCAACCTGCCTAGACCTGAGCCCCTGCTTTTCCCCAGTGCCCCAGGTGCTTCGCTGCTGCTCTGAGTTTATTGAGGCCCATGGGGTGGTGGATGGAATCTACCGGCTCTCAGGAGTGTCATCCAACATCCAGAGGCTACGGTGAGGGCCCTCCACCAAGCCCTTCCTTCCACAAACTCCTACTGAGCATCATCTCTGTTTCAGGCCCTGTGCCATGTGCTGGGGACATAGAGTTATCAGGGAGGGCTTAGAGTGGGGTTAGACTGGGGCTGGGGGCAAAGAGGGCTTCCTTGAGGAAGTGATACCCACACTGAGACCTGAAAGGCAAGAGCAGAATAAGCATTGGAAGCAAGAGATCAACCTTCATTGAGTACCTGCCACATGCCAAGCATGAGGCACTGGGGACACAGTGGTGGATGAGAGACAACCAGAGATTCCTGCCCTCATGGGGTTCACATACTAGAGGGAGAGACAAACAAGGAAATGAGAGTGTGTACTAGCAGGTGACAAGTACTATGGAGAAAAATAGAATGGGGTGGGGAGGCTCATAATAAGTTGGGGAGGGGTATTGCAGTTTTATATAGGGTGGGCAGAGAAGGCCGCCTGAGAGAGAGCTTGCTCTGGTGGAGGTGAGGGAGTGAGCTGTGTGGACGTGCTGGGATGAACATTCACCATGGGGGGAACAGTTAGTGCAAGGGAAAGCAGCAGGAGGTCATGTCCCGGAAGGAAATGGGGGCAGAGCATACAGGGCCTTTTTGATGACTGTTAGGATTTTGCCTTTTACTCAGAATAAGGGGGTAACCACAGGAGGGTTCTGAGCTGAGGAGGGACAGCATGTGGGAGAGTCTAAGGGGAAGCAGTGAGCCACGAGCACTGGGGCTGACAGGAGGCATGAGGTGTCAGTGTGGAGCCTGAGACTCTGAGAGACAGGCATGAGGTCACATGATAGGATGTTTACCCAAGAGCAGTGGGACTTCACCAGAGAGTGGTGAGCAGGGGCTATTGGGATTTGGGCCACGTTTTTCAGTGACCTCCAGAAGCCAGGAGAATGACAGCTTCGTGGAAGGAGCATGGTCACACTCTGGATTCAGATAGCCTTGGGTACCCACAGCAGGGGCATCTCCCACCTGAGCCTCAGTGTCCTTCCTGTCAAATGAGGCATGCTCTCTGGGGCACACAGAGTTGTTGCGGGGGGGTGGGGGGGGGTGGGAGGCGGTCAGTAAGGTTCTGCCTCTGAACAGCCCAGCACAGGATCCATGTGCATGCACCTATGTGTGGCCACTTTGGGAAGTGGGGGAAGAACATGGCCAGGTGGTTCGGCTCTGACCTGAATCTTTCTCCTCTTTGACCTGGTGGCCTCAGGCATGAGTTTGACAGTGAGAGGATCCCTGAACTGTCTGGCCCCGCCTTTCTGCAGGACATCCACAGTGTGTCCTCCCTTTGCAAGCTGTACTTCCGGGAGCTGCCGAACCCCTTGCTCACATACCAGCTCTATGGGAAGTTCAGTGTGAGTAAGGGAGCTGGCAAGGTTGGAGGGTGCTGGGATGCATCTGGCCCAGCCCCCATCATGCTTGTGCATAATCCCAGGAAGCCATGTCAGTGCCTGGGGAGGAGGAACGCCTGGTGCGTGTCCACGACGTCATCCAACAGCTGCCCCCACCACACTACAGGTAAACCAGGAGGGGCAGAAAGGGCTGTGGTGGGGTCCCAAGGGAGTTGAGGCTCAGGTGTCCTCCTCCACTCCCACCCCCAGGACCCTGGAGTACCTGCTGAGGCACTTGGCCCGCATGGCAAGACACAGCGCCAACACCAGCATGCATGCCCGCAACCTGGCCATTGTCTGGGCACCCAATCTGCTACGGTAAGCTGGCAACTCACCAGCCTGCCCCCTCAGCCTTCTCCACTAGCTGGGCCTCAAGAAGCCCCCCACACCCAGAGCCCAACTTTTGCTCTCTTATTCATTTCATTCAACACATATTTCTTGAGTACCTTCTGTGTGCCAGTTCCTTTCCTCAGCACTGGGACACAGTAGTGAGCAAAATCCTGTGCTCCTAAGTCCACATTTTCATGGGGGAGATGAACAATGAACCATCAACAAGAAAAATAGAGACTATGGTCTGATAGTGATGAGTACCAAGGAGAAAGATTACAAAGCAGGGAAGGGAGATGCACAGGGTCATGGTATTTTGAGATTTTTAGAGTGGCAGGGAAGGCTTCAAGTAAGAAGCTTCTGTGGCCAGTAGCAGCATGAGCCACAGAAGATTTGATGGTGACCAAGACAGGCAAGCTCTCTGTCCCAAATAAAATAGGTGGTACATCAGATGGTGGATATAAGAACTATGAGGACAAAGAAACAAAAAGAGAAGGCAGCTTACAATTTCAAATAAAGTGGGTGGGGAAGACTCCACGGAGAAGGTAACATTTAAGAACTTTGGAAGGTGAGGGAGGGACACATGTGGCTATCTGGGGAAGAACAAACCAGACCGAGGGGACCAAAAGTGCCAATGTCTGGAGGCTGGGAAGGTGCCCGGTGTGCTGGAGGACCAGCGGGGAGGCCAGTGTGGCTGGAGCCCAGTGAGCAAGGGAGGGAGGGGTTGAGGGGGAGGAGATGGTGAGGTCAGAGATGCCAGGGGACCAGACAGAGGAATGACTTATGATTTGTGGGTCATGGTGAGGACAGACTTTACCAGGACAGGGGTGCAGCCAGGGGAGGGCTCTGAGCCGGGAGGGCCTTGACCCAGCATGGAGGGGCTACCTCTGGCTGCAGAGGGGAGCAGACTGCAGAGGGCAGAACACAGAATGGAGGGGGAGGGGGCAGGGAGGCAGGGAGGAGCTGTGGTGTCTGGGATGGGAAGGGTAGAGGCCAGGCCAGGGGTGGGGACAGTGGGGGAGAGTTTAGATTCTGGAGAGATTTTGTGGGTGGAGCAGGGAGGATTTCTGAGAGATTGGATGTGAGTGTGAGGCAAAGAGGGGGATCAGGAACAACACCCGGAGGTGTTTGGCCTGAGCATCGACTGAGCTGCGGACAGGGAGGAAGGAGGTTTGGGGAAAGGTTGAGAGCCCAATGCTAGATGTGATCACTTGGGGAAGGTCAGAGGTGTTAGATGACAGTCATTTCTTCCATTGGCTCCCCATTTTGGGTAGCTAAAATCCACCAGCTGGAGCTTAAATCACCTGGCCTCCCTCTCTCTCTTCCCACCCAGGTCCATGGAACTGGAGTCAGTGGGGCTGGGTGGGGCCGCAGCCTTCAGGGAGGTTCGGGTGCAGTCTGTGGTGGTGGAATTCCTGCTCACCCACGTGGATGTCCTGTTTAGCGACACCTTCTCCTCTGCTGGCCTCGACCCTGCAGGTACGCCCATCTCACCCGCTCATGTCCTGGCTACTGCCCCCTCATTGTTAGGGCTGCAGTGGGAGGGCAGGTGGGCTCCCAGCCCTATCCCTACCCCACTGAAGCTGGACCTCCCTCCTGGCTCCTTGAGGACCCCGCCCCGGCCTCTCCCTCCCCTCCCCCCCCCCTTCTCATTTCAGCTCCTACGCTCAGGATCCCCACTTCTTGGCCCGGACATCGTTCTTCCTTCACCCCTTGTAGCTCCTGGGGGCTCTTGGGGCCATGGGTCCATCTGGGAGGAGGTGGGAGGTCCCCAGACTTGACCCCGCCCTGGCCCCACCCAGACTCCCCGCCCAACCCGGGACCCCAGCCCAATCAGGATTCAGCACGTCGGAGGGCCCACTGGCCCGAGGTAACTGAAGCCAGAGCCGCTGCCCTCGCTGGCTGCCGGGAGCTGCCTCCTCATCAGCTCGTTCTGCCTCACTCCTCCTCACCTGCCTGCTGCCCACCCATTCCCGCCTGATCCGCCCTGGCCCCCTGCCTTGCCAGCCCGGGTGGGCACGCTGCGGGGCCGGGGCTTGGGCTGTAGCGCTTGGCTTTGCCCGTGGCCTTGAATGGCACCCTGAGCTGACAGCTGCCGCCTTTCCCAATTCCCTAGGCCGCTGCCTCCTCCCCAGGCCCAAGTCACTTGCGGGCAGCGGCCCCTCCACTCGCCTGCTGACGCTGGAGGAAGCCCAGGCTCGCACCCAGGGCCGTCTGGGGACACCCACGGAGCCCATAACTCCCAAGGCCCCAGCTTCACCTGTGGAGAGGTGAGTGGAATGCTAGGGGAGCATAGGATCAGCCTGGAGGCCCCAGATCCTCAAACTGTCTCCTGTGTCTCATGCAAACCCCAGGAGGAAAAGGGAGAGAGGCGAGAAACAGCGAAAGCCAGGGGGGAGCAGCTGGAAGACATTCTTTGCCCTGGGCCGGGGCCCCAGCATCCCCCGAAAGAAACCTCTACCCTGGCTGGGGGGCACCCGTGCCCCACCGCAGCCTTCAGGTCAGAGGCCGACAGTGGGCGGTGGTGGTAGGGGGAGGCACTCTGAAGTGCCCTGTGACCATTGTACCTCTCCTAGCAGGTGGCCGACCTGACACCGTCACGCTGAGATCTGCCAAAAGCGAGGAGTCTCTGTCATCACAGGCCAGCGGAGCTGGTGAGCACAGGGTGGCTCATGCCTGTGACCAGGTGGAACTGGGAGGGCCGGGGGCCCTGAGGTGGCCTCTAAATGTGCTTCAAATTTGGGGGGTTGGGTTTTTTTTTTCCTTAATCTGGACATTAGGTACAATGAGTTGGATAAAGCATCACCCTTGGTTCATGATGTACTGTGATCGTTGGTTCAGGCAGGGCCCTTTCAAACAGTCTTCTATGCATTCCTGTTGAAAAACAAATCTAGATAATAAAATGAACACCCATGAACCCACTGGCCAGAACTAAAAGAGCCCCACGACCTTACCTTCAAGCTTCTCCCCTCGCATCTGCTGCCTCCCCACCGGAGGCGCCCTCCAGACTTGATGGTCAGCATCCCCTTGCTCTAAGGTCTCCTCACCTGTAGGCGTCTGCATAAATAACATACAGCACAGTCCTAGTGGTTTTGGATCTTTAAAGGTATCCTAAGAAAGGGGGTATGGTGTTGGATGAGGAACATCACTTTTCACTCACTGCCACCCATGTGGCCAAGTGTAGCCCAGGCTCGTTCCTCTCAGCTGCTCTCTGGTAGCCGTGTGTGGATGTCCTATCCAGAGCTGCATGTCTGTCCCACTCCCGATGGGTTGAGGGGCTCTGGTGAGCGATCTCTGCCATGCCCCACACTCTGGTGAGAGCGCTGCACGTACCCAGGAGTGGATGGAGGTGCATGCTGTAGGGTATGTTCATGTCCAACTGTACATGAGAAGGCCCACTTGTTTTCCAAATATGGCTGCCCCAGTCTGCACTCCCACCAGCTACGTGTGAGATCCCATTGGTCTCATGCTCACAAGCTATGTGGTTGTCAGACTTCGTTCTTGCCTTTGGGTCTGGAATGGTTCTCCTCATGGCCTTGCCATTTATTTCCTTTATCACTGTGAGTCTGAACAGCTCTCCCTGGATTCGCAGCCATTGTGACCCTATCCAGGGAAGTGCCTCTTCGTGTTCCTCCACCAACCCACTGGGCTGCGTGCCCTATTCTCACTGATGTATGGGTACGTAAAGGTCTGGCCCTTGACACCAAACTGTCCCCTCTTCCAGGCCTCCAGAGGCTGCACAGGCTACGGCGACCCCACTCCAGCAGCGATGCTTTCCCTGTGGGCCCAGCACCTGCTGGCTCCTGCGAGAGCCTGTCCTCCTCCTCCTCCTCCTCTGAATCCTCCTCCTCTTCTGAGTCCTCATCATCTGGATCCTCAGCAGCTGGGCTGGGGGCACTCTCTCGCTCCCCTTCACACCGAACCTCAGCCTGGCTAGATGATGGTGACGAGCTGGACTTCAGCCCACCCCGCTGCCTGGAGGGGCTCCGGGGGCTCGACTTTGATCCCCTGACCTTTCGCTGCAGCAGCCCCACACCAGGGGACCCTGCACCTCCTGCCAGCCCAGCACCCCCAGCCCCTGCCTCTGCCTTCCCACCCAGGGTGACCCCCCAGGCCCTCTCACCCCGTGGGACCACCAGCCCTGCCTCGCCCACCGCCCTGGACATCTCAGAGCCCCTAGCTGTATCAGTGCCACCTGCTGTCCTGGAGCTGCTGGGGGCTGGGGGAACACCTGCCTCAGTCACCCCGACGCCAGCCCTCAGCCCCAACCCAGGCCTGCGGCCCCATCTCATCCCCTTGCTGCTGCGTGGAGCCGAGGCCCAGCTGAGTGACACCTGCCAACAGGAGATCTGCAGCAAGCTGTCACTGCCTGGTCCCCGGGGGCCCCAAGGCCAGCACGGTGAGTCCCGCTCAGTCTACCCTACACCCTCATAGACCCAGAAGCTGCACCCAAGACCTGCTTGACTCCTCTTCCCATTCCTCTCTGTGTAGGTCCTGGTACAGATTCTCCGCTGCTGCCCCCACCCCTGTCCCTCCTGCGCCCTGGGGGAGCCCCGCCCCCACCCCCCAAGAACCCAGCACGCCTCATGGCCCTGGCCCTGGCTGAGCGGGCTCAGCAGGTGGCCCAGAGACAGAGCCAACAGGAGCATGGGAGCACCCCTTCTGCTCCCCACTCCCCTTTTCACCGCTCACTGTCACTGGAGGTGGGCGGTGAGCCCCCAGGGACCTCAGGGGTTGGGCCAGCCCCCAACTCCCTAGCCCACCCGGGTGCCTGGGTTCCTGGACCCCCACCTTCCCTACCGAGGCAACAAAGTGACGGGAGCCTGGTGAGGAGCCAGCGTCCCCCAGGGACCTCAAGGAGGGGACTCCGAGGCCCTTCCCAGGTCAGTGCCCAGCTCAGGACAAGTGGGGGATGCAGGGGGTGTGGAGATGAGCCAGAGACAGCAGCTCAGTTCCTGTATTCTGTCCCCACACAGGTTCCTACTCCTGGCTTCTTCTCTTCGGCCCCCCGGGAGTGCCTGCCACCCTTCCTTGGGGTCCCTAAACCAGGCTTGTACTCCCTGGGTTCCCCATCCTACCAGCCCAGCTCCCCAGCCCCGGTCTGGAGGAGCCCCCTAGGTCCCCCTGCACCACTTGATAGGGGAGAGAACCTGTACTATGAAATCGAGACAGGTGAGGGATCCCCCTACTCTGGCCCCACTCGGTCCTGGAGTCCCTTTCGTTCTATGCCCCCAGATAGGCTCAATGCCTCATACGGCCTGCTTGGCCAGTCACCACCACTCCACAGGTCCCCCGACTTCCTGCTCAGCTACCCACCACCCCCCTCCTGCTTTCCCCATGACCACCTTGGCTACTCAGCCTCCCAGCATCCTGCCCGGCGCCCTACCCGGCCTGAGCCCCTCTATGTCAACCTAGCTCTGGGGCCCAGGGGTCCCTCACCCGCCTCTTCCAGCTCCTCCTCCCCTCCTGCCCACCCCCGTAGCCGTTCAGATCCTGGCCCCCCAGCTCCCCGCCTCCCCCAGAAACAGCGGGCCCCCTGGGGCCCCCACACCCCTCACAGGGTGCCTGGGCCCTGGGGCCCTCCAGAGCCTCTTCTGCTGTATAGGGCAGCCCCACCAGCCTACGGGAGGGGGGGTGAACACCACCGAGGATCCTTGTACAGGAATGGGGGGCAAGGAAGGGAGGGGGCTGGTCCCCCACCCCCCTACCCCACTCCCAGCTGGTCCCTCCATTCTGAGGGTCAGACCCGAAGCTACTGCTGAGCCACGGCTGGGGGAGACCTTCTTCCTTTCCCTTCCCCCTCACTGATCTTGGCCCAATCCAATCCCTTGTTTTGTATTTTCTTGAGCTCCTGACCCCTACCCCTGGTTTCTAACTTTGTAACTTGTTTCTGATGTGGGTCCCTAACCTGTTATAGCTTTCCTACCCTGGGCCGAAGGGCACACCCATCCCCCCACCGTCCTCCCATCCTGGGGGCTCTCGCACAAATCTGAGGGCTAGGCTAACAGCCTGTCTTCCCTCTCCCTTCAGGAGCCCCCAGCTTGTCCTGCCCTGTGCACAGGGGGTTGGGGAACAGCTCCTGCCCATCTCCACCCCCCTCCAACACCCCCACTAAACCATCTGATAAAATTAATAAAAATGGTGAAAATATGGCTGCTAGTGTCATGCTGGAGCCAGATGCAGTGAACAAAGAGGCAGAGACAGATAGGCTGCTTTATCACTTTATTATTTCAGCAAGTGCTGAACAGGGAACCATTCCTGGGAGGCTCTGAGCAGTGATATCTTCAGGGAGGCAGTCATGGGCACCCTAAGAATCTGTGTCAGGAGTGGGGTCGAGGCTGGGCTTGTCTCCGAGTTGGCATCCACCTTGCAGCTCTGCTATGACCTCCTCCAGCAGGTCCATCCTGGGGAGTAGTGGGATAGGGGTGGAGCCAAGGTTACCCCGGGGGTGAGGAAGGGGTCCGGGGTCCCCCAGCAGGGCCCATTTCTCACTTCTGCAGGCTGGAGAAGAGATCTCCTTTGATCAGCTCAGGACTGGGCACCTGCAGGGGAAAAAGGCTGGAGCTGCCACCCAGTGGCCATAGAGGGTGCCCGGGAAGGTGGCATGGGGCAGGGGATAGGCTCAGGGTCCTCTGCTTCACCTGCCCTCATGGCCTTCCCTGCCAGCAGCCTCCAGGGTGTGGGAGGCCTCCTTGTGGGTCAGCAGGCAGGGGCTAGGCTCACACGGCAGAGGGGCCCCGCAGGGCAGCCCTGTGTGTGTGATGCCACAGCCCCTGCAGGGCTTGAATCGTGACTGAGAACTTCCTCTCAAACTCCTCCAAAGAGCCCTGGGTCCCTAGAAGGGAGGCTGAGTCCTGATGGCTGGAGCACAGGACAGGGCCCTGGGTGAAATAGAGTTGGTCAGGGGGGCACAGGTGAGTGACAGGAAAGTTGGGGTGTCCTGTGAGTCCCTGGTCAAAGGGGAAGCAGCCAGGGATACTGGGGTTGGTGACACCTGGGGTGAGGGGTAAAAGATTAACAAATGAATGGTTGCACAGGGCCCTGCGGGTGTCCATACTGTTGAGCTGGGCTCCAGGCAGCGGTGCAGGCTGACCCTGGCTGCGGGGCTGAAGCCTGGGTAGAGGCTGGGGCTGGGGCTCAGGCTGCCTAGAGTCAAGCTGCTGCCTGAGTCCCAGGCTGTGCCCCTCTGGACTCTGCTGTGGCCTGGGGTCTCAGGAGTCTCCGGGGCCTGCAAAGAGCCATGGCAGAGAGCTGGCAGGGCCTGCCCAGGTGCCCCACAGCTCCCTTGGTCCTCCATGTCCCTGCTCTGGCTCCTACCTGGCATGGGGAGGGGCCTAGGGGCATCACAGGGGGCACAGGCCTGGGTATAGTCCTGGCTCTGGGAGCCACCTCACAGTACAGTGTCTCTGGGGGGACAGACCAGCTGGTTGGAATGGGGAGAGCAGAGCTGAGCTCACCACCTGCTCCCACCCACTCCCTGCCCTCTCACCTGGTGGGGAACCCTGGGATGAAAGGTACCGTGTGGGCCAATGCTTCCGGGAGCTCACCTCAGGAGTGGAGTCCTGGGGAAGGAGGCTGAGTATGGGACGTGGGTCCTGCCTAAGGCTCCATGGCTACCACCCACCCTGCCAACCTGCCCTGTACCTGGGCCATGGCCTCCCGCAGCAGGTATCGAGTACTCTGCAGGCTGCCCCAGCGGTCAGCGGGCCCTAGGCCCAGCCCAGCCTGAACCAGGGCCTGGTAGGGGGCTGGTACCAGGGGATCCAGGGCCGGGCTCTCACCTGCCTCCAATTTAGCCTTCACTTCAGGCCCCTTTCTCCCAGCCCAGGGCAGCTCTCCTGTGAGGAAGCATGACTGGGGGACCGAAACAGTACAGGTACCTCCGTGGGGCGGGGTGTAGGATCACTCACTGACCGGTGAAGACCTCCTGGGCCAGGATGCAGAAGCTGTAGAGATCTGAGGTGGCGGCAGGCACGTCACCGCAGATGAGCTCAAGTGGCAGCCATGGGTACAGTTCAGGAGGCGGGGGTAGCCCTGGGCCTGGGCCTCCCCGGGGGTAGCCCTGCTGTGGCCTGCGGAGGCCAAGGGGCCTGGTGAGCCAGTGGCCACGGGACAGGGACACAGGGGCGGGCAGATGAGGCAGGCACTCACCTGGGCGGCAGCCAGCATCGGTGCAGTGGGCGCCCGTGCTCCAGGCTGCCCACCTTGGCCAGGCCTGGCCGTACCAGCTGCACGGCATGAGAGCTAAGGCCGCCATGAGCACGCCAGCGGGCCTGCAGGAACAGCAGGGCCTCCAGCACCTGCAGCAGCAGGTGGCCGGGCGGCAGGCCTGGCACAGTGCGGGGCCCTCCCTGACTCGGTCCCCGTGGGTGCAGCACCACGTGCAGGGAGCCCAGCCACACGGGTTCGAAGAGGAGGCACAGCCCTGACAGGTCCGCCGAGGGGCTCAGTGCCATCAGCAGCAACATGTTGGGGTGGTGCAGGGTGCTGGGTGGGAGGAGATCAGGCCACTCACAAGGAGGCCCCAACCTGCATGGTGGGGGCTGCCCCTGGGCACAGCTCACCGCGTGCCAGGGGTTGACGATCTGCACCAGCCACCAGACAGAGGAGACACTGAGACCTGGCTCGCAGGGCCGGCACCCACTTCACACCCCACCTGTGGTACCCTCCCTACATCCGGCCTGTAACACACTGCACGCGGAACGGGGAGCCACTTTACGGTCAGGGGGAGGGGTGGTCACTCCGGTAGGAGGGGTCCGTGCCAAGCGCTGGCCTGGAGGTGAAGACTATAACGCTGGCGGCTGTCACGTTCCTGGCCTTCTGTTTGTGAAACACTTGAGTAGGACAGGCAGGCAGGAGACTGGTCTGTGAGACAGGGCTAGCCTGAGGGCAAGGCTGGGGGTGGGGGTGGGGGTACCTGCAGTGTTGAAGGTCGGCCAACAGCACATCAGGCTGAGTTCCCGGTACCTTCAGCTGCCGAGCTGTCACAGGGTGGCCCCTCCACAGAAGGCTAGAGAATGAGGAGGTGGTAAGAGTGCAGGTCTGGGACAAGGGGGCTTTCCTGGTGAGGTTAGGAGGAGAGCTGGATACCTCCCAGAGCTCTGCCGGACAGTTAGGCAGGGGCCTGGGGGGGCTAGCTCTCACTTGGCCATGAGGGTGCGGGAGCTGCTCTCGTAGGTGCGGTCGGGCTCGCCCTGGGCTGGCAGCAGCTCCTTGGGGTCCGCGAGGGGTATGCCCGTCAGCAGCCCCAGTGGCCACAGGCTGCTCAGCTGGGGATGGGGAGTGAGACTATGAGGCAAGAAATGGACAGGGGTGGCCCCTGCTCCCCCAACCTCTCCCGCTTACCTGGCCAAACCCCAAGGCTGGGATTTGGGGGGGTCTTCTGGTCTGCTCCTGCCTCGGCGCCCTGGGGCAAAGGGACGTACAGGGGTGAGTCCAGGGTAGCTGGGAGCGGCGGGCGAGTGGGTTTCACGCGTGGATAGTTACCCGTCCGCACGCAGCAGCCGCGGCAACCACAGGGAGCCACACAGGTGGTGTACAGAGCTGGCCTGCAGCTGGCCCAGGGACGCACTGGCTGCCAACGCACCGCCATGCACCAGTGCTGCTACGCGGGCTCGGCATAGCTCTAGCAGCTCCAGCACCTGGATGGGGGCGGGGTGCGCTGGAGCAGATCGGGGTGCTGACTCTATACGCCCCCACCCTACCTGGGCCGCCGCTCACCTCCCGGCTCTGCCTGGCGCCACCCTGCTCTGCCCAGTCCCGAGGCGTGCGACCCTGCTGGTCATGTAGACGCAGGTCACCCCCTGCCCGCAACAGGCGCAGCACCACCGGGCGGCGGCCCGAGAAGGCACCTGCGTGCACAGGCGTGCTGCCATCGAGGCAGCGGCTGCAGCAGAACAATGAGGACAGAAATGGATTAGGAAAAGGGTGTAACAGGGACAAGAGGTGGCAGGATGGGATCACTGAGGGATGAAAGGAACGTGGCAGGTGGATATCAGAACAGGAGGGGTCACTTGGGGGACACGGTGGGGTCTTTGAGAGGTGAGAGTATCACCGTGAGCATGGGCGATACCAGGAGAATGGGAATAGTCACTGGAGGACAAGAAGGGGTTAATTCAGAGAACAAGGGGGAGGTCACTGGGGATAGGAGGGTGTCCTGAGGGAGAGAGGTGTCTTCGGAAGAAAGCCCTGGCTCCCAGGACCTCTGGGACTGGGACTCAGAGACCTGGGAGCGTGGGGGCACCGCCATCCGTCCACTCACTGGTTAGGGTTGGCGCCGAAGGTCAGCAGGAGCTGCACGGCAGAGCTGTGGCCCAGCAGCGCCGAAAGGAAGAGCCCCGTCTGCCCAGCAGAGTTCTCACCATCGACCTGGACAACTGAGGGGCAGCGAGGCTCAGGACTTCCCTGCCCTCTACTCCAGAGGCAGAGGTCCTGAGGGCCGCTAGGCAACACCTTTGCCAATTTCCAGTCCCCACAGTCCCTCCTTGACTGGGTGACCCTTGACTCCAGGTTCTATCTGTACGTCCTGGAACCCCCCACCCTCCAGCCACTGGGGACTCTGCCTCAGAGTTTGCCTCGACACAGTACTCACCACTAGTAAGTGCACAGAGCTGCAACAAGGGGTGACGTCTACCTGCCACGCTGACACCCATCTGCCGTCCCAGAAGTGGTAAAATCACACAAAAGTACCCGGGGGCCAGGGGGAGGTGGACTTCTCAGGGACTCCGGCTCACAGGAGTAAGCACTGTCCACGGCAGGCAGCCTCTACCCAGCTTTAATTCAGGTATGGATACACATCCCATGTGGCCAGCATCCAGTTCTTCAAGAAAAGCAAACTCTGGATTTTACCAGGAAATCTCTCAAGTTTATTTTTGAATATTGCTTCTAAGAGCTGAATCCAAGTAGCAGTCTCCTCTGAGCCTCCACGCCTATGCCAAGCCCTTCCCCCCCATCATCCTGCTCAGATCCCCCTGCTAACCCCTCCTCTCCCCACCCATCATCATTGCTGTGGCTGCTGCATGAGGACAGGTAACTAACCGCACATGAAGCCCATTCGCCCACTCCTCCCAGCTACCCTGGACTCACCCGTCTCCCTCTAGGCCCTAGCCCCTATCCCTACTGAGGGAAAATGCGTGGTGTCTTTGTCCCTGCACTCCTATGTCCTTGGCAGATATGACTAAAGTCAATCATGCACTTGGTCCAAACCAGCTTGGTCTCTGTCACAAAATCCCTCCAGATGTGGTCCTTTAGGAACATCCGAATATCACATTCACTGCATCCACAATGGCATCCTAACTGGGTTTCTGCATTTGTCTTGCCCTGCAGAAGGATCTTCTTAAAACACACCTCATTGCATGATATAATCATTACAGTGGTAATCATTTCATTCCATGTATAGGTAATCTTATACACGATGATCCAAAAACAAAAAAAGAGAAAAAGAGGGCAAGGCTCCCTTTATGAAGCTAGTAAGACTTTAATTCCAAAACGAGATGAACTTCCAGAACCAAAAATGAAAGTATATTTCAATTCCATTTATGATCATATATGCAACCCCCCTAAATAAAGTAAAAGGGATTACCCAATAGATTTATTCCCAAAAATCAAGGATGATTCAACATAACAAAATCAACGTAGGAAAAGACATTCGTGGATTAAAGAACAAAAATCACATTTGACTCAGTAGATACAGAAAAAGCACCTGATAAAATTCAATGCCTACTTATGACTGGGGGTGAGGGGAATATCTCAAAAACTAAGAATAGATGGGAACTTCCTCACTTCATAAAAATTATAAACCAAAACCCAAGAGTAAGCACGATACTTAATGCAGAAATACAGATTAATTCCCTTTAATGTCAAGAAGGAAAGAGCTATCCACCCACAACAAAGTTCAGGGGTTCTGGCCAACACCTCACGTGAGAAAAAAAAAGAATTCGAGTTTAAAGGGCTGGGCCAAACTGTCACCATCCTCAGGTAACAAAAAATGTAAAAGAACCAAAAATTACAACGATTACTTAAGCTCAGAAAGTAGTAGCCAGATACACAATCGACTTACAAAAATCAATGAAAAAATTGAAATTGTAAATTAGACCTTCATTTCCTGCTTACAACTCCAATGCTTTCCCATCACACACAGAACAAAATCTAACAAAATTCACACACTACTTTCGAGGCCCTTTCCTGTCTGCACCCGCAGCCTCTTAGCTTCAGCCCTCTCTCTGAGCCCCCTCGCTCCAAGGCTACTTACACATACCCAGTCTGTTTGGACTTCAGGGCCTTTGCAATGGCTATTCCACCCTTCTGAAGTGCCCTTCCCCAGGTTTTTGCATGACCAACTTTTATAATGTGGGACAAGTATCACCCCATCCAAAAAGCCATCCTTTTCAATGTATCTACTTCATCTTCACCATTCTCTTAAATTCTCTTAATAGATTCCATTTGAAATGACCCAGAAAGTTAGCTTCACCCCTAAATCCCCATCACGGACAACAGGTGCCCGCTACACAGCCGTTGACTGGCTAGCTAAAGTCACACCTTCTGTACTGCCTCCTGATCTTGCCCCACAGGCAACTGCAGCAGCCAGACCCTCACCTCTGCGCAGGAGCCGCGTGAGGCCCCAGCCTGGGCCCCCAGCTGCAGCCAGGCGATGCAGTTGTCCCACCTGGGCTTCTGGATCCCTAACAGAGCCCAGCTCCACGGGGAATCGAGAGCGCGGGGAGGGCATCTGTGGGCTCCGGACTCAGTCAGCTCCTGGGTGGGGATCACCCAGGGGGTCTCATGAGGGCAGGAGAAAGTGAAGACAGGACCTCTGGGGGCAATAAAAACAGAGCCGGCTGGGAGTCCTGGAGGGCAGTGTGAGAAAGGCAGGGGAGTCAGGAGGGGTCTGATTTGTTGTCAGGCGTTTGAAGGTGCAAAGGGGTGGGCTCTGGGAGCTACAACCCGCAAGTCTGGGGTCTAAGGGAGTCTGAGGGCTGGGCACTCCATCTCAGGGAGGTGTAAGGACCTCCAGGGATAGGATCTGAGCGTAGGAAAGGAGTCTAGGGGGTTAGGAAAAGGGTCTGGAGGAAGAGGGGCCTGAGGGTTGGGACCTGAGAAGGGGCAGGGTCTCCAGGCTATGCAAGGGGATCAAAGGGAGGAAGACAGTCTGAGGGCAGGGTCTGAGGGCTGGGAGAAGGTCTGAGGTCCGGGGATGTGGACTGAGGTTCAGGGAAACCTCTGGGTGCTGGGTTGGGATCTCCGCGCTGGGGGAAGGGACTGAGGAAGAAGGGGATCTGAGGCCTGTGCCTGTGGGCTGGGAGCCAGAGTCTGATAAAGGGTAGGGTCTGCGGGCCACCAAGGATGGGAAGGAGGGAGAGGGAGGCCTGGGGGCGGGTCTGGCCAAGAGCTGAGGGCCCAGTAAGCTCTAGGAAGGTTTGGGGGCCTAGGGCCCAGCCCAGGGGTCTTGGCACCTACCGTTGGGCTCTCACAGCAAGCACTACGTGACTGCCACGTGACCCAGGCACGCTAGCTCTGGCGGGCTGAGCGGGAAGCAGCGGCGCATGCGCATCAGTGCCCCCTCCCGCCACGTTTGCGCTTGCGCAGTAGCCCCCACCCCTGAGAGGCGCCCTTCCAGCCCTGAAGTGACGCGAGAAAAGAAAAAGCGATGTCCACCCCAGAGCTGTGGGCTGTGCCCTACGTTACCCCCTGATTACGCCTGCCCCAGGACTTGTTGGAGGTGGTGGGCCTTTCCTCATCCCTGTCCTTGGCTGTCTTCTTCCCACGCTTCTCACCATCCCCGTGGGCTGTTTCCTCCCTTTCCTTGCCCCAGCCTCATCTCTTTGACCCAAACCTGGGGCCCGCAGTGTCCTGGACACCTCCCCCTGGGAATCCCCTGGGACCCTCACATCCACTGGGTCCCACGCTTGCCGTAATATCTCCCCCAAACTGCACTTCTTCCCCAATCCCCATCTCAGGGTCCCCCCTCTTCAAGCCAGAGCCTTGGGCCTCTCCCTGCAATGTCTCCCTCCCATCCAGTCTGTCTGCTGAGGGCCTATCCACTCAGCCTCCTGAGTGTCCTTTCCATCAGCCAGCCCCCTCCTCAGTTTGTTACAGCCCTGCCATGCTCCGGCTGCCTGCAGGGATTTCTTACCCCAGCTTCCTTCCGGCTCCCAGCCTGTCGCCCCACTATGGTACACCCTCTCCATGGCACCAGGGAAATCTTATTAAGCCAGGCCTAACTCTGTCCCTCCCTTACCTGAAACTGTCCCGACTCCGCAGGGCATCCTGACGCCCCTGGGACAGAGTCCAAGCCCTGAAGTCTGGCATCAAAGATGGCATCATCTGGCCTGCCTACCCTTCCATCCCTGTCTCCCCACTCCCCCGTCTGTTCCACACTCTTCTGTCTATGCATATGCCCTTGCTTTTGAATGCTGTGCTCAGCATTCACTTGGTTAGTCTTATGAATGCTCTGGGAAGCCCTCTTGATCCACCAGGCTGTCATTGTGTGAAGACAGATCTGTCTACCACTACTGACTAAGCTCTGCGAGGCAGGGCCTGCAGAGTTGTCTTCGCACTGTTGTGTCCTCAGCCTTGTTCACCTCAGAGTGTAGCTCAGAAGGAGCCTCAGTAAATGCTTACCAAGTGAATGGGTGGTTTGCCTCTTCCCTCTGTCCCTCCCGGCCTCTTGATGCAGTACCTCAAAGTCTACTCTTTATCTGGACATCCACTGGAGTTAAGAAAGCACCCACATCAGTTACTTGACTGATCCCAGGCCCATTGCAGGATAGGGTGCCTTGGGGTTAGGGAGAGGCATCATAAGTCTTTGATCAATGCCCTTGCTGGGCTCCAGGGTCAGCTAAAGGTCTCCCTAGCATGGGCTGACTGAGGTTGAGATTAGTCCTTCCCCAAGGAGGCGGCTTCAGTGCAGGACAGCGGCCTGGGCAATAGCTCTCAGGATCTTTATTAACCACAGGACCCCTGAGGGTGCTAATGGGGAACCCTCAGGCCCCGCCCCAGCAGCCTCCTCCGAAGTTCTTGGCTGAGCAGCTTCTGTTCCCTGCGGGCACCATGCAGCACACTCCGGTTCTCCTGGGCCCTCCGGATCAGGTAGGGGATCACCTCCTCCAGGGAACCATAAGGGATGGACTTATACACGGCATAGCCGGCCTGCCCTGTGGGGAGAGTGTTGGCAGGGTATGAACACCTGTTTGGGGTGAGGCCCCATCTGGAACAGAGACTTTCATTTCGGAGAACATGGCAGACTAGGTGAGTTGGATAAAATCTCCCACTTAGAAAACTAGAAAGCCTGCAGTAAACGTTTAGAAAATCTTCTTTTTTTTTTTTTTTTTTTAATTTTTGGGACAGAGAGAGACAGAGCATGAACGGGGGAGGGGCAGAGAGAGAGGGAGACACAGAATCGGAAACAGGCTCCAGGCTCCGAGCCATCAGCCCAGAGCCTGACGTGGGGCTCGAACTCACGGACCGCGAGATCGTGACCTGGCTGAAGTCGGATGCTTAACCGACTGCGCCACCCAGGCGCCCCTAGAAAATCTTCTTAAAGTTATAAAAATACTGCCAAAAGAGTAAGGAGCTTACTAATCCAAAATTAAGAGAAAGTGAGCACCCGGAGGGAAGGGATGCACAGGAAGTCCTTCCACCCTGAAGGCAAAAGTGAGCTGCTATTTTATGACTTTGCAGAGTTGAGGGGGTGCAGAGATCGAGGCCCAGAGCCTGGCCAGGGTGAGAGTTGTAATGGGGAACTCCCCCAAGTTAAGCTGCACCCTCCATGTAAGAGCTAACCAGAAGTCAACCCTCCCACCTTCCCCCACTCGCAGGGAATGATGGCCTTGACCATAAGTGGAGCACAGAAGAAAACAGAAACCCATCTCTGAGAGACTGAGGCCTTGGATCAGCCCTCTCACATATTTGTAGCTCAAAGTTGCATCACTGAGATGCCTCAAGAAACCTCAAGCTCTGAATTTAGGGTAAAGTGGTTTTGTACCCCTTACTGCCTGCAGAAGAAAACATAAATCTTCTGGTCTCAGACCCAGGGGAACAACACAGGAAAGATAACAAAGCACACAGGAAATAAGACACCATGTTCAAGAACCAACAAAACCAACAGACAGCAGGCTCAGAGACAGGCAGGCAGGGCCTTCAGATAATGGGAACAACAGATGTATCCGGAAAGGTCTGGATGGGAGGTTGGCCAGGCATTGGTTGGGAATGCGAGAAGGGATGTGGCTGGGAGGGAATGAGGCCTAGGACTGGGTGGGGCATGGTGGTCGGGTATGGGGAGAAGGGGCCATTCACATACCTAATGCCAAGGAGACGTGGTCACACATCCCAAGAAGTTGTCCAAAACAGACGGGCCCATCCAAAGGAATGCCCAGCTCCCACATGCTACAAACAAGGCCACATCGTCAAGTCAGACAGTGGCTGGATTCAGAGCTGAAAGCAGCCATTATGCAGTCATATGGCTGTTTCAGTTACTAAAATTTTGAAGTACTTCCAAACCCAGTGATAGATAACCACTGCTCTCAAGCCCCTGGAAAGCTCTCCAGTGAGTCCCACCTCCTTCCCTGGGACCCTCAGACCTCTCTGTGCCCCAGCAAATAAGGAGCAATGTCTTGTTCAGTCTGAACAGCCTCCCCAGAACCCCTGTGGACCTACTGGCCCCTCACCGTTCCTCCCCCTATTCCACGTCCCCCACCCACCCCTCTGCCCACCCTGGCATGTGAGCAAGGGAGAGGAAGGAAGGGGGCCTTCTTGTGGGTACCTATTTCCATTCTTCTACATACCGCTTGGTTGCCTGGCGAACAGATTCCTCATTGTGGGAAGCCACCATGAGGTGGCACATGGGGCCACGGTGGGACACATGGGTCAGCATCAGCTCCAGACAGCGGCTATAGCTGAAGGGAGATGATCTCTTCAGCTTATGGCACCCGCTGATTAAGGGTCAGTCCCCAGGGACTAAGGGCTCCTGTCCTTGGGAGGTGGGGTGCCTAAGGGCAAGTACTCTGGAGTCAGAAAGTCCCTCCGTTGCACCTGCACCAGGTGCAAGGGTTAGCCCTTCTCTGAGCCTTTTTCCTCTCCTGTAACAATTCAAGTTCACCTAACAGCGCTGCTGAGGATGGAGTAAGATGAGGGTGTCAAAGCCCCTGGCACAAGGGCAGTCTCACAGCAAAGGGCCACATCACGTGCACAAGATGAAATTTACCTAAGGTCATTCACTGCAGCATTATCTACAGAACACGAGTAGCAATAACCCAACTGTCTGTAAGTGGAGACTGGCGGAAACAAATGGTGGCACACAATGGAGAGTGGAGGGCCGGGCAGCCGTGAGAAGGGATGAGGACCCTCTTGGGCACCGATGTGGAAAGGTAAGATGACTGGCAAATGCTTTCCCAGCTTGCTGCAGGCCAAGCGCTACCCTAAGGACTTCATGTACTAGGCTAGTCGAGTTGGACAGACTGCCAGATCTGTCCTCTGACCTCCTCTGCCCCCTACCCAGGAAACTGACGTTTATGGCCTGTGTCACCCATGGTGTAATGGGCAGGAGATCAGAAGGTGGAAGGAGAGAGAGCTTGGGGTAGTTCACCCCTCTGCCCCCTCCCTGGCTCACCCTGTCTGCTCTGTGGGTGGCCACATCTCCTCTAGGGTGGCCCCTCTTCCTCAGCTACGGCACAAGGGCCCTAAGAGCCTCATGCTGTTGTAGGTTCCGGGCTTCCTCAATATTCCTATTCTCTATAAAGAGAGTGCATTTTACTACGTTTCTTTGTAGTTAAAGCCCTTTGCTTGGAATTCCGTTTCCTCTGGGGTCCTGCCTGACACACATACATTCACTCTTCTGACTCTCAGGTCAGCTCCATGAGGTAGACGTTCTGGTTATTTCCATTTTACAGAGGGGAAGACTGAAGCTTGCCCCCAGGTCACACAGCTAGAAGTGGCTGGGCTGGGATTTCAACCCAGGCTGTCTGATGCTTCAGGGCCTGCGTTTATTATCATTAGACTGTTCTTCCTTTAAAATAAGCAGTTGAGTGGAAAAACAGGGAGCGGTGTGCAGGCATGATACCTTTCGTACACTGACACACAAAACCTTTGCGTTTGCCTATTTATGCATAAAGGAACTTAGGAGATAAACATCTCCAAAATGAGATGGGGATTTGGGTGGAAGTGAGGTATGTCTGTATTCATTTTTGAATCATTGTGATTTTTAATCACACAAATTTATTATGTATTCAGAATGTATAATGTGCGAATGTAAAAAGGTGCAGCAGCTTTGGAAAACCATCTGGCAGTTCCTCACAAAGTTAAATAGGGAGTTACTGTATAACCCAGTGATTCCACTCCTAGAGGATTGAGCTGTCAAGCGAATTGGAAGTGTATATTTGCACAAAAATGTGCTCAGGAATGTTCATAGCAGCACTAGTCACAATGGCCCAAGGTGGAAGCGATCCAAATGCCTGTCAGCTGATGAGTGGCCAAACAAAATGTGGTACGTCCATACAGTGGAATATTATTTGGACGTATGAGGGAATGAAGTACTGATTCATCCAACAACATGGTTGAACCCTGAGAACATTATGCTAAGTGAAAGGGGCCAGGCACGAAAGGCCATACATTCTACGACTCCGTTGATAGGGAATGTCCAGAATATGCAAATCCACAGAGACAGAAAGATTAGAGGAATGGGGAGTGACTGCTGCTAATGGATGCAGGGTTTCTTTTGGGGGGTGATGAAATGTTCTGGAATTAGCGGCGACGGTTGCACAACCTTGTGAATATACTAAAATGCACTGAATTGTATACTTTAAAGCGGTGAATTTTATGGTATATGAATTATATCTTAGTAAAAAGAAATAATAATGGTGCCAGTGATTAAGCCTGTGGGGCACAACCGTATGTAGGAGCCCTCATGGGCCTTGGAGGCAAGCCTCACTTCCAGCCATGGCTTGACCACTTGCCTCGTAAACTTGGGTCAGTCCCTGCGTCTCTAGAAACCTCTTCTGGATCCAATGTGAAATGGAGGTAGACTTTGTAAGCTTTACACAGACAGGGCCTGGGGACCACCTTGGTTGATACTGGAACCAGGGTCCAGCACAGGTCCTGATCTAAATTAGGTGATCAGAGAGTATGTGGTAAAGGAACAATTTCCTCCTTCCTAGGGTCCTGGGATGGGGGCCCAAGGAGCTCACCCGTATTTTGCTCCCAGCACACTATGATTTGAGGTGAGTAAGAATGCAGGTTGTAGGGCCAGCCTGCTGGGTTCAAAACGTGGCCCTGCCACTTACGAGCTATGTGACCTTGGGTAAGTGATTCCATCTCTCCGTGCTTGGGTTCCTCCCTCTGAAATGGGGGGTAATAATAATAGTACCTACTTCTTGTGGTTGTTTATTTATGTTTTGAACAGACCTGTACAGAAGCTACCATGTGGAAGGCATGATTCTAAGCACTGGGTGTTCAGCAATGAACAAAACAGAAACCCCTGCCCTCCCAAGCCCGCACTCTAGAGAGGGGGGAGACAGACAATGTGCAATTGAATACAAAAGTGTATAGAACCTCAGATGCCAGTAAGTAAGGGCTAAAGAGAAAAATAAATTCAGGAAGAGAGTAGGTGTGGGCGTTCTAGTTTTTGATAGGGAGGGCAGGGAAGGTCCCCTGAGAAGGTACCAATAAGTGAAGACGTAAGGAGGTGAGGGATTGAGCCATACAGCTGTGTGGAGGAGAACATTCTAGGCAGTGGGAACAGGAAGTGCAAAGGCCCTGTGGATCATCGAGGAGGCCAGTGTGGCTGGAGTGCAGTGAGTGAGGAGCAGAGTGGGAGGAAGAGAAGTCAGAGAGGTGACAAGCTCAGATCATGAGGGAGCTGTGGGCTGCTTTAAGGATTTGGGGTTTATTGAGGTGCAGTGGGAGCCACGGAAGGGTTTTGAACTGAAGAGGGACAGGATTTGACTTCAATATTAATAGACTCCCTCTGGTTGCCGGTAAGGAATAGACTGGGGAGGGGGAGGGACAAAGGAGGATGCAGGGAGCCCGAAGAGGAGGCTGCTGTTCAGGGTGGGAAGGGACGATGTCCTAAACCGGGGAGAGGAAGTAACACATGGACATCCACAGGAAGCTCAGCATCATGTAGTGCGCTCTGATGAGAGGTTAGAGGTTATCATTTATCTCAGAGGCCTGTCTGGCCCAGTCCTACCTCCGATTGGTAGCCTCATAGTCAGGCTGAGTGGGGTCTTCTGTCCCTTGGTGCCGAGCCGTCGCTCTCTCCTTGTCCAGATATGCCCCTCGTACCAACTTCACTCCGAAGGCCAGGCCAGCCCTGTCAGCGGCCTCGGCGGCCAGCCTCAGCCGCTCATGTGTGTCCTGGCAGAGGACCCCGGCAGCTTCGGGTCAGGACACCGGGACCTCCACCCTCCGTCCCCCAGAGCGTGCCACACACCTGCAGATAGGCCTGGTAAGTGTTCCACACCCAGGGCCCGCCTTCGCCGGGGCTGTTCCAGCGCACGGCCAGGGCATCCACCAGCAGAGAGAGCGCAGGGTTCAGGAAGGTGTACTCAGCGTCCACCAGGAGCCTCACGTGCTGGGCCCGGGCGTGCTGAGGGTGAGAGAGGCCGTGGTCAGGCGTCAGGGTGCCCAGGAGGTGTCGTGGGGCCAGGCCACAGAAGACGTTACCTGTACTACCCGGTGCAAGCGGCCCAGAGAGGCCTGGAGATGCCGGTTTTGCTCGGCGTTGAGGCAGGAGACCTGAAGGTCCTGGGGGAGCAGGAGGGGAGGCGAGAATGGCTCGGGTTACTGGATCCTTCCAGGGCCTATGTCTCCTCTCCCCCACCACCGAGAAGGGAAGACTGTTTAGAAATCGTTAGAAATATGAAAAGTAGCTGTATCACACAGATACTATTTATTGAGGGAAATAAAGTGGTCAAGAACCCAGGATCTGGGTTTGAATCCTGGTTCCACCACTTACTGTATGGCCTTGGATGAGTGGTATAACCTCTCTGGGCCTCATTTGTTGTCTATTTTTTCAATGATTAGATGATAATGGCACCTACCTCATGGAGTTGCTGTGTGGAGTGTGCCTTGACAGAAGAATGGGAGGGGCCCAGCGCATGATAAGCGCTCAATATATGTTGTCATTATAATAATAAGTGATTTCCGGGGTGTCTGCGTGGCTCAGTCGGTTAAGTATCCGACTCTTGATTTTGGCTCAGGTCATGATCTCAGAGTTGTGAGATCGAGCCCCTTGTCAGGTTGTAGGCTGAGCACAGAGCCTGCTTAAGATTCTCTCCCCCTCTCTGCCCCTCCACCGCTAGCACTGTCTCTCTCTAAAAAAAATTATGGGGCGCCTGGGTGGCTCAGTCAGTTAAGCATCCGACTTCAGCTCAGGTCACGATCTCGTCATTCATGGGTTCGAGCCCCGCATTGGGCTCTGTGCTGTCAGCTCGGAGCCTGGAGCCTGCTTTGGATTCTGTGTCTCCGTCTCTCTCTGCCCCTCCCCTGCTCTCACTCTGTGTGTCTCTCTCTCAAAAATAAATTAAAACATTACAATTTTTTAATAAAAAAGTAAACATTAAAATTTTTTAAACAATTTGTAATAAGTGACTTCATATACTAGCTTATTGATAAAATCTTCACAACGATCCCAGTAGATAGTTATTCCAAGCTCCATTTTCCAGGGAGAAGACTGAAGGTTGGTGAGTGAGGTAACTAGGAATTAACACATAGAAAGTGCATAGAACAGTAGCTAGGTCATAGTAAGTGCCATTAAGTGTTGCCTTGCATTAGGTCTCTTAGGACCTCAGTATCCTCATCTAAGGCCAGAGCCTCACTGCAGCCCACAAGGCTCCACCCACCCGGCCCCTCTGCTTTCCTCTCCTCAGCTCTCCGAGCTCACTGCCCTCCAGGCACACTGAGCTCACTGCCCTCCAGGCACACTCGCCTCCCTGCTATTCTTGCAACACGCCTGGCACCTTCCTGCCTCAGGGCCTTTGCTCTGGCTGTTCCTTCTGTGGGAAACACTCTTCCCCTAGATGTCCACTTACCTCGCTCCCACCTCTCCTCCAGGTCTTTGTTTCAATGTCACCTTCTCAGAGAGGTTTTCCCTGGTTCAAATTTGCAGCTCCCGATCTGGGGCTGTCTTTTCTCTTTCCTCAGCCTTACTATTCCCTATGATGCCTACTGACACATGTTCCATATCGGCTTTGGTTTTAATTATTGAGTGCCTCTTGCCTCTCCCTGACCAGCAAGGACAGGGAGTTTGTCTTGGTCATCGTCCCCTCCACCCTCCACCCCTGGAGGAGCACAGCACCTGGTACATGGTAGGTGATCAATAAACATTCAGGGAATTAACACATCTGTGATGTGGAAATAATATTTGTCCCTAACTTACGATCTTGTTATGGGGATTCCAAGGGTCAATGTGAGCCGCTGGTGATGCAAGGAGTCCAGGTGAGTTCAAAGAAATTGGGAAGTTAAAGAAGGAGGAACAGGTGGGACTTGGTTCTTTAATATCCAACAGAATCCACATGGAGATGTAGGCCTAAGTCCGCTAATGGAACTCCCTCAGAATTGGGCTGGGAGAACATGGCAAACCTCCCCCGGATCTTAGTGGAGAAAACTCTCCAGAAGGAGGGAAGAGATGGGGCACCTGCCCAGCCATCTTTTCCTCAATCGGAGGATTGAGGGCAGAGTCTCGGGGGAGTTCTGGGGTAAACTGGCAAAACTCGCTGTATGCGATGGCCACCCTCATCGAGGTCCTGCGAGGTGCCTGGTGCTATTTCACATACCTCACCAAGAATTTACCTCCCTTAATCTTCACCTCCTTGAAGTAGGGACTATTATCATCCCCCATTTTACAGAGAGGGAAACTGAAGCACAGAGAGGCGAGACCGCTTGTCCGAAGCCACACGGCTTCCTCAAACCCTGAGTTATTTTTTTTTTAAGTCTATTTATTTATTTTGAGAGAGAAAGAGAGAGAGAGAGCAAGTTGGGGAGAGGCAGAGAGAAAGGGAGAGAGAGAATCCAAAGCAGGCTCCATGCTAACAGCACAGAGCCTGACTTGGGGCTCAATCTCACGAACTATGAAATAATGACCTGAGCTGAAATCAAGAGTTGGATGCTTAACTTGACAGGGCCACTCAGGCACCTTCAGACCCTGAGTTCTTAACCATCACTCTATATACCCACTCACAGGCAGGGTAAACATTTCCTTCAAACATATATGAGCCACTTAGGACAGTGTGTGGTGCATTGTGAGTGATCAGTAAGTTCTTCGCTAGTAATTTATTGCTTAAAAATCACTTGCTTCATTTATCCATCTATTTAACATCTATTTTATCATATCTCGTCTAGGTGCCAGGGGCTGAGGATATGACAGTGAACAGGACAGTTGTGAATTGTACTGTGGAGACCAGGGAGGGTAGGGACTCAAATCTGAGACATGGGATGGTAGGGTTGTCTCTGAGATGGGGACAGGAAGGGCAGCAGCCTTGGCGAGACACTCAAGCCAGGGTAGGACCTGCTAGGTGTGAGGGGTCTGGAGGATATCCAGGGGCTCAGGGAAAAAGCTAGGGCTGGAGATAAACGTGGACCTCATTAGTACAGACTGGGGAAACTGAGGCTATAGGGTGGGTAAGAAGGCCCCATTGAAGGGATTAAGGAGTAAGGAGGAGGGAGCCAGGACCTAGCCTTGGGGAACCTCCATATTTAAGAGACAGGCAGAGAAGAGCCCAAAAGGATGGAGAATGAGCCAGCAGAGATGAAAAAGGAAAACCAGGTGTGATGCTCTTAGGGATGCCAAGGAAAGCAAGTGACCCAGGGAGGAGGAGGGCCCCTCTGTTCATCACGAAGCCAGATGCCAATGGCAGGGAGGGTAAAAATAGTGTATGCAAATAAAAAGAAAGGAATGGATGAATTAACCAAAACCCCACTGGCCTAATCACAACTCCCAGCCATTCAGCACATAGCATAGCTGAATTGATTGACCAAATACTGATTACTTTCTTCTAGTTGGTAAAGAGCCACTATCTCACTCCCTCCTCTGAGAACTCCCAGCCCCCAGGCCCCTCCCCAAGACCCCCAGATGACCCATATTCCATCTCTTCCGACCAGACCCCAGGGCTATAGCATACTTATTCTGATTATTCTAAGCCTGGGGAGTAGCAGTAGCTACACAGTTTGAATATCCCGCTTACAGGTGGTTGCTACATCCAAGTACAGAGAACTCTGCTCCCCCCACATTCCCCACCAACCATCCATTCTCCCCCAGCCTGAGGTCTTTACCTGCCCAGAGTCCATGGCTTCTGCCAGCCTCTCAGGACTCAGCTCCAAGGAAGCCCCTGGTCTTCTGATCCACGTGGTTAGCTCCTTCTGGAATAGGGTAATGGGTGGAGTGGTGAGGAGGACCTGGTAGGCAGCCATACCCCCCTCCCCCATCCGGTCTGTCCCTTACACAGAGCCGAGTGCTGGTCAGCGCCGTCACCTTCAGCTGCATAAGGATGTTCCCAGTCGGGCCAGGGGTCTCCAGGAGGCCTCGTGACAGGTCCACACACCGAAGCATAGCACTGAGGTTCCCCTCATACCAGGCCTCACTGCCCAGCCAGCAGGCATTAGCTTCTGGAGCCCGCCACCCCCCTTCCTGCCAACCTCCCAGGGCCTGGCCCCTACTCACCCAGTCTTGACAGCTGAGTCAGGCTCCTCCTCAGTGGGCACGGCCAGCAGGGGCCGGAGGCCCAGGGCCTGGAGCTGCCGGACGCAGCCCCTCACCTCCTCTGCTGTCTCACCAGCTACAAACTGCCCGTAGACAGACGCTCGGAGAAGTGCGCCCGAGAGCCGGGAGCCCAGGAGCCGCTGAGACCAGGCCTGGAGCTGGAGTGACACAGAGCAAGGGCTCAGAATCCAGCCCTGGGGACCCCCCAGGCCCGTCCCCAGGGTCACTGCTCACCGCCAGGCCATGTGTGACCAGAGGGGGCCAGGCACACAGCCGCAACACCAGCAAAGCCCGTGTCAGCTCTCCCGTGCCCTTGAGGTGAAAAGCCCCACCATCAAAGTTTAGGGCCTGCCAGCCTCCAGTGGAGGGCCCAGCCTGGGAACAGAGCGCACGACAGGTCCGGAGCATCATGAATCCCCAGCTGCTCCGACAGCAAGTAAAGAGGTCTCCCAAGTGCCCCTTGCCCGGCCAGGGACAGTGACTGATTAACCAGGCAGTAGCCAGGGAAAGGCAAATCTTTTAGGATCATAGGCTCCTTGGGGGGCAGTTAATTATTAACTGAGGGGGACAGAGTTCAAAATAACGGGACAAGAGAGGACAGTCCCAATAATAGCCCCCAACCACCCTCAGCACAGCGGCTCACAATTCCTAGGTGCTCTCCATGCTAAGTGAAAGTGCGACTCCGGAGCCAGGACCCCTGGGTTCAAGGCAGTCTGGTGTTGGGATCTTGGGAAAGTTACTTAACCTCTCTTGTTGCAAGTGCTTCATCTTCAAATGGGAAAGATTGTAGCGTTACTTACTGAATAAATTTACAAATGCTCATAACCCGTAACCCAGCTGTACCCTGCTGAGCATATAGCGTAGAGAACATAGAGAAAGAGAACCTCGAGAACATCGCCATCGGGAAACATGAAGAGGAAGGAACGTTTACAACTGCACTGTGGGTAACAGCTGCAAACCATCCAGATTTCTGTCAGCTGGAGAATGGATAACTACATTGTGGCCTGTTCACACAATGGACTACTATACGGCAATAAAAAGGAACAGGCTAATGATGCGTATAACCACATGGTTAAATTTCACACACGGAGAGGGGCGCCTGGGTGGCTTAGTCGGTTGAGCGTCCCGTTCTTGGTTTTGGCTCAGGTCATGATCTCACAATTCATGGGCTCGAGCCCCATGTCGGGCTCCACCCTGACAGTGTAGAGCCTGCTTGGGATTCTCTGCCTCTCTCTCTCTCGCTCTCTCTCTCTCTCTCTCTGCCCATCCCCCCCAAATAAATAAACTTAAAATATATATATTAATAAAATATCTCACACCCAAAGCAGTGAGTGAAAGAAGCCAGACACCAAACAGGATATGCTGCATTCTTCTGTTCAATACACCTGAAAAAGGAAAAGGAAGTGACAGCAGTGTTAGGAATATGTACATGCGTGGTCAAACTGTAAAGAAAACACAGTAAATGAAATGATTATCCCAAAAGTCAGAGAAGAGGCGCTATAACTGGGCAGGGGCACACGGGGGCTGTCCTTTCTTAACCTGATGATTCAGTTGTTCACGTTATTAAGTATTTTTTAATGCCCTACATTTGCATTTTATACCCCTGAATAGACAATACATTTCACAACAAGATAAAAAGGAAACATTAATCCGAGTATCAGTCTCATGGGGCTGTTGTGAGGATCCAGTGACTTCATGTGCACACACAGCCTGGGACACAACATGTGCTCAGTAAGTACCGGCTGTGATCTTTAGGTACTGTGTGTGCAAAATTCCATTGGTGCCTGTGCTCCTGGTGAGGTATATACTGTTAATCGCTGCTGTGTTTGGGGATCTCTAAAACCACCTCAGGTTCAGTTATTGGCTAGAAGGATCCGCAGAACTCAGAAGAGATGTTTTACTCACCGTTATGGTTTATTACAGTGAAAGGAGATAGATTAAAAATAGCAAAGGCAAGCAGCCCCTGGGTGGCTCGGTTGGTTGAGCGTCTGACTCTTGATTTCAGTTCAGGTCACGATCTCACGGTGGTGGGATTGGGCCCTGTATCGGGCTCCTCGCTGAGCACGGAGCCTTCTTGAGATTTTTTTTCATCTCTCTCTGCCCCTCTCTCCTGCTCTCTCTCTCTCTAAAATTAAAAAAAAAAAGTGTGTTTAACTGAAAAATTAAAAAATTAACAAAGGGAAGAGGCCCGTGGGGTCTCTTGTGCCCCAGGCACAATCTTCTAGATCTCTCCCAGTGCCACCGAGCAGCGTTCAAGGCTCCCGGCCACAATGCGTGACAACACGCCTGGAGTACTGCATCCAGGGACTCTCACATGAGCCCCTAATCCATGGGTGTTAAAAGCAGAGGCTCAGAGAGGTGGAGATACCTGCTTGAAATCACACAGCCAGTTGATGGCCAAGTGTGGGCTTAATGACCTTGTCCCCCAGACCTCAGGCCTCAAGATTTTTTTAAGTTTATTTTTTTATTGAGAGAGAACACGTGTGTGTATGTACAAGTGGGAGAGCGGCAGAGAGAGAGAGAGAGGGAGAGAATTCCAAACAGGCTCCATGCTGACAGCCCCAGTGCAGGGCTCGATCTCACCAATTGTGAGACCCAAGGCCTCAAGATTTTAACCACTTCTTTGTGTAGTCTGTTTTCAGGACTCAATTCACAGAACACGTGACTGGAATTAGATTATAAATCCAGCAAAGCTTGAGCTAAAAAAGTCTTTAAACTGTTTTCTTTAATGTTTTCTTTGTTTTTCAGAGAGAGAGAGAGCATGAGTGGGGGAGCAGCAGAGAGAGAGGGAGACACAGAATCTGAAGCTGCCTCCAGGCTTCAAACTGTCAGCACAGAGCCCGATGTGGGGCTCGTACTCACGAACTGCGAGATCATGACTTGAGCCAAAGTCGGATGCTTAACAGACTGAGCCACCCAGGCACCCCTAAACTGTTTTTTTCATTCCATGAACAGTTCATATTTAAAAATTAAAACAATCCAAAAGGGGGCAGAGTGAAAAATTAATATTTCTCCAGCTCCTGAATTTTAGCCCCTCAATTTCTTCCTTCTAAGGCAATGGGGTATCTTTGCAAAGACAGAATATACTATGCACAGAAGTGCACCTATATATCTCCTTTATTTATTACAAAATGTGAAAATACTACTTATTCCTTTGTACTTTGATTTTCTTTTTACTTAGCAATGTATTTTGAAAGATCATTCCCATCTCAGCATGCATAGCTCTATCTCAAATTTGAAAGGTTCTGTGTTGTTTCTTCTTTTAATCTTTGATAGAATCCACCAGTAAGGCTATTTGGGCCAATTGTTTTCTTTATGAGAAGGTTTTCAATAACGAATTCAATTTTTTAAATAAATATAGGACTCTTCTTATTTTCTATTTCACAAGCTTTCATACCTTGCGTTTTTCAAAGAATAATCACTTCATCTAAATTGTCAAATCTAACTGCAGAATTTGTAGAGACAGCCTCTCTTTCATTCTTGATATTGGTAATTTCTGTTCTTTTTTTTTCTTGATCAGTCTAACTAGGGATTTTATCAATCTTGTTAATCTTTTCAAACAACCAACTTTGGCTTTGTTAATATTCTCTGTGGTTTGCTGATCTGTCTCATTTTTAACATTTGCAGAATGTTCAATTGTATGGGGTCTCATTATTGATGGCTTCATTTTTCCTGACACTTAACATGAAAAAATTGCAGATACAGTTTCCAGAATGGCCACAGACCACCTATACACCTTCCACCTAGATCCAATAACCTTGCCATATTTGCTTTTTCTCTCCTCTTCCCCTATCTCTTAATGTAAACGTGTCCCCCATACCATTTGAAAGTAAGTTATAGGGGCGCCTGGGTGGCTCAGTCAGTTGAGCGCTCCACTCTTGATTTTGGCTCAGGTCATGATCCCAGGGTGATCGACCCCTACATCAGGCTCCACACTGAGCACAGAGCCTGCTTAAGATTCTCTCTCCCTCTGATCCTCTCCCCCCATCATCTCTCTCCAAGATTAAAAAAAAAGTTATAGACCTTGTAACATCTCAGCATGCACGTCTTAAGAATAAAGAATAAGAATATTCTCCTACATGCCCACGTCACCATTCTCACATCTAAGAAAATATCAATAATTCTTTAGTGTCTAATATTGCACTCATGTTCAGATTTCCCCAATTGTCTCCAAAATGGCTCTCATAGATGTTACTATTATTTTTAAACCAGAATCAATCCAGGTTCATGCTTTGCATTTGGTTCTTATGTCTCTTTAGCGTTTGAGGTATATTTGTGGTATAGTCCTCATGATTTTTAAAAAAAAGCCTTCCAAAAAAGCCCATGCCAGGTGTCTTGTAGAATGCCCCTCATGTTGTATTTGTCTGATTATACTCTTGTGATGTCATCTAATATGTTCCTTTATCCTATGTATTTACTGTAAATCCAGTGTTCTGGTCAAGAGCCATAATTTATTAGTCCAGTCTCCTACCAGTGACAATTTAGATTGACTCTGGAGTCCCTGATTCTGGTCTCTTAACCATCATGTTATTAGGCCTTCCAGGCTCCTCAAGAGCTCTGCCAGAGCAGCCTCAAGGGTAGGAGACAAGCTGAGGGTCTAGGTTCAAAGCCTTCCTACACCTGCGCATTGGGAGATTAAGAGGACTAGAGTTTAGGGAGGTGTAGAGAGAGGAGAGAAGCCAGGAGCAAAATTGTATTTTGGGAATAGATTGTGAGGAACCTTAAATATTTGTTATAAAGAGCCGATTTTACCTTGAGCACACTAGGGAGCCATGGAAGATTCTAGCTGGGGAAGAGAAACTCAGATTTAGGCTTTAAGAAGATCCCCCTAGATACACATGTGCTGTTTCGAAGGGGCACATGCACCCCAATGTTTATAGCAGCACTATCAACAATAGCCAAAGTATGGAAAGAGCCCAAATGTCCATCGATGGATGAATGCATAAAGAAGATGTGGTGTGTATATATACAATGGAGTATTACTTGGCAATCAGAAAGAATGAAATCTTGCCTTTTGCAACTACATGGATGGAACTAGAGGGTATTATGCTAAGTGAAATTAGTCAGTCAGAGAAAGACAAATATCATATGACTTCACTCATATGAGGACTTTAAGATACATAACACATGAAAATAAGAGAAGGGAAGCAAAAATAATATAAAAATAGGGAGGGGGACAAAACAGAAGAGACTCTTAAATATAGAGAACAAACAGAGGGTTGCTGGAGGGGTTGTGGGAGGGGGGATGGGCTAAATGGGTAAGGGGCATTAAGGAATCTACTCCTGAAATCATTGTTGCACTATATGTTAACTTGGATGTAAATTTAAAAATAAATTATTTAAAAAAAAAAAAAAAGGAGATCCCCCTGGCTGCCTAGTGGAGAGTAGATAAGAGAGGGGGTCTAAAGCTAGAAGCCATGGAGGAGGCTGAAGCAGGAACAGGAGCTTAATAATGAGGAAGGAACAGAGTGGAGGAGGAGAAGGGGAGAGATACACAGGAGACTGCATGGATGGGTAATGGGACATCCCCTCAAATCTTCATGGAAACCCCAGTCCCAAGGGTGACAGGCACAAAGACTTTGATCAGGTGTGGCATCTGAGGAACACTGTCCCCTCACTCTGATCCCCAAAAACTTTTCCATAAGAATCCCAGATTCCAGGAATCAAGCCCAGAGACTCTAGCCAAGTGGGGAGGTCAGAGATACTGGCTTTGACTCCCTTCCCAGATTTCCCCTTGCCATCTTTAAACTACTCCTTTCTCCTTCCATGATAGGAGGAAGGAGTAGTTTAGTTTTTTGTTTTGTTTTGTTTCCCAGTGAACTGCAGTCTCCAGACACAGGCAACACAACTTAGGTGCTGAATAGCTATTGAATGAATGCATGAAAAAGCTCAGATATGTCTCATCCCCCTGGCGCCTTCAGACCAATGAGTGTTCCACTCCCTGGACCAGCCTTAATGTATGAATCATCCTGGGGGGTTCCCATCTCAGGAATGCCCCTCCCTTGCTCCCCATGGTTCTGAAGAGAAAGAAAAAACTCCTTCGGATGGCCTTCAAGGCCATCACCAGTGTCTCAACATTGACTACACACTGAGATCACCTGAGGAGATTATTTTAATTTTATTATTTTAATTATCATACAATAAAAATAACTCCCCCCCCTTTGGTGTACAGTTCAATGAATTTTAACACACGTATAAATCCATTTCATCCACCTCCCCATTGCAGTTAGGGCAAGGACAGTTGCACCATTCCAAAACACTCCTTTTGCAGCCACACCCTCTCCCCACCCATAACTCCCCATGACCGCTGATCTCTTTTCCATCACTGTAGTTTTGTATTGTTGAGAATGTCAAATATATGCAACCGTACAGTATGAGCTCTTTGAGACAGGCTTATTACACTTAGCATGATGTCTCTGAGATCATGTAAATTGTTGCATTTATCAATAATTCTACTCCTTTTGACTACTGAGTAGTATTCTGTTGTGTGGATACACCTAAGCTTGTTTATCCATTAACCTGTTCTTTCCAGCATCCAGTGAGCTTTTAAAAATTCTGACATTTGGGCCCCCAACCTCACAGAGTCTGATGTAATTTTCTCTTTTAGGCATTAGGAATGTCACCAGCTCCCCTGGTGAGTAAATGTTCACCCTAGCTGAGAACCCTGGCCCCCAAAGTCTAGCCCCTTCACTTCTCTCACTTAGTTCTTACGTCTCCCCCACTCCCACCCTCTTTTACTCCTTTCTGTCCCTTGAACACACCAGGTTTCATCCAGTTCAGGGCCTTTGCACTTGTTGTTCCTTTTCCCTGAAAACGCTTTCCTTTCTTATTTGCCTAATTAACTCCCACATGCCCTCAGTTCTCAGGATTTAAGACACACCTTCCACGAGTCCTGCCCTGAGCAGCTCTTGCTGAGAGGGGAAGTTTAACCATTCCACCCTTTACCTGTAGTTCCTGACACGTTCATTCTTATTTGAGCAAATACTTAGTTAATATGACACCTAGACTGTGAGTGTCATGAGGGCAGGGACCACATTTTTTTATGTCATTAATTTATCCCCAGTGATTAGCCCAGGACTTAATTTTTGTGGCACAAATGAATGATTTAATGGATTTATTTGGCATTTGTTGGATACAGGACTTAGAGTTTCCTTCCTGCTGAAGTACGAATAAATTGCCCTCTTCTTGAGTCGCTGTGATCTTGCAAGAAGTAAAACAGTCCCCAAGAATCACCTCCTCAAAAAAATCATGACCTGGAAGGGGATAGAGCAGGGGACAGTTGAGACAGGTAGAGCTGCCCTGAGAGTGCTGAGGACAGCATTGGTATTGAGATGCTAAGTCTTGGGCTATCAGAGAGGTGGGGCATCTGGACTTGATACTCTCAAGTTCAGCCAAGACCCTGAGAGGACCTGAGATAGACCCAGGTTAATTGTGCCCCTCTGGAGGAAGGGCTTGGAGGAAGCCCTCTGGAGGAAGGCTTCCCCAATTTAAGTTTGTAGGACTCCTGGTAACTAAGATCAAGTAATAAGTTCACATTCAAAGATCACCAAGCACACAAGAAAAAAAGCCACCATGAGTGAGAGTCAACAGAAGCAATTCTCCAGTTATCTATCGCAGCAAAATAAACTACCCCTAAACTTAGTGGCTTAAAACAACAGCAGTAATTTATTTTGCTTACAGATTGGCAATTTGGGCAGGGCTCAGCTTGGCCAGCTTGTTTCTGTTCCATGCAGTATGAGCAGGGACAGCTCAACTTGAGGCTGGAAGATGCACTTTCCAGATGTTGTACTCACATATATGACAAGTTGGTGCTGGCTGTTGGCTAGAAGCTGAGTCAGGGCAGTGGGCTGGGAGGCTCAGTTCCTCTCTGTAAAATGCTTGGGCTTCTTTACAGCATGGTGGTCAAGTTCTTAGAGTGAGCATCCTAAGGGAATGAAGAAGAAGTTGTGTTGCCTCTTATGACCTAGTCTTGGAAGTCACACAGTGTCATTTCTGCCACAGTCATAAACCTACCCAGATCAAGGTGTGGAGGGAGGGGGGCACAGATTTTATCTTTCAGTGGATAGTGTCAAGTCACATTGTAAGAAAAGCAAATCTTGTGGCCATCTTTGAAAAATACAATCTGCCACAACAACAACAAAAGATTCTGACCTACCCAAAGGACAAATCTAAGACTGGGGTAAAGTTAGGTTGAAAATAACAGGCTGGGAGGGGGAGAACCTAGGTGGGGAATCTTGGGTGCTTGGCAGAACAGACAGAACACAGTGGTTTGCTCAATAGTAGCCATGGAAGATTCTTGAATGAAGTTCCAGATGGTCCTGTGGGTGGTCACACATTTTGTGGTGAGAGGGAAAGGGGATTTAATATTAGCAAAGAGAAATAGTTCTAAGTGGGAGAACAGCTTTGGGGTCAGAGTCCTTTCATTAGTTCTGATTGGGTTCCCTGATGACCTCTAAGCCAATCACTGGGGTTGGAGTGTTAAATACTTTGGCCAAATCCCAGTGGCCATTTGCAGGAGCACCAGGTAGAGGTCTACATCCATCCAATGCACAAAGCCTACCTAAAGTGAAGAAATAGGCATTGCTGCTTCCAAAGAGTCAGCATGGAAAAGGGTGAATGGACACTAGATGATAAAACAATTGGGCTCATGAGTGGTAACGGTTCCAGGAGAAAACCCACAAAAAGAACTTAGAATAGGGATTGGCATGTGCAGACGGCTCATGAATGCTGTTTGCTGTTATTTCAACTATTTACTGGCTTCCAACCATTCATAGGATAAAGTACAAACACCATAAGAAGACCGTCGTGATTTATCCTGGTCCATCTCAACTAGCCTCAATTCCTACCACTCCTGCCTTAACAATTCTCCAGCAATAATTTTAGGAAAATCTCTCTCTACCCCGTACTCCTGAGATTGTCTGTGTCTCAATGCCCTTGCACACCTACTCAGCCTTAAATATTGGGGCTCGGCGACCACTTAACATCAGAGGACGCTCCCATCACCACCACCAAGTTTTTATCTCCAGCACAGACCAAAATATACAAACCACTTTAGAATCCTAGTCTAGATTTGTTCTTCTCCAACGGGCCGGTACCGCCCCCTGGTGGAAGTTTTGGAAATTTGCGCAAATGTTTTTGGTTGCCACCTTGTTTGGAGGGCGCCACAGACTTTTACAGGTCAGGAACCAAGAATGCTAGACCCTGCGTCCGCACCCTAAACAAGTTGAAACCTTCTTTAAAGGAGTTTAAAAAAAGTTTATTAATTATCTGAAGTTATTAAGACAACATGTATACAAATGCATAAAAATTTTCGGTACTGTTTGAAATATACTGACTTTTTTCTGAAATAAAATTCTAAAGTAAGTAGAGTGAAAATGATAATTTTTTGTTGTTCAGAATGGCTGCAAAGATTGTTCACCATACAGGAAAATTGCAAGTCCAACCATAATGCCACTTAAGAGATATAATGTAAAATTTTAACAGTGTAAAACACACATGAAGAAATGTGTCCGTATCACAAGTGTTCAGTATGATAAATTTTCAGAAAGTGACAACATCTGTGTAACTAGCACGCTGGTCAAAGAACATTATCATCTCTCTGGAAGCCCTCCTTGTGTCACATTCCAATCACTATTTCCGTCTCTCCCAAAGACGACCACTCTTGATTTCTAATGCTACAAATTGTTTTTGCCTGCTTTTAACTTTAAGCAGATGAAATATAATGTGTTCTCTTTTGGGTCTGACTTCTCTGATTCAATACTATGTTTTTGAGATATGTCCACGTTGTTGAGTCAGTAGTTCATTTATATTCATTGTCATAGTATCTGTTGGATGAACATACAACTGAGTTATCTGTTCTCCCTGATGGACCCTTGGGTTGTCTCCGGATTCTGGTACCAATGAACATTCTAGTTTATGCCTTTTTTGTTCACAGATATAAGCATCTCTATTGGGTATATACCTAGGAGTATACTTATATGTTAGTAGGGTATGTGTATGTTAAGAATTAGTAGAGGGGTGCCTGGCTGGCTGAGTCAGTTAAGCATCTAACTTCTCCTCAAGTCATGATCTCACAGTTTGTGAGTTCCAGCCCTGTGACAGGCTCTGTGCTGACAGCTCAGAGCCTGGAGCCTGCTTCAGATTCTGTGTTTCCCTCTCTCTCTGCCACTCTCCTATTCGCACTCTGTCTCTGTCTCTCTCAAAAATGAATAAACATTTTTAAACTTTTTAATAAAAAAAAAAAAGAATTAGTAGATAAAGCCAAACAAAGTGGTTGTATGAACGTATGCTCCCATGAGCACACAGTTATGCCTGAGCACTTTTGTTTTGTCCTGTTTTTCTTTTTTCTTCTGGACCCCAGGGACACCGAATGGATTAACCATTATCTTCGGTTTATGATGTGTTCTTGTCCACGTGAAGCCCCTTCTCTGATGGTGAGAAATCTAGCTGTCATTAATATATTTATTCCTTTGATCAATCCCTCCGTATTTCACTGATGTCCCATTGTTGCTGCTACCCTTGTCCTCCGTACCAGCCCTTTCCACTATGCTAGGGCTCTAACAGCCCACTCTGGGCAACCCTCCTGTGCATACCCCTCCCAGTCTGGTTAGGCTCTGACCCCTAACCCCCAGGGCTGTCATGGCTCTCCATATCCCCCCCAAACACGTACACATTCTTACAGTTTCCAAGCTTGCTTTAGCCTCACAAAGCACCTTTAGGACTGAAAGCTCTTTATTTTTACTTCTTGTTTTTCACAGTTCTTTTCATTCATAACTTCGATGACTTCTTTGTAATAAGATTCGTATATTTTGTTAGTTTCAAAGAACATCGTGTTGGCTTTTTAAAAAAGAATCTCTATTTTACATTTTTCATTAACTTTATTTTAATTTTCTTAAAAGTAGAGAAATTTTCTATTTTCTTTGGGTTTATTCTATGGTTAATTTTCTAGTTTTTTCTTCTTTTTAAACATCTTCCAACATTTCATTATTATTATTATTATATTAAATTTTAGTGAGTTTTTAATTTTAATTCCAGTATAGTTAACATACAATGTTGGGGCGCCTGTGTAGCTTAGTCAGTTAAGCATCTGACTCTTGATTTCAGCTCAGGTCATGATCTCAGGGTTTGTGGGTTCGAGCCCCATGTTGGGCTCCACACTGACAGTGAGGAGCCTGCTTAGGATTTTCTCTCTCTCTCTCCCTCTCTCTTCCCCTCCCTCACTTGCGCATGGTCTCTTCTCTCAAAATAAATAAACTTAAAAAAAAATATATATATATATATACACATGTATATATGTGTATATATATACACATGTGTATATACATATATATATATATATATGTATATACACAATGTTATATTAGTTTCAGGAGTATGATATAGCGATTTAATAGTTCTATGCATTACTCAGTGCTCATCATGATAAGTGTACTCTTTAATCCTCTTCATGTATTTCACCCATATCCTCACACCTCCCCTTTGGTAACCATTGATTTGTCCTCTATAGTTAAGAATCTTAGTTTGTCTCTCTTTTTTCTTTTGTTCATTTGTTTTGTTTCCTAAATTCCACATATAAGTGAAATCATATGATATTTGTCTTTCTCTGACTTATTTCATTTAGCAATATACTCTCTAGCTCCATCTGTGTTGTTGCAAAAAGCAAGATTTCATTCTTTTTTATGTCTGGATAACATTCCGTTGTGTATATATACCACATATCTTTTTTAATGTTTATTTATTTTTGAGAGAGAGAGTGAGAGAGAGATAGGCCACAAGCAGGGGAGGGGCAGAGAGAAAGGGAGACACAGAATCTGAAGCAGGCTCCAGGCTCTGAGCTATCAGCATGGAGCCGGACGTGGGGCTTGAACCCATGAACTGTGAGATCATGTCTTGAGCCAAAATCAGATATCCAACCAACTGAGACACTCAGGCACCCCTATACCACATCTTCTTTATCCGTTCATCTATTGATAGACATTTGGACTGCTTCCATAATTTGGCTATTCTAAATAATGCTGCAATAAACATAGGGTGCATATATCCCTTTGAAGTAGTGTTTTTGCATTTAAGGGGTAAATACCCAGCAGTAAAATTACTGGATTGTAAGATATTTCTATTTAAAAATTTTAAGGAACATCCATACTCTTTTCCACAGTGGCTGCACCAGTATGCATTCCCACCAACAGTGCAAGAAGGTTCCTTTTCTCCACATCCTCACCAACACTTATTGTTTCTGTGTTTTTTATTTTAGCCATTCTGACAGGTGTGAGATGATATCTCATTGTAGTTTTGATTTACATTTCCCTGATAATGAGTGACGTTGACCATCTTTTCATGTGTCTGTTGGCCATCTGTATGTCTTCTTTGGTGAAATGTCATTTTCTAGTTTCTTAAGTAGTCACTTAGTTCATGACTCTGGAGCTTTCTTCCTTTCTAGTGTAAGTATTAAAGGGTATAAATTTCCTTCAAAGAACTTCTTTTGATGTACTCAACAGATTTTGATAGGTGGTATCTTCATTTTTCATCCAGTTCTAGGTATTATTTATTCCCCCTATGATTTCTTTTTCTTAACCCAACTTGGGCCAATAGGATTTGGCTTCTCTGAGATTTGGAATAAGGGTACTACATTTCAGAGTCAAGCATTTGTGTGGTGTTAGGCTTCACGGTGCTTTAGAGCTGGGGCAGCCAATGTCTCAAAATACAATCATTATAGACAAGGAGGGAAGCTAAATATCTACAAGGAGAGAATGGAGGGATGCAGACAAAAGATGAATGGACCAATGAAAGATTAAAAGAACCAGATAGATTTATACAACTCATGAGACCCAGATGTGCTTCCTGGTTTTGTTTTTTTTGTTTTTTTTGTTTTTTTTGTTTTTTGCTTCTGTGACATTGTCTTGCACCTTTACAATATATTTTTCAATTTTTAGCATAATTTCAGATATATGGAAAATTTCTAAGAATAGTACCAAGAATCCCAATACACTTCACTCACACTCTCCAACAGTCAACATTTTACCACACTTGTTTTATTCTTTTCTATCTCTGTGTATAGACACTTTTTCCCCCTCAGCTGTTTGAGAGTGAACTGAAGAGACAATGCCCTTTCACCCTAAATGCATAAGTTTACATTTCCTAAGACTAAGGCATTCTCTTACACAACAATAGCATAATAGAATTAACACTGATATATTATTATCTAATCTACGATCCTTATTCATTTTTGCCAGTTGGCCCCATAATATCCTTTTTGGAAATTATGTGTTGCCCTCAGGTCTGATGTCTCTTTAGTCTCCTTTAATCTGAAACAATTCCTTAATGTTCTTTTTTTTCAATCTTCCTTTGTGTTACATGACCTTGACATAGATGAAGATTACAGGCCAGTTCATTTCTAGAATATCCTTTAATTCCTATCTGTATTTCTCATTATTAGATTCAGATTATGTATTTTAGTCAGGAATATCATTGACATACTGTCAGATCCTCAGTATTTCATACCAGGGGGCCCATGATGCCATTTCACCCCATGACTGGTAATGTTAACTTTGATCATTTGAATAAGGTGGCATCTATAAACTATGGAATTACTATTCTTCCCTTAGTAACTAGTAAAACAAATGCTTTTTTTAGCTCTGCTTGAGGTTGAGTGAGCTTCTGCTCCTTGAAAATGATCCATTTTGTATCCATTAAGCCCATTCAAACTGGCTTAAGAAAGAGGGTCATTGATTGAAGAAAAAAAAAACAAAAGAGGGTCATTTATGTTGCAACTAAAGTCATCATTCATAACTAGAGTCATCATTCAGATTGGCCTAAGTGGAGAGGGGAATTTATAGTCCAGAAGCGGCTTTAACTTCAAGCACAGCCGGATCCAGGAGCTTGCTGTAATCAAGAACTTGTCTTATTCATAGTTATTTATATAAATAAAAGGGACTAGATTCTGGACAGACAGAAGCAATAGGTACTTGCTACATTGATTCAGGCAATGACAAAGAGGAAACCGGAAGTGCATGAAGAGACCCAACCACAGCATGGAGTTCCTTTGGAGAGACTTACCCAAGTGGTTCAAGTGGTGCTCAGCAACCCAGGACCAGGATTATCAGCATATTCTCTAACCTGGCCACAATGATTGGTTCAGGGATTAAAACTCAAGATGGGCTGAGGAAAAACAGCCCCAGCACTTTCTAGAACTATCAGCTTCGAGGCACTGTGGCTGCTGAGCTTGTGGAATGCCAGCCTAGAACTGTAAGTGGTCATCTTTCTTTCTTAAATGAAGAGGAGGATGAAATCAACACAGAGAAAAGCAGAGCCAAACGACAGAGAGCTAGGCCCTTCATGGCTTTGTTTCAATACTGTATCCAGCAGTGCTTGAAGCCAGCATTGCCCTGGGATTGTCAGCTGGAACAGCCAATAAATTCACTTTTCCTGCTTAGCCAGTGTGGAAACAGAATGTTGTAAGTTTCTTCTTTGACAAACAAAAATACACAATTAGAAAAAATTCTAGGGGTGCCTAGGTGGCTCAGTCAGTTGGGCCTCCGACTTCGGCTCAGGTCATGATCTCGCAGTCCGTGAGTTCGAGCCCCACGTCGGGCTCTGTGCTGACAGCTCAGAGTCTGGAGCTTGTTTCAGATTCTGTGTCTCCCTCTCTCTCTGACCTTCCCCCATTCATGCTCTGTCTCTCTCTGTCTCAAAAATGAATAAACGTTAAAAAAAATTTTTTTTAAAAAGAAAAATTCTACTTTTAGGAAAGGAATCATTTTTTAATTAAAAGGGGAATCATTTGGACCCTAAGGTGTTTATGGATTCAAGTGCTGTGGTATAAAAGCTTATGATAAAGTCTGCACTGATAAAATATAATATATGGATGAGCATTTGAGCCTACAGTTTTGGTAATATGATAATCAAGTGAGGGTGGAGGCTTAAATAAAGATTATATTTAACTATAGTCAGTTCTCCATGAAAATAGGCAGCCTTCTCAGTTTTTCTGCTATTCAATATAAACAATAAGAATTCTCTTGCTGGGCTGCTTTATTATGAAGACTGTTTTACAAATTACCTTCATTGAGGTATCATTTATGTACCATAAAATGCACCCATCATAAGTGTACAGTTCAATGAGTTTTGACAAATCTATATATCCATGTAACCACCACCACAATAATGATATAGAACATTTCCATTATCCCCCAGAAGTTCCCCTGTGCCCTTTTGCAGTCAATTCCCTTCTCGGACCCCAGGAAAGCACTGATCTGTTCTGTCACCTTAAATTAGCTTTGCCTGTTTTAGAATTTCTGTAAGTGAAATCATATAATATATATTATTTTGTGTCTATCTTCTTTTATTGTCTTTTTATTTTCTATAGAGTCTATTTATGTTTACCTGTGTGTCATAGTCTATACATCATGTTTTAGATACTTGTGGAAAATAATATTGTAGGACATAACAATGGCTCATAAATTCCACTTATTATTAGCTATTTCGGGTGTAGTTGACTTCAAAATGAACTATTTTTAATATGTCATTTCCAACTTCTGAAAATTTTACTTTAAAAAAGTATAAAGACCCTGGAATAGCTTTTTCATTATTGAGATGTCTTTTATAATTTACTGTTCCCCTTTGGAGAAGTTTAGTTTCCAAAGCTGGCTCCAGGAGGAACTTTATTTATACAAGCCTTTTTGGCACCGGCTTGAATCATCTCCTGTCACTTACACACACCTTTCCCCAAAATAGTCCAGTCCCTTTGTGTCTTATGGAGCTCACTTAATAAGCTCAGCCCATATTGGAATAAAAAGGACCATTGGTATATTATGTCCTGCAGGTGTAGGAAAAGGGTGTTGAGAAGGCTCTCACACCAGATGTCCCCTCAGCTCAAAAGGTAGAGAATCAGTTTCCATCGGGTCAAAGTCTCCTGCCACCTGATCATAGATTCCTCTTGTATCTTCATATGTCTCCTCAGGCCAGCAGGGATCACAGAGGCCCTGACAAACAAAGTTGGAGTTAGAACCATAGAGAGATGCCCTGTGGGTCACCATTGCAGCTCTAGGAGGGATACACACTCCTACTCAAATTCCCAGAAAAAAATGTTTTAGTTTCTAATTATGGGAGGGAATACAACATATACAAAGAAGAGAGTGATTATAATGAGCCTCCATGAGCCTCAAGTCCAAGATATCTCATTATTTTTGTCAGAAAAATAATGTAAATGTCAGAAATATGAAACTTTAAAAAATGCAGGAGGGGTGCCTGGCTGGTTCAGTCAGTAGAGCATGTGACTGTGGATCTCTGGGGTTGTGATTTCAAGCCCCACTTTGGGTATAGAGATAACTTAAAAATAAGATCTTTAAGGGGTGCCTGGGTGGCTCAGTTGGTTAAGCATCTGACTCTTGGTTTTGGCTCAGGTCATGATCTCACGGGTTCATGAGATCAGGCCCCTTGTCCGGCTCCGTGCTGAGAGTGCAGAGTCTGCTTGGGATTCTCTCTCTCCCTCTCTGTATCTCTGCCCTTCCACAACTCATATGTGTACACACATGCATGCTCTCTCTCTCTCAAAATAAAAAAATGAAAGAAATAAAGAAAAATAAAATCTTTTAAAAAATAAAATAGAAACAAAAAAGCATGATATCGGGAATTGTAGAATGTGAGTTGTGATTCTGTTAGTCCTATAAATTTCCAAATTTTCATCAAAATAGAAGACCATGTAGAAGGATCCTTACTATACATGTGCTTTGCCCTAGAATTGGGAGAAAATGGTTGTTTTAGCTTGGCAAACTTTAGAGCAGATTTGTCCATGGGACAAATATGGTCTGCTGCCTGTTTTTGTACTGCTGAGGGGATAAGAATGGTTTTACATATTTTAATTGATGGGAAAATATCAAAATAAGAATATTTATGACATATTAAAATTATATGAAATTCAAATTTCAGTGTCCAAAAAGGAAGTTTTATTGGAACTTAGCCACATTTGTTCATTTATATATTGTCTATGGGAGCTTTTATAGTACAGCTGCAGGGCTGAGTGGTTTTGAAAAGGACAGCATGTCCTGCAAAGCCCAAAATATTTATTATCTGGACCCTTACAGAAAGAGTGCAGACTGCATCTGTGCTTTAGAGGGCACATATGGTTCAGCACCACGGACAGCATTTTAATGCCCTGCTATTTCCACACTGGTGAGAACAGTGCCCTCTCTGGGACAAAGTTACAGAGGGAAATCCTTGGCCCAGAGGTGCCAGAGCATTAGCCAAGGCCACACAGAAAGGCAAGGGTTCTGACCCATCTCCCTTACTGTGGGGCAGTAGGTGGGGGTAGTTGATGGTCAAAAGTGTCTGTTGTTCTTGCCTGCCCGGCCACCATCTTCACTTCCCTCTGGGCTCTCTGTTCCTCTCCCACTCGGGCTGGTGGATTGAGTGAAACTGGCCCCTAATCCCTGATGCCATGGCTGGACACCGATCCAGACCTGTCTTAGCATAGTCCTTCCCCTGCCTCAGTGTTTCAGCAATAAGTATGTGACCAAAGCTAGACTAATAAAGTGTCATCACTGGGGCTTTAGGGCTATTGGAAAAAAAGACATTCTCTTTTTCTGAAGATTTCCAATCTAATAGGATACAAACCTGAATTTTCTAGGGACATTTCTAGGGAGGAAACTCTGGGTTTCCCTTGACTTTTCAATTGAATGGGCCAAAAAAATATTTCTCTATGTCTCTCTACTTAACCAGTGTATTGGAGAAGGCTAATTATCCAACAGAATGCATAGATTCCTTCTTCCACAATAATAGAACTATAGTGAGGCATATATCTCCAAACTGGACTGTATTTCTCCGTCTCCTTTACAGTTAGGTGTGGCCATGTGACTGTGTTCTCAGTGAGGAATGAATAGAGTGTATCATTTCCGGGCCTGGGCCATAAGGCAGGGTTGTGCCTCCACCACACTCTATTTTTCCCTATCCCACCAGTTGAAACCCCCAGTGGACTGGCCTATCCATGCAAATTTGAACAATGTACTCACAGATAGCAGAGGAACACAATGGAAAGAACTTGAATTCTGGAATAACCACGTGCAACAAGGTCACTCACCTCTGATTGCTATGTGAGAAAGAAATAGGCAATCTTTAGACCACTGGATTGTAGCCAGGACTTTTTGCTATGGTGTCTAGCTTACCCTCACCAATATAAGCAGTAGGAGGCGGGTTTCTGGCATGAGCCAGAAAAGACTTATGCTGATACAAATCTCCTCACCATTGGTACTTCATCATACAAGGGTCCCCAGGCCCCAGATGGGGCATTCAGTCTTTCCACTTCATCATACAGGTGTCCAGGAAAAGCCATATCCTCCTCAAGATGTGTGAGACCTGGAGTTGGAGTGAAAGGAAGGGATGATCAGGGCACCCATCCAGATGTCAAGGGTATCTATGAGCAGGGGGAGTTCTGATGTGGTCATGACTCACCTCGGGGATAAGACACCTCCTCCAGTGTTGGTGGTAGCTGGGGGCTGAAGTCCTTCATGGAGTGGTAATATGGCTCTACATCTGTTGTGCTAACCTGTCAATAATGCCCACCCATGCCCCGAAAAAAAAAAAAAAAAACAACAGATAAAATGTTTTCTATCCTCTGACTCCATAGTTCCCAGAAAGGACAATGATAAACCCAAAGCTAATGACAGGCTTTTAGTCTGCCAGTTCACTATTAGCAGGGCATTTGGAAGCACCCCCACTCACCATGGAGCTTTGAGTGTCCTGGCCTCCAGTCCACTGGCTGTCCTCATATTCATTCCTGACTCGGTCTTCCTCCGACCTTCCAGGATAGAGGTATGGAGGGCAGTTGGGTGTTGATTCTGACACCTCTCATCCCCAAAACTCCTCCCTCAGAATCTTTCTTACAGAAAAATATTCCCACTTACCCTGCCTCTGTCTTTTCTGAGATGCCTGAGGGAAGTAGGGAAAAAGGGATCAGAGACACCCCTCCTCTGGCCAGCCAGGCCCTGAGAGACTTTCAATATGAAGCTCAGGGCTTCATGTCACCCTTGGGCCTCCATCCCCGCAGGGGAAGATGGTCTCTCCTCACCTTCAGCAAGACGCCTCAGTCTCCGCTGCCAGAGGAATCCCCCAACACAGGAGATGTTAGAAAGCAGCAAAAGACCCCCAACAGCAAACAGCACAGGCATCAGGGGCAGCCTTGAGGGTCCTGGGGGCAGAAGGTACCCCTCAATGAACCTAAAACAACTGGCTGTAGGCCCGGAGCAGCATTCTCTGACAATGCTCATTTCTGATTAAGCAAAGGTCTCTTCTCAGGTCGGAAAAGCAGATGGGCAGGGATTTCCATGTCCATTCCTTCTTTCCACCCCAGGGCAGGTGGCTACTTTCTCAAGTCAAGCCACTAACAGTGGGTCCTACTTCTGTCTGAGCCCCACGTGTGGATTCAGGGGGGAGCTTCAGCTCCTTAGCTGGGCATTCAAGGCCTCTCCCCAGGTATCAAGCCTTGCCCACCAACCATAGACCCTGGTGTTGGACCCTCTGGCCACACAAATTAACCACTGGTTATTTCCAGAATCACTGAGGCAAAGCCACACCTGTAAGTGTGACTATTTGGAATAGTCAAATGTCTGTCCTTAAATGGCTTTTCTTCTCAACTGATTTTCTTCTCAAATGACTTCCTCTTTGCACAAGCTTCCATTCCAGATAATATCGGAATCCCTGCTATATCCCTAAGGGCAAGACTAAATCCCTTTAAGTAGACGTCTGCTCAGCATCCATCTCCCCATCTTCTGCTGACAGCACTAATTTCCTTCAAGGAAATAACCATCCCTCACTCTCAGGCTGTATGTTTCTGCAGACTTCCATGGAGGACACAATGGCCCACCCTGGCCGACGGGAGCACCCATCCCTCTTTCCACAATGATCAGTTCAGACCAATCCAGCATTTTACCCAAGGTGGATTTTTGCCAGAATAATTAGAACACTCCTCTGCTGGCTGCTAAGAAGGAGAACAGAGCTAGAAGTATGTGTGTGTATGGGGGTGGGGGGTGTTAATTCTTTGCTCTCTTGATGAAAGAACCTGAGAAGGAAGCTATAAAAGACAAAGGCAAAGTTGAGAGGGGATGAGAAATAGATCCTTGGTGAATGTTGTGAGCACGTATTGGAGTTTTCAATTTCACAAGCCAAGCATTTCTTTTTATTGCCCACACAGGTGAATTTATGTCACTTGCAACCTTCTTCTCAGACTTTGAAGGGGGACTGTTTGCAAAATGGTCATAATTCTGTCCCTATAACCACACTCTTGAGTAGTCCCCTTCCACACTGACTCTGAGTTGAGCCACGTCACTTGCTTCAGCCCATGAGGCAATAGCAAATATGACAGAATCAGAAGCTTGAAAGTGCTTGTCCTGTCCTGCTGTTCTTGAGACTCCTGTGACCACCTCCATGTGAACAAACCAAGAAGAGACATGTGGCCCGGTTACTTCCATTGTCCCAACCAAGAGCCAGATTGTCAGATGTGTGAGGAGGAGGCCATTCTAGATCGACTAGCCCCAGCTGAGCCTCCAGCTGCCTGTGGCTCAGAACAGAAGTATTGGGTCACTCACAGAAACAAGAAAAACAATGGTTGTAGCTCTAAGTACCCGTGTTTGAAGTGCTTTATTTTGCCTCAAACGCTGATACAGGCTCTGCACAGGGCAGAGAACCAGCTAATTCTTTCAGAATTAAACTGAATTAGGCAGAGAGAAAACGTATCACATCCAGGCAAGAGAAAGAGCTGAGGATGTGGGTGAGGGACAGAGCTAAGTCTTAAGGGGCTGTGGCCACAAAACAGAGCAGGCGGAGCTGGAAACCAGAAGGTTCTATTCTCAGAGGAGGGAGGGATACTCAGCTGATTGAAAACTTACTTGTAGGCTGCTCTGTGGGCAGTTGATAGTCAGGTTCTCCAGAAGGCTGGTCTAGACCTAGGGTGGGGGGGGGGGGCGGTGGATATAGAGATTGTGAATTAACACCAAGAATCTGGGATAAGCTTTAAGTATTTCTTAGTTTCCTATTAAGTTTTTCAACCCATTTTGAGGAACTGATTTTTGTCTTCTTTAGGAATATTTCAAAGACATCTGCAAATCCTGATAGTAATGGCAATGTTATTAATAGCCACTCTAATACTACTACTAATTATTATTATTGATGAGTGCTTTATGCTATGGAATGTCCTTTTAACCTGAATTATCAGTTTTGGGGAGTTAATCAAAAATGATGCTGGGCTCTCAGAATGTCTTTTTTTATATTTTATTTTATTTTATTTTATTTTATTTTATTTTATTTTAGAGAGAGAACACAAGTCAGGGAGAGGGACAGAGGGAGAGAGACAGAGACAGAGAGACAGAGAGAGAATCTCAAGCAGGCTCCATGTTCAGTGTGGAGGAGACTCAGGGCTCAATCCCACAACCCTGGGATCATGACCTGAGCCGAAATCAAGAGGTGGACACTCAACTGACTGAGCCACCCAGGTGCCCCTCTCAGAATGTCTTCATAGAGGTATCAGCTGTAGAACAAGTGAAGTGAATGTGGCACTTTATGCTTTAGTACCTAAAGAGAAGACTCCACGGGGGGGAAAGAAAGAGGAGGAATGGGAAGAACTCCTTACTTCCGTGAGGAAAAAGACTACTGTGTCAGGAAGGGAAAGACAGAAAGAGTGAGTTTTCATGGGGCAGTGTAAACAGAAGTTGAGCGGGGGCAGGAGGGGGGTGCATTTCTTTGAATCGGCATTTACATAGCATTTACTTTGTATGGGTCCATGGTTTAAGCACTTTAGACATATTATTTAATCCTCACACTGTCTGAGAGACACCTTACTTTCAGAAATAGGCACAGAGATCTGAGATGCCTTATTTTTAGAAACTGAGGCTCAAAAATGTTAAGTAATTTGCCCAAGGTCTCACAACTAGGAAGTGGCAGGGCTGAGACCTGAATCCAGGCTTGTCTGAACCAGGCTCTGTGTGATTAGCCACCACACTACAGTGCCTGCCAGAGTCAAAACGTTCTTCTCATCAGTCATAGTAAAGAATTTGTCCCTTTCATCAAAGTTGCTGAATTTATTGGCATAAAGTTGTCCATAATATTCCCTAACTTGTCCTTAATATCTGTAGATTAGTAGTAATGTCCTCTCTCATTCCTGATAATGGTGAGGTTGCATCTTCCCTCTTTTTTGCCTTGATTTTTGTTTTTTTTTTTTTCCTTTTTTTAAAGTTTATTTTTGAGAGAGACAGAGACAGCATGAGTGGGGGAGGGGCAGAGAGAGAGAGGGAGACACAGAATCCCAAGCAGGCTCTGAGCTCACTGTCAGCACAGAGACTGACATGGGGCTCAAACTCACGAACCGAACAGTGAGATCATGACCTGAGCTGAAACCAAGAGTCAGACGCTTAAACCAACTGAACCCTCCAGTTGCCCCTGCCTTGATTAGCTTTATAAAGGTTATTGATCTTTTCAAAGCAGCAGCTTTTGGCTTCACTGATTTTTTTCTATTGTTTTTCTGTTTTCTAGTCCATCGATTTTTGCTCTTACCTTTATTATTTTCTTCCTGTTTCCTTTAGGTTTAATTTGCCCTTCTTTTTCTAATTTCTTAAGATAGAAACTAAGCATCAATTTGAAGCCTTTTTAAAAACATAAATGAGCACTCAATGTTACAAGTTTCCTGCTAAGCACTGCTTTAGCTGCAGCCCACAATTTCCATGTTTTCATTTTCATTCAATTCAAACTTTCTTCTAATTTCCCTTGTGTCATTAATCACATTCAGACAGTATAGTTTAGTGGCTAAAAACTGCTTCCTGGCGTTCATCTTCCTGAGTTCCAATCTCATCTCTACCTCCTTCTAGCTGTGTGAGCTTCAACAGTTTGCTTAACCTCTCTAGTCCTCAGTTTCTTCATCTATAAAAAGGGAATAATAGTATCTACTTCACTATACCATCCTACAAGTCCCCTGAGGGGGTCTAAAACCTGCTCAAGACTGTCCTTTCCCACCTGGGGTGGTGACAGAGATCTGGGACCCCTTGTCCATTAGTCCGCTGTCCCCCAGGGCATTGCTGGCCAGCAGCCAGACCCTGTATCGTGTAGAGGGCTGCAGCCCAGTCAGTGTGAAGGTGGTGGCCTGAGGTGGTAGGACATCCATGTACAGGATCCCTGGAGTCCCCAGAGCCTCATACCTGCATGAGAGGAAGGGCAGTCATTGAGGGAGGTGCCCCAGCCCTGCTGGCTGCCATCCCTTCCTGCCTTGACAGGAACCCACCTGATCTGGAACCTCTGTGGCAAACCCCCATCAAAGCCAGGCTTCCATTCCAACCCCACTGAGTATGGGGTCATGCTCATGACCTTTAATCCTGTTGGGGGATCTGGGCGGCCTTTGAGGAAAAGGATGAGGGAAATAGAGGATACAAAAGGGTTCTGCAAGATTCCTTCCAGATTTTTCTAAGAATGATTTTAAATATACAGTTGATTCTTGTTATTAGTAGTGGTTATGTTCTATAAAGTTTCTATGACCACTGAATTACAGAATATCAAATCATTGCTTCTGGGAGAAATGCAGAGTCAGACTCCTGTGAGCCTGCAGTCACATTTTCATCAACCAGTCAATACATGATCTTGTTTTGTGTGTGCTTCTGTCTAAAGACACCTTATTTAATATATATTATTGATCGACTCATTAACATTGAACTCACGGCCAACAGTGTCATAATTGATGTTTGAAGGAAGCCTATCCAACAGAAGTGTTTTCTCCATATGTTTAGGAACAGTAGATAGCAATTCAGGACTGTGCCTACAGACCATTTTAAATCATTTTAAATAGCAAGATCACTAACAAAAAGCACAAAAGTGCAAAAAAAAAAAATGTGGCACCAGATAGGGCCACAAAGAAGACACTTCGTTATAGGATCAAAGCTGGAACGAGAAGGCAGAGTGTCACCTTATTCTACCCCAGCTGAGAATGTCCTCACTGGGCAACTCAATTTTTTTGCCTGCTCTGGACATGTCCCCAAGTGACCAAGAAAGCAGCATGAGTGTTTATTTTGAGGTTACAAATAAACTTTAGCAAGTAGGCAAATTTACAAATACAGACTTGACAAGTAATGGGTATTGGCTGTACATGACATACGTTCCTTGTGTGGATTTTTTGGTGCCTATTTCACATCCATTCCTCATTTCTTCTGGTTACAAAATCCTGAGTATCCTTTGGAAAACCACTAGCCCACATTCTTAGGCCACATGCTTCTGATGGAAGTGACTCCACTCCCTTGTAGGATAGATTTGTGTCCAGGCCAAACAAACCAGAATGTCGCCTTCCCTGACCACGGGGTTTGTTCAGGGGTGGGATGGGAGCTGAGTAGAGCCAATGAGTCTTAACTCTAGTACTTTCATACCACTGTTAGGAAAAGAAAAAGATTCTATGTCCCCTAGGAAGTCTAACAGCCCTCCATGAGGAGCCTTAGAATAAAGCCAACACAGAAAAGCAGACCTGAGAGACAGAGAGTTCTGGATGGCAGTGAACCTAGATCTAGCAACTCCTGATGATCTACTTTTCGGTTACTTGGGCCAATAAATTATCCCTCACCCACCCACTGCCTTTTTTTTCTTTGCTATGAGTTTTCCTAAAGATCCAGAATCTATTAGGATTTTCAGGGCAGGCAGAAACTCCATCCTCACTCATAAACACCTCTCAGGTTTGGGGAACACTGCCATTCTGGGCCAACTAGAGATTGGGTTTGACCCAGGGAGCACCCTCCCAACACCCTCACACCCCACTCCCACCATACTGATGCTGACGAGTTGAATGTTGGTGCGGTCTGAGCCAAGGGGGTTGGTGGCTGTGCACGTGAACAGGGCATAATCCTGGGCCGCAGACACATTGGCAATCGTCAGGAGACTGCTGTGGACCATACCCTGGTGGTATGTGTGTTCTGTGTATCTGGAGAAGAGGTGTGGCAGGGACTCAGGGAAGGTAACTAGGGTTGGGGGACCAAAGTTGGGACTAGGGTGCTACATGGCTAGGCCTTGACTCACCTGGGATCCTGGAGATCCAGAGCGACTCCATTTTTGGTCCAAGTGAAGACGATGTTAGGGACACCTCGGGCACGACAGTGGAGGGTGGCAGAACTGGTGCTATCTCCAGCTGCTGCCACCTTAGTTAGGGGAGTGGGGTGCTCCACCTGGGGGGCAACTAGGAGGGGTTGTTGGTCAACATAAGGTATGTGGAAGGACATGAGAAATGTGGGCATAGTGGCAGGCCTTGAAGTCAGGATTTTGGGTGTCACTCACATCTGACAACAAGTCGGACCAGCCCTCGGGCTGGAGGTGCTACTCCATTGTCCACGATGCACTGGTAAGCACCAGCCTGGTCCAGTTTGGCATGGTGAATTCGAAGACGCCCTGTGGATCCCTTTGACATCTTCTCCATGTCATCCAGGCTGTGGTCCTCTTCCTCTTCTCCCTTGAGGCACAAGATACAGGAGATGGCCCCCAAGTCTGACCCCAGCTCTGTTATCCCCCAAACTGGGTCCCTCCTATATCTTTATTCTCCTAGGCACAATCATCCTCCACAGATCTAGCAAAGAAAAAATTCCCTATCCATTCCCCCAGTCATCCATCTATCTATCCATTTATCCAATCATTTGTGCATGGGTCCATCCATTCATCCACCAATCCAGACAACTATTCACCCATCCATTTATCCAACCATTCATGCTTGGAACCATTTATCTACCCATCCACCTGTCTATTTGACCATGCACCTGTTTATCAATTTATTCATTTATCTGTCCATCCATCTCCCTCTCCTATCCATTCATTCATTTGCCCATTCATTCACCCAGCTATTTATCTTCCTTCTATCTATCCATCTGCCCACCCTTCCATCTGTCCACCCATCCACCTCATCTATTTGTTCATATGCGCACATACCCATAAATACATGCAACTGTTCATCAGTCCATCCAGATACCTATTTATTTATCTCTTCATCTCTCCACTGACCTCTGCACCCATCCATCCATGCATCCATCCATAATCTTTTCACAGACATCTTTCTACTGATGGTGTATTTATCCATCCATTTACTCTCTAATCTAATCCATTTATTTCTCTCATTCAGTCATTTACCTACTTATCTATTCACCATCAGTCTATTCATTCACTTGTCCATTTGTCCATCCATCCATTCATTCATTCATCCATCCATCCACCTACCTATTGATCCATATATCCATCTACCTGTCCACCCACTCATTTGGTTATCTAGCCACAAATGCACCCATCCATCTGCCATTCACCTGCCAGTTCTCCAGTTCACTGGAGTATGTCCCAATAAAGATGTAATTATACAGGATCACGTAGATGTGATCCCTCCTCCCAAGGAATTCACAGTTAAGAAAACACATCCCCAGACCCCACTTCCATTTACCAAAGGTTGGATCCTTACCAGCCTCTCCCAGTTGAACATCCCTGGAAGGATGGGATTGGCATCAACGGTGCAGACTATATCCACAGAACCCCCAATATTCACCTCAGTAGGGTCCTGGAGAACTCGTATAGTGGGGGCATCTGGGGGAGGCAAGGATTTGGGGAAGGCACTTGGGCCTACACAATTGATGGTGAGAGAAGGTCCCAAGTAGGAGAGGTGTCTTAGAGGTGTTCAGGAAAGTTACAGGTGTAATACAGACTGCCCTTTATGAAGAGCACTTGGAGTAAAGTTCTCAGTGTTAGTGAGACATTCCCCACCCTCTGCTGTGTCTCTGTAGTGACAAGGGTAGGTCTGGTGGACTTCCAGGATTGTGTGGAAGTGGAGCTTCCACAGCGGGCTTGGCTTCCTGATGAGAGTAATTCCTGTGTAGGTGGGCCCCCTGTCTGAGCAAATTCCACATAGAGTCTCACTAGTGGACAGGGTTCCCAAAGTGGGAGTGACTCCATCACAGTAGAGGCTCCCGGAGTGGGAAGCTTTCAGGATGGGTGAATATCTCTGGGTGTGTGGAGCTTCCACAATAAGGAGACTCCACAGCGGGCAAGGTTCCCTGAGTTGGTGTGGCTTCCATGGAGGGCAGGCCCCCCAGAACACTCTCGTTTCCTAGGATGATGAAGGGGGCTCACAGTGCACATCCAGCCGCACTAGCGCTTCGGCGGTGCCCTCTGAGTTCTGGCAATGCAGCTGATAAAGGCCATCGTCAGCACGGGTCACGTTCCATAGCTGCAGAGCTCCACCGGACAGGATGCGATGCCGAGGGCCACCAGCTGGGGGAGGTCAGGGTGAGGGGCCTGCACCCTTCTCTACGTCCAGGAGACCCACACCCTTCTCTCTGCCCACTCCGCGCACCTGGGCTGAGGCGGTAGCCCCGGAAGGTCCAGTTGAAGGCCTCCGGGGCAGGGTTGGCAGACACAGACACAGGCAGCAGTGCCTCACCCTGCTCCACCGCGGTCACCACAAGCACCTGCTCCCCCAGGAACTCTGGAGGGTCTGTGGAAGGAGCACCACCACGAGTCAAGATTGTTGTTAAGGCTGGGGCCCGAGATGGATTTGAGATACCGGTATAAGGGTTAAAGTTAGGTCATAACTAGATTTAAGGTTGTGGACAAGGTAACAAGTTCAGAGCTGAGCTCAGAGGTTAGGTTCAGGATAGAGGTTAGAATCCAGTGTAGGAAAAGGATGAAGGCCAGAGTCAGGTTAGGAGATGGAGAGAGGGTTCGGGATGGAGGTCACTGTCAGGGGTCAGGATAGAGGGCAAAGGCAAAATGGAGGTTGGACAGGATTGGAGTTGGTGTAGAGTCGGGGGTCAGGATAAAGGTCCGGAAAGTTTCAAGCTTTAGATTGGAGATAGAGGACAGTGTCAAGGTGAAGACCCAAGTAGTAGAGGATCAGGAGGGAATCCAGAGGGTTCCACATACACAGCACATTGAGGCGGTAGAAGGCGCTCATGGTTTCCCGCAGCTCAGTGCTGTGGGCTCGGCAGGTCACTCGGTGGCCGTGGTCACGGGATGACATTCTCAGAAGGACACTCCTGGCTGCTGCAGATCCTTTGAATGGGGCACTACGGGGTGGTATGGCCACACTTTCCAGCCTGTGGACCAGGCAGGGGTGGCGGAGTCAGGCCAGAGCCAGCTCAGGGATGGAACCAGAGCCAGAGGCATACTAGGTACAGGGCAGGACACCAGGGGTGGGGAGGGGAGCTCAGACGGTAAAGAGGCATGACCAGAACCAGAGAGTGGTGGGGCCGTTCGCACTCTCACCTCTCCCCCTCCTTGTCCCATGACAAATTGACAGGAGGGTTACTGCTAACGCTGATGCAAGTCAAGTTTAAGGCATCCCCTGGGCGCAGCGCCGACGCATTGGCCAGGATCGTCACGTTTGTTGGGGGAACTTCAAGAATGAGTCGGAAAAGCGAGACTCAGAGCCTGCTTCCGCCTCACCTAGACTCCAGGCCCAGCTGCACAAGTCCTGGCTCTTGGCATCCACTGTCCCCCAGCCGGGCTCTGGCTTAGTTTCCCGCCGCGACCAAGCCCTCCCCCAGGCCACGGCCGTGCGCGCCCTCACACTGCACCACAAGCTGCGTAGATGCGCTGAGCTGACCCGCCTTGCACGTGAACTTGGCCTGGTTGTCCGACGGACCCGTGATCAGTACAAGCTCGCGGGAGAAGGTGCTCCCCGACTTCTCCAGACTTCCCAGCTGCACCCGCCGCGGCTCCTGGGGCGGCCGCGGTTCGGTCACCGCACGGGAGTCCTGAGGGCAAAGACTGACGGGGGGACCGCGTAGGCCTGCCATTTCCCCCAGAAAGAGCCTCATCGGGTTGGCTGCCCCCAGTCCAGATAAAGCCTTCCTGTGATGAAGAAAAGGCGCCCCCTTCCGCTGGCACCCAGCTAGGGTAGAGGAATGGGGATTGGAACTGAGCACCTCCCACCTGGAGTCTCTCCCACTTACCCTGGACCCCCAGAGCTCCGCGGTTTTTCGGTGGGATCTGGCTTCCAGGCCCACGCCCCCATTCCCCGCCCCGCCTGCTCTGCTCTCTGGAGGCCAGCAGTTGTTAGCGCCCCCTGCCGACCCTCAGCCCCACTCCTCAACAACCACTCCAGCTACGCTTAGCAACCACCTGCCTGGAAACTCCCATGGAATCCCCAAGCCTTTCCCAGAATTTCTTCATTTTTTCCTATCTTTAGTTCTTTTTCTTTACATTCCCACTTTCCCCAAAGATTTCCTTTGATTGTTCTCTTAATTCCATAGTCTTTCCACAGGTTTCTGAATCCTTTCCCAATATTCTATTACCCTAAAATAGTCTTTTACCTGTGTAATGCCCAAATTCTTGGCATTTTCCAAGAATTCTCTCCAATGAAATTTCCTATAATCCCTAGTCTTTCCCCCAAAATTTCCACTAGCCCCCTAATTTCCCAGGATTTTCTCAGAATTCTGTCAGAATTTCTCTTAATTTTAATGGAATTTCACTTTCTTACCCCCAAGTCCCACGAATTAATTAATATGAATAGATTTACAAATGTTCTGTGGAATAACTAGTCTCTCCCCAAAATTTCCAGCCTCTACCCTATCTTTGTCTTTGTTCCTGGAATTCTTAGTCTTTCTCTAAAATTCCTGCCATTGCATCCGAATCCCCAAAATTTCATGAGAATTTTCTTTACTTTTGATGAAATTAATTGCCTTTTCTCTAGAATTCCCTATCCTGATCTAGAATGCCTTCTTTTTCCCCAGAATTCTCACTGTTTTCCCAGAATTCCAAGAGTTTTCCTAGGATTCCATTTAATTCTAATGGCATTTGTGTCTTTCCCAGTTCCCTACCAAAACTCAAACTCGCCAGTATTTTTCAAGAAATTCAAGTTTTCCCAAGATTTCCCAAGACTCTGGAGGAAAGAAAGGGCTTCATCTTTCCCCCACTTTTCTGGCCACCCCACACCCCTTGCTTGGCACCGACCTTGAACCAGGTAAGAGATGGGTCTGGGTTGCCTCCAATGGCCAAACACACCAGCCTCACCCGAGTCCCAGCCCGGAGGCGCTGTCCCTCTGGGGGGCCCTCTATCCACAACTTCTGGGCAGGATCTGTGGGGAGAGCCAGGAAGAATGGCCTTTCTCTCTGGGCTGGGCCTGACGGGGGTGGGGGTGGGGGGTGGGGAGGGGTCTCTAAGGGATGGGGCACCTCTGGGCAAAGGTGGGGGCTCACATTTCACATTCAGGATAAGTGACTTCTTGAAGGTCTCCTTGGTGAAGGCCTCACTAAAGGCTTCACACGTGAGGGTCAGACCATTGTCCTCCCGTCGCACTAAGAACGTCAAGTTGGACATGGAGATGTGGCCACCATGCAGGCCCTGGCAGGGAGAGAGCTTCAGACTTGGGAACGAGATCACTCCCATCCATGGTACTGAGGGCTGGGCTCAACTGGGACCCTAGCAGGGACACATAAAGCATCTCCACCCTCTCCTCTGAGACCCAGGAGGCCAGGACCCCAGTGCATACTCCCCAAGGACCAAGGCATCCAGGCTGCCGGACCCATCCTCGCCCAGATCCAGGAGTCATGCCCTCAGCTCCCTCCTCCCTCAGACCCGGGAGCCTGGCCACCGCCTCACATCCATGACCATGTCTTCTGTGGGCAGCAGCTGCCGCCAACCCAGCCACCATCGCAACAGGACCCGTGGGCGACTGGACTTGGTGATGCAGGAGAGTGTAACGTTCTTGTTCTCAGACTGGGACGCAGATCCCAGGATGGTAATGGCACTGGGGGGGACTGCAGAGACGATGGACAGAGGAGAGACACTAAACTAGGCTGGATGCCTCACAGGCCGGCCCAGATAAGGGACTGGGGACAGATGACAAGGTCTTTGGCATCAGTCAGGCATGATTTGGGGGCACAAACAGATGGTTCTCTGGGGCACAGACTGACAGACGGGCAGCTGGCATCAGGACTCACAGGTGACCTGCAGGGTGACCCCACGTTCCTGGGTTCCCGTCGATACGCTGTTGTGGGCCTCACAGCTGAGCCTTGCCCCGTGGTCTTCTGGTCGCACAATCATCACTAGCATGCTTCGGGCCACTGCCTCAGCATGCTCTGTGCCCCACGCTGTGGACATGGGCTGGCCATTCTGGAGACAGAGACAGACCTGGGCCAGCTCAGGGCCAGCTCCTCCCCCTACCCTCCCACCCCCATGCCTGCCTCCGCCCTCACCTTCAGCCACTGCAGTGTGGCTGGCGGATTTCCCCCTCGGGACACACACAGCAGCTCCAAGCTCTGTCCTGCCCGCACGTGCCCCTCGTCCAGGCCTGGCCATTCAATGACAGGAGGTCCTGGGGGGACTGGGAAGCAGCACCCATTGGGCCTGTGGAGCTCATCCATTCTTTCCAGGACCCACGACCTGCCTCTTGAACCCCCATGTTTCCCCTTGAGAGTCTGAACCTTCCATAATCCCTGAACTCCCCAGGACCCCCAATTCCTGCTTCCCACCCCTAATGTCCATAGCTGACTCAGTCCCCTACTTACACAGAACATTCATGGTGACCGAGACCCGGATAGGGGTGTCCAATGCTGGGCTGGACCCCTCACAGACCAGCAGCTTCCCATTATCTGAGCTCTGAGGTGTCACCCTGGGGTGGGAAGTTGGGGTTCTGGAGTCAGAGTCATCTGAAATTTGGGGAGTCGGGGTGAAGAGGTGGGGATCCCAGTTTCCCACATCTGGTCTAAGTTTCTCTGCTGGTTTCCTCTAGGATCTAGAGTTCTATGGAAGACATCTGGGGGGTCAGCAGTGAAAACTGGGATCCCGGAGCCCACACCAAAGCCCTTGTACTTGATGCTCTGGAATTTGCATTCATTCCCATGAAGATGTTTTGAAGTGTCAGAGTAAAGAATTAGGTCCCAGATGTTCACACCTGACTCTAGTCTCTGTGCATAAATCCCTGGGATATGGGGTTTTCATGGGAAAATTTGGGGGCCAGGCTGAGGGAAGGCATCCCAATTTTCATACCTGGCTGTGGCCTCTGTGGTGAAGAGTTTCTCCCGGGACCCCACATTCACATTAGCAGAGATGTCAGAAACTGTTTGTTCACCTTAGGGTAACAAGAGGGCTAGAGGGGTGCCAGGTTCCCCTCAAGGTAGATCCTGAAGAGAATGGCCTGGAAATCCTAGGGTGCACATATTGCCCCCTCCCTCCTAGTTCCAGAGGAAAAGCACCAGCTCTGTTCCTCCGCACGTTCAGCCCTCCTGGAGTCCCTGGGGCCAAGTCCTGGGCCTCACCCCTGTCCTCACCACCTTGCTGGGTTGTATCACTCACCCCCATCACCCAGCTTCTTGCTTCTGCACCAACGATGACACGCATATCTCTGTCTGGAGCCTCGGGCTCTTCCCTGAGTTCCAGACCTGCAGTCCTGCGATCACTCTGGTACCTTTCCCTGGATGTTCCCTCCTATTTACAGGGTCTCACGCTGACCTCAACATCTCTCCAGGCCCCCTCCTGCATCCCCATCACTCAGGAAGGTCCTATTTTCTGGGACCCCCAGGAGGGCACTGGGTGGGGACACACCCCCTCCCCACTCCAGAGGCTTTACCCTGTTCCCACCAATTCACCCACTCACTCTGGATGAAGGTGATGTCAGGTGCTGGCTTTGCATCCCCAGACACACAGCTGACCACGTACTCCTGCCCAGCTACCCATGTGACTGTGCTTCCTGCCTCAGGGGTCAGCTGAAGCACCTTGGGGGGCACTGGTGAGAAAGGGTCTGAGGTGAGCTGCCACCACTGAGAAAGATATGAGGATTTGGGTTTTCAGTCTCATTGCTCATGAAATGAGCTCGGCGCCCTGGGTCTGGGACTGGGGACTGGGGACTGGGGACTTGGAACCCTGGGCCCTGGGATAGGAGAGGGCTGGAAATCTGGACTCAAGGGTCCTGGGGGTCTCTCACCCATACCCAGGATGGTAAGGATCACTCTGGGGGACACGAGCTCGGGGCCTGTCTCTGAGCGGCCGACCTGACATTCATACTCTGCATCGTCGCTGAGGTCACATGCTTCAATGTGCAGGTGGAATTCACCTGCAGGTAAGACCAAGAGTCCCAGGTCAGGGCCACAGTCAGCCCCTGCTGGTGGCTTAGAGTCTTAGTCCCTGACCGCTTACCTCTATCAGGGTCCCCTTCTAGGCGGTACCTCGGAAAGCTGGGGATCCTAGGATCAGGACCTAGGAGTAGCCCATCTTTGGCCCATTGCACCGCACTGCCAGGGGCGCTGACCCCACACCGCAGCTCAGCAGTGGCCCCCTCGACCACCGTCAAGTTTTCAGGCAGAGCCCAGAAGCCTCGGGGGGCGGAAGCAGGGAGTGGCAAATGCGCCAGGCCTGGGGACACAGGGCTGTCAGCAGGAGAGGGCAGGGGGTCTGTCTGGAGAACACGAGTGGGAAATGAGGGCCACATGGTGCTGGGTCACAAGACCAGGATTCCACTCACCTGTGGTCAGCAGCCCCAGAAGGAGCAGGGGAACCCTGCCAGGGGTCCTCAGGGCCATCCCGGGTCCTCTGCCTGTGGCTCCTGTGGTGTCCACTGCCTACCTGCTGCCTCTGTTTCTGTCTTTCTCTGGGTCCTTCTATGTCTCTTGCTTTGCTTCTTGTCCCTCTTTGTCCATTTGTCTCCTTCTCTTTCTCTGGTTTCCTCTCTTCCCAGGAGTCAGTCCATCAGTCTCTCTCTCCCTCTCTCTCTCTCTCCCTCTCTCTCTCTCTTTTTCCTCCTTTTCAGTCTCTTCTCTCCAGCCACCCACTCCCCTGCTCTCCTCTCACCACTCAGTCCCTCAGGGAGGATGGCTGCTCAGAGTCCGGCAGGCCTCAGGAGCCCAGGAGAGTGATGAGGCTGATGTGATCAGTGGCAGAGACCCTCAGTGACAGAGACCCAGCCACTGTCGTCTTCACAATGCTGCCTCCCCCAGGCGCCCTCCCGAGAGCCTCCAGTTCCAGGCCTCTGCCCAGCAGGCTCCTCCCAGCCCATCCAGAGCATGAAATCCCCTGTCAGCACATGCCAGGAATACTCCTCGGTGCCTCCCCAGCCCCGATGACCCCAAGAGCCTGGCTTGGGCCAAGGATAAGGGGGAGCAGGTCAGACCCAGGTGGAGAACTGGGTCATCTAGGACTCCCCAGCTCTCTCCTCCCCTGGTACATGATCTTGGCAAGTGTCTTCCTTCCCTGAGTAGACCTCATTCCCCCCATTGCCATCGGGGGTCTCTGCTGGAGAGCGTGCAAGGGTGTGTTTGACAGACCGCAGGAGTGCAGATATCTGTGTGTGCATGTGTGTGTGAGTGCACGAGCATGCATGTGAGCATGGGGAAGTGAGAGTGAATTGTGCCCTGTGAAGGTATACGCAAGAGTACGTGAGGTACATGGGGCGCCTGGGTGGCTCAGTCGGTTAAGCGTCCGACTTCGGCTCAGGTCGTGATCTCACGGTTTGTGGGTTGGAGCCCCGTGTCGGGCTCTGTGCTGACAGCTCGGAGCCTGGAGCCTGCTTCGGATTCTGTGTCTCCCTCTCCGCCCCTCTACTGCTCATACTCTGTCTCTCTCTGTCTCAAAAATAAATAAAAACATTTTTAAAAATTAAAAAAAAAAGAGTACTTGAGGTATAAGTGTGCAAGGCAGTCAGAGTGGTGGGAGTGAAAGGCGGAGCTCAAGACTACACTCGCTGAGTGGGTATAGGAGCGAGCCCAGCTTGGGAGCCCTTGGCTGTGTGAGTTTTAGTTCATGAAGCTTCCCTCTGTCTCTCCCCAGGTTCCCCCTTCCCCTCCTTCCCCCTTCCCCTCCTTCCCCCTTCCCCTCCTCCCCCATCTCTCTCCTCCTTTCCTCCCTCCCTCCCTCTCCATAAGGTGGTTACACCTCAGTCAACCTTTACCTCCGTCACTGTCTCTCTTTATGCCTCTACATGTCTCTGTTTTTCTGTCTTTCTTTGTTCTCATCTCTATCCCCCACTCTCCCCCCAGTGTTCTGTCTCTCACACGCACCAGAAACTCACTAAATATTTGTTCTCAGTCAATATCTGATTATACCTCTTTCTTTTATTTGTTTCTCCATCTCTGAGTCCTCCTGTTTCTCACATCTTTGAATTTTATAACCATATGCTGCTTGGCCTGCCCTCCCCATCCCAGTGTGCGCACACACACACACTCACATGGGATAAGCTTCTTCTGCCTGCTTATCTCCTGCAGGAATTGGAACGGCCCGTTTCCTCCCCCCCACTCCTATCGCCATGACTCCCTCCTCTGGTCTTCCTCCAGGAACAAGATGAGGCATCTGGCCTGAGCCCCCACAGCTCCATACTTCATGTTTGCTCTAGTCGTTCTGCTTCCCTCCCATTACTGACCCCTTGCCCTCCTCCACATTCCCTCTCCCAACTGCCGCCCCCCCCCCCCCACGCCTCCCGGGGCACAGACTAGATGCAGAACTGGAGGTTCTGTCTTAGGGCCCTCTCACCAGATGGTGTCCCTCAGGGCCAGGGTGTAAAGCTGTCCGTTGCTGGGACCTTTAATTAGCACAAACCTTCCACCCTCCACTTTGGCTGTTTTCCTTCTCTGGATGCTCCTGGGACCTCAGGCTCTCCATCTTTCCATGCCTGTGGCCCAAGAGAGCTAGGAAGGGGAAGCGATGTCAGGTGTCTGGAAAAACAGCCTTACTACCTGACTTCCTCTCCAAGACTCAGGAGTCCTGGCTCCAAGCTCATCCTATGTCAAAATGCAGTCACTGGAGTCCCCAGAAGGAAGCCAGTTCAGGCCGCCAGACCTAGAAGTCTCTCAGACTCAGGAGTCCTGAAGCTTCTCCCCAAGGTCCTAGGAGTTGAGGCCTCCAACCGTCCCCCCTCAACGCACACACAGGACTTAGGGCAGATGTTCACCGTCTGTGATTTTCAAATCCTCCTGGGCCTGCGTGGGGGTGGGAGAGATTGGTGGTTAATCCACTGACTCTAAGACTTAAGACCAGATTTTCTGACCCCCTATCATCCTCTCCCAACTGCACCATGCTGCACGCAGGGGACCTAGCTGAGTCTCCAGCTCCTCAGAAACTGGCAGTTCAGGCCATTAACTTGTCAGTCAACAGAGGTCTGTTCGCCCAGTCTTAGAATCCTAGAGTCCAAACGCCTGCCATGTGAGGACGTCAGAATCTGAGCTCAGGAACGAGAGAGAACCTGAGTGTGGGCCCCCAGTCACTACAGGCTCAGGAATGTCAGACCCAGGGTCCCAGCCCCCTCCAGGTCGCACTCGATTGGCTTGGGGTCCCGCCCACCTGCCGGGCCAGCTGCGCAGCGCACCGGCCGGCCAGAAGCGTGGGAACGCCCCAGCTGGGCGGCAGGCGGCCGTCAGGACAAGCTGCGCGGTTCCCAGCCTCCCCGCCTGCCCCAGCTCGGGCACCGCCGCCTCCCAGCCGTCGCCCAGCAACCACAGCGGGGACGAGGGGCTGAGCCGGGACTGCGGGGTCTCGGGAAGGCGGGGGATGCTGGGGGCCTGGATTCCTGGATCCTTGGACGTGCTATGGGTTGCAGCAAAAGGGGTTCAACCCCTTTTTAAGAGGGGTTTTGAAGCGAGAAGAGCTGGACCCCCTCCTCTTCTCGGGGGTCCCGGTTGCCCCAGGCACCCCGGTGTCCTCTTCTTGACCCTCAGGCCCAGGCGGGGCCCGGGCCCCGCCTCCCCAGGGCGCGGAAACTAGCGAGGCCCCAGAGGCTCCCGTTTATAGCTTCGTTTCCACTCAGCGCCGTCCCTCCGAGGACCTGGGCTGAGCAAGTTTCTTCCACTCTCTCCCCCCGCCATGTCCCCCACAAGCCTGGCTGGGTGCAGGTGTCCAACTCAGCCGGGACGCCCTTCTTCGACCCAGGTGTTCTGGCTCCCAGACCCCAATTTGGCTGGGGCGCCCGCCCGCGGGGAAACCCCGCCCTGGTTGCCCCCATTCATCCAAGTCTCTGCCGCGCGAGTTCCTCAATGGGAAAGGGCGGGTCTCCAAGGGGGCGGGGCGAGTGGGATCGGGCCCTCCCCGGTCTCTCAGAGACAGAGGGCGCGGAACCCGCCTGTGTTTCAGAGTGTTGGAGCCTGCAGCTGGGCAGACTGCGGGAACTCCAGGCCAGAAACGGGGTGGCCTCTAGCCTGGGGCGAAGAGTCGGGCGCGAAGGGAGCTCCCACCAGGGTTGTGAGAGGTGTGCTATTGAGGAAGAAGTTAGCAGGAAAGCCCGTGCAGCAAGTCTGCGGAATCTTGGGGGACACACGACGGGGATGCTGGTCTCCGCCCTCCTCGTTCTCCTCTTCTGCCTCAGAGGGCATGCAGGTACCTCTAGGGACGGATGAATTTGGGGGGAGGATTGTTTGCCAGCTGCCTCTTTACTGGGGTGGATGGAACTGGGGGTTCAGACTCCTAGATCTGCCGGACGAGAACTTCGGGAGCCTAGGCTCCTGGGTCCCGAATGAGGGAGCTAAGATCGTTCCTAAACTCAACCTTACTCCCTTCCCCCAATTCTCCTAGGCCCGTCGCCCCATTTCCTGCAACAACCGGATGACCTGGTAGCACTGCTGGGGGCTGAGGCCCGGCTGCCCTGTGCCCTGGGCGAATACTGGGGGCTGGTTCAGTGGACCAAGGACGGGCTGGCTCTAGGGGGTGAAAGGGACCTACCAGGTGAGACTGTTCTCTCTACTCAGGAGGGGTTGGCTCCAGGTGGGGGTGCTGAGCTTGCGCCGTATCTGAAGTCTCTGTTTTAATGTTTTCAAATTTAGGAAATTGATGGGCTCAGATAAACATCTGGGAGAACTGAAGTTTTAGCTTCTTTAGGGGGTAGAAGATTTTTGTTTGTATTATAAAATACTACATAAATGTAGGAAGGCATATAAAACACAAAAGGAAGATTTGCCAAATAAAGTAGACACTCCTGTAACTACTACTCATGACCCTTGTCAGCTCCTCAGAAGCCTTTCTTATTCCCTCTCCTACCATAGCCCTCTCCTCACCCCAGACATAGTACTAATCTGATTTTTATAGCAATTGTTTTCTTTTTTCCGACGTTTTCACCCCCAAGTTTGCCATGACTCTGGATGCGAGAGGGTTAGTCTCTCTGGCTCAGCACCCACTTTTTGGTGTCTTTCTGGTGTGGGGTGCCTGGGAAAGGAGACTGAGGCCAGGAACTCAGAATCATGGTGTGACTGCCTCTTCCTTAACTTCAGGGTGGTCCCGGTACTGGATATCAGGGAACGCAGCCAGTGGCCAGCACGACCTTTACATTAGGCCCGTGGAGCTAGAGGATCAAGCATCATATGAATGTCAGGCTACACAAGCAGGCCTCCGCTCTCGGCCAGCCCAACTGCATGTGCTGGGTGAGGACTCAATCCACTTGTACCTGGGAAGCCCAGGGGGACAGCCAGTGCTTAGCTGAGTGTCAGAGTCCGAGGAGCCCAGAGGGGTGGTTAGTTAGAGCTGGGAAGATTGGGGTCTCTGGGCCCAGGGTCCAGCTCTGACTCCAATCCACCCCACAGTACCCCCAGAAGCCCCCCAGGTACTGGGAGGCCCCTTTGTGTCTCTGGTTGCTGGAGTTCCTGCAAATCTGACCTGTCGGAGCCGTGGGGATGCCCGCCCCATCCCTGAGCTGCTGTGGTTCCGAGATGGGATCCGTCTGGATGGGACCACCTTCCACCAGGTCAGGTCGAAATCCCTGTGCAGCTCTTGCCCATTCAGGGAAATCTGGGGTCTGCTCAGACCACAGGCTTATCCAGAGGAGAAAAGGGCATGGGAGGAAGGAAGTTCAAGGGTTAGGACCCTTAGTATGTGATTAAGGGTAAGGATTCCAGAGCCAGACATCTCGGGTTCAAATCCTTGCTAGTTGATCAAATCACTTGCTAGTTGATTGATCTTGAGTTCAGGTAACTTAACCTCTCTGTCCCTCAAGTTTCCTTATCTGTACAATAGGGACAATAATATTCACTTCATAGGGTAATCGTGAGGATTAAATAAAGTACTTTGAAGTGCCTGATACATAGTAAACACAATATAGCAAGAAGATGAAATCATTATTATTATTCATAACCTCCAGACCCTGCTGAAGGAAGGAACCACTAGGTTGGTGGAGAGCATCTTATCCTTGACTCCTTCCAGCGCTGATGACGGAGCCACCTTGGTCTGCCGGGCCCGGAGCCAGGCCCTGCCCTCAGGGAAGGATACAGCTATCACACTAAGCCTGCAGTGTGAGTGCAGTTAAAAATTGACCCTCCAGGCTGCAGGCCCTTGGGAAAAGAGAGGCCTGAGGTCTGGACTCCAAGGTTTGAGGAAAGAGGAGGCTGTGGACCTGGGACCCTGGGGAAATTGGGACCTGGAGTCTTGGACTTCTTAGCTCAAAAGGAAGAGGAGAGGGGCGCCTGGGTGGCTCAGTCAGTTGAAATTCCAACTTCGGCTCAGGTCATGATCTCATGGTCTGTGAGTTCGAGCCCCACGTCGGGCTCTGTGCTGACAGCTCGGAGCCTGGAGCCTGCTTCAAATTCTGTGTCTCCCTCTCTCTCTGCCCCTCCCCCTCTCATGCTCGCGCGCGCGCGCGATCTCTCTCTCTCTCTCTCTCAAAAATAAACATTAAAAAAAAAAAAAAAAAAAAAAAAGGAAGAGGAGAGTGGGGACCCAGACTCCTGGGGTGGAGAGGCTGGGCACTGGACTCAGATGCTCCATGGAGGTGTTCCAGGTCCTTGCCCACCGCTAACCATTGACCTACCTCCACAGATCCCCCAGTGGTGACTCTGTCTGCAGAACCACAGAGTGTGCTGGAGGGAGAGAAGGTCACTTTCCTGTGCCAAGCAACAGCCCAACCTCCTGTCACAGGCTATAGGTGAGGTCGCCTCTCCTCAGCCCAGAGCAGGGTTTAGGGAGGACTAGGGTTGGGACGTGCGCGGGAGTGCCAGGGGAGCAGGGACAACATGAGCAGCCTCACTGCCTCTGCAGGTGGGCAAAGGGAGGTTCCCCCGTGCTCGGGGCCCGCGGACCAATGTTGGAGGTTGTGGCAGACGCCTCATTCCTGATTGAGCCAGTGTCCTGCGAGGTCAGCAACGCAGTGGGTAGCGCCAACCGCAGCACAGCGCTGGACGTGCAGTGTGAGCGGGGGAGGGGCCCTGGGTGTGGCCAAAGTGGGGCAGTTGGGGGGCGTGGCTGCGACTGGCTGCGGGAGAAGGTGGGACGGAAAAGGATGTAGGCAGGGATTGGCTGTGCTGGGTCAACGCCACGGGGAGCAGGGGCGGGAAGATGTCGTTTCTGAGTAGCCGATCCTGGGTCTGAAGTTGCATCCTTCCCCGACCATGTGACACCTCCTCTCCTCTCCTCTCCTCCAGTCGGGCCGATTCTGCAGGCAAGGCCGGAGCCCATGTCTGTAGACGTAGGGGGAGACGCTTCCTTCAGCTGTGCCTGGCGCGGGAACCCGCTCCCACGGGTAACTTGGACCCGCAGCGGGGACGCGCAGGTGAGACCCGATCTAAAGCCTGTGGCCGTGGCTGGCGGTGGACAGAACTTCCTCTCAAGGTCCTGCCCCTGATGCCCCTACCCTCTCCCAGGTGCTGGGCTCTGGGCCCACGCTGCGTCTTCCGTCGGTGGGGCCCGAGGATGCAGGCGACTACGTGTGCAGAGCTGAGCCGGGGCTCTCTGGCCTGGGGGGCGGCGCTGCGGAGGCTAGGTTGACTGTGAACGGTGAGAAAGTGGCGCTTCCTAGAAGACCTGGCAGAGCCTGGGACGGGACACAGAGTGGACAGAGGGGGCCAGCCCTAAACGGGGGTGGGCGTGCCCTTGAGAGGGAGAGCTTTTTGGACGGCGGGGCCTGGGGCTGGGAGCCAGACCACGCGAAGGCGAGCCTCTGAGGGATTCGGGGTTTGTTGAGGGGCGTGGCCTGGTTGATTGGCTTTCGTGAAGTGTGCCGAGACCTGGCCCCGCCTTATTGAGAACTGACGTTTCTGAGGGCAGGGCCTCTATATGACTGGTCCACAATCTCCAAAACAGCTCCCCCAATTGTGACCGCCCTGCATTCTGCGCCCGCCTTCCTGAGGGGCCCCGCCCGCCTGCAATGTCTAGTCTTTGCATCTCCGGCCCCAGATGCTGTGGTAAGGGAATGTCCCCGCTCTCATGACCAGCCCAGTTGTTATCCCTGTCCTCCCAAGCCAGACCCCCAAAACTGCTATGACCACCTCTAACTTTTCGACACCTTGCCTGCCCTTCCTTCCTTCTCCAGTCTTCTTAATGACCTCCTTTTTGTGTGTGCCCCCAGGTCTGGTCTTGGGATGAGGGCTTTCTGGCGGCGGGGTCTCAGGGTCGGTTCCTGGTGGAGACATTCCCAGCCCCCGAGGGCCGCGGGGGCCAGGGCCCAGCCCTGATCTCTGTGCTACACATTTCGGGGACCCAGGAATCGGACTTCAGCAGGGGTTTCAACTGCAGTGCCAGGAACCGGTTGGGCGAGGGAGGTGCCCGGGTCAGCCTGGGGCGTAGAGGTGAGATCCTGGGCCTGAAGCCTCCAAATCTGAGGATCCCAAACCCCCACACGCCACAGTCTCTAAATCAAAGACCTCCAAATGCAGACACCCTCAAATCTTGAAAGCCTCAAAACTATGAGTCCCTTGAACCCTGAGACCCTCAAAACAGTAAATTCCTTCAAATATGGAATTCTAAACTGAGAGACCCCCCCCTCACACTTAGGTGCCCCAAAGAAAGGAAGTGCCAAATATGGGGAATGGTAAAGTTAAAAACCCTTCAAACTCTAGGACTCCCTAGAGCCAGGGAGTTTAAACTTGTGGAACCTCAAATTCATGAGCCTGTAAGCCTAAGGGACCTCAAGCTAAGGGACCTACAAACTTGGGTATCCCCAAACTTGGGGACTTTTTGAATCCAGAGACGCCAACGCAAGCAAGTCCTGAGTCCCTGTTCCCCAGTTCTTCCTGGGTCTCATGCTTACCCTCCTCAGAACATCCCCTCTCCTTCCTGTAGACTTGCTGCCCACAGTGCGGATTGTGGCTGCAGTGGCTGCTGCAGCCGTGACTCTTCTTACGGTCATCATTGGGGTGGCCCTCTGCTGCTGGCGCCATGGCAAGGGTCAGTGACTGAGCCCCACCTCAGCACCATCCCCCAGCCCCCTCCCCGCACTGACCTGGCTGAGACCCCCCCCAGTCTCACCTCTCTGGCCTCAGACTCACCTTCAGACCCTGGTTCCTCCCTCAAGCCCTAAGTCCTTCTCCTCAGGGTCACACTCCTCCCCCTTGCAGGTTCTCATTGGTTCCCAGCCTCCTGACCCAACCCAGCCCTCTCTCTTCCTGTTCATTGGTCTCTGCAAACCATGACCCTGCCCCATCACTTATCTCTGCCTCCCACTGTCCCTGGCCTCAGCCTCTTTCTCCAAGCAAAAGAACCTGGTACGAATCCCAGGCAGCAGTGATGGCTCCAGTTCAAGAGGCCCTGAAGAGGAGGAGACCGGCAGTGGCGAGGACCGGGTAGGATGCAGGGTCCCCAGACAAGACTCAGCCTCTAGAACAACTAGTAACCCAGTCCCAACTGTTCTCCCAGTCCCCACTGAGCCCCCAAACTCAAAGGCGGTCCACATCCTAATAAGTAATCCCGGGCTAACATGTCCCCCAAGTCCAAATATGCTCCTGACCCAGTTATCCCCTAGACCAAATACGTCCCCAGGGCCCTTTGTTGTCTTGAGTCTAGACCCCAGCTCCAGGTGCTCTTGGTCCCTCCTGCCTGGCCTCCACTGTCCAACTGAGGGTTGTCAGGGTCTGGCGCTGGACCAGGAGGATCCTCTGAGTGCCCCCTCTCACTAAGCACCCTATCCCAGGGCCCCATCGTGCACACGGATCACAGTGACCTGGTTCTGGATGAGGAAGGGGCTCTGGAGACCAAGGTAAGTGTTGGGAAGGGATGGTTTCCTTTCACTGAGTCTCCAGCTCTCTCCCTGCTTGGTCCCCTCCTTTTTCACTCTCTTGCCCCCAGAGCTAGGACTTAGCCTCCTCCACACTTTCCTCCTGCCTCCTGGGCCACTTCACCCACCTCCAGGTCCTGTTTGCACAGCTGCTGATAATGCCCACAAATGTGTCCCAGCCTTGGCCTCCCTCTCGGAGCCCCACATCAGGGCTCACTCTGCCTGTGCTTTCCCATCACAGTCCTGCCTCAGGTCTCCTGGATGCCTCTGCCAGGCCCCTTCCTACCTACCAGCTCCCGCACTGGCCTCACTTCTCCCCAGACCGGCCCTTCCTTTGAAGTCCCCTCTCTTGGCCTCCACTGACCTCAGTCCCTAGCCCAGAGCCCTTCTCTGTCCCCTCTGTACCTAGCACATGCTATTCTATTGGCCTGAAACACCACTTTCCTTCCCATACTACCTAATTCTGCCCTTCATTCCTCTGGTCTCAGCTCACACATTTCTTGTTCTAGAAAGTCCGTGCTTCCCTACTCACAGCCCTGATCATTCTGTCTGTGCTCCACCTGCCACAACTAGGACCACTCTTTCCTGGATTCCCATCCCAGCCCTGAAATCCTGTTTGTGCTTCCCCATCAAGCCTTCTCACTCTGCCTGTATTTCCCTCATCACTACCCTGACCCCCCTGGACTCTGGTGTTTTGCCATTTCCTCTTTGGCCTGGGATCTCCATGTAGGCAGGGCCCAGTCTCTCCCCTTGAGAGACATGTCCAGCAGCAGCGTAAGACATGACACAGAATCAAAGCCTTGGGGCCGGTGGGCAGATGAATGAATGAATGTCTTAGTCTCAACCGCTCTGTTCCCACTGCATCTCCTTCCAAACCACCAGCCCTCAGCAAGCCTATACTCCTCTGTTGCTGCCTTTCTCTGCCCATTTCTGTCTGTCCTTTTATCTCTTGTCTCTGTTTTCCTGTCCCAATTTGTCTTCCTATCAGTCTGTACGTCTATCTCTCTGACTCTGGGTCTCCGTTTGCTCTTGCTTCTGTCTTTTTGTCTCTCTCTAGGTCTGGCTCTAAGTGTGCCTCTCCATTAGTGACCCTCACCCCATCTTATATCCTCACATACATTAACAAATCCCATTTGTCCCTCAGGACCCAACCAATGGTTACTACAAGGTCCGAGGAGTCAGTGTGAGCCTGAGCCTTGGTGAAGGCCCTGGAGGCGGCCTCTTCTTGCCGCCCCCCTCCCCCCTTGGACCTCCAGGGACCCCTACCTTCTATGACTTCAACCCACACCTAGGCATGGTCCCACCCTGCAGACTGTATAGAGCTCGGGCAGGTTATCTCACCACACCCCATCCTCGAGCTTTTACCAGCTACATCAAACCTACATCCGTTGGACCCCCAGATCTGACCCCCAGGACTCCACCCTTCCCATACGCTGCCTTCCCCACACCCAGCCACCCACGTCTCCAAACTCATGTGTGACACCTCTCCAAGTGAAGAGTCCTGGGATCTTCAACTTGCCGTAATGGATTGTCCTGATTTCTGAGGAACCAGAACAAGATGGTGACCTTACTCCTCCAAAATTGAACACTGATGGGAGAGAAAGATCATTACAGTTCTCTGGATTACTGGTGTACAGTCAGCTCAGTCAAAGGGGACTGAGGTCCCCAAGTGGGAGCAAGATGGCCACTATGACCGACTATTCCCCTGTGTAAAAGAGATTCAAGATGGCAGATGGGCTCTTTGTAGACGGACGGGGGCAGGGGGTGATGGGATGGAAGGCAGGGATGGAAATTGTTTCTAGGTGTGGAAAGAAGAGATTTCAAGATGACCACCTATACTGAGAAAAAGGCAACGTAGGTTAAGATGGAGGCCAGACCAGGCCCTGTCCTGGTTCTCCCTGAGGGACCCTTTGCTTGGCCAATTCAAGTGCAGCCAAGATGGCTAATTACTCTCTGGGAACCCCACATGGCCACCATCTCGATTCCTTTCAACCTCCTTAAGGGCCCTGGATGAACTGAATCCAAGGAATGAGGATAGGGTGAGAACCATCATGGGGAGAGGAGAGTAGTGTGGGGTGGGTGGGGTGGAATCTTGGAATGAGAATATTTATGTTTAATAATAAAAAAAAAAAAAGTCAATGAGTGAATGCGTCTTGGAGATCCTCCTGGCATTATTACCCTCCATCAAGGAAGGGGTCCATTAAATCAGCCCTAAGACCCTTCCTCTACCCTATTCTCTACCCTAGGTGATGAAGTGGCTGTAGGAACAAAACCTTGAGCCACCTCCCACCCTTTTGCTACCCATTTAGCACTCCGGGCTCTTTTAACATACATCTACACAAACGCACATGCACAGATGCACATACATGATAGTGTTGCCCCAGTTGGCTTGCGGAAAACAGAATTCTACAGTTATTTAAGGAGACAACAGTGAGCCCTGAAGAGTAGGCAGGGTGGGAGAGGCTAGGGGTGAGAAAATAGAAATGCCATGGTCCTTAAAGCAAGGATAGGGTTGAGGCCCTTGTCCTGAGGTGCTGGGTACCTGACTCAGGTCATCCTTAAAGAAAGGACCTACGGGCTTTGGTTTTATGCATCCTTGAGCTAGGAATTAAAGGTCCAGACACCTGGGATCCTTGGAAAGCAGAGCAGAAGGCCAAGAGCCCAGGTCCTAGGGAGACAGGGTGGGGGCTTGTTCTCTGGTCCTGAAAAAGAAAGGGCCTGCAGTCCAGATTCCTGGATCTGAGGAAGAAGGGGACTGGATCTCAACTGCTGCATCCTTGATTAGGGAAATTTCAGAGCCTGTATTCCTGGGACCTCAAGAGACAAATCTATCGGGGGACGGTGGAGGTCTTCAATGTTGGCATGCCTGGAAGAGAAAGAGGCTGATTTTGAGTGTCTGGGTCCGAGGGAAGAGAAAGCTGGGGGTGAGGGTCCTGAGAAAGGGCTCAAAACGGCGGAGCCTATGACCCAGACTGCCGGCTAGGCCCTTGCATGGGGTGGGACTCCTGGAATCTCTAGGAGGCGGGGGCCTGGCGCCGGCTCCCACCCGGGGTTCCCGAGCTGCTCCAGTCTGCGCAGAGCTGCCACGCTATTGTCCTGGCTAGGAAGGCGGGGCCGGCGTGGGGCGGGGCTGGCGGCGCCGGCGCAGCCCGGGGGCGGCGGGAGGAGGCGGCGGCGGCGGCGGCGGTGGCGCTGGGAGCTCCTGTCACCGCTGGGGCCGGGCCGGGCCGGGCCGGGCCGGAGTGCAGGGGACGTGAGGGCGCGAGGGCCGGGACATGGGGCCCACTAGCCCTGCCGCTCGCGGTCTGGGCCGCCACCCGGGCCCGCCGCCGCTGCCGCTGTTGCTGCCACTATTGCTGCTGCTTCTGCGCGCGCAGCTCGCCGTCGGGAGCCTGGCCGGTGGGAGCCCCAGCGCGGCCGAGGTGAGGCCCGGCCGGGTCCTGGGGGATGGGGGAAGGGGCGGGACCGGGCCTTGGGCCCGGACGCGGACGCGTCCAGGGCAGAAAGCGCAGTCTTTCCGGCCAAGTGGTAGGCCCCCATACGCCCCTAATGGCACTAGGCATTCATGAACCCAGGGGTTCAGGTCCCAGTTCCCCCATCTTCTGTCCTCCCAGCTGCCTCCCGCCGCTAGCTTAGGAACTGGCTTTTCCAGAGCCGTGGTCCCAAAAGCCCAGCCCCCTCAGACCCTCTCGACCTAGGTGAGTCAGCCCCAACCAGACAGGACCCACCAGACAGTAAGACACCTGGATCCAAGAATCTTGGCCCCTTGCATCCTCTGGACATATTTGAGGGCCCCCTCAGCCTCCCAGAACCGAAGAGTCTAGGTCTTCAGACACCGACCCCCGACCCAGGATGTAGCTTTCCATCCCTCAAAGGACCTGGTGTCCAGGCCTGCAGGGCCCTGAAGCCAGGCCTTGTCGTCTTTGCACCGGAGAATAGGACCCTGAGCTAGGGATGGTGGGAGGAGGGGCCAGAACGCCTGGGTTCTGGCCTCCTCCCCCGCGATTCAGTTTTAACCCCTTCGGGCTCCAGTGCGGCTGCGCCGGGGTGGGGGCGGAGCCTGTCTCCGCGGCAACAAGGCCGCGAGCCTCTCGGGGGACCTGGGTCGCCATAGCAACGGGAGAGCTGTGGCGCCCCCGCCCAGTGGGAGCTGTTTCCCGGGGAACAGTACCTCTTAGGAGGCGAGTGCGCGGCACTTGGTGGAGGGGCTGGTGCTGGGGTTCTGAACCTCCGGGTCCTAAGGAGCAAAGGTCTGGGGGACACACGTGCCAGTGTCCCTGGGCCCTCTCTGACCCCTCTGACCCGACCCTCAGGCTCCAGGGTCGGCCCAGGTGGCTGGACTATGTGGGCACCTAACTCTTCACCGGGACCTGCGCACCGGCCGCTGGGAACCAGACCAACAGCGCTCACGACGCTGTCTCCGCGATCCGCAACGGGTGCTGGAATACTGCAGACAGGTGGGCGGGACCTGCTGGGAGGGGCGTGGTCCGCAGGAAAACGGTTCCGAGACTGTCCGGATAGCCCAAAAGAAAGAAGCTAGTCGTGCAAAAGGCATGGTCCAGGGAGAATGAGAGATCTAAGTAGTCAGGGGAAGCTAGGGGGCGTGGCTGAGAAAGAGGCGAATTTAGGATAGGGCAGGACCTGTTTTTGAGAAACTAGGGCAGGAAAGGAGAACTGTGCAAAGAGGGTCAGCTAAGAACTGTATCCAGTGAAGAGACAGTTTAGCAATCTGTGGTAGGTACCTTAAGGAGTAGGGGCACAGGTGGGCGTGGTCAAAGGAGAGGCGGGGCTAAGAAAAAAGACCTTTTGGACCTGCAAGAGAGTGGAGCCCAATGCGAGAGTGGAAAGCTGGGAGGTGTAGCTAGGAAAAGCCAGTTCTAATACAAAGAGAAGGGATGCTTACTGAGGGGCCAAACAGAGAAAACGGTGAGGCCTAAAAGGAGGGCGGAACCTATTGGAGGAGGGGACAGAGGTGACCAGAAGAGAGGCAGGTTTACGGGGATTGAGTTTCTGGGCAGATGGCGGGGCTTCTGAGGGAGAGCTACTGGGGGCGTGGCCAAGGAGCTGGCTGGCTTAGCTACCGAGTCTACGGAGAAGCAGAACCTAGGGAGATCACTAGAGCCTTGTAAAGGGACATGGCCAGTGGAGAAGCACAGCTGGCAGGGGGCGAGGCTGTGGGCTGATCACTCTCACCCGCTGCCCCCAGATGTACCCGGAGCTGCAGATTGCACGTGTGGAACAGGCGACACAGGCCATCCCCATGGAGCGCTGGTGTGGGGGCTCTCGAGGTGGCCGCTGTGCTCACCCCCACCACCAGGTTGTGCCTTTCCAATGCCTGCGTGAGTCCCAGGCTGGGGGCAGGGAACAGAAGTGGGGGTTTCCCTGGGGTGAGATTCTGAGCCCCGGTCTCAGGCTCATATTAGGAAGCTGGACGCATGCCTGGGTCCAGAGTGGGGCAGAGAAACCTCTGAGGATAAAATGTCTGGATTCTGAAGAGGGTAGAGCTAGTGTCTGTGGGAGGGTCTCACTCTGGTGCCCCCACTCTCCAGCAGGTGAATTCGTGAGCGAGGCCCTGCTGGTGCCTGAAGGCTGCCGGTTCTTGCATCAGGAGCGCATGGACCAGTGTGAGAGTTCAACTCGGAGGCATCAGGAGGCACAGGAGGTCAGGACCCTGGCCCATCCATTCTCAGTCCCCAACCCAGGAATCCAGTCCCCTAACAACCCACCCCACCCCCCCAAACCTGACTCTGGGCCTCAGCCCCCTCTTCCCACTGGGACAGAATCAGGAATCCAGGCCCCCAGTCCCATCAGCCCCCAAGACCCAGGCATCCAGGCTCCCTCTCTACCCTCTCCTAGCCCACAATCCTGGCATCTGGGCCTACTCTTCCCGCAGGCCTGCCGTTCCCAGGGCCTCATCCTGCATGGCTCGGGCATGCTTTTGCCCTGTGGCACGGATCGGTTCCGAGGTGTGGAGTATGTGTGCTGCCCCCCTCCAGTCACCCCTGATCCATCTGGGACAGCAGTTGGGTGAGTGGGAAGGAACCCTCCACGCCCATCCCAAGGCTCCTGAAGCAGGAAATGGAAGCCTGGGGGCCTGGGTCGTATTCTCACTGCCTCAAGTCTTCTGTTCCCTCAGTGACCCCTCCACCCGGTCCTGGCCCCTAGGGGGCAGAGTAGAGGGGGGTGAGGACGAGGAAGAAGAGGAATCCTTCCTACAGCCAGTAGACGATTACTTCGTGGAGCCCCCACGGGCTGAAGAGGAAGAAGAGGAGGAAAGAGTCCCACCCTCAAGCTCCCATAGCCCTGCAGGGTTCAGCAAAGGTGAGACTGTCTCTGAACTCTTAGTTCCCTCTATCCTGGAGGGAGGATGATTTGAGGGAGCCTTGGTGTAGAGGCATCTTTGGGAGGGACCTGTTGGGGAGAGACCCAACTGGGGGGAATGGAAGGGATGGGAGTAACACTGGGTAAAGAAGAGGTGGAAGGGCTGTCCTGTGCAGAATGCAAAGGGTGAGGGTGGCTTGGGGGTACCTGAAAGTGGAGGAGCCATCTGGTAGTTCCTAAGGATTATTTTGGGGAAGCTTGAAGGATGGTGTAGATTTCTAAGCTTTGCAAGAACATGCCCAGTTCAGAACTATATCTCTCATGATGCCCTGCACCACCCATGGTTAAGTAGACACATGGTGGTCTCCAGTGTGCTCTAGGAAATGTAGTTCTCCAAGAAGGGAGGGTAACCTGAAGATGGGCTTCAGACTGATTCCCCGGTTCCTGGCCTTGCAGTGACCACCACCGCAAGGCCCACAGATGGTGTGGACGTGTACTTTGGCATGCCTGGAGAAATCAGCGAGCATGAGGGATTCCTGAGAGCCAAGATGGACCTGGAGGAACGTAGGATGCGCCAGATTAATGAGGTGATGATACTGGGGCCTCAGGATTTCCCACAACACGGAACTCCCTGAATACCAGGAATTTCCTCAGAGGCACATTGAGACTACCTCCAAAGACTCCCCAAGCCCCCATCCAACCCCTAATCCTCAACACCACCTCTGGGATGACCAGGGATCCCTGACCCACCTAGAATCCCACTGAGATGCCAGCAGATTCTATGGAAACTCTGGTGAACTGCATTCTTCCACTTGCATTCCTTCGGAGCCTTACCTCTTGTGAACTCAAGAGCAAGTAGGACTTATAGGATCTGGAGCCTCCAAAGTCTTGAAGAGGGATTGGGGGACTCACTGGGTGGAGCAGGGTAGATTCGAGGATCCTGAAGTTCCTCTTGCCCCTAGGTGATGCGTGAATGGGCCATGGCAGACAACCAGTCCAAGAACCTGCCGAAAGCTGACAGACAGGCCCTGAACGAGGTAGGACACCCTCTGGCGGGTCCTACTTTTGCCTGTCCGATACCTAGGACACACCTGGTCTCAGTTGGGTCCAGGCCTGGTCTTGGCTCATCCTGTCCCACCCCTTCCTACTTATATTGGTCTCTCCTGGCCCCCTCCCTCCATTTGGCTCCACTCCTCTTGGCCTATGTCTGACCTGGCATTTCTCTCCTCTTCAGACTGGCCTTGTTTTGCCTTGATCCTCACTTGATCCTTACCTCTCAGGGCAGGCTCTGTGGTCATCTCCCAAACTGAGTCCCAGCAAGATGCATCCTGGTCCTTCTCAGCATCCTTGATTCATTCACATTCCTATTAGGCCCATCCCCTGACTCTGGTCCCACCCCTCTAATCTCACTTTCACTCTCAGTCCCTCCTCAGTAGGCCCAGCCTCATGACTCACTGATCACCTCTAGAGGCCCCACCCCCTCCCCTTAGGTTAGCCCCATTCCTGATCTTTGCTCCACCCCTCTAGGTCCTATTTAGGCACAGCCATCTCCAGTAGGCCCCGCCCAGGCCTACAGCCTTACCTTTCCTATAATACTTGGAAAATATTTCACCAGAACGTGAGCTGCCTCAGTTCCTAGATTGTTCCCACCCGGTAGAGTTTACATCCTCAGATCAGCTCCCAATTGGCCTGGTCCTACCTGCACTCTGCCTGGCCCTGTATCCCCACTCCTTCCAGTCCACATCCTGTGATCTGGTCCCACCCTGGAGTCAATTCTACTCGTGCCTAGACCCACCGCACCACCCTCCGCCACATGGCCCTACAGACTGCCTTTCCAGAGTGTTGACCTGGACTTTCACCTATCTTCACCTCTCCTGGCCCTGTGCTCACCCCCTTGCCAGCACTTCCAGTCTATTCTGCAGACCCTGGAGGAGCAGGTGTCTGGTGAGCGACAGCGCCTGGTGGAGACCCACGCCACCCGAGTCATCGCCCTTATCAACGACCAGCGCCGGGCAGCCTTGGAAGGTTTCCTGGCAGCACTGCAGGGAGATCCGCCTCAGGTGTGGGAGCCGTGGGGGCAGGGGCGGTGGGTGAAAAGGTCTGGGGCAGGCCTAGGCAGCCTTTGTCCCTTCCACAGGCAGAGCGCGTCCTGCTGGCCCTGCGGCGTTACCTGCGTGCAGAGCAGAAGGAACGAAGGCACACGCTGAGGCACTACCAGCACGTGGCTGCCGTGGATCCTGAGAAGGCCCAGCAGATGCGCTTCCAGGTGCTCAGATGCTCCTGCCTCCCAAATACCCTGTTGTCCCTCAGACCCCAGTCTCCAGGGCCCCACCCCTCAGACCCTCTTTCTGTCCCTTGGACCTCTACCTATCCCTGGCGAGCTTGCCCCCACGCCTCTCCCCAGTCTTGGGACCCTTTCCAGCCCCTTGGATCCCTACTTCCTGACCCTGGAATGTTGCCCTTTACCCCCACCCTAGCTCCTTGCCTTTGACCCCCTTCTTGTCCCTTTGATTCCTACTTCCTTTCCCAGAATTTTCCTCCAATGCCTTGAACCCTGTTCCTGTCCCTCAACTCTCCTTCCTCCCAAACACTACTTATTTTCCATGCAACCCCTATCCTGTGCCCTCAGATCCCAATTCCTAGTTCTTCGATGTTCTCTTCCTGTCCATGAATACTCCATTCTGTGCTCTTGAACTCCATGTCTTGCCCTTGAAAGACATCATTTCTGGGGCTCCTGGGTGGCTCAGTTGGTTAAACGTCCGACTTCAGCTCAGATCATGATCTCACGGTTCGTGAGTTCGAGCCCTGCGTCAGGCTCTGTGCTGACAGCTCAGAGCCTGGAGCCTTCTTCAGATTCTCTCTCTCTCTCTCTCTCTCTCTCTCTCTCTGCCCCTCCCCTGCTTATGGTCTCTCAAAAATAAATAAATAAAAAACATTAAACAGGGGGCGCCTTGGGTGCTCAGTCAGCTGAGTGACTTCGGCTCAGGTCATGATCTCACAGCTCGTGAATTTGAGCGCCATGTTGGACTCTGTGCTGACAGCTCAGAGCCTGGAGCCTGCTTCAGATTCTGTGTTTCCCTCTCTCTCTGCCCTCCCCCAACTTGTGCTCTGTCTCTGTCTCTGTCTCTCTCTCAAAATATAAACATAAAAAAATTTTTAAAAATTTAAACAAAAAAGAAGAAAAGAAAGACGTCATTTGTATATGACTGTCTAATCCCATTTCCTTCTCTATAATCCCTGAAACCTTACTTTCTATTCCTCAGACCCTACTTTCTGCTCCTCCTACCCACTTCCTCCACTTCCTATCTTCTATGCCATATCCCTGGTATCTTATACGTACATTGTCTCTTGTGCATTTTTCCTAGTGACTCCTCCTTTCCTTTTTGCCTTACTTCCTTTTCCAAGCCTTTCACTTCCTGTCTCCTATACACCTTTTCCTTTTCTTTTTATTCTGCTTCGCCTCCAGTTTCCTTCCTCCTCTGGCCTCCTCTGGCCCTACTTCCTGTCCATTGTGTATGCTATTTTTCCTTGGACCCTATGGACCTTCCTTCTGCACTCTGCCTCAGTTTCCCCACCTCTAGGCAGTAGGCTAGAGAACTGCCTACTGCCCAGTTCATCGTTCATCCTCACCTCCCCACAGGTGCAGACCCACCTTCAAGTAATTGAGGAAAGGATGAATCAGAGCCTGGGGTTGCTGGACCAGAACCCCCGCCTGGCTCAGGAGTTGCGGCCCCAGATCCGTGAGTGCCTGTGACCCCTGGTTCCCATTCCTGATCTGTGAAGGCAGATATTGACCCCCAAACTTTTCTTCCCCCCTCCACCGTTTCAGTTATTTATTCCTATGTAACAAACTCCAGAACATAGTGGCTTTAAAGACAACTATTTTCTTTGCTCCTGATTCTGCCATCTGGTCGGTGTGTGGCTACCCTTGGCTAGCAGATCAGTTAAGGGATGGGACTCTGGCACCAACAGGCCTCTCTTCCTCTCCATGTCAGCTCAGGGTCTCTTATCCATGGAGCCCCTCTGCATGGTCTCTCAGCAGGATACCTGGACTTCCTACACAGTGGTTCACGCTCCCCAAAGCATGAAAGTGAAAGCTGCCAAGTCTTCTTAAGGCAGGGGCCCACCTTCTGTTGATTAAAGCAAGTGACAAACTCAGTCCAGATTCAAAGGGAGGAGGCCTACATGAGAGCGTGAGCACCAAAAAGTGTGATCTCCCAAAGCCCCCAGATCTATTGTGACTTCCTACTGGATGTCCCACACCTGTCCCTGCTCTTTAAAGAGGCCAGTCTTGGGGTGCCTGGGTGACTCAGTCAGTTAAGTGTCTGACCTTGATTTCAGCTCAGGTCACGATCTCACAGTTCCTGGGATCAAGCCCTGCATCAGGCCCTGCACTGACAGTGTGGAGCCTGCTGGGATTCTCACTCCCTTCTCTCTCTCTCTATGCCTCCCCCACTCATGCTCTTTCTCTCTCTCTCTCAAAATACATAAATAAACATTTTTAAAAAAGAGGCCATTCTCTTGAAACTTCAACCTCCATCCTCCCTGCCAGGGGTGCCTTCATCTAGCTCCCCAATTTCCCCAGATCATACTTACAGCTACCCCCAATCACTCTAGTATTAGGGTGCCATTTATTCACCTGGTTTTGTTTTGTGGCATCCCTATGGGGGTCGTGATGTCGACCCCCTTTCTGCATGTTCCCCTCAGAGGAACTTCTCCACTCTGAGCACCTGGGTCCCAATGAATTGGAAGCCCCCGCCCCAGGGGGCAGCAGTGAGGACAAGGGTGGGCTGCAGCCTCTGGATTCCAAGGATGGTGAGTTCACCCAAATGTAGATAACCCTAGACTTTGGGGGACAGGCACCCAACCTCAATCCCAATCCCTTAAATTCTGGGGGTATCTTAGCCACCACAGTGAATGGGAGAGGATAGGAACGGATGTCTAAGGTTGTGGAAGCCTCTGTAGGATCCTTGATCCTCCTGCCTTGGCTGGGAGGGTGTGTCTCCACCCTTTTCCTCCATGATGCCCTCCTTTCTTCACTGTTCCACCTGTCTTGCTTCTTCTGGCTGCCAGCAGACACCCCCGTGGCCCTTCCGAAAGGTGAGTATCTCCCAGAATAGACCCCAGCCACCAAATCCCACTAGTCCCTGAGCCCCGAATGGAAAAGGGTCCATACATTGGGAACTCCCGACCTGCTGGGGTAAAGTCCGGTGCCCCTTCTGACCGCCTCCTCAGGCAGGGGTAGCACCATTCTCAACTCTCAGTAATGAGATAGGACTTGGGGGTTAGGGTCCGCAGAACAAGACGCTGCATCCTCTGGGAAAGAGAAGATGTCCCCCCTGGAGCAGTATGAGCGAAAGGTAAGTGAGACCTGGGGATGTTGAGGGTGGATGGGAGAGGGGTCCTGGACTCCTCGGTCTGAAGGAGGAGGGTGTTAGGGGGTTGGATCCTTTGGCCTGAGGGAATAAGGGATTGAGGACAAGGACTTTGGGGTCCTAAGGAAGAAGAAGGCTGGGGATGCCCTACTGGGGCCCAGGGGAGGAGGAGGCTGGTGCCCAGACTCCTGAGTCCCTGACACCTCCTGCTCCCCCAGGTGAATGTATCTGTTCCAAGGGGTTTTCCTTTCCACTCAGCGGAGATTCAGAGAGATGAGCTGGTAAGAGGAGGACTATTCTGGGTACCTAGGGGGAGAGGTCAGAAGGCAGTGGCTAGGCTGTGACTCCCAAAGCCACACAGGGCCCTGGTGAGCCTCACAGATGGCCCCTGCCCCATGTCCTCTCCATGCAGGCACCAGCTGGGACAGGTGTGTCCCGAGAGGCCGTGTCCGGTCTGCTGATCATGGGAGCAGGTGGGGGCTCCCTGATCGTCCTCTCCCTCCTGCTCTTGCGCAGGAAGAAGCCCTATGGGGCTATCAGCCATGGAGTGGTGGAGGTGAGAGGCACAAACACATGGTATATGGGGAAGGAGTTCCAGAGCCTGGGCACAGGGGCGCTGTGAGATCTGCGGTCAAGTCTCTATGCCCCTCTGTTCCTCCCCGCCCCAAATGCAGGTGGACCCTATGCTGACCCTGGAGGAGCAGCAGCTGCGTGAACTGCAGCGTCATGGCTATGAGAACCCCACCTACCGCTTCCTGGAGGAACGACCCTGAACCAGCCCCCTTCACCCCTTTGGCTGAGCCCAGAGCTTCCCTCTTCCTGGAGCCCCAGAACCCCAACTCCCAGCCTGGGGGAGGGGTCTCAAAATTGTTCATTTCACACTCTTTGTGAGGGGACTGGAAATTCTTATTTCCCCTTTCCAATTCCAAATTCCATCCCCAAGAAATCCCCAGGTATTCCCAGCTGCCTCCCTGCTTGGGACCTCCTCACTTTAATTTATTTTGTAAGTTAATTTATTGTTCCTTAAGGTGACCACCAGCTTGGTCCCAGTGTCTGTTGTTCCCTAGAATTCACCCTCCCATGTGATCCCCACTAACGTCCCAATAAAATCCTTTTCCCCACCAGGCCATCCTGCGTCTCTTGGGGGGGAATCAGTGTGTAATCATAGCTCTGGACTCTGGGCGGGGCCTTTAGGAAGGGCGGGGCCCAAAGACTTGGAAGCCTCCCTCTGCCCGCTCAGAAGCTTTCCGTGGTGCCAAACGGTGTGTTACTTCTAGACCTGTATTTGCTGAACCCCAGGGTAGACTCCGAGGAAGCTGTTTCTAGCAGTTTCTCCTGCCTTCTGTTCACCCTCACTCTCAGTCACACACAGCCTCCACCCCCAACCTTCGAGCCTAAGGAGAGAATGAGGATCTTGAAACTCTCTTCCCATTCACAAGCCTTCATCACTTCTTTGGGAGGCAATAGGAATCCCCCTGATATGTGGAAATCCAGTTATGTCCTAGGGAGGGGTATGTGATGTCTGCAAGCACCTATTGGAATTTAAACCTTCATGTGCCCCATTTTGTGACATTGGAGTTAACCCTCTACATATGCTGTTACCTGTCCCAAAAGGGTTGTTACGGGGATTAAGAGGGTTGATATTTGTGGAGACTTAGAAATGTGCCTGCCATTTCACAACCACTTCACAAGTATTTGTTAAATAAATTTTAAAACAGTGTGGCAGCAAATACTCATATGGCACTCCCTCTGTGCTGAGTACGGCTCCAAGAGCTTTTTTTTTTTTTTTAAGTAGGCCCCATGCCCAATGTGTGGTTTGAGCCAACTACTCTGAGCTCAAGAATCGTGTGCTCTACCGACTGAGCCAGCCAGGCACCCCTGCTCTGAGAGCTTTTTACATACACTGACACACTTAATCATTACTTCGATCCCATAAAGGAGGTATTATGATTATTCATTCCCATTTATGGATTAAGAAATGGATATAAGAAGTCATATCACATGCCCACGGTCACTATATAGGAATGGTCAGAGCTAGAGATTCAACCCAGGCAACCTCACCCCAGCACCCATACTCTTGGCCATTTTGCTAACCAGCTGTCTGGTAATTTGAGGCTGTTCAAGTTGTACACTGCAAAACTCCAAGTCCTACCATTCACTATGGATTTGCATTTTTACCACAACTTCCCAGCAGGTGGCAGTAATATGCCATGTTCTAATGGCAGCACACAATTTTCTGACATATGGCCTAGGGAGGGAGCATCTATTTCTTTCTTTCTCTCTCTCTTTCTTTTTAACGTTTATTTTGAGAGAGAGAGAGAGAAAGCATGAGTCAGGAAGGGGCAGAGAGAGGGGGAGAGAGAGAGAAGGAGAGAATCCTAAGCAGGCTCCACACTGCCAGTGCAGAGCCCAACAAGGGTCTCGAACCCACCAACCGTGAGATCATGTTGGACACTTAACCGACGAAGCCACCCAGGCGCCTGGGAGCATCTGTTTCTAATTTTCCCGAGGGCCTTTGAGCTCACAATGTCTCTTACAATATATGCATGTAAATACAGGTCATGTATATTAAATACAGACCTAGTAGACATTGTGAGGGAGATGCCTACATGATGCAAGTTGGATACAATGCCACAGCTTCATTGGAGAACCCAGTTTGCAACGTCATTCTGATTTCGGTTTTAGCTTCAGTTGTACTGAGACAACCCTAGCAGAAACCTATAACTAGCACCACAGGTAGGGGAAAAAGTTGCTTTTGTGTGTTTTCACAGACAAGTGTGATCAATAGGCTAACAATGGGTAAGGAGCTCCAAGCAGATGGAACAGGAAATGAAAGGCCATTTTGCTCACTACGCTCAGTGTATGATTCCTTAATGTTTACATATTAATGGCAATACTTAGGGTAATTTTAAAACACTTATTGAAATTCCAGCAGGAAGAATAACTTTGCTATTGTTTGTTTGACGCTGCCCTCTTTTCTCATTGAAAACAATTTGTTAATTTTTCTTTTAATAATAGTTTCTTAGAGACATAATTTTATCATGTTAATGTGTGTGTGTGTGTGTGTGCGCACGTGCATGTGTGTGTTGATACATGTTGGGATATACATCTTTTTAGATTTTTAAAAAATATTTTTGAGAGAAAGAACGAGTTGAGAAGGGGCAGAGAGGGAGGGGAACAGAAGATTTGAAGCGGGCTCTGCACTGAGAGCAGAGAGGTAAGGTGGGTCTCAAACTCACGAACCTTGATATGACCTGAAGTCAGACCTTAACTGAGCCACTCCAGTGCCCTGGGATATGCATCTTATATGTCAATAGAATCTAAGATGCCATCAATGGTAAGAATTGTCTTTAGGTACCACAAGGGAAAAAAACAGAAATTTTTTTTAAAGTTTTTTTTTTTTTAATTTTTAAGAGAGAGACAGAGAGGGAGAGAGAGCAGGGGAGGGGCAGAGAGAGAGGGAGAGAGAATCCCAAGCAGACTCCACACTGTCAGCATGGAGCCCAATGTGGGGTTCGAACTCACAAACTATGAGATTACGACCTGAGCTGAAAGCAAGAGTCAGACGTTTACCCGAGCCACCCAGGCACCCCAAAATACATAAGTTAAAATAAGCCACGCTATGACTGTAAGATTAACTCCAGTTAAATTGTTCGAATCTATGACATAACATTCCCATGAATTCTTCGTGGGTCAGCTGCCACTACGTGCATACACAGGAAAGCAACGCATGCTGGTACAGGGAGGTGATGTGGCCTCTGAAACTCCACCTCCCAGTGTTCAAGCCCTCGTGTGGTGCCCCCTCCCCAGACTCTGGGCTTGGCCACGTGAATGACTTTGACCAAGTTGATGTCAGCAAGCACGATGCAAGCAAGGGCTTGTTCTCTTGGAACCGCCGTGTGAAGAGATCCGCCCACCTTCCTGGGGAGACCACGTGGACAAAGAGATGCTCGGCCCACTCCCAGTGGTTCCGGCCATCTCAACTGAGCTATCAGACACGTGAGTGAAGTTGGCCAGCCTAATCAGGCCTCTAGCTGACTGTGGCCACATGAGTGACCAAAGCAGGATAGGACTGTCCAGTAGAGCCCAGCCCAGATTGCAGCATCATGAGCAAATAGTGATGGTTGTTCTAAGCCTCAAGTTTCGGGGTAGAGACAGAAGTACATGCCCTTAAGTGTGCTTGGTTTGTTGTCCTTGAGAGGCTCTGAGCAGTGGGGGGCTATGATGGGTCAGAGGGCTTTCAGAGGGGGAGGGGCTCTTTGAGGGATGAGACTCAGATGAAGTCCGGAGCAGAGGCCGTTGGGGCAATTACGAGAAGGGGCATTATGGAGGTCTTCTCTCTTAGTTTGGGTTTCTCCAGAAGCAGGATTTGAGGACAACTTATTGGTAGGGGAGGTGGGATATGACACAGAAAAGGGAAAGCAGTCGAGAAAGAGTATGTTATCAAGCCAGAACCAGTGCGGGGCTTGGAGCTTGACTCTGTTGGGAAACTGAGAGCCTGTACAGAACACATATTTCCACATTATCCTCACAGAGAGGTGAGGGATCTGGAGTATGTATGTGTGTGTGTATTTTAAAGAGAAAGAGCAAATGGGGGAGAGGGACAGAGAGAGAGAATCTTAAGCAGGCTCCACACTCAGGGCGGAGCCCGACATGGGGCTCAATCCCACAACCCTGGCATCATGACCTGAACCGAAATCAAGAGTCGCACACTCAACAGACTGAGCCACCCAGGCGCCCCAGGACCTGGAGTAGTTCTGTGCCATCTCCTTCTGAAAGGAGGGCTGTTAGATGGGAAGCAGTATAAACTCACTGGCATTTAAGGTTGCCGTGCTCACAGCCAGGACAGAGCAGGTCAGACCACCAGATGTTGATACCGTGAGGGTGACAGCAGCACCCACAGTGTCTGCTACACACCCCCCAGGCACCTTCATCCAAACATGCCTACCCAGCCGAGCACCACAGCCACTCCCCTGCACCAATGCCTCCAGAGATTAAGACAAAGACAGTTGAGTCCAAATTGAGTTTAATAAGGAGTTCCACATCGGGGAGGGATTCAATGGAAATGGGGAGATCGGGGACAGGGGGGTCCAGCCAGTGGAGTTCTGAATTAGAAAGCATATGACCTAGGGAACTCACATCTAGAAGAGTCCTTCCCATGTCTCAGAGGTAAGGACCTGAATGGTGTGGGTCCTGGGGAGGTTTGGGGGGTCATCTTAGGAGCTCTACTGGGTGGCACTGGGAGCTATTTTGGGGGTACTCCAAGTACTGTGTCGGGAAATCACATCTGGGGTTCTAGGTGTGAACAGTTGAGTAGGGGCGGGGGCCCCAAAAGATCCCAATGGGGAAAGGGCTAGGGGTCCAGGTGTTTCACAGAAACAAACAAGGGGCCTCGATTTCACAGAAATCATCAAGAAGGCTCCTTGTAGGTGGGAGAGGGGTATTACACCACCCCAAATATTGGGGATTGTTTACACCCCCGCAGCCATTTTGGGGTTTTAATGTAAGACCCCAATGGCAGGACATTCCACATACATTATCACGGATTTGCAACATTAGCATACGCTGGCTGTCCCACAGGACGGTGGGGACTGGAAAATCAGTCCAGGTTCTGGGTTTGAGTCCTAAGAGGACAGGCCTGGGGGTGCCACACGGCTCCTTTTCAACAGCTGCCGGAGCTGCAGACAAGACAAGGCAGAGGAAGAGAAGTTAGGGAGGTTGGAAGGAGAGGTGGGGGACACAAACACTGTGAAGTTGGGGGTTAAAGTGGAGAAGCAGAGTAAGATCAACTGGGTTTGCAGGTCAGAGGTTCAGAGTCAAGACTTAGGGTTAGGGACGAAGGTTCCAACACTGAGAAAAGGTTCAGGAGCCAGAACTGGGGATGGAAGGAAAGCTGGGGTGTGTTCCCACCTTGGGGTTACCATTGAGGACTGGGAGTCAAAGAGTAGAGGCAAGGGATCAGACGTCACATTTAGGGGTCAGAAGTCCCACTCTGACGTCAGGGCTGGGGCAGGGCGTTGGAGGTCAAACTTGGGAATCAAAGGTCACACCCCGAAGTCATGATTCAGGGGTAGAAGTAGAGGCCATACTCTGAGGTCAAGGTTGAAGGAGAGGTTAGGAGGAATCACCAATACCAGGTATGAAATCCAACACTGGGGTCAGAGATCATATTTTCAAGTCAGGGTTGGATAGGGCTCAAAGCCACCTTCTGAGATTAAAATCACCCTCTCAAGTCATGAATGAGTAGTGTCAGGCGTTCACCCTGTTAAGTCAGAGGCCACTCTACAGTCAGGGTGGGCTCAGTGCTCACCCCTTCGGGGCCCGGCCCGGGCCGCAGCAGGTGGACAGGCTGCTCATTCTCCAAGTTTCGCAGTGTTGGATCTGCCCCAGCTGCCAGCAGGCGCCGCACGATGGCCTCCTGGGGTGGCCCAGGGGGCAGGGCAGCCGCCATGTGGAGGGCTGTGTTCCCATGGGCCTGGAGACAGTGAGGGGAGGACTGATAAGGATTCAGACTCAGCTGGCCTGGACCCTCAACAGGTACCCTTCATATTCTACATTCTGCCACACCCGAGTCCCACACTCCCGCCTTCACATCCATGTCCCACATGCCCCCAGTGACATCCCAGAATCCCCTCTACAATCACATTCCACACACCCCTCTCTGTCCTATGCATTCCCCCAATTACATCCACATCCTATACAGTCCCCACCCATGTTCCATACGTTGTCCCCTCCACAGCCATAGCCCACAGGACTCCCAACATCCCACTGCCCCTCTCTGTCATATCTCACACAACCTGCACATGCCAGCCTAGGCCCCTACCTTCATGTTGACAAAGGCCCGCAAGTCTCCCCGTGGCAGCTCCAGCAGCAGCTGAACCAGGGTGGGATTGGCAGCCTGCACGGCCAGATGCAGAACCGTCTTATTGCTCTTGATTTCCTACAGAGAAGGGAACAGCAGAGGTCAGGCCAGCCCTCACACCCAGGGTCCCTCCCATGGAACCAAGAGCCTTTAGACACCTTGTCTCCCCTTTACAAGCACCCAGGGGTGCCTTATACACTTATAGGTGTTGTGCACCATACAAGAGTACCACGTTTAAGGGGGTGCCTTTCACATCGAACGCATCCCAGAACTATACATTTATTATGACAATTTTCCAGCCCAAGTGACTCTGGGCTAGCAGCTGCCTGGCTACCCCACATTCTAAGAGGCACAGTAAAATGTACCTGCATCCCACATGGACAGTCTTTACCTATAAGGATGGGACCTGAGCAGCATCAATCAGAGGCCTAAGCAAGCCTATATCCACTTCTATACTGAGTTGTTCTCTTCATATTTTGGAGCAAATAAATGCATTTTCCAGGGTGAAACCTTATTATGTACCCTTAAAGAGTTTGTAATGATAACGGACATTAAAAAATATTATGTGTTTAGGAATGCCTGGGTGGCTCAGTTGGTAAAGCATCCGGTGCCTCTCTCTCCTCAGGTCATGATCTCACAGTTCATGCGATCAAGTCCAGAGTCAGGCTCTACACTGACAGCAAGGAGCCTGTTTGGGATTCATTCTCTCTCTCTCTGCCCCTTCCCTGCACATGCATGCACGTGCGTGCACACACACTCTCTCTCAAAATAAATAAGCCTTAAAAATTAAAAAAATATATATGTTTGTCTCTACAAGGCAAAATAACCTAGTTGGCTCACCAAATATATTATGAAGAGAAGACAAGGAGACGGAGGGAGAAGCTCTAAATTAGGAGGGACCTTAAAAGTCTTATTATGGCAATATGTGGGCTTTATCTGGATCCTAGTTTTTGTAACGAAAAAAAATAAATATCCCTTAGGGTCAATCAGAAATTTGAACACAGCCAGGATATTTGGTATTTTGAGATTAATTTTTTTTAAGGTGGAATAATCGTACTGAGGTTAAAAGAGTCCCTAACTTTAAAGACACAAATATTTATGGATAAAAATATGCTCGGGCTTGCTCTAAAATAACATAGGGATGCATGGGTGGCTCAGTCGGTTAGGCATCCGACTCTTGATTTCAGCTCAGGTCAGGATCTCACAGTTCGTGGGATCCAGCCCCACATCGGGCCCTGTGCTGACATGGCAGAGCCCATTTGGGATTCTCCCTCTCCCTCTCTCTCTCTCTGCCCCTCTCTTACTCACTCTCTCTCTCCCAAAATAAACAAACACCAAAAAAATTTTTCTAAATAAAATAATACAGGAAAGTGAGGGGATGGATGGGGCAGGACTGGCTACTAGTTGCTGATTATTGATGTTGGGTACGGGGAGTTCACTATACCATTTTCTGTAGTTTATCTGTGTTCAAAATTCCTTAACTAAAAAACAAAACTAAATAAGTCGATGTTTAATTCTCTCAGCCAGCCTGCGAAGAAGCTACGATCAGAGGAAGGAGAATAATATATTTATGAAGAGGTGGATTCTGGCGTCAGACCACCTGGGTTCTAATCCCTTCTCTGATACTCACAAGCTGTAAGATTTTTGACACTGTGCCTCAGTTTTTCTTACCAGTGAAACAGAAAAAGTGATAATAGCACACACGTCAAAGGATGTTTGTGGACTCAATTAGCTAATCCATGAAACGCAGCACTAGATGAATAGTAGGTGCTGGATAAATATAAGCTAAGATCAGTAATGTTACTCTTAGGGGCACAGAAAAATGAAGTCATAGGCTCAAGTTCACATAGCTGGGAAGAGACGAAGCCAGCATTTGTTTGAAGCCCCTGGACATCCAGGTGACCCGCCCCATACCATCCAGGTGACCCACCCTCCTAGGGGCGGCCCACTGCCCAGCTCACCTGGCTGGTGTGATCAGCACCCATGTGCAGCAACATTTGGACACAAGCCAGCCTGTCTCGGGCCTGGGTACTCAGCACCCGGGAACATAGGTCAGGTGGGTGCATAGCAACATTGAGGGCCAGGATGGCCGTGTGGAGAGGGGTGAGGCCTGCAGAATGGAGACAGTGAGGGCTCTGTGTCTGAAGTACCCACCCCACCTGCCACACCTGCCCTGCTCACCACCCAACTTACCCTCAAAGTCTCTGGCTTCTAGGTCAACCTGAACCCCGGAGTTAATCACAGCCTGAGTAGGAGAAGGCAGAGTGCTGGATTAGAGTCTCCCTGGGCCTCCTAGCCCCGGAAGCCATGATTTGAGCAACCAGCCCATCCCATCCACCCCCCTGGTCAGCGGGCCATACCGAGAGGACTCCTGGGAGCCCATAGGTAGCGGCCACATGCAAGACAGAACGTCCCTGATGATCGGTGGCATTGGGCTCTGCCCCCAGGTTCAGTAGATCCTCCACAATCAGGGGCTGGTTGGCGGCGGCAGCCACCAGGAGAGGGGTCTGCAAGACATAAGAAGGTCAGTCTGGGGCCCCCGTCTGAAATCCAGGCCCCAGACCTTCTGCCTTCAATCCAGGAGTCCAGGCCCCTGGCCCTCACCTTGCCCTTATGCTCACGAATGTCCAGATGTCTGTACATTTGGAGCATCTCAGCTGCAGCATATGCTGCCCAGCGCAAGCCACGAGCCGCAAACAGGTGCAGGAGCCTGAGGACAGGTAGGGGGACACCAGTGAGCACAGCACCCCAGCTGAGCCAGGAGCATGCAGACCGCGATCCCCCATACTCACGTGTCTCCCTCCTCATCCTGGGCCAGCAGCCGTTGTGGCCCCAAAGCCAGCATGTGAGCACGGGCTGTGTCCAGAGACGGTCCGGTGGTCACGGGAGGCATCTGTGGGGGTCCTGAGGGGAGTCCAGAACCTCTCCAGGATCCTGCCTGTGGCAGGGAAGGTTCTGCACAAAGCCGGGTATCCAGGGGGTCCTGAAGGGTGCATGTGGTGGGAAGAGCCAATCAGCTGAGCATTCTCTCTTCCTAACATATATACATACACATACAGAGTGCCAGGTACAGTGGCTGGGTGTCCCATCTGTACCAAATGACCTTGGACCTCTGGGCCTCAGTGTTGCCCATCTGAAGAACAGGACCTTAATCCAGCCTGAGGGCAACTGGGGATTTTAGGGGCCCTTCAGTATCCTGTTCCCACTCTGTATCTCACCTCCATCCCCACAGAAAATGGACACTGGCGCCCTGGGTCGGAGGGTGGGTAGAAGTCGGGAGTCAGGAAACCTTCAGCAGCAGAAGCAGGGTAAGAGTAGGGGCTGTCTGTGTAGGCAGCATGCGTGTTGGGGTCCCAGTCTGGAAAGCCCGTGGTGGGGGCCAGGCTGCCAAGTCCAGAACCCACAGTCTCCTGGTGTACTGGCAAGCGAGAATGGCCTGTGTGTGAGAGGAGGAGCAGGGGCAGGCCTGGTTACCAGAGTCAGGGAAGTCATCAAGGCCGGAGGACCTGTGTGAGAGCCCGGAACCTCCCAAGGTGCTGGGAGCCAGTCCTCGTCCGTGTGGGACACCAAAGGGCTGGGACCCCGAATCCAGGACGCCGAGGGGTTGGAAGCTTGGACTTCTGAAACCTGGACTCCTGGGACACTGTGGGGCTGAGGGCCTAGACTCCCGGAGCAACGGAAGGCTGGGAGCCTGGGCCCCTGCAACACGGAACGGCTACGTACATAGATTACAGGGCTCCAAAGAATCTGGGAGATCCAACTGCCACTGGGTCCCAGCAAGAGAAGGTCTGACTCCTACGCTCCCAAAAGTCCTAAGATTTGGAACGTTTGAGTCCCTGAAGAAAGCTGGGGCTGTGAGCTGAGGGAAGCAGATGATTTTCCAGACTTACCTGCCTCACTCTCATTCACAGATGGGGTCAGGGACTGGGCCAGAGGAGGTGGAAACTGTCCCTGTAGAGGCAGAGACAAAAAGGAACAAGGGAGAATTTCTATGACCGATCCCCCAGCATCCATTCCCCCACCCACAGCGTATCTAAGTCAGGACTAGCCTCTCATCTGTTCTGAGGGCCCAGCAGGCCATCAAGTCCTTGCCCAATGGGGCAGAGCCTCATGAGAGTTGTAGTTCACAAGGCTCCATGGGCCTTACCGGTACCCCACCAGCATCAGGCTGCTGCTGACGGCGCCTCTGTTCCTCCAGGAGCTTCTTCACTGTTTGTGACGGGCAGTGGCTGCGTTCACCCCGGCTCACTTGGGGGGGGGGGGGGGCAAGGGGGGAGGGAAGGGGGGGAAAGGGGGGGGGAAGAGATGGAGGGAAATAATTAGGGGTCTTTAAGTCACCCAACCACGCGGGGGAGTGGTTTTGGGCTCCCTGCCTCGCCCTCCTGCACGGAAAAACTGGCACATTGACTCCGCCTGCGAACTCCAAAGCCAATCTTAGCTTTCAGGTGCAGCATCCGCCTCCGCCGCCGCCGTTTCCTTCCCTTTGCTTCGCACTTTCCCCTCTGACCCAACTTTCCACCAGCGTCGTGGAAACTGAGGAAGGGGGAGGAGGGCGCTCCTCTGCAGCACCTCCCCCCAACTTCCGTGAAAAATCCCAGCCCCCAGACCTCTCATTCCCGAGGCCTCGGGGGTCGCAGGGAATCACTCCCTGAGACGCCTGCACAACTAGGTTCTCAACATCTCTGCCCTAGAAGCTGACACACTTTCCTCTGGAAACCAGGCGTCCGAGTCCGCAGCCCCTCTCCCCAAGGAACCACGAATCAATAGCCCCTAGCTCATCTGGGTTCCAGAAGTCCAGACCCCATTCCCCCTTGAGACCTAACAGTCCAGGCCCCATTTTGCGGGAGTCCGAGAGCCTAGCACCCGTTTCCCCAAGACCCAGGAGTCCGGGCCCTCAGCCTCTTCCTCTCTAGCACCTGGGAGTCCCAGTTTGCAGAAGCCTGGTCCACACCACCCCGGAAGTGCGGGCGTTCAACGCTCACCCTTCAGAGCCCGGATTCCGGAGGAGGAAGGGTTAAGCGGGGGAGGGCGGACTCGGAAACAGCCCAGCCGCGACGCGCTGACGTCACGGCTCTCACGCAAGGGAATCTTCCAACCACCCCTTCCACGCCTGGCCGCGCGCAGCAGGTGTCCCGCTGAGAGGCGGGGCGCTTGGCCAAGCGTGGAGCGCGTGGAATCCCCGCACGTGGGGAATTCCCGAGCAGCCCAGGGACCCAGGGCTGGTGGAGACTCGGGAATTCCCGGGGTGGGGGGTAGGGTCAAGGCCTGCGTGGACCCCTGCGGCCAGGCGCCGGATCTTACCCCCGCGGACCCGTGGCTGATTTTTAAACAACCACGCCCCCTCCCCCAGGACTCAACCTAGCCCCTTTCTACACTCCTTCCCAGCCCCGTCCTCCCACAGGACCCAGGGGTCGGGCCTCCAGCCCCTTCACCTCCGGGACCCGGGATTCCGAATCTCCAATCCCCTACCGCCCAGGACCCAGGAGTCCAGAACCCCAGCCGCTCCTCCATCACCACCCAGATGCCCGGGCCTCCTGGCCCCTCCAAACACCAAGTACCCTCACTCTCAGCACCCAGGCCTGATCCTCCCAGCTCCGTCTCTGGCATCCTCAAGAGCCGGACTCCCAGCCCCTCGCTCCTTCAAGGGGCCGAGCGTGTCTCACCTCCCCACCCCACCCCCATTACCTCGGGGATTCCGTGGCGCGGATTGCGGGCCCCCAGGGCCGCGGCCTCGGCGCTGCGCCAGCCTCGCTCTTTCCCGCGGAGCCGCCGCCGGGTCCCCGATCTAGAGTTGGTGCCCCGCGAGTTTTTAAACTGGGGTTCTAGCACCGCCCGGTCATGGGTAGGGCCCCGCCCACAGGCCTGGGAGTCCCCGTGTCGCGCTCTAGCAAGCCGAGTCTCTGAATGGGCGGGGCTGACACTGCGAGCCAGACTCCTGAGTCTCCCAGGAAAGAGGCAGCTGGGGGCCCCATCTTAGGTCTGAAGGAGAAGTGGGCCCAGAACAGCCGAGTCCTGAAGGAGGAGAGCACTGAGGGCCTAGACTTCTGAGGCTCTATCCAAGGGGGTGATGGAGGTTTCGATTTCTGGGCCCTGGGCTGAGAGGGGACAGTATTACTGTGTCCTGGGGTAAGAGGGGACTGGGGTCCCGGTCCCCAGGGAGGGAAGATCTGTTGGTAAGAGCGACCATAGGTGGGCTCAAATTTCTCCCTTTCCCCCACATCACCTTCTTTTTCAGAGGGCAGTTCTCATATATTCATCATCATTAAAAATGATTTATTACTGCAAGAGAGGTACTTTGCTGGGCGCTGTGGTATAGCTGTGAACTAAGCAGCCAGGAATTCCCAGCCCTCAAGCCAACTGACATTCCAGGGGAGGCTCATTCTCGGTTCCCATCTCAGTGATCATGTTAATCATTTCTCTCGGGCTCTCAAGGCTTCTGCTCCCCTGGTTCTCCTCCCTCACATGCTGTTGCTTCCCTGGCTGTTTCCGCCTCTTCACCCATTCTTGGGGGCCAGGGGCACTCCTCTGTCTGTACTCACTTCCTTGGTGACCTCATCCAGTCTCGTGGCTTTAAATACCATCCATAAGCCATCAACCTGAAAATTTACATTTCCAGACCAGATTTATCCCCTGAATTCATAGATGCAGCTGTGGTCATTCAGTTCCACAAGGAATCTCTCAGGCATTTCCAACTCCGTGTCCCCAGACCTTGACACTTTCCCCTAAACCTGCTTCCCCTCATTTGCCATCTCTGTCCAAGGATGCCCCAACTTTTCAGTTGCTCAGTCCAGAAGTTTTGGTCATCCTGAATCCCTCTGTCTCTCACACACCCATACCTACATGGTCAACAAATTTTGTTGGTTCTACTTCCAGAATCTTTCCATCTCTCCAGTGCCCACAACCTGGTCCATCTGTCACCTCCCACCTAGACAAACATAGCAGCCTCCCTGGTCTCTGACCCTACCCCCAAAGGCAGTCACAGGGACTCACCACTTCTACCCCTCCCACACACACAGGAAGCAGGTGGCCTTGTCACCAGCAGGGTGATATCCGCTATTGCTTGCTTCTCTACTCCCCCACTGTTCCTCAGGACTTCTCTGGACCAAAGCCTTTTGCCAGCCCCCTTCTAGCCCCTACCCACCATGGCCCCTTCAAGTGACATCCTGTTCCTGCTTTTGCTCCCAGGTGAAGCCAGTGGCTATGGGGGGTGGCAGGCACGGTATTTATGAAAAGGGTGGCTCAGGTGGCATCTGAAGGGAGGGGTGCTGAGAGCAGATCCTCCCAGTACCCCTTCCTTCCTCGAGATCCATTTGGCTTCAGAGGCTGGTTCTCTGGGGAGAGAAACGGAGTCTGGAGCCTCTGCCTGTTAATCGCCCCATCTCCCTGCTGGGTCTGTCTCTACTTCTACTTCTGATGTCCTATCTCTGTGTGTCTTTGGGAGCTCCCCTTCCCATCTGGCCTCTTTCTCATCTGCTCCCTCTGGAATGGAGGTTGCTTCTCAGGACACCACCTTTCCCTGCACCCTGTTTTGGGAACCACCTCTCCCTGCTGACCCACCTTCCCTCTCTTTTCACAGTGGCTGTGGCTCTGACAACCCCAGGTGAGAAATCAGCACTCCTTCCCTTTTGCCATGGCCCTTCAGGTACTGCTTCTGTCCCTAAAGTGTGGCCTGAGGGTCCTGGAACACCCCAGGTCACCACCTCACCTCTCACCCCCAAATCAGAGCCCCCAGAGGACCTGCAGCCCTCTCTGGGTCCCCGTATCACTGCTCTCATCACCAAACTGAAGCCCCAGGGACTCAGCCACCCCCCAGCCTTCTTTGGGAGTACCCACTAGGCCCGAAGCACCACCCATGTCTCTCTGTGCTGGGACACCCCCACCTGTCTCCAGTCCTCCACCTCCCCTTTCATTCCCCAAGTCAAACCCAGGGAATCTCAGACACCCCCCCCCCCCAGGGACTTCCTCTGTCCCATATGCCCAAAGTGCAGTCCTGAGGGTCTGGAACCCCCCCCCCCCACCTCAATCCCCTTCTGTCTGGGCGCCACCCACCAGGTTCCTGTTCCGGATGTGGGCCCCCCTCCCTGCCGATGCTGGTAGGCCTCATGGCCGCCGATTTGGTGGTGTCGCTGCTGATCGTTGCGGTGGTGTTTGTGTGTGCTTGCCCCCGCCGCAGGCCCACCCAAGGTGAGGGCAGAGACAGGATGGGGCCCGGAGGGGCTGATGGCCCTAGGGAGGGGGTCCCCGGGGAGGTGTCCTCCAGGGAAGCCCTGGAGGATATGCTGGGGAAACCCTGGGGGTGGTGCATGGGGGAACTCCTGAGGAAACCCCTGAGGCAGGGGGTCCCCAGGAAGGTAGAGACGTGGGTGGCTGGTAGGTGGTCAGGCCTCATGCTTTCTCTCCCCCACCCCCAGAAGATGACAAAATCTACATGAACATGCCTGGCAGGGGCTGACCCCCTTGTAAGCGACACCTTTGACTTCTGACCCTCTCATCCTGCATTGTGTGTGGTGGCACAGGATACCCACTCCCGACTTGGGTTGGAATAAAGCAACTGAAATACCTCTAGTTTTGTTTGTTTGTTTGTTTTTTAAGATGTTTGGGGGGGCGCCTGGGTGGCTCCATCAGTTAAGCGTCTGACTCTTGACTTTGGCTCAGATCATAATCACATGGTTGGTGAGATGGAGCCCCGCGTCTGCACTGACAGCTCAGCACCTGCCTGGGATTCTCAGTCTCCCTCTGTCTGCCCCTCCCCCACACTCTCTCTCTCAAAAATAAATAAATAAACATTAAAAAAAAAAGACTGTAAGGGCGCCTGGGTGTGGGTGTCTCAGTCGGTTAAGCATCCAACTTTGGCTCAGGTCACGGTCTCGTGGTTCGTGGGTTCGAGCCCCGTGTCGGGATCTGTGCTGACAGCTGGGAGTCTGGAGCCTACTTCAGATTCTGTGTCTCCCTCTCTGCCCCTCCCCTGCTCACGCTCTGTCTCTCTCTGTGTCTCAAAAATAAATATTAAAAAATTTTTTAAAAACAATTTAAGTCATCTCCACAGCCGATGTGGGGCTCGAACTTACAACCCTGAGATCAAGAGTTGCATGCTCTTCCAAATGAGCCAGCCAGGTGCTCCAAAACACCTCCAGTTCTAAGTCTTCCTCAAAGAACCCCAGGGTCCCCAGAGCTTCCCTCCCTCCCAGGAACTTCACATATCCCCTGCTCCTTCAGCCCAGAGATCTGGAATAACTCAATAGTGTTTTTGTGTGCCATGTTTATTTGGGAGCAGTGGTGAAGAAAAGTCTGACATCTCAGGGAGAGCACTCTGGATCTGGATCTTGGTGGGAGGAGGAATAAGGTGCTGGGTAGGCATCAGGAATGACTGGATCCAGGCATCAGGTTGTCGACTGCTGTGCTTTGGGCTCATTTGTAATATGGCCTCTGTGTGTTGAGGTCACTGTAGACATCTGACCTCTGACCTTGGAGCTCCTAATGGGAGAGACAGGGTGGGAACCATCAGTGGAAGAGGTACGCTGAATAAACTTAAAACAAAATTCAGCCTTCTCCCAGTGGCCTGTAAAGCTCCTAGCAGCTTCGTCAGCCTTGCAGCCATGGAAGAGATCTGGATTTTAATCGAGTGCATTCAGTCTTTCCCTTTCTGCTCTGCCTCACCATCATGTCCCAGCCTCAGGGCCTTTGTGTGTGCTGTTCTCTCTGCCTAGAACACAGGTTTCCTAGATATTCTCATGGATGGTTCCTTTTCCACCTGCAAGTCTCAGCTCATGTCACTTCCTCAGAGAAGCACTTCTTGATACCCCATCTAATTTCTCCCCTCCACACGCACACCCCAGTCACTGCCACACCAGCTTTATTTCGCTCATGATACTTTCCCCCAATGATATTATGTTAATTTGCTTCAAGTCCATCTCTCCAACTAGTATGTAAACTGTTGCTGTGTAGGTGCTCAACAAATTCTACCAAAGGACAAATAAATTAGAATAACGCTTTCCCCCCGAATTTCACTGCCCCTGGTAACTGAAAATCTCCTTCATTCTTCTGGACCTCATGGAGCCAAACTCAAGATTCTTTCACCTTACAAAAAGACTTTTTAATCCACAAGGGAAGCAAAGCAAAGCTGGCTGCAGGTAAGTAAGAGATTTCATAGAACGAGGCTCACAATTGAGGGGGAGGTTTATGGTCCAAAGAGACAGACTTCAAACTGAATCCCTGAAATCATATGCAAACGACTGGTCTGGGTGCACACCTCGATGGGAAGGGGTCTGTTCAGCTTCCATTAGATTCTCACAGGAGCCCATGACCCCCAAAAGGGTTGAGAAGGACATTGACAGAGAGGCAAGAGAAGGAGAGATGCCTCTGTCTGCATGGTGGTTCTTAAGAAGGGTTTCAAGGGTGCTTGTACCGCCCCTAGATTATATGTACAATTTGTAAATTTTTGTGTGGATTTTCTGAGGAATCTCTAGCTTTCATCAGCTTCTCAAAGCGATACAGGATCCCCCCTTCCAAAAAATTCTAAAACTCCTCTCTTCGGAGTTACTGAATTAGAGCTGAATTATATCCTCTTGCCCTTCTAAGAGCTTCTCCCAGAAATCATTCTGTCCTGAACAATTCAGTGCCTGCCTGAAGGTTAGGGCCTGCATTTGCCCTTGCAAAGGTAAAGCCATCCCTGGGTTTTCTCACACATTTTAAGCTGCACATAAGGTCATGATTGATCACTGAAAGCCCTTGTGGACAGATCATGAAAGCCCCGTTAGTCTTTGAGGGTTTGAAATGTTGCTGAGAAAGTGGCTTTAGGGTCTAGGTCCTAAAGGGACTGGGGAGGTGTTTAGGACAGACATGCACAGGGTAGGAGTGAGATGTGAGAAGCTGGTTTTCTCACCTGATATGGCGACTCTGTCTCCGTAATGCGCTGTTTCCTGGTCACTGCTGGGGGATGGGGAGTAGTGCAGGGTGCAGAGACAGTTAAGGTGGTGAATCAGGACAATTTTGTCCCTCCATCAATGTCCCTTTGGATGGTTGTGACTTGGGAGCTTACCCCTCCCTGCCAGGCAAGTCCTCAGAGGGGCCCAGGCTCTCCCCTGCCGTCCCCACTCACCGTCCACAGCCCCTCGCCCCCGAGGGAACAGCCGGCCCAGGGAGTACACAGCCAGGGCGATGAGGAGGGTCAGTACCAGGTCCCCCAGCACGATCCCCGCCAGCACACCGGGACTCACCACGGAGCAATTGCATTCTGAGAATGTGGCACAGGGGGTTTGTGGGGGCGGTCAGTGGGAGTTGGGAATTGGGAGGAGGTGCCAGCAGGGGCAGGTTTGGAAAGACTGGGGAACAGAGATGGGGAAGTCTTTGGGAGGCAGGGAGGGGAATTGCAGGGTCTAGGCCTACCGTTCTGTGCCTGCGCAGGGCTAAAACCTGAGGAGAGAAAAAGAAGGTAAACTGAGGTCTGGGGCTGTGACTGCAGGGTGGGCACAGAAGCTGGGGAGGCTGGGTCCTGAGAGCTAGGAGATAAGAGTGGAGAATGATGTCTGGTGGGACCTGTGGGTCAGCGTCAAGGCCCCTGGACTGTATTACTTTCACCCTGACCTGCCCTGTTGCAACACCGTTAGAGTCCCCCCACCCCCGCTTCTGCCAGAGGCCAGATCTTGGGGGCTCAGGCTCCGGGAGAGACCCACACGTTTTAGGGAGCTGGGGATCTGCTTCCCTCCACCTCCCTTTTGATTCTCCTTCTACCCTGCTCTCTGCTCTGCTCCAAGCTGAGCCCAGGGACGGGGGAGGCAGTTGCAGAAGCCCCCAACTCACCACCCACAGTCAGGAGGAGAGGCAGGAACAGGAGCCTGTTGGAAGGTCCAAGGACCCCCATGACGCAGGTGACGCTGCTGGACACCAGAGTTCAAGGGCCGGTGGGATATGGTGTAGTGTCCAACCAAGTGAAGGAGGAAGTCTGAGGTGGGTGGTGGCAGGAGGGAGGAGGGGACAAGACAGGAGGAGGGACAGAGACAGATAACGCCAGAAAGAATCAGGCCAAGACGCTCCAGGGGCCATGCTATAGCCCCTAACTACCGGAACATAAAAGGAAATGTGCCAACCCACCCCCACTCGGGGGTCAGCCATCGGTGTAACGGGAGAGTCAGTAGCTATGATTGCCGTCAGCATGGCCTCTTCCTGGCTGGGCAGCCTTGAACAAGCCATTCAACCTCTCTGGTCCTCAGTTTCTTTATCTGTAAAATGAGGAGTAAAATAGTACCTATTTTGTAGGGGTTTATGGGGATGGAATGAATTAATGTTTCTAGAACAGGGTCCCACACTTGTCAGTTTTTTATAAGCATCAGCTATAATTATTTGATACTCAGAGCCTTGTGATGTTTACAGGATATTAAAAGAGAGCCATCAGGATATGGGCACTAATGAGCCGCAGGCACTCTGTCCTAAGTGTTAACTCATTTAACCCCCACAGCACCCTTCTGAGGTAGATGCTCTTATCCCCATTTTACAGAAAGGTAAAGACACTTGCCCAAGGTCACACAGGAAATAAAGGTGATAGTGAAATACAGGACCCAGGGACAGATAGTTGACCCTTAGAAGAGGAAGAAAAAAAGAACCAAGACGAAAGAAAGATAAGGAAGGAGAAAGAGATGGCGAGGCCGAGAAAGAGAGAGAGAGAGAGAGAGAGAGAGAGAGAGGCAGGCAGTGACACCAAAACACACAGCACAGACACAGGATTGAGCGTTTGGGGTGAGGCAAGTGGGGGGACAACATGGTGACCACTGGGCCAGGCTGGGCTGCCCCACCAAATAAGGAAGTAGCTGGAAGTGAGGACAGAGGGAGGCACCCAGGGGGAGACAGGGACTTCTAGGCCCCTACAGGAGCCTGAGCTGGGACTGGCTAGGAGGAACCTGAGGTTAAGGCACTGGGGGATGGGCCAGCGGCAGGAAGCCCTCCTCCCCCATCCAGGCGTCACACCCCGCAGCTCCCTGGGCCTGGGCTTAGGAGAGAAAAGGGGAACCTGGATGCTGGTCATGGGACAGGCTCCGAGTGGCCCTTTGTGGTGGGGGGATTTGGAAGCCAGAGGAGGGTCAGGGCCCAGTCCGAGGGAGCACTGGCTGCTAACAGCCTCCGTCGCCCAGGCCTGGCCAAGTCTCCAACACCCCCACCCCTACCACCGCCAGGTCTGGAGTGAGCACGGAGAGAAGAGGCGAGCTGTGGAGGCCCTTGCAGCAGCACCCTAGGCCTCAAGGTGGCTGAAGCTGAGCGAGCCGTGGTCTCAGTCAGCGACCACAGGAAGCTCTCAGCCTGGAGGGTCTTGAATCAGGCGTTTGTGGACTCCCTCTGGCTGGGCAGGGGGAGCACACTGCAGGGGGCAGGGACCAAAGCAGGGGCCAGGCTGCCGCTACAGTCCAAAATATTGAGAGGATTTTGTGACGTCTCCCGGAAAAATGCCCGCGTGGCACCCTGTATGTGCTCAGTGAATATTCATCACTATCCTCATCATTACAGTTATCCTTATCAGTACTTCAAGTCTCCAGTTCTGGGCTCCTCTTGCTGAAAGTCCTCCCTCAACCCCTCAAACTCGGCCCCACAATCCGGTCCTCCCGGCTCCAGCCAGGCCTGAGCCGGCCCCGGAATCCAGTCTGAACAGCGCGCTCACGCACCATCCAATCAAGCAGCTGCGGCCCTTGGGCTGGTGCTGCGTCCGAGTCCCAGAGCCTCCCCTTTCCACTGCTGAGATGTGGGGAAGTCGGAGCTCTCCCAAGGGAACTGACTTAGTGGCAGATATTTGTGGGAGGTGGGGTAGAGGCTCTTTACCAACCAGAAGTGAAGTATTTCAATATTTTGGCATCTCGTATGATCGCACCGGTACGGACCGCAGAATGCTGGCCGGGGCTGGTCGGGCTGGGCTCTCATGGGTGGGCGAACCATTGAGTGAAAGAAGGCTGTGATGGGGGGCACCCAGCTGACTGCGAGCCACCCTCACAGGGTGCCAGACTCCAGGAAGTGGGGCTGTTTCGCCCTCCCTTGAGATCTGTAAAATGTCTCAATGTCTCCTGGCAGAAGCCCAAGAGTTGGGCAAGGCCCAGACAGACTTTGCCAGAAAGCAGGCAATGTGTCTAGCCTGTAACAAGCTTGCCTCTGTGGCAGATACAACCCCTCCTCGCTCTCCTTGCTTCCACTTTTGCCCCCTACAGCCCATCCTCCCCATAACAACCAGAGGAAACTTGTAAAAAAAAATTTTTTTTAATGTTTATTTATTTTTGAGGCAATGCAAGAGACAGAGTGCAAGCAGCGGAGGGGCAGACAGAGGGAGACACAGAATCCGAAGCAAGCTCCGAGCTCTGAGCTGTCAGCCCAGAGCTGGACACGGGGCTCAAACTCACGAACCATGAGATCATGACCTGAGCCCAAGTCAGACACCCAACCGACTGAGCCACTCAGGCGCCCCGGAGGAAGCTTTTTTGAAAAGGCAGAGAACCAGTTTTGTAAATGGCCAAAATATTAGAACAGATAATGTCACAGAAGAAGGGATGTGAATGGCCCATAAGCCTGTGAAAAAGCGTCCAACATCATTAGTCATTAGGGAAACACGAATTAAAACCACAATGAAATACCACTACACATCCGCTGAAATGACTAAAATTAAAAAGACTGACCCTTGGGGCGCCTGGGTGGCTCAGTCGGTTAAGCGTCCAACTTCGGCTCAGGTCATGATCTTGCGGTCTGTGAGTTCGAGCCCCACGTCAGGCTCTGTGCTGACAGCTTGGAACCTGGAGCCTGCTTCAGATTCTGTGTCTCCGTCTCTCTCTGCCCCTCCCCCACTTGTGCTCTGTCTCTCTCTATCAAAAATAAATAAAATGTAAAAAAAAATTTTTTTAATTAAAAAATAAACAAAATAAAAAGACTGACCCTCTCAAGTGTCAGCAGAGATGTGGAGCAACTGGAAATCTCACACTGCTGGTGGAAATGAAAAAATAGAAACCTTATAAAGGTAAATATTCACCTACGCGGAGATCTAGCAATTCCACAGAAGCAGGCGTTTACCCAGGAGAAATAAAAGCATATATTTACATCGAGACCTGCCTATCTTTCTGTCCTCCCTTTCTCCCCCTCTTTTCCTCCCTTCCGCGACTCCAGCTACCCTGGCCTTCTTGTTTCTTGTATAAGTCAAGTGCACTCTCACCTCACGGCCTTTGTACCTGCTGTTCCCTCTGCCTATGATGGTTTTCCCAAAGTCCATGTAGAACTGGCCACTACTGGTCTTTCAGCTCTCAGCTCAAATGTTACACCCTCCCAGAGACCTCTCCCGCTCAAGTCACCCACCACCATCAATTTCATTTTCTTCCTGTATTTATCATACCTGAAATTCTCTGATTTACGTGTTCCCATTTTACTGTCTGCCACTTCCTCTAGAATAGAAATTCCATGAGAACAGGAACCTTTCTGCCGTGCTCACCGTTGTATTCTCAGCACATAAAGTAGATGCCCAGGAATTTTTTTAAAAGTTTATTTCATTTATTTAAATAAATAAAGTTTATTTATTTATGCAGAGCTTGATCTCGCAAACCTGTGAGATCATGACCTGAGCTGAAATCAAGAGTCGGATGCTTAACCGACTAAGCCACCCAGGCTCCCCAGAAAATATTCTTTCAATATTGGACTAAATGGCCACCAGGAACAGGTTGGATTAAACGTGGCTCCTCATGTCTGCATCACGCTCTAATGGTATCCCAGACATGCCTCCTGTTTCTCCTTGAATTAATCACTTGGCAGATAAGAATGCTAGGGTTCCCCCGATATCCTCCTGCTCCTTCTTCCACAAAATTTTTAGCAAGGCATCTGCCCACTCAACTAAAAACTGTATTTCCTGGCCTCCTTCGCATTTAGAGTGGCCATATAACTTTATTCTGGCCAACGGGTAGCATGGGAAGTAAAGTGGCGATTTAAAAGGCAGAGCCTTTGTGGAGGAATGCACTCTACGCTTCTCCTTGACTTTCTCATTTGCTGGAATTGGAATGTGGGAAACTTGGAACAAGTGGATGAGGACAACATGACAAAAATGAAAGAGTAAGAAGACAGAAGAATCCTCAGTGCTCATCACCTTGGAAGAGCCACGCCAACCCCGGACTGTTACGTAAGGGAGAAATTTCTACCTTGTTCAAGACACTTGTGGTAGGTAGTCTCCAAAGATGGTCACCAAGAATTTCTTCCTCCCAATATGCACACGCCATCCCCCATACCAAAAGGTAGAGTCCCATTTTCCCTGCCCTTGAATCTGAGCTGACCTTGCAACTTGCATTGACAAAGAACGTGGCGGAAGGGATGCTGTGTCAGTTCTGAAGGTAGACCTTAAGAATCCTTATAGCTTCTGGTTTTGCTTTCTTGGAATCCAGCTGCCATGCTGTAAGGAAGTCCAAGCTCCCTTCCCAGAGAGTGAGGACACACAAAGAGGCCTTGGAGGTGAGACACCATGTGTGGAAAGAAAGGCCACTAGGAGAAGAATCAAGGCACCCCAGTCGATAGCAAGTGCCAAGGCCCCAGGAAGGTGAAAGAAGTAATCTGGATCTTTCTTGCCATGCCAGTCACTAGCCAAATGCAGCCACCTGAGTGACCCCAGGCAACACCATGTGGAGCAGAAGAGCCACTCAGTCAGCTGAAAGAATCATGAGAAATAATAAATTATTGTTGTTTTAAATCCCTGTGTTTTTAGATGGTCTGTTAGAAAACAATAGACAATGGAAACAGCACTGTTATTTTGGGGACTTTATCACTACAACCAAATCTATACTCCACCGAATACAGTTTCAAAGGCCCAACTTGAACTAGTTGAGGCTGGAGGGTGAAGATTGTGAAGATGTGGAGGTTAATACACAAGTGCTCTAAGGGGAAAACTAAACAACCTAAACATCAGAGGAGAAGGGATGATGGAACGCTGGACAGATCCAGACTGACTCCAAGATTCTCCATAGCTTGCTTCCGCTTCTCTCTGGGCCAGCTTTGTTCAGCCCTCTCTGTTTCTTATGGAACTGCACAGTTTCTGTCATCAATAGCTCACTCTTGCTGAGCCCATGATTTAAAAGAGGAGACGAGAGGAGAGGAGAGGAGAGGAGAGGAGAGGAGAGGAGAGGAAAGGAAAGGAAAGGAAAGGAAAGGAAAGGAAAGGAAAGGAAAGGAAAGGAAAGGAAAGGAAATCCTGGGGGAGGCGCCTGGGCGGCTCAGTCAGTTAAGCTTCTGACTTCAGCTCAGATCACGATCTGGCAGTTCATGGGTTCAAGTCCTGCGTCAGGCTCTGTGCCGACAGCTTGGAGCCTGAGGCCTGCTTTGGATTCTGTGTCTCCCTCTCTCTCTGTCCCTCCCCCACTCGCGCTCTGTCTCTCTCTTTCAAAGATAAATAAACACTTAAAAAATTAAAAGAAAATAAAAGAATCCTGGGAGAGGACTCAGCCTGGCTCAGCATGTATTCCCTGCATTTCCCAAACCAATCACCTGTGGCTGGTGTGGGGGGCAAAGTCTGTAAGAAAGTGGCAGGGTGCTTGAGAACACTGCGTTGGAGATGAAGGAGGACTGGTCCTTAAGCAGCATGTGGGGAATGCCCTTGGCTCCTCCCCCATACTCCCTCAGTATTCGCCACTTCTAGGCACACTACCTGGCTTACAACTTCCTGCACTGTGACTGTCTTCTCAAGGCCCCTTTCTGCAAGTTGGAGCTACCTATGCTCAGGTCCTGGCTCTGGTCATTAAACCAAGGTGTCACCTGACCCAGATATAGCAGTCACAATTCTTCATTGCATACGGTAGATGCCACTAACTCGTTTAAACAGCAAAGTGGGTGTGTTCAAGGATGTTAGGGAGACCACTGAATCTCTGGGAGTGCCACAGATCTGTCCCCAGGCTACACAAATCCTAATGCCACCCAGGAGTTTCTGCTAAGACTTCCGCCGCTATTCACATCGGAATCGATTTTACAGGTTGCTTCCTTTTTCTCTTCACTCTTTCAGATAAAATCCTGATGCAAATACCAAAACATTTACCGACAAAATATGCTGCATGACCACACAGAGGAGGAGAATGAGGGGGAAAGGATCGGCCCTATGTGAACGGTCGTCGGGGTTAGAGAGATGGTTCAGGATTCCTCACACTCTTTTGTCTTCCTTCATTTCAAAATTCTCCAAATTAAAAATTTCTTGAAAACGTGGGTGCGTTCGATTGGCAAAGTGCAGGACACATGCCTGCACACAGCTGCAAGGAAGGCTGGGAATTTCTGACTTCTGGACTGGGGAAGCTGAATTCATAGGGTAGGACATTCCCAAAATGTAGAGAACATGTTCAAAAGACTCCAGACATCTGAATAGAAAGCATGAGAGATGTCCACAACACCAAAGGCACCAATCCGTAGGGCCTGCCTTCCCCTTCCCCGGCAAGATGAGAGTTTGATTCGTTAGTCAAAATAAAATGGAAAATCACAATGATATACCACTGCACATCTATTAGAATGGCAAACAGCAGGGGCGCCTGGGTGGCTCAGTCGGTTAAGCGTCCGACTTCGGCTCAGGTCACGATCTCGCGGTCCGTGAGTTCGAGCCCCGCGTCGGGCTCTGTGCTGACCGCTCGGAGCCTGGAGCCTGTTTCAGATTCTGTGTCTCCCTCTCGCTCTGACCCTCCCCCGTTCATGCTCTGTCTCTGTCTGTCTCAAAAATAAATAAACATTTAAAAAATAAAATAATAAAATAAAATAAAAAAGAATGGCAAACAGCAGCACTTCGGACAATTCCTAGAGCCGCCGAAGATGCCTAACAACGGGAACCCTCCTACACATTGCTGGTGGGAACGCAAAATGGTTCAGCCACTTAGGAAAAGTGGCAGTTTCTTATGAAGTTAAACACACGCTTGTCATATGACCCAACAATCCTATTCCTAGATATTTACTCAAGAGAAGTCAAAACTTAAGTTCACACAAACACCAGTATGCCATATAAACAGTGGCTTTATTTATAATTGCCCCAAACTAAAAACAAGCCATGTTTTCTTCAGCGGATGAATGAATCATGGTACATCCACACAATGGAATACTACTCGGCAAGAAAAAGGAATGAACTACTGATAAACCCACAAGAGCACAAACAAATCTGAAGTACATCATGCTATGGGAAAGATGCCGGACTCAAAAGTCTCCATACACAATTCTAGCCATAGAACACTCTGGAAAAGGCAGCCTGGAGGGACAGAAATCGGATCGGTGCCTGCCAGGGGCTGGAAGTGGAGGCAGTGGTTGACCACAAAGGGGAGTGAGGGAAATTGGGGAGGGGAGGACAATAGAATTCTCTATTTTTCTTGTGATGATTTCACGGTTGCATGCGTTTGTCGAAGTTCATAGAACAATACACTACAAAGGATGTATTTTACTCTACGTAAATTCTACCTGAATAAAAAATTGTTTTAAAAAGATGAAAATTGGAAGCACCAAAGAAACTGGTAAAGCGATTTCATGATGTCTTTATTTCCTACCAGTTTCAGTGTTGACAACTAAACAGATGTTTCCCGCTTTGGCTTGTGGGAAAGTGCTAGCAAGGACTGACTTGCAAGGCGAGTGAAGCACCATGCCAGCAATCAGCAAATATTGTTTTCTTCCCTTCTTCTATTAAAATGTAATTGGTAATTGGACATCTGGTCCCCTAGCCAACACTGTGTTTCTCAGCCTCTTTGGAGCCAGATGAGGCCCTGGAACTGTCTTCTGGTCAATGGAATGCGGGAAGAAACAACTTCCAGGTTGTGTCCCTAAAGGCAAAAGTGTGTCCTCCCTTTCTCTATTCTCCCTCTTCGCAGGAATGTGGCCCCGACATTGTCAGTGAACAGACATCCTAGGCCACAACAGCTGGCTTTATATGTTTGTGAAAGGAAGGCCTTTAAAATATAATTAAAGCAATGCTCCATAGATTTATCAGTTGTGGTTCATCCATATCATAAATGCAGTCATTAGAAATGAATTAGAAATCTACAATTTTAAGCCCCATGCAGGGCTTAAAATTTAAGGCACCCTTGGGGCGCCTGGGTGGCTTGGTCGGTTAAGCGTCCAACTTCGGCTCAGGTCATGATCTCACGGTCCGTTGAGTTCGAACCCCGCGTCAGGCTCTGTGCTAACAGCTCAGAGCCTGGAGCCTGTTTCAGATTCTGTGTCTCCCTCTCTCTCTGCCCCTCCCCTGTTCATGCTCTGTCTCTCTCTGTCTCAAAAATAAATAAACGTTAGAAAAATTAAAAAAAAATTTAAGGCACCCTTTACATTTGTTTTTTTACAGAGAGTATTTTTAACTTATATAATCATAAATAAATAAAAATATTTTAATTTCAGAAAACGCAACAAATAAAGGCAATTTTTTGGAGGAAAAAAAAATACAGGACTTCTGCTGTCAATATTGGTGTTCTAAGAAATCAGAAAGCACCCTCCCCTGAAGAACAAATAAAAATATAGGTTGAGGGAGGCGCCTGGGTGGCTCAGTCGTTTGAGTGTCTGACTCTGGCTGGGGTCCTGATCTCGCGGTCTGTGAGTTCGAGCCCCGCGTCGGGCTCTGTGCTGACAGCTGAGAGCCTGGAGCCTGCTTCAGATTTTGTGTCTCCCTCTCTCTCTGCCCCTCCCCTCCTCATGCTCTGTCTCTCTCTCCCTCTGTGTCAAAAATAAATAAACATTAAAGAAAAATACAGGTTGAGGGGTGCCTGGGTGGCTCGGTTGGTTGAGTATCTGGCTCTTGATTTTGGCTCAGGTCATGATCTCACAGTTCGTGAGTTTGAGCCCTGCATCGGGCTCTGCGCTGATGGCATGGAGCCTGCTTCGGATTCTCTGTCCTCTCTCTCTGCCCCTCCCCAACTCGTTCTCTCTCTCTCTCTCTCTCTCTTTCTCAAAACTAAAAATGCAGTTTGAAATATATAGGAAAAGTTACTAAAAGCAGCAAAGCACTGGTAAGAGGGTAAGGAAATAGCATCCAATATCCAAAATAAAACAAAAAGGGAGCCCAGAACTCAAATGTCTTCAGAACAAATGTCTTCACTATGTTCTGAAGACATGGTCCAATCCAGAAGACAGTTAGGGACTAGAGAGGCAAAATGTAGAGGCCCAGGTCCACCCAGACTGGAGAGTGTGAACATCACTCTTCATTTTCAACTGGGATCTGAAGGCTTGTCACACTCAAGGTAAGAGTGAGCCAGAAATCACCTAGCCTTCATGTGAACTAACAGCCTATCCTTGTAGCCCCTAAGTCAGGTAAACCTGGGTCTTGTCCTGGATGAATGTCCCCTCTGGAGTAACATACAGCCATATTAGGTCTTCAGATTCTTCCTACAAATCTTTTTTAAAAAAATTTTTGGGGGTTGGGGTGCCTGGGTGGCTCAGTCGGTTAAGCATCCAAATTTGGTTTAGGTCATGATCTCATAGTTCATGAGTTCGAGCCCCAAGTTGGGCTCTGTGCTGACAGCTTAGAGCCTGGAGCCTGCTTGGATTCTGTGTCTCCCTCTCTCTCAGCCCCTCCCCCACTCGTGCTCTGTCTCTCTGTGTCTCCCTCAAAAATAAATAAAAACATTAAAAAAATTTTTTAATGTCCTTCTTCCTACAAATCTAAGATATCATGAACAAGAATAGGCAGGATCAACAAAAATGACAACATACATGCAAACACTTCAGATGTCTGACTTATCATCCTGCCAATTTTTGCAAAGAATTTGTATTACCTGGAAATAAGCAGCTATATTCCCTTCGACTGCTCATCTGTGACCTGACCTTACTGTTATACATCTGCTCTTTGCTCTGGAAAGTAACCCAGAAGATGACCCTCACAGTACAGAGGGCAAAATAAATTAGACACCAAAGCTAAGATTTCATTTCTCGGGGCTGCCTGGGTGGCTCAGTCAGTTAAGTGTCTGACTCTTGATTTCAGCTCAGGTCATGATCTCATGGTTTGTGAGATTGAGCCCCACATCAGGCTCTTTGCTTACAGCATGGAACCTGCTTGGGATTCTTTCTCTCCTTCCTTCTCTGTCCCTCCCCTGTTCGCACTTTCTCTTGCTCAAAATAAATAAATAAACTTTTTTTTTTTTTAAGATTTCAAGGTGCCTGGATGGCTCAGTTGGTTAAGTGTCTGACTCTTGGTTTCTTCAACAAATAAAAATAAAAATGTTTAAATGTTTATTTATTTTTGAGACAGAGAGAGAGAGAGCGGGGGAGGGGCAGAGAGAGAGGGGGACAGGGGATTGGAAGTGGAAGTGGGCCCTGCATGGATGGCTTCAGCGCTGACAGCAACGAACCCGATGTGGGGCTCGAACTCACTAAATCGGAGACCTGAGCCGAAGTTGGACGCTCAACTGACTGAGCCACCCAGGCACTCCTCAAAATAAAAATAAATTTTAAAAATATATTTCATTTCTTGGGGCGCCTGGGTGGCTCAGTCAGTTGAGCATCCAACTTTAGCTCAGGTCATGATCTCACAGTTCATGGGTCTGAGCCCCACGTCGGGCTCTGTGCCGACAGCTAGGAGCCTGGAGTCTGCTTCAGATTCTGTATCTCCCTCTCTCTCTGCTCCTCCCACATTCATGGCCTGGTTCTCTCTGTCTCTCAAAAATAAATAAAAGTTAAAAAAAAATTTTAATATATTTCATTTCTCGGTTCACCTACGCTAGGAAAGAGCTGTGAGGTGAGTCTCCATTTCCCTTTTCTCCTTCTCACTGCCTGGAATGTGAATGTGGTAGGAGCCATCTTGGACCACGCAGGCCAGGGCACTCCCCTAGGGATGGTAGGACCATCGGTTAGACAGCCTAGATCTCTGATGCCATGAAACCTCCATACCATCACAATGAAACCCTGGACTATTTATACTTCATCTATTGGTGAAAGAGAAATAAAGTTCTACTTTGTTTAAGCCACTGTTATATTGAATTCTATTACAGGGTTCATATCCTACCTAACCTATATCCTATCTAAGTGTTCATTACACATGAGCGATTTCTCATGTTCCTAAAATCCCCTTAGAAATATCAGTCTATGGGTGCCTGGGTGGCTCAGACAGTTAAGCCCCTGACTCTTGATTTTGGCTCAGGTCATGATCTCAAAGAGACTGCTTGGAATTCTTTCTCTCTTCTCTCTGCCCCTCGCCCCACCTCAAAATAAATAAACATTAAAAAAAAAAGAAATATAAGTCTTAATGGGTTTGTAATATTATATCTTCTGAAGTTATTGAATTTTTATTAACTCGTGCATGTATTCATTTATTTAATACCTATTTGCCCAGGCCCCTGGATGGGTGATAGGTATGTAATAGTGAACAAAACTGCCCTCCTAGAGCTTGGCTCCTAGTGGAGGGAGAAAGGCAATAAATAAGAAAACTAATAAATATGACGTTTCTATTTTCAGAGATAGCTAGCATGTTCCAAAATCTGTGGCAGAGACTGGCTAATTTGTCACTAAAACTGCTTCCCTCTGCTTCTTTGCATACAGCTGGACCACATTTCCCATCGTCCCTTGTAATCAGGTATGTGAGGCAGTAACACCAGCAAGTGTGTTGTGATGGACCTCCAGGTGTGACCCTGAAAACCTCCCACTTGTGGCCCTCACCTCTTTCAACACCCACTGGTAGAGAGGACTGGGGGCAGGGGCAGGCCAACTAAAGGAGCCCAGAGCTGCCAGATGGGAGGAGCTTCAGTCCCAGGGTGACTCAGGGGCAGAGACCCCCTACTGATTGCATTTACACTATGGTGTGAAGAAAAGATAGATTGTATCAAGCCACTGAAATTTGAGCTTCTTTGGTTAACAAGAGCTTGTGGGGTGCCTGGGTGGCTCAGTCAGTTAAGTGTCTGACTTCAGCTCAGGTCATGATCTCCCTGTCCAACCTGAGTTCAGGCCCCTTGTCGGGCTCTGTGCTGACAGCTCAGAGCCTGGAGCCTGTTTCAGATTCTGTGACTCCCTCTCTCTCTGCCCCTCCCCCACTCACATTCTGTCTCTCTGTCTCTGAAAAATGAATAAACCTTTAAAAAAATTTTTTTTAAATAAACTTTAAAAACCTTTTTAAAAAGCTAGTAATTTGCCTTACCTGATATGTTCCATGAAGCAAAGATTCTGGAAGACTGCAAAAAATGGCTCCAATTTTTCAACCCTCTCTGTCTCCCTGCCTTTCACCATCCGACTTCAAGGCAACTCCCATCAAAGGGTGGAGTCTATTTCCCTGCCCTTGAATCTGAGTAGGTGTTGGGAACTGATATGGTCCACAGAATGAGGAGCAAGGAATAGCAGGACAGTTGCCAGCGATAGCCAACTGATTCAGGCTGCCTGACCAAATAAATCCGGCGGGGGGGGGAGGGGGGTGGTGGAAATGCCTAGGAGGTCCCCCCACCCTTTCCCCATACAGTTATCATGGACTTCAGCATGCTGATAAAAATTCCAACAAAGCAGCTCGTCTAACTTTATTCAAGCCAGCGTTTCCCACGTTTCTTTTCGCAAGGAATCCCTTTACCTTCAAATGACATCCCATGGGTCTTTGTCAAATGTTAGTGGGACACGGGATTATTTCCAATTTGTTTTTGGTTTTGGTCTGTTTTTTCTGTTATTATTAGAAAATGGTGCCATGAAAATCTCTTTAGTGAAATCTTTTCCCACTTGCTGGATTCTTTCAGAGGCTAAATTCCTAGACGTATAAATGGTGAATTAACAGATACACACATTTTTAGGCTTTGAACTCAGGCTGTCCAATCCTTCTCCAGAAGGGTCATTCCCATTCCCATCCCAACCATGGTGAATGAAATCTCACATTTACCTGAACTCTCCTCAGCTATAGGGAACCACATTTCAAACATCTTTGCCGATTTGACAGGCAAAGGGATGTGTTTCAGTATTTCAAGTGGCAATTATTTGAACATTACTTTTTTTCTATTTGTATTTCTTCTGTGAATTGTCTTTTCCTCTTATTTGCCCATCTTTTGGGTATTGGGTTTTCATGTTAATTCCACATTGATATATTAATATCTTCATTACAATATGCTAACCATTTGTCAGTTTTGCCTGTCGCGAGTATTTTTCTCCAGTATTTGCATAACCTCAATTTTAGTCATGCCCTTTTTGGACACATGCAATATTCAATTCTTTAAACAGTCAAATCCATCAGTCTTTTCCTTGGTGATTTGTTCTCCCATTTTGAAGTTCAGGTAGTCTTTTCCAACCCAGAGTATTAAATATTTATTTCATCTTCAAGACTTTTATTGTGTAATTTTCTTCCCATATTTTACTCTAGTCCATCTGGAATTTATTTTTATTTGTCATGTAGGATGAGGCTCCAAATTGATATCTTCCCCCAAATGGCTGGAATATAAATCCAATTGGTATGACATTATAGTTCTGTTCTATAATACATTCTTGCTTTCTTTATTCTGTCTTTGGCCAGCCATTCTGGTAAGATACCCAGCATGACTGCTAGTTCATGGAAATCACATTTTAAGTTAGGTGAAGTCTGTGATTTTGTCTGCTTTATCACTCATGTGTATCTACAGGGCCTAGAACAGAACCTGGTGCACAGCAGTTGAGTATCTCAGTGAATGTCTGGTGAAAGAATAAATGAGGGAATGAATGAATGAAAGAATGAGGGAATGAATGAATGCATACAATATGCCAGCCTTAATCTGGGCAGTGAGTTTATTTATGTTGAGAATAACATCCTGCCCCTTTACTCCATAAGGCCCACAGAAAATAGGAAATAGTTCGCTCAGCCTATATCAGGTAGCTATTGCTGCATAACAAATTCCCAAAACTAGTAGCTTAAACAGCAACTATGTTATTATTTGCTCACTGCCCTGTGTTTTAAGAATTTGAATTGGACCCAACAGAGATGGTTTGTCTCTGCTCCACATGATGTCAGCTGAGGCTACAGCATCCAAGAAGGCTTCTTTATTCACGTTTCTGGTGTTCCAAGAAAAGCTCAAACGGCCGAGGGACAGCTAGAACAGAGGTCACAGATTCGGGGCTATCAATTCTCGCTATCTGGCTTCCTCAGTTCTCCATGTGGCTTTTCCACGTAATCACTCTGTGTGGCCTTGCCATGTGGTCTCCCCGACAGGGAGCTCAGCGTTCCTGAGTACACGAAAGCAAAAGCTGCCAAGCTTAAGACTGAGGCCAGAACTGGCAGTGGGTGACTTCTGTTACATTCTGTTGGTTAAAACAAGTCACGTGTCCAAGGCAGAGGCAAGGGAGAGGACTGCGGGAGAGCGTGAGCAGTGAGGTATAGTTCTTTGGGAATCTCAGTATAACTGACTTCCGCAATCCAGTAAATGGCTCCTTACTGACCTTTCGCAAGGGTCAGGCAAGAAACAGATGCAATGGTGGGCCCCACAGACGCACTCTCCTAAAATGCAGTGAATGTATGGGCCCAGGCCGTTACTGGGCCCTGAGGCAGGTGCCTCTCCCAACCTGAGACAGTACATGCTCAGGAAGGCTTCCAGGGAAGGCTTCCAATAAAGGTAACTACAGACCTGTGTCTTAAGAGTGAGTAGAACACAGTCAGTGGAAGAGCATGTACAAAGGCACATAGGTAAGAAACCACTTGTGGGAATGCAAGCTGGTGCAGCCACTCTGGAAAACAGTATGGAGGTTCCTCAAAAAACTAAAAATAGAACTACCCTACGGCCCAGCAATTGCACTACTAGGTATTTATCCAGGGATACAGGTGTGCTGTTTCGAAGGGACACGTGCACCCCCATGTTTATGGCAGCACTGTCGACAATAGCCAAAGTATGGAAAGAGCCCAAATGTCCATCGATGGATGAATGGATAAAGAAGGTGTGGTATATATATATATACAATGGAGTATTATTCGGCAATCAAAAAGAAGGAAATCTTGCCATTTGCAACTACGTGGATGGAACTGGAGGGTATTGTGCTAAGCAAAATTAGTCAGAGAAAGACAAAAATCATACGACTTCACTCCTATGAGGACTTTAAGAGACAAAACAGATGAACATAAGGGAAGGGAAACAAAAATAATATAAAAACAGGGAGGGGGACAAAACAGAAGAGACTCGTAAATATGGAGAACAAACTGAGGGTTGCTGGAGGGGTTGGGGGAGGGGGGATGGGCTAAATGGGGAAGGGGCACTAAGGAATCTACTCCTGAAATCATTGTTGCACTATATGCTAACATTATATGCTAACACTATATGCTAATTTGGATGTCAATTTTAAAAAATAAAAAATAAAACAAGTTAAAAAAAAAACTACTTGGTGACTACTTCAACCAATAGACAGCAGGAGAAGTGATGCTGTGTGACTTCAGAAGCTGAGTCAGAAAATGCTAAGCAGTTTCTTTCTGGATCTTTTGCGACACATGCTCTGGGAGAAGCCAGCCACCATGTAAGATTGCCACGCTGGAGTGGCCATGTGTATTTGCTCTGGTCAGCAGCCCACTGACCTCTCATCTGACGGTCAGCAACATTGCCAGCTATGTGAGTGAGCCACCTGGGACACCAGGCCCGTCGCGTTTTCAAATGACTCCAGCCCACTCAACATCTGAGTTCAACCATACGATGGACACCAAGTAAGAACAGCCCCACTGAGCCCTTCTTGACTAACTGATCCATAAAGTCAGAGGAAAAAGAAAATGGTTGACTTAAGCTGCTTAGTTTTTGGATAACGTGTTATGCAGCAAAAGATAACTGAAACACTGGGGTCGCAAATTCTACCCTAACCCTAGTCCTACAGCAGCAAGACCTATAATGTGACTCAGTGAGGTGGGGACACCACGGCACGGTGGGGACCCTGGTTTGTCCGGGACCCCGTGCTGTACTGCTCTAGGCTGTATTCGCCCCCAGACCTGTTCCTCATCCTCCCCTTTCTGCCTGCATCCCAGGCCACAGTTTCCAGCCTCTCCCTTTATCTGGATTTACCTGGGGTTCTGCCAACAGGAAGCAGTGGCAGGAGCCCAGCGAGTGGGAGCAGCAGGCCGAGGCAATTCTTCCCTCTCCCTGTGGTTGTGCCTCCCCACAGCTCCAGCCAGCTAGACAATCCTTCTGGGTCTCCAGCTTCTATGAGGTGACTTTGTCTCTGGGTCTGATGACGGTAACTCCTTCCTTCGTTCCTCCAGCCTGGAGTGACAGTGGCTTCCCACTGCTGCTAATTTCTGATTGCTTCACTGGCTCCTACTTGGCCCCTTAGCTCCTCCATCTGGTGCATAACCACCTCCGTGTGTTAACGTCTCTCTTTTCTAATATCTGTATCTCCATCAGCTAAACCTTCATAGGTTTAGCAGCTCCAGCCTACTGTGCCCAAGGAGAAAAATGGCCTCCAGGGGTGCCTAGGTAGCTTAGTCAGTTAAGTGTCCAACTCTTGGCCTCAGCTCAGGTCATGATCTCACAGTTCATGAGATCGAGGCCCACATCAGGCTCTGTGCTGATAGCACAGAGCCTACTCGGGATTCTCTCTCTCCCTCTCCCTCTGCTCCCCCTCAAAATAAATAAATGAAACATATAAATAAACATAAAAAAATAAAAGTGGGCTCCAAGTTGTCAGATATCCCAACACGGCAGAAGGCAGAAATCAGGAGGGTCATCGGGGTGTTCCTATTTTTCAAACACTGTGGACGCCAGTGGTCCTCTGACTTCAGAGTAGGTAGAAGCCACAAGAGAGACTGAGGAGGAGCACTTCCTAAGTCAGTGAACAGACCTATCTTGAGCACCTACTATGTGCAGGTAGGAGCTGGGGACAAAGTGGTAAGCAAGAGAGGTGAATCCCTGCCCTTGTATGCTTACGACATTTAGTAGAGGAGACAAACAAATGAAGAAGAGGAAGAACAATGTGTGTAACATGCCACGCAGAAGGAGAGGTGGGTGATATGTGAATGTGGGCGTCGGGGAGTCAGGCTTCAGTTGGAGTGACACAAGGACAGCATTGAGATGGGGCATCTGAACTGAGAGACCTGAAGGAGAAGAGAGCTAGACCTACACTACAAAGATCTGGGAGAACTCTATTCCCAGAAGAGGGGATGGCCGTCACAAAGGCCCCGAGCCAGGAAAGAGCTGGGAGTGTGTGAGAACAGCGAGAAGAGATGGCTGGGGCCGAAAGAGTGAAAGGGAAGTTGGAGGACAATGTGAGGTTGAGGAGGCTGCGGAGGTCACGTGACGGAGGGCTGCAGCAGCCACAGGAAGGAGCTCGGAGTTTACAGTAAGTGCAACGAGAAGCCATTGGAAGGTTTTACGCAGAGAAGTAATACGATCTGATTTATGGTTTTGAAAGACACCCCTTGCCCCTCCCCTCAAGCCGTGGTGAGAGGACTACAAGTAGGACACAAGATTAGAGGCAGGTTTGTTAGCAATTGTGGTGGTCCATTTGGTGCCGAATGGGGCTCAGACCAGGGTGTTAACAGTGGAGGGGTGAGAAGTGGGTGGGTTTGGGAGAGTACTGCATCACAGAAAGCAGAAGGGGAGTTTTCAGACGGGATTGGTCTGAAGGACTTGTTAAAATGCAGACAGCTGGGTCCTATATCCCCAGGGATTCCAGTTCAGTGGGTCTGGGCAGCAGAGAATTTGCAATTGTGACAAGTTATCATGCGCTGTTGCTGCTGCTACTGACCCAAAGATCACATTTTGAAAATCACTAGGTTGAAAACAATGCTAATAGAAATATAATGTAATATGTTTCTAATAGATTTATTTCTAAAAATATTTCTAATAGAAATATAATGTATATAATAACATGTGTTATTTAGAAAACTCTAGTAGCCACATTTCAAAAGAAAAGAAAAGTGAAAGTATTTTGATAAAATATTTCAATCATATATTTTATTATTAATATATCCCAAATACTATAGTTTCAATACATTATCAATGTCTTTAAAATTCTCAAGACATTTTACATTCTTTTTCTTTTTTTTTTTGTAGTAAATCTTTGAAATCCCAGTATGTATTTTATACTTAGAGCACATCTCAATTAGGACTAGCTAGCCCACTATGTGGCTAGTGCCTACTAACACTGGCCAGGACAGGATAGGCCCATCATGGCAGGATCATTGAGTTAAAGATAGAGAAGTGACTCTTGAGTTTGGCAATAGGGAAGAGCTTTAGCAACACAAAACTATTGGGGGTTTGTGTGTGTGTGAAACAGAGGGAAAGAGATGAAGGGGAGAGCATGTAGACACTTCCCTCTTAAAGTTTGGCTGTGTTTTTATAATGGATGGGTCAGGCTGACAACTCTCAAACCCAACATTGGATATTAATACCACACGCAAAGAAACATCAAGACATTATCATGTGCCTCCTGAGCGAAGAACCCAACATCACCCATGAAGCCTACTTACCTCCAAATTAAACCTGAATCTGGGGGTGCCTGGGTGACTCAGTTGGTTTAGCAACCAACTTCGGCTCAGGTCATGATCTCACAGTTCATGAGTCCAAGCCCTGCTTCGGGCTCTGTGCTTACAGCTCAGAGCCTGGAGTCTGCTTTGAATTCTGTGTCTCCCTCTCTCTCTCCCCCTCCCCTGATTACGCTCTGTCTCTCTCTCTCTCTCTCTCTTAAAAACAAATAAACATTTTTTAAAAATCAAAAAACAAAACACAAAACACCTGAATCTGACGCAGCCTCTACATCTGTTTGCAGGACATACAGGAGACAGAAGAACATAACGAAGGACACCAAGTGCAACCAGCCAAATCAGACAGGTACCTTTGTGAGAGGTACCAACAAAATGCAATGCACAGATCCTGTTTGGATTCTGATCTGAACCAGTCAACAGTTAAGACATTTATAAGACAATCAGGGAAATCTGGAGACAGGTTGGATACTGAATAAAATTAAGAAATTATTTGTTTTTAGGTGTGATAAAGGTGTTATTTTTTTGAAAGAACCTTGTGTTTTAGAGATACATATAAAAGTATTTGTGGATGAAATATGCCGTCCGGGATTTGCTTTACACTAATTCTGCAGGGAGGGAGGCAGAAAAAATAAAACAGGATTGGCCATACGTTGATAATTGCTGAAGAAAGGTGCTGGGTACCTGGAGGGTCATTACCCCATTCTTCCCGTGTGCACGGTTGAACATTACCATAATGGGGGGGGGGGGGGTTGTTGTTTATTTTGTTTGTTTTTTAAAGGAGGGAGAGGGGGTAACTGTGAAGGAAAAGAGAGAAAAGAAGGGGAAGGGATTGTTTTCTTTTAAGACTGAAGCGCCATGAACAGTCTCGAGAGCCGGCAAGGGTTAGGGGAGATTCAGCAGAGCCGCAGGCGGCTGAGCTGGCTCCAGGGCATACACAGCGGCGGGGGTCTGGTCTCGCAGTTCCCTGAGTAGGGGATTGCGCAGCACCCCACGCCCCCACGCCGTTGCTTTAAAGCTGCGGCGACTCCCGGGACTGAACAGCTGCTGCCCCTACCCACCCGCTAAGGTCTATCTGGCTAGACCAACCGCCCGCGCCGGCGCAGCATTTCCTCCACGGGGCGCGGGCCCCCGTTCCGCCACCCCACAATTCCCCGCGCCGCTCCGGAGGCGCGCTCTCGGTGGGGGTGAGGTCTCAGCCCCCAGATTTGAGCAAGGTGAGGCAGAGGGTGTCGCGTGGCCTTCTGGGAAATGTAGTTTACTTCCCTGGCTGGAACCACCGCTTAAACCACCCACGAGACTACGTGCCCCACAATGCGCCGCGCGCGCAGCGGCTGAGCGGTGTGTTGCTGCCCCCTAGTGGCGACTGAGGGGTTGCGTCCCGACCTGGGAATAGTGCTGAGAGGAGCAGCAGCGGGGACGGGACTTGGGGACTCTGGGTTGCCCTGGGAACCTCTGGGAAGCCCATCCGGATGGTGAGGCTTCCAGACATGGGCCAAGGAAGAGTGGTGGTGGTGAAGAAGTTGGAGGTAGGGGCCACTATGAAGATTAAATGAAATCAGGACAGTAACTGTTGGCTCTATATTATCGTTATCATTATTACAGCTAGTACTTATAGAGTAAACACATCTGTGCCAGGCACTGCTCCCAGCTTCTTACATGAATTATCTTATTTAATCCTCCCAACAGCCATATGAGGTGCTATCAGCCAGCCCGCCTCTTGAAGGAATGAATGAAGAATGAAGTTGAGGCCCAAAGAAGGGAATAATTTGCCCATAGTCAATTCAACTGGTCTGTAACAGACCTGGGATTTGAACTTAGACTGTCAGGCTTCAGAGTCAGTACTTCTCTTCCCCAAGACTGCAACAACCTCTGATCATTCAGTTAAATTATCCCGAGATACTAATTAGCACATGAACCAACTCAAAATGGCTATTAGCATGTGGATCTTTTTGAGTTGGTGATTGTTGGTTAGTGTTCCTGCCCAAGTTTGTGATTTAGCCCTGCTCCAGGACAGAGTTTACAGTCAGCATAGATTTACAGTTTGCACATGAATCAGCACAGGTTTGTGTTCACAGAGATCGGATTTCTGATTAGCACTTGAATCAACAGTGGTTTGTGTTAGGAGCTGGAATCATTAGGTTAATGATTAGCACACAGATCTGCAGATAATAGATAGATAGATCACACAGATAATACAGGGATTATGTTCAAACCTATGTACCCCCTTCTGGTCCAGGTGACTTCGTCCTCATATGTTGCCCTCATCCCTTCACTGAACCTCCACTCCCAACCCCACCATCACACACAGGCAGGCAGACCTGGTGATTTCTTTGTCCCTTCCCTCTCCCCAATCTTGTTCATAATGGAATATCACAGCGACAAACACAGGTCCAGAAACTACCTGTTCTCTTTCTGCCTTATGAGGAGACAAAATTCCAAAGCCTGGACTGTGCCTGATTCACAGGTGTGTTCCCAGCACTGGGCCTGGCACAGTGAGGGCTCAATAAATGCTTGGGGGGAAAAAAGTGTTGGATACTCACTATCATCTTTCGGCACTGACCTAGAGATTTATCAAATCAAGCCAGATTCACTTTGCCCTCAAAGGAGTCAAATTTGTGATCACCCACCCCAAAGGCCGGGACCAGGGTAGGTGGGTGGGTGGTCAGCGTGGGGCTGAGACTTCTCCCTGGAGCAGGATTCGGTGTAGTGAATAGGAGATCCCACAGCCTCTTCCTGCTGCTTCCCCCTGAGGTTGTGGATCTGGTGGTGGTTGATGTTGGGTCCATTTTCATCCATACACTCTGCATAACTACGATGGCAGGAAGCTGCCCAGCCTGGGGATTTGTTCTCAGCCCTCCTTGCATCTGGGTGGCTATGTGATTAGTTCTCTCCAATAAAATATGGGCAGAAGGGAGGTTTATAGAGGGTCACTTCTGGGCCAAGCTTTTTAAGAAGCTGGTGAAACTTCTTTACCCTCTCTCCTCCCATTTGCCAGGTGGAAGCAGATAATTTGGAGCCCCAGGAAATGATGGAGGCACAAGACTAACCAGTCTGCTGTGTGAGTCACCAGATGGAGGACAGATGCCAACCAAGCAGGACACCTGTGGCAAGAAATCAACTATTGTATGAAGTCACTGAAATCAAGGGAGTTCTTTGTTACAGTAGCTGACATTACACTTACTGATACTCCGACCCTTCCTCTCTGGGCCCCTGATATCAATAAACCTTGAGCACCCCCTGTCATTCTGTGAAATGAAACTCTAATCCCCAATTGTGGTGTTCAGGCTTTCACATAGCGTTTTCATACAGTGGCCCACTGGCTATATGTTTACTAATTAAAACTCATCGGTATATTCCACTCCATTCTTTGCCCAAATGTAAACTTGTCCCCATGTTCTTATGGAAGTCTTCTTCCACGTTGACAGGTGGAAGTCATTAAAGCAGACCCTGAGCCTCACGTTAGGTCTTCCACCATAGCTAAGCAGAACCTCATACACAGGATCTTGTGGTTGCCCTGTAGAAGTCAGTGCTTGCCTGGAACCCATCAGTCTGATTTACAGTGGTGGTTAGTGTATATGTTTGGGAGGGTGGGGAGTATGCACTCGTCTTCTTGCCCCTCTCTTTTGACCCATCCGTATGGAAATGCACCTTCCGACCTAATCTTTAAAGCCAGTTCCTAGTCTGGGGCATCTGGGTGGCTCCGTCTGTTAAGCATCGGACTCTTGATTTCAGCTCAGGTCATGATCTTGTAGTTTGTGGGTTCAAGCCCCACATCAGGCTCTGTGCTGATGGTGCGGAGCCTGTCTGGGATCCTCGCTCCCTCTCTCTCTGCCCTGCGCTCATGCTCTCTCTCTTTCTCTCAAAATAAATAAATAAACTTAAAAAAAATAAAATGAATTCCCAGTCCTCAGTATCAATTCATGTGCTAATTACAAAGCTGAGCTAATTCCAATGAACCCCACTGGCTAGGCTTGGGTTGGCAGGGACTAGTTGAGGATAAGGGGACACCACCTCCATCCATGATTGCTCAAACAACCTCCAACTTGAAGAGGGCCTAAGTTTATTTATAAAGTGATTTTTTAACAGACTTCATTGATTTGAATACCTTATAGGTATTTGATACGACTTTCTGAATGTTTCTTGTGTATACATGTGGGAATGTGGCTCACACATGCATGCAAGAGAGAATCTGTGCAGAATGTGTTTTTACACATATGATCTCTCACATGTCTGAGTGTGAGTCTGTGCATGTGTGTGTCCCCTATATTTGAACAGGAAGCCAGGTGTATATGTGTTCCATGCGCCTGCTGTATTCTGTGTTCTGGTGAGCCTCTGAGTACGTGATGTGCGTGTGTGAATATGGATGTGTCCCCCGTGTGTATTTGTGTATATTCAGGCAGATTCTGTGCATGCATATGAGCAGTCCTCTTCCCCCAAGGCCCCCTCAGCTCTCAGGCAGTTTAACCTCATTCTTCCTGCTGTGGCTGTTTCCGCTGCTTTTGTCCCCTTCTCCAGATGTTGTAATTAAGTAAATGCGGCAATTAAGTGGAACCCCCCAAAACACCATCCCATCAGGATACCCTTGCAGGAGCTAATGAGGGGTTATAGCACATGCAGACACATGCACGGTACTACTCGAGCATTGCAGGGACCCCCCAGACTGCACATGCTATAGAATGAGGGCACACAAGTAATATAGAGGTCCCTTTGCCCACCTACTCTGTTCATACTCATCCTTCAGGTCTCAGCATAAAGGTCCCCTCTCCAGGAAGCCTCCCTGACTGGGGCCCAGGGGGTGGGAGCGCCTAAAGGGTTGGATTCTGCCTCTGGGGCCCCACACCTTTCTGCTTCCCCCGTCAGGAGCCCTGACCACTCTGGCTTGTGCTTTGCCATCAAAGTGTTACTTTGCCCTGTGCTTCCCCTGTCACACCCTGGCCACTGTGGCCTGGGCCTCTGACATGACAGTCCCAGTCTGTCTAGCCCAAGCTTCTCCTAGCACAGCCCTGACCACGCTGGGCTGTCTGGAGATGTGTCTTTTTCCTTTTGAAATTTGAGCTCAATGAAAGCAAGACCTGACACTGCCTTGGTCACACTTCTGCTGCCGTGTCATTTAGCACACAACCATGCCCAGAAATCTACAGTAAATGTTGAACCGGCATCTCTGCCTCTGCCCCTCTCTGCTCCCAAACCCCTCTTTATGTCTCTAAATATGCTGGTTTCTCTGGCACACACTTAAAATGCTAAGTCCCCTCAGTCCACTAGGTTTCGGCACAGCTGTGGTGGACAGCTCCATGCAGGTTGCAGAGCTCCCCGGTTTAACCCAGCGGTTCTCACAGTGTGGTCCCTGGACCAGCAGCATTAGCATCACTTGGGAACTTGTTAGAAATGCAAACGTTTGACCCCGCCTAGACGTATCAAATCAGAAACTCTGGGACTGGGGCCTGGAGATCTATTGTTAAGTTCAAGGTGATCGATCCCAAAACAACTACAATGTTGAGGACCAACGGGTTATTTCATGCAGGGCATCCCTCTCTGCTTTTCTGTCTCAGATCTCAGATGGCTCTCAGTACCACTCTCTCCCACCAAAGACACAACTATTACCCAAAGGGGTAACAACTGGTGGATAAATGCAGCAGGAAGAAATCTTGCAGGGGGTAATAAAAGAGGGGGAACCATCATTTTGATGTGTTCTGCAAGATTCCTTAATGTTCCCCAGCTGAAGTAAGCCCCAGTTGCCCAGAGCGGTAACCTGTTCTTCACCTGCAGCCTCTATTAACTTTCTTCATCCTCTGCCTCGTTCTCCCCCAATCCCCTGCCCATTTCCCCCAAATCATCCAGTTCCACTGAACTCTAATTCCAGCGTGCTCTCGGATTGTCCTCTGGCATTTCCCTGTATCTCCCCCACCTCCACCACTTCTGTAGTGTCTCTGAGACTTCTACATCCTCTTTTTGAGTGTCTGAGTAACCAATATCCACTATGCTGGCCCAGGAGCACTGATGAACTTTGCTAATGATCTGGAAAGGCGGGCCCTAGAGCTGAGTTAATTTTAGCTGCAGTTTTTCAATACGCATGAGTGGAAGGAGCCAAAAGTCTGTTCTGAAACCTTCAGCAGAGCTAGGGATGCCCGGGTGGATGTGCATCGATGTTCCTGCCCCCAACAAGGTTGCTTTACTCATCTACTCAGAAGGGAGATCCCCAGGGGTGGTTTGTGACCATTCAGGTTCCCCCAGGGTTAGGGCCATGACCAAAGGCCAAGACTGTGTTCCCTTCAGACCAGGGGTCCCAAAGATCAGGTCCTCCATGTTGCTATCACCAAGTTCCCAGGGCAGGCATGCAGGCCACCACCCACATCTGTCCTCCTGCAATAACATGTGCCGGGAGACGTGTGGAACGCCCCACCCTTCCCTCCACTATCTTCTCACAATAGTCTGGACAGGCAGGCCCCACACCTGGTGAGTCATGTGTTAGTACATTTCTAGCAGAGTCCTCTGTGGGGCAGTGAACCTGAGTCAGGGAGAGGGGAAGGCAGTGGACACTTTTCTGGGTCAACCTGTCCAGCCCCCTGCCTCTGTCCCATTTCCTATCTTTTTCTTCCTCCATGGGATATCTGCCCAGTGTGTCTTTAGGTCTAAGCTATAACTCCAGAGGGCACAAGGTAGGGGAGCCAAGTTTTCCCCTTGCAGCCAGGGCAAGGAGGCTTGGGAAGGAGCAGTTTCTTCTCTGGCCTGAAAGATCAGGCTTGTTGCTGAACAGGGTCCAAGTAAGGAAATGCCACCCAGGAAAGGACATCCCAGGGAGGTGGTGCTGAGACAAGGGGACAGGAGAGAGGCTTGGGGGCCCAAGGCTTTGGGATGTAAGGCAGATCCGGGGCTATGAATAAGAACTGGACACACACACACACACACACACACACATACACATACCCATCCTCACAGTTGAGTTGCCCCAGTTCAGTATCTGCTACCCCCTCCCACCTACCCCCTCCACCCACCCATGTCTCTGTCTCTTTGACTTTTTCGACGTCTCTGTCTTCGTCTGTCTCTGTCTTGTCCTTGTCTATTTCACGGTCTCTGTATTTCCCTCTCTCTTTGAATATGTGTATCCTTCCATCTCTCTATCTGCCTCTCTCATTGTACTCCTGTCTCTCAGTCTAAGCCTGCTTATCTTTTTGTCTCTGTCTCTCTCAATCTGTGTGTCTCTTTGTCTCAGTCTCTGTGTCTCTCTCTGTGTCTCTCTGTATCCAAGGATTTTTTTCTTGCTCCCAAGCAACGCCAGGGCGACTCCATGGGAAGTGGGGCTGGAGGCGCGCCTTTGCGAGAGGGGGCTGCCTACACCTTTAAGCGCGGGCACGCGCAGGGCCTGCGCCTTTAAGCGCGGGCGCGCGCGAGGCCCTAGGTTCCCGGCGAGGAGGCCGCGGGAGCGCCCGGACCCGGCTTGCCTGCCCGGCCCCCGCCCGGCCCCCGCCCCGGCCCCGGCGGGGGAGGGGTCTCTGAACGCGGCCCCTCCCCCCTGCGCCCCCACCTGCGCTGCAGTGCCTCCACCCCGCGTGTCCCAGTCTGTCCGTCTGTCCTCGCCCAGGCCTCGCCCCACCCCGGCCCCCGGGGCTGCCTTGCCGCCCTCCCCACCGCATCCGCCCCCCTCCCTCCGGGCCAGTCCCCGCCGCAGCCCGGGAAGCAAGCCTGGACCACGCTGCCCCAAACCCAGGGCCGGCACCCCGACATCGGGGGCCTGCACCCCGAGATCGGATCCAGAGATCTGGAAACCTGAGCCTGAGACCCTGATCTGGGGCTGGGACCCCAAGACCTGGAGCCTGAACACCTAATATCTGGGGCTGGAATCTCAACTTCAGTCTCTGGAACCCCAAGACTTGGAATATGGACCCCAAATTTTGGAGTCTGAACCTCAAGACTTTGCATCTAAAACCCCAAATCTGAAGCTGAACTCTGAATTCTGTGCCTGGGACCTTGAATCTGGGATCAGATTCCCATACCTATACTCTGGAACCCGCTATTTGGGACCTGAACTCTGAGATTTAGGCCTCAAATTCCAAGATCTGAACCCCGGTATTCCAAGGGGCCTAAACCTGAGTTTGAGCCTGAAGTCCTTGCTGCAAACCCGAATGCTGAAATTGGAGGTCTCTAGACCTCCAAATCTTGACTCAGCACCCCAATATCTGAACCCAGCACCCAAGTATTGGATTCCAGGACTGGGCTTGAGACTCAGACCCTAGACTCTCCATTTGGCTGTTTAGCATCCCAAGACCAGAGCTAGGAGACACTCGCTCTGACCCACCCAAACTGGAGCCTGGGTCTCTAAAATTGGCCCTTTAGAAGCCGTGTATTTGGAGATCTAGGACCCCAAGTATCAAGGTCTACAGACTCCATGGCCACAGATCTTGGCTGAGACACAGCACAGTCCCTCTGCAGAGGCCTTGGGGACAGAGAAGGGATGACCAGGCGCCCCCTCCAGAGACCTAGCCCCTGACCTCTTGGAGCCTGAGGACTCTGCTCCCTGGGGGGGGCTTCCAGCTCAGGTAAGGCTATTGGGGGACCCTCATGCGGGGGAGGGACTTGGGAGGAACTTTGTGGCTGGGGGTGGAGGTAAGTGAGGGCTAGGTCCCCCTGGGCACCCTTGGGGTTTCCCCAGGAAACAGACACCCCACCACCACCACCAAGGGTTTGCCTCCAGCTCCTGCCGTGCCTCTCTGGACATTTATTTGACCAACATTGCCCCGGTGACCTCTTCCCCAGTTGTTGGCACCTCCAGGTCTCTGATCTCTCACTCTGTTCTCCAGTTTCTTCCCACCATCTGTCTCATCTGTCTCTAGACACCTCTCCTAGCCACTGCTCCTCTCACTGACCATCTCTGTTCACCACTCCTCGCTCCGATCATCTTTGACACTTCTGTCCACCGCTTCTCTCTCAGGCCACCTCTGTCCACTGCTTCACTCAGTGACCACCTTTGACATCTCTGCCCGTCGTGCCTCTCTCTAACCATCTTTCACCAGCTCCTCGCTCTTGTCCACCCCTCACTCTAAGCGTTTGCCTGTCTCTGACCATCTTTTGCCATCACTCTTGCCCTCTGCCCACTGCCTACTCTGACTGCCAGTCTATGGCCATTCCAACCATCTCTGGCCCTTACCGACCACCTCTCTTCTCTCTGTCTCTCTTGAGTACTGGAATTCCCTAATCATTTCTAACATCTCTGGCTGCCTTTCCTCTCTGATGACCTCTCCCCGTACTCCTCTTCCTAATCAGCTGTCCTTATCTCCAGCTGTTTCTGACATGTCTGTCCTTTCCTCCTCTCTCTGACTGCCTCTCTGGCTTTTGACCATTTCTGACCATCTCTGATCATCTCTCTTAGATCTCACCACCCCTGACTATGTGCCTTCCTTTGTCCACTTCTCATCTTCTTGACCATCTCTAACCACCTCCCTTCTCTGGTCACGTTTGACTACTTGTAGCCATTCCCACCACCCTGACCACTTCTTCCTTCTGGCCAGCTTTGCCCATCTCTTTGACCACATTTAAAATACTCTGGCTTCCCTTCTGCCCACTCCCCCCCATTGTCTAACTGTCTCTGACCATCTCTAATTACCTCCCTTTCCTCTGACCATTTCTGCTCCCCGTGTCCCTCCATGACACATCCCTCTGAGTCTTTGACCATCTCTTCTGCTTTTTGATGTGTCTGACCACTCCCACTCCTCTCTCTGACCATCTTTGACCCAACTCTTTTGCTCTCAGCCCACTGTGACCTTCTCTCCTGGTCTTGGACCACCCTAATGCCCTCTGGCACCCCTCTTCTGGCCTCAGCCCGCCCTAATGCCTCCCTTCTTCCCTGTAGGCCGCCCCTGCCCGAAATGGCCGTCCTTCCACTGCTCCTCTGCCTGCTGCCGCTGGCCCCCGCCTCGTCTCCATCCCAGCCAGCCGCACCCAGCCCGTGTCCCCGCCGCTGCCGCTGCCAGACACAGTCCCTGCCCCTAAGCGTGCTGTGCCCAGGGGCAGGCCTTCTGTTCGTGCCACCCTCGCTAGACCGCCGGGCAGCCGAGCTGCGCCTGGCGGACAACTTCATCGCGGCCGTGCGCCGCCGGGACCTGGCCAACATGACCGGCCTGCTGCATCTGAGCTTGTCGCGTAACACCATCCGCCACGTGGCAGCCGGCGCCTTTGCCGACCTGCGCGCCCTCCGTGCCCTGCACCTAGATGGGAACCGGCTGACCTCGCTGGGCGAGGGTCAGCTGCGCGGCCTGGTCAACTTGCGCCACCTCATCCTGAGCAACAACCAGCTGGCAGCCCTGGCGGCCGGTGCCCTGGATGACTGCGCCGAGACACTAGAGGATCTCGATCTCTCCTACAACAACCTGGAGCAGCTTCCCTGGGAGGCTTTGGGCCGCCTGGGCAATGTCAACACACTGGGCCTCGACCACAACCTGCTGGCCTCTGTGCCCGCTGGCGCCTTTTCCCGCCTGCACAAGTTGGCACGGCTGGACATGACCTCCAATCGCCTGACCACCATCCCGCCCGACCCACTTTTCTCCCGCCTGCCGCTGCTAGCCAGGCCCCGAGGCTCACCTGCCTCCGCCCTGGTGCTGGCCTTTGGTGGGAACCCGCTCCACTGCAACTGCGAGCTGGTGTGGCTGCGGAGGCTGGCCAGGGAGGATGACCTGGAGGCCTGTGCCTCCCCACCCGCTCTGGGTGGCCGCTACTTCTGGGCCGTGGGCGAGGAGGAATTTGTGTGCGAGCCCCCTGTGGTGACTCACCGCTCGCCACCGCTGGCAGTGCCTGCAGGTCGGCCAGCTGCCCTGCGCTGCCGGGCAGTGGGGGACCCTGAGCCCCGTGTGCGTTGGGTGTCACCCCAGGGCCGGCTGGTGGGCAATTCGAGCCGTGCTCGTGCCTTCCCTAATGGGACGTTGGAGCTGCTGGTCACTGAGCCGGGCGATGGTGGCATTTTCACTTGCATTGCGGCCAATGCAGCTGGTGAGGCCACCGCTGCTGTTGAGCTGACCGTGGGCCCCCCGCCACCCCCCCAGCTAGCCAACAGCACCAGTTGTGACCCCCCGCGGGACGGGGATCCTGATGCCCTCACCCCGCCCTCGGCCGCCTCTGCCTCTGCCTCCGCCTCCGCCAAGGCAGCTGACACTGCGCCCCCTACGGACCGTGGTGTCCAGGTGACTGAGCATGGGGCCACAGCTGCTCTTGTCCAGTGGCCAGATCAGCGGCCTATCCCGGGGATCCGCATGTACCAGATCCAGTACAACAGCTCAGCCGATGACATCCTCGTCTACAGGTGCAGGGTCCAGGCAGTGGGTAGCTTGGGTGGCAGACTGAGGTGGGGGGAGGGTTGGAAATACATCCATTGACACCCCAGGTTGCTGCACAGCTGAGAAATGAGGCTGAAGGTAAAAGAAAGCTGGCAGCAGTGATAAAAAGAAATAAGGCAGCAAAAGTAAATAGTAACAGATGTAAAAAAGAAATCAGGCAGCAAGAGTAAAAACTAATCAGGCCAGAAGAGTCCAAAGTTAACGGGGGGAGCCAGGTAGAGGGGTACAGACAAATCAAATATAAAGATAAAGAAAAACTAGTTGTTTCCAGATGACAGGGCTAGATGCAAACCATGCTGTGAGAAGAAAAGGAGATCAAACAGGAAGGTACAGAGTTCACGGGGAAAATGAAATGAGGGGGCCCTGCTGCAAAGGAACTCAGACCAGATTGAAAGGAAAAATGGCGGAGGAGGCTAAATAGGCTTTGGGTTTGTGCAGTGTGAACTCCACATGTTTAGAGTTCTAATGTGACATCTCAATTTTTGATTTTCTAAATCAAATCAAACCTAGTTCAAGCTCCACCTACTAGGTGAACAGGAACATTCACTTTGCCACCGTTGGGGATTCCCGTCTCTATTCAGTTGTTGCAAACAGTAGAAGAAAACCTGGGGCTTATAAGCCCCAAGAAGTGGATCAGTACATCTTCTGCCCCCGAGCCGAGAGCATTTGGAACATCTGCTGTGGCCACATGTGGCCAGTAGTGGTGGCTCTGACACAGATGCTGCTGACACTTCTCACCCAAGTCTAACTTGCATGGATGGCTATGGACGGTTCCCTCTTCCCGCTGCCAGGCTAGGCCAAGGGTGCAGTCCCTGAGGCCTGGCTGTAGAGGATCGGGCTTCCCAGGGCCTGGGGTGTGCACCTTATAAACCCAGTTCCTGGGTCCACTTTCCTTCCCCAGGGGCCCACATCTCAAGAGATCGTCAACTGATTTCCCTTTCAGTCCTGGAAATCTAGTGAGCTATTCTGTTCCTTTTCTCAGACAGCAGCACTCCATGTAGGGAGAGTGGGCTCCATGGAGGGCCCCGCATGTGATAATCACACAAATCCTGTCCACCTTGCCTGGCGAGGATGAGACAAGTGCTCTTCTAGATAGCCACCCTCTCAGAGACAATCACAGAGTTCCCTGTAACTTCCTCATTAAAGCAGTTGAGGAATAAAGCAGGTTATACAACAAGTTAAATCTCCCACAAGGTGCTCTGCTGCAAAAGGAAATAAGTAGAGTTGGGTGCTAAGGATAAAAGGAAATGGGAAAGGTAAGGATAAATAAGAACCAGGCAACAGAGATAAGAAGGGAATCAAGAGACAGAGCTGGAAGAAGAAATAAGGCAACAGGGAGAAAAAGAAATCAGCTGTGATGACTGAGGCACATCAGTTTCATGAAAACGGAGTCAGCTGACAGGGCTCACTGGAAAGCAGGCCCTAGATACAACAATAATAATAATAAGGCAATGGGGCTAGGGGGACATTCATTGGCAGGTTAGAAGGAAATCAGGCATCAGCAGCATGGGGGAATCGGGTGGTTAGATGAGAGAATTCTAGCTGTACGCTGGAGGAAAGTCAGGCAGTTGGAAAAGGGAAATCAGGCCCAGACTGGAGGAGAGGCAGATGGGAAAGATGGGAAGTTGAGCGAGGGTGTAGAGAGAGACTGGGGGGTGGGACTGGAGGGAAGTTGGGCAGTGAGGCTCCAGTGAAACTGAGCAGCAGAGCAGAGAAGCAGTGGGCAGCAGCCTGGGAGGGAATCTGGGCACTGGGGCTGGAGGGAGATTAAACTGGGGGATTTGAGCAGCAGGCGCCAGGAGCATAAGATGACCCAGAGGTTATCAGTCAGGCAGCTGAAGGGTATCAGATCAAAGGGAATTTGAGCAGTGGTGAGAGGGAACTCGGGGTAGCAGCAGACTGGTGGAAGGGGCGGGGGGAATCCGCCAGACTGCAGGGTTGGGGTAGAGTGCAGGGTGGGTGCCGGGCAGCCAGAGACCTGACCCCTGCCTACCTGTCCCTCCAGGATGATTCCCGCCGACAGCCGCTCCTTCCTGTTGTCGGACCTGGCATCTGGCCGCACCTATGACCTGTGCGTGCTAGCGGTGTACGAGGACGGCGCCACCGGGCTGACGGCCACACGGCCAGTGGGCTGCTCCCGCTTCTCCACTGAGCCGGCGCTGCGGCCCTGTGGGGCCCCGCACGCACCCTTCCTGGGCGGCACCATGATCATCGCCCTTGGTGGAGTCATCGTGGCCTCGGTACTGGTCTTCATCTTCGTGCTGCTCATGCGCTACAAGGTGCACGGCGGCCAGCCCCCCGGCAAGGCCAAGGCACCTGCACCTGTCAGCAGTGTTTGTTCGCAGACCAACGGCGCCCTGGGCCCCACACCGGCCCCGCCTGCCCCTGAGCCTGCTGTGCCCAGGGCCCACACCGTGGTCCAGCTGGACTGTGAGCCCTGGAGGCCCAGCCACGAACCCACGGGACCCTAGCCTCGCACCCACCTCTACGGCCCTTCTGGCCCCAGGGGTGGGAGGACCCAGGCACCCTGTGGGACCTGGCCTCAGACTCACCAAATTGCTCACGGTTTTTAAAACTCTGATGGGGAGGGTGTCGGGGGCACCGGGGCACAACAAGAAAGTCCTATTTTTCTAAGCTTGGGCCTAGGCCCTTGCCCTTGTCTCTGTCTGTGGGGTTTGGGGGGGGGGGGATTGTGCAGGGGTCTGGAGTTGGGAATGCCTCCTCTGGGGAGAGACCCCTGCTCCATTCTGTCTGAGGTTCCTGGATGAGGCTAAGGATGGTCATCCATTCAGTCAACAGAATTCCCTGAGCGTGCTCCCTGGGCATGCCCTGTGCTGGATGATGCTGCCATGACCCAGACAGCCTCAAGGCCTTCTCAGACAGTGACAGTTTGGAGCGATCCAAGATGTGGTGATGAGGGAAGCCTAGGAGATTACGGGAGCCCAGGAAAGGTGCCAGACTCAGCCTAGGGTGTGGTCAGGGAAGCTTCCTGGAGGAAAGATGAGATCTGAGCATGACCTCCGAAGGAGATAATTAGGCCAAGAAGAAAGGGAAAGCTGTTCCCAGCACAGGGCCCAACACAAGCAAGGACTTAGTAAATGCCAGGCAGTGGAGGTACTGTGGTAGAAACAAGGCAGGAGAGGTGAGCAGAGTCCAGAACCTCCAGGCTGAAGATATCAGACTGGCCTGATAGTATTGGTGATCCATGGAGGATCTATGCAGAGGAGGGACAAGGGCGGGACTGGGCTTTAGGAAGATCTTTCCAGCTGTCATGAGGAGGGTGGACCAGAGGGGAAGACTGAGGCTGGGAGCCTGGGGGAAGCCAAGGCAGGCACCCAGGTGGGTAAGGACAAGGCTGGAGTGGGACAGGGCTGGGGGAAAAGAGCAGGGGGTAGGTGAGAGAGGAAGCTGAATGGATGGGTTATGGAGCTGAAGGGCTTGTGGGGGAGGGAAGTGTCCAGGGTGAGGCCCAGGGCTCTGGCCAGGGGAGGGGACAGTGGAGCCACCTGATACAGAACCAGGAAGGAGGTGCAGGTTTGGGGAAGATGCTGAAGCCAGGGGGGGACTTGGTGAATGCGGGGGGTGGGGACAGAGGACGTCCAGGGGGTGGTGGCCAGGAGACCTCGGGACCCTGGTCTGAGGCTGGAGCTGGGAACAGAAAAGAGGCTCTATCATCCGAGATGGGGAATGGGGAATGGAGACCATCAGGGTCATGAGACAGCCTATGGGACTTCCCATATTTAAGGGACAGGGAGAAAAACCTGACAGAGACTAAGCAGGAGCAGCAGATGGAGGGACAGAGTGAAGCAAACCAGGCAAGTCAGACCCAAGTGACAATTGTGTTTAATGATACCAAGGCCACAGTGACCTCAGTGAGAGCAGTGTTAGGGGGCTGGTTGGGCAGGTGCCAGATTCAGCTGATTTGAGAGTAGGAAGTAAGAAAGTGTAGTTAGGGAGTGTAGACCCTGTGATTCTGTGGGCCTAAGGCCTGGTCCAGATTGATCTGGACCTTTCAGCCCTATGTCTCTGCAAGGCTGGTCCTTACTCTGTCTTGGGCTGCCCTAGGTCCCTCTCAGGCACCAGACCTGGAGGTTTGGAAGCCCAAACCCTGGGCCTTGGTAACACCAGGCCTCATTGGAGATCCAGGAATGAGACGGGCAGTAAAAGGAATAGTGTTCTCTGGCCCCAGTCCACCTGTGGTGGTGGGTCCAAAGGCAGAGATGGGGGTGGGGGAGAAGGACTTAAGTCCTCTGAGTGTTCTCTGGAGTGATGCTAGTGTGAGGGGCATGGTGAAGAGGGCCCAAGACTGGGCTGGCGATCCGCATGACCTGGTACACATGACCTCGTCCTCATGGGATAGAACCCTAGATTCTTTAAGTTTTCTTGGTGGGTGTAGGCTTTGAAAATGATCTTCCATTGGCCGTGGGAACAACCTGAGTCCCAGGGACCTGATCTGACTCCCGAGCAGCTCCTCCAGCAGCATAATGAGGTCCTTGTTTGTTACCCTCGGTGGCTGAGGTCAGGTGAAGCCAGCAGGGAGCGTGAGGTGTCTTGGCCAAGGGGGGGGCCTAGGGAGGGGGAAGATTGGAGATCTAGTGCCAGCTACAAAATACCAGTTGCTGGCATGAGGGGGAGCCAGAGCGCACCATTCCTCAACCCTTTTTTTAAATCTAAACAATTTAGTGTGTGCCTACTCGTGCAGTGTACTGGGAATTCAGTACTGAGAAAATATAGGCACAGGTCCTGACCTCACATATCTCACCATTTGGTGGGGAAACAAATGTTAAATAATCACACAAGCAAGTGTAAAGCTGCTGTGGTGACGGGGAGGGGAGCCTTCAGGAGAGATTCATGGGAACTGTGAGACCCTATAACCAGGAGACCTGACCCAAGAAGAGAGATTGAGAGAGGCTTCCTGGAGGAAGTGACTACTCAGCTGAGATCTGAAGGATGCTCAGGTTGGAGTCAACTACACAGGGGGTGGAAAGGGTACCTCGTGCACATGCTGTTCAGAAGTGTAGGGGCTGAGGGATGCGTGGTGAATAAAAGGGACTGAAGTGGGTGCTGAGGTGGGGTGAGGGAAGGATGCTGTGTTGAGGCTGGAAAGTGTGAAGGCGGAGATGATGCAGGACCTTGTAGACTGCTGGGAAGAGTCCAGATTTTCTAAGTGGCATGAGAAGCCATTGGAGGTTTTGAACAGAGTCGTGCCCCCTGATCTTCAGGAAGCTCCAGTGGTAGGTCTATTTGCACACGGGGGACAGAAGTGAAGAAGGGAGCCCAGGGAAGGGGCCACTGTGGTAGTCCAGGCGGAAGGCTGACCCAGATCAGGTTGGGGCCTGAAGTGGATGGACTGGAGAGAGACTTGAGGCTACCTCACCAGAGGCCTCTATCCCCTATACGGAGGAGGACAATGTGGACCCTATCCAATAACCTAGCTCTTAGACAAGACTGCAGAGACTGGCAGGAAGAGCTGTAGGGCCCTGGTGTCTGATACCAAGGATCCAGCCCTTAGATGAGGAAGCGTGGGAATTAAGAACCTTTTCCAGGTTCAGGTACCAAGCAGACAGTGGACGTTGGCTCTCCAAGGCAGAGGCTGTGGCTGGTTGGAGGGAATGTGGGCACGAGGAAATGCAGGCCTGGAAGGGGCCACACACCAAGCGGTAGCTAATTACAAGTTTGGAAGACAGGAATGTGGGAAAATATACATGCGGGCAGGCTAGTTCCTCTAGCATGGATCCCTCTGCCTCCGCAAGAGGGTGCCTGGACTATCCCCCAGCACCATGCAGGAACAGTACTACTATGGACAAATGGTCACATGTATCTAGACTTTAAAGTTAAAATGTAGCTTGTCCAACACTGCCCAGCGGGGTGCACCAATTTCCTGAACGTAGGGAGGGCTACTACTCCTTCCGCGGCCCACCCCCTGTGTGGCTTTCAGAATGCCTTGCATATTTTTGAGACCAGGTTCCCTGAAACCAAAGTTCCAGGCTATTGGAGCGTTTTCTTCGAAGTAACTGTAGTCCTGATACCAGGACACTCCCCCGTCTGCATGCTGTCACATTCAACCTATGTGTCTGGGTGCGGCTAATCTAACGCAGGCCCCGAGTGTCTCAGTGTCTGTGATCCCTTCCTTGCCGGGCCTGAGCTAATGCCAGGCTTTCACAGCTCTGTCCATGGGCACATATACGGGAGAGTCAGATAAAGGGATCCTCCGAAAAGGGATGTTTCTCTTCCGGGTTGAACATGAGCATGGCCTCTGCCTTTGATTCCTCCCTAGTGTCTGTCATGCTTCACAAAAGCAAGGATGGGTGGTCAGTGCTTGGTGTTGCCCAGACCTGTACAGGGTGACGCCGGGAACACGGTGGTGACCAACACAGCCCCACACCCCACCTTCACATAGTTCCAGTCCAGTGGAGGAAATACATCCTCACCAGGCAATGGCATCCCAGGGTGGGGGAGTGCCGGGATGGGGAAAGCACAGGCAAGATTGATTAGGACCTGTCTAAACCCAAAGGACTTTGGGAGCCCAGAATGGGCTCCTTACTGGGCCTGGCATAGGAGGTGGGGAGAGTCTATGATTTCCCGAATGCAGGGCCAGCTTCATAGCAGTATGACCTGTGCAGTCCCATAGCACCTCACATTTAGAAGGGCCCTGTGCTTGGCTGAACGCCCTGCTGTCGCCATCACAAAATTCTTAACAATTTTTGAACAAAGGACTCCACATTTTCATTTTGCACTGGGCCCTGCGTACGTGAGGAATATACAAAAAGAGCCAGGAGAAGAGAGGGTCTCCCAAGGAGAGAGAACATCATGTGCAAAACACAAGAAAGGGAGAGAGGGTTGTACTCTTGGAGAGCTGGCCGAAGTTCTGTGTAGCTGGAGCACAGGGTAGAAGAAGGGGGGGTGGGTAGTGATGAGTGAGCCCAAGGAGTGGGTGGATACCAGCCACCATGCTGAGGAGCTGTGACTCCTTTCCAGAGGCACTAGAGAGCCACCGGGGAGGAACTGGGTCAGGTTTGGACTTTAGAAAGATCTAGCTGTCTGTGATGGGAAGGGTGGCTAGGGACACATGGCAAAGAACAGGCAAGCCAGGGTGGGAGGCTTGGCTGCCTCTGGAAGGGGTCACTGTGGGCAGGCTATGAAGGGCCTTGAATACTTGGGTGACAGACATCCCAGTGCACCAGGAGACTGGCCAGGAGGCTCAGTGCCACAGACTGAATCTAGAGCTCCATTTCCACTTGAAGATTTTCACTGTTGGGGGTTGCACAAGGGTAGGTTAATGGGTGTCACCGGTAAGTACGTGAAAATCTTTATATGAGAACTCACATGGATAGGCTGATGAAAGTGAATGCAAAATTGGCAAGAATGGAGAGTATAAAATGTGAGACTTCAAAGGACTTTATTCTGGGTATATTCTGGCTTCAACTCTGTGGAACCCCTGGAGTGCACTTCAACTCTCCCCAGTCCTCTGGTTAAAACGTCAGATCTTTGGGAACTTCCTCTTCATCCTAAATGCTGTGGCCCCCAGGGCTGGGAACTGATCCCCTTCCTGCTTCCGCGGTCACCTCCTTCTGGGGCGTCACCTCTCCACGTGGCCCCAAGCTTCCGTTTTCCTTCTCTGCTGATGACCCCCACATCTCTGTCCCCAGCGCTGGCCCCTCTCCTAAACCTGGCTTCCCTCGGCTTCCTGGACAGCCCCCAGGCCTCTCACATCCACTGGATGCCTCATTGGCCTTAACCTCTTCCCAAACCTGCCCCTCTTCCCAGGTCCTCTCAGGGCAACCTCCACTCAGCCTCCTGAGCAGCCTTCCCACTTATTCTTCCTCCTTTTTCAACCCACCCCATTCTAGCTCTGGCCTCAACCACCTGGGTCCCTGCGTCTCCCCCCTCCTGGGCCCCTGGCTTCAGTCTCCCACTCTGGTTCATGGAAACTTCGTAGAGCCAAACCTGACCCTTCTCCACACAGAACCCTCTATGGCTCTCCTGGGTTCCTGGGACAAGAGTTCCAACTCAGCCTGGCGGTTTAGGCCTTCCCCCCCTGCCCCACTCCCCCAGCAACCAGCTCCCGGCTGCATCTCCGGCACATATGTTTCCCACCTCAGGCTGGAAGGAAATAAACACTCCCTGAAAGGTCCACCCTTTTACACACCAACGCTGTTCCCTGTGCCCTTGGTGGAGCCTTCCCTCACCTCCTCCGCTGGTATTGAAGAGCAGGGGAAGGATCTCAAGCAGGTGAGAAATGAAGCTATTGAGATAATTCCTTCCTGAATTCTCCCCCTACACTCCCTACCAAAGGCAAGGATTCTGGGGGGAGAAGGGAGCTAGGGCTGCAGGCTCCCAGAACCTGGGGGAGAAGGGGCTGGAAACTGTACCCAAGGTCCCTTGCCTTTCCTTGTCTGGAGTTCTAGCCTTGTCCGTCCTCCCGGATCCTCCACGGAGGGTGCAACTGCATTGTCCTCCAGCTCAGGACGTTCTGGAAGGAGGGGAGTCACGTGGAAGCCATTGTCTTCCCTTGGGGAGCTCCACCCCATATCCTCCAGACCTCTATATCCAGCACATGGTGTCCTCTCTTGCCTCTGTCACTTTCTCTGCCACTTCTGCCACCTAGGAGTTCAGGTCCCCGGTCCCCTCCTCCCTCAGACACAGAAGTCCCGTGTCTATTCCCCTTCTTCCTCAGAATCTAGGAGTCCAGGCTCCTGCCCCCTCCTTCCCAGGACCCCAAAAGTTCAAGCCTGAAGCCTCTCTGTCCTTGGCAGGCTCAGGAGTCCTGTCCCTCTTTTCTTGGAAGCCATGGTAGTCTTGCTCTGCCCACTTTGATTTCCTAATTCACCTCCCCATATCTGTCCCTCCCCTTTTTTCTCTGTCCCTCCCCCTCTATTCCTCCATCTGCCCCTTCTCCCCGCTCCCACCCGCATAATTAGACCTCATTACAATCGATGGCACCAAGTCAGAACGGAGCCAGTACTGATGGGGACATCCGGGTGTTGACCCAGGGAGGATGCTGAGGGCCAGGCCCAGGCATCTGGGACTATAAATGTCCCCACACTGTGGCCTCAGTCCAGCTCCTGCAGGTGAGACCTCCAGCCTTGCCTTTTTTTTTCCTGGGCTCTGAAGCCTGAGCCCTTCTCTGGGATTCCCCTTGTACCCTCTTCTGCTGCTGCAGTGCAAGGGTTTGGAGGCAGACTGGCAGGAGAGACAACCGACTGACCCATATCTGTCCATCCCCCCGCCCGGCCATGGATGCCCTCACACCTGCCCTTCTGTGCCTTGGTGCCCTGGGTTTCCTGTGGGGTAAGTGATCCATGAGGGATGCAGAAAACTGGTGAGCTGGTCTGGATCTGCAGCAAGGGACTGGCTGTGCTGGCTGGGGTTTGGGGCTGTCTGACATGGTTCTGTTAACAGAAAATTGACCACGGTGGAGCTTCGTGGGCCCTGGCCAACTGAAACCAGGGACTATTTTGGTAGACTCTGTGGCAGGGAATTGGCCGAACCAGTTGTGGGAAGGGGGCTGAGCAGGCCTTTCTGTGACAGATGGTTCAAAGGAAGCAACATTACTTTAAGTTAATATTTACCGGATATTGTTCCATGGCCTTTACATATATTATCTCATCTAATATTTTCATAGCTCTGCCAAGACCTCCTTTTACAAATGAAGAAACTAAGGCCCAAAGAGGTTAGGTACTTTGCCCAAGTTGACATGGCTAGTGAGTGGCAGTCAGGATTAGAACCTGATGTATTTGGCGGCCAAATCCAACAGATTGTGCTGACTCCCTCCTTTACTCTCAGGCCCAACGGCTGCAGTTGTGGATTTCCAGGGCCGTTACTTCATCACGGCTTTCTTGGAGAATGGGGGCGCCGACAAGCCCAACTTCCGGCTGTACGTGTCGCCACCCACGAAGGGGCCCCCGACGGCTGTGCAAGTGAGGGCGTACCCGGTGGGGGGACCGCCCTTTCGGCGCGCGCTGAGCCTGCTGCCAGGCATCACTGCATTGGTGCGGCTGCCCGGCGCCGTGGAACTGCAGGGCTCTCGGCGGGAAGCGGGCGGAGCGGTGCGCTTAGCAGCTTCGCGGCCGGTGGGAGTGACAGTGGTGAACGCACGTGGACGCGCCTCCCTAGACACGGCACTAGCGCTTCCGCGCCGCCTGCTGGGTACTCGCTACGTGGTGGTGACGCCGTCGCTGCAGCCCCACGACCGGCACAAGGAGTTTGCGGTGGTAGCCGGCGCTAGGCCCACGCGCCTGCGCCTCACGCCTCCCGTGCCCATCCTGCTGGATGGCGTCGAGCATGCTGCCAGCCGGCCCCTCCTCGTACATCTTGAGCCCTTCCAGGCGCTGCAGGTGCAGAGCGCAGGTGACCTGTCAGGCACCCGCGTCGTGGCCACTCATCCCGTCGCGCTGCTGGCTGGCCACAGTTGCCTGCAAGCGAGAGATAAGGCCTGTGGCCACGTGTCCGAACAACTGCTGCCCCAGGATTACTGGGGCCGCGTCTACGCCGTGCCCCCGTTCGCGCCCGCGGCTCCGGGACCCAGAGATCATGTGTACGTGGCTGCTGACAGTTTGGGCAGCCTGAACTTCTGGGGGGGCGGTGCCAAAGGGGCGCGGGCTCTGGGCCTTGGAGCCGTGCTGCACTTCGCGGTGGACCCAGTGCGCCCCCTGGTGCTGCGCTCCTCCGCCCGCCTGCAGGTGCTTTTCCTGGCTGCGGCTGCGGCCCGCGGGGGCGTCGCATACAATCCCTTTTTCGCTCTCTTGCCCCCGGTGGACGCGTTCAGCCGCAGCTTCGCGCTCACCGCGCAGCCGGGCTTTTCCAACGTGGCGGTGCTCGTGGCGCGTGAGCCCACCCTGGTGCTCCTAGATCGGCAGCCGCTGCCCAACCTGCACTGGCGCCTCATCCCCGGCGGCCCCGAGCCGCATCACGGGCAGCATTCTGGTCAAAGCCAGGCCCCCACTCAGGGTTTCGCCTGGACTGAGGTGGCATATGGGCCTGGGCAAGGAGTAGTGCACTTCCTGGAGACTCGCGGGACGCCCGTGGGCGTGCTTAGCTTCGGCACCGCCCCGGGCGCTGGCTTCGGGACCCAAGCTGCGCGGCAGCCAAGCGTGAGTGAGCAGCGCTCGCGCCCAAGACAATCGGAAGGTGAGCAGGCGATGGGATTCCAGGATATCAGGGGCGGAGAAAATCATAACACTACCTTCGATTGCTGACATAGCAGCCAGAGAGGCAGGTTTTAAATGCAAATCACTCCCTCCTCTACTCAGAATCTTTCCACGCAATTATTATTATACCCAGCAAAAGCAAAGTCCTTACAGTGTTTTATGTGGTCCCATACAATCTGCTTTCATTACCTTTCTGATCTTATCTCTTCTCACTCTTGCCCTTCCCTCACTCCATTCCAGCCATACTAGCCACCTTACTTTCTTCTCCCTCCTCCAGGGCCTCTACACTGACTGTCCCCATGATGTCTTTATGATAGCTCCCTCACCTCCTTCAGGTCTTTGCTCAAATGCCACCTTCTTATTGAGCTCAGATTGCTCAACTTAAAATCGTAATTTCTCATCCCTTACAAACTCTGGCCGTTCCCTGATTTCTTTCACAAGTCATATCACTTTCCATATACTTACTTATTCTTTTCCTCTGCCACCCATTAGTTCCTTGAGTTCAATGCTTTTTTATTTTAAGTAGGTTCTAAGATACACAATTAATTGTACAATTTTAAGTATGCAGTCTGATGAATTTTTGCTCCCTGGAATTAGGGAGCTCCCCCCCTCAATCTCTCCCAGTCTGGAAAAACAGTGGGAGACCAGGGAGGTGAGAGAAAAGAGAGAGGACAGTCAGAGAGAGACTGGAGTTTCTTAGAAATGAAAATGTGGACTTCAAATCACTTATTAAAATTGGCTCAGAGTTGGATTTTGGAGCCAAAAGGTCTGGATTCAAATCCTACTACAAGCTGTGTGATCTTGGGCAAGTCAGGTCACCTCTCTGAACCTCAACTTTCTCCTCTATTAACTGTGGATAATAATACCAACACCTTCATAAGGTTGTTGTGGCATTAAAAAAAATGAGTTAATTGGGGCGCCTGGGTGGCTCAGTCAGTTGAGCGATCTACTTTGGCTCAGGTCATGATCTCGCAGTTCCAGCCCCACAATGGGCTCTGTGCTGACAGCTCAGAGCCTGGGGCCTGTTTCAGATTCTGTGTCTCCCTCTCTCTCTGCCCCTCCCTGCTCATGCTTTGTCCCTGTCAAAAATGAGTAAGTGTTAAAAAAAAATATTTTTTAATGAGTCAATAGAAGAGTGCCTGGCATGCATAAATGTTTGCTATTATTAATTTTCCACATTTTTTTTTAGATTTACTTTAGGCTAGACCTGTTCTAGGCGCTGGAGATGCAACAATGTACAACGTAGAAATATTCCTACCCTAGGGAGCTGTTACTTTAGTTCATATTCTAATCCATTCCAAAACTCTGTATTCCATTTGAATGGGAAATATGCAAACCCCTCAGAACAAAGTGATTTCTTAAAAGTTCACTTTGTATATATCTAGCTTCATGCATCAATAGCTATGAAAAAATAACTCCTCTTCCTGGGAAATAGGGTGATGGAGTGACTATCCTCACAGAGCACACATGCGCGCGCGTGCACACACACACACACACACACATGCACACACACACACACACATACAATTCTTTTGTTGTTGTTGTTGTTGAAATGAATAGGTTTTTTTATTTTTTATTTATTTTTTTAATTTACATCCAAGTTAGTTAGCATATACTGCAACAATGATTTCAGGAGTAAATTCCTTAATGCCCCTTACCCATTTAGCCCATTCCCCCCTCCCACAACCCCTCCAGTAACCCTGTTTGTTCTCTGTATTTAAGAGTTTCTTATGTTTTGTTCCCCTCCCTGTTTTTGTATTATTTTTGCTTCCCTTCCCTTACGTTCATCTGTTTTGTATCTTGAAGTCTTCATATGAGTGAAGTCATATGATATTTGTCTTTCTCTGACTAACTTCGCTTAGCATAATACTCTCTAGTTCCATCCACATGGTTGCAAATGGCAAGATTTCATTCTTTTTGATTGCCGAGCAATACTCCATTGTGTATATATACACCACATCTTCTTTATCCATTCATCCATCAATGGACATTTGGGCTCTTTCCATACTTTGAAACAGCATACCTGTATCCCTTGGATAAATACCTAGTAGTACAATTGCTGGGTTGTAGGGTTAGTTCTATTTTTAATTTTTTAATGACATTTTTTTAATGTTTTAATGTTTATATTTGAGAGAGAGACAGAGCATAAGCAAGGGAGGGGTAGAGAGAGAGGGGGACACAGAAACCAAAGCAGGCTCCAGGCTCTGAGCTGTCAGCACAGAGCCTGATGTGGGGCTCGAACCCATGAACCGTGAGATCATGACCTGAGCTGAAGTCAGATGCTTAACCAACTGAGACACCCAGGCACCCCTCTATTTTTAATTTTTTGAGAAACTTCCATACTGTTTTCCAGAGTGGCTCCACCAGCAGTGCAAAAGAGATCCTCTTTTCTCCGCATCCTCCCCAACATCTGTTGTTGCCTGAGTTGTTAATGTGAGCCATTCTGACAGGTGTGAGGTGATATCTCATTGTGATTTTGATTTGTATTTTCCTGATAACGAGTGATGTTGAGCATTTTTTCATGTGTCGGTTGGCCATCTGGATGTCTTCCTTGGAGAAGTGTCTATTCGTGTCTTTTGCCCATTTCTTCACTGGGTTATTTGTGTTTTGGGTGTTCAGTTTGATAAGTTCTTTATAGATTCTGGATACTAACCCTTTATCTGATGTGTCATTTGCAAATATCTTCTCCCATTCTGTCGGTTGCCTTTTAGTTTTGCTGATTGTTTCCTTCGCTGTACACACACACAATTCTTAAGGCTGCTAGACGTGGCAGGCTGGAAGCCCTCACTGGCCAAAATCGACCCACAGATATGTTTAGATTTACTGGCACATAGACTTTTAAATAATTAATGTGGTGTCTTTAGAGGGAGTGTGTGCTCTCCAGCTCATCACAGCTCTGTTCTGTACCCACGTTGTGTTGGCCATTTCTGTATTGTCCTTCCGCCCCACCCTTCTCTTTCTGCCGATATAGGCCCACTTCATTTTAGATTTGGAACCCTGATAGCTTATGAATGTTGAGTCTCCAATTCCAGGAACCCTGGAGGCCTAGAGCATAGAGGCAGGAAAGGGATGAGGCTAAATGCCAGGATCCAGTTCTGTTGCATCATTTCATATCATCTCATCCCCAGATATTCTGAGTGAAGAAGATCTGAACCCTCCCACAGAATCCTATCCCCTCATAGAGTCTTCCCTGATGATGCCACTCCGGTTCCCAGGATCCTGTAAGGACCACGCATGCTCCGATGGGACCACATGTCATCTTGTAAAGCACAAACCTGAGTGTGTGGCCAGCACGAAGACCACATTTGAGTCTGACATCGTGTTCAGTTCCAAGACGATATCTCTGAAGGACCTCGAAACAGCGTCCATCTCCAGCTCTAAAACCATGGCAGTGGCCAAACCAGGATCAGAAAGCACACCTGAACCAGAACCAGGACTTGTAGCAGTGACCATGGCTTATCCAGGGTTTGCACAAGGGGCTTTGAATGAACCTCAGCCTGAATCTATAGCTTTGGTTGAACCAGAACCTGGACTTCTGTCTGTAAAAGAACCAATTCCTGAAACCCTGACTGTGGCTTTATCGGCACCTGTACCTTTCCCCCTGCCAATGCCCATAGCTGAACCAGAGTCCAAACCCAAGACAGTGTCTGGGTCTAGGTCAGAAACGGTCTCAGTGGCCAAGTTGGGGCTCAAGGTGGTGGCAGGGACTGAACCAGGCTTAGAGGCTGTGACTACGGCAAAACAAGAACTTGAAACTGTGTCTGGGTCCAAAATGGCGTCTCAGGCCAAATCAGAGATAGTGGGTGTCTCTAGTAAGAGGCAGGGGGGCATCCCAGGGGGTACCTGCTGGGCTTCCGGGCTACCATACATCTACACTTTTGATGGCTACTCTTTCCCTGTGCCTGGGGGATGTACCTACATCCTGAGCCATTGCCCTCAGGCCCTACCCAGTGGCCTCCCTGCCTTCCAGCTGTGGATCGCCTGCTCTGGAGGGAGGCAGCCCGTGCGCTTTGTCACAATGCGCGCTTTTGGAATCACCATCACTGCTGTCAAACATGAGTTCGGCTTTGTCCGGGTAAGAATAATTATGTGTGGGATCCTGGGAAACTGTATCCTTCTCTGTCCCTCATTTTTGTCAACTCTACGGTGGAGGCAATTATATAGGTCCACAGTCCCTTATCCAAAAGGCTTGGGGCCAGGTGCATTTCAGATTTTGAAATTTCAAATGGTCATACTGTGCAAATGCCATATGTTACATGATAATCCCAATGGATGTCACATAATTACAAACATTAATATCTCTTCAGTGAAATAGCCGAATATTCACACTAACTGGGATAAATTAAGACCATAAGCGGCCACGTCATGAGTTCAGGTGAACTTTTGGTGCCAATTACATTTTCACATCAAACGCACGAAACATCTTTCAGTCTTCAGGCCGCTTTTGCATTTGGGGATTGTGGATAAGGGCTAATGGATCTCTAGCCCTACCTTACCAGGTTCCTATGAAGCAGGAACAAGTTAACATATGAAAGGCACTTGGAACAGAGTCTACCTCATGGTAAGTGTCATGTGAGGTGGGTTTGCTGTGTTTCTTGTCTCCTGACACTGACAACTGGAACCTCTAAATCCCCTGGGCTTTGGACATATCCTAGGACCACATGCAGGTATGGACACTGGCATGTCCACAGTTTCTCCTCGGGAAAGGTTTGAAGGCATTGCTCTGATTGGAAGGTTGTGGAGACTAGACTACATTTAATCAGGATTGCTAGAGAGAGCAAACCCATGAGGTTATGGACATACTGAGTCACTCCACAGTACCATGTTAGAAAGAATGTGATCTAGAAACCTGATGGCCTGAGTTCAAATCCCAGGTTGACCACCTGTTATCTGTATGACCTTAGGCAAGTCATTTAACCTCTCTGAGCCTTAGTTTCTTCATCTGTGAAATCAGGATGATACAAAGACCTAAGTCATCAGACTGTGGTATGGATCAAATAGGCTAATGTGGGGCGCCTGGGTGGCTCAGTCGGTTGGTTTGTCGAGTGTCTGACTTTGGCTCAGGTCGTGATCTCACAGTTTGTGGGCTCGAGCCCCACATCAGGCTCTGTACTGATAGTGTGGAGCCTGTTTGGGAGGCTCTCTCCCTCTCTCTCTCTGTCCCTCCTCCACTCATGCTTTCTCTCCTTCAAAAATAAATAAATAAATAAATAAATAAATAAATAAATAAATAAATAAATCTTTTTTAAAAACGTTAAAAAAATAGGTATGGAAAGCTTAGAAGCATATGATGCTAGGACCTGATGCATGAGCCATGATGCTCCATACTCCCCTCCACATGCCACTTGGGAGCCCACCCTGTCACTCAGGAGTCAGGAGTTCCCCAAGTGCTCTTATGGCTCTCCAGAATCCAGCACCCCAACCCAGGTATCCAGTACCTTCAAATTCTCAGGACCTCAGATTTACACTGTCATCAAATAAGCCCCCATCTCCCAAGTACCTGACACTCCTGAGTTTCTTCATCAACTAAGGAATTTTTTAATGTTTATTTATTTATTTTGAGAGGGACGGAGAGAGAGAGAGAGAGAGAGAGAGAGAGATCACATGCAGGGGAGGGGCAGAGAGAGAGAATCTTAAGCAGTCTCTGTGTTGTCAGCGCAGAGCCCAACACAGGGCTCATCATGAAACATGAGATCACAACCTGAGCCAAAATCAAGAATTAGACACTTAATGGACTGAGTCACCCTGGCACCCTGGAATGTTTTATTATTATGTACCAGACCTTGTTTAAGGCACTGAGGACATATCAGTGACCAAGACAGACAAAAATCCTTGTTCTCATGGTACTTATATTCTAGCAGAGAGATATCAGCAATAAATATAAGTTAATTATGTAGTATTTTAGCAGGTGGTACATGCTAAGGAGGAAAACATGGAGCAGAAAGGTGGCATCAGGATGTCTGAGAGTATAGTCTTAAGTAGGAGGGCCTCCCTGAGAAGATGAAACTTGAGCCAAGTCTTAAAAGAGGTGAGGGAGAGAGCCATGTGTATATCTGAGAGAATTCTAGGCAGAGGGAACAGCAAATGCCTAAGGTGAGAATCTGACAGGCACGTTAGAGGAACAGCAAGAAGTCCAGGCTGAAGCAGAGGGAGGGATTGTGGTACAGAGGAGAGCGAGAGACCATGGGGGGCAGATTGCAACAACTTTGTCTTTTATTCTGTGTAAGGTGGAAGCCAAGGGAAGGTTGTGTGCAGAGGAGGGATGAAATACCACTTGGGTGTTAACAGGATCCCTGTGGCTTCCCTGTGGAGACCAGACTATGGGGCTTGTTCAGGATGCACTGAGAGACCAGTGAGGAGGTTGCTGAAATTGTCCAGGTAGGAGATGATGGTTGGACCAGGGTGGAGGCAGTGAATGAGAGTAAAAGGTGAGTTGGTAACCTTCTTGGTGAACTGACACAAAAAATGGAAGTCCAATCCACATGACCTGGAAGCTCTCGGTGAAGGCTCTTGGTAATTGGGGGAAAGACACTGGGGTCCTGGATGAAGGCTCTCCTATTAACTGAAGTGGAATTACTTATCAAGATTCCTGAAAGGAAGACTTCTGAGTTTTGCACGAGGTCACATCTGGGTATTGGAAACAAGGCTCCTGGTTAGTGCATCGAGTGACATTCCAGCCAGAACAAAGCCTAAGAACAATGCCTCCAAACGTTCCCTGAGGAGAAATTGCAGACATGCCCGTGGCTGCATGTGGTCCTAGGATATGTCCAAAGCTCACAGAATTTGGAGGTTCCAGATGCCAGGATTAGGGGACATCAAACATAGCAAATCCTCCTCTATGACACTTAACCATGAGGTGGACTCCGTTCCAAGTTCTTTTCATACGTTAACTCATTTCCTCCTTACAGCTCCCAGACCCCCACTCCCTCGGTATCCCAACATCCAACCCCCTCAGCTTTCATCCCTCACCCCACCTTAAATGCTTAGGAATGTACCCTTTCTCTGGTGATTCCTGCTCTTGGGTCACCCCTGCAGGTGAACCAGCAGCGGCTTAGGCTGCCAGTGACGCTGCTCCACGGGAGGCTGCGGTTGTATTTCCGTAGCTCAGAACTATGGGCAGAGGCAGGTCTGGAGCAAGAGCCACCTGCACTGCGCCTAGTGTACGACTGGCAGCACGCCCTGTCTCTGCAAGTAACCGACGGCTACCGTGCACACGTGGTGGGCTTGTGCGGCAACTTCAACAGTGACCCAATCGATGATGTGGGCGGTCCAGACCTGCGCGCCTTCTTGCGCACTTGGACCCTGCAGCCGCCTGATGACCCGTGCCACTCCCTCTGGGCTGCTCCCTGCACCAAGCCGTCGTCCCCACCGAAGACCCCGGGGCCCTGTGCCATCCTGACAGCTCTGAACGGGCCCTTTAGCCATTGCCACCATGTGCTGAGGCCTGCACCCTTCGAGATCAGCTGCAGTGCTTGGATCTGCCCCTTCTCCAACAACCGACCTCCTCTTTGCTTGATGCTCCAGGTCTACGCACATGCGTGTCAGCGCCTAGGTGTCAGCATCAACTCCTGGAGATCCCAGACTGGCTGCCGTGAGTGACCCTTAGATGCAAAAGGCTATGGGCTACTAGGGAAGGGGATTCTGGGACTTAGGGGTGGCACTCCCTGCTGCTGGCTGGAGTTGATTCCTAGGACAAGGCTGCAGGGTCCCTGGGATGGGACTGCAGGGGCTCAGGAGGCAGGGTTCCTTGGGTCTGGGGATGGAGACTCCTCCACCCAGTGGTGGGATTTCTTGTTTCTGGGGGCTGGAACCCCTAGGTCTTGGGGTCAGGATTCTTTGGGTCCTGAGGGTGAAGGCTTCCAGGCCCTGGGATCCAGAATTAGTTAATTCTAAAAGGCAAGATTCCTGGATTTGGTGTATGGAAAGGTCCTCTAGGTAAGGAGGACTCCAGGGTCTGGGGTGAGAGCTCTGTGTCCCAGGGCCAGACTTTTAAGGTTCTGAAAGAGGACTTCTGGTTTCTGATGATAGAAACTTCTTTACTCTGTAAGATGGAGATTGCTGGAAAGCCTCCATTCTAGGGGATGAGGACCCCCAGGATCCTGGGCACGACTCTTGGAAAATGAAGGCAGGAACATCTCCATTCTAGGGATGGCTAAATACTTAGGTCTCTGGAACCAGACTGGGAGGTCCTGATGTAAACACTCCTTCCCCCTCCATCTTTCTCCCCTTCTCTCCCCAGCTATCGAGTGCCCCCAAAACAGCCATTATGAGTTATGTGGCTCCTCCTGCCCAGAGACATGCTTGGGGCCCTTGGGAGCGTCCTGCCCACTGCCCTGCGGGGAGACGTGCACCTGCAATGCTGGCTATGTTCGCAGCGGCCCAGCCTGTGTCCTCCGGCGCCCAGGGCCTGGTGGCTGTGGATGCGTGCACCAGGGACGTCTGCTGGCCCCAGGCGAGGCTTTATGGGAGGGTGTGGGCTGTACTCGCCGCCACTGCCTCTGCCCAGCCTTAGGAGGGAGCGTGATCTGCACTGAGACGGGGTGCAGGCCACATGAGCGCTGCGTTCTGTCACACAACCTGCGCACGTGTGTGCCCTCGAGCATGGCCACATGCGTGGTGGCTGGCAGAGGCCACTACATCACCTTTGATGGGCGCCATTTTCGCTTCCCTGGCTCTTGCATGTACCTGCTGAGTGGCCTCAGTTCTTCAGCGCCACAGGAGCTCGCTGACTTCCGTGTGCTCCTGGGCACCAGTCCTGATGGCGTCCCGAATAGCCTCGAAGTACACGTGTCTGGATTCCATCTGAGGCTGGACCCCAAGGAACCCGGTCGTGTCCTGGTGAGAAAATCCCAGCCCTGCCCACACATTCACCTTATGTCCTCTGACCCAGAGTCCTCATCTCAAGACTCCCAAACCTGATCCCAAGATCCCCCTAACCTCACCCTAGGGTCATACCTTGAGTTTTTGTCCTGTGACATTGGACCTTAAATACAGTATCTTGCACCTCCTCCCTCTTGCCCCATGATCTCTGACCCAGCCACCTAACTTCAACCCCCCCAAAACTAACCCCCAAATTAGAACTCAAGCCTTAACACTTTAGGAGCAAACCATCAGTCCAGAAACCCCTTTCCCAGGCCTCCATAATTTCCCCAGGAAAAGAAGTTTTGGTGCTGTTGGAAAGGCCACTCGGGAGGCACGCGTGCTAGGTGCCAATGAAATAACACATAATGCACAAGAGTCCTTTTAAGGTAGATACAATAGGCATTACCATTTTCCAGATGGAGAAACTGCCCCAGAGAGGTGAGGCCATTGGCCCAAGGTCACACAGCTTATAAATACGAGAGTTAGTATTTAAACCTTGGCATTTTGGGCTCCAGGGTCTCTTATGCTGTCTCTGTAAATCATCAAAAAAATACATGACCTCAACTACTCATTTGTGAAATGTAATTCCAAGTTCCCAATGACTCTGACACCACTTCAACATGACAAATTTTCTCATCAAGGTAGGAAAGACAAATAAAGATAGGGGCACTGGGAGAGGAGCTGTGGGGCTGTGGGGGTGAGCACCGGCCACAGAGGACAGAACCCAGGGGCTGTCAGTAACCTTCTCTCTGCAGTTTGCCTTGGCCATATTTTAAATTTCTTACTGAATTACCATTTTTAAATAGAGAAGGCTGGACTTATGGTATCTCTTGAGAAACTAGAAGCCCTGGCAACTAGTCACCTATTCTCATGGCCACGTATGTTTGGGACTTCCCTCTCTAGCGAGGGGCACATACTTTCTCTCTAGTTTGTCACAGTCCCCAGCACATCCCACCCTCTCCACTTTACTCATTTAGTTATTTGCCTGGCCCCTGAGTGAGTGAGGACCAGGTTTTACGCTTTTCTTGGGACCAGGGGCCTAGCCCTGGTTACGGCTTTATGGGTGGCCCCAAGGGACCTTAATCCCAGAACCTAAGACCTCTCTACTGCCCCAAGGAACACGGCCTACCCCAACACGTGCCAGGCACAATTACAAATCCTTACTTGATCCTTACAACAATTCTTTCCAATGCATATTATTTCTCTCATTTTACAGAGAAGTTAAACAAATTGCCAAAGTGAGACAGTTAAACAAACCAGGCGCCAAGATTTGAGCCCAGATGACATGGCTCCAAAGTCAAAGGACACTTAACTACCACACGTCACTGTCCTGCACATGTAGTTATTAAAATTGAACATGAAGCTGCCAATATTTGGTGTTTTTTCCTACAAATGTGGCAATTTCATATAGTTCAACCTAAGTGTTTAAGACAAATACTCCTGGCCTGGATTGTCTTGGAACAAAAACTCCTAGCCTTGACTCAAGAATTCTGGAACCTTCATTGTGAGCCCCAGTACTCCAGAGCTTTCAGTCCTGATTCTGGGATCTTGAAACTCCAGTCCTGACCCAAGAATCCCATTTATTCATTCATTCATTCGCTCACTCATTCATTCAACAATCACTTACTGAATACCTACTGTGTTCCAGGCACTATTCTAAGTTACATGTGTTAACTGAACTTTAGACCCAACTCTAGCCCCAGTCCCGGGCACCCCCTAAACCCAATCCAGGAATTCCAAATCCCCAACTCCAAAAGCTTACAAACCCTCATCCCAAATTCTTATACCCCCAGCCCCAGATGCTGTGGGCAAATATGGTTAGACCATGGACAGCAGCCTCAACATTTATATATGCTATGGACAGACCTCCCTTCCCTGAACCATTTGCATAGTATCCTGAAGCCCCTGCCATACCTAGAAATCCCAGCATCCCTAGGACTCTACAGCCTAACTTGACCTATGAGCCTCATTCACTCATCCCTGCATTAGCTCAACAAATATTTATTGACCAGACATGTGCCAGACACTGCACGTGTGTCACTTCCAGAAGCTGTGGCTTTCAACTCCCCAAATCTGATCCAGGAATACTATAGCCCACAGTTCTCACCATCCAAGTATTTGTTGGAAAAAGTATCAGTATTGTGGACAGCACCCCAAGCTTTTATTTGTTGGGGTGGGGGTGGTCATTGTAGACAGTCCTTCAAAAAGACCGTCTGGGGGCCCTGCTCTTCTACTCTTACCTAGGGACACTGGCATCCTTGGTAATGATACGGGGTCCCTAGAGCCCCACCTTGACATATCCGCTTTGCACAGGTGAATGGTGACTGGCAGAATCTACCATTCCAGGCTCTGAGCAACAATACACTCATCTTTCGCCATGGCTGGGACACTGTGGTCAGCTGCCCCTTTGGCCTGCGTGTGACCTATGCCCCTGGGATCCGCGTAGTACTGGATCTTCCAGCAGCATATCGGGGCCATGTGGTGGGGCTGTGCGCTGACTATAATGGGGACCCCATGAATGACCTCCAGGTGCCTGGAGTCGTGCTGGGCACCAAGCTGCCTGAGGATGCAATGGCCTGGGCCTTTGGCCGTAGATATTTGGTGGGTTCCTCGGCTGGGTGCCTGGATGCTGCTGACAACATGCCGCCACTGCCACCATCTTGTGTCACTCTGCCAACCACCAGCAGCCCAACCCACTTTGCCCACCCTTGTGACATCCTTTTGGACCCTCTGGGGCCCTTCCAGCTATGCCATGAGATGCTGGCACCAAGCCCCTATGTCCAAGATTGCATGGTGGATGTATGCCTGGGCACTGGACCCTGCCCCATGCTCAGCCTCTACTGTGAAACCTGCCAGCTGCTGGGTGGCCAAGTCTTCCAATGGCGGAATTCAAGCCTGTGCAGTGAGTGCCTAGGGATTCAGTCTAGCGTCTCTCTCCATCTTTGCTCGTCTGGGGAACCTGGCCCCACTCTTGACTGAGATGTGGCTCCTTGGCTGTTGCTCATCCCAGAGTGCCAGCTCCTCCCTGCACAGTGTATCCCTGAGACCCTGTACTTCCCACTGCACCAGCCTTCAGCCATCCCTCCACTCCCCACCAGACCCTCAACCTTTGCCCATGCTAAAGTGGCAGGTGTATTCTGATTTAAGTCCAGCCCCCCAGCTCTTATCCTTCCCTCTTCTCAGCCCTGATTATGGCCCAACCCTTCAGCTCTTACCTCTCAGGGACTCAGACCTGTTCATGGTCCAGCCCCTAAGCTCTTACCGGTCCCAAGCCCTACAGATTAGCTATGCCTCATCAGAGGCATGGTTAACCACTGCATCCTTAGCTATCTGAAGGTACCTGCAGCTCTGCCCAGGTAGAGCTTTGCCCCGGCAGGGCCCCAGATACCCCATCCTAGCCCCAGAGTTAGGGAGTGAGAGTCCCAACAGCCACAGACCGCAAAGTAACCTTCCATTCCTACTGGTTCCGCAGGCCCGCCGTGCCCCGCACACTCGCACTACACGCTGTGCGCTCCGGCTTGTTCTGTCACTTGCGCGGGGCTGGAGCCACCACCCGGCTGCGATCGCGCTGGGCACTGCCGTGAGGGCTGCGTATGCGACGCGGGCTTTGTGCTGAGTGGCGCTATCTGTGTGCCCGCTGCTCAGTGCGGCTGCCTGAGCGCCGGCCGCTACTTGGAACCCGGCGCCCCGCTGCCGCCCCCTCCCACCGCGACCGGTCGCTGCTGCCGCTGTCACCCTGGCGGCCGGGTGGCCTGCAAACCCTGCCGCGCAGCCCGGGGCGGCCCAGGCCTCTGCCTTGCCACAGACGGACTCTATTATCGCACCTTCGACGGCACCACCTTCCACCTCCCGGGCGCCTGCACCTATTCATTGGTAGGCACGGGCACGGGTCGACTTCGGGGTGGGAGGCCCTTCGAGGTGGTGCTGGAGACAGGTCCACGGATGCCCAAACTCCGCCGCGTGCTGCTCCGCGCGCATGGCCACCGCTTCGGCCTAGACTGCGAGGACTGGGGATACATCACGGTGAGCCCCCGCCCTGTCACCCGCCTCCTTTCAGCTGCCTGGCACTCTCTGTTCTGCCCGGTGGAATCTCTGAGTATCGCCTTCCGATTTTCTCCTCTCTCCAACAACCTCATTTCCGCTATCCTCCCCCTTCTCCCTTCTCTGCTTCCTCCCTCTCTCTGCCCCTTCCCCTTTCAATCCCTCTCTCAGTAGCTGGGTCTGCACATCCCTGTTCCATGCTGCTCAGGCTGTCTCTCCATCTTCCCTCGCCTCTTTCTCTGTCTACCACCCGTACCTACACCCCACCTGTCCCTCTCTCCCACCCCACAGTCTTCATCTCTCCTCTCTGCCTTTTTTCCTCCTCCACCTGGATCTCCATGCGCCCTCTCAGGCTCCACGTCTGCCATTACCTCTTACCAACGCCCACCTAGCCTTCCCTGACCCCTGCTCCAGGCTGCCCAAACTCCCTCTCTGGTGCCCCTACCTCACCACTGCCCTTCCTCTCCAGCTTTCCCGCTCTTTTTCTCTCCAAAGTGGTCCCTCTTCCTCTCTCCTCCTCCTCCTGTCCCCACATCCCCTCCCTCTTCTTCCCCAGCTCTACTGCCCCAACCCCCAGGTCCACAGATGCCCTCAGATCTCTCTTCGGTCCCTGAGTAAGGAATTTCCCCTCTGTCCCTGCACTCCAGGCCCGCGTCACCACTCTCCCTCCCCTCACTCTCCTTCCCCTCTCCAGGTTTCCCCACACCTTCCCACTATACCCACACCCAAGCACTGCCTTGAACGCCCTGCCCCTTGACCCCTCTCCTTCACCCCATGTCCTTCTTCACACTCCAGCAGTCCCTGCCCACTCTTCCCCTGTTCTGGCGCACCCACTGTCCGCACTACTCCTCCCCACTAGTCTTCTCCCAGTTCTTCCGGACCCGGACCTCCCCCCTGACTCTAGGCTGCCCCACCCCTGCCCGCAGGTGGACGGCGTGCGGCGCTGCCTGCCCTTCGCGCTGAGTGGGGGCAGGGTGCGCGCCTTCGCGCGCGGCGCATCCGTGGTCCTCGCGGTGCGTGGAGGCCCGCGCCTGCTTTTCGGGCTCTGCTGCCACCTGAGCGTGGAGCTGCCTGCGGCCTACCGCGGCCTCACACGCGGCCTCTGCGGCAACTTCAACGGCAACGCGACGGATGACCTGCAGCTGCCAAGGCCCGGACCCTGCGCCGCGCCGCGTCCCTGCCCGGGTTCGGGCTGCCTCCCGGCCACCGAGGACGCGGGTGCAGCGTGGCGTGGCGCTTGCGACCTCCTGCGCGAGCCCAGCGGCCCCCTGGCACCCTGCCACGCATTCCTGCCGCCGGAGCCCTTCTACCAGGCCTGCGTGGCCGACGTGGGCCGCGCCCGCGGGAACCACAAAGTGCTCTGTGCCTGCCTGCAAGCCTACGTGGCTGCCTGCCAGACGGCTGGTGCGGATATGCGGCCCTGGAGGGCTCCCAGCCTTTGCCGTATGTCCCCTGCGAGAGGGCTTTACGAGCCGCCGCCGCGGGGTGGGGTCCCGAGGCGGGAGACTGGTCTGGTCTTCAGTCATAACGCAGGTGTTAGTTGAGGACCTACTATGTGTCGGCCTATTTTAAGGATACAGCACCAAACAGGACAGAGTCCCATGCACACTATGGTTGGGAAAACAGATTTGATTTTATCCCTTAGGTAACGTTTACAGAGCACTCATTCAATATCAGGCGCTGCGTTAAAATTGTTGTCCCTGGACCAGCAGCATCAGCTTGTTTACAGGGCTTGTTTACAATGCAAAGTCTTGCCCTGCCCCAGACTTACTCAATCAGAAACTCTGGAGTGGGAGCCACCAACCTGTTTTAACAAGCCCTCCAGGAGACCCGGATGCAAGGCTAGATCTGAGAACCTGTATTGCGTGCTTGAAGTCAGCCCACTCCATCTTCGAACTTTTCTCGGAGATGGGATAATCGTCTACCTCCTGTAGTTGAGAACACTGAGGCACAAAGAATCCCCCCAGATCTTACAGCCAGTAGGGGGCAGAACTGGCCTTTCCACCTGGCTCCAGAATCCTCTCTCTCAACCCCTATGCTATAGTGTTTCTCCAACAATAATGCAAAAATAGTTCCAGTAATAACATGAAAAGAACAGCTGACCTTACTGAATACACGTTCGGTGCTAAGCCCTCAATTCTCCCAACAGCCCCATCAGGCAAGTACCTTTTATGGATGAGGGAAACCAAGGCATAGGTGGTTAAGGAAATTGCTCAGTATCACCCACCTAGAAAATGACTTAGCTGGCATCTGAATATTTGTTCACTTAACAGGTTCTCGTCAACTTCACGTTTCTATGTCCATGTGTATCTTCCATGATCCTCATGGACTCTTGGCCCCACCTTAATTTATCATTTTGGTGTCAGTGTCTCTCTCTTTCTGCCTCCAGGTTCAAATGTTCTTGGAGGGAATGTTTGGCTTGCTCTTAAATTACAGACCAATGGCCACCCTCACCTCTGTCTGTCAGGGTCATTTATCCAGCCCTGACCCAACCAGCGAGTCATGGGTACACAATGTGGCCACTATATCCAGCAGGACTCTTAATAGCGATGTCAGAATCCTAACTCAAACTGAGGGGAGAAAGAATAAATGATTTGGAGCACATATAACTGCAAAGACTGAGGGTGTTTCTATCTTCAGTCTTAGCTAGATTAAGAATTTTCAACTGCAGATTTAAAAAGTCCATTTTTCTCCCTGTCCATCTTCTTCTTCCCTTCCATTCTCCTCTGTTAGCTTTATTCTCAAGTAGATTCTCCTCTTGTGGTAGCCGCAAGGCTTTGGCAACTTCAAGCTGACAATTCTACCAGCTTCAATGCCTTTGCAAAAATGTAACATCCTTTTCCCAGTGACCCCAGCTAAAGTCTCAGGCTCGCCACCCAAGGCTTCGCCTGTCCAATTATTGTGAACCAGAGGAGGGAAGAATAATCTGATTAGCCAGCCCTGGGGTTCTGTACACAACCCTGGAACCTGGATGTGGAATCACCTCAGTCCACATGTTGAAAGTAAGGATGGATAGTTGCCAAAAAGCAAGCGGAGGTTATTATTGTCAGAAGGGCAGAGAGGCCAAGAAAAGACCTCCACCACTAGAATCCACTGACAGGTTCCTTATGGACCCAAACAAGCAGCATAGGAGGTGGGATCACTTGGTGGTTCAAGTAATGGTCAACCCTTTCAACAGGGGCTGGGATTGCCGGGGAAAGACCCCCTAAAAGACAAAGAGCAGGGAAGCCACATTAGTCATATCTAGGATACACTTAAGTAGCTAGCACACTGCATAGTGCGCAGACACCGTTCAATCACTGCCGGTTGTTACTGCTGTTAGGATTAATCTAAGGGGAGGTCTTCCGGGAACGATGCAATCTGAGGGTGCCGGGGAAGCGGAGGGCAGGCCCCTGGCTTGCCTGAGTCTGACAAGCCACCTCTCCACAGCCATGCGGTGCCCCCCACACAGCCACTACAGCCTGTGTGTGAACCCCTGTCCCGCGGCCTGTGCAGGTGTTCGGGAGGTGGTACAGCTCCCCACTCCCTGCGCTGAGGGCTGCGAGTGCGATGATGGATTCTTCCCCGCCAAGGGTGACTGCGTCCCTGTGGACCACTGTTCTTGCTTCCACAATGGCCTGTACTTCCCTGTGAGCATCCTCTTGGGCCCTTGTTAGAGGTTTATTTGGATCCTCTCATCTCAGAACCTTTGGCTACACCTTCCCTTCAATACCACCTCACCTTTCACCGCCTCTCCCTTCCTCCACAGCCTGGCCAGACTATCCTCATCAAGAATTGCTCCTCCTCCTGTACCTGCCACCTAGGGGAAGGTGTGGCCTGTGTCCCCTTCAGCTGCCCTATGGAGGAGGTCTGTGGCATCACAGATGGAGTCCTAGGCTGTCGATTGCAAGGTGCCCAGCGCTATAGTCTCAGGGGTCAGAGATTGGGGCATGACTCCTGCATCCTGGGAAGGAGGGGACTGGTGACCCAGACTCCTGGGACTCATAGGTCCTTGATCTTCTCTCTCCTCCACAGCCACCTTGGCCCCTGCCCCTAGCTCTGTGGCCCCACCGCTGGTTTCCCCGCCATTGCTCCCCAGTCCCAGTCCCCAGTGCCCAGAAAACTCCCGCTTTGTTCCCTGTGGGTCTGCATGTCCAGCCACGTGTGCCAACCCCTCAGCCCCAGAGCACTGTAGCCACCCCTGTGCTCCTACCTGCCAGTGCCTGCCTGGCTACCTGCTGCAGGACGGCCAGTGCATGCCCCCTGCACACTGCTCCTGCTTCCTGCACCAAGGCCGTACTTTCTGGACAGACAACTGTACTTGGCACTGCCACTGCCCAACCCTTGGGGCCCTGGTGAGCAAACTTCCCCAGTGTTGGCCTGACAAGTGCCATGGTCACTGCAAGGCCTTCACGGGTGGTTGGTACCACTGCCTGTCAGCCCAGTCCTCACCCAGTCCCACTGTCCTGGAGAAGCCACTGGTGTGCACTGCCTCTGGAGACTTCTACTTCCACACATTTGGAGGAGCTCACTACGAATTCCCTGGCTCCTGTGTCTATCGCCTGGCGGGTCTCTGTGACACAGCCCATGCCGACCTTGAGCCCTTCAGCCTGGATTTGACCCCACTGCTGCGGCCACGTGGCTGGGCCAAGGCCCTGACCCTCTTAGCCTGTGGCCTGAGGCTGGACCTGAGTCCAGAAGATCTCAACCACATCCGGGTGAGTTTTCAAAGGCTCCATACGTACCTACCGTCCCTCACCATGCCCATTACCCACAGGTAACCTGTAGACCGCTCTTTTCCTGCTGATACCCCCTTTATCAACTCTCTCACTGGTTCTCAGAGATGTCTACTCCAATTTCCTAGTGGCCCATTCATTGACTTGCCTGTTGATCCCTTCCCACAAACTTTCTATTTGAGACTTCTACCCTTGAGTCTCCTATTATTCTCCCATTAACCTTCCACTGAGTCCTCATTTGACTCCCCTTTAACCCATAGACTCAGCCTTGACTTCCCCATTGGCCCTCTTTCTTTCTTTCTTTCTTTCTTTCTTTCTTTCTTTCTTTCTTTTTTCTTTTAATGTTTATTTATTTTTGAGAGAGTGCAAGCTGGCAAGGGGCAGAGAGAGAGGGGGAGACACAGAATCCAAAGCAAGCTCTGGGCTCTGAGCTGTCTGCACAGAGCCCGAGGTAGGGCTCAAACTCACAAACCATGAGATCATGATCTGAGCCAAAGCTGAAGTCCGACGCTTAACTGACTGAGCCACCCAGGCGCCCTCCATTTCATTTCTCTCCCACTGAAAATCCCACGAACCCATTCATTGCCCCTCCCCCACTGGTCCTACTACAGTTATATTGATTTGCCCAATTAACCCTATTTACTGTCCTCTTGACCTCACCCCACACCCCATAGATCTGTACTGAGCTATTTGTTGACCTTCCTAGTGATTCACCGACTGGCCCATTAATGCCATTTACATCTCTGTGGATTTTTCCATTGGGTTCCCAAGCCATTCCAATTCTCCCATTGAGCTTCCTATTGATATGGATTCCTCCACTGAATTCTCAGGGCTTTCTAATATCCCAATTGAGCCTGTCTTTGACTGAGTCTCACTCTTTAAGCCTTCCTGAGACTGTAGCATTAATTCATTGACTCACCTTCTGACTCCACCCCCTCATTAACTCTAATCATCTAATCTCTACCACTGACACACTCACCCATCCGTGGGATCCTTTAACTCACCCTTCATTTAGCCTCTACTGATGTTCCATTGAATCTCCTTGCGATTCCTAATGACTACCCTGGTTAACCGATGTTCCCCTTGATCCTTCTCTGATCCTTCATTGGCATTTCCAAGAACTTCTGCGACAGCCACTACATCCTTCCCCTGCTGATACCTGCATGCCCTCCCTTGTAGGTGGATGGAATTCTGGAATCGCTGCCCTTCTTTCACGGCCACTGCCTCCGTGCCTACTACCAAGGCCGCCAGCTCTGTGTAGACACGGACTTCGGCCTCTCACTCACCTACGATTGGGACAGCCTGGCACGTGTAACGCTGCCGAGGCCCTACGGACCCTACCTGTGTGGACTCTGTGCCCAAAGAGGCCCGAGCAGCCCCACGGTGCCGTTGCCCGACATCTGGAAGGTGGCAGAAGTGCCAGGCTGTGGCCCGGTCTGCGGGCCCCTCTGCCACAACCAGTGTCCAGTGTCCACGCGCACTCGATTCGCTGGAGACGCGTACTGCGGGCTGCTGGCGGGGGCCGAGGGTCCCTTGGGGCCATGCTACGCCGCGCTGGACCCGCTCCCATTCCTGGACAACTGCCTGGACGACGTGTGCCGCCACCACGGAGCCCGTCCCATCGTCTGCCGAGCCCTGGCCGCCTTCACTGTCGCCTGTCAGGCTCTGGATGTGCACCTGCGGCCGTGGAGGACGCCTGACTTCTGTCGTGAGTGTGTGGGGCTTGGCATACATAGTGGGTGAAGCTCCTAAGAGCTGGGATTTGGGACACCGAGGGACGGACGCGGGAGGACCAATGAAGAAGTTCAGGCCTGGGTGGGTGGAGCCAGGTGAAGAAGGGTGGGACTTGAAGAAGAGTTAGACCTGGATGGGGCAGCAGTTTCATTAACGAGATCTTCCTGTCTTTTGTGTCCGTCTCTTTTTCTGTCTGTCTCTCCCGTGCCTCTGTGTCTCTCTGTGTCTCCCTTTCTGCGCCTCACTATCCCTACTTGGTGTTCCCACTTTCCGTTCCTCGTCCTCTCTCCCCTCCATGTTGCTCTTCCACTCACCCCCACCCTCTATCCTCCCTCCGTCTCTGTCTTCCCCTCCGTTTCTCTCTCCCGGCCTACCCCTTTCTCTGTCCCCCGCTATTTCTTTCCCGCGTCTCTCCATCTCTTTCATTCCGCTCTGGCCCTCGCACCCCCGCGGGTCTCCCCAGCGTTACGGTGCCCGCCGCACTCGCACTATGAGCTGTGCGGCCCGTGCTGCCCGGCCACGTGCGCGGGCAGCGAGAGCCGCTCTGGCCGCGGCGCCTGCGGGAGCCGCTGCTGTGAGGGCTGCGTGTGCGACACGGGCTTCTTGCTAAGCGGCGCCGCCTGCGTGCCTGCGGCCCAGTGCGGTTGCTTTCGCGCGGGCCGCTACCGAGCTCTAGGCGCCGTCTGGTACCCGGGGCCAGGCTGCGCACGCCGCTGCCGCTGCCGCCCGGGCGGCGTGGTGACGTGCGCGCCGCGGCCGTGCGGGCGCGGGCGAGTGTGCGGCCTGCGCGGGGGCGTGCGCCGCTGCCTGCCCGACGGCCGAGGCAGCTGCGCCCTCGCCGGGACCGCGCACGTGCTCGCCTTCGACGGCCGCACGCACACGCTGCCCCCGCCCGCGCCTTTCTCTCCTGAGAGCTGCTTGCAAGTGCTCGCCCGCGCCCCACGCCGGGGTCCCTGTTCCTTCAGCCTGGACGTGGCCCGCGATGGAGCCGGGCTACTCAGTCTGCACCTCAACCTCTCCGGGCACCACCTGCAGCTAGACCGCGCAGTTGTCGGCTTCATCACGGTAGGGGTTCACTGGACCGCGCCCACACCCCACCCTCTTCCTCCTGGAGGTTCCTCTGTTTCCCCCACCATATGTAACGTGGGCGTGGCTGTCCCTTAAGACTTAAGAGACGGTGCAAATATGTGACAAGGTGGAAGCATTGCGTGGGACACAGTAATGGCTCACTAAAGGGTAGCTGTTAGATATGCGTTATCACCTACTACCCAGGATTGAATAAAATTAGTCATTCAGGATTATTTCAGTAAATTGTTTGGAGAGTCTCTCGGTGGTCCAGGAAAGGCCGGAGGATTTGATGATGACTAAGTCCTGGGAGAGCTCACATTCCTCCAGGGAAACAGATGATAAGTATATAAATAAGTAAAATAGGTGGTACATCCGATGATGAGTTTAGAACTGTAATGAAAAATAGGGGCACCTGGATGGGTCAGTGGGTTAAGCGTCCAACTCTGGTTTCAGCTCAGGTCATGATCTCATAGTTGGTTGGTATGAGCCCCGCATTGGGCTCCACTACTGGCAGTGCCAGAGCCTGCTTGGGATTCTTACTCTCTCCCTCCTTCTCTGCCCCACCCCTCCGGCCCCACCTCATGCTGTCTCTGACTCTCTCTCTCTCAAAAAAAAAAAAAAAAAGAGAGAGAGAAAGAAAACTATAAAGAAAAATAAAACAAGGAAGAGAGAGTACAGAAACAGTGTAAAGAGGTTTAGGATTTTGAATAAGGTGATGAGGAAGACTCTACTGACAAAGTAACATTTGAGTCACTGATCTGAAGGAGGTAAGGGAGGGGTCCATGTGAACATCTGGGAAGGAGCAAACCAGGCAGAGGGAAGACAAAGTGCGAAGGTCAGGGAACTGGGATGGTGCCTGGTGCGTTGGAGGAATAGGAGGAAGTCAGTGTAGCTTGTGAGTAAGGGGTTGAGGAAGAGATAATGAGGTTGGAGAAGTGATGGGGCCAGATCACTAGGGCCTTCTAGGATGGGTGGGGATGAAAACTGAGGCAAAACAGTAGCAGAGAAAGCAGGAGTGTGGTGAGATTCGGCAGCCAGAAGTAGAGAGAGCTTCAAAAAGAAGTGTGGTGAGAACTCATGAGGAAGAGAAGGCCAGAGAAAGGGCCCTGGGACCTATTTAGTGCTAATTATGTGCTAGGCACTGTTCTGAGCACTACTTGTACCATCTCATTTAATCTTCATAGCAACTGTATTAGTCAGCTAATGCTGCATAACAAGCTCAAAAAAAAATTCTCAGTGACTTACTCAGCCAGCTTTCTCACACATCTGTGAGTTGACTGGCATTTGGGTGATCTTGGACTAGGTCATTAAGCACTTCCCACATGCTGAGCATTTTTCTAAGTACTTTTTGTTGATTTATTTAATTCTCCCAACAGCCCTAGGAAGTAGGTACTTTGATCCTCCCATTTTACAAATAACGAAACTAAAGTTCAGAGAGGCTAACTTTTCCACCCAACTCTCACAGTTCATTTGTGGCACAGCTGGGAGGGATGTCCAGGATACTGGGAGGCATGGGAGCAGGCTCAACCTTCTCAGCCTGAGTCTTGACCCCTTTCTTCCTCCCCAGGTGGATGGTGAACACTGCCGGCTGCCCTGGGTACTGCCGGGGGACAGGGCCTGGGCCACGTTGGAGGGCCGCCACGTGGTGGTGCACACTGCCTGTGGGCTGCATATCATGTATGACTGGGGCAGCCAGGTGCGCCTAACTGTGCCTTCCACCTTCCACGGCCAGCTGGTGGGGCTCTGTGGGGCCTTTGGTGGCCAAGTTGGCCCCCTTGATGTGCCTCTAGACACAAGATCCTGGTCCAGGGGCCTGGTCACTAACCCCTGCCCACTGCCCCAGCCCAGTCTTGGCTTTAGCATCAGCTGCCCCACGCAACTTGCCCAGATCTTCAATGCTCCCAAACTGTGTAGACTCCTACAGGCACCAGATGGTCCCTTTGGCCGCTGCCTGGGCCATATCAGCCCCAAGGCTTTCCTCAGGATATGCCTGCAAGACGTATGTCATACCCATGGTCAGGACCTTGGTCTCTGTGATGCCCTCACAGCATATACTGCCGCCTGTCAGGAAGCTGGCATCCCTGTGAAGCTTTGGAGGGGACCCAAGCTTTGCCGTGAGTGCTCTGGCTGGGTGTGGGTTGCCTCTGGGGCAGGTTGAAGGCAGCAGGAAGAGCCCCTTCTCCTGATGGGGATCAGAGCAGTCCTGATGGTAGATGGAATTGGCTAAGCAGTGTTGGGGGGAAGGGCATCTAAGGGAGAGAGAACTGGAATTTCAAAGGTGTGGAAGTTGAAAAATATCAGTGGGGGGCACCTGGGCGGCTCAGTCGGTTAGGCGTCTGACTTCAGCTCAGGTCATGATCTCATGGTTTGTGAGTTTGAGCCCCACATCGGGTTCTGTGCTGACAGCTCAGAGCCTGGAGCCTGCTTCGGATTCTGTGTTTCCCTCGCTTTCTGCCCCTCCCCCACTCACACTCTGTCTTTCTGTCTTTCAAAACTAAATCAATGTCTTAAAAAAAATTTTTTTTAAAGCAGTGGGAAGCTAGCCTGACTGGGGCAAGAGGCAATAGGATTGGAGAGGGAAACTTGAGTCCTAAGCACCAGCCTTTGCCATCCACCTGCAGCTCTGACGTGTCCGCCTCGGAGCCACTACAGCATCTGCGCACGGACCTGTGATGGGGGCTGTGTCCAGCCTACCGGCCCTGCTCACTGTTCTACCCAATGCTATGAGGGCTGTGAGTGTGACCCTGGATTCATTTTTGACGGCACAGACTGTGTGTCTCAGGACCACTGCGGCTGCTTTCACAGTGGACGCTACATCCCTGTAAGAGAGGTCCACAGGCATGGGTGGGTGGGTGCAAAGTTTCCCATATCTTGTCATAAAATGTTCCCCAGGGGCACCTGGGTGGTTCAGTTGGCTAACCATCTGACTCTTCATCTCAGCCCAAGTCTTGATCTCGGGATCATGATTTGAGCCACACATTGGGCTCTGTGCTGGGCATGAAGCCTACTTAAGAAAAAAAAAAAAAAAGTTCCCTGGACCACACTATATCAGTCAGCATTTGCCATTGTAAATGAAGAAAATGATGCCAAGTATCTTAAATACAACAAGGAACATACCTACCTTTAATTGTTTAAATCTGAGGCTTTCACACATGGCTGGATTCAGGGACTCAAATGATGTCACTAGAACTCAAGTTTCTTTCTGTCTTTCATCCCTGTCTTTTCCTTTTTCTATGATAGCTTCTATATCAAGTAGGCTCTAGGTCCAAATGCTATAACAGTCTCAAAATTACAGTGGCTTAAATTTGATAGAAGCTTATTTCTCTCTCATAAACAGTCCAAGAATAACCAGCTTGGCTCATCCAAGTCAGGGACACAGGTTTCTTCTATCATGTGGTTCTACCTCCCCTGTAGTATTGTGATCATCTACTCCCCACCACATCTTCATTCAAGCAAGTTGGCCAGGAAAAAGAAGGGACAGGGAGGTCAGGCCCCGCTCTTTAAGGACATAACCCAAAAGTAGCACATATCACTTCTGTTCATATCCCATTGGCCACAACTTCACGAAGGGACCCCATCTGGCTGCAGAGGAGGCTGGAAGATGTATCTTTAGCTGGGTATCCCTGAATGCAGCCAAAAATTCTAATTCTGGGGAAGAAATGGAGAATGGATATTTGAAGACATGCATAGCCTCATTTTCAAATCACTTCTGCATGTTGGGCAGTGGTGGTCCCCTTCTCCAAGTTTATGATGTACAGTTTAGCCATCTCAGTGGAAGGACAGACCCCTCTCAATAGTTCCAGCAGAAGTCTCAGTGCTGACTCCTATTGTCCCACTTGCCCATCCCTAAACCAGAGAGGCCAGGAGATATAGGGTACTCAATCAGTCTCTGACTAGCCAGACCTGGGGCATGCGCCCAGAGCTGAAGCCAGAGGGTAGGTATATCACTTAAGAAACTCCACAGACAGAAAAGTGGGGCTAATTCCCCAAAGAAACTGGAAGGCTGTTACCAGAAGACCACAGATGGATGGACCCTCGGCAGGCAAAGCGTCCTCTTCGAGGCTTTGCAGCTCCTTGAATCCATTCAGAGGTAAAGAAAAGCCCCCCAGGGGATGACTGACATAGTTGTCTTGGAGATTCGAGGCCACCAGATACGAAAAAATGATTGGTTAAACCCTAGTGGTGCCTGGGTGGCTCAGTCAGTGAAGCTTCTGACTTTGGCTCAGGTTATGACCTCACGGTTCGTGAGTTCAGGCCCCACATCAGGCTCTGAACTGGTGGTGTGGAGCCTGCAGAGCCTGCTTGGGATTCTCCTTCTCTCTCTCTCTCTGTCTCTCTCTCTCTCTCTCTCTCTCTGCCCCTTTCCCACTTGCACTCTCACTCTCAAAATAAATACATAAACTTTAAACCCCAAACCAACCCCAGGAATGAATACATGCCCACACTGGGAGGAACAGGGCATAAGAGCTGCTACAGCTGCCATTGCATGTCCCCTCCATGCTAGTACTGACACTGGCCACACATCAGAACTTGCAGAGAGCTCTTAAGGTTTTTCACACACCAGTGAAAAAAGCAGAGGGATTGTGCCAGATTGAAACAGACTTTAAAACCACAATAGTCAAATGCAGTACACAAAGCTTGATTATATACTAGTTGAAAAAGAACAGTTAATAGATATTTGGGGGACAAGTGGAGAAATTCATCAAACATTTTTTATTTTTGCCCATCTCAGAGAAAAACAGCTCAGTGGATTTTTAATTTGTATTTGTCTTGTTAGGAGGTTGAGCATCTTTTCAAATGCCTAAGAAACATATTTTTCTATTAACTTTCTGAATAGCTTTGTTCATGTTTTTATATTGACTTATTGGTCTTTTTCTTTTTTATTTCTAGGAACTCTTTATATATTAAGGAACTTAGTCCTTCATGATATGTTTTATACATGTGCTTAGCTGTTTGTTGATATGGTTTTTTGAATTTGATTTTGAGTCTCTCCCTTTCTGCAGGTTGGGGAGGCACTGGTCCTGCCTGGCTGCCAGGAACGCTGTATATGCTTGCATGGTCAAGGCCTCCAGTGCCAGCCCTTTTCCTGCCCACAGGGCACAGACTGCATCCTGGATGGGGGTGTGCGGTGGTGTGAGCCCAGGGAGGGTGCTACATGTCGCCTAGTGCCCGGGGGCCTCTTCACCACCTTTGATGGCTTCAGTGGGCTCACACCCATTCCTGTTATGTCCTGTGCCTATGAGCTAGCCACATTGGTGGGTTCCAGGCCCCAGGATCCTGACTGGTTCCACGTCATTGCTGATTTCCTGCCCTGTCCTAGCTGCACTGCTCTCAAACCACGAGTGATCATCGGCTTCAGGGATGGCTGTGCAGCTGTGGGAACCAATCAGGAAATATGGGTAAGGGACTTCCTCAGTAAGAGCCAAGACTTTTTTATAATCTGGCACTGATCTCTGGGGCCTTTTGATCCCTCACTGGCATTCCATACCCTTTTAACATAGAACTCTCCCATCACTGTGCTCTCACATTGACCTCCGTTGGCTAAATGTCCTTGTCATGCTCTCCCATGACCCTCTCTAGACCCTATATAAACTTCACCCTGGACTTCTCAGGACCCACTGATCCCCCACATTGACTCAAGTGCTGCTCAACTCCTGGGAACTACTGACTGAGTAGTCATCTACTACTACTACTACTACTACTACTACTACTACTACTCAGAGCTCTAATAGGGGAAGCCCAGGTAGCCCAGGTAGAGTGATCAGGGCTGGAATGGGAGAAGCACAGGTAGACTGTGGAAGCCCAGAGGAGATACTCTCAGTTCAGGACACCAGTGAGGGCTTTCTGGAGAAGGTGACAAATGAGCTGAGACCTGATTTTAAGCTTGGGAAGAGAACAGAACAAGGCCAGGAAAACAGAGGGAGCATATTTGGGGAATAGTGGTGAAAATGAACTGTTGAGTTTAAAATAGCCCACTAGGGGCGCCTGGGTGGCGCAGTCGGTTAAGCGTCCGACTTCAGCCAGGTCACGATCTCGCGGTCCGTGAGTTCGAGCCCCGCGTCAGGCTCTGGGCTGATGGCTCAGAGCCTGGAGCCTGTTTCCGATTCTGTGTCTCCCTCTCTCTCTGCCCCTCCCCCGTTCATGCTCTGTCTCTCTCTGTCCCAAAAATAAATAAACGTTGAAAAAAAAATTTAAAAAAAAAAATAAATAAATAAATAAAATAAAATAGCCCACTAAGTGTCTTTGGGCTTAGGGCCAGGGAGGTTGTTAGTGACTTAAGAAATCACAGCAGGGGGACAGCTCCTGGACTGCAGGTTTGAGGAATGGAGACAGCAGGAACAGACAGCTCTCTTGACAAGTTGTACATACAAACTGCCCTTGTCAAACAGGTGAGAGTAGAGATAAGCCAGGAAGAGGCAGAGGCCTTTTAAAACTGGTTTACCATTACGATTTTGTGATGGGAAAAACCCTGGGATGTTTAAGTGCTGATGGGAAGAAGCCAGACAAGGAGAGGTTGGAGATCCAGTGGGGAGAGAGGCCAGAGTGGAGAGCACCTGGCTCCCCCAAGACACGTGGAAACCAGAGAGCAGCAGAACTGGAATCTGGCGGGCAAAATGGATACTGTTTATAAGTAAGAGGGAAACAAACCTGAAACCCCATGTTGAGAAAAGGAGGCTACTGGTAAGAGTGGGAGGATGGTCCAGCAAGAGAGCAGCTAGGATTCTGCCACAACCCAGCTCAACCACAAAAAGTGGTGATTAGAATAGTACCACATAGGGTAGCTGTGAGGATTCATGCAGAGTGTGTGGCATATACAAAGTGCTCAATAAATAGAAGCTCTTGGGGCGCCTGGCTGACTCCGTTGGAAGAGCTTAAGACTTGACCTTGGGGTTGTGAGTTGAGCCCCATGTTGAGTGTACAGAGTACTTAAAAGTAAATAAACTTAAGGGGCGCCTGGGTGGCTCAGTTGGTTAAGCATCTGACTCTTGATTTCAGCTCAGGTCATGATCTCACAGTTTGTGGAACTGAGCCCCAAGTAGGGCTCTGCGCCGACAGCATGGAGCCTGCTTGGGATTCTCTCCCTCCCTCTCTGCCCCTCCCCAGTTCTCTCTCTCTCTCTCTCTCTCTCAAATATAAACATTAAAAAAGTAAATAAACAAAAATTTTTTAAACTGATTGCAGGTGCCTGGGTGGCTCAGTCACTTAAACATCCTACTTTGGTTCAGGATATGATTTCACAGTTCATGAGTTCGAGCCCTGTGTCAGGCTCTGTGTGTACAGGTCAGAGCCTGGGGACTGCTTCGGATTCTGTGTCTCCCTCTCTCTGCTCCTCCCCTGCTCATGCTGTCTCTGTCTCTCAAAAATAAGTAAACGTTAAAAAAAAAAAAGCTGTGATTGCTCTTGTGGTCAGTTATATTATTAATGGAGAGGCAATATATATAACAGAATGGTCAAGAACACAGGTCATGAAATCACACCCCTTTGGTTCAAAATTGGCTCTGCCACTTACCAGCTATGTGAACCTGGGCAAGCTATGTTACTTCTCTGGGCCTCAGTTTCCTAATCAGTAAAAGGCAAGAGGCTCCTAGGCATACAGTACTGATCTACCCTGTCAGAGTGTTGGTGAGGATTTAGTATCATTTATAAATTTAATATCATTAATTACATAATTAATTTAGGTGACAGTATATTAAAATATCAATTACATTACATAATGCAATATACTGTCATACATTATCTTATAAAATAAATAACCAAATATTAAAGCACTTGGAATAGTGCCTGGCACAGAGTATGTGTAAACGGTTATTAGGTTATGAAGACACAGGTGAGAGAAATGCAACTGGTTCTAGAGACTTTGTTCTCTAAAGCTCCCTTTTAGGAAAGAGTTTATTATGGAAAAATTCAAGCATCACAAAAGAAGAGAGAATGGTGTGTCATGAAACTCCGTTACAGTTACAAATGTTTTGCCATTTTTGCTTTCATCTTTTCCTCCCACTCTTTGCTTTGTTCGCGCTGGAGGATTTGAAAGCAAATACCAGACCTTTTTCCTCTAGCAAAGACCTGGGTATGCCATTTTGATAGAGACACCCGACAGGATTCACAGTAGTTTCAGAGCCCCGCCTCCGGACTCGGGCCCTAATCCCAGCCCTTCACTCGCCTCCTCTCTGCAGGTGAATGGACAACCCGCCAGCCTCCCGGCGCAAGTGTGCAGGGGCGTGGTCGCACGCTGGGCTGAGGGCTCCCGAGTTGTCATCGAGCGGTCCCCCATGCTGCGGGTGCTGGTGGGGCCCGAGGGGGCTGTGTCCCTACGGGCCTCCCCCGCGCTACGAGGACGCCTCCGGGCAGCCTGCGGGAACTACAACGGAATTGCAGCCGACGACCTGATACTCCCAGGAGGACTCCGGGATGCCAGCCTAGTCGACGTGTTCCAGTCGTGCCGGGTTCGGGGCTTCAACAACTGGTGAGAACTTTACCTTCTCCTGCCCGGGGACCTGACTTCTCTCGGCAGAGGGCGCGACCAGCGCAACTCCCTGCGCCACAGGCTGCCTTTGGGGACTTGGAGCCCATACCCTCTCTCTGATGGTCTTCCCACAGCACGGAGAAGCTTGTTATTCCACCGTCTCTCTGATGGTCTTCCCACAGCACGGAGAAGCTTGTTATTCCAGCCGTGACCCAACACTTCACCGCCTGACGCCGCACCTCAGCGTGTGCCCAGGGCTGGGACTCGTCCACCCCCCCACTCCACCCCCCTCGACGCACACCTGCCCTGGGGATGGGAACCCACGGACCTTCCTGAGACTGTTTTAATAAATAATTTATGACCAAAACCTGCTTGTGCCTATATCTTCTACTTCCCAGTGCCCCCGCGCCCTGGGGGACACAAAGGGTCTCAACCTATAGTTTTCGTTTCCCAAGACTCAGGAGTTAGGTCGGGACCCTGTCCCCTTCCGACCCAAAACCTGAGTCCGAGCACCTAGCTCCCTCCTCCTTCGGGTCCCCAGAACTGCATTCCCCTCAAGGACACAGATTCCCTCTGGGGCAGGCGGGGGAACCTGCAGCTCCGCCCCTGACCCACAATATTGTGACGTAACTGCATCGACAGCCAACCCGGCTCGACGGCGCCAGCTAGCCAAGGCAGGAAGCGGAAGTTTTGAAGCGCGCGGGCCGGAAGTGCCTGTTGCCTTGCACGGCCGTGTCTCGCAAAGGTGGTGCTGCGCCACTGTTCTTCGGGCATTACCTGTGTGCGCCCTGGGCCCAGCTGCGGCCATGAGCCGGCCCAGCCGGCTGCAGAGGCAAATTCTGAGCTTGTACCGCGAGCTTCTGCGCGCCGGGCGCGGGAAGCCTGGCGCCGAGGCGCGGGTGCGGGCCGAGTTCCGGCAGCATGCTTGCCTGCCACGCTCCGACGTGCTGCGTATCGAGTACCTGTACCGCCGCGGGCGGCGCCAGCTGCAGCTGCTACGGTCGGGCCACGCCACTGCCATGGGTGCGTTCGTGCGTCAGCGGAGTCCAACCCAGGAGTCCAGCGGCGCGGGGGCGCCAGGGACCCAGCCTGACAATGGCGATGGTCCGAGGAATCCCCTTGACGGAATGAGGTCACCGGAGACACCCCCCGATGGACGGTGACAGGACGAGGAGCTTACCCGATAGCGCAGGGGAACCGGGGGCCCGCCTGACTGTGTGGGAGGACTAGGGAACCTGCCTGATGAAACGTGAAAGGTCTTAAGACCAGCTCAATGGATTGGGGAATCGGAGAGCCCTCCTAGCGACGTGGGGTGCCAGCGACCCCCGTGATAGATGGTGAGAGATGACCGACCTTGCACGATCCATGATAACGGGTCGAACTCTCATGAGGGTTTGGAGTGGCTTGGTTGCCGGCTGGCTGAACTGTGTCAAGCTGAGAGCTCCTTACCCTAAAGCATGGGGAACCAAGACGCCTGCCGTCGGACGGAAAGAAGAGACACCTTTCTATTTACCTCTGGCTCCCCTCTCCTGTATTTAACTCTGAGAAGAGCAGACTTTTTGCTGAGAATTTTGGGAAGATACCCTGATGGATGGTGAGAAGCCCCGAATCCCCTTTGGAAAACTTTCTTCCTGTTAATTGTGGCAGACTAGGACCTGTGGGGAAGGGGCTGGGGTATCTTACCCCATCTGATCAACTGAAGACCCGTCAAGACCTATACTTGATGGTTCTGAGGGGAAACCCTGACTCCTGGGCCCTTCTCCTCCCAGGACTGTTGAACAAAAGGAATAAAATTGGAGATGTGATTACTTCCCTCTTGGTGGTCTTAAAGAGTTCATGTATTTGGGGATTTTTTTTAAAGGCCCTCACAAACCAAGAAGTGACCCTCTGGGAGGGGGAGGTATGGGGAGCTATCTGTTCTTCTCCGGAGCCCTCTGGACTAGCAGATTGGTTGAAGCAGCCTAGTTCATGCCCCTGGGCAGATCCATTGACCCACCGTGGTTTGACCCCAAAGAAACCCCAGTTGACTCCTTAACAGAAGGTAGGGAGGTAAGAGAGAAAATGGTGGAGCTCAGGAGGCCTGCCTGGAAACCCCTGAGGCAGTACTGGGGACCTCAAACCTGGCTGAAGAGTCCAGCCTCAGCTACAGGCTAGGACTTTTGTCAGCAAGGACCAGGTGTTGGGGAGGAGAGGTAGACCCATAGGCCCCAGGCGTACCTCCTCCCATATCTCTGTCCATTACATCTCTCCCGCATCACTCACCTCTCCCTCTTGCTCACTCCTGGATCCAAGATCTTGAGCCCTAAGGAGCTCCAGGATGGGAGCTTCTGGCAGGGCTGCAGGCAGTGAGCAAGTTCCCACTGGGGCCGGGTGACCTGGGTCAGGAGAGATGTTCTACCCAGGTACTACAGATGAACAGAGTCTGTGTGGTAGAGGGAGTGAGGGAAGGGAGTGCCTGATGTGAGGGAGGCAGTTGTAGGTCAGTGGTGATTGAGAGCGTGGACTCTGGAACTGGAATGCTTTCATTTGGATCCCAGCTCCAACACGTACTACTAATTATACGATCATGGACCTGTGATTTAACCTCTTCGTGCCTCAGTACCCTTATCTGTGAAATGGGCATCATAATAGGGCCGTCCTCATGTGGCAGTTATAATAGGGTGAATTAAATACATGGTGTGGCACCAGATGATGTCCCAATTCTGTGACCCTCTCGCCTACTTGAGTCCACGTGGAGCTAAAGAAGAGGAGGCTTCCTGCTGTGAGCTCCTGTGTCTGCTCCTTTGCATGAGGGCTTTCTGGGAGTTACAGAATGTGGGTTAATGCGCTCGGGAGCAATCCTTAGTCTGGGGGGACAGCAGTCACTGGATGAGTGCTCCAGCCTGCCTGTTGTCTGATGAGACGAGTGCAGGTCTATTCCCCAAGGTTCCTCAGAGGCCCCCTGTGGGACTGAGCCCCGGTCGCCCACAGCAGTTACCATTTCATGAGCACCTTTTCTGGCATATCCCCTGGCCTGTCTCACTCTCCCCACTCCCTAACTCCTGTCTCCTGGGATCATATCCCAAATAAACCTCCCCCAAGCCTTTGACTCAAAGTGTGCCAATGTTTACATATGGTTGATACTCTCTGTATTTGTGCTGTGTCTTTTTTTACTCTGCTAAGGCCCAGGGTCAATGCTTCTCAATCCCTTAGCCCTGTCAAACAGGAACCTCCTGGTCTAAGAAAATTGCGATAAAGGACTTATGGGGCTTGGAGTAATTTGGAGTATGTATTGTGGATTAATAACAGAATTGAATGGAGTGGCTAAATTTCCTGATTCTGATAACTACACTAGTGTAAGAGAATGCTCTTGTTCCTAAGAACTACACACCAGGGGTGCCTGGGTGAGTTGGTTGAGTGTCCAACTCTGGACTTCAGCTCAGGTCAGATCCAGGGTCATGCGATCAAGCCCTAAGTTGGGGGCCCATGTTGATCATGGAGCCTGCTTAAGATTCTCTCTCTCCCTCTGCCCCTCTCCTCAGCTGTGCTCTCTCTCAAATAAAAAAAAAAAAAATTAAAAAGAACTATACACCAAAGTATTTAGGAGTAAAGAGTATCAATCATGTCTACAGTGTGCTTTCAAAATGGTCCAAAATATATGCACATACATAAATATACTAGCAAGAGTGTAAATGGTGAAGCACATGGGGTAAAATGTTAGCCCGTGAATCTGGGTGAAGGGTATATGGGAGTTTGATGTGCTAGTCTTAAAACTTTTCAGTAATTTGAAACAAAAAGTTACATGAACACAAAGGCCAATGATCATTTACATTTGGGCACCAGAGATCTTTACACACAGGGCACATTTTTACAGCAGATTTGAAAACAGTAAAGCCTGTTATTTTGAGACTTTATAAATCTCTTATGCATCGTTTAAAGGCGTAGCTTCACAGATCTAGCAATCAATTACAATTAAATTTCTGGATTTTTTACCTTTTAAAAAAAATTTTTAATTGTTTATTTTTTTTTTTTTTTTTTTTTTTTTTTTTTTTTTCAACATTTTTTATTTATTTTTGGGACAGAGAGAGACAGAGCATGAACGGGGGAGGGGCAGAGAGAGAGGGAGACACAGAATCGGAAACAGGCTCCAGGCTCCGAGCCATCAGCCCAGAGCCTGACGCGGGGCTCGAACTCACGGACCGCGAGATCGTGACCTGGCTGAAGTCGGACGCTTAACCGACTGCGCCACCCAGGCGCCCCTAATTGTTTATTTTTGAGAGAGAGAGAGACAGAATCTGAAGCAGACTCCAGGCTCTGAGCTATCAGCACAGAGCCTGATGCAGGGCTCTAACTCACAAGCCATGAGATCGTGACCTGAGCCAAAGTCAGATGCTTAACCGACTGAGCCACACAGGTGGCTTTTGTGAAATAATATCTGGTTTCCCTTACAGATTCTGATCTCCGTTCTATTGGGAACGACAGTTCACTAGAATATGTTCTTGTCTTGGGTCCCACACTCAGCTGTCCCAAGGGGCCGAGCCAGTGACCAGGCACGTGAAGTGACCTAGTGTGGCCTTAGGGAAGTGTGGGAAACTCACAGTACCTGATGACGAGCCACTAGCCACACCAGCAAGTTACCGCCATAATTATTTTTTTTTTTAAGACTTTATTTTTGAGTAGTCTCTACACTCAATGTGGGGCTCGAGTTCATAACCCCTCAAGAGTCGCACGCTCTACCAACTGAGCCAGCCAGGCATTTTGTGTTACCACCACTCTTGCTCAGCTTCCTCCCTCATACAGCACTGGACAATTCTGGATATGAAATTATGTGGAAGAATGACTAGGGTTTTCTTTACAGCAGTAAAAGTATTGTGATTTGATCTTAAAACAATCCTGATCTGGCAGTACTCCATGAATTGCTCGTGAGTAAAAGGATATGATGTCTAGAATTGGCTTCAAAGTAATCTAGAGAGAGGGGAGTGGGTGCCTGGGAGGATTGGCCCTGAGTTGATAATAACTGGAGCTGGTGATGAGCCCATGAGGACTTGTAATGCTGTCCCTTCTCTTTTTGTACAAGTTCAAAAAGTATCAGAATTGAAGTTGGGAAAACAAACTCCAGTGGTCCCCGGCCTAACTCACATCAGAAGTCCTCTCTGTGATCCACAGGGTCTCACCTGATCTGGCCCTGTCACTTCTCTCACCTCACCTTCTCCCACGCTCCCCCTCCACCACTCATGTTCCAGACACACTGGCCTTCCCACATGCCAGACACACTTCCATCTCTGGGCCTTTGCACTTTCCCCCTCTACCTATTATGATAACTGGGAGCAACCTGGGGCTTGAGCATTTGAAATGTGATTAGGGACTAGGGGATTTTTAAATTTTTAAATAAATTTTGGGGCACCTGTGTGGCTCAGTTGGTTGAGCATCTGACTTTGGCTCAGGTCATGATCTCACAGTTTGTGAGTTCGAGCCCCACGTTGGGATCTGTGCTGACAGCTCAGAGCCTGGAGCCTGCTTTGGATTCTGTGTCTCCCTCTCTCTCTGCCCCTCCCCTGCTTGTGCTCTGTCTCTCTCAAAAATAAATAAACATTAAAAAAAAATTTAAATAGTAATAAGGATAAAAACTTTATAAATTTTAAGTAACTGAAATGTAAAAACGAGCAGTGTAAAATGTTTTTTCCATTAAACACAATTTTATTGTTTTGGTAGCATTACCAGATTTCAAAGGCTTTGTAAGAAAAAAGAATTATAAAATATTACATTATTTCTATATTGTTACATATTATAATGATAGTATTTTGGGTCTATAAGGTTAAATAGTAAAAACTCAATTATTAAAATTTTACCTGTTTCTACTGTTGACTATTAGAAAGTTTAAAATTAAAGCAGCTACTGAGGATGAGACCTCTGCCCAAATGCCAAAGATTTATCATTGTCGATATGTCAGGAGGGAATGTTGAGGCCACTTTTTAGGCAACAGGCTTGAGCAGTGGAAACTTGAGTGAAGCGAAAAGGCCCACAGTGACCACCAAACTGAATGCAGTCTCATTAAGTGACCTGCCTAGAAATAATCATAGGCCCTAACTGACCAATGGGCTTCCCTCAACCAGGCACAGTTACCAAAAAAAGGAAAATTCCTTATGTCGCCATACTTCATCACTCTGCCCTGTAACTATAGTCCCTCACCACCGCCTCATGGCAGACAGTCTCTCCTTTGCTGTCCTGGCCGCTGCTCCCTTGCAGTGTATTCAATAAACATATCTCCTGTAAAAAATAATAATAATAAAATAAAATTGTATTTGTGCCTCATGTTACATCTGTCTTGGACAGCATTACTCTAGGAGTCCTGTGGCTTGTTTCCTCACTACAATTTGCTCTAATCACTTAATTACAACATAATGACATAATTATCTCCCTGATGCCTTCCTTAACCACCCTAATTAAATTGTACCCCCTTTCCCTTTGGCCGCTTTAGTTTTCTCCTTAGCACTTAATCACCAACTGACCTATTACAGATTTTACCTAGTTTTTAAAATTAATTTATTATTATTATTTAGTATTATTATTTATTACAGATTTTATTTACTGTTGATCTCCCCTATAGAATGTTGGCCCCATGGGGACAAGAATTTTCACCTGTTTTGTTCACTGCCCTGGTCCTGCTCTTTGACCAGGAACTGACTCAAAGCAGACACTCAGTTTTGAATGAATGAGTGAGTGGTACAGATTTGTCCCATTACTTGGTCAGTTGGGTCAGAATTGCCAAGACTCTGCTGGCCCTATTTATGGTGACGCCAGGGAGACCATGCCTTTTCTTGGTTGGGGACAGAGTCTTGGTGTGGACAATATGCACTTGATGTGAAAACAGGTCAGGTTTGTGTTCTGGTTTTTCCAGAATCTGCTGCTTCCTGCCCCTCTCCCTCAGTGTCCATTCCCCCTTCTGGACAGCTCCTTGGTTTTCTTTGGAGACTCACTTCTCCCCCATTTTCAGCGCATATGATTCAGGGAGGGCTGACAGCAGGTGACACGGGCCAGGGGAGCCAGCTTTGGGCTATAAGGGAAGAGTGTCCTGTTGGCTGCTGAATTGGTGGGATGTATGCTTAGAGGTTTTGAGGGGCACTCTGGCTACTGCTAGGTAAGAGTGAAGCCAAACCAGAGGAAAGAACTGGGAGAGATATCATTTGTGCCCCCGGATCCAGCTGTCCTTGCAGCCTGAACTTTTCAGTTACCCCCCCAAATCAGTTCCCATTCCACTTAAATCAGTGGGAATTGGGCTTCAGCCTCTTGTTCCCTGTGTGGCCTCAGGCCAGGGCTTCCCCTTTATAGCCTCAGCTTCCAGGTGTGTTAAGTGGGGACACACCATTGGGTGGTTGTGAGCATTAAGGAAGGGATGTGTGTTTAGTGTACATCCAGGAGCCTAGCAAGGGTTCTGCCTCTGTTCTTGAGTCTAGTCTTGTTCTACCTCTTGTCCTGATAGCATAAACTCTGAGGAGAGGATGAGCTTAGACACCTGAGGCTGGGGACTAGACTACAGGACTGAGCCCTGACAATTCAGCTTGGTGTCATCAGGACCCTGGGGAAGGGGGGTTTCATAATCCTACACCAGGGATGGCCCAGCCTGGGAGCCCGCCATGTACAATGTTTGAATGGAGAACCTGTACGGATGCACCTGTGCCTCTTTGCCTGAGGAGCCTTGACAGGCAGAAGAGACTGGAAGTGGTGGGGAGTTAACATCTCTAGGAACAATCCTTAACCAATGAGAGATGGAAGCTGGTACATAAATGGCACAACTTCTTCACCCTTTTGGTGGACCAACTTTGAGTGTGTCCCACACAGTCTCGCAGAGGTCCCTAGTGGGATGGTGCCCCAGATGCCCAGAGCAGCAACCAACTCATTAACTGCCTTCCCTGGCTCACTTTCCCACTCCCCTATCAGTCTGCCTAGGGGTCACCTCCCTAATAAACTACTTGTGCTTGAATCTTTGCCTCAGGGCCTGGGGGACCCCAATCCAAGATGGGCTGATTCAGTTCTGTGCTGTACACTCAAAGCAAAGAGATCTGTGGAGGGGGCTGCCCAGACACCAGGACTGCATCCCAAATTCTGAGTTTTCAAACACCCAGTATCCTCTGAATGTTTGTGCCTCCCTCAAGATTCATATGTTGAAGTCCTAACACCCCAGTGTGATAGTATTAGGAGGTGATGAGGCCTTTGGGAAATAATTATGTTGTGACAGTGAATTCCTCATAAAAGGAATTTGGAATCCTTATAAAAGAGAGCTCCCTGCCCCTTCTGTCATGTGAGGACATAGTGAGAAGGTGACCATCTATGAAGAAGAAAGCAGGCCCTCATCAGATAGCCACTCTGCTGGCACCTTGATCTTGGACTTCCCAGCCTCCAGAACTGTGAGAAATAAACTTCATTGTTTATAAGCTACCCAGTCTGTTATTTTGTTATAGCAGACCAAATGGACTAAGACACATCCTTGGACATTGACCATTTATTACATATGTCTGGGCCATGTTCTCAGACTGGGGGGGGACCATTGACATAGCTGAGCACCAGATGAGGTGTCCTGGCCAGTTGGGCAGGAGAGCAGCAGGACCCCCCTGACGGTGGCAGGAGCAATGTGGCACCCACGAGGAGAAGGAAGAGGAGGAGAATGAGGAAGGTCAGGGACCACCTGGATGCAGGAGGAGGGGCTCTGTGAAGAGAAATGCAATGTTGAAACTATGGTGCGCTGCCACTATGAGCCCTGTACCCCCCACCCCCAGACCCATCTCCCGAGCATCTCACCCAGGGTCTACCTCCAACATCACATCCTGCAGGTTGGGAGATGCCTGCTTCTTGTCCTAAGGGGAGACAGCAGCCAGCAGCAGAATGGATGGAAGGGACACTTACTCTGGACTCTTCCTTTCTACCATAGACCTATGGGGCTGAGTTTATTTTTCCTCCTTTCCTGGAACCCTCCCAACCCTCTCCAGTGTAGTGGATATCTGTGCCTGCCCTCTATCCAGTCTTCCTTCTCCTGGTAACAGTGGCTCAATTTGTACAGTGGGTGGAGGGTATCATGCCGCCCCCCTCTCAGCCCTTCAGGTTCTTATGTGGCTGACCTCACACGTCTCTACTTCCGTGACTGGGCATGTGAGCCAGATCTGGCCAATGAGAGCACTCCATCAGTTTGGCCACTGTGATTGGTTCAGGGTGCAGGCCCCAAGCTGGGCAAGTGGGAGGCAGCCCTGGGACATTGCTGCCAGCAGGTCGGTGGCACTCTGCTTCTCCTTGGGTGGGCATACCAGTGGGAAATTAGTATTCAGTATTGGGCGAGTATTGGGGTGGCCATTTGCTGAGAAAGAATCCACCTTGGAGAAGTGGAGCCTGAAAGAGGAAAGGACTGAGCCCTGAAGCATTTGAGATCTCTTCAGCAGCACCCAGCCTTGTCAGTTACATGAAAAAAATTACATCCTCTTTTTTGTGTAATTCCATTTGGGTTAGGTTTCTGTCACTTGCCATCAAAATTCCAGAGTGATACAGCTGGCTGAGGACCATCTCACCTGAGGCTTCCGGACCAGGGAGCGTCTTCGCTGACCTGCTAAGTGTTTCCGGTGGCTGAAGCCCGACATGAGCATGTCCTGTAGGGAAATAAAGGTGTGGGAGTTCTCAGAGAACTAGTGACAGACACAAAGTTGGGCAAAGGCCAAGACGGGGTTGTCACAGAGGTGAGATTCTGAGGGAAGAAAAATATCTCAGGGAGAGACAAGAGAGGGACAGAGCCGAAGAAACCGAGAAGAGACATTACTTATTCATTCACTCAACAAATATTTAATGAGGGTCCATTACATGCCGGCACTGTTCTAGAATCTGAGGATGTGGTGGGCATGCAAATAGGAAAAGTCCTGGCATCCACGGAGCTTATATTCTAGCAAAGAGAGACTGTACATTAATAAATAAATGTACGATGTCAAGATGTGGTAAGTGCTGTTAGAAAATAAAGAGGTTAAGGAGTGATAATGTTTGGAGATCAGGACAGGCCTCTCTGAAGAAGTGAGATTTGGGGAGACACTGGAATGAAGTAAGGAAGTGAGCTGGGCATGTGTCTGGGGGCTTTGAAATAGGAGTGAATTTGGAATGTTTGAAAAACCAGGAGGCTGAGATAGAGGAAGACACAGAGACCGAGAGAGGCAGGGGGAGGGAGGGAGGACAGCATTGAGACAGCAAGAAAGAGACACTGAGAGAGATAGAGGGAGACACAGAGCCACCGAGACCCCTTGAAAGGGAAGTACCCTACTAGGAGGCACACAGAGGTATCCCAAGGGTGCCTGTGGAGGAAGGGTGTCCCCTACCTGCTCTCACCTCAAGGCCTTGTCCCCTGCCCTCGGGGACCCTGTGGCCACATAGCTCACAGGGAGCTCCTGGTGTCCAGGCTGTCTTTCGCCCCAAGGGCCTGAGGCCTCCAACATCCCCTGCCGGGTCCCACTCCAACTCTGCAGGAGTAGGGAGGCTACTGGGTGCCCAGGGCCCCCAGGCCCCACCAGGTCCTGGCCCGTCCAAGTCCCCCTCAACTTCCAAGTCCTGGTCCAGTGTACTGGCCTCCTCGAACACCTGGTCAGAGGACAGAGTCGTGGGGGTTGTGGAATTGGTACCTTGGGTGGGGACTGCCAGGGTGGGCCATACCAGGCTGTAGCTGACCAGCTGGGCCTGCAGCCACCACAGTCGCCGAAAGATGCCGTCTCGGTGGGCTCTGAGGGCCCTCAGGACCTGCTCCAGGGATGCCCGGGCCTGAGGCTCACTCCGCTGTGCCAGCCCCTCACCGAATGCCAGCAGTGCATCTACACGCTCAGCTGCTCCACATAGGTCTGCCTGTAGCGCCTGGGGACAGAAGGTTGGACACCACTCCCACCCCCGACCCACACACCAGGAGCACCAGAGATCAGCTACCTGGAGTTATATCCCTTCCCCCTTCTCTTACCCAGACACCTAGAACATGGAGTAAACGCATTTCCCATCCCAGGAAGCTGGTACCCATTCCTGAGGCCCCGCCCACCCTCCCATACCGTTGCCTCCCACTGCCCACCTGCAGCTGGACCATCCCGCTCTGGGCTGATGCCCAGGGCCCCAAGCCTTGCTCTAGGTCCTGCAGCCGGAGGCCCAGCCCCAACAGGCAAAGGGATAGGCTGTCCTGCTCAGCCTCCAATACTTCCTGGCCAGAGATGAGGTGCTGGGGAACACAGGGGACTGAGTCAGGGTCGGTGGGCCAACCCAGACCTTGCCCCCACTTCCATTGCCACCCCTCTTCTGCAGGCTCCTTCTGTAGCAGAGTCCATCTCTGGTCTGCACCAGGGCTGCTCCCACCTGGAGTCCTTCCCAGTGGAGCCGGGCCTGGACAGAATCTCCAGGTTTTCAAGGCTCCTAGAAGTGTGGACATAAGGGGCCTGGGGGTCTGAACAGAGAGTGGGTGATGGGGCTGGATATCCCCACAAGGAATGGGACTGCACCACGGTCAATGACGAGCTAATTCTCTCCCAGTTGGCAAAATAATAAAGATTTTCTATAGTGATTGGTAAAGAATCATTTTCTGGAGTGTCCCTCCCCCCACAGATGCCCAACACTTTTCCAGAATCATCACCTCATGCCCAGTTTGGAGGCCAGATTCTGGGGGAGAGGAGGTGGGGCTGGCACAAGGGGGCCTGGATCACCTCAGCTCACCTCACGGTGTCTGCCCCCAGCTGGGTCCTCACTGGAAGAGGGTGCTGGCAATCTCAGGGGACCAGCAGCAGGCTCAGTGCCCCTCAGCCCACCCTGGAAGTGTTCGGGAGGGTCCAAGGAGTCTTGCCCCAGTTTCTGGGCCTGTTCTGGTCTGGGAGGTAGGAGGCATTGACAGGCCTCTGGCTGAGCCTAGGTGTCCATTATCCACCCTACCCTACCCCTGTCCTTAGGTGCCCCTCCCATGTCCCTAGGTGATCATAGCCATAGTACCTCCCCCCCTCAAAATGCCCCTGCTACTGCCTCCACCCTTTTGGGACCTAAGTTCCAAAGCCCAGCCCCTACCTGATTCTCTTCTCTCCAGATGCAGGGCAGATGGTGCATCTAGCAATGTCCAGTTCCCTAGGGGCTCCAGCGGGGTAGTTGAGGGGCTCTGAGGGGAATCTAGGGCCCAGAGGTGGGGGGAGGGCCATAGCTGGGAGCCTGGAGACAGAGAGTCAGTGAGGATCCCCAGTGAGAGCTCTTTTCCTGGCCAGGGGCATCCCCCCAGACCTCCTCAGCAGGACTCACACAGGCCTGAGGCAGCCAGAGGCCTGGGGGCAGGCTCAGCTCCACCTCCTCACTAGCAGAACTGGACTCAGGTCATTTGATGCCCGGCTCAGGTGGCAGCAGCACCACTTAACTCCTTCTTCCCTAACCTGCCAGTTAGCGGAACCTCCCAGGTTCACCCCACTCATCCCACCTAAGGGGTTTCCCGATACAACCCTGACCCCTCATGAGCCATGGATTCTGCCCCACTCAGGGACCTGTACATCTGACCCCAGGACCCACACCATCCAAGGTCCCAGACACCGTACCCCTCAGGAACCGGCATCTGCCCCCGCCACCCCCCCCCCCCCCCCCACTCCATCCAAAACCAAAGAAAGATTTTTGTTGGTTTATTTGAAATGGGGCCTCTTCCTGTAGTTCCCACAAAGTTACTGGGAAAATAAATAACCCGTGGGGGGGGGGGGAGGGGGGGAGCCATCTCTGCCCCAGGGTTCCAAGGTCACAGGGTCACAGCTGTCAGGAGGTGGAGAGCCCGGGAATGTGAGCAGGGCGGGCGTCTGGCATCACTTGCTGAGCAGGAGGCTGGTGCGCAGTACGCGGGGCACGCGGCGGATGGTCAGCGAGACGCGCGTGCCACGGACCAGGCTGGCTCCCGGCCGCGCAGACGGGCAGGCGGCGGCGTTGGGTGGCAGGGAGGTGGCGTCCAGCGCATCTACTCGGGCAGCTGCGATGCCGTGAAGGAGGCGCGTGTAGGCGGTGCCACGGAGCACCAGGAGGCTGCGCGGTTCCAGCAACAGCGAGGTGGTCGGCCGGGGCGGGGACCGGGGCTGCGGGACGGGATGAAGGTCAGCGGGCCCCTCAGAAGTCAAGGGGGGGGTAGTGGTCAGCAGAATTTAATGGTCAGGGGGGCAAGGGTCAGCGAGTTCCCAGGGGCAAAGGCTGAGGTGCAAGTGTGCGCTCCCATGGAGCTTTGCAGGGGAAATCCTATGGGTCTCAGTTAGTGGGGGGGGGGGGGGGGGGGGGGGGGGATGGGGGCGGGGAGCGAGGGCAAGCAGTCTCTTGGGAGGGGGCAGGAACGTGGTTGCAGATGGGGGTGTCTAAGGGAATTGCAGCTGGGATCCCCAAGGGGTTGGGACTTAGACCCAGGGATCTGCAGTCCTAGGAAACGGTGGAACTGGACTGAGGGCTTGGCTGAAGCTAGGAAGGGCGGGGGGAGGGTAGTAACAGTGAGGTGGTGAGGAGCCAGTATGGTCTGGGCCTGTCTGCAGACATCGGGATGCTTGAGGACACCCACACACTGGAAGGGGATGTCAGCCTACCCAAGAGCATGTAGGGCTAAAGGGAGCAGCTGGGTGTTCAGGGGAGTTTCTGTGAACCATGAGGTATCAGAAATGCATCACTGAGAGAAAGGTCAGGGAAGCCACTGTCACGAGCAACCCCCACAGAAGGGAGTCAGTATATCTGGGGGGTCCTTGAGAAATGAGTCATGGGTTGAGGCCCCAAGAAGAATCTGATGGTGTCCTTCAAGGCAGATCTACACTATTGGAGTGGCAGAGAGGTCTGTGTTGGGGAGCCTTGTGCAGCGGGCAAAGAGAGGATGTCTAAGAGGATGTCAGGAACAAGCATGAGTAAATGGTGTTGGGGTATCCAAGGATATGGGTGTCTGTTGGGAGTATTGGGGAGTCTTACACAGGTTATATGGACCTTGGGCCATTGGAGCACTCTGAACATGTGGGGCCAGGGGATCTGTGGGGCATCGGGGCATTTATTTAGCAGGTGAGGCTACTGGGGTGTCTATAGATATCATTTCTAGGGCACCCTGCAAATGGATGGGTCTGGAGTCTGGGAGGATATGGGTGTACTCCTTGAGGGGACCGGGGAAGGTGTCTGGGAGAGTATCAGGGGTACCCTGGAAGCAGGAGGGACTGGGGCTTCTTGGAGGATGTGGGATGTCAGAATGCCCACGAGTGGCTGGGGCAGTGTCTCAGGGCCCACCTGCTCTGCGGGGTCATCGTCCTTTGGCTGCCGCGGCTCGTAGAGGTCCAGCATGGTGTGGGAGCCCAGGCTGATGGTGCTGACGGTCGGGTAGTAGAGTGGCCCGTCCTCGTGGGGCTGGGGAGTGGGCACCAGGGCTGGGCAGGGCAGGAGTCCACACACACCCCCACCCTCTGGGGCTCAAGGAGGGCACCCCAGCTTGGGATGAGGTGGTGAATGCCTGGTTGGGGTATGTGGCTGCTTAATGAGTAGAGGTGGGTCAACATAAGGCCCTGCCCCATGGTGGATCGGAAGTCTGGGGGTCGGGGTGAAGGTGTGTGGTTACCATGATGCCCTCCCCAGGCAGATACTGGTTCACAAGGACGTGGTTGGCTGGGAGACCTCCAAAAAGGCTGAGGTCAGATACTTTGTCCACGTAGCGCTGGAGCCACAGAGGCAGCCGCTCAGGAACCATCCCCCGGGGATGGGGGAGCCCACCTGGGAGAGGGGAATGGGGTCCTGAGGACACCCAACCAAGGAGCCCTGGCACCTGGAACCCCCATTAGGGATATTCTAGTGGTTGGCAGTACTCTGACCCTTGGGAACCTGTGACTCTGGAGATCACTACCCCACGCCTCCAAGCCTTCCTGACTTCTCCAAACCCCTGGACACTTTGAGATATCCCAACTTATCAGGAAATCCCTAACCTCTCAGAACCTCTCACCCCTCAGAATCCTCCTGGCCCTGGGAACCCCTTGAGCCCTCATGGACCCACCCAGTGTCTTGACTATCCAATCTGAGTCACCTGCCCCAGCCTATATCCCCAAATCACCCATGCCCCCAAGGCAGGGACACTTACCCCAATTCTGTAACTTCCTCCCAGAGAGCTGGGTCCACTTTGGCTTTGGGGCATTGAAGACCTAGGAGGTGGGGAGGGGATCAGTCCTTTTTCAGGACCACCCTCACTGATCCTACCACCCAGTTCAACATAGGGCCCTCTACTTGGGGTGGAAATGGGTCATCTCAGAATCTCTGGGATTATTCTCTGAGATAGAATGTTCCCAGGATTGTGTTGTTTGACCTCTACCCTGTGTCTACCAGGGTCAAGGAAAGGAACCAGAGCTACACAATCGTGGTCTGAAACTACTCAGAGCTCTGGGCTGGACTGGACTTTTTTAACCCAGCAAAGTGTGCAGTCTGTAATTTCCTGAATCCTGGGCTATCTCAGCACAGCCCGACTTCTGGAACCTCTTTGCTCCTATCACCTGAGGGAGAAAATGTGCTAAGCTGGGCTGTCTCAGCATAGCAGAGAGTATTTTGAAAATGCTCCACTGCCGGGTGTCTGGGTAACTCAGTTGGTTAAGTGTCTTGGCTCTTGATCTCGGCTCACATCATGATCTCACAGCTCTTGGGATTGAGCCTCGCTTCAGGCTCAGTGCTGAAGAGTGGAGCCTGTTTGGGATTCTCTCACTCCTTATCTCTCTGCCCCTCCCCCACTCACACCTCTCTCTCTCTCTCTCTCTCTCTCTCTCTCTCTCTCTCTATCTCAAAATAAGAAAGAAGGGCGCCTTAGTGGCTCAGTCGGTTAAGTGTCTGACTTCGGTTCAGGTCATGATCTAGCAGTTTGTGAGTTAGAGCCCCGCGTTGGGCTCTGTGCTGACAGCTCAGAACCTGGAGCCTGCTTTGGATTCTGTGTCTCCCCCTCGCTCTGCCCCTCCCCTGCTCACAATCCATCTCTCTGTCTCTCAGAAATGAATAAATGTTTAAAAAAAGGAAGGATGGAAGGGAAAGAAAGAAAGAAAACTCTCCACAGCCAAGATCCCAAAGGTCTAGAACAGGCAATCTCCAAGAAATATGTACTCTATTCGATAATCTCATTCCTTTCACAGTTATTGGGCTGGAAGGGGCTATCTCAGCACAAGAGTCTGTGTTCTGTAGCTAACTTATTCCTGGGACTCAAACTAGACAACACTAGTTGAGATAGCACAGGGAAGATCTGTGCTCTACAACTAACGGTCTGAGACTCCAAAGGAGCTGAGCTTTTTAAATTCTTCTCTCCCTAAACCTTAAGAATAGAATACAGAATACTGGGCTATCTCAGCACAGGTGATTTGAGCATAGTAACCTTATTCCCAAGACTCAGAGTGTATGCTGAGCCATCTCAGCAGAGGGAAGAGTTTACTCTGTAGCATTCTGATGCCTGAGTTATGTCAGCACAGAAATCTGAAACTGCAAATTCCTAATTCCCCAAACCTCAAGGGCCTCAACCAGGCTATCTCAGCCTATGTTTATAACCTCCTTTTCTCTATGATAGCAGGATTGGGCTATCTCAGCACAGAGGGTATAAGACTTGTAACCGTGTTTCTAGCATAACGAATCTGATCTCAGTAACATCTGTTTTGAAGGCTGCACTGGGCTATCCCCGCACCGGGAGTCTGAGCTGCATAAGAACTACCTTCCTAAGAATCAGTTTGGTTTCTTCTAAGCTTCCTGGGAAAAGCTCTGACACACCCCAGCAGGTCCTGAGAGAGGAAAAGGGAAGATGAGGGATGGGTGCTGGATGTCACTCTCCTTCCTGCCAGGATCTTTACTGTAGCCTTAGGGACTCTCACACAGAACCTGGAGATTGGGGAGGGATCTGGGAAGGAGGGAAAAACAAACCGGAAGGGTGTTGGGGTTACCTGTCGAAGCAAATACTCCTCCTCTTCCTTGGAGATGAAGTCAGGGACATAGTAGATTACAGGTGGTGCCTAGGATAGAGATCCCCGTGAAGGTGTGGCCCTTCAACCTACACCGGGGCTCTAGTATCACTGAGCAGACCCTCCCTCTGAAGGGTCTCCAGATGTTCCCAAACAGGCTAGGGCCTGAAGTCAAAGGACTAATGCCCGTTTTGGGGGTGGGAAGTGGGGGTGAGGGTGGGGCTGTACCCTGAGGGTAAGAATGAATTTGGAGGGAAGGAGCAGTCCAAGCCCACAAACTCAGGAGTCGGCCTGCCTATCCCCACTCTATCCCCCACCCTCTAGTCCCCACCTTCACCCTCTGCACCCCCAGTCTGACAACCTGTTCCACCCTGAATGGTTCCAGGGCTGGGACCCTGGCATCCTGATCCTCCATGGACACCAACTCCATGCACCCAGTCCTGTGGGGGAGGGGAGGATACTCTGAAGTCACCAAGCCTCCCACCCTCAGGCTATGATCCCATTTTCTGCTTTATCAAGGGCCAGGGCCTCACCTTGGCCCTACAGTGAAACTCACTTGGTTTCTAAAACCTGAGTCCTCAGCATCTCAAAAGCCACCCGGACACAGTGAGTACCCAGAACACTGCCCCAAACTTCATCCACAATGGCCCACGAAACTACACATTTCTGCCCCTTAAGCCTCTCACAGAGAATATCCTCTGACCTCACTGGGAGCCTTTCCCAAGAGCTCCACGCATAGCCTCCAGGGCTGCACCCCAAAGCCCCTTCAAACAGTTTGAGAGGCCATCCTAACAACTTCAAACCTGCGACCATCAGTCTGGGTCTCTAACAACATTCAAACTCCCCATGCACCCTCCTGCCGCCTCAAGCCCTTTCAGATGTCCCATTCTGAACACCCGCGTGCCCCCAATCTGAGTCTCCTCAGACAGGTCCATTCTCAGTCTCCTCGGATCCCCCCACTCCGGACCCCTTCACACTTCCCCTCCCGAGCGCCCCTTCCCTGTAGCAACCTTGGGCCTTTAGTCCGGAGCTTGACTCCTCTCAAACCTTCTTCCCTACCTGAACCCCTTAGACTCTCCACCCCGAGTTTTCTAGAATTCCACACTCTGAGTTTCCCTGGACTCCCATCTGAGCTTCCCTAGATCCCCATTCTCAGCCCTCTTGGACACCCATCTCCGCCCCCAGCCACCCCCAAATCTGACCGTCCACCAGAGTACCCCTCCAATACCCGAATTAAACTACCCCATTCCCTTCCCAGTCACTTCCGCTCCACGTTTCTGACGCACGTTTTCTCAAACCAACGGGAACTCTCAAAGGTCCTAAGGGTCCGCCTTCCACCCAATCGGCGCTCTCACCCGCTACTGCCCCGCCCCTTCACTCTCGTCTATGATAGGCTGCACCTCCTGGCCTCTGAGCCACTGGGGATCCTTCGGAGACGGGCCTTCATCTGGTACTGACCAATCAGAATTCCAGAACCCAACCCGCCCACACAGTGGAGTGGGCCCAGATGGGAGGGGTACCCTTGGAATGGGGCCAGATGGGAGGGGAACCCGCTGGAAGACTAGACTATCACAACGACTTCCCGCAGGCTGAATCATTCCATACCCCAGCTGCAGGGAGGATGGTTTGAAGGAAGGACTTCCTCCCTCGTACTTCCCCAGCAATACGGAGGGAGGCCCACAACTTTCCAAATACTGACCGTACACAGAGAAACCATAGAAACATCTTTATTGAAGGGGACAGGGGTCATGCTGAATTCAGGGACATGCAGTGAAGGGGCAGTCGTGAGCTGTCCTTGGTGGTCAGGGCCCCGGGTCCACCCTGGACCCCCTGGGCCTTCAGGTTCTCCCTCAGACCGTTGGTCTGGCTCGAGTGCTGTGAGGTCCTTTGGGGCCAGTGACTCAGATTTGGTGTTTTGGACCTGTGACCAGAACATAGATTGAAATAGGGGTTCCAAGATTTGGGATCCCCTCAAGGCCTTGGGGCCCTTCATGTATTAGAGATGGAGGCTTTAGGATGTGGGGTTCCCTTGGGGCTGGGGCTCTTTGCATTTGGGTGTCTTGAGATCCAACGACTCAGGGCATTGAAGTGCTCCAGTTTCCAGGGATGAGAATTCCTGTTTGGGGTCTCCTGGTGCCTATGAAGTGGGCTTGAGGTGCCCTGGGAGCCCGGGATGCATATCCTCACTGCAGTCTCCTCCATCCCAGGCACAAGGACCTCCGTGATTGGGGTTTCCTGGGGGCTTGGGATTGAATTTTTTAATTTGGGATTCCCTGGGGATTTGGGGATTCCATGATTTGAGGATCCCTGTAGTTAGGGCCTTGGGATCCTCTAGGGGCTGTAGGACTTGGGGACACAGGGGAGTATGGGACTTGTACTCTGGGGTTTGGGATCCCGAGAGTCACAGAATGGGGCCTCTAAATTTTGGGGTCCCCCAAAGGGGGAAGTCGTTACTTAAAAAATAGAGAATTTTCTGGGAGCCTGACCAGCACAGGGGCTGTGGGCCATGTGGGGTGGGCTTCATACAAGGCACTGGGGGTTTCTTGAGGGCGCAGAGGGTAGGAAGACTTAGGGGTCCTGTAATTAGCACTTCCAGGACTGTTTTGGTGTCTGTAAATTGGGGGTGACAGTGGACTGGTTAATGTGTGTCTCTTTTGTAAGAACAGGGGTCTTTGTTAATGTAGGGAGTCTCTGATTGCAGTGTAAGCTTTTGGGGTGACCATGGGGGGTCACAACATCTTGAGGGGACTGATGTTAAATGTAGGTCTGTTACTCTGTTGCTCTGGAGGCATGACCTATGTTTATTTCAAGGGGACTTGACAGAGGAGGAGTCTTTGTTAATGGGGGAGGGTTCTGATCCAGTAATGAATGATTCAGGAATGTTCTGCTCTGGAGCATTATGTAGAAGTCACCATCATTTGAGGTGATGTGGAAATATGTTATTGGGGGTCTGCTCTGAGGGGTTGGGGATAGGGACTAGCCTGAAGGTGCTACACTCAAGGAATCTCTTTCTGGGTACCTTGGGGTCTGTATTTGGGGGTTATCATGAGGGAATCTGTTAATAATGGGGCCTCAGTGATCCAGGGCTGGCTAATGGGGTCTCTATTCTGGATGTGTTACTGGGAATCTCTATCTCAGGGTGATTCAGGGGCTCCTTGTGTCAGGAGATGCTAGAGGGGACTCTGTGACTCTGTCAGGTATCCAGGCCTCTAAGACTGCATCTCTGCCCTCAGCATCCAGGGAAACCAGCAGCAGAAGAGCAACCTGGAAAGGAGAATCATATCCATCACGCCTTGATGCAGGGAACATCTGGATTTGGCCTTTCTGGATTCTGTCTCTACTTGTCTGGCTATGCCCTCTCAGACTCCTGTGCCGTGGAAGGTGTTCTGCCTCCTCTACCTGCCCCATACGGGTGAAAGTCCCCAGAATTCAGTGTGGGAGCTCACTCCCTAAAAACTGTTTCTGGGTAGGCTGATTAGCCACTAGTTTTCCTAACCTCTATTTCCAGCCCCAACCAGAAGTCCAGATCCCTGTGTCCACCAGCCTTGTGCAACCTCTCCCTGAACATCCTACAGGAGGTGGGCCAAGGGTTGGCTACACACCTGGAGATGGAGTTCTCTGATGCGATGTCCTTTGGGGTCCGGACTGTCGTGAAAGTGCGTTTGGGCTGTGTCACTGAAGGAGAGGGCAAGGTCTCAGGTGACAGGATGACAGACCCTCAATACCGAACCAGACTCTTTGTCATTAATACTTGGCCATGTCCCCAGTACCCACCTCGACCTCACATTCCAATACCCATCTGGACCTCTTATCAATAATATTCTGTGTCCCTCAATACCTACTCATGTCCCCAGTGCCTGCCCAGAGCCTTGTTGTTAACATCCCCATACCCCATAGCACCTATCCTCTTTGGGATCCTGTCTCATCATTTTCCTGGACCCCATGTCCCCTGTGAAATACTGGAGATTTTGCCACCAGCATATACCTGAAAACCCATGACCCTCCTATCCCCAAACCTTCACTCCTCCTCTACCTCTTACACTCCAGCCCCAACTCACTTGTCACTTGATGCACTTTTTTCGCTCCCACATTGTCCCCAGGGGGGTCAGTGGATCCACCAATCCTGGGGAGACATAAGAGGAGTAGGAGAAGTCAGAGTCACAAGAGGAGCTGAACCCATGGGGCCTATGCAGAAAGAGCTATGGTGTGGAGGTGGGTATCCACACTGTCCTGCTGGTACAAGAGGAAGAGACATCTAACAGGGGAATCAGGGTTCTGGGAAGTGCCCTGGGTTTGGGTTAGAGTTTGGGCTCACCTCTGAATTCGGGATGCCGGTGCAAAGACTCCATGCCGCGGGGGACAGGTGAAGTACCGGACACCGAAGACAGAGCCATCATGCTTTCCAGTGGGCTGGTCTAGCTCAATGCCATACCAGTAACCTGCAGCAGTAAGGTGTCAGGATGCCTCAAGGTCCTGCCTGCCTGCCCCCACCCTACCCCCCAGATCACTGTCCTTACCTGGGGCAAAGTCTGTCTTCCCATAGAAGCGCACAATCCCTTGCTTCTGGCCAGCAACAAGGACTTGGTCTCCAACCTCAGCCTTGGCTCCCTCTCGCTGCTGCAGGCTCCCCAGAGATGGGGATGACGGGGGCTTCTTCTTGCCTGGGGTAAAGGGTACATGGGGAGGGAGTGGGGCCCCCAGATGCCAGCCCTGGGGACCCCATGCCACCCAAAAAGACCCAAGGTAGAAACTCTGTCCTGGCTCCTGTCAGGAACTCTAGAGCCTTCCCAAGAACTGGGGGGCTTTAGGCTTGAAAGGAAACAATCTCAACTGTAAGAAAACTGGGGGTGGGGGTTAGGCATGAGGGTCAAGAACCTGGAGAACCCCCAAATCCTTTCTCAAAGCTGAAGTTATTTGGGTCAAAAGAAAAACTGAGTCACAAAAGTAAGGAGCCCAGAAATTATCCTTTTAAGGTGAAGGAAGTAGGGGCACCTTGGTGGTTCAGTCGGTTAAGCGTCTGACTCTTGATTTTGGCTCAGGTCATGATCACAGGGTCATGAGATCAAGCTCTGCACCGGGCTCTTCATGGAGCCTGCTTAGGATTCTTTCTCCCCTGCTTCTCTCTGCCCCTCACCTGCATGTACATGTGCACGGTCTCTCTCTCTCTCTCTCTCTCTCAAAATAAATAAACATTTAAAAATAAATAAATAAAATGAAGGAAAGGGTTGGGTGTGAAGATAAATCAAGTCACTAAATCCAGGAACCCCACAGATTCTTCCCTAAAACTGGGGGAAAACCCTTGGGCCTGAGGGGAAACTAAGTCATAGAAAGCAGAGAACCCCCAGATCTTTTCAGGAACTGGGGGTGGGTGGGCAGTACCAAGTCAAAGGAGAAACAGAGTCATAGAAGTGAAGAACTCAAGAGATTGTCTTCTAAAACAGGAGTTTGGGCCTGAGGATAAACTGAGTCACTGAAGCTGGGCTACCCATAGAATATCCTCAAATTGGCTCTCCTCCTACCCAGAAGGCTCCCCTCTGACCTTTATGTTCCCTGCGGCCTTTCCCAGTGACACGGGAAAAGTCCATCCGAGGAGTCCGAGGTGTGGAGGTGACTGATGAGGGGGGCGCATCCACTACTTTGGAGATCTTGGACACAGAGGCAAAGAGACCTGCGGGGACAGAACGTGGGCTGGGAGCTGTCCAAGCCTCTGCCCTCTGCCCAGTCATCATCTCCCTACCCCCATTACCCAGTCAGCAGCATCAGAACTACTGAGTGGACCCCACCACCACCCCGTTTGAGCCCCAGGTGGGACTGACCCTGCTTGGGAGGGCAGATGAAGTACCGGACACCCCCAACACTGCCATCATTCTTGCCCTCGGGTTCATCCAGCTCCACGCCCACCCACTGGCCACTGGCGAACTCCGTGGTCCCGCAGAACCGAAGTGTGCCCGTCTGAGGAAACAAGGGAGGATATGGTTTGGCAGGGGTGGTCCTTGGGGGGCCATGACAGATCCCTGGCACATCCCTGGTGAGTGGATGAGGGAGCCCTAAGCTCAAATCTGTTTGGACATTACCATTTATTGGCTATATGACTTAACATCACTGTGCCTCAGTGTCCTCATCTATGACATGGGAACAGAAATCACACCTACCTTATAGAATGGTTATAGAGCTTCCCTGTCCAATGCAATAAACAGCCATTAGCCACATACAACAATTTAAATTAACTGAAATTAAAATTAAATTTAGTTTTCCTGGTTGCACTAGCCACATTTCAAGGGCTAGTAGCCACATGTGGCTTATGGCTACTTTACTAGACAATACAGACACAATATTTCCATCATCACAGAAAGGTCTACTGGACAGGGCTGTTATAGCCTCAGAACAGGGCCTGGTGCTGAGTGAGGGATCAGCGAGTGTTGACTATTACTGTCTTGTAACTTTGGTCAAATGACCTCCTAGGCCTTAGTTTCGTCTGCAAAATGGAGAGAATAATGCACCTTAGAGCCTGGCTGTCTGGTTGAAACATCTGTAATGTATGTAGATTTGTTTAGTTGTGGTGAGCCCTCGTGGCTATTAGCATCGTGTGAGGCTGCTTCACTCTCAAAGTTCTGGTTCCTTGCCTATAAAATGGGTGGATTAATAGTGCCTATTTTGGAGGATTGGTGTGGGGGTCAGAATAGTGCCTGGCACACAGACAGCACTTGGAATGCACCAAGGCTTCTTCTAAGGGCTTTACAGATTTTAATTAGTTTAATCCTCATACAACCCGAGGTGGGTACTGTTACCAGCTCCATTTTACACATGAAGAAACTGATACCCAGAGAGGTGGGATCAGTGGCCGCAGGTCCCCCAGCTGGAAAGCAGGAAAGCTGAGGTTTGCCTGAACTTCTAACCACTGTACTATACTGCTTCTCTAAGAGGCAGATTGTCATTATTGTTCTTATCTTCAAACCAAAGGTTTCACCTCTCTGAGCCTCCTACAGTCTTCTGGGTTCTATAATGGGAAGAGTCAACCCATTCTGCTTTCAGAATTGTCACATAAATTTGACAAGATCATGCACAGAAAGCTCTACAGGCAGGGCTGATGCATGCCAAACTCTTGATTAGGAAACGCAATGTGACTTTTACAGTTTCTCACTGTGTAAGAAACTAGATTCAAATTCCTTCCGGTGGCCTACATGTCTGGTATGATCCAGCCCCCTACTGACCTCTCCCCTTCGTCCTCTGGTTATATTACCCCTTCCCTCCTCTTGGCCTCTGAACCTGCCGTCTCCTCTGTCTCCATATTGTTGTGTGTGAGCTCCCTCCTCTCTCAGCTCAGATATCAGCTCCTGAGAGAAGCCTTTGGAACACCCCAGCAGCTAAAACTGCATTCGCCTTCAGCCAGGGGAAATTTACTAAATCCAAACATTTTTAAGTTAAAAAAAATTTTTTTAAGTAATCACAGAGTCCAATGTGGCGCTCAAACTCATGACCCCAAGATCAAGAGTCATATGCTCTACTGACTGAGCCAGCCAGGCTCCCCTAAATCCAAGCATTTAATGGTTTTCAAAGCCTCTGTTGCTACCAGAAATTATCTTAACTGTGGATTTATTTTATTGGCTGTCTCTCATTAGAAAAGAAGCTCCATAAGAGTGGGTGTGGGCTCACACACAGCCCTTTATTCCCAAGGAGAGGCTGGGTCCGCATAGAGACTGAGGGACACCAGATAAATAAATAAGTCAAAGTTGGAATACCTGGATAAGTGAAGATTCTCTCTGCCCTTTGGGCCTTTATACCTGCTCCCTCTATGCGGGATCCCTTCTCCTTTTCTTCTCCTGGCTCATTCCTCCTTATCTTGAAGCGGGTGCCTCCATCCCACAATACCCCTGATTGTTCTGACCTGTCCTTTTTTCCCAAAGTGCTGACGCCTCTGGGAGCAGAGGTGGGCCTTGACTGGGGATCACAAGGCCCAGGGTAACTCACAGGTGCAGAGCTGCACTGATCACTCTGTTTGTGCTACCTCATGACCGCCACGACTATTCTGGGCTGTCACTGTCAACTGATAGATCTGTCTTCCCTCCCTGGACTGACAGCTCAGCCTTGGGGCAAAAGGAAGCACTCACAGAATGACTGTTAGATGAAATAAATACTGTAGGAATGATGGGGGTGGAGGGGGTGGAGGGGTGGACAAAGGGGAGGGTCTACACTCTGTCCAAAGACCCATCTCTGAGGCACGAGGGCTGACTCCTGCTCTCCACACCTTTCCCCAGGCCCTGACCTTCTGGCCATCCAGCAGCACGCGGTCTCCCAGACGCAGGCCCAATGCACTGAGCATGAGATTGCCTGGGACGTTGTCATAGTTGGGTAGTGTGACCTTGGGGAGGGCACAGGAGAGTGGCACAGCCTCCTCCAGCAGTGTTCGCAGCTCCTTGGCCACCAGCGCTGCCTCTGCCTTGTCCAGGGACATGTCCATGGGGTCTGGGACCACCTCTGCTGGCACCTGTCCCTTTCGGTTCTGGGGGCCAATGGGAAAAAAGGAAGTGAGAATTCAGTGGCATAGGCTGTACCTCCACCGAGCCCAAGCTCCCAGAGACCCCCAGTCCATGTAAAGCAAAGGCAGATCCAGGCCATCCCTTAGGCCATCATGGGAATAAGAAGGGGTGAGGCATTAAGTTGTAGACCACGTCCCCAGGGAAGTCCACCCTCAACCTCAGGCTCGGGATTTCAAGTAATTGAGGGTGGAACTAGGGGTGGAGCCAACAGGGAATGAAGGTCACACTTCAGTCTGTAGGTCATGCTCTCAGGGAGGCCATGTTCCCAAAGATCCCAAGCCTGGAATGAGACCACGTGAGGGATGAAAATGGTCTCCTGTGGTACTGGGTCAGGTGTCCAACTGGGCCAATGGGGAATGAGGAGAGGCAGGGCTTCAGGAACACAGGCCATGTTTCCCCAGGATATCTGAGCCTGGAATAATGCAGAGTAACTGGTGTTGGAAATGGATGCTTTGGAGATCAAAGATCATACTGAGGGCTTATGGGGGGACCCAACCTTCTCATTCACAGAGAGTCTCAACTTTTTTCACAATCCTGAAATATTATCTACATACAGCCCCAGGGTCAGCCAAGATTGAAAGAAGATATTCTTTGCTGGGTAACCCTGGATAAATCACTTACTCTCTCAGCTTCAGTTTCTCTCATAGGGCTCATAATAGAGTTCACCTGACATATCATGAACACTAAGTAAACACCAGCTATCATTTCATTTGTTGAATGTATAGTAGATGATTTTTGTAACGAACTTCTAGAAACGCAAGCAGTTCTGGCCTCCCTCTCCTCCGCTGGCTGGGAAAGGGGGTGGGGAAGGAAGGAGAAGGAAGAGAATGGGGGCTGGGACAGGGATGTAGTACCCGCAGCGCCGGGTTGGCACCATGCTCCAGCAAACATTTGGCTGCGCCCAGGCACAGGTTGGAGGCAGCGATGTGCAGGGCTGAGCCGTGGTTGAAGTCACTGCACGTGGAGTTCACCACTGGGGTGTGGGAGAGAGGAGGGTTCCGGGTGAGTGGACTTGGCACCCCGCCCCCCGTAGGCCACCTTGCCACCTTAGAGTCCCCCAGCTCAAGTCCATCTCTTAACCCCGCAGACCCGAGTGCCTCCCACAGACTTCGTGTTGCAGAGCCCAGCCCCTCCAGAAGGGTCCTGTCCAGCCCCGGGGATGGATGGGTCATGGATATCTGGACCCTGTCTCTCACACCTCCTACCTCCACCCTACCACCATCGTCTCGGATCCCGGTCCCTTCTCCCTTCCCAGGCCAGACCTCAGTTCTGCCCCATCACTCAGCTGCCCTGCCTTCTTTACTTCATGTCTCCCCATCTCCCAGCACATCTTCTCCCGGCCTCCAGCACACAACAGAGGCACCCTCCTCCTGCTTCCAGCCCCCATCTTATCCTGCGTCCCATTCCCTCCAAGCCCCGACCCTCCCGCTCACCTCTCGGCCGGGCGCCCTTCAGCAGCACGCGCACAAGGTCGGGAACGTCGAAGTAGGCAGCGTAGTGAAGCGCGTTCATGTTGGTCCAGCGGCTGCGCAGTGTTACGTCCGCACCCAGCGCCAGCAGCTGCTGTGAAAGGCGCACAGCCGCCGCAGGGTCCCCTGCACGACAGCCCAGGTCAGCTTGCGTCCCCTCCTCCAAAGCCTGGGCCCAGGGCATGGGGAAGGCCCTAGGCCTCAGGGACTGTGCTTTGGGATCTTAGGCTGCGGGTTCACGGTGGGGGGTCTGAGGGCCAGGATTCTGGGTGGTTCTGAGGGTGTCATGTCTGGGCGCCTAGGTTTGGGGGCTGGTGGCTTGGGGGTGTGGACCTTACCGACTCCGTGGGCTCCAGCCTTGCACGCATAGTGGAGCAGTGTCATGTCGGTCAGCCCATCACGGTCATTCACATGGCAGCCTCGACGCAGAATCTGGGACGGAATCAAGGAGGTTTACCCAAATACATGAGGGACCCCATCCTCTCCCTCCCTGGCTTCCCAAGTATCTTACCTCATTACCGATGACATCAATCTTGTGCTGGACTTGGGGCACCCACTGGCGCACGATGGCGAACAGCTCAGGGATGGTGGTCTGCGGGTCAAAAAGAATCTCCTGGCACGCCGGGTCATTGGGGTCGAAGAACGTGAAGGCTAGGGCAGTGAGAAGTTCAAAGTCATCCCAGGCAAGCTGATCCCCTCTTTCCATCCTGAGGCAGGGGAACTCTAGGCCTTTGCCTTTAATACCCTCTAATGCATGGTCTCAAACCACACGGTGCATGGGCTACAGGCATTTTCTGTTGGCCAGCATAAGGTTTCAAAATCAGGAGGTTTCACAGAAAACTCTGCATGCCCCATGTGTCTTGAAAAGTTGGAAGATCTGGCAATCCCACAGAGCAGCAAACTGCACCCCTGGAAATGAGTGTGGAGGGAGTGCAGTACCTCGAGTCTGCATGCCCCTGGGAGGAGGGAGGCTGCCACTGCTCTAGCCCACCGTTGCCCTGGCCGAGTATGGGCACAGTTTGGCTAAATCTCAAGTAAAAACAAAAAGCCAGAAAAGCTGGCTTTTCAGAAAAATCTCCCCAATTTTTCAAATACTGTGTAGAACACATAAAACGTACCCATGGGCAGGATCCAACCTGTGGCCAGCCAGGGTGGTGCCCAGAGGAACTTCCATCTCCCCCTATTAGGCCGTGATGTCTGTTGCTTTCTGTGGTATTGCCAACACCCAGCACAGGGCCTGGCGCAGGGCAGGAACTCAGTGCATACTGAGTGAGTAAATGAATACCCAAACGATTCATAGCTCTGGATGTGTATCCAGATGATACACACCCACAGAGACAGCATCTCCAGGAATCAGCCTTTGTGTTCCTCTTTAAACCACAGTCCCGGCACGCACAGCCCCCCTTGGCTCAGACCCTGCCCTGGCTCCCACCACACTCAAAGCACCGACCACTATTCTCTCCACAGCCCACGGGCCCTGCACAAACCGGAGGCCAGTGTGTTCTCTGCCCTCTCGCCCTCACTCATTCCACCCAGCCACACTGGCTCCTTCTGTCCTTCCAACACGCCAGGCAAATTCCTCTCAGGCACTTTGCGCTCGGCATTTTCCTTGCCCGGGACAGTCTTCCCTCAAGCCTTCTCAAGGTGTTGCAGGTTTTACTCAGATGTCACTTCTTCAGGGAGGCCTCCCCAGACCACTCTGTGTACATCAGCACCTCTGCCCTTCTCCATCTCCTGACCTTTTTTATTGCTGTAATCACGGCACCTACCACTGCTTAACATTAACTTGTTTACTCCTTTTTCCTTCCCTTTCTCCTTCCCTCTTTTCAGGTCTCACTTGTCTCCCTTGCTAGGATGTAAGCACTGTGTTTCTGTGCTGCCTTGTTCACTCCCTTCTCCCAAGGCCCGGCACAGCAGCTGGCATGCAGTAGGTGATCAATCAATCTCTGCGGAATTAATTGTACAATTTTGATACACAAATAGACAAGTTCTTCTCAGAGCCCATCATAGCCCCCTCTCTGTCCTAGACCACATTTCCAGATTCCTTCATGTTCGGTGGTCAAACCCTCCTCGTTCTAGAAGCAAGATTCTGAGGGAGGTGAGGGTCAGGCAGGGAGCAGCCTACACTCTCTGACTTCCACCAGGGTACAGGCCCCAGCCACGTCTAGACACATTTCCAAAGGAGATTTTCCAGTTCCCTGGGGTGGATTCGTCACCTGGGACACCCAGATAATGTTCTTATTTTTCTATCAGACTGAAGTCAACTTGTAGCCTCTCTGACCCACCTCTAGTGGGTGACGTGACCACAGATGCCATCCCTTCTACCCTATCCTAGTGATGCCCACTCTTTGAACATGGTGCCTAGTTTTTGAACTTACAGCTGCTGGGGATTCCCAGACAACATCTTCCAAAAGCCTCCTCCACCCTCTCTACCCAGCAGCCAGAGGGAGCTTTTAAAAATATAAATCAGATCTGCCACTCCTCTGCTTTTAAATACCTCCCTACCAACTGCTCTCTCCTCATCACACTTATCCAAAGTCCTCGCAGTGGACGCTAAGGCCCCCCCAGATCTAGTCATTGCCAAACCCTCACCTTGACTCCCATCACTCCCTTACTACAGCTCCAAGATTGCCTTTCGTTCCTGGCCCAGGGCTTTTGCACTTGCAAATGATAGCCCGGAACTATCTTTCTCCAGCTCTCCTATGGCTGATTCCTTCTCATCCTCTGGGTCTCAGCCTAAATGCTACCTTGTCAGAAAGACCCACTCTGACCACTCCGTCTCAAGGTGCTGCCCCCTGCCCCCCCTTTTATATGTCCAACTTTTATTTCTTTCATAGCACTCACTCCATCTGAATGTATCTGATTGATCTATTATTTGTTCCCTTCTGAGAGCAGGGATGATGCCTGGGTCACTCACCATTAATAGAAGATGATAGAGATCACCCAACATAAATCTTATCACAGACTAGTAGCAATGGATAAATATGCTTGGTGAATGATTAGACACTTTCAGTTTCTCCAAGAAAATACCCTCTCAGCTCCACACCTTCCTACCTTGGAGCCTTTACTCCTGCAGTTATCTCTCTGGGTACTCCCTTTCCCTTGTTAAACCCCAACTCATCCTTGGGTCTCCCTCAAATGTTACCCCTCATAGAAACCATGTCTTAAAAAGCTCTTGCAGCATCCCATTCTTGGCAAACACAATTCTCATCATGTCTTATAATTATATATTTATATTACTTTATACTTATCTGTGTGGTTGCCATTGAGGCCTGTAAATTCTCTCAGGGCAACAACTGGGTCTGTCTGGCTCCATGCTTTGCCCCAGCTCCTAGCATAGAGCCAGGTCCACCACAGGCTTTCAGTAAATGTTTGTTGAATGACTAAATGATTGAATGATGTGTCATGAATCAAAGATTAGGATTATTCCAATTTCGTTCTCCAACGGGTGAATGAATAAATTAACCAAAGGGGGATGCAATGGCCACCACTCACCCAGACCACTTTCAAATCACCCAGAATCTCCCCACCATCACCACCAGCAGAGCTCAGCCCAACCTCTCTGGGCACCCATGGCTCCAAACAAAATTGCAGGGTGGGGAGGATGGTTACCGTAGTCCTTGGGGAGGGGGGCAGGTGCCGAGGGGTGCACAACAGGCTTCTGCCGGCGCTCCTGGGTGGGGCTGGGGGCCTCAGGGACCAGCTCATCCTCTTCCTCCTCTTCTTCTTCCTCCCCGCGTGGTGGGGGGGCCATGGGAGCGGGATCTGTCTTAGTCATGGTCTTCAGTGGCCCTCCGGGGGGCGGGTGCAGATTTGGGGGCGGTTTTCAGGCCAATCCTGGAGACAGAGGCCAGTCACAGAGAGCCCCCAACAGGGTCTAGGGTCTGAGCCCCCAGAAGCTCCAAGGCCCCCAGTGACTCCCACACCCCCAGCTCTGGATTTTGGGCAATCATAGCGACGACCATCAGCCGTCAGAGGACCCTGGTATGCGGGCCCAGCGCCTACCACTTCCCCCCTCTTCCCCAGGTTCAGCCCCCCATTCTTCTCCTCCCGCGTCAGGCCCCTCAGTCTAGGCCGCCCCCTCCCCGGGTTTGTTTATCTCGGGATGCAGGATGCTTCGCCCCTCCCCTTCTCCGCGGGCCTCCCTCTACCCATCTTACCTCGGACTGATGGGGCTGGGGACCAAAGCTGAGACTGGGGAGACTGGAGTAATGGGGTGTCAGTGTTGGGGGAAGTGATGGGGGAGGAGAGGGAGACAGAAGGGGACGAGGCCCAGACGCCGACAGGGGATGGGGGTGGAGAAGGAGGGGCGCTGATGCGCATGCGCAGTGATACCCCCAACCAGGCGCGGGGGCGGAGATACTGGGAGGCTCCAGGCTTTGATGAAAGGGCTTGAAGCAGCGTCGTCGTGAAGAGGATAGACACGGAGGATGGAGAGAGAAAAGAAGAGATGGCCACGAAAAAGGATGTGAGACATCAAAACAGAAAGAGATGAAGCAGAGACAAGGGCAAGAAGGAGAGGGATGGGAAAGCGGGCACAGTTTTTTGTCCGTCCCCCTGGGACAGAGCCTTCCTTCCCGCAGGCCCACAAACCAGGCCAGTTAGGGCAGGGGTCTCAGTGTGGTGGTGGTTATGAGTGTTTTCCTCTCTCTGAGATCTCAGACCTGACCCTTCTCCATGGTCATCGCATACAAGGGGTGTGTCAGAGGGATGATTTTGTAGACTCCTTTCATCATCGAGGGTCATTAGTTACCGTGGTTATCATCACTGAGTGCTCAGAGAGCACTTACCAGGTTTAGAGAGGTTAAGCTACTTGCCCAAGGGCACACAGCAAGCAGATGCTGGAGCTAAGAAACCAGACAGCCTGCTGGAAACCAGACGGCCTGGCTGGAGAGTCCGGGCTCTTCATCACCATGCTACATATGGCTGTAGCAGTGTGTAGGGGCCAGATCTGCCAATGAACCCCTCCAACCCTCTCGGAACCTGTATCTCCCCTTGGGGGAAGACCTCCTGGAGCCAGCTCAGAGTCCAAGCCTTCCTGGCTCCATCACCCTGGTTTGGCTGTCACTCTTGCCTGGTGACCAGAGCTGGCACTGCCTACCACTCCAGCCCAAAGAGGACTGGGCTACTTTGCCTCCCACCCTTCATCCTTCTAATGGGCAGGGGTAGTTTCATCCCTCACCCCCCACCCCGGCCCTCATCCTGGTCTGTCCTTCATCCTCTCCCACCTGGACTGTGTTCTCCCTGCTCCTCCCTTACCCCACAACTTGCTCCCTATAATGCAGCCACAGGGACCTAACATATCACATCAGGGCCCTCCTCCATTCAGAGACATCTGCTTGCTGCACCTCGCTCTAGATAAAAGCTAGTGTTCTCAACCACAGCTCACAAGGCCCTAGGTGGACTTTCCACTATCATCTCTCCACCCTCTCCTCCTCTCACTCTCCCCCACATTCACTGCCCACCACGCTGACTTCCTTGCTCCTTCTCAGCCCAGGACCTTTGCACTGGCCGTTCCTTCTGCCCAGAATGCTCCTCCCCCAGATGCTTGGTTTCCTCTCTCCCCTAGTTTAGGATTTTACTTCTTGGCGCCTTTTCAGTGAGGCCTTCTCCGCTCTATCTAAAATTGCATCCCCCACACATACTCCCTTCCCTGCTTCAGTTTTTACCATAGCAACACTGCCCTCCTCCAGCTGACACCCTTGATGTTGGGCACTTGCAGGGGGTGTGCTGCTCCCTGGAACATCCAGTCCGTATGCCTTCCAGGCCAGGTCCTTCTCATCCAGGTCTCTGCTCGAACATTGTCTCCTTAGAGTCCTCTTCTCCACCCATCTGCCAGTGCCACCCCCACTCCATTACATTTTCGTTTAGTCTTTACAGCGCTTATTATAATCTGAAATTATCTTGTTTATTAGTTGACTGGTTTATATTCTACTCAAGCAGAATAGAAACACCATGAGGGCAGGACTTTGTCAGCTGTGTTCACTGCTGTACACCCAGCTCAGCACCAGACTTCGCAAAGGGTATGAGAACCAGGTATAATTCTCCCCAAATAAACAACTCTTGTTCTGCTCTGAGACTGTTTTACTGACTGTAAAGGTTCAAACTAGGAATGGCAGGAACCTGGCACCAAGGGGAACAGGGACTGATGAGGCTTGGGCCTTGGTCAGCCCCAAGGTTCAAGGGGTCCCTTAGGAGGGGGTACTTGGAACCAGACCCTTGAGGGAGCTGCAATGGCCCAGGCATGGGTGGTGGGGCTAGGCAGACCCATGTATGATGAGTGGCTCTTCCTCTGTCTTCTGTCATCTGTCCCGCAACATCTGGTCCTTATGCACTGGGGGTCTGAGTGTCCAGGAGCTCGGGCTTGGCATCCAGTGTGAGAAGTGCAGGACTTTGGGCAAGGACCACAGCTATGTCAGACCCTCCACAGATAATGGGACTCCTCACGTCCAGGGAGCTGGGCATTCCCAGACAAAGAGGGATAGAGATGGAGAACACAGGGGAATGAGGGGAGGGAAGGAGAGAGGGAAGGAAGGAAAAGGGGGGAAGAAATGGTGAGGAACATGGAGGGTGATGTGGGAGGCGGGTGTCAAGGAACACAGAGAGATGTGGGCAGAGATTTGTGGGGAGACAGGTAAACAAATGTGAGGCCAGAGAGACATTCATGGGGGAATAAAGAGGTATGGAGAAACAGGGAAATGGCGGGGGGGGGGGTGTCAAGAGACAGATATGGGGATAGGCAAACACAGGAGAAGACAGAGAGAGACATAGACGGGGGACACAGAAAGATGCAGGTGAAGAGAGACATGGGGAAATGGAGAGACAGGAGGGAAGAGAGATGGGGCAGCAGAAACATAAAGATGAATGTGGGAGGAGAGAGGAGGAGATTGAAACACATGGATTGAACGGGGGCAGGGGAGGCAGAGAGACACTGTCAGCCCAGGGACCATGGCAGGCTGAAGAATCCCAGACCTGAGTCTGAGGTCTATCCCTACACTCTGTATGTCCCTCTTGTGCCCCAGCATGGTTAGGCCACAGTCTCAAACACAAAGCCTCCAGGGGCAGCCACACTGCAGTTCTAGCTAACTGTTCCTAGCTGACTGCTGCTAAATCTGCTGAGCCTTCAGGAAAGACCAAAAATTATTTTAAAGCACCACTGAGGCCAGAAAAATCGTATCTGTTAGCTGTGTACAACCTACTGGCCAGCAGGCAGAGACACCTTAGCCACAGAGCTACTTTGGGGGCTCCTTTTTGAAACCCCTTCCTATCTCTTGTCCAGGCAGGGCTGAGAGCCCTAGGACCTCAAAGTTGGCCCTAAGGTTTGAAGCAGGGAAAAGGCCTGGTCAAACTTTTAAAGACACAATGCCCTCCTCCAATATTCAGAAGTAAACTATAGGAGCAAAAGCGCCTTTAGATAGGGCTCGGGAGACTCTACTAGATGGGCTGCAAACTCACACTCCATAGGGGCCAGGCAGGAGCTCTCTAACCATTTGAATCGAGGTTCTGCAACTTACTGGCTGCTTGACTTTGGGCGAGATTTGTGCCTGACTTTTCATCTGAAAAATGGGGACAACCGCAGTACCAAGGTCACAGTGAGTCTTCAGTAAGTTATTAACTCTGTCTGGCAGAGAGTAAAGGCCCCTTAAATATTATTAATATATGGAACAGCCATTACCCTGCTCTGACCAATAGTGGGTAGGCATTGCCAAACTGACTTTTTTTTTCAAGAAAAGCCAGAAATGTGGAAACATGAATGAAATGTTCTGACTTTTAAAGGAAAATACATATGCCACGGGGGCCAGGTGGCCACATTCACCAGGCAGAGCAGGTCCTGGTGTGCCCAGCCGGCAGGCTCTCCTTGCACAGCTGCTGCGCCAGCTGTTCTAGAGCCCGCAGCTGCACCTGGTGCTGCTCCTGGCGCCGCTGCAGCCTCCGCACGCGACGTTGCAGTGCTCCCAGGATAGTGCCCAGCCCGGCCAGAGGGTGCTGGGCCTGGACTCCAGGCCGTGGCCTGGCAGGAGCAGGAGGAAGGATCAGGGGGGCCAGGAACACGGTGGCTGAGGCCTCGGGGCCTCTGGATGCTGGCCCTAGTACCACAAGGTGCACGGGGCCAGGGGCCGAGAGAGCTGGGCCAGGGGTCGGGGGCGTGACGCCTGGTGGGGAGGGAGACACGACTGGCTTCTCGGTGCTTCGGGTACTCTGCTGCTTCTGGAAGACAAAGCATGGGGTGGGGGGCATCAGGGCCAGACTCCAAGGGGTACTGCCATCAGGTAAGGCCAGACCTCAAGGAGGAACTTCCCTCAGGAGAGAAGGGCATAGGGTCAGACTGGAGGAGGGACTTCCCTCAGGAGAGGAGGGCTGGGGATCAGACTCCATGGATTATTTCCAGGTGGGGAAGACTGGGGGTCAGACGCCACTGGTGGGACCTCCCTTTGCTCACCTCAGTAGGCGGCGCTGGGGAGAAAATGGAGGGCACTGCATCAGGCCGCAGGTAGCGCACACCCCAGCGCCACTGGAAGCAGGAAGGTGTGAAGTGCTCACTGCACAGGTGCTGGTGGCAGCTGGGCACCCAGTCCTCATGGCCCATGTGCCGCAGCCAGGCCCGCAGCCGGGGGCCATCCTTCAGTGGGAACCTGCCAGGGGCAGTGGGGTTACGGGGTCAGTGGGGTTATGGGGTCAGCAATATCAGGTCCGGTCACACCACTCCCTGAGGACACACACATCGGGAGGTCCCTGGGCTCCAGACCTCTGTCTCTCCAGGCTAGAAGCTGGCCCTGCCTCCTGCCCAGGCCCTACCACCAACCCACATCCCATTCTTCCACCTTTTAAACACCCAGCATCAGCCCACCTCTCCTACCTCTGTTGCCCCTTCCATTCAGCCTCCATCCTCTCCTGCCTGGGCTTTTGCAACAGCCTCCTTCCTGATCTCCCTTACCCACAGCGACTCTGCCTTCCCCCAACAATCTGCTCCTCTACATGAAGCTGAGAGAGTAGTTTATGAAACTGGACAAATCTACAAAGTAGGAGATTCTACATTCATGGGGGTAGGGTGGGGTTATAGGTTAAAAGAGATTTAAGGAACATCCAATTGCAGGTTATAGACCTCGTCTGCAACAAATCATTCCATAAAAAGACATTTTAAAACAGTTGGGGAAAATTGAGCATGAATTGGGCACTGGATAGTTGTAAGAAATTAATTTTGCTAGGTATGATAATTGTCCTGGTTTATGTTTTTAAAATAGTCATCTGTTGGAAAAACATTCTGAAATATTTATAGGCAAAAGAACTAATATCTGGAATTTACTTTAAAATACTGCATTAAAGGGGTGCCTGGATGGCTCAGTCAGTTGGGCGGCCAACTACAGCTCAGGTCATGATCTCATGGTCTGTGAGTTCGAACCCCACATGGGGCTCTGTGCTGACAGCTCAGAGCCTGGAGCCTGCTTCCAATTCTGTGTATCCCTCTCTCTCTGCCCCTTCCCTGCTTGCTCTCTGTCTCTCTCTCTCAAAAATAATAAACATTAAAAAAAATTAAAAAAAATAAATAAAATACTGCATTAAAGGGGTGCCTGGGTGGCTTAGTCGGTTGAGCATCCCACTCCTGGTTTTGGCTCAGGTCATGCTCTCACAGCTTCATGGGTTCAAGTCCCACATCGGGCTCTGCGTTGGTAACACAGAACCTGCTTGGGATTCTCTCTCTCCCCCTCTCTCTCTGACCCTCTCCCACTCATGCTGTCTCTCAAAATAATAAGCTTTAAAAATAAATAAATACTGTATTAAAGGTGTAAGTAGGTGGAGGGTAGATGAAAAAGATTGGCAAAATGTTGACAACTGGTAAATCTGAGTGATAGATATATGCAAATCCATTTATATAACTCTATTTTTTGGTGTATGCTTGAAAACACCTGATAAAGGTGGGGTTTTTTTTAATATTTACTTTTGAGAGAGAGAGTGCAAGTGGAGGAGGTGCACAGAGAGAGGGGACAGAGGATCAGAAGCGGGCTCTGCACTGACAGCAGAGAGCCTGATGCAGGCCTCGAACTCACAAACCATAAGAGCATGGCCTGAGCTGAAGTTGGACACTTAACTGACTGAGCCACCCAGGCACCCCTGTTAAAAGGTTTTTAAACAACTCAACAACAACAAAAATAACCCCATTAAAAATGGGCAAAAGACTTGGGGCACCTGGGTGGCTCAGTTGGTTAAGTGTCTGACTCTGGATTTTGGCTTAGGTCATGATATCCTGGTTTGTGGGACAGAGTCCCAAGTCAGGATCTGTGCTGACAGTGTGGAGCCTCTTTGGGATTCTCTCTCTCCCTCTCTCTGCCCCCCTCTCTCTCAGAATAAACAAACTTAAAAAAAAAGTTTTAAATAAAAAAGAAACAAACAGCAGTGCCTGGGTAGCTCTCAATCAGTTACTTGTCTGAGTCTTAATTTTGGCTCAGGTCATGATCTCACTGTTCGTGGGTTTGAGCCCTGCGTCAGGCTGTGCTGACAGCCTGCTTCAGATTCTGTGTCTCCCTCTCTCTCTCAAAAATAAACATTAAAAAAAATTTTAAATGGTTGATATGGTAGATTTTATATTACATGTATTTTACGATTAAAGGTAAAAATTAAAAATTAAAGTTTAAAAAAATGGATGAAATAAAAGCTTTCCCTGTGGGAGTGGGTGGGGATTATCTGAGACTCCAGACTGTCCACAATGGAGACCTCATTTTCCAGCTTCATTTGCAGTCAGGGGCGGCCACATAATTGAGTTCTGGACCATTTGTCCTGTGGCAGCTGTCAGAAACTGGGAGACATTAAAGGTTTATTTTAAGCCGTTAAATTTTGAGATAGTTTGTTATGTAGCATTAGATAACTAGTATGGTCAGTCATCCACATTCTACCTGCACAGTATCTTCTATATCTGCCACATGATTTACTTAATATTTTTCTTAAAACTGACCAACTTTAAGTATTTAACAAAGATACCTCAAAGAGAAAACTTTACACCACAATTTAAGATGGAAAAACCAGTATTGGGGCACCTGGGAGACTCAGCTGATTGATCTCTCAGGTCATGATCCCAGAGTTGTGGAATGGAGCCCTGTGTTGGGTTCTGTGCTGAGTGTGGAGCCTGCTTGATTCTCTCTCTCCCTCTGCCACTATCCCTGGCGCTCTCTCTCTCTCTCTCTCTCTCAAATTAAAAAAAAAAAAAAAAAGAAGTCATACAGTTCTGTTAAAAAAAAAAAAAAGAAGAAAAGTAAAGAAAACCGTATCAATTCCATGAACAGGAGTTGACCAAAAAAAACAGCTAGATACCTTCATCTGCTGAGGGCTTTGAGGCCTGCTCTTTGTTAAAAGGGCAGAGTAAGGGTGTTAGAGACTGCGGGACAACACGATCCCTAGGAGACAAGGTAACAAACTCGGGCACAAAAGGAACACTATGGAACCCTAAAACAGAACGTGGAGGCACTCTATGAACTGACATGCTATTGTCAGGCATACACGTTATCTGAAAAAAGCAAAGTTCCAAACAGAGCAGATCAGCTTTTAGTAATTGTGGCAGGCTCAGTAATGGCCTCCAAAAGATATCCATGTTCTAATCCCTGGAACCTGTGAATACTACGTTGCATGACAAAAGGTGTGATTAAGTTAATGGTCCTGAGATGGGAAGTTATCCTGGATCTTTCACCTGGGCCCTAAATGCAATTACAGGTATCCCTGTAAGAGGGAGGCTGAGAAGATGTTACCTCAGATGAAAGCGGAGAAGGTGATGTGAGCACAAAGGCAGAGATTGGAATGATGCGGTCACCAGAAACTAACTGGAAGAGGCAAGAAATGGATTCTCTTACAGCCTCACAGGGAGTGCAACCCTGCCAAGGCCTTGATTCTGGCCCAGTAAAACCGACTTGCACTTCTGGTCTCCAGAATTGTGAGAGAATAATTTCTGCTGCATTAAGCCATCAAGTTTGTTTCAGTATCCACAGGAAATTAATACAGTAATAAAGGGTGAAATTAGAACATATATTCAGATTTGCTTGTATATGCATAAAGAAACTGGGAAGGCAGGGGCGCCTGGGTGGCTCAGTCAGTTAAGTGCCTGACTCTTGATTTGGGCTCAGGTCATACTCTCAGTGTTCAATGGATGGAGCCCTGCGTTGGGCTCTGTGCTGCTAATGTGAAGCCTGCTTGGGATTCTCTTTCTCCCTCTCTCTCTGCCCCTCCACCACTCATGTATAAGTGCTGTCTCTCAAAATAAAGAAATAAACATTATTTCAAAATTAAGAACAAAAGAAAAACAAACTAGGAAGGACACATAAAAAAGGAGTTGGGTAGGATGGACAGAGATGGGGGTGGGAGCAAGACTTCTCAGCCAAAAGGCAGACAGACAGGGCAGGGGGGGGGGGGGGGCACAGCTAGTGCAAGAGGACAGAGGGGCTGACTCAGAAGAGCTGTGGCACCCAAAGAGCAGAACCCCAGGGCACCCAGCCAGGAACTCTGGCTGCTGCAGTCCCTTTCGTCTCTGTTTGGGATCCAAATCCTCTCATCAACCCCATTCTGCCTGGACACACACAAGAAATCTCTTGCAGCAGCCCCCTTCTTGGCAAACCCTGCCCCCTTCTTGGCAAACACTGACAAGTGACTACTCCACTTGCCCTTTTCTTCTTCCTTACTAGCGAAATTCCAACTTTAGTTGAGGTCATAAAGTGCCATGCTAAAAGACTATGTTTCCCAAGTTCCTTTGTGTAGGTGGGGCCATGTAACTAGGTTCTGGACAATGAATACTTTTGTGTTGTGTAAGAAAATCTGGAATGGTACCTGAAAGGCGAGGGGGTTCTCACATGGATCAGAGCAGCTCAAGGGGCAAAGGAGGAAAGTACAAAATCTCTTCCTAACTTGGTCTTTTTCTTATTCTTCTTTATTCCTCTGAATGGCAACATTTATAATGGACTCTAAAAATCTACCATAAGTGGGCAGTGTCCTCCTTTTCTATAGAACGGTTTAGTCTTGTTGGTCATCCTTCTAGATCATGAAGTGGTATATGCTGTTAGAAGTTCTTTTCAAAAGAAAAAAAAAGAAGTTCTTTTCTTCCTTACTAACAATCAATCCTAATGGTCTTCAGGGTGGTTAAATGCCCAGCTAAAAGACTACATTTCCTAGTTTCCTCTGTAGTTGGAGGGTGACCAATGATGGAGAACTCACCATTGGGTGGGGTTTCTGGGAAGGCTTTCTAAAGGGGGCTAATTCAGTTTGCAGTTGGAGCCCCTTTCGCTCTTCTTCCCTTTCTTCCCAGGAATGATACATGGCACTTGGCAGCCATCTTGGATGGAAGCAACATACTAAGGATGACAGGACAGAAAGAGAGGAACCTCAACCCTAACGATTGTGGACATGCCACACTGGTGCTGGTCTGTCAACCTCTGTATTTGTTTTATATGAGAGAAAAATAAACTCTTGGTAGATTATGTTATTGTTCAAAATATTCGCTGCCCTTCCTCACTTGAAGATTATATATCTCTACTCCAAAGACTTGAGGCTTGCCATAGACTTGCTTTGGCCAAATGACTGAAAGTGACATGGGCCACTTCTTTTTTTTTTAATGTTTATTTATTTGAGAGAGAGAGAAAGAAAGAGAGAGAGAAAGAGAGAGAGAGTGAGCAGAGGAAGGGCAGAGAGAGGAAGAGAGAGAATCCAAAGCAGGCTCCATGCTGTAAGCTCAGAGCCCAATGTGGGGCTCGATCTCATAAATTGTGAGATCATGACCTGAGCCGAAATCAAGTCAGACACTTAACTTACTGAGCCACCCAGGTGCCCCTGGGCCATTTCTAAATATAAAATTTGTCGGGAGCCAATGGGTGATTCTCCCTACTTTCTCTTTTCCCCCTCCTATAAGACCAGCAATATTCCATGTAGGAGAGGCTCCTTCAGCCTGAGACCCCAGTTAAGATATTGTAGAGTAGGTCCACAAATGGTCTGCAGAGGACATAGTGTGAGTGAGAAATAAACCTTTGCTGTAGTAAGCCATTGAGATTTTGCATTTGTTACGGCAGCATAATTTAAACACACTCTATCCTATAATCTCCATAATCTTTTTTAGCCAGTAATATTTCGTGACTTTCTTACTGCCAACCAAATGCAATTCCTGATAGGTCCCCCATGAGAGAGGACTCTCATACGTGCCTGAAAGGGCCTAAAATAGAACTAATGAATGTTTCCTTTGGCTGCCTGGCAGGCTCTTGTTATTCCCTGGCAGCCACATCCCTCTTTGTTTCTCCTTCTCCTTTTGCCTTCTCCTGAATCTCCTTTGGAAATAGTCCCTCGCCAAACTCTTAACTAACTATGTGGCTTCTGCAAAACTGACTCGGGGTGAGTCTAGAGATGGAAATGGGTTAGCCTGTGTGAGGGACAGCCTGATTGCCATTGGTGGGATTTATTTTATTTAATTTTTTAAATTATTTATTTATTTTGAGAGAGTGTGGGTGCACACCCCTGTGCACATGTGGCAGACGGGCAGAGAGAATCCCAAGCAGGCTGCTGCTGTCAGCGCGGAACCCAACAGAGGACTCGATCCCACAAACCATGAGTTCATGACCTGAGCAGAAATCAAGAGTCAGACATTTAACTGACTGAGCCCCTGGGCGTCCCTGACGGGATTTAAACAACACAGATATAAACTGATCTTTATGAAGCCATCTGGCTGCTCTGCACAGTCATTATTCTCATTATTATATGTGAAGCATTTAGAACAGTTCCTGGCATATAGTAAGTGCTCTTTAATTTCTTGTTCTTGTAAGGGCCACAAGAGTGGAAGCAGGGAGGTCAGGAAGCAGCTCTCACAATGTCTCAGTAATAGATGATGACAATCTGAATAGCAGAGGTAATGAGAAATGGTCAGACTGGAAATGTAGGGGTTTTTTTTTGTTATTTTCTAATAGTTTAGTTAGGAGTTTCCCATTTGCATTTATAACTGTATTGCCAAGGTGTTAGGGGTTTTATTTTGATTGGGTGGAGATGTGTTTGGGAGGTAAAGTCAAAGGATGGGTTAATGGACCTGACTGGGGCAGTGGTGCTGAAGAAAGGATCAGGAGTGACTCCCACGTTGTGTGTTCGGTTCTTCAATGTTTGACCCTTCACTTATCCATGAGTTGTCAGGACAGGAACAGGATCTCTCAGGGTCCTTTGTGTCCAGCAGGGATTTCCTTTCTCCTGGAGATACTGAATTCATAAACAATGCCAGAGCAATATATTTTATAAAGCAAATCTGGACACACTGATTTAGGTTCGAAGACTCCTCTGCATTATTCCTATTCTGTACCAGGGCCCCTCAACTGACATGGGCTGCTAGGTTTCCTTAGGAAAGCCATCTGAAATGCATTAATCGAATTCATCCAACCAATATTTACTGAGCACCCACTATGCGCCAGGCACTGTTCTAGGGCTGGAGAAATAACAGAGAGCAAGGCAGAGAAAAATCTCTGCCTTCATAGAGTGATATTCTAGTAGGGAAGACCATAAATGAATACATCAAATATGTGACATGCCAAATAGTGGTAAGCATTAAAGGGAAAAATAAAACAGGAGGTGGATAGGGAGAATACATATGTTATCTGGGAAAGGGTTATCATTTTACATAAAGTGGTGGTCATCAAGGCAAGAACTTTCCATGCAGAAGGAAAAGCACACAATCAGCAAAACTAAAAGGCAACCGACAGAATGGGAGAAGATATTTGCAAACGACATATCAGATACAGGGTTAGTATCCAAAATCTATAAAGAACTTATCAAATTCAACACCCAAAAAATAAATAATCCAGTGAAGAAATGGGCAAAAGACGTGAATAGACACTTCTCCAAAGAAGACATCCAGATGGCCAACCGACATATGAAAAATGCTCAACATCACTCATTATCAGGAAAATACAAATCAAAACCACAATGAGATACCACCTCACACCTGTCAAAATGGCTAACATTAACAACTCAGGCAACAACAGATGTTGGCGAGGATGTGGAGAAAGAGGATCTCTTTTGCATTGTTGGCGGGAATGCAAACTGGTGCAGCCACTCTGGAAAACAGTATGGAGGCTCCTCAAAAAACTAAAAATAGAACTACCCTACAACCCAGGAATTGCACTACTAGGCATTTATCCATGGGATATAGGTGTGCTGTTTCGAAGGGACACATGCATCCCCATGTTTACAGCAGCACTATCAACAATAGCTAAAGTATGGAAAGAGCCCAAATGTCCATCGATGGATAAATGGATAAAGAAAATGTGGTGTGTGTGTGTGTGTATGTGTATATATATATATATATATATATATACATATATATATATATACACATACACATACATACACAATGGAATATTACTTGGCAATCAAAAAGAATGAAATCTTGCCTTTTGCAACTACGTGGATGGAACTGGAAGGTATTATGCTAAGTGAAATTAGTCAGAGAAAGACAAAAATCATATGACTTCACTCGTATGAGGAATTTAAGAGACAAAACAGATGAACATAAGGGAAGGGAAACAAAAATAATATAAAAACAGGGAGGGGGACAAAACAGAAGAGACTCATAAATATGGAGAACAAACTGAGGGTTGCTGGAGGGGTTGTGGGAGGGGATGGGCTAAATGGGTAAGGGGCACTAGGGAATCTCCTCCTCCTGAAATCATTGTTGCACTATATGCTAACTAATCTGGATTTAAATTTTAAAAAATAAAAAATAAAATTAAAAAAAAAAAAGAAGGAAAAGCACAAAGCCCCTGTGGCAACAATGTGCCTGGCATGCTAGAGGAACGTCGAGTAGCCAGTGATGCTGGAGAACAGTGGTAAGGGGGAAGAAGGAGGAGGGAGATGAGTCATACAGAGACTAGGGATCGAGCTCCTGTAGAGCTTTGTAGGCCTGTCTGCTCCAGCCTCACCTTGTCTTTTATGAGTGACGTGGGAGCCAGGGGAGGGATCTGAACAGAGGAGGACTCTGATCTGACTCAGGTGTACACAAGTTCCCTGTGACTGTGTGTGGAGATCAGAATGTGGGAGTGGGTTGATCAATGGAGAGGCTACTAAAATGGTGCAGTCAGGAGGTGGTAATGGCCAGAACCAGAATGGAGGCAGAGAAGGGGGTTAGAAGTGGTCAATTCTGGATAGATTTTTAAAGGGAGAGCCCACAGGATCTGCTGACAGACTGGATGAGGAATGTGTCCTGGCTGATTCAGACTAAGGCCCCCAGGGACACACCTGTAGTCAAAGAAAGTCAGGTTTATGTACCACAGCAATGAGGGAAACTGCACACCAGAGGTACTATAAGGAGTCTCACCAAACAAAGGAAAAGACAGGGTTATTATTTGGATTTGGGGAAAGGGGTGAAATGTAAATGAAATTGTTTAGCTAGGCTTAAAGCAAAGCAGAATTGTGTGTGAAGGGATAAATACTAGGTCTGCATTGCAAAGTGAGTCCAGAGTCCTGTCTCCTTGGAAGCAATACAGTTTAGGTCAATGTGGAAAACTGTGTCCACAAATGCCTTACCTGAAGCTCTGCCCCTGGACTGTAAACTGAGGCTGCTTCTCATTGTAAAAATGACTTAACTCCCCCAGGTGTTCAGTGAGATGTTTCATTTTTACCGATATGATCTCAAACAGCAAAGTTTATCATCATCCATGTTTTTACAATGTTTTAAAAGTAGACTCCATGCCCAACATAGGGCTTGAGCTCACGACCCTGAGATCAAGTGTCTCTATCTACTGAGCCAGCCAGGCACCCCAATAGTCTAGGATTTTAGAGAACAAAGTTTCCTAGTAAAAAGCTCAAAGAAGGGGAATTTTTTCACTTACATCTGCTGCATGTCCCTGTGAAAAATATAGAAATATTTTTTTCCTATTAACTCTTCAGCCGGCCTTTCCCATGTCTTTTATTCCAGCCGGGGAATAATAAAGAGGAAGACAGATTTTTTAAAATTATCTTTGTTTTTTTACAGTTCAAGCTAATTTTTACTTTAAGTGTGAGGAAAGAAAAGAGGTAGGGAGATGACTCTAAGGTTTCTGGCCTAAACAACAGGTAAGATGAAGTAAGTTATTAACCGAGATAGGAAAGGTTGTGGAAGGTTTGGGAGGGAGACAAGATCAGGAGCTCAGTTTCCGATGTTTTGCGTTTGAGATACCTCAACTTCGTGGACATGACAAGCGGGCAGTTGTAGGCCCCTCCCTACGGTCCCACTTCTTCCGCTCGCCCCTTTCACTACCTGTAGTTAATCGTCTACACCTGAGTTTTAACACATCTGCGCCTTTCCATGTTCTGTGTTTACTGCTGAGAATACCGTCTCTTCACTTTGCTAACCCTTTTTTTAGATACCTGCGGGCTGGACCAGGTGCCGGGCAAAGGGGCAGTTATCCTCGGGCCCCGCCCCCGCAAGCCCCGCCCCGCAAGCCCCGCCCCGCACTTGCGCTCACTTGTAGAAGCTCACAGGGCGGTTGTCAGCGCCCAGTCGGCCCGCAGTGTTGGAGCAGTTCGGAGCACGGCAATACTTGGGCATGGCTCTTCAAGCCCGTTGAATCCTGCCCAGTCTGCAGCCGCACTTTGCTCCTCGCGAGGCTCCACAGAACCCGGCCCCACCCGCGCGCTCTCTGCCCGCCTCACGTGATGGCCCTTGAAGCCTCATCACGTGCGGGGAAGGGGAGAGGGCGGCTGCGCACTACGCGCCCAGTCGCGCTACCACAACTACGCCCTGGTCACGTGGCAAATGGGGAAAAGCGAGTAGGACGGCACAAAGCCAGTTCTTAGCCACTCTGACCTTATCTTGTGCTGGGAGACAGGTGACGTCACGGCTTTTCTGAGCCTGCGCCAAGTGGTCGGTCTCTTTCGGCCCCACCCTACGCTTATATCCGGGTGACTATCCACTGCGTGGGCGGGGGAAGTGCTGCAAAAAGCGAACTGGGGGCTTTGGAGGCTTTGACCTTAGCTACGTAAAAGTTAAAACCTAAACGTTTGTTAATGATGAAAACACAGGCCACAATAAAAATGCCATTTTGTTTAATCAGGCATCAAGTAAACTAGCTATGGATCCACCCTGCCAGACACTTCGCTCCGCCTCTCAGCCCTCATTGGTCAAAACCTCGGCTCGGTAGCCCTGACATTGGCCAGGCCCGGGGCCTACCGCGTCCAATGGGCGGCGGCGCCGGCTTTCCCGCGGGCCGTTTGCTCTTTGAGCGGGTCGTGGAGGCGTCGGCGGCAGTTGGGAAGTGCAACGGTTGTCCTGCTCCGGCGCGACGATGGCGGCCTTGGGGCCCGGAGGCTACGCACGGAACGATGCAGTCGAGAAGCTGCCATCCGTCACGGTGGGAGTTCCGGCGCGGAGGAACCAGTGCTCTCCGCCTCCCGCTCCCCAACTGTGTCTCCGGCGGCGGACACGACTCTCGGCGGCGCCGGAGGACACGGTAAACAACCGGGTGAGGAGCTGTTTGCCTTGCCCACTCCAGTTCCAGGCTCCCTCCCAAGCTCCCCTGGACCCGCCCTTAGATCGTTGGCCCCGCCTATCAACCCTCGGCTAGTCTTCTCTAGCCCGTTTAGTCTCCTACGTCCCGCCCCGTTAGCCGAGGCTCCTCCCACTCTCCCTTCTCTCTCAGGTACCCATCATTTCTAGCCCACCTGTCAACCCCGGCTCTCTTAGCCCTTGGACCATTTTCGGGGTTCTCTCTGGACCCTTACCTCAGTGTATTTTAGTTCTGCTGATCACCTCCTAGTCCCGCCTTCCTACGTATCCCTTCAGTCACCTTTGGATGTCTCTCTGGGCCCTTCCATTTTTGTGACCTCGCCCCACGCTGGATCTTTAGGGTCCCTACCAGTGTTCAGTATCGAACCCTACCTATCTAAACTGTCCCTCAGCGCTACTCCGCCTTCCCTCCTCACCTGCCTTCTCTTTACTTCTCCCTTACCAACGTGGGATTCTTATTCCATATTGCCACCCTAAATTATGGAGAACATGTGAATAATTGTAAAATCTCAGCAACGCTTCCTGCGGGAGGGAGTACAGAACAGTTCCCTAAGTCTTTAGACACAGGAACAAAGATTTTGGAGTAGATAGAAGGATTTCCATTAGCACAGCAGCAATTTAAAAAAAAATTGTTCTCCAACTCTCTGAGCTACGAAGTCTGTTTTTATAAAACAGAAGTATTAATAACCATACCATGGGGTTGCAGGGAGCAGAAATGAAATGGTGACTATGACCTGCTTGGCAGAGTCCAGTTAGAGAGTAGAAACATGGTAGCTGCTGGTGGATCTTCTTCCTGCCACATGGCTTCCTGCTGCGCTCTGATTATATCACCCCTTCCTGGCTGCAGTTCCTGGTGGCCCCTGCCCACCTCTCTGGCTATACCTCCATGGTCCTCTCTCTCAAATGTTCAGTCACACAAGCCTGCTTTCTGTTTTCCTGAGGCTCCAAGCTCTTTACCACCTCCTAAGTGTTTGCTGAGTCCTCTTGGGTTTTTGCTGCAGTCCATCCGACTGGCTCCTCATCCCTCAAGTCTCAGCCTGCATATCCCTACCCTGAGAGGCCTTCCCCCAGCCTAAAACAGACACTTACTTTAATCTCTCACCTAGCACCCTGTACTTCACAGCCCTTACCTTGTAGGTTCCTGGAAGTACCTTGTGAGCACTAAACTATGTATAAAATAGAGGAATGACAATAGCGATTTCAGAGAGGCAGTAAGTAATGTGCACTCTTAACGAGTGCAACCTCTGGACCCAGAATGCCTGGGCTTAAACCTTAATTCTGTTGTTGTTGTTCTTTGTCTCCCCCTCCTCTTCCTCTTCCGCCTCCTCCCCTCCCCCCCCCCCCCCCCCCCCCCCCCCCCGCCCCTTCTCTCTCCATGCCCAGCATGGAGCCCAATGCAGGGCCTGAACTCATGACCCTGAGATCAAGACCTGAGCTGAGATCAAGAGTTGGACTCTTAACTGACTGAGCCACTTAGGCACCCCAGTTCTGTTCTTGTTATGAACTTTTCTGTGCCTCAGTGTCCTTATCTGTAAGATGAAGATAATAATATAAATATTCCCTTGTAAGGTGTTTGTGAGGATTAAGTGAGCTCACATATGTTAAGCATTAGAACAATACCTGACGCATTGTAAATTCTCTATTAGTGGTAGCTACTACTGTTTTGATTGGGTATTTTTGGGTAATTGATGTCATTTATTTTTCTTGTTTGGTGGCACAGAGTCCATCTGGCTTACAAAAGATCTACTCTAAAAATGACCATTATATTATATTAATGCCCAGTAATGCTGATTGACAGATATAAAAACGATGTGAGTGCCATTGCCTGATTGCTTGGGTTAGAGTCCTGGTATGGCTCCTTCCTGGATGGGTTACCTCTCTGAGCCTCTTTATATCCTCGTCTGTAATATGGAGATGATGACAATAATGACCATATCACAGGGTTATTGTGAGTATTAGATGAGTCGGTACAGTTACAGGTATTTAAACAGTGCCTACCTCCTGGTAAATGCTCAGTAAGTGTTAGCTATCATTATGCTATGCCTCTCATTTCTGATACCAAGGACTTGCTTGAGAATGTTTTACTTTAATAATTAGAAACTAGTCTATTCCAGGGGTGCCTGGGTGGCTCAGTTGATTGAGCATCTGACTTCGGCTTGGGTTATGATCTCACGGTTCATGGGTTCAAGCCCCACATTGGGTTCTGTGTTGACAGCTCAGAGCCTGGAGCCTGCTTCAGATTCTGTGTCTCCCCCTCTCTCTGCCCTTTGCCCACTCGTGCCCTGTCTCTCTGTCCCTCAAAAATGAATAAACATTAAGAAAAAAAAGAAACTAGTCTTTCGTTTTGAAAGAAAGTATGAAAGTATCACAATTCTATTAGTCTATACTCTAAATTGTTTTAATCAACCACAATAGAGATTTGCTCATTTAAATTACTTTGCTTAGAGAATTTTAAAATTTTCAATGTGATTGTTCACTTGTTTCTTTACTTGTTGAACCTCTAGACTGTAAATTTGTTGAGGGAATAGATGTTGTCCACTCTTGCTCACGCCTGTGTCTCCCCTGCAGGGCCCAACATATGGACTGGCTTTGGAGCCAGAGACTAGCTGGGTTTGTATCCCAACTTTGTCACTCCACAGGCGTGGGATCTTGGGCCTCAATGTCTCCATCTGTAAAATGGGGTGATAATAGTGCCTTCTTTCCTTGGGTTGTGAGGCTTCGAATTTTTCATCCTTGTAAAATATTTAGAAACTTATTCAGAGGTCACCTTCTCAATGAGGCCTTCTCTCTTCCCTATACTCCCAATCTCCTTCCCTGCTTTATTTTTCTCTTCTGCTCCTATCAGCACCTGGCATCTGTTTTACATGTTTGTTCTGTTTATTTTTTATGTCCTCCATCCCATCATGATTAGGACGTGAGCTCCAGGAGGGCAGGGGTTTTTGTCTGTCTTCCTCATCGTTCCGTGTCCTTCAAAGGAATGTTGAGAAGAACAAATGTTAGCTGTTGGTCACATGACTGTAGAAGTTCAGTTAGTATTAGATGTAACAGGGACTGAATGGGTGGCTGAGGCAGTGGTGCCACGGAGAGCCTACTGGGACATGTCCTTCTGACTTGGACATTTCCCCCACAGGTGTCGCTCGAGAAGGTGCTTGGCATCACAGCCCAGAACAGCAGTGGCCTGACCTGTGACCCCAGCACAGGCCATGTGGCCTACCTGGCAGGGTGAGTGAGTGGGCGGGCCTTGGCTTTTCTGGCTGTAGAATGCAGGTAAGCTGCCTACCCCTGAGGACTGTGGAGAGGCCCACCTGGGTCTAGAACAGCACCCGGCATGTGGTGAGCACCATGAAAGCCTTATTGTGACTGCAGATGGGAGGTGGTGGCGATTCTGGGAAATACCCAAGCCATGGTGTCAGACAGCCTGGATTTGTGTCCCAGCTCCACCGTGTGCTCTTCTGTGAACCCCTGCTGCTTCGTCCATAAAACACAACTAGGAATATCCTCCTTTTGGGTAGTTGAGAGGACTGAAAGATCTCCTCCTGTTTATTCCATAAATACTGATCTAGCCTGGCACTGTTCTAGGCGCCAAAGACCCCTCCACTCCTGGAGGGCAGGGGCAGATCTGTAGTCCTTACTAATGAATAATATCTGTCTGTCATTGAGTCTTTACAATGCAGTCCAGGATAGAGGACAAGGGTGGGCTTTTGAATCTGTTATGGATTCATATCCCCACTCTGTTCCTGACCTGCTGGGTGGTCCTGGGCAAAGGATTTTCCCTCTCTGGGCTTCAGGTTTCCTCATCTACAAGAGGGGGCTAAGATTTCCGACTTTACCTGTCATTTGTAAGGATTTAAAGAGATTGTGCACATAAGGTCTTTATTAGCCCAGTGCCTGACAGAAGAAGTGTTGGTTTCTATTTAAGAATATATTATCTAATAACTTGAAGTGTCCTAAAATTCTCAGCATTAGACACCTGGAGAAGGAGGAGAGAATCTTCTGTTCAGAGCCTTATTTATGTGTGGGCTCTTCTGTTGGGAATAGAATCATCCCTGGACCCCAATACTCCCCTCAGTTTGGGCACATTTCCCTCTTTCTCCCCAGCTGTGTGGTGGTGATTTTGAACCCCAAGGAGAACAAGCAGCAGCACATTTTTAACACTGCCAGGTAGGCTGGGGCCTGGACATTGGGTAGGGGTGGGGTGAGGGTCCCGGCACACACCCCCTTCCCCACATGGCTTGGGAGTTCGTAGGTGGGTGACTAACTCATTCACTCACCCGTCGGTTCAGCGACGTTGTTGCTTTGTGCTAGGTAGTGTTCCGGGTGCTGGGGACAGTGAACAAAAGACATGAGAATCTCTGCTCTTGTAGAGCTGACAGTCCAGCAGGGAAGACAGACTAAACCAGTTGGCAAATTACTAGCCAATTCTGACCATCGCTATGGGGGAAATAACGAGGATGTGTTAGGGCAGGTTTGCAGGCAGAAAATGGAGGAAAACCATATCAGAGGTCTCGGGGAGGGCCTCTTGGAGGCTGAGACCTGAAAGAAGTAAGGGAGTGACCCCCGCAAAAGTGTAGGGGGCGTCTTCCAGATAGAAGGAACAGCAAGGGCAAAAGGCCCCGCAGTGAGTAAGAATCTTGGTTTTTTGAGGAGCAGCCGGAGATTCTTTTGCCTGGAATTGGAGGAGGGGGCAAAGGGGAGAGGAGGCTGAAACAGAAGCTGCTTCTGGGTCTTAACAATTGTTTAACTTTTCACATTGAAACCATTTTAGATTTTAAAGAACAATACAAAGAATGCCTGTCTACTTTTCACTCATTTTCCCCAGATGTTGACCTTTTACCATATTTGCTTTATCATTCTCAGTCTATATACATAGTAATTTTTTTTTTTTGAACCATTTGAGAGTAAATTGGGGACATGATACCCCTGTGCCTCTAAATATTTCAGTGTGGATTTCCTGGGCATGGGGTGGGCATTATCCTTCAAAACCACAGTACATTCAACAAAGTCAGGAAATTAAAACTGGTACATCACTACCAACTAAGCCTCTTTCAAGTTTTACCATTTACCCCAAGAATGTTCTTTAGAGCAAAAGAATTCTGTCCAGAATCACACGTTGCTCAGTTGTCTCTATGGTCTTCTTCAGTCTAAAGCAGTTCCTTTGTCTTTTCTTGACTTTTATGACCTTGACACTCGAGGATGACAGGCCAGGTATTTTGTAGAATGCTCCACCCTTTGGGTTTGTCTGATGTTTCCTCATAGATAGACTGAGGTTCTGCATCTTTGGCAGGAACACCTCAGAAGGAATGCTGCATCCTCCTCAGTGCGTTCTGTCAGGCGGTGCATGATATTGACCTCTCTTACGACCAGTGGTGTTCCCTTGGGCCCTTGGTTAAGGTGGTGTCTGCCAGGCTTTTCCACTGTGAAGCTTCTCTTTTCCCCCCGGTGACTAGTGAGTATGTTGTGGGGAGCATCTCTGAAACTGCATGTATCACCCTGTTCCTCACCACACTTTCGTTCATGCTTCTTAGCATGGCTTTGACATTTTTCAAAGCCTCTGCAGGGAATTCTGATGGCCAGGGCTTTGCCCTGTCAGGTAACTTGGGCAGGACTTCCCTGTGTTGAGGTCTCCTTGTCTCAAAACTGGCTGAGAGACCTGAGTTCATGGAGCATGCCTGAGGAATAAGTGCAACAATGCCCATAGAGCATTTTGTGGAGGGCCAGGCGCAGGGTCAGGGCACACGACAGGCTAGGAGTGGCTGCAGTCAACAGAAACCCATGAGCATGGCTTCAAACACAAGGGCATGCTCTTTGTGCTCGAAAGAAGTCTGGAGGTGAGGACCCAGGGGCTGGTGTCTCTGCAAGCCTCAGGAATCCCAGTCTGCCTGTCTTCTTGTTCCACCGTGCCTGTTGTGAGGCCTCTGTACTTGAGGTTGTCTCCTGGTCCAAGATGGAGTTCTGGCTGTCATGTCCGTCATTCAGAAGGGGAACGATTGGGGATCAGGACAAAGAGTTGCCTTTGAGAAGCTTTTCTGGAAATCCCACATGCGTTTCAGTTTACTTCTCACCGGCCAGACTAAATCACGTAGCTGTACCTGTGTAGAGAGGCGAGGAAATATACTCCAGCTGGAGACACTGCCATTCTAATTAAAATTTGGCTTCTGTCGGCGAGGAAGGACGGGCAGGTGGCGATCGGGTAGGCAGCTTGCCTTGTCTGCTGCCCTAGGAGTGGTGGGAAGACACCAGAGAGTTAGGTGATGATGATAAGTGTTCTATAAGATTGTCAGAGACTCAGAGGCATTCGCTTAGTTACCTGCACACCAACTAACTCACATGAGGGAGACCATTACTAGACCATTAAGGAACACAGGTAAAATAGGATTAAAAGAGAGAGTGGAGGGGCACCTGATGGGCTCAGTTGGTTGGGCGACTGATTTCTGCTCAGGCCATGATCCTAGAGTTGTGGAGCCCAGTCCCACGTTGGGCTCCGAGCTGAGCGTGGAGCCTGCTTGAGAGTCTTTCTCTCGCCTCCTCTCCCCAGCTTGTGTGTGCATGCTCTCTCTCTCTCTCTCAAATAAAAAAAGAGAGAGAGAGGGGAGAGGAAAAAAACAACGTAGTCTGGGAGCCATGAAACTTGCTGCCAGAGAGAACATGCAAACTACTCTGGTCATTCAGTCCTTGTGCAGGCTAGAGAGAAACATGTTGGTTGTTCATGGGTTTTCCAGAACACTTTGAGTGTTTAGCAGTGGAGCACATGCTGTCTCAGTGTGATGTCTGCCAGCACCCCCTCCCCCCGCCCCCCCACAGTTAGGACAGATCGGTACCATTTCCTGCACCTGAATTCTCAGGGTTACAGGGTGGGTGGGGCCTTAGGGAGCCCACCCCTGCTGAGCAAGAGGAAAGGAAGGTCCTTGTACAGCGACCACCCTATCTATGTTTGGGGACTTTGCTTTTACGCCTGGTTTCCTGTGCCACTGACCCTCTTCTGTCAGTGGGGAATGCAGGGAACGCGCTGTATGCTGTGCTGGGCACACGCGCAACATTGGCTCTGTGGGAGCTGCTGGCACTCACCTCTCCTGGCCTCTTTCAAGGCTTGGGAGCAAGGAGTGGGCAGAGTTCTGTGAGCACAGCCAGGCTGGGACCTGGCTGCCTACCCTCCTTGGAACCAATGACCGGCGCCTTTCCCTTCCCTCAGGAAGTCGCTGAGTGCTCTGGCCTTCTCCCCTGATGGGAAGTACATAGTGACGGGGGAGGTGAGTTGTGTTTGTGAGTGGGTGGGGAGGGATCTTGGGGCCATTCCTTCTACCCCACAGTAGGCGTGGGAAGCCCCTAGAATAGCTTCTTCCTGGGCCAGAAAGCCCCATGGCAGATGGGGGAGGTGGCTTTGGGGCATACTGGGGCAATGCCAATTTTAGCCCCAGTAGCCCTTCCAGCCCCTCCTGGTGCAGATCCCAGCAGCAGTAATGGCCCCACCTTCCCCAGAACGGGCACAGGCCTGCTGTGCGCATCTGGGATGTGGATGAGAAGAATCAGGTGGCAGAGATGCTGGGCCACAAGTACGGCGTGGCCTGTGTGGCCTTCTCCCCCAATATGAAGCACATCGTGTCTATGGGCTACCAGCACGACATGGTACTCAACGTCTGGGACTGGAAGGTGAGAAGACTGGTGGGGGTACCCTGCAGCTCAGGCATTGAGCGAACTTAAATGAGATAATTTGGTAAAGTGTTCATTTATCCGGAAAATATTTATTGAGCACCTAGTGCATGCTGATCCCAGTTTTAGACACTTACTGTGAGGCATACGACAAGCTCTAACTAGTAGAATTACGTAATTATTCTCATACTGACCAGCTGTGACCTTGAGCAAGTGACTTTACTTATCTGTGGGTCCGTTTCCTCATCTGTAAAAAGGATACGTTAGCATCTCCCCTGTTGAGTTGTGAGAATTCAGTGAGTTAATATGCACTGAAAGGCTGGATTTGGGAACAGCTAGGGGAGGACTTGGAGGTGGCAGAAGTGGGTGGCAAATCCTGGCTCTGTTCACAACGTGCTGTGTGATCTTGAGCACATGACACCACCTCTCTGAGCCTGGCAGAGGTGGGGAGAAGCACCTACCATATAGGACAATGGAGAGGATTTCATCCTGCAAAGGCTCTGCCACGTGTGAGCTGTAGAGCTGGGACTCTTGGGGAGAGCTCTGGAACTTACGCACGCATGGAAACCTTTCCAAACCTCAGTCTCCTCTGATTAGTAAAGATAAGAGTGCCACACGTAGGTTTCCCCAAGGGCCCAGAGGGCCCCAGGAAAACTGACCTGGAGCAGGGGACGGCTGAGTGATACAGGGCTCAGGCACAGGCACAAATGATCCAATGGCTGGGTGCTAGTGTGAACTTCTGTGCATTGATTCTTCCAGAAAGACATTGTGGTGGCTTCCAACAAGGTATCATGCAGGGTCATCGCCCTCTCTTTCTCAGAGGACAGCAGCTATTTTGTCACCGTAGGGAATCGGCATGTGAGGTTCTGGTTCTTGGAAGTCTCCACTGAAGCAAAGGTAGGTTTCTGCCCCTGTCCCCTTAGCCAGGCCTGGCGGTTAACCATTAGGGGCAGTGTGGACTCCTGTTTCTACCTGAGATTTGGAGCCAGTGATCTCAGAGGTTGTCTGGCCTCTGGGTCAGCTTCTGCTTCTGGGCCTGCTCAGACAGCTCAGGCGCTGTCAGGCCCTGCTGGGAAATCTCCCGACACACGGACCCTGGGGCCAGACCTCTTTTCTGGACTGCCACCTTCCAGCCACTCTGCCTAGAAGTGTCTGTTCTGCTTTTTTCTTCCTTTCTCCTCCATTTGGAGGAATTCCTCCGAGCCCTTCTGTTTAGCTATGTGTCATATCGTCTGGTCATGAGAGTCCCATTGTGACCTTGCTGGGGTCGAGGCCATGCGGACAGTGTCTTACTATGCCCTGCTGTGCCTCCAGGTGACGGGCACGGTGCCCCTCGTAGGGCGTTCAGGCATCCTGGGAGAGCTGCACAACAACATCTTCTGTGGCGTGGCTTGTGGCCGGGGCCAGATGGCAGGCAATACCTTCTGTGTGTCCTACTCGGGCCTCCTCTGCCAGTTCAATGAGAAGAGGGTGCTGGAGAAGTGGATCAACCTGAAGGTACCCCACCCTCCCTGTCTGCCATCAGTGGGGAAAACACTCTTCCCAGGACATGTGTCTCTAGGGACATTCAGTAATGTCCCTGCCGGGTAGTTGATTCCACTAACTCTGGGTTTAACCTCTCAAAAGTTTTGCTTGTGAGACTTTTGGTGAGAAACTTTCCCTCAGTGAGCCTCAGTTTCCTCATCTGTAAAATGGAAATCCTGATGCCTACCTCACAGAGTTAATAAGGGAGTCCCATGAGATAATATATAGAAGGTGCTCAGCACAGTGCCTGGTACCCTGTAATGGGGTCAAGGTTACAATCGCTCTCCTGTCACTGTTTGATCCAGTTCCCATTTTTCTTCTTCACTGAGCACTCTTAACTGGTGGGAGGACTGCATTTTTTTTTTTAATCTAAGGTATGATTGACTTCATTTTTCATTCAAAAAAGACTATGTTAAAAATACATAACTTTTTTTTAAGTTTATTTATTTTGAGAGAGAGAGTGAGAGTGTGAGCAGGGGAGGGGCATAGAGAGAGAGGGAGAGAGAGAACCCAATCAGGCTCCACACTATCAGCACAGAGCCCATTGCAGGGCTCAATCTTGTGAACCATGAGATCACGACCTGAGCCGAAACTAAGAGTGGGGTGCTTACCTGACTGGGCCACTGAGGTGCTCTTAAAACATTTTATTTATTTTTTTAAAAATTTTTTTGAATGTTTATTTTTGAAGGAGAGAGATTGAGAGAGAGAGAGAGAGACAGAGCGTGAGCAGTGGAGGAGCAGAGAAAAAGGGAGACACAGAATCCAAAGTGGGCTCCAGGCTCTGAGCTGTCAGCACAGAACCTGACATGGGGATGGAACTCACAAACCATGAGATCATGACCTGAGCCGAAGTCAGACGCTTATCCGACTGAGCCACCCAGGCGCCCCCTCTTATAACATTTTAAACCAAAGGATGGGGGCTTCTGGGTCTCTCAGTTGGTTAAGCATCCAACTCCTGATGTCAGCTCAGGTCATGATCTCACAGTACGTGGGATTGAGCCCCGAGTTGGGCTCTAGGCTGACGGTGTGAGTCTGCTTAGGATTCTTCTCTGCCCCTTCCCACTCTCATTCTCTCTCTCTCAAAATAAATAAATAAAAACTTATAAATAAATAAATAAACAAACAAAATAAAGGATGTTACATCTATAAATTGCAGAACTACTTTTCTTCAGGATCTGAGGGTTTGAATCCAAACTGTCTTCCTGTTCTGAGACTGGATGCCCATTGGCTATCAGCAGGAGCATAATGGTTTTCCCTCCTTTTCCTACTCGTGATTTTTTTTTTTTTTTTTTTTTTTTTGAGAGAAAAGAGCATGTGAGTCGGGAAGGGGCAGAGAGAGAATCCCAAGCAGTGCATAGCCTGATGTGGGGCTCCATCTCCCCTGTGAGATTGACCTGAGCTGAGATCAGGAGTTGGACACTTAACCGACTGAGCCACCCAGGCACCCCATCCTACTCCTGCTCTTGTGGCTCCCCTCCATAACTCACCTTTAGGGTTAAAGGAGTGGTGTCAGGCCTGTGGAAGAATTCAGAGTTTCATCTGTTTTTCCTAGTTGGTTAAACAGCATTTGTTTTTTTATCGTTTGAATCCTCTTTCTAGAACTTGGGCAGCTTAAGCAAGTCCAAAGCTTTTGACAGATGGATGGTTAGCCCCTGAGCAGTTGTCATAAATGACAACTTATAAATTAAGTTCCTCTAGACTTGGACAAACTCCTGTAATCTGTATCCAGAGGTCTGGCACTTCCTGCCCTGTCCATCTGTGTGTTCTGGCAGGATAGATGGCCCAATTGTCTTTCCTGTATACGGTAACATTTTTCTGTGTTGCTCTGAAGTATAATCTCTGAAGTTGTTTTCAAACAATAGGGAGTAAAACGTAAGCTTCAAATTCAACCCTGTTACTGCAAATTACCTATCTGAAGTCACAATCTGCTGAACAGATTATTTTCCACACACAGCTGAGTTCCTCTGTAGACAATAACAATTCTGTCATAATTTGTGCCTCTGTCTGCCTGCTGGCATGTTTCTTTCAATGGTGACTGCTACATCCTGATTTCAAAAGTCTTAAAATTTGCTAAAATAGACTTCTCAGACCCAAAGAACTATAAGGCTTCTCTGGAGGCTGTTCTGTTAGTCCCTGTGTCCCTGAACTGGGCCACATGGAACACCAAGTACACTTGTGTTCCCTTTGCCCCCACAGGTCTCTCTGTCTTCCTGCCTGTGTGTCAGCCAGGAGCTCATCTTTTGCGGCTGCACAGATGGGATAGTCCGCATCTTCCAGGCCCACAGCCTGCAGTACCTCGCGAACCTGCCCAAACCGCACTACCTTGGGGTGGACGTGGCCCAGGGCTTGGAGCCCAGGTACTGCCCAGCAGGGGGAAGGAGAGGAGCCCACTCAGTCTGTCCACTGACATTCACTCATGCTTCCGGCCCCATCTACCTATCTGGCCAGCCCTGGGCTGGAAGGAGACAGCTCTAACGAGGCAGCAAAATCTCTGCCACCATGAAGTCTGCAGTCTAGTGAGGGAGCTTGATGATAAGCAAGTACACAAACGAGACCATTTCAGATAGTCATAAATGCTGTGGTGAAATAAAGCAGGGACTCAGGAAGGAAAGTGCCCGGGGATGGGGCTGTGTTGATTGGCAGCCAGGGGAAGTGTCTTTGGTGAGAGGGAGCCAGCTGTGTGGAGAGCTGGGTCCCAAGAGCAAGCGTAAAGACCTGAAGGGAAAAACACCCTGGGCTTGGTGCGTTGCAGGAACAACTAGAGACTGTGTGATCAGAGCCTAGTGTACCAGGGGAAGATGTTGGGAGACAGGTCTGAACATTTATGGAGACTGTTAGGGGAAGCTTCCTTCCAATAAAGGAAGTCTTTTCTGATGTCAGTGGGCAGCCTGATTTCAGGCATTGGCATTGGTTATATGGTCAGGCCTTGAGCATTAGATCCCTCTGGCTGCCATGTTGAGAGGGGGTGGAAGGGGTGAGCTGTGCTGTATCTTCCCCTTTGTTGTAAGGCTGTTTGGTGTCTGTAAAACGTAGGACCTACCTCTCATGGAGACTGGGAATTCAGTGTCGCTAAAGCTCTCAGATCGGCGTGTCATAGATGCTCAGTAAACTGTAGTCTTTGTAGGGAGGCCCCAGGTCAGGGGACAGCTCCCCAGCCCCTTGCATAGGGATTTTTGATCACATGTTGGTGGGGCCAATGAGAGAGAACTGAGAACTGATGGTATGTGCCCATCATCCTTCCATGCTCAGAGAGAGGATGGAGCTTGGGTTGGATTAGATGAAGGGAGAGAGATGTCAACAGGAGTCAAAAATTCAAATGTTCTCAGGGGCCAGCCAGAAGCTTCCAGTTTACAACCTTTGGACTAGAAGCAAAAGCAAAGGAACTGGGAGGGAGGAAGGAGAAGTGGAGTCGGAGTGGGAGATGGACCATCCCAAATATAAGGAATGGCATTGCCAAGCAAGAGGCAGCTAGCTCAGGTGTCACCAGGAGCAGCTGTCACTACTCACAGTGACATTGATGGTGACTGATGGCACATGTGGCCTTGTTAGCTTCCTCTTCCACAGAAAGGCAGAAGCAGTCTACCCGGATACGGTGGCACTGACCTTCGACCCCATCCATCAGTGGCTGTCCTGCGTGTATAAGGACCACAGCATCTACATCTGGGATGTCAAAGACATCAACAAAGTAGGCAAGATGTGGTCGGAGCTCTTCCACAGCTCCTACGTCTGGAACGTGGAGGTGAGTCCCTGTTTTCTTCCCTCTGCCCCTGCTCGGCTCCCATCTGGGGCTCATCTGGGGAAAGCTTCCGCAGTTTAGGGAACCCATTCAGCTCTTCCTTCACAAGATCCCAACTTTGTGCCAGATGCTGTTCTATCTAGGTGCTGGAGACACAGCTGGGAAGGAAACTGATGAAAGTCCTGCATTTGGGGGGGAGAGTAAACCCACACGTCATCAACACTAACCAAGCAGCACTACCTCTCCAAAGAAAAATAAAACAGCGTAGGGCAAAAGGGATCAAGGGTGCTATTCTAGAGAGGGGAATGATCAGGGAAGTCCTCTCTGAGGACATGACATTCAAGCAGAGACCTGCAGGAAGCGAGGCATGTGGCCACTGGGGAGAACAGTGTCAAGAGCATGTGTACCTTGGAGAGCTTGCTGTGGAGGCCATTTGTGTAGTTTAGTGCTTTTCTAAGTGTTGAAGTTTTCTGAGAATGAGTCTTTGGGATGTTTTCATTCTCTAAAGCTGTTCTAATTCCTTGCACATAAGACAACCAGTGGGGAAATAGTTATATTCTACCTTTTTTTTCTTTTTTTGTCCCTCAAATTTCTTACTGATAGAGCACTTGTCCTAGAGAAATTATGTTTTTGGTGGCCCAGTTCACAACTGGGAGAAATAACTTGATCTGTTTGAATAAGCATTATTTAGCCCTTTGACTGCTTGAATCCATCTGCCTTCGTAGATCTGAGTTTTCTGCTGATAGCACTTTTCTCTTAACAAGCATGTTGTTTAAATAACTTTAAATTTTTGTATATAAATATATTCTCTTTGAAAAACAGGTGAAATATTTCAAAGCTAAAGACTGTTTTGATCACTTCCCTATCCCCCAATCCTGCTCTCTCTCACCTTCACCTTTGTTGTTGGTTTAGTATATGCTCTTTCAGTTCATTTTCTTTGCATCCACCTGTTATTTATATATCTGTCTCTTCAACAAAAATATCTGTGGGTGCATCTTTTTATCAGTTCTGGAAAGAACAGCCAGTACAGACTTAATAATTGCCTCTACCCTGTTCTTTCTCTTCATCTGTAACTCCAATGTCCTGTCTCTATCCCTCATACTTTTTATAAATAGAACAGATCTAGAAAACCACACAAAAGAAATATACAGTTTATTAATAATTGTTAGCAGCTATTGGTGCTCAATGCATAGATCCATTTATTCCTTGGGGGTTGCAATATGGTGATATTCTAATTCTATCATTTCTTTTTATTAGTTGGACTACTTATATGAAGAAACAATTCCCCTCATCTACCATTTGGTCACCCAGTGGTACACTTCATATAGGAAAGGCAGGATAAATGCTTGATTCTTTCCCTTTATTTACCAGTTTTCAAGATAATGAATTGGTTCCCTGTCCTCTAAAGGTAACTAGTTGTTTTTATTTAATATCATTCTAAACTCATATATGTAAATATATTGGATATATTTTATATATTGCAATTATTATTGCAATTATTAACATTATTAAAGCTCAAATTGTCCCATCTTTGACCAGTGGGAGCATCTTTAAGTTGGCTCCTGAGTCCTTTGGACATGACCCTAGTAATCTTTCTTTGGTAGCTTCCTTGCTATTGGAGATGACGAGATGTTCCAGTTGCGTCTTGTACATTTCCTGTCCCAGACCTGGAATCAACCATTTCTTGAAGAAGCCCTGAGTTTTTGTTTTGTTTTCAGTGTGAACTGGTATTTCAAATCCACTGTCTGAGTGCTGGGGATGCTCATAGGTATTGGATTGATCCTTCCAGAATCCTAAAGACACGGGGGATGATGGAATTAGGATATCTCCCCAGTTAATCATTTACTTATTCCCACATTATATGTACAACAGTCTGAGAATGACGATTACTCAATTTTGAAAAGAGTTTAAAACTATTTTTTTGCCTATGTTCTCTCCATTCGCCCCCATTTTTAAAAATAGTTATACTATTTCTGTGTGATTTGATCATTATATACCATTATATACCACATTCTCTTCCTTATGACCCCATTTATTTGGGGGAGGGTAATAAGTGTACACATATATTGTGGTAAAATACACATAGCATAAAATTCACCATTTAAATAATTTTAAAATGTACAATTCAGTGGCATTCAATACATTCGCAATGTTATACAACCATCCCTACTATCCAGCACTGGAACATTTTCATCACCTCAAAAGGAAACTCTGTACCCAAGCAACCAATCCCTTTTCCCACTTACCCAACCCTAATCTGCTTTCTGTCGCTATGAATTTGCCTGTTCTGAATATTTCATACAAATGGAAAAATAAAATATGTAGACTCTGTGTCTGGATTCTTTCACTTAATGTTTTCAAGGTTTATCCATGTGGTTACATGTTTCGGTACTTCATTCCTTTTTTAGGGTTGAATAATATTCCATTGTATGGATATACCATGTTTTGTTTATCTGTTCATCAATTGATGGATATTTGTGTTGTTTCCATCCTCTGGCTTTATGAATAGTGCTGCTATGAACGTTCATGTACAAGCTTTGTTTGAACATCTGTTTTCAGTTCTTTTGGGTGGTATACCTGGTGGGCAGAATTGCTGGGTCATATGGTAATTCTGTGTTTAACTTTTTGAGGAACCCCCAAGCTTTTCCCAGCAGCTGCATCATTTTACATTCCCACTAGCCGTACTCCACATCCTTACCAACACTGTTTTTTTTTGATTTTTGAAGTATAGCCATCTTAGTGTTTGTGAAATGGTAGTATATTGTGGTTTTGACTTGCATTTCCCTAATGGTTAATGATACTGAATTTCTTTTTATGTGCTAGTTGGTAATTTGTATATCTTTGAAGAAATATCTATTCAAATATTTTGTCCAATTTTTACTTGGGTTGTCTTTTTGCTTTTGAATTGTAAGAGTTCTTTACATATTCTGGATATCCTTATTAGATTTATGATTTACAAATATTTTCTTCCATTTTTGTGTTATTCACTTTCTTGTATCCTTTGATGTACAAAGATTTTTAATTTTGATAAAGTTCAATTTATTTTTTTCTTTTATTGCTTGTATCTTTGGTGTCATAACTAAAAAACCATTGCCAAATCCACAACCATGAAGATTTACTTTTCTTCTAAGGGTTTTGTTATTTTAGCTCTTCCATTTAGGTCTTTGGTCTCTTTTGAGTTAATTTTTGTTAACTTTTATACTTGAAGCAAGGGTCCAGCTTCATTATTTTGCATGTGGGTATATAATTCCAGCACTGTTTATTGAACGGACTATTCTTTCCCCTTGGATAATCTTGGCACACTTGTTGAAAATCAATTGACCATAGATGTATGGATTTAATTTTGTACTCTCAGTTATATTCCATTGATGTATGTCTATCTCTATGCCAATGGCACAGAATTTTGATTACTGTAGCTTTGTAATAAGTTTTGAAATTAGGAAGTGTGTTTCCTACAACTTTGTTCTTCTTTATCAATATTGGCACTATTTGGGATCAGCTTTTCTGTTTCTGAAAAAAAAACCAAACAACAACTTTATCTCCATTGTAATTTTTATCTTCTTCTTGCCAGCCCTTGGTTTAGTTTGCTCTTCTTTTCTAGTTCCTTAAGGTGAGACATTATTGATTTGAGACTTTCTTGATGGAGGCATTTACAGCTATAAATTTCCCTCTGAGTATTGCTTTTGCTGCATTCCATAAGTTTTGGTATATTGTGTTTTCATTTTCACTTGTGTCAAAGTATTTTCTAATTTCCCTTTGATTTCTTCACTGATCCATTGGTTGTGTAACAGTGCGTGATTTAATATTCACATATTTGTTAATTCTCCAAATTTCCTTCTGTTATTTGTAATTTCATTCTGACTGTCGTTAGATTGTTTGTGTGATTACAGTCTTTTAAAATGTATTGACTTCTTTTGTTACCTTATAGGTGGTCTATTCTGGAGAATGCTCCATGTTTACTTGAGAAGAATGTGGGTTATGCCGTTATTGGGTGGAGTATTCTTTACATATCTGTTAGTCTGTTTGGTTTATAGTGTTTTTCTAGTCCTCTGTTTCCTTATTGATAATTTCTTATAACTATCTTTTATTGAAAATGGAATGTTGAAGTCTTCAACTGTTATTATAATGCTGTTTCCAATTCTGTCAGTTTTTGCTTCGTGTATTTTGGTTCTCTGCTCTTATGTGTGTGTTTGTATTATATCTTCTTGATGGTTGACCCCTTTATCAATATATAATGCCCTTCTTTGTCACTTGTAACAGTTTTAAAAAAATTTTTTTGTAAATATTTATTTATTTTTGAAAGAGAGAGACAGAGTGTGAGTGTGGGGATGAGGGGGCGGGGGGCAGAGAGAGAGGGAGACACAGAATCTGAAGCAGGCTCCAGGCCCTGAGTTGTCAGCACAGAGCCCAACAGGGGCTTGAACCCATGAGCAGTGAGCTCATGACCTGATCCAAAGAGGGATGCTCAACTGACTGAACCACCCAGGCACCCCCACTTGTAACAGTTTTTGACTTAAACTCTATTTTGTCTGATACTACTATATACATGCAAATTTCTTTTCTGGTTACTATTTGTATGGAGTATCTTTTTTTTTTTTTTTTAATATATGAAATTTATTGTCAAATTGGTTTCCATACAACACCCAGTGCTCATCCCAAAAGATGCCCTCTTCAATGCCCATCACCTACCCTTCCCTCCTTCCCAGCCCCCCATCAACCCTCAGTTTGTTCTCAGTTTTTAAGAATCTCTTATGCTTTGGCTCTCTCCCACTCTAATCTCATTTTTTTTTTTTTCCGTTCCCCTCCCCCATGGGTTTCTGTTAAGTTTCTCAGGATCCACATAAGAGTGAAAACATATGGTATCTGTCTTTCTCTGTATGGCTTGTTTCACTTAGCATAACACTCTCCAGTTCCATCCACGTTGCTACAAAGGGCCATATTTCATTCTTTCTCATTGCCACGTAGTACTCCTGTATGGAGTATCTTTTTACATACCTTTACTTTCACCCTGTATGTGTCTGGATATAAAGTAGCCTCTTATGGACAACAGAGATGGATCTTTTTTTAATGAAGTCTGCCAATAATTTCCTTTTTATTACAGAGTTTAATCCCTTTACATTTAAGGTAATTACTCCTAAGATGGGATTTATTTTTATTTTCTTCTTTTCTTGCCTATCTCATAATTTTTTTTTGTTGAAACCTAGATATTTTGATTTTTATAATGTGATGACTCTGGAAATCAAATTCTTCTCCTCCACGCTGGGGTTTGTTGTGTGGGTTGTAGTTGTTTAGTGGTTTTTCTGAACTGTTTTTGTAAAGATTGTGTTCTTTTTCATGTGTAGTCACTAAAGTCTTTCCATTATCTGAGATGTCGGCTGTCGTGATTTGACAGCAGTTTCCTTAAATGTCAAAATGCAGCAGCTTCTTTCTTTTTTAAGCTCTCCCTGGTTATTGTAAGTTAGATTCCAGAGTTCTGAAAAAGTTGATTCTGACAGTTTTTTGGAGCTCAAGTTTGTTTTGGTGGAGGGATAGCTTTTTGGAGTTCTCCCCACTGTGCCGTTTTCAGTGATGTCACTTAACCCTCATTTATTCTTTGTTCTACGAGTAACTATATATTTAATCTATGTTGATGTCTCTAGTTGTTTTTGTTGTCTGGAGCTCCTTCTTTTTTTTTTTTTTTTGAGAGAGAGCACGGGGGAGGGGCAGAGAGAGGGGGACAGAGGATCTGAAACAGGCTCTGCACTGACAGCACAGAGCCCAATGTGGACCTTGAACTCACGAGCCATGAGATCATGATCTGAGCCAAAGTCAGACGCTTAACCGACTGAGCCAACCAGGTGCCCCTGGAGCTCATTCTTTAGAAGATTTGTCAGGGGGCGCCTGGGTGGCTCAGTCGGTTGGGCGGCTGACTTCGGCTCAGGTCATGATCTCGCGGTCCATGAGTTCGAGCCCCGCGTCGGGCTCTGTGCTGACAGCTCGGAGCCTGGAGCCTGTTTCAGATTCTGTGTCTCCCTCTCTCTGACCCTCCCCCGTTCATGCTCTGTCTCTCCCTGTCTCAAAAATAAATAAAACGGGGGCGCCTGGGTGGCTCAGTCGGTTAAGCGTCTGACTTCGGCTCAGGTCACGATCTCGCGGTCCGTGAGTTCGAGCCCCGCGTCGGGCTCTGGGCTGATGGCTCAGAGCCTGGAGCCTGCTTCTGATTCTGTGTCTCCCTCTCTCTCTGCCCCTCCCCCGTTCATGCTCTGTCTCTCTCTGTCTCAAAAATAAATAAAATGTTAAAAAAAAAAATTTAAAAAAAAAATAAAAAATTTAAAAAAAAAAATAAATAAATAAATAAAACGTTAAAAAAATTTAAAAAAAAAAGAAGATTTGTCAGGAACAGTTCATGGGGACAGTATCTCCCAATATGAGTTTTTGCATATTGGTAAGTTTATATTTGCCCTTTATACTTGAAAGTCACTCCTGCTGGATAGAAAATGTTTGGCTCATGTTTTCTTTCCTTGTCTCTCTTAAATACATTATTTCATTTTCTTATGGTTATTGAAATGTCTGATTGTTTTCCCTTTTAAGTCACTTTCTGTGCTTGCCTAGAAGCCCAAAGGATTTCTTTCTTTTACTTTTAGGCCTAGTAATGTTACTCTAGAGTATATCTTGGTATCAGTTTTTATAGGTAGACATATTCCTGCTGTATACATTTTAGTATTTCTCTTCCCTTGATTTGGTTTTCTTCAGGGATTTCTATTATCTATATGTTGGATTCTCATTGCCTAGCTCCAGTAGTGTCACTTTTTCTCAAATCCTTTTAGTTCTTTCATCATTTGTTTTATTTTTAATAATTTCCCCCTTTTAGGGGCGCCTGGGTGGCTCAGTTGGTTAAGTGTCCGACTCTTGGTTTCAGTTACGTCATGTGATCTCATGGTTTGTGGGTTTAAGCCCCGCATTCTGCCTCATGCTGACAGTGTGGAGCCTGCTTGGGATTCTCTCTCTCTGCCCCTCCCCCTCTGGCCCCCTCTGTCTCTCTCTCAAAATAAATAAATAAACTTAAAAGATTAAAAAAAAAAAAAAAAGCCCCCTTTTTACCTATTTCTTCATGCCTTACCTTTTTGTGTTTATTCGCTTTTGGATTCCTTCTAATTTGGTTTTTATTCCTGAAATGATCTCTTCATTTATTTCTAACTCTGAATTCTGTCATCTTATTTCTGAATTTCCTAATTGGGAAATTGTTTTGTTTTGTGGAAATATGTTTCTGGTGTGCTTTCTTTCTCTTCCTTTTATTTTAAAGGGTAACTTTGTTTGGGACTGGAGTTTGGTCCTTTCTTGTTTTCATTTTTAGAAATGGTATAGTTCATGGGGCACCTGGCTGGCTCAGTCCGTAGAGCCATGATCTGAGGGTCATGGAGTTTGAACCCCACCTTGGGTGTAGAGATTACTTAAATAAAAATAAAAACAAAAGTTGGTGTGGTTGAGGGCAGATTTTCTAGCTTCCCAAGAAAGGATTCCATCTTCTATGATTTTTATACTATTTAAAAAAAATATGGCAGCTTGCTTTCTGATATTTCCTTATTATGTTCCTATTTATGTGTTGTGCCCCTACCTTTTTCTAAGCCTCCTCTTTACTCTGGCTCTCCAGTGTCTATCCTGATCAGTCTTGTTTTCCCTCTGGGTGGGCCTTTGGCCATGGGTGAGAGCCATGGCAGGTCAGTGTTAAGAGTTCACAGGATCTTCACAGCTCCAGCCCCTTCCGACCTAATTGCCAAAGCACACACTCAACCACTATTGGAGTGGATAAAACCCTCCCAGTTTGAACTGCTGTTCAATTTGAACTGTTGTACTTTCCCTGTGAATACCCGTTGGCTACTTTGGGGTTATCCTTTGTTGGGTAACCACAGAGTTACTCAAAGAACAACAAAGTTGCTTCCTTCTGTGTTCTCTCATATACATGTTGACAAACTACTGGAGGTATTTAGTCCCTACCTGCTTGTATTTTGGGAGTTATGAGAATATCGCATCACCTAATTTTGCTGTAAGTGTTGTCTGTGGGGTTTTGGTTTTGATATCTGGTTGCTCATTTTGATGTGGCGATTTTAGATTAAAAATCTGTGCTACTGCTGTTATCATTTCTTCAGAACCCGGTTTTCCAGATTTGAAATCTCTCTATATGTCATCTTTTTGACTGTCTGACCTGCATTTTGCTTCTAGAAATAGTTCTATTTTGTTGTTTTTCAACCCTGCTTGGTTAGTCTTTATAGTTTATGGTCAGCTAGTCATACTTTTACTCTTGTCAAAGCTCTTCTATTTCTTTAAGCATGTTAAACATAGTTATTTTATGTTCTGTGTGATAATTCCAGTATTTGAAGCTGGATGGCTATTTCTGCTGCTTCTTGCTCATGGTACCTTGTTTCCTTTTGTGCTTAGTGACTTTTGATGGAGCTGCCCATTTGCCTTGGAAATTTACGTGTGGGGATGTTTCATGGCCTGGGCTGAAGATGGGGCATGGACAATATATAGTAGCATTCGGTGTCCTTGTTTTCTTGTTCATTTTTAACATAGAAGGCATTATGCCATGCCTATTTATCTGCCACATACTTTTTGTCACCAAAATGCACTAGTATATCATAATGCTGCCACTGACATGGTTGTAATGAATCGCCCTTTGCCTTGTTCTCTGGGGACTGTAGGTGTATCCGGAGTTTGAAGATCAGAGAGCTTGTCTACCATCAGGATCTTTTCTTACTTGCTCCTCAGACAACACCATCCGCTTTTGGAACATGGATAGCAGCCCTGACTCTCACTGGCAGAAAAATATCTTCAGTAATGTGAGTGGCTCAATTATGAACCATATTTTAGGAGGAACTGAGACATACTTTAAGTAGGATATAGGGACAAGAGGGGGTCTTATGGACCTTGGTGTTAAGTTTCACTGAGGGCAAGAAGCAGGAAGCAAGACCGGTCACACTCTGTCGCCCTCTCTCTTGTCTCTCACTCTCTCCCTCTTTTTCTTTCTGAGGTAGTGTGGTCTGTCCTCTTTGCTTCTCTCTGCCCATCAGCTCCTGCTTTCTAGGTGTGTCAACACAGCTACTCCAGGCAACCTGACATATTCAGTAGAAATGAAATTGTTCCCCAGGTCTTGAGTCGGAACTCTCTGGAAGAACACCTGACAGACCAAATCAGGGAGGGGCTTCCCCTGTCTAGCTAACTGCCACACAGTGAAGCCTTGGGTGAGGGTGCTGGCAGCGTCCCAAAGAGAGCCATGATGTTGGGAGGGCTGAAGAAATGGTTGATATTGCTAGGTCAGTGAGGGAGCTTCTCTTAAGAGCTGAGATCTGATTCATGCATTCATTTATTCTGCAGATGCTTAGTAAGATCTATGCTAGGTGCTATGCTGCATGCTGGGGACACATCAGTGACTAAGACCCTCCTTCTGCCCTTGTGGCTCCCACAGTCTAGAAGGGAGAGGCACCAATAACTGCACAAATTATGGTATAATCATAAGCATGATAAGCATGGAAATAAATTGTGAAGTGTTAGTAGGATATGTAACAGTGTCATCTGATTTTATCTGTAGTGTGAGGGGCAGTTTCCTGGAGGAGGAGACAACTGAGCTGAGATGTGGAGAATAGGGATGAGCAAAGAGGGGAGGGGAGAGCGTCCTACACCAAGGGAATAGCCTGTGCAAAGGCCCTGAGGTGAGAAAGAGTTTGGGGAGTTGGAAAACCTGAGCAGTCACTGTGGCTGGAACAAAACAGGCCCTTAATGCAGGGTGTGTGTAGCAGGTGCCCTTTTACTCCCCTCACCCCCCCCCCCCCACCCAGTACTACCACCTTCTCTTCTGCACCTGTGTGATATACATGTTATATTTGTCTGCATACAATAGAAAAACTCAAAGCCAAGAGGAAAAGTTTGGTTTTCTGACTCATAAAAATAGTCTGGAGGTCACCAGTCCAGGCTGTTTTGGCAGCTGCAGGAAGCCCTTAGAGACCCGAGAGCCTTTAGCTGTCCACACTGCCATTTTGGAGTCATCCTTGTCCTTGTCATCCAGTATGGCTGCGGGAGCTCCAGGCAGCAGGACGGAGGAAAAGGAAGCAGAGTGTTCTCACTTGTTTTATATCTCATTGACCAGAATGTATCCACAGAGCGTCACCCAGCTGCCAGGGGGACTAGGAAACAGTCACTCTGAGTAGCGAAGGTCAGATTTGGAGTTCTGGAGCTAATGAAGGACGGGAGGCCGGCTGTGGGGAGACAGGACTGCAGAGGTGCTTTGGCGCTTCCAGAGCACTGACCTCAGCCCTCTCCCTCCGCAGACCCTGCTGAAGGTAGTGTACGTAGAGAATGACATCCAGCACCTGCAGGACACGTCGCACTTCCCAGACCGGGGGGGTGAGAACGGGACGCCTGTGGACGTGAAAGCTGGGGTGCGGGTCATGCAGGTCAGTCCTGATGGCCAGCACTTGGCTTCAGGCGACCGAAGTGGAAATCTGAGGCAAGTGAGCCCTGGAGGGTGATTAGCAGACACTTCCCAGCTCAGGCTTGGATGCTCGGTGGGGTGAAGGAGCCCTGGCCTCGGCACCCCCGCCGGCCCACTGGGAATGAGGGACTGTGACTAGCAAGCTGGAAAGCAGCTGTCCCTGACGACTTTAAGCTAAGAAGCATCTTCCGGAGGGCTGATATAGGGCAGCCACGGGGACCTCCGCAGCTGGGGCTTGTGAACTGTGCCCTTGTTGTAGACAGGCACACATGTGTGACTTTAGGGTAGGGGGACAGTTCCAGACAGAGAGGATGCCAGCTGGAGCGTGGGGGGTCCTGGTGGCATGGGGGTGGGGGGGGCAGGAGGATGGGACATATGAGGGCTCAGGCTGTTTTCCCACACTGTAGAGGTTTTTTAAGATGTCACCGGCCCAATAGGCGCTGACAGAATATGAACCCCATCACGAGGTTTAAGTTGACAAATGTCAGCTGTGACCACTTGGGTGCTGAGACTGGAGGAGTGAAAGGGATAGGGAGCTGGAGAGCAGGTGCTCCATGAAGGGGCAGCCACCGTGTGGCAGCAGGAGTGCAGGCTGCATTGTCACATGTTCCCATCGTCCAAGTAGAGCAAAGGGCTGAGTTTTCTCTGTGAAATTCTTTGATTTTTAAATGCTGGCAACTGTTTGGACACCAATCACCGTGTGAGGCAAACCGAATGTGTCCGTGGGCCATTCACACTGACTGCGCTCTGCTGTGAATGGTGAAAACAGCAGCGAGCCAACGTGGATGTAGCACTCTTCCCTGGCTGGCCACTGGCTTGACACTTACTCCTTTCACCCACCCTCTGGTGGAAATGCTGCTCTTAGCAGCTGGTTTCTAGATGGGTTAACTGAGGCAGGAGAGGCCAGTGGCTAAGCTAAGATGACAGGTAGACTGAAGGACCTGGAGTGACTGTCTCTTATGTCATCCTAGAGCGCGTGTTGTTTGGTTTCATTTGGAGAGAATGAGGAAAGTTTAGATTTGAGAGTCTTTAAGAATGAGAGATAGGAATCAAATGTCCCATACCTATAGGTCCTATCCTTGAGCATGACCTCTGACCCCTGGCCCCAGCCCCACCCCCAGGAATCACCTCTGATATAGCCCTGTCCTAACCCCTGTTCTCCCAGAGGACTGTCCTAGTCCTGGCCCATGGAACCATAAGGGGCTGGGTGCTGCTTAGGTGGTCTAGGCTTGGCACTGCTACCTTTAAGATAGCTGGTTTCTAGAGGAGAAGAATGATTGGGCATCTGGATTAGCTGGCTGGGGCGGGAATTTCCCACATTGCCCGGCGGGTTGCTCTGACCTTTTCTAGCAGTTGCAGAACACCTAGCGCTGAGGGGTGGGGGCTCCGGGCAGGGTACAGCGGACAGCGTATGTCTCCCAGGATCCACGAGCTACATTTCATGGACGAGCTGGTCAAGGTGGAGGCCCATGATGCTGAGGTGCTGTGCCTGGAGTACTCCAAGCCTGAGACAGGTAAACCTGTGTGGGGTGAGGGGCAGGTAGGGGGAAAGCAGGAGAGGTTTGAGGGGCTCTGGGGAGAGACTGCAGAGCTGGGGGAATGGCCCCTTGCGGGCTTTGAGGCCAGGTGGCTGCAGTCACAGCACCAAAGACCCCTTTTTCGAGGCCTGGAAAGCTCAGTCACATTGTTCTCTGGGAGGCCAAGGCATCAGGCAGCCTCCTGAGAACCCAGTGCCACCCTGTCCACTCACAGGACTGACCTTGCTGGCCTCAGCCAGTCGGGACCGACTGATCCACGTGCTGAATGTGGAGAAGAACTACAACCTGGAGCAGACCCTGGACGACCACTCCTCCTCCATCACGGCCATCAAGTTTGCTGGTGAGTCCTTTCCTTCCTGCTTCGCCTGCCTTGGTTGGTGCACCCCTTTGGCTACACGTAATAACAAGACTCCCTTTAGTTTGAACAAAAAAGGGAAAAGCAAGCTCTGGATTCAGGCCCAGCTGGATCCAAAGGTTGATTTATTCTATTATTATTATTTTTTAAAATCATCAAGACTCCCTCTGTCAGCTACACCTTTCTGTGGTGGGCAGCATCTGGGTGTCACTGTGCCACTCGAAGGAGATTTCCCCTCTTCCTATCAATTTTGGCAGAAATTGGGAGCTGAATTCCCTTGTGCAGGCTTGAGGCACCTGCCCTTTTCAGAACAGTTATCGGTGCCGGGGCTTTGGGGTGTTTTCTTGGGCCAGGTCTGTCTCACGTGCCCCCACCCCACACCTGCCTCCACCCCTGATCCAGAAGGACTGGCATTAGGTGGATGCCATTCCCCACAAAGAAATCGGGGTGCCAATCCTGTGAGAGGACAGCGGGATGGGCACTGGTGACTTTGGCAGAAAAATAGGTGACTGCAAAGGTTGCCGGGAGCTAATTCTGTGCTGGGGAGGATCCTTGCACTGCAGTTAGTCCATTCCTTACCTCATTTACAGCGAGAGTCACACAGCAGTAGGTGCAGGCTTAGGATCTTGCCTTGGGCTGCCCTCCAAAGTGCATACTCAGCCAGGAAATCAAAGGGATTCCCTTTAGACTCAAAAGATTCAGTATGAAGGTTTGGCCCTAAGGAATTCCAAGGGGAGAGGAGGCAGGTCCTATGAGATTTAATTGATCAGAACCCAAGAGCATATTCAAAACTATATTCCAGAAGAATCTACTCATGAAGAGAATACATCTATGTACTCATTCCAAGTTCTTGACTACGAAGAGTTTTTATTTTTACATATAATCTTGTGACTGAGAATGTATTAATGTCCCTTGATCCTCTCTGCTTTCTGCCCTACCTCTCCGTAGCCAAAACAAGTTAACAATGGACAAAAACAAGTTAACAATGTTTGACGTGTCTTGATGAAGACAACCAAAGCTGATCAGCTAAAACTTTCAGACATCTTTAAAAACCTGTTCATTCCATGGGATAGAGTTAGTTAGAATAAATCAGCAAGTCTAGCAGTTTGGCCAGCAGTGACATCAACTTTCACGAATGGTCTAGATCCAAGAGAGGTGATGACTGGCCAAGGGGTGGCCCAGGAGTTGGTCCTTAAGGCCATCTCCTGAAAGGTGTGGGCTTTCATTAGAACCCCCAGCCAGTCTGAGAGGATGTAACTCCTAACCCCAGTTCCTGAGTGCCCTGCTGTGGCTGAGCTATGCTCAAAACGCTGATAATTTTAGTATAAACTGGGCTCCAGCCAGTCGAAACCTGACTGAAACTGCCCTGCTAAGGTAAGATTCAGTCTTTAACAGTTTTATCTGAAAAATATCCAAACAAATGAATACAATACAGATAGTTTACAGAACAGTACAATGAACTTCCACATCAAGGTACTTAATCAGTACATATGAACTAGAACAGACACACCCATTGTTTATAACCAGTGACTTGTGTCCTAACAGTGCTAGGTCCTTGGACTCCCCACCCCAGGTTAAGAAGCAGAACATTACCAGTAACTTACAGGCTTCTTTGGGTCCCTCCCAGGTTACACTTCCTCCCCAACACAGGGTCACTGCCTTCTGTGAGCCAGTGACTCCTGCTTGAGTAACATCTTAACTTGTGCATCAGGCCTGAGCCCTTTCAAATGTCCTGCAGTGAAGCAAGGACACTGTGCTTAGATCTGTGCTTAGCAAGGCTCTAAGTGTTTTGTATCTGTTCTGTCTTTATATTCTCACCAGAACTCTAAGGTATTTGCTGTTATTATTCTAATTCTATAAAGAAAGAAGAAAAGCAAGGATATTTATAGTGCTTACTGGGTGGCAGCCACTGTTCCACAGGCTTCACACAACTTCGTGGGGGCAAGGGCTGTCATAGTCCTGTTGTACAGACAGGAAACTGAGGCATGGAAAGGAAGCCTGGGTTTGGAGCACAGTGTTTGGCCAGAGAATGCCTGGGTCTAATACTGGCCCTGTCCGGACTCTCTGTGCTCTAGAACAAGGCCTGTGTGACTCTAAGCCCCTGGGTTCACATTTGTACAGTGGGGTGGCTAGTGAGCCATCAGAAGGGGATGCGCGATGCGCATGTGGCAATGGGGCCTGGCCTGACGTGCATGTGGGTGTTCTGATTGTTCATGATGGCATGAGCCTCCCAACCCTCTGCGTGTCTCCACTTGCTCCCCGCTTTGGTCCCGCCTCCACACTGCTGCCCTAATCACCTTTCCAAATCCCAAATCAGACGTGGTGCCCCTTCCGTGTCTCTGACATGTTTCCCTGTCTGCCCTTGCTCTGCAGAGACCTGCCAGGCCACTGCTCCACCTGTACCCCCCTCATACACACAGCTTACATCTTGGAGTCCTACCTGCACCCAGCACCCACTCTCCTCCTCCGGGAATCCGGAGTTCCCTTGCAGTGAGTTCCCTGGCTAGGATCCCCTGGCCCCAGTCAGACTCAGCAGGGGCCCAGCCTTGCCTAATGCACTACCTCCTTCTCCTCCAGGCAATAGAGACATCCAGATGATCAGCTGTGGGGCTGACAAGAGCATCTACTTTCGCAGTGCCCAGCAGGTAGAGTGGGTTGGCCTCCTTGAGGGCTGGGGTGGGAAACTTGTCAGGGGTGTCCTCTGAAGGCCCTGCTGCCCTGCCAGGCCTCAGATGGACTACACTTTGTCCGTACCCACCACGTGGCAGAGAAGACCACCTTGTATGACATGGACATCGACATCACCCAAAAGTATGTGGCCGTGGCCTGCCAGGACCGCAATGTGAGGTGAGGAGCTGGGCTCTTAGCCCAGCCTGGTTTCTGAGTAGGACCTGTGTAAGACCTAGTCGGTTCTGTCTGCTCATGATCTCCCTGCCCTCTTCCCCCTCCTCATCTGGACCCTAAAGAGCTGGGTTGGGTAGAGGGACCCAGCAAGTGTTTCTTAGGAACTGGGCTCACCCAGGCCCAGCCTCCGGGTCAGCAGAGGGTTCCTGCTGGCTCTCCAGAAGCCCATGTGGGGTGACTAGGAGGCGCTGATGTGGCTCATAAATTCATTCATTCACCTACATTCCCTGAGCACCTGTCCGGGAGGGTAGTGCAGGAGACACAGCAGTGAGCAGGGCAGCCCCAGGTCCTGCCTTCAGGGAGCGGTCAGGGCTAGGGGAGTCCAGTGGATCTGGGGGACCCTGGGGAAACCCCTGATCCTACCTGGGGATCAAGCAGGGCTTGATGGAAAGAACATCTGAGCTGAGACTGGGAAGGATGTGGAGGAGTGAGCCGGGGGAGGGGAGAGAGGGATTGTGCAGAGGGGAGAGCATGTGCAAAAAGGTTCTCCACCCTTTCACTTGCTCATTCAGATTGAGTGCCAGCACTCCGCTTGCTCTGTAGTGGGGAAGACAGATGTTAACAGACATTAACTCAACGGATACCCCAATACATAACTTCCCTGACCTCAGCCTGAGAGGACATCTCATTTTCTAAGATGGTATTTCAGTCCAGGCATCAGATGGGAGATGAGAGGTGGCAAGGGGCCTCCAGGAGAGAGGAAGATGGTAGGTAAGGCTAGGACCAGAATGCAAGAGGGGGCAGGTGGGCAGGGCCACCACTGGCCACATTATGCCCCCACCTCCCCAGAGTCTACAGCACCGTGAATGGGAAGCAGAAGAAGTGCTACAAGGGCTCCCACGGTGACGAAGGGTCCCTGCTAAAGGTGAGTAGCTGGGGCCCTTGGCGTGAAGACCACACACATCCCCCCTGTCTGTCAGCTGCCCTCATGGGCCACCCGAGACATGTGTCATCCTGGGTACCTGATCAAAAGATCACAGGCTGGCACCCACTCCGGCCTAGCTGACCAGGGTTGCCTGGGAACTGGGGGTATCACAGACTGTTTTACCTCTATTTACTGAGCCCTTTTCCCAAGTGGGGACATTTAAGTGGCTTCTGTTTTCAGTGGCCACGGTGTGGTGGGAACAACCAAAGACCTGGGCTCCCTTATCAGACTTGCTCCCTGCTGTGTTATCAGGACAAGATTGGGGGACCTTCTCAGAGCCTCTGAAGTAAGGGGGGTTGTGTTGAGTTCAGGCTTTAAGGTGAGACTCGCAGCTCTGCCTCAGGCTGTGACCTGGGCACGTGTCATCTCCTCTGGAGCCTGTCTCATCGCCTGTAAAATGCAGCTAGAAAGAGCCCCTATCATAGGGTTGTTCTCTGGAAGAAATCAGTTTGCACACGCAGAGTGTTTAGCGCAGAGCCTGGGTGGTAACTTTTTCACCCATGAAATGGAGGCAGGAGTTCTTATCCTAAGCAGGGTGTATGTCCTGAGGGCACCTGGGACGAGTCAGCGTGCCAGGCATCCCGCATGAGAGGGTCCTCCGTCAGCAGAGGCTGTGACATTTGACCCAGGCCTCGCCATAGTGAAGAAGCAGGCAGCCTAACTGTCATGTGGGTCCTTTTCTCGGCAGGTCCACGTGGACCCCTCAGGCACCTTCTTGGCCACTAGCTGCTCTGACAAAAGCATCTCGGTGATTGACTTTTACTCGGGCGAGTGCATTGCCAAGATGTTTGGCCATTCAGGTGGGTGTGCCTCCCTACGTGGGACACCTCCCCATGCGTCCCCACACGGCCTCGTGACTCAGAAGGCCTGCGTGGCTTCTTTGCTCTGCTTTCAGAAATTGTAACTGGCATGAAGTTCACCTATGACTGTCGTCACTTGATCACAGTATCTGGAGACAGGTGGGAAAGGCCTGGAGACTGCCCTTGGCTGGCCTCCCCCTGGGTGTGGGCAGGACCTGTACTGTGGGGAGTGCAGGGGCTCAGACAGTGGGAGCACCGTGCTCCTGGCCTGCCTGTGCAGAGTTCTGCCGAGGGTTCCAGCTTACTGCTCTCTCCTTTGACAGCATGTACCTTGGTGTCACACCCAGCCCTGAGTTCAAACCCCAGATCTGCCACTTAATTTACTTGTGACCTTGAGAACCTTGAGCAGGTCATTTCCCATCTGTTGTTTTTTTTCTCTCTCTCTTTTTAATGTTTATTTTTTGAGAGAGAGAGAGACAGAGTGTAAGTAGGAGAGGAGCAGAGAGAGAGGGAGACACAGAATCTGAAACAGGCTCCAGGCTTCAAGCTGTCAGCATAGAGCCTGACGTGGGGCTCGAACTCAGGACCAGCGGGATCATGACCTAGGCCGAAGTCGGACGCCCAACCGACTGAGCCACCCAGGTGCCCCAGGTCATTTCCCATCTTAAGCCTCAGTTTGCTCCACCAACTACCTAAAAAAATTGTACAGTGAGAATCAAATGGGGATATAAACTCCTTAGCTCATGGTTGGTGGCCAAGGAAGTCCCTTTTGTCTCTCCCTTCAGTTTATTTCAGTCCTTCTCCAGCCCCCTTCCTTGAGTCTTGAGGTCTTCAGAACAGGTCATGGTTTGGTGGAATGGTCTGGACCTACTCAGGGAGTAGACCTGACATGGCCTGGAACCCCTGCACTAAGGTGGTGGGGTGTGTTTTCTGGGAGGGGCCAGGGAATTGGAGTCTTGGCTATGGTAACGTAGGTGGCTTCCAGGGTCACATGGCTTCCGTGTTCACCGTTCCCCCTCCTTCCACATCTCTCTTCGGCCTCTGCAGCTGTGTGTTCATCTGGCACCTGGGCCCAGAGATCACTAACTGCATGAAGCAGCACTTGCTGGAGATCGACCACCGGGAGCAGCAGCAGCAGAACATGAGGGACGGGAAGTGGAGGAGCCAGCCCAGGTCCTGGCAGTGATCCAGCCGTCCCCCACTTGCCTGTCTGCTAGAGGAATGTCTTCCTGCCCTGGGCCCCGTGAGGAGTGAGGCTGAAGACATAGCCATGGCCAGCACAGCCGTAGGCCCTACCTTTTGTGCACCTGTGGCCGAACTGGGGAGACAGACTTTGAATAGAAAGTTATGGTAGTACACGTGAGAAGGGGCTTGAAGTGGAAGAGCGAAGTGCCTGGAGAGCCTGTGAGCACTGCGATGGAGGGAAGCTCGGGGGACTTTGGGGACCAGAGGAGGCAGAGGAGGCCCCTGACCCAGTGTGCAGTGGGGAGGGACGTAGTCGGGGAAGGCTCCAGTGGAACTGAAGTGTCTTTTTGTTCTTTAAAGCCTTCATGCTGCAAGACCAGTTTTATTTGGAGTGAATTCATGTTCTAACTTTTGGTTGGGGGTTTAGTTTGGAGGTCTCAGCTGAGTGGGAGATTTGAGGGTTTATCCTCTCTTCTGCCTCTAGCGCTGTCCTTGTCTTTCTCTGTCTGGAGGCTTTGCCATTGCCTCCCAAAGGGACCAGGCCTTAACATGAGCTTCCTGTCCTACAGTGGTATTGGAGGTATTGCAGACCTAGGTACCAAGCGAATGAGCAGCTCCCTTTGGCTCCAGGTTTTGAGGCTTACACCCTGTCCTGGGTGCCCTCCGGTGCCTACCTCGTGTCATGTGTGTTTTAGGCTCCTGTGCTCCAAAGGAGATGAAACCTCATTGCTACTCCTACACACACTTCCCAGAAGAGAACCCAGCAGCTTAGTACTCAAGCCCCACTATCTGCTGTGCTTTCTGTCCCATCGCTGTGACTCTGAGAGAGTTTATCTTATTTTTTGAGCCCAGCCTTGTTATATTTCATTCATTGTGGTGATGTTTCCAGCAGAGCAGTGTGGCAGGTGAGACCTCCCAGCATCGTCTTGACAAGGAGTCAGTAATGAGTTCATGTGGAAGCTAGCACAGGGCCCAGCCTGAGGCAGATCCCTGTCCCTCCCACCACCACCCCATTTACCTATTTCTCTCCTTGTTGTCCTCATTTCTGGCTTCAGGCAGGAGACCTATGCATCGGTGCCCAGCGAGATTTGCTCCTTAAGCCCTGGAGAGCAGACGGAGGATGAGCTGGAGGAAGAGTGCGAACCGGAAGAGTTGCTGAAGACGCCATCCAAAGAGAGCTTGGACCCAGGTTGGGAAAGGGGCCCATCCAGAGGGGCCCTATTTTGAACTTGCAGCGTAGGGATCACTGCTGGGTTTCACCCACTACTTGGTTTCCAGGGCCTGGAGGCGAAGTTCAATGATCCTATTAGTCAGTACTCTCACAGTGTAATAGCAACTGGACTCTCATTGGCTTCAGCTGGGAAGATAATTTATTGGGTCATGGACCTGAAAATTGGAGTATTGGCTTGGGGCAGTAGCTGGATTCCAGTCACCAGGTGATGTTAAAGAAACAGATTTTTCTCCGTCTTTTGGCTCTGCTTTTCTCCTATGTTGGCTTTGCTCTCAGGCAGACTCTACCTCTCCTGGGGGCAAAGATTCCCCCAGCAGTGCTGGTGATAAAACCCTATATAGAGAAGAGAGCACCTCTTTCCCAGTAGCTGAAGCAAAATCCTGAGGTCGTGAGTCGTGTTTCTGGTGTGAGTCCTGGTGTGCTTCTGAGTCAGTTGCCGTGATTGGCCAGGCCGGAGTCATGTGGTCATCCCTGAGGGCAGAGGTTTGACTCAGCTCCACTTGAGCCACCTGTCCAAAAAGGGTGGGTGGGGGTGTAAGGGCTGTCTCAGGGGAAAAACAGGGTGCTGTTGACCAAAAGACATCAGATTCTGTTGTTCAGGTGAAAGAATAGTAGCTCGATGACTTCACAGCAGGCCAGACTTCCTCTAAATTTCTGCCCTTCCGCATATCACCTTGGCTTAGGCCCTCATGGTTGCAAGATGGCTGCTTAAGTTGCAGGCATCACAGGCCTCATAGCACACGGCAGTCCCTCCTACAGTCTCCTCTAGAGAGGAAACTTGCCCAGAAGCCCCCGGCAGGCTTCTCTCGGGTCCCATTGGCCATGGTTGCTCCAGCTAAGAGAGGCCAGGTGCTGTCAGTGTGGGGCAGGGGCCTCTGCCAGCAGGGGAGAGCAGGCAGTGGCTGACTAGACAGCTGACTGATAGGCAACAGTAATGTAAGAATTCAGCCTTGGAAAAAAGGGTAAGCAAATCTTCTTTGTTGCCACCCTCACAACCCAATCCCATGTCCTCTGCAGGGTGGCTGTTTTATCAGTTTGGTATGAATCCTTATAGGCCTCTTTCTGAACATTAATGTACGTATGTACACAGCCATCAGAACACACCGTATTTATGTACATAAGTTGTATTCTACTGTAGACACCATTCTGTATCTTTTCCCTCTCAAAATTATCAGCCTGTATGTTGGTGGACACAAAACAGAGGCCTCCCTCTTTTAACCAGCAGGATAATAGGATATTTTTAAAATGATATTCACCTCTGGATGGACATTTAGGGTTTAGACTATACACCATTGCAAGTGATGCCATGCTGACCACTCCAAGGCCTACTCCTTGGGCATGTGTGAGTGTTTCTCCAGGACAGAGGCAAGGGCTGGCACTGCTGGGCCCTGGGGTTAGCACGTTTTTTATTTTAAGAGAACCCCAAAGGCCCTCCAAATCCAGCAGTCAGTGTTAAGCCATTCATTCTCCCACACTTTTGCCAATACTTGATACTATGAAGCTTTTTAGTTTGAGCTAGTCATGGGTAAAACATTGTGTGAATTTGCATTTTCCTGACAATTAGTTAAGTTTGAGCATCTTTTGGTATGTCTGTGTTTCTTATAATGTGTCTTTGGAGAATTGCCTGTTTTTATATATGTTGCCTGTTTATCTATTGGGTTATTTATTCTCTTTTCATGGATTCCACGTGTCTCTCCAGACCCTCGGTGTCTGCTGACCAATGGCAAGCTGCCACTCTGGGCAAAGCGGCTGGTGAGTCTGCCCGGAGACCGGGACACCCAGGGCTGACAAAGCAGGGGTGCTCTCCTTCATGCTCTTCATTCTTCTGGGAGCCCGTTTCCCTTTCTGGGTCTGTCCTTTCCATGTAGAACCCCATCATCCTTCCAGTCTCAGCTTAGGCAGCCCTTCATTCCTGTAACATACATAGTGAACACCTACCCTGTGCCAGGCTTATTCTGACCATTAGATACAGCAGTGAGCAAAGCAGACAAAATGTCGGTCTTCATGGGCTCATTTTCTAGTGTGGAAGATGGACAGTATCCACATTAAACAGGTAAGTTGTATAGTATTTGGGAAGCCGATAAGGTCTGTGGAGGAAGAAAAGAGAGAATCTCAGGAAAATAACAAGTGTTGGGGGAAAAGCGCAATAATTTTAGCATAAACAGAAAAGGCCTCACTGAGAAGATGCTATTTGAATAGAGTTGAAGCAAGGGAGAAATGCAGATCCTGGGGAAGAACGTTCCAGGCAGAGAGAATAGTATGCAGGACAAAGGCCATGTGGCAGGATTGTGCTTCGCATGTTCAAGGAAGTACAGGGAGGCCCAGCTGCCAGGGTTGAGGGTGATGAGGGGCAGAGAGTGGGGAGAGGGGCTCAGAGAGGTAATGGGGGCCAGATGGTATGACACTGTGTGGGCTGCGGTGCGTTCCCTAAACATTCCTTATTGTCCTCCCCACTTATTTCTCCCCTCCCTGGCACTGAGTGAGATGGAGACAAAGGAGGGCTCTGAGTTGAGGAAGGCCATGACCTAGTGCAAGTGTGAACATGAGGGGCAAGTGGGGGACCGGGAGGGGACTGTTGGGATAATCCAGACAGAGGAGGTTGGAGGCTGGAACAGGGGGAAGAAACGGTTGGATTCTGGATGGATGTTGAAGGTGGAACCAAATGACTGGGTGTGAGAGAAAGAAACGGACCAAGATGATTGAATGGTCGATTGTTTACTTGGGGGAGGGGCAGGCTAGGAGCTGGTGGGTTAGAAGCAGGCAGCAGAATCCTACAGCCTAGGTTGGATGATTCATTTCAGGAATAATGCCAGCCCTCAGATTAAAACCTATTAGCTCCTCAGGGAAGTCCTCCCTGCCTTCCCCTCCCCTGCAGACCAGGTCTGTCAAGACCCCAGGCTTCCCCTTAATCAGTGAATACTACAAGTAGGGTTACATTCAACAAATATTCATAGCACACTTATTCTGCACAGGCTCTAAGTCTTTCATATGTATTATCTATTTAGTCCCCTTTGGAGTATAGGAGCTCTTCATACCGCTATTTCACAGATGGAGAAACCGAGGCCCAAAGAGGTTAAGTAACTTATCCAGGGTTACACAGATGGGAAGTACAAAACGTGGGCAGGCTGGCTCCAGAGCCTGAGTTCTCAAACACCCACCCTCCGCTGTCTCTCTCAAGCTATAATCTTATTTGGAGGCAGTGCTGGGCAGGACCAGTGGGGAGAAATGGCCACATCGGGGATGTGTTCGGACGGCAGAGCTGACAGAATTTGCTGAAGAAATACAATGTGGAGGGGAACCTGGGTGGCTCAGTCGGTTAAGCGTCCAACTCTTGATTTCAGCTCAGGTCATGATCTCAAGTTTCATGAGTTCGAGCTCCGTGTTAAGCTCTGTGCTGACAGCTTGGAGCCTGCTTGGAATTCTTTCTCCCTCTCTCTCTGCCCTTCCCTCGCTTGCTCTCTCGCAAAATAAATAAACATTAAAAAACAATACAATGTGGAGTATGAGGGACAATATAAGAATGAAAGATGAGCTCAAGGTTTGGGGCCTGAGCAGCAGAATAACTGAGACAGGAAAGGCTTCAGGAGGAGCCGATCTGGGGGGAAGATCAGGAGTTGTTTTCAACATGTTCACTTTGAAATATCACTAGGAATCCATACAGATGTAGAGCAGTTGCCTATGCATTTCTGAAATTTAACAGAGAGATTCAGGCTGGAGATGTTTATCTGGAAGTTGTTGTTGAGTGGTGTTTAAAGCCTAGAGACTGAGGGGCACCTGGGTGGCTCAGTTGGTTGAGCGTCTGACTTCGGCTCAGGTCATGATTTCACAGCTCGTGAGTTCGAGCCCGTCAGGCTCTGTGCTGACATCTCAGAGCCTGAAGCCTGCTTTGAATTCTGTGTCTCCTCTCTCTCTCTCTCTCTCTCTCTCTCTGCCCCTCCCTGCTCACACTCTGTGTCTCTCTCTCAAAAATAAAACATTAAAAAAAAAAAAAAGCTGGATGGAGCCTGGATGGAGTCCATGCGGTGTCCCTGGTCCCCCATCGGAGTTGGTGAGCTCTTGGCTAGCTGCCTGACCATCCCCTGTCACCCTCAGCTAGGAGACGATGATGTGGCAGATGGCTCAGCCTTCCATGCCAAGCGCAGCTACAAACCACATGGCCGCTGGGCGGAGCGGGCTGACCAGGAGCCCCTCAAGACCATCCTGGATGCCCGGAACCTGGATTGCTACTTTACCCCCATGAAGCCCGAGAGCCTGGAGGACTCTATTCTGGATACAGTGGAGCCCCAGAGCCTGGTGGGACTGCTGAGTGAGGTACAGACCACCCCTGCCCAGCCAGCAGACCCTGCACCATGACTGCCCACCCAGGGCTTGGGGCCTCAGCATGCTTATTTTGAAAATGAGGCTGAGTATCCCTCTCTAGGGGTGCGAGGTGATTACATGACATGGTGGAAGGCAAGAGGGTGAGGCCCTGGGGCTGGTGCAAGTGAGACTTTCCAGGGCAGACCAGGAGTCTGGGAGGTGGGTCACTTGGGGGTTAAAAGCTTGGGCCCGAGAGCAAGCCTGTGCCTGGCTGGGGAGTATTTGAGCAGGTAGAGGCCTGGCCCTACCCCTTCCTAGCTGTGTGATGACTTACCTCAAGGCTTGCTTCTCTGGGCTTCTGCTTTCAAGCGCCTGGCTGACTCAGTCAGTGGAACATGCACTCTTAATCTTGGGGTTGTGCGTTCGAGCTCCACGTTGGGCATAGAGATTACTTAAAAATAAAATCTTTGTCCATCAACTGATGAATGGATAAAGAAATTGTGGTTTATATACACAATGGAATACTACGTGGCAATGAGAAAAAATGAAATATGGCCTTTTGTAGCAACATGGATGGAACTGGAGAGTGTGATGCTAAGTGAAATAAGCCATACAGAGAAAGACAGATACCATATGGTTTCACTCTTATGTGGATCCTGAGAAACATAACAGAAACCCATGGGGGAGGGGAAGGAAAAAAAAAAAAAAAAAAGAGGTTAGAGTGGGAGAGAGCCAAAGCATTAGAGACTGTTAAAAACTGAGAACAAACTGAGGGTTGATGGGGGGTGGGAGGGAGGGAGGGCAGGGTGGGTGATGGGTATTGAGGAGGGCACCTTTTGGGATGAGCACTGGGTGTTGTATGGAAACCAATTTGACAGTAAATTTCATATATTAAAAAATAAAAAAAAAGAAAAAAAAGAAAAAAAAAAATAAAATCTTAAAAACAAAACAAAACAAGAAAAAAAGACTTCTCAAAAATGGTCATAAGAAGAACGTTCTCAGAAGGCTTTGATAGGAATCCAGTGCTAAGAAGAGGGCCTGGGCCCTCAGAAGTGCTTGAAGCAACTTCAACTCTTGTTCTCTTATCTTCCAAACAAAATTACTTTTTATTCTATTGTATAAACTTTCTTTTCTATTGTGGCATAATACACATACAGTTGTGTGTACAAACCCTATGCTGTTTGAGGAGAAGAGCTTGACAAATTGTTATCTATGTATGCACTTAGGTATCCACCACCCAAGCCAAAATAGAGTATTTTCTACCTCCTGGAAGACACCCCCTCTTGTGCCCCTCCTAATCAGTACCCCCTCCCTGCAGAGGCAACCAGCCTTCTGACCTCCCACCAAAGATTAGTTTGCCTGTTCTTGAACTCCATACAGACAGAATCTTAGAGAGTTGGATCTATATCGATTCCTTATCTGTAAAGGGGCTGGTGATCGTGCGGGAGGAGCATAGAATGAACTCAAGATGAGCACATAACTTGGCCCAGGCCCTGGCTCAAAATGAGTGTCCGGCAGTGGGGGCTGCCATCATGACCGACATCTTCACTGTTCTCACTGGTGTTGGCGGAACACCTGGTGGCTTGCAAAGGGCCCTGGTTGCCGTAGCTGCTTGAAACGGCTGTGCTCTCTTCATCCCACAGTTGGAGAGTCCCCAGGAGGATGGCTGTGGGCATCCCTCCTTCCTGCCCCTACAGAGGGAGTCCCCTGAAGACAGGGAGCTCATCGTCTACTCCCTGGAGGCAGAAGTGACGGTCACAGAGACAGACAGGTGGGACTCCTTTGCACCAAGGGAAGCCTTAGAAGAAGCCTGGGTTACAGGCATGCCCTGGACGAACTGCTCCCCGCTCTCCCAGTGGGCCTGTGGGGCAGGGCTGCAAGGTCTGAGGGGCACAGGAGCCTGGCCCTGCAGCCTCAGCCACAGCCTTAGCTTCCCTGGTTCCAGGCAGAAGGTACAGGGAGCCTTTGCAGAGGAGAGGCGAGACAGTGCTCCCAGTGGGAACAGGGTGCAGATGTGTAGGGGTTCGGGTGGGGGCCCCTGTATACTAACATGAGTGTGTTCGCTCATTTGCCCCACCTCCACTGGCGCTGCAGCAAGTATTGCACGAAGACGACCGAGGCGGGGCCCGGAGAGCAGCAAGGAGACGCCTCCCTCAGGGTCTCCTCCATCAGCTCCAAGGATCAGAGCCCACCTGAGGGTGAGTGGGGGCCAGTAGAGACCCTGCAGTAGTTTGTCCGTCCAGCCAGGCCCTCACCTGAGGATTCTGGAGCCCAACTGCCCACTGGCAGGAGCCCAGCTCTACCCTTTCCTTGAAGTGTAAACTTGCTGGTCCTTACAAATGGAGGGCGGGTATTATCACCCCCATCATCCAGATGGGAAAACTGAAGCCCTGGGAGCCTGAGCCACTTACCTGACTCACCCATTACGGGCCTAGCTTTGGGCTCCTGACTCCCGCTCTGCTCCTCCAGACTCGGGGGAGTCAGAGGCCGACTTGGAGTGCAGCTTCGCCACCATCCATTCCTCCCCTCCACGGCCAGAGCCAGACCCTCAGTTTGACATGATGCTGCCCCCCACACCGGGTAAGCAAGGGCCAGAGGTGGGGCGGGCAGCGCGTGGGGATGGTCATGATGTACAACCACTCTCCCCATGTCGGCCCTGCACTCAGTGCCCACTAAGTGTCAGTGTTCTCAACCAGGAGACAGAGCCATTAGCCTCTTGGCCTAGTGGCAGCAGGGTGTGTGACGGGCGAGTCCAGCTTTCTCCATTGTTAAGTGTCTGGCATGTTTGGGTGTCTGCCGTGACTCATGGTGTTGACAGTTCTCTTCTGCCCGCCTTCTCGCCTCCCCTTCGCCTCTCCCCAGGATGCCCAGGGACCGCAGAAGAGCTGTCCCAGCCCGAGGTGCCAGGCATATCCAACAGCTCCCTGCCCCAGACCCCTGAGCAGGAGAAGTTCCTCCGCCAGCACTTCGAGACGCTCACTGATGCTCACTCTGAGGGTAGGACGGTGCCTGGGCGGCCGTCCAGCACTGGGCACAGCGCGGGTGTCACAGGGTGGAGCCTCCACGGCTGGCAAGGGGGCAGAAGGGCTCACATTTTATCTTCAGGACAGAGCCGCACAGGCTCTTCTCCCAGCTGCGTTTGCTCCCAAGGCATGTGTGTGGTCGACTGAAGGCATTTCTAAGGGTCCACCTGCTGGTCTGCGGGTCTTTCTGGGTCCAGGGCTGGGTGGCTGGAGGGATTCTGAGGGCTCCCCTGGCATCTTCCCCTAGAGCTCTTCCATGGATCCCTGAGAGACTTGGAGGCCTCTGAGACTGAGGACTTCTTCAATCCCCGGTTGAGCATCTCAGCCCAGTTCCTCTCACGCCTCCAGAAGACATCCAGGTAGGAGCTGGTGAACCCCCACCCCACCTTCCAACTCTGTCCCCCAGGGCGGGGCCACGTCCCCTCAACAACCCCCAGGACAGCCACAACCACCTGGTCTCCTTCCCACAGGTTCACCCACACCTTCCCTCCCCGGCTGCCCCGGCACCTTGTGAAGTCCCCAGAGGTCAAACTCACGGACCCTGGGGGCAGTCAGCCCAGAGCAGAGCCCCCGAGAGCAGGCGCTGGCCACACCTCCCCAGGCAGAACCAACGTGAGTACTGGGGCCGCCCCCCCAGGACTTGGGGCTGGGAGTCCAGAGGCCTCGTCCTAACCTCATGGCTGTGCTTGCAGGTCCCCCCTGAGAAAAAGCCTGAGGAGCCCGTTGAGACCCTAGAGGCCTGGTGCCCACTGAGTGAGTGCTCCCATCCACAGATAAACAACCCCAGATGCCCATCTGAGCCACGGGGCGGTGGGGATGGACAGGGTCTACTCAGACCCTGAAGCCACCTGGGGTGGGCCCCTATCTGTCAGCCCTACAGTGGGACGTGAGAGTGAAGCAGCTGCTTCCTTTACAGCCCCCTGCCTCACAGGTCCGGCACCCTGTGCCCCCTCCTCCTCAGTGCTGCCCACCGACAGGAAGCCTTCCACACCCACAGCCCTGCCCACTCCAGGCCTGGCTCAGGGTGTCCACAGCCCCTCCATCCACTCCTACATGGAGGCCACTGCCAGCTCCCGTGCCAAGATGTCACGCAGCATCTCCCTCGAGGACAGTGAGGGCCCTGTGCTGGCTGAGCTGGCCAGGCCCCTCCGCAGGCCCTCATCAGTCGGGGAGCTGGCATCCTTGGGCCAGGAGCTCCAGGCCAGCCCCACCACGGCAGCATTCAATTCTAACAGTGAGGGCCGAGAACCCGTCCTGCCCTCCTGGGGCAACCATGAGGCCCGGGCGAGTCTGAAGCTGACCCTGTCGAGCATCTATGACAGGCACTTGCTACCCCCTTCCCCAGTGGAACCTGTGGCCACCCAGCCCAGTGTCACCATCGCAACAGCCACCTTCTCGGCCTCCAGCCCCGTGGATGCAAGCACCCTGGGGCTCCACAAATCCACCTTTCTCCCAAGGCTCCTGGCCCCTGAGCCCCTCAATACCCCTGCCCACCCCAACAGCACCCCACTTCCAGAGGCCAGGCCTGGGGTCCCTGGCAGCATCACCTCCGTCCTGGAGACAACCCCTGGTGAGTTGACCATTCTTGGGACATGGGATTGTCCCCCAAGTTCAGCCCATGTACCAGGTGGCTTGGCTCCAAAGGTGGGGGTGCTTGACCCAGCCACAGGGGCTGTGCCATTCATTCATTCATTTACTTAAATATTTAGCGAGCACTTCGTATATGTTGGGCTTTGTTCTAGACCCTAGACACATGGGGCCTGGTGGTCAACAAGACTGCAAAGAATTGACACCTTAACTGGGACCAGACTAAATGTAAAGGAAAACGTTAAATGTTTCACAAAGTGGTGTGTGCTAAGGACAGAAATAAGAGAAACAGTTTAGGGATTGGGGGCTGGGGGGACAGGCAATGGTTACAGTTTTAAGCAGGATAATGAGAAAAGCTTCAGGGAGAAGGGGGCATATGAGCAGAGTCCTGCAGGAGGGGAGGGAAGGGAGCCTGAGGGACTGAGGGAAGTGTTCCAGGCAGAGGGATAAGAATTGGGATCAGCCCAGCCACCCCAGCCTCTCCTAGACCAGCTAGAAAGAGGAGGTGCCTTTCTCACTCTGTCCCCTCTACCCTACCCCCAGATGCACTCAGTCTGGCCCAGGGCAACCTTGGACACTGGGAGGAGCCTAGGGTGCCAGCCAGGGTCCCGCCCTCAGCTCGCCTAGACCTGAGCACTGTGAGTACCATCGTGCACAGACTGCAGACTGCCTTCCAGGAAGCCCTGGACCTTTACAACGTGGTGAGCCAAGCCCAGGGTCAGGGGAGAGGGCTGGGGGGTGAGGGGGCCGGACTGCCTGGACTGAGGAACCGCTGACAAGGTTGGTACCCCCTTGCAGATGGTCTCCCGTGACGAGGTGAGCAGTGAGCAGCAGCAGGCACGGACTGAACTGGCCTCCACCTTTCTTTGGATCCATAGCCAGTTAGAAGCCAGTGACTGGCTGGTTGGAACTGACGTGGCCCAGGCCCAGCCCAGCCCAAGGTCCTCCTCCCCACCTACACTGTGCCCCCTGGCCAGCCCAGATTTGCATGCCCTGCTGGAACACTACTCGGAGCTGCTGGTGCAGGCTGTGCGGAGGAAGGCACGGGGGGACTGAGGGCCAGGAGCCTGCCCTCCACTACAGCCCTGCTGCTTCTGAAGAAATAGACATTTTAAGCAAATAAACTGACAGCTTAGAGGAATGGTTCCTGGTGCCTGTCTGGTTACATCCACAAAGCCCCCTTGAGGTGGATGCGGGGAAGGAGGGTAGGGAGGAGACCAGCCCAGGGAACATGAGCGGATAAACTTTGGAAGGGATGAAATTTGTATGCAGCAGGTGTTGGCCTAGCATTGTAGCCTCACCTGCCCTTCCTTTTCCTGTCTCGCCTGGGGGACATCAGCCCCAGTGCCCTCCCTGCCCTGTTTCAGGACTCCATCAATGGGACCAACATTCCCAAGAAATTTGGGAACCGCAATAATGATCCCAGCACCTGGATCCATATTGCCTACGTAGCCCTCTGAGCTGCTGTGGGGTCCGTTGTCCTTGCCCAGTGAGGCCCAGCTATTCCCCAAGGAGCCGCCAGCGCTTCCTCTCTGCCCCCTACTGGTACCCAAGAATCCACTGGAGCCACTGCCATCACCGTGTGCCAGACCATGGTTCCCGGTACACACACTGCCACGCCACTGGTTCGTGGTCCCTAGGCCAAGCCCAGCTGGATCCTGTGAGGTCCAGGCTTTTGTCCCTAACTATAGCAGGGGAAATGGACCAGCAGGCTCGCTCACTGGACACTGGAGCAGCATGGCCAGTCCATCTAGCAGCTGAAACAAGTAGCTTCCCCAGCAGGAGGACTACAACTAGACTCGTCCCATGAGCTCCCAGCTCTGGTACCAGCTTCCCTAGGCAGCAGGCATCTGGCCATGTGGCGCATCTGCCAGGAAGGCCACTCTTGTGACCACAAAAGTCCCTGCTGTCCCAACTCTCTCTAAAAAGGAAGCCAGCAAGGGCAGGGTCCTCGCCGAAAGCACAGCCCCGCCATGTGGCTTGCTGTGGCCTGAACCACCACTTGCCTGAGTTCCTCTCTGCTCTGTTTGGTGGTCATGGCCCACTAGAAACAAGCTTAGACCCACTCTTGTCCAGGGTACCACAGAGCTCAGACTCAAACCTAGGCTTGCCTGGTGGCAGAGCCAGACACTTCAGCATAAAGACATGGCCCTGCACTGTCTCCATAAACAATTACACACATCAGAATCAACTGTGCAGTTCAAAAAAATCCTGCCGGGTACCTGTGTCGGTTCTGTGTGTGAGGGGTAGGGTGAGGAGCAAGACAAGATAAGCAAAGCATCTGCCCTCACGGCATTAGCCTTCTAGAGAGCAAAACCGGAATTAAGATGTCACTGTGCTGGCTTGGCTGATGGGTCAGGGAAGGCCTTTCTGAGGTGACATTTGAGCTGAGGCTTGAGAGAAGGCACGGGTCATGTGGACATCTTGGGGAAGTATCCAGGCAGACAACAGTGGATGCAAATGCCCCATCGGGGGGATGAAATACATATGTAAGGAATGCAGTGAGCCAGGAGAGGAGATGGGAGGAAGAACAGGGCTCCAGAGGGCAGGGCCTTGTTTCACAACATTTAAATCCAAGAAATACAACACAATTTCCCCCCCCAAATAAGATGCCTGGGCTTGGTATTTGAGATGTCAGGTGTTATTTCTCAAAGCTCCCTCTCCCTGCCCCAGGGAGCCCAGGAGGTCCAGGACTCAGGTGGGCTGGACCTCTGACGGGAGGTTCCCTGACCTGCCCAGCCCCACAGGTTACAGACCACTGGGGCCCACTGTCCTTGCCTCTGCCTAGCTTGGCCACGGTCACCTAAGATCCCTGATGCGAAGCTTGGCATCCAGGCCCCCGGACACCCAGAGGACCGTCTTGAGTCGTGCCCCTCCTGGAATGTACCCCTCCCACCCTGTATCATAATTAAGCCTTCAGCTCCCTAGTAGCAAATCACTGGCTTATGGGGTTCCAAGCTGTAGGGACATTTGCTACTCTTGACTATGTTCCTGCTCCATTAACCCCTGAGTCTTGAGTTCTGCCCTCCAGCTTAGTAGGCTCTCTCATAGCTGCAACATGGCTGCCGTACCAGCCCTCAGCAGTACACCTACCCAGCCAGGAACAAAGGCATGAAGGAAGGCAGCCACCAGCATAGTGAGAACAGTGCTAAGCCTCCCTAGACACCTCCCCTTTCAGAGTGATTGCAGGCAAGAGGAATGGAGATTGCTTTCATTTTCTTGCACCAGCCGTCTCTCCTGTCCTGGGCATGTGGCTGCTCAAACAAAATTGGGTTCTCTCAGCACAATAGGAGGGTGGGCTGGTAGGGAGGACCCAGGGTGCCTGCCACTCTCCACTTCCCAATGCCAAGCTCTTCAGCCCCAGAAGGACCAGACTTTCTCGCCTCAACAAAACAGCTGGTTAAGAAACCACTGCTGATGAATGTGTGTGAGTGTGGTTTGTGGACTGACAGGGTCCCAGGAGGAAGAGGACAGCATGCTCACATGGGATATCTCAGAGAGTTTAGTAAAGGGATCATTTGCAAAGAAGTGGGCAGGGAACAGGGAAATCATAGGGCTGGTACAGTACCCTGAGCTGGCACCAGAGGTGAGCTGTTCCTCCCACCCTGGCCTTGAGGTGCAAGGGAGCCAAGTGGAAACCAGAAGAGCCAATACTGGAGAGAGGGCTGTCCTAGGGAAGCTGTGTCCCTGGCAACTCCATAGGGGGAGAGTTGGAGGAATCCTTTCCCCCATCTTCTGTGGGGCTCCCCACTGTCAAAATCCTGGGAGCCAGGGGGCCCAGGAACCCAGATGATGCAGTCCACCCAGGTCGGTCTCCCAGGACACAGAGCAGGGAGGAAGGGGACAGAAAGGGCCTTAGGGAAAATAAAGACACCCAGCCCCGGATTTCTTCCCTAACGTGTTTTCAATGACACAGGAACCAGTTGCCCTGAAACATGCTGTTGGGCACGGAGAACTGGGCACCTGAAAGAGACAAAATGGCTCCACCTAACCATTTGCCAGCTCATTCTTCAGTGCAACTTGCACCCTGTACTCCACGCTGGACAGATCCCAGATACTGGGCTGCCAGACCTGTGCCGGACACACCAGTCATGGCTGCACGAAATCCAACAATTGTGAGATGGAGACACTGAAAATTCCGTTTTACAGATGGGCTGACTGAGACTCCGATGCTTGCCTAACCACCTCTCAAGACTTCCTAACAACCACCCTGTTTATATGCTGCATGCTAAGCATTCTCCCCACATGATCTACATAGGCCTCTGACACAAACCAGCCAAGGGAGACACATTAGTTCTATCTTCCAGATGAAGACACCGAGGCTCAGCAAGAAGTGACTTGTCTGGGTCTTGCTGAGGTAAAGTGGAAAAACTCTGCCTCCCTTGCTGCCCCAAATGAATGAGCAGGACTGACTCTCAGGGAATGTGAAGAAATGAAATAATGCTCCTCTCACCACCAAGCCTTTATATAGACTGTTCCCTCTGCCTGGAACACCCTCCCTTTTACCTGAAACCTTATTTTCCTTCAGGGCTCACACCCAGACAGTCATCTCTGAACCTTTAAGCTGGATCGGGAGCCTCTTCTGGGCTCCCATGAGCTCCCTGAGTTTTCTCTATTACAGTTTGGATCACTTTGCCTGTGCATTCCCCATCATAGCCTTGGTCATTCTGGGTTGTCACTGGTGGGTCTGTCTCCTTCACGGACTAAGTTATGTGCTCATTTTTAACATTGAGCTAGACCTGGCCTATAGCTGGAGTTCAGGAAATTGCTGAGTGGATAAATGAGAGAAAGTAACTGCACAGAGAATATTCAAAATCCTTAACCAGTGGTTAAGGGGTCAGATGATGATCAGTCTAGAACACAGACAAGACAGAGTGTTAGGGTGGGGTTCTGGGAGCCCCTGGCTGTGTCACGTGACCCCCTTTGGTTCCTGGACTGTGGGAGAGTGGGGGAGTGGTGTCCCAGGCAATCACTAGGAGCTGGACTATTAACACACCAATATTTTAATTTTTTTTTTTTTTAACATTTATTTATTCTCGAGACAGAGAGAGAGCATGAACAGGGGAGGGGCAGAGAGAGAGGGAGACACAGAATCGGAAGCAGGCTCCAGGCTCTGAGCCATCAGCCCAGAGCCTGACTCGAGGCTCGAACTCACGGACCGCGAGATCGTGACCTGAGCCGAAGTCGGACGCTCAACCGACTGAGCCACCCAGGCGCCCCAACACACCAATATTTTAAAATCTGCTACATCTGAACAGTGTTTCTGGCTGAACGTCAGTTCTTGGCATCTAATAATTAGAGGTGGAGCTTCCTGCTGGAAGATACACAGCCCGTGTCCTCACTTTGTCCTTACCTACTGGACCCTGCTGTTCCTCCACCCTCTGGAGCAAGCAATCACAGCCACCACCCCCCTCTCCTGCTTCTCAGACAGCTGCTGTGATTTGAATAACCAAGCAGGTTGTTGGATGTCCGGTGGTGACTGATTTGCCTGGCAAACAGACCCCTCAGGTCCTTGGCCCAGCTGCTACTTTGAGAAGACAGCCTTCCTGGAGTCTCTTTTTCTTTTCCCCACATGCAGCAGCTAGCTAGGCTCTAATCTTGCCCTTGCTTGACCTTCTGGGGGGGGGGGGGGGGGGGTCCCAGCACTTGGCTGCCCCTGGTGGCTGGAGAGTGCCCTCAGGAACCTGGTGTAGGAGAAGGGGGAGGAATGGTAGGTCCCATCTGAGGCAGAGGTAACTGGAGCCAGCTAAGTCCCTGGGCTTGTCACAAAATTTGCATGGAGAGAATGCAGGTCCTCTGTGGCTCCCCCTTCCCTTCCCTCTTCCCTCCTAGTCATCCTGGGGCTGAGGTGTGACCACAGGTGGAGGAGGCAGTCGTGCGTGGAGTGCCATCTCACCATTCCGGGAGGTGATGCCCCGTGTCTTCCTGGTCAGGAGTCGGCGTCCACAGCCATCCAACTGGGGCCACTTGCCTGACCAGCTCCGGGGAGATGCCTATGTCCCAGGTGGGCCCCTCACTGGGCCTGGAGGCGAGGGGCAGGTAAGACACAAAGCATCACCGTGTCTGGCTTCTCTCCTCAGACTGCAGCAACCAGCGGGGCCCATCAGCACACCAGTCTTCTGGCCTTGGGGACTCTTGGGCAGCGGTGAGTCTGCAGCTGGACCACAAGACCCTGCTTCGTTTCATCCCTACCCACTCTCAGCCTGCCTCTCACTCCCTTGAGCCCATTTGCTCATGCCCCCTCCACCCCCCCAGCCTCAGGACCTTTCCACCTGTTGTTCTCACTGCTGGAAATGCCTTTGCTTTCTTGGTAGAGATGTTAGGCTTCATCCCAGGCACCCTTTCCCTAAGCTGGGCAGCCACATTTCCTATCCCCAGAGATCTCTCTGTCCAGTGGGAGCAGAACAAGATTCAAGCCAAGTGGATGGTGATTTCCTTTATGTCAGGATCAGACAAGGTGACAGGAGCAAGGATGGGGGAAGACTAGGGACTCTCAGAAGGGATATTCAGCTGTGCGTGCCCTGGAAGTAGGAAAACTCTAGCCAGAAGATAAAGGTGACAGATTATTTCAGTATTTATTGAAAGCCAGGAACTGTTTTAGGCAATTGCTATTTAGCAAGAATAAGACAAAAATTCCTTCCTGGAGCTTATAATCTGTTGGGGGCTTGACAAGAAAACTAGAAAAAGGTCATGTTGGGAGATGTATAAATGGAGAAATAAAGCAAGGTAAAGGCAATGGGGGGTCAGGGAAGGCCTCGGAGACAGGGTGGCATTTGCACACACGAATAGCAGGCAGTCTCTGACCTTCCCAGACCTCCTTGGTTCCTGGTTCTAGTTTTTCCATTTGCTCCAGCCAGGGGGTCTAACTCCCATGTCCCTCCCACAGCCTATGCAGGGCAGTCTGGCCTCCACTCCCAGGGGCCCTGGGACACTTGGCTGCCCACTCTGCCCCAAGGCCTTCCCTTTGCAGCGCATGCTGACACGGCACCTCAAGTGCCACAGCCCTGCACGCCGCCACGTGTGCCGCTGCTGTGGCAAGGGCTTTCACGATGCCTTCGACCTCAAGCGCCACATGAGGACTCACACTGGTGAGGAGTGGCAGGGACAGAGAAGGGCAGCTGGGTCCCGGGAGGGTCTGGGATGAAATGGAGAGAGGTGCCCAGGATATGGAGTTTCCAGTGTTTGTGTATATGGGGTGGAGACTCAGCCATCAGGAGACTGATCCCAGTCGGGTGGGTGTACGGTGACGCGAGGGTAGAGGCGTGAACGACGAGGACAGTAATGGATACATGGATCTAGATTGAAGGTGCAAGGTAAAGCCTCCTCCTTCGCCCCTGGGGAAGGAATATCCTGATGAGGAGGGTGGGAACACAGGTATCTGGTCCTGTTTGTAGCAGGTGGAGGTAGAAGATGGTGGGACAGACCGAGGAGTCCGGACAACTTGGAGTAGGAATGGGGGAATGCTCATGGAGGTTAAGGTGGGGAGACTTTAGCTTGGAGGCCATTGTCCTGTCTGTCCTCTCCCCCTCTGCCCACCTGTGCAGGGATCCGGCCATTCCGCTGTGGAGCTTGCGGGAAAGCATTTACTCAGCGCTGCTCACTTGAAGCTCATCTTGCTAAGGTGCACGGGCAGCCAGCCAGCTACGCTTATCGTGAGCGCCGGGAGAAGCTGCATGTGTGTGAGGACTGTGGCTTCACATGCTCGCGGCCTGACACCTATGTGCAGCATCGTGCCCTGCACTGTGTTGAGACTGTGCACCCACACAACACATGAGAGGCAAATAAATGCAGGCAATGCACGCACAGAACACAGTATTTATTACACGTGGGAAAGGATGATTCACTCGGTCCAGCGGTGGCCACAGTGTGGGGCCGTGCACACATAGTACAAGCGCATGGCGTCCTGGCAGAAAGGTTGCCCGGTTAGGAAGGGTACAACATGGAACCACCATCCAGCAGAGCCTCACCCCAAGATAACAGGCAAAGGGGCTTTCCCCATTGGTAATGGTCCAGCTCAGTATGCCAGGAAGGGCAGGGTCCCCCCAAATGTTGGTATCCCCACCCCGGTAAGGACCAAGCCTGGGATACCCAGAAAGCCTTCCTCCTGCCACTCACCTCGGCACGGGCACTATGTGACTGGAAGAACACCGCCTCCTTGTGGCCACACCTGAGAGGGCAGTCAGCCACTCAGCCTACCATCCCCTTCCCTCCTCCCTTCACCCAGGGAGGACGAGCCACTCTCCATCCCCAATATGAACGGCGCGCTCACTTTTGGCACGGGTGGTCCTCGGTCCGCGGCAACGTGGGGTCCTGGGACACGTCAGCGATGATCTGGGTCAGTTCGCTGAGGGAACAGAGAGCGAATAATTATGCCCAGACCAGGTCTCTCAAGCCAACAACCCCTTCCCCAGGCTCTGAGTCCTGCCACTCACTCCACTTCGTGCGTGATTTTGTTGACGTAGATGCAGCTGTTGTCGGCTTCCTGCTGGTAATCACAATTCCGGCACTACGAAAGGGCAAGGGTTGCGGGAAAGGGGTTGCGGGAAAGGGCTTACGGGGAGGTCTCGGAAGGGATTGGAAGGGAAGGCTGGGTCTTCCCCAGAGGGAATTACTATAGCATGGAGTTTCGAAGCTGGAATAATGGGGTATACCGCGAATCACCTCGGGGATGGACAAGACAGTGGGGGTTAACTCGTGGGACAGTCAGGAGGCAAGACCAAAACACGTAAGGGGCGTAAAAAGAAGTAAGGGTCATGTGGAGTAAGATGGGGCCACGCTGGGAACAGGTGGATCCCTCTGGAAAGACCCCGGCGCTCCGTGGGCTCGTGCTCACCGCGTAGAGCAGAATGCGGTTCTCCTTGTCCTCCTTGGGGTAAAGCATGTTGTTACTGTGGGGAGGGAGGAGACAGAGGTCAGTCCTGGGGCCACTACTTGCCCCCCTTACACACTCGCAGCCCCGGCCTCACCATTCCTGGCAGAATCGAATACCCACGAAACCCGGCTCATAGGTCCCGTCCGGTTCCATAGCTACGCACCGCCCGCCAAGCCTTCCGCGCTTGCTCCACCGCGCGACCGGTCGCGGGAAGGATCAAGCCTAGTTGCTTCGCCAAGAGAGGGGCGGAGCTGCGAACATGCTCTGGTTTCCAGCTGCTTTGTGCTTGTCTCTGTGCTCCGAGGTTCGATTAATAACTTGCTTCAGTTTTTTGATATTCTGCAGTAACTGCTTCCAATTTCTGGGCCTTACTTCCCCAGTTTGTAGAACAGTATGGTACGAGAGCCAGGAATACGATGCTTCACGTAATTTGCAAAGCGCCGACCATAAATGAAGCCACGGCTCTTTGCAGGCTGAAGGCCAGTGCACATGCGCGGATGGGGTACCTCCTGCCAGTCCTTCCCCTGGGCTTCACCCTTCTCCCGCCTGGGCCGTTTCCCGGGCTGCTATTGGAAGAACTGCGCACATGGAAGACCTCTCAGGATTGGCTGGGGCTACCCAAGAACACGGGAGATCCCTCTTCCTGGCGTGGAAAAGAGACGGCGGCGATTGGCGGACCCTGCTTGGGGGAGAGCATGGATTGGCTAGGTCGTGAGCAGGGGGAGGGGCTGATATCCCAGAAGCGGCGGCGGCGGCTGCGGAGCCGGTGTGAGGCGACTAACCTGGCTGCGGACCCCGGCAGGAAGCGGCGAGATGGAGGTGACGGGCTTGTCGGCGCCCACAGTGACCGTTTTCATCAGCAGCTCTCTCAACAGCTTCCGTTCTGAGAAGCGGTACAGTCGCAGCCTCACCATAGCTGAGTTCAAGGTGTGGCCGTGGGGGCGGGGCCCGGGGGCGGGGCAAGGAAGAAATGGAGGGGCTTTCCGAACGCGGGGAGGGGCCAGAGATAAACAGAGGTTGGACAGATTGGGGACGGGACCCGGCTGGGTGGGCCCAGAGGGAGTCTGAGTATTCAGAAATTGGGGACGATGCCAGGAAAATCAGAGGTTGCATAGGGCATGACCAAAGATAACCAGGTGTGTCCTAAATTGTGTCTTAGAGGAGCAAGGATGGGGTAATGGTTATTGTTGCAAGGGGTGGAGCCTCGGGGCTCCTCACTGGTTCAGTTGGTAGAGCCCGCGACTCTTGATCTCGGGTTCGTGAGTTCGAGCCCCGTGTTAGGCTTAGCGTTTACTTAAAAAAAATTTTAATTTGCAAGTACGTACCTTAAAAAGGGGGGGGGGGGTGGAGCCCCAGGGCAGAGGGTGGGGTCGCTGACAGCCTTTCACCGACTGCTCTCTGCGCAGTGTAAACTAGAGCTGGTGGTGGGCAGTCCTGCTTCTTGCATGGAACTGGAGCTGTATGGAGCTGATGACAAGTTCTACAGCAAGCTGGATCAGGAGGATGCACTGCTGGGCTCCTACCCCGTAGACGACGGCTGCCGCATCCACGTGAGGCCTCCCCGCCATTTATTTATTTGTTGAACAAATACTTGCTGTATGTTGCCCTGTGTGATAACCAAGATAGGCCCTACTTTCATTGAGTCCCCAGTCCTGCGTGGAGAGAGACAGAGCCATCATGGGACAGTGACAGCCAGAGTGGTGTGGGCAAAGCCCAGGGGACTGGGGATGCCCAGCGAGGTGCCTGACCCCTGGAAGTATGAGAAGGGGCTTCTTGAAGGAAGGGACGCCTGAGCTGAGACCTGAAGGATGAGGAAAGGTGACTTAGGGTAAGGGGTGGGAGGGGTATGCCAGGTGGGGGGAACAGTGTACAGAGGTATAGAGTGTGAGGTGGGTCAGGGTGAGTGATGAGACTGGACATGTTGGGAGAAGTTGAGGACCTCTGCATTCATCAACTCACATCATCCTCTCTCCTCCCCTTGTTCCTCAGACATCCCAGCATCCCAGGTGGGTTCCACCTCTGGGCCTTTGCAAGTGGTTCTTTTTTTTATGGCTTCACATGGCTCACTCCTCCCTTCCAGTCTTTACTTAAATGTCACCCTCCAAGTGTGAGGCCTTCATTGACCTCAGTATAAAATTTAAATCTCTTCTCTTTTCCATTTTATTTGATTTTTGTCTTTAGCTCCTAGCACCCTGTGACATACTGTGCATTTCCTCCAGCACCTGGAATAATGCCTAGTACTGAGAAGATGCCCAGTGAATCATTGTTGAATACTGAGCTGAGTCCATAAAATAAGACTTGGAAGATGGTGTAATTAACCCCATTTTGCAGAAGACAAAACAGCTTCAGGATGGAATTTACTTTCCTAAGGATGAACTGTAGTTAGAATTTTCACCTCAGTCTGCATGACTCTGCAAGTCAGTGTGCTCAGAGAACTGGTCCATAACTCTGTGTTATGCCAGGGGTATAGCTGTGAGCCAAGTCTGAAGAGGCCTCTGTTTTAGTTCTGTACAGTGTGTGAGGTAGATGTTAGCTAAATATTCATAGGAACAAATACGAAATGTCAGAGACATGAAGGCCATATAGGAAGAGATCACAGAGCTGGGAGAGCCGGTACTGGGAGGACTTCCTGGAGAGGGTGATGCCTGAGCAGAGTCCTGAAGAATAGGAAGAATTAACTGAAAAAGGGAAAAGAGCACTCCAGCAAAAGAGCACACCATGTGCAAACACTGAGGTGGAAGGGAGCACAGTTAGGTACAGGCACTGAGGAGTGGCCTCTCCTTTGGCAGGAGGAAGTGAGAGCCAGGGGAGGGCTTTGAGCCAGGAGGGTCCTGGTCTGACCCAGGTGCTCACAGGCTCCCTTTGACTGTGTGTGGGAAGACAGGAAGAGTAGGGAGACCAGGGAGGAGGCTGCTTCCACAGTCCAGGTGGTGTGGTAGGTACTGGATCATAGTGGGAACTGGTCAGGGTAGTGCTGGGCCCACAGGACTGACTTTGGGCTGACGCAGGCAGCCTCAGCCCCCAGATGCTAGTGGGTCAGGCATAGGATGGCATAGGGCCATCCTCAAACAGGAGGTTTTCACACATGGGTTCAGGTGTAGACAGGCCTCTAACTTCTGAGGTCATTTAAGAAAGGTTTCCCAGGGGCGCCTGGGTGGCTCAGCTGGTTGAGCGTCCGACTTTGGCTCAGGTCATGATCTCGCAGTTTGTGAGTTCGGGCCCCGCGTTGGGCTCTGTGCTGACAGCTAGGAGCCTGCAGCCTGCAGCCTGCTTAGAGTTCTGTGTCTCCCTCTCTCTCTGTGCCCCTCCCCTCTCTGCCTCTCTCTGTCTCTCAAAAATAAGTAAATGTTTAAAAAAAAAAATTTTTTAAAAGAAAGGTTTCCCAGAAGTGGAGCCTCTAGAGAATTTGTTTTACACTATTTTCCTCTTTATGAATATTACCTGTATTTGAAATGCCTGGCTGGCTCGGTCGGTAGAGCATATGATTCTTGATTTCAGGGCTGTAAGTTCAAGCCCCACATTGGGCATAAAGTTTACTTAGAAAAAAATTATATGTTTAACATATATGTGTTGTTTAAAATAATAGTAACCTCAAACTTACAAAATCCTTAATACACAAAATAGAAATTCATAGTGATCCTGACCAGAGATAAGGGCCATTTCTATTTTGCTATGTTAGGCCAATGGCTCAGGCCAAACTACCTTAGAGTCTTTGCTGACCCCTCTGTTTACCTCACACCCACATCCCATCCAACAGCAAATCCTGTGGACTCCACCTACAAAATCTGTCTAGAGTCTACACTCGTCTCCCCCACAACCCCTGCCCTGACCCAGCCTCCATCCTCCCTCTCCTGGACACCACAGCAGCCTGTCCCTGGCCCCGCTCAGTCTGCTACCCACCTGCAGCCAGAGGGAGCCTGTGATGCCCTGAATCAGGTCAGGCTCTCCTGGCCCAGAGCCTCCCCTGGGTAAAATGCCCCATGGCTTTTTCTCATTACTCAAAGCCAGATGCCCCTGGCTTTTACTTATTCTGGGTAAAAGCCAAAGTCTGTAGTGATCTATTGTGTCTCCACTGTTCCCTGTCTGTCTCCGCTTCAGCCGTGATGGCTTCCATGAAGCCATCCTTCCTGAAAAGGGTTAAGGACATTTCTGCACCCGAGACTTGGTGCCATATGTTCCTTCTTAGCCTTTAGGCCTTGGCTCAGACATCCCCTCCTTTCAGAAGCCTTCTCTGACCACCCTCTCATGCTCCTTAAACCTCTTTGTGGTATTTATCTACATAGGACCTTGTCGTCATCTGGTGTAATGCATGCACGTGTTTGTTTATGGTTGGTGTCCCAGCAGAATGAGCACTCCTTGAGGGCAAGTGTTTATCTGTTTTTGCACTGTGTCCCTAGCACCCAGCACAGAGCCCAGCTGGGTGCTGTGGAAGAGCTTAGCAAGCAATGAGTGAATGAATATTGGGGGTGGTACAGGAAGAGATGCTTCAGAGTCTGGAGGTTGGGGCCAGCTTAGGAGGGTCCCAGAGGCCCAGAGAGGACAGATGTGCTGCCTAAAAGTCTTGTGAGGAAGACCTGAGCTCTGCCCTTCAGTTCCAGTGACTTAGAGATCATCACTGATGGTGGTGGCACCATGTGGGGATTGTCTGGGGGAAGATCCAGCCTCTAAGGAGGGGTGGGGGTGAAGAACGGGAGATGGCCAGTGTGGACACTTGTTCTCATCCCTTCTGCTAGGCTCAGGAGAGGGGAGAAGGTCTGGGTAAAGGTGAGGGTAAAGGAGTAAAGGAATGTGGTTTTTCCAAGACAGAGAGACTTAAATCTAGGGAATACTCCAATGTACAGCCCCCTGCCCCCAGCATCCCAAGCCTCCCAGTCCAGACCTTATCCCCACTGACCTCCCTCCCCTCACTATAGGTCATTGACCACAGTGGTGCCCGCCTTGGGGAGTATGAGGATGTGTCCAAGGTGGAGAAATACCAGATCTCACAAGAAGCCTATGACCAGAGGCAAGGTACAGGCACATAACGATGGATGAGGGCATACGGGGGTCAGAGGGAGTGTGTGCGGGTGGGCAGAGGTTGTGGGGGCAGACAGGGACACTGGGAGATGTTCGGTGGTGTGATCAGTGCAGGCACACAGACCTGGGCGAGTAGAGGGCATGGATAAGGTTGGTGTGTGGACAGATGGGGTTTGGGGAACAGCTGTAGGGACACAAGTGTGGGGTATGAATAGGTGCTGGGAGATGTGAGGGAATGTAGGCAGGCAGACGGCCTGAGAGGGAAGTCTGGGAGGGAGGGTTAATGTGGGGGGAGGTAGTGAGTTATCACATGGGGGCATGAGCTAAACAGATCAGAATGTGTAGACACTGGTAAGAATGGTAAGACAAGGAGAGGCTGGGCGGAGGGAATGTAATACTGAAGGGACATGGGAAGAAGGGGTGATACCATGACTGGAAGCAGGCATCTTCCTTTTAGGTTCTGGATTATGGGGAGGCCCCAGGGGTTCTGGGGAGAAGCCAGGGCTATAGTGGGAGATTTGGGGGTCTTGGGCAGTAGCCCTCCAACACTCAGAGCAGAAGAGTTTCTCTCTGAATGTTGGTTCTGTGTGGGTGGAAGGTTATCTCATCAGGCCAGGGGCCACACCAGGAAAACCATGTCTAACCCTGTCCCCCACCCCACTCTCAGACTCCGTCCGCTCCTTCCTGAAGCGCAGCAAGCTAGGCCGATACAATGAAGAGGAGCGGGCACAGCAAGAGGCGGAGGCCACCCAGCGCCTGAACGAGGAGAAGACCCAGGCCAGTGCCATCTCTGTGGGCAGCCGCTGTGAAGTGCGGGCGCCTGGGCAGCCCCCTCGCCGGGGCACCGTCATGTATGTAGGTACGTGGCCCACTGAGGCCTTCTGCCCTGGCCTGGGATGGACAGTGCTGGGGACCCAGCCCTCGAGGAGATCCCAGTGCAGTGGGGGAGACTGACCCAGCAATGACAGTGACAGCCCAGAGTGTTCATGGCAGGGAAGTGGGAAGCAGAGGCAGAACAATGTGGGTTGTGATGGCGGAGGCAGAGGCCAGAGGGATTAGTTCTGAGGTGAAAGCACGGGGCACAGTGTCAGGGCTGAGATGGGGAAGGCACGGGCCAAAGTGATGAGGGCAGGGATGTGGGAAGCTTGGGGGGGCTGTGTGAGCTGAGAGGCAGTACCAGAACCTTCCTCGAGAGTGATCCAGCAGGCTTCCTAGGGGAAGGATTGTCTGAAGGAAAGGGTGAAAGGGGGAAGAGTGTTCCAGCCAGAGGGCATGGTGAGTGCAAAGGGCATGAGCAAGAATAGGCTGGGCCTGTCTGAGGCAGCATGGCTAGTGGGGAGGAAATGAGGTGAGACGTAATAAGTGAGGTCTGGACATGGGCAAGGCCGGACCGTGCAGGGCCTTGAAGACAGTGGAGAGCAGTGTGGGGTTTTTTTTTTTAGAACAGCTTTATTGAGATATAATTCATATACCATAAAACTTATCCCCTTAAAGTACACAATTCATTGGTTTTAAGTGTGTTCACAGAATTGTTCAGCCATCATCCCAGAAAGAAACTCCATAACCATTATTAGCCACTCCCCATTTCTGAAACTCCGATGCCCCCCCCCCCCCCCCCCCCCCGCCCAGTCCTAGGCAGATCTTGTCTCTATAGATCTGCCTATTTCGGACGTTTCATATAAATGGAATCATATAATATGTGTAATCCATATAAATAGAATCATGTAAACCATGTAATCCATGGTCTTTTGTGACTGGCTTGTTTCACTTAGCATAATGTTCTCAAAATTCATCTGTGTTGTAGCGTGTATCAATGCTTCACTTCTTTTTATAGTCAAATACTACCACATTGATTGGCTATACCACATCTTACATACTTGTTCTTCAGTGGATGGATGTTTGGGTCCTTTCCACTTTTTGTCTATTATGAAAAATACTGCTGTGGACATTCTTGTATAAGTTTTTGTGTGGACACATATTTTCATGTTTCTACACAAAGGAGTGGAATTGTTGGTCCCATGGTAACTCTGTTTAACCTTTTGAGGAACTACCACATTGTTTTCCACAGCAGCTACACCATGTGTATTCCCACCAGCAGTGTGTGAGGGCTCCAGTTTCTCACATCCTCACCAACACTTATTGTTTGTCTTTTTAATTATAACCATTTTAGTGGCTATGACATGGGACAGCATTATGGGCTTGATTTGCATTTCTTTGATGGCTAATGATATTAACCATATTTCTTTTATTTTGAGAACTGTCCAGATCCTTTGCCATTTTTTAATTGGGTTGTTTGTTTTTAGTTTTTTTTAATAATATTTATTTAGGGGCGCCTGGGTGGCACAGTCGGTTAAGCATCCGACTTCAGCCAGGTCACGATCTCGCGGTCCGTGAGTTCGAGCCCCGCGTCAGGCTCTGGGCTGGTGGCTCGGAGCCTGGAGCCTGTTTCCGATTCTGTGTCTCCCTCTCTCTCTGCCCCTCCCCGTTCATGCTCTGTCTCTCTCTGTCCCAAAAATAAATAAAAAACGTTGAAAAAAAAAATTAAAAAAAAAAAAATAATAATAATATTTATTTATTTTTGAGAGAGAGAGGGAGAGAGAGACAGAATGTGAGTGAGGGAGGAACAGAGAGACAGGGAGACAGAATCCAAAGCAGGTTCCAGGCTCTGAGCTGTCAGCACAGAGCCTGACGCAGGACTCAAACTCATGAACCCTGAGTTCATGACCTGAGCCAAAATCAGACGCTTAACCTACTGAGCCACCCAGGCGCCCCAAGGATTGTTTAGTTTTTGTTGTTAAGTTGTGTATTAGTTTTCTGGGGCTGCCATAACAAAGTAACCACACACCGGGTGGCTTAAACAACAAAAATTTATGTCTCTCATTTCTGGAGGCTGAAGTCCCAATATCAAGGCGTTGGGAGGTTTGGTTTCTTCCGAGGCCTCTCTGCTTGGCTTGCAGATGGCTGCCTTCTTGCCGTGGCTTCACATAGTCTTCCCTCTGGGTGCGGGCATATCCCTGGTGTCTCTTTGTGTGTCCAAATGTTTCCTCCTCTTACAAAGACACCAATCAGATCAGATTCACTTAATCTTAATTAACTTAATCACCTTTTTAAAGGCCCAGTCTCCAAATACAGTCACATTCTGAGGTACTGAAGGTTAGGGTGCCAACAGTGAATTTTGGCACAGTTCAGCCCATAAGTTCTAAAGAGAGTTCTTTACGTATTCTACATACAATTCCCTTATCAAATACATGATTTGCAAATATTTTCTCGCATTCTGGGGGTCTGTTGCCTTTTTACTTTTCTTGATAGTGTCCTTTGAAGCATAACATTTTTTTATTTTTTTGAAGTCCAATTTATTTTTTCTTTTGTCGCTTATGCTTTTGGTATTGTATCTAAGAAACCAGTGCCTAATGTAAGGTCACAAAGGTTTACTCCTGTATTTTCTTCTAGGAGTTTTATAGTGTTATGTTTTACATATAGGTCTTAGGCCCATTTTGAGTTAATTGTATGTAATGTGAGATAGGAGTCCAACTTCCTTCTCTTGTGTGTGGATATCTAGTTGTCCCAGAACTACTTGTTGAAAAGCCTATTCTTTCCTCATTGAATAGTCTTGGCTCCCTTGTCAAAAATCATTTGTGGGGCACCAGAGTGGTTCAGCCAGTTAAGTGTCTGACTTTTGATTTCGGCTCAGGTCATGATCTCATGATTTGTGAGTTTGATCCCCACATCTGGCTCTGTGCTGACAGTCCAGAGCCTCCTTGGGATTCTCTAACTCCCCTCTCTCTCTGTCCCTACCCCTCTTGTTCTCTAAGTTAAATAAATAACTTAAAAAAAAAAAACTTAAAAAAAAATAGTTTGTTCATAAGCAGTGTGGATTTTATGCTGAGTGGGATGGGCAGCCTTTGAGGAATTTAGGGCAAGATAGCAGTGCTGTTTACTTTAGATTTTTAGAAAGACTCCTCTGACTGGGGGTATTGAGTAAATAGGGGATCCGGGCTAGAAACAGCAAGACCAGTGAAGGGGGCTACTGTATTAGTTTGGGCAGGAGATGGAGATGGTCCTGGGTGGTAGCAAGGAGTGGTTTTTGCCAGGACAGGTTTTATACTCAGTAGGTAGGCATGCATCTGGAGTGATTCAGAGGTTTTGTTGGAATTTCCTCCCTGGGCAGGACTCACAGATTTCAAGCGTGGCTACTGGATTGGCGTCCGCTATGATGAGCCACTAGGGAAAAACGATGGCAGGTAATGAGTGGTCTGGTTCAGCCATCTGTGTGTGTGTCTGTGCCCGTGTCTGTACATGCATATGTGTGCTTCTAAGTGCATATGGTGAGCCTGTCCATCTTAGCATCTGGGGTGGGAGCCGTGTTGGGGCCCCTCTGACAACTGCCTCCCTCATCATGCCCTGCAGCGTGAATGGGAAACGCTACTTCGAATGCCAGGCCAAGTACGGTGCCTTCGTCAAGCCTTCGGTTGTGACAGTGGGGGACTTTCCCGAGGAAGACTACGGGTTGGATGAGATGTGACACCCAAGGAAAGACATCCCCCTGCTCCAACTAACTCGACTTCTTATTGCCCTTCCCTGTGTGTGCCCATGGCCCTATTTCCTGAGCCCATTTTTATTTTATTCACCTTGTCATTGACTTTTGAGACTCATGCATTAAATTTGCTGGAAACCGGGAAGTGTTGGAGGACTTGATGATAATAGGAGGGATTGGAGGTGGCTGTCTAGGTGAGGGTGAAATAGGAGGTGGGTAAAGTAGAGGTTGGGCAGGATGAAGCTTTATCCCTTAGCTAGTAGCTGGGGGCCCATGAGACTATTTTTCGTCCTAATAAGTTACTGTAATGTTTTGTTGCTATAACAAAGGGGCCCAAAATATAATAGTAGCTTAAACAAGGTAGTTTTGGGTTTTTTTTTTAAATAGGCTCCACACCCATTGAGGTGCTTTAACTCATGACCCTGAGATTAAGACCTGAGCTGAGATCAAGAGTTGGACACTTAACCAACTGAGCCACCCAGGTACTTCTTATTCAAGGTAGTTTATTTCTCCTGTAAAGTCTCATGTAATCACCAGCACTGGTATGGTGATCCTTCTGTGTCAGAGGCCAGTCTCCATCTATATCTCTTGTTGCTGTCCCATCTCCTTCTCATGATTCCCACATCATCTGCTACAGGCACCAGGGAGAGGGGAAGGGGAAGGATACCTCTTGCCTTTAAGGACTACGTGCGACTCAGGGTGCCTGGGTGGCTCAGTCGGTTAAGCACCCAATTCTTCATTTCAGCTCAGGTCATGATCTTGTCATTGGTGGGATCGAGCCCCACATTAGGCTTTGTGCTGGTAGTGTAGAGCCTGTTTGGGATTCTCTCTCCCTTTGTCTCTGCCGCTCTGCCTGCTTGTGCACATGCACTTGCTCACTCTCTAAATACACATTAAAAAAAAAAAAAGGAATATGTGCAACTCAAAACTTGTTTCTATTTCCAGGGCGCTTGGGTGGTTCAATTGGTTAAGCATCTGACTCTGATTTCAGCTCAGGTCCTGATCTCACAGTTGTGAGACTGAGCCCCACATCAGGTTCCACACTGAGTGTGGAGTCTGCTTGAGAGTCTCTCTCAAAATAAATAAGTAAATAAATCCAAAAAACTAAAACAAAACAAATAACTTGTTTCTATTTCATTGGCCAGAATTTTGTCTCATGGCCACTTGTAGTTGCAAAGGTGACTGGGAAATGTAGTTTTTATTCTGGGCAGCATGTTCCTAGCCAAGTATCAGAAGTTCCTATATTACAGAAGATGGGGAGAAGGGATATTGGGGTCAATAAGTAGTTCTACCACAGTTTCTGTGGGTGGGAGATCCTAATTGTTCACTTAATAATACTTTTATTGTACATGCAGAAGCCCCTTGTTAGCTCCTTGAAGTAATTCCTGGTGGGGTGCCTATCTGGGGGATTCTACTTAATTGTTGCAATTACTTAATTATAGCTTCTAGAGAAAGAGTTGGCAGCAGCAGGCACAACCACAGTGAGAAGAATGAGGTTGAACTGTTTAAGAGTTGAGGGGATCCTCAGGGGAAACTGCTGACATCCACAAACAGCTTGTTATATACATACTTTGATGCCCACCATAATGGACACGGACACTTACATACACAGAACACACACACCTGGACTCACAAACACTGGAGACCTACTCAAAACACAGAGACTCACACTCAAACATGAGTGGTTATAGTGCACACAGATTCTCTCACACACGGGGAAGCCACACAGGAAACATTGAGACTCACATCAGACACCCACCAGTTATAGATCTGCACCTATACATACACACACACATCACTGAAATTGTCAACGTACAAAAAAAAGAACCAAAAAAACATTAGAAAAAGATCCCAAGGCTTAGGCCCCTATGGTGTCAGGGAATTGTCAGAGTGAGGAGCCTTAGAGGGGGTGTCCCCCAACTTCCCAACCAGTACCTACCAGCTTGAGTTCAGCCAGAGTCTGTGAACCTTGGTTTCATAAGACCTCAGTTCATTGCAAATGAAAGACAGTAAATATCCAATATTCTACACTTTTTGAGCCTCCACTGTATGTCAGGCCTGATATGGAGAACATATTCATTAATTGGACACAGTCCTTGCTTGGGAGTTAAAGACAGACAGATAATTACAAAGCATTGTCTCTTTTTTTAAACTGTGATACTTAACAATGAATAAGGTTGAAAAAAATAATAATGAATAAGGTTGCTGGCAGTGGGGGAAGGAGAACAAAATCACTAAATCCCCCAGGTGGTGCTGGTATGAGAGAAACAATGGGGTAGGACATTTGAATAGAAATCACCTGAACAAAAAGGGATTGGGCTTTGTAGGCCTGATATAACCCCTTTGGTGATTCATGCCCATCAGGAACCTGATCACTGTGCTCAACACAAACTTAGGCTGAATGCAACCTTTGTCCTGGAGCTGAGCTACATCAGTAACTGAACATGCTTAATGGCCTGCGGGAGTTGATTCATGTACCAGTTACAAATTTGGATTATTCAGTAGGTTAAGAGAGGTGGTATAACCTTACTGAGGAAGAGCACAGGCTCTGAAGCCAGGAAGCCTGGATTCAAACCCCAGCTCTTTCACGCAGCCACTGGGTGACTGAACAAGTATTCCTCTGTGGGTTTGAGCTTCATTCCTATAAAGTGGGTCTGAATACATTACTTCCCCGAAACGATTGTTGTGAGCATTAAATGAGCTAATATATATTAAGCGCTTAAATCAACTCCAGCCATATAGGTAAATGCTTAGTATTAGCTGTAGATATTATAATAACTACATGCATCCAACATTAGTAATGCTGACTTTATTTAATCCTCAAAGCGGGACCTGCCACTAATTTCTTCACCTTAATTTCCTACCTCACCCCATCTTTCCACGTCTGGCGTCATCCTCTCTGGAAGGGATTCCCAGAGGTTCCCAGACCCACAGTAGCTTCCCAAGTCCCTGCAACCTCAGGCGTCCCTAGCTTCGGCACCATCCCAGACACGGGCAATAACCACTCAGCCGCCACGTGGGGGCAGCAGTGCACCGCTCAGCGAACTTCATTTCCCAGAAAACCATGCGACAACCTTAGCCTCATTTTGCTCCTGTCTGGAAGCGCAAGTCTTGCTCCCTCCCAGCTGCGCGAGGAATTGAGGGGCGAAGGGATTTGGGCTTTTCCGTGGAGGACGATGTTGCGCAGGCGTGGAGGGCTGCAGAGCCCGTCTGAGTTTAATCGCAGAATGGGAACCGATGTCCCGGTGGGGGCGCCAGAGCTGACTTTCTGGCTTCTTGGAAGAACCGAGAACAGTTCACTTTGTGGCTGGGAGTTGGCTGGGCCATCTTCCCTCCTTCCTGCTTTCCTGCATCTCGACCGGTTGGTCATTCACTCTCCAGGCTTGTGGTCGGCAATCAAGCCAGGTGAAGGCGCTCATATCTTAAATGAAACAATATCCCCTTTACCTTCTTTTCTCTCTCCCAAACAGTTAAATCTTTTTCCCCAACATATTAAGGGATTTTAAATTAGAATAGTTAAGGATTTCTCAAGTACCCATCACCCAGCTGTATGTTTGTCAAACATATGGCCGTGTTTTATTTACTCGGCTTTCTCTTCTCCTCTCCCATTATTTTAAAGCAAATCTCACGCAATATATCATCTCATTTGGAAGTGTTTCTGTATGTATCTCTCTAAAAGATAGTTTCAATTACACCAAAATTATCTAATATAATTATTTAATATTGTGTAATATAAATAATTATTTAATATCTAATATAGGTCAGTATTCAGAAGTCCCTGGTTGTTTCATAAATCTTTTTTTTTTAATGTTTATTTATTTTTGAGAGAGAGAGAGAAAGAGAGACAGGGCATGAGTGGGGGAGGGGCAGAGAGAGGGAGCCACAGAATCCAAAGCAGGCTCCAGGCTCTGAGCTGTCAGTACAGAGACCATCCTGGGGCTAGAACCCATGAAAGGTAAGATTGTGACCTGAGCCAAAGTCCCATGCTTAACTGGCTGAGCCACCTGGTTGCCCCATTCATAAATGTCTTTTTACTGTTGGTTTGTTCAAATCAGAATCCAGACAAGGTTCACACACAGCATTTGATTGACATCTAAGTCTCTTGTTCTATAACATTTCCTCCTCCCTCTCAATCTTCTTGTGGGATTTCTTACAGTCTGATTTGGCTGGTTGTACCTCTTGGTATCCTTCAATATGTTCTTCTATTCCGGTGTGTTCTATAAACTGCTTGGTTCGAAAACTGGGTTAGATGCAGGTTCAATTTTCCAGGTAAATACACTTTCTGGATGGTGTTTGAGTTCTTCCATCAGGAGGTACCTACGTGCCTCTTGAGTTTGCAACTCCTGTTGTGTTGGTCCTAAAATATGTTTACAGTGGTGTCTGGGTGGCTCAGATGGTTAAGCGTCCTACTCTTGATTGCAGCTCAGGTCACAACGTCATGGTTTGTGAGTTTTAGCCCGGCCTCTGGCTCTGCGCTGACATCACAGAGCCTTCTTGGGATTCGCTCTCTCCCTCTCTGTCTGCCTCTCCCCTGTTCACACTCTCTCTCTCTCAAAATAACTAAAGTTTTTTTAAAAAGTTTTTAAAAATCTTAAAGTAAAATATGTTCATAAGTTCTTTGGCACTTCTCTTTTTTTTAATTTTTTTTTAACATTTTTATCTTTTTGTGAGAGACAGAGAGCAGGAGTGGGGTAGGGGCAAAGAGAGAGAGACACACAGAATCCAAAGCAGGTCCAGGCTCTGAGCTGTCAGCACAGGGCCCCACACGGGGCTCAAACTCACAAACAGATCATGACCTGAGCTGAAGTCGGATGCTCAAACGACTGAGCCACCCAGGCGCCCCTTGACACTTCTCTTTTTAAGAGCCCTCCCCTTGAGTGTGGATTGGACTTAGTGCCCCACTTCTAAGGAAGAGAGCATGGCAGAAGTAATGGTGTATGACTTTCATGTTTTTTTGTTTTTTGTTTCTTGTTTTTTGAGAGCTAGAGAACAAGCAGGGGAGGGGCAAAGAGAGAGGGAGACAGAGAATCCCAAACAGGTCCCACGCCTGTCAGCGCAGAGCCTGACACCGGGCTTAAACCCAGCAACCAGGAGATCACAACCTGAGCCAAAATCAAGAGTCAGACGCCTAACCTACTGAGCCACCCAGGCATCCCAGTGCATGACTTCTAAGACCAGGTCATAAAAGCCATTGTATCAGGATCACTTGCTTGGGGAGAAGCCAGCTGCCCATAATTGTGATGACACTCATGCAGCCCTATAGGGAAGTCCATGTGGCAAGGAACCGAGGTCTGTGAAGGGTCTGCGAGGAATTGAGGCCCCGTCTTGGAAGCTGATCTTCCACACTAGTCAAGCCAAGAGGTAACTGCAGTCCTGACCAACAACCCAGCTGCATCCCATGAGAGATCCCGAGCCAGAATCACCCAGTTATGCCACTCCTGAATTCGTGACCCAAAGAAAATGAGATCATAGGTTATTTTAAGCTGTTAAATTTTCAGGGTGCCTGGATGACTCAGTTGGAAGAGCCTGCAGCTCTGGATCTCAGGGTTGTGAGTTCAAACCCCATATTGGGTGAAGAGATTACATATATACATAAGCTTTAAGCCTTTAAATTTTGGTTTTAATTTGTTAGCAGCAATAGGTACTTAATGCACCTGTGTTCTAATTACCTATTGTTGGATTAAGTATTACCTAAACCTCAGCAACTTAAAACAGACATTATGTTTTTCCTACATTTTTGCAGATGACGAATTTAGGAAGGGGGTGCCTTGGTGGCTCAGGAGGTTAAGCATCTTGCTATCGATTTCAGCTCAGGTCATGATCTCGTGACTGGTAGGATTGACCCCCACATCAGGCCCTGCACTGATAGTGCAGAGCCTGCTTGGGATTCTCTCTCTCACTCTCTCTCTCTCTCTCTCTGCCCTTCCCCCATGCACACACGTGCATGCGTGCCTGCATGCTCTCTCTCTCAAAATACATAACATCTAAAAATAAAGAATTTATGAGGCACCTGGGTGGCTCAGTCGGTTAGGCATCCAACTTCGGCTTAGGTCATGATCTCACAGTTTGTGGGTTCAAGCCCCGCTTCAGGCTCTGTGCTGACAGCTCGTAGCCTGGAGCCTGTTTCAGATTCTGTGTCTCCCTCTCTCTCTGCCCCTCCCCCACTTGTGCTCTGTCTCTCTCACTCTCAAAAATAAATAAACATTAAATATTAAAAAAAAAAGAATTTAGGAGGGGCTTGACTTAAGATCTCTCATGTGTTTGAGTCAGAAGTTGGCTGGGATTGGAGTCATCTCAAGGCTTGACTAGGCTGGATGTCCAAAGTGACTCAGCAACTTGACTGACAGTGACACTGGCTGTTGGCAGGGAGCTCAGCAGGAACTAAAAACAGAGCACCTCTATACCAAAGCACCTCTACATGGCCTTCCAGCACTGCAGTCTCAGGGTAGCTGGATTTTTACGTGGTAGCTGGCTTTCTTCAGAGTGTTCTAAGAGAACCAGGCAAAGCTGCATGGTCTTTTCTGACCTTAGAAGTCACATAGTGTCACTCTGCTGCTGTCTCTTGATCTAAGTGAACACAAACCCACCCAGATTCAAGAGGAAGCCACATAGTTTCCAATTCTTGATGCAAGGAATGTGAAGGCTTTGGTGGTCAAGTTTTTAAAACAGTTTCACCTTGCTATACAGAACTTTTTTTTTTGGTAATGTCTATACCCAACATGGGGCTGGAACTCACAACCCTGAGATCAAGAGTCACATCCTCTTCTGACTGAGTCAGCCAGGTTCCCCTATAGAAAACATTCTTTAAGGCACTAACTTGGGTCCTTTTCTCTCCTCATTCTACACATTCTTCTCTGATCTATTCTTGTGACTTTGATCGCCATCTACATGCAATTCCCAGGTCTATCTCCAGCCTAGATACTTTCCTGATGTACATAGTGGTTGCCAACAGGACAGCTCCCTGCTCCTGCATTAGATGTTGCTTAGATACCTTAAAGACCAGGCTGTGCCAGTGTAAGTTCCTGAGCCACAGAATCATGAAAAATAACAAAAAAATTATTGTTGCTTTTTTTTTTTTTTTTTTAAATTTTTTTTTTCAACTTTTTTTTTATTTATTTTTGGGACAGAGAGAGACAGAGCATGAACGGGGGAGGGGCAGAGAGAGAGGGAGACACAGAATCGGAAACAGGCTCCAGGCTCCGAGCCATCAGCCCAGAGCCTGACGCGGGGCTCGAACTCACGGACCGCGAGATCGTGACCTGGCTGAAGTCGGACGCTTAACCGACTGCGCCACCCAGGCGCCCCTTGTTGCTTTTTTTTTAATGTCTATTTATTTTTGAGAGAGAGAGAGAGCATGAGCAGGGGAAAGGGAGAGAGAGAGGGAGACACAGAATCTGAAGCAGGCTACAGGCTCTGAGCTGTCAGCACAGAGTCCGATGTGGGGCTTGAACTCACGAACTATGAGGTCATGACCTGAGGTGAATTCAGATGCTCAACTGACTGAACCATCCAGGTGCCCCTAAAATTATTGTTGCTTTAAGCTACTAATTTTGGGTAATTTGTTATGCAGCAAAGGCTAACTGATACACGATTAAGGAAATGTTTCCTGTCTACCTGTGGGTTTTGCAAAAGGGACTATATGTTTTTCACAACATAAACAATCACAATACCAGCACAGGGCCTGGCATATTGTATTCATTCACCCATCCATCTACTCATTCAATCATGTATTCATTTATTCATTCATTCAACACATATTTATTGAGATCCTGCCATGTTGCAGGAACCTTACTAGGTACTGTTGCTACGGCAGTACCAAAACAGACAAAGTCCCTGTCCTCATGGAGTTCACATAACTTAAAGCATTTATTTGGGGGAAAATAGCAGTTTGGAATCCCATTTTACATGCTATGACAAAATAGATTCCAATTGGATTTGAGCAATATGTGTGTGGGGTAATTGCATGAAAATGTAAAGGTTTTTAACAGCAAATACTGAATGACCTCCGTATGGAGAAAGATATTCTGAACTTCAACATAGTGGGGGAACAGACCATCAAGGAAAAGACTGATGAATTTGGCTATACAAAGAGCTGAATATTTTATATGTCCAAAAAAGGCATAGGCAAAATTAAAGTAAATATGCATTAGAGAAGTATATTTGCAACAAAAGTGATAGGCAATTGATTAACACCCTTAATGAATGGAGATATTAACAAAGTAATGTGAAATTAACATGAAAAGCCAATAAATGAAAATGGGCATAGAATATGAAAAGACAATTTGTAAAAGAAATATCAATGGCCAAAAAAATCATGAAAGCCATGTTCACCCAAAAATGTTACTTAAAAATACTGGGACACCTCTTTTTTTTTAAAGATATTATTTTTTTAAGTAATCTGTATACCCAATGTGGGGCTCAAACTTAAAACCCCAAGATCAAGAGTCACATGCTCCACTGACTGAGCTAGCCAGGTGCCCTGAAGGACACCTTCTTTTGTCTGACAAATCAGCAAAGATGCTTAAACTATGGTTCCGCAAGGCTGAAGACAATTCAGGGCAATAAGAAATTCCATCCACCAAGGTTGGGATGTGAGTGGCAACAACCTTTCTGGAGAATGACAGAGATGAATCCAAAGCCTGAAAATATGGACATCTATTGATCCATCACTGACATTCCTAGGAATTTAGCCCCTGAAAATAATGAGGGAAGTGGGTAAATATTTTACTGAAAGGATTTTCATGGCACCATATATATATATATTTTATTATTATAAAAAAGAAAGGGGTGCATGGATGGCTTAGTCAGTTGAGCATCTGACTTTGGTTCGGGTCATGATCTCACAGTTTGGTTCATGAGTTCAAGCCTCACATTGGGCTCTCTGCTGCCAGCACAGAGCCTGCCCTGGATCCTCTGTCTCCCTCTCTCTCTGCCCCTCCCCAGCTCACACGTTTTTGTTTTTTGTTTTCTCTCTCTCTCTCTCTCAAAAATAAGTAAATATAAAAGAAGGAAAGAAAGGAAGGAAGGAAGGAAGGAAGAAAGAAAGAAAGAAAGAAAGAAAGAAAGAAAGAAAGAAAGAAAGAAAGAAAAAGAAAGAAAGAAAGAAAGAAAAAGAAATTCTGTTTAAGCAGAATTTAACAACATTATAGGAAGTGTTACAAATGCTCAAATATTAAAGGGTTCCTTGATAAAAGAAATGTGGATTTTGCTGGCTTAAACAAAGATGAGCTGCCTTATTATAAGAATTTTCATTAATATGATAGATTCCATGATAATATACGAGAGGGAATATCCTAGGCATTATTTTCTGAATTTATTTGGTCATGGAGCCTGTAACAGTTAGCTACTGCTGTGTAACAAACCACACCCAAATTTCGTGGCTCAAAACAATAACCATTTATTATTCTCACAAATCTATGCTGAGTGGTTCTGCTGATCTGGGTCTGGCATAGTTGATCTTGGCTGAGCCTTCTTGTCGACCTGTTTTCATGGAGGAGCTAGAATCCAGACAGTGAAAGAGAGGGAAAACATAGGCTTCTTGAGGCCTAGGCTGGGAAGTATTACACTGTTCTTTCACCTCACTCTGTTGGTCAATGACAAGGCCAGTGTAGCTTCAAGGTGTTGGGAAATAGACTTCAGCCCTTGACATGAGAAGCTACAGAGTCAATTTGTACAAGGTAAGGGGGGAAGGGGGCGGTGAGGAATGGAAAATAAGGCAGTTTTTGCAGTCTACCACAGAGCCCTTTCTTCATGCACTACATTAATTAAATTCAATAAAGCTAGCTGCTGTTAACTGAAGAACCTCCAAAACTCAGTGGCTTAATAAATTAATTTTTTTAATTCACACCATAGTCCAATGCAAGTCAGTGGGGTCACTCTGCTCCACAGAGTCTTTTAGAGACCCAGCCTCTTTCCATCTTTTGTCTTGGCCCCCCTCTAGGTTCTCAGAGTCCTTCCTGTTGAGCCAGTGGGTATTTTTGTTTGTTGTTGTTTTTTTTTAATGTTTATTTTTGAGAGAAAGAGACAGAATGCCAGTGGGTTAAGAGCAGAGAGGGGGAGACACAGAAGCAGAAGCTGGCTCCAGGCTCCGAGCTGTCAGCACAGAGCCTGAAGCAGGGCTCGAACTCACGAGCTGCGAGATCATGACCTGAGCCGAAGTTAGGTGCTCAACTGACTGAGCCACCCAGGCGCCCCTGTTTGTTTGGTTTTTAAGTAGGCTCCACACCCAACATAGGGCTTGAACTCATGACCCTGAGATCAAGGGGCACCTGGGTGGCTCAGTTTGTTGGGTGTCTGACTTCAGCTCAGGTCACAATCTCACAGCTTGTGAGTTTGAGCCCTACATCAGGCTCTGTGCCAACAGCTCAGAGCCTGCATCCTGCTTGGGATTCTTTGGCTCCCTTTCTCTCTGCCCCTCCCCCACTCACATTTTGTCTCTCTCCTTCCAAAATAGATAAACATTAAAAAAAATTTGAAAAAAAGAAGAGTCACATGGTCTAGGTCTCAGCCAGCCGGGAACCACCCCCCACCCCCAATGTGGGAGGTTTTTAAGGTCAGGCCTGGAGATTGAACACCATACATGCCATTGGCTAGAAGTCAGTTATAGGTCCATATAAAATTGCAAGGGACAATAGGAAATATAGTTCAGCTGTGTGTGAAAAAACAAAGGGAAGCAGTTTGGGTGAGCAATTAGCTAACCTCTGCCACACGTTTTGGGACATGCTATATCTGAAAATAAAGATGGGTTATGTTTGTTTCCTTGTTCATTGCCTGTCTCCCTCTATTAGGATATGACCATTACATCCCCATCACTTATCCAGGGGTATGGGCATGGATATAGTAAGCACTCAATGAACATATGTAGAATAAATGAATGAAAAAAATTCTAGTAATTTTCAGATGATGCAATATTTTGGACACACTAAAAATGATATTTTTAGGAACATGGGAATTGCTCAGGGTATAATGGGCACTGTGGATTAGATAGAATTTAATATAAGCCCTCTAACAGAACTCAGTAGGGCAGCAGAGGCTTAAATGAAATTAAGTGTTCTTTCTTTCCCATGGTAGCCTGATGTAAGCAGTCCTGGGCTGGTAACAAAGCTTAGTATCAGGTACCCAGACAGCTTCAATCGATGGCCCTGCCATCCCTAGGGGAGTGCCCTGGCCTGCATGGTCCAAGATGGCTCCCACCACATCCACATTCCAGGCAGTGAGAAAGAGAAAGAGGAAATGAAAACTCACTCTGATGCTTCTTCAGAGCACAACCAAGAAATGAAATCCTAGTTTTAGCGTTTAATTTATTCTGCCTTATGGAGTATGACAGTCATCTCCTTGGTTACTTTTCAGGGCAAAAGCTGTTAGAGCTGATGTCTAACAACGAGGTCGGGTCACGGGTGAGCAATCGAAGGGAACATAGCTGCAAGCTCCAGGTTAATACAAGTTGTTTGCAAGTTGATGAGCAGGATGCAAATTGCATATGCAAATTTTTTACATTATTAGAAATATATAAAAATAATTCCAGGACAAAAAATCAAATGAGAAATATAACTACATAGAAGTTGTCTTTGAGGGGCATCTGGGTGGCTCAGTCGTTAAGCATCTGACTTCAGCTCAGGTCATGATCTCACAGTTCTCGAGCTTGAGTCCTACATCGGGTTGAGCTTCAGCCCCCCTTTGGGTGAGCCTGCTTCTCTCTCTCTCTCTCTCTCTCTCTCTCTCCCCCCCCCCCCTTTCTCCCTCTGCCCCTCCTGGGATTCTCTCTCTCTCTCTCTCTCTCTGCCCCTTGCTCACTTGCAGCCTCCCCTCTCTTAAATAAATAAATAAATAAATAAATAAAACAAAAAAATGTTGTCTTTGAAAAGTGGGTGAATTTTTCCTTTTAATTTTTCTCTTGCTGTATTTTATACATTTTCTACAATGGGCAGGCATGACCAGGTATTTTAAATATTTTTAATTATGAAATATAGCACACCTACAGACAGAGAAAAAATAAGGATGCACAGTGTACAGGATCATTTTAACGTGAACACCCAAGTATCAGAGTGATCAGGCTGGATAGGGGTGGAATGCCGGAGAAAGTACCTGCTTTAGCTGGAGCAGGAGGTAGGAGGGAATTACCAAGGAAGGCTTTAGGGAGGGGAGCCATCTGAACCATGAGGAAGCCTCAAAGATGAGGAAGGTTTGTTGTGCAACCATGAAAGCACCTACTCTATTGACTGGTTTTCATTCTAATGAGGAAGTCTGAATTATATAAATAATCCCCCAAAGGATGATGATGATGATGATGAATAGCTAAGAATTATTGACCATGTGTCCCATGCCTAGCTTTGAGCTGGGTGATGCTGGGGACATAGTGGTCCCTAAGATAGCCCTGCCCTCCATCATAAGGCCTTCAATCCAGTCCAGGAAACAAACATTGATCACTACTGATTTTAATTTGTTATGATGTCTGGGGGAAGAAGTTTGGGGAATCTTAGGAGCATATAACAGGCTAGGGGAGGTCAAGAAAGACTTCTTTGATGAAGTGCAATCACCGAAACAACTCCAAAGCAAAAAGGGTAGGAGAGCAGTCCCTGGGTGGCTCAGTTGGTTAAGCATCCAACTCTTGGTTTTGGCTCAGGTCATGATCTCACGGTTTCATGGGTTCAAGCCCTACTTCGAGCTCTGTGCTGGCATTGTGGAGCTTGCTTGGGACCCTCTCTCTCCCTCTCTCTGCCCCTCCCCCACTCACACTGTCTCTGTCTCTCTCAAATAAACAAACAAACAAACTTAAAAAAAGGGGAGGGGTGGTACGAGAAACGTTCCTGCAGGGACACAGCCTATGCAAGAGCCTGGGAGCAGGGAGTCTGGGAAGAAGAGTGGGGATAGAGTGATGGCATACAGAGTTCCTCCGTATTTGCTGTGTCTGTGAGGGTGTTTCCAAGCAAGATTATCATCTGAATCAGTAGACTGACTAAAGCAAACTGCCCTCCCCAATGCTTGGAGGCATACTCTAAATCTTTGAGGGTCTGAATAGAACCAGAGACTGCTGAAGGAATAAGTTGAGTTCTGCCTGACTGTGGCACTGGAACATTGGTCTTCTGCACTCAGACTGGGATTTATACCATTGACTCCCCTGGTTTGTGGACCTCCAGACTTGGACCAGGACTTAAACCACTGGCTGTCCTGGGTCTCCAGCTTGTAGACAGCAGACTGTGGGACTTCTCAGCCACCGTAATAGTGTGCCGATTCCTTATAATAAATCTCTTTCTCCTATTTGTTCTATATATTCTGTTTCTCTGGAGAATCCTAATACACCATTAAACAAAGGGCAACGGAGGGACATTAGTCTGGATTAGTCATCACATAACTATTTGGCATCAACCATGCTTGGGTTTAGACTCTGCCATCCCCTCAGGCGGGTGACACCACCTCTCTGAACCTCCACTTCCTCCTGCTCGTTCCTTCAGCAGAGTTGTGAGCAGCCCTTCAATACCTGCCTGCACAGCAGTTACCCCAGCTGGGTCATCAAGGTCTCAGGAGGTATTAGCTGGGTTATGGCTATTGTCCGTTTATTCACTGGTGGCATTGTAACACGAACATCGTTAAGGCAGCAAATTGTGAGGATTAAAAGCATGAGCTACAGAGCCAGCCTTCCTGAGTTCAGATCTTTTTTTTTTTTTTAAATAGGCTGTACACCCAGCGAGGCTTGAACTCACAACCCCAAGATCAAGAGTCACATGCTCTACCAACTGAGCCAGACAGGCACCCTGCTGAGTTCAAATCTTGACTCTGGCACTCACTAGCTGTGTGATCTTGGGCAAGTAATCCCATCTCTCCCCTCATTGACATGATATAGTAACACTTCTACCTGCATCAGTCAGAATAGGCTGGAATATGCTGTGGTAAGAAATGAGCCCTAGACCTTAGTGGACTAACTCCTCAAATTTTATTTCTTGCACATAGAAACAGGCATGTCCTCCATGCCATGGCTTAGTGACCCAGTTAGCTTCCTTCATGTGACACCTCTGTGCTTGCCTGACTCCCAGTGTTGCCTAGGCAGGAGATGAGAGCATAGAGTATCCTGTATTGGCTTTTAGATTTATTTATTTATTATATTATTATTATTATTATTATTATTATTATTATTATTATTATTATTTTACATCAGACAGGTAATGTGCCAACATTGTAACAAGGTTTAAGGGTGGCTGGCACATGTCACATAACAGCATGAACATCCAATCATCACACCTATGAACTACAAAAGGATCTAAATGCTACATTTAAAAGTGACATTCCTGGGGCAGCTGGCTGGCTTAGTCTGTAGAGCATGTGAGTCTGTGCTGTTTGATCTCTGGGCCATGAGTACGAGTCCCACACTGGGTACAGAGATTACTTAAAAAATCAAATAAGGGGTGCCTGGCTGGCTTAGTGGGTGGAGCACGTGACTCTTGATCTCAGGGATGTAAATTTAAGCCCCATGTTGGGTATAGAGATTACTTAAAAATAAAGTCTTTAAATATTAAATAAAGGCACCTGGGTGGCTCAGTTGGTTAAGCATCCGACTCTTGATTTCGGCTCAGGTTGTAATCTCAAGGTCATGAGATGGGACTCTGCGTTCGGCTCCATGCTAACCATGGAGCCTGCTTGGGATTCTCTCTCTTCCACTCTCTCTGCCCTTCTCCCGCTTGCATTTTTTCTCTCTCTCTAAAAAATAAATACGCATTTAAAGAAAATAAAAATAAATAAAACAAAATTAAAAAATAAGTAAAAGTGACACTCCCAATATTTCCATTCATATTTTATTGGCCAAAACAAGTCACATAACCATGCCTGAGGTCAAAGAAATCTGGAAGATGGTGGAAGACTTTAGTAACGCTTGCTGTACTATCTCATTGATGGTGCTGAAATTCAATGAGAAAACTCACACAAAACATTTCATTCTTCAACAAATATTTACTGAGTACCAAAGACATGCCAGGCACTGTTCTAGGAACCAGGTACACAGCAGTGAGCAAGAGACAGAAATCCTTTGAGGAGCTAATATTCTAGTGGGAGAGAAAGACAAGGAACAGGATAAATAAGTAAACTATACACTATGTTAGCAGATGATAAATGATAAAGGCAGTGGGGGGTGGGATGGGGAGTGTGTGGGGGGGTGAAATCAGAGATCTGAAAGGACCTTCCTGAGACCACTATGTGTGCAGACTTGAGGCACTGAGAGGTGAGGCACTTAAGGTGCAGCTAGAGAGGGCGTTGGTAATGGGGTAGCAGCCCTCAAGTGCACCAGGGAACAGGCTGTTTGGATATGGCTGCACTCACTTGCCGAGCCTCCCTGTCTGTGTTCAGCTGGGAACATCCAGGGTAAGCTGCCAGTAGGGCTTCTTCTCACTTTCTTAAGAGAGGTAACAGGACAGATCACTAGCATGAGGACTTTGACTTTTACCAGGAGAGAGGTACAGCCAGAGGAGGACTCAGTCAGGAGGGCCCAGTCAGGTCAGGGCCTGACTCAGGGTGTCACAGGCTCCGTCTGGCTCTGGGTGGGATGCCCACTGTGAGGGCAGGCATGGGAGCAGGGAGCCTGGGGAGGGGCTACTGTGGTGACCAGGAAGGGGAGGGTGGAGGCCTAGCCAGGGCAGGGGCAGTGCAGGGGAAAAGAGTTTAGATTCTGTTGGTGGAGTCAACAAGGTTTCCTGACAGGTTGGAGTAGGTGTGAAAGAGAGGTCAGGGATGATCTGGGGGTGTCTAGTCTCAGTCACTGGAAGGACAGGGAAGGTGGGGAGGGAGTATATTTGGGAGGAAGTCAGAAGCTTAGTTTAGGATGTGTGCAGTTTGAGACAATTATAAGATAGCACCCATCCCCCCCCCCACCCCCGCCGAAGGTGAGTAGCATGCAGGTTGTAGGAGCCTGATGTCTGGGTTGAAGACAGAAATTTGGATATTAATAGCCTAGAGACGGATTTAAACCATGCATGTGGGGCAGATCCTCTATGACATGAGTGGGATCCAGAGGAGCAAGGCCTGAGACTTGGAATTTGCCAGGATTAAGAGGTCAGGGAGACAGACCTAGGTGACAACAAATGGGATAAGATGGCAGTGTGTGTTACAAGGAAGTATAAGTTACAAGCAGGTGACAGCAAGCCTCACCTAGTCATGGGTGGGGGTGGAGACTGGGAGTGCTTCCTAGAAGAGGTGACTCCTGAGCCGACACCAAAGCCTGAGTACATACATCACCGGGCAAAAAAGGCAGGAGTGTTCCAAGTAGAGGTCACAGCCCATGCAAAGGCTGGCAGCAAGTGAGCCGCTGGAGAGGGCAGAGAGCGGAAGCTTTCCAGTCTGGCAGGGAAGGGTGCGGTGAGAAGGGAATCCGGATTAGTCATCATCAAGTTTTGGCATTAGCCAAGCCCAGGTTCACACCTGGTCCTGCCATCCTCTGTGACCCGAGGCAAGTGACCCGGCCTCTATGTTCTCTCCAAGTTCCTGCCTCATAGGCAAGTCTTGTATAGCAATTCTTTGGCTTGGCTGCAACTGCATTTTTGTCTGTTGTGATCTTGTTATCTGAGATATTATCCTATTAATTACATTATTTATTTTATTTTTTTTTAGTAATCTCTACACCCAGTGTGGGGCTCAAACTCATGACCCCGAGATCAAGAGTTACAGGCTCTTCCAACTCAGCCAGCTAGGCGCCCCAATATTAATTATATTACAGAAGAGTCAAATACATTAAGGTAGTGGTTAAGGTCACAGGCTAGGGAGTTTATGCTCAGTTTATTTCTTTGTAAAATGGAAATACTGAATTCACCCATTCCATAGGACTGTTATGAAGGCATATGAAGATATACATAAAGTGCTTAGGAGAGTGCTTGGCCTGTATTTTTATCAGTGTTGTCTAAAGATGAGTCAGTCAACCACCTGAGGAATCCAGGTGGGCTACAGGAGGGAACAGCATGGGTACAGACACACAAAATTACTCTTTACTAAGCGTTTAGCCACTTAATTCCGAAGGGAGCTTGGGAACACTTTTACTCATTTTAAAGATTAAAGATTTAAAATCATTAAAGATTTTAAAGATTAAAAAAATCCTTAAAAAAAATAAAATCCTTGCTCAGAGCCCAAAGGATCCGTTAGGAAATGGCAGAGTCAGGATTCAAACTCAAGCTAAGCCAGACTCCAGGGGAGATTCTAAACGCTAGACTTGGGATTAAATTCCATCTGAGTAGCCCTGAAATTTGGAGGTTGGAGCCTGAGAAAGGTCACCAAAGGAGACTTCAGTCGCTATTTTCCCGGCCAGCTTCTGCATTCCCCCCACCTCTCACTCTTAACCCGCTCTTGGGAACATCTAGTCTCAAAAGCCAAGACGTGGCCAGAGGGACTCTTCCTGTGCCCGGGCCCCTCTTTAGAGATGGGAAGAATGAGGCGACACTTGGTGACCGTGACTCGGGATAAGAGGGTGCGGGGTTGGAGGAGGCAGAGGCAGCTTTTGCAGGCGGCAAAGTCCTACCCGCACGACTGACCGCCATCCGGGCTGCTGCAGGGTCCCGGGCGAGCCTTAAGCCCCTACCCCAAATGCGGGCGCTTGTCCCCGGGCTGTGGGCCATACAAAACTCAGGGTCTCCAGATGTTTTGTCGCGACAAGGCTAGGAGCCGAGTGCTAGAGTCCCTTTTCCAGCGGACCGAAAATCGCACCCGTGGCCGCGTGGAGGCTGGCTTTGGGGCGAAAACTCACACTGCAACACTAGGGTGTGATCTCGGGCACGGTGACTGCAATCCCCCCGGATTTCTTCAACAGAGCCGGAGACTAGGGTAAGACCTCAGAGCTGTGAAGCCAGGGCGGGGACGGAACCCACCGTCCTGGAAACCAGCAGGGCGGAGCTGTGGCCGCCGCCTCTCGTTACGTGAGGCGGATCCGGATCACGCACGCGCAGCTTCAATGCCGGCGCTAGGACCGCGCGGATGCATGCTTGGCCACGCCGCAGTGCTTAACCCGGTCCAGGCCGCCTGAGTCACGAGCCCCGCCCTACGGAGCCGGACGCGGCCGGAGGCCCGGGAGCAGCACAGGCGAACGGACCCGCGGACGTGTGAGCTAGGCGGTGAGCGCCCGATTTGGATTATCCCTGTGCTCTGTAATCCCGGCCCTTGCGGCCCCAGATTCCACGAGACCCTTAAATCTCGGCCTCAGGGGTCTCCCAGACCCATGATCTCAAACTTGAAGCCCCAGTCTGTCCGATCCCTATCCCGCCCCGGGGACTTTTCCACCCTCAGTTTTAGGATCTAAAATACGAGCCCTTGGATTTGAGAGGTACCCCACAAATTCTGATCAGGGTGGGATCTCCAGAACCACGATCCTTACTTAGATCCGTGCTCCCAATTCTAATGGGAACCCTGTTATCCCGGGCCCCGGGATTCACATCCACAATTTTGACCCGAGCCCACAGAACCAGCGGTGACACTGTAATCCCTCTCCTGGGAATACCTAAACCCTCAAGCGCACATTCTGGATTTCCTAAACCCTGACCCGGAAGCCTCCGGGTCGGGAATCTCTGATCCGCGCCCCTGACCCGCCCAAGATCCCGAAGTCCAGTTCTGAGGCTCAAGTCTCAGATTCGAGTGGCCAGACACGTCAAACTTGTGGCCCTCATCTTGAGAACCCCACCAGAACCGGGACCTCTACCCTTAATGATGCCTATGCATAGACTCAGTCCAGGGTGCTTCAAGCCAGACAGAGATCCTTTAGACCCCGAGGGGATTTCAAGATCCTCCTTCCCTATCCCACTCCTCCGAGAACTACCTTCCTCCGGAAGCCCAGACCCCATCCCAAATGGACCTTCAAGTCCCAGCGGGAGGATAAGTTCCCGCCCGGAGGCCTCATATTACTACCCCAAGTGCAGCTGCCAGAAATGCCTATTTTTATGGGGAGGGAGCGGGCTCAATGGAGATGCGGCCTTTTGACCCCTTTTTTCTCCCTCAGGAATCTAAATTCGCAGCCATGTTCCTGGTTAACTCGTTCTTGAAGGGAGGCGGCGGCGGGGGAGGTGGGGGCCTGGGCGGAGGCCTGGGGAATGTGATCGGAGGCCTGATCAGCGGGGCCGGAGGAGGAGGCGGCGGCGGCGGCGGCGGAGGAGGCGGAGGCGGAGGCGGTGGCGGAACTGCCATGCGCATCCTGGGCGGGGTTATTAGTGCCATCAGGTAAGGGGGGGGCCTGAGGAGGGGAGGGGCCTGGCGGAGGAGCATGTCCCACCGGCCTAGATTGAGGTAGTCTGGGGACTGATCTGCATCCTTAATTAGGCTGGGCGGGGCCTGGGCTGGGGTTAGAGGAGGGCCCCTCCCGAGGGGGCGGGCCGTAGTGAGGCTAATGGCAGTTCAGGAGGCGGGGCTTGGCATGGGCGGAGTCTGACAGTTGAGGGGATGCTGTGATGGGACGCGGCTGGGTTTTGGGAGGTGGGGCTTAGTGGGTCTGGGCGAGGCCCGCTTCCCGCTAGCCTGGAAACGAACGTTAAGAGGGTGGAGCCAATGAGGCTGGGAGTGGCTTCATGGGGGCAAGGCTTGTCTTAGGGTTGAGGCAAGGCCGTCGTAGGTGTGTCAGTGAGGAAGTAGACGCAGAAGAGGCCGAGGTCTGATGGGATAGGGGAAATGTTCTTGAAGGGGCCGGGTCCGTCTGGGAACTGGCTGGATTAAAACAGAAATACGTCCTGGTGGAGGTAGAGCAGGTTGTCGTTAGGTACCATTAGGCCCCTAACCTTGGCCACCCCTCGAAGGGGTGGGAACTCGTGGAGCTGGGGTGGGATGTTGGGAAGACACGGGGTTTTAGGAAGCCAGGGGATGGAGTAGGTTCCTAGACAGAAAGGACCTGAGGAGGTTGGCTAACCCGGGAAGCTGGGTTAGCGCTTCTATGAAGCAGCCCTCAAAGGGGCTGGGTCTATTGAGGTATCTGCTATAGGGCAGTGTGCTCTGGCAGGAGCAGGACCTACTGTGGGGGGCGGGCCTGTAGGTTTCCTGCCAGGTGCAACCAGGGTAGCAAAGATAGGGGTAGATGAAGACAAGGACAGATGAGGCAGGCAGAGGGGGCAGGTATGGAGAGTGGTGGTAGGGAGGTTGAAGGGTTGGGGCGTGGGGTCTGGCACTGTCTATGGAGGCCCCGCCCCCTGGTGCTAACTCCCTTACTCCTCTCTCCAGTGAGGCAGCTGCACAATACAACCCAGAGCCTCCGGTAAGCCACCCTCCACAATCAAAGACCTTGCTTCTCACTCCAAGGCCTTTTTCATCACCCATCCTTGTCTCCTTTGTCTTATAAAATTCTTCTCATTTAGTTTCTCCCTTGTTGTGTCCCCGAATTTAGTCATGGGTCTTAGCTATATCCACTCCCTCTTCACTGACCACCTCTCATTCCTTTGATCATCCAGTCACCCAGCCCACTCTGACTTTCCCACCTAGGGCTGTTCTGGCCAGGGCACCCCTCCCCCACTTGCTCTGAGATCTCCTCCCTCTACAGCCTCCACGCACCCATTACTCCAACATTGAGGCCAATGAGAGTGAGGAGGTCCGGCAGTTCCGGAGGCTCTTTGCCCAGCTGGCTGGAGATGTAAGTAACCCTGGGCTCCCATCCTTGTCCTAACTTCCATGCCTTCCTTTGGGCTGCCCTTGCACGCACACTCAACAACTGCAATATCCAAAGAATCCCCATTCTGCCTCATGACACTCTTCCCTTTTAACCATCCCCGGCTTCTCCCTACAGGACATGGAGGTCAGTGCTACAGAACTCATGAACATTCTCAACAAGGTCGTAACCCGACGTGAGTGATTGGGGTCAACACACAGGGCAGGTTTAAAGTCATGGGTGCTGGCTGGGGTAGCTGTGTCCTCTGGCCTCTGACTTTCAACCTGTCTCCCACAGACCCTGATCTGAAAACTGATGGTTTTGGCATTGACACATGTCGCAGCATGGTGGCCGTGATGGATGTATCCTTGGGGCAATCTAGAGGAAGTTTTGGATGAAGAAGGAGTTTTGTGGGAGCACAGTTGGGACAGTCAGGGTGTAGCTTTCATACCCACAATGTGGACATGCATATATATCAGAACACACATCCACTACCACACATCCAGACATGTGGCAATAAATAGTAACATCACCTGTCACAGCTGACACTTCACAGCCATCCTGTTAAACAGGCAGAATTGTTATAGTCCATTTTATAGATGAAGAAACTGAGACTCAGAGAGAGGCAATCATTTGTCTGAAGTTATAAGTAAAGGGTAAGTGCCAGGATAGGAATTTGGACTCAGGTCTTTTAGGCTTGAGGACCCAAGCTTATTTCTTGCCTTCCTGCCTTCCTTCCTTTTTTCATTTTTATTTATTTTAGACAGAGAGAGAGAGAGAGAGCTGAGGAGATGGACAGAGGGAGAGAGAAAATCCCAAGCAGACTCTGCACTCAGTGCATAGCCTGGGATTGTGACCTGAGCCAAAACCAAGAGTCAGACATTCAACTGATTGAGCCACCCAGGCGCCCCTCTTTTTTTTTTTTTTTTTCAAAGTAAGCACTATACCCAGTGTGGGGCTTGAACTCATGACTCTGAGATCAAGAGTAGCATGCTCTACCGACTGAGCCAGCCAGGTGTCCCAAGAACCCAAGCTTATAACTGTTATAGTTGTGCCCATATACATGTACATGTATACAAGGGCATACCCGTATACATGAAGATATGTGAAGGCATGGTCACAGGAACACATGCATGTTTACACATGGGCCAGTCATTAGCTGATCTTGGATATGTGCACGCTCAGCACATAGGGAAAATGTAGACACACATATTGTCATGTGATCACATACATGTGTTGCACAGTTACATAATCTTGGCTGTGCCATTTAACAAGGTTACTGAGCCTCTCTGTGCCTCAGTCTGCTTGTCTATAAAATGAGGTAAATGATTATGGTGACACCTGATTTGGAGCGCCACCCAAAGGTTTAGCACACTGCATAGCACTTAGTACTAAATGGTCTGTACACATTAGCTGCTACTGTGATCTTCTGTAGATTTTCATCTCTGAATCTGTTTCTTTCTCTGTGACTGGGGAATAATACTGGTAGGCCAGTGTCTTAAGAATTTAGTGAGAAAAGTAATGTTCCTGAGAAGCTTAGCACTGCCTGGCATGTGTTAGGTAACTTGATAAAGTCTTGGCTGTCATTGTTATTGAGAGTTTATCAAATACTAGCCTCTGAGCTAAGGGCTTTATCTCATTCTGTTTTTATCACAAACCCAGCGGGTGTTTATTATCACCTTTCCTTAGAATTCTAAGACCCTTGTTTTTCACGTCCTGACATTTATGAAATTGAATTGCTATTACGAATTTTATAAATGAGGAGTTAGCAACTATTTTCAGGTAAGGAATTTATAGTTTAGAGAAGTTCAATATAATTCCCCATGGTTATGTTTAAATTAGCAATATAGGGGCACCTGGCTAGATCAGTTAGTGGAGCATGTGACTTTTGATCTTGGGGTTGTAAATTCGAGCCCCATGTTAGGTGTAGAGATTACTTAAAAGTAAAATCTTGAGGCACCTGGGTGGCTCAGTTGGTTAAGTGTCTGACTTGCTCAGATCATGATCTCACAATTTGTGAGTTCGAGCCCCATGTCGGGCTCTGTGCTAACAGCTCAGAGTCTGGAGCCTTCTTCAGATTCTGTGTCTCCCTCCCTCTGCCCCTCCCCTACTCACATTCTGTTTCTGTCTCTCTCTCTCTCAAAAAATAAAAAAAAATAAAAAATAAAATCTTAAAAATTTATGAACTAAACTACGTATGGATAAAAAGAAAAGTAAAACCATATCCAAGGTGACATGACTGGGGTGGGATGGGAGCTAGGGTTTTAGTCCAGGTCCCCCTGCTTGGTCATTATTCCATGGCATACAGTGCATGCCTCTGGGTACAACCATCACACTATTCTTAACACCCTTCTACCAGAGTGACACCACAGGCAAGCTGGGCTTCCAGGAATTCAAGTACTTGTGGAACAACATCAAAAAGTGGCAGGTGCGTGGTAACCTCACACTCCTAGCATAGAGACCCTCAAGCCATGAAGATGCCATGCCCCACAATGTTCAGTTGACTTCTTCCCTCCCTGTCCCCACAGGCCATATATAAACAGTTTGATGTTGACCGTTCAGGTACCATTGGCAGCAGTGAACTCCCAGCAGCCTTTGAGGCAGCAGGTACGGCTGGCAGGGACATGGTTGGACTGGGTGGGGGGATGGGTAAAACAGCCCCTAGTGCGCTGGTCTGAGGGTGAGTCCCAGGGGTGGGAGTGGGTTGGGCCTTGTGGGCCTCACACCTGAGAAATGAAACCATTCTCAGGGTTCCACCTGAATGAACATCTCTACAACATGATCATCCGGCGCTACTCAGATGAAGGAGGGAACATGGATTTTGACAACTTCATCAGCTGCCTGGTCAGGCTGGATGCTATGTTCCGTGAGTGATATACCCCAGCTCTCTTCCTGGGTGGGGATTTGTTCTACCTCCTATGGGCGAGGTCTTCTCTGAGTCTGGCCCTGAGGCAAGCAGCTCCAGTGAGCGAAACACCCCCAGTTCCCACCCTCACGTCACTCACAGTCCACTGGAGGAGAGGCAAATCACCAGACAGTGACAGCTCAGAATGGTTACATTTGGGGTAGGGAAGCTCAGGGCAGAGTGATCGAGCATGAGAGGAGAAGCTCAGGGCCAAGTGGGTTTAGATTTATGAATGGGGAAGCCCAGTGGACTATTTGAACCTAGGAGGTACCCGATGCAGACTAAGGGATCAAGAGAGCTTCCTGGAGAAAGACACATGTGAATTGGGGCCTGAGGAACGAGGAATAACTCTAGGGGTAGAGGGGAGACAAGTGTTGCTCTTGGAATAACTCATGCGAAGGCCAACAAGGGAAGGTGCTTTTGGTGTTTTTTGTTGAATTCCATTCTCAATGCTGGAAAGGGGGTAGGGTGCAGAGACAAAGGCTGGGAGGGGTTAGCAGGGGCTAGATTGTGAGGGCTCTTATGACCATGATTGCATTGAATCCTTAAGACTACCCTGAGAAATGGGAGTTACTGGCCCCATTTTCTGGAGGAGGAACCTGGGGTTCAAGGAGGCAAAACTGCTTGCTCACAGCCACTCAGCTAGGAAGTTGCAAAGCCAGAATTTGAACTTGGATCTGAGAGAACTGAGTGAAAGGAAGTAGAGCAGTGGGCATGGTCAGGCCACGCAGGGCTGTGAGTGTCACGTTCAGGGGGTGTTCAGACATTACTGGGGGGCATTGGAGAGCTGTAACAGGTTCTAGACAGAGGAAGGACAGGGCCAGATTTGGTTTTAGGAAGATCCTCTAGCCTCATGGGAGCCCAGGAAGGGCAAAGCATTAAAACCTTGGGCAGAGAAAAAGGGGCAGGTATGTCAGGGACATGAAGGGGAAGGTGGGAATGGACAATGAGGGCAGATGATTCCAAAAGTCACATATGAGAAGGCTTAAGAAATGGCTATTGGCAATAGTAACTGTAGTGAGTGCAGTGTCTGGGATACTACGTGTGTGGACACCTGAGGGTATCACTGAGTGGTGAATGAGAGAGGGAGCACAGACAGTGTAGGCTCAGGACTGCTTAGGTTTGGCTATGGGTGGGGAACATGAGTCAGGTTTCAGGGCAGGAGTGGGGACCATACCAGACTGTAAGAGCAGGAAGAGGAGGAGAGCTAGGCCCTTAGAGGTTTATGCAAGGCTGGGGCTTGGGCAGAGGTGGGGCACAGGTCATATGGAGGCCATTATTGAGGGGGCTCACCGCCTGGGTTCCAATCCTGATGTTCCTAGGGTGCATTACTTCACATCTCTGGCCCTGTTTGAAAATGACAATCTGGGCGCCTGGGTGGTTCAGTCAGTTGGGCATCTGACTTTGGCTCATCATGATCTCTGGGTTGGTGACTTTGAGCCCCACATCGGGCTCTCTGCTGTCAGCCTGTCAGTGCAGAGCCTGCTTTTGAATCCTCTGTCCTTCCTCCACTCATGCTCTTTCTCTCAAAAAATAAATAAAACATAAAAAAAATGACACCTCACAAAATTTAATTAAATGAATTAATACATGGAAAGCACTTTATACAGTGCTTGGCACAGAGTAAGAACTCAATAAGTGCTTGCCATTATTTTTTTCGTGTGTGTGTGTGTGTGTGTGTATTATTGAGTAAATGACATCCAGTGTGGGGGCTTGAACTCATGCCCCTGAAATGCTGCAGTCAAGAGTCAAATGCTCCACCAACTGAACCAGCCAGGTGCCCCAAGTGCTAGTATCATCTCATATATTAGTATATTTTTATCCTTTTTTTAAAGATTTTGTTATTTTTCTAATGTTTATTTACTTTTTGAGAGAGAGAGAGAGCAAGAGAGCATGCAAGTGGGGGAGGGGCAGAGAGAGAAGGAGACAGATAATCTGAAGTAGGCTCCGCACTTATCAGCGCAGAGCCTGACTCAGGGCTCCAGCTCACGAGCCGTGAGAGCATGACCCGAGCCAAACACAACTGACTGAGCCACCCAGCCACTCCTAAGATTTTATTTTTTACTTATTTATTTATTTTTTTAATTTTTTTCTTAATGTTTTTATTTATTTTTGAGACAGAGAGAGACAGAGCATGAGCAGGGAAGGGGCAGAGAGAGAGGGAGACACAGAATCGGAAGCAGGCTCCAGGCTCTGAGCCATCAGCACAGAGCTCGATATGGGGCTCGAACTCACAGACTGTGAGATCATGACCTGAGCCGAAGTCGGACGCTCAACTGACTGAGCCACCCAGGCGCCCCACCTAAGATTTTATTTTTAAGTTATCTCCACACCCAACATGGGGCTTGAACTCAGAATGCCAAGATCAAGAGTCGCATGCTCTACTGACCGACCCAGGCTGTATATTTTTATCCTAAAAGCCAAATCCCCATCCCTTTCCTTCTCTAGGTGCCTTCAAATCTCTTGACAAGGATGGCACTGGACAAATTCAAGTGAACATCCAGGAGGTAAGAACCTCCATTTGGGATGTGGGTGTCTGGCAGGGGACTCCCTCCTCTCAACCCCATGTACCAGCTCTGAGCTTGGACTCCCGCCCTCCTATTTTCCCAACAACCCCAGGGTCAAAGCAGAGAATGTGTCTGCTAGTATTCCGTTCTCTGCTCCTCACTCTGCCTTTCTCTCCCCAGTGGCTGCAGCTGACGATGTATTCCTGAATGAGAACCCCAGACCTGCCCCCTCATTGCCTTGCTATAGGAGTCCCCTTGGATTCTTCCGTCTCTCCCAGGGCTGAGCCAGTCTGCAGTGTCGCCTTCATGGGTCCTACTGGCCCACAGGTCTTTCGGTTCCCCCAGCCCTTGGCACTCGGCTTTTCAGTCAACAGCCAGGGCCCGACATGCCCCGACGTGCCATGCCCTGAGTTACCCCTGGCTCTGAGACACTCTAACACACCCTGCTCCAAGGGTTCCCCCACGCCCAGCACACCCATCCCACACCCACTCCATAACCCCTCTCATGTACATGTGCCAAACCCAACAGTTATGTTGCTTCCACACCCCAAGGGCCCTTCCCTCAGTTCTGGGAGGCTCCCTCCAGTCCCTACACACTCTAGCACACCTGTTCACAGTTACTACCCCGGCCGAACTCCAGGCCATAATAGGCCCAGGCGCCCCTGTGCCTTTGTCTCTACTCTGCTCTCAGCCTGCCAGGCCCAGGAGGAAATAAAAGCACCCCAGTTGCTGCTGTCTCTGAGATCTGCCTCCTGTTTTGAGAGTTGAGTGGTGGCTCTGTCTCTATCAGGGGCAGAGAGAAGTCTAGGTCCTAGGAGGCAGGGGTGGTTTTGTCTGTCTCCCATGTCTGTCCCCAGGCCTGGATCTGCATGTTTCCTAGTCCTTTTCTTATCTATGTCTTTTTTCTCATACTGGATTCTAGTTGAGTCGGAGCCTCATTCTTGCTGAGATCTCTCACAGATCCTGTGGAGACTGAGACTGGGACCCATAAGCCTGGGCAATCTCTGCTTCTGCTGCAAGAGCCAGGCTCTTGGGAGGTCTCAGTACCACCCCTGGCTCTGTCCCCCAAGGCCATGTTTGCCCCCTCTCTGCTCTGTCCTGAGTGAGTCTGCCCTCAGTTGCCTCTGCCTCTGTTGTGTCATGGGCCAAACTCAGTATCTTCCTTCCCACCCTCAAGCCTCTGCAGGGAGAGGGACTGCCATCCCAGAGTCCAGAGGCCCTGTCGAACAGGGGACACAACCCCAGACTCCCAGGTCCGGAGAGGCAGCCCAGGGGTGCTGTTTGGGGTCCCCAGCCCCTCAGGAGGGCTGAGAGACAGCGACATCATAGGAGTAGGCTTGTAGTAGCAGTAATCCTTTAGCTGGGACAATGTGCTGTCCATAGTGTAGAGATTCCTTGCTGGTGGGAAAATGGGTATGGGGGGCATACAAACAGAGGCCACGGTTGGGCTGGGTTCCCCAAGAAGCCAGCACATTTATTGATGCTTGTTCAGGTCCTGCAGGCTTCTTGTCTCACTTGTTGTGAGGGAAGGAGGCCCAGCCAAGGCAGTACAGGCTATAGACGGTGCCTAGAGAGGGAGTATGGTGACAAAGAGTGAGATCCTAATTGCTTCCCTGAACCCCATCTCAGGCTTTGAAGGCCCTGTGTAGGCTCCTTATCACCAGCCTGGATCCTATCCCCAGATCAGGCTCCAGCTCCCTTCCTAAACTGCACTTCAGGTACAGAATCCCCTAGCCTTGATCCAGACCAGGCTTCCAGCTTTCTCCACAATTCCTGCCTTGCCCCCCCCCCACACACCCGCTCCTGGGACAGGAGCCCAAGCTCTAGGTGCTACCTTCCTATATGCCAGCGTGGACTCCTGGACAATCCCCAAACCTGGCCAGCCCAGAACCCAATCCCCCTCCCTAAGCCCCTGCCCAGTCACTAGCCCTCTCCCCAGACCTCAGCCCAGAAACCAGCCCGTTTCTCACTCCAGCTCGAGCCCCGCGCCCCCCCCCCCCCCCCCCCCCCCCGCCCCCCATCCCTCCTTGCGCAGTTCAGGCCCACAAGGCCCTGCACTCACCCCCTAGACACAGGCCCATGGTCAGTCGATACAGGATGTTGTCTGTTGCCCCGCCCTTCAAGTGTACTGGGAGGTCATTGTCCGCCTGGGTGGTGGGAGCGACCAATGAGAAAGGGGTGCACGTTGCTCTGCGGACTGTATTCCCCGGCTGCCCCTACTCGGCTCAAGGACCGAGCTTGGGGGTCAGGGTTCTTCCCTTCGCCCGCCCCCGCTCCGCCTACCTGGAAGACTTTCTGTTTCTCAGCCACTCGGTTCTCAAAGCGGTTCCGGGCGGTTGAGCTGAAAGAGCGAACCAGTGCTTGGGAGACCTGGCAGGGGAGGGAGTGGATGGGTATTGGAAACACCTGAAAGGGCGCCCCGAAGGGGTCCAGCTGTTGGGGGGTGGGGTGAAGAGTCGGGCTTTCAAGAGGCCCGACACTGGGACGGCTCTATTCCTTGCGAGAGTCTCAAAAGCTAGATCCGAACCGCCAGCACGAGGAAAGGAAGGGGTCCCGTCAAGAAAGCCCAGAAAAAAGGGCTCGCGCCTAGAGGGTCTGACTGAGAGGTTTCCGGATTGTTTAGAGGGTCCTGGAAGAGGGGGGAGGGGGGCAGATGGGAGACTTGTATTGCGTGTCCAAGTCCGGGGGTGTTTTTGGGGGCGAGGGTTTCCTGGATTAATGGGAGGAGCCCAGGTCCCAGGAATGATCCACTCCTGGATCTGGGTGCCTAGTGGGGATTCCATACTGCCTAAGAAGTGAGGGGGAGGGGAAGCGGTGTTAAGTTCCCAGGGCCTAGGTCCGAGATGTTAAAGGAAGCCTAGATGAAGGAAAGAAGCTCAAACGGGGGCATTGGGCCATGTTGGGGGTTCCCGGTTGTCTCAGAACCCCTTGGATTAGAAGGGGGGGGGGGGGTTGAGGGTCCCAGACTGTTTAGGAGGTAGTCCCAAAATCTGAAGGGGGCTCACGTTCCAAGGCCCCAGATCCCGGGATGTTCAGTGAGTCTCGTTATAGGGGCGAGGGCTTCCGGGTTGGGGTCCCCGGCCCAGCTCTTGGGGGCCCTCACCCGCAGGGCCCTCATTTTGCGTCCTCCTCTTCGGCCGGAGTCACCTCCCCTCTCAGCCCAAGGACACACAGGGCCCTCCCCTCCCCGGGAATTGCAGGCCACGCCCTCGGCACGCCGCGGGACAGCTGGTCCCGGGGTCAGAGGTGGCAGGCGGGGTGTGGGAGAAGTCGAACAAATCCGGCAGCCAGATTCGAATTTGTCCAACAGACGGTCGGAGAAGAGGCTCCAATCCCGCCCCGTACCAAAATGTTTAAAGCATTCTCTGTTCCTTGGAATTTCTACTGGTCCAAGTGGAGAGGAAAACGGAATGTGTTTTTGGTTTGTTTCTTCGGAGATACTCGTCCAGGGCAAGTGCAATTCCTCCCCCAGGGTCTCTCAGATCCATCCTAAGTGGGTGATGGCACCTCAGAGCCTTACTTAGCGTATCTGTAAAATGGGGACTAAGTCTGGATCTTCCTCAAAGGTTTGTCAAGATCATTAAATGAACTCCTAGAACAGCGTAACTGAGCTAACAGTTATAATTGAGGTAATAACTTGCAAAATTATTGCATAACTGGACTAATAACTATTGCACAGAAACAAATAAGACCTTACTATTTTCTAGCGGTAAGCTTGTTAAAAAATTTAACCTCGTAAATTTGAAGATCTGAAAGACTTTCATTAAACGATTCATGAATTGGGCAGCATCCTAACAGGTTTATGTATCAAATATTTTTATACTTAGCTAATTTTCATTTTACCATGGAAAATTTCAAACAGAAAAAAGCAGAGAGAAAGGTACAATGAACCTCCATCTTGGACCCATCACCTGCTTCAACAATTACCACCATTATGTTTTTCTTGTATTTGCCCCATTCACCTCCTTTTTTTCCTTTCTTGAAGTATTTTAAAGCAAATTTCAAGATTCAAGATCATATTTCATATTTACATATGCATCTCTAGAGAACAGCTAAGGGCTTGAAAAAAAGGAAAAACCTGACAATCCACAATTTATGGGTTGAATGTTGGATTAGGAAAAATCATTTAAATTGTTTTCTTTTTATTTGTGGGACTGTGGGTAAATTTTCAAAAAGGTCTGTGGATTAGACAATAATATTGTGTCAGTGTTAATTTCCTGATTTTGATAATTGTGCAGCAGTTATAGGATGTCCTTGTTTTTAGGAAATACATGCTGAAGTATTTGGGAGTAAAGGGTTTCATATCTAACTTATTACCCTAAGATGGTTAAGAAGCAAATTATATGTCTATATTCATATCTATTTGACCCTGATGTGCTGCCAGAGTTAAGTACAGTTGCCCTAATGGTTTTAGTCATTGATGAAGTTTTGGGGTGATGGTGGGGTGGTCCAGAGCCAACGACCAACAAAGAATTCTTGAAGACATCTTTCCTGCCAAAAAAGGTGATCGTAATAAAGCATGGGGACAGGACCCATAGGTAGGAAGAGCTGAACTGGGGTTGTGATAGGTAAGTCATTATATACCCTCAGGTTGGGAGGGGGTCAGAGATAGAGTAAGTTTCTAAGGAATTTTGGAAGCAAGGTTTCCAGGACCTTGAGGGACTAGCTGTTGCTAGGGAAACACCATTTATTACTGTTTAATAAAACTTCAGTCATGAGACCCTTTAGATGCATGGGGAGGGACATAAGTTTGGAGTATGATTGCCAGCATATATCTTGGGGCAATTGAGATAAAGGAAGTAGGCTTACAGGATCCTCAAGGTTGGGATAATGTTAAGCCAAGGTTCTCTTTTGCCCCCAGCAAAGTGTCATCCTTGAGGCAGCTGAGCTCCTAGAGGGAGGTCACTCTGCTGGTCTCAAGGACTTGTCAGTGGGCAGTAAAGGAATTTAATTTTTCATTTGCCTTTGTTTCCCACATCACCATGGCAAGCTCTTAAAAACCCTTTCCTTTGTTTTTGGCTAACCAGGGGTGTCTGAGGATTATCGCACGTATTCCACTTGGGGCGTGCACGTGTGCTCTTGTTCCAGCCTATAATTTGCCCTCAGCTTGCCCGGAGCTCCCTCATCAGTCATGATTGTGGTATAGTCTAAAAGGGTTTAACAACCTCTTTTAAAGAACACTTTCACAACAATTAAATTCCCTTAACATTTTCAAACTAGGCTTGTAAATTTAATACGTTAGATGTTTCCATTTAAGAGCCACAGTAGGCTAGTTTACCAGATGAAGTTTTGCTCTATACTTAATATAAGTTTTATGACTTTAGAATTATAAACTTATAAATGTGTTAAATATTATATTCCATTAATCATTCCAATAGTGTATGTAAACAGTAAGGTTTCAACTAAAAGTCAGTCTTAGACATTAACTGGATTCCATATTTTAAGTTGAAATTATAAAGCTGACCTGTTATTTGAATAGGCCAATTTATCTTAGTATTATAAATACTTAAAATATTAAATATTAACAGATTCCTAAAACAAAACAATTTAATACCATGGTTTTGACTGTCTTCAATATTTCTTTTTTTAAAGTGTTTCTTAAAGTAACATTTATTTATTTATTTATTTATTTATTTAAAGTTTATTTATTTTTGAGAGAGAGAGGGAAATAGGGAGAGAGAAGGGGAGGGGCAGAGAGAGCAGGGGAGGGGGGGAGAGAGAGAGAGAGAGAGAGAGAGAGAGAATCCTTAGCAGTCTCCTGACAGTGTGGAGCCTGATGCAGGGCTTGAACTCACGAACCTCGAGATCTTGACCTGAGCTGAAATCAAGAATTGGAGGTTTAACCAACTGAGGCACCAGGTGCCCTAAAAGTAACACTTAAAAAAAAAAAAAAGCTGGGGTACCTGGTGGCTCAGTTGGTTAAGTGTCTGACTTTGGCTCAGGTCATGATCTCACAGTTGGTGAGTTTGAGCCCCACATCAAGCTCTGTGCTGACAGCTCAGAGCCTGGAACCTGATTGAGATTCTGTGTCTCCCTCTCTTTCTCCCTCTCTCTCCCCTGCTCACACTCTGTCTCTCTGTCTCCCAATAACAAACATTTAAAAAAATTTTTTAAAAAGCATATTTATTTATTGAGGGAAAGAGCACAGGGGAGGGGCCAAGAGAAAGGGAGAGAGAATCTCAAGCAGGCTCCATGCTGTCAGCACAGAGCCCAATTTGGGGCTTGATTTCCTAAACTGTGTGATCATGACCAGAGCAGAGATCAAGAGTTGGACACTTAACCGACTGAGCTACCCAGGCACTCCATTAAATATTTCTTTACATAATATTTCTATACCTATTTTTTATTAATTCAAAATCTTCCCAAGGTTAGACAATGCTTACCTACATTGTAAGATGCTTGATATCACACTATCATGCATCATAAGGGAAATGCAAATTAAAGTTTATTTATTTTGAAAGAGAGAGTGTGAGCAGGGGAGGGGCAGGGAGAGAGAGGATCCTAAGCAGGCTCTGTGCTGCCAGCATAGACCCCAACACAGGCTCGAACCTAGGAACCGTGAGATCATGACGTGAGCCAAAGCCAAGAGTCAGACGCTCAACTGACTGAACCACCCAGGTGCCCTGGGAAATGCAAATTAAAACCACAATGGGATACCACCACATACCTACTGGATGGCCAAGATGAAAAAGACTGATCATACCAAATGCTAATGAGGATGTGGAACAATTTTAATTCTCATGCATTGCTGTCCATTCAGGACATTAATTCACTAGGTTAAAAAGGGAAATTTAATATAAAGAATTATTGGGGCACCTGAGTGGCTCAGTTGAGCATCTGACTTTGGCTCAGGTCATGATCTCATGGTTTGTGAGTTCGAGCCCCACATTGGGCTCTCTGCTGTCAGTGAAGAACCCACTTCAGATCCTCTGTCTCCCTCTCTCTCTGCCCCTCTCTCACTCATGCTCTCTCTCTCAAAAATAAATAAACATTAAAAAAAATTTTTAAAGAATTATTAACTATGATAAAAAGTATATGATCTAAGGAAACCCTATACGGTACCCTAGAAATGGAGGAAGAGTAACCAAAGAAAGAGAAAGTAGAAGGAGAAGTCTTGTGGGAGAAGGCATGATTTGGCCATGGGATGGTGGAGAAGTTTGCCAGCTCATATCTAAGGAGTGGTTGGCTGGCTCAGTAGAGCACAAGACTCTTAATCTCAGGGTTGTGAGTTTAAGCCCTGAGGTTAAGGTTGGGCATGGAACCTACTTAAAATAAAATAACTCATATCTAAAAGTATTTTTAAAAGGGAGGGGGGTGGTGTCTGGGTGGCTCAGTCGGTTTGTCTTAGGTCATGATCCCAGGGTGTGGGATCGAGCCCCACATCTGGCTCCTCACTGAGTGTGGAGCCTACGTAAGATTCTCTCCCTTTCCCTCTGCCCCCTCTCCCTGATTCGATCTCTCTTCCTCTAAAAAAAAATTAAAAGGGAGGGGAGCAGAAGAAGAGAATGGTTAGAATAAAAACCTTCATGTCACACGTGTAGAGGAAATATGCAAAGTTTTCCTTTCTGTAGTTGGTCAGATGATGAGAGTTGATGTCCAAAGCTTTCTTCTTTTATTTTAAATGTTTATTTATTTGTTTTTGAGAGAGAGAGAGAGCAGGGAAGGGGCAGAGGGAGAGGGAGAGAGAATCCCATGGGCCTTGAACCCATGAACTGTGAGACTATGACCTGAGCCAAAACCAAGAGTCAGATGCTTAACCAACTGAGCCACCCAGGTGCCCCTCAAAACTTTTTTCTTTACTTATCCTTTCCATCTTTCCCTGGCCCTGAGCAACAACCTCAACTGCTCTGGGTTCTTTAAAAAAATTTTTTTAACCTTTTATTTTATTTTTTAAGAGACAGAGAGGGACAGAGCATGAGTAGGGGAGGGGCAGAGAGAGAGGGAGACACGGATTCCAAAGCAGGCTCCAGGCTCTGAGACGTCAGCACAGAGCCCGATGCGGGGCTGGAACCCACTAACTGTGAGTGTTACCTGAGCCAAAGTCAGATGCTCAACTGACTGAGCGACCCAGGTGCCTCAGTCAACTGCTCTGGGTTCTTTACATGGTAGAGCTGAAGTTGACCCAAACTTTCATTCCCAAAGGATTTGAGCATCCTGTGTTTTTTCAGTTGTAATTTTACATTAACCTTTACTATTGGGCATGGAAGTATTAAGAGGCCCCAGAGAATCCCCTGGAATCCAGACATAGTCTTCCTTGCCTCCGTCGTGTAGAAGAAGCCCAGTTTCACCTGGGTAATTGGGATCAATCATTCCAGCCAATAGATTAGCCACCTTCCTCTCTTTTGTTTTTGCCCACTGGTTCAGTGGCACAGGGTCCCACAATGTCCAGGTGGAAGTCTTATCTTCTAACTCAGTGAATCCACTGCAGGCACAGCATGACTCCCTGTGGGGACTAAGATCTCCAAACTAGCAGAGCTTGAAGTTGTAGAGGAGAGAAGCAAACATTCTTCTCTTCAAGTGAGTTCTTAGTTACCATTGTGAGAGGAGCCTTTCCAAGTCACTTCCTCCACTTGATTCCCAGACCCATAGATTCTGGCTGTGGGACAAACAGCACCATGCGGCGGTCTCTTATTCAAAGCATGCAGTGCTTCCTGTAAGACGGACAGGGTAGTGTTTCCCACTTGGCTCTGTCGCTGAGTCATTAAGTCATTCCACTTTTCTTTTTTGTTTTTAAGTTTATTTATTTTGAGAGAGAGGGAGAGGGAGAGGGAGAGGGAGAGGGAGAGGGAGAGGGAGAGAAGCACACATGACCCGGGAGGGGCAGAGAGAAAGGGAGAAAGAGAATCCCAAGCAAATCCCACAAACTGTGGGGTCCTGACCCAAGCTGAAATCAAGAGTCAGATGCTCAATTGACTGAGCCACCCAGGGGCCCCAAATCATTGTACTTTTCAGTTAGGCAAGTTGCAACTGGGAGTAGGGGTATATATAAGACCAGTTTATTCCATGGGCATGAGCCTGTTGCTGCATTTCCTTCATTTTTTTAAAAGTTTATTTATTTATTTATTTTGAGAGAGAACCAGTGAGGAAAGGACAGAGAGAGAGGGGGACAGAGGATCCAAAGCAGGCTCGTATTCTGAGAAGTCCATCCATACGCTTCATCCCCAAACTTCCTTGTCCCTAATCTTTCAATCTTGTCCCTTCTAAGTTCTGACCATCCATCCAAACCATTGGTAAATGCCCATAAATTAGTACACATCCATAATCCTGGCCACTTCTCATTCTGGACAATGAACAACCAAATGTACTCTTTCACGTTTTGCCCTCTGTCCTTCAGGTTCTTCCCTGAGTGAGCCTAGCCTGCTGCAGCTGTCCCCTTTCCGGTGGTACCAGCATATTGTGAAGACAGTAAACCAGGTTCACATTCGTTCCTCAGTTAGCTGGTCACCAGGGACACACCAGAGGACAAGGCTTGGGTTCAGGAAGAGGAGGCAATGCAATAGGAGTTAGTGTTGAAGTAATAGAACAATTTGTACTACATACTGTTGACAACAGAGCGGGGAGAGGGGCACAGGGAGAAAGAGAGAGAATCTTTTTTTAAAATTTTATTTTTAACATTTATTCATTTTTGAGAGTGAGAGAGACAGACCATGAGCGGGGGAGGGGCAGAGAGAGAGGGAGACACAGAATCCGAAGCAGGCTCCAGGCTCTGAGCTCTCAGCACAGAGCCCAATGCGGTACTTGAGTAGTTGACAACATAGTGCTTTGACAATTCTATACATTGCTTGATGCTCACCTTTTTTTTTTTTTTTTTTTTTTTTTTTCCTCAGAGCTGGGGGAGGCATAGAAGGAGAGACAGAGAATGCTGTTGGTTTTTTTTTTTTTAATGTTTATTTTATTTTTGAACAAGCACGGGAGAGGCAGCGAGGGAGGCAGAATATGAAGCAGGCTCCACACCTGAGCTGTCAGCACAGAGCCCGACGCGGGGCTCAAATTTACAAACCATGAGATCATGACTTGAGCCCGAAGTCAGGTGCTTAACCGAATGAACCACCCAGGTGCATCCATTTCCACCTCACTGAAGTCCCCACCAGCCCCTTATGCCTATTTCACTTGTTCATATTCCTTGCCCTGTCCTCATAGGTATGTGAATTTGCCCCTCAGGGGATAGGGCTTGGCGTGGCTGCTTCCAACTTTAGGGTTGCTTCCTGCTTTTCCATTCATAATTCCTGAGGAGGAATCCTGGGTCTCCCTTCCATCCACCTCTTTTCCCCAGCACCTTCACCTTGGTCCAGGCCACCATGTCATCTCCCTCCTGGTTCATTGCACCGGTCTCCCGGCATTGATCTGTAGGCACAGAGCTGCCTCCTTCTCATTTTTAAGCAGAGAAAAATTTTTCTTTGTCTCTTGCCCATGGGCTGTCCAGCTGCTCCCATAGGACAACTGACCTGGTTTCATCACATCACCCTAAGAGTAAGGACTAGGGCAAAGGGAGCTGATGTACTTATTTACTTTGAGGTATTTAATAAGAAACCTATCTCTGACCCATCATACTCACATGCACATTCACAATAAAATTAATAAAGATGAATATTAAAAACCCAACAATGTGATTCAGTCACATTCTACATTATCTGCTTCTTTCTGTCCTGAAACCAACAAGGTCTGCTTATTTCTCATTTCTGCTGTCCTCTAATGTTGGCTTGCAATTGTCTCTTTAGTGACCCTTGTGGCATGATCTGTTAAGTTTCAGATTATAATAGTCTACTGACCAGCCTTTCCTACAGTTTTTGTTCAAAATGCTGAGAGAGAGGACTTGATTGTTTCAGACCATCTTTCTGTGTGAGGCCTTGTCATTGGTCTCCAGCAGCCTAGGAATGGCTAACTCCAGTCAGCACTGACAGCACTGTCTCAACTACTAGGCAGCAGGAAAGGTGGGAGTGGGGGTGGGGTGCAAAGCAAGCAATGATTGGCTCCTTTAGCACAGTGGAGTCTCCTTTTACCTGGATTTGTTCACATCAGTGCCTGAGGTGAAAATAGTGTATAGTTAAAACTTCCTTGAAAATATCTAGGGACACCTGGGTGGCTCAGCTGGTTGAGTGTCCAACTCTTGATCTCAGCTCAGGTCATGATCCCAGGGGTTGTGGAATCCAGAGCCCCATCGGGCTCTCCGGTGAGCGTGGAGCCTGCTTAAGATTCTCTCTCTTTTGGGGCGCCGGGTGGCTCATTCAGTTGAGTATCCAACTTCGGCTCAGGTCCCGATCTCACAGTTTGTGGATTTAAGTGCCATGTCAGGCTCTGTGCTGACAGTTCAGAGCCTGGAGCCTGCTTCGGATTCTGTGTCTCCCTCTCTCTCTGCTGCTCACCTGCTCACACTTTGTCTTTCTCTCTCTCTCTCTCTCAAAAATAAAACATTAAAAAAAAAAAGATTCTCTCTCTTTATCCTTGTGCCTCTCTCCCCGGCTCGTGTTTTCTCTCTAAAATAATTTAAGAATCGGGGCGCCTGGGTGGCTCCGTTGGTTAAGCGTCCGACTTCAGCTCAGGTCACCATCTCGCAGTCCATGAGTTCGAGCCCCGCGTCGGGCTCTGGGCGGATGGCTCAGAGCCTGAAGCCTGCTTCCGATTGTGTGTCTCCCTCTCTCTCTGCCCCTCCCCCGTTCATGCTCTGTCTCTCTCTGTCTCAAAAATAAATAAAAACATTAAAAAAAATAATGGAGCCTGGGTGGCTCCGTCGGTTGGGCGTCTGACTTCGGCTTAGGTCATGATCTTGCAGTTTGTGAGTTCGAGCCCCGTATCGGGCTCTGTGCTGACAGACAGCTCGGAGCCTGGAGCCTGCTTCGGATTCTGTGTCTCTCCTCTCAGTCCCTCCCCTGCTCATGCTCTGTGTCTTTCTCTCAATAATGAATAAACATTAAAAAATTTTTTTAATAAAATAAAATAATTTAAGAATAAAATAAAAATTTTAAAAAGAAAGAAAGAAAATACCTTAAGATAACACCATATTGGGGTGCCTGGGTGGCTTAGTCGGTTAAGCGTTCAACTTCGGCTCAGGTCATGATCTCACAGTTCGTGGGTTTGAGGCCCTGCATTGGGCTCTGTGCTGACAGCTCAGAGCCTGGAGCCTGCTTCAGATTCTGTGTCTCCCTCTCTCTCTGCCCCTCCCCCACTTGCACTCTGTCTCTCAAAAATAAATAAACGTTAAAAAAAAAAGAAAAAAAATATGATACCATATTGGAAGGTAAGATACCATTTTTATTGTGTCAAGCACAGTCCTTTTTTTATTGTGTCAAGCAACATGGGAGGCCATGGTGAAACAGATTGCTGTGACTTTGGCTAACCATCAGTGTCAGTTTTGGATTTAGGGACCATGTTGTATGAAAAATATACTCAACTCACACTCATCCAGGTGAGATATGGGAACCAAGGAAACAGTAGATTATGTCCATATCTTCTACTCACTCGGGAGTATATGCTGTTCACTCATTGACTGGAATGGAGGTCAGCATAATTTTTCTTGTTTAATTGGGTATTCTTTTTTTTTTTTACATTTATTTTTGAGAAACAGAGTGAGACAAAGCGTGAGTGGTGGAGGGGCAGAGAGAGAAGGAGACACAGAATCTGAAGCCGGCTCTAGGCTCCAAGCTGTCAGCACAGAGCCCGACGTGGGGCTCGAACCCACAAACCGTGAGATCATGACCTGAGCTGAAGTTGGGTGCTCAACCGACTAAGCCACCCAGGCGCCCCTAAATGGGTATTCTTTTATGATTTTTTGGTTTATTGTGAATCCATATTGTTGACGCCACACTAGTCAAACATGCATAAAAAATTACTCAGCTTCATAGCAACTGTCTTTGCTGCTTCCTATCTTACCCCCCGTCTTCTATTTATCTGTTGACTTTAGACTCCGTTGCATCCCCAGCATCTGGCACATGGGTGAACTTGGTAAATATTTGTTGAAGGAAATATAATCCAAATGTTCTCTAATTTGATCACTCCCACCCATTCAATAAAGAAGGCCCTCTCTGCCTCTCTTTCAGCTGTCTCCTAGATATTCCTGGGTGTCCCCAGGGAGTGGCCACATTTGTGCCACTCACCCAGCTGTCCACTGTCATCTGCAGCTGTAGTGTCAGTGTTCAGGAAAGAAAATAGAAGTCGATGTAGGGTTGGGGCGCCTGGGTGGCTCAGTTGGTTGTGTGTCTGACTTCGGCTGATGTCATGATCTCTTGATTCTTGAGTTCGAGCCCTGAGTTGGGCTCTGTGCTGACAGCTCAGAGCCTGGAGCCTGCTTCAGATTCTGTGTCTCCCTCTCTCTCTGCCCCTCCGCTGCTCATGCTCTGTCTCTCTCTCTCTCTCAAAAATAAATACATGTTTAAAAAAATTAAAAAAAAAAAATTGATGTAGGGGCTGACTACCAGAAAGGTTGGATACACTGAGGAGTGTCTTCTACTCAGGATTCCTGCCTAATTTGTAGAGACTCTGCAAAATGAAAATATGGGACCCTTTGAAACAGCAGGAAGAAATTAAAATACTAATAATATTTTAGTATTAAAATAAAAATATTAAAATACCATTAAAAATACTAATACATAGGGGCGCCTGGGTGGCTCAGTCGGTTGAGTGTCAGACTCTTAATTTTGGCTCAGGTTATAATCTTGTGGTCATGTGGTAGTGGGATTGAGTCCCATGTTGGGCTCTGCGCAGACAGCATGGAGCCTGCTTGGGATTCTGTCTCCCTCTCTCTGCCTCTCCCCTGCTCATTCTCTCTCTCTCTTAAAAATAAACATTTAAAAAATAGTAATATATAAAGCTTTTTTCTTTCTTCCATGATCTCTGTCAACCTGTGGTGGTCTTTTAAATTTGCTATTTAGGGGCGCCTGGGTGACTCAGTTAGTTGCGCGTCTGACTTTGACTCAGGTCATGATCTTACAGTTCGTGAGTTCACGTCCCGCATCGGGCTCTATGCTGACAGCTCGGAGACTGCTTTGGATTCTGTGTCTTCCTCTCTCTGCCCTACCCCGGCTTGTGCATGCACGTGCTCTTTGTCTCTCTCTCTCAAAAATAAAATAAAATAAAATAAAATAAAATAAAATAAAATAAAATAAAAATCAACAGGGAAGTAAATAAATAGTAAATAAGTAAGTAAGTAAGTAAATTTGCTACTTAATGCTGTGGTCCATAGGGCAGTGGATACTCCTGGGGTGAGCACAAACACAGGCATCTGGGGCACCTGCCGTGCAGCTTTATGTATACCTACAAATGTGCCTAATGACAGCATTTGTCATTAACCAGACTGCCCACTGGCTTCTGGCTTTCCTCCTCCCCATCAGCCACTGGACCAGCTCCTTGTGGACTTGGCCAGAGATGAAGTCGAACCAGGCATCTCTCCTTCCCATGGGCTTGCTGTCCAGGGTAATGCAACTTGTGTGCCAAGAAGAGCCAGGGATCAAGGTGGACCAAACATCCTTTCCTGCTGGGTTACCTGCTGAATGTGTGCCATGGCATGCTGACTGCAGAGAGGGGAGCTGCCACCCTGCCCTGCCCTCAAAGGTTATAGACAATGGATGGTATTGGACCTTGATTTTCCCTATGCCCTTGCATGGGCCCTCAGGCCCACGGGCCCAGGGAGGCAGAACAGGCCAAGAGCCTGACTCAGGGAGAGTGGTGGGAGGAGAGCACGCACAGGAGTCAGGCCCCAGGTCCCCGGTGCAGGCTCTACTGTCCCATCAGATTTCACTTACAAACATATTTAAAGATACCATTATTCAGAACTTCAAAACAGCAACTGCAGAGCATTAACCCCCCAAGCACGGAGCCCTTCTGAGTGTGGGGCCCTGCGCAACTGCCCTGAACACGTCTTGTTTCCAGGCTAGCGACCTGGGAATGACTCGACATCTAAAAGCTGACCTTGGAAAGCTGCTGCTGTAAAGTGGCCCCTGCAGGGATGAGGTTGAGAACACACCCCTGTAGCCCTCACCTGGAGTCAGGAAGTCCAGATCAAGAAGCTGTCACTGCTGCCCTTGCTCAGATCTCCTTCAGGAATGGTTTTGTCAACTTGAAGTCCAACTCCTGGTTTTGGCTCAGGTCATGATCTCACAGTTCATGAGTTCAAGCCCCCATTCAGGCTCTGCTGGTGGGGAGCCTGCTTGGGATTCTCTCCTTCTCCCTCTCTGCCCCTCCGCCCACCCTCTTAAATAAATAAACTTTAAAAAAAAAAGGGGGGGGGGGCTCAAACTCTGGATAAAGAGCCAGCTGGGGATATAAACTATGCTGCCCTGTATTAGCTAGCATGAAGACTTTGTTTCTAATACCGTGGTTTAAAGAACGCAACTTAATATACCAGCCAAACTCCGTATGTAGACCTTATTTGGATCTTGATATGAACAAACAGTAAAAGAAAAAATTGTGACATTTTTGAGACAATTGGAAACTTGAACAATGATTGACTTTCCCCTCAACATTTTATTACCCCAAATTTCAAAGATACAGAAAGGGTGAGGCATCTTAGAGTGAACACTCATATACTTACCACCTAGATTCTACAACAAACATTTTGCTACATTTGCTTTATCATACAACTAGCCATCTATACCTCTATCAATCCATAGCTTTTTTGATGTATTTCAAAGTAGATTGCAGATACCAGTATTCTTTCCCCAAATACTTCAGCGTGTGTCACCAACTGGACTGCCTGGATATTTCATCACAGAAATAATTTGAAATTTTTATATGTGTTAGGGTTACTGTGGTTATGTTTTTTAAAAAGTCTGTATTTTAGAAATATATACTCCGGGGTGCCTGGCTGGCTCTATTAGTGGAGCATGTGAGTCTTGGTCTCCAGGTTGTGAGTTTGAGCCCCGCATTGGGTGTAGAGATGACTTAAAAAAATAAAAATCTTAAAAAAAAAATACTGAAATATTTTTTGGTACCCCAAAATGTAGCAGCTTCAAACAACACTTATTATCTTACAGTTTTTATGGATCAGGAATCTGGGGATGGTTTAGCCAAGCCATAGTCAACTGCTCAGGGTAAAGATGGGCCAGGAACCCACCAGGATTTGCCAGTTGTGGGTGGGGAGGGAGACTGACCCACACTTTCCAGTGTCCAGAAACAATCTTTGGTGTCATTCTGCTGCCATCTTGTGGCAGACCTGGAGCCATCGCCCCTCCCTTCTAGACCTTCCCACACTAATCCTGTTGGATGCAGTTTTAGGACTTGATTCTTGAAACCTGTAACTTTTAGGTGTGCCTGGCTGGCTCCGTTGGTAGAGCATGTGGCTCTTGATCTCGGGATTGTGAGCTCAAGCCCCCCATTGGGTGTAGAGATTACTTAAAAATAAAATCTTTCAGGGGGCACTTGGGTGGCTCAATCGTTAAACAGCAGACTCTCGGTTTCGGCTCAGGTCATGATCTCAGTTTTGTGAATTCGAGCCCCACATGAGGTTCTGCGCTGGCAGTGTGGAGCCTGCTTGGGATTCTCTTTCTCTACCCCTCCCTCACTTGCACTGTCTTTCTCAAAATAAATAAATACACTTAAAAAAATAATATCTTTAGGGGCACCTTGGTGGCTCAGTCAGTTGAGTGTTGGACTCCTTTGGCTCAGGTCATGATCTCGCAGTTAGGAGACTGAGCCCCACGTTGGGCTCTGTGCTGACAGTGTGGAGCCTGCTTGGGATTCTCTCTCTCTCCATCTCTTCTCTGCCCCTCACATAGGCACACTCTCTCCCCAAATAGATAAACTTTAAAAAATCTTTTAAGGGGCACTTCGGTGTCTCGGTTGTGCATCTGACTTCGGCTCAGGTCATGATCTCACAGCTCGTGAATTTGAGCGCCATGTTGGACTCTGTGCTGACAGCTCAGAGCCTGGAGCCTGCTTCAGATTCTGTGTCTCCCCCTCTCTGCCTCTCCCCCACTCACTCTCTGTCTCTCTCAAAAATAAACACTTATTTTATTTTTTATTTTTATTCTCCCCCAAAAAATAAACATTTAAAAAAATCTTTTAAAAAATAAAAATAAAATCTAGAAAAAAACACTTTTAACTTTTATTTACCCAATTGCTGAATAGATCACAAATTCACATGGCTTAAAATTCATAAGGGTGAATAGGGAGAGAAATATTTTTCTCCTGAGAACTCCTGAGTTCCTCTCCAGGTGGACAATTCCATGTTATTTGTATCTCGTATCTCCTCCCAGGGAAATTTTATGTGTATATGAAAAACAGAAGCAAAAAAAAAAATCCAGCACCCCCCGAAAACACAATAACGACACCCCCAAAATATATTCAGCCTTCCCAAGCATAAAAGAATACTTCATTCCTAAAATCAGCAGATTCATTCAACAATATTAGTGCTGATTTGAACAAACAATATGCATGTTTTCAACTAACAAAAAACAGAAAAATACATGTGATCCGATGAGGAAATGTGAACATTGCCTGGATATTTTATTGTATTAACAAATTAATGTTAATCGTTTAGGTGCGATAGGGAGTTATCGCTTAAAGATGCAATCTGAAGTACTTATGGATGAAATGGTATGATGTCTTGGTTTGATCTGAAACCCATCATGGGGGAAAAGTGAGTGGGAGTGTAGATGAAGCAAGTTTGCTGAGGCTGGGTAATAGAAATGGGGAAGGGGTGTTCATTATTCTGTTTGCTCTAGGTTTGTGTATGTTTGAAATTTTCCACGATGAAAAATTGAAGTATATTTCCCGAGTGCCTACTGTGTGCTGGGCACTGTTGTAGACACAGCAGTGAAGAAAACAGAAAAAACCCCATCATTCACGTAGCTTACATTCTGGTGGGATAATGATAGCTAACATTCATTGAGGACTTACCAAACGCTAGACTGTTGTAAACTTGTTGGAGTACCTATCAGTACATAAATACCTTCCTCACTCCTGGTGTTGCTTTACAAGGTGCCTTGTATTCAGTGTATGGATCCTCCACAATTCATTTTGCTAAGATTAAGTGGACAGACAGGATTTTAAACAATATTTGCTGTTGTATTTCATTCAAACTACCTTAACATTGTTCTTTTCCATATATTGCAATAAAGCTGGTGATTGCTGTTGTTTTGCTTGTCATAATAATTTCCTTCGGAGTCCTTGACTGTATTGCACATGTTGAAACATATCATTTCCCCTTGTACTTTCAGTGCAATCCATTAAGAATGCCAAGAGTAGGGGTGCCTGGGTGGCTCAGTCAGTTAAGCCTCCGACTCTTGATTTCGGCTCAGGTCATGACCTCAGGGTTCATGAGTTCCAGCCCTGCATCAGGCTCTCTGCTGTCAGCACAGAGACTGCTTCAGATCCTCTGTCCCTCTCTTTCTCTGCCTGTCCCCTCCTCTTTCTCTCTTTCTCCCTCTCAAAAATAAATAAACTTTAAAAAAAAATGCCAAGAGTAACAGTTAAATGTGTCAATTTTGTTTGCCAAACAGCAGCTTTGAAAATATTTGTCAAATGAAATTACTTTAAAAAAATTTTTTTTTAACATTTATTCATATTTTGAGAGACAGAGTGTGAGTGGGGAAGGGGCAGAGAGAGAGGGAGGCAGAATCCAAAGAAGGCTCCAGGCTCTGAACTGACAGCACAGAGCCCGACGCAGGGCTCGAACTCACAGACTGTGAGATCATGACCTGAGCTGAAGTTGGACTCTTAACCGACTGAGCCACCCAGGGGCCCCATGAAATTACTCTTCAAGTAGGAAAATGTGTAACTCATTACTGAGTTCAGTTCACCTACTTTGTATTGTCCCTCATGACAATTATATTCAGGAGGGTGGTAGCTCCAAACTTTGAACAAAATACATTATTTCAAAAATTCAGCTCTTTGATGAGCTTTATTTGAGCAATTCTTGCTGAATTTTCAAAGCCATTAATGAGATTCAATAGAATCTCTTTGGGTGCCAAAGCCTTGTTATATGAAGAATTGAGACTACAATTCTTCCAACAATTTAATACTTCCACTGTGTTTTCTGGTTATGCTTGTAGGTCCGTCCCTTGTAATTCTTTTACAAATTTGCCAGTTTAATGTATACTGATTAACAATGTCTTTTCTAATCCTATTTAAGTATATTCAGTCTTGTGAATATGAGGTTAAATTTAAATACAATTAAACTTCCATCAAATTTATCTTGCCTGATATGTTACATTAGTGGAAGGTATTGTGAAGTGTGGAGTGTTAGTGCTCTAAGGAGACTCTAAGTGTTCTAAGACTATCAAATCAGACTAAGACTATCAGACTTCATTGCCTAAAAAGAATTGTGTATATTCACAAGAATTGGGATGCTGGCTTATTATCAAATGGTAGCCTAGAGATGATAGATACAGTCATCACTGAGAGGTAGAGTTTTATCAGTTGATTTATCACTGAAAAATTATACACATCATTAAATAAATCAAAATCGGGGTGCCTGAGTGGCTCAGTTAGTTAAGCATACATCTGACTTCGACTCAGGTCGTGATCTCACGGTTTGTGAATTCAAGCCCCACATCGGGCTCTCTGCTGTCGGCACGGAGCCCGCTTCAGATCCTCTGTCCACTTCTCTCTTTGCTCCTCCCCCACTCATGCTCTCACTCTCTCAAAATAAATAAACTTTATTAAGGGCTTTAAAAGTAAATAAATGAATAAACAAACAAACAAGCCAAAATAGAGTATAAATACTGACTGATAATAAATATTGACTGGTATCTTGCCATGCCAAATGCAAATAAATACAATAAAAACAAGACTTTTTTCATTAACAGTCATAACACAATTAAAATATTGAGCTTAGGGGCACCTGGGTGGCTCAGTTGGGTTAAGCATCTGACTCTTCATTTCTGCTCAGGTCATGGTCTCACGGTTTGTGAGTTTGAGCCCCACCCACACCGGGCTCTGTGCTGGCAGTGTGGAGGCTGCTTGGGATTCTCTCTCTCCCCACCTCTCTCTCTCTCTCTCTCTCTCAAAATAAATACAGAGCTTTTTAAAAAATTAAAAAATAAAATTAAAAAAAATTGAGCTGAGAACGTTGATCTTTTTCTTCCTCTGAAAATATTATTGGAAAGGCTCATGGTCCACAGAAAGCAGACTTTAAGAGGTCTACATTCAGGATGTTTGACAGGTAGTGCCACAGAATCGGCATCTGTTGGGAGAATGAAGGCAACAGAACTGGGTGGGGGCAGAAGTCCAGTTGCAATGCAACAGCCACAAGGCCTTAGTAACCCCCCACAAGTCTCCGTGGAACTGGGACGGGATGGCCCTGCAGAGCTGCCCATGGGCAGTAGGGCTGAGCCTTTACATCTGTACCCATGGGATGAGGGCCATTATTGCAGGAAGGGCTAAGTGGAAGTTCCTACAACTTCTATTCCCTTCCAAGACAGTAAATGGCAAGCAATACTGCACCCTTGAGGGAATTATAGAAAGTAATCCTGCAATTAAAGACCTGAGAGAATGGGTCGCCTAGGTGGCTCAGTCATTGGGCATCTGTTTTCAATTCAGGTCATGATCTCACAGTTGGTGAGTTCCAGCCCCATGTCAGGCTCTGTGCTGACAGCTCAGAGCCTGGAGCCTGCTACAGATTCTGTGTCTCCTCTCTTTCTGCCCCTCCCCCACTCACCCTCTGTCTCTCTCTCTCTCTCTCAAAAATTAAATAAATGTTAAGAAAATTAAAAAAATCGGGGCGCCTGGATGGCGCAGTCGGTTAAGCATCCGACTTCAGCCAGGTCACGATCTCGCGGTCCGTGAGTTCGAGCCCCGCGTCAGGCTCTGGGCTGATGGCTCGGAGCCTGGAGCCTGTTTCCGATTCTGTGTCTCCCTCTCTCTCTGCCCCTCCCCCGTTCATGGTCTGTCTCTCTCTGTCCCAAAAATAAATAAAAAACGTTGAAAAAAAAATTAAAAAAAAAAAATTAATTAAAAAAAAAAAAAAAAAAAAAGAAAATTAAAAAAATCAAAAAGACCTGAGAGAAGCAAGGGTGGTGATACCTATCACATCTTCATTTAATTCACCAGTTTGGCTGCATTGTCAGCTTAACCTGATGGTGGCTCCAACGGTAGCTCCTGGCCCACACGCAGTATTTTTACTAGAAAAAAAAAAATCAACATATCCCCAGGTACTTGGGCTGCAGCTATTGACCTGGCTAATGCCTTTTTCTCTATACCTATTTGGAAGAACTACCAGAAGCAATTTTCTTTTACCTTTATAATACCTTCACAGCGTTGCCTCAGGGTTATGTCAACTCTCCTGCTCTTTGACATAAAATAGTTTGCAGAACTTGATCATCCTGACATTCCACAAAAGATCATCCAGGTGCCCTCCATAGTAACTTTTTAGTCAGTCAGTATTTATTTATTTATTTATTTATGTCAGTTAGTAATTTTTTAAGTAGACTTCATGCCCAGTGCAGAGTCCAATGCAGGGCTTGAATTCAGGACCCTGAGGTCAAGACTTGAGCTGAGATCAAGAGTTGGATGCTCAACTAACTGAGCCACCCAGGTGCCCCAATGTATAATAACTTCCAAGTGTGGAATTTTATATCTGTAACTAGCTTAAAAATTGTGGAGGGGTTTGGTAAAGTGAAGGTTTCCCACCTGGATATTCCCACAAAAATATTCTATCATTTGCTTAATTTATTAATTCAAATTTTCTACCTATTATTACTTATTATTATTTGTTCAACAAATATCTGACTGCCTCTTAGGAGCAAAGTAGCAGATACAATTCTCAACACATCAATGATTTAGAATTATGGTAAGAGTTGTGTGAATTCAGTCAACTTTTAAAAAATACAAACAGGGGCACCTGGGTGGCTCAGTCGACTTCGGCTTGGGTCATGATCTTGCGGTTTGTGAGTTCGAGCCCTGCTTTGGGCTCTGTGCTGACAGCTCAGAGCCTGGAGCCTGCTTTGGATTCTGTCTTCCTCTCTTTGTCCCTCCCCCATTCACACTGTGTCTGTCTCTCTCTCAAAAATAAACATTAAAAAAAATTTTTTTTTAACTTATAAGCTAAGAGGAAACATGCAAAAATGATAACATTCATGTTTGAGTGAAGGTACTAAAAATGTTTTCTCCTTATAGTTTTCTATACTCTCTGTATTCTTCTATTGAGCATTTTTACTTTTTATAAGGACAAGACAAAAAATTGTTTTAAAGATTCCTATTAAGAAAAAAAAAAAACGATTCTTAAAACCTTTCATACTTTTGTTCCTAGCATTGCCACTTTTTGTGTTAGGACCATGCATTTTACAGATTACCTGAAAAAACACGCTTTTTCCTTTTCACAGCCACACATTTGTGAAGTTGTACGTGCACATGAAACTCTGCCCTATCTTGCCCTTGTAATTTAGGATTCTTCATTTATGAGGCCTTGGACAAGCTACTTAATTTCTTTGACTCTCAATTTCTTTATCTTTTAAAGTAGGGGGGGGGGGAAAGAAGTGAAGCCAGAGACATAAATGACAATGTATGCAAATAACAAGGCAGGGAACACTTGGTGAATTTCAGGCACTGTGCTAGGAACTTTACACACATTTGTTCATCTCAAAAATAGCTCTTTTAAGTAAGAAGAATATCGCCAGTCCATTATTAAATGAACAAAGGATATGAACATACAATTTATTTATTTAATTAACAAATATTTATTGAGCAGCTACTATGTTTCAGGCACCATGCTAAAAGCAATACTAATGGTCAGTAAATACATGAACAAATGGTCATCTGTCTTAATCATAGTGAAAGGAATACAAGTGAAAACCAAGGTAACTTCCATTTTTCACCCATCAAATGGTCTACACATTTAAAATAAAATGTTTTCTCCAGGATTAGATGAATGTGGTGTTTTGGGATCTCTGCTACTGTGGGCAGATGCATGGAGGCATAATTTTCTTGAAGGCACTTAAGCAATGTGTCTAAACCAGCTGTCTAAAAATGTCCAACCAGAGAATGAAGCACTCCCAGTCATTTGTGGCTTCTGTATATCACTTGGGAATGTACCAAAACAAAAACAAAACAAAACAAAACAAAATAACAACCACAACACAAAAATGACTCCTTGGAAAATGGATACTTCAAGGTGGGAGGTAGGGTATGAACAAGGTGAGCCTGGAATATTTGTAGCAGACTGCAAGCAAGTGATCAAAGACTACTGCGGTCATACCAAAAGGACAGAGGAGCCAGGGGAAGGCGCTCCCACATTCCAAACATGGAACAATTTGAGTATCAATGAGAGTACAACCTAATTGTATTTAAATATATTAAATATGCTACACACACAGACCTAAACTCATAGGTTATCATGGCAGAATGCTAGGGAACCAACTCATTATTTTGAAACCAGTAAAGAGAAAGAAAGAAGCGTTTATCTCGCCTTTACTTACGGTAATAGGGAAAATCACGTAGCAGTTAAAGGGGAGTTTTTCTTCATAAAAATATCCTGGCTAATAAAAGAAGAAATAGGATACCATCCTGTAATCCTTAGTGGATTAATAGATCAATTGAACAATGGTTGCTAACATCATAAAAAGACACCTCAATGTTGTGTCTCAATACTAACCACCTGTAAATAGTCTTAGCCAAACACCACAGAACACCTCTTCAATCTGATCAAGCCTCTAGATACCAACTACCAATTTATAGGCAATACCAATAATAGAGGAGCATGTTAAACTACACCAGGGATTCAGTCAGCAAAAACTAGGCTCTGCGAAAATCTACAAGGCAAATGATCTAGTTTCTTCATAAAATAAATTACCAGGGGGGTAAAAAAGGATAAGAATGCACTGACAGAGACTTAAGAGATGTAACAACTGCAATTTGTAGACATAATTTGGATCTCAATTAACTTAAAAAATTTTTGTTTTTACATTTATTTATTTTCGAGAGACAGAGACAGAACGTGAGAAGGGGAGGGGTAGAGAGAAAAGGAGATGCAGAATCTGAAGCAGGCTCCAGGCTCTGAGCAAGCTGTCAGCACAGAACCTGACGTGGGGCTCAAACCCACGAACTGTGAGATCATGACCTGAGCCGAAGTTGAACACTTGACTGACTGAGCCACCCAGGTGCCCCTCAATTAACTTTAAAAAAAAATTGACATTTGTGAAACAATTAGAAATGGGAACACTGACCATCATCGTATGTGTAATGACAGTATTGTCATTTTTTTTAAGGAGTGAAAATCGTCTCTCAAGTCGTGATATACTGTAGATACGTACTGAAATATTTATAGATTAAATGATGTTGCCGGAATTTACTTCAAAACTAACATGAGGGTGGAGGAGTGGGTGGAGATACAGACACAACAAGATGGGCCATGGGCTAATAATTACTGAAGCTGGTGATGGGGGCACTGGAGGTACATTATAAGATTTTGTGTAAACAGAGAGTTTTAAAAATGTATATACATTTTGATCGAGCACTTCCACTTTCAGGAATGTATCTTAAAGAGGTATCACACATATAGAAAATAATTTATGTGCAAGGATATTTATTATACAATTGTTTGAAAGCAAAAATAATGGAAAAAACTAAATTGACAGGATAAATTATGAAACACATATACTATGCAGCTGTTAAGGAAGAATAAGGCAGCTATATATGTATCAATATGATCCAATTTCAAGGTGTATGGATAAGCAAAAATAACAAGTATAGAAATTTGCTACCATTTATGTAAAAATCTTTTTTATAAAGAGTGTTATATGTATGTCTACGCTTAGGCAAACATAAAAATCAGGCAGTACACACAAGAACTTGACAGCAGTGATAGGTACATAGAGTAACAGCAGAGGTGGAGTAGAGATTATATACCAAATTGTAACTTTAAGATATTTATCCTATGAGTGTGCTGTTACTATTCAAAGCGACACTTTTTAATGTCATAGCTTTGAACTCCTCCAAATGTACACTGTAATCGTTAAACCACTTAAAGTAAAATGACATACAGAACACTACTTCCTAATCCTGTGTAGGCAGTGACACACGCAGAAAATACAGGTGCTTTAGTCAACAGTCTGGATGACTGAGAAGATGGATGGCATCGGGACACAACAGGCCCTGTGCCCCAGCCACTGCCTGGACTGAGGGGATGTTTCCTTAAGATTCCCCAGATTCATTCACAGGCTCTGATCCGTATATCACTAGGGTTGGATCAGGGCTCTCTCCCCTACCATTGTCATCTCCCGGAGTTATATCAAAATTCTGAAAACATAATTAATCCACGACAGGTGAAATTCTAGACATTCTATTTAAAATTAGCTTCTAACTTTAGCCCCATGTCAGGCTCTGTGCTGACAGCTCAGATCCTGGAGCCTGCTTCAGATTCTCCCTCCCTCTCTGTCCCTTCTCCACTCGCACTCTTTCTCAAAAATAAACATTAAAAATAATTTTTTTAAATTAGCTTCTAACTTTGAAGAGATTGGATTCAATTAGCAGCAATTTTATTTATATTTATTTTCACAAATGATGATCATCTACAATTTGTTTCTTGGGAGCTATCCTTTTTTTTTTTTTTTTTTTTTTTTTTTATCATAGTTTTATTTAGCCTTGGAAATGAACTGGCAAGCTTCTCTCAGGGATTATCTATCTGTTCCTTGAAGTTTTAGTAGGCTAAACTGTTTTTAAAGGGAAGAGCTTTGATGTCTTTTTATGTCCTTCTACAATCATTCAGGTATTCCACATCTTCTTAAACCAGTTTTGATACTTTTGTAAAAATCCATTCTCTTTAAATTTCCAAATACATTAAAACCAGGCATAGTAGCTATTTAAAAGAAATACCCACCCCTTCCTTATTCATAAGGCTAAATGTTTTTCTTCTAGTTCAGAGTTGTCTTCCATCTTATAATATTGTTAAATAAACAACCTTCAGATTCAGCCTACTGTTGTTTTTTACTTTTTATTTTTAATTATCATTCTTACTATTGATACGGGTTTATGTGGTAATTTCCCTCTAATTTTTAGAGTTGACCATTCATCCATTCAATAGGCTTAGTATGTGACTGGCAATGAGTAAGTGCTGGAGATCTACATTTGGAGAACAAAGCCCTTACCTTCAATCCTGGGGTGACAGGAACATAGCTTTGGCTGTACGGAACTGGTTTTGATGTATAGAATTTTTTGACTGCTCTTGAGTTATACTTGGAAGTGGCTTTAGATTTCTAAGTGGGTCGATTTCTTTTGGCTACTCTTCTGTTAATTTCTAATCTTGTGACTTCCTAGCTTTCAATATCATGAAGACCTTCTTATGCTAATTATACTTTACTACTGTTTTCCAGAATGAATTATTGTTAACAAGTGGTTATGAAGGCTTTTTGTTATTTGGCACATTCATAAGGCCCTTCTCTCACATGAACTCCTTAACGGTAATACTGTTATAAATTAACAACAATAACTAATATTTATTGAACTATATATAGGGTTTATAAAAAATATCTGATAGTCCTCAGGAGAACTCTATCAGGTAAGTATAATGATTACTGCTTAAAAATAAGTAAACTGAGAAACAGGAAGATTGCATAATTTGTTCAATGCTATACAGTCGGTAACTGGTGGAACTGAGATAATACTAAATAATATGTATATCATGGTAAAAGGCACATTCAGAAAATACCTTAATAGGGTCATTTTCTCTTAGGAATTCTCAGAAGTTTAACACATTTTGTGTGGTAACAGAAAGGTTTTCTATAGTCACATTAATATTTTTTTCAGCATAAGTTTTCTGATGCTTAAGTAAGCAGTGAGTGTGAGGCAAAAAGAATTCCTGCATTTATTGAATTTTCTTCTGGTAGGAATAATCCCACGTTCCGTAATGGAAATGACAAGTGAGGGTTTTCTGACATTAATCACATTACATTACACATTACCTAATATTGAGTCAGGTGTGAAATCCATGTAAAGGCTTTCCTATACCCTTAACATTCAAGGCTTTCTAACCAGTATGGATCCTGTAGTGTTCGATGAGCTGCGAGCCAAGAACAAAGGCCTGCCCACATTCTCTACATTCATAAGGTTTGATACCAGGATGAATTCTCTGATGTTCAGTAAGTTGTGAACTACGAATAAAGGCCATTCCACATTCCCTACATTGATAGGGTTTCTCACAAGTATGAATTCGTTGATGATGAGTCAGTTGTGAAACACGGATAAAGGCTTTCCCACATTCCTTACATTCATAGGGTTTGTCACCTGTATGAATTCTTTGATGTTGAATAAGGTATGAACTACGACTAAAGGCCTTCCCACAGTCCTTACATTCATAGGGTCGGTCACCAGTATGAACCCTCTGATGTCGTGTAAGCTGTGCATGTTGTCTAAAAGCCTTCCCACATTCCTTACATTCGTAGGGTTTCTCCCCAGAATGAATTCTTTGATGTCGAGTAACTTCTGAGCTATGAATAAAGCCCTTCCCACATTCCTTACACTCATAGGGTTTCTCACCAGTATGAATCCTCTGGTGGACAGTAAGCTGTGAATGCTGTCTGAAGGCTTTCCCACATTCTTTACACTGATAGGGTCTTGCACCCGTATGAATTCTCCGATGAACAGTAAGTTGTGAGCCACGAATAAAAGCCTTCCCACAGTCTTTACACACATAGGGTTTCTCACCCGTGTGAGTTCTTTGATGAAGAATAAGTTGTGAATGCTGTCTAAAGGTCTTTCCACATTCTTTACATTCATAGGGTTTGACACCAGTATGAAGTCTTTGATGTAGAATAAGTTCTGAAGTACGACCAAAGGCCTTCCCACATTCCTTACAATCATAAGGTTTCTCACCTGTATGAATTCTCTGATGTTGAACAAGGTGTGAGGCACGACTAAAGGCCTTCCCACATTCCTTACAGTCAAATGGTTTTTCACCAGTATGAGTTTTCTGATGCTGAATAAGGTGTGAGCCACGGCTAAATGCTTTCCCACACTCATTACATTCGATCAGTTTCTCACCAATCTCATTGTTCTGATGTAAAGGGAGGGATGTGTGATGCTCAAAAGTGGGCATGTTTTCATATGTGATTTTTACTTGCTTGAAACAGCATTCCTGAGTTACTCGTTGTCTTTCAAATTGGCCTTTGCATTCCCAGTCATCTCCAAAACTGGAGCCCTCAAAATCACAGCATTTAAGGCTTTCCATGATCTCCCAATTGAATGACTCTACTTCAAAAATATCTTTTTGTGGAAATTTCTCACACCTGGACTCCAGCTCTGAAAAAGAAAAAAAGAAAGAAAGAAAAGAAAAGAAAAGAAAAAAAAGAAAAGAAAATACAAGCAAGCTTCATTAAGAGAAACAAAAAATTTTATAGCTGACTAGAGAGACAAAATGAAAATAACCTTAAAAAGTAAATGGCTTATGTAAGTCTCAAATATTGCTGTGCAATTTCCAAAGAGTACATGAAAGCACAAATATGATGAGGTGTCAGAAGGGAGCAAAAGAAATTAAGCTGGGTGTTCTTAATTTTTATATAGGTCTCTCTTCCACATCTTGCACCTGCCTTCATAATACTTTTATCAGTTGTAATTAGATTTTCATTTACTTATTCATCTGTTGATCTTTTTGTTTTGTTCCTCCTAAATATCCCCAAAGGTAAAAATACAGCCTTTCTCACTAGCTTTTGTAACCAAACCCTAGTATATAATAAACTTTTAATAATGGGTTGTTTGATGAACAAATACTGCATTCTAGAGACAGATAAGTAGAACACAATAGAAAGCCAGAAAGAGACTGGAGTTTATATGGAAATTGAATTTATTATAAAGGTGGTATTTCAAAGGGGAAAAGGATAATTTTTGTAATAAATAAAGTTGGACAACAGGATACTCATTTGGAAAAAGATAAAAGTGTATCCATCACCAAAAACCATAAAATACCTAAGAATAAACCTAACCAAAGAGGTGAAAAATCTATACACTGAAAACTATAGAAAGCTTATGAAAGAAATTGAAGAAGACACACACAAAAAAAGGAAAAACATTCCATGCTCATGGGTGGGAAGAACAAATATTGTTAAAATGCCAATACAAAGCAAACTACATATCCAATGCAATCCCTATCAAAATAACACCAGCATTCTTCACAGAGCTAGAATAGACATCCTAAAATTTGCATGGAATCAGAAAATACCCCGAATAGCCAAAGTGATCCTGAAAAAGAAAACCAAATCTGGAGGCATCACAATCCCGGACTTCAAGCTGTATTACAAAGCTTGACAAGTACCATCAAATACCATCAAGACAGTATGGTACTGGCACAAGAACAGACACATAGACCAATGAAGTACATAGATCTCTACAGAACAGAGAACCCAGAAATGGACCCACAAACATTTGGGCAACTAATCTTTGACAAAGCAGGGAAGAATATCCAATGGAAAAGAGACACTCTCTTCAGCAAATGGTGTTGGGAAAACTGGAGAGCAACATGCAGAAGAATGAACAAGGGCCACTTTCTTACACCATACACAAAAATAAACTCAAAATGGAGGAAAGACCTAAACATAAGACAGGAAGCCATCAAAATCCTAGAGGAGAAAACAGGCAACAACCTGTTTGACCTCAGCCACAGCAACTTCTTATGTGACATGTCTACAGAGACAAGGGAAATGAAAGCAAAAATGAACTGTTGGGGCCTCATCAAGACAAAAAGCTTCTGCACAGTGAAGGAAACAATCAGCAAAACTAAAAGGCAAACAATGGAATGGGAGAAGATATTTGCAAATGACATATCAAATAAAGAGTTATTATCCAAAATCTATAAAGAATTTATCAAACTCAACACCCAAAAAACAAATAATCCAGTAAAGAAATAGGCAAAAGACATGAATAGACACTTTTTCCAAAGAAGACATCCAGAGGGCTAATAGACACATTAAAAGATGCTCAACATCACTCATCATCAGGGAAATAAAAATCAAAACCACAATTAGATATCACCTCACACCTGTCAGAATGGCCAAAATTAACAACTCAGGCAACAACAGATATTGGTGAGGATACAGAAAAAAAGGAACCCTTTTGCACTGCTGGTGGGGATGCAAACTGGTGCAGCCACTTTGGAAAACAGTATGGAGGTTCCTCAAAAAATTAAAAATAGAACTACCCTATGACCCAGCAATTACACTACTAGGTGCTTATCCAAAGGATACAGGAGTGCTGTTCCAAAGGGGCACATGCACCATCGACAATAGCCAAAGTATGGAAAGAACCCAAATGTCCACTGACTGATGAATGGATAAAGATGTGGTGTGTATACACAATGGAATATTACTCGGCAATCAAAAAAAAAAAAAAAAAAAAAAAGAAATCTTGCCATTTGCAACAATGTGGATGGAGCTAGAGTGTATTTTAAAAAAACTTTTTTTTTTAACATTTATTTATTATTGAGAAACAGAGAGAGACAGAGCATGAGTATGGGAGGGGCAGAGAGAAGGGGAGACAGAATCTGAAGCAGGCTCCAAGCTCTGAGCTGTCAGCACAGAGCCTGACGCGGAGCTTGAACTCACGAACTGCGAGATCATGACCTGAGCTGAAGTCAGATACTTAACTGACTGAGCCACCCAGGTGCCCTAGAGTATATTATGTTAAGCAAAATAAGTCAGTTAGAGAAAGACAAATATCATATGATTTCACTCATATGTGGAATTTAAGATATAAAACAGATGAACATAAAGGAAGGGAAGCAAAAATAATATAAAAACAGGAGAGAGACAAACCATAAGAGACAAATGCAGAGAACAAACTGAGGGTTGCTAGAGGGGTTTTGGGTGGGGGATGGGCTAAATGGGCTAAGAGGATGTTTGTTAGGATGAGAACTGGGTGTTATATGTAAGTGATGAATCACTAAATTCTATTCCTGAAATCATTATTACACTATAAGTTAACTTGGATGTAAATTTAAAAAAATAAAAATAAATAAATTAGATACAAATTTGTCATTTAAAAAAAAAATGTATCCATATGTTATGCCACCATATACCAGAACAAACTCCAAGTAGAGTTTTAATGTTAAAAGAAAATGGAAACCATACAAATACTAGGAGGAAACAAAGTAGATACTTTATAACCTAGGTATGGGTAAACCTAACAATGAAACAATGACTCAAAATTCAAAAGGAACCAAAGCAAAGACTAGTAAATTCCATATGTAAAGGTGAAAAACAAAAGAAAACAAAACTTGCACATGAACAAAAAACACCAAAAGTAAAATCAAAAAACAAGTGACAGGAAAATACTTAAAACTTAAAAAAAATTTTTTTTAAATGTTTATTTATTTTTGAGAGATAGAGTGAAGTAGAGGAGGGGCAGAGAGAGAGGGAGACACAGAATCTGAAGCAGGCTCTAGGCTCTGAGCTGTCAGCACAGAGCCCAACATGGGGCTCGAACCCATGAACCATGAGATCATGACCTGAGCCAAAGTCGGACGCTCAACCAACTGAGCTATCCAGGTACCCCCTTAAACTTATATGGCAGGTAATGGGATAATCTTTATGATTTATGAAAAGTTCTTTAAAAATTGAGAAAATATTCCCAAAAAAGTTAATCATACAATTATCATCTGGTCCAACAATCCCACTCTTAGGTATATACCCAAAAGAAGTGAAAACAGGCACTTAAATACTTGTATATCCATGGTCACAGGAACATTATTCACAATAGCCAAAAGGTGGAAAGAACCCAAGCATCCATCAACAGACAAATGGATAAACAGAATGTGGTATATACACACAACGGAAAACACTCAGCTTTTCTAAAAATTCTGGTAAGTGCTACAACATGGATGAACCTTGAAAACATTATGCTACATGAAATACATGAGATAACCTAGAATAGTCACATTTATAAAGACAGGAAGTAGAACAGAGGTAACTAGGGGCTGGGAGAAAGGGAAAATAGACAGTCATTGTTTCATGGATAGAGTTTTTATTTGGGATAATGAGTAAGTTCTGGGGTAGTGGTGATGGGTGCCCAACACTGGGAATGTAATTAATGCTACTGGATTGTATACTTAAAAATGGCTAGGGAAGCCTGGGTGGCTCAGTTGGTTAAGCATCTGACTCTTTGATTTCGTCTCAGGTCATGATCTCATGGTTTGTGGGTTCAAGCCTCATGCTGGGCTCTGCGCTGTCAGCATGGAGCTTGCTTGGGATTCTCTCTCCCTCTCTCTCTGCCCCTCCCCTGCTTGCGCATGTGCATGCTCTCTCTGTCTCTCTCTCAAAATAAATAAATAAATAGGGGTGCCTGGGTGCCTCAGCTGGTTAAACATCTGACTTCGGCTCAGGTCATGATCTCACGGTTCATGGGTTTGAGCCCCGAATCAGGCTCTGTGCTGACAGCTCAGAGCCTGGAGCCTGCTGTGGATTCTTGGTCTCCCTCTCTCTCTGCTCCCACCAGGTTCTCCCTCTCCTTCCCTCCCTCCCTCCCTCTCTCTCTCTGAAAAATAAAAAATAAAACATTAAAAAAATAATAATAAATTTATGAAATATAAGAACAACAATAGTATGAAACTAGAATTCCAGATCATTAAAACAAAATCAGAATGGGGTGAGGGTGAGGATGAATCTAGGCAAGGGCCAACAAACTTTTTCTGGAAAGGACCAGATAGTAAATGTTTTAGGCCTTGTGGACCACATAAGGTGTCTGTAGCATATGCATGCATGCATGTGTGTGTGTGTCCCTCTGTCTGTCTATCTTTAAGCCCTATCTATCTATCTATCTATCTATCTATCTATCTATCTATCTATCTATCTATCTACCTACCTACCTACCTACCTACCTACCTACCTTTAAGCCCTTTCAAAATGTAGAAACTATTCTTAGTTTGTAGGTGGTACAAGAAGTGGCCACGGGTTGGATCTGACCCACTGATTGTAGTCTGCCAAACCCTGGTAAGGCACAGGGAAGTAAAATATGGTAAAAGTCTTACTTTGCTCAGAAAAGACATTCAAAGATGCTATTTCATACCATTCTCCAATAAAAGAAACCAGGGCTTCTTTGAGGAATGGCTGGGGCAGGAAAAATACAAGATAAACCTGAAACATGCTGTGGTAAAATAAGGAAGTCCTCAAAACAGAATGAGGACATGTCAAGAGAACCCAGGAACAACCTGAAGGTGTTCCCAATGGCCAAAGCTTGAATAATTTGAACAACAAAATAAATAATGTATTTATTTTGTTCAATTGTACTGGGCTACAACCCATAGAATAAATACCCATGAGCCCATATTAATAAAAATAAATCACTGAATAAATAAATGAATGGGAAAGGGAGAAGGGACAGCTTTTTCTTACAGGAGAATTCCAATTAATAAATTTAGAAGGAATAAGGTACAAAGAAAATCAACACGAGGCAACACTATTGTAATGACTGCTACAGAGAAGATCCACCAATGGATGCTAAAATCAGTAGGCAAAATGTATATTCTCAAAGTATCTCCCCCCAAGATAATTACCAATTATAGATGGAAAAATAGTAACTTTATAGGGACAAACACAAGAGACACTACCTTAACCAAGTGATCAAGTTTAACACTACCAGTATTAAATCATGTTAACACCAAGTACTCTCCACAATAGTACTCATCAAAAGTATCAAGGTCACGAAAGACTGAAGAACTATCACAGATTAGAAGATGCTAAGGAGACACAATAACTAAATGTAACAGGGGATCTGGGACTGGATCCTAGGACAGAAAGAGAACATTAGGGGAAAATCTGACAAAATTCTAATAACATCTATATTGGTTAATACTACTGTACCAATGGTAATTTCCTAGTTTTGATAACTGTACTATGGTTATGTAAAATGTTAACATTCGTGGAAGCCGGGGGAAAGGCATATGGGAATTCTAACAATTTTGCTAGTTTTCTATAAGCCTAAAAATTATTCAAAATAAAAAAGTTAAACACTTTACTAAAAAGAAAAAAATTCTATTTCAGTCTTGAGGTAGGTAAAGAAACACAGTTTTAAGTACATTTTAAATTTATTATTATTTATTTATTTATTTAGTGAGCGCTCATACATGCAAGTGGGGCAGGGGCAGAGAGAGAGGGAGAGCAAGAACCCCAAGCAGGCTCTACACACAGCAAGGAGCCCTAAGCAGGGCTCAATCTCACTACTGGGATGTCACGGCCTGAGACAGTATCAAGAGTCAGATGCTTAACCTACGGAACCACCAAGGTACCCCAATATTTAAAAGTCCTATTAAAGACTATTCTTTCAAAGCAATACGAAGTACAACTTTAAAATCATTTGAGGGTAGAAAGAGGGATAATCAAAGGTGAGCAGAATGGAAATAGCCAGAAATAGAAGTGAAGAACAGAACATATGAAATAAAATGACAGGAATAAGAATAGACACATTAGTCATTACAATAATGAGAATAGATTGAATCCCCTTATTAAAGTGCAAGAACCTTGGATTGATTCAAAGAAGAAACTCTAACAGAATCTTGAGTACATGGACACACTTCAAGTGGCTGTGACTTTTTAAAAAAAGGATACGCAAGGATATGTCATAATTTTTAGACCAAAAAAAGAGGGCATTTGATGGAATATCAGAAAAAATATAATTCAAGTTTTACAAAAATGTAAAATACAATGACATTACATATAATACAAGAAACAGTTCTTAGAACTTCATAGCACAGTACAGAGAAAGTTAAAAGGACATGCAGATTTGAGCGCCTAAGTGGCTCAGTTGGTTAAGTGTCTGACTTCGGCTCAGGTCATTATCTCACAGTTTGTGGGTTCAAGCCCTGCATTAGGCTCTCTGCTGTCAGCACAGAGCCCTCTTTGAATCCTCTTCACCCTCCCTTTGTACCCTTCCCCAGCATAAATAAACATTTAAAAAAAAAAAAAAAAAGGACATGCAGATTCTAAATCATATAATCAAAACGATGAGAGATAAACAGAGAGGCATTTCCTTTCCAAGTAACACTAGTTTTAAATATATGTAGGGGTGCCTGGGTGGCTCAGTTGGTGAAGCGTCTGACTTCGGCTTAGTTCACGACCTTGCAGCTCGTGAGTTCGAGTCCTGCGTCGGGCTCTGTGCTGACACCTCAGAGCCTGGAGCCTGCTTCCAATTCTGTGTCTCCCTCTCTCACTACCCCTCCCCCACTCTCTTACTCTCTTTCAAAAATAAATAAACATTAAAAATTTAAAAAATAAATAAATATATGTAGAGAACATTTTCCAAAATTGGAACAACTTGACCTAGTGATGACATTGGAAGAGAAAAGTCAGTGGTAGGATTTCTTCTTTGGAAAATTCCTGCTAACACATTAATCCCATTCTCATTTAAAATATCCTACTGGCTGGTTCAGTCAGTATAGCATGGGAATCTTGATCTCAGGGTTGTGATTCCAGCCCTATGTTGAGGGTAGAGATTACTTAAAAATTAAATCTTTAAAATGAAACAAACAAATATATAAAATATCCTATGAGAAAGAAGGTAAAGACCTTTTTGTTTTGTTTTGTTTTGTTTTGAGGGAGAGTATGAACACAAGTGAGGAGGGGCAGAGAGACAGGGAGAGAGAAAAAATCTGTGCTGTCACAACAAAGCCTAATGTGGGGCTTGATCCCACAAACTGTGAGATCATGACCAGAATTGAGATCAAGAGTCAGACACTTAACCCACTGAACCACCCAGTCTCCCCAAAGACATTTTCATATGGTCAAAAACAGAATTTATGGAACAGACCTACACAAAAGGAAATTTTTAGGTGTTCTTTAGATAGAGAAAAAAATAATCCCAATGAAAATAAATAAATAACAACAACAACAGAGGAGTTGGGGGGGTAACTGGTAAGTATTCAAAGATACCAGTATTGCCCAGCAAGTGCCAATTAATAATACTTGATAACTTTTATTTAATGGTCATTACTGCCTGGCATTGTTCTGGGAATTTCACATTATTAACTCCTATAACAACCATAATAATTACACGAAGGGGGCTCTATTTTTATCTCATTTGCAAAGGAGAAAACTGAAGCACAGAGATTTTAAGCAATTTACCTAAACTCACAGATCCAGTAATTGGCAGAGCTAAGATTTGAACTCAATCTGATTCCCAAGTCAGTCCCTTAGCCATTACATGACCTTATCTCTCAAACATTTAGAGAATGAATTGCTGAATTGGGTAAAATGAGCTGTTTTAAGAAAATAAGTATTTTTAAAAATTTTTTAATGTTTCTTTTTGAAAGAAAGAGAATGAGAGTGGGGGAGGGGCAGAGAGGGAGACACAGAATCTGAAGCAGGTTCCAGGCTCTGAGCTGTCAGCACAGATCCCAACCCTGAGCTCAAAACCACAAACTGGGGGGCGCCTGGGTGGCGCAGTCGGTTGGGCGTCCGACTTCAGCCAGGTCACGATCTCGCGTTCCGTGGGTTCGAGCCCCGCGTCAGGCTCTGGGCTGATGGCTCGGAGCCTGGAGCCTGTTTCCGATTCTGTGTCTCCCTCTCTCTCTGCCCCTCCCCCGTTCATGCTCTGTCTCTCTCTGTCCCAAAAATAAATAAAAAACATTGAAAAAAAAAAAAAAAAAACAAAAACCACAAACTGGGAGATCATGACCTGAGCTGAAGTTGGACGCTTAGCCAACTGAGCCACCCAGGCGCCCCGAAAGTATTTTTTAAGGGATGAAGATGCTTTCAGGAAAAAGAATCCAAAGTACAGGTAAAAGTGGAGCAAAAGGGGAAAAAGGGAGCATGTTCTTTTTGAAGTGGGAGGAAAATATGCAAGAAGAAAGGATAATGGGGGTAAGGGCAAGGTTCCCTTGGGAGCTGAGGCTGACACAATCTCTGCTCTTTGTGTCTTCATGTCTCAGGCTGTTCTACAGTTTTCAGTACACCTTGGAGGGGAGCCTCTCAGTAATGACTTAAGTTACTGCTGTCAGTTGACTCACCTACTGGCTATTATCATTCCCAATGACCTCCCCCACTAGATCACCCCTCACTCACCTGGACACCATGGTCCTGTCATATCATTTGCAATCATCCAGGGTTCTCTCCCTTGCTCCAGTAAGGAAATGAGGTCAGGCTTAGAAATGGAAAGTCCTGTTAATAGGAAAAGAAATGGAGCATAATTGTCCTGTTCCAAAATTCAAACACAGTCCCTTGGTCACCAAGGAAAGAGACAATTATGAAGGAAGGAATGAAGGAAGGTGTAAAGTTTGTCCAAAGGACAGGAAGACAGAGGTGCTAATGGAACTACCCCTTTGCACATCCATAAACCACAAAGAATTCCCTTGGAAACAGAGAGCAGAAATTTAGCCAGAAACCTATAGGTCTCCCTAGAAATTCACTGTGAAGAAACCAGAAATTCCAGAAGGCTAGTCCTGAGTTATTTAGAGTAGATAGCTATGGTGGTCATTCTCCATTTGCCCTCTCCTCCCCACTCAATCCATTCCTTGCTCTGTGCCCCACACAGCTTACCTGGAGGGACTGTACTATCCTGGCTCTGTGGTTTCTCCTTGGGTTTGGCATATGGAAGCATCAGCAGAAGGCCAGTGGGTAGGATGAGAGAGCTCAGGGTATTTATCCTTCTCCCTCTCTCCTCTCACCCAGGAGTTTTGGAGGCAGCTACAGTTGCTGCCAGGCAGGCCCTTCTCCATGACTCTAGCTCTCACCATTGTCCAGGGGCAGTTTCCTCTCTTTACCTTTTCCTGCCAGAGGTGATAACAACCTACCACTGTTACAGTCCCTGGAAGCTTCGTTTCCTGTCTGGCCCTAGATTATATAACATCCTTACCTAGTGACACCAAGTTACTGAAGTTCTCCAGAGTCACATCCCTGTACAAGTTTCTCTGGGCAGGTTCCAGGCACTTCCATTCTTCCTGAGAAAACTCTATGGCCACATCCCTGAATGTTACCAACCCCTGAAATAATAAACCCATGCATTACTAGTAAATGAGAGGGCTTTTATTTTTTACACTTATTACAAAATTTTTCAAAAAATATACCAAAGTATACAGAGTAGTATGACCCCCATGAATCCATTGCTCTGCTTCAACAATTAGTAAGACTTTGCAAGACTTTTCAAATCTTGTTTTATTTCCTTTTTTTTTTAACCCCTCGTGTATTTTGAGGCAGATCTTACATACCAAATACCAAACATCATAGTATTTTATCCATAAATACTTTAGTACCTAGCAGATTAGCCCTTTTTTAAAAAAAGTATAACAACCAGAATATCATTATTATACTTAATAAAATTAACAATAACTTCCTAACAACCAGATCAAGTTTCAAATTGCCCCAATCTTCTCAAAAGTAATTTTTTACAGTTGGTTTGTTCAAATCAAGATTCAGATTAAATCCACACATTGCATTTAGTGAGTAGGTTTCCTTAAGTCTCTAGAATCTATAAGAGCCCCTCGAAACCCTTCAAATATTTTTATTGCTATTTATTTATTAATTAAAGAAACATTTGAATCAGTAGAATCTCCCACATTCTTGGCTGATTGCATCTTCATGGAACAGTTTAAAATGTTGCTTTACTTCCATACTTTCTGTGAAAAGGTAGTTAGATCTGGAGGCCTGATTCACATTGTTTTTTGGAGGGGCAGGAATATGTCAGAGGTGGTGCTGGGTACTTCCTATAGCTTCCATCAGGAGGCACATAATAACTGTACCATTTTTAATGAGGTTAAAATTGATGAGTAGGTTCAGGTATTGACAACCTGACTCATCCAGGAAAACGTCTGTAGGATAGAGAAGATATGGAGACGGGCACTGTAGGAAGCAGGTGATCAAACAAGCAAGCTATGGAGGAGTGCCTATGCCATGAAGGTAGTATAATAAGCACATTTATTTGGCTAGAGGCCTACATTCATTTCAATATTCCTATAACTGGAACTAAAACCTCTTTCATACAGTAGGACTCTTCTATAGTCTACAAGGGCCTGGGAACGAACAAAATCTAGCTAAGTGGGATCTTACAAATAAACAAAATAGCATATACAAAATACACAGCAAACAAAAGCCTTGTCAATAATAAAGGCTTTTAAAAATGAATCCTTTACCCTTTCTCCATGGAGAGAGAGAAAAAAAAAAAAGATAGGATCCAAAATGTCTTATAAATCTCTATCTTAAAATATAGGACTGGGATGCAGATTACTTAAAAAAAAAAAAAAAAAAAAAAAGTAACAATCCAAACCACAAAATTGGGAGAAAATATTTACAAATCTTATAACTGATAAGGATCCAGTATATATAAAGAAGTCTTACAATTCAACAATAAAAAAAAAATTAAAAACTAAGCAAAGAATTTGATTTCTCCAAAGAAGATATACAGATGGCCAATAAGCATATGAAAAGAGATGTTCAATACCACTAATCATTAGGGAAATGAAAATCAAAATAACAATAAGATGCCACTTCATGTCCTTTAGGATGGCTATTACCAAAAAAGACAAAATAACACATGTTGGTGAGGATGTGGAGAAATCAGAACACATTGCTGACAGGTATGTAAAATGCAGCAGCCACTTTGGAAAAGTTTTGGCAGTTTCTCAAAATGTTAAACATAGAATTATGTAGGTATAGAGAAATGAAAATGTTATGTCCACCCCAAAACCCTGGTATACACCAATGTTCACAGCAGCATTATTCATGATAGCCAAAAAGCAGAAATAACCCAAATGTCCATAAACTGATGAACTAAAGAAAAAAGTAAACTAAATAAACTAAAGAATAAAATTTGGTATAAAAATGAATGAAGTACTGATAAATGTTACAACATGGATGAAGCTTGAAAACATACTACATGAAAAAAGCCAGACACAAAAGAGCAAATACTGTAAGATTCTACTCATAGGAAATCTCCCGAATAGGCAAATCCATAGAGATTTGTAGAAAAGTAAATAGAATAGAAAAGAAAATTAAATTAGAAAAGTAGAAAAGTAAATTAGCAGTTGCCAGTGGATGAGGAGGAGTGGTTGAGAGGGACTAATGCAAATGGGATTTCTTTTGGGGGTAATAAAAATGTTCTAAAATGGATTGTGCTGATGGTTGTAGAACTCTATAAATACACTAAACAGCACAGAACTTTACACTTACATGGGTGAATTTCCTTGTACAAAATTATATATACAATAAATAAAACTGTTAGGGGCAGAGAAAGAGGGAGAGAGAGAGAATCCTAAGCAGACTCTGTGCTGACAGCAGGGCTCAAGCCAATGAACTGTGAGATCATGACCTGTGAGATCATGACCTGAGCTGATACCAAGAGTCGGATGTTTAACCGCCTGAGCCACCCAGGGACCCCTCAGAGAACTCTGTTAATGCTGGCTATATTTATCGATAATTACCAGGTTAGAAATTAAAAGTGAGAAATTTAAAAATATTAATTTATTAATTTATTTAAGTAACCAATAATAAACCTGTTACATGTTAACATAACATACAATTTATGAAAAAAAATTATTGTCAAAAAAACTTAATAGCTTTGTTTTACATTTTTGTAATCTCTTTAATGACTGGCTGAATAAAAGACACTTGGATTTTCACATCTACTTCTGCATTCAGTCTGTTGGGATAACATATATCATATAGCTTCTAAGAAACTCCATTGTACAGTAATTGGAGAGTATGAGTCAGAAAGGCAAATAACATGTTGGTATTATCTCTTGAGAGGGTGTCAGAGTCCTCCTGGACCATGCTTGGAGAACTGCTAATCTAGTGCTACACAATTTAACATGAATGATTTGAAAGCACATTGTGTTGAATGAAAAAAATCTGGTCAAAAATATAGAGTAAGATAACTTCACAAAAATTTGAAAACAGAACACTCAACAGTATATTGCTTAGTATGCATTCATATATGGTAAAACTATTATAAAAATCAAAGGACTGGGGGCGCCTGGGTGGCTCGGTCGGTTAACCGTCCGACTTCGGCTCAGGTCATGATCTCGCGGTCCGTGAGTTCGAGCCCCGCGTCGGACTCTGTGCTGACAGCTCAGAGCCTGGAGCCTGCTTCCGATTCTGTGTCTCCCTCTCTCTCTGACCCTCCCCCGTTCATGCTCTGTCTCTCTCTGTCTCAAAAATAAATAAACGTTAAAAAAAAAATTAAAAAAAAAAAAAAGGACTGATAAACACAAAATCGAAGGCAAGCATAACCATTGGTAGGAACAGTAATGCAGTGTGGAAAGGAATATGATCTGGGAAGGGAATATGGGATGCTTAGATAGTACATTAGTCTAAGTAATGAGTACATCAATACTTTTTTATTACTTTTAAAGTTTATCTATTTTGAAAGAGAGAGAGAGTGCATTAGCAAGTGGGGGAGGGACAGAAAGAGGAGGAGAGAGAGAGGATCCCAAGCAGGCTCTGTGCTGACAGGGCTCGAACCCACAAGCTGGGAGATCACAACCTGAGCCAAAGATGGATGCTTAATCAACTGAGCTACCCAGGCACCCCAATACTTTATTATTTTTTATTATTTTTTACACCATATACATGTTATAGATATGTTTTTATATATATTCTTTGGTAGTATGAAATATCTATGATATTTATTTATTTATTTATTTATTTTTATGATTTTTAAAGATGTAAAATTTAAAAATAAAGGAAACCACCTAGATTAATGGAAAAGATCAAAGTTATCTCATCTTTGGTCCCACTCAACCAGGGTTCTGATAAAGGGGGCTCTCACATTTCTTATAAGACAATATATTTCTGCTCCACTGTTGCTCTGGTAAGAGCCATGTGTCCGTATGTCTACACTGTTGGAGAAGAGAGAGCCACTAAGGGAAGTGGAACACCATCACCCATCCCTGGAATGGAGGAACTGGGAACAAGAATGGGGCTCAGTGAGATAGGGAAGTTTCAGGATAAAGAACACAAATCATGTTCACATGATTTGAAAGGAAGAGAGATTATTTCAAGGATAGAGGAAATTTCAGCTTACCTGTGCCATGGCTTTCAGAACTACCTGGGCTGCTCTGATTTCTTTAGATTCTTCTCTTGGACAAGTGCAGAGTCCTGAAAAAGCAGCGTAGGGGGAAAAAAGGGGAAATCTCTCATAAACTGAGCTTGCCTGAGCACTCCTAAATAGACGACCTTAACACAACTGTACTTCCAATGTCCTGCTCTGCTTCCCTTGTCCTCCCCCTTGTCCCACCACACAACACTAATATCAAGAACTACAGAGTTAACAAAACCCAGCCCCTCTCTAAACTCCAGGGAAACTAAAAAATGGATTCAAAGAAGGTACACTCCAGCACTCACATAGAATCCAACCACCTCAGCAGGAGGGATTCCAGCCTGAACATTCCCCCATCTTGCTGATGCTAATCTATACCCTACACGGGGACTAGTTGGCTCCCACCTGTTCCAAGCTGATCTTCCTCTACAGCTGCTGCAAAGAGTGTCAAGACTCAGAATTGCTTACTTTATCCTCTAAAGATGAGGACAGTACCCACAGGTTACAAACATAGCATACCTGTGCAGGCCAAACCTTGAGAAAAAGATATCCCTAAAACTAAGTCTTCCCACTTCTCTGAGCTCAACAGGCAAAACCTCTTGGGTACTTCTTTGGCTCTACTTCCTCCTTCTAAGTCTAGAAAGGAACACCACCTACACCAGAGGCCTCATCAAAGACTCCAGCCCTGCCTAGACTCACCAGACAGGAGCAAGAAAATCATAGTAAACAGGTATCTGACAAGCACACCTGCATATCCAGAGTATTGACCTGAATGGGAGCTCAATTTATAGAAGCCTCTTGGGCCAGCACTCCTAATCTTCCATCTAAGCCTTCCCTACTGCTTTCCTGCAGAATATCACCTCTAGTATTTGTTAAGGGTGGAGTTCTATGGATAATGGCCTGTACCTCAAAGTAATGAGAACTCAGGTGTTTTTTTTTTTAAGTTTATTTATTTTGAGAGAGAGAGAGAGAGAGAGAGAGAGCGAGCATGTGTGCAAGCGAGCACGGGGGAGGGGCAGAGAGACAGGAAGAGAGAGAGAATCTTAAGCAGGTTCCAAGTTGTTAGTGCAGAGCTGGATATGGGGCTCGATCTCGCAAACTGTGACATCATGACCTGAACTGAGATCGAGTTGGACACTTAACCAACTGAATCTCCCAGGTACCCTGAGAACTCAGGGGTTTTAAGGAGGATAGTAATGCTGGTTCTAATCAGAGGTGCAAGAAGCTTCCCATGGTTTGTGGGTGGGGTGGGTGAGAAGGAAGACTAATTGTCTCAATGCAGTGGGGTCAAGGAAAATGTCCTCTACGTTGTAGAATGTGAATTGGGACTTCAAAATCAGAGAATTTTAATAGGCAGAAGAGGTACAGAAGAGTATTCTGATCTATGAATAAAAGTGACAAAAATAGTGGACCAAAAGTATATGGTGTATTTGGGGAGCAGAGAATAATTTGGAATGACTTGTGTAGTTTGGGGAAAGGTCTAGACTAGTGCTGTCCACCAAATCTTTCTGTGATGATGGAAATCTTCACATCTGTACCCTCAATAATTTGGCATTAGCCACATGCACTAAGTATGTAAAAAGTGTCTAGTAGGACTGAGGAACTGGATTTTTCTCTAAATTTTTAACTATATTTAAATTTAATTAGTTTTAGAATCTAGAGGAAGTTTATGCTGGAGATGACATCAGGGGTTGGAAAATGAAGGCGAATGAGTGAAATAAAATAACAATGAGGACAAAGACCAGGCATCTTCATCACTGTGACTGGCACCTGCCATGCTGTCTGGAGGAGAAGGGTCCAATGACTACTAACTGAATATATAAATGTTTGTTTTTCACCCATTAATGAATGGAAGACCACTGAAGAATTTAAAGAGGGAAATGATAGGGTCAATATGGCCAGAATATTTTATTGGAGAGGAGTAAAACTGGAGACAGAGAGATCAACTGAGAGGTGCTTATACTTTTGCAAGCAAACAAAGGACCTGATGAAGGATAATGGCAGTGAAGATAAAAAGGAAGGTATAATTTCAAGGTGTACAGAAGTAAAATCAACAAGCTCTGGCATCTGATTAGATATGGAGATGGAGAAAGAGGAGTCAAAAATTCTTTCAGATTTACTGAGCTCCTACCTCAATTGGCATGGTTCTAGGTGTGAGGAAGATAATAAATCCAGTCCCTGTCCCAGTGGATCTCACATTCTAATGGAAAGAGACAATAACAAATACTGATATACTGACGTTGATACTCCTATTTATGTCAGGTGGCCCAAATTCTATGTAAAAAAATTAAGAAGTGTTAGAGGATAGGGAGCTTTGGGGAAATGAAAGGTGGCCTGAGAAGGCTTTTCATTGAGAAGGTGATATGTAAGCACCGAGTGAGTGGAGTGATAAATGCAGGTATCTAAGAGTACAGGGAACAGTAACTGCAAAGGCCTCAAGGCAGGAGCAGACTTTCTTTGATTAATAAAGGGGATTAGGGTGGATGGAATGGAGTGTGCAAGAGAAAGTCAGCAGCTCATTTGGGTGACAGAGGTGTCTGGAAGCTGATCACATGGGGCTTGTGGGTCACTGTAAGAACTTTGCTTTTTATTCTTGAATAAGACAGGAAGCCATTAAAGATTTAAGACAAGGAATGGCATACTCTGATTTACATTTAAAGGGATCATGCAAAGAAAGTGAAGGAAGAAGACAAGGGGAGGGAAGCAGGGGGACCAGTGAGAAGGATTACTGCAGTAATCCAGGCAAGGGGTGAGGGTGGCTTGCATTAGGGATGGTGGTGGTGGGGGGAGTGATGAGACCTGATCAGATTAGACATTCTCTGAAGGTAGAGCTGATGGGATTTGTTGATTTTAGGTATAAAAGGGGGAAAAAAAAAAAAAAGGAGGAAGAAGCCATAATGATGCTAAGGTATTTGGCTTGAGGAAATGGAAGTATGAAGTTGTCATTTTTTAACACAAAGAACCCTGAGAGGAGCAGGTCTGAATAAACCAATTATGAGTTCTGTTTCAGACTCTAATACTTGAGATTATTATAACATATCACAGACACAGTGGGCTCTAGCTGTATAAACTTCCAACAAGGCAATGTTAACAGAAATTAAACTATGTGTGTCCTCTGATGAAGCAATTCCACAGCTGAGACTATCCAAAAGATGTGTGTGGGCTACATGATGGAGACACTGCTGACACTGGAAACAACTTGGAAAAGAACTTAAAAAGGAGGATTGGTTAAATAAATAAGTTACAGTATATCCACACAGTGGGAACACTGTTGCCATAAAATGAACACATATATTTGTTGGTGTTAAGATGTTAAACAATGCTGGACAAAAAAGGTAGTTAATGAAGTAGTATGTGTAGTGTAATCCTATTTTTATAGGAAAAATATACATATGTTCTATATATGCATGTGTGTGTGCACAGAAGATGGACGGAAAGAATTTTCAATTACGTTCTTACATTTGTCTCTGTGTGTATAATTACAGGGGGAATCTTGGTTTTTTTCTATATTTTCAAGTTTTCCCTTAAGCATATGTATTATAATCATAAATAATTTATACCTTCCTCTTTGTTCAGGGGGGTGAATTATAAAAGGAAATATGAATGGAATGATTCATGAGTGACAGTGAGGTGTTTTGGGGAACTTATATGCTGAAGGAGATTGATTTTCTCTATAGTTCTACAGCCTTTTAGGGGCTTGTTCTCAAACAATAACTTAAAGCTCCTGACTGCCCACAGAAGTGAGCTTTCATATGAAAGCCTTCCATTTTTGTTAGTCTGCTCACTCACCTGTGCACAGACCTCTTGTCAACCCTCAATCCAGGATATCCTCCTTGCTCCAAAGAGAAATCACATTTAATTTACAGAAGCAACTTCCTACACACACAAAAAGAAATGGGTCTTAGCCAGTGTGGCAGACATTAATTTAATTACTATTATTTCCCCATTATTCAGTTTTCCTCTCCTTCTGGGTACATAGATGACATGTTCCAGACTCTTGCAGTTAGGCAAGGCCGATAACTGGTTTTGGCCAATGGAATCTGAGCTGCGGTGATGTGTGTCACTTCAATCTGAGGCACTGACAGGACTGCATAATTCTCTAGTTTTTCTATTCCCTGATGTGTGGCCAGGGGGACCATGTGTTTCAGATAGTATAGCTATAGATTGGTGGAATCTACTTTGGTCTGGGACTCTGCCTACATGGATGCGTGTGGACATCCATGGGGACGCCTGAGTGGCTCAGTCAGTTAGGTGTCCAACTTTGGCTCAGGTCATGATCTCACAGTTCATAGGTTTGAGCCCCGCATTGGGCTCTGTGCTGACAGCCCAGATCCTGGAGCCTGCTTCAGATTCTGTGTTTCCCCCTCTCTCTGCCCCTCCCTCGCTTATGCTCTGTCTCTCTCTCAAAAGTAAATAAACGTTACAAAAAAAAAAAAAAAAAAAAAAGTCAGAGGAAACTTCAGAAATAACAGAGCAGAGCTGTTAATTTCCAACTCCATACACCTCAAAGGGATTTTTCACAAACATACAATGTGAAACACAAGGCCCCAAAGAGAGAGATTATGAGTTATAGGCTAAGTTGATCTTGACCTAGCAAAACCATGCTTCTCCAGATCCTACCATCAAATCTTTGTACAATTCTTCTGAGCAAAGTTTAGCCATCCATATACCACTTGGTGAAGCTTGAAGCTACATCCCTGGATTTTCTCTATCTAAATTGATAGACATTCTTATTCTTTAGAGGCCAGAGGTCCCACATCACACAGGGACTGGGAGAAGTTGCCAGGTCATGAGAATTAGACATATAGAGGTATCTCCACCTTAACATTAGTAATCTATTCCTAAAAAGCAATCATTCTGTGCAAGAACTCTAACCAGAGCCTTTTTCCCACTATTTAAAATGTGAAAAATATAATGCATCACATTTTAACACAAAGCACCCAAATAATTTCCTAAAACATAATTGAACACACAAAAAAATCTACATATAATAAAGTATTGTATTAGGGGCGCCTGGGTGGCTCAGTCGGTTAAGCGTCCAACTTCAGCTCAGGTCATAATCTTGGGGTCTGTGAGTTCGAGCCCCACATTAGTCTCTGTGCTGACAGCTCAGAGCCTGGAGCCTGCTTCAGATTCTGTGTCTCCCTGTCTCTCTGCCCCTCCCTGGCTCAACTCTGTCTCTCTCTCTCTCAAAAATAAATAAACATTAAAAAAATTTAAAAAAAATATTGTATTAGATTGTAATTTTCTTAAAACATTACTTCTTGATCACCAATTATTAACAACTAGTTGCTCTGAGCATCATGAACATCAGCATATCCCTTTTGTTAACACACCAATATATGTACCTGTCAAAATATTTGCATGATTGATGTTTTATTAATTGTATTTCTTTTTTTCTTTAATGTTTATTTTATTTTTGAGAGAGAGAGAGAGAGCATGAGTAGGGGAGGGATAGAGAGAGAGAGAGGGACAGAATCCCAAGCAGGCTCCAGGTTCTGAGCTGTTAGCACAGAGCCTGACACAGGGCTCTAACCCACGAACTGCAAGATTGTGACCTGAGCTGAAGTCAAACGTCCAACTGATCGAGCTGCCCAGGCACACCCTTATATGCTATATTTTAAATGATGTATTGAATTTTATTGATGTAAACATACATTTCCCCAGTATAAACATCAACCAAAAATCATGACAATGAGATGTATACATTTTCAGGCAATATTCAGTTTTCTGAGTAAGACAAGAGCAGGGAGTTTAACTAAATGAAAGATTTCTATGAAACAGTAATTCTAAGTACTCACAAATTTAGTAGTAATATAATAGCTAATATCAACATAAAAATGTTGCAGGTATGGTTAAATGGAAAAAAAAAGGTTACAAATGTGCTCATGTGCTCCTATCTGTAAAATACACAGATACATCAATACAGAAAATATAGACAGACAAATTACATGAAAAATGTCTAGGAAGTTTTGTCTTTAAAGATTACTTTGGTTATTTCGGGCTGTGATCTTCAATGTTCTTCATTTTACTAAAGTGTATGTTTTTTCAATAATTATGTATTAGTTTTTAAATTATTTTTAAGTTCTGTTAAATGTAAGCTATCCCTAAGTAGCAGATAAAAAAGAAAATACTTACCTTTTTTTTAAAGTAATCTTCCCTTGAACATAAAATAATAGCTTAGGATATTCTAAAAATAGTTGTATTTTCACAGAATCGCTTTTGTTTTTGCTTTGTCAGCTCCCAGTAGTTGCAAACTTCTTGATTTGGTAACTATATTCATGTATGCTGTAGTCCTGCGTGGAAAAGAATGAAAAGTCATTAGTATATTACATATATATATATTATGTATAATGGTATATAACAGTGTGTAACAGTGCTTCCTTTCAGCTCTTCTTGCCAGATGAGTCTATTATGCTTCTGTACCTGCCCCACTGTTCTCTAAACAGCTACAAACTTAGCTTGCCCCATTGGTCATACTTTGGATTTCTGATGATTAGAATGATGAAAACTACAAGTCTTGGGGTGCCTGGGTGGCTCAGTTGGTGAAGTGTCTGACTTCGGCTCAGGTCATGATCTCATGGCTTGTGGGTTTGAGCCCTGCATTGGGCTCTGCACCGACAGAATGAAAAGCTTGCTTTGGATCCTCTCTCTCCCTTTCTCTCTGCCCCTCCCCTGCTCACTCATGCTTGTTCTCTCTCTCTCTCTCTCAAAATAAATATTAAAAAAAATATAAAATTTAAATAAAAAAACTGCACGTCTTGTATAGGACTCAAGAAAACTAATTTACCTCCACAGAGCTCTTACGAGATCAGTTTGACTTAGACATGGTTAATATGACAATGGTCAATAATATGGTCATGGTCATGGTCAATAAGACAATGACTGTTCTGGTCACACAAGTTATCTCCCTCTTATGAATTATCACAGCATTACTATCAGGATAAAATAGTGCTCTTTATCATCCTTTACTTTGAATATCTGTATACTACTTTTGTCTCACCTATTATGTTATTTGCACTTTAAAAGTAAATAAAGACTATAACTTTTATTTTTTCCCTTAAGTAATCTCCACACCCAACATGGTGCTCGAACTCACAGCCCTGAGATCAAGAGTCGAATGCTCCACCAACTAAGCTAGCCAGGCACACAGAGACTATGACTTAAAAAAAAAAAAAAAAAAAAAAAAAAAAAAATTTTAAAGTTTATTTATTTTGAGAGAGTGAGAGAGCGAGAGAGAGAGAGAGTGGTGTCTGGGAGAGGCAGAGAGAGAAGCCCAAGTAGGTTTCATGCTGTTGGTGAGGAGCCCAACACAGGATTGCAACTCTCAAACCATGAGAGTATGACCTGAGCCGAAATCAAGAGTCAGATGCTTAACCAACTGAGCCACCCAGGAGCCCCGAGACTATAACTTTTAAAAAGCAATTTGTCTCCCTGAGTTCTAGATTAGGATTTTGCACCTTTGAAAATTCTTAATAAATTTCTAATGTCCCAAAGGAATCCATTATAAAAATATGTGAGTGGTAGGGGCACCTGGGTGGCTCAGTTGGTTGAGCGTCCTACTTGCTCAGGTCATGATCTCGTGGTCCGTGAGTTTGAGCCCCGCATTGGGCTCTGTGCTGACAGCTCAGAGCCTGGGGCCTGCTTCAGAATCTGTGTCTCCCTCTCTCTGCCCCTCCCTCACTCATGCTCTGTCTCTCTCTCTGTGAAAAAGAAATAAACTTGAAAACTATGTGAGTGGCATGCACAAAAACACTTTTGGGAATAGCTCATAACTAAATTATAGAAATACAAATTCTCTTTAGTAGGCAAAAATGAAAAAATTAGGGTTATCTTGATAATGAAATACTAACGTTTATTTACTTTTGAGAGACAGAGCTCAAGCGGGGAGGGGGAGAGAGAGGGAGACACAGAATCTGAAGCAGGCTCCAGGTTCTGAGCTGTCAGCACATGGCCCGACGTGGGGCTCAAACTCACAGACTGTGAGATCATGACCTGAGCCGAAGTTGGACACTTAACCGACTGAGCCACCCAGGTTCCCCCATGTAATGAAATACTACATAGTGACTATAAAATACAACATTACCATGTAATACATTATTAAATAATAAAGGCAGGTTACAGAATTTATACACAAGTGATACCCCTCTATAAAATCCCACAGAAAAATATTTGAAGTATATCCACCAAAATATTAAGAATATTTATTTCTGGATGAAGGAATTTTTAGCAAATTTCTATTTTTACATTCACCTTATATTTTTCACAAGAAAAATCATAAAAATATTGTTTCCATTTAAAAATAAATAACCAGGGGCACCTGGGTGGCTCAGCCACTTAAGCTTCAGACACTTGATTTCGGCTCAAGTCATGATCTCACAGTTTTGAGACTGAGCTCTGTGTGGGGCCCCTGCATTGAGCTCTGGCACTGGGTACAGAGCATGTTTAAGATTCTCCTTCTCCCTCCGCCCTTCCCCACCGTGTCTCTCTCTCTCTCTCTCTCTCTCTCTCTCTTAAAAAAAAACAAAAAACAAAAAAACCCCACCAAACCAAACCAAAAATAAATAACCATAGTTGTAGATAGTATTTATTTTCCTGGTAGTAGAAAAAATTAGGAAATATTGAGACAACGTTTATGACATGAATGGGATCAAGAAAAGAAATTAGTGTGATTGAAACCAATAACAACTAAAAGTTCTTTAACAGTCCTTTAAATGTTGATTCATTTTTCTTGATACATTGGTATAGCTTCATTATCAAAAATATTCTGTGAATGACCAATTTTCAAGAAAGTTCAAATTAAATAAAACAGCATATGTAAAGTAGAAAGAATGGTGCCAGACACACAGCGAGCTTCTCCATTCAATCACTAATTAGAAGATTTTTGGGTAGGATCTTTGCAAAACCTGAGCACTTTGTAATTTATCATTTTGTTTATGACATCCTTTTCATTGTTCTCATTAAAGCTTTGTAAGCACATTGTTTATTAGCTGGATGAATATAATAGATGATGGAACATTCCTCTTCTCTTTCCCTACTGTTGGGTGCAAATTTGAGACATCTCAAAGACTATTATCAGGTATTATTATCCTTGGTTTTAAATTTTCAGGGGTCATGAGTATCTTTGAAAATCTTCTGGAATATGGCACCTAGGTGGTTCAGTTGGTTGGGCGTCCAATTCTTGATTTCGGCTCAGGTCATGATCTCAGGGTTATGGGATTGAGCCCCTCATTGGGTTCCATGCTGAGTGTGGAGCCTGCCTAAGATTTCCCCCTCCCCACCAGAATTGGGTCGTCCACCCCCAATTCATGTGTTGAAGTCCTAACCCCTAATGTCACTGTATTCGAAGACAGGGCCATTGTGGAAGACACACCAGAGCTTGTTTTTTTTCTCTCTCTCTGTGAAGATACAGCAAGATGGTGGACAACTGTAAGCCAAAAAGAGAGCCCAACTAGAAACTATCTATGCAGACATCCTGATCTCAGAATTCCAGCTTCCATAACTGTGAACAGTCTCAGCTGATCAAGATAGATGTCAATATTGGGGCGCCTGGGTGGCTCAGTTGGTTAAGCGCCCGGCTTCAGCTCAGGTCACGATCTCGGGGTCCGTGAGTTCGAGCCCCGCGTCGGGCTCTGGGCTGATGGCTCAGAGCCTGGAGCCTGCTTCTGGTTCTGTGTCTCCCTCTCTCTCTGCCCCTCCCCCGTTCATGTTCTGTCTCTCTCTGTCTCAAAAATAAATAAACGTTAAAAAAAAAAAACATTAAAAAAAAAAAAGATAGATGTCAATATTGCCTAACGTGATACACAGAGTCAATGGAATCCTTATCAAAACCCAATGATATTATTTTTTGCAGAAATAGAAAAATTCATCATAAAATACACACAGAATCTGAAGGAGCAGTCTTTTTTGGTTTTGTTTTTGAGAAAGAGTGGGCGCAAATGAACGAGAGGCAGAGAAAGAGGGAGAGAGAGAGAGAGAGAATCCCATGAGGGGCTGAGAGAGAATCCCACGCTGACAGCACAGAGCCTGAAGTGAGGCTCCTTCGAGCTTACCCAAAGTGGGGCTCCTCTGAGCCCACCTGAAGTGGGGCTTGAACTCACGAACTGTGAGATCATGACCTGATCCAAAGTTGGATACTTAATGGACTGAGCCACCTATATGCCCTTGAAGGTACAGTCTTGAAAAACAACAAAGTTGGAGGTCTCTCAATTCCTGATTTCAAAACTTATTACAAAGCTATGGTATTCAAAACAGTGTGGTACTGCCACGAAGTCAGATACCTAGACCAGTGACATAGAATGGAAACCCTCACATATATGGTCAAATAGTTTTCAACAAGAAGACCCAAGACCATTCAATGGGAAAAAGGACAGTCTTTTCAACAAATAGTATTGGGAAAACTGGATATCCGTATGCAAAAGAATGAAGTTGGATCCCTACCTAATACCATATACAAAAACTAACTCAAAATGTATAACAGTTCCAAACATAAGAACTAAAACTATAAAACTCTTTGTGAAGAAACATAAGGAAAAATTTTCACAATATTGGATTTAATTAATTAATTTAATGATTTATTGGGTATGACAAAGAAAGCACAGACAACAAAAGAAAAAATAGATATATTGTGGACTTTATCAAAATTAAAAAACTTCTGTGCATCAAAGGACACTATTAAGAGTAAAAAGGCAATCCATGGACTGGGAACAAATGTCTATAAGTCATGTATCTAAAAAGGGATTGATACTTACAATTGATACTTACTTACAAAACTCCTACAATGTAGCAAGGAAATACAATCTGATTACAATTAAATCTTTTTCCAAAGATATTCAAATGGCCGATAAACACATAAAAAGATCCCCAACATCATCAATTGTTAGGAAAAGGCACATCAAAACCACAGTGAGGGGGGCACCTGGGTGGCTCAGTTGGTTAAGCCTCAGAGTTCCACTCAGGTCATGATCTCACTGTGGAGTTTGAGTGCTGAGTCTGGCTGTGTGCTGACAGCTCCGAGCCTGGAGCTCACTTCTGATTCTCTGTCTCTCTCTCTCAAAAATAAATAAAAATTAAAAAACAAAAAACACTGCAATGATGGGTGACTGGCTGGCCTAGTCACAGAGCACGGGACTCTTGATCTTAGGATTGTGAGTTTGAGCCCCACACTGGGTGTAGAGACAGTTAAAAAAAAAATAAGTGACTGTAAGCCAACTGAGTGACTGTGTAGATCTTTTGTCTAATTATGGCTTTTAGAACCATGGTAATGTTTCATGCACTCAAAAAATAATTACAATCAACCAGGATGTATGTGTGTGTGTAAATCCAAAATAAAATACAAAAAGTAACAAATGGATTTATCTATGTTATGAATGAGTAACATCACCATGCAGAAAGGTGTAGGGAAAGGTGTCCTTTTACCATATACTGTAAGACTAAAAATAAAAAAGAGGTATATGAGGTGTGGGAGTGTAGATTAGCAATTTTTTAAAAATGTTTTATATACTTTTGAGTGTGCACGAGAGAGAGAGAGAGAGAGAGAGAGAGAGAGAGAGCGCGCACACAAGCAGGCCAGGGGCAGAGAGAGAGGGGAACAGAGGATCCAAAGCAGACTCCATGCTGACAGGAGACAGCCTGACGTGGGGCTCAAACTCATGAACTGTGAAATCATGATCTGAGCTGAAATCAAGAGTAGGATGCTAAACCAACTAAGCCATCCAGGCACCCCTCTAAATATGATTTTCTAATAAAAGGAGCCAGTTTTCTCTGGGAAATGTGCATGTTCCAGAACTGGGGCTGGGACAGCGTAAGCAGAAAGAGTTAGGGGTCCCTGGGGAAAAAAGAGACAGACATAGCTTTTTTGCTATAAGAAAAGTCATTTCAGGCTCCTGGCCATCTTGTGAAAGAAAGAACAGCCACTATCAGGCCAGGAGATAACTTAATCATATCAGGGACAACAAATTGGCTGGTAAAACTAACAGTGCTGATTCAAAAGTGAAGAAAACTAATTGATGTATACATTCTTGGGTTATATTTTCAGGATTTAAACCCTTTTGAGAACTCAGATACCAGACCAATTGATGATGCCGTCCTTTGCCAGCCCTCACGACTTTGACCTACACTCTTTGTTTTTAATGTTTGTTTATTTTTGAGACAGAGAGAGACATACAGACAGACAGAGTGGGAGCACAGGAGGGCCAGAGAGAGAGGGACACAGAATCCAAAGCAGGCTCTAGGCTCTGAGCTGTCAGCAGAGCCTAACGTAGGGCTCGAACTCACAAACCGGGATTCATGACCTGAGCCAATCAGATGCTCACCCGACCAAACCACCCAGGTGCCCCTGGACTCAGTCATTTTAAGATGACTTTTACCCCAATTCCATGCTATATTCCCCATTGTACAAGGCCCTTAAGATGTATGCACCCTTAGTGTAAAACTTCCCCTGGGGGACACTGCTTTGGGGAAGATCCCTGGTGTTCTCCTTTACTTAGCAGAAGTAAAACTCTTCCCTCTCCTATTTTTTGGCTGGTTGTGTGTTTTGGCTTGACACCCACCAAGAGGTAAACCCAGTTTCGGATAACAAAATAGCCTGCAACATCTTGTGGTACCAGAAAATATGGCAGTACTAAAAAAAACAAAAAAGGGAACACACTGAAATGACACACTAAAAAGTCAACTTGAAGGAGCTCCCAGTGGCCAAATCTCGAGTTATTTAAGGAATAAAATAGTGATAGTAATGAAATGCAACCTACAGAATTAAAAAAAAAAATCCAATCTATACTTACATAAATAATTTAGTAAATAAATGAGTCAGGGAGAAGGAATATCTCCTTCTGACAGTAGTATTCTACTTGGCAAATGTAGAAGGAAGGATGGAAATTTGGGGGGCACCTGGGTGGCTCAGTCGGTTAAGCATCTGACTTTGGCTCAGGTTTGTGGGTTTGAGTACCACAACAGGCTCTGTGCTGACAGCTTAGAGCCTGTCTTGGATTCTGTGTCTCCCTCTCTCTGCCCCACTCCCGCTCATGCGCTCTCTCTCTCTCTCAAAAATAAACATTAAAAATTTTTTTCTTAATTTTTTTTTGGTGTTTATTTATTTTTGAGACAGAGACAGAGCACAAGCAGGGGAGGGGCAGAGAGAGAGGGAGACATAGAATCTGAAGCAGGCTCCAGGCTGAGCTGTCAGCACAGAGCCCGACGTGGGGCTTGAACTCACAAGCCCACAAGATCATGACGTGACCCGAAGCCAGATGCTTAACTGACTGAGCCACCCAGGCACCCCTAAAAAAATTTTTAAGTCACCATTTGGCAAATAGCCGGTAATGACATTTTCAGGGGAAAATTATCAATGAGTGTTAAGATTTGCAGGTGGAAGTAGGATGAGAAACAGGATATTTATATAGGCTTAAGGTATTTCTCAAGACACATATTAATTATAATGGGGAAAATGGCAACTTTGCAGTGGAGAAATCAGACAGAAACCACTTTAACCAAGTGATTAAAGTTACCACTAGTAATGAGGCAAATTGATCTCTTAGGTGTCCCAAGAGGATGTCTTGAGAACACATCACTTTTGGGGTATGCTTGTCCCAAAAGCATACCCTGAATTTAATTACAAGGAAGCATGTGACAACCTCAAATAGGGGAACATTCTACGTTGCATAATTTATAAAACAAATGGCCAATACCTTTTAAAAGTGTCAAGGTCAAGTGAGACAAAGACTGAGGAACTGTGCCAGAACAAAGAAGACTAAGAAGACTTATCAACTAGCTGCAACATATGATCCTGGATTGGATCCTTGTGCAGAAAAAGGACACTAAGGGACACTGATGAAATTTGAATAAAGTTTGTAGATGAGTTAGCAGTAATGTATCAATGTTAATCTCCTGGTTTTTATCATGTATTGTGATTATGTAAAATGGCAATGATGTAGAGAACAAAGGCAAAAGAAATGTAGATAAAATTAAATTTCCTTATAACTTGCAGCCCATTGACAAATACCTGAGGGGGGTAGGTATAACATTCCTCCAGGAAACTCCTGATCTTAATGTTAATGCCTTGCTGGAGAGAAAAACCACCTTAGTTTGACAATAGTCAGGTCTCCATGATCCTGTAAGTCTTAACATATGAAAATCCTTTCGGAAACTTCCTTTGTCTTTACCTTCCCCAACTCCACAGTGTATAATCAATTGCTCCTCACAATCCCAGTGCAGCTCTTTCTACCCATGGGTCCTATCTCTGTGCTATAATAAAGCCACCTTTTTGTACTTCATGTTTCAAGAATTCTTTCTCGACCATTCCCTCATGAACCCCCTTCAAATGGAGAAGTAGGTTAAGAGTATGTGGGAATTCTATTTTTGCAACAGTTTTAAGTCTAAAACTAATTCAAAATGAAAAGTTAAAAAAAATGTTTAATGAACATTAGGTGTGCAGGGAATAGGGGGTATATGAACCTTTCAGTTCATTTCGAGGGCTCCCAATAATTTACTCCAATGGCATATACTGGAGACCAGGTCACTTTGCGGGGGAGGGGAAGTTAGGCAAGAAGTTTCAGAACAAAAAAAGAATGTCGTGAAAAACAAGGGTCTCAGGGAAAGAAGAACACCTAATGCACCTTGAACTTCGCTTTTGGATGTTCAATAGCAATTTTTTCCTTTTCCTCTCAACATCTCTCTTGGAGAAGGCTTAGAAAAAAAAGGGGGGGATAATGAGTAAGCAGGACATTTTGACCTCCACACAAGAGACAGAAGTCGGGTAAGACTGGATAACATGTCCAACACCAATGTCACTGGGAGAGGCTGAGGCAATCACTGTCCAGGGCCACAATCTGTTCTAACTTCACAGGTTCTGCAAGGGTCAGAACGCTGGAGTTACAGGCACCTCCTGCCAGCACATTTGGTGCTACACAAATGGTGTCACACAAACACACATCCACTCTTGAAACATACAAGACACAACCACACAATCACAGACATCTCCATGCCCTTATACTCACCCACTAAAAAGACACACACAGTCACACAATCTATTAACCACCATGACACACAAAGTCACTCATATAGTCACAGCTTGCCCACACCATTACTCGCAAATGTCTCACACAATCACATACCCCCTCGGGGGATATGCATAATCACTGGCACTCCGGCCCAACCAACGTCATAATTGAACATTCACTCCGGAGACACAGTCACATTCACACAGGCAAACACACGTTACCCTCAAACACACAGCACCACACACTGCCACCGTTTCACAGACACACTCCATGGGACACAAGAGGGATACACACACGCGTTGTCACCACACAGTCACAGACACACAACTACACAAACTACCACACGTGGCTACAATATCATGCAACCAACACCATACGATCACCTTGGAGACATATAATCATAACCGCACAGACGCCTTCACCTGTCTCAGTCACAACCACACTCACATCCCCCCAAGAACAAGGCGTACAGTCACAAGCAGATATCACCCCCCACAGTCGCAAGGACCCCACACCCCAACACACAGTATCACACATGGCTACACAAACACCAGACTTACACCCTGGAGACAGGCGGCCACAGCCACACACTCACAGTCACCCACCCCTGGTCACGCAGCCCCAAAGACTCATTCTCAATCCGGCATTCTCAACCCGCTCCCGCCAGCGCGCACAGACCAGAGGCTCTGGACACGCCCCGTCCCCGCCCCGGACTCCCAGACCCCTCACCTTCTGCCTCCCCTTGGTCGCGTCCGGGTCCCTGCGGAGCTAACGATCTCGCCACGACGTCAAGGAAAGCGTAACGTCGGCCGCTTTGGACTCTGGGAAACGCAGTCCAAAGCCAGACCAGACACATGCAAGATGGTGTCCTCATACCTCAGGGCCTGAGTTTGGCCCGTTTGATACTGCGCTCGCGGAGCTTCAAAGACGGACTCCCTCCTCCAAACCTCCCACCAGGCTTGAACTGATTTTTTTCCAAAGCGGGACGACTGACCCAGCGAACCCCATAATCACAGGAAAAGGCAGCCAAGTTCATGTGGGACAGAGTGCTGACCAGCAAAGCCTTAAGGGAAATGTAGTTCAAGGCCGGAAAAGCGGCCTTGCTGTTAACAGAAGGTAATCAAATACCAGCCTGGGCCAGGCCGCGGTGACCGTGTGGGCCGCGTCGCGGAGACTTCTGGGAGCTCTTGCTCGCCATCGGAGTGCGCAGGCGCAGCGCGCCGAGTGGACATTTTGGTCTTTGTCCGCGGGTCAGTCCGGCCCCTGGGTCCACGTGGCGCGAAAGTAGGAGGTGGGATGTGGGCGTCTTGGGCCGGTCGGGTCGGGGAGGTTGAAGGGGAGGTTTCTGAATCTATTGGGGCGCGGCGCGGGGATGGGGAGTGGGTTTTAGAGCTTCTGGCCTACATGTGGGGTGGGGGTGGGGGTCTCTGAGGAGGGTTCGAGCGTGTGTGACCCTGAGTTTGTCCGCAAGTTTGACTGGATGTTGGGATTATTGAGAAACTGTGGGTGCAGGATTGTATATGGCTGCATCTGAGGGGGAGATACAGACCAACATTGAGGTAATACTGAGTCGCACTTCCCTTGTCGAAAGTGCTGGTAAATACGGTGCCATCTTCGCGGAGTATGTTTATTTGAATGTTTAAAGGGGGAAAAAAACTAAGTGGTAAATTAAAAGTGAGTTTTTACATAGAAAGGCATTTACTTTTAATTGGAGCAGAATGTAGATCACCGTGATTTCTTATTTTTTAAGCAAACAAGAATATTTCAAAGGCACTTTTTGTTGTGAGGGAGCTGCAGGCGATCTCAAATCCTCTGATCTTCAGGTTATTTTAATAGGGCTACTATTAAGTACTAGACTAAATATCGACGTTACACTTTGAGCAGCAGTGTCGTATGGTACAGAAAGCCTAGGATTAGAGTCAAGGGTTTGGAGTTCTAGGCTAGGCACAGTTATCCCCATTCTTTGAGGAAAATTTAGTTGTTGCAATGTTTATCCGTTAGTCTGACCTAGATTCGAAGTGTCCTAACTCCTAAATGAATCGAGGTGTTCCCAGATTGAGTGGATTCTGTAAAGAAATAAAGACAATTCGATCTGCAAAGATGCTTTTTCTAAGGAATCCCCACGGTCCTCCTTAGCGTAATAATAAATGAGATTTAAAGTTATTGGGCACCAATTTAATATCTACAAATCGATAGTATTCAAATAGACAACAGCCAGTTAGAAGACCTAATAGAAGAAAACTATTTACAATAGCAATAAAAAAATTGAGAAATAATGTGCAAAGCTATTAGAACTCTAAAAAGTGCTAAGAGGCATAACATGAGATGTTATTTAATAGATACGTCGTGTGTTTCAACAGGAAGATGTCCTAAAGAAGCGTGTGTAGATTGAAGTGAATGTATTAATTCAGTGTGATCCTAATAATGGTATCTATGGCTTTTTGGGGGGTGGGGGAGAACTAGATAAGCTGATTCTGTACTTCACATGGAAAAATAAAGTAGAATAGAGAGTAAAACTCTGAAAAAGAAAAGCAGGGTGTGGGGAGGCAGGAGTCCAGTGCTAATGTATTTTTATTTTTAATTCCAGTATAGTTAACATACAGTGTTACATGTTTCAGGTGTACAATATAGTGATTCAGTAATTCTGTGTATTACTCAGTGCTCATCAAGATAAGTGTACTCTTAATCCCTTTCAGTTATTTCACCCATCCCCCACCCACCCACCTCCCCTCTGGTAACCATCTGTTTGTTCTCTATAGTTAAGAATCTGTTTTTTGGTTTGTCTCTTTTTTTCCCCTTTGTTCCTTTGTTTTGTTTCTTAAATTCCACAGATAAGTGAAATCATATGGTATTTGTCTTTCTCTGACTTATTTGGCTTAGCATTATACTCTCAAAATCCATCCATCTAATGGTAATGTATTTTAAGATATAAATCCTCAGAAATTAAAATCGTGTTGGTGTTAGCATGAAGCAGGCCGATGAAGGGAAATTCGGCAACATCTATACTAACTACAAATGTATTTTCTTTTTGACGTGTCTATTTCATATCTGGAAATTAATCCTACAAGTATACATACCTGCATTTGCTTAAAATGATATGGGTACAATCTTGCTCATTGCTGCAGTGTTTGGTATAGGAAAAGATGAGCGAGCCATCACTAAGAGATTGGTTTGAAAAATTAGATCCACCTATACATAGAATAATACACAGGTATACGAAAGAATAAGGAGGAAGCTTTCTGTATACTGACACTGAAGTAACTAAGATGCCTGATGTATGGTATGCTTCATTTGAAGTAAGAAGGGCAGAAATAAGAATATATATTTGTATTTGTTTCCATTAGAAAACTCAAAAGATACACAAGAAACTAATAAATGGCTATCTCTGTTTGGGGTAGTAGTACTGGGATAGGTGGGGCAAGGGCAAATACCCTTTTATGTTTGTTTTCTAAGTATATGAGTTTAGTATTTAAAAGTTAAAGTCTTTCTTTTTTTTTCCTTTAAAGGAGGACATAGGCTGTAGAGCCAGACTGTTAGTTCTTTCCTGTGCCACTTTGCACCTCGGTTTACTTAAGCCTGTGCCTGTTTGTCATTTGATAATATAGAGAAAAATGATAGTATCTGATTCACAGGGTGGTTGGTTGTGCAGATTGAGGAGTTCTGAGTGCCTGGTGTGTAGTAAGCAATGGCTAAGGGTTAAATAGCAGTATTATTACTATCCGCAAAATAATAGTTCCTTAGAAATAGTACAGCCACTTGTACTATTTCTGGTAGGAATTTCTTAAAGATTCAGATATATAGATGTTCTTTTTTTATTTCCATGTTAATTTTATTTAAAAAAATTTTTTTAATGTTTATTCATTTTTGAGAGAGACACACCACTGCAAGTGGGGGAGGGGCAGAGGGAGAAGGAGACATAAAATCAAAGCAGGCTCCAGGCTCTGAGCTGTCAGCACAGAACCCAACATGGGGCCTGAGTCGAACCTGAACCCACGAGGCACGAGCTGAAGTCGGACGCTCAAACTGACTGAGGCACCCCAAGGGCCCTTTATTTTTTAAATGTTTATTTTTGAGAGTGAGAGCTTATGCGAAAGAGTGTGGGGGAGGGGCACGGAGAGAGAGGGACAGAGGATCCCCTGTGATCTGTGCTGACGGCAGACAGCTCGATAGGGGCTGGAACTCAAGAACTGTGAGATCATGACCGAAGTTGGATCCTTAACCTACTGAGCCACTCAGGTGCCCCTGTTTTATTTTTTTAATGTTTATTTTTGAGAGAGAGAGAGAGGGAGACAGAATCTGATGCAGGCTCCAGGCTCCCTATCACCTTGGCTGGAACTCACGAATTTAGAGATCATGACCTGAACCAAAGTCAACCGCTTAACTGACTGAGCTACCCGGGAGCCCCTATTTCCGTGTTTAAACTTTTTTTTTTTTAACATTTCAATTTATAACTAGAATGAAGAAGTTAGATTTCTGTGTTCAAGTTATATTCATCTGTAGAAAACCATCATTATCTTTTTCATGAGAATGTTCTTTGATTTCTGTGATGGTTACTTTCTCATGGTTCTAATTCAGAACCTCTGATGATATTTATTAAAAATCGCAATTGTGACATTTTTGGCCAGAGTGTATCAGAGATGATCTTCAAATTGCATAACATCAGGAGAGACATAGGATATGACGACTGGTCCATCATTAGTGATTGCATTTTCCCCAAAATGTAATCTGTATGGATTTACTTTGGTACCATACTAATGTTCATTTCCCATCAATTTAGTAGATAGGTTTTACTCTGATAAATAATCCTTGGTTAAATCAGTTTCTTCAGGGGTTGAAAAGTGATGATTTTCTAGTTTTTTTGTTTTTTTTTTAATTTTTTTTTTCAACGTTTTTTATTTATTTTTGGGACAGAGAGAGACAGAGCATGAACGGGGGAGGGGCAGAGAGAGAGGGAGACACAGAATCGGAAACAGGCTCCAGGCTCCGAGCCATCAGCCCAGAGCCTGACGCAGGGCTCGAACTCAAGGCCGCAAGATCGTGACCTGGCTGAAGTCGGACGCTTAACCGACTGCGCCACCCAGGCGCCCCTGATTTTCTAGTTTTTTTAAATTTCTTTTCCATTTATTTGCTGACCTCAAATTGTTTCAAATTTTTCTGACCTTTAAGCATCATTACAAAGTGTTCTAGTAACTGCAACGAATTTTCTTTCTGATACTCCTATTACCACAGTTTTAGCTGATGGGCGGTCCTCCAAGCTCCTGCTGGTTCATTTTGACTTGTTGCTGTTTAACTTTGAAACTTTTATGCACTCCAAGCCCACTTTGTACCTTCCCTGTTACATTTGGAATTGGCCATTTCTCACAAGGAGCTCTGGTTCCCTTTATTAGAGGATGGTATCAGAGATGTTCTCATTTCTGCAGGGGTAATGTTCCAAGGCATTTCAGTGATAGAGCTAGAAAATCCATTTTTAAAAATACAGGTTTGTATAAGTTTCTAATTCAAGTTAAATTGTATGATATTTTTACCTAATAATTAGCTCCTAATTGTATTGTATAATAAAAATTTTGAAACATGTTAACATAATTTCTTATTTTCTTTGTTTTATCTTGCAGTATAAGAAACATGGTTTCAAAATAACATTACTGATAGTAGTAGTAACCATGAACAACATACTTCATCACATGAAAAATTTCTTTGTAGCTATTTTTGTCCCTAGACTGTATTCCACTAAAGATGTATAGTTACTTTTTTGTTCTAAAGCCTTTTGAAATAAATTCTTTGAGGAACTATTTTACCAAGTTAATGTATAGTTGGGTTCATTTGTTTCAATTTGCCTTCCTGTTCAGGGACTGCTTTTTATTTATTTTTTTAAGTTTAATTTTTTTTTAATGTTTATTCATTTTTGAGAGAGAGAGACAGTGCGAGCAGGGGAGGGGCAGAGAGAGGGAGACACAGAACTTGAAGCAGGCTCCAGGTTCTGCCCTGTCAGCACAGAGCCCAACATGGGGCTCGAACTCAGGAACCGTGAGATTATGACCCGAGCTAAATAAAGTCGGATGTTTAACCCACTGAGCCACCCAGGCACCCCCAGGGACTGCCTTTTAAAAAATGGATTTATTTTAAAAAGTAACTAATGGCTAAAGCCAGTAACTACCTGGCTGGCTCAGTAGAGCATGTGACCCTTGATCTTGGAATTGTGAGTATGAACCCTACTCTGGGTGTAGAGATTACATTTTTTAAAATCTTAAATAAATAAAAACTAAAAATAAAAAGAAACTAATGTGTTTCTGTGATTCAACAAAAAAATAAATCTCACAGAGATACCTCATCTATTCTGCCCTCCCCCATCACATTCTTCTTTGTCTCATTCAAGTATAGTTTCTTGTTTATCCTTTAAGTGGATTTTTTGTTTGTTGAGCCACTAGTTCCCTCCTACCCTCACCCTCCTTTCATAAAAGATAGCATACTATATGCATCTTACTCCTCACTTAACCACATGTCTTGGAGATCTTTCTTAATCACGTGGTTTCTTTGTGTTTTTGTTTTTTCATTTTAACTGCTATATAAATAAGATACCATTTGTGTATTTACCATGGTTAATTCAGTTGTTGGACATCTGTTCAACATTTGGGTTGTTTTCAATCTTTTGCTGTTACTAACTGCAATAATGAATAATTTTGCTGTGTCATTTTGTACTTAATGCAGGAGTATCTCTAAACTAGATTGCTGTTAAGTGGAATACCATATAGCTAGGTATTTACACTGCCACTAGCAATGTACAAGAGCACCTTGTCTGCTAGAACCTTACCATTGGAGTGTAGTGTTGAATACTTTTTGCCAAAGGCCTAACTGAAAATTGGTATCTCAGTATAGGTCTTATTATATCCTTTATGAGGGAGGCTGAATATCTTCCATATGCTTAATAAGGGTTTCATGTATTTTTCTGGGAAGTGTCTGTTCATATCCTTTTCCTCATTTTTCTGTGGGGGTCCCATTTTCTTCTAGTAGCTGTACATTAGATAGGTTAGCCCTATGTTGAATGAGTTGTAATTTTCAAGTCAAATTTGTTTTGACATTGTTCATTTATTTTTTAAAAGATTTTATTTTTTTAATGTTTATTCATTTATTTTTGAGAGAGAGAGCACAAGCGGGGGAGGGACAGAGAGAGAGACACAGAATGTGAAGTAGGCTCCAGGCTCTGAGCTGAGCCAGGAACCATGAGATCATGACCTGAGTGGAAGTCAGACACTGAGCCACCCAGGTGCACTTTAAAGATTTTATTTTTAAGTAATCTCTACACCCAATGTGGGGCTCAAACTCACAACTCTGAAATCAAGAGTTGTGTATTCTACTGACTGATCCCGCCAGGTGCCCCAAGATGTCCATTCTTAATTCTGCTTTCTTTTCATTCCCTCCTTTTGAGTGACCTTTTCGTTACTCAGTGTCTCTTTTAATTGTTATTTTCTTTTTTTAAATTTTTTGTAATTTCAAGATATTATTTAAATTCCAGACTTCACCACTTTAATATATAACATCCAGTGCTCATCACAATAAGTGCCCACCTTAATAGCCATCACCCATTTAACCCATTCCCCCTCTCCCCCCCCCCCAGCAACCTTCACTTTGTTCTCTATAGTTAAGAGTTTTTTTGTTTTTTTTTTTTTAATGTTTATTTTTGAGAGAGAGAAAGTGCACATGGGAGGGGCCGGGGGGGTGCACAGAATCCAAAGTGGGCTCTGCGCTGACAGTGGTGAGCCCGATGTGGGATTTGAACTCAAAAACCATGAGATCATGACCTGAGCCGAAGTCGAATGCTTAACCGACTGAACCGCCCAGGCGCCCCAAGAGTCTGTTTTTGTTGTTGTGTTCTTTATATAGCTTTGTTAGCTTATTTTATTTTATTTTATTTTAGAGAGAGTGTGAGCAGGGGAGAGTGGCAGAGATAGAGAATATTAAGTGGGCTCCATGCTCAGTATGTAGCCCAACATGGGGCTCAATCCCATGACCCTGGATCATGACCTGAGCCAAAATCAAGAGTCGGACGCCCAACTGACTGAGCCACCCAGGTGGCCCAGCTTTGCTTCCTTTTTAAAGTTTTTGTCTTTTGGAAAAATTCATTTTGTTTTCATTTCTTAATTGCTTTGTGGCAGTTATTTTTCAGGTGAGTTTGCTCAACTGTTGGAAATTGTGCTGTTTGTTTTCCCTCTTTTTGTTATAGTATCCTTATATGGATACAAACAATTATTTTGTTTACTTATGTTTGTGAGAAATTTTCTGAGACCAGTACCAGGAAAAAGGAAGCATAGGAGCATTTTATGCTTCAGAGCTCACCTGCCTCTTAGTGTTAAAAACAAAGGAGTTCCTTACCTCCTCTGGCTCAATGACCCTAACCTGGTTGAAGCCAACTTCTGTCTCTATCTGTCTCTTTCCCATAATTCTTCACAGTACTTGCCTTCTAGGATGATATATTCACCTTTAGACGTTGCTAAATCTGGGGATGCCCTACTCCCAAGTATTTTTTAAGCTTACTCCTTTCCCCACAGTCGTTTTCTGTTTAATCTAGGTCTTGCTTTCATCAGTTTCCTTTAGGGTGAGGCCTTACTCATTCAGTAAAGAATTACTAGCTGAAGATTTCTGAGCTTTTTAAGTTCTTGGAATCCCCTGAAGAATTCCCAGTTTTTCCTAGGCTTCTTTGCAACTTCCTATGTAAGCTTCTTTTTTGGTTCTACATGGAATTGCGAGGGGTTTTTTGGTCCCTGGTTTTGTTGTTCATTGTTAGACTGAGTTGTAACAGTTCTCACTGCCATTCTGAGAATGAGTATTTGCTAATTATTTCTGAGATCTTTTCTCTCAAAGATTTCTTACCATTGTGTAGTCTTTTTTGCTGTACCTACCATGGTGTTGTAGTTCCTGTACCATATTTGTTATTTTGGGTGTTTGGGGCTACACATATATAATTTGGAGTGAAGAGATTCTACTAGTTTTACAGCCCCATTATTCTTGATATATTGTATGGTTTTCAGGAGAAGCACTTGAACGACTCAAAACTAATCAGCTACCATGCTCTTTGAAAACCTTTCCTTGCCTCCTCCATTGTTGGTGTTCATAGGATTCTGTCCTTGACTATCTTTTTCATATACTGTGTATATTCTCTAAGCAGTCACAGTCACATTCTACCTCTGTCTTCAGCAGCACTGGTATTCTGACAGCTGATAAATTGCCATTTCCTTCCTCAGCCTATCTGAGCTCCTTATGTATGTGTGCAGTTGCCTAATGGATATACCTGCCTGCATGTTGCTTAGAAACCTGACACTCTGGATGTCCAGAATATCAAACTTGATCTCCTTTCTCCTGCAAGGTTGTCTTCAGCCAACTCACCTTCTCCTATTTCTCTCTGTGTACATTAATGTTTAAATCACTTTCTTAGCCTTCCATCTCTGCCACAACCCAGCACAAATTGGTGGCCAAGCCTTTTCAACATACATAGTAATAGTGTGTATGTGTGTAAGTAGTAACTTACGTATTTTAGGATTTTGTCTTTTTAAAAAATGTTTGTTTATTTTGAGAGAGAGAGCAGGGGAGGGGCAGAGAGAGAGGGGGAGAGAGAATCCTAAGCAAGCTGTGCAGTGTCTGCGCAGAGCCTGACTCGGGGCTTGAATCCATGAACCGTGAGATCATGACCTGAGCTGAAAGCAAGAGTCTGACGCTTAACTAAGTCACCCAGGTGCCCCTGCCTTTTTTTTTTTTTAACTTATTTTGAGAGACAGTGCATGAGTGGGGGGAGAAGAGGAGAGAGAGAGAGAGAGAGAGAGAGAGAGAGAGAGAGAGAGAATCCCAAGCGGGCTCCAGGCTCTGTGTGAAGCTCGATGTGGGGCTAGATCCCATAACTGTGAGATCACGACCTGAGCCAACATCAAGAGTTGCCTCCTTATCCAACTGAGCCACCCAGGTGCTTCAGGATTTTGCTTTTTTTTTTTATATGATTTCAACTCTATAGAAAAGTTGGATTAGTTCAGAAAGTCCCATATACTCTCCCCAGATTTACCATTCACTTTTCAGTTTTTTGCTTTATTTGTCCTTCTCTATCAAAATATGTGTGTATAATTTTTTTAACCATTTGAGACTAAATTGCACACGTGCTTCCTTTGTAAGTACTTCAGCAAGAATTTGCTAAGACCAAGGACATTGTTTTTCGTAACCACGGTGTAGTAACCAAAATTAGAAAATTTTAACATAGACACATTGCTATTACTTAATCCAAAGTCCATATTCAAATTTTGTCAGTTGTCTTAATGTTCTTAAAAATGTTTTTTTGAATGAATGGATGAACATCTATAGGACATTTCTAATATATGGTTTTACTCAGATTATAACACAAAGTAAATATTAGGACTCTAGGAAAACTTTCTGCAACTTTATTCTTGAATAGCGTAAGAACAATTTCCTACATATTGTATCCTGATGATTTAGTTCTAATAGGCATTCGCTGCTGTTGTCATAGAGATGAGCATTAAATTCATGCAGGAATAAGGGCCGTGGTTAAAATCCACTCAGGAGCCCATGTGGGAATGTGGTGCAACAGAACAATAGCAACCAGTCATATAAAGTGTGAACAGCTTTTCTTTGTAAGTAAAATTCTGAGAAATAATTCTGTCTTTTGTGTCCCATTTCTGGATGTGTGGAAACTGAAATGGTTTAATGAGTATCGCTTTGAAATTCAGGATTCAAATAGTCTTAGTCCCTTTGCTTATATAATCGTGTGCGCTTTAATCTCTAAGGCAAAAGGTCATTACTTTGTTCTTTTTCACAGGGCCGCTTCCTTGTGCATCCCTGGAGACTGCACCTTTTTCATCATTCAGAAGGCCTGGAGGCCCCAGGGCTGAGTTCTAGGATGGTACTTTGGCCCCCAGCATTAATATTCTAGTGCTGTGTCATTTCCCCAATAGCAGGTTATAAACCAACTACACCGTATGTGATCCTTTGTTGGAACAAGAAGACAAACTCTGGATGGTGGAGAACAAAGTGGAAAGGAAATTTGTTCAGGTGAGTGAATGACAAGGCAGGTCACAGTTGTTCAGGCAGCACTGACACCTCTGAAATACTCTTAAGATGTTTTCTTACAGGCCCTAGACTTTAAGTATTTACTTGGTATGAATTCTTTAGAGACCTGAGTTACATTTACAGTCATCATTTTTTTTTGCTTCAGTACTCTATTTAATTAGATTCTAAAGGGCCAGATGCCCCGCTTATCTCTATTCTGGATGTCAGCACTTCATACTTTATTTGTACTGCGTCTGTGATCTCTCTTTCATTGATACCCTCAGTTTCATACCTCCTAATGTGTATAGACTCCTTTCCTCATGCAGTGTCTTTTATAGGTCTTAAGTCTTTATGTATTGTCTGACATTTAGGTTCCTTTTTCTTATTTCCCATCTTCTTTCATTCTTTCAGTGGTTAAGTGCCTCCAAATTATATTTTACATCTGTAGTCATGCTTCCTATTGTCTTCTTTTCCACTTCCCCCGTTATGTATCAACAAACTCCCGCCTCCCTTTCTTCTGCCCCCATATACCTCTTTCAGAAGTTGTTGCCTTAGAAATCACTTCTTTTCGGCTGTGTGTATGTGTGCATATGAATGTGATGAGTCTGTTTTTAATGTAATACATGAGCTTTCAAAATTTTTGAACATCCGGGTATACAATGGAAAGGTCGTCTCTTACCTTTGACCTTCAGTCTTAAGTTTTTTTTCAAAGATGCAGTTACTTTTAAGAGTTTCACATGTGTCCTTCTTGAGGTAATCTATGAATAAACTAGCATGTATTATATATCTGTGCTGTAAATATGAATATATATGTATATAAGCCCTTAGTTTTCCTTTTCATACAAATGGTGGTATGTATTCTATTGTGTCCATAGTTTTGTTTTGTTTTGTTTTGTTTTTTCTGGGAGAGATTCTCTATCAACACATTTATTTAACCTGTCTCCTATTTATGGACATTTAGGTCGTTTCCAGGCTTATGCTTTTGAACACACAAGTGTTCCTGAGGAAGGAAGAGGAAGACAGACTTGTGAGTAAATAAGTAAAAATATATATTCTATTAGATGGTGGTGAGTGCTTGGAGAAAATTAAAGTAAGGAAAACCAGCATAGACGAGGCTAGTTGGCCATTATAATTTTAAATCTGTTGGTCAGGGAAAGGTCTCTAAGAGGGTGACATTTGAAAAAAAGATCTGGAGAATGTGCAAAGGGGGCATGCAGTATTTGATGGGAAAGCATTCATCCAGAAAGAATCAAAAGTGTTAAAAGCACTGAGGCTGGAGCTTGCTATTCAAGAAATTGACCAGGGCAGAGTACCTGGCACAGAGTGAGCAAAAGGGAAAAGGAATATGTTTGGTTAAGTAACAGGCTAAGTCTTAGACTTTGGCTTTTATTTTGAGTGATTTGGGAGACCATCAAAGGGTCTTGAGCAGAGGAGTGATAAGATCAGAATTATATTTTGGCTGCTGTATAGAGAAAATAAGGTATAGGGGGGCCAAGGCTAGGAGATTAATCAGAGGCTATTGCAGAAATCTAGCTAGGAAAATACTAGTAGTTGAGCTAGTGACAAGTCAGATTCTTGAGATACTTTAAAGAAAGAGCTGACAGGATTGGCTGATAAAGTGTGTTGGTTATAAGAGGAAGAGGAATCACTGATAACTCCCAAGGTTTTATCTAGAAGAGAATGAGTTAACATTTACTGAGATAGGAAGACTTCAGGAATTTTGGCAGATCAAGAGTTTTCTTGTTGATTTTGACGTGTCTTCTAATCATCTAAGTCCATATTCATATAGGCAGTTAGATACACAAGTCAGGAATTTAGGGACATAGAAAGTTGTGACCTGTTTTGCTGTACTAATAAGCTACTTTATTCACTGATGGTATCTCTGTATTGTCCTGCTGAGTCCTACTTTTCCTACCATTTTTTGATGCTGGTGCGTCCACCAAATCTTCTGCATTCAGCCTATGTTCCTGGATTCTGTTAAAAACAAGGTGATGATTTGCCCTTGAGGCTGTTCCTTATGTTTTCAGAGATACATAAGTATCTCTTGTACAAGAGAGCTCTTCCTAAAAACAGCAATGGCAGCTGCCTGCTAACATCCTTTCTCATAAGACATTAGAATTATACCTGTTTCCTACTCTTATCAACAATGCAGTTTCCCCCTTTTTTCCTGTTTTTCTTTATCCTTCACAGATGTCAAAAGTGGGCAGAAATGTTCTTATTTTACCATTTAGAAGAAAGGATCTATTTATGCCATGTTTGAGTCACCCTTGTAGGAATTCTCTCCTACTTCTTGATTGGTACTGTGATGACCTGAGATACTACTTTATCTAAGTGTTTTTCTTGTCTTTGCTTTTTTTTTTTTTCCCTCTTACTGGAGGTGGCTCCTAGAACACAGCATTCTGCTTTTCCTCCTCCTCTCTTTTTTTGTTTTTTAAAGTTTATTTTATTTTTGAGAGAGAGAGCGTGCACCCACGTGCGGGCAGAGAGAGGAAGACAGAGGATCCAAAGTGGGCTCTGCACTGGCAGCAGAGAGTCAATTGTGGGGCTTGAACTCACAAACCGTGAGATCATGACCTGAGCCAGAGTCCGAAGCTTAACCGACTGAGCCATCAGGTGCCCCTAAAGTTTATTTTGAGACAGAGATAGAGCCGGGAAGGGGCAGAGAGAGGGTAAGAGAGAGACACTCAAACAGGCTTCCCACTGTCAGTGCAGAGCCCCATGTGGGGCTCAACCCCATGAACTGTGAGATCACATGACCTGAGCTGAAATCAAGAATTGGACACTTAACCTACTGAGCCACCCAGGCGCCCCTCAGGGCTCCTCCTCTTTATAAATTAAATCCCAGTGAAGACTCATTCTGAAGTTAGAAGTAGCTCTATAGTATCAGTTTTTATTTTGGCACCTCCAGCCTTTTTGTCTTTCCCACCGTAATTTTACCTATTTATCGGATAAACAACTGTCTAACTTGCTTCATTCTTTTTGTGTCAGACAGTGAATTCATTAATATAATACCCAAATTGGAGATTTCAATTCATTATTTTCAGGTCCAAATATTACCTAAAACCAATTTCATAAAATGTCTTGATTGTTTCTTTGCTCATGGTCCTTGAGATAGGGTCAGCCAAGACTTTAAAAAGATACACTTCAATATAATCAAGAGAGGACATATTAACTAACCGTAAATGTAAATGTGAACACATTTTCTCCTCTTTATAAAATGCTTTGAATCTTGGCTTTTGATTATGAAATGTTTTACCTCTTCAGGTCTTACTTATCATTTAAACATGTTCCCCTTTTATTGATCTTCCCTTTGTCCATCCTATCTCACATTTTCATGGAAATTCAAAAGTCCTGAGTAAATTCTTAGATATTTTTATATTTTGATGTCTGGAGTCTGTATTATAAACGTGTCGAGGGGTGCCTGGGTGGCTCAGTCAGTTAAGTGTCCACTTAATCAGGTCATGATCTCGCGGTTCATGAGTTTGAGCCCCATGTCAGGATCTGTGCTGACAGCTTGGTGCCTGGAGCCTGCTTCGGATTCTGTGACTTCTCTCTCTCTGCCCCTCCCTTGCTCACACTCTGTCTCTGTCTCTCAAAAAATAAATAAACGTTAAAAAAAATGTTTTTAAATGTGTTGAAAGGAAGGCCCATGTTCTTTCTGTTTCCAGTTTTGATTAAATATGAGATACTTGTTAAATCTGTGAATTGTGGGAGGGTTGTTACTATTTATCAATTCTTTTTCAGTTTGTCTTAATAAATATTTTCAAATATTAAAAACTTTTATTAAAGAGGAGTTTATCATTCTCTTACCCACTATGTAGATTCAGTAATTATTTTGCCATGTCTGTTGTATATGTGTGTCTATATTCCTATGTATGCATATTTACATATGCTGAAACATATGACCCTTCACCTCTAAAAAATTATGTATTTTCTAAAAAGAATGTTATCTGTCTACATAACCAAAATATCATTACTCCTTAGATGGATTAACCATAATGCCCTAATGTTATATAATAATCAGTCCATATTTAGATTTCCCCAGGATCTCTAAAATACTTTTTGTTTGTTTATTTTTTGAGAGGGAGAGGGAGAGAGAGACAGACAGATTGTGAGCAGGGGAGGGGCAGAAAAAGGAGTCACAGAATCTGAAGCAGGTTTCAGGCTCTGAGCTGTCAGCACAGAGCCCCTTCCACTCTGTGAGATCGTGACCTGAGCTAAAAGTTGGCTGCCAATTAAACCACCCAAGAGCTCCTGAGGCCATTCTATTTAAAATTGAAACTCAGGGCGCCTGGGTGGCTCAGTCAGTTGAGCATCCGACTTCGGCTCAGGTCATGATCTCATGGTCCGTGCATTTGCGTCCTGTGTTGGGCTCTGTGCTGACAGCTCAGAGCCTGAAGCCTGCTTCCGATTCTGTGTCTCCCTCTCTCTCTGACCCTCCCCCGTTCATGCTCTGTCTCTCTGTGTCTCAAAAATAAATAAAACATTAAAAAAAATTTTTTTTTTGTAAATTGAAACTCTACCCTGTTCCCTGATTTTTTTTTTTTTCTCCCTAGCACTTAAAGCTTTTTAACAAACCAACTCCTTTATCTGTCCACTAGAATGTAATCTTGATGAGGATAGCAAATTTTTTCAGTTTTGGTCAGTACTGTTTATCCCTAGAGCTTAGTAATGGGCCAGAAAGAAAAAGGTATTTGTCGAATGAGTAACGAGAAATGTTTGGAGTAGCAGTTCTCAAAATTCCACTTTTTTTAAAATAACAGCTTATTTACATAAAATTCACATAATACAAAATCCATCCTTTTTCAGAGTGTACAATTCAGTGGTTTTAAGTAATATTTGTAAGTTGTACAGTCATCACTACTAATTCCAGAACATTTTCATCCCTACAGAAGGAATCCTGCTACCCATTAGTAGTCACCTTTACACTCTTACAACTTGAGGACCACCTGAATCTTAAAAGTTCTCATAGCAAGAAAAAGATCTATGTATGTGTATGGTGACAGAGGTTAACTAGACTTATTGTGATCATTTTGCAATATATACAAATATCTAATCATGTTGTACATCTGAACCTAATGTTATGTCAATTATACCTCAGTTTTAAAAATTAAAAAAAAGGTTAGTAGTAAATTTTATGTCATGTGAGTTTTGCCACAATTGGAATAATAAATAGACTTGAGGACCTTATGGTTTATGAAGATTTTAGTGATATTTACCTTATTTAAAAGTAAAATTGGGAGGCAAAGCTGGTTAAGTGCCCAACTTTGGCTCAGGTCATGTTTCCGGGCTCATGAGTTTGAGCCCTGTGTTGGGCTCTGTGTTCACAGCTCAGAGCCTGAAGCCTGCTTCAGATTCTATGTCTCTCTCTCTCTTTCTGCCCCTCCCTCATTCATGATCTGTCTCTCTCTCTCTCTCTCTCTCTCAAAAATAAACATTTAAAAAAAACAGTAAAATTGAGAAGCTTTAAAAAAATGTATTTATTTAAAAATAATCTCATTACATATAAACCTAAATTATATTTCTTAATAAAAATAATTTTCCAAAGTGAAAAAAGTTGAGTGAGAAGAGTGACAGATGTTTTTCATATCTGTAAGTATCTTTAATGTCTGGTTTATAGAAGATAGCTAGATTCTCATTTCTGCTCTTATAACATGTTATTTTGGTTAAAGTGTACAACAGGATTGTGGCTTCACACAAATGAAGTTAGAAAGGAAGAAATACTTCAGTAGGCATCTTTTCAAATAATTGTGGATATTCTTTGGTACTATGCCAATATGTGACAAATAATTTTTCAAGATTAGCTACAATATGGAATTTGAAACTCTATATTTTTTTGTTCTCTTAGATAGTCTTTTGGTCTGTGTTAAAATTTGAGTGGATCTCTTACCCTTGCATGACTTCTGTAACATCATGCATTTGTCAATTGAGTTATACAGATCTTTGAAATATTTGATATTATCTTATCGAATATTTGATATATGGTGTCTCACCATATAATATCAAAACATATTTGTTAACATCACCACCAGTTTCATTAGAAAAGTCTTTTAAATATTGGGAAGCTATCTATCTCATGGTGGAGAATACAGGTTTTCCAAAATTCTAATGAAAAAAATGTTTATTTTTGAGAGAGAGAGAGAGAGAGTAGGAACAGGGGAGACAGGCAGAGAGGGGAGGACAGAGGATCCAAAGCAGGCTCTGTGCTGACAGCAGAGAGCCCGATGCAGGGCTCGAATTCACAAACAGTAAGATCATGACCCGAGCTGAAATCAGACGCTTAACTGACTGAGCCACCCAGGCTTTACAAATTTCTCATTTTGGTTGAAAATTCAAATTTTGTTGTGCTGTCAGTTGTTTTCCTTGAAATGGTTGTCTCAATTGGTTCTGTCTCAAGAAAGTACCTGCTGAATAATACCCAAGTCTGAATAACCGTAATTTGTAAGGCAGTCATTAATTTATTAAAGTTAATTAATGGTGCTCTATGAAAAAAGTGCCCCGTGAAATAAAGTAAAAATGGTGCTCCATGAAACAAGTGCCTAGTTTACTCATAACTTAAATAACTTTAAGACATCACCTTCAGGGGCACCTGGGTGGCTCAGTCAATTAAGTGTCTGACTTTGGCTCAGGTCAAGCCCCGTGCTGGGCTCTGTGCTGACAGCTTGGAGCCTGGAGCCTGCTTCATATTCTGTCTACATCTCTCTGCCCCTCCCCTGCCTGTGCACTGTCTCACTCTCTCTCAAATATAAATAAACATTAAAAAAATTTTTTTAAAGACATCATCCTGAGACCACTATCATCCTTTCATGTACAGCAGAAGTATATGTGCACATGTATAGAATGTTATTTATCATTATACTTTGTTTCTTTTCATGGAATTTATATTTGTCATACTTTTGTTTGCTTGGTTTTCTGTACTTAGCACAGACTCTTTTGGAGACCTTAGAATAGTTAAAAAGCCTTCTAAAACCTAGTTTCCACATGGCCAAATGCATGGAGAAATTTCTTTCCATTTTTTTCCCATGGAGATTTACTTGTAGAATTTTTGTCCTCCTTCTCGAGGCTGAACTGGCTGTACTTTGACCTGATAGCTCTTATCTTGTTTTTCGTCACCATTATCAAAGACCTTTTTTCATTGTTTTTCCCGTATTATAACCCCTCTTTTATGGATTCTGTATCTATTGCCTTCTGTGTGTACTTTTAGTGGAGCACATCTAGTAAGATCCTCAGGAAAGGTGCATTGAGGTAAAATTTTTTAACATTTGCATATCTGAAAAAATGCCTTTTCCCCTTTAGATTGGTAGACTAAGCTTAGAATTTTCCTTCAGAATTTTGTCTTGTAGCTTCTTGTGTTTCTGTTGAGATATTTGGTGCCGTTCTATTCGTGTTCCTTTGGGTGATAATATATGTGTGTGTAGTTGGGTGATATGTGTACCTATATATTGTAGTTTGGTTTCTTTTAATTTATGTTCCCTTTTTCTTTTGAAAAGTCTTGGTGCTATGTCTAGGTATATGCATCTTTTATTATTCATCATGCAAGATACTACGTGTGTCCTTTATTTTTTATTTACTTAAAAAATTTTTTTTTAATGTTTATTTTCAAGAGAGAGAGAGAGAGAGAGCGAGCGAGGGAGGGGCAGAGAGAGGGAGACACAGAATCTGAAGCAGGCTCCAGGCTCTGAGCTGTATGCACAGAGCCTGACACGGGGCTCGAACCCACAAACTGTGAGATCATGACCTGAGCCAAAGTTGGACGTTTAACCGACTGAGCCACCCAAGCGCCCATAAGTGTGCCCTTTAAGTCTAGAGATTCATGACTTAGAAGAGAGGAAGTTTTTTTGTTGTTTTTTTTTTAATGTTTCCCTCTAATCAGTTTTCTCCTTTTTTTTTTCTGGAACTTACTTCACTCAGCTAATATATTGCCTTGGTTTACGCTCTGAATTTGTCTTTTTAAAAAAAATTTCTTAAAGTGTAATTGGCATACATTATATTAGTTTTAGGTGTATAACGGTAATTTGATATTCATATATACTATGAAATGACCATCAGAGTAAGTTTAAGCCATACAGTAGTTCCCATGCTGTACATTACATTCTCATGACTTATTTTATAACTGAAAATTGTACTTTTGACCTTTTTCACCTATTTTGCCCACCCCATCTCTGGCAACCATCAGTCTATTCTCTGTCTATGATCTTGTTTTGTTGTTTGTTGGTTTGTTTAAGAATCCACATATAAATGAGATCATACATTATTTGTCTTTCTCTGACTGACTTCTTTCACTTACCATAATGCCCTCAAGTTCCATCCAGGCTGTTGCAAATGGCAAGACTTCATTCTTTTTTTTTTTTTTTATGGCTGAATAATACTCCATTGTATATAGGTACCATATTTGTCTATTTGTTCATCTATTGATGGACATTTAGATTGTTTCCATATCTCAGGTATTGTAAATAATGCTGCAGTGAACATGGGAGTGCATATTTTTGTCTTAGTGTTTTCATTTTTGGAGATATTCCCAGAAGTGAAATTGCTGGATCATACGGTTCTGTTTTTAATTTTTTGAGTAACTGGCATTGAGTTTGTCATCTTTTTTTTTTTTTTTAAGACACTGAATTTGTCATCTTTTTTTTTTTTTTTTTTTTAAGATTATTTTTAAGTAATCTCTACACACAACGTGGGGCTCGAACTCACAACCCAGAGATCAGGAGTTGCATACCCACTGACTGAACCAGCCAGATGCCCCCAAATTTGTCTTCTTAAAGCTTCTACCAGGAAATACTTACCATTGTGCTTATATTTCATTGGCCAAACAAGGTAGGTGGCCATGCTTGAGTTTACTAGGGTGAAGCAACATAATCCTTCTGCATTAAGATGACCCTGTTATTAGTGAATAATACAATCTACCTTCCCACTCTCCATCTTAAGATAAAAGGAACTTTTTGTTTCTTGCTTACAGAACCTTGTTATTGTTTCACTGATAAAATATCTTCTATCTGATTGGCTTTAGGTTTTGTTGCTGTGTGCTGTGCCTTGCCTTATTTCCTCAAACTTTCTTTATTTTTCTTCTTCTTTTTTTAATGTTTTAAGTTTACTTATATTTGAGAGAGAAAGAAAAAATGTGAGTGGGGAGAGGGAGAGAGAGAATCCCAAGTGGGGTCTGTAGTGTCAGCATAGAGCCTGACGTGGGGCTTGATCCCACAAACCATGAGATCATGACTTGAGCCGAGACCAAGAGTCAGATGCTAAACCAACTGAGCCACCCAGGCGCCCTTCTTTTTCTTTTGATGTTGATCTGTCTTATTAGTAGGGGTTCCTCAAATGTGTGGAATATTGGCTGTACAGTCATATTTAAGACTGATTCATTAAGATTATCATAAGCTCTTTAATGCCTGGGTGCTTTTAGTCATCTGGTAGGTTTCAGTGAAACAAAAGTAAAATGCAACTGTTCCTTAAGCAGCCTGAGGTGATCTCCAAAAATGGTTTGTTATTCACTTGACCCAGAAGACCCTACAAAATCATGCAAATCAAGAGGTTCAAACCTTTGTGTTCACTTTAAGAACACCTGTGAAACTGCTGAGGCCATCAAGGGTATGCATATCAGAAAAGCCACCAAGTGTCTGAAAGAGGTCACTTTGCAGAAGCAATGTGTGTCATTCTGTCGCTACAATGGTAGAGTTGGTAGGTGTGCCCAGGCCAAGCAGTGGGGCTGACACAGGGTCAGTGGCCCAAAAAGAGTGCTGAATTTTTACTACATAAGCTTAAAAATGCAGAGAACAATATTGAACTTAAAGGTTTAGATGTAGATTCTCTGGTCATTTAGCACATCTAGGTGAACAAAGCCCCAAGATGCAACATAGAACTTACAGGGCTCATGGTTGGATTAACCTGTGTATGAGCTCTCCCTGCCATATTGAGATGATCCCTACTGAAAAAGAGCAGATTGTTCCTAATCCAGAAGAGGAGGTTGCACAGAAGGAAAAGATATCCTAGGGGTGTCTAGGTGGCTCAGTTAGTTGAGCATCCAGCTCTTGATTTCTACTCAGATCGTGATCCCATGGTTCGTGAGATTGAGGCTCACATTGACATTGCTTGGGATTCTCTCTCTGCCCTTCACCTGCTCATTCTCTCTTTCTCAAAATAAATAAACTTAAAAAAAAAAAGTAAGTAAGTAAAATATACCCCAGAAGAAACTGAAGAAACAAAAACTTAATGGCTGGGGAGTAAATTCTGCATAAAATAATGCAAATAAAAGTTAAAAAAAAAAAAAAATGTTGGGCTTCTGGATGGCTCAGTCGGTTAAGCATCCGACTTTGGCTCAGATCATGATCTCATGGCTTGTGAGTTTAAGCCCCATGTCGGGCTCTGTGCTGACAGCTCAGAGCCTGGAGCCTGCTTTGGATTCTGTCTCCCTCTCTCCCTGTCCTCCCCTGCTCTCTGTCTCTCAAAATAAATGTTTAAAAAAAAATTCAGAATTCACTACTCTATATAAAAGAAAAAAAATAAAATGCCACAAGGTGCCTGGCTGGCTTTGTTGATGGGCGTGCGACTCTTGATCTTAGGGTTGTGACTTTGAGCTTCATATTCGGTGTAGAGATTACTTAAAAATAAAATCTTAAAAAAAAAAAAAAAAAAAAAAAAAAAAAAAAGGTAAAATGCCTTATGGACCCAGGATCCCTGAATGATTATACTGCTTTACACAAACCCTGCTGGCCAGGTCCTTTGTTTTAGCTTAAACAAACAAAAAAAATGACTACAAATGACAACCATCTTGGAAGGGTATCCTACTGAGGTTTTTCATGTGCCTTTCAGGTTCTCCTGGTATATTTACCTGGTTGACAGCATTTTTTGGCATTAGCTGCAGAATATCTTGGGACGTTCCACCATATTATGTATAGATTTAATCCCATTGATTTCTGTGTAGCACCTTTCCCTTGTCCTCTCATTTGCTGGGTGTCCTGGGTTCTGGAGCTTCTCTGAATAAATTTCTGCATCGAATAATTTCCATTCATACAAAGGAGTGGTCCTTTGTCTTCCTGACAGGAAAAGTAGTGCTCCAATGGCAACTTACATGATCTTTTTTTCAGCTACCATCCTTTATTCCTTCTTTTGAGGTACTTGATTCCCTCCATTTCCTGAGTCTTTCTGATATTTTGTGGCATAAATTGGCTTACTTGACATCGGCATCTTCTTCTGCAGCACCTTTACATACTTGAACTTCCTCAGCTCTTCTGCGTTGAAAATTTTCTGTGTGCTTTTGTTATTGGAAAATTTGTTGATGTCTGTGTATACTGATGTCTCTGATCATACCTTTTTTTCTTGTGAGCTTGTACCCTTGTCTGTTTAATGAGATTTTGGAAGGAAGCAGTTATTGGTTAATTCCTTCCCTTTTCTTAGGTATCCTGGGAGACTTTCTCAATTTTATGTCATCTTTTTATCCTACTTGTTAATTCTTCATTGTTTGTGACATTCAATTTGCTGAGCTAATTAATGGGAAAGATTATTTTTCAAGAGTAATCCTTAAGCTTTGTGTGTTACTTTGAACGTTAATTTTCTATGAAGATACCTCCACAAAGGTTTTCTTCTCAAAAGTTACTTGGTGACATTGGTCATGAGGCTTTTTTCTTACTGTGAGATGGGCTTCCAAAGTTCATCCCACAGCACAATCCATAATTTTATTACTAGTAATGGGAAAATTTATAAATAATGATAACGTAAAGCTAACATTATTGAGTGCTTATCATTTGCAGCTACAGGACTAAGCATTTTATACATTAACTCCATTGAATGATGATTCTTTGTACTCCGTTTTAGAAGAAGCCTGAGAAGATGATGAGCAGATAGAGAGGCAACAAGATTTGGGAGGCAAGTTGCATCCATCTCCAGGAAAGTACAGACTGAGGAAAAAAAGCAGTGAACTAAGAAAATTGGAAGGATACTTCTTCTGATCGCAGACCTTATATCTTTAAGGAAACACCTTTTTCAACTTACCTGGAAAGAGTGTGAAACAAAATTTAGACTTAATTGTGAGGGAAGTTGTGTAGGGGAGAATCATTAATTTAACTAGGAAATCCTGCCTCTGCTTGCTCCTTATGCTAATAACCCCCTTTAAATGTAAATCAGTGTGGAAATGTCTTCAGTTAAAACCATTTGAACTCCATAGAAGAACCCTATGAAATTACTGAATGTGGCAAAACTTTCACTCACATGTCACACCTCATTAAATGTAGAAGTCAGGCTTAAGGGAAACCCTGTTCTAAGGAATACTGAAGAGCCTTTAGCTAGATGATAGATCTCTGAGCAGAAGAAAATTTTTTACTGGAGAGAAACCAGTGAATATAACAAAACTTCGTTGATCATTAGAAAATTTGGACAGAAAGCTTTTAAATGTACTGAGTATGATATAGTCTTCTCTCAAACTTTATCCCTTCCTCTATATTTGAAAGGTCATACACAGAGAATCCTTACAAATGTAAGAAATATGGAAATTCCTTCAGCCAAAAGTAAACCCTAATTCATCAAAAAAATTCATACTGGAGAGAAACCTTGTGAATGTGGGAAAGCTTCCATTCAGATGTCACACCTCAGTCAGCAGAAAATTTGTAGTGGGGAAAACCCCTTTGCCTGTAAGGTATGTGGGAAAGTCTTCAGCCACAAATCAAATCTTACTGAGCATGAACATTTTCATAATAGAGAGAAACCTTTTGAATGTAACGAATGTGGAAAAGCCTTTAGCCAGAAGCAATATGTTATTAAACATCAGAACACCCATACCGGAGAGAAGCTTTTTGAATGTAATGAGTGTGGAAAATCCTTCAGCCAGAAGGAAAACCTTCTCACCCATCAGAAAATTCACACTGGAGAGAAACCTTTTGAGTGTAAGGATTGTGGGAAAGCTTTCATTCAGAAGTCAAACCTCATCAGACACCAGAGAACTCACACAGGAGAGAAGCCTTTTGTATGTAAGGAATGTGGAAAAACCTTCAGTGGCAAATCTAACCTTACCGAGCATGAGAAAATTCATATTGGGGAGAAACCCTTTAAATGTAATGAATGTGGAACAGCTTTTGGCCAGAAGAAGTACCTCATAAAACATCAAAACATTCACACTGGAGAGAAACCCTATGAATGTAATGAATGTGGAAAAGCCTTCTCTCAAAGAACATCACTTATCGTACATGTGAGAATTCATTCAGGTGATAAACCTTACGAATGCAATGTATGTGGAAAAGCCTTCTCTCAAAGTTCATCTCTTACTGTGCATGTGAGAAGCCATACAGGTGAGAAACCCTATGGTTGTAATGAATGTGGGAAAGCTTTCTCTCAATTCTCAACCCTTGCTCTGCATCTGAGAATACACACAGGTAAGAAGCCTTATCAATGTAGTGAATGTGGGAAAGCTTTTAGCCAGAAGTCACACCATATTAGACACCAGAAAATTCATACTCATTAAAAAACCCTGTAAATATCATAAAAATTGGAAAGTGTTCATCAGGAATTTAAACCTCATAGCACATCAGAAATGATCATACTGAAAGAATATATATCACAAATGAGGAAAACAAAAGCTAAAAAGTTACTGGACACCATGGAATTTATACTGAAGAGAAAGACATTTATATGATAAAAATCCTGGGCCCCCAGAAAAGCTGATGGCCTAGGTAATGCTGAAACTTTAGACGCATTTCCACCAAACATGCTTCTTATTGCTGTCTGCATTTATCTGGAGATCTTCACCAATGTAATCAAAATATAAGTTTTAAGTATTGGCAAGGAAGAGACTTTTGTGGTATTGATTTAGTAGAACAGAAGAGATTCTGGAAACACCTATGCATCTATTAAAATTTAGAATATGATAGAAATGGCAATAGGAGGTGAGAAGATAATGGGACTATGTAAAAAGTGATTTGGAGGTAATTTGTTCTCCAAGGAAAAAACAGACCATGAACTATAAACAGAGGTAAGAACCAAGAGGATAAGAACAAGAATATAAGCTGTATACCGAAATGGTTATGACCTTGGGAGTAGGGAGACATTCCTTATAATAAGCTCAAAAATTCTCTGAATTTCTATGCTTAGGAAATATGTACCAGTCTGCTTACTGTGGCATGATTTGTAGTTAGCCATAAGTTGGAAACACCTTAAATGCCCATTGGGAGCAAAACGGAAAATACTTATGATGGAATACTGTATATCTGTAAAATTTAGCAAATGAGATCTATATGACAGAGAAAGATCTCAAAAATCATGTTGAAGGGGGAAAATGAAGTTGCAGAATAACATATATTACAATGCATTTTGTAAATTTAACTAAAACTTTACTCACAAAATTCAGTACTATGTATTGGTAATGGATAAATATATGTATGTATGTTTTTAAAATGTTTTTGAAATGGATTGGAAGGATACAGACCAAACTCTTGATAGTGGTTGCTTGTGAAGAGTGGAGCAGGGAAGGGGATGAGTGTGGGAGGGATGGGATGGGGACTGTTTAAAGGGGGGGTTTCATTTTTATATATAAATATCCATTTCTCTTAAAAACTAAAGACTGCAAGTAAATATATCAAAATACTGGATAATTCTGATTGTGGTATATGGATATCTTGTCTTATTTTTTGTACTTTTCTGTATTTTTAAATTTTCTCAAAATTAATAAGAATGGGGGTGAGGATGGGAACACTGTACCTATAGAAATCATGTTCTAATGGATTCATTCCCAATCAAGTACTAAACTTTTTATAGAAAATATTTCTAAAATTTTATCAATGATGAGTGGATGGACTTGCTCTCTATGTAATATGAAATTATCTATTTTATTAAAATTAAAAATGATCACATAATCCAAATCTGCTTTGTTTTTACATGTTAATGGCGTACACTGTATGGTCTGTCTGTACATTTCTAACATTTTACAACATCATTTGAGCTTAGAAATTTTTAAGAACTTTTAGTTAAGGGTACATGCACATACTTTTTATAACATGTCTTTTTCAGGTAAGCTGATCTTAGAATATCAGTTTTCCTGTCCTGTACATTTCCAGAAGAACAGCATATGCATCAAAATTTAAGGTTTTGGGGATGCCTGAGTGGTTCAGTCGGTTAAGTGTCCGACTCTTGATTTCGACTCCAGTCATGATCTCACTGTTCCTGAGATCAAGGCCCAGATCAGGCTCTGCACTGACTGTGGAGCCTGCTTGGGATTCTCTCTCTCTCTCTCTCTCTCTCTCTCTCTCTCTCTCTCTCTCTCTCTCTCTCAAAACGAATAAATGTAAAAATATATGTGAAGTTTTTTGGGGCACCTGGCTGGCTCAGTCAGTAGGTCATGCAACTCTTGATCTCAGGATTGTGAGTTTAAGCCCCATGTAGGGTGTAGGGCTTACTTTAAAAAATAATTTAAAAAATTGTTTTTGATTGTTCCATTTTTTTATGTTTATTTTTTTAAGAGAGAAAACATGAGTGGGGGAGGGGCAGAGAGAGAGAGAGAGCATCAGAAGCAGGCTCTGTGCCGTCAGTGCAGAGCCCCTGCTGCAGGGCTCAAAGTCCCAAACCAGAAGACCATGACCTGAGCTGAAGTCAGACACTTAACCAGCTAAACCATGTAGGTGTCCCTGATTGTTCTATTTTTAAAAAAACCATTCAACTTCCCGAACTTTCACTTGGGGTATGTTAGATTTGAAAAGCTTGCTTGACACCACTAAGGGGAAATCAGAGGTGACAACTCACTTTGGAACCCTAAGCCTTCAGATAGTATTAATGATAGTGTAGGATAAGATTACTCGGGGAAAGCATAGTTTAGAGAAAACAAGCTTAGTTTGCAGATTTGGCACTCCAACGTTTAGAAGGCATGGAGAGGAATGAAAAGTAGCCAATCTGCTATACTGATGAGAAAGGCAAATAATCAGGATGCCTGGGTGGCTCAGTTGGTTAAGCGTCCGACTTGGTTTCAGCTCAGGTCATGATCTGATTCATGGGTTCTAGCCCCGCATCAGGCTCCATGCTGGCAGTGTGGAGCCTGCTTGTGATTTTCTCTGTTTGTCCCTCCCCCCACTCATGCTCTCTATCCCTCTATCAAAATAAATATTTTAATTTTATTTTTAACGTTTATTTATTTTTGAGACAGAGAGAGAGCATGAACGGGGGAGGGTCAGAGAGAGGGAGACACAGAATCTGAAACAGGCTCCAGGCTCTGAGCTGTCAGCACAGAGCCCGACATGGGGCTTGAACTCATGGACCGTGAGATCATGACCTGAGCTGAAGTCGGCCGCTTAACCGACTGAGCCACCCAGGCGCCCCTATCAAAATAAACATTTTTTTAAAAAAAAGGATATCTAGTCTAGAGTTTGGTGTCTCAGAAGCCAAGATGTCTAAGTGTGTGAATATAGTCATTCTGTTGATTGCTTCTACAAAAGTGAATAGGACGAGCACAATGTCCTTTAGATTTGGCAATATGTAGGTCATTGTAGACCTTTTGAAAAGCCTTTCTGGTTGACTGCTTGGGTCCTAAACCAGACTGGAGCAGCATAGGATAAATTGGCAAGAGTATGGCTCTGCTATCTGCCTAATTTTAAAATCTGGTCCTGCCACTTTTTTGAGGCTTTCTGCAAGTTTTGTAACAGTTGTGCCTCAGTTGCCTTATGTCTGGTGCATCATCTTCTACAGTTGTGATTAAGTAATAATTGACATTAAAGGAAATCTTAGTAATCTATACATAATAAATGCTCAAATTAGACTCAGTGAACAAAGATAGGAAGAGGTGACAGCAAGTATAGACCACTCAAAATGTCTTGCTGGAAGCCCAACGTCCAGCTTGAGGCAGATTTGAGATTAAGGAAGGGATTATTGGTTGTTACTAAAGATAGAATATATAGCGTATATTTGTAAACTGATGAAAATGACCCAGTAAGATAACTTCAGGACAAAAGTATCTGAAATTAGAAGACAAACTTGCATAGATGACCGAATTAGTGGTTGATAGGAACTGGCTTACTTTAGCTGAACAGGAGGGAAGAGAGAATAAAAGCATCGGTGCAAGCAGATCTGAAAATTTGGTGGTGGGGAAAATAAAAAATGTTCTTATCTGATTAATTATATTTTCTCAATGAACTATCAGGTAAAGTTGTTTAGTTAGAATGAAAGCCAGAATGTGAGATTCAAGGAGTAAGAGGAGGCATGTGGTTCTTAAGAGTTGAAGCATGCTCCTAAGTCCCCAGTAAAATGAAGCCTCTGAAATTTTTCACTAAAAATCCCCTTTTCCTTGTCAGGCAAACTTTATTTCAGACATCCCTAAGATGTGTCCAGTTTGAACTTAATTGCCCTGGGGGTTTTATGGAGTTGACCAAGAACAAACATGGTGGCTTCTCTCCAGTGAATTGAGATGTTACTACATTTGAGAAGCTTAGTCAGATACTCTGCTAAGTGAGAGGGAATTATGAGAGTCGTTACTGAATGAAAGTTCTATACAATGAGATTATCATCCTACAGAACTAAATATAAAATGCAGATGTTTGGAGGATTGAATGCTAGGGCAATCAGCATTAACTGGGTAGAATTAATTAACATGAAGCCATGTTACATCAGGAATCTTGTAGAAAATAGGTTGATATGTGAAACAAATACTGGAGACCAGACAAAATATACCAAGGGTTAAATATTTATGGAAAAAAATTTATGGGATGCCTGGGTGACTCAGTCAGTTGAGTGTCCAACTCTTGATTTTGGCTCAGGTCATGATCCCAGGGTCATGGGATCTAGCCACTATGCCGGGCTCTGCATGGAGTGTGGAGCCTGCTCAGGATTTTCTCTCCCTCTCCCTCTCCCCCCCCTCCCCCCCGCCCCGTCTCTCTCTCTTCCCTCCACCTCCTTCTCCTCTCTCTCTCCCCCTCCCTCCCTCCACCCCTCTCCCCTGCTCATGCTTAAACTCTTCTCTCTCAAAAAAAATAAATGTCTTAAGGAATAGTGACTATACAACAATGATAATGTCCACTTTGTGTAGTTAAGGAAAGAACTAAAGTTTTGAGAAGCAGGGGTACCTGGCTGGGTCAGTCAGTAGAGCATGTGACTCTTGATCTCAGGATCAGGAGTTTGAGCCGCACATTGGGCATAGAGTTTACTTAAATGTAAAATTAATTTTATTTTTTAATTTTTTTTTAATGTTTATTTTTGACAGAGAGAGAGGCAGAGTGTGAGTGGGTGAGGGGCAGAGAGAGAGGGAGACACAGAATTCAAAGCAGGCTCCAGGCTCTGCTCTGAGAGCTCAGAGCCTGATGCGGGGCTCGAACTCACAAGTTGTGAGATCATGACCTGAGTTGAAGTTGGACGCCCAACCAACTGAGCCACCGAGGAACCCCTAATTAATTTTAAATTTAATTTTAATTTTTAAATTAATTTAAATTTAAATTAAATTAATTAAATTTAATTTAATTTTAAAATTAATTTTAAAAAGTAAAGTTTTGAGAAGCAAACTTCTGTGAGCAAGGTATTTGGTTTAAGGTCCTTTTATTACAAGAGGGTGGCAGACACACGGACTTAAGTGTGCCTATTAAAATAACCAGGGCAAGCCACTAAGAGAGGGAGGGAGGGGCAGCAGGGAAAGAGAACTTCTGAACTAGAAGGAAATGTAGTGAGAAGAAAATACAGGTGCACATGGCTGGCTCAGAAGAGCGTGTGACTCTTGATCTTGGGGTTGTTGAGTTTGGGCCCCATGTTGGGTCTAGAGATTACTAAAAAAATAAACTTAAAAAAAGGCAAGAAGGTGAAAAACAGTAAATGAAATAACTAGAAACCACAATGAATAGTTGAAATGAATCTAAATGCATCATTAATCGCAGTAAATGTAAATAGGCTCAACTTGTCAATTAGAAGCAAAGATTTTGAAATGATGGGCTTTGTTTTGTTTTTTTGTTTTGTTTTGTTTTAAAACAGCTATAAACAGCTATATTTACCAGGGTCACATCTAAAAAGATAAGTACACAGGTGAAAAATACAGAAAAAGATATACTGGGCAGATAGTATACAATAAAAAGTTGTTTCAATACCAGATGAAATAGTCTTTAAGGCAAACACTGCTAGAGATAAAGTCACTAGAGAGTGGTAAAATTTTGAATTCACTAGTAAAGTTAAAAGATTCTAAACTTTTAAGTTTTTTAAGTAAAAGGAACTACCTATAGAAACTGACAAATTCACCAGATATTTTAAAATTGCCTGGAGCAGTCGGTTAAGTGACTGACTCTTGATATTGGCTCAGGTCATGATCTCATGGTTCTTGAGTTCAAGCCCCGCTTCAGGCTTCATGCTGTCAGCACAGGATTCTCTCTCTCTCTGCCCCTCCCCTGCTCTCACTTGCTCTCTCTCTCTCCCAAAACAAACATTTAAAAAAAAAAAATTGGAGCAAAGCCAATTCAGTGTAAATTCATGATTTTTATCATCTTAAAATTCCTTAAGCGTCTACAAAGAGAGGAGATGGAGGTCTTTGGAAGAGATGGGAGCTGGGTCCCAAATTGTGTCATGGCACTGACCTTGCTTTTTTTACTCTATTTCCTCACCCATCAATTATGGATGACCTTTCAGGTCTGGCCTTCTAATTGGGCTATGTGTAAGTTGGAAGAGTTACACACTTTTTGAGAACACTTTCTCCTAGTGTACCTTCAAGCAGAAACCTTTCTGTTTCTTCTGATTCTGGGGAGTGATAAGCATGAATAGAGAGGGGAGGGAAAGTTACATGCACATACTTTTTATTACTCTCAGGTCACTTATTCCACTGCTTTTACATGTTTTTACAGTGCAATAAAATGGGCAATTTCCTAGGGTATGGTTGGGGAAGCCAGTGACACAAGATGTAAAATAACCATTTCTATACAAGGTACCACCCTTTCTGTGCACATTCAGAATAAAATAAGGAAGGATGGTTAGCAAATGCTAAGAGTGATAATCCTGAATAGCTGGGATTATATATGAGGTGTTTTTTTTTTTTTAATTCCCCGCCCCCCATCTTTAAAAAAATGTACATGTAAGGGCTCCTGTCTGGCTCAATCAGTTGAGTGTCCAACTCTTGGTTTTTGGCTTAGGTTGTGATCTCATGGTTTGTGAGTTTGAGCCCTGCATTGGGTTCTGCGCTGACAGGACAGAGTCTGCTTGGGATTCTCTCTCTCCCTCTCTCTCTCTGCCCCTCCCCAGCTTGCTATGTCTCTCTCTCTCTCTCTCTCTCTCTCAAAATAAACTTTTTTTTTTAACTACATGTGTTGTGTAATAAAAGTGTACAAAAGTCCATTTATTGAATTGCTTGTTGAATTCTTGCTTGGCCAACTTGGAGTCCTATTGGAATAGGTTTGATAGTTTTTAAAGCTTTCAAATCTGGCTGCATAAGTGAAACTGATATATACTTTCCCTTAAAAAAATTTTTTTTTAGGATTATTTATTTTGAGAGCACAAGCAGGGGAGGGGCAGAGAAAGAGAGAGAATCCCAAGCAGACTCTGCACTATCAACACAGCCCAATGCTGGGCTTGAACCCATGAAGCATGAGATCATGACCTGAACCAGAATCAAGAGTCAGATGCTTAACTAACTGAACCACTCAGGTGCCTCTATACTTTCCTTTTTTAACTTAAGTTTGTAATACACATATGTTGGCATTCATCACTGATTTTACCACTGTGAGAATGAGAGAAGAGGACTGGCCAGCTGGGTTAAGTTTTCCATGCAGATGATGATGAGCTAAAGACAGAGAAAATTAAAAAACTAATAATGTTTTTGGTGAATGAGCAGTGTTTGTATTCTAGGGCTGCCATAGAAAAATACCACAAAACTTAAAACAAGCCATCAAGTATTTGGTTTGGGGTTCCGCACACCCCCCCCCCCCAACTCCCTGTCAAGTATTTTGTTAGTGAGCTACCACATTGTTGCTGTTCTCTCACCATTGTGGAAATAGAAGTCCAAAACCAGTTAGTGTGATGAGGACCATGCTCCCTTCTGAGGCTGTGGGGAAGAATGCTTCCTTGCTTCTTATGGCCCCAGGCGTTCCTTGTTTTGTGATTGCATCACTCCATTTTCTTCACATGGTCCCCTTCCCCTTGTCTCCTCTCTGCCTGCAAACCTCCCTCTCTTTATAAGGACATGAGTTATTGGATTTAGGGCTTACCTCGACTTTATTACATCTGCAAAGACCCTGTTACCAAATAAAGTCACATTCATGGCTACTAGGGTTAGGGCCTAAAATATCTTTTGGGGGACATAATACAACCCACAACCTGGAAATCAATAAACCTAACTGGAACAGCACTTTTTGTGAAAATAAGCTTAGACACAGAGGTCCTTAAAATTGCCGGCACGAGGGGCGCCTGGGTGGCTCAGTCAGTTGAGCATCCGACTTCGGTCCAGGTCATGATCTCACAGCTTGTGAGTTCAAGCCCCATGTCGGGCTCTGTGCTGACAGCTCAGAGCCTGAAGCCTGCTTTGGATTCTGTGTCTCCCTCTGTCTCTGCCCCTAACCCACTCGCATCTTGTCTCTGTCTCTCTCAAAAATAAATAAACATTAAAAATTTTTTTTTAATTGCCAGCATGAGTTTGAGCAAATCTACCTGGAATGCAACCAGTTTCTTTTTAAATGTTTACATCCATGAGTTTTTCTCAAATCTAAATTCCCAGAATGAGTTTTGAACACGTTACAGTAGTTCAAAGTATAGGAAGGGGTATTAACATACAACATAGCTCCCAGCTCCCAGTCCCTGAGGGACTTTCATATGAGGATAAGGAATACAAATGTGTAGGCAACAAAGAATAATGACATCTGGGATCCATGGGAGATGAGGCATGGGGAATGAGCCACATCAACTCTAGTGGACTATAGGAGAAGAGAAATCCTTAGAGAAAGTTTGGCTAACGTAAGGCAGAAAGTGGAAGTAGAACTTTTATAGTGTTGAGGTTTAGCACATTTGCAGTGTTTGTGATATGGTTGGCATTTTCAAAGGCAACGTGAAATGATAGGCCCAGACAGTAGTAGAGGGGAAGTGTGAGTTGGGATGGTTGACTGCAGTGGTTGTGCTGACATGTCTGAAAAGTGGGGCTGCAGAGGCCTCACAGTTCTGTTTGGCTTTCTTGTGTAAGGTCTCTGGACCATTGCAGACAGTCACATCCATCTTTTTCACCTGTAACCAGAACCAGTTTTAATTTTTTCTAACTTCATTTAAGTGGAAATAGTTAAATGTCTGGTTGCCTAGGCTACTGAGATAATTGAAAGATTCCCCTCAGGTACATATTCCAGGAAGGAAATGGCAGGAGAAACAAAGTTTTTAAGATGATAGAGTCATATAGAATGTGGTCATTGGATAAACATGCTATCTCCATTTATCGCTGGAGAAATCTGAAAGATGGCTTTGGTTATCTCATTGCCATACAAAGAATAAATGTCTATCATTCTTCATTCCTTGTAAAGAATAATCAGACCTCCTTATATCAACGTTCAAGGTCTTTCATGTGTTGTTCACTTTCTGCTTTTCTAGTTTTACCTATCACTAATTTATTTTTTTTTTATTTTTTATTTTTTTATTTTTTAAGTTTTTATTTAAATTTCAGTTAGTTAACACAGTGTAATATTAATTTCAGGTGTACGATACAGGGGATCAATATTTCCATGGAACACCTGGTGCTCATCACAGTTAGTGCATTCCTTAATCTTCATCACCTTTTTACCCATCTCCCCATCTACCTCCCCTCTGGTAATCATCAGTTTGTTCTTTACAGTTAAGAATCTGTTTCTTTTTTTTTTTTTTTTTAATATATGAAATTTACTGTCAAATTGGTTTCCATACAACACCCAGTGCTCATCCCAAAAGGTGCCCTCCTCAATACCCATCACCCACCCTGCCCTCCCTCCCACCCTGCCCTCCCTCCCACCCCCCATCAACCCTCAGTTTGTTCTCAGTTTTTAACAGTCTCTAATGCTTTGGCTCTCTCCCACTCTAACCTCTTTTTTTTTTTTTTTTTTTTCCTTCCCCTCCCCCATGGGTTTCTGTTATGTTTCTCAGGATCCACATAAGAGTGAAACCATATGGTATCTGTCTTTCTCTGTATGGCTTATTTCACTTAGCATCACACTCTCCAGTTCCATCCATGTTGCTACAAAAGGCCATATTTCATTTTTTCTCATTGCCAGGTAGTATTCCATTGTGTATATAAACCACAATTTCTTTATCCATTCATCAGTTGATGGACATTTAGGCTCTTTCCATAATTTGGCTATTGTTGAGAGTGCCGCTATAAACATTGGGGTACAGGTGCCCCTATGCATCAGTACTCCTGTATCCCTTGGATAAATTCCTAGCAGTGCTATTGCTGGGTCATAGGGTAGGTCTATTTTTAATTTTCTGAGGAACCTCCACACTGCTTTCCAGAGCGGCTGCACCAATTTGCATTCCCACCAACAGTGCAAGAGGGTTCCTGTTTCTCCACATCCTCTCCAGCATCTATAGTCTCCTATCACTAATTTAAAGCATGTGTTTTATGCATTAACTAAAAATAAATTGCTTGATGTCCCACATCTTGCTTTGCACTTTTCCACATTAGCAACATTTCTTATTCCTTTTCCTCTGCTTGGAATGTCCGTCCACCATAATTCTTTTTTTTTTTTTTTAAGGGTTTATTTATTTATTTTGAGAAAGAGTGTGTGTTTGCAGGGGTGAGGGGCAGAGAGAGAGAAGGAGAGAGAGAATCCCAAGTAGGCTCCACGCTGTCAGTGCAGAGCCCAAAAAGGGGTTCGAATTCATGAACTGTGAGATCATGACCTGAGCCAAAATCAAGAATCCGATGCTTAACAGACTGAGCCACCCAGGTGCCCCCATCCATTATAATTCTTAGTTACCATCTATCAAAATGTGTTCATCATCAAATGTAGAGTTCAGCTGTTACTCTTCCATTGAGCCCTTCCTATTCTTGCCTTTGTACACTTGGAGATCATAGGTTTCTGAATAGTAACTACCAGTAATTAAGTCTTTGATATTTGCCAAACACTGTTTTGAAAACTTACAATGTGTCAAGTCTATGAAGTGTAGTCACTCATTTCGTTTTACAGATGAGGAAATAGAAATTTGCATAGCTAGCAATTAATTACTAGTTCTTAAACCATTATTATAATAGAGCATATTTAGAGATGAAAAGGAAGCTCAAGACTCTTCCAACCCCTTTTATTTTATTTTATTTTATTTTATTTTATTTTATTTTATTTTATTTTATTTTTCCAACCCCTTTATTTTATAAGGGAACAAACTGAAGCCAATAAAATGAAGCAATCTGACTGAAGAACTAAAATTAGCATAATGGGTAGGCAGAGTAACAAATCAGTCAATCTTAACACCTTGATAAGTTATCACAGGACCAAGAAAAATGACAGCTTGAAATAATGAAAGGGGGAAATATAAAAACAGATCTAGAGGGGCGCCTGGGTGGCTCAGTCAGTTAAGTGTCTAACATTAAAAATATTAAAAACTAACATTAAAAAATAAATAAAAATAGATCTGGAATATCCTCTATATGCACAATAGACATTTAAATTAAAAAATGTTTTTAATGTTTATTTATTTTTGAAAGAGAGAGAGACAGAGTGTGAGCAGGGGAAGGGAAGAGAGAGAGGGAGACACAGAATCCGAAGCAGGCTCCAGGCTCCAAGCTGTCAGCACAGAGCCTGATGTGGGGCTCGAACTCAAGAACCCTGAGATCATGACCCTAGCCGAAGTCGGACGCTTAACCAACCCAGGCACCCCTACAACAGACATTTAAAAGGGCAAGAAGAAGACAGATGTACAAGGTGAAAGTAATATTTTTTTTTAAATGGAGGATTTCCTGCCTCAGGATTGAGTAGAGGTACTTTCTCCCCTATTTCTCCTACTAATTACAAATAAAAACCCTGGATGTTTATAGAAAACAAACATAAGATTTTGAAAGTGGAAAGAAGGTGGCAGGCAGGGTTGAGACCATGGGTCCAGTGGAATAAGACAGTGGTGATATCCTTGGGTTTTTTTGTTTGTTTGTTTTGGTTTGGGTTTTGGGTTTTTTATTTTTTTATTTTTTTATTTTTTTGCCCTACATATCCCTCATTTGGAGCTGAAGAAGCTGGCAACCCTGAAATACCAACTGGTGTTGACAAGAGCGGGGAAAAGCCCAGCAAAAGCCTGCTCTGTAACCAAAGAACAGGGAAACAGGCAGCTTAGTAAGACAGGAAACTTTTACACAGTAACTGTTCTACTCCAGGCAAACACCACAGGAAAAAAAAAAATGGTTTTGCCCAGACCCGCAAGGACTGCATGGGGAGCCTAGATTTCCACAATTGCCAGGCGCTCCAACTTTACCTGCGCTTCATAGAGGTATGGTCAGAAAAGAATACCACCCACTGGGTGTGAGACAGTACCCCTCCCTTCCATGGTGTCAATGTAAACCGCTTAGGGAGGTGAGATTTCTACCCCCACTCAGCAGTAATGAGGTACCCATACCCTTCAGAGAGGGGCCTCGTGTGAGACAGGCCTACAGGGAAGTCAGGAGTTTCACCACTGCCCAGTGTTAATGAGGTCACACACACTCCTATATTGTCAGAATAGACCACCTGGGAAACAGTAATAATACATTCCAATTTGTCCCAGCCAGGGAGGTTACCAGCGGATGCCTAATGAATGGAGAGCTGGAACTTTTATCCCTGTTCGGCAATAACTAGGAGGCTTTGTCCTTCTCAGGTATCAAAGAATCCTGAGTAGGGAACCTAGACTTCTACCCACATTTGGCAGAGACAAGGTGGTATCTCTGATCTCTCAGCCATAACAATGTCAGAGGAAGCCAGCTAAAACTGCAGGTTTATAATTTTTTTTTAAAGCTGGGGGCTGAGGAGCAGAGAGAGAAGGGGAGAGAGAGAATCGCAAGCAGGCTGTCTGCCATCAGCGCAGAGCCCGATGCAGGTCTCAGTCTCACGAACTGTGAGATCGTGACTTACGCCGAAACCAAGAGTCAGACATTCAACCAACTGAGCCACCTGGGAAAGAACATGAGCTGAGGAGAGGGGCAGAGAGAGAGAGAAAGAGAGACAGAGAGAATCTCGAGCAGGCTCCACACTCAGTGTGGGGCTCGATCCCACAACCCTAGGATCATAACCTTAGCCGAAATCAAGAGTTGAATACTCAACTGACTAAGCCACCCAGGTGCCCCAAAACTGAAGGTTTAAATAAGATCTAATACCCTAAATGTCCACATTTATTTTAAAAATAAAATATCAAAACCAGGAAAATCTCAACTTGAATAAAAAATCAATAGATATTTTGTCATGAGCCTAGAACTGCTCTAAAAAATAGTCTATTAAAAAGATAAATAAATAAAAAGATAAATAGATGCCAACACCAGATGACAGAGATCTTAGAATTATCTGACAAATATTTAAAGCAACCATCATAAATATGCTTTAATTAGCAATTACAAAAACATTTGAAACAAATGAAAAGTACAAAGCAAGTTTCAGCAAGAAATAGAAGACAGAAAGAGAAGTAAATTGAAATTTTGGGATAGAAATATACAGTAACTGAAATGGAAAAAAAAGAAAAGAAAACTCAGTGGATGGGCTGAACAGCAATATGGAAGGTACAGAGGAAAGATTCATTAAATTTGAAGAGAAACAATAGAAATTATTGTCTGACAGCAGAGAGAAACTAGACTGAAAGCAAAAACAGAGCCTCAGGTAAACAAACCAACCAACCAACCAAACAGAGCCTTAGAGACCTGTGAAATTAAAAGAAAAAAAATACATTTGTGACACAGGAGTCCCACAGGAGGGGAAAAGGAGGGCAGGGCTAAATAAGTAGTTGAGGAAATAATGGCTGAAAATGTCCCAAATATGGCAAAAGAAATACACCTACAACCTACAGATTTAAGAAGCTGAGCCAAACAGGGTGAAAAACCAAAGAAATCCAAGCCAACACACATTATAATCAAATTTCTGAGAACTATAAAGAAAAAAATCTTGAAGGCAGTGACAGAAATGAAACCTCTCTTTCTTTTTTTAATGTTTACTTATTTTTGAGAGAGAGAGAGAGAGAGAGAGAGAGAGAGAGAGAGACTGTGAGTGGGGGAGGGGCAGAGAGAGAGGGAGACACAGAATCTGAAGCAGGCTCCAAGCTGTCAGCACAGAGCTAGATGCGGGGCTCAAACGCACGAACCGGGAGATCATGACCTGAGCCAAAGTCGGACGCTTACCAACTGAGCCACCCAGGCGCCTCAAAATGACACCTTTCTTAAAGAAGGAAAACAATTTGAAAGACAGCAGATTTCTCATCAGACGTCATGGAGTCATGGAGGCACAACAGTTTTCAAATTAAAGAAAACTGTTCAACCCAGCATTTCCCCATCTAGGTAGATTTTAGCAGCAGTGAGCCACAGATCCCAGTTGGCCACACAATCATGAGGGTAAACAACCAATACACTTAGAACCATTCTGTTTCTGTTTTTCATTTTCAGTACGGTAATCAACAAAATATGAGACATTCAGCACTTTGTTATAAAATGGGCTTGTTAGATGATTTTGCCCAACTGGAGGCTAATGTGAGTGTTCTGAGCATGTTTAAGGTAGGCTGGGCTGAGCTATGATGTTTAGTCATTTAAGTGTATGAAATGCATTTTTGCCTTATGATGTTTTCATAAGTTTCAAAGTTTGGATGACTCCCCCTCCCCCAAGCTGTCACACAACTCTTTTGTGGCGAAATGTCAGAAGTAGAGAAAAAAATATATATAGACTCCCTTTGGATCCTATGGGCCTCTCTTCTTGGCTCTGTTGACACTACTGTAGTGGCAATGCAGCCTCATGACCAGTACTGGTGTTGGGGCAAAGTCAGTAGAGAAAAAAGGAGATAAGGGGGGGAAGGAAGAAGGGAAATTTCACACCCCCTCCCATTCAGGAGCCTCTTTTTCTAGCTCTCTGGCTAGAAATAAGTGATTTCTTTCATAGCTTTTGTGGTTTGCACCAATTGCACAGTTCTGGGACATGCCCTCCTTCCAGTCATAGCCAAGAGATAAAGAAAAATAACCCAGTAAACATACCTCTGTATTGTTCACTCTTAAGTTATATTAAATGCAATTGATTATTTTTTTAAGTTTTATTTTTATTTTTTAATTTGAGAGAGAGAGAGAGAGCATATGCAGGGGAGGGGCAGAGGGGGAGAGAAAGAGAGAGAGAGAGAGAGAGAGAGAGAATCTTAAGCAAGCTCCACACTCAGCACAGAGCCTGAGGCAGGGCTCAATCCCACCACCCTGGGATCATGACCTGAGCTGAAATCAAGAGTCAGATGCTCAACAGACTGAGCCACCCAGGTGATTCTCTCTCTCTCTCTCTCTCTCTCTCTCTCTCTCTCTCTCTCTCTCTCTTTTTAAAAATAAGCCCTCCTTCCAAGGTGGGGCTTGAACTCAGAACCCTGTGATCAAGAGTCACATGTGCTACCACCAAGCCAGCAGGGAAGCTTCATCTTGTTCATTCTTCCATGTTTTTATCTGCCCCACTTCCACTTGCTTACATTTCTGAGTTCTTGGGTAGCTGCTTTTCGTATCTGGTCCAGAGTGTTAAATTGTTATTAGTGGGAGATAATGGTTTTACTCCATGTTGGCTAGTAGAAGTCCCTGATACTTTGATATTGTCTTATTACATGCCTTAGAATGGATCTTTTTCATTCACCCATGCATGGTACTTCATGTACTTTCATCTTATTGACTCGTGTCTGTCAATTATTTTCTTGTAGTGATATTTTTCACTATTTTATTTCCTCTGTTCTCTCTTTTCAAATTCCCATTATCCTGTTCAGTGGCTAGAAAACTTCTGAAATTCTACTTCTCTTATCTGAAGTCCTGGTTTATTTCTTTTTAAAAATTAAGATATTATTTTTAAGTAATCTCTAAACCCAACGTGGGGCTTGAGCTCATATTCTCTATTTAGGTCAAGAGTCTAACGCTACACTGAGCCAGCCAGGCGCCCCCGTTTTCTCTCTTTTTGAGTTTCTGACTCAGTCTGCTATGGAGCCTTCCTCGTCGCCCCTTACAGGCGTAATGTATCAGTATTTACACAGACTCCTGGGGTCTGTCGCTAAGGATCCCATACTCCCCTTTGAATCCCTCCGGCCGCTGACTCCCTCCACTCTTCCTGCCAGTTTAGAGCCGCACGGGTTTCCCCCTCCCCTGGGACTACCACACAGCCCAGCTGCGCCCTGATTCTGGCCTAGGGGGCGTGAAGCGATCCCAGCCTACGCAAGAGGCCCAGTTCTGGGCGGAGGGGCCCGCTCTGCGCCTGGACAGCCACGGCAAGGTGGCAAGTCGTGGGGAGAGGAGCTCTGGCCAGGCGGGCGAGGCTGGCGCTAGTCGCGACATTTCACGCGGTTCACCGCGCCTCTAGGTGACATCTAGCCCCACATTTCCTGGGACCTTCTCCTCCCTGAGGCCACCACCTGCCCCAGTTCGTGCTTTGGTTAAAATCGCTGGTGCCCAGGGTAAGTGAAACTCAGGGTCTCCTCAGGCCCCGCAGTTCGAGTCGCCGGAATGAATCTCCGCCCACCTTGGCGCGGTAAGAGGCTTGCGAGGCTCTGGGCTGCATTATCTAGAAGCCTCTGTGCCCAAGGGTGCTCTCCGTCCCGGTTCCTTCGCCTAGGAGCCGGGCTGTGGGCCTGGCGGCTGCGGTGGTCCAACGTCAGCGGGGTGCGGGGGAGCTTCGCTCGTGCAATTTGAAGCGGGCTAAACCAACCACCGAGAGGAGGTGGGTGAGGAAGCCGGGAGCCCGGGGCCAGAATCTCAAGGCTGCGGGTGCCCAAGCCCGCGAAGGGGAGGCGCGCGCGCGCGTGGTTGTGTGCGCGCGCCGAGGAGCCGGGGCGGGGAGGAGGATACTGGCTGGCTGTGTGACTCTTGCCTGATCGTGACCGCGTGTGGCAGTGTGAACCGCGTTTACGTGGCTGTGTGTGTCTCTTGTCTGTGTTATTGACTGCGTTTTGGAGGTCGTCGGGATATCTGTATTGTCCAGCTAATGAGAGTGTAGTGGTAGGGCTGTGTGAATGTGATTATGTCACTGCATGTGACCGTTTATGTTATTTTTTCTGGTGAGAGTTTGGCGGTGAAGGGAGGTGGAGATGGCATAAGCATATCTCCATACCTGGTTGTTTTTGTTTTTGTTTTAAGATTTTATTTTTAAATAATCTCTATACCCTAAGGAAGGCTGGAACTCACAATCCGGAAACCAAAAGTCACATGCTCTACCAACTGAGCCAGCCCAGCACCCTTTTTAAAAAAAAATAAGATCTAGAGTCACCTCCCCCCCCCCTTTTTTTTTGAGAGAGAGACAGTATGAGTGGGGGAGGAGCAGAGAGAGAGGGAAAGTGAGAATCCCAAGCAGGCTCTGTGCTCTCAGCACAGAGCCCAATGTGGGGCTCAATCCCACCAACTGTAAGATCATGACCTGAGCTGAGATCAAGAGACCCTTGCTTAACCAACTGATACACCCAGGTGCCCCCCTCCCCATTAAAAAAAAAAAAAAAAGATATTATTCTTATATATCTCCATACTCTGTCTCTGGGATTTATATGATAGTGTGATAGTGCTTTTGTGGATCTTGAGAATGTGTGCACCATTTTTGAGGCTCTGGGTTTCGGCTCAGGTCATGATCTCACAGTTTCGTGGGTTTGAGCCCCGAGTTGGGCTCTGCACTGATGGTGCGGAGCCTGCTTGGGATTCTCTCTCTCTCTCTCTCTCTCTCTCTCTCTCTCTCTCTCTGTCCTTCCCCTGCTCACTCTGTCTCTATCTCTCTCAAAATAAATAAGTAAACTTAGAGAAAAAAAAAAGACATTTACAGCTTAGAACATAGCCATAACTAATTTTTGCAAAGTAGATGTTTACAGAAGATATAATGAGATAGTTGAAAGTTGAAGCTAAGGATGTAGATATGGGAGAGTGCTAGGAGAAGATGTTTTGTGTCTGCTCCAAGGAGGTAGAGGTGGCACAGGGTCTGAGGATGCGTGGAGGGCAGTGTCATGTGAGAGAAGACCTGGATGTCCAGGTAAAAGTGGTCAATATAAATGACTCGCATGGAATGGACGGATGCAGAATTGAAGCGGTGTATGCTGAAGAACTTTTTTCGTTTTAAAAATGAGGGAAAGATAGAATGTTTCATCTACTTAAAAAAAATTTTAGGGGCGCCTGGCTGGCTCAGTTGGTAGAGTATGCAACCCTTGATCTTGGGGTCATGAGTTTGAGCCCCAAGTTGGGTGTGGAGACTACTTTAAAACAATCTTAAAGAAGAAATGGCCATATTTTAAAATTGTTCTAGGGGCACCTGGGTGGCTGAGTCAGGTAAACGTCCAACTTTGTCTCAGGTCATATCTCACGGTTTGTGGGTTTGAGCCCGGCACCAGGCTCTGTGCTGACAGCTCGGGGCCTGGAGCCTGCTTCAGATTCTGTGTCTCCCTCTCTCTCTGCCCCTCCCCTGCTCATGCTCTGTCTCTCAAAAATGAATAAACGTTAAAAAAATTTATAAAAGTTGTTCTAATCACAGGGTATATTCAATTTTATATTTTTTCCATAGAACACTTAATGCTTTTTGGTAAAGTGTTTTTTCCTTATTTCTAATTGAGGCAGAGTTCACATTACATACAATTAGCTATTTACCATTTTAAAGTATACAATTTAATGGCACTTAGTGCTGTCACGGTGTTGTGAACCATCACCTCTTTCTAGTTTCAAAACTTTTTCATCACTTCAGAACACTCCATACCCATTATGTCACCCACCATTCCCCATTCCTTTCTTCCTCCATTCCCTGGCACCCACCAATCTGGTCTCTATCTGTATATATTTGCCTATTCTGGACATTTCATATAAATGGAATTGTACGATATGTGGCTTTTTGTGTCTGGTTTCTTTCACTCGGCTTCACGTTTTCAAGGTATATCCAAGTTGCACCATGTATCAGTACCTCATTCCTTTCTCTGGCTAAATAATATTCCATTGTATGTATATACCACAGTTTATCTGTAGTTGGATGTTTAGGTTGTTTCTACTTTTTGACTATTAAGAATAATGCTGCTGTAGACATTTGTGTACAAGTTAATTTTTTTAATTATTTAAAAAAAATTTTTTTAATGTTTATTTATTTTTGAGACAGAGAGAGACATAGCACGAACGGGGGAGGGCCAGAGAGAGAGGGAGACACAGAATCGGAAGCAGGCTGCAGGCTCTGAGCTGTCAGCACAGAGCCCGACGCGGGGCTCGAACTCACGGACTGCGAGATCATGACCTGAGCCGAAGTCGGCTGCTCAACTGACTGAGCCACACAGGCGGCCCTTTAATTATTTTTTTAATGTCTATTTGAGAGAGAGAGAGAGAGAGACAGAGAGACAGAGAGACAGAGAGAGAGACAAAGTGCGAACGGGGGAGAGGCAGAGAGAGGGAGACAGAATCTGAAGCAGGCTCCAGGCTCCGAGCTGTCAGCACAGAACCTTATGCGGGGCTCAAACTCACCAACCACAAGATCATGATCTGAGCTGAAGTCGGACACTTAACTGACTCAGCCACCCAGGCGCCTCTGTGGACAAGTTTCTATGTGGACAAGTTTTTATGTGTTTTCATCTCTCTGGGATATGTAATTAGGAATGAAGTTGCTGGGTGATATGGTAATTTTATGTTTAACTTCTTTTTTTTCTTAATGTTTATTTCTTTTGAGAGAGAGAGAGAGAGTGCGGTGCACAAAGCAGGGGAGGGGCAGAGAGAGAGGGAGAGAGAATTCCAAGCAGGCTTCATGCTGTCAGCACCATGAACCATGAGATCATTGCCTGAGCCAAAATCAAGAGTCTGAGCCGCTCAGACACCCTTATCTTTAACTTTGTGAGGAACCACTAAATGTCTTCTAGAGCAGTTACCCCATTTAACACTCCCACAAACAATGTATAAGGGTTCCCGTTTCTTTACATCCTCACCAGCGCTTGTTCTTTCCTAGGTTTGACTTTTATTTTAGCCATCCTAGTAGATTTGAAGTGGCATCCCATTGTGCTTTTGATTTCCATTTCCCTAATGACTAATAACGTTGGACATCTTTTTATGTGCTTGTTAGCCATTTGTGTGCCTTCTTTGGAGAAATGTCTACTTTAGTCCTTTGCCCATTTTTAACTTGGTTGTCTTTTTGTTGTTGAGTATCTTGATATAATTCTGAATATATGTACCACTGTACATTATAAAGTTGCTTTCCATTTTGTTATTTTCAAAATTATCACTCTGAAACATGTGGCTTATTGATATCGATCTTTACTGTTGATTACAGATGTGGGCTTTCTGGGCCAAAAGATTTAAAGTTAGTTAAAGCTGATAATATATTGTCCCTAACAATGTATGATAATTGTCATCAGTAGTTGGGCCTCATTGGAAGATCCTACAGAAAGACTCGTATTAAGTTTATTTTGGGGGTGCCTGGGCGGTTCAGTCGGTTAAGCATCCAGCTCTTGATTTCAACTCAGGTCATGACCTCACAATTCGTGAGTTGAAGCCACACATCAGAGGCTCTGAGCTGAGCAGAGCCTGCTTAGGATCCTCTCTCTCTCTCTCTCTCTCTCTCAAAAAATAATAAACTTAAAAAAAAAAAAAAACAAACTCTTATTTTGACTTGCAGCATGTAATTGTACATTCACTCGTTCATTTATTGATATAGGGCTAAGGCCTTTGAGATGGATCTATTGACTGGAGTTAAAGGGAGAACATAAACAATTCAAAGTTTTTTTAAAAAATTAATTAATTAATTAATCTATGTATTTAGAGAGCGAGGAGAGGGGCAGAGAGAGGGAAAGAGAGAGAATTCCAGGACGGCTCCACGCTGCCAGCACAGAGCCTGATGCGGGGCTCAGTACCACAAACTGTGTGATCATGACTTGAGCTGACAGCAAGAGCCGGAGGCTCAACCAACTGAGCCACCCAGATGCATCAGCAATTCTAAAATGTTTTATTTATTTTTGAGACACAGAGAGACAGAGCATGAGCAGGGGAGGGGCAGAGAGAGAGGGAGACACAGAATGGGAAGCAGGCTCCAGGCTCTGAGCTATCGGCACAGAGCCTGATGTGGGGCTCGAACTCACAAACCGTGAGATCATGACCTGACCCGAAGTCGGACGCTTAACTGCGCCACCCAGGCGCCCCTGCATCAGCAATTCTAAAGCAAACTATGTGAAATTTATCTCCAGAGTTTTCCCTTAGTCTTTTTTTGTTAAATTTTCTGTTGGTAGAATTGCTGGGTCCCCTTGAGATTGGTGGTCACATATTTAAATATTTAAATATGGTTGTGTATTTTTTTCCAGCACAGGAGTTGGGTTTCACTAGAGTTGGAAGAAACTCTATTCAGGTATAGTGTATGCAAGAAAGTGATAAACAGTGACGGAATGCTGAATCTAAGCTAGGTGGACGAAACGTGATGAGGATGAAGGACAGTGAAGAAAATAACAGAGCCCATGGTTGGGCCAAAGGGACAGGGTGAACTAGAAAAATTTCCACCTTTTTGGGTTCCACTTTGGAGGTCCATTTTGATGTCTTCAGTCTACATCTCTTTTGTATTTTTTCCATATCTGCTATACTGTTTTTTTCATAACAATAATAATATTGCTGCCATTCATATACCCTTTATATATTATTCCTAATCTTCACAACCCTATTAGAAAAGATTTTCTTGGGGCGCCTGGGTGGCTCAGTCAGTTGAGCGTCTGACTTTAGCTCAGGTCATGATCTCACCGTCCATGAGTTCGAGCCCTGCATCAGGCTCTGTGCTGACAGCTTGGAGCCTGGAGCCTGCTTCAGATTCTGTGTCTCCCTCTCTCTCTCTGCCCCTCCCCCACTCATGCTCTGTCTCTGTCTCTCTCTGTCAAAAATAAACATTAAAAAAATTTTTTTTAAAGATTTTCTTTTTTTTTTTTTTAACGTTTATTCATTTTTGAGACAGAGAGAGAGCACGAATGGGGGAAGGTCGGAGAGAGAGGGAGACACAGAATCCGAAGCAGGCTCCAGGCTCTGAGCTGTCAGCACAGAGCCCGACACGGGGCTCGAACTCATGGACCTCGAGATCAAGACCTGAGCCGAAGTCGGACGCCCAACCAACTGAGCCACCCAGGTGCCCCTAAAAGATTTCCTTATTCTAGTTTATTATATGAGGTTGTAGGAACTCAGGAAGTTTAGGTAGATTGTTCTAGAGCTAATAATGAGTAACTCTTAGATTAGAAACTGTAGTCTTCCCAATTTTAGTTTCTGTCATCTTCAAACCATAACATTCCTATTTTGGAACCAAACCACCATTACCTTTCTATTCAGTGAGTTACTGCTAGAGAACTTGTTTAGTAAGGATGACCTTTTTTTTTTTTTTTTAAGTTTATTTATTTTGAGAGAGAGAGTGCATGTACAAGCAGGGGAGTGGCAAAGAAAGAGGGAGAAAGTGAGAATCCCAAGCAGGGCTCAATCCCTCGAACCATGAGATCATGACCTAAGCCCATACCAAGAGCCAAATGCTTGACGGACTGAGCCACGCAGGCACCCCTCTTTTCAGTATTTTAAAAGCACTGCTATTGAGCAATGATTGAATTCAAAGATGCATCAATGTCTGTAAGTACTGAAGAGAAGCTAATTAATCATTTAAAGGGAACAAATTTTCTATTCAGATAGGTGAAATCAGTTACTAACAATAAAACTCTTCTAATGTCACATATTTGTTATTTCAATGAGAAGTGCAAATTGCAAGAAGAGATGTTGTTTTAAACATTTCTAGAAGCTGACTCTACTGGAATATTTATCTTTGCTGCTGTAAAAGCTTTGGCTTGATGAGAAACAAGTTCCAGTAAAGAATTTGCTGTTCTGTGCAACTGATGGTGCTACTTCCAAGGTCACAAGACTTACATGTTGGACAGTATGCTCTTCAGTTCTTGCAGCACATTGTGTTGTGCACTGCCATCAACTGGTTGAAAAAAATGTTAGTTCAGTTCTTTATCAATCTCTTAGTAATTAAAACCATCAATAAAATAATGTCACATAGCGGGGCACTTGGGTGGCTCAGTTGGCTGAGCATCTAACTCTAACTTCAGCTTAGGTCATGATTTCGCAGTTGGTGAGTTCAAGCCCTATGTTTGGGCTCTGTGTTGATGATGCAGAGCCTGCTAGGGTTTCTCTCCCTCTCCCTCTGTCTCTGCCCCTCCCTGCTGAAAATAAATAAATAAACTTGAAAAATAAAATAATGTCACATTGCAAGTATGATACCGGTTCAGAAAATTTTGTGTTGAAATGAAGAATAATATGTGAGGCCTGAGAGATCAGCAAACACAAAAACAGCATATGCTATGTGGCTTGGATTTTTTTTTTTTTGAAACTCAATGAAGTACAACTTCAATTTCAAGAGATTTTAATTATGATGATAGGCTGAAAACACATATTAACACACCTATTTTTGTCCATACAGGCTGTTATAACAAAATACCATAGACTGGGTGGCCTATAAACAGTAGAAATGTATTGCTCACAGTTCTGGAGACTGGAAATTCAAGATCAGAGGCCAGCATGGGTTCTGATGAAAGCCTTCTGGGTTGCAGACTGCTGTCATGGCAGACCGCGTATGACAGAAGGGGCAAGCCAACTTTCTGGGGTCTTTTTTATAAAAGCACTAATCTCAATCATGATGACTCCACTCTAGTGACCTAATCACTTCCCAAAGGCCTCGCCTCCTAATAACATCCCCTTGGGGGGTAGGATTTCGACATATGAATTTTGGAGGGACACAGACATTCAGACCATACCAACATCCATCACTGTAAAACTGGAAATATTTAAAAGCAGTTTAATGAGAAAATTTCATAGTATTTGAGAAGTAGGTAAAGTCAATGAATTACTGAGAATGATCTTTCAAATTACTCAAATCATTTGTGTTCTTTAAAAGGTGAAATGAAAACTCAATTTTTGATTTATTTTCTTTTGAAGTGAAGTCATGGGTGTTGGCTCCAATTAGATGTAATGCTGAGTCTGCTAGTGGAGAAATTCAAGGACTCACAGGGCGCCTGGGTGGCCCAGTCGGTTGAGTATCTGACTCGATTTCGGCTCTAGTCATGATCCCAGGGTTGTTGGATGGACCCCCACATCAGGCTGTGTGCTGAGTGTGGAGCCTGCTTAAGATTTTCCCTCTCTCTCTCTCTCCCCCTCTTCCCCCTCCTCCACTCACACATTCTCTCTCTCTATAAAATTTAAAAAGAACAAGAAAAAAATTTAAAAAAAGAAATTCAAGAACTCAATGAATTTAAATGTAAGAGAGAATCCAAATATATGACTGGAAGTGTGGAATGGCTGAGTTGTGAGGGTCAAAAACAAATAAATTTCATTAATCCAACAAATGTGGTCTGAAATGGCAAAAATATCTGTTATGTCTAAAATCATATATAACTAATCTGCTTTTCATCTCAGCTTACTAAAAAGAGATCTCAAATTTAACGTATCCAAAACAATGATTGATTCCATAGGTCTCCCCATGCTCCTATGTGACATGACCAACTTCTCTTGTAACGCAAGCTACAAACCTAGGAGTCATCTTTGAGAACTCCTTCACCTACATCAGTAAGTCCTATTTTTACACCCCAAATAGATCTCAAACTGCCCATTTCTCTTCATTCCTCCCATAACATTTCTAAAGCCACTGTTATCCCTACTTTGGATTGCTGCAGTAGCAATCCAATTTCCCCAATTTCACTGGGGCTTCACCCCAGTCTATTTTCTACAAATTGTAATCTTTTCAAAATGTAATTCATGGTTAAGATCCTTCAGTGAACCACTTTCTCCCTTACTTACTAAGCTTCCCCCACACCAGGCTCCTTTCTGTTCTTGGAACATTCCAAGCTCTGTCTCATTTCAGTCTTTAGAATAACTAACACTCTGCTTACAATACTCTTCCACACTGCTGGTTTCTTACCATGTAAGCTCTAATGTTATTATCTCTAGGACACTTTTCATAACAATTGTACCCAAAGTATCTCCTAAGTAACTATTACCTATTTATTAATTTCACAGTATTTATCACAATATGAAACCATCTCATTTCCACCCCCGTTTACTTAGAAAAATTTGTTTTTTCTCCCCCATTGGAATGTAAACCTAGTAGGTAGGCAGCAGCCATGTTTGCCTACTTGTTCACAGGTACTTTTATTTTATTTTTTTTAATTAATTAATTATTTTTTTTTATTTTAGAGAGAGAGCACACGGGGGAAGGTACAGAGGGAGAGGGGGAGAATCTTAAGCACACTCTGTGCTCAGCTTGGAGCCTGCTGCAGGGCTCGATCCCATGACCCTGGGATCATTACCAGAGCTGAAATCAAGAGTTGGACTTTCAACTGACTGAGCCACCCAGGCGCACACAGGTACCTTTAAATAGGAGCAAATAGACAGTATGCTTCAGATAACACCCAGCCGTTAGTATCTGCATCTCTGTGCCTCAGAGCTGTGAAATCTTTATTGCTCTGCCCATGGGTGAGCAGCAGGTTACAGGAAAGGGGAATCATCCCATGGGAGCTGGTATATAAATATCCCAGCTCCACTGCTGGAAGGGATGGTAATAATTCTAAGGCACGTGTTCTTTCAGAAAATCTTATCAAGTCAGAACTGTTCCAGAAAAAAAAAAGGTATGCAAGATAAGACTGAAGCTAACATGTATGGGTTGGCATTTTACTCCATGGCTTAATAGAAGACCTAGAAAGTACAATGATTTTCATTTAAAACGTTGTAATAAAACATTACATTTCTAAACCTTTACTATTCAAATTAAAGAGAACGAATCATGAAATGAATACCCCAAAGTCAGTTCCTTTGAAAAACTGAATTCTCACAAAAAATTCCACAAATTAACTGCGTGTATTATTATTTAATGACAGGATAATTACAGATGTGTAAGTCCAACAAATCTGCTGCAAAACAATGCAAGAAATGATGAGAAAAAGACCGCATAATATATCATGACACACTAAAACAGTAAATTAAAATTTTTATTTATTATACTGCCCCTCTGATTTCAATTTTAATAAATTAATTTATTTTATACAGTAAGCAGAAGTTTTCAGAAATACTTTCTATTAGGAAAACAAATTTTTTCTCCCCCGCTAAAAAACAAAGCTGCATATAATTGAATCAAACAATGTTGAGTACCAAAACTTCACAACTATAAGAAGCATTGGTAAGAGCTAAAACATAATTTAAAAAATCGACAGCTCAAAAAAATCATATCACTGATGTCAAAGACAAAGTTCTCCCAGGATTCAGAAGAAAGGGACAAAAGAAAAACCATGAATACAAAATTTAAAAGATAGGCTTGATAAATGCAAATATAATCAGGTAAATCTTAGAATTTTTTAGACAACAAAACAAGGAAGAAATGGGTTTTGTTTTGAGAAGCAAATATATTTAATTCCTCTTGCTGTACATTTTCCCTCGAATATCAGTGAATAATATAAGTATCTTTAACTTAGTATCGGTGAATATAAAAACAGTTGTTATCATTAGTGACCATATACACTTGGGAGTTTTCTGGGGAACAAATACATAGTTTTTATAGGCGATCCCTAAGACAAAAACAAAACTAACTATGCTACTGGAGTTACTAAGATTGTAGGAATTGATAAAGTTGAATACTGCATCAAGGACAATGAATTGATACAAATTGTCAGATTCCCTGGGCACATTATATACATGCCCATATAACACTAGAAAAATAAACACATACTTAGCACTTAGGCTAATTATATATTTTTTTAAATATGAAATTTATTGTCAAACTGGTTTCCATACAACACCCAGTGCTCATCCCAACAGGTGCCCTCCTCAATACCCATCACCCACTTTCCCCTCCCTCCCAACCCCCAGGAAGAAATGGTTTGATGCAAAAATTGTGAATCAAAACATGATACCTTAATTAGTTTAGAGCATTTCATGGTCATTAAATGCAAATGATAATATATTTTGAAATCTTTGGGGTCACTAAACGAATACATGGTATGAATCTTCTCCCACCCCAACTAACATCACCATGTCTACCTCTGTGTTAGACCAGTTTTGGAAAATCAGAATTCTGTCAGCCACAGCTCATGTGAACCCTAATCCATCCGTCTGTCCCTCTGCTCCTCTTTGACATATATAACTAGTTAAAAAATGAACGTGTGGAATGGTCCTTGAGGGGCGGAGGCAGGCTCCCAGGGTTTCTTGAACAGAGCCCTCTGCCATTGTCACTGCATCTCTACAACGCTTGGCTGAGTTCCTCCTGTGGCCACGAGAGGGCGCGGCAGTACATGGTGGTAAATTCCTCCTCCCACAACTGAGCGAGGAGCGAAGGAAGTGGTGCCTTGAGTGTAGATGTTCCGGGAGAGCGGGAAAACCGTCGTGTGGAGGCGGTGGCGGGAGAGGTCAGCTTTCTTTCTGTGACAGAGCGGGAAGCTGCGTGTGTTTCAAGGCCAACGCGCAGGTGGAAGCCAGGAGCTCCTAATAAGGACTGGTATTTACTTTTACCTGACTGCCTATCTGGGTGGGCCCGGCCACCGTCTGCTGCAATGCTTCTAACATTCATCACCCTTGTGGGAGACATACTGCAGTAATTTCCTGCTGAGATGTCCCAGGGAAAGGGGACTAGGGACTCCAGGAGGACTGGCTCCTGCAGGAGGAAAAATTCTAGCGTAATGAATCACTCTTAATTCTTAGTCGCTCAGCATGTGCTTATTTGAGCGCCTTTGAAATACATATTAATCCATCCACCAGGGAACAAAGAGAGACCTTAAAATAGGAAAGCTTCTCAATTTTTCTGTAGTGCTCGTTCTTTTGTTCGTTCGTTCATTCATTCATTCATTCATTCCTACCTAGAGATTCCTATATAGTACCTCTGTGAGGTACTATATACCACACAGAGGTGAACAAGATCCAGTCCTTTCCTCATGGACTTTATAACAGACCCTAGTAAATAAAACCATGCAAGTACAGAATGCTATGGACTTTACAACAAAGGACAAATCCCCTTTTGTGTGTCCTCAAGGGAGATAACACCCCTCTGGCTACCTCCTAGATCTAAAAGTAGAAAATTACAATACAAGAAAGTTCCTACTCAAGCAATAAATCTCTCCCGGCTTGGGAGATCACATGGTGTAATGCTGGAGAGTTCAACTTTTCTCCCCTCCGGATTTACCTTTCTAAATATTTAGTTTTACCCTCCACCTTTACTTTTAGGCCAACTTCTTTTTTTTTTTTTTTTTTTTTTTTTTACCATTTAATTATTTCATCATGTTAAGTTACTATTTTAATTGGCATTGGCCACCACAATAAAATAATAATAAATACCATTAACTGGTATAGACACTTCGCTAGTACATTTCACCACCTCATGCTATTTTTAGAAGCACCCAGGAAACATAGATTATGCAGCTTTTGGACATCTAAGACCTTTGCTAACATTTTTACAATCATTAGCAGTGTCTGCCATCTTGCTGTAAGATAGCTAATTTTTCCTTCTTACAATAACTGTCTTTGATCCCAGTAAGCTTCATATATATTCCTGCCTTACTTTAATGGAATTATACTTTTCGTTCCATCATATTACTGAAATCTACAAAGTACAAGATTCTTTTTTTTTTAATGTTTGTTTTTGAGAGAGAGAGAGAGAGAGGGCATGACAGCATGAGCAGGGGAAGGGCAGAGAGAAAGGGAGAGACAGAATCGAAGTAGGCTCTAGGCTCTGAGCTGTTAGCACAGAGCCCGATGCGGGGCTTGAACTCACAAACTGTGAGATCATGACCTGAGCCACAGTTGGATGCTTAACCAACTGAGCCACCCAGGTGCCCCTTTTTTAGTACAAGATTCTTGACCAGCACATCACCACTTAGTACATTTCTAAGAAGTTTAGTAAATACAGATCTTTGATGTAGGAAAAGAGCAAATTGTTTTTTTAAGACTTTCTAGTCCTATATTCTATACATTACTCTGTTATGTTTCCAAAATTCTTTCAAAGCTTATGGTTTGTAGCATTCAGTAAACCTAGCAGCTTAAAAAACTTAAAAGAAAATACAGCTTTAGTATCTGATTGGAAATGGAGATCACTGTTACATTATTTCTATTAGTAATATAAATCCACCTTTTTTAACAATTAAAAACTTTACAAACACAAAAAATAGTAAGATAAATGTGTATTACCACCATATAGAAGTAAAATCTTTCATGTTTCTTTGTAGCTTTAAAGTAACATATACAGGGGCGCCTCAGTGGCTCAGTCAGTTGAGCGGCTGACTTCAGCTCAGGTCATGATCTCACAGTTTGTGAGTTCGAGCCCCGCATCGGGCTCTGTGCTGCCAGCTCAGAGCCGGGAGCCTGCTTTGGATCCTGTGGCTCCCCCTCTCTCTGCCCCTCCCCTGCTCATGCTCTGTCCCTCTCTGTCTCAAAAATAAATAAAAAAACATTAAAAAAAAAGTAACATATACATATTTAGATGTGGAGCCAAAATCTGTTATTTTTTTAATTTTAATTTTTTTTCAAAACCTGTTAACCATCACCTGTATCCCATCCTTCTCCTTCCTTCCTTGTCCCCAAAGGCAGTCACCATCATGAACTCAGCATACAATCAATCCTTTTTTTTATACCTTTACGTACATATCAATACCCATAACCAATATACAATACTAATGTTCTTTTATCCCAATTGGAGGTAATTATATTATGTGCCTCATCTGTCTTTGATTTTTCTCACTCAAGATAATGCTTTAAATTTTTTTTTTAAATCTTTATTTTTGAGAGAGATAGTGTGTGAGCAGGGGAGGAGCAGAGAGAGAGGGAGACACAGAATCTGAAGCAGGCTCCAGGCTCTGAGCTGTCAGCACAGAGCCTGATGCAGGGCTCGAACTCACGAACTGTGAGATCATGACCTGAGCTGAAGTTGGACACTCAACCAACTGAGCCACCCAGGCGCCCCATCAAGATAATGCTTTTTAGATTTTTCCCTATTAATACATATAGATACAGTTTTTTGCAGTGAATTGCTGTACATTATTCTGTTCTATAATTATAACACATTTTATTCAATAGTTTACCTAATGATAGGTATTTCCAATTCCTTCCCCCTCCCCCCCCCCCCCCCCCCCCCCAATATTTGGCTACTAGAAATCATACTAATAGTTTCTGGTTGCCAGAAATCACACTGCAAAGGACATTATGGTACAGATCTTTCTGTACATGTATTGGAGTTTCTCTAAGGTATAATACTAAAAAAAGAAATTTTGGTGTGTTTTGAGGTATACTTGAGGAAAATTATATATACTAATCACATGTTCTAGCCAAAGTTCTTCTAAGGGTTTCCTTCTCAAAATTAGGGGCCACTGAGGGGCACCAGAGTGGCTCAGTTGGTTAAGCCTCTGACTCTTGATTTCAGCTCAGGTCATGATCTCATGGTTCATGAGTTCGAGTCCAGCATCAGGCTCTGGGCTCACAGCATGGAGCCTCCTTTGGAATCTCTGTCTCCCTCTCTCTGCCCCTCCCTCTCTCTCTCTCAAAAATAAATGTTAAAAAAATGTTGGGGGGTGCTTGCGTGGCTCAGTTGGTTAAGCGTCCAACTTTGGCCCAGGTCATGATCTCACAGTTCGTGGGTTCAAGCCCTGTGTTGGGCTCTGTGCTGACAGCTCAGAGCCTGGAGCCTACTTCGGATTCTGTGTCTCCTTCTCTCTCTGCCCCTCTCCTACTTGTGCTCTGTCTCTCTCTGTCTCTCAAAAATAAATAAATGTAAAAAAAAATAATAGTTTTGCATACTTCATACTAAGCAGTGTTTTAAGCAATTTTCCTATATTCGTTTTTAATGCTTATTCTTTGTACTCTTATTATTTTATTTTTTTATTAAAAACTTTTTTTAAATGTTTATTTACTTTTGAGAGAGAGAGCATGAGTGGGGGAGGAGCAGAGAGAGAGGGAGACACTGAACCTGAAGCAGGCTCCAGGCTCTGAGCTGTCAGCACAAAGCCCGATGTGGGGCTTGAACTCATGAACTGTGAGATCATGACCTGAGCTGAAGTCAGACGCTTGCTGACTGAGCCACCCAGGCACCCCTATTTTATCTTATTTATGTAAGCTCTATGCCCAATGTGGGGCTTGAACTCACAATCCCAAGATCAAGAGTCACATGCTTTACTGACTGAGCTAGCCAGAGGCCCTTCTTTGTACTCCATTTTAGAAGAAATCGTGGAAGTTAATAAACAGAGAGAGGCTGAACAATTTATGCATCAAATTGTATATATCTCCAAGGAAATACAGAGGAAAAAGGCAATAAATGTGAGTAAATTGGAAAGACATAGCCTCAGAGTTCAGGTTTGCCATGCTTACAGGTCGCTGTGTGTTTTTCTTCTCTATTTCATTTATTTTGGAAACTACAAATAAATATGCATTTATTCACTCCTAGCTGTAGCCATGGGATAATGGGAATATCTCTCTGTATGAAGGAAGTTTGTCTGCAGCAATAGGAGTATTCAAGAAGATGGAGGTACTTTGTTCTAATGATGCTAATTTGATGCTCTGCCCCATGTTTGGCCTAGCCCATTTGCTTGATGTATTTCTGACATCCCTCTGTGTCCTCTTTCATCTCTTCTTTCATCTTAAAAACACTTCCTTTAGTTTTAACAGTACCATTTAGTTTTGTCATTTCAGGGATTAGTGATGTTCAGGGTTGTGGCAATAGACTTTTCTCAGGAGGAGTGGGAATGCCTGGACCCTGCTCTGTACATCTATACAGAGATGTAATGATGGAGAATATAGTAGTCTTACTAGGTAAGGATGTCTATCCCCAAATAATTTGTGAATTTTGGGTGTATCTTTCAATTGTCTGGGTGGATTTCTGTTTCCTAGAGAATTATTATTATTACTGTTTTGTGGATTAGGAGATGGGTAGCTCTTTGTGGTATCTTTATCTTCTCTGTGCTTTAGATCTTTACACCTTCCTCTTATCCTTCATGTAGTTGCTGGTTTTCTTGAGGACTGGGTTTGAATTGAGGAATAGTATGATTATGTCTTACTATTTTTTCATATAAACAGGACTCTCTATCCCTAAGCCTGATATGATTTTCTTATTGGAACAAGGGAAGGAGCCCTGGATAGTTTCGAGGAACAGGATAGGAGGATGGTGCCCAGGTGAGTAAGGAGTGAACGGATGGGAAAAGGCACTACAGTTAATAATCCAGTTGGTAAGAGAGGCAGTGATTGATTCAGGAATCTCTCCCTTGAAAGTCCATCCACGCGCTGGGAAGAAAAGGCCTAAGACACATAAAAAAAAAGTTAAGATTCTCCCTTTTATTCGCACCTGTATTCTGTGTTACATAATTCCCTCCCATTTTAAAGCGCTTTTTCTTCAGGAGCCATCTATTTCGTGTAACTTGGATCCACTTTGCCTTTTAAATTTAAACTCATGTGTGTTTTTCAAAAGCGTCTTAAAATACATTTTAAGTCCTTCTGTTCATTTTTCCTACTGATCTTTGACTTCTTTCTTTTTTTCTCTCTAACCAGTTTGGCTTTGATGCAGCAATTCCATGCATTAACGAATATACATTCTTTTTATTTAAGAAGAGAGAGAGTTGGGGCGCCTGGGTGGCTCAGTCGGTTGAGCGTCGGACTGATTCAGCTCAGGTCACGATCTCACGGTCTGTGAGTTCAAGCCCTGCGTCGGGCTCTGGGCTGATGGCTCAGAGCCTGGAGCCTGCTTCAGATTCTGTGTCTCCCTCTCTCTGCCCCTCCCCCATTCATGCTGTCTCTCTCTGTCCCAAAAATAAATAAACGTTAAAAAAAAAAAAGAAGAAGAGAGAGAGTGCAAGCAGGGGAGAGAAGCAGAGGAAGAGAATCTTAAGCAGGCTCCACGCTCAGAGGGAGCCTGATGTGGGACTTGATCCCTTGACCCTGGGATCATGACCTGAGCCAAAATCAAGAGTTGGATGCTCAACCAACTGAGCCACAGATGTCCCAAAAATGTGCTTTTAAGTAATGGAAACACTATCCATTTTTAAAAGTGTTCTAATGATAGGATATAGATTTTTTTTGAAAACTAAAAAAATTTTTAAAATCTCTAAGCCCAACACTGAGGCTCTCACAACCTCGAAATCAAGAGTTGCATGCTCCACTGACTGAGCCAGCCAAGCACCTTGGATATAGATTTTTTTAAATAGGATATTGATTTTACTTTAGATTGTTTCACAGAAAAAAATGGAAATTTACAAATGCGTTTTTAAAAAGTTTTAATAGGGGCACCTGGGTGGCTTAGTTGGTTAAGCGTCCGACTTCGGCTCAGGTCATGATCTCACGGTCCGTGAGTTTGAGCCCCGTGTCGGGCTCTGTGCTGACAGCTCAGAGCCTGGAGCCTGTTTCAGATTCTGTGTCTCCCTCTCTCTCTGCCCCTCCCCTGTTCATGCTCTGTCTCTGTCTCAAAAATAAAAGTTAAAAAAAATTTTTTTTTTAAGTTTTAATAGGGGCGCCTGCGTGGTTTCAGCTCAGGTCATGATCTCACCATTTGTGGGTTTGAGCCCCACATCGGGCTCTGTGCTGACAGCTCAGAGCCTGGAGCCTGCTTCGTATTCTGTGTCTCCCTCACTCTCTGCCCGTCCCCCACTCACGCTCTGTCTCTCTCTCTCTCTGTCTCTGTCTCTGTCTCTCTCTCTCTGTCAAAAATAAATCAACATTAATGGGGTTGGAGTTTGTCTTCCCTTTAACCATTTTATTTATTATAATTACTCATGTATTTGAACTTTTTAGCCATCTTATTTTGTGCTCTTTGTCTCACTTTTTCTGTTTTTATTTTGTTTTATTTTGCATTGTTTTGGATTGATTTAGATTTGGAATTTAAAAAATAAAATTTATTCCAGTATTTATTTCTACTTCACTGGTTTGGAAGTTGAAAGCACAGACTCTGGAGCCAGACTGCCTGGATTCAAATCCTAACTTTGCCTGGACTTTTATTCTTAATTAATTAATTAGTTAATTATTTAGAGAAAGAGTGTGAGTGGAGCAGAGGCAGAGGGAGAGAAAGAGAGAGTGTGAGTGAAAGAGAGGCAGAGGAAAAGGGAGAGGCAGAGCCTGATGCAGGGCTTGATCTCACTACCATAAGATCATGACCTGAACTGAAATCAAGAGTCTGACACTTAACCAACTGAGCCACCTAGGTGCCCCTGGATATTTTTTTAATTAGCAATATGTTTTGGATCTTTTCCGTGGCAATACATTTAAATATGTCTTTATTTTTTGAGCTATAATTGAAATACAAAGTTATATTGGTTTCAGGTATACAATATGATTTGATATTTGTATATATTGCAAAATTATTGCCACAATAAATTTAGTTAACATAAGTCACCTTACATAGTTACATAATTTTTTTCTTGTAATGACAGTTTTTAAGATTCTCTTAGCAGCTTTCAACTGAATATAGTTGCCATGCTGTACATGTCAACCTTATTACTTACTTATTTTATAACTGAAAATTTGTACCTTTTGACTCCCTTCACCCATTTCACACACCTTTCACTCCCTGCCTCTGGCAACATCAATCTATTTCTGTATATCCACAAGCTTGGCGTTTTTCTTCTTTCTCTGTCTGACTTATTTCACTTAGCATATCTTATTTCTCTTAGCATAATGCTCTCAAGGTCCACACATGTTGTTGCAAATGGCTAGATTTATTTTTTATGGCTGAATAATATTCCTGTGTGTGTGTGTGTGTGTGTGTGTGTGTGTGTGTGTTGCATTTTCTTTATCCATTCATCTGTCTATGGATGCTTAGGTTTTTTCTATATCTTGACTTTTGTAAATAATGCTGCAGTGAATATGGGGGTACAAATATCTTTTTTTGAGTTAGTGTTTTCATTTTTTTCAGCTAAATACCCAGAGTGGAACTGTGGTTCATATGATAGTTACATTTTTTATTTTTTGAGGAACCTCCATTTTCTGTAGTGGCTGAAAATGATCAAAGGTAAAATAAAGACATTTTAAAAAAAGACATTTTTCAGATCAAAGGTAAAGATGTTTTTAGATGAACAGAATTGATAGAGTTTATCATGAACAGAATCTTCTAAGCAGGTACTCTGGAAAAAATGAAAAATGATGTACACAAAGAAAAAATTGGTTAGTTCTGAATAAATTTTGGCTATTACATCTTTGAATATAGTTTTATCCTGTTATTTTCTGGAAGACCAATAAGATCTTTGTCTTTTCTTTTAGACTCTGAGCCTTGCTTTCATATTTCCAGTCTCCTTTCCTCTATTGCATGCTATCCAATTTCTTCAGAGCAGTCATATAGTCACTGATTCTCTCATGAGCTACTTAACTGTTTCAGTATGGTTTTGTTGTTGTTGCTGATCCCTTTCTCTGTCTTTTTCTCCTTGTAATTTATTATGTTGAATAAACTGGATCATCTATTATTTAGCATGTACCTCCCTTTATTTACTTATTGCCTTTATTTTCTATAAACAAGCTAAATTAATATTGTGTGTTTCATCAGGAAGCATATACTGTCTAGTTGTTTCTCTTTTTGTGATGTTAGCAGCCATTCTTGATTTCATCCTCTAAAAATTACCAAATAATTTAAAAATTATCATTATGAATTCATAGGTTTAAAAATTTTGATGTTTCAGCAGTTATTACAATTATTATTATGGTTACTAGTCTTAAATTTATATTCAAATTGCCCCGTGTGTGATCAGTGGGAGCCTCTTCAGATTGTTTCCTTTTTGATGTGACTAGGAGTCTTTGATGGCTTCTTTGCTCCAGACTCATAGTATACAGTTGAACCTTGATCATGAAGGAGGTTAGGGGTGCCAATCCCCCACCCCACATAGTTGAAATCTGTGTATAACCTATGACTCCCCCCAAAACTTACCTACCAGTAGCCTACTGTTGACTAGAAGCCTTACCAATAACATGAAGAGTCAATTGATATATTTTGTATGTTATATGTATCCACATACTATATTCTCTCAATGAAGTAAGCTAGAGAAAAGAATACGTTGTTAAAAAAGTCATAAAGAAGAGAAAATGCATTTATAGAACTGTACTGTATTTATTGATATCCTGAGTTTATGTTGTCTGTTTACAAGATGAATTGTCTGTCAGCACCTATATCAAAATTGTCTTATATGATACAAAACACTGTAGATATTATACATATTACCAACACTGGACATCAAAAATGAAAAGGTAATTTGAAAAAGAAATTCATATATATTTACAAGTGTAACAATTCATGCATTGATACTGAAAAAGCAGCAATATGACTGCCTCATGTTAGCCTAGTGTAAAGATGTGATTGCTTCATGGTAACCTAACCTATACTTTAATGAATGAATCATTACAGCATTTTTATGGCATATATTATTACAGTCATATTCATAATACAGCATTAGAAACATTGTTACATTAAAAAAGCCACTTACCTGTGATCATGGGCTGATAAGCAGTTTCTCCAATTATGAGAGAGAGGCATACTTGCAGTGACTTAATTATTTAAAAGCAGTGTTATAAAATAGTAAGAAAATTAATGCATTAATTTTATAATAAAGATCACTCACCTATGTAAGGATAGGCAATCTACTTCCATATGAGTCTAGCACAAGATGTCCCATGAGTCAGGGAATGAAGGCAACCACAAGAAGCTAGAAAAGGGAAGGAAGTAGATTCTCCCCTGGAGCTTCCAGAAGAAACACAGCCCTGTCAACATTTTGATTTTTAGCATACCATAACCTATTTTGGATACACCTACTATATTATCTATTATAATACCAGAATAATCATTAAGATACTGGTTAGCCTTGACCATGAAGAAATAGATTGGAACACCTGACAAAATGTTTCACTGAGCAAAAAGATTGGTCATCTTTGGGTAGATGTGTAATATTAAAAGTGAATATGAAATTAAACATCCTATTGCCTTATTGAAATGGGGGACAAAGGGCAGCCACAGGACAGATGGTCAGCTGTGGTGGAGATACCTTTATATTTAAGAGTAAATACAACAGAAAAATGCAGTCACCTTTTCTATTTGTACATTTAACTGAGCTTGTTTGGATCAACTTCATTTCCATCTGAAAGGAAAATGATACAGGAAAATGTATTTAATCACTGTAGGAAAAAGATAGGTCAGTTATAATGGAAGATGTGAGAGATTATAGGCAATGAGCCGTACATAGCAACTATTGCATAATTATGGTAAAGAGTATTTTGATAAGCATCGAAGTATCTTCCTCAGTGACTTGTCTTTGTATTATTTATCTTTATTCATATTTTACTTTTCATTTTTTTAAGTTTATTTATTTTGAGAGAGAGAGAGAGAGAGAGAGAGTGCATGTACGCAAGTAGGAGAGGGGCAGAGAGAGAGGGAGAGAGAGAATCCCAAGTAGGCTCTGCAGTGTCAGCGTGCAGAGCCCAATGTAGGGCTCAGTCCCACGAACCATGAGATCGTGACCTAAGCCTAAATCAAGAGTCAGATGCTTAACTGACTGAGCCATCCAGGTGCCCCTGAAGAAGTTACTTTTATTTTCTTTTTCTTTTTAAGTGTATTTATTTTTGAGAGGGATGTTGGATGAGGATCAGAGAGAGAGGAAGAGAGAGGATCCTAAGCGAGTTCCACACTGTCAGCACAGAGCCTGACGTGGGGGCTCCAACTCATGAACTGTGAGATCATGACGTGAGCTGAAATCAAGAGTTGGACACTTAACCAACTGAGCCACCCCTGAAGAAATTACTTTTAATCTGGGACCTGAAGAATGAGAAGGAGCTAGTCCTACAAAGAGCTATACCAGAGGATCATGGGGATGAAACACCATATGGGAAGTTCTAAGAGATGGGAAATGATGTGACATGATTTATAGGTTAAAAGGGTCTTGGCTTGAGATGAGCTCTTAATAGAAGGGCCTTGTTATCCATTTTTAAGTGATCATATATTATTCTAGTATAGTTAGAAACCACTGGGAAAAAATACCATAGGCAAGTAGAGAATGTCAAACATTGATCTGCCTCAGATGTATCTGATGGTGGGGTTAACAATACAAATTCCCAAGGCCTACTCTTAAAGATTCTGATTCACTTGGTCTGGTCTGGTTTCTGAAATTGATACATGCAACAGCCTCTCTAGGTGATTCTAACTGAACACTTAAATTGTAGACCCAATGATTTAATGATTTAATGTGTTTTCTTTGTCACAGACCTTACAACATACACGTGGATTATTCTCTAAACTCTGTTTTCTTCCTTTCTAATGTGCATTATTTTCAGCTTATCACTTATCTCTACTGTTTATCTACAGTTTTTCTTTTTATAGTTTATTTTACTTATCTCCCCCCAGTATGGGAAAACAAATTTTGTTTGTTTTCTGGTTCTTTTTCTTTTCAGGTTTGGAGACCCGGTATGATACAAAGACATTACCTCCAGAAGAATATATTTTTGAAATAAATTTGTACAAATGGAAGACAAAGGAAAGAAAATGCTTCATTCTGAGAGTTCCATTATCCAAAATAGCAGAAGAACAAAGTCAACATTGAGGAACAATAAGAACGTCAAGAAGAATATTTCAGCCAAATGAAAATCATCATGAATATGTAGCTACTCACAGAGATATATCCCTTACCCTACATCACAGAATTCCTAATAGAGAAAACATTTATTAACGTAAGGAATGTGGGAAGATCTTTAATTATGGCTCAGACCTAATCAATAATGGAAGAATTTATACTAGTGAGAAGCTGTATGCATGTAAAGAATGTGAGAAGGCCTTTACGCTTTGTGACAACTCACTCAACATCTGAAAAATAATAGAGTGAAACCCTATAAATGTCTAGAATGCGGGAAGGCTTTTAGTTTTGGCATAGGTCTTTGAGTATGCCAAAATACTCATACTGGTGAGAAACCCTATGAATGTAAGGAATGTGGAAAGACTTTTAGTTTGGGCAAGTATGTAAGAATACACCAGAAAACTCATACTAGTGAAAACTCTATGAATGTAAGGAATATGAAAATCATTTATATTGCATCAACAATTTAGTCGACATAAAAAATTCACAAAGGTGAGAAATCTTTGAATGTAAGGAATGTAGGAAAGCCTTCATTCACACCTGAAAGGTCATCAGAGTATTCATACTAGTGAGGAGCCCTATGAATATAAGAAATGTTTGGCAAGGCCTTAGACAGAATTCAACTTAACCATTATCAGAGAATGCACACTAAAGAGAAACCCTACAAATATAAGGAATGTGAGAAGGTCTGTAGATGGAGTTCAACATTTAATCAACATAAAAAATGCATATTAAGGAGAAATTCTGAATTGAAGGTATGTGGAAAGTCCTTTCAACTTCATTGAATCCTTACTTATCAGATCTTTCACAATGCTGAAAAAACAATCCTATGAAGTGAGGAGTGATGTGGGAAGGCATTTTATTTTATTTTATTTTTTTTTTATTTTTTTTTTTTAAATTTTTTTTTTTCAACGTTTTTTATTTTTATTTTTGGGACAGAGAGAGACAGAGCATGAACGGGGGAGGGGCAGAGAGAGAGGGAGACACAGAATCGGAAACAGGCTCCAGGCTCCGAGCCATCAGCCCAGAGCCTGACGCGGGGCTCGAACTCACGGACCGCGAGATCGTGACCTGGCTGAAGTCGGACGCTTAACCGACTGCGCCACCCAGGCGCCCCAAGGCATTTTAGATAAAATGAGCATCATTGAATGTACACTAAGGAGAAACTGTGAATGTAAAGAATGTGGGATGCCTTCAGATTTTGTTTATACCTTATTGAATGAACATCATAGAATTTATAATGGTGAAAAACTCTAAAAAAGGTGAGGAATGTATGAAGGCCCAATATTCATGCCACTATCAAATCTGAGAATTTGTACCCTTATTGAGTTTATATAAAAGTACTTTTTCCTTTACTGCATTCTTCATAGAATATTAATACTAGGGGAAAATGTTTAGGAAACCCTTTTCTGGGGGGTCATTCTTAGAATTTATTTGTCATAAAAGATTTCATACCAGGTATCTTAATTTATTGAATATAAAAAAGACCTAGAATCACTCAATTCCTGTTGGATGTCAGCAAATTCACTCTAGAGAAGAATTTCTTATTCTGTCAGTTGTGGAACTGAAGGAAAGCCTTTAGTCACAGCACATACTTAGCTGATCATCATCTTCAAGATATGTAACAATATACTTATTAGCTCTGTGCCTCAGTTATAAAATGGTGAAGTTAATACCTATCTAATAGTGTTTTTTTGTGAGGATTAGTAGCTGTTAACCCTTGTAAGATTATTTGGCAAATAAAGATTAGCTACTGTTCTTCTGGTGATAATCAATAGCATAACTATTAGTGAATTCTTCTGAAAGACCATATTGGTAATGAACTTAGTAAGCCTCCAATCACAACCCATCTCCTATTGAACTTGAGATCATTGATTCTGAATAAAGTACAGTAGAATATAAAGAAGCTGGGGGTGCCTGGCTGGCTCAGTTAGAAGAACACGTGACTCTTGATCTTGGGGTCATGGGTTTGAGCCCCACATTGGGTGTACAGATTACTAAACAGACTTAAAAAAGAAAAAAGAACATGTGAGATAACTTCATTCCTAAGTTGCATCAGGAAATTAATGCTGGAATAAATACTCTGGAATTAGTGGCTATCAATATACATTGAGAATATAGCTAGTTTGCTGAAGAAGTAGAAAAGGATATGATGCAGTTTGTGGTTAGGTCCAAATAACAGATGTTCTATAATCTACACTCTTTTCTTAGAATTCAAAATTTATTAGAAATTATTAAAAGGATAACAGGGAGAAAACTGTCCACAAAACTTCCCCATCTTGTCATTATGAAAACTTCCAAACATACAGGGAAGTTGAAAAAGTACAATGAAAAAAAAAAAAAGTACAATGAATGTGCTTTTACTACCCTACACACTCCCACCTGTTTAAAACCTACCTGTAGGCAGGTTTACTACCCTACACACTCCCACCCTGTTTAAAAGCTAACAGTTTGTCATTTTTGCTTTATCTTCCTATAATTTTCTATATAGCCAGAATACAGTCACATCTTCTAAAATATATAAGGTGATGCCATGTTCAAATTTTCCTAGGTGTCCCAAGATTGACTTCAATAGCTATTTATTTTTCTTTTTATCTAGAGTCAATTCTAGGTTCATAAGTTACATTTAGTTGATATGTCTCTTTTAGTCTAGTTTAGTTCTCTACCTTTACTCCTTTTTTTCCACGATGTTGGCTTTTTCTTCTTAGAGTCCGTGTAGTTATCTTGTAGGGTGTTCCATATTTTGGATTGTTGTGCTTGTTTCCTAATGTTGTCATTTAACTTATTCTGCCATCTACACTGGAAATTAAGTGTAGAGAGAAGATTGAATTTGTGTTAAACAATTTTGTAAGAATATTTAATAAATTATGTATTTTGCATTGTCATACATCAAGAGGCACATATTGATATCATGAGGCCAAATTTGGTCAAATGGTTAAGGTGATGACGGTCAAATCTCTCCATTTTAAAGGTTGTTTTGTATCCTTACAATTAGGAAGTAATCTGTGAAGTGATTCTAAACCCCATCTTGGAAATTTATATTTTATTTGTTTGATTCAAAGTGAAGACCAGAGTTGAAATAGTTCATTCAGATATGAGCGATAATGAGTTGCTATATATTAAAACCTGTAGGAGGTGATCAAAGTCATCTTTGGAAGGTCATCTTGTGGGAAATTAGTACTCTTTAATAAATGCAGGAAATGAAGAATTAGGGCCAGAACTTTGCTTTGCTTAATAGTCACTATCTAACAATTGATAATTGTCCCACAAGATTACACTTATAATCCTAGTTCTTTTTTTTTTTTTAATTTTTTCATTTATTTATTTTTGAGAGACAGAGAGCACAAGTGGGGAGGGGCAGAGAGAGTAGGAGACAGAATCCAAAGCAGGCTCGAACTCACAAACAGAGATCATGACCTGAGCTGAAGTTGGACGCTTAACCGACTGAGCCACCCAGGCGCTCCTATAATCCTAGTTCTAATACAGTGTCTGTCACATAGTGGAGAGTTGATAAAACTGTTGAAGCAATCCAAACCTAAGAAACTAGAAAAAGAACAAATTAACCTGAATCCAGCAGAAGGAAACTGCTTATACAGTTAGAAGTTGATGAAGGAAGAGTAAAACATATCTAATTTATTTCCTGTGGAAAGAACACCAATCTAAACTAGACTTATAAATCTGATCACTATAAAGATGAGAAATACAATGGTATTAATAAGGTGGTATACATATACTTACGGAGAGTTTTAAAATAACATGGTAATACCATATATTTAAAATAATTTTTTTCAAAATTGGCTCAAAGTAGAAATTGGCCTGATCTAATAAATGTAGTGGGAAAAGGAAAGTTTGGTCCAAGATCTCTCTTTTTAAAAAATACTTAAATAAATCACCAGGTAAAAACTGAAGAGATAATCTGTAAAAGAATTTTACAAACTAATTCTATAAGACTAACAGTCTGAAACAATTCTGGATGAGGATAGTTTCTAAAAAAAATCTAATTTATGAATATGAATACAAATACTCTAAGGAAAACATTAGCAAAGAAACCAGGCACGGAGGAAATCATGGTTTGAGAGCAGAACTTTGTTTTGCTTATCAGTCACTATTTAGAAATTTATATAATTGTGCCAATGATTGCAGTCTATTCCCAGCTTCTTAAGCAAGATGTATCCAAACTCAAGAAGTTTAAAAAAGAGCCAATATCAGTTAAGATAAAATTAGTATATTCCACCCTGTCTCATCCACTGAATGCTATTAAAATTCTAGACAGAATAGATGTACAGCTATCAGAGAAAACGGAAACTAAATTTTAGTAACTAGAGAAGGAAACAAGAATTTGGAAGTTTGACCAATCTGGTGGTTAAGTTTTCTGGCCTGGACTAAAACACAATTTGAATCCCAGAACTGTGTACCAAGGCTGAAATAGAAAGAGCTCGAGAGAGGCTCTCTGGTTGGATAAGTGGGAGGAAGAGGATTTTGTGGGGTAGATAATGTGTAAGAAATTAATGTTGCTGTTCTCTTTCAGATCTCACCTCTGGCAAACACTAGTCCTGAAAGCTGCAATCATGAATAGGTGGTGATTGTAGCAGCTGCCAGCAAGTACTTAAACCCTGAGAAAGGGAAATACTACCTTATTAGTTTTGAATCCTACCTTATTAGTTTTGAATAGAGTAGAGGAAATCTCATTACTTTTTTCTCTTTATACACCTACTGTTTGGCACTGGAGGAGACCCTAGTTGTGGGAAGGGCACAGCAGAATAGGAAAAGTAAAGGGGAACCTGGCTGACTCTGTCAGTAGAGAATGCAACTCTCGATATTTGGGTCATGAGTTCAAGCCTCAGGTTGGCTGTGGAGCCTACTTAAAAAAAGAAAATAAAAGAAAAGAAAACTAAAGCCTTTTAGATCTAACTGGATTAGGAATGGGACCTCTGGGAACTAAAGAGTCCTGGGAAGATAGAGGAGAGGAGGCAACTCAAGTCAGGGGTCCCATATGGTATATGGGCTTGAGGGAAGCACTCTCAAGCTGTACGTGTGTAGATCTGACCCTAGGCAGCATACCAAAGGCCTTGAGAACTGAATCAGAAGGTAGATCATTATCTGGGTCCCCAAATGGGTACTGAGTGAAGCACACATAAGATAAAGCATAACAACACTACAAATGCATCAAAAACTGAACTGACATTGGAGCCTCAGGGCACAGAAAGTGATTTGGAACATGCACGCTGAATGTAAATAAACTGCCAGCTAAAACAAACCAAAACTATCAAATTCCATAGGATTTAAGCTAGACCCAGAGAGTCAAATTATTCAAAATGCGTAAGAAACAGGGGCGCCTGGGTGGCTCAGTTGGTTAAGTGTCTGACAATTGATCTCAGTTCAGGTCTTGATCTTGGGGTTGTGAGTTCGAGCCCCACATTGGGGCTCCACACTGGGCATGAAGCCTACTTAAAAAAAAAATGTCTGGGGCACCTGGGTGGCTCAGTCGGTTAAGTGTCCAACTTCAGGTCACCATCTGGAGGTGAGTTTGAGCCCACGTCAGGCTCTGTGCTGACAGCTCACAGCCTAGAGCCTGCTTTGGTCTCTGGGTCTCCCTCTCCCTCTGCCCCTCCCCCATTCATGCTCTGTCTCTCTGAACAATAAACATTATTTTTAAAAAATTAAAAAAAGAGAAAAAACATCCAAGAAACAAAGTATTCTGTATACAAATAATGAGAAAATTCCAAGTCACAATGGGGAAAAAAGACCCCAACAAAATTACCAAAATTACCAAAGACTTTTAAACAGCTATGAAAACCATATTCCAAGAAGTGAAGGTGAACACTCTGGAAAGAATGACTAAGCATTCTTTAGAAGCTAGAAGCTAGAAATAGAATCTAGAAGAAAAGAACCAAAAGGAAATTTTAGAACTGAAAAATGATAATAAAAATGAAAACTTACTTGATGGGCTCAATAACAAAATGGAGGAAACAAAAGATTTAGTGAATATGAACATAGATCAATAAAAATTATCAAATATAAAAGATTTAAAAAATTTAACAAACTCTGGGACCTAAGGGACAATACCAAAAGTTTTAACACTGTGTCATTTGAATTGTGGAAGGAGAGAAGAAATTTCCATGAAGAGAAAATATTTAAAGAATAATGGCCAAAAACCTATCAAATTTGGCAAAAAATATAAACTTACAGATTCAAGAAAGAATGTACAGGCATGCCTTGGGATACTGTGGGTTTGATTCCAGACTACGACAATAAAGTATATCACAATAAAGAGAGTCAAGTGAAGTTTTTGTTTTCCCAGTTCATATAAAATGTTTATAGTGTAAATATGTTTACACTATACTATGGTATGTTGTGTGCAATATAGCATTATGTAAAAAAATATACATACCTTGAAGAACACTTTATCACTAAAAAATGCTAATCATCTGAGCTTTCAGTGAGTCATAATCACTGATCACACATCACCACAACAAATAATGAAAATTTTGATGTATTGCAAGAATTACCAAAATATAACACAGAGACACAAAGTGAGCAAATATTGTTGGAAAACTGGCACCAATAGACTTGCTCCAGAAATGAATGCCTGATCTGCAAAGTGCAATAAAATGAGGTATGCCTATAATCCCACAAAAAGTATAAACTAAAAAGAAATCTTTGCTGAGACAGACCATAATTGAACAGCTGAGAATCCAAGGGGAAAAAAAAATCTTGAAAGCGTCCAAAGAAAATTGACATATTATATATAGGAGAATACCTTTAATAACTGAGTTTCTCATCAGAAAGTATGAATGCCATGGGTAGTAGAACAACATTTTTTTTTTTTTTTTTTTTTTTTTATTTTTGGGACAGAGAGAGACAGAGCATGAACGGGGGAGGGTCAGAGAGAGAGGGAGACACAGAATCGGAAACAGGCTCCAGGCTCTGAGCCATCAGCCCAGAGCCTGACGCGGGGCTCGAACTCACGGACCGCGAGATCGTGACCTGGGTGAAGTCGGACGCTTAACCAACTGCGCCACCCAGGCGCCCCGTAGAACAACATTTTTAAAGTGCTTTAAGGAAAGCACTGTCAATCTCAAATTCTACTCCGTGAAAATAACTTTTTGGAATGGAGGATAAAGAAAGATATTCTCAGATAAAGAAAACTGAGATGATTCACTACCTGCAGACTTGCTCTAAAAGAAATGCAAATGAAGTTCTTGAGGTGGATGACAAATGATGCCAAAGGGAAAACTAAAACTCCCCTTGAAAGAGAGACTAAAAGGACATATATGGTGATAAGACTTCGACATTCAACATGAAGTGGTAAAACAGTAATTTAAAAAGTATACAGTGGATCATTTATTATGTATATTATAATTCCCATGGCAACTACTAAAGACAATAATCAGAGAAATAGTAAAAAACTAAATAGATAAATTAAAATGGAATAATAAAATATAATAAAATGAAACTAAAGAAGGCAAGAAAGGGAAAGAGGAAGTAAAAATAGGGAAGAAACAAAAAAAGGATCTAAAACCAAATCTCTGAAAAAAAAATAAAAAAATAAAACCAAATCTGTGAATATGTAAATTAAATCTAAAAGGTTTAAAATCAGTCATTAAAAGATCATCAGATTGGATTTTAAAAAACCCCAACTATATGTTGTCTATAATAAAGTGGCTTTTTAAAAATAATGTTTATTTGTTTTGAGGGGGAAGGGCAGAGAGAGAGGGAGAGAGAGAATCCCAGGCAGGCTCTATGTTGTCAGCACAGAGCCTGATGTGGGGCTTGATCTCATGAACAGTGAGATCATGCCTTAAGCTGAAATCAAGAGTCAGAGGCTTAACCAATGAGCCACCAAGCCTCCCCAGGGTACATTTTTAATCACTGAAAGGAAGAATTCCAAATTCCAAATCCTACAACTGAGGGCGGGTGGAGTATCATTCAAGAATAAAGGGAACTAATATCATTAGTCATTAGGAAAATGCAAATCAAAACCACAATGAGATACCACTTTACAAACAACTGAGATGGCTATAATTTAAAAAAAAAAAAAAGAAAATAATTGATGGCAAAGATGTGGAGAAATCCTTGTGGTGAAGCTGCTATAGAAAACATTATGGTTAGGCACCTGACTCTTGGTTTCGCTCAGGTCATAATTTCACAGTTTGGGGAGCTCAAGCCCCATGTCAGGTTTTACGCTGGCAGCATGGAGCCTGCTTGGGATTCTCTCTCTCTCTCCCTCTCTCTCTGCCCCTCCTCTACTCTCTGTCTCTCTCAAAAATAAATAAACTTAAAAAACAAAAGAAAACATTATGGCAGTTCCTCCAAAAAATGAATATATAATTATCATATAATACAACAATTCCAAATGAAAGTAGAGACTGGAGCAGATATTTGTATAACAGTATTCATGGCAGCATTATTCACACTAGCTAAAAGGTAGAAGTAACCCAAATGTCCATTGCTGGATGAATGGAAAAATAAAATGTGGTATACACATACAATGGAATGTTATTTGGCCTTTAGTAGCAATTAAGTTCTGACATATGCTACAACATGGATGAAGCTCGAAGATTTTATGCTAGGTGAAACAAACCAGGCACAAAGGACAAATATATGATTCTACTATATGAGCTACCTGGAACAGTCAAGTTTATAGAGACAGAAAGTAGAGTAGAAGTTACCACTGGCTGGGAGGAAGTAGTAATGTGGAGTTAATGTTTAATGGGTACCAAATTTCAGTTAGGGATGATGAAATATTGGAGATGGATAGTGGAGATGGTTGCAAAACAGCGTGAATGTACTTAATGCTGTTGAATTGTACATTTAAAAATTGTTAAAATGGTAAATTTTATAGTAAGATATTTTACCACAATTAAAACATTTTAAATACATGCTAAGAAACACACTTCAGATGTAAAGATATAGGCAAGTTGAAAGTAATAGAAAAGGATATATCATGCAAATATTAATCAAAGAAAACTAGGAATGGCTATATTAATATAAGAAAAAGTGGTCTTTAGACCAAAGAAAATTATTAGAGACAGGGAAATTATATAATGTTAAAGTGGACAACCCACCAAGAAGATACAACAATTCATAAATATTTATGCACCAATCAGGGGAGTTGCAAAACATGTGAAGAAAAAACATATAGAAATGAAAAGAAAAATAGAAAAATTTACAATTGTAGTTGAATACTTCAACATCTCTCTCTCTCTCTCTCAAGAATTGTTGGAACTAGACAGAAAATCAGCAAGGACACCAAAGAACTCAATATCAGCAACCAAGAATATATAATTGACGGGTATAGACCACTCAGTCCCAAAATATAAGAAAACACATTCTTTTCAAGTACTTCTAAAACATATATCCAAACCAGCTTTATCCTGGGCCTAAAGCAAATGTCAACAAATGTAAAAGAATTAAAATCATACAGAATGAGTTACTTGAATGCAATATATTCAAAGTAGAAATCAGTACAGAAAGATAACAGAAAAATCTACAAACACTTGGAAACTAAACATACTTCTAAATAATCCATGGGGCAAGGAGGAAGTCTCAAAAATACGTTGAACTGATTATGGTTTTGGGAACTTAATTCTGGAAATAATTACTACACATATAAATTAGTACATGATAAAAACCAAACTTTATTGTAGTGAATGATAACCAAGGATGTGTATCTGAATTTCAAAATTGAGATGTTAATGAAAAGTGGCATTTTCTTTTTTTTTTTTTTATTTTTTTTAATGTTTATTTATTTTTGAGACAGAGAGAGACAGAGCATGAATGGGGGAAGGTCAGAGAGAGAGGGAGACACAGAATCCCAAGCAGGCTCCAGGCTCTGAGCTGTCAGCACACAGCCCGACGTGGGGCTCGAACTCACAGACCGTGAGATCATCACCTGAGCTGACATCGGAAGCTTAACCGACTAAGCCACCCTGGCGCAAAAAAGCAGCATTTTCGTCAAAAAGAATACTCTCTATTAATAAATAATTGAATTGAACCATATGCAATTTAAAAATACTGCTTTGGGGAGTACTGATGCATAGGGGCACTTGTACCCCAATGTTTATAGCAGCACTCTCAACAATAGCCAAATTATGGAAAGAGCCTAAATGTCCATCAACTGATGAATGGATAAAGAAATTGTGGTTTATATACACAATGGAGTACTACAGGGCAGTGAGAAAGAACGAAATATGGCCCTTTGTAGCAATGTGGATGGAACTGGAAAGTGTGATGCTAAGTGAAATAAGCCATACAGAGAAAGACAGATACCATATGGTTTCACTCTTATGTGGATCCTGAGAAACTTAACAGAAACCCATGGGGGAGGGGAAGGAAGAAAAAAAAAGAGGTTTGAGTGGGAGAGAGCCAAAGCATAAGAGACTCTTAAAAACTGAGAACAAACTGAGGGTTGATGGGGTGTGGGAGGGAGGGGAGGGTGGGTGATGGGTAGTGAGGAGGGCACCTTTTGGGATGAGCACTGGGTGTTGTATGGAAACCATTTTGACAAGAAATTTCATATATTGAAAAAAAAAATAAACATACTGCTTTGGCTATTTAATTTTATTCTAAGTAAATAAAAAATCAAAATTATTCATAGAAAAAAGACATTGAACTGAATGAAAATAAAACTGAATGAAAATTTAAAAAACAGTGAATCAAAATTTGTAGAAGGCAAATAAAGCAGGGATGAAAGAAAAATTTATAGCACTAAGTGCACATATTAGAAAAGAGGAAAATTCTCAAATTATTAACCTAACATCCCACCACAGGACCTAGAAAAGAAAGCCAAAATAATGCAAAACAAGCAGCTGAAAGAAAAAATCAAGAACAGAAATCAATGAAATTGAAAACATTAAAACAATACGAAAAAAATCCCCAAGATAAAGAGCTGGTTCTTTGGGAAGATCAATAAAATTGACAAACCTATAGAAAGACCACCACCACCACCAACAACAAAACCTCAAGGACACAGATTACTGATATCCAGATGAAATAAGAGATATCACTACTTTGAAGACATCAAAAGGATGATAATGAAAATACAAACAATTCTACACACATAAATTTGACACCTTAGATGAACTAAAGAACTTACTTGAATCACAAAACTACCACAACAAAGCCAATATAAAATAGATAATGTGGGTAAAAAAAAAAGAAAGAAATAGATAATGTGAACAGCCAAAATACTATTAAGGAAATTTAATCTATGATCTATTCCCCAAAAAGAAACCTCCAGGGTCAGATAATTTCATTTGAGAATTTTACCAAATATTTAAAGAACACAATCTTCCAGCAAACAGAATACTAGTATTAACTTGACACCAAAGACACAAACAGTATAAAAGAAGAAATACACAGTCCACTATACATTATGAATATAGACATAAAAAAAATCTTTTTAAAAATTAGCAAAGAGAATTCAATAATATATAAAAAGAATTTTGGGGCACCTGAGTGGCTCAGTCAGTTAAGCGTCCGACTTTGGCTCAGGTCATGATCTCATGGTTCGTGGTTTGAGCCCCACCTCTGTGCTAACAACTCAGAGCCTCGAGCTTGTTTCAGATTCTGTATCTCCCTCTCTCTTTGCCCCTCCCCAACTTGTGCTCTGTCTCTCGCTCACTCACTCTCAAAAATAAACATTAAAAAAATTTAATAATAAAAAAAGAATTTTACACGAGCAAGTGGGGTTCAATGCTGGTTCAATATTTGAAAATCAATCAAGGTAATTCACCATTTCAACAAACTAAGGAAAAAAAAATCAACACAATCAAATCAACTGATATAGAACAAACATTTGACTGAATTCAACTCTGACTCATGATAAAAACTCAGAAAAACAGGAATAGAGGGAAACTTCTTCAAATTGATTAAAAACAGTAAGTCTGTGAATAACTTACAGCTAATATTATACTTAATGGTGTAATAGTAAGTCTTTTCCCCTGACAATCAGGAAGCAAGAATTTCTGCTTTCACTATTCTTAACATAATCTTTAAATTCTTGTGCATGCAGTAGGGCGAAGAAAGGCAATAAGAGGTATACAGATAGGGAGAAAAAACTGTCCTATTTATAGATAACATGATTGTCTATGTAGAAAACCTTAAGTCATTAGATTTCTAGAACCAATAAGTGAGTTCAGAAAAGTCACAAAGAAGACAAACATATGAAAAGCAGTTGTATTTCTATATATTGGGAATGGACATGCAGACATTGAAATTAAAAAGTACACAATATTTATAATCACTCAAAAATATATGGTATAAAACAAAACATATATAGGACTTCTATGCTGAAAACTAAACAATACTGATGTAATTAATAAAAGACTAAAATATATAGACTCAGCGTGTTCATGGATTGGAAGGTCAAACACAGTAAAGATGTCAATTTACTCCAAATTGATATGCAGATTTAAATGCAATTCCTATCCAAATCCCAGCAAGAATTTTTGTAAATGTATTATTGTTGCTGTAACAAATGGCTTTAAACACAAATTTATTATCTTATAGTTTTGTATGTTAGAAGTCCAACATGGGTCTCACTGGGCTAAAAGCGAGGTGTGGGTAGGCTGCATTCAATTATGGCCTTTTGGAGGCTCAAATGGGACCTTCTTCTATCTTTTCCTCTATCCTCCTTCCTCCCCCTCCTTCTTCCCCTTCTTCACTTCTCCCTCTTCTCCTTCTTCTAGTTCTAATTTCTAGAGGCTGCCTGTCTTTGGTTCATGGTCCTCTTTCTCCATCTTCAAAGCAGGCAACAATAGGTAGATTCCTTCTCAAAATGCATCATTCTGACATCTTCTGTCTCTCTCTTCTATCTTTAAGATCTTTGTGATTATATCGTGCCCATGTGAATAATCAAGACTAATTTATTTAAAGATATGTGGTTAGCAACCTTGATTCTATCTGCAATCTTAAATCCCCTTGCTCAGTAAACCTGGAAATTCACGTGTTCCAGGGATTAGGATGTCGATATATTTGTGGGGCCATTACTTTGCTATCATAGCAAATACAGACCAGATTACTCTTTTTTTTTTTTAAGACCATGTTACTCTAAAATTTAAATGGAAGACATATGAGCTAGAATATGTAAAGTTATTTTGATAAAGAATAATAAAGTGGGAGGAATCACTCTACCCAACATCAAGACTTATAGTATAGATACAATAATAAAGACAATGTGGTATTAGCAGAAACTGACCCTTGGATCAATGGAACAAAGCAAAGAAACAGAACTACATTCACATAAACCTGTCCAGCTGATTTCTGAGGTACAAAACAAATTCAGTGGAGGAAAGACAGCTTTTTCAACAAATGGTGCTGGAGCAATTGGGCACTACAGTCAAACAAAATAAAAAATCGACTACCTAAGGCTTATGCTTTATAACTCAATATTTTAATCATATATGATCACAATCATATAACACAAATTAGTTCAAAATGGACTGCATAACATAAAACTATAAAACTTTCAGAAAAAAAAATGAAAAATTTAGGGGATTTAGAGCTAGGCAAAGAGATCTTAGAGTTGATACCAAAGTATGATTCATAAGAGAAATTTGATAAATTAGACCTCATCAAGTAAAAATCTCTTGCTCTGCAAAAGACTTTGTTAAGAAGATGAAAAGACAACCTACCCACCAGGAGAAAATCCTTGCAAGTCACTTATCTCACTAAGTATTAATACACACACACACACACACACACACACACACACACACACACGCATTCAATAGTAAAAACTTCCACATAATCTAATTGGAAAACAGACTAAAGATGTAAACAGATATCCCACTAAAGTAATTATATGGATGGTCAATAAACACGCAAGAAGTCAGTGGTCCCAAGCAAGTTCAAAACCCAGTGGAGCAAATTCCATTAGTTTTCAAAGGCTAGGAGTAATCTCCTGTGTCCTGAGACTCTACCCTCCAGGTTGTGTCTCTGCCCTCTATGTCTATGGCTACAGTCATTCTTCCTTTTACTTGAAGTGTAGCACATGTTTACAGTTGATTATCAGCCCATTTCCTCCCTGTAGAATTTTGGAAATCTGATAGCCTTCTGTTATTTCATTCTGTCTCTGTTGTTTTCAGTCCAAGCCAGCAGTGTTTCTGCTGATATCACATTTGTAAAGACCTTGTGGGTCTCCTCTGTTTGTCATAGAGATCCACACAATTAGACAAGAGGGTCCTCCATGCATCACTGTTGGGCAACCATTTCCATTTGTTTCTACTGAGATGATTGATTGGATCCATGAGTCACATACTTAATCTCTTCAACTAAAATTGTCCAAGCACTCTCTCCAGAGCAAGCTTTCTCCAGTGAACTCTTAATTTCAACATCCTTTGCAGTTTGCATAGGCTGAGAATTCCCCCAAATAATCAGACTTTGATTCCTTTTTGCATAATAGTTCCTTCCTAAATTTCTCTTTCCTTTTATATTTTATAATAAGCAGCAAGAAAACACCAGGCCCCACCTTCAACATTTCCCTTGGAAATTTCCTCAGCCAAGTATTCAAATCCATCACCTACAAGTTTGCTTTTCACACAACTATAAACCACAATTCAGTCACGTTTTTGGCCACTATGTAAGAATGATCTTTCCACCAATTTCCAATATTAACATTTCTTTTGAGCCCTTACCAGAAGTACCATTATATGTTAATATTTCTAATAATATTCTGTTCATGACACATGTATCCTCAAACAAAATAGCTTTCTCAATCCTGCTATTTCCTGAGCCTGCACCTTACCATCCCTAACAATCTGTTTAAGGTAATCTAGGCTTTTCTATCATATGGCTTAAAATTCTTCCAGCCTCTACCCATTATCCAAACCCACTTCCACATTTTTAGGTGTTTGTTTTAGCAGAGCCCCATTCCCTGGTACCAAAATTTGTTAGTTTTCTGTGGCTGCCATAAAAGTCACCATAAATCTGGTGGTTAAAACAACAAAAATACAATATATTTATGAAGTGGCACATTTATAAAATTAAATTTAGTGGATATGATTTCAAATGGAAGTTAAAAATTATAAATTTAAAAACAGAAAAATCATACAGAAAATGGCATCTGCCATTACTTTGAATTTTTGCAGAGACACTTCAAGTAGGGTAACTTTTTACAGCCAAACATTTGCATAATATCTTTTTTGCCCCTTCCCTCTTCAGCTGAGATATATTATATCCCAGAGATTTGCATGAGGAGGGATTAATATAGGATTGGGAATAAGGAAAGTTTAAAATGTGACATATAGATTTAGGATATTTGCTGTTTGTCCTCGGATGACAAAGGAGTCTGGGACTGGCCTACTCATTTTAAAAAATTTCATTACAATGAATACAGTAGCAATGTATCTCTTCTAATAACACCCCATTCCATCTCCCCCTATAAGTGACATATATTTTGGTGGGTATAGTAACTATGATAGGAGTAGAAATTGGGGAGATCTTGGGAAATAGCTAAGAGCATAAATATGTAGAGATTCTCACGGATTACTATCCAAATACTTTTATGACTTGTTTATATAACCTCCTATACTGGAAGTTCTTTTAGGTAAGAAAACAGCCTAATCATCTGTGAGTTCATAATTGTACTTTTAAGCTTAGCCATTTAAAACAGTCTGTTAGTACACCAGAATTTCTCGTACATCATACACAAGACCTATAAAACATGAATATTATGTACTATGTATAAAAATAAACTAAGAATATGCATACAATGCTCTACTGCAAATAAAACATGGCTATTTCATAATATAATCAGTAAATCAAGAGGCAGGATAGCACATGTAGGGATGCCAGATAAATTATATTTTTGTGACAGCCACAGAAATACATATGAGAGACGAAACAAAGGAGAGTAGAATATCCAAGAAAAAGTGACTCACAGTCCCAACATCTTTGGTTGGTTGAGGTTAGAACAGATTCAGTTATACCACACCTCCCTAATCATTAAATATCCAGGAAAAAGGGTAGATTTGCATCCTACGTCTTGAGTATAATTCTTGTTAGTTGCCATTGTTAACATATAATAAATAGTATTAATTCATATACAAATATAGATTTATTCAAATGAAACTATTACCAGGTTCTCATGGTTATGAATATGGACCCTGTAATCTTACCTACTTATTTTTAGTACGTTCATCCTACCCTCAAAAAAAACCCACAAAACGAAACAAATCCTCTAAACGTAAATAGTTACTAGTAAAGGCTGAATTTCACAAAGTTCTGTCTGGTCAGACAAGGCACTATAATTTTTAGACCCTTTGAAGTCTAAATATTTGTCATGTCTGAATTTCCTCATTACCCACTGTCGTTTTTTGTTTTTCTCTCTCAAATTATCTACAAGCCCTGGACAAGCAGGTTTCCATTTACTATCCACTGGCAACTGCTGTCCCTTTCTGTAAGGCAGAGGGCCCAAATTGGGGGCGGGGGGTAAGCTTATTTAAATTTTAAATGCATTTTATTATACACAGTAACAATATATGTAGTAAACGTATGTTACAAATAATCAAGGGCCTTCAGTAAAACTGTTCAAGGTGCTGTTGAACTTACTATTTTCATAGAAAAGATGCTATAGACATTAGTGTTTTAGCAGATTTCCAATTCTAAAACATCAATATCTCTCCAGTGATTTTTCCATTGGGAATTGAGACCCACACTTCCTGAGATAAATATATAAAAGGCTTAGTTGTGTGTGTGTGTGTGTGTGTGTGTGTGTGTGTATTTCACAATTCTGTCTAATGTGACTTATATTCCCAAGTTTTACTCATCTTTGTCATTTCTTAACCTCCCTTTCTCTAGTATGAATTCTATGGTGTTAAATAAGGTGTACGCTATGGCTAAAAGTATTCCTATAATCATGACAACTATAGGATTCGTTCCGATATGAATTCTCTAGCTTTGTGTAATTTAAGCCATAGCGAGTCTTTCTAGATTTGTTACATTCAGATATTCATGACTAACAGTCTTCTTACAATTACAATATTATATGGATTTTTTAAAGTAAAATTCTCTAGTTGAATGACTGCTAAAGACCTTTCTCCACATTGCTTACAATCAGAGCTGTTACTTTCCAAAGTTAATCACCTCATATTAAGAAAGGTCTGAGATGTTTGGCAGTATCTACCATAGCTGAAAAAAACTTACATACACCCTTGGACTGAGTAATTCATCTCACTATAAGATCTACAGAAATATACATACACACATACACAGAATATTTACAGCATTTAGAGCAGTATTTTTATTACAACACAAATTTATAAAAATACAAACATCCATCAAGAGGATAAATAGTGGTATATTCTTAAAATGGAAGAGTATGCACAATGAAAATGAATACATTACTGCCACATGCAATAATGTATGAATCTTAAAAATGTTGAGACAAGACACAAAATAATTCATGATATATGATAAAACATAAAATTTAGACATGCAAAGACTGCTTCATGATGTTATAAGCCAGGGACATGGTAATCTTTGGGGAAATGACAGTTATTCTTTATTCCAGAGCACAAGGAGAAATATATTTCATATTTTCTTTCTTTTATGGAGACTGATATTATAACCATTTTGTATCTTGCCTCTGCATATATTATGTAAGCACTTTAAAAAAATAATCTAAGTGAACAGAACTTGAAAACTTAAAAAATTAGCTTCATTTCTGATAAAGTTCGATAACAATGATCATATCCATTACATGTGCTAGTAAACAGCAGACAGTTCTGTGGTTGGTACTTTAACTATTATTACATTTGTGATTAAAATTACCTTATTAAAATGTTTTAGCATGCTTTTTTTCCTTAAACTAAAGTTTTACAATAACTTGGAAAGGCTTCACAAAGAGATCACATCATTTATTGAATTTCTATGTTTTCTCCCTTGTGAGTTCTCTGATGGACAATGAGGTTTCTCTTATAACTGAAGGACTTACTACACTCATTACAAATATAGGGTTTCTCTCCTGTGTGAGTTCTCTGATGTACAATGAGATTTGTTTTCTGGCGGAAGCACTTCCCACATTCATTACATTTATATGGTTTCTCTCCTGTATGAGTTCTTTGATGATGAATGAGATATGACTTCCTGCTAAAGGCTTTCCCACACTGAGGACATTCGTAGGATTTCTGTCCTGTATGTATTTTTTGATGTACAGTGAGAGTTGCTTTCTGGCGAAAGGACTTCCCACATTCATTACAAATATAGGGTTTCTCTCCTGTATGAATTCTCTGATGCAGATTCAGATTTGTCTTCTGACTGAAGGATTTCCCACATTCATTACATTCATATGGTTTTTCTCCTGTGTGAGTTCTGTGATGATCAATGAGGTATGACTTCATTCTAAAGGCCTTCCCACAGTGAGGACATTCATAGGATTTTTCCCCTGTATGTGTTCTCTGATGTGCCACAAGGGTTGTCTTTTGGCGAAAGGACTTCCCACATTCATTACAAATATAGGGTTTCTCCTCATTATGAGTCTTCTCATGAAGAGCGAGGGTTGTCTTCTGGGAGAACGATTTCCCACATTCATTACAAATATAGGGCTTTTCCCCCGTATGAGTTCTCTGATGTACAGTAAGGTTTGCCTTCTGGTGAAAGGACTTCCCACATTCTTTACAAATATAGGGTTTCTCTCCTGTATGAATTCTCTGATGTAGAGAGAGTGTTGTCTTTTGGCGGAAGGACTTCCCACAGTCATTACACTCATATGGTTTCTCTCCTGTATGAGTTCTCTGATGACGTATGAGGTGTGACTTCAATCTGAAGGCATTCCTACACTGTGGACATTCGTATGATTTTTCCCCTGTATGTGTTCTCTGATGATCAGTGAGGGCTGTCTTTAGGCGGAAGGACTTACCACATTCATTACAAACAAAGGGTTTTTCTCCTGTGTGAGTTCTTTGATGATCAATGAGATATGACTTCCTTCTAAATGAATTTCCACATTGATGGCACTGATAGGGTTTTTCCTCTGTGTGAATTCCCTGGTGCAGAATCAATACTGACTTCCTACAGAAGGACTTCCCACATTCAGTGCATGTATGTTTTTTTTCAATATTGGTTGTTCTTCTCCTTTTATTATATTCAGATGGGTTTTCCCTTATGTAAGCTCTATTATGTGTAATTAATTCTCCTTTTTTAAGGAAGGCTTTCTCACAGTCATTATATCCAAATGGCTGTGCTGGAGTTTCCACCTTATGATATTGTATAAGTACGTCATTATGACTGACAACCCTGCCACGCTGATTATGGGATTTGACTCCAGGTTGAGCTGTCTCTGGTTTAGTATTGAGAAGTGATTTCCCATATCCATTATACTCACTAAGTCTCTTTCTTGCAGGACTTATATTACTGATGATTAATTCTGAAACATTTTTAAAAATCTTTCCATGAGTATCATATTCAGGAGGTAGATTTTTTGAATTAATAGGGTTTTTGCTTAAAGTAAATGTCTTTTCATATGCATTACTGTTCTCTTTAATCAGTTTTTTGTGGTTGATGAATACAACTGATCTAGAAAACTTATCTTGGTATTCCTTGAATTTCACTAAAAAGTCTTCATCTTTCCAATTTTCTTCTACAAAAGAATATAATAACAATTTGTGAATCTTCACATATTTGCTATGGAAAGAAATTGTACTGGTGTCTAGTATATGAGATCAAAAAAGACCCTGGACAAATTATTCCTTGCCAGGGAAAAGACACAAAACCTAAAGAAAAACTCTGCCTTGGTGTGGACAAGAATGAAAAATTAAGCAATGAACGCTAGTAACTTTTGCACTTTGTATCAGAATTTCATACAGAAAGTTAAATGAATACACAAGCAGTGAGAAGACAAAGAATGGTGAAAGAGAGACTGATGTTTGGACAGGTGGATTTGGAAGCAATGAAGGGAACCTTTCAAGGGCAGTAAACTTTAAGTAGGATGGACAAGAAAAATTAGTAGAAAAGCTTATTCAAGAAAAATATTAGAGGAAGGATTACTTTTGGAGAACACAGATCAGAGCCTATATTTTTATACATTCAGCTCTAGACTGTGAGGCAAAACATTTCCAGTTATTCCACCACCGCCTACTATGTACCCATCAATGGCTCATTAATCTTTCCAAGTATCAAGTAATTTCCTAGTGTTTAAAAGACAACCGTATAGCCTAGGCTCTAATCCTCCATATAATTGGTTATCATTTTCTCCTGTGAGAAAAGAGCTATGAAGACACTTCCAACAGGAACTTTAAAACTGACTAGGAGTATATTTATTGGTGTATTCATTATTGCTATTACTACCAATCCTTTCAGAATGGTTCAATAACAAAAATCTCATGACCATCAATTGTAACTATTTCTTTTCACAGACTTACTTTTTCAGGTTTAAGGAAAAACTGCCACAAGTCTTTCCTCAATATAGTAACTTTTCTTTTTTTTTTTTTTTTAAAGGTTTATTTATTTTTGAGAGAGAGAGAGACAGAGAGCAGGGGAAGAGCAAAGAGAAAGAGGGAGAGAGAATCCCAAGCAGGCTCCACAATGCCAGCACAGAGCCCAATGTGGGGCTCTATCTCCTGTGAGATCGTGACCTGAGCTGAAATCTAGATTTGGACGCTTAACTGACTGAGCCACCCAGACGCTCATAACTTTTCTTAACTCCAGTTTTCCACATGGTGGACAAGATTACATCTCATTCTAAGTGATTAACTTTAACCTTCATTTCTCTTATATTTTATAGCTATATTTGACTTCTGTTATTTTGCAATCATCCACATCTAGTGAAATAATGTTAAATTTAGGTTCAAAAAATCTATTTCTTCCTTCAGTCCATTACTCTCAACACCAACATATAAGGAATTTCTCCTGTAAACAAAACTTTGAATCACTGAGATTCACTTTTCATATTCAAACAAGTTTTCAGGGTTGTCCACCTATCTGACAACTTTCACACATAAAAGTGAGGCCTCATCTTTTTTGCCTTATAAATATCTCACTTAATCACATACTTTGCTTATGTTTTTTTAATCAAGTGGCTTGTCTTCCATTCTTATTTCTACTCAGATTACCTTCAAGAAAATGCTACGTTCCGTGATGCCAAAAATCCTTCACTTATTTCCCCCTACCACTTTAAGCACTATTTCTTTATAACTTAAAAATGGTTATGGTCTAGGAAAGTAATTTTAACAAAATATTTTCACAAGCTTAATCGTGTCTTAAATATTTTGTGAAAGATGCAGATTTTGATAGTAATCCTTTTCCATAGAAAGGAATACTTTATTATCTCCTTTGAACTCTTCTGAGTTTACATTAACACTGTATATCCTACCTAGATAGGTAGTGTTTGGTAGAATCCGGCCAATTCAATGTTTATTTATTTTTGACAGAGAGAGAGAGAGAGAGAGACAGACAGAGCATGAGCAGGGGAGGGGCAGAGAGAGAGGGAGACACAGAATCCAAAGCAGGCTCCAGGCTCTGAGCTGTCAGCACAGAGCCCAACGCAGGGCTCGAACTCACAGACCATGAGATCATGACCTGAGCTGAAGTCGGCTCAACTGACTGAGACACCCAGGTGCCCCAGAATCCAACAATTTCAATCAGAATCTATACAGCCATGGCCTGAGCAGGTACATCTGGAAGGAGCTTACCATGCTTTGTGAATGGAGCAAAAGTGTAACTTGCCTGTATAGTTTCAAGTTAATGAGCAACTATGGAATATTTAAAATATTATATACTATAGCAAAAAAGATACAGAGGATCTTACCTTTGAATTAAAAAAGCCTTAAGCATAAATCACATATAACTGGGTACCAAATTACATAATTATTTTCAAGAGTTGTGTGTGTCTGAGTTGGTAAGTAGCATGGGAATTCAGAAAATCTATGTGAAGTGGTTAAGGAATAGTTTATGCAGAAGAAATCTCAAGACTTAAAAGATACATAGTATATGGAAGGGAGAACACAACACAATGAACAGTACAAGCATTATGACAAATTACACATGTGTGGAGAACATTGAGGAGACTATATCAAGTGGAAATTACCACAAGTTTTCCATAATGGAGAGAAATAAAGTTGAAAAGACCAGATGAGGGCTTATTATAGTAGTCCTTGAATGAAGAATTTCAATTTCATATAATAATAGGGAACAAGCAATGATATCTCTTGTCAGAAAAGTAACAATATAAATTGAAAGAATTAGGACAAAATTATAGCAAAGCCAAGCTGTAATTATTGTAGTCAAGACATGAAATAAGATAGTTGTTATTTTGTATGAGGTCAGTGAAAAATGAAAATATGGGAAAACGTAAATACATTTCACAGGCTGATAAACATAACACAAATTGTGAAGAGATTCATAAGAGATGATGATAGAGACAGAGAAAGCTGGTATCATGGTAAAAATAAAATATTTGGAAACAGACAGTGGGGAAGAATTTAAAGGGTAGGAAAGTTTGTGATTTTCATTTCTAACATGTTGTCACAAAATAGGTGAAACATCAGAGTGCAGAACCCTTGAAGTACTATAGTGAAGGTGGGAGAAATGCACTGAGTATGTCAGTGTTACAGACCTCTACATAAAACAAAGACCTTCCGTCCTCAGAATGGATGAGATTACCATAATTTAAAGGCAGATCCTTTGAGGTCAAATCAGAGAAATAAGACTGAGAGTCTAGTGAAACAACATACATTTAAAAATATATGTATCAATGACCATTATGTACCAGGTATTATCAGGCAGTATGTCCAGTGATGAAGAAAATAGACCAACTTGGAAATAATCACTCAGAGAACCAGGATAAGAATAAGTTAATGCTTTACCCAAATGAAGGGTTGGTTTCAGGAATGATGATCTGCCATATAAAGTGAACCACAAAAGTTTAATAGAAGAGAATGATAACTGTGGAATTATCAATCTGGGCCAAAGCAAGTAAGTTTTAAAATTAACAGCTATATTTGTGGTGAGAAGGGGATCTTAGACTTAGCACAGAAAACAAACCTGAGACAATTAAAAGAAAGAAAAAGAAAAAAATGGAAAGCAACTGAGAAGAAAAACATTAAACAAGAATTTTCTCTCTTATAAAAACAGATTTAAGAATGTTCAAAAGAAAATATACAATGTCAAGAAGAGACTGAAGTTAGAAAAAGACACAAAACAAGAAAAAAGATCTAAAAAGAAGGTTTATAATACATTTTGATTAAGAGTGGCAACTATCTTTGATAACATCAAGCAAACTAGAAAAGAATATTATATTGGGAGAGTCATATTTAAAAGTTTGATTTAAGTTTTGCAGGAATAACGATCATTTCAAAGGTTAGGAGCCTTTAAAAAGACACTCCCACACCAGGTGGCATATTTCGAAGGTGCCACCTACCGCATGACTATTTTAAAATTTATTCTCCATTAGATTTCTTCCACCTGAAGAGTCAGAAACTCACCTAAGCAGGTATGACCTGTAAATGATGTCCATGGCTCTTCTCCTCGTTCTAACTTGAGGATCACATCAGGTTTGGTCATGTGACACCCTGACAAAGAAAAATTTGGATTAAGTTGTTTAGGCTTCAATACATTTGAAAAATTAGTAAAGTACATTTTCAATACTGCAAATTAAGATACTTCTTTGTGTAAGAGTAAACTTAACGCCTTGCTCTGGGCAAGTACAAAATTATCCTTTCTGCAAACAAAAAAAGAATTCATCAATCTTATCCCTGAAACACAAGATCACACATAATTCAGGCACTTTGAAAGGAAATGCATGCTACTGAAAGTTTCAAAGAGAGTTTTTCTTACCTACAGAGATGAGGTGGCAATAGTTTTCCAACATCACATCCATGTAGAGAGTCTTCTGAGCAGGATCCAGGTGCTGCCACTCTTCCCGAGAGAAGTCAACAGTCACATCTTTGAATGACACTGATGCCTGCAACAGATTGGAACTGTGATCAGAATAAGCTGACTAGATATTGGGGACTACTTTTGATCTGTTCCTTTGGGGCATTCATATCAATGTAAAAAAAAGCTAATCATTTTTGTTTTGTAATTTATATTGTAAGGTAAACAAAAGACAGAAGTACCTGCCACTGAATTTATTTAATAATTCATCACACAAATATTTATGTAAAGTCACTTTGTAACCCCAAACTGCATTAGTTTACTGGAGTGCCAAGACATATAAAACACTGTCCCTGCATAGCCTCAAAGCCTTCAAGAAAGTATGTTTAAACATACACCTGCTTGAAGGTGTTACAGGTACTACAAGAGAAGAATGTACAAGATGTGATATATTACAAGGGCAACACAATTGAGGAGGTAAAACTTTTCTCTGTCAAGATTAATGTATTATGCAGAAAAAATATGGTTTAAAAATGCATGGGAGCAACTTCTGGCATCCAAAAATAATACAGTCAATTGATCAAGAAAATGATCCCTCAGATAATAATCACTTATACTTAACATAATATATATGTCTGAACACAACATATAACAACTCATAGATGGAACTGGAAGCAATTAAAGCAAGCAAAAATTGAAGGAGAGCTTAACCTTTTTTAAAAAAATTGAATTAATTTTTTTTTTTTTTTTTTTACTTGAGAGAGAGAGGGAGAGCATGAGCTGGGGAAAGGGGCAGAGTAAGAAAGAGAATCCCAAGCACGCTAAATATTCAGTGTGGAGCCCGACGCAGGGCTTGATCCCACAACCCTGGAATCATGACCTGAGGTGAAATCAAAAGTCGGATGCTCAACCGACTGAGCTACCCAGGTGCCCCAATGGAGAGCTTATCCTTAAAGGATAGCAACCGTGATGGGTAAGAATTGTTCAAACCATGGCTTTTTTGCATGAAGGTACCAGAAACCCCATAGCTGTTAAGGCAGCTGAGCTCAAGATTTAGAAAGAAATTCTTGAAGTGAGAGAACTATAGAAAGGATGAGAACCAAAATCTGAGTATAAACACTGCCAGAACACCACATTGATAATTAAACTAAGCAATTGTTGGAGACATCAGAGAGGACTTAGGAAAAAGCAGACAGAAAGATACCAAAAAAGAGTTTTGAAAAATAGAAGTGCAGCTAGTGAGATTCTGAGATTTTGCCATTTTTTTTTTACAAATTTTTTTTTTTAACGTTTTATTTATTTTTGGGACAGAGAGAGACAGAGCATGAACGGGGGAGGGGCAGAGAGAGAGGGAGACACAGAATCGGAAGCAGGCTCCAGGCTCTGAGCCATCAGCCCAGAGCCTGACGCAGGGCTCGAACTCACGAACCGCGAGATCGTGACCTGAGCCGAAGTCGGACGCTCAACCGACTGAGCCACCCAGGCGCCCCTGAGATTTTGCCATTTTTGATTACCAGTATTATACAACCTGATCATAGCACAAGCAGAAGAAAACTGAAGTCTTACTGGATTGAGGTGTCAGAAGTTGCAGCTCACAAAGCAGCAGGAAGTATAAGGAGTGGAACACTGGAAGAAACAGGCCTACCAAAAGTAAGTCCCAAAATCTAAGTATAAACTCTCACCAATTCCTTAACTGAGAGCTAATATATATGAACACAAGGAGAACCTATCTCCCCTCACCTAAGGGGGCCAGGGTCAAAAGCAGCAGCTGGAAGCTTAAAGAACTGAGCTGACATATCAGCTGCTTCATACTTGGGGTTGGTGCAGAGTTTAAAGTATCAGATTACTATATTATTCATGATATCCAGATTTCTAGTAAAAATTACTAAATATGCAAACAAAACAAGGGAGAATGTGACTCATATTCAGCAAAAGCCAGTCACAGAAATTAATCCCTAGTGGGTCCCAATGTTGGATTTTGCCAAAAAAAAAAACCACCAAAAAAAGCTTCAAAGCAGCTGCTCTTAATGTCTTCAAAGAACCAATGGAAAACCTGGGCATAGAAATAGATACAACTAAAAAGTCAATAGAGGAGGGGTGCCTGGGTGGCTCAGTTGGTGAGTGTCCAACTCTTGATTTTTAGCTCAGGTCATGATCTCACAGTCATGGAATCAAGCCCTGTGTCATGATGAGTGTCCACCCTGCTTGGGCTTCTCTCTCTTCCTCTCTCTGCCCCTCTTGCATTGGCATTCTCTCTCTCAAAATAAATAAATAGAACATTTAAATAAATAAATAAATAAATAAATAGTCAAGAGAAGAATGAAAATGAACCATTAACATGTATTTGATTGATACAAAATACAACAGTATATACGAAGAGATGAATAAAAACAGATTAGGAGGAAACTTAAATGCACATTAGTAGGTGCAAGAAGCCCATCAGAAAAGTCCGTATAATTCCAACTATATGACATTCTGGAAAGGCAAAACTCTGGAGACAGTAAAAAAAGAAGGGACAAAAAGGTGTAGCCCTAAAAGTTTTAGGGCACTAAAACTATTCTGTATAATACTATAACGGCAGAATGTCATATATTTGCCAAAATCTATTGGACTTTGGAATTATGTATCAATGTAGGTTCATTGTAATGAATGTACACTCTGGTGCAAGATATTGATAATGGGGAGGCTATTAATCATGTATGGGGGCAGACGGTAGTGGAAACTCTACAATTTTGTCATGAACTTAAAACTGCCTTGAAATATAAAGTATATTTAAAAGGATTAAAAACATAGGTTAAGCATTTGGAAAACAAAACAGCAAAATGGCAGCCCTAAATCCATTTACCTCTAATTGTATTAAATATAAATGGACCAAACATTCCAATAAAATGACCAAGATATTAGAATGCATGAAAAAGCAAGATTTTAATATAATTCTGAGACATATTTTATTTTTTAAAGTTTATTTATTTATTTTGAGACAGACAGACAGAGAGAGAGAGAAAGCAAGCACATGCACATGTACAACTGGGGAAGGGGCAGAGAGAAAGGGAGAAAAACCCAAGCAGGCTCCACATCCAGCTCAGAGCCTGACACAGGGCTCAATCTTATGAACCATGATATCATGACCTGAGCTGAAATCAAGAATAGGAAGCTTAACCAACTGAGCCACTCAGGTGACTCTACAAGAGACATATTTTAAATACCATAGACACAAATAGGCTGAAAGTAAAGGATGGAAAATGACATACAAACACTACACATGGGAAAGCTGAGCAATGTTACTACTGCAGACAAAGAGAGGCATTTTATATTGATGAAAAAGTAAATACACCAGGGAAATAGAACAATTACAAATGTATATGTATTTGTTTTATTTTTAAAAATTTTTTTTAACGTTTATTTATTTTTGAGACAGAGAGAGACACAGCATGAACGGGGGAGGGGCAGAGAGAGAGGGAGACACAGAATCGGAAGCAGGCTCCAGGCTCCGAGCCATCAGCCCAGAGCCCGACGCGGGGCTCGAACCCGTGGACCGCGAGATCATGACCTGAGCCAAAGTCGGACGCCCAACCGACTGAGCCACCCAGGCGCCCCACAAATGTATACGTATTTAAATAACAAGAGTTTCAAAAAACATAAAGCAAAAATTGACAAAAGTAAAATGAGACTTAAAAAAGTCCAAAACCATAGCTGATGTAAATGTTTGTCAGTAAAAAGGGGAGGAAAATCTGGACAGATTTATACCCAACATGGGGCTCCAATTTACAACCCTGAGATCAAGAATCACATACTCCAGTGACTGAGTCAGTCAGGTGCCCCTGTAGAGCACCATTAATAATCTTCCAACACTGTCATTTAGAACCTGTTTAGACATGTTAGGTGTTTTACATTTCCAGGTTAATTTTAGAATCAACTTATCAATCTTTATAAAACAACTTACTTAGATTTTGATTGAGTTTTGAAAGACTTTATAAATTGGTTGGAGATAACAGATATGTTAACAGTAGTAGGTCTTCCAATCCATGGATGCTTATTTAGGTCTTCTTAAATTTCTCTCAGCAGTGTTTTGTAGTTTTCAGTGTACAGGTCTTGTAAATGTTTTGTTAATTTTATTCTTTAAACTCATTTTCAAATTTTTGTTGTTAGTATATAAAAATAGAATTGATTTTTGTATTTTGATATAAGTGACCTTGCTGAATTCACTTTTTATTTCTAGTACTTTTTTTTTTGTAAATTCCTTAATACTTCCTACATAACCTGGTCATATTATCTGCAAATACAGTTTACCTTCTCCCTTTCTAGTCTATATGCCTCATATTTCTTTTTCATTCTTTACGCATCATCTACAGTGTTGATAGAAGCGTTAAAGTAGACATCCTTGTCTTGCTCCTGATCTTAGGGAAAACAGTCGTTCACCATTAAGTATGATGTTAGCCATAAATTTCATTAATTTTACGAAAATTTTCTTTTTGGTTATTCTTTGACCCAAAATTGATTACTCAGAAGTAGTATATTGTTGGGGTGTCCAACTTCGGCTCAGGTCATGAGCTAGCGGCTTGTGGTTTGAGCCCTATGTTGGGCTCTGTGCTGACAGCTCAGAGCCTGGAGCCTGCTTCAGATTCTGTCTCCCTCTCTCCCTACCCCTTCCCCACTCACACTCTCTCAAAAATAAATAAACATTTTTTAAAAAATTAGCATATTGTTTAATTTCCAAACATTTGGGCCTAGTCTAGGTATGTTATTTTTATTGACATCTAATTTAATTCAATTGTGGTTAGAGAAGATGCTCCATATGATTTCTTTTTATTGAGATTTGCATATATTCTGTCTTAGTGTATAGCATATTTGCTCTGGAAAAACATGTGTTGTGAGATTACAAAAAGTGATGCTCTACAGGAGTACCACTCAGTCAGTGGAGCATGTGATTCTTGATCTTGGGGTTGTTAGTTGGAGCTCTACATTGGGTGTAGAGGTTACTTAAAAGTAAAAAATGTTTAAAAAGGACAAACTATATACTATCTACAAGAGGCTCACTATAAATGTGAAAACATAGGAAGGTTAAAGTAAAAGGATGGAGGGGCACCTGGGTGGCTTAGTCAATTAAGCGTCCAACTCTTGGTTTGGGCTCAGGTCATGATCTCACAATTTGTGAGTTTGAGCCCTACATCGGCCTCTATGCTGACCCTGCAGAGTCTGCTTGATATTCTCTCCTCCACTCTCTCTGCCTCTACCCCACTTGCTCTCTCTCTCTCTCAAAATAAGTAAACTTAAAAAATTTTAAAAAGGATGGAAAACATGTATACCGTGTAAATACTAATCATAAGAAAGCTAAATTGGCTATAATATCAAACAATACAAATTTCAGCACAAAGAATATTATCAGGGATTAAATAAGGCATTTCAAAATAACAGAGGGGATCAATTCATGAGAGAATGTAACAATTCTAAATGTGAACACACCTAAAAACAGAACTTAAAAATACATTAAGTAAAAACTGATAGAAAAGGAAAAACAGACAAAACCAAAATTATAACTGAAGATTTCAACTTTCTTCTCTCAGTGATTGCTACACAAATAGACTGAAAATCAATAAGGATACAGAAGTTTTGGGGCACCTGGGTGGTTCAGTCAGTTAACAGTCTGACTTCAGCTCAGGTCATGATCTCACTGCTTGTGGGTTCAATCCCTACATTGGGCTCTGGGTGACAGCTCAGTGCCTAGAGACTGCATCCGATTCTGTGTCTCCTTCTCTCTGCTACTCCTCTACTCATGCTGTCTCTCTCTCTCAAAACTAGAAAATGACTTAATTAAACCCAAAGTATTGAGAAAAAAAAAAAAGGAAACAAAAAAGATGTGAAGAAAGAGGAAACAGAAAAACAATGGAGTAAACCAATGAAACCCAAAGCTGGTACTTCGAAATGACAAATGAAATTGGTAAAACTCTAGGCAACTGACCAAGGAAAAGAATAAGACACAAATTATCAACAGCAGAAATGAAAGAGGGGCATTGCTACAGATCACACAAATATCAAAAGGATAAAAAGAGTGTATTTTTGACAACTTTGTCAATAAATTTGACAAATTCCTTGAAAGACACAAACTATAAAAGCTCACTGAAGAAAACACCCTGATAACCTGAATATCCCTAATTCTACCAAGGAAATTGAGCTGCTAGTTAAACCCGTTCCCACAAAAAAATCTCCAGGTTAACATGGCTTCACTGGTGAATTCTTCTTTTTTAAAATATATTATTATTATTACTTATTCATTTTCAAGTTAGCTAACATACAGTGTAGTTATGTAGTGGCTTCAGGAGTAGAACCCAGGTATTCATCTCTTATATGACACCCAGTGCTCATCTCAATAAGTGTCCTCCTTAATGCTCATCATCCATTTAATCCATTTCCCCACCCACCTCCCCTCCAGCAACTCTCAGATTGTTCTCTGTATTTAAGAGTCTTTTATGGTTTCCCTCCCTGTTTTTATTTATTTATTAAAAAAATTTTTTTTTAATGTTTTATTTTTGAGAGAGAGAGAGACAGAGCATGAGCAGGGGAGGGGCAGAGAGAGAGGGAGACAGAATCTGAAATAGGCTCCAGGCTCTGGCCTGTCAGCACAGAGCCCGATATGGGACTCAAACTCACAAACCACGAGATCATGACATGAGCCAAAGTTGGACACTTAACCCACTGAGCTACCTGGGCGCCCCTGTTTTTATTTTTTAATTTTTAAAGATTTATTCACTGGTGATTTCTAACAAACACTTTAAGAAGAAATAGTACCAATTTACACAAATTCTTTTAGAAAATAAGAGCGTATACTTCCCAACTTATTTTAAAAGAATTATCCTGATATGAAAACTAAACAAAGGTGTTACAAGAAAAAATATAGACCAAATTCTTTATGAACGACAAACAACTCCTTAACAATGTACTATATTAGCAAATTCATCAAACATTACATAAGTGGAATTTATCCTAGAGCTAGAGCTTCTAAGTTGGCTGAACACTTCAAAATCAATATAATTCATGGTGGTAATAGAAAAAAGAGAAGGGGCACCTGAGTGGTTCAGTCGGTTAAGTGTCCAACTTTGGCTCAGGTCATAATCTCATGGTTTGTGAGTTTAAACCCCGCATTGGGCTCTGTGCTGTCAGCTCAGAGCCTGGAGCCTGCTTCAGATTTCTCTCTGCCTGCCCTGCTCCTATGCTCTCTCTCTCTCTCTCTCAAAAATAAATAAACATTAAAAGAGAGAGAGAGAGAGAGAAAAGCCAAATAATGGGGAATAACCAATAGATGAAGAAAAAACTTTTGAAAAAATTCAGCACCTTCTCATGATAAAAACTATCAGCAAACTGTAACTTCTTTAACCTGATAAATCAATGCAAAATCTATAGCTAATATCATACTTAATAGTGAAACTCTGAATCCCTTTCCCCTAAGGCAGGAACAAGGCAAAAATGTCTGTTCTCACCATTTCTATTCAACATTATACTGAAGGTTCTAGACAATGCAGTAGATGCACAGTTTGAAAAGCAAGAAGGCAAAGTCATTATTTACATATGACATGCTTATCTATGTAGAAAATCCTAAAGAATACAAAAAATTACTAGAACTAATAAGTGACTTTAGAAAGATTGCAGGTCAATATACAAAAATCAATTGTGTTTTCATATATTAGCGGTGAACAGTGAAAATTTGAAATAAAAATGAATAGCATTTACAATAGCATAAAAAAAATACCCAGGGATTAATATAACAAAACGTGTAAGACTGTACACTGAAAACAACAAAACATTACTGAGAGAATTTAAAGATCTTAAATAAAAGGAGATGTACATCATATTCGTGAATTGGAAAACCATTATCATTGATTACTATTATTGAATTTAAACTGTTAATATTTTAACATCTTCCACTCCCCTAAAGGGCTATCTTTATACATTCTTCTAATGTGCTTTAGTTCTGATGCTATAAAAAGTATAAGGTTAACAGTCACCGATTAATGTTATAAGTACAGAGTTTCTGTCTGGGATGATGAAAAAGTTCTGGAAATACATAGTGGTACTGGTTACACAACGCTGAATGTATTTCATGGGGCTAAACTATACACTCAACAATGGCTAAAATGGTGAAATTTTACACTACGTATATTTTACTACACACACACACACACACACACACACACAGTTAAACAGAAAAGCGTAAGAAACACAAAGATCCGTAAGTGAGCAGTGGGGTGAGCACTTGGAGGACTGGAAAAGGAGCAAAGGTGTTATATGGGAAAACAAGTGACCAGGATATGAGAGAGGCACTCAAAATAAAGATATCAAGGGAGATGAAGGCAACTGTGGTATAAGGAATAAAATCACCACTAAATTGCATAGTGGAAGAGAGACATTTATTTAACTCAAGCTAGCTATATTAGCAGGTGGGTATGGGACTGGGGCCAAAAGCAGATAGAAAACAAAACAAAAAAGAACACGATGGGAAGTAGATAATGAGATAAATCTTGGGCATGTGCCTGAAGTATCTGTGGAATATGCAGGTGGTGATTTTTAGTTGGAGATTGGATATGGTTTTGACACTCAGAACAGAGGTTTAGGTTTACAATTATGTGAGCATTAGAATAACGGTGGTAGACTGTGAATAGGAACAGGGAAATGAAAAAAGAAGAGAACCAATAAAGAATCTGGAGTTCAGGGGCGCCTGGGTGGCTCAGTTGGTTTAAGTGTCCGACTTCGGCTTAGGTCATGATCTCACTGTTTGTGGGTTCGAGCCCCATCAGGCTCTGTGCTGACAGCTCAGAGTCTGGAGCCCACTTCAGATTTTGTGTGTGTGTGTGTGTCTCTCTCTCTGCCCTTCGCACTCTCTCTCTCAAAAATAAATAAACATAAAAAATTATAATAATAAAAGAATCTGGAGCACAGTAGTATTTAAGAGGTCCAGATATAAAGATGACATTTCTGAAAGAACCAAGAGATAACAACATCTTTGAAACCAAGGGCAGGATATTTCAAGAGTTATACTTGTAATTCAGTATGGTGATCCAAGCATATATATTTACTTCCCCTGCATCCAAATATAAAATTAGAGAAGTTTAAAAATAGGAACATCATTAGCATAATGGGGGAGTGTTATTGGCAGGCCATGGATTTTTAGGAATTGTTAGCAGCTATGGGCAAAACTGGAGGATCAGACAGGAGAAAAGCAAGATTCTCTGTTCTTTGTACAATTTGCCAAGCATAACTCTTTTCTTAAAGCCTCAAGACAATAGTCCTTGCTACTTACTAAAAGCAACATCAATTCCATCTCCATCTTGACTGTTTTTATTTAAACAAGCAAAGTTCATGCAGTAATATATTCTCATTTGAGGAAATGCATTTTTGTCCCAGCTCTGCTTCTGGGAGAAGACAAAGAAAGATGTTTAATGATAAACCCACTTACTGTGTGAAAATTAGTTAAAATTAGAAGGAGCATTTGTGGAAGGAAAAGGCTTATCTGGCCAATATGGAAAGAAATGGGGACACTTTCCTGAAGGGGAAGATAGGCAGGAGGATTTAGTACAAGAAAGGCAAATGCTCAAATATCCTTAAGAAAAATAAAAAAAATAAAGAAAATAAAGATTATTTTGGGAAAGAGAGAGGAACCATCACCTCACCTGAGCCATGGTTTTGAGATTTGCAAGAGGTGACCAGTCTTCCTTTGGGTTCCTCTTTGGAAAAGAGGCAGTTCCTAAGAAGGCAAAGCCAAGATGAAAAGAAGCCAAATGACACTATACACGACTTATAGCTCTCTTATGACTTAAGTCTCAATTGAAATCGCCTCCATTTCCCTTGCTTTGGCCTTTGACCACTCTGCACATTCCACATAATTTACAGGAAGGAGAATAAGCTAGACAAATCTTATTTTATCCCAAAATCCAGAGATAGAGGCTCTTGGGCAAGAAGTTAGATTTTGGGCAAGTTCCCCTCCTTTCTAGCACTAATTTTTCTCTCTTAGCAGCCTACCTTCAAGCTGCTCTCCAGAAGGCTCTACCATTTACACTATCACCAGCAATATATGAGAATATACTGATACACCTTGATAAATGCTACCGATACCAACTTCTTGATGCATGCCTATCTAATAGGTAGAAATTGTGGTTCTGGGTTTTATTTTTCCTATTATAAGAGAAAATAAGCTTCTTTTCATAAGTTTAAAAAACATCCTTAGTTTCTCATCTGTTAATGGTCTCTTATAATTCTTTCACTTTTCTATTAGATTTTTATTTTCTAGATTGGTTATTAGATCTTTTTTTAAAGGAAGGAAGTACTGTATTCACTTCAAATAATTTAGAGTTTCTCATTTGACTTTGTTTTTGCCATGCAAAAATAACTTATAGCAGGGGTGCCTGGGTGGCTCAGTCGGCTAAGCGTCCAACTATTGATCTCAGCTCAGGTCTTGATCTCACGGTCATGAGTTCAAGCCCTGCACTGAGCTCTGCAATGGGCATGAAGCCTACTTAAATACAAAAAAACCCCCAAAAAACCCAAAAACTTTCAACAGATTATTGGCCATTGGTTTAATACTGTCAGGTGTTCAATAATCTACTGTTTCCTCCACTCATCAAAACTGCCATCTTTATTGCTTCTTGGTCTTTTGGCTAAGATCAAGTATAACCATATACCTTACTTCCTTTATATATCTGAGTAGATCTGGATTTTATATTTAGTTTTACTGATCTGTTCATTTAATTGCAAAGATGACTCGGCAGTTATTAGTTTTAAAACATATTTTAGTATCAGCTAGAGCTACTTCCCCCTTCATTATTTTCTTTCAGAATTTGTGGCTTATTCATATTCTCATAAGAACTTTCGTTCTTAGAAATTTCTCGTAGAAAATTCAAAATTTTTACTGAAAATTTAATGGAATTGCATGAAATGTTAGGGAGTTTTGACACTTTGTCACATGTCTTCCTGTTCTTTTATTCAAGTCTTATTTTTTGAGTCCCTTAGAAACATTAAAAGAATTCTTTTACTTACACATTATGAAATTCTTTGTATCTCATATTTTTGATGACCATTGGTCATTTTCCATAGTTTTCTGATACATATATATACACATAAGCACACATATATAAATGAAGCTTATTGATTTGTCAATGATTTTTCCAACAAACCTCTGAATTTTCTAATTGTTGTCACTGTTTATAACAGCATGGTAACTTATAAATTTTTCTCTCAGTCTCAGCAGATGTTCCAAAGATGGTGAGGAAAGCAAGCTTCTAAGTGTCCCTCATTCTAAAATAAAGTCTTATAAAAAACATAAAGTTTTGCTACCATTAATTTAACTCCTACTTTGTCTAAGAGAGTAAACTATTTTTTAGGACATAGTTTTCCAGGCGAAGAAAAGTGGGTGCTTTCTTATAAGAAACAAGGGGCCCCTCAGATGCTGATGTCACTGGGAAACAAAGTGGTAAAGAGAGTTTTGGGGAAAAATGTACATATTTCAGGATTTGAGAGGGCAAAGTGACTAAGGGGCTAATTCTCACCTGAGCTCTAGATGGGCAACCCATGGATGGAGCCTGCCTGGAATGGCTTGGATTCTCTTGTCCAAGAGGACTCACTGGAGAGACAACAAGACCCACCAGAGCAGGTGGCCAACTGCATGCCCAGAGGAAACATTGAGAAGACAGCTGGAGAAGTGGCTGTACCCATAAGAAGGGAAGTGTATCTGGAAGTTCCCAGCAGTGGGTTCTCTCAGAAGGTAAGAGATGACTTACAATAAATTATAATGGTACCAATCATGTTAGCCTCTTCTTGTCCCTAACTTCTTGTCTCTTGCTTTCCAGCTCCCAATCCATTCCAGCCAGAGACTACCCACCTAGAGGAAGTAGAGACAAAATAGAGGTTGAAGAATTAGAGAAGCTGATCATGTACCCTTTTCCCAGGCAGGCTTCCAGTAGGAGGGAGGGTTTTTATTTAAAACAAGTTTGAAGTATTGGTGTCTATAGTGAATGTTTTTTAAAATATTCATTTGTTTATTTTTTTGAGAAGGAAAGAGAGAGCAAGCCAGGAAGGGGCAGAGAGAGAGGGAGAGAGAAATCTTAACCAGGATCTGCACTGTCAGCAGAGAGCCCAAGGTGGAGCTCGAACCCACAAACTGTGAGATGGTGAACTGCACTGAAACCAAGAATCGGATGCTCAACCAACTGAGCCACCTAGGCGCCCCTATAGTGAATATTTTATTTAACTAGTTAAATAGTTATTATGAGACTGGTCTTGTATTTAAATGTTCAACTGATTCAGTCTTCAGAATGAGCAAAGAAATTACTCAATCTGTCTCGCAATGCATCCAGTAGTAGCAGGGAAAAAAAGGGATTCACCCAAATAGAAACTGTGAGTGGCAGTTAGGGGAGAAATTTTTTGTGTCTTGCCCAATTTTTTATGGTGTCCTACTCATTTCAACATACCAATCATTAGTCAGTGTGGGGTTTCCCAATATACAATCCTACCATCTGAAAATTATTATTTTACTTCCTCCTCTCCATCAAAAAAAAAATCTCTATTTCACTTAGCCAGTTGCCATAGAGTGAAATCTATAAGCATATAAAATGCCAGTATTCAGATAATCGAAACAATACATATTTAACTGGTCACGCATCCAATTTCTCAAGCGCTCCATCTCAGTCACATAATAACATTCACGATTTACTGCGGATTGTACACACAAGATACTTTAAAAATTAGACAAAGACACAGTTATATTGCCCACGACACAATCACAATCCCATAGGCACATCACAGGCATAATCTCACAGAGCCCATAACATACTTTACACAAAATAGCAAAATTTTACTCACAAACCCCTTACTATCGTCTCTCCAAAGTCGCATGCAGTCTCAAAAACACATCAACTCGCATCCTATTTGAAAAATTAGACAAACACAGAGACTTTATCACTTTCCAAACAACTGGTTCCACAACGTCACACGGAGTAACACATGCCCAAGCTGCACAAGAACGGGCACAAAAAGCTACACGAACTGAATGCCCGTGTGTGCCAGGCCGCACTCCGAAAGCTGGGGTTTCCTCACGGTGCGGGGCGGGGGTGGGGGACAAAATTCCTGCCCTCCCCAAGCTCACACCAACTCGGGCTTCCAGTTCCCTCTTCGGCGCTGTCCAGCCTGGACTACCGGTTCCCTCTAGGACGCTCCCTGGCCCGGGCTCCCTATTCCCTTCTCGGCGTTCCCGGCCCTGGCTCCTTCTGCTTAGGTTCTCGCCTCCCTCCCGTTCTCTCTAGGGCCCAGAACTCTTGCCTTCTTCCCCGGCCTTCCTGGCCAGGTTCCCGCCTCCCTCCTCTGCATTCCCCCCAGGTCCCGCCATCACCCGCCTCCACCGCCTCCGTAGGACCCACCAGCCTCACCTTCGACCACTGGCCAGCGGTCTGCGCCTGCGTACTCCCGCGCGAGCTGTACCTCCCAAGTGTCTCTGCGGCTCAGTCTTTGAAGCCGCAGCCTCCTTGCGCGCGCTCGACATCCGGGCTTTTCCAGCCTTGAACTACATTTCCCAAAGCCCCTGTGCAGCTTTTGAAAAGAACTTTGAGCCCTGGGTCCTCTCTGGTTATCCCTCAAAGTCTTCGCGCTCCGAGTGGCCGCCGGAGTCTGGGCGTGGCGGGCGCGCCCAGTGAGGAAGCCCCGAGCCCCCAAAGTGCAGACAGGGCGCGTTGAGCCTGGAGCTCAGGCCTGTGTATGGGTGTTTGTGTGTGAGCGTTTGTGGCGGTGACGAAGACGAATGAGAGTGTGGGCGGTGCTGAGGCCGTGACAGGTGTGTGATTGTGCGTGTACGTCCCAACGCGGATGCGGAACGTTTGGGGTGACTGGTCCGCTGTTGTGTGAGGCACGTGACACTGTGGGGTTTGAGACCGCCCATCATAAGACAGTGCTGTTACCTAATGTGATGGAAGAAGCTTTTAATGCTCTGACTGGTACGAGTTCGGTTGTGTAATGGCATAGAGCTTCATTTCTTCAGTTCTGGGTTTAACGTCGGGACTGAGGGGTCTTTTGAAGACCTTTTTGAGAGTATATCTGCGCTTGTGAAGACTGCGATGCCTGTATTAACCTGAGTCAACCTTGGACTAAAGCATGGTCTCAGTTGCCTTCGTCAGGGCACCGCTTCCCTCCCCCCCCCCCCCCCCCCCAACGTCCAGTGCCTAGCTTCCTGCTTAACACAGTGGGGTATCAGTAAAGTGAGTGTTGCCCATCTAGGGGCCAATTTTAGGTTCTAACCTTTTTTAGGATCTGTATTCCTGGGTTCCCTGCTGCTGCTTTTTTTTTTTTTTTTTTTCTCTTGCTTTACAGCCATGGACCCCAGCTGCAGAGAAATGGTCACCAAAGGGAGTCCGATATTTGAGTGGTAGTATAAAGTTACATGCAAGCAAAAAAGCACAAACCAGTTTTTGGAATGAAATTTTAGAATTGGAAGAGTCCTTTAGGCAGAGTTTGGAGAGCCTAGGAGTGCCATTCCTTCCTTAGAGGATCTCCCTTGAGAGCTGAGGTCAAGTTCCATGTTTTAGAACCACATCATTCCCAAAGCTGTCTCCCCAGGAAACTTGCTGTGAACTTGGAAAGTTTTCAGCCCTGGTATCAGTGACCCTGGCTTTTCCCTTTGATACTAAAAAGGATTAGCAGTACTCCCCATCTCCCTTTTACTTCTGTCCAGTATGTGTGTGACAGATGGTGAGAGATTGTGTGGTGTTGAAGAATTTCTTCCAATTTAGCTAGTCAGTGCTCCAAGAAAGGTCTGGTGTCTTAATGATTCCTACCCTTCCCATGCCCCTTCCCTTTCCCTACAGTGCTGTTCACTGAGAGAAGAGCTCTGAATAAAGGAAAACATTACTGGGCATATCTGAAACCAAGCTTAAGGTCAGGGATTTTGTTCTCCTTGTTCTCTTTGTTTTTCAGAAAAGGGAGTAATTGTTCTGAAATGGTTAGGTTACTAGTAGGCAGGGCCTTTTGATGGACTTTGACAAAAAGCCTGTGGTGGAAGTGACATTGTAAGATTTGTGAGACAAAACCTTAGGAGGTCCGCTCTTTTCCTCTTCCTGCCCTGAGGCCACCTTTTACTGAAGGTTATGACTAGCTTGCTTGAAGATAGAAGATCACCTGGAGACAGAGGCCCAGCTGACAGCAACAGCTACCAGATATTTCAGAGACCATCTTGGACCATCCAGCCCCCACCAAACCACTGGCTGCTATTAGATGAGTGGAATCAGTAGACCCACTCAGCCAAACCAAGCCCAAATTGCCAACCCCAGAATAATGAGCTAATGAATGTTTTTTAAGCCACAAACTTTTGGAATGGTTACATAGCAACAGATAACTGAAACAGTTGTTTAACTTTTTTGACTTTTTTTTGTATCACTCAATATTGGTATAATTGTATTTGTTAATCTGTTTTGTAAAGTGATTTCTCTACTGGTGTTATATCTTGAAATTTTTCTATATCCTTAATTACTTCCTACAGCTTTGGATTTATCTTAATATTCTTTTACATGGATATTTTGTAGTTTATTTAACTATTGACTTTGCTGAGCAGCTCCTTCTTACTGTCCAGCTCCCATGTCTTCACCAACTTTGCATTCCCTTCTAGAACCTTATCAGGACATGAGTTCCAGTCATTTTAGGGGTATGTAGACCCAGGAATGTGGAATTGACTTCTGCTGAGTGGAGTATAGATAACTCACCCCACTCTGAAGAATTTGTTCAAGGGTGTGATAAAGGATCTATATGTATTTATTTAATCAACTGGGTCTCCTGGATTATGGTATCTCTTTTCCCTTTTCCAATTCAAAGTCTGCATCCTAGAGCCATCTTTCTTCACTGTGACTCTTTAGGGTACTTAGCTAATTTTCTGAAGGACTGATTTAAGATTCCTGGAAGTAGAAACGGGCATCTCTGCTGTGTTTTCTAAATTGTCATCATCCTGATCCTTCAGATTACTTTCTCAACTTCCTTTTCTGCCTAATGATCAAGGGAATGGTCTGAATTTCTACACAGCCACATCAGGCCTAAGTTCCATTTCTTCTATGTGCAGGGTTTAATATTAATTAATTTCCAAGGCAGATGTGATTTCCTTGTTGGAGCAATGACTGGTGGAGGGACTGGCAGGCAATAATAGATCTGAGCCTAGGTGAGGGGCAACCAGGAAGAGGAATCCAATGTGTAATAAAATCTTAGTTTCAAGGTTTAGGATCTTTAAGGTAGTAGTTGAGTTATTCATCCGAAAGGCTTCACATCTATGAAGAAACTTCAGGCCACCCTAAGCCAGAATTTAAACCACTACTGCACTACACTCCATGTTTCATATACATCTCCTATTATTTCTTCTGCTCTCAAAGAGGGAGGGATTAGCTCTATTATTTTTTCTGATTGTTAGTCAGAAATTTAGAAAATACAGAAAAGCTCAAAATAATGCTCATTTAGAAACAGCTTATTTGAACATTTTATTCTAAATCATTTCATATTTCTCTGTGAATTAACACATGGATATAGGCACATAGGATTTGTTCATTCAAAACAGAATCATACTATAATACTGTTTTGTAATCTGCCTTCTTCACCTGACAAAATACAGTGAACAGTTTTTCATGTCATCAAATTACAATCTATCATAATGTTTTGACTACATTGTCTGGATATACTATGTAACCATTTCCCTATTGAAGGATATTTAGCTGCTTTCCCCAATATTGCATAGTGTTTCACTGCACACTCCTTTTTGTGCACACATATAATTATATCTTTTGAACAGAGTCTTAAATATTGTTGAGAATGAGGCTTTCACAGTTAAAACTGACTTACATCATCTTCATCAATTGCCCTGCTTAAATTTTCACCAACATACCATAAGAGTGTCTCTTTTACTATAATATAAGGCATCATCAGTCTTTTAAATCTACCAATTTAGAACAAGTTGTATTTGTTTAAATGAATTACTTGTGCTAGGGTTTCATTTAATATAATAAAATCTGGGCTTCTGGGGCAAAAACCAGAATTGAAAGAGAACTGGTTTTGTAGTTAGAGAAATGTGGATTCAAAACATAGATCTGCCATTTACTGAGCATGTATGATTTATTTTCCTTATTTTAAATGTTTATTTTGGGGAAGAGAGAGTGTGTGTGTGTGTGTGTGGGAGGGTGTGTGCACGCATGCACACAAATGGGGGAGGGGCAGAAAGAGATGGAGAGAGAGAGAATCCTAAGCAGGCTCCACACACAGTGCTGAGTCGTGGGGCTCGATCCCACGACTGTGAGATCATGACCTGGGCCGAAATCAAGAGTCGGACACAACTGACTGAACAATCCAGGGGCAACCTCCATTCTCTTGTTGATGGGGTATTTGTTTCTAGTTTTGGGCTATTATGAGTAAAGCTGCTATGAACATTCTTGTGTCAGTCTTTTGGTGTGCATATGAAATTAGCTCTGTTTGTATTATGTACTCAAAAAATAGAATTGCTAGGTGAGAAAGCACACATATGTTTAGCTTTAATAAATATTGCAAAATAGTGTTTGAAAGTGAATTTTCCAGTTTATACTCCCACATGCAGTGTATGAGCATTCCAGTTGCCCCACCCAATCAGCGTTATTATTGTGTCTTTTGAATTTTAGCAATTCTAATAGGTGTGTAGTGGTACATTTGTATTTAATTTGCATTTCTCTTGTGACCAATGATGCTGCAAACGTAAATTCCAATGGATAATAGAATAATTTCATTATCCACAGAGCTGGGAATGAACAAAGTTGAAATAAATGAAGTTTCACAATAAAAAGTAAGTGCAGAGCTTATCATACAACCCAGCAACTGCACTCTTGGCCATTTATCCCAGAGAAATGAAAACATACGTTTATACAAACACCTATATGTGAATGTTCATAGCAGCTTTATTTGTAATAATCAAAAACTGGAAATAACCCAGATGTCTTTTAACAGGTAAATGGTTAAACAAACTAGGGTATATCTCTACCATGGCAAAACACTGGCAATAAAAAGGAATGAACCACTGAAACACACAATTTGGATGGTTCTCAAGGGAATCATGCAGAGTGAAAAAGAACCAATCTCATAAAGTTCTAATCTGTATGAATCCATTTATATAACATTCTTAAAATGCAAAAAGATAGAGATGGAGAACAGGTTAGAGGATGGCAGGGATTGGGTGGAGAGGAGGTGGCTATGACTATAAAAGGGTAGCACAAGGGATCCTTGGGATAGAACTGTTCTGAATAGTGATGGTAGTGGTTGTCACATGACTCTACACAAATGATAAAATCACACAGAACTAAATATACACAGAGATACACAAACAGTGCATGTAAAACTGGCAAAGAATGTGAATAAGTTCTGTGGATTGTATTAATATCGAGATCTTGGTCATGATATTGCACTATAGTTCTACAAGAAATTGTCACTGAGGGAAACTGGGTGAAGGTTATATGGGATCTCTATATTCTTACAACTGCATGTAAATCTACAATGATCTCAAAATAAAAAATTAAAATATAAGCACATAGCTCGGACAAGTTTCCTGGTTTGCCATTTGGAAAAAAATAAAATTCTATCCATACCTTACATCATACCACAAGAATAAATTCCAAACAGAGTAGGAATGTAAACATCCTAGAAGAAAGCATCACAAATAAAGGCCTAATATTCCTGTACTAGTTTGCTAGGACTACCATAATAGAAGACCACCAATTGGTATGGTTTAAACGACAGCAACTAATTTTCTCACAGGTCTGGAAGTGTGAGATCAAGGTGTTGGCAAGTTGACTTTCTCCTGAGATCTCTTCTCCTTGGCTTGCAGATGGCTGCCTTCTGTGTCCTTAGATGGTCTTTGTATGTATGCATCCCTGGTGTGTCTCTCTTTATACCCTAATCTCCTAATAAGGACACCGGTTAGATTGGATTAGGGTCTACCCTAACAGCCTCATTTTAACTTAACTAACTCTTTAAAGGCCCTATCTCCGAATAAAATCACATTCTAAAGTATGGTGCAAGGGATTAGGGCCTCAACATTATGAATTGGGGTGTGGGAGGGACATAATTCAGTTCATAAGAATTCCTAATATTTAAAAAAACCTCTTCATTTCAAAATATATACAAATATTGAATCATTACGTTATACATCTGAAACTAATGTTATATGTCAATTATACCTCAATTTAAAAAAACTCTTAAAATTTAGGGAAATACCAAAAATATTGACAGAAAAAAATGGCTAAAAGGAACACACAATTCACACACAATAAAATGCAAAATAAAACTTAAATGTATGAAAAGAGAAATTCAAATTAAAATGATACTGGGACCATTTTCCACCTTATCAGAATGGCAAAATTTAAAAGGATAACAACATATTCTATTAGTAAGACAGGGTATAATGGGCTGGATGGTGACTTCCAAAAAAGGTATGTCCATGTCCGAATCTCTGAAACTTATGAATGTTACTTTATTTGAAAATTAATTAATAATTAAATTAGTTATAATTAAGGATCTTGAGATGAAGAGTTTATCTTGGATTGTCTAGGTCAACCCAAAATCCAATGACAAGTGCTCTTGTAAGAGTGAAGCAAAGAAAGATTTGACAGGAAGAGGTGGCAATGTGACCATGGAGGCGGAAATTGGAGTGATGGGGCCACAGGTCAAGGAATACCTATAGCCATTAGAACCTGGAAGAAGCAAAAAATACGTTCTTCCCTAGAGTCTTTAGATGAAGTCTGGCTTGGATGACTTCTTGATTTTGGATTTCCAGCCCCAGAACTGTAAGAGAATAATTACCTATTGTTTTAATCCACCCAGTTTGTGATGATTTGTTACAGCAGTCATAGAAAACAAATACACAGGGAATTAGGCAGTGTCATATATTGCTGGTACAGTGGGGCATATAATAGTATGCTTAAAAACTATCTACATTAGGAGCACCTGGGTAGCTCAGTCCATTGAGCATCTGACTCTTGATTTCAGCTCATGTCATGGTCCCAGGGTCATGGGATTGAGCCCTGTGTTGGGCTCCACACTGAGCATGGAGCCTGCTTAGGATTCTCTTTTCTCTCTCCCTCTGCCCCTCTCCCTGGCTCCCACTCTCTTTTTCTCTCTAAAATAAAAATAAATAAAATAAATTTTAAAAAGGAGAAAAATACATTAAAAACAAAAATAAAACAAAACTATCTACATTTGACCCTGAACAACACAGGGATTACAGATGTGTATTGTCTGTGCAGTTGAAAATCCATGTATAACTTTTGACTTCCCCAAAATGTATAGCCTACTGTTAACCAGAATCCTTACTAATAAAATAGCTATTGCTACAAACCTATGCTGATCAAGTATATATTTACCTGACATCCAATATTAGGAATTTACCCTGAAGATACACTTCCATCTTTTTTTTTTAAGTTTATTTACTTATTTTGAGAGAGAAAGAGAGAGAGTGAGAGAGTGTGTGTGTGAGAGCAGGGGAGGGGTAGAAAGAGAATCTCAAGCAGGCTCAGTGCTCTCAGCTCAGAGACCGACTCAGGGTTTGATCCCACAAACTGCAAGATCATTACCTAAGCCGAAAATCAAGAGCCGGACACCTAACTGACTGAGCCACCCAGGCACCCCTACACTTCCATCTTTAAAAAATACAGCCATTACAGGGCACCTGGGTGGCTCGGTTGGTTAAGCATCTGACTCTTGATTTCAGCTCAAGTCATGATTTCATGGTTCGTGAGATTGAGACCCAAGTCAGTCTCTGTGTTGATAGCGCAGAACATGCTTCAAATTCTCTCTCTCCCCCTCTCTCTCTGCCCCTTCCCTGCTCTCTCTCTCTCTCTCAAAATAAATAAACTTAAAAAAAAAGCCATCTGGGTCATTAGCATATTGCAAAACTCTAAAAGTTAGTTTAGAATTTCCTGGTTATCAATAAAACTATATTTCCCCCATGGTCAATTAAAAAAAAAATACAGCCATTACAATGGATGCTATAGACCTTTACTTGTTGGCATGGAAAAATGTTCACTTGTGTTAGGTAAGGAAGAATAGCAACACGTAGCCAATTCTACTTTTGAAAAGAAAGTCTGTGTATACAAGGAGGGTAAAGAGATTTACAATATAATGTTCACAGTGGGCTATTGTTATTTTAGGATTCCCTGTTTTCTGAATTTCACTTTTTAAAGTTTATTTATTTTTGAGAGAGGGAGAGTGAAAGAGTACATGAGTGAGCCGGGGAGGCGCAGAGAGAGAGGAGGACAGAGGATCTGAAGCAGGCTCTGCACTGACAGCAGAGAGCCCAACAAGGGATTTGAACTCATGAACCGTGAGATCATGACCTGAGCCAAAGTTGGATGCTTAACCAACTGAGCCACCCAGGTGCCCCATGTTTTCTGAGTTTTAATGCTCTGTATGTATTTCTTTTATAATTACAAAGTCTATAAAGCTAATCCTCAGAGAATTATAGAAGTAGCTACAGACACAATCAGAATTGGAATGATGGTGTGTGTCTTTGGGAATTTAGGCTAAAGAAAGTTTCTCGAACATCCTAAAGATCTAGCTATTCACACCAGCTGGGCTTTTACCTGTAATGGCTTCCCTCTTCCTGGAGCCTGTTTACTCACTGCTTGCTCTACCATTCAGGGCTGTCTCCTTTCCTCTAATAAGGAAATCACATCTGGCTTAGAGATATAAAATCCTATAGGATTTTGAAATGGGACTTAGGTCTGCTGTGGTGATGCCAATCGGGGAAGAATAAGAGGGCCAGAGGAAGATCAAGTCACGTTAGGTGTCAAGAAAATGAAGCCTCAGTAATTACAAAATGCAGTTGTTTGTTTCTAATTGTACAAATGCCAAATCAGTTCTTCAAAGGCACTCCAGAGATTCATATTGAAAGAATATACTTCCAGTAGGCAGATTATAAATAATGAGCCAAAATTTTCTTAATGGGAAAAAACAGGCTCCAACATCCCATCCTTGTAGTTACATCCTTCTGAACATCACTCTTCACCAGGGAGAACTTGATGGATATCTTTGGACGTGATAATCCTGCAAATGACAAAAACATTCCAATTCCATAAATTCTAGCGCCATATGATCCTGGAAGAAAGGGGAAGGTGGTCCAGACATGGGAGCTAGGCAGGAATTTCTCTGGTATGGTTCAGTTTTGTCAGTCCAGCAAGAATATACAAATTTAATAAATTCCAAAACTTCCTCATAATAAGGTATTTAAGTAGCCATTAGATATTCAATCATACAATAACCAAAAAATATAGAAAAATTCAAAACACACTGACAGTGGCTAAATCAGGTTACTATACAACATATACAACTATCCCATTTACTAAAAAAAGGTACATATATGTCATTATGGATAGAATGCCAGACATCAGTGATAGAAAGAAAAATATCTGGGGCACCTGGGTGGCTCAGTCAGTTAAGCATCCGACTTCAGCTCAGGTCATGATCTCATGGTTCATGAGTTCGAGCCCTGCGTTGGGCTCTGTGCTGACAGCTCGGAGCCTGGAGCCTGCTTCGGATTCTGTGTCTCCCTCTCTCTCTGCCCCTTCCCCACTCATGCTCTGTCTGTCTCTCTCTCTCTTTCAAAAATAAATAAACATTAAAAAAAGTTTAAAAAAAAAGAAAGAAAGATATCTGGATTTATACCTCTAAATGTTAACATTGTTGATTTCCAGTCTGTGATACTTATATTTTAAGTATATTTCCATAAACTTATATAAATTTAAATTTAAGTATATTTCCTATTTTCTTTACAAGAACTAAGAATGTCTTGATTTTAGAATGTATGGTCTAAGAAATTTTATTAGATTGAAGTTCCTCAAAAATAGGTGAAAAACAGTCTCTGTTATAGGTCTTTATGTTAGATTTATAGCTCAGCATATTCTTTTAATTTTTTTTTAACGTTTATTTTTCTGAAAGGGAGACAGAGTGCAGGTGGGAGAGAGGCAGAGAGAGAAGGAAGACACAGAATCCAAAGCAGGCTCCAGGCTCTGAGCTGTCAGCATAAAGCCCAACGTGGGGCTGGAAATCACGAACCATGAAATCATGACCTGAGCCAAAGTTGGCCACTTACCGGACTGAGCTACCCAGGTGCCCCTATAGCTCAGCGTATTCTAAATATACTTGGCTATGAATGATTCCTGTTATGTTCCCTTCTAACAGTTTCTAAGCATACTTATGGGTGTTCTGCCTAAAGAGCTAAGAGGCTCAAACCTTGGTCTAGTCGCTTTACATCTTTTTGATGGAAGGATTTATCTCACTTCTGAACTATTAGCCATAATGCCCTGCAACCAGTGAGAGAATCACCTCGTTCCATTAGTTTCCCTCTGGATCTAACATCAAGAGAATCAAAACTGTAAGGCATAAACTTGACTAGGGAAAATTCACACTCAGAATTCCTGTGAATTCACAATAATTTGGGATTCGGACATGTAGCTACAGTTAGAATTCTTTCTTGTCAACTCCCATGGTTGATCATCGGTACTTCTCCAGAGGTCTTTGTCATGCTCAGCCTTTGACTTACTTTTATTTCCCCTGTTGGATTATGAACAACATAAAGGAAGCAATTATATCTTATTCATTTGTGTTTCTTCCAAGTACATAGGCACAATTTTTGCATACTGCAGGCATGTCCAGTGTCTTACACAGAAATCCCACTTCTAGGCTACTTTGTCTTGGGAAAAATTAAAAATGAACAAATAAATATTACAAGGATGTTCACTGAAGAATTCCTGATAATAATTAGACAAAAAAACGTTCAGAATAAACAATGTGTAAATAAGATATGATAGACCACATTATAATCATTATAATTTTGGCTTCAATTTAATTGTCAAAGAGGGATACTCATCAGGAATGGCTTAGTGAAAGAGAGCAGAAAGTATAGAGTTGGAAAATAGTAGAATCTGTTAGTTAAATAAAAACTGAGTGTGGGGTGCCTGGGTGACTCCGTTGGTTAAGTGTCTGACTCTTGATTTCAGCTCAGGTCATGATCTCATGGTTTCATGAGATCCAGCCCCATGTCAGGCTCTGTGCTGACAGCAAGAAGTCTGCTTGGGATTCTTTCTCTCCCCATCTCTTTGCCCCTTCCCTGCTTATGCACACTATCTCTCAATATAACATTAAAAAAGAAGATTGAGGGCTTGGGAACTCAAATTCTGGTTTAATCTCTCAGGAACTCTGCGACATTTCACAATTTATTTCAGTCCTTGATGCCTCACTTGCTTAAGCAGTTAACTGGGAATGGTAACACCTCCCTCTCAGCGTTTTCATGAGGATTAAATTAGACAATGCATGTACTTAGAATAGTGTATGAAGAATTCTCCAGAGAAAAAGAACCAACAGGGTGTGTGTGTGTGTGTGTGCGCGCGTGCGCGTGTGCGTGTGTACTGAGAGAGAGAGAGAGAGAAGAGGTTAAGAAAGAGGTTTTAAGGGGGCGCTTGGGTGGCTCAGTCGGTTAAGTGTATGACTTAGGCTCAGGTCACAATCTCACAGTTCATGAGTTCAAGCCCTGTGTCGGGCTCTGTGCTGACGGCTCAGAGCCTGGAGCGTGCTTCAGATTCTGTGTCTCTCTCCCTCTCTGCTCCTCTCCAACTCATGCTCCGTCTCTCTCTCTCTCTCTCTCTCTCTCTCTCACAAAATAAATAAATAAATAAATAAACATTAAAAAAAAAAGAAAGATTTTAAGGAATTGGCTCATGAGATTATGGAAGCTTAAGTCCAAAATCTGCAGGTCAGGTCAGCAGATTGAACACCCAGGGAACAGTTGTAGTTTGAGTCAAAAAGCTTTCTGCTGGCAGAGTCCCTTTCTGCTCTGAGAGAAGTCAGTCTTTAGTCTATTTAAGGCCTTCAACTGATTGGATGAGGTCCACCCACATTCTGGAGGGCAATCTGCTCTACTCAAAGTCCATTGATTTAAATGTTAATCTCATCTAATCAACACCTTCCCCGAAACATCCAGAATATTTGACCAAATATCTGGGCATCATGGCCTAGCCAAGTTACATAAAATTAGCCACCAAAAGTCCACCCCTTGTCAACTTGGCACCTATATGTATTTTCCTAAACATACTTAATATCTGAATAAAAACAATAACAAGGTCATACTTCCATCTACATGATACAACTATCCTGCATACAACCAAAAAACACACTAATCCTTCTCCTAGATGAGGGTGCAGTCTTGCATGATGTTTACTTTTCTCCCTTATATCCCATTGCTTAAATATTATGTCAAGTTAATAATACTTAAATACTATGAGATCAAAACATCTTATAGTACATGATAAAGGGATAAAAAAGGAACAAAGATATTTCTATACATACATACAAACACAGAAAAATAAGGAAGAAAAACTCATGAAAATTATAGTCCTAGTTTCTGAAACTGGTCACATGGTTGTAGTGGGCATTTAAAACTACCTTCCTCCACCACCCCTTGCATATTCCCTTTGCCCTCAGCAAGCACCTCAGCTGGTCATAGTTCTTTACTTGGTAGAGTGACCCAAACATTTATACTTGGAGTCTGGCCCATGAGTAATCCTGCCTTTATAG